>NC_071513.1:11850000-14350000 GCF_027887155.1 Malaclemys terrapin pileata | reverse complement strand
CCTTGCCCATATTGTATGATGGGGCAGCGCAATTCCTAACATGTAGTGTAAACTGTGCAGCATAACCTGCCACGAGGAATCTTCCTTTAAGAGTAATGCTTGGGACGTTGACATTAAGTGGAGATGGTTGGTAGGTTGAGTCTGCCTAGTCTGTTGTAATTTATCCTGGCACATTGTTGGAAGGTGAAACACTTGATCCTGTAATAACGTAGAATGATCTGCTTGTTTTGGTTACATTAGTAAAAGCTATCTTAGAGGAACATTCATTTACACATCATTTCAGTGGTGAAGTCAACTTTGCATCTCATGTCTTACTAACAGTTACAAAACAAAAGAAATGGATGTGGTGTGTAGGAATAAGTGTCTGTCTATTGCACAGAACTCTCTTTAAAACACACTTCAAAGATTATGATTGGACTACTGTTCTAGATTCAATTATACCACTTTGCAAACTTTATGAAACCATATGGACTTGCTACTGTACCAGTGAAGAGAATTCGAAAAAAGAGACTGAAACTAATAGCACATATTGATTTTTTTTAAAGTCTATCTGCTATTCTGTAAAGATGTCAAAGCGTAAAAATGTAAAGATTACATTAGATACTGAGGGAAGGAAATCAATGCCTTCAAATATTATTGAAGTTCCTGATTGCCTTTTAATTTGCCCACAAACTTCTCAGATATGGGGTATCTTCACAGTGCACTGTGAGTAAAGTTTTCAAAAGTGCCTCCGTGACTTAGGGCATGTCTAAGCTGCAATTAAAAACCCAAATCTGGCCTGTGCCGGCTGACTCAGGTTCATGGGGCTCAGGCTAAGGAGCTGTTTAATTGCAGTGCAGACGTTCGGGCTCAGGCTGCAGCCCGAGCTCTGGGACCCCATGAGTGGGGAGGATCCCAGAGCTCGGGCTCCAGCCTGAACATCTACACTGCATCTAAACAGTCTCTTAGCCCAAGCCCCGCGAGCCCAAGTCAGCTCACATGGGCTAGCCATGGGTGTGTAGTTGCAATGTAGACACATCCTTAAGCTCAAAGTCCCATTTTCAAATGTCTCAATGGGTCCCAGGCAGCTAAGACAAGATTTTCAAAGGTATTTACGTACCTACAGGTGTAGATAGGCACCTAGTGGGATTTTTAAAAGCACCTAGGTGCCTAACCTGCTTAACTCCCATTAATTTCCCTAGGAGAGAGGCACCTAACTCATGTAGGTGCTTTTGTAAGTCCCATTACACGCCTATCTTTAAGCATCTAAATGCCTTTGAAATCCTGGCTCCTATGTGCCTAAGGATATATCTAAATGAACACTTCGGTCCTGGCAACATGGGTGTAAATCCACCCAACACTAGCCAGCTGCACACTAGGCTCGGAGTGGGACTCCTGTGCTCTTATACACATGTTCGTGCCAGCTCTCATCAAGCTAGAGCGAGTATAAATAGCAGTGTAGCCATACTAGCGGCTGCAGAGGCATGACTTAGCCATCCAAAAGATTTACCCCTCTGGAACCAGTGGGTATGTACTTAGCAAGGCTAAGCAATGCCTCCCCTGTCATTACCCATGTGACTGCAGCTACACTGCTAGGTCCATGTGAGCTAGCCCAAGTATATGTTCACAAGCAGGGGAATTACACCCTTATCTCATAGTGTAGATGTAGCCTAAGTGTCCATGTGAACCCTGCTGCTAGGCACTAAATGTTCCCTAGTGCTCTTTAATCTACTCCTGTTTCAAAGTGGGGGTAGGTCAAAGTGCAGCAGGGAACTTTCAGTGCGTGGCAGCCAGGGTCCACACTGACACTTAGTGCACAGTAGGCTAGCGAGGGATAGATTTACACCCCAGTTTGCTGCAAACTAAGGCCATGTCCACATTACAGGTGCTACAGTGGCACAGCTATGGTGCTGCAGCTATGCCACTATAATGCTGTAGAGTAGATCAGGGTGGGCAACTTGTGGCCTGCGGGCCGCACGCAGCCTGTCAGGGTAATCCGCTGGTGGGCCGCCAGTTTGTTTACATTTGCACAGCCGCCCGCAGCTCCCAGTGGTTCACTGTTCCCGGCCAATGGGAGCTGCGGGAAGTGGCGCGGGCCACAGGGACGTGCTGCCCGCAGCTCCCATTGGCCGGGAATGGGAAACCATGGCTGCGGGCGGGCGTGCAAATGTAAACAAACTGTCTGGCAGCCCGCCAGTGGATTATCCTGATGGGCCGCGGGTGGACTGCGGGCTGCAGGTTGCCCACCACTAGTGTAGATGCTTTCTCCAGCAACAGAAGTGGTTTTTCTGTCACTGTTTTTCTGTCTCACACCCTCAGAGCAGTGCTAGCTAATTCTTCCGCTAACCTAGTCATGTCTACACGGGGGTTAGGCTGGCATAGCTATGGCACGCAGGAATGTGAATTTTTCCTCACCTCTGAACATCGCAGTTATGTCAACCAAGCTTTTAAGTGTAGGTGAGACATAACTATTCATTTAGATGAGACCTTAGTCACTTTTCAAAACAGTCAATTTAGGTGCTTTTGAAAAGGCATATAGTTAGTGGGATGTTTTTACACTATCTATAACCATGTATATCTATAACAATGTATTGTTTATTGACAAGTTTCAGAGTAACAGCCGTGTTAGTCTGTATCCGCAAAAAGAAGAACAGGAGTACTTGTGGCACCTTAGAGACTAACAAATTTATTAGAGCATAAGCTTTCGTGGACTACAGCCCACTTCTTCGGATGCATATGTAATATTGTTTATTGGTTATTTTACAACAGTGTGTTCACCAAGCTGCAGTCATATACAGGTGCACACAAGTTGTACAAGGACTACCCAAGTAAACAAGCTTAGGCATATCTGAGTGTGAATTTCAAATATCAGTTTGGGAAGTCCACAGGGGCTGGGCTGGGGCAAGCATTCCTCCCCTTTCCCCTCTCCCCCCAGCATACAGAGTGCAAAAACAACTACACAGTCATGAATCTGTTTTATGAAAGGAAAGACAGGGTTGCATTTTGGCTGCAATGCAAGTTCTTTATTCTTCTTGTTTTATCGTTCTGTTTCCTCTGAGTTATTTTTTAAAATTAGAGAGCTGTAACAAACATCCCTGGGACCGGTGAGCCACGGCACTCACATTACTTTAGGCTTCGCACCCAATTACTCTGCCAAGTGTTTACTGTTACTTGAAACATTTATATGCCATTTGAATATTCAATCCAAGATCCAGTGAAACAAAAGAACCATAGTATTCCATTTGTTATGATAGTGCAGCTCACGCATGACTACTCTTCCATCACCCCAAAGTACAATAAATCTAACTCTATGGTTACCAACACACGATAAAATATGCAGCAAGCTCAGTATTAACTAGTCTGATGGAGAAAATATAGAGTGTAGTGTATGTGGAAATACAGATACAAACAGTGATTGATCTTATCACCATATTTATCAACGTAATCAGTCAGTCTGGGAAGATTGTTACACATTTAAAAAATAAGATGCATATACTATGGAAAGAGTGTAACTGTTCTGCTCAAATGAACTCTCACATTAAAAGATTTAATCTGATAATTCCCCCTTTTTTCTTGTTTGAGGTTTGGTCTTGTGTCCCCCCCCAGTCCCCTGACAACCAAACAGAAAATTTTGTTCTTTTTACATTATCTCACTAGGATATTTACAGCAGTGCAGAAATGGAAGAGAAACTTGGATTGATGTTGCCCGTGAGCTAGTGGAGTTGCCTACAAGAAAAAATCCATCTAAACTGACTAATTATTAACACATAGATGTACCTGGCTCAAATTATAATGCCTGTATTTACTCTAGGGAGTCTTCTCTTGCAGCTCCCCCTCCCCCCAATGTTAACCCTCCTACTGCAGTAAAGAATTGAATTGGTCTCCTTCCTTTTACAGGAAAAGGGCTACGGTTTCCATTATAAAATAGTAAAAAATTTAAAATGCACATGCTCTAAATAGGATATATTCCTATCTATTATATCCACACAGTAGTTATCTTCCCACTCCACTACTGCAGGCCCTTTCTCTCAGATCTTTTGATTTAATTTTTCCTCTTGGTGCTCAAATCACTTGCCCATCATTTTGAGCATGTACCATCTCCTCCCCCTCACTCCTTGAGACATTTAACTGGCCCGCCTTTTCTGCTCTGCCAGTGATTGCTAAGCCTTGATGCCCCCTTCATTCCCTTCTCTCCCTAATCCCTCTGCCATCTTCCCCACTGCTCCTAATGCTTTGTATGCCCTCTGCAAACCCACTCACTGCACCTCCTCCTTTAGCTCATTCAAAGGCCGCATGTAGACTTGTCTTTGCCATCACGCCTACAAGTGAGGAGGGATTAAAAAGAAAGCAAATGTTGACAGAACTATTGAAGGTTTGTGTGTTAGGCCCCGATCCAGCCAGGGATCTAATCACAGGCCTAAACTGACGCACCTGTGTAGTCCCATTGACTAGGACCAGGTACTGCTCCAGTGGTCCAGGAGTAGTGTGCTTTGGCCACTCCCCTTCATCTCTTCAGCTCACAACTGGCTCATTCTGGAATGCCCTCTGCACAGAGGTGGGGATGACTCAGTGGTGTAGACTGTATTATTTTTCGCTTTATGCCACCAGCAGGTTCTCCTATGAAGAGAGCTCCCAGATGCCATTTTAGAATCAGTGAGAAGGAAACTTAGCCTGGGTGAGGTATTAGCACATTAGGCATTTCCTATTGGCTAGTGTAGGCAGCTCTCTGCTCCGTGTGCTGGCTTTGTGGAACACATGCTTAGTTCCATAACTCTCCCCATGTATTATATAGAGACCCTTAGTGCCTAACTCAGGCCTGTGGATTCCATTGTCTAGCAAGGTGCCTAACAGGTACTGGGTATCTGCAAGGATTTCCATTATCCTGGCATGGGAATGATACATGCTCTTAGGGCACAACACGACCAACACTAATGTTTAAGTCCCTTGGTGGATCTAGCCCATATTGCTGAACTGTTTCCAAACTGTTTCTCCAGCGTGGCATAACTGTGCTTTTCCTCACTATCAGACATTCGTATGATCTTGTTCTACATTTTTCTTAAATGAGCATGTATTATTGATAGTGCAAGAGATGCATCATGTCCTATTTAAGCTTGAATTCCCTAGGTCCTTTTGTAGTACCCCAGGGCAGCCATGCAGAGCACGATCTTCAAACACAGAATGGATCCACCTTTAACACTGCCATGCCATAGAAGTGACTTGTAGTACTCAATGAACTTCGGCACCAGTAGTTCCTTCTTTTAGGCAGTGAAATTGATTTTCTTTATCTTGGCATGTGAAGTCCCAGCGCGCGCCCTCTGTCTCATCAAACACCAGTATCCATGACATCAGCATCAGAGGAAACGAAAGCAGCAAATTATAAAGCATCAGAAGTGGCAGCACACAGACTATGCTGAAGTGGTTCTTCCACACAAGGCTATGAAACAACACTGGTGGAAGTGGACTTTTCCTTGCTTGCTACATAGAGCACGGAGTTTGCAAACCCTGACACTGTGCAGTAAAAGAGATTGTGGTGCCCGTATCTGACATGTTGATAAAAGGCTGAGTATTTCGGATGCTCCCATTCCCAAATGCCATGGGGATAATGCACTTAGCTTCCCTTGGACAGAATACCCAGGGAAAAAAATAAGACAAAAAGAAAACATATTTAGCCCTTAATCTTTTTTTGGCCTGTTCAGTACTGCCAGGCTTGTTCTCCTGCAGACAGAGTGGCTTTTATGGGTTGGTCAGCAAATCGGACTGGATTTAATAGAGGTACTGTGGGAGTGTTACAGTGAGGCTGATTACAGCAATTGTGCCCCTACCCACAGCAGGAACATACACTGATGTGCATTTTCAAAGCAATTCGCAGTAGCTGAATGCGCCAATCCAATTAAGAAAGCAAAGGGATTGCATGCATACAGTAACTCCCAGGCACCATTAAAAAAACTAAAGCCTGATGTATAAAATTCAAAGACCTAGAGCAGAATAGATACATGTGAATATGCATCACTGTTAACTTGAAAAGGGGGATTTTGGCCTTACCTTGCATTTTGACTTCCTGCCGAGGAGACCAGCAGCCTGGACTCAGGGCTGCTTCCCCTTATTACACTGTGGAAGCTAGCTCCATTCCCCATCTGGTAACTACACTACAGAGAGTATCCAATGGTGCTTTGCGAAATGCTCCATGGCTGGTGGAAGAGTGGAGCGTCCTCTTCCACCCATGTACACAGTGGGGATGCTTGCTTCCCTAATACACCTCTACCCCGATACAACGTGACCCGATATAACATGAATTCGGATATAACGCGGTAAAGCAATGCTCCTGGGGGGTGGGGGGGTGGGCTGCGCACTCCAGCGGATCAAAGCAAGTTCAATATAATGCGGTTTCACCTATAACGCGGTAAGATTTTTTGGCTCCCGAGGACAGCGTTATATTGGGGTAGAGGTGTACCATAATTTCTTTTTAGTTGGCTTGCTGGACCTCTGGAAGCTTTGGTCTGTTCCTCAGAATTTCTGCTTCTGGAAACTTGGACCTGATTCAAAGCCCACTGGAGTCAACTGAAAGGTTCTCATTGGCTTCAATGCTCTTTGGATGAGTCTCTTGGCTTTGTAGTAGGATTTTAAAAGGGTATCCTCAAGGAATTCAGCTATCCTGGCATGGGAATCATACATGCTTTTAAGGCACAACATGGAAGCCCTGAGAAATTTAACCCATGCCCTCTCCCAAAAAACCTGTCAGGTTTAAAAGGACAGATGCTTCATCTGGACTGCCTGGTCCTCCTCTCCATGAGGGTATACAAAAATAGCAAGGAGGCCAGATTAATCAAGTCCAGGGAGACATCATGCAAGAAGTCTGATGTCAAGCAGAGGATGTCCCACACTTAACTCATCCACTTTGATCTGTTGGTTCTAGAGCCTGAGAGGAACCTAATGGTAGAGAGCTCATTAGACTGGCCCAGTGCTAAGAATTTGCTCCCCTCAAATAATTTGCACTAAGTTTTTGGAGTATTGTCTCAAACCAGCTGCATTTCAAACACATACATGTTTCAGATGATGATATCTGAAGAATGATAACCTGTCCCAAGGTAAATATAAAAACAACATATAATGCATAGAGCAGAACCTCACTAGTTCCCACTACATTCCTGGAGACCCATTGTGAATGACTGAATTTTGTAAAGCATTGTTCACTTATACAAACATTAACAAAGCTCACTGGGATGATGAATTATCAATATTTATATTACAATAGTGCCAAAAGCCCTGAAATCAGATCTCCATTGTGTGAGGTGCTGCACAAACACTAAGGATAATGCACTCTGAACCGGAAGAGCATAGAATAAAATATTCTTTATAACTGTCACAATAAAAAGATTTAATAATTTTTTATTAAGACTAGATATAATGGTCACACTTTATATAACAAGTACATTAATAAAGTTTATAAAGGATTAATAAATGATTAACCATTTATTAAGATATCTATTAATCAATTGTTAGAGTCCAGCAGGTCAATAGGTTGCTAATAACCATGGCTTATAACCATCAATAAATAACTTCTGCAGATTTTCTTATGACTACCTTTATATAAACTACACATAAATGTACCCTAAATATAAAGTGTGGCCGATAATATACTAATTTAGCTGACGAAGTGAGTATTCACCCACGAAAGCTTATGCTCCAATACGTCTGTTAGTCTATAAGGTGCCACAGGACTCTGTCGCTAATTTAGCTAGTAACAATAGTGGGGTTTCAGTAAAAGGAGACCCCACTTTAGAATTAGTACCATTAAACTGATATGGCCAAGTATGGAGATTATCAAAGTTAAATCCTACTGTGTTTCTTTTTGGCAACAAGCAATACTTTTGATGGTGGTGACAGAAAGAGTAGCTGCTATCCATTCTAGAACAAATGAAAGAAACTCTTGCTCAGGGCGATCCCTAGACCAAATGGTGCCCCCCCCCCATTTGTGAAACTTTTGAATATCTTATTTTTTATTGCACTTTTAGCCCATTTCACAACTTTGATGCACAATCTGCAAAAAAGCATGGGCTTATAGACTAACAGACGTATTATCCCTGTCCTATACTAACAGACATTTATCCCTGTCCTATAAGATGTTAAATTTGCATTCTAGGATTTGTAAATTTGTATTTATTCATGCCATATATAAGCAAATAAAAATTTCCTCTAAGCTTATAGAAACTTTTTAAATTTTAAGAATAACTGAAGTGTACTAACATCAAAAAATTGAACTGTGCACCAACACTGGGTGGACCAGTATTAAATAATGTTACATTAGTTGACAACCTTAGAATATTAACCCTAGACCTTTCGTTCAAATGGTCACTTTTCTCGCCTTTGCCCTCGCGAACTGAAGCACAGTGCCAGAGAGATCCAAAGACTGGCCAATGGCATTTTCAAGCAAGAAAATAGCAAACCATGTCAGTTTCTCATCAGCCATCATTGATCCAAGATATGTTTTAATGAGCCTGAGCTTTGAAAAGCTGCAGAATCCTCTAAGCTATCCAGACATTCGGAAAAGTATCCTTCAACTCTGCATCATGAATGAATTAGAGAATTTGGAGTGGAGAGTGCTTCCCATGTGGCAAAATATGATGGATGCTGTCCAATTTGACATACAGGTCTTTATCACTGATGTCCGAACAGTCCCCGTGTGTCAGCATCCAGTGAAGATCTGTACAATTGTTCCAGAGTGTTTTCCGGTCTGCTGGTAGCTTACTATTGTCATACAAAAAACCCCAGCTCTTTTTGTGGTGCTCCAATACTTCTTTTGATGGATGCTTGAGCAGTGTAAACAAGCGAGCAAAAAACTCCCTCTTGAATTTTTCTTCTGAGCTTCCCATCACCTCCTCTCTGCCCTTGTAACCAAACTGTCTCTTCTTGCGGTGAATATGAGTTTCCTTGAAGAGAGGCTCAACTCCTACATTTTTCACCTTTTCTTTGGTAGCAATGATGGCATCTTCAAATCCATTGTCTCTGTAGGCCACAATGAAATCAGGGCAGTTTCTCATCGACTGAGTTTGTAATGCCTTGTTTACAACATTTACAGGATACTGTGCCAAGCCACAATTGAGACCAGAAATTTGAAGTCAGTGATCTGGTTCACTAGGCTTTGCCCTTCATGTCAGATTCTAGTGTTGGCTATAATTGACTGCGCCAGTTCCATCAGGGCATTGTAAACCTCAATCACTTGGTACCTTATTGTCCTTACGCTGTCAATGCGGCTCTCCCAGCGAACGTCACTTAGCGGCTTCATGGTCAGATTTGTAACATTGTCCGTGAGGATCTTCCACCTGATAGTTGATGCTGAAAACAGGACGTATATCCTTTGCAGTACTCTGAAGAGAGATATTGACTCTAAAGATGATGCTGCATCTGATACAACCAGCTTGAGGGAATGGCAGCCACAAGGCACAAAGAAAGCTCTTGGATTCAGCACAAGGATCCTTCCTGGATGCCACTGTTTCTTCCCTTCATGTTCACCCCATTGTTGTGGCCTTGGCCATGGCAATCCTGAAGCTTTATTTTATTCTCACTCAAAATGTTCATAAATAGTTCTGTTACGCCTTTTCCAGTAGAGTAGTCCAGACCGGAAGCAGATAAAATGTTCCTTTACTTGGATACAGCCATCCTTTTTGTCAACAAATCTTACTGTAAATTACATCTTTTCATTGTGACTAATGTCGGGAGTGCAGTCCATTATTACAGCGTAGTACTTTGCTTTGCCGAGCTGCATCAAAACAGCACCCCAAGCCTGGCGCCCAGCTAACCCAGCACCCCAGGTGGTCTCCTGCCTAAATCTGGCCTTGCTCTTGTGTTTGTTACATTAGGTATAGACTTAGTGTATCTGTGGAGTATCTTATCAGTATGCCCTGCCCCACAAATTCAGTCCCTCTCCAGAAACCACACTGAAAAGTCCTATAAAATGAAACAAAAATACCAGGAGATGCAACGTATCAAGACCAGAGAGAAGAAATATATTTAAGCTCTCACTCAACAGTGGAATGTTGTTCCGGAAGACTTGTGATGGTGGAAGCTGGAGGGTCTGCATTTCACATACTGTACTTCCGAAAAACAATCCACTACAGAAATATAGAAAGACGGGGGAGGATATTCTAATGACAGTATTTCAGTGCAGTGAGAATAACATGCTAGACCAGGGGTCGGCAACCTTTCAGACGTGGTGTCTTCATTTATTCACTCTGATTTAAGGTTTCGCGTGCTGGTAATACATTTTAATGTTTTTAGAAGGTCTCTTTCTCTAAGTCTATAATATATAACTAAACTATTGTTGTATGTAAAGTAAATAAGGTTTTTAAAATGTTTAAGAAGCTTCATTTAAAATTAAATTAAAATGCAGAGCCCCCCGGACCAGTGGCCAGGACCCGGGCAGTGTGAGTGCCACTGAAAATCAGCTTGCGTGCCACCTTTGGCTACCCCTGTGCTAGACCTTGTGCATTGTTTCATTCAAAGTTTTCCTTTCTTCTAAATCCCCGCACCATTTTTCTCCTTGTAATATTCATCATTTCAGTGCCAGCCAACTCACTGTGTAGAACATAAAAGAGAGCAAATACAGTATCAAATGTGAATGTATATCTGACATATCGTTTGAATGTGTCACAAAATGTAGGAGAGAAAATACGCATTTGTTACTTCCATGGTGGAATGTATCACTACATTATCACTGAGTAAAGTACAAAGTCACAGAAAGGAGGTGAGGCAAGACTATGACTTGCAATTGGAGGAGAAGGCAAAGCACTAAAAGGCATTCTGCAAAGGCATATTAAGGGCAATTGCTTTCTACATGAAGAGATTGGAAAAAAAAAAAAAGATTGAACTTTACTATTGTAAGCCAAAAAACTGCATTTCAAGTCTGGCAAATATATCCTTATAAAATGCCTTAATGTCCAATTTAAATAGTTATAACTGCATTTTTATTGATCTACCACACACAAAAAGATCAGCTTTGCATGGGATAAAATAATTGCCCCTAAGAGCACAGTGATTTCTTTTTTTTTTTTCCTCTGCTTGCTGTCACTGCTAAATCCTGTTGTTTTAGGTGATAGTTATGGCATGCAAACTTCCTAGAGTAATGAATTTAAATACCCTTAGATGGATAACATTGGGGCTAATTCTGAAGTAATTCTGAAGAGTCACACCAGCTGAGGCGCTGACTCATATTCTGGTTTTTTTAAACAGAGTTAAAGTAACTTGCTTTATTTCGCATGTGTATTCAGCAGCCGATTTGAAAATCCTGTGGTCTACTTTTTAATATGTTAAAGCACTTTGAAATGAGTCCAGGGCTCTATTCAGAAAAAGCCACTGACACACAAAACACATTATCTGCATAAAAATGCAAATGAACATTCCATAAGCCAAGAACATATCTATGAAAAATAAATAGCTCTTAAAACTGATACTTAATATTATTTTTGCTGCCATTACCATTTTACACAGAACTTTCAGAGGAGACCTCTTCAAGTGCTACTAGGATGCAGCTAGCATCCTAATTTCACTGTAAATTAGACAACGATGATGCTAAGTGATGCCCAATGTGGCCGGTTTCCGAAGAAGGTCACTATAGAGATGACTTAAATTAAATCTAGATGAGAACGGCCTACAGCTACTTGTAGTTAATATGTTTAGTTCAATATATATTTTTTAATGAACACTCAATGCAGCTCCTTTTGTTTCAAACTTTCTAAGCCACAATTTCTTTCACTGGACCAGACAGGAGCTATAGAAGTGAGGCCCACAAGCAAAACTCATTCCATCTAAAGGGGAAAAGCAAAACTATATGGTCATGTTCTATTTTTTCCAGGAAGACAATGGTGCACCAGTATAATTATAAGTGTTATTGTATGACACACATGGTTCTCATTAAAGTAGAAGCCCTATCTGGTTCTCTAGGTCAGTGAGGATTATGTACAGGTAGACTTTTCTAGGGCTGGTAATACAATGAACTTCTAGAATCCAGAATGGACATTCAAATTAATTCCGCTAGCCTCCATTTTGTTGCTTTCCTGGAGAAGTGTAGCAAAATGGTGCCACAGAGGACAACTGGGACAATGCAACACACACACACACACAAGTCCTGGACAGTTCTACCTTCACTAACATATTTCAACATAAAACAATTTCTTAGCTTGAGACAGTAAAAAAAAAAAGATATGGAAAACAATATTGGAGCTTGAGCATCCTTCCAGACACCCAAACGCTTACAAAATTGGTGAAAATAAATGTCCCTTTTATAATTAGTTTTCTTTTCTCTGAAATAGGACAATTGCCATTTAATGATGTATATGTTTCAAGTGTTTATGTTCAGACTGTCTCTGTGATGCACGGCATCTCTAAAACGAACGCATACACTAATGTATCAGAGGCAGTTTCTTTGTAATGCATTTTTTTTTTAAATAGCAGAGCATGAAACTCAAACTGTCAGTGCATAAATTACTGCTGCCTTGAGGCTGCAATAACTTATGCATCCTTGTTTTCAACCCCAATATACCTCCCCTGAAATCTCTCGCTTTTTCTCTCAGATAGAGACTTAGATTCCCCCCCCCCTTATCTAGCTCCCTTTAGGGCAACTATTATAATATCATTAAAATATGTGGGTTTGCCAGTTACATGTGCAGGGGAGGAGGCAGAGAATAGGTTCATAAATTAAAGAAAGTAATACATGCAGCAAAAACAAAAGAGTTTTTTTTTTTTTTTTTTTTAAGAAACAACTGCAAAAATGTTGTTGCAATAATTATCCTTTCACACAGGTTATTGCTGCTTGTCTACAACCAGGCATAGACCATAATTAGATTTTATTTCTTTAATAAAACTTGATCTAATTTGAGGTTATCATTGTCAGTTCATGGACAAACACAGCTGATCGATAATGCTACTATTAAGTAATAAAGCAATCCTTGCTACCAAGCAATTACTGTCACTGATGTATTCAGATCGAAGGTTTCATCTTGCTGAGCGAAATACAATGCAGGAGGGCTGACTTTTCCTTTTCCATGCTCTCTCTTTTTTAAAGGCATCCCTATCTTGATGGCAACAGGAATTCCCAAACAGGAGACTAACTTGCAATTACACGTTTCTTGGTAGGCCAAAGAAGCCAACGAGAAACATGCTTTTGCAGCAAATTACATTATGTGATGAAGAAATATGTAACTTTAGCCATCCATGTCATCCTGGCAGCTGTGTCAGTATGTAATCCAGTGTGATAAAATGCTGGGAAAATAAATACATTTAATTTAAAAGTTTTTTAGACAGAAATTGTTGCTTAAACTCATCAATGTAAAGTTCTCCAGGAATCAGACCCATGGATTGATACTTCATATAGATGTGTGACAACCGTGGTTTCTTTTGTATACTTTAGATTTAGCAGTAACGGCAGTTGAAAGTTTAACCCAAAAGAGGAAAGATGAGTTTATGTCATAGCTTTATCCATCATCTTAGTTTACCTATTAGAACTGTACTCTTGGGTATTAATCTCAGCACCTGCATTAAATTCAAACCACTTGGTATCTTTAGCAAACGCCTCCTACTGCCAACTCTGGGATTACACCATTACTCTCAACAGTACCCAAGGGCACACAATGTAAAACCATAAAGCCACACAGAAGCTGTTGTTTTGCTGAAAGGATGGCGACCACATGACTTTGAAGTGATTTGCATGGACCACTGATTTTAGTCAGCTGAGAAAGACATTTGGAAAGTGTATATAATAATCACCATATTTATCTGACAATTTTAGAAGGCATTTAGAATATTCTAATGTGCTTTTAGGGGAAAAACTCTTCAATTATTATTGTCACAGATTGTCCCCCCTGGGCAAGACTATCATTACACAACTGCAGTTGTGAAAGAAAGGTTTAAACTCTGCATCATCAGAAAAGCATTAAAATTGCCCTTGGACGGTTTAGGTTAGGCTTTCAGCTAATCAAGAGCTAGACGGTGCAAGAATAGGTCAGTGGCAAATGTCTTTGGGACTGTTTTACATCATATGCCAAGGACAGAACATAAAGGGAGTTTAATAGGTTTTTCAGTGACTAGTGGTGAAGCACTACTCACTTCATCAGGCCAAACAAAAACAGACAGAAGTGGGCAACCTGAAAGGAGCCAAATTCAAACAAGGCAATTTGATAGCTGCAAACAGGAAAATATGGAATAACTTTCGAACATATGATCAGGGTCTGTAAAAAAGGATGAGCAAAGAAAGCATCGAAGTCTGGGTCCCCACTTGTCAAATTAGGAACGAGTCTCATTTAAATGCTCAAGAAATCTAAGTGCTAGTGCAAAAAGGAAGCAAACACAATTTGTATCTGCCCTTAGAGATTGGCAATATGATTCAGTTAAGAAGCAGAGTGTCCCTACTCCTTTAAAAACTTGGCCTGCACAGAGGGAATCTCAAGTACAATTGGGCAGATATTAGAATGGTAGTAAAAAATAACACCAATCATTGCTTCTCTGAGGGCCTTTTAGGTTATGGACTGAGAGAGGAAAAATGACTTGATAGCTAGCAGAATGAGCCCCACTGAGTAAAACATTGAATAAACACATGCCTAGAACACAGCACAAGTATCACTCTCACGGATAGTATGCAAACGACGCTAGCAACACACGGTGTATCAATATTATCGGGTTTCAGGGAGCAGCATTGAAAGAAATATCTCCAAGGCAAAGGACATTTTAAAGATTTTGGGACATTCAGTGACAACCTTCCTAAGAATCCTTAACAACTATCATTTGGTCTCTGTGAACCTTCACTGGCAGATACTGTTTTATCCTTCCAACATGGCATTGCAATTCAGATAGCTTAACAGAAATGTATGATTCTAGTACAAGACAACCCCATGGGGGCTAGCAAAACCTGGAGTTTATGTTTTCATTAATTTCAACTCTAGCTTCTGAAGTGTACTATTCACCTCTTCTGAATTAGAAAGTATCCATTTACACATGCCCTGCTACTACACTCGGCAAGCTATAGAAAGCTGAGCAGTAGAACCTCATCTTCCTAGGGATGAATCCCAACCAGCTAGAATCGGCACAGCTGCATTACCTGTGCACAGCCAAATTCTGTGGCATGTCTGCTTTGAACCACACTGCCTGCAGAATCTGATGAAAATGCTGGTGTAACTTGCTCCAGGAGGCTCATCCCAGCAGATGTAGAGATGGCAAATTGGTACTTACATTACCCTAACTCCCTGTGTAGGAAGCTTGGCTGGATACTTCTGTGCCGGTGGTTCTCAACCCACGGCCTACTCATGGCCCAATCAGCACACAGCAGCAGCCCATGTGACATCCTCAGGGCCATCCAGGTAATATATTGTGTGGCTACAGCCCACAATGGTAAATAGGTTGAGAACCACTATACTGTGCTGATCCTTGGCTGCAGTTTTGGTCTGTTGGGAACGTTAGCAACCAGCATACGTCAGAACTGTTCAACTCAGTGCAGGTCAACGGGGCCTGCACAGAGTGGGCCCAGGATCAGGAGAATACGAAAGTGAAATTTAGGTCACAATTTCACTCCCCATGCCTATTCCTTGGGGCACTAGTCATCGGCAAGGATCCACCCAGAAAAATCTCTGTATGTGGAATAAACCAAATCAGTGATTAAGTGTTAAACATTATACAGATCATACTCATTTTACAACTCCCTGTTAGGGAACTTTTCACATTGTCCGATCAGAGATTAACACTTAATTGCTTTAAGGTGGTATTTATTATTCCTTTTTACCACAATAGAATACAGTGGGATATAGCTCCAGAAATGCATATTTACAGTGCTGTCAAGCTGATGAATCTGCATGAGGGAGACTTTAAAAAAAGGTATAAGTGAGATTTTAAAAGTCTCTTGAGAACACAGAGCTAAACCCATATTCACAGGAGGAAAATGCTTTAAAAACTACCTTAAAATTAATGCAATCTAATGAGGCTTGTCTGGTCTGTATTCACATTTATTTATTTTCTATAAAACATCTGAGTCATCTTTATGCTCAATAAGACAATAATTTCTGGAAAATGGGACATGGATAATTACACAGGTGAGAGAAATTAGTTTATTCAATTGTCTGAAGTTTGAAAGACCCAACTGCATCGAAAAGGACAAAGTGGTGTTGTAGCGGTATCAATCCCAGGGTATTAGAGAGAGGAGGTGGGTGAGATAATATATTTCATTGGACCAGCTTCTGTTGGTGAGAGAGACAATAAAAGATATTACATCACCCAGGTTGTTTCTCTAAAAGGACAAAGTCACATAGAACTCACCCATTCCTGTGTGAAACAAGGAATCATTGAAATCATAGCTGTTGGATTCCTCTGTATAAATTGTACCGCAAATACAATTTAATTAGTACGCTGCATGCACAGCCCGTTCAGTAATCAATTAAGAGTCCCTTCAAAGAGACTCATTTGTTTCCCAGATAAGGGAAATGGAAAGTAAAATTTAAGGGAAGAAGCATGGTTTGGTGTTGAAAGCAGAGCTAGGAAGGGGAAGAGCTGGGCTTTTATTAATTATCCCTTTATTACTTGCCTGCCTCACAGGGGTATTGTGTAGCTTAATTCATTATTTTTCGTTAGGTGCTTTGAGGTCATCAGATGGAAAGTGCATAAGAAGTGCAAAGTGTTTTTTATAGTCCCAAAGCCTAATGCTTCATTCATCCAGTACTGTACGCACTCCTGGATCACAGGAGATTTGAACTTCAGCTGAAGCAACAAAAGAAGGTGCCACTTGAACTGAAAGCAAGGCGAGCCTGGCGTCAGCCTATCAAATGAGAACGAACTGACTTCTTGATGTAGTTCAGACATTCCTTTTGATCTATATTTCTTGGAGGGTCCAAAAGTTTTATTGGCGCTCGTTTGGTAGCATCAACACTCGCAGATATTATGGCCATCCCAAATTCAATCCCATTACAATCACACCACAATGTATTTTCTCCAGGGCAGATCCCGGGGTGCTGGAACAATATGTATAGTGGGGGTGCTGAGAGCCATTGAACCAAACTATAAACCCTGTATATAATGGAAACCCCTTCAAGCCAGGGGGTGAAGCAGCACCCCCAACACCCTTAGTTCCAGCACCTATGGGCAGATCTTCAGCTGGTGTCCATTGTCATAGCTCCATTAAGGGAGCTCTGATGTTTGACACCAGCTGAAGATCTGCCCTGTTGTCTATCTCTATTGTATAATATACACACACAGTTATGAAGTCAGCCATTTGCAAACTGTGGTATTGAAATAACTCAGTAAGTTTCCTTATTTAGGGGATCCTTGCAGTGCCACAGAACCTTGTGGTCCCACACTGAAACCCTTTGGCCAGGATGAAAGTTAACCATTGATGAATGAAAGAGAGTACATAGAGAAGAGCAAACACTCAATCCATATGCAAACTAGGGTGATATAGCATGCAAGTTTAAAAGAAATCTTAAGACAACACATTTATTTCCTTCACAACCACTTAAAAATGTAGGGAGACCATTAAAAATCAAAATCCTTTGGGAAGTCAATTGTTAACTGGAAAGCATAGTTTCAATGAAATATACATTAATTTTTAATATGCTGAGAAATCTGAACATATATGTCATTGCTGATACATATTAGGTGCCTGCTTCATACTGGGCTCAATCCTGCCAAAGTGCTGGCCACTTGGGGCTCAAACAAAGCACTTAAGCATAGAAATAGTCCCACTGAAGTCAGTGGACTGCTCATGTGAATAGAGCTAAGCATGTGCCTCTGTGATTTCCTGAGCAGAGGTCAGATTGCTTAGCAACTTGCAAGACAGAGCCCTCCATGCATATTGGGCCTGATCCAACTTCTGTTGTCACTAGAAAGATTCCCACTGACTACAACGGGTATTGGAGGGGGGTCCATTCAACATAGGAAAAGAATCAGAATTTAACAGCCTACATTTTATTCCTTTTTAATAGCATCAAGCCTCAAACTTTGATATGTGAAATGAAGCAGCTACAGTCATATACTAGTTTGCACTGATTCACTTTCCTCCTATTGGTCCTACAGCACTTTGTGTGAGTGCTTATTGGTTGTTCTGTAACTCTGAAATGTTCATAATTCTGAACAAAAGGTTATGGTGGTTGTTTCAAAACTTTACAACTGAACATTGATGTAATACAGCTTTGAAACTTTACTATGCAGAAGGAAAATGTTGCTTTTAATTTAAATCAAATAAGCACAGAAAGTTTCCTTACCTTGTTAAATCTTTTTTTAAAAAACTTTCCCTTTATTTTTTAGTTGTTTATGTTTAAGACAGTACTGTACTTGCTTTTTTTATTTGTCTCTGCCGCTGCCTGGTTACATACTTCCATTTCCAAATGAGGTGTGTGCTTGACCTCATAAGTCAGTTCATAACTCTGGTGTTCATAACTCTGAGGGGTGTGTGTGTGGTTATGTGCGTGTGTGAAATTCACGTTTCATCGTTTCTGCAGTGAAATTCACGTTTCACCGTTTCTACAATCAGCAGTCACATGCAGATTTCGATTTTGGCTTCAGAGAATAGTGGTAAAATATCTACCTTATATTGATGATGTGGAACTATGTTGAACTTTGTTGTATTAAAGCTCAAATTATTGCTTTGTCAGATTTCTATGGGACACCACTGTACAGGTGAACTGAATAAGCACTTCTTGAGTCCTATTCCACATACACGCACCAGTAGGGAAAGCACTTCCCCCCACCCTCCAGTCTGTGTATTAGAGGTTCAGCTTGTTGTCAAGACAGGATTCATTTTGAGTATCACTTTTTTTCCCGCTTTCGGGAATGTTTGATATTGGAAACACACAGTTCTGAATTTTCAGAGGGACCATTTAAAACAAAAGTGCCATAATCACTCCCGGAGAAGGAAAAGGGCAGGGCAGGGGTTTACTCTAGAGGCATTTCAGATGGTCTTAAATGGGGCAAATCTGAGTTTAGATTTCTCCTGGAAATGCCAGAGTTTGTTATTTTGAACCCTGCGGAAACACATATAAAATCAACAAAGAACAAAGAGTCCTTTACTTAAATTATTTATATATACACACAATATAAAAATTAGATGTGCTATACCTTATTCAGCGAGACTAGATAAAACATGCATATTCATAAAGTGATAAATATTTAAGGGGCATGTATTTAAACGAGAATCAGATTATAAAAGCACAATGCCTCTCTGACTTTAGAATTATATCATGAGGCTACAGTGCCTGAGCTATTTTCTCCTGCTTACCATCTACTACATTCACGATGTCAGTCTATGCTCCCTAGAGCTTGCTTTAGGGTGCTGAGTAGTGCACGTAGTGGTTTTGGGTTGTGTATTTCATTTCCCCTGGTCTTTTTCCCTATTTGTGATCTGTACCCCAGCATATTTTGTTCAAACTCATTTTCAAAACCTCAGAGTTCACATTAATTTGGAAAAGAGAAAACCCAAACACCTCAGGCCAGATTGTGATGCTCTTATTCATGACAGGAGCTGGGCTAAATTTTCTTCAAAACTTTTTTTGGGGGGGAGGGGGGGGCAAAAATGCAGATCTGGGTCAGCAGAAACATTGAGAATTCATGGCAATTTTGTCAAATTGCTTTAGAAGAAATTTTAAAAAAAATCAAAATGTTTTGTTTTTGACTTTTTCAAAATGAAATCTTTTGGGTTTTTTATTCGGAACAACTTTTTTGTGTAAAAATTTCCTTCAATTTCATTTTTAAAAAGTTAGAAAAGGCTGAAAATTGAGATGATGTTTCATTTTGAGTTGAACGAAAAATTTAGTTTGATCTGAAACTTTTAATGTATTAAGTTTTTGGTTCCCTGAACATGCCAAAAGAGTCTCATTTTGGGTTGTCATGAAATTATTTTTTTCCCTGATTTTTTTTGGGAACTGACAATATACCAAAAAATCCATTATTTTCAACACTGTGCTCATGACTTCAGTGGGACCACTCGTACACTTAGGTCCCATTCAACATGACTAAGGCTATCACAATCTGTCCCTTAGCTGTGCAGGGGAGAGTGAAAGTTATCATCCTATTGCAGACTAGGACCTGCAATAGCAATATTGGGCTCTGTTATGCCCACATCCCTGCTCTGGCTCTCCTGCCCTTCTTCACGAATAGGCTGGAGCACTTGTTCATGCACAGGAGCTCCATGAGGATGCAGATCTGTTGTGCATTTGCAGTTATTTTACCCTTTGCTGGAAAACGTCACTGGCAGCAGTGCATGGTCAAAGTGCCTCAGGGGATGCACGGGGACTTTACCTGGGCATCTCAACACCAAACCGAGCACAGCATGTTTATCTAAAATGTGCAGACACACACAACACCACAATGCTCTACAGAACACCAGGGAGCTCTGGATGCTCTTGGGCTTTAACCGCACCAATATGACACATCCCTGGCTGGGTGACTGTCCAAGTTGTTCTGTCCCTTTCGTTAAGGGTTTGGTTCACTTGTTTGGCTGATCCTAGAGAAAAAGTTTTAAGTGACTGCCGGGGTTAGCTAATCAAACAGCAGCTACTGTGAAGCACCAGGAGAAAACTGCTTAAAGCTCTCAAGTCCATCCTCACTGTAGCCAATATAAAGTCTAGTTGGGGGACCCACCGTTTGTCCGGGACAGCATCACAAGAGCTTTCCCAGGAACCCGAGTGCCAGGGCCGGCTCCAGGCACCAGCCCACCAAGCTTGTGCTTGGGCGGCACCTGGAGGGGGGCGGTGCGGTGCTCCGGCTCTGGCCGCCGGGGAGAGCGGGGCCACGGCCGGGGCTTGCCACCCTCCCCCCGGCGCTCTGGCCGCCGGGGACAGCGGAGCTCCGACCGGGACTCGCCGCCCTCCCCCCGGCGCTCTGGCCGCCGGGGACAGCGGAGCCCCGACCGGGACTCGCCGCCCTCCCCCCGGCGCTCTGGCCGCTGGGGAGAGCGGAGCCCTGGCTGGGGCTCGCTGCCCTCCCCCTGGGGCTCCGGCCGCCCTCCCCTGCTGCGCTGGGGGGTGGGGGGCGGCCGGAGGCTCTTTTGTCTGGGGCGGCAAAAAAGCCAGAGCCGGCCCTGCTGAGTGCCAAAGAGACTTAGGTAATAATCTCAATATGAGATAATCTAAGGCACACAGGCAGGAAAGACAAAACTATCCTGTGGCCTATGAAACAGAATATGTCAGCTTAGGGAGGACTCACTGAGCAGTACCTTCCTCTGTGCACAGTCCTGTTGAAGTCATTGGGTCTACTCAGGTGTCAGTATCTGCCTCTTAGTTAGGTGAAATTGCCTATGCTGTATCCTAAAATTGCTTGAAACCAAATACTGCTTTCCCTAGGCATTGCAGGCAAATTCATGGCATTGTAATATTCCATCAGACAGAAACTGATCATTTTCTTATTACACTTAACTGCATGGAATGTGACTTTTCTTTAACTCTAATTAATAGATTCCAGACCACAGGATTTACACTGTGTTCTGTATTGTAGCACGGTGCGAAAACAATCATTTCAATTTCTTACACAAAATTACGCTCTTTATCAGACAGTAAGCATCAAAACATAATTCCAGGGAAAAACATGTAAGAGGGGCAAAATTGCAAGTTGCAGTTTGCTGAATTGCCAACTCATCAGTAGGTCTTGAAACTTTAGATATGAGGAGGTATGGCTCTCCAAGCCATCCTGACATCTGATTCTATGGATCATCCACACAGAGCTCTAACCTCTGCTCACAACTCCCTGAGCCTCATTATCCCACCAAGATTGCTTCTCCCTTTTTCTGCTCTGTGCAAGTGAAAGGAGAAAACGAGATGGCCCTCAGAATGTCGATCTAAATGCTAGAGATATGTAATGTCCTAATGTCGTGCACAGTATTCTGGGCTGGTATCCAAAATACTCCAGCTGTAGAGCCATAAACCTCAAAAAGAATCAGACAAGGTTAGCAGTAATTCTTTCCTGTTATAGAGCCCTAGATGTTTTATAGTTTTTCAGGCATATGGTGTATGTTCCATTATTCTTTTCCACAAACTGATATTTACCAGAAGACAACGTAAAGAATCTTAATCCATTAGGAATCTTCGAAGTGTAAGCAAAACACATTGCATCAACCCTTACACATATAAGCGAAGTGACAAGAATGAAAGAAGACTAACATATTTGCAGCCTATAGTAAAATGTAGTGACATTTTTTAAATGAAAAGAGTCCTGTGATTAATAGAGAGAAAATTATATTTGGCTCTAGGCAGTGTTGTGATTCCCACATTTCCACATGTAATGCATTCAGCCCAATATTTTGGTTGGAGGAATAACACCCAAGGCGTTGAGGAAAGACCACTCTGATGAAACAAACAGTAGAGCTGTTGTCTGACACCTGGAAATTCACCAGTTCCTGCAACTGTTGTGAATTCCCTTGACAATTCAACCACTGCAATTAGTTTTCTTTGATGCAAGACAGAGAATGCAAATGGCCTTACATGGAAAAAGGTTATATGGTAGCTTGTAGTCATCCACCGAGTTTAAGAAATTAGCTGTTTAGCAGCAAGGAAAATTCTCTGCCCCTGTAGCATGCTAGTGTGCAGGATTTAGTGATTCGGTTTTGGATTACTTCTTCCACTTGTTTTATGCAGAGACTCATAAACCTTTCACATCCTCACACGGAACCACCATATTCTCTTTTCTTCTTGACATTACTGGTATTTGAATCCAGGTTTTCTGAGGTGAAAGGCCAGTGTGTTAATTCCCTGTGTTACCCACTGTCTGGTGGTTTGAGCTGGTTGGGAATTTTTTTGTTAAAATGTTTTTTTGGCTGGAAAATGTGATTCATTGAAACCGAACCTTTTTGTGGAAAGGGTCAGTTTCAACCAATTTCTTGACTTGAAATATTTTTTTAAAAAAGTTTTAAAATTGTCCAAATGTTTTGTTCTGACATTTTCAAAATGAAAAATTTCAGTTTTCCAGCTCAAAACAATTTGTTGTTTGTAAATTTAAGCTGATTATAGTAAAAATCTTTTTAAAGGGTTGATGTTTAAAGAAAACATTTCAAAATTATTGAAACAAACCCCCAAACTTACTATTTTTTTCCATCGGATTTTTCAGTTTCTGGACATTCGAGATTTTACTTTTTATGCCAATTCAGAACGGGGAAAAATATTTTAATCTCAAAATCTATTGCCTGCCCAGCTGTATTGGGGAGGTATGTGTATATATAAAGGTTCGGGGTTTTTGTTTTTAAGTGAGTTTAGAGGCTGTGAATTCTCACCAGAAAGATGAAGGGTACTACCTATATCTAGGAACAGTCATCAATATATGTATCATAGCCATGGTCCCGCAAGTTAATGGCAAAATCGTATGCCAACTTTTCTGCTGGAGCATGGTAGTCTCAGGCGTCACATTCTCTGTCCTAATGGTACAAGGTTAGCAGTGGTATTGCTACAATAGGTATATCTGACTAGTACTGGTCTTCACCCTGGCGAGTGACTATGATCATTCCCATTGTCCAGATCATAGGAACTTTGATGATAGCTGATCACTGAGCTATACCGTTCTAAGTACGTGAGACAGATGGCAGCAGTGTGTGACCTGCTACCCATGTGTGACATAACCCTTCACATTTTCCTTCAGAGGTATGTGAAGAGGAGACTGGACAGAGTCACCAATGATCTGCCAACATCCTGCTTTTCTGTGGTGCTGTTTTGTTCCTGACCTGAAGCCTGAGTGTGGAAGTGCAAAACCCTTCCTCTGCTCTGCAGCAATACCATGTGCATATCTGCTTTCCTACACAACATATTGCACAAGTGTCTCTGCTGACACCTGCT
This sequence comes from Malaclemys terrapin pileata, assembly GCF_027887155.1. Taxonomy (NCBI): domain Eukaryota; kingdom Metazoa; phylum Chordata; order Testudines; family Emydidae; genus Malaclemys; species Malaclemys terrapin. The sequence continues at coordinate 14,326,241 of NC_071513.1, read as the reverse complement.
CCCAACACCTGCCACAATGACTTCATCTAAGCAGATCCTCAGTGTGATGTTCCTACAGATAAGCTCATTTTGTTTCTACTAGCATTTGGCCACCTTATTGTTGAAATCTGGCTCTTCCCATCTTGGTTTGGGCAGAGTTGGCTATGTTGTTGTGTGCACATAGCCAATGATCTGCAGTTTGTTATGGTAACAATGTGCATGCTTTCCATTATGAAGACATTTGTGTGTGGCCAATTAAGTGTGATCTGCAATGAGTCTGCTTCTTGCAGCCCTCTCCCTTTAGCAGTCCTCAGTTCTCCTCCTCCAAGAACACCTACTGCAAAAGTGACTTGTCCTTTGACAGTGAATATGGACTGTAGATAACAAATCTCATTGGGTAAATGGAGTAGTATGCAGAAGAACTATTCTCGGCCATCTGCAGATGTAATGAATCAGGCCTCAAGCCATCAAATGAGTCCAAGGCCAAATCAAGAAAATCCATGGCCCTAGACACAACTCACATGGGGCCCTCGGCTCCACCTCTATGCTATGGTCTTTCTCCAGGCATGGCCCCACCCACCTTAGAGATGACAGCGGGTTTCTGAGTTAAGATAAACAAGACAAATCACATCTCTTGGAGCTACTGTTTCAGGCTATCTGTAGACTCAGGCATCACTTACACTCGGTTCACATTTTGAAGCTTTTCTTTCCATCATTGAAGGTTAGCTACATAATTATTTTTTAAATGAAAGCGGAGATTCTGATCTCATGTGACTCCAGGAACTGTGGCCCTAGACACAGGACTATAATGCCTGTGCCTTTATCTAACCATGATCAAATCCACTACCAACCTTTTAAAAATGCATGAGACAACAGCTACTGAGTAGCTTGTTTACCAAGACATTCCATCCACAGATACCTAATTAAATTCTAACTTCAGAAATTGGACCTTAAACAGCAAATGGGTGAAATTCAGATTCAGTCTAAATGGGTGCAAATTCGCTGAGTATGACCAGATATTTTATTAACATTCCAGCCCCATTGTGCTACAAGGCATTATACAAACAAAGGAAGACAGCGTCTCTGCCCCAAAGAGCTTACATTCTAAGCTGACCAGTGTCCTCCAAAGAAGGGAGCAAGGGATACACCCACATGTACACAGGTTATTCCGTATGACTTGATTCTGAGTGAGTTGCATGATATAAATAAATATGTTTGTGCCAAAAAAGTTTATGGTAATTTTTGAGTGCGCCATTTCTATGTTAAAAATATACTTTTACATAGTTAAGTGTCAAATCTGGTGAGCTCTTAGGTCAAAAATGCATGTGTCATTTGGAGGCTTTTAGAGAGCAAACCAACTCTACAAAAAAGTGATTCTGACGCAAAACATAAAATGAAACATTAGTTAAGACGCATATTAAAAATTCAGATTAAACAAAAGTTTCAGTAATACAATCCACAACAGTAGCTGTATAATTAAACAAAAGAGACATGTAGCTCTCACATGAAATTAAGGAGAATCTAAAATGCAAAGGCCTGAATCTTCTTTCACTTACATTAGTTTTACACCAGTGTAAGCCCAACTGACTTCAATGGATTACTGATTTATGCCAGTGTAACTGAGAGGAGAAGCAGGCCCTAAGACTGGAAACAAACATGATGCTTAGAATGAAAAATAATCCTCACCATGAAATACATAAAGGTGGCTTTCTCGAGGCGTGCTATCTGAGTTCAGAATGGCTTTCTGCCTGTAACCCTGTCATCATTTCATCCTGACATGATCTTAATTAGCCTTAGTTCTACTGCAGAGAAGCCTACTGAGGCATTTAGCACCAGCTAATTAATCAGATATTTTGTGTGCAATATAAAAGCAGGACAGCAACTGACAGTGTCGATTCATTGATTTGAGTTAATCCAAACAGAAATTAACCCTGCCTTTTCCCCTTTGAAGGAAATGAGGTACTTGGCATAGAATGAATATTCTGACACATTTCCTTTACTATCCATTGCTGATTGTCTTTTTTTCCCCTTAACAGATTTTTCCTAATGTACCATGACTTCCCATAAAGCATAATTTTTTTCAACTGTTACTAGGAGAAAATCATGTGAGTTTAAATGTCACTCATATTTAAGGGTTTTACTGCGGTATAAGTCAAACCACTAACAATATCAATCCTGAGACAGATTTTAAATGTTTTCATTTCTGCTGCAGGATTTCGGGCGCCTTGTATTTTCTTAGATTTTGTTATCTGATTTAGCAGCATAGCTCCCACTTTTGAGAAATGGCATCAGATTTTGCACCTATTATGTAAATATTTGTGGGTGCAATTGATAGCACTTGACTTCCCATAAAGCCGCCTCAGAAAATAAATAAGGTAATTAGGTGTCTAAATGCTATGAAATGCACACACAATTACTTGCAGAATTAGAAGCATTACTGTCTGTCTATTTTATTGTATTTCTCAACTTTACTCTGTTTAGGATGCATCTTTGTTTTCTGCAGGGCCGGCTCCAGGGACCAGCTCACCAAGCTTGTGCTTGGGGCGGCACCTGGAGGGGGGCGGCACGGCCGCCGGGGAGAGCGGAGCCGCAGTGGGCTCGCTGCCCTCCCCCAGCGCTCTGGCCGCCAGGGAGAGCAGAGCCCCGGCCGGGAGCTCTGGCCGCCGGGGAGAGCAGAGCCCCGGCCGGGCGCTCTGGCCGCCGGGGAAAGCGGAGCCCCGGCTGGGCTCGCCGCCCTCCCCCCGGCGCTCTGGCCGCCGGGGAGAGCGGAGCCCCGGCCGGGCTCGCCGCCCTCCCCCCGGCGCTCTGGCCGCCGGGGAGAGCAGAGCCCCAGCCGGGCTCTCTGGCCGCCGGGGAGAGCAGAGCCCCGGCCAGGCTCTCTGGCCGCTGGGGAGAGCAGAGCCCCGGCCGGGCTCGCCGCCCTCCCCCTGGCGCTCTGGCCGCTGGGGAGAGCAGAGCCCTGGCTGGGCTCGCCACCCTCCCCCTGGCGCTCTGGCCGCCGGGGAGAGCAGAGCCCCGGCCAGGCTCTCTGGCCACCAGGGAGAGCAGAGCCCTGGTCAGGCTCACCGCCCTCTCCCTGGTGCTCTGGCTGCCAGCGGAGCCGCGGCGGGCTCGCCAACCTCCCCCCGGTGCTCAGGGGGGCGGCGGGAGGCTTTTTTCCTTGGGCAGCAAAAAAGCCAGAGCCGGCCCTGGTTCTCTGCATCACAAGAGACATGAAATCATGATGTCATGTCTACTGATGTCAAAGGGTTAACCATATGATTATACTGTGGGGTGAAGAAGAAAAAAATATCACTGTTTAAGGAAAACTGTTTCATAGGAAAGCTGACTCTCATAGGCTTAGCTTGAAGTAGTTCAGTAAATGACATAAAATCACAGGTAGGCTTCTTCAGTTTTGTCTGACATCTGTAATATGCTACAGTATTTATTAATAGTAAATGCAGAGCTTAATAGCTAGCAGTGTCTTGCTTCAGCAGAATACAGTAAAACTACCCGCAAGAACAATTTGCTCAGTAACTAATATTAAACATATGAAGGAGTAGCTTAATGTATTGTGATTTCTCGCAGATCGTCCAATTCTAAGAACAAGCCAGTAAGATAATAACCTTTATAGAGAGGAGGTATTTAAATGATAATTTATTTCAGGAACTGACAGCAAATTGCTCAACATTTTCTCTCTATCGTATTTATGTCCCAAAGCAGTTGACGATCTATGGTATAAATTATGAAAAAGTATGACAGCTCCAATGTTTTCATTTTCAATGGAATCTCAGCACAGGCATATGTAAGTCTTTTATTCACTACCCGGTGCAAGCAGCCATTCACCATTATTATTGTTCAGGCTCTTGAGATGCTCTCTTATTTGAAGACCCATCACAATAGATTAGGCAGGCTTCTGAAACGGCCAAATATTTCAGGTGCTGTCAGCTCATCAGGCGATGGTATTTAATGTCAACGTCTCATTGGATAATGACCGGCTTCTAATTTACTCTCATGTTTTTTTAAAAAATACAGTCATTTTAACGTCAATAACAATGATACAAACACTGAGGTTGTTTTCACTAGACTAAACGCACGGGATCAAAGTGTTTTGGTTCCTGTTTGAACATGAAGTTGATAATTTATCTAACAAGGGTGGCTGAGGACATACATAATAGAAGGCAAAGAAAGAACAATCCCAGTCTTTGGTCTCCCAACACACCAGAACCAACCAAAACCTTTCCCCCGGGCCCAGATTCAGTGAGAGAAGGATTTCTCTTTGCCTACTCTGCCAACCCTGCAATCCTCCAAAAAGTACTAACATCTCTTCCATCCATACAAGCTAACCAAAGACACAGAGTCTTCCTTCACCTTGGAAGAGCACCCCCAATACTCCAATAACTCCCCTAGGCTCTTCAGTGGCCTTTTGCTGTCCTTGAATTCAAATTTCCCACATGCTTTCATGTGCATACCACCAAGGTACATGAAATATGAAATCCACGCTAGCCAGGACTGCTGGGCTCATAATGGGATCGTCAAAAACAACTGTAAGGATCTATTAAGATAATATAGATGAAGAGGCAGAGAGCTGGGTTCAACATGACAACTGTAGGGGGAGAGAGCATAACAGAGCTAGATCCCGACTCCTAGGTCTCGTTTTCACTAGGAAAAAGGTGTGTTTTTAACATGTTTAAAATCTCTGCAAAGCCAAGGTAAGTTGTAGTTTTATTGTGTGTTTGCTGGTCAACTCCCCTACAGTTTACCATGACCAGCCAACTCATGTTAAAACAACAATTTGCCTTATATTCACTAGAATTTTACACATTAACATGTTAAAATACACCCCTTTTCACAGTGTAGCAAAAAGGTTTAGAGAAGGCTCCACACATATGGACCATTTTCCAAACTAAATCAAATCCCCAAACCTTTTGGCTTTCAATCATTGCTAATCATGAACTTGGAGCAATAATGTGTTTCTTTCTCTGAGTAAAACATGTTCATCTTAATTCTTTCAGGTCACTTTACCCTAGAAAATATTAAATACCATTTTGTAATGATCATTTGTTGATATTGTTCATTTGGTTCTTAGATAAAAGACATTATGGTCATCTTAGAGTTCAACTAAAAATACACATAGTAGTTTCATATACTGAATTAAATCAGAGACATAGAAGTTTGTGCAGTGCGTTTCAAAAGTTTTAAAACTACCAGCATTCTCAACTGCAGAGAATTCTTGAATTCTCCATGTATTTCTACTTGATCTCACAGATTAGTAGTACATTTCAACTTTACCATGATCTATGCTTCCCAAAATCTATCAGCGCTCTTCTGTCTCTCCACACGTTCAGTCCCATGTTTTTAAAATGTTGGTCTACACAAAATGTCTGCCCAACCTTTAGCTGCACCAAACATCATGAAAACTTTGCACAAATCCATTTAGTAATAACAGGTCAAATGTGGCCTCTTGGGACTTGACCTTTGTCACTCTGCTGTACACCAAGCCCCTCAGAACTTCATGGCAATGATAGAACCCAGATCCTTTTGCTCCAAAAGTGACATCCCCTACTATTTAAACTAAAGGAGAATCTCCATGAGCCATGTAGGGCATAGGGCCCACAGTTACCTGTTCTGAATCTATGCAAAGGAGGGCAGTGGTACACATACACATTACTAGTTCATTACAATAAAATGTTACACAGGAATTCCCATAGTGAATCAGACCTGTGGCTCATTTAATTCAGTATCTTGTCAATGGCCAGCGTCAGATATTTCAGAGAAACCCCTACAACAGATAGATGTGGGATAATCTGCTCCCACCCCCCTGAAAAATCTCATTCTAATTCATAAAAGTTAAAGGCTGATTTAGGACCTTAAGCATGAGGTTTAATATCCTTTCCATTTTATTTTTAGTATTAGCTATCATAACTCCAGATATTCTTGTTATCCATATACATGTCCAGTCACTCGCTAACACTCTATGCTACACATCTGTGCAGTACTTTTCATCCCAAGAACCTCAAAACATTTCATCAATTATATGCTTACCACAGCACTGAAGTGCAGCCTCCTCTAGGGTGCAGTGTGGCAGCCAAGTGGGAAAACATGCATTACTTTTGTCCAATTTCAGGGCACAAGCACACAGTTATGAAAAGCACTATGGGATCTTCAATGCCAGTGCACTATGTCAGGTTTCAGAGTAGCAGCCGTGTTAGTCTGTATCCACAAAAAGAACAGGAGTACTTGTGGCACCTTAGAGACTAACAAATTTATTTGAGCATAAGCTTTCCTGGGCTACAGCCCACTTCTTCGGATGCATAGAATGGAACGTATATTGAGGAGATATATATACACACACATGTAGGTTGGAACATATATATATATGTAGATCTCCTCAATATATGTTCCATTCTATGCATCCAAAGAAGTGGGCTGTAGTGCATTATGTGTTTCTTGTGTAACAGGTCTTGTGTAACAATAAACTGCATGGTGTTTACCTTCTCTACATTGGAAGGAGTCAGCAACCCTACCAGAATTTAAACCTTTGGTTCCAGGGAACGCAGGTATTCCAAAACTAATGCTTACAGCATTAAGTTAAAAGCAACAGAGGGTCCTGTGGCACCTTTAAGACTAACAGAAGTATTGGGAGCATAAGCTTTCGTGGGTAAGAACCTCACTTCTTCAGATGCAAGAGCATTAAGTTATTCCTCCTGCAAACATATTTGAACCTTTTGTTTTCTAGGACAATCAATCAGAAAGAACGACTTGTGTTCAAAAGCAACCAGGGATGCATTGCCTGACACTGGTTACTTCCAGCAAGTTAGATAATAGAAAGCCTCCTAAACGGATGGTTCTTACCTCTTTCTGTATCGTAGAGGTATACGAACTTTTCCCATTTGTAATGAGTCAGAAGGCTCAGGATGGCTCCTTTTAACGCTGGCCGCATCTGAATGACAAACTGCACATCTGCATCTGTTGGGAAGCTGGGTGTGACAAAGGACGTGTGCAGAGCTCCACAAAATGATGTCAGTGTGTTCATGGACATCTGGTCATAGAATCCAAAGATGGCATAAACTCCTCTAGAAAACTGTGAACAAACTAACAAACAAAAGACAGAACTGTTACAATCTGAAACCACCATGAAGCAGTGTTATATAATTAATGGGAGGGGTCAGTGGAGAAAAGGAAAATTGCAGTTCTGGTTGCGAAGTGTTCAGTGTCAGCCCAAGGAAAGTAACAAGTTCCAGAGTAGAAAACCCCCTGCTCTGAGCCCACCTGCCTTCAGCCCCCAATGTTTAATGCAGAGATTGTCAACTCAAACATCCCAGCTAATCTCAGCCTCCAGGGACTATCCTGGAGAGAGGAGGAGGTCTCAAGATAGGCAAGCCCTTTATCTCTGAGCTACACTGCATACTTGGCAGCTGTATTTCTATTTCCCAACATTATATCATACATATGAAATAAATCCTCTAAAGGGCAGAGGTTTTTTTAAATTATTTTTATGTTGGCAAAACTAACTAATGACAAAACAGTTACAAGACTTTCAACCATGGGAGCAGAGCTGGGCAATAAATCGGGTACATCTTACACCCCTTGTATTTCCTTGGCTCATAGTTATGAAGCTCATTTTAAGTAAAAACAAAATTTCAGCACCAGTCCCACGCCCACTTGTGAGCTGTTGAGCTCCTTCATTTCCTACCAGAGTTGATGGGTCGGGGTGAGCTCTTTATGTTCCTAATCTATGTTACCAGCACAGTTAGTAGCATCCAGACTGGCAATGAACAAATGTGGCTGCTCCGAGAAAGCAACAAAATAAAGGAGTATTTTCATTAGATATCAGTATTCATTCAGACTAATACTACAATCTGGCTATAGAGTTTCATTTCAGCAGAAGTAGCTAATGACCATGGGACAGAGATTCTTTACTCATATATCTTTTAACCAGTATCTTCAGGGGTAAGCCAGATAGCCCAACACTAGCCACCATCCCACAACTAAGGGGAGCCAATTGGTACGTGCTATTTATCCTTTTGGAAATCCAGTAATCCCCCCTTGCCACGGGCATAAAACTCCAGTTTCACACCCCACAGGGTCATGAGACATCAGACCTTCAACAAGTACGGTGCAGGAAGCCTGGGTCTCAGGGAGGTATAATTCTTTTCAGGTGGTCATGGTAAGTCACATTTAAGGAACAAAGGGGACATTTCCTTTGTCAAGGTGTTTAGCAATAAAAAGTGGCTGTTTGAATGGGAAGATGGATTAGCGGGGGCAGGGGAGGTTGTCAAAGTGCATTCCTTTTTACAAAGACTTGTTTATAAAGCTGTTTGGTTGCTTAAAAGTGTAAAACAAAACCCATTACCGCTATTTAACATTAGAAGAATGCTTTAGTGAATTTGGTGCTCATGAAAGGTGCCAATTGACATCTCAGGAGACTGTGTCCAGCCTTTATCATCTGAATAGCCATAGCTTAGGCAGCAACATTGCTGTCCCCTGCACGCTGCCCCATGCCACATGCTGAACTAAGCTCTCATATGAGAGCTGGACCATTCTCCATGTCCAATGGAAGCTGGTGATCTCTGAAACCAGGCAGATGAGAAAAAAATATTTCAGCCACCCCTAATCTCCACACATTTTACCTAGCAAGATGCCAGGGAAATGAATTACATATAAAAGAAGCCAGGTGTTCTACAGGAAGATATATTGCTTTCCAAAGTACTACACCGAAACATTCATTTCTACCACAAATCCTAACATTCAGAATCATTAAAGCCTGTTTATCGTAAAAAGGACTCTCCAATACCAGGTCATTGACATCATAGATAACACCTTGAATAGCTACTCAGCTGTGAGCACTTGATTTTCTTCCAGGAGACCCAGATGCAAAAATATAAGTGCCATTAAAGAATCCTTTTAAGAGATTAACCATTGTAAATGGATGTGAGCAAAAGTGGATACCAACAGCAAATAATAGCAGCTACTTTTAGAGAGAAAAGAGGAAGGAATAAATAAAGCACCGACTTTAAAGAAAAAGTTTACAAAAAGTCTCCACAGCAGTAAAAAGGAAAAGATACAAAGGCAACCACAGTACCACCAGCATTTATGCCTATGGGTATGATGACACAGGAATTAACAGATAGCCTAAAATTAGGGTTACCATACGTCTGGTTTTTCCCGGACATGTCCGGCTTTTCGGCAATCAAACCCCCGTCCGGGGGGAATTGCCAAAAAGCCGAACATGTCCGGAAAAATACCGGCCGGGCACTTCCTCTCCCGCGGCTGCTCTGCTCCTCCCCTGACTCAGACTTCGGCTCTGTTTAAGAGTCAAGCTGCCCAAGCCAGCGCTACCGGCTTCGGGCAGCCCCCGTGCCTCCGGACCCCGAGCCGCCGGCCGGGCACTTCCCCTCCCGGGCTCCCACTGCTCTGCTCTGGCGGCGCAGGGTCCAGAGGCAAGGGGGCTGCCCGAAGCCGGTAGCGCTGGCTCGGGCAGCTTGGCTCTTAAACAGAGCCGAAGTCTGAGTCAGGAGAGGAGCAGAGCAGCTGGAGCCGGGGAGGAGAAGTGCCTGGCCGGCGGCTGGGGTCCGGAGGCAAGGGGGCTGCCCGAAGCCGGTAGCGCTCGGGCAGCTCGGCTCTTACACAGAGCTGAAGAGTCAGGGGAGGAGCACAGCAGCCGGACCCAGGGAGGGGAAGTGCCCGGCCGGGGGCGCAGGATCCGGAGGCATGGGGGCTGCCCGAAGCCCAAGCACTACCGGCTTCACGGTTTGCCGGGCAGCCTCCAGACCCTGCGCCCCCAGCTGGGCGCTTCCCCTCCCGGGCTCCAGCTGTGCTGAGGAAGCGCCGGCCGGGGGCGCAGGGTCTGGTGGCTGCCCGGCAAACCGTGAAGCCGGTAGCGCTCGGGCAGACCTTTTCGCGTGGCTGGGAGGGAGGAGGGGGAGTTAGGGCGGGGACTTTGGGGAAGGGGCGGAGTTGGGGTGGGGACGGGGGTGGGAAAGGGGCGGGGCCAGGGCCCGTGGAGTGTCCTCTTTTTTTATTTTTTAAATATGGTAACCCTACTAAAATGCACTTTTGTGAAACTATGTACCAGCAGAAAATAAAAACAGAAAGTCTGCTACACAAATTATCTGCTGAAGAAACAAATAAAATGAACTGTGTTACAGGCAAAATAGAAGTATACAAAAAGAAGGGAAAAAATAAAGGCTCTATCTGAAATTATGACAGTATCAGGATCATTTTAACAGCTTAAACAACAAGGAGTCTGGTGGCACCTTAAAAACTCACAGATTTATTTGGGCATAAGCTTTCGTGGGTAAAAACCTCACTTCTTCGGATGCATAAAGTGAAAGTTACAGCTTAAGATCTGTCAGCTCTATAAGAAAATCTACCGAGTTAGGCCATGATCCTGTGAGATGATGAGTGCCCTAACCTTCCACTGACAGAGCACCTTGTAGACTCAGACCCTTAATACATTCTCATGGATCATGTACTATAGAGAACACTTAAGCGAATACATTTGTGCTAAATGCCCTGTTCTTTTACGTGTTCTCCTGGTCAGGGAAGCAAGAAGTGTGCTGTTGAAATCTGAAAACTCTTAGGTCCTCACCATCCCTTTCTGTCTTCTCTCTGCTCTGGGGATAGGGCCCAACAAAATGAAAACAACCATAGACATACAATCCCTGTAGCAATATGCTGTCATCACACAATGTGAATGCACTGCTACTGCCCTTTACTGGCTAAAATATCAGACCTGGTCAAATATGCATCATCATGTAATCCTTTTATGGCTTCAGCCTACAGATGACAAACCTTAAAACAACTTCACAGGTGTGAATCTTGCTGAGATGACTACTGCTAAATGAATAATGTTGAACTGGGCTGTATCCAACATATGTTTTCCCATTGTCATCCCAACATAGATTTACCATCATCAGACTTCCTGATGCCATGGCAATAAGTGCAGGGCTAGAACATAGTCAGCTAAACACTTTAAGTGCTACACTGGAAAAAATAACCCCAACTATACATACAATATGATGGGGGCTAATTTAGCTACAATGAATCAGGAAAAAGATCTTGGAGTCATCATGGATAGTTCTCTGAAGATGTCCACGCAGTGTGCAGAGGCAGTCAAAAAAGCAAACAGGATGTTAGGAATCATTAAAAAGGGGATAGAGAATAAGACAGAGAATATATTATTGCCCTTATATAAATTGATGGTACGCCCACATCTTGAATACTGCGTACAGATGTGGTCTCCTCATCTCAAAAAAGATATACTGGCATTAGAAAAGGTTCAGAGAAGGGCAACTAAAATGATTAGGGATTTGGAACAGGTCCCATATGAGGAGAGATTAAAGAGGCTAGGACTTTCAGCTTGGAAAAGAGGAGACTAAGGGGGGATATGATAGAGGTATATAAAATTATGAGTGATGTGGAGAAAGTAGATAAGGAAAAGTTATTTACTTATTCCCATAATACAAGAACTAGGGGTCACCAAATGAAATTAATAGGTAGCAGGTTTAAAACAAATAAAAGGAAGTTCTTCTTCACACAACGCACAGTCAACTTGTGGAATTCCTTACCTGAGGAGGTTGTGAACACTAGGACTATAACAGTGTTTAAAAGAGAACTGGATAAATTCCTGGAGGTTAAGTCCCTTACTGGCTATTAGCCAGGTTGGGTAAGGAATGGTGTCCCTAGACTCTGTTTGTCAGAGGGTGGAGATGGATAGCAGGAGAGAGATCACTTGATCATTACCTGTTAGGTTCACTCCCTTTGGGGCACCTGGCATTGGCCACTGTCGGTAGACAGGATACTGGGCTAGATGGACCTTTGGTCTGAGCCAGGACGGCCGTTCTTATGTTCTTATGTACATTGATGTACAAATTTTGATTCTGAAAGAGTTTCAGCAGAAATTATTATATATGCCCAAAGAACTACAGAAACACATTTTCCATAGATTTATGTGGTATCAAAGACAACTGTCTGACTTACGGTACCAGTTCTTATTTTTGATCAGAATGGATGCTGGCTTTACGTTCACAAGCTGCCAAATACTAAACCAACAGAAACAAATTTTTAAAATATCCTTTTTTTCCCCTTCATAGTAGAGTAACATTTAAGTTCCTGATCTTGAAAGTCCAATGCCTTAGAATTCCCATCAAACTACCTTGTCTCTGTTACTTCACACAGAGGATATGCAGGGCTTGATTTTCAGAAGTACTTGAGAACTCACAACTCGGCTGAAATCTGTGGGTGCTGAGCACCTCTGAGATTAGGCCCTGTAGTCCCCATCTCTTCGGCCAAATTCTCTCTCTCTTGCCTTTTTAAAAAGTAGAATTAAATTGTGTTTATATTCTGACTGGCTCATCCCCACTTCTATGGGCATGAGTATTATGAACAGGGAAGTTGTTTAGTGATTATGGGCAGATTGGGTACGTGACAGCATCTATGTCAAAAGATGTCTAAAAATCAACAGCAGGATATTGCCTGCCTGGGGCATCCCAGGACAGTTACTCACTACTCTGAATCTGCATCTCAGCCAGGGCCGGCTCCAGGCACCTGCCGAGCAAGCTCGTGCTTGGGGCGGCAGATTGTATGGGGCGGCATTCCGCCCAAACCTAGGGTCTGTAGCAAACCTGCATCCTTCCCTCCCCGCCGACCGGAGCGGCGCAGAGCCCTCCTGGCAGGCAGCATGGCGGTCGGGGCTGCGTGGCGAGCGCCCTGCTGAAGCCCTGGCCATCCCCCTTCTCTCTCTCCCCCCGCTAGCCAGGGCACGTCTGCAGCACAGGGAGTCCCTCTGCACCCTGGCTCCAGCCGCCCCACAGGGTTTTTTTTTTCCCCCTGCTTTGCCGCTCCGGCTACGCCGCAGGTTTTTTTTTTTTTTTGCTTGGGGCGGCAAAAAAGCCAGAGCCGGCCCTGCTCTCGGCTGATACTTGTAACTCTATTTTTCTCAGATGCATTTGTTGGATCACAAAGAATTTATAGTTTTGTCTTAAAACAAAAAGAGCATCTTTTATTTCTCCTGAATTATGTCTCTATTCAGTACAACTCTACATATTTAATACTTTATAGAGTGACTTGATAAGCTACATTACTTTAGAATATCTTCATCTCTTAAAGCTTCCCTGCTTCTTTCTTTGCAGCTTAAGAGTTCTGATTACCTATTCAGCAAACACTGTAGGGTGCCGATTTGATTTTATTGGCCCATTTAAAGGGCAAATAAACTTCTATTTTTATAAGGGGAAGATAAAGGGACAGTTATCTTATCCTCAATGCTCATTTGCTTTTTTGAACTTCTAATTCTGTTATGATTTTGTAGCATAAAACTCTCTCTCACTAAGTGTTTTGCTCACCCATGGTCTTACGGTAGCTGGCTTTCCAACAAATCCATCTTTAAGTGAATTTTAAATTTCCTGACCATACTAATGCCATTAATCAATGATCCACATTTAAAAGCAGGTGCATTAGCAAACTACACACCCAATTCTATTTTCCTCCCTTATACAACTTTTGCACTGAATGCAGGGCCAGTTTTCATTATTATTATTTTTGATAGTTCAGCACAAATTGACTTATGTTTGCTTTTCCTTATTGGAAGTACAGCAACGGTCAAACACAGAAAGGGACTGTTAAATAAGCAATTTTGTTGCAGCAAAGGACAATGCAATTTTTTTCTAAGAAGCGATGTCAGAGGCAGGCTCATCACACCAATAATTATTGATTCTACGAATTGCTTTCCCTCTTTACTCATTGCAATATAATCATTAATTCTAATATAGGAAAAGAAACACTAATCATTTTATTTTAGTATTTTAAATGCAAAGGGGGTTGTTCATCTGACAAGGAGATGAAGTACAGTAGAGTATTTGGTATGTACCCTCCCCCCCAAAAGAGGGCGGATGTCTTAAATCTAATTTAGAAAGCAATTTTGATAACAGTAACAAATGAAGCAACATTATTAGTTATATCGAAAGTCCGGAATGATTTGAAAGTACAACAAGGAATGCAAGACACGTTTCTTATAGCAAAACAGCAGCATATATTTCAACACAGTATTAAACGCTACACACACATAGAGAAGGCTGATCCACAGAACTCTGCAAGTAAGTGCTTTGCCTATCCAATATCTATACCTCTTTACCTCACTGGTAACTCCCTTGCTTTCCTAATGCATTCATTATTGCTTATGACTATATGAGCCCCAGCAAAAAATGACCTACCTGTACATTCTATACAGTTACAACGTATTAGGCCTGAAAACAGTACAGGCATAAATAGTACAAAGATTGTTCATAGGAGAGAGAAGACGAAGTATAATACTGCATGCTGTGAAGAGACACAGATAAACCTGTAGCAGCTGTATTAGATAAGCCCATAATCATCTATGTTTGTTCTCTGCAACAGATAAGCCCACTATTCCCATTTCTTTTGTTCACACTAAAGCACATCTGGTAGCAATAACAAGCATAAAGTTAGGGAAGAGGTGAGACATTTTGGCACGAGGTAATACAGGGAGGCAGCCTAATCAAAGAGAAGTTGAGACACCCCTGCTAACAGGATAAGACGTTAACTGCCATTTGTCTCCACTCATATGGCGTAAGAGATGAGATGGCAGAAACTGATGAATCCTTACGGATGTCAAGAGACGATGAAGAACTTTAGGGTCATGCGGGTTTGAAGTGATTCCTGTCAAGGGAAGAAAATATTTGTAGAGCTAACAAACATAGCAGCCAAGAACACAAGGGGCACTTTCCACACACAAATCAGTCTGACTTGGGTCAGCAATTGCTCAGGATCCGTGTCCTAGGACCCTGCTAGGGGGGTGGGTCAGAGCCCGAGTCCTGCTGGACTCAGGTTCAAGGCCTGTCATTTTGCACTGTGGACATAGCTCAAGCTGCAGATCTGAGTCAAAAGTGTAGTAGGGACTCATTAGCATGGCTGTGAGATGTAGGCCCAGCAATTGTAAGCCCAGGTTTACAATGCAGTGTATATGCTTAAGCAAGGACTTGGAAACCGTCTCCACAAGTCTGGGTCTCACAAACCCTGGGTTTACAACGCAGTGTAGACATACCCTACATATTCCTGACAGATTAGGCTGTCTTCACATTCCACCACCACCACCTATTTGATATAATTACCTTGGGTACAAATTTCCTTTCTAATGCTCAGACATTCATAGAAATAGCCAGATGGGACCATTACATCATCTAGTCGGACCTCCTGTATTTCACAGGCCATTAGATTTCACCCAGCTACTCCTGTATTGAGACCAACGACTTGTGTTTAAATAAAACATATGGTACAGAAAGACATGATTTGACTGTAACACTTCTTAAACGCACTGTACCTTAGCAGGAAAGAGGAACATATTGATTAGACCAGTATCCTGGTCGCTACACATTTAACAGACTTCTTTCCCACAAAAGAATCCCTGATTGATCACTCAGAAGCAGTTGATTCGCCCAAGCTGAAGCCTGAACCTCATCTCACCAAAAGGAAACCAGACTCCAACTTCCACATCAGAATCCCAGCCTCCCAATCCCATCCACAAGAGTGTTCCACGCGGAATGCTGTGGTTACACCTGATGTGATTTCCAGACTTCAGGTCCCCAGGAAGGCTCTAGGGGACAAAGCCTCACAAAGGTGCCTGATTCTTTCAGAGTGGTTATTGGATAGTGGAGGTCTTGCTGTTAGTTTTGATTTTTGTTTTCTAACACTATTTAGTTCTTTCAGCTTCTTGTGGATTATGAATATTCATGACACAGAGAGTTTGTATTAGTTGTGACATTTCTGCAGTCTGTTAGGTGGAAGCTGACAGTATTGCACTGGTTAGAGAAAAGACTGGCAATTTCTCCTCATGTGCAGCTTATTTTCTCTGAGGTCTTTAGTTAAACAAAACAAAACCACCTGCTTTCACCTGCAGACAATTAGTGTGTCATTGGGGAGATTTATAAGGTTATTTTTTTTAAACTGTGGATAAAGCCAACAATACTGACAAGATGATGAGTGAATTTTAGTTAGCTCAGTGGTTTGAGCATTGACCTGCTAAACCCAGGGTTGTGAGTTCAATCCTTGAGGGGGCCACTTAGGGATCTGGGGCAAAATCAGTACTTGGTCCTGCTAGTGAAGGCAGGGGGCTGGACTCGATGACCTGACCGTCCCTTCCAGTTCTAGGAGATGGGATATCTCCATTAATTTATTTTATTTTTATTTTTAATTTATTCAATGATGTCACTAATAGCCAATTTTTAAAGGCTAGAATGGAGTCCTTACATACCTGGCGCATAGTGTAGTTAAGAAGAGAGGGAATACTGGCTAGTGGTTAGAATAAGGTACTGAAGACTAGGATATCTGGACCCAATTCCCACCTTCACCCCTGACTCATTGCGTAACCTTGGACAAGTTACTTCACCTCTCTCTACCTCAGTTTCCTTCTTGGAAAAATGAGCACAACAAAAACTTACCTACGTCACAGTGGCATTGTCAGGCAAGCATTACTGTAATTCTCATGTATTTCTCACAAAACAGATCCTTCAGTTTTGTGCTCCCCATTCCCCTGAACCATGGGATTGTCATAGAGCACCCTCCTGCGGCAGGCTAACATAGAACAGGCACACCTGCTTCCATTTCTCCTTCAGTGGTTCCCAGAAACTCCACGCTAGCCTTCTTGACTCACTAACACCTTATCTTCCCCATCAGAAACCTGATGGAAATACCTTGATGAAATGCAGACATTCACCATAATGATCCAAGACAGGTTCAAACCACTGACCTTGCTGTGAAAGTCTCCCTTCCCCCAAACCTTTGAGCCTTCCAGTCACCTTGAGATTATTCATTCTTCACAAATTTATGTTTGATTTACAAAATACCCTGACAGACTTCATTGCGTTTTACAAGTAGAACACCAACAATAAAAATCTGCCTGCCATATGTACTAATAATGGCAAGGCAATCTGTGAGCTTTGGTGTTTTCAAAATTAGCACATTTTAAATGTCCTATGCAATGTGCATGACATCCACGAACACTGTGATTTCAATCATTTGAAAAAAACATAAAACAACAACCGACCTCTCTCTGCCTTTACTGCCCCTCCATCCCCATTTACCTTCTTCAGAAATACCAAGAAATATGAATCAATGTTTTCAACTTTCTGAAATTTATTTGTGGAGTAGTGATAGGAAGTGCTGCGAAGGGAAATGGGATTTGGAATGGCTGGAAGCCAGCTGTGTTATGTTTGTTGCCATCCCTTGGTCACTTGCTATTTAGTTACTTAGCTGCTTACAAAGCTAAAAATTATGTAGAATTTGGGCCATTACACTGTCTTTACTTGTAGCTTATTGCCCAAAAGCTAAAAATTATGTAGGCGCTGGAGAAACTTATGCATAAAGTGAGTACTTTGGCCTACAACCTGCCAAAGTTTAACAAAAGCTCTTGAAATTCTTTATATTCCTGCCTCCTCTACAATGTTTAGAAACCCAAGAATGCTACATTCCACTTCCTAACTAAAATTTCTGTTCTCTCAAAATGTCTGATCAGGGCATCTCTTTTGCTAGGCCCCAAATGTATAAGCATTGCTTGTCTTATCCTGGGAAGCTTGATACTTTTTCATGTTAAACCATGCAGGACTCAGCATGTTATAAGAATATTCCTTGTCAAAGGATATTAAACAGATTACCAGGGCCAAATACAAAAAGGTAATCTGTTGGAGTTTTAGGGAACCAAAATGGAGGTTTAAAGATTAAACTAGATTAAAGGTGAGAGGAATGAGAACCTACCAGCCCATCAATTAATTTTTTCTTGGAGGATTTCAAAATGAATTAAACATCTGAGGACCATGCTTTAATCTGTGCTGCTTAGGATATTACTGGATCCTGCTTAAAAGGATTTATTATTATTATTAAAACGTTAACAACGGTTAGTACTCATTGTACTAAACAATGGTAACATTCCACAATATTCATTAATTTATCTTATTTCCCAGAATGTTCAATTACACTGCCTGAAACCTCTGATTTATCTCAGGAAGACTGTGTCAAAGTGCCACTCTGAAATATGACAGAGACAGGGTGGGTGAGTTAATATCTTTTATTGAAACAACTTCTGTTGGTGAAAGGAACAAGGTTTTGAGCTCCACAGAGGTCTTCCAGTCTGGGAAAGGCAGGGCCGGATTAACCTTTTGTGGGCCTGGCGCCAAACATATTTGTGGGCCCCCCTGGGGGCAATGGAGCATGGCGTGGGAGCAGTTGGTCAGTTCCCGGAGCAAGGGGCTGGCCAGGGGCATGGCATGGGAGGGATGGCCCCGCTCTGCCCAGCTCAGTGCGAGGACACTATTTACAAACCGGCAGTCGCCAGACGCACAATGGCCCGCCCAGCCCCGTGCTGCCAGCATGCCCCTTCCCCTCAGGGGTGGGCCCATGCCATGCCACACAGCCCGCCCAACACCAGAACACCCCCCCCCCCGATTCCCAATGGCCATAACCCCCTGGACCCACTATGCCCAGTGCTCCGCCCAGACCAGCCACAAATGCACAGCACCCTGCACACCACCACCTCTGCCCAGTGCCCCCCTGCCCACAGCCCCAGCACCCCACACAGAACCCCCACTCCCTTGTGCCCCAATACACAGAGATCTTCCCCGCCCCTTCACAGTCTATCACCCCCTCCCTCCAGAGACCCACACCCTACCTCCCGGCTGCACTCACCGGCCCTCTGGGAGGGGACTGTGTCTGTCGGGCTGAGCTGCCTGTGCAACCAGGGCTGGTCCCGGGGCGGGGAATCGCTCTGGTCCCTCAGGAGTGGTGCAATCAGCCAGGCCAGGGCCTGCCCCGGGCAGGCTCCCTCAGGACCCACTTGCCTGGAGGGGCCCAGCCAAGCCCCCCCATTCTCCCCCCCAACTGGCCAGGCTTCTGCACCAGTCTCAGCTCCGGGGAGACAGGTGGGGCCCCACAGGTGGTGGGAAGCAGAGACTGCCCGGAGCCAGAGGTGCACTGGGGTCCGGCAGGGGGCAGAGAAAAGCCGGCAGGTAGGGTCTGGGGGTGGAGAGGAGCCCTTGGCTGGCAGGCTGAGAGGAGCAAGTGGTGGGCAGGGGGGAGCCAGCGGCCTGGCAGGGTCTCAGGGCACAGTGCAAGCAGAGCAGGCCGGGGCCCCTTCTGAGCATGGGCCCGGCTCCATGGCACCACTGGCGCCATTGTAAACCCAGCACTGGGGAAAGGTAATCAGAACAACACTGGAAACAATTCTTAAACTTTCATTTCTACTTAAATACTATAGGCTCCATTGCAGCACTTAGTTTTTTTTTAAATTTGCACTGGGTTTCAATTTTGCACTGTTATGCTCAATGAAGGTTTCTTAGTTGCAACTTGTGATGTGGCTTATTATTTATTATAAATAAATCCTTGGAAGTGTCATGAAACTGTTTAAAAAAAATCATTAAATCCTTGCACAACGGATGAAAAAATCCTTATAAAAAGCACCAGCAATCCTTACACACACCCATGCACTAAGCATAATAAAATCCCTATGCACAGACATGCAGCCCCCCTACCCCCTCCACACTACATTCACCGCAACACCCTAGCCTCAAAGTAAAAGCACAGCACATCTCTAACCCTGGGCCCTGACCCGTTGCAGCATTTGTTAGAGGCCACCTCCCTGGCTGTTCATTACATGCTTCAAGTCTGCCC
Organism: Malaclemys terrapin pileata; assembly: GCF_027887155.1. Taxonomy (NCBI): domain Eukaryota; kingdom Metazoa; phylum Chordata; order Testudines; family Emydidae; genus Malaclemys; species Malaclemys terrapin. The sequence continues at coordinate 14,306,606 of NC_071513.1, read as the reverse complement.
ACCTCCTCCATCCACCCTTCATCAAGGCTCTCTCCCTTGCTCTCACAGACACAGCACAAAACACACTATGTAGATATTGCTTAGCCGCTGCCAGCCGTGACATCAACCACCTCCATCTACACTACAGCCTTTCAAATGCCCATTACACTGTCACTCTGCAGCTACTCAGGATACAGTTACCCTGAGGGTCCAGTAAAAGGCTTTATAAGCCAGAGGGTAAGGTGGGCCTCCCAGAATATGAATCACGGGGAGAATCATAACAACAGTGGTCCTGGGAGTGAAAGTTCCAATTCTCATTGCAGAAAACAGGCCAGAATTTCGAAAGATCCAGGCATCATGGACGTTTCCAGATGACCCCATGTTAATTTTGAGCCTACCACGGTGATCAGGCACACCTTGCAACACCATGGACAAACATCCCTTCTTGCTGATGAACTTTCAGGCATGTGTAAGAGACAAAGAATATGCATGTGGATCTCATCAATGTACAATTGATGTACAATGTACAATGTACAGTACAATTTGGGAACCCCAACCATGCAAATCCGTCCATGGCCTCCTGTGCATTACCAAGCTCAATGACACCGGGGGAGAGCACCTTTTTGTTAGCAGGGCACATCTCATGACAGCAGCCCTGATAGAGGACTACCAAGACCAAACTGGTTAGCTACTGACCAGTAGTAGTCAGGGGTGACAAGCTTCCCAATAGTGATGGTCACATACTTCTGCGCACTTGGGGGGAGGAGCTTTCATGTAGGTGTTATGGTGCTGTGGCTCCAGGGTGAACTGCACACAGATTTCTAGACCACCACTGCCACTCACCCCGGGTCTGCACCACTAACCTGTCCCACCAGTCTGGGCTAGTTAGTGCTTGAGTCCAGAAGTGGCTGCTCACTGAATGAAGCCGCTCCAGGAAAAGTTTATGAAAAAGTGACTGCTCAATTTCATTCTCCTTCTCCACAGGTGCCTGTATCACCCTGCCTCTCAAGTCATCACACATCTGAGATACAGGTGCATCAGCCTGTTCATGTTAATGACAATCACTTCACAACTCTCAGCAGTATTTTCTCCATGCTGACTGGCTGGCACCAGCTCACAAACAGATGAATAACGGAATGAAAGGAGAGGACTCATGGGAAGTTTTTAGTTTGACCGCAAGTCCCAGAATTCCAGTGTCTTATGGCAGATATCCCACAATGTGCAGCAAGACAAATCCCAGAATGCATACAGTCTAGCAGCAGAACAATGCACCATAGGGCTTTTGTCCAGAAAACTGTGTCCCTATTTCAATACATAGCACTGTGTGAACACAATGACCCTAAAGGGAAGGAGCTTAACCCAAAAGAACAAAGCGGAGTGGACACCCTGCTTGCACAACAGTTGTTCTGGATCACGTAACATGGATAAACATAAGCTAAAACTTTCAGTGTAGACAATCCCTTACTGCCAATGCACATGGATGTAAGTGAGCAAAGAATCAGGTTTAGTTAGTTTAACTTCCTTTTAGATAACCTTTTAAAAGATGGACTTGCCACATGCAGTGAAGTGGAACTTAGTATACAACTGCAGTTAGAAATTGTAAATAATGCCTTGTTTTAAGTGAAATTTGCCCATGACCTACCAAATATAAATGTATTAAGTTTGTTCATTTCTAATTTGCTATAGGTTAATTTGCAATATGTTCCTGTTTTTATAATTTAATGGCTCTGACTTTTAACTTGCAAATGTCACGGTCAAATTTCAGTTTCAATTTAGAATAAACATTTGTTCTCTGTGTTAATGCCAAAATAATAGTCATTAAGGGATTTATACTCACGAGGAAATATTTGTTTCACTGAACTGACAGAATCTAATATTGTGGTGAGATACTAGCAATGGGGCAATACCAAATTTGTATTTACCAATCAAGTATTTCTATACTGCCCATCACAATAGTGTATAAGCATGAGCATCAATATTGTGATGAGGCAAAGGTTTCTTTGTTTAATGTAGAACAAGTCGTGGATTGTATATAGGATTAGTATTGTTCACCTTCACCTGCTGAACGTCCCAAGGTTATGAAGTCTGATTTCCCAGCAGATCAGAGAAATGTTGTTCTCACGGACAACAATCTTTACAGCGGCAGCATCAGGGCAGTTTATTTTTGAATACGATAGTTGTGGTATTCCGCGAAGTAGATTTCTTTGGTGAACTGAGGTAGCACAGCTTTTTAGACAGATTAATAATTTAAGTGAAGTGTCTCTTCAGACTATAATATAAAGGGACAAGAGGCCTCATTTTCCACGAACAAAAGATTTTTTGTACTAATACTGCCTCTTTTGATTGTACGTTTTAATCAACATGAACAAATCCAGGCCTTTCTTCCAGCCAGCATGTTATCAGTCAGAGCAAAACCTTTCTATATAACAATAGAATGGAAGCATGCAATAAAACAGAAATGTACTGAATAAAATATAATGATTTTCTTTCATGTGAATTTAATGATTGTGAAAGGTAGCAAACCGAAAGACACAAAGTCTTAAATACTCCATTAGCACCACAGAAAAGGGACAGGAAATGGAGCAATACTTCAAATTTCCCAACAGTGCCTGACCAATCTGTCTGACCCCCTGTTCTGGAGGGATTACCTATAAGAAGGGAAAAGGGAGTTCTGTCTCTTTGAATTATTCACCTCTTGTGCACTCTTTTGAAGCCACCAATGAATCTGTACTAAATAAACACAGGAAGAATTCTTAAAATATTTCAGATTTCTTGCACACCCTTTTTGAGGTTAGGAGAATAGTTCTGACTCTGCAAGTTGCCGTCTATGTAGACTGCACACTTTTGACACTCATGTTTTTATGCTGAAGTAAAAAAAGTCCACGGCCAATGTCGAATATGGGACTATAGATGATGTGTTTTTAAAAGAAAGGCAAGAAAGGCAATCAGGAAGCACACAATCAGAATGCAATCTGTCCAATAAAGAATGCACTCAGTCCATATTTCAAGAGGTCTTGATGCTTGTGTAAGAAAAAATACACCTCAAAACCTCACATTACACATGACCCTTTCAAATGTGACACTGGGCCAAAGCCTGCTGTGTTTAGCCTGGGCCAGATTGCAATACAGTTACTCACACTGATTCCAATAGTTCCTCACTCCACATTTAGTACCAATGAAGTTATTGGGATTACTTGTGAAGTAAGATGCTACTCATTGGGAGTAAGGATATATCAATCGAGCGCTATCTAAACAGTCCTAAAATGAAGTCCCATTGAGATTATTCCCATTAAGTAAATCAACCCAGATTTGGCTCACTGTCTTGTTAGGATAGCCTCTTCCCATAGTTCAAGCAGTAGTTTTGTGCTATGCCAGCGTCCTTCTCCCCTCCGGGGGTGCTGGAACAATTTGTATAGTGGGGAAGCTGAGAGCCATTGAACCAAACTGCTAGCCCTGGATATAATGGAAACCACTTCAAGCCAGGGGGAAATGCAGCACTCCCAGCACCCCGAGTTCCAGCACCTATGAAATCTAGTTTTCCATGTCAAACTGGAAATAAAGTCAGTTTTAAAGTGAAGAGTTAAAAAACAGTTTCAGGTACTACATTCCGCCCAAGTCCTCCCAGCCAATTTTTGTGGTTTTACAATTACATTTTCCTATTTTTTAATGTCACTCTCTTCTGTCATGGTATAAAAAGGCCCAGATGAACAAAGGGGGAACTAATTGGCTAACATAGAAGGGAAACCTCATGACAAATTGCTGTCACTATGCAAAAAATAAACAGAAAAACAGACCTTTTTTGTCTCTTTCTGTTTCAGTGACCTTGGTGCTACTTGTAAAGACAGACATTTCAGACTGAATAAGTGTGCTTGATAAATTCACAATATCTCTAATCAAATTGCCTTCAGGATTTGAGTCTATGTAATGGCCATTAAAGATTATTCACCCTTCCTAGCGTTAGCACTACCGCAGACGTAAGTAGCTGCTAAGGATCTTTGTACCATTACTTCATTTCATGTTTAATCTGCAGGAATCAGCTGTTCTGTGAAGTTGACCACTTATGTTACTGGAGGACTAATGGGACAGAAGTGGAATAATTCTATGTAGTTATGGAGGTAAATATGGTGTAGGTTACAAATAAAGGAAATATAGGGATTTCATTCTGATTGCTAGGATACACTCATCCACCCCATAATACCATCATATGGGTTCGCACATCGAAAGTCTCTCAAACAGCAGCGGCATCACAGCACAGGTAGTGCCCTAGACACTAAGACTAAGGCCAAATTCATATCTTAGTTACAACAATGTAACTCCCACTGAAATGTCCAGTCTGGGAGCTGACTCTGGTTCAGCATGTGTAACAAACATCTCCTGTAAACACGTCATTTCAAATAAGGGATGGTTAGAATCTAGAGACAATTCACCATTTGATGTGCTCACCAACTCAAAAAGAAGAACATTTCAAACAAAAAGGGAAAGAATTTATCACATCCTGTATATGTAGAAGGTACATTTTATTTGCCTGGCTACGGTGCTTTTATTTATGGTACTTAAATTAGAGAACTTTTTGATCTAACAGAGTATAAGCAGCTTTAAGGATAATTAAGGTAATCTGTTCTATTTCAGAGAAGTTAGCAAGATTTGCCTAGTTCTCATATATGCCTCTGTGTTGGGCACAACCACAGTTACAGTCCTTGCACCCTTGATGTGCTAGCACAGGGGTCGGCAATGTTTGGCACGCGGCTCGCCAGGGTAAGCACCCTGGCGGGCCGGGCCAGTTTATTTACCTGCTGACGCGGCAGGTTCGGCCGATCGCGGCCCCCACTCGCCGTGGTTCACCATCCCGGGCCAATGGGGGCGGCAAGAAGCGGCGCGGGCGAGGGATGTGCTGGCCACGGCTTCCCACCGCCCCCATTGGCCAGGGACGGTGAACCGCGGCCAGTGGTGGCTGCGATCGGCCGAACCTGCTGCGTCAGCAGGTAAATAAACTGGCCCGTCCCGTCAGAGTGCTTACCCTGGCAAGCCGCGTGCCAAACATTGCTGACCCCTGTGCTAATGTAATATACTGGTGAGTGTGTTATAGGTCCTCTTTTTTTGCCTAATCCCCAGATGATATGTGGATGTGACAGTCCCACCTTGGATCTAACTCAAGCTGTAGCAGCTCATGGCTTTAGTTCTGAAGGTCCCCGGTTCAATTGCTATTGTGCCGTCCATGATGCTGGCCATCACATACGGATTTACTCCAGACTAGCACTGAGAGGAGTATTAGGCTCCCTAAAGAGATACAAGAAGGCTGCCCCCTCTGTACTTGCTAAACCAGCACAACCTGTGGGAGAATGCATGCTGCATCCTGTAACAAGGTGGCAACACAGCCAGTAGCATGAAGCCATGATCTGACCCACAGAATTACATAAAGGTTGTACCTATACACACACACACAAAAATTCATAATGTGACTAAAAGGCCCCCATTGTCAACAGCTTCCATTTCAGGTCTGCTGAAATTCATGCTGCCTCTCACTGCTGCATTTAGTGCTTATTTGTGTAGAAGCCTTTCTGTTAACATGAGAGCTAGGGTGGGTATGAGACTGAAGGACTTTCTGAAAGCACATATCAGATTGATGGTAAGTGTCACTCATTTCTCAGCTGCACTGTATATCTATTTTTAATTGCAGTCCCTTGGCTGAAGTATCGTAGGCCTCTTTGATGGAGAGGTATCATTCAGGGAAGGATATAAATTACTATTGCCCAAGAGTCCTCGCTGTTAAACCTTTACTCAAGCTCCTGACATTACATTAAAATGCTATCTACTGTAATCTGAGAGATTCCTCTGTGTTTGTATGACATTATAAGATCTGCATATTGCTGTAAGTACAAAAGAAAAAAACCTCAGACACAGCTATATCTGGGTAGGACTGCCAGCTTTCTAATTGCACAAAACCAAACACCCTTGCCCCGCCCCTGTTCACTCCATTCCCCCCCCCCATCACTCACTGTCCCCCACCCTCACTCACTTTCACCGGGCAGGGGGTTGGGGTGTGGGAAGTGGTGAGGGCTCCAGCTGGGGATACGGGCTCTGGGGTGGAGCCAGGGATGAGGAGTTTGGGGTACAGGAAGGGGCTCTAAACTGGGGCTGAGGGGTTTGGAGTGTGGGAGGGGGCTCAGGGCTGGGGCAGAGGTTAGGGGGGGCAGGCTCTGGGAAGGAGTTAGGGTGGGGGAGGGGGTTCCAACCTGGGGCAGGGCAGTAGGGTGTGGGAGCGGTTCGGGCTCTGGCCAGGCAGCACTTACCTCAGGCGGCTCCCAGAAGTGTCTGGCATGTCTGGCTCCTAGGCGGAGGGGCCAGGGTTCTCTGCACACTGCCCACGCCTGCAGGCGCTGCCTCCGCAGCTCCCATTGGCTCGGGGTGGGGGCAGCGTGTGGAGCCCCGGTGGCTGCCCCTGCGCTAGGAGCCAGACATGCCAGACGCTTCCTGGAGCCAGGGCAGGCAGGGAGCCTGCCTTAGCCCCACTGTGTCACAGACCGGACTTTTAGCGGCCTGGTTAGCGGTGCTGACTGGAGCTGCCAGGGTCCCTTTTCGACCAGGCGTTTTGGTAGAAAACTAGATTCCTGGCAACCCTATATCTGGGGCCACTGCAAACACCAATTACTCCATCTTTTGCATTCCTAGTGATGACTCTCTCTTTGTTTATAACACTAAAGGTGCATTTGACATGCTATATCTGTTCATATGCTTTGCACTGGACTTCCTTTTGTTGTTGTATAAAAGAGGTTATAAAAATCTACTCAGTCGGGTCTTAAAACAGAGACGAGCAATGTAACCCTCTTGGTTTCACGTCATGCTCTAAACAATGGATTTTCTTAAATAAGATTTAAGAAAATGAAAATGATTTCAAATAAAGCTGATCCTGCCACCCCCTCCGAATAGTTTTGACAAGTAAAATGAAATCACATCACAGAAGATACAGAGTAGGAGTAGACAGAAACCATCAAACAGACACAGTGAAAATATCTTCATCCACCGAAGGGACTTTTCAAACTAAAGTAAACAAGTGTGTCATCTAGTATTTTCATAACTTCAGATACGCAGAGTAAGTGTGACAGGTCAAGTCAATAAGTGAGGGTAATCACTCTGTACCATGCTGTAGTCCTCTGAAAAGTAAGCCACATTCTGGAGTCCATTTCCAAAATGGCTGAATTTACAGGTACTCTAATGCAGAGTCTATTATAATTTCCCAAGTGAATGAGAGAATCCAGTCTAGAGCTAATTAGATCCAATGAGATGAGAAATGCCAGATAATTAATTGCCTGTTTTAAAAGATTTAACTTTGAAGGTGAGTTGTAGAAGGAGATTTTGGGGAAGCGGGTAGTAAAGCTCACTTCCTATTATAAAACTTGAATATTGGTCTCCAAGCAGAATTTCCTAAGCAATCATGTTGTAGTGTAGGTTTATTAAGAAACATCATTGATCATAATTTTATATGACACTGCCACTTTACATTTATAACTTTTAAAATGTTGCCATTAATAGGAGCTGACGGCACCTGCACTGAGATATGCCTCGTAGGAGGCTATTGCAGTGAAAACAAAATTAAAAACAAAGAATGTTAATACAAAAAAATAATTTAAATCAAGTTGTTTAACGCTTAGGAATATCACTCCAAGAGGAAACATGATTCAAGCAATAGATTTCCTCCATTAAAACAATAATGCCTCTTTTTTTCTTTTGCTTGAAAAAGTTCATTATTGTCTAAAATTAAAAAAAAAAAAGTTACCTAATAAATTACACTCTGAAAAGTAGTTAGCTAAATGCAGAAGATGCTCGGGCTTGTGGTTAAATAAGGTACCTGTTATTATGCCTGCCTCTGAAAAATAAAGCCATTGAAACTAGCCAGTACATCCCAGCACACACCCGCTCTATGGCAAGGCCATAAAGAAGAGAAGAGGCACAAGTGGATGTTTGGTACTGTGGATCCTGTACGAAGGTGGAGCTTGGAACTACACCACCACTTCTGAGCTCCCTTTGCAATCTGCTATTAAAGACAACTGAAGGAAATTCAAGGTCAGCATACATTTGAATGAGCAATATCTTAACCATCTTTTTACGTCTGAAAGCAGGATATGGATGTCATATTAAAGAGCTTGGTTGACAACTGGGCTTCCTGAAAGCATTGGAATAAAGAACTTTATACAGGTGTACAAAAAAAGTCTGTTATCTTCAAACAATATCATCAGCCTCCCTAGTGATTCTACAACATACTCCCCCCTCCTTCTTTCATTTTGTTTTAATCTTAATAGAGGCTCAATCCAACAACCGCTATCAAGTATAGTGCTTACTATCATCATGAGCTATGTGTAAGCCAACCAAGGTTCAGTGAAGTCAGCGTGCCTAGGCCGATTTACACTAGCTGAGAATCTGGTCCTATATATTTTGCATAATCGGAAGTGCAATTATTTAGTAAACTTGCTAGAGTTGTAGACTTATGCAAATTTATATAAAACCAACGACAGTTGTCAATAGTTTTAACTATTACATACCGTTCAAATTGTGCTCAACAAGCTAAAAGCTAATTGATGTGGACACAGCAGCAGAATGAAGACACATACATGCATGGAGCTATGTGGCAGGCTGCAACTTTTATTAAATTGCAGCACAGGGGAGGGGCGCTACCCATCCATTAACCATCCTCTCCTATACCAGGCACTTAATTGGTTCCTTACCATATCACCGATTCAGGCTCTCACCCTCCCCCCCTCCTCCCGCCAGGACTCAGCTCTCTGAGGAGGACAGTGAGGGGGACAGAGGGTGCAGAAGGGTGGGGACCATGGGCCACACGGTCTGACCTCGGACCGCAAAGGCTACAAGCTCTGACCCTATATGCCATAAGCCCAAGACCCATCACTAAATACCAGGTCTTTTCTTCTGGACACCCTTTATTTGATCTTTTTAACTGCACTGGAAACTGGCCAAAAGTTGCGATGAATTAAGAATTCAACCCAAGTATCTCAGTTAAGCACTAAGCGGCTACCTACTTATCCCACTATGGTTGAAGGTGCTGCAAGGAAGGCAGAAAAATTCCTTGGTCCTCTGCCAATTGGCCCATGGGGGGAGGAATCCTTCCTGACCCCCCAAATGGGTGATCAACTAGACCCAAAGCATTTATCAGACTGGGTTCCCATTCCTAGTGGGTAGGATGGGTCTGGAGGAATGGAGCCTAAAGAGGCTCTCACTCCAGGTTAAATCCTGGGAGCTGGGGAATGCTGGCCAGTCTGCACTGCCCTCCACAGCTGGCCAATGGGTGCCAGAGACTCATGGGGGAGGAGGAACTGCCTGTGTCCCTTGGCAAATGTCCCCTCCTTTGCTGCTGGGACTTTCCCCCTTCACTGCTGGCCTCATCAAGCTCCACACTCATTGAAGGAAGTGGGTGGCATTTATCTAGAGCAGTGTTTCCCAAACTTGGGACGCCACTTGTTCAGGGGCGCAGGCCAAGGGACATACTGGCCGCCGCTTCCAGCAGCTCCCATCGGCCTGGAGCCGTGAACCGCGGCCAGCGGGAGCCGCGATTGGCCGGACCTGTGGACGCGGCAGGTAAACAAACCGGCCCAGCCCGCAGGGGGCTTTCCCTACACAAGCGGTATCCCAAGTTTGGGAAACACTGATCTAGAGCATACACGATGAAATTCTGCTCTCAGTTTCACCAGTTTAAATCTGGAGTAATTATTGGAGTCAATGGAGTTACTCCAGATCTACATTAGTAAGTAATGGTAGAACTAAGAAACCCTTACAGCACTTACATTTATTTTTGGCCACCCATGTTTTTAATTACCCTAATAGGAGACAATGGGAATTATAAAGCAAAGCACATATACATTTTACTCTTTAATTTAATGAGCATAGATAAGTACAAATATGAATCAATCATATATATAGCATCAATGAAAGGACCCATCATGTAAGTCAGACACTGGCTTCTCACTCTGTGTATTTGTTAACATTCCGATTTAGAACAACAGATTGCTGCAGTAAGGGTACTGAAGCAGCAGCCAAAGAGCCATCTGCTGAGCACCTCTCTGGTGAATTCAATACCAAAAGAAGTAGGTGACTGAAGAACCCAAGCAATGGGGATACACACCATTAACTAAGTGACAGAATGAAGGATTGAAAACTTTCTAGGGTCACTGTAGAGAAACACAACGATAGTAATTTTATATTGAAAATCAGAAAGATGAAAATATGAGCTATAAACCCAGAAGATGGCGATTATATGCACTATACATGGATTTTGCTTCTTGCTTTTCTTTCTCTTTCGACACACATGATGGTTATAACCTGGACTGAAAGGCACTTATCGGTCTTTATCTTATAATGGAGCCTTTACTAATTTAATAAAACTGAATTTCTTTAGCATGTAGAGCAGACAGTTGTTTATACCAGTTAGCACTCATTGGGGTTTTATCATATGAGGTCATTTCAGGCAAAATTTCTTAACTGGCTGACTTTATTGAAGGCATTATAGGAATCTCCTGAGTCTACTTTAGCAATACCCCATTATACTTTCCTTTAAGTAACTTACTGTACTCAAAGTATGAAATGTTTTAAAATGTAACTTACACTAAAACAGTATTAAGGTCAGGTCTCTGTAGTTATAGCATACAAGGAAGGTATAATTCAGTGTATCACTTCATATCCCAGCTGTCATCAGAGACACAACCTTTTCATAATACATGTATTGTATGTGTGCCAGTGAGAGATGAATAGTCCTGTAACTAATCAATACAGTTCATTCAAACAACTGGAAATAGCATTTCAGACAACTGGCAATTTCATCAGTTTCACTGGGCTGTCCAAAAATAAACAGTTTGAGATGATGGAATGACCTCCGTGGTTATCTGTAAATAAAGTTAATCTTAGTAGTTGTTTTTTGTCGGGCTCATCATCAAGGACAATAGAAATCTAATTTTGGTGCAAAAAAATCACTGGGAGGCAAGGTGGGTTCCAAGGATCTACAGAACTGTTGTAGAATTATTTTTAATTTTGTTTTTAATTTGGCTTCACCTGACCCTTATATTTCAATACATGATCATTTCTAAAACATATGGGGGATCTTTCATGTACTGTAATAGAGATGAAACCTCTCAAGGAAACTTCAACACTATGGGGAAAAAAGATCACATGGCCTCAGGGTTTGGCAATAGACTCAAAAGTCAAATTAACTGAAAGCTTCATGTAGTGACCTGAGTGGGCGTGGGATAACTGAAAACCTGGATAATTTATGGGTTTGCACCAAAATTCACATTCTGAACTATTTAAATGTTAAATCTGGCAGCTTCAGATGGAGTTTCTCTTTGAGCTTTTGGGTTTGTTCAAATTGGAGAATCAGATTGCAATGCAGGTTGATGGGTTGGAGGTGAACCCAGGCAGACATGAAACAAAGGCAATGCTCTCAATCCCTCTGACGTGGAATAGCTTTATTTGTGAAAGTTCTGTATGCTCCTGTCCACTGACAGCAAGGCAGCAGAACTGGGTTGCAGAGAGCTGACAGAAAAAAAACAAAACAAAACAGCTCTATGGCGTTCAACTGCCTAGCTCCACATCCCATAGAAAACTGCCCCAAATCTAGGAGACTTGGGATCTGTGGCTTGCTATGATCCAGGATTTCCAAAAATGCTTTCTTCCCCTGCAGAAAAATATACGATCAGATTTTCTCCCTTTTCCCCAAACCATGGATGTTTTTTAATTGAGTTTGGGGGGGGGGGGGGGGGAGAATCACACCAGCCCTGGTGTGGGATCCCCAAGGAACAGAAAAGCTATCAGAACTGTTCCAAGGAGCTCATTGCTTCTAGGAGGGACTTTGGCTGCCATGAGACATCACTGCAGAGGACTGCAGCACAGGATTGCAGCAGCCTTTTCCCCCTGTAGATTCCCAGGGCAAAGGAGCCAAGGTCCTTGTCACCACAAATACAGCAGTCAACAGAAAATCTATACAATGAACCTTGCAACAGATTCCTGGGCCCTCTGAGCAAATTTTACTGCAGGCAGCTATGATATAAATCTTTATCATTACACTGAACAGCCTTCTATGTTGCTCGTCACGTTTGATAGGAAAGCCACAAAATTCCCGAAGTCGCACCATAGGAATTTAACACATTAGCTGACAACACTATAAATAATTATCATTGATACCATCACTTTTTAATACTGTTGCTAAATGTTCAAGTATTCAGATGCTGGTAATCAAGTGATGTTTCACTACCAGCATCATCAAAACGTCCAGCCTTACCTGTACAGAATATGTCCAACCACAATGAGCGCTTCCGCCCACAACAGAAAAGCACATCAGCTGGCTGTCTCTGACGTCATGATCAATAGCGAAAAGGTTAATAATGTTAACTCCTAAGTGATCATAATTAGGCTTTAAGGAAAAACAAACCTCTCCAAAATGAATGAATAGAGGAAATGCACACCCCTCCTGGTGTTATTGCCTCAGTGTCACTGGGGACTCGGATTGCAAAGATAACCTTCACCAGGCAATCAGAAAGATTACAACTGTTTTAAAATGAAAGCTTTGATTAAACTTTTAAATGCTGCAGTATCTGCAGGAAATTCACAGGGAGACCCTAAATCCTTGAGAATTAGTATATTCTACAAGCATGCCGATTTTTATGGTTTTATATTTGTTTAAATATTACTGCTCTTTTTCCCAGCCAGCACTAAATTGAGGATTATCTCCCTGTACAACAGCCACTGTAATCATTACACCACAACATTGAAACTAATCAATGGAGAAATAAGCAAACTAATTGAACAGAACCACGCAAAAAAACAAAAAAAACAAACAAAAAAACCCCCCAACAACAACAACAAATTGTGGCACTGGATGACTCACGGAAATGGCAATGAGGAATATAAAAGCTTTTCAACTCTAGGTAACCAGTTAGAAAGCAGTGCAGATTGGTAGTAACCAACAGTTCATTTGGTGGGTGCTGAAATGAGCATTTCTTAAAGAAAAACAGTCCATTGTGACAAAAAACACACCCCTACAATTGGCTCTAATGACCCATTTGTTGGGCTCTCACAGCAGAGAATGAACTATAGGCAGAACAAAGCCACAGAGAATCCTGATTATCCAATAGTTTTGATAATAATACTTCACACTTCTATAGCATTTTTCATCCAGGACTGAGACTGCCAGGACAACATTGGGGAAGCTTATACTGCTACTGCCTTTCCTGTACCTGTTTTCAGGAAGAGGACTCTTGTCTCCAGGACTATCAGTCAGACACTTTTTACAAATGCTAAATTCACGAATAAAATATATTTCATAGTCCAACCAGGTTTCTGAGAACCGGAAAGGATTAGCTCCAGATTTTACATGAAAGTTCAATTAATGATCAATCAATCAATAAAATACATACAATATTTTTAACTGCCCAAAGAATTTTCACACCTTAAAGAAAACCATATGTTAATTTACTGTAATATTCTGATATATATCTGAAGAGAGGATCAAACACCATCCACCAACTCACCTCAGCATCCAAGATACAAATAAACACCACACAATAAAAAGGAGGAATCAAAATGAATGAAGTTTGCAACCTTGTCCAGAAGGCTATGTTCAAGTGAAGATACTGGACAAGACACCCCATACCAGAGTAAAAGACTCTAGAATCAATGAATAAAACAATTCTCATTAACATGGGGAATCTGGAGACACAACTGGGAAAGTGTAAAACATTTTCCAGCAAAGCCTGCACTTTGGGAATTTAGTAAATCTGTATTAAGAACAATTTACAATGGATAATAATATATATTTTTTTTAATAACAAAGATCTCAACCTGTTGTTTTTGTAAGTTAACTAACTGGCATACAAACTATGGGGCTGATCTTTCAGTCCTTTCTCAGACAAAACACATTTTAAACATCAAGATTGGGCCCCACAGTGTACATAGAGATCACTTCACTCATCACTGAAATGCAGACACTGCTGTTGTGAAACAGCAGCTGTTAGCAGAGCAGAGCAACATTAGTTTAAGACAGGAAGTACAGAATCAAGGGGAAGTTTTCCAAATTAGAACTTGACCAGGATGCCATGGTTAGCTCCACTACTCACGAAAAATACCATGGGATGTTTACTGATCACAACTGGTCAAGTGCCAGCTTTGTGTTTCACCCAAAGGGCAGCACATTTGGCAAGGCAGGGTCCACTCTTGTATTGGCTCTATACAGACTCTGAAGGAAAAGTGCCATCTTCTTAAATACCAACACACATCACTTTACCCCAGCAAGTAAGTGACACAATGGGTAAAATCTTGACTCCCACTGAAGTAAATGGCAAAACTCCCATTGATTTCACTGGAGCCAGGGTTGCACCCAACCTCTCTAGTTATTAAGGAAGGGTTGCAAAATCCATCAATGGAAGTGAAGATAGAAAATAGAAGTGGGGAAAGGGATATAGCTGACTGGAAAATGTAGTAGCATGACTGGAAGAAAAGGGAAATGGAAAATGGACATGGAGACTGCATACATGAATCTGGCTAAAGGCAAAGTCAGTATCTTGCATCTGAGGTACTTTATTTTGTTTCAAGATGATTTTTTTCCTTGTCAGGTTCTGTACTACACGGACTATTACATATACTTCTGAGATACCTGGTATTGTTTATAAAGAGACACTCCTCACTACAGAACTAGAACATTTTGTGAAGTTCCAAAAGACAAGTAAGTGTTACATTAAATCAGGGTAATCCTGAGCTCACACTGGATTTATACCAGTTTATATGTTGACTTCAATGGAGTTACACCAGATTTACACTGGTGTAAAGGAGAGCAGAATCAGGCCCAGTATATTCAGGTCCTATGTTTCTAGGATATCTCGATGGCCAACGCTTTTCTTATAGGATCTGGATAGACCAATGTTTTCCAAAAGTGGAGCAGTGAAGTACAAAGACATTTAGATCCCATCAATCAACTTGAATAAGTTGGTTTGCATCATTGCACCATCATCATTGCATCATCTTGTGTTACGTAGCAGGATAGTGCACGAGGCAGTGGACATGGACATGAATATCAATTTTTGAACAGAACATTATTACGCCTGCTACTGAGTAAGTATGCTAGGCTCCTCACAGAAAAGACTGCGCCCTGCCCCAAAGAGAGAACAATCTAAACAACAGAAAGCAAACAAAACAACCTTAAAACAATGGTTTTTTTTTAAAACTTTACCCATGCTGCTTTGCAGGTATGTTCTAGCTGCAGTAAAATTATGCAGTCTTTCCTCTTTTGGCAGTGACAGTGTATTTGGCACGATCCATATGACAGAGATCACATTACACCGGCTTTTCAAAGACTACTTGGCTTGCTTCAGTGTACCATTCAAAATGTTGCCTTTGATGTATTAAACTCTATATGATTTGGGAAGTAGCTATGTAAAGGATTGCCTTTCTCCTCATGGGCCATTGCAATGGCAAAGATCAGCTGTGACATGCTTGCTGGCAGTTCCCAGATTTGTACAGCTGGAGCCTGGAAGCAGGGTGTTCTTGGCAGAGAGCCCTTGGGCTCTGGAATTCACTCCCTTCCCGTTTGCCCAACAAAGCCCGAGTTTGTTGACAAAGTGAAGCCCATCTATCTCTTCAGGCCTTAGCCTGAGGTGGTGTGACAGTAGGAGGTGGGTGGAGCTCTTTTCTGGGATGAGAATGGTTTTCACAGGAAGCCTGTCAATAAATAATATATCCTATTTTGGTGGCTGTAAATGTCTACAGAAGATTATGTGGGCAGATGTGCTTTTTAATTTAAAAAATACAGAAATACACATGCACA
Source organism: Malaclemys terrapin pileata (assembly GCF_027887155.1). NCBI lineage: Eukaryota > Metazoa > Chordata > Testudines > Emydidae > Malaclemys > Malaclemys terrapin. The sequence continues at coordinate 14,290,810 of NC_071513.1, read as the reverse complement.
CTAGTGAAAAGTACAGAGCTTTTTCCAAAACCTTGCAAGTCGTCTTATGTCTGCCATCCACTGTGAATCATTACCAACCACATGTCTCTGTAGAGTCAGGCTACATGAAGTTCAGGGCCCTGTTCTCCCATTATAGGGTATGAATTACTCTGCTGAAGTAATGTTGCTGTGAAGGATAAGGCCACAGCCATCTAAAACAGTCAAGTCAATACATATTAGGATTATCATGATCTGTATCTGTTAATGGTTAGGAGCTCACCACTGGCATGCTTGAAGGGAAGGAACCAGAAGAAAACAGGGGTAGCTGGAATAGGTCCGCCATGTCCATTTTCTCCCTGTGACATTATTTCATTGTTCATCAGGGTAGGGATCATTCATTCATTCATATTTGTCTAAAACACCTACTACATTTTGCAAAGAGGTTCACTTACTGCAAGAGAGCCCGCTCGTGGCTGGCACCCCCTTCTGTTGGTTACTCATGCTGTGACCCCTCTTGCTCTCTTCATGAATCAGGATACTCCCTCGTTGTGACTTGGCCCTCTGGCCAGATCACTATATAGTCCTTCCCTTCTGGGGTAACAACGTTCCACAAATAATAGTCCAATGCCCTTGCAACCCCAACTCTGGGCCCCATGGTCTTCAACCTCAGTTCCAGGCCCCATGGTCCATGCACCCTAAGGCTTTGAATGTCTTTATCCCCTTACATCAGGGGGCTTTATGCCACCCTCCTAGAGGTTGATGGGGAACACCCAAGCCCATCCTCTACTCTGGGTTCCAGCCTAGGGACCCTGTAGCTGGCAACCAAGGTCTACTCCCTCAGACTCATTGCAGACTCACTGGGTGGCTTCCTACTTCTTTTATTGCCCAGAGAGTGACTGCAGACTCTCTCCCTGCAGCCCCTTTTAGCTGCAAATTTCCTGGCTCTATAATTACCACCCAGCCTTTCCCTAGCTGGGCTTCATTATCAATTAAACCTCTCTCTCTCATTAGCACTGCCAAGTATGTTAACTGGCCACTTCGGCTCACATTAACCCATTCAGGGCCTGTGTGGGGTACACACCCCATCACACACTCTTAGGCTTGCTACAAATAATAAGCAACATAAAGAAACATCTTTAGAATGGACTTAAAAAAGAAAGAAGGAATTATGTTTAGGGCTCAATCCTGCATCTTTTACCCAGGCAAAACACCTTCTGACATCGATGCTTTGCTTGCAAAATTGGGGCTAAAACACTTTAATGAAAAGAAAAACCCATATCAAAGTATATTAAACTTATAAGGCAATTCAGAATCTCTAAGCCTCCGCTCCATATCAGTTTCAGTTAGTCCAGGTTCAGTGCAAAACTGGATATCAGATTGGTAGTTCACAAACAGAGGAATGCAGCCGAATAGCTTTTGTCTAACTGCTGGAAGACAACAAATGCATATGAACCTGAGCTTAAGACCATTGTGCCTCATTAGAATTTGAACTTAGAGACATCAATTGTGAAGTCTCAGAAAAAATAATGTCCCGCATATTTATGAAAACTAATTTCACAAACTGTCATGGTGTAGGCAGCCCAGGGAAAGTTCACCAGCTGGAAAAAAAAAACTTCTTAAAAAATGGAACACTGGAATCTGTATCACGGTTACAAAGACAGACAAAGAGCCATGCCATGATGCTGCCACTGTGAAATTCTTCACACTCACTTGGTTACTCATTTGACAAACTATTAGCCTCAGCATAAAAATACAAATTAAAAAGCACCGGTCCTGCAAGTTGCTGAGTGCCATCAACTCCCTTCTTGGCTTCACTACTGACGTCAATGGGAGTTATGTTGAAGCCTTTCAGGACTGGGAGCTTGATTTTCATTTAAATTTTTCAGCATTGGTTGACCACTATTATTTTCATTGGGCTGATGCTTCATCACAGAGTAGTGCCACTGACATTACTGACAGCAGCATTGAAGAATATGTAACCCACACAGCTCTGGGGTGTGGTGTTCTGTCCCGTCCCACCTATTGGCAGGCAGACAGGCGGGGGGAGGGAGGGGGAGGAAGAAAAGAGAGAGAGAGACTCTGACTGACCTACAGCCAAAGCTAACAGCCCATTGGCTGTTAGCTTATGCAGTAGAGGCTCATGCACTAAACTCTAGAGGTCCCAGGTTTAATCCTGTCTGACGACAACCGGGGCTGTTGGCATTACAAATACATTTGGGAACTTTCCTACATCTTGACTTTTCAGTTATTACTCCTCAAAAGAAGCTTGCAGTTCAGCTTAGCAGCCTTCTGTTAGGGCAAAAGGTCCAATTGACCATGACCACTAGTGGCTCACAACACCTCAATTTAGCTGCTGTGGCTCATAGCTGGCAGAGGTTCTACACCAGGGGTAGGCAACCTATGGCACGGGTGCCAAAGGCGGCACGCGAGCTGATTTTCAGTGGCACTCACACTGCCTGAGTTCTGGCCACTGGTCCGGGGGGGGGGCTCTGCATTTTAATTTAATTTTAAATGAAGCTTCTTAAACATTTTAAAAACCTTATTTACTTTACATACAACACTAGTTTAGTCATTTATAATAGAGAGAGACCTTCTAAAAACTTTAAAATGTATTACAGGCACGCGAAACCCTAAATTAGAGTGAATAAATGAAGACTTCTGAAAGGTTGCCAATCCCTGCTCTACACCCTATTTTGAGGGTCATTTCCCCCAGAGGTCAACACTAGAATTACACAGCAACCCCAGGCTGCCTTCTCGCCTGGGATTGTGTTGCAAACTCTGTGCAACGTCAGGGGGTGTCCCAAAGCATCACTAGTGTTCAAACACGAGAGCCAGAGTACTTTCCTCTGGCTGACATCTGCCAAATAGAAGTCAGCCAAGGAAATGAAAGTAGGCAAGAAGCCCCAATATTTGCTGTACCAGGTGTCCTGCCAAAACCAGCAGCTGTGGGATTCTGATGGGGGTGATCCCATAGCACCATCAGCAGAGCAGAACAGGGGAAGCCAGCAGCCAACCATCTGTCCAGTGGAGAAATTTAGCCATACTTCCATGAGTGGTGGGAGGATAGGTCTACACTATACCACTGGTGGTGGACTGTAGTGGATGCATAGCTACACACCATGCTGAGAAGCACATCATGCCCACACTGCAGTGTGTTGCTACAGGTATCAGTGAAAAGTTCTGGCAGAGGGGGTCAGTGGGAAATGACTTCAGCAGCAGTCCATTGCTGGAGCCTTTTACTGTGGTGAGGGAAGTATCCGACAGGTGGAGGCAGCAGAGAACGGCAAAGCAAGAGGCTCTCTCTGCTGCGCCTGCTGGAGTCTTTCCTGCAGCAGGGAGGCAGTGGAACACTATGTGCTAAAAACAGCAGTGCAGATGCGGGGGCGGGGAGGGGCGCACAGCTTGGGCAAGTAAAACGTTGTGCATGGTAATGTACTTGAGTAAATACCCACACTCTTCAGGCAGCTTTACTCTATTGGCTAAGCCAGGCCTCACCAGCTACACTGTTATTTTTACCTGTGCTGGGGGGACTGTGTGTGTCTACACTAAATGCCGCCCAAAGGGTGCAGTGTCGCTGCCCCCTATCTGGAGCACAGATCTCCTCCCACCTCCTCTCATAGCCCATGCAAGTGCTGTAGTAATGTGGACCAGACCTGGAATACAGAGCTGTAGCATGTGGGAAGAGCTTTTGCAAAGCCCAGGTGTGGAACTGGGTATTTTTCCTGTGTGGCTTTCTGCAGTGACAGGTGGCCTGCTGTACAGCCAGAACATGTGTTCTGGGGCTGTCAGACGGCAGTGGACATATTCTTCTGGAGAGGACACAACATTGATAAGCACAACATTCATTTTATTTTGTCAAACTTGAGGATGGGGGTTGGGGGAGGTTGGGCTGCTGATTAAGATGTAAAATGTACTTTTACCCAATGCTTTCAAAGTACTTTACAATCAGACACTGCTTCAGCTTTGTAATATCTATTTGATGTAGGGAGATCTGATTATTCCTGTCTTAGAGATGGCAAAATGGAGGCTCTCAGAGCCTAACTGACTTACCCAAAGTCAGTGCAGTCCAAGCCTAAAACCCATGAGTCCCCATGTCAAATGCCTTAGTGGTGCCACCGAGCCATACCATACCTGTACAGAAGTTCTGCTTTTTAAGCCATACACTTGATGCTTATGTATGAAAAATTATTGATAATGAAATTATTAACTAAAACAATTTCTCAAGTAAAGATAGAAAATATCAGACTGAACACAACAAAAGAAGGTCATGTATACACGTTCAGACAGCGCTGCATAGAATGGACGCACATTTCATGTATTAACTGGGTTCAATACTTTTACCATGACAAAAAGGGGGTTGAGAGCGGGTAGAGCTACAATACAGCTCTGCATTTTTAAAAATTCTCATTTGGAATTTATGTGGGTAGGTTCTACTGCACCCAAGCAAATTCTGATTTTAATACGAGATGCTCCAAAGGTAACCCCATGATGTACAAGTGAAAGTGACCAAACTGTGTGTGTGTGTGTACATATATATATATATATAAAGACACTTTTCAGCATATCTACATGTTCAAATATTCCTGCAAAGTAATTAACGACCAGTGATCAGAGAGGTCACTCCACTCTAGCAAGAGGCTGTTCACACGGGCTATTATCCGACATTAAAAGTGAAATTCACTCTTTGCTCAAGTGCCTGTGCAAGGTCCTTTGCAACACAGTGCCCCTGTGTAAGAGAACTTGCACATGGGGGCCCCTGCACCTTCTGCATGCTGGGGATGGTGGGCTATGCACTGGCTCTGACTATGCTAGCAAGGAAGGAAATGCTAAGGGTTGAAGAAGAGGGTTATGAGGAGCCAATGGCTGGGAACCCAGAATAAGGGGGAGAGAGATTGTGGCTGCATTTCAGTAAACAGGCTGCAGAAGCAGCCATCAAGGGGCTGCCCTGTCCCCAGACTGAGCTGAGGATGGATTCATTGACATAACCGTCTCTCTTTCTCTTCCCCGCTACCCCCACGCACACATGCGCTTCCTTTCAACATTAAAAGCCAATTTCCCTGTTCAGTCTAGCTTTGTGTGGGGAGGAAAGGGGGGTAGTTTCACCCTTAATGACTAATTTCTGAGAGATTAACCAAAAAGGCACAGACTTTCTTTGAAAATGTCATCTACAAGCACATAACGATACATGTTCCACCCACAACTTTGTTGGCGTAGGACAGATTCCTAGAAACTATAGAAACTCCAGAACATGGACTGCCAGTTTGCGATCCCTGTAACATACATTATAGTGCTTTCAGCCTTCCTAACATGTTCTTTGAATGTATACATTGTTAAATAACTAAATTAAAAGGTTGAAGGGAAAATTCATAGTTTAAGTTCTAGATTTCTACATCATGAGGCAAAGATGCATTAACGTTTTGAAGACAAACAGGAATAATGTTCAGTACCCAGCATTTCTGCATGACATTTAGGGACATCTTCAGCCCCCTGATGAGTACATATAAATCATGTACACGTAGGGAAGAGAAAAAAAATCCCCCTGGTGCTTGAAAATTGGAGACTGCTTTAGCACATTGTCATGTAAAGTTTCACTAAGACATATAGTCTAAACTATAACATAAATATCTAAATATGAAGCCAAAATAACTTATGTTAAATGCACCAGAAATACTTTTCGAAGATATTTGGTCTGTTTGACTTTCAACTAAATTAAGTAGAAAACAAAAACATTGCAACTTCAAAATAAATCATTTGGATACATTGATAACACGAGACTAGGACTCGACTCATTAAAGTTACACGTAAAATAGCACTTTCTCCCACTCTTGCTTTCTCATCTTCTTTCATGACAACCCAACACTTGGCATAGCCTCCACTTCCCAGTTACTAAGGGCCTAATCCAATGTCTGATGAACTCAGTGGGAAAAAAACACTGATTTCAATGTTTATTGGATCAAATCCCAAGTGCTCTACCCGTTACAAATCTGTTTTAACACACCAACTCTCCAATGCTTATCTCCCAATCTGGGTATCTCCATAGTCTCTTAGAGACGAACTGCTGTCCATTGTTTCAAAATTGCCATAGATTTGGCTTGACCCTACAGCTCCCTGTCTCATGTGACTAGTCCCACTGGAGTAACGAAGACCATTCATGTGGGGCTTTGTTCACAGTCCAATAAAAGGAAATGCATGTGCAGACTTCTACACCTATACAAATTCCAGTTGAAAATTAACTGATTAGGGGGACCGTGTGTGGTGTCTTAGATTGTAAGTTTGCCTCTTTGCTTGCTTCGTAAAGCATTGTGCATACTTATGGAGCTTTATCAATATGTATTCTATTGATATTGGACTTTTCCTCCCTTCTGTACTAAATCAACTGAATAAAATCATAACATCTTTAAAGGGAGAAGGAAACTTTTATTGAAGTTTTTCAATTTAATTTTAAAATAGAATCTTATTTTAAAATATCACAGTTCTTTGCTGGCAACAAAATCACCATAAGGTTAATCACAAACTCTCTTCCATTAAATGGTTACAACTTTTAGTGCAAACACAACTTTTTGCTATCGTCCCACATGCCCAAAGACACAGAAATTTTAACATCAGCTCTTTTAATTTTTAACAATTGAATAAACATGGGATTTTTTGTTTTAAACAGAGCACAAAATAAAAAGATTCCTAATTATGGAATATCCATAGTATTAAAGCTATTTGCTAATCTGTTAGGAACAGAATTATTTTGAAAGCACATTTTAAAGTGTTGTGTTAAGGACTTAACACTGAGACAACCCTCATTCCATTCCGCACGCAGGCTAGTAAGAGATGTAATCTGCAGTCTTTACTCAGGCTAAACCCCCAGTATCAGGCCCAAAGTTTGCAAGAATTTTACAGAGACACGTTTAAGTCTTTGGCAGTAGGGAGCTGACCACTTTGAGCATCAGTGTCCTTTGCCAGCTGGCCAAAGAGAGCACAGATGCGAGGAAAGCAAATTGTCTGCCCACTGGCAAAAAGAAATACTGAGCAGCAGCTAACAAGAAAGTGAGTGTGTGTGTATGTTGGAATAAATAAAATTAAATAGGAAATGTTTCCTGTTACATTCTTTGCAGTATCTAGTTCTACAATGTTAGTGCAGCAACAAAAAAGCAAGTGTTCCTTCTCTAAAATCCCGTCAGACTGAATTTTAAAGATTAAGTATGAAGAACGTAAGTACAATGAATAACAATATTCAAATAAAGCTACAAATGTTACTCCCTAAGGAAGTACCCAAACAAATAGTTCAATGGATCTTGGCAAATTAGGATAATTAGGTAATTATACTCTCTCCCTTTGGTTAGTTAAAGAAGAAATGCCCGTGGAAAGGACACTAAACATCAAAATTTGTTATAATATAAAAAGGAACTTTGTGGGCTAGCAGATATATGAGAAACGAGTTAGAAAAATTGATGGGACAGGAATTTGCAGCTCATGGGTTGGATTTAGCTGGGAGAGGGAGTCTTTGTATAGATTAATTAAATTCTTCAATCAAAGTCTTTTTCTCCCCTAACATATCCCACCATCACCATTACATGATCAACAGATTTTTATTAGAGGTAATGCTTTCCCTAACAAAATTCCACAGTGAATAACCTTAAGGTTGGATTTACTTTTCTAAATACTTCTTGCAAACGGTATGTAATCCAAGAGCACATTTGTTGGCTGTAAAGGTGTACAACAGCAATTTTTGCAATGACAGTGCAGAGAGGGAATATGAGATCTGTGTGCTAATGAGCTGACACTGCAGAGGCTAGAGCAATGTATTGTAGTGCACTACAAGTGCAGAGCAGAAAGACATAGGCGGGTTATTTCTAGGGAATATGATCTACAGAACCTTAAGGATAATTCAACATTAATGCTAACACTCCATCAGAGGTTATAATATAAATCTGAAACATGCTTCAGTGATGAAGTTATTCATTTCAGTTATTACATTCAAATTATTTTGACAAAGACAACTCACTCCCTATGTGAGAAATTTTGAAGAAAAGATCTAATGTTTGTGTTTTACTTGCTTTTTATTTATATACAGCTTGAGTTACTTTTTCCACTAGTATTTTCCTCTGCAGATGGATGGGTGCATATTTTAAAATATGTAATAAATCAGCAAAACTTCACCAATAAACTTTAATTCAGTTTTTTCAGGGAAAAATTGAATTCTTAGTTGAGTGTTTTCTCTCTCTCTCTCTGCAGATATCATAAGTCTAAATAAACAGATGGATGGACAGCTACTGTAGATATATCTGCTCTGTACTGAGAATGGAAGCAGGGTGTACAGAGACTATATAAGAAAACCAGATTATGCAGTATTTTAATTGAAACAGGGGACTAGAGGGAGTTTGGGGCAGGGGTTTTCTTGCTCCTGAAGGAATTCCTCCCCCCCCTTGGGATATTGCTAAATCACCCCTAGCAGAGGTGGCTTTTTATCTCTGTCTTGTAAAGATATTTATAAGAGACTTTTCTTTCTTCTTCTAGAATGCACTAGACTGCACCAAGTGGGATGTATAGTCTTATCAAAACATTTTTCTGAGTAGGATGCCCCCTTGATTCACTCTCTCACTCACACACCCCTACCTGCAAATACTTCCAATTCAAAACAGCAGGTTAACAGCATTTGATGGTTTATGGATATTGACTAAAACCCACAGTATGCTTGGACTACATATGGGACAGTCACTGATTTCCCCCTCAATTCCTTTCCAGCAGCCCCTCACAAAGTCAGTCACAGGGATTCTTACTGGCGATGGGAATCAGTGGAGTCACTGCAGGTTTCTCGAATGTGGATCCCTGCCAATTGCAGATATCGATAAAAAGGTTGTGTGACAGCACTTGAGACAATTTATTCTCATTTTCAAGAGGAGTAAAAATGTTGAGAGAGGAACGTTCCTTCACTAATACACTGCCCCCTGAAATTACCTACTACTCCATTAGGGAACGACAATCTGATTGGGGATACTTAGGCCAGACAGTTTTACATGTGAGCCATGTAGTGTGAAGAGCCATTAGTTCATCCTAGTGCATTGGTATGTATGAGCATTGCGACTTTCAAAGATAATTGCTTGCAGAGCTGAGAAGAATGACAGCCCTTCTAGTTATTTATTTGTAACTGCAAGGACCTTCAGTGTTCAGAAGGTAGGATTGTAAATATTCTTCTTCTACCAGTATATGAGGTCAGTGTCATAGACAGACCCAAGGTCACCTTTTCATTTCCTCTCTTCTATTTATTTACCCTTAAATGTTATTGTTCAATACACTATCGAAGTTGATATTCCCTGTACTAAGGTGCTTCCAGGGATTCAACTTTTTCCAAATTTCACTACACGATAATATGTTCCCTAGAATATGCAGCACCATTTTCAGTTTGCTACAGAAAACCAACTCATAAAATTGCTAAATTACCATAATTTTCACATGCTAAGCAACCCTCAAACATGGTTAGCTGTGGAAAGATTAGCAATGCACTGACTAAATAATAAACTGTCCATTGACCAAGGGAGCACGGCCCACTTATCTTAGTGGCATCTGTGAAGAGGAACTTATAGAAGTTTTTTAAAAAAATCCAATTTAATTATTAATCAGCCTTGCTGTTTAATGTATTTAGTTTTAATCCATATAATTGATATTTAGGAAACTATATTTGAGATACAGCCTCTTGAAGGGATTACACTGATTAAGGATTAACAGCCAGATGTTTGTTGTAAGAGCTGTTGAGGCAGGATAGGATTAGTAAAATAAGATGCAAAGAACAGACATACTTTTTTGTGCCTTTTTAACACATTACCAAATATTATAATTGGGTATCTTAGATTTGTAAATCCTAATCCCAAACCCCTTAAAAAAGGCTAACTCTGTACTATTAGGAAGAAGGCACATGGGGTATGTATTAGAATAGCAATCCACATATTTCACAGAAATTTCTTTACAGTATACTTTCTAACTGTCAAGTTTCTGGCCAAAGATTTCAAATCCAGAGGAAGCTTAATGATCTGGTCATCCAGCCTTTCTAACAAAATATGCATTTAAATTATAAAGATCTAGAGAGGAACTGTACAAAAACGATATCACAAAACAAACACATTAAATGCTCTCTAAATTAGCAGTTCAAGATATGAGGTCTTAAACCTACAAATAACAATGTAGTACTGTGTATTAGTACAATGCTTTCTTTTCAGAAAACTTTCCCCGTGTTCAAAACTGTATAACAACTTCATTCAGATATAACCACTATTATGGGTAATTTAACAAGTCTTGCTAAATGCAGAACACACACCAAACTTTCAGGCAGGGATGTTGTTTCTAAACACACAGACACTCCCCTCCAACCTCTAGTTTGCATTGATTGCCACTGGAGAATCAAATTATATGGAACTACTGCATGTGCAGAGCTATTTTTCAAAATGCTAAGTTTTCTCTTCCCTTTCCCACTCCCCTCAGCTCTAACAGCATTCATCAGTTTGCAATCTCATTGGTTTTGATCAGGACTTTGTGGGGGGGGGGGGGAGAGATATTTTAGGACAGAAGGAGGCCAGTAAGCCCATCTTTGTCCCCTCAAGGTCACTTGAAAACAGCATTTTCCATATTTTATTCCTACATGGTATTACTTGTCAAATTATGCAATTATGCTTAACAAGAAAGTGATATGTATCATCAGCAGGGATTTGCTAAACTAAGTCTATAAATCTTGGCTTTATAAATAAGTCTATTGCATCTCTGAAAACAATAAAAAAAAATTACATTTTTAAAGGGGTGAAGAGAAGTGGTGATAAAACTTTCCCTAAGATATTATTCAACCGTGCAATGCTGCAAACCCATTAAACCTTTTGTCAGTACCACATTTGTTGCACTAGAGTACATCAAATATTAATTAGAGCTCCACTATATGAGGGGGAATTAAAAAAAAATGCAAACAGGGATACCAGCACTCTAAATTACAGAAAAACATGTAGATACTTACAAGCATTAGTCACTGAAAAACTGTTGGAGGAGTCCAAATGGTCTACATGATAGTTCAAATGGAAGGGCTTTTCTGTGATATTTTGGTTTGTGTTGTATAACTGCACAGCAAATCGAAATGCACTATGCTCCTGAACAGTATTTCTCATGAAAAGTCCACCTATGGTGAAAAAAAACCCAAAGGACAAAGATTTGAAAAGGATTCCTTAGGAATATCAATATACAATAAGCTACATTTACAGGCTATATATAGCAGCAGTGAAGGCATGAAGCTAGAGATATGCATATAGTGCGCATATTAAATATGTACTCCAAAATTGTCAGTCCTGGGTGCCTAAAGCCAGGCTCCTAAAGCCATATACAGGCGTGTAAATAAAGAAGTGCCCTGCTTTTCAAAGGTGCTGAGCACCCCAAACTCCCACTGAAATCAATGGGAGCTGCAGGTGTTCAGCAGCACCTTTGAAAATCAGGCCACTTTTGTTTAGGTCTCCAAATGTGGATTTGAGGGACTAAATATGGGCATGCCCCCTCCCTGCTTTTCCCATGTACCGTGTGCTGCTTTAGGGCATGATTTCATATGAACATAGATCAAATCTCCCTTTGGGTACTGAGGTGAACAGAGGAATTCAGCATGGCTTGGAGTCTCTTAACTCCCAAAGCCCATAGGCAGGGAACTTTTTCCTACAGCTAAATAATAACGAAAACTACGTTCATAAAGCTCCCCTCTTTGTGCCATTAGAAGCCAGGCAGGCAGGAGATTGATTATTTGCGTGATTCTGTTGCACTGCCCTGCTCTCCCACGCACGGTGCCAGCCTAGGGCGCACAAAGCCCTCTGGAAATGGCACGGAAGTCCTTCCACACTGCTGTTTATTTCTGTTCTGTTGAAAAGAAGGCAAGCTGATCCTGGGAGGTTTTTACAATTTCAGAAGAAACCACGCTGGTGATTTCCAGGAATGTGCCCAATGGAAAGGATAATACAATCTCCCACCTCCATCCCCAGAGAAAGTCCCTCTCTGCCGAAGACCACCAGGGATCTAGGAGAGCAATGCACCCCCCCCATTGCCTTGCTTTAACCAGACCCCTGCCTTTCCCCCGCCCCACGGGGTGGGGGGGGGCGTATCTAGGTTTAATGCCTCGAGGTAAGAGAGTTGCAGATTAAAATGCAAAGGAGATGAAATAACTCGGCTCAGCTCAAGTTCCATTTCCGAAAAGATGGTGCTTACTTACCTATGCTGATGGTGTTGGGAAAGCCTCCCAAGGACTCCCCCAAAAGACCCGCCACCAAAAGCAGGAGAGTCTGAGGCACGGGTTGCCCCATTTTCTTCAGCCCCTGCAATTCAATTCCTAAAACGAAACTGACAGAACAGGCATGGGCGCAACGGGAGAGGCAAGAAATAAGAATAATGCTGGCGAGGAGGCGGCGGAGGTTGCAAGCCCTGTCTTCTGTCTCTTCACCCCAACCGGGAAGGGCTCCTGGATTGCGAGGCTGGCTTGCTCCCCTGTCCCTAGCCACACGCGCAGACCCTCCCCCCCAAAAAGCGGGACTTCCCCCAAAGATGGTGGGTAAAGACGAGAAAACGATCGCCCCCCTCCCCGTCAGAGAGGCTCCTCCAATTGGGCCGGGATGGGGTTATTGATCAAACTTGATCTGACGTTGAATTCAAGCCGCACATCCTTCGGTCCTCCCCGCAAACTGCAGCCCCCAGCCTGCAAAGCCCCAGCGCTGGCGCTCGGCCGCCTCGGCTGCAGCCCCGAGATGCAATCAATAGACACACACCAGCCTCACGTGGACCAGCCTTTAAAGCTGCATTGCCCGTGTGTGTGTGTGTGTGTGTGTGTGTCTGGGAGGCGAGGGGAGGGGGAGCGTGGGAGGGGAGAAAGAGGGGCAGGAAAGGGGGGGGGAAGGAAGGATGAAGGGAGAAAAGGGGGACTGGAAAAGGAGAGAGGAGGGAGAAGCTGGTTGATCTAATCAGGGAGCAACAGCAGCTGGTGCTGGTGTGGAACGCTCCCTGCCCGGGGACCGAACAATGGGTGCGGGGAGTAGGAGGGATGGGGAGGAGAAGACAGCAGGGGTGGGGGTGGTGGAGGTTAAAGAAGACCCAGTGTGATTGAAAGGGGAGGAGAAAAAGGAGACCCTTCAGGGGTAGGAGCGGATGTGGAGAGGGAGGGGCTGCAGGGTGTTCGGGGATCCACCAGATAAGGTGGGGAGGGACATTCCCTAGGATTTGGGAGAAAAGGGGAGGGGGAGAGAAGCAGGGAGCCACCAGGAACCATGCCTTTGCCCACCCCCATGGGAGAGTGTCTGAGTGGGGCACCCACCTGGATTTAAAGGTGTTGAGTGGGGCCCCACCAGGAAGGGGAAATAAAAGGAGAGGGTTGCCAAAGGGGAAACTCCAGCTACTGGTGGGGGAGGGAGGCAGGAGTGGAGGGGTGAGGAAAAGGGGAGAGCTGCAGAGATGAGGCAGTGTGTGGAGGAACCAGCACAGACAGAGATGGTGGAGCTACAGGGGTGGGGGAAGGAGGTAGAAAGGGGGAAGAAAAGGGGAGAAAATGGCTTATGAGAAGGGAAGCCCTGAGAGATTGAGCGGGTGAGGAGAGGCAGGGGGGCATGGGATGGATGAGGAGGCAGAGCCACCAGTGACAGGGATTGAGCAGAGGGGATGTTAACACTGGTGAAAGAGCCCTCCAAGAAGTGGTGTTGAAGCCATTGGAAGGGAAAGCATTTGTGAAGAGGAGAGAGAGAGGGGGAGCCACCAGGAACGGGAGGAAGATAGTAAGGAGAATCCAGCAATGGAGAGAGGAAGGGATGGGGGATCCCAGACTGGGTGCCTCTCCCTTTGCCAGGAAGGCTACCTGTCTAGCACCTTGGCTCCTAGTTGGTCCAGCACATTCTCCTCCCCTCTTTTTTTCCCTGCTGATGCATTTCTGTAGATTCCCTTGTTCATTTGCCTCTGGTGCTCTGCAGAATAAAAAAAGCTCCTTGTGAATGATTGGCTCATCTTGCTCATGAGGAATATTAGGCCCTTTCAAACCAAGTCTCTAGAGAATTGGATCCCAATGCAGTTTTCATTGCTCTTACATTTACTTTGCCAGGAAAAGAAAGATCTAGAGATAGCCCTGAGCATACAAAATGTAGGTTGGCCTACATGATGGGCCACAGGGGAATAGAGAGATAGGGTAGCAGATAGCAAAGTCATCTCATATGCCCTGATGAGTACAGGTTATCTCTGTAGGCTCAGACGTGCACGTGGGGCTATGGCATTGCTATTGGAAAGCACAGTTCTCGGAGGTGAAAATACTGCATTCCGCTCATGTTTATTAAGGTGTCAGTATAAAGACCCTGCAGCTCTTTTCTTTTCATGATGCTTTGAGGAAATATTGGAAATGGAGATGGAAGAGAGCTACTAGTCACCTAGTCCATCCCCTAAGCCAGGGCAAGATTGTTCCCTATTTGATGCCTCCCCTTCTCTGATTCCAGCAGGACAGCCTTCCTCAATCAACCTCTGTCTTTGTTTAGCTCAGAGTCTACTTCCTTTGGTCTATGTTCTCTGTTTCGGGTTAGTATAGTTTGTCCCCTAATGTAATCAGCTGCGGCCTCATAGGGTATGTCTGCATTGCAATTAAACCCGCCGCTGTTCTGTGCCAGCTGACTCAGATTAAGGGGCTAATTGCAGAGTACACATTTGAGCTCAGCCTGGAGCCCAGAAACTAGGACCCGGCAACAAGGGAGTATGTACCTCTTCCAGCGCCCTAAATGCCCCAATAGCAACTATGTGGGTGAAACCGGACAATCATATGCTCTCGAACGAGCTCAGAGGAAAATGATAAGAGACAAAAACACCCTATTACCTGTGGGCAAACACTGCTCACAAAGTGATCACTCTCTAACTGAACTATCAGTCCTCATCCTCAAAGGAAACCTGCACAACACTTCTGAAATAAGAGTCTGGAGGCTTAACTATATAACTTTGCTAGACATTAAAAATCATGGTCTTAATAACGACACTAGATTGATGGCTTATGACAACAATCTGTAACTCACTAACCCCCCTTTTTGTCCAATGGGTGTTAATGGGCCAGTTCACCTGGAATGGTCCCTTACAATATATGCTAACTACTTATGCTAAACTATCTCTCTTCGGCCTTCTATTTAGCTGTGACATGGGTACCTTTCCCAGACCTGAAGAAGAGCTCTATGTAGCTAGAAAGCTTGTCTCTCTCACCAACAGAAGTTGGTCCTATAAAAGATATTACCTCACCTACCTTGTCTCTCTAATAGCCTGGGGCCTACCTGGCTACAACAACACTGCATATCTTATAATCCAGTATTTCTCAACATTTTTCTGGTTGGCGCTCTGCTTCCTCTCTCCACTATATCAGACTCTGCCCCCATTTCCACCCTTGCCTTGACACATTTGCCTTGGTCTCTTTCCCCACATCACCCCAGTTCTATCCCTCTTGGCTCCCACTTCCTACAGCCCCACTTCCCTTTGTCTTGCCTCTGTTGACATATTTTCTTTCTCTTCTGCTGGGGGCTGAGTGTCGCCAGCCTTAAACACAGCCGGCAACACACAGGAAGAAATGTTGTTTATTGCCATCGAGGTTAGGACAGAGGAACAGAAAAAGCAGTCAGGGATGGAGGAGAGGTGAGAGAGACCCACTGGTGTCCATTAAAGCCCAAAAGAATGGGTGCTCCATCCTCAAAGGAATCTGGCACTTTGCTCATCCCCAAACTGGGGAATCTAGTCATCATCTTTCTAAAAGTATCTTCTCTGTCCAAAGGTGTTAATGTATTTTTTTTTTCATTATCAGTCTTCCTGTAGCCCCTGTCACCCAAGTCAGTACTTCTGGCATTGTTATTAATCACTGTGCCTTTCTTTTGGAAGATAGGGACCCGATAAGTCTCATCGTGAGATGTGTAATAGCCTGAGACATCCCTTTGATTCCTCACCAGGATTTTGGACAACCCAGGAGACTGCCTCCCAGATAATCCTTCCCAGGTTTTACAGTAAGCCCAGTCTATCCTGGGACAGGTCTCTGGGAGTTCAGTTACTTGTGTGTGAATATTTATATAATGCAAATAGTTTATGTACTTCACTAGGGAGTTTTAATGAGTTCTAGGTCATACCATATTCTACCCAAACCTTACCTAACTAAATACGATCTAGATTCTGCCACATGGTCAGAGCGGCACAATTTAGGCAATTTTTAGCAATCTGGGACACTGGGGAATTTTGAGCACTGTCTACCTGAAGTGGAGACGTTAACAATTTATAATTAGATAAAATGTTCCAGCTGTAACATCAAATAATGGATTAGAAAAGGGCTGTGACACAACACACACATGGCGCTTTCTGATTGTCAGTGAACTGTACTCATGACAATAATACAAAGTAATGACAACATTCACAACAGTGCAGAGGGGCTTGGGCGGGATCTGCTGGAATGAAACTCACCCGAAATGCACAAGGCTGACTTGATTTTTTTTGTAATTTCCATTTCTTAATTGCAAGGGAGAACTCCAGGCAGTGTAGTTCTAGCCGTTATTATGCTTCTCTTAACACAGTCCAAAGCAGGCTATAGTTGCCAAGAAATGTACTGTCTATTGTATCTTACTGCTTAATTTTTTTTTTACTACAAGAAGAACCTTTCAGCTAATCAGAATACAAAGTTCTTCTAGCAATATTTCCTCATAAAATAGAGGAGACACAATTAACTGAACTTTATGTTAATGCCAGGATTTTGATTAGCTAACCTGATTAATTTTACAGTAGACAGCTTTCAGATACATCGATAGTGAAGATAGAAGCAAAATGAAAGGGAATTAAGGATGGTTTTGGAGCAACAGATAAAGGGAGTCAATGGGAAAGAACAGTGACAAAAGAGGAAAAGGGAGTGTGAGCACATTACAGGATTACTTACTTTGGGAAAGGGAAGGTCAAAAGGACACATAGTAAAAGTATGCTAAAATTATGAATAGGGATAGAGCAAACTAGTCAAGCTCTCATATTTACCCTTTCCTATAATGCAACAAGGGGGCATACAATGAAATTAAAAAGCAACACAAATGACACAGGCTAGAAGAAATATATTTGTGCCGTGTATACAGAATATTATTGATGAACATAGCTCCATAGGTTTTCAAAAGAGAGTAAAACTTTTATATGACTAAGAATAGCAAATGCAATTACACTAGCTAGGAAAAAATCAACCAGGGCTATCAACCCCCATGATTCATGGCAAAAACCGATTACTTCCTGGGGTCAGGAAGAAATTTTCTCTTGGTACACTAAGGGGAGTTATGGTACATTACAGAGTTACACTTTCTCTTGCATTGGTCACTGCTGGAGTCAGCATACAAGATTGTTGCTCTATTATTGCTATTTATTTATTGCAAATTACAGACAATGGGTGAAATCCTGGCCTCACTGACATCAACAGAAGTTTTGCCATTGACTTCAATGTGTTCTGGCAGAGCAGTATGTTCCTAGCAAATGGGAATTTTCTGTGAAAGTTTGGGGCCTGCCAAGATGGGTTGAGCTATTCTGCCTAAGGAACAATGTGAAACAGGAGACTGACTTGTAGATGAATATATTGTATTAATACATTGTTAGGGTCCAATCAAGTCTTGGCATAAGCAGGAGCAATTCACTTTAGATTAAATGGGAACTACAGCCATTTTAGCTCAGAGATGACTATGGTGCATTCTTCTTATTATAATAATCAAATATGATATAATTGCAACAACCACAAAAGTACTGATGAAAACATTTGGAAATAAGTGTCACCCTCTATAAACATCTTCATTTTGCATGGGTATGGGGTATCTTTATTATACATACTCCTGTGTTACTGAAGAGTTATCACTCAATCATACAACAAATGGAACATCGCAGCCAATCAGATTAGAATCTAATATATGGAGGAAGAATGGTCATGTGATTAAGACAGAGGACTAAGAGTCTGGAAATCTTGGTTCTACCACAGATTTTCTAGGCCCCAAATACCAAAAGCATTCTAACTCTGAGTGCACAACTTTAGACACTGATTGAGGACCTGATTTTCAAACCAGCTGAACTCCAACAGTTCAGGCAACACCATTGAAAATGGCCATTGATGATGCAGGTTTTGTTGCTACAGTTAGAGGCATCCAAGCTTATGCCCAAATAAATCTGTTAGTCTTTAAGGTGCCACCAGACTCTTTGTTGTTTTTGTAGATACAGACTAACACGGCTACCCCCTGATACTTGACAAATACTTCTGAAAATGTAGCTGCTCTTGGTCTGATTTTCCTCATCTGGCAAATGGGGATAAGAGAGCATTTGGAGGCTTACTTAATTAAAGTCTGGAAAACACTCTGAGATATTTGGTTGGTTGAAATGCAGAGTATCATTATATCCCCCTAACTGCAGAAACAATTTATACTAACTTCTGCACTCTGATTAATTGTGCACTAGACATTACTGGCACAATGGAGCCCTACAATTCTTATTTAAATCTGTACCTGTTCAGTAATAATCTATATTTAAAATTTAAGCAAACAGTACAAATCATAAAGTAATGGTATCCATTATACATTATTAACACAATCAACTCTCCTCACACGCATATACATGTATGCAGATTTCAAGCGATTTGGGGAGTAATTATATCATGTTTAAAAACACTTCCGCCTCTGCTCTGTATCTGAGTGCTGAATACTTTTGTTTCCATGTGCCTGGACCTACAAAAATTTATTTTAAAAAGTCATTGCATGTAATAACACTGTGGTCCTAGGCAGTGGTAATAATCACTTCAGATGATTGTTTTACAATTCGGTAGGCTGGTTGATTTTCTCCGCAGTATATATCTTTCTAAAATGGTATGGCTCTGCCTTGAATATCCCCAAACCATAGCAGAGTTTTTATATTAATTTATAAGGAAACTGTCAGGTTATTTATTATTATAAAGTTATTGTCTCTTCACACACAAACACACAAAAATACTGGGTTTTTGTTAGATCTAAGCATTCCTCTGAAATAGCTACAACCTAAACATTGAAGTATTAGGTTAGTCCAGGAAATCCAGTAAATGAAATTGACTAGAAACAGTCCCAATTGGGAGGCAGGCCCTTAACCTTCTTAAGAGCTTTTGAAAATTACATTAAGCACCTATCAGCATCTTTAGCTGCTTTAAAACCTTTGCAACTATGGCCCTTAGGACCCTGTCTCAAAGTAACTTTTGAAGATTTTACTGTTTTGGTGTCCTTTGACTAAAGAGAAACAAAATGGCAAGAACTCACATCAAACATGGCAAGAACGGGAAACGTTCTTTGCAGCCAGTTTCCTTACCTAACACACCAACATTTGACTCAATTCCTATTTAAGCAACTTGGCATTCTGCTTGGTTTGACCAGAACAATACAAACAGAACAAATAACTTGAGCAAAAAGCCAGAACATGCTAGGGAGCTGTAAGTGCAAGTTTTCTAAATGCAGCTCTTGGCATGGTCCATGATGTGCAAAAAATACTAGAGCAAACCACAAGTAAAAAAGCAGATACTGGGACAGTGGAACACTAAAACTGCACTAAACATCAATGCATATATACAACCTTCAGTTATTTGAGCATTTCAGTCAACTGGGGTTCATTGAAATTGGGAGTTGCTGTATAAGCAACATTTTACTCACTACAGGAATGCGGCCATCTCTGGGCTGAAACATGTTACTCACAACAGTAAAGGTCAGAAAGTTATGAAAAACATCAGATCTCATTCACAGTGCATGCGGGATATAAGTAGGCAGAATATAATCACTCAAGTTTGGTTGTAGGCTTAGAAGACTGTCCCGGTGTGGAATTAGAACACAATCTGGTGAGTCCCAAAAGGATGTAATTTGCAGTGTTGCAGCTATGTTGGTTCCAGGATATTAGAAAGACAAAGTGGGTGAAACTTCTGTTGGTAAAAGAGACAAGCTTTTGAGCTGTACAGAGACAAACCTGAAGAGCTCTGTGTAGCTCTGAAAAGAATGTAAAACATTGATCAAATTCTGAATAGTTTCCTTCCATTTTGCTAGATGATGAAAATCTAGAGCCAACTTTTATTTATTGAAGATCTTTTTATACTTTGTTCCATCTACTCTGTACATTGCTGGGTATAGTATTAAGTTCCAATCCTGAAAATACTTATGCACATGAATAATTGCCCTTAATTTCTTACTGACTGGCGTGTGACTTTTGTGTGAGAAAGGCGAGTGTGATTTGACCCAGTGGGGCAGATCCTCAGCTGTTGTAAATTGTCATAGTTCCAGTGAAGTCAGTAGAGCTGAGACGGTTTATAACAACTGAAGATCTGTCCTACTCAGTTTAACTGTCAGCTCTGTCCAGAAGAACTAACAGTCAAGGGTTTTGTTTTGTTTTTTAGTGTAACCCTGACTGATGATGATACAAAACCCTCTTTATCCTTTGATAGGAAAATTGCTGACATAGCAAGAAAGGACATCCAAGAACATTTACAGAAACTGATTCAAACATGATTTAGCCTACCAAACGTACAGGACCTTCTGCCCCCCCCCCCCCCAAAATTCCAGATAAACCTCCTAAAATCTGGACTGTTCAGAACTATTTTTACTTACAAAAAAAAAAGTAGTCTACTGATCTTGACCCTCCTGTCACATTTACTGTTGTAGGGATTCTTTCTCAGTGGTTTGAGCATTGGCCTGCTAAACCCAGGGTTGTGAGTTTAATCCTTGAGGGGGCCACTTAGGGATCTAGAGCAAAATCAGTACTTGGTCCTGCTAGTGAAGGCAGGGGGCTGGACTTAATGACCTTTCAGGGTCCCTTCTGGTTCTAGGAGATGGGATATCTCCATATATTATTTATGTGGGCTCCAGTGGTGCAGTGGGCTAGCGCACAGTACTTATAGAGTACTTATAAGTCCTCTGACTTAAATCACTGGATAAAATCCTGACTCCGTTGTTATGAACGGTAAGATTCCCATTGACTTCACTGGGGCCAAGATTTTGCCATTCATTTATATGTGAGAAGGATCAGGACCTTAAACTATGAGTAGATCCACTGAAGTCAGTGGAGTTACCTGTTATAAAACTGGTGGGAGTAAAAGTGAATCAGGCCATTATTTTTAGTTCAAATCCCAGCAGGTCAAGCTAGGTTTCAGCACATTTATCTACACACAAATCTCTGGCAAGGGGTGTGTTTTAACACAATTTTCTCTCTCTCTCTCTCTCGTTCTCTATTTTTATTATTATTTTTCTTATTGTTTCATTTTAAGTTAGTTTAAGTTAGTTTACTTTATATGGCAGATATGCCAAGGAAATACTGTTGGATTGGTAACAAGTATGTTGGAAAATCGATTAACTCCCTATTCCTAATGCTATGGAATTCTTATTATGAAAACTGTGACATCTAATCCATTTCTGTCATCCCTATTTTTACCAGCTTTCCAAACGTTAACTCAAATAATAATTAATTATAGGTTTGTACATTAGTTTCAATATCTAGCTATTTTGTGGAGGCAGAGCCCAGCAGCGTTGTTATAGCAAAGGATCTGTCAGTGTTCCCATTATATAAGAACCCAGTCATTAAGGGGATGATCACTGTCAAATGTTTTCAAAAAATTAAAATAAAAAAAAAAATGGGAAAATCATATAATCCTGGGCTAGACTCTCAGACAAGTTGTATTTACTGACACTAAGAGGTTAGACTTTTTTTTTTAATGAGTTCCAGGATTTGCTATTGATGTGCTATGCTATGATGTGCTTTTTTTTTTAAGGTCAGGAATTAAAGAGTTAACTGATTTTTGGAAATGGCATAATTAGAACAACACATACCTGTTCTGGGAAACTCTAAAAGGCAACACTTTGTTGCAATTTGTAAGAGTCTGCATATGTTTCTGAGTTGGGAGACTGCTGATAGTTGCATTGGATCCCGAGAACTACTTAAACGGCATTTAAGACAAATTAAGTATTTTGTTAGAGAATGCCAAGTGGCTGCATGGTCATTCTTTAATACACAAGAGCTGCAGTTGATGAAATGTTGCATGCATGATATATACGTCAATAAAATGCCATAATAATTAGTGAATAAAAAATTCTCTAGCAACTATTCCAAATGCGTGCTCTTGAATATAAATACTTGCACTGAGAGACTTCAATTAGCAGGTATCAGTATGCCCATGCTAGGCACTGCTGTGGCACTCCAGAGCTCAAGATTTAATGAATTGTTCATTACCCACTGCTCCCACAACTCAACTCCTTTTGGGGGTTCTCAGTGCCAAAACGCAGAGGTTGAAATGCTGACACAGTTTTTTTTTTTTTTTTTTTGGCAAAACTCTCATTGGCTTAAATGAGGGCAAGTTTTCACAGAGAAAAGAACAGGAGTACTTGTGGCACCTTAGAGACTAACAAATTTATTAGAGCATAAGCTTTCGTGGACTACAGCCCACTTCTTCGGATGCATATAGAATGGAACATATATTGAGGAGATATATATACACACATACAGAGAGCATAAACAGGTGGGAGTTGTCTTACCAACTCTGAGAGGCCAATTAAGTAAGAGAAAAAAAACTTTTGAAGAAGAGAGAGCAATGTTTATGGCTGTATGGTAAAATGTGGCTACATTATCGGGAACTGCTCGTAGGTCCACAATCAGCGAAAATCAAGTTTTTCCATGAGATCGATGGGGCTGTGTCTGACCCATAATATGCAACGTTGCACTCACTAGTCTGAGATCTCTACAATACTGCTATAGGCAAAATGGTGAATGTAAGTAAATTTGTTAGTCTCTAAGGTGCCACACGTATTCCTGTTCTTTTTGTAAGATACAGAGTGTCAACTCAAACTTCGAATTTTCTTGTTTTTGTTGTCTGACTCACAATGTTATAACGTAGTTTACCACATTCAGTGAATAAGTGCTAGATTATAAACACAGCCAGGTTTCAGCAAGGTGGAGAGCAGACCTTGTAATGTAATAGACTCTCGCAAGATCAAGGAGCAGCAGCCAAACTAGTAGGGATTGTTAATTCTATTGTGTTTATTATGTCTTTTCAGATCCTCAGCTGGTGTAAACTGTTTAGCACCATTGACTTCCATGGTGTTACAACAATCTACATAAATTGAGGATATGCCCCACTGACTGTACAAGAGAGGTGTTGAGTGTGTGTATACATAATCCAATTAAATCATTTGTACTATGCAGGTAGCAAGTTAAACAAATGCTATTTTATTCTTTTGAAGATGAGAATAACATAAATTAATCCTGATCCCTATGGTGCTGCAAACACAGTCTTCTAAACTAGACTGCAGAAAGATGTTGATTAGAATCCCAACACCAGTAAATCATCTACCTGTGATTAGTTTTTCTTCTTTATAATGTTTAAAGAAAGCCTGGAAAGTTTTGATTGTTTTAAAGTCAATATGTTTTCTTCTCCTTGTTTCTTACCTTTGAAATATTAAGAATATCAAATCTAATCTTACCGTAGTTGCAGGAGGCCTGTTTGGAGCACACTGAGAACTGTTGTGAGAGATTTCGCAACTCTTAGCTGGGTGGAGGAGATGAATCTTTAACAAAGAGAGATTCTCTCCAACTTGTTTATGGGATATTTGAGTTAAACAGGTACTTACAAACACAAAAAGTCTGAATAAAAATCCCTTCCTTTCTCAGTTAATCTGCTTTTACTTCTATGGTACTTGTGATGCTGTGGTATTTGATCCAAAACCCACTGAAGTCAATGAATATCTTTCCACTGACTTCCACAGGCTTTGGATAAGGTCCGCAGTACATTTTATTCCCTCAATGTCCATACAGTCCTTCAAGAAAAACTGGGAGAAACAAGACCTGAATTTCTAATATATATACACTATAAAACAAATATTTTGGTAAAATTCTCAGCCCCTCTGCATAAACCATAAAGTAGCAAAAAAGGGCACAAGGCATTGTTTTTTTTTTTTTTTTTTTTTTGGCAGGTCACCTATAAAGCACAGTCTGAACCTGAAAAGTTATGATGTAAAAAGACCCCTTCCTAATCAATATAGCTGCCCTTTGTGGCCTGATTCTCAGACACATACTCATGCTGAGTTGCACCTTACTCTGCAATTAGCTTCACTGAAATCAGCCATCCCACAGAATTGGTTTCTAATTAAACCCATGAACCCATCAACAATACAAAGTTGATGCTACATAACTTCCCCTTAATCAGATTTTCCTTGCTGATGCGGGGGTGGGGGGCCACTAAGCAGCGACTGATCTTACAACAGGTCTCTTTTGTGCTGCAATACTTAGTTGCAAGGGGGTGAGCTGAGGGAATGCAAACACATAATTTCCGACTTAACTTTGAAATTCTTTCCTTTTGTGTTGTAAGGCAGGCCTTCCACATTACTTTGATGTACTGCAGTTATCTGCAGGTTAATCTTGTAAAATAATTAACTCCAATTGATCCACTGCAGTGCTTTAGCAAAGTGTTGGGATCTATTGAATTGGACCAAGAATACACCACGGCTTTCCTTATTCCTACCATAATTATGCTGCTGAACTCCTCCTCTCCCCGCCCCCCAACCACCAAACAAAGCAGGAAAATGCAGAAGGCATTGCTAAATGGGTCTCCTCAGTGCTGTACATTTTCAGATTGCTCTTATACAGCTTTAAAATATTAAATATACATAAACAAGAGATGTGCTAGAAATCTCCCCCTATGAATGCACATGATTCCATTATTCCTTAGGAAAACATTTTGCTGTCAAAAGCGAAAGCACCTTAGAGCATCCTTACCCAGGCAAACCTCCCACTGACTTCAGTGAAAGTTTTGCCTGAGCAAAAGGCTGCAGGATTTGGCCTTATTATGTATTGGAGGTACCACTACTAATTCCATAGTTAAGGTGAGTCGAGATTTTCATTTAAAGCAGGACTAAAATCCTGCTGTCTCACACATTAGTGATTGAATTTAGTGTTCATTCTATGCATAATAGCTCTTCAAAAGACAAATAAGTTTTCTACATAATTTCTGTAAGAAAAATATTTGCCAGATTTTGCAATAAAATTATTTGCAGGTGCTCCCTTTTAGAAATTCTGCCCTATTTTTCTCACATCTAGCTAAACAACCACAATCTTCACTCTCAGACATGCACACATTGTGGGAATGTATGATTACTATGTACTGGTATGGACCAGAAGTAGCCACACTCAACTTGTTGATGTCCAACTGAACATTGCAAGGTGGTGGATCACTGGAACCCTCAAGCTGACCCCAACACATTGGCTGCTGGTGCTGTCACATATTATTCTCTCATCCATTCATAGTGATGCCACAGCCCTTCAGGAATCCCAGAGGATCATGGAAAACAAATGTCTTCCATCCACTAGGACCTTAACAACATCCCTCTCTGCCACTTGAAGTTGCGTAAGCCCTTTTAACCTTCAACAATGCAACTTCACGCGTTTAACCTTCAACAATGCAACTTCAACCCTGATGAAGCTTGGAAAGCCGAATGGAGTTCACAAGAAGTCACAAATAATGCAGAAAATCCTTGGCTTCGATCTCTCATGAAGCTCATGGGCAACCCTAAACCGCATCCACACAAACCATGGCAGATGCAGACGCTTGCTGCACAAATGCAAAATGAAAGACCCTCCAGTGTGCGACTGCAGAGATCCATAATAGACCATGGAACATATACAACTTGATGCCCGATTCACAAATATGAAGGAGGCATCACAGCAATATAATCTGCTCCTCCAGACGCAATTATCTGGTTTAACCATCTGAATGTAAAATTATAATTGTT
Organism: Malaclemys terrapin pileata; assembly: GCF_027887155.1. NCBI lineage: Eukaryota > Metazoa > Chordata > Testudines > Emydidae > Malaclemys > Malaclemys terrapin. The sequence goes on along the minus strand of NC_071513.1, from coordinate 14,265,068 downwards.
GCTCTACATCTACACATCAGTCATACAAAGATGATGATGATTGTGGTAATATTTCAGACATAGGCCATAGTGTTTTAAAATTAAACACATAAAAAGAGTTAGTTCCCTTATTCAGAATTATTTTAAGATACACAAAGATAAGATCATGGAACTTCTCAGATCTATCCCACTGTTGCCATTTTTGATGACAAATGATAATGAGAGATATTCAGAGAGGATATGCACTTTTAATTTAGTGAGTTTTTGCAAAAATAATGATATTTGAGAAGGGATTTGGAATACAGAGAGAGAGGTCACGTGGACCAGTAAGATACCCCATGGCATGTGTAGTATAACTCACACAATTGTACTACTCATTACATGCCTTTCATTGGGGTCAGATATTTTAATATACAATGAAATGTCATCAGAAAATATTATTCAGTTTACAATGAAGTTTAAAAAGACACTGTCAATATTGTTAGACCAAAATGTTGGCTTACCTTGACAGCCATTAGGCCTTAAAAATTTAAAGTTGTAGTTCTGTGGTAACAGCCTGATTCAGTGTCCACTGAAATCAATTAAAGGTCTACTGAAGACAATGGGCACTGGATTGGGTCCTAAACCACAAAGTGGAATATGAGTTACAAGGAAGTTAAGCAGGGAAAATTCTAGTTAGCGTGAATGTAACACATCTGGAATTGCTGTGTTATAATGCAGTATTACAATTCATCCATTGCAATCTGTCTTCAATCTCAGGAGTGCCGCCAGCTTTTCTGCCGCCCTAGGCGACAGAAGGTCCCGCCCCAAAATGTCGCCCCCCACGGAGGCGGCAGAAGGTCCCGCTGCCAAAATACCACCACCGTCGCTGCCCCGCAAATTGTAGCACCCTAAGCGACCGCCTAGGTCACCTAATGGGTTGTGCCAGCCCTGTTCAATCCATCTTTCCCTTCTTTACTAGTGCGACTCACAGCAAGCAAATTGTTTGTACACCTGCTTTTTCTATCATAGCATAAATGAAAGTTTTTTTTTAATTTGAGTCTCACAGTAAAGTCATATGTTTGCTATGTATTTTTGGTCGAACTATAGATCCAACCAAATTCAGTTCTCACTAAATCAGATAACCTTCTGGCCTATCAGACTGACAATCTTGACAAGTGTCTAGAGCATATATCTTAAAATCACAGTAATAAAATCATAGATCTTTGGGCTCGGGGAACCTGCTGGATCATCTAGTCCATCTTTGCTGTCGCAAGCAAAAAGGAAACTGCATTACTCTAATTTGATGTTGATTGTCTCTTGTGATTGGGTCATGATTACCGCACTTTCAAATATACAGTACTATGCCCTGCAAAAGGAAGTTTGTGTTGGAGAATCACTAACTTTCTTCAAATTGACCCATTGTTAAACTCCTTCCCAGCAACTCTGTAAAAAGAGCATTGTGGGGTCATGTTTATTGTCTCAATATTTTCTGCACTACATATGCTCAATTTACTAGTAAAAAAATGTGTTTTCAAACTGCTCGCCCTGCAAACTCACAACCACCACCAGCACTATCCACATAACAGCAACAATGAATGAAGCAGAATATAGGCACTTGGTAGGGAACTGTTAGGTAACATTAAAATATTTTGGCTGCTCAGGTATGTACAGAACAGCAACTAAGAACAGATTAATTCAATATGAGCTTGCAGGAATAACTAACTCAGCAAGGTCAGGACTGAATGAAATGACTGGAAATCAATCAAATATGTGAAGTACAATGGGGGATTAAGGTAGTTAAACATTTAAAAACTTTACTCTGTAAAATGTCTGTACAGTACAATGTATGCAGTGTTATTGTAGCCGAGTCAGTCCCAGGATATTAGAGAGACAAGGTGGGGGAGGTAATATCTCTTGCCTCTACAGAAGTTGGTCCAATAAAAGATATTACTTCCCCCACCTGGTCTCTCTGTACAGTACAGAGCAGATAAACCAACTAGTCTGTACTTCGGTTTAATGCATGAAAATGCTGGAAATGTGTTTGGTCTGATTGATTCAATGCAATTTATGGTGTTAATTTGAACCTGCAATAAAATTTTGATCTATAATCTAATGTTGCTTCTCCTGGCATTTTGTGTTATTCTCTCAGTACTTATCAGGATAACATTATTAAAGATGTGGATGATGTAACTTCAAGGATCATCAGGGAGATTCTATACCTAATTTAAGTACAATTTTTAAAAACCTGTCAAGATTCCAAGTCTGTACACTTCGGGTGTACTAAATGTTAACAACTTGGCTCCCATTTGTTGGCAAGGGGAGATGGAGATACAAATCCCCATCACCAGCCTCAGAGGCTTACCAATACACCCGTTCTTTGGGTCTCAGGGGCTGATCCTGCATACGTAGGAGCTTTGCTATTAGCTGTAATAGGTACAGGATCAAACCCTAAAAGAATACATAAACCTCTACCTCGATATAATGCTGTCCTCGGGCGCCAAAAAATCTTACCGCATTATAGGTGAAACCGCGTTATATCGAACTTGCTTTGATACACCGGAGTGCGCAGCCCCGTCCCCCCGGAGCGCTGCTTTACCGCGTTATATCCGAATTAGTGTTATATCGGGCTGCGTTATATCGGGGTAGAGGTGTATATACTGTATAATTTAGAATATGGTTTACCATTTGTTTTGTTTGTAGAACCAGGGATGGTTGATGAATGGCATAAGACAAGGAACACACTGGTGAAAATTTTCAAACCTGGTGCTACAATTTAGGCTCCTAAATTTATATTTGGGCACCCAGATGATAGTAGCCTGATATTCAGAGGTGCTAAGTACAATTTAAATCAACAGGAATTGTAGACATTCTGCACCTTTGAAAATCAGGCTACTTTTATTTGGGTGCCTGTAGTGGGGCGACTGCCCCACTCCTGGAGAACAGGAGTCAAAACAGCTAAGCTAGGCTGATTGGGGAAGCAGCCACGGCTGTGGCCAGTTCAGTTAGGGCCCAGCTGGCCCTGATAGGAGGACTGGGGCCCAGAAGCTGGAGGCCTCGCTCCCCAGCCCTGGAGGGAGAGGGCCTAGCTACTGGGAAATGTACAGTACCTGAAACTGGAGCAGTGCTGGGAAATAGGGCAAAGGAGCTCCAGTCTGGTAAACCCCCAGGCTGCAGGCCTTAATGAAGGCCTACACAAGTACTGGGGTTGCAGAGGTGCAGCCCAGGGTTAGGCAGAGGCAGATGGTCCAACCTCCTTGCCAATGATGAGTGGCCATTACACACTGCAGTCTGCCCCAGGGAAAGGGGGCTAGATGATGACTGGCAGTAGCCCCTGAGGCAAGGTGGGTTTAGAGGGTTGGGGGTTCCCCTGGGAGGGGAGACCCAGAGTGTGGGGGTACTGCTGGGGCAGAACCCTGATGTAAAGGGTACCGGGGTCCGGGAGGGACACAGGGGCCTAAGGCAGGTGAGCCACTGGCCAACAGAGGGCGCTCTGATCTGGACAAGAACTAATTCCCAGGAAGACCAGCAGGAGGTGCTGCACTGGTGCGTCTTCACTTCACTACAGTGCCCAAACACGGATTTAGGCGGTTAACTTTAGGCACCCAAGTTTGAGAATTTTGGCTACTGTCTATTGGTAAACTTTATGCCCTCCAGGGTTAGAGTTTCATTTTACATGGTTTGTATGAATTTGAGAAACCTTTGCAGAGAGCAGATGATGTCGAGGTCAGTGTAAGAGATATGACATGTTAAGACTGACGTTATAAATATCTATCACACAGTGTGCCACAAGTAAATGTAAGTATTTGATCAAACAAATGATATTTCTATGCTTTCCCTTTCCGGTTTCAGTGTTAATTCCCAAATATTTCATTCTTAATCTTAATTTAATCTACAAACACATTTGGAGCCTGCAAATCCTTACTCATGTGATGAGGCGAGTGAGCACATTAAAGTCAATAGCACCTCTCATGTAAGAACAAACGTTATATGTAGTGAACAATTTATTTGTCAAATGTAGCTTCTTTTTCTCTTCATGCATTATTTACACAAAAACTTTGATTTGAGTTACTTTGCTCATTATTTGACATAATAGCAATGTAATGTGTAAACACAGTTCATCCTCTTTATTGCTAATAAAATATTCACTTCAGCTATTTCATCAAGTATTCACTCTCTGGAAATTGTTATTTGGGCAGAACTATTGGTCATTTAGGTCACATGGTCTTGTTTCTGTTCCCCAATTGTATGATTTGCTAACCCACAAGAGCTTTCAGGATAGCTCTCCAAAGACTTCCAGCATGAATACATATTGGATTATGTGATATCTTATATGTATATATGATATCTTTCCTTTCCACCAACAGTCGTGTGAATAGCATTATTCCTTTCCACCAATAGTCGTGTGAATAGCATCACTAACATTTATGAAAAGTGAATGAAAAGGTTCACAGATACCATCAACATGAAAGTGAACCCATGTCAGCAAATAGCGCTTCACAGTATTTGCATAGCTTTAGCAAGCACCTATTCATGTCGGTCAGGGTTACAGAACTACGTCTAGACTCCTGGGATTCAGAGACCTTTTGTATCAGCAAAAGACAAAAAATCATGCAGATCTACTGCAAAATGATTACATCATGGTGGTGCAGAATTTTTAATTCTAAGCAGCTGGTACATTTTATGAATTCATAATTTTTCTGTTCAGCACCGGCATGCACTGATAGCTAGGCAAAAAAGCTTTAACGCTGTCTAGAAGTGGCATTCAGCCTACAACAACCAAAGAGCCACTTGGGCATCGAACACAGGCTCACAAAGTCACAAAAGAATGAACCACATTTAAACCAGAAATATGAGCACAGCTAATTTATTAGAGTTCATACACTGCTGAAAAAAGTCAGTAAAAGGTACAGTTGGAGTAGTGTTCTTCAGGGCTCAGCCAGAGACCTAGCATCACTGGACATCTGTCATCCATTTCAAGAAGACCGGCTCTAAGGTGTCAGTGCAATCCGTGTGTGTGTATGTGAAGGTGCACTTGCACCTTTATGTTTTGTTTTAAATTGCCTGGGGCCAGCTGCCATATCACAGTCAGGACATCGTGTGATGCCTTAATCAAATGTGAGAAAAGAGCCTGGAGCAATTCAGAAGCTACAGGTAGAGTATAAATACCGGAGAGCTGAAATATGACAGGAGCTATGTAAAGTAATAATTAGCTTCAGCTTTTCTTGTACCCCACACATTCTTTTTAGATGCAGCATTCTCTCGTGTTTAGTTCCTCCAGACAGATTTGAAAAAAAATAAAGAAATAGAAATACTTAAGGTAGATAATAGTGTGGTGGCTTCCACTTTTTGATTTTAATAGGCTTCTTTGATCTAGTTCACTTTTATGATGCCCATCTGTCTGGATTAGGACAGCAACTGAGCAGAAAGACGTGATGGTTGCACTCTAAACATGTTTAAACCTTCTAATAATATCTTTTTTTTTTTCAAATATACACTTTGGTTCCAGCCCAACCCAACAGTTCTTTCCATATGCAAAAATTCCACTGAGATCAATGGGACTTTCGCATGTGCACAGGCTGCAAAGGTATTTGTTATATTTGCCTCAATTTCTAACCTGCTCTATTTTGGGGAAATCTGTATCAACCCAGGGAAAACATATTAGCAAATTTTTAAAAGGTCTGATAAAGCTTCAAAGCACATTTTTTCCAATCAGCTCCCACAGTAATTATTCCTCTACAGGCTGCTGAATCATCAATACTGCAATCAGAAGTGTTACATTTGCAAGTACATTATCTGCCGTCCCTTAAGAATTAGTTTTAAAAAGGTGCATGGAAGATATGAAGACAAATCCCATTCACAAATAATGTTACAATAACAAATAATGTCTGAAAGTTAAAGTACACATGCGAGCACACACACAGTGTCTCTCTCTCTCTCCCTCTGCCCCTCCCAACTCTCTCTTCAAAAGAGGAAAGGAAGTATTTTCAGAATTCCCTTTGTTGAAATATTCATGCCCAGTCTCAGAGGGTGAAGGGCACATTTTAGTACCCAAGGTCTCTAAAAGATAAACATGAAGCTTCTAGCACAGCTGGTGCTTGACAGTGGCTGCATTTGTTTCTTCTAGCTTTTTGTTAAGGGATTTCTTAATTAATAAAAGAACCTTTTTAGTATTCACGCTTAGATTTCTTTTACTATTTGATTCAAGGCAGTGCTTATTGCAAAATAGGGTAACTTGAGAAAACTAGGTTTCCCCAAAAGTTAATGTTTCTTAGGAATTTTTTGAAATCTATTAATGTTTAAGCTTTATTTCCAAAGCTGAGATCAGGAAGTAACATCATGGATTTCCTTTATATATCCAATAATTTGACACATTCAGTCTTACCCCTCATCTTTCTTGCATTGTGGTCCATCCTTATACACAGAACACTCCTTTCCAACCCTGTGTTGTGCAAGCTACACTGTGCTTCTTCAGCTCAGGAACAAAGAGAGGACTAGCAAAGAGATCCCAGGATTTCACCTTTTGGATAGAGAATCTGGAAGGGAACTTTGCTTTAAAATAATAACAATGACAGCATGTGTGAGCTTAGATAGAGCTGGTTGGATTTTGTCTCAGTGGCGTTATTGGTACTAGCTGACTATCGCAAGCTACTGCTTCTACTTTTTTTGTTTTTTAATTGTTTTAGTTTCTGGGAAATAAGATTTTTCCCCCCTTAGCCTGAAAATGCATATATATGATGAAGTTGTGCAAGCTGCCAGACACCCTAAAACTGTCTGATCTTTCTAGTGTCATGCCAACCACTGCCATTCTATTACTGTCCAGATGACAAATGACAAGACAGAAGCTTGGCTTAAAATACATTACAAAGGCTCCTTCTGCTGGTTTTGAGAGTTATTACTGACTTCTCCTTCACACAGGATGTGAGTGACTGGAGTGAGATTGTATTTTTAGTGAGAACACTGTAAAGGACTCCAAAAGACTTGTAAGTTCCTGATTTGGAGGTGAAGTATGCATAACCTTGATCACACAAAAGAACATCTGTATTGTATGAGTACAGTCAACCCCCATTTACAGGGTATATTACCATAAGATGGAATTCATGCTCTTTTTATAATGACCTATATATTTTATTCTTGAATGTTGCTGATCTTTCCTACAGAAAAAAAATCTTTCAGGTTCCTTAGTTAGAATTATTTATTATTTGAGCCTTTAATTCATTCAGAGGTTTAGGAATGAGTACATCAGAGTGTGAGCCAAGACTTGGAGTAAGAGCAAGTGAGTTGGAAATTAAATTTCTCCAAGTGAAATCTCTAGCTACTTAACTGAACAACGGTTTCAATAGTTAAACTATCAGAAACTCTCCCATTCTAACTAGAGATGGGCTCAAACTGCAAAATTTGAACCCAGAATAAGGCTTCAAACACAACAAAGTCTGGAAATGTTTTGATAACCCCATAAGACTCTATTAACATCTTTTGTACTCAGTCATTGATAACGGTGTCTCCTGCACATCGTCCGCCTCAACCCCAACATGTAGCCTCGGTTTACATGTAACCTGCCAACAGTTAAAATGGATGGCATGAGGAAATTACACTCTGAGTCAGGTCATTTGCAGCAGGCAGACTGATTGTCTGACTTCCCTCTCCAGCACTGTGACTGGAGGGGAGAGCTCACACTGCTCGCCTTGCAGCACCTTAGGGCACCTGCGTGCCATGATGCTGGCCTTGTTCTTTTGCACATCTGTCCTGGCTGTGGAAAATTTTCTTCTATGTCACCATTATGTCTGCAAACTCCTTGCCACAGACTGACAACTTGGTGAATCCTGCCCATCTCTGCTTGGAAACAGATTCAGATTTGCCTCACCGTAAGGATCTCCTATTTGGACACAAGCAATTGGACTCAGACTGGATTGGCTTTATTTGTGGTGGCAGAAACATGTCTGGAGATGGTAACAAAAACAGTTTTCTCTATTTGAGTTTGGACCAGTATTGCTCACTGAGTTCTTAGAGGTGCTAATAGAGCTTTGACTTCCAACCTCTCGTGAGTAGCCCCTCTTGGCTAGTGAAATCAAGCAGAATGGTATTAAATCTGCTTTTGGTTGATATTGTTAGTGCTTCTCCATAGGACAGCCAGATACCAGCTCACCCTCCCAGTTGTTCGGGCCATGCTCAAGAAGACGTCTCTTGGACAATGGCAATTTTGACAATTAATCTCACTGCACCTAATATTCCTTTTCTGGGAAAGACTATTGAGTGGGTTCTGGCAAGGCCATTTTGGTGCCATCTTGAGTCCCCAGACTTCTTGATCTCTCTTTCACCATCTAGAGACTGCACTAGTCTTATTGGTTGATGAGCTGAATGATGGACAAAGGTCACACAACCATGCTGATTTTATGCTTTGATACCATTGATCATCGTAAGGTTTTGTTGACTTTTCTGCAGACCATAGCTGGACTGAATGATGCCACTCTGGAGTAGTTCTGGTTCTTCTTTTTTGAGAGATCCCAGGTGGAGGTTTAGGGAAATTTCTCTTCTTCAGCTAGGGATGTTCCATGTGGTGAACAGCAAAGTTTTCTTCTGACACCTCTCCTGTTCAACATGTATATGAGGATAACTTTTTCAGTCATAACCAGATGGTACAGTCTCCTTGCTTTACTGTTGCCCAGCTGAGACTGGGACTTCAATGAGAGTGAGCATGATGAAGCTTATTCCAGGAAAGATGCAGATGATGCTAGTTGATTGGAGGGAGTGGTTTGAGTATATGGTGGTGATGTGTCCTGTCTTACTATTAGGAGACTTTGTTCTCTTCTTCTCCAAGATATTTGTGTAATTTTTTGGGGGGATGCTACTGAAATCTTATCTGGCACTAGTAGTCAAAAGTACCTTAACCACCTGAGTGTGACAAAATATTTAGGGGTTCACACTGAGAACTTTTTTGAGTATTTTCTGGTGGTCCTGTAAAACAATTCATCATCTCATCAGTCCCCGAACTTAAGTCACTCTTAGTCCACTAAGATCAGGCCTGTCATGAAAATTTGGGAGAGGCTTAGAGAAGTGATACTTTGGGGTGTGCAAAAAATTAACTTGGCTTCCTAAAAGCAGCAGGACTTTAGCCGGGATAAGCACTGCAGGATAAGGCTCTTTGGAAGACAAACATATTTCAACCCCGGTAATGCCACTGAAATCAATAGAATTACACCAGTAATGAACTGGTTACAAAATGTTTATTCTCTAAACTCCCTTCGCATTGCAAATCATTGTAAGATTAGCATTAATCTGACTGAAATATACTGAGCAATCCAATTCTCTGGCTAATTCTATTAAGAAGTATTTTCCACAAGCTAGTTTGAAATGTTATCACATGATGACACAATGTAAGCTATTTTATTGGATTTATGTAAATCCTTTCTTCACTGAACACTCTTGGAAGGGTTCTGCAGTTGCTTATAGGATCCCTGCACTGAATAGCATCACAAGTATTTCTGATGGGCTGGTATTTCTTCAGAATAAGCAACTTCTTAGGGCCAACTGGAGACTTGCAACCGAGTCTCCTGCTCCAGCAACATGAGTAGAGGGGAGACAACTTCCTGCCTGATCTCCCTTGTCACAACTGCTTGCCCTGTGGTAGGCCTGTTCTTTCAGAGGTCTCTGAGGAGGTTAAATGAAATAGGAGTAAAATCAGCATGTTTAAATCTCGCCTGGTCTTTCCTTTTATTTAGCCATGCTGTACAAAGGACAAGGAGAGTTTATACATATGGCTTTAATTTGCTGTTGTTTCTATAAGAAAAATGGTAGATTAAGAGCCAGATTCTCTTGCCACTGAACAGGTGAACTCTCTTCCACTGCTCCTTTATATGCTTGGGCCAAGCACAATAGAATTTCATGGTCTCTCAGAAGTTCTGATACAGAAGTTCTAAAACACTTACTTAGAGTGTTAGCTTTTCAGGGCATTATATTATGTTCAGTGCCTAGCACAATGGGGAATTGCTACATGATTGGACTCTTGCAGCTCAACTGCAATACAAATATTAAATAATAATAAGCACCTGCTTGACTTTAAGCAAGTGAATAGTCCTGTCACCTTCGATGGGATTACTCATGCTTAAAGTTCATTTCATATTTAAGTGCTTTACTGGACTGGGGCCTCTGTTTCAAATTACTAAACTTTTCTTCAGTAAACGTACCAAATTTCTTTCTTAAAGGTCAAAGTAATGGCCTTTCCTATTTCCTGCTGAACCTGGTGACTCTTTAAAATATCTCTTTAAAAATATATTTAATTGATCCTGAATATATTTCTGCCATGTAGGGCCCAATCCTTAAAACAGCCACAGATGTTAATGGGAAATAGGGCTTGGGAAAATTTACAGGATGGTCTCTAAAACATCTCCTTAGATGGACAGAATATTTTAAAAAGTTCCTTATTCTTATTTATTTAGTTGTTTTCAGACCAAACAAAAGCAATGTTCTAGCTGGACAAGGAGACTCAAGTATCGCTTTCCAAAATATGAAAGGATAAATGCCACATTTACAGTTGTTTCTGAAAAGATTTGACCTTTATTAAAGTAACCGAGTAAATAGAATTCAGAAGGGTTTGTTTCTCTTGTAAATTAAATGGTATGTTTGTAGATGGAAAGGTCAATTTTCAGTAAGGGCTGTGCTTTAAAAAAAAATCACCTATTTTCAGCTAAATCAAAGGAGTTAATTAGTTCTAAGTTGGAATACATAACATAATTCTCATCTTTGTTCGAAAATCAATTGTTTATGGCATAAAAAGGATACACTTGTCATCATTAGGTGTAAATGTTTGTTTGCCACAGAGGCAAATATAGTTTCAGTCTAAAGTCTGAGGCTGTGGAGACTTGAGGGGTTGAGGTCTTTTGAGAGTCTACATAGCTCAGCCATGTCCTACCTGTCAGGTTTAGTATATGGAGTCATTTTGTTCCTGTCTACAGGGCGGGGGAGGGGGGAATCCCTACTTTTCTGTTAAAAAAAAAAAGTATATTAAATTAATGAGGGAAATAACGTTAATTAGTGTACTGATCACACTTACGCATCAATACCACGTTGAGAATTGTGCAGAGGCACCCTTTTGCCCAAATGGCCCTGAATTCAGGATCAGTACCTTATTGACTGTTCAATATTCATTAAGAAACAAACAGTCTAGAACATCTAGACATTTTAATTCAGAAGTGTTATGAAAGGCATGAATTTCCATAGCTTCTCATTTATGATTCTCATTTATGCCACTTGGTATCTCATAGGGTTATGATGAGGAATAATTAGACAGGGCAATGTCATCCTGGCTACTGTTTGTCACAGAGAATATTGGAAGGAATGGAAAACCCCTTGATCAAATCCTATTGGACTGAGACCAAGTGACATCATCTAGTTTCTCTTTGACTCCATGGAAGCCCTCTGCATGATCTCTGTTCATACGTGTCTCCATAGTTCAAAGAGTGTATGTGACATTTACACCCCATATTCGTCACAGAAATATGGTTATGATATGAATATGGCATAACCAAGATATACTTTATGCAAGATGACCCGTAAGATATCATTGGAAAGGTTATGATTTACTGAATGTGATTATCCAATTTGTATGCATGTATCATTTCTGTATCTGAAGTTAGCAATATTGACTATGTAACAATTACAACTGCGAGTGTACTTGGGGGAAATGCCCACCAGACAGTAGGCAATCATCCTGAATAAGCCATTTAAAAGGACAATAGAACTCTGAAGATACTAATCTCCAACCTTCCTGAGGAGTTTCCTGGGATGCTGCATTGACACTACAAAATCAAATGATAATGTCACATGATGCAAAATAGCCCCTTGGACACTGCTGGTACTTTTTCCTCTGCAGGGGGATGGGGATCAAACAAAGGTTTCCTGCCTTAAAAAGGATTTACCTCTTCAGGGTGAGAAATTACTTCTTGAAACCAATCTCTAAGATCTTAAGCTTAGTATGCATGTTTATTTAATTTGCTCAGTAATCTTCTTTGTTCTGTTTGGTATCCCTTATAATCACTTAAAATCTGTCTTTTGAAGTTAATATATTTGTTTTGTTTATTATTAAACCCAGTTTGTGCAATTGCTAACTCGGGGGGGAGGGGGTCAAGGAGTTGTGCATATCTCTCTTCACCTTGAGGGAGAGGGCACATTTTTATGAGCTTGCACTGTGCAGATCTTTCTATACAGCGCAAGACAATATTACCTGGGGTGTATTTTCCAGTATTTACTTGCGGGAAGCTATCACAGTGTATCCATAGGGAGTGGTAGGCAGGGCCGGCTCTAACTTTTTTGCTGCCCAAGCAGCAAAAAAAAGTGCTGCCCCCCGAGCTCCCGCCGAGCCACCCCCCCAGCGCTGCCCCCCCGCTGAGCGCCGCGCTGCTGGAGCCCCCCCCAGCCGATCGCCACCGGAACACCCCCCCCCCGCCAAGCACCGTGCCACCGGAGCGCCCCGCCCATGGAATGCCGCACTGCGCTCTCCCCGCCGCCCCTTACCAGGTGCCGCCCCAAGCATGTGCTTGGTTGCCTGGTGCCTGGAGCCGGCCCTGGTGGTAGGGCATGGATTGAGGCTTGTTCTGCATCATCATCCCTCTTCAAACCTGCATGTTGCATAAAGCTGAACCTGCCAACATTTTCAGAGGTGAAGGGCTCCTCCACCTCATTCCCTACAAGGGAGAAATTTGAAGGCAGGTATGAATAAGGAACCAGTGGGATCTCAGCTCTTTAGGGAGTTGTGTTGCTATGGCAGTATTAAAGCATAGGGGTAGATTAGAGTAATTAGGTCTCTGCATGAATGACATGTGAAGGCCACTGCAGACATCTTGAGATTTCCTGTGGATCTTGCCTTCCAGAGCAGGGCCTGATCTGTCTGTAATTTTTCTACTGCACTTTGAAGGGGTAAATTCTATATAAATACTAGTATTATTTACTACTGAATAGGTTATTCTTCATGCAAGAGTGTATGATCAGCTGCAACATTTATTGAGTTTTACCACACAGTAGATTCCATAAGAAAAACCCCACAGGCCCTTTCCTTGTTCAAAGCAGTAGCATCAGTTTGATTTAAAAAAAGAAGAACAGGAGTACTTGTGGCACCTTAGAGACTAACAAATTTATTAGAGCATAAGCTTTCGTGGACTACAGCCCACTTCTTCGGATCTCAGTATAATTATACTTGCTTTTCCACACAAGTTGAATAAATCTGATGTCAATATTTGTCATAGAAGGATGCAGGTGGCGGGGGGAATGAGAAATAGTGATGAACCTGTCTGAGAATAGAAGTAGAAATACAGGCTTGTGTGTAATGCCGACATTTGTAATAGAAAGGGAAACACAGACCTATGCATCCAGACAATTATGTGCTGAGATTTTCAAAGCTGCTATTATTTTTCATGGGCATTGGGTGACCAAATCCCCTAGGTAGGTTGAAATATCTCAGCTATTATAGGTGACAAAGTTTAATATTCAGTTGTGCTTGACACAAGGCCTCTCTACACTAGTGCAGTATTGTGCTAAGATCATGGTTTCCCTGCCCAGCATAGACTGGGCAAACTGTGCTTTCAGTCAAGAGGATCTAATCTATAACACAGTTCACTCCAGTCTACGTCGGCTAGAAAAGCCATATTATCAGCCTGCTAGCAAGAACTGAGTTCTAATGTGATCCCAGCACTAGTAGACTGAGCCAGACTGAGTTTCTATGATAATCAAACAAACCTACCGCTGTATGATTTATTAATTACAGTAAAAGTTGCTGGGAAGAATCCTGCATTTCCTCTCACCTTCCAGCTCTCCATATCTTGACAGTTTCAAAAGGAAATAGCTAAGGCGGGATATTGACTTTACTGAAGTTAATAAAGGCAAAGTTCCTATCCTAAATGGACACTTTCTGTTTCAAAATTTCCCTGCCGGGGTTAGATGTCTGAGGTGAACACACAGAAGGGGACATTTAAGTGCTTGGATAGCGTAGATGTTGGTGCTACATGAAACCCTAAAGTTGAGAGAAAGAGTTAAAGAATTGCCTGGAAATTGTGGGGTCTTCTTGCTAAAGCACATGATCGGTGATGACAGTGTGATTATCATGCATGCAGTCCCCACTGAAGTCATTGCAAGCTGCACACGGCAGCTGGTGAGGTGAGCGTACCCTTGGGTTCTAGTCTCAGTTATACTCCAACTCCCTGTGTGACCTTGGGCAAGTCACAACGTATCCGTGCCTCAGTTTACCTAAATGCAAAATGGATCTGTAACACTGCCTGCCTGCCTCCCTGGGTTTATTTGGAGGCTCAATTAGTCATGTGTGTCCAAAGCCTTATCATTAGTTTAACAAAAGACTAGAACGAGCAGTAATGGAAGTGATAGTAACTATAATTTTGTAGTGCAGTAAAAGTTCAGTAAAACATTTTAACAAAGTCTGTGCAACTGGGACTATACAATGAAGGGCCTCAAATAATTAAATTCTGTGCTTTCGTAGATCTGCTAGCGCAACCACCAACACATGGCAAAACCCTGCATACTGTGAGCACTGGGGGCTTCCAACCAGCTGCTGCTCATTTAAAAACGGAGCCTTACAATAGCAGACCTATCTTTTGTATTCATTTGTCTCAGAGCAGCACTCTGACCTTTCAAAAGATGAGAAGCACCTTGCAGCTTGAACAAACTCAGAAATAGGTCTGTAAACACATCTGGCCTCAGACTGAGAAATGTCAGATTTCTGGAATGAGCAAATGGGCACAGTCTTCACGTCACTGTTAGGTGGGCCATGTGTGAGCTTGCAGCTGAAGAACAACTTTTTTTCTAACTTTTGAGACTGGCTTGCAGTGTTTCATAGCCTGTTGTATGTGCAGTCTCTATGGAGAGAAAAGCATGTTGCACACTTGCATATAGACCAACATTTCCAACCTGCCATTCTGATAAAATAACAGCAGACCAAAAACTACCAAACCAAAAAATAACCCATCCCCACAGGAGGCATTGGTAGGGGAAAGCATCCCAACTGCTCATTGCAAATCTGCTGTGGGACCTCAATTGTTGGGCTACAGGGGGGAAATCCCTAGTTATAGGGACCCTCCTCCTCCTGTTTTATTTATTATTGTTATTCATAATTTGTATTCCAGTGTTGCCAACTGAAATCAAGGCCCCTTCGTGCAGGGCACTGTATAAACACCTGCAAAAGATAGGCCCTGTCCTGAAAAGCTTGCCATCCGAATGGACAAGACAAATGTAGGGTGAGAGGAAGGGATACAACATACAAGCAGAATGATGGTTTGTTAACAGCATGTTAGTGCCACTGTTTTGTCTGGTTGTTTTTTTACAGGTAAGAAGGCCTAACTTTCAGATCTGTTGTACACTCACTTTCTTCCCTTCCTGTGATGGAGTTGTCAAGCAGGGTTGTGTCTGATAACTTTGGGAACCTTCCCCTTTAAAATTCATCCTCATGAAGGGACAGTTAGTTGGGGATTCCCAAATAACACAATATATGATGAGCAAGTGTGGCAGAGTTACAGACTACGGTGTTCTCTGACTGCTACATATGGGGTAATTACCCCTTGTAGCATGGGAAACACTTACTGCTCCCTGAGCGCTCCTGTGTGGCTAGGATCGCCTCTGACTGTCCCCCTGCTTTCCCTTCTTCAGCTGGGCCCCTTTAAGAACTCACTCAATTTCCAGTGACCTGGCTGGGATGATTTAGTTGGGAATTGGTCCTGCTTTGAGCAGGGGGTTGGACTAGATGACCTCTTGAGGTCCCTTCCAACCCTGATATTCTATGATTTTATGACCTTCTAAACTCAATCTGTTAATTCACTCTCCACCTGTTCTCCTCAGAGTTTGTCAAAAAACAGAACTTGAAAATCCAAAACAAACATTCCTCTCAGGTGGGGCTCTTCTTGTGATTAGGGTTGCTTAGCTCCAGGCTCATCAGGCCCTGGGCAGACCTCCCTGTTACACACCCTTCCTCCAACCTCAGAACAGCTCTGGGGTTCTACTCTCTGTGCTTTGCTTCGGCGAGTCCAACCTGAGGGAAAAAATCTGCATTATGTTGCTTCCCAGGCCTATGTTATACCTTACAAGCGAAGGGTTACAGAGCCAGGTACCAGTGTGTGATTCTGGAGTTCGTGCCCTTCATGGCTTTAAGGCACTTAATGGGGCATGGTCAGTGACAAGTATGAAGAGGTTTCCAGTAAGATAGGCATTCCTTCTCAACTGTCGAATAACATATTTCTCTGAGGAAAAGCTTGCAACTCAGAAATGGGGTTCTCTTCCTCATCAAATTCCTGTGACAGAAGGGCTTCCAGTCCCACACTGGATGCATCAGTTTGCAATATAAAAGATCACTTGAAGTCCAGGCTCCATAGCACCAATTGAGAACACAAAAGATCTTTCAGTGTTTTAAAAGCTTTTTCACACTGGTAAGTCCAACGTACTCCTGTCAGTGCTGACTACTTTATTTGATCTGTGAGTTGGGTGGCTATTGTCGTGAAGGGGGGCATGAACTGCTGATAATATCTGGCTAAACCCAAAAACATCTGTACTCGTTTCTTCATGGTAGGCACAGGTCTTTTCTCTAGGAGTATGTAGGGGATATATTAGCATCCCAAGGGGTTGACCTTCCAAAAACTTCCCTTACTAGCGCTAGTATTCTTGGTCACCGCTGTTTTTGAGATTTCTAGGAGTTGGGAAATGCACAAGGTCTGCTTTTCCTAGAGGGACTATGCATGCCAGATCATCTGAGAAATTCTCCCCACTTCGTTTTGCTGGGGGTAGGGATAGAGCAGCTCCTGGAAATGTTTCCAGTCATGTCCTTTGACAAAAGATCTGGGTAAATTCTTTGAGACGTCTACTCAGATCTCATCTTCCTGTTCTCCTACATGCATTATGACAACCGCGGTAAAGTATAGTTTTTCAGCACCATGGATGCAAAAAATATCCAATTTTTGTAAACATTCCTAGGGCATTAGGTCCCTTGGACCAGAACCTGCATTCATCAGGCCAGAGGTAGCGTGTCCCTCAAGGAAGACTGGCAACATAAGCCCCAAGTGGGAAGCATCGCGGTGTACACAAGCATGGGAACTTCCCCACTCTTTGAAGGGCTTCACCTTTTCCTGCTTGGTGGGACAGGGCTCATCCTCTAATCAGGTGGGACTCATCTTGTAATCAGGACTGGTTTAGCCCCAGATTCTCCAGCCCATGGGCAAGCAACCCTGTTACAACCATCAACACAGAGGTGAACCAGATGGCTTCAGAGCTCCAGAGGCCTAATAACTTCCATGAGTCAGTGGTCATGAAGGTTAATTTCTTCTGAATAACCCCTGTTCAAAAGTATCTATGGCACACACTGGAATGTTGTACTTTCATCATGTATTTCATATCAAGAGCTCTACTCTATTACAATGCCTCACAGAATGAGCTTTTCACTGACCCTATAAAATATACCAAAATGGCTTATAATGTCAATGCTTAGGATTAGGTAAGAAGCCATTATATCATAGTTTTTAGAGCTAATGTCTAGTATAAAGCACTGACATTGTAAACCATAAAGAAATGGAAAGAAATGACTTTCAGATGGATTTTTGTTCAGTACTTGGTAATAACAACAACAAAGGTTCTAATATTATTTTGTTGTGATTGAGTAGTTATCCTACCAACTAGTTTGTTACCCTGCTCATGTAAATCTTACAATGCCATTTTTCTATTGTTACTGCCAAATTGGAATGCTTTTACTGCTAACCTTTTTCCTCCCTCCCACAAAGATGTCACCTTGAATTGAGGAAAGTTTGGGAAACAGGGAGTTTGCACACACAAGTAAGAAAAGGTGGTCTCCAAGAAGGTAAATGAACTAGTTTCTTTCCCTTTCTTAAAATGTTTGGTTTCCCCAGTTGTCAGAGATAACAGGCTCTGGGTTTACTCAGCAAATAATTCACCATGCTCAATTTTTCCACCTCTCTTCCTAAAACTTTTGATCATCCTTGAGTTCCAGAACTCAGTTTGGCTAATTCTCCTTCCTCCCAGTAAGAACATAAGAACAGCCTTACTGGGTCAGACCAAAGATCCATCTAGCCTAAGATCTTGTCCTCTGACAGTGGCCAATGCCAGGTGCCTCAGAGGGAATGAACAGAACAGGTAATCATCAAGTGACCCATCCCCTGTCGCTCATTCCCAGCTTCTGGTGGCTAGGGACACCATCCCCGCCCATCCCGGGTAGTAGCCATTGATGCAACTATCCTCCTTGAATTTATCTAGTTCTTTTTTGAACCATGTTATAGTCTTGGCCTTCACAACATCCTCTGATAAGTTCCACAGGTTGACTGTGTGTTGTGTGAAAAAATACTTCCTTTTGTTTGTTTTAAACCTGCGGCCTATTAATTTCATTTGGTGACCCCTAGCTCTTTTGTTATGAAAAGGAGTAAATAACACTTCCTTATTTACTTTCTCCAGACCACTCATGATTTTATAGACCTCTATAATATCTCCCCTTAGTCATCTCTTTTCCAAGCCAAAACATCCCAGTCTTATTAATCTCTCCTCATATGGCAGCTGTTCCATACCTCTTATCATTTTTGTTGCCCTTTTCTGAACCTTTTCCAATTCCAATATATCTTTTTTGAGATGGGGCGATCATATCTGCACACAGTATTCAAAATGTGGGCGTACCATGGATTTATATAGAGGCAATATGATATTTTCTGTCTTGTTATCTATCCCTTTCTTAATGATTCCCAACATTCTGTTCGCTTTTTTGACTGCCACTTCACACTGAGTGGATGTTTTCAGAGAACTATCCTCAATGACTCCAAGATCTTTCATGAGTAGTAACAGCTGATTTAGACCCCATCATTTTGTATGTACAGTTGGGATTAGGTTTTTCAATGTGCATTACTTTGCATTTATCAACATTTAATTTCATCTGCCATTTTGTTGTCCAGTCACCCAGTTTTGTGAGATCCTTTTGTAGCTCTTTGCAGTCTGCCTGGGACTTAACTATCTTGAGTAGTTTTGTATCATTTGCAAATTTTGCCACCTGTTTACTCCTTTTTCAAGATCACTTATGAATATGTTCAACAGCACTGGTCCCAGTACAGACTCCTGGGGGATGCCACTATTTACCTCTCTTCATTCTGAAAACTGACCATTTATTCCTAGCCTTTGTTTCCTATCTTTTAACCAGTTACCAATTCATGAGAGGATCTTCCCTCTTATCCCATGACAGCTTACTTTGCTTAAGAGCCTTTGGTGAGGGACCTTGTCAAAGGCTTTCTGAAAATCTAAATACACTATATCCACTGGATCCCTCTTGTCCACATGTTTGTTGACCCCCTCAAAGAATTCTAGTAGATTGATGAGGCATGATTTCCCTTTACAAAAAACATGTTGACTCTACCCCAACAAATTATATTCATCTATGTGTCTGACAATTTTTTTCTATACTAAAGTTTCAACCAGTTTGCCCAGTACTGAAGTCAGGCTTGAGGGCCTGAAATTTCTGGGATCACCTCTAAAGCCCTTTTTAAAAATTGGCCTCACATTAGCTATCCTCCAGTCATTTGGTGCAGAAGCAGATTTAAATGATAGGTTATAAACTACAGTTAGTAGTTCTGCAATTTCACATCTGAGTTCCTTCAGAACTCTTGGGTGAATACCATCTAGCCCTG
The DNA here is from genome assembly GCF_027887155.1 of Malaclemys terrapin pileata. Lineage (NCBI taxonomy): Eukaryota > Metazoa > Chordata > Testudines > Emydidae > Malaclemys > Malaclemys terrapin. The sequence continues at coordinate 14,245,452 of NC_071513.1, read as the reverse complement.
GTGACTTATTACTGTTTAGTTTATCAATTTGTTCCAAAATCTCCTCTAGTGACACCTCAATCTGGGACACTTCCTCAGATTTGTAACCTAAAAAGAATGGCTCAGGTTTGGGAATCTCCCTCACATCCTCAGCTGTGAAGACCGATGCAAAGAATTCATTTTTTTTCTCCGCAATGGTCTTATTGTCCTCAAGTGCTCCTTTAGCATCTCGATCGTCCAGTGGCCCCACTGGTTGTTTAGCAGGCTTCCTGCTTCTGATGTACTTAAACATTTTTTTGCTCTTACTTTTTGAGATTTTGGCTAGCCGTTCTTCAAATTCTTTTTTGGCTTTCCTACTTATATTTTTATACTTCATTTGCCAGGGTTATGCTCCTTCTTATTTTTCTCAGTAGGATTTAACTTCCACTTTTTAAAGGATACCTTCTCGTCTCTCTCTGCTTCTTTTACTTTGTTGTTAAACCAGGATGTCACTTCTTTGGTTCTCTTACTCTGTTTTTAATTTGGAGGATACATTTAAGTTGAGCCTCTATGGTGTATTAAAAAAGTTTCCATGCAGCTTGCAGGGATTTCACTTTTTTGCACTGAACCTTTTAATTTCTGTTTAACTGCCCTCCTCATTTTTGTGTTGTCCCCCTTTCTGAAATTAAATGCTACAGTCTTGGGATGATGTGGTGTTTTCCCCGGCACAGGGATGAAAAATTTAATTATATTATGGTCACTATTACCAAGCAGTCCAGCTACATTCACCTCTTGGACCAGATCCTGTGCTGCACTTAGGACTACATCAAGAATTGCCTCTCCCCTTGTTGGTTCCAGGACTAGCTGCTCCAAGAAGCAGTCATTTAAGGTGTCAAGAAACTTTATCTCCGCATCCCATCCTGAGGTGACATGTACCCAGTCAATATGAGGATACTTGAAATCCCCCATTATTACTGAGGGTTTTTTTTTTTAATAGTCAGGTCAGGCTATGCCTGCTACCGTAGTGAGTAGATGGTAGTACCTGTGGCTCATCAAACCCACCGCCTTGTGGGTAGCCAAGGAGGGTATGAGGCTAAAGGAGCATCCCCTGACAGAAAAGCCCCACTGCCTTGTGGGTGAATTCGGGAGAATGTAAGGCTACGAGAGTAAAGTCAGACAGAAAATCTGGAGTGGAGCCCCGAAGGCGGTCAGGTACTAATATTTTAGTATTTTTCTGGCAACTCCTGCAGTGGATTGGGTACTAGATGTACTGGTTTTTCCTCTCCTCTGGATTTCACCGGTGACGCTGGCGGGGGAGGGAGAGGTCCTGATTCATGGGCAGTTCAGGGCCTCTATATCATCTGTCATGGCTTATGCCCTGGAGAGGTACTCCAGCTTCACCTTGAGCGTCGACACAACATAGGAGGCAACAGTCAGAGTTTTAATCTCTTACTAGATTGGTATAGAGTTGAGTGCCAGAGGCTGTCTCCGACAGTGGGAGAGATCATCGTATCTCACTGGACAGCCACCACCCACCATAAAACTGGGCAGTCCCCAGACAATAGGGTCTTGTCCCACCACAGTCTGCCTGCTTCAATTGATGCTTGGAGCGTAGAGTTTTATAACTTGACCAGTGGAATGTAACCAATGCACCAGGCAAATCAAGTAAAAGAAAGAAAACATCCTTAAAGATAGGATGCTGGAACATTCGCACCATGACAACTGGATTATCTGAGGACCTTCAATAGATCAACAATGCACGTAAAACTACTGTGATCAATGATGAGCTGAAATGACTCAATGTGGATATCACATCCCTCCAAGAAACACAGCTAGCATCAAGCATCTCTCTCCGAGAAAAAGACTACACATTTTTCTGGCAGAGAAAAAGTGCAGAAGAAACATGAGAGCACGGAGTGGGATTTGCCATCAAGAACTTACTTCTGGGGATGATTGAGCCACCTACAAATGGATCAGAGAGAATTTTGGCACTATGCTTGTTCACAGCTGAGGGCCCAGTCAACTTTGAGTGTGTATGCCCCAACACACTCCTCGTCTTCTGACCTCAAGGACCAATTCTATGACCAGTTGAACACCATCATCAGCAAGATTCCAAAACATGAATATGTTTTCCTGCTAGGGGACTTTAATGCAAGGGTGGGAGCTGATCATGAAGCATGGACCAACTGTCTTGGTCAACATGGAACTAATAAGATGAATGGAAACAATCAGAGACTGCTAGAATTTTGTTCCTATTATGACCTCTGTGTAACAAACTCATTCTTCCAGACAAAGTTGCAACACAAAGTGTCTTGGAAACATCCCAGATCTGGCCATTGGCATCAAATGGATCTTATCATCACAAGGCGTGCCAATCTTAACATCGTCCTCATTACCCGCAGTTATCAAAGTGCTGATTGCAACACAGACCACTCTCTGGTATGCAGCAAGGTTAGACTTAAACCAAAGAAAATATACAGGTCTAAAGTAAAAGGATGTCCTCGTATTAACCTCAGTGCCATAGCAGACCAAGAAAAGTCACAGCAGTACAAGAACATAATACAACAAGCCCTTGACACCAGTGATTGTGCCACAAGTGTCCCGCTGAAGTGGGAGCAATTGAAGAACACAATCTACGATGCAGCTCTGTCAGTCTTTGCGAAGAACTAAAACAAGACCAAAGACTGGTTTGACACATATTCCAGTGTGTTGACACCAGTCATAGAGGCCAAGCGCACAGCCAAAACCAACTACAAGAGAGACCCAAATGAAAAACCTTACAAGCATTGAGAGTAGCAAGAACCAAGGTACAACAAACTGCTCGATGCTGCACCAATAACTATTAGCTGCACTCATGTGAAAGCATCCCAATAGCAGTTGATACAGGCAACATCAGACGGGATCAAGAAATCCTTGGGTCCAACTTCAAAGAAGACAGCGCCATTGAAATCAACAGGGGAAACAATCAACAACTGCGTCAAGCAGATGGATCGCGGGGTAGAACACTACTCTAAGCTTTACTGTCATGAAAATATTGTTATGGACACAGCTGTCAATGCCATCAAAAGCCTGCCTGTTATGAACCAACTTGACAATGAACCAACTGTCGAGGATGGCCTCCCCAATGGAAAGGCCCCTGGAAAAGACTGCATACCGTCCAAGGTCATAAAATGCAGGAAACCTGTTCTACTGCAATATCTTCATGAGTTGCTCTACCTGTGTTGGAAAGAAAGTAAATTACCACAAGAAATGAGAGACGTCAACATCATCACTCTCTAAAAAAGCAAGGGTGGTAGTTGTTACAGTCACTCCTATCGTGACATTTCCCTTCTTAATATTATGGGAAAAGCCTTGGCCCGAGTTGTCTTGAAGAGAATTCAAACCCGTGCGGACAGAGTCTATCCTGAATCACAGTGCAGCTTCAGACCTGAAAGGTCTACCATTGACATGATCTTCTCACTGAGACAACTACAAGAGAAATGCAGAGACTAAAAAAAGCCCCTCTACGTAGCCTTCTCCGATCTCAGCAAGGCTTTTGACCTTGTCAGTAGAAGCAGACTATTCACACTTCTAGAAAATAATGTATGTACCCCCAAGCTATTAAGCATGATTCGATCCTTCCATCAAAACACGTATGGCATGGTCCAATATGATGGCTCAGTGTCTGAGGCTTTTCAGATTTGTATAGGAGTTAAGCAAGGTTGTGTACTTGCCCCAACTCTGTTTGGGATCTTCTTCTCCTTGCTGCTGAAACAGGAGGGAATCTACCTGAACACAAGATCTGATGGAAAGCTGTTCAATCTTACAAGACTCAGATCTGAAACCAAGACTCAGGAAGCCCTTATCCAACACCGCCTCTTCTCTGACAATGCAGTAGTGACAACCCACACAGAAGCTCATCTTCAAAGCCTAATGGACAGTTTTTCCAAAGTCTGCCAAGTCTTCGAGCTTACTATACGCCTAAAAAAGACAAACATAATATACCAAGGAGTTGAGGAAGCACCCTCCCATCAAGATCAACAATTATGAGTTTGAAGTGGTGAATGAGTTCACATACCTGGGATCCACTATCGCAGTCAACCTTTCACTTGAAACAGAACTCAACATCTGCATCGAAATAACAACCACAACAATATCTAGACTGAGCAAGAGGGTATGACAAACGAACAAACTGACAGAACACACAAAGCTGTGTGTATCATGTGAGTTATCAGCACACTTTTGTATGGGAGCGAGACATGGAAAAGAGGTTCAACAGCTTTCATATGCGTTGCCTTTGTCGAATCTTTGGACTCTCCTGGAGGGACAGTCACTGACACTGAGGTGCTCAAACAGTCCAGCATACCAACACTCCTTAAACAGAGACCCTCTGCTGGCTTAGGCATGTGTGCTAAATGAATGATGGGGGCATCCCAAAGGAAATCCTCTACAGCAAATTGGCATCTGGAAAGGATGCCCAAAATTGCATTTCAAGGATGTGTGCAAGCGAGACCTCAAAGAAATGGACCACACTCAAGACCGCAGCCTTTGGAAACAAGAGCGTAACTAAGGTCTCCAGAGTTATGAGAGGAAGCAGTCCAGCTTAGCAGAGGAGAAAAGAACTCGCAGAAGGCAGAGCCCAAAGGATCAAAACACCACCTTTAAATGTGACAGATGCAGCAGATATTGTCTCTCTCAAGTGGGTCTCTTCAGCCACGTTCATGGCTGCCATAAAACCAACTGAGTAAATTCTTTACCTTTTAGGGGCACATACCCATGGCCTCTTGAGACTGAAGGATGCCTACTACTACTATTGAGTTTTTTATTTTTATAGCTTCTTTAATCTCCCTGAGCATTTCACAGTCACTATCACCATCCTGGTCAGGTGTTTGGTAATATATCCCTACTGCTATATTCTTATTATTAGCACATGGAATTACGGCTCTCCACTAGGCTGCAGCCTGGGGGTTTCCAGGCCGGAGCTCCCTAGCTCCCTGGGCTTTCCCCCAGCCCTGCTCCAGCTCAGGTACCTTGGTACGCTCCCAGCAGCCAGGTCCCTCCCTCTCAACAGGCTAGAGAGAGAGAGACTGTTCTCCCGCCCACTGTCCTCTTATAAGGGCCAGCTAAGCCCTGACTGGGGCGTGGCCACAGCTAAGGCTGTTTCCCCACTCAGCCTGGGAACTGCTTGCTCCCAGCCACCACCCTCTCCTGGGCTGTTTTAAGCCCTCTTTTAAGGCCATAGCGGGTGACCACCCCGCTACATCCCCTTTTGGTTTAGGTGGAGCCCATACTTCCTGTATAGGTTCCCCCTTTCCCAAAAGTTTCCCCAGTTCCTAATAAATCTAAACCCCTCCTCCCTACCCCATTGTCTCATCCACACACTGAGACCCTGCAGTTCTACCTGTCTAACTGGCCCTGCACGTGGAACTGGAAGCATTTCAGAGAATGCTCCCATGGAGGTCCTGGACTTCAATCTCTTACCTAGCAGCCTAAATAAACCTCTCTCCTATCCTTCCCTATCTCATTGGTACTTACATGTACCATGACCACCGGCTCCTCCCCAGCACAACACATAAGTCTATCTAGATGTCTCAAGAGAGCCGCAACCTTCGCACCAGGCATGCAAGTAACCATGCGGTTCTCCCGGTCATGGCAAACCCAGCTATCTATGTTTCTAATGATCGAATCCCCCATAACTATTACCTGTCTCTTCCTAATAACTGGAATTCCTTCCCTTGGAGAGGTATCCTCAGTGCGAGAGGATACCACAACATCATTTGGAAGGAGGGTCCCACTATGGGATCATTTCCCTCTGCTCCAGTTAGATGCTCTCCTTCCCTGAGACTTTCATCCTCCTCAACAGCACAGAGGCTGTCAGACCGGGAGTGGGACCTTTTTACTGTGTCTCAAAAAGTCTCATCTATGTACCTCTCTGTCTCCCTTAATCCTCCAATTCAACCACTTTGGTCTCCAAAGCCCATACACAGTCTCTGAGGGCCAGGAGCTCCTTGCACCAAATGCACACATATGCCACCTGCCCATAGGGCAGGTAATCATACATGCTGCATTGGGTGGAATAAACTGGATAGCCCCCAATCTGCTGCCGGACTTCTGCCTGCATTCTCTTTTTACTCTTGCAGTTCCTTCCTTTGTTGATGTTTTGATTTTATCAGGGGGTGTTTTTGGCTTTAAGTTTAAAGAATGTGAAGTGTATCTCGCCACCCCTCAAACTCCCCCTCTAAACTCCCTCGCAAAACTCCCGTTAGCTGCTGCTGTTCGCTAGCTCCTCTGGTCTCTTAGGAGCGAACCTTTTAAAGCCCTGGTCTTCCTGAGTAGCCCTTCCCCCCGGTTAAGGGTTGATGGGTGCTAAAGGGCTTAGGGATCAAAGCCTCATTAAGAAGCTCTCAGCCTTGCCTAGCAGGCCATGAGGCTCAGCACATGGTCCCCCTGTCTTATATTTGTGACTTCAGTTTGTCTGTTCTGAAGTGCGTTCTTCTTCTCAGAAGCCAAGATTGGGGAGTAGGGAAATTAGAAATGGGCCTTACCCAACCAAACACAATCAGCCTTTGAGGAATGTCAGATATAGCGCTAAACTGCATAGCTGGCTGGTACCTCTATAATGAGCCAAACTGAAATGCCAGATGCAAACATCTTGAAATTTGGGAAAGTTTGGACCTAAATGCAGGTTTAAATTTTGCAGCTGGGCACCATTTGTAATGGAAATGGAACTAAGTATATGATTCTCAAATATGTATAACTTTTTGTTATTTCTATGCCAGATTTCATTAAACATGTCTAAGGCGTTTGATCTTATTAAAGACTAAATCAAAGGCAAATTTATAGCTGTTATCTGAGCACAAATACAGCATCTGAAATTAATTAGTGTATAACATATTTTTCCATGCTCTAATAAATCAAATTACCAAACTAATTCTTACCATTTAATCATCAACAAAAAACATACTTCTCCCCCCACCTTTGGACTGTGCACTCGCATAAGGCATTTCAACCCAAAAGATAATTTTTTTTAAACCAACATTTACATTAATTTGAATGTGTGAGAGAGGACGTGAAAGCATATAAAGAGTAGACACACACTATACCAGATTTTAACGTATAAAAGTCAACTCTAGATAGAATAAATACATCTAAAGAAATCTGCATTAAAAATGTGAAGGTTGCAAAGTCAAGCACTCACAATGTAGAAAATGCCAGAATTAAAGTTGCCTGCACAACCTTCATTCACCCCCTCTCTGGTGTGTATGTGTTACAATGCAGTTTTTATTTACACTATGACACACTGTTTTTCCACAGGAACCCCTGCCTCATTCAGTGCACAGCACTGGCACTCTGGGAATGAAAAAAGGGTTTTATAATTAATAAGGCTTCTATCCTCACCTCTTTCTGCTCTTACACCTCTGCCCTCCCCTTGTTCCTATCCTTCCTCTGCTCCTGCCCCATCTCACCTTTTGAGATCTTACACCTATCACTCTGCCCTGCATCTTTGTATTAGAGTCAAGAAGCATTCTCATTTCCCATCTGTGCTGCTTGGTTACCAGCATGGGGAACACTGGGAGCTCAGGAGAGACAGTTTCCTGCACTTTAGTGGCCCTTAGCAGCTGGGAGGAGCAAAAGCAGAGAAGGTCTTGCTCCACCCCTACAGCCCCAGTTTGGAGCATGCTTTGTCACTCTGTGGGGATGGAGCATTCATAGTCCAGTCAGCATGCAGGAGGTCTGAGGGGCTGGAGCATGCTCAGTGCAAATGGAATCTTTGGAGAATTTAGTTGCCAAACTTTAACAAGTCTCTACTGAGCATGCATGAACTGAGATTTTTCAGAGGTCTAGAACTTGGCCAAATCTGGGTTAATTTTCACATGCCTGACAGTAGGGAGACCCCTTTGCCAGATTTCAGGTTTCTCAGTTAAGCAGTTGTGAGAATTGTTTACTTTATCAAAACAATGTATTTTCCCCTAACCTCATTCTGAGAACCAGCCAAATGATTTTAGTTGAAACTTTACAAAAAAAGGAAAAAAAGTTCAATTTGAGGCAGACACTAACCATGGAAAATTTCAGTTCAAATAGTTTAATTTTTGCAAAGTTATAAGTAATTGAAAACAGGGTCTTGTATAAAAAGTGTCAAACAACCTTAACTCAAGCGGTTGCTACTTGCACTGTCTATAATACACAGTACTGCATAGATGCACATGGGGAATGAATTACAGCTGGCATGGGGATCATAACTTTCAGTTTTGTGACTAGTGTAAACAGACCCTGATCCAGAGCCCTCTGAAGTGTATAGTCATCTTTCCACTGGCTTCATTGGTCTTTGGATTAGCCCAGGGAAGGGTTAGCTCCTCAGATGAGCTGGAGCACCCTTGGTACAGCTTTGTGACACTAGAGGGGGACAAAACTCTCATTCTCCCAGTGTGCATTGCACAAACATTAATGCAAACATATATTTACATTAGTGTAGACTCCACTATCACATTCCATCATCATGGCTTGAAAAAAAGCCATTGCTGTGAACATTCACAGAGAATGAATATAAAGGATTGTGAGCGCTGTTGAATGAATGTGCTGGTTTATTTAAATGAATATGTGCGGATGCTTTTTTATAGTATTGGGCCAACTCTAGCATAAATATAGTTTTTAGTATTTAATCATCATTAAATTTGAATCTGAGAGATTAATCTCCCCAATTTATTAGGGTTTATTGGGGAATGGAACCTCTTTGACCCTTTAAACCAAACAGAAATGGAAGAGGGACTTGGAAAGTGCTAACCCAAGTGAGATTTGGCAAAAGATCAATATCTATCGTATGGTTTAAATATTTACTAATACATGGCAGAATGAAACCATTTTAACTTTTTACACAGGTATTATTTTATCCTTGTGAAAATGTATAAAAGGAGTGTGTGTTATGGAGTTACTCTGTCACATGTTATTTATGATACTCTTATCTAATGTGGAACAAGGGACATCAAGGTAGCATGATGTTCATCTACCCATGAATGATTGGATGGGATTTTCAAAAGCATGTAAACATTTAGACATTTAATTCCCAGTAAAATGACCAGGAGTTGTGATTCTAAATCACCTAGGCAACTTTGACATCTTTGCTTCCCCATTATTTTTAATTAAGCTCATTTGTCTTTCACTTGGCTACTGTGACATTACGAGTCAGTTTGAGGCTGCCTTGAAAACGGCAGGAAGACAGACAGATATCCTTCTACTGTTAGAACTGCCCCATTCTGCACTAGTTGGAGTGTCCTAAGGGCTGATGGCTTCATGCCCAGGTATATTGAATTGCTGTAGTCCAGATGGAAGGTGACAAAGGCGTGAATAACTGAGGCCAGGTCATTGTTTGCCAGGATGGGATGGAGTCTCCTAGCCAACTTGAGATGGTAGAAAGTATTACTCACAGATGCTGCTGTGTAAGAGATTAGCATCAACAAATAGCACTCCTAAACTATGGATTGAATTGACCAGCTGTGGGTGTGCACCTTCAACCAAACAAAACTGCCCCATGGCTGCAAACTCTTCAAAATGCGTTCCTCTGCTCACCAGCAACATCTTTGACTTGCTCAGGTTAAGTTTCAACCAGGTCCTTCCTGAAACAAGTTACCAGATCTTCCCCTCTAAAGAAACCCTCATCCCATAAACATTAACCAATCAAAACAAATAGCCAAGTGTCCATTTCTGGACAATTCTTCCCATTTTAATAATGTCTGTTGTGCTGTTAAAAAACACTGCCTGACATTTCTGGGAGCACTGAAACTAACTGCAGTTCTTTTAGTTTAAACACACCTTCTTTGCACCAAACCTTTTCAACTCAGTTTATTCTGATTTATAAACATATTAAAAGTAATATGTTTGCAAATCACCAGGGCCTTTTGTTATCTATTTCCCACTCTGGACAATCCAAAACACCAGTCTAGGTTACAGGGCTCAGCACAATAGGTAGGGCTGTTTTTTTTATAAAGATTTCTGAAAGTGTATAATTGTATCACTGAATAACAGCTGATATGGTTTAAAATGTTTGGGGCCTGCCTACAAAAGGTTGGCGAGTCTAGAAAGAACACTGGGAATAAAGAAAGTTTTCTGAGTCAGGGAAATAAACAGGAGAACAAGACACTAAAGAAACAAGTAGCTTCTAGCCATAAAACTAATTTCAGTTAAGACAGTGAGTTCTCTGCAGTATGACAGCGCATTGCTGAAATACAAACTTCTCCAATGAACGCTTTTACTTTTTGACATCTGTATTCAAGACTCGTTTATGCTGACTTTATGCCACCATCATTATTTAATGTTTGTATAATAGTAGCATGTATTGACCCCAACTGAGATAAAGGGATATTGTACAAGGTTCTGTGCACCTAATAAGAGACACTTCCTTCCCCGAAGAGCTTGCAATCTAAAACACCAATCCTACCATCTACAATGTGTGGGGTGTCCCCACAGAAATCAGTGGGGCGGTGCCTGGTGACTGGGTCCATTTACAACACATTGGTGACCAGACAGGGGATTAGTGGGCCAGTCTAACAAGAGGAATTCAAAGATTTTCTCTGTTCAGCCTCCTTTCAGGTTGTTTAATGAGCCTTATTAGATCTCTTGTTCTGCAGTGTTAGGGTTTAAAAGCTAGGTTTATTTGGTAATACTTCAAGGAGCAGCTATTATCACATGTGCACTATCAATACATAAATATCCATAGAAAGCACACAATTTCATGCAAACAATTCATATAAGGAATGATATTGACGTAATAATAAATGCTTGCCAGAAGTATACTAGGCAGGACCTAATGAACCAGCTTATATACACACTTATGTTTAATACTATTGGTTAATAAATCATATCATGCACTTTATGATCAGTACAGGGATTGGTTACAAAAATTAGTAGACCAATTATAAACTGTCCATGAGTTGCAAAGTATGCTAGTAAGCAAAGCAGCAGATATAAGCTTATCACATATTATCTTCTTATTTCTTTATCTACTAACAATATATTATTTACAAGACCACCTGTGAGATTATGCTTTGTCCATTGCTAATCTGTTTCCTTACTTCTGTTTTCTTTCATTGTTCATGCAAGGCCTACATTTCTTTTTTAGTAAGCAGTTTTTTCATTTCAGACTTTTTTTTTTTCTCTTTTTGCCTTTTTAAAAAAAGGCTTATTGCCCAACAACACATTCCCAGGACTACAGTGGGGGTTACTAATTGCATTAAAAGCAAACAACATCTGAACTATAGGCTGGAGGTCTACTTCCACTGGAATGGCCCACCATGGGTTAATTGTTTTTGCAATGGTGATGGCTCTCTTATTATTTTGCATGGAGATGAGCTGACTGAGATGTACCAACGATTCCAAAGTGCATTCTACTAATCCCTTGTTTTATTTCTTCTATTCTCTGAACTAAATTAATTATAGGTTTATTACAGTATATATTATATGCAATAGCCTTGAACACATTATTATTAATAAGGTGTACAGAGGTTTGGGCCATTAAGGTAAGGTCTACATATATACTACAAAATCCTGTAATCCATAATCAGTTTTTACTCTGTCCTTCTTCAGGCAAAACCTCCAGTTGATTTTATGGACAATTTTACTTGAACAAGGAACTCAAAGTATACCTCTTAATTGGACCAGGAAGAACATTTGCTTTTCTGTTTGTCTGCCATTTGTTGAATGCTAAAAAATATTAATCTTGCTCTTTAATAATTTCAGAAATCTGCCATGAGTCAAATCTCCATAAATTAAATTCAGATTTAATCATCATTATAGATATTTTTCTCCAGGCCTGTAGTAGTATTTCTGAATATTTCAGGCACTTATAGGAATGTATACAGCTAGCATTTGCAAAATACTCCAATCAACGTTATGGTTTTCCTTTAACTTTCAAATTGCTATTGTCCTTCATACAAGCTTTTGAAAATGACAGCACCTGCAGGTGTCTTTAGACTTACTGCTCATTATTTTTTGTTTGTGGTTTTTTTTGCTTTAACAATGAAATATCTACAACTGTCATTTTCAGGGTTCAAGCAGACTGAAAGACAACCCTTTTGCTTGGCATGTTTAATGGACTGCTCTGCCTATGTTCTGCTGACAAAAATCAGTGTAAGTAGGGAATTTCATGATCAGTTAGTTGTTTAAATGAGCATTGCCATTGTAGAGTCTCTAGAACTTAAAATAATTTAAAATGACAATTCAGGAACTGTAAAGAGCCTAGCTTCTGCCAAACTGCCCAACATAAACATATACAGGTGGTTTCTAGAAACTGTCTGATATTAGATATGTTTTTGAGTCTCTAAAAAAAAAAGTACAAAGATAATGAAAAGCACTATCTATTCCTTGCAGTTAGCAAGGACTACAAGAACATGCCCGCCTAGACCAAAGGTCTCTTTTCTCCCTAAATTATCCTGTTCTCTTTGATAGTGTTTGAAGCCATATTTCCTTGGTTTGTGATCTTGCCAGATCTTACAAACCAAGCAAGCACTGAACAACCCACCCTCACTTGGCGTAGATAGCCCAAGCATCACCCTAGACTGCAGGAAAGGTGTTGGTGATTCTGTAGGTGCCATTCTTCTCTATGAGTCAATTCTGAATCAATGCTCCACCATGATGCAAGAGTCTAACGTACTAATGGAGATGCTATCTTTCAGATGAAATGTAACCAAGGTTTGGAGTGAGTGAGCAACTAGAGAGCTTGTGGTGAATTGGTCAAGCGTCCCTCACACATCAAAAAGTTCTTTGCTCGATTCCAAGGCTGGCAAGATGGAGGCATTTTGAATTTTCTGCTGCATTTGAAAGATTGAATCAAGATCCCCTTGTGGTCACAATTCATCATCAGTTTTCCAGATGAAGGTTCACTGCTTTCATTTCTTTATTGTTGAAAGCCTTTAAGGTGATAACAGTAGGTAGCACTTAGCCTGGGTGTCTGGGAAGTAGTGAACTTTGTATGTCAGCATGTACAAAACAGCCTTGATTGGTCTATTAGCATGAATATATGCTACTTGCTGCAAAAGTGTGAGCCTTTGGAGGATCATCTCATTGTAATGTGGCAGGCCACCTCAATGTTACATTGAACCCTAATTGTTTCTAAATTCAGGGTGCATGGGACCCATGTTATGAAGAGTGCCTGGAGATCTCCAATTGGTTAACAGAAATGTATATGTTGTAACCTCCAGTGTGTTTAAAACACTAGGTAAGAATAATTGGTGAAGAATGTAATCTTTCTTTAAGGTCCAAAACAGCATGCATGATAGACTTCTTGCTAGACTTCATTATAAACTGTCTAGTAGAAGAAGTACCCAGTATATGATACCTCATTTTTCTCTTGCACGTTTTTTTTCCATTCAGATTTAGATTGTAGAACAAATTAGGCACTAGAGGTATTCTTAAAAACTTGTATTCAATGGTCTTTTGATCCAAATGAATACATATCATTTATCTTTTCTTTATCTCACAAGAATTATTGAAAGGGACTTCAACCAAGTAAATGGAATTGACTAATCTGCATACCTTTTTGGTGCATTATTAAAAGTCTGTACATAAAAATTATGCACATGACCAACATCTGAAGAACTAGGATGCTGAGTAGCTTTCTTCCCAGTAAAAGAAACACATCCTGTCAGCAAGCCTTCTGGGTATCAGATTTTAAATCAATAAAGAAGAGACCTAGAAGTAAGAAAATCCAATAATCTCTACAGATTTTATGACTGTACCTTGCCATATATGAATACTGGAGTTTAAAATCTCTAGGAGAATCTAGCTCATTATGTGTGCAAGTATTGCAATGTCCATTTACAATAATGGATTTCATAATCAACAAATCCAAATCTAAGCACTTTCATTTACTTATTGCATTGATTTATAGAGCACCATTTGCAGTGAGATGATTATTGATAAAAAACTGAAACAAAAAAATCCCATAATATACAAACAAAAACAAGCAGAAGAACCAATACTGTGGAAGAACGGATGCTGCTTGTTCCAGAAATGTTAGCAACCAAAAAAATAAATAAAATAAAACTAACCTCAAATAAAGGATTTCATCATGCTTCTAAGTTTGGTAGACAGGTTAGCTTGTTATGGACCACAAAGGACAGCACATTCCAGTCAAGAGACCACTTGGTAGAAAAATATCTGCTGGTGAGACGTCGGAAACCAACAGCAAGAGTCTGCCAGATGATCTTAGCTGCTATGAGAGGAGATATGAGGTGATGAATTGATCAGCTACCTGGGTTTGAGATACAAGGCTTCAAAAATCATCAGCAACACCTCAGCTCCAAAGGCTTGCACTGGACCTGTCTGCTCACCTCTCTGAATTAGGATGGTGGGGAAACCCCTGAGGAGCTTAGGAGTTCTTCAGGGCCGACCTTTCCTGGGATGGTTGAATGAATCAGGGCTTTCCTCCTGTAGATTTTTCTGTGGACTTTAGGACTGGAGCTTTAGCACCTTGTAAGATGGGGCCCTTTGGGTACAAATAATTCTCCATGCTTTCAGATCACTTTGAAGCAATTTCTCATTTCAAATGGTAGAAAGTTCTCCAGAAGGTATGCAGCTATACAGGAAAGAAGCTGCTTTTGCAATTGGACATCCTGTTTTGTAAAACTGACGTGGCTTGTTAAAGCCTTTAAATTAAAATTTCCAGTTAAAAGAGAACCAAGCCAATTTACGTACATTATAAGGAGTCAGATTTCAATAGAAAATAATTATATATAGAATAGGTTAGATTTTCATTAGTAATTATTCCACTGATTTTCATTGCTCATTATACTTGAACAATTTCAGACCAAATGTACAAATACTGACCTGCGAGTAGGAGAATAAAGGGTAAATTGAACAAGCAGAAATGATCAGCAACATGGAAGCTCTTTGCCACACCATAGCGACTGCTCAGGAAAGCTACACCTCTACCCTGATATAACGCTGTCCTCGGGAGCCAAAAAATCTTACCGCATTATAGGTGAAACCCCCTTATATCGAACTTGCTTTGATCCACTGGAGTGTGCAGCCCTGCCCCACCGGAGCGCTGTTTTACCATGTTATATCCAAATTCGTGTTATATCAGGTCGTGTTATATCAGGGTAGAGGTGTATATGCAAGAAACTTTGAGGCCCACGCACATTTTTTTCAGACATTAGGCCAGGCTAGATGTTGGTGTGATTGAGACTGCTGGACTGACGTGAGATGCAGTGCAGGCCACATAGTAATAAAAGAGCTGATTCTGATAAAGATATTTGGTATCCTAGCACACGATGGGTTGGAAAATCATATATATGGAGCTATCCCAGCCAAAAAATGGAGGCAAGCCACTTATGCAGCAATGCTCTGAAAGGGAAGCTGACTGTGAAATCACTGTAACTAAATTTATTCTAGTTTGTATTTTTGTTCAATAATAAAATAAATAATACATAATAATAATAAAAAACCTACCATCAGTTCCTTGAGTTCTTCCAAGTTTGCTAAGGGATAAAATTGACTCAATTTATCTTTTGTCTTTTTTTTAAACTCCATTATGGCTTTGTGTACTATGGGCAGCCTGGCTCTAATTCAGCCACTCTGGTCTCTTCCCACATAAACAATGTAAATGCACTTGTGAAATCTCCAGTTTTTATTGGTACAGTCATATTGTAGTCTTTATATACATAACATTTTGCACTTTCATTTGTGGATCTCAAAGAGCATTACTAACCTTCATTAATTAAAGCCACACATCACTGTAGATAGTGGCACCGATAAGTGTTATTATAGATGAGGTATAAATAGCATGTACAGGATCCTACAAATCATATGCAGAGGTGAGTTGGAACCTGGAAGTCCTGACTTCCAGTTCTTGACATTCATTCCTATTTCCTACAGTACTGTCCCAGTCTTGGAATCAGTGCACACCCAGCTATCTCCCATTGCATTCAATGCAAGTTCTGTTTGTACACAAACAGCAACATTTGGCCCTTGTTTTGCACATTAGATTAATGAAAAGAATGGTCTCATGGAGAGCAGCAAAACTGAAAGCCCTGGAACATTATTCTGTGATGCAAGCTTTGGGCTTAGGTTTGTAGCTGCTTCAAAATTAGATTAGCTGTGTGGGTATTGGGTTGTGTAGCATGAAAGTTTAGCACCTATGGAGACAAGTAGTTTCTGGATCAAGCTCCAAGTAGGCATAACTGCACCTGACTCTTTCAAATGTCTGCCAGAGAGAGAAATGTGCATATCTGTTCTGGTCAGTATCTCTCCTGGAATATTCATATATAAATTTTCAGCCAAGTGAAATATCCCCAGACATTTAATAGACCTGGAGGATTGAGATCTTTGGAAGTAAGAGTCAAGAGCTTAAACTTTATCTCTTCAGATAAGAATAGCTTGTTTAATAAACATGAATAGACCCATTTGTCACATCTTTGTGAGGCAACATGGTCTAGTGGATAGAGCAGGGCTCAGGAACTCTGTGTTCTCTGTCCAACTCCAGAGAGTGACCGACTCACTGCACGGCCTTGGGGGAGTGTCCGCTTCTCTGTGCCTTAGTTTTCACCTACCGTTACAGCGCTCTTAGGATGATCAGATGATAGGCTTTCTATAAGTACAAAGTCTTACCGTTATCAAAGAACTCTTGTGAGACTAAAATTCACAAAGCAACCTAAGGCATTTGGACTCCCGGTTCCCATCAAAAGTCATAGGAACTGCATGTCCAAATCCCACAAGTAGCTTTGAAAGTCTCAGCCGTAGCACTTGCTGTTTGATGATGAGTTACCATAAATGATGGGACAATACCAAAAGCAAGAGGCAAGATGGT
The DNA here is from genome assembly GCF_027887155.1 of Malaclemys terrapin pileata. Classification (NCBI taxonomy): domain Eukaryota; kingdom Metazoa; phylum Chordata; order Testudines; family Emydidae; genus Malaclemys; species Malaclemys terrapin. The sequence goes on along the minus strand of NC_071513.1, from coordinate 14,228,717 downwards.
TGGGGTTAGGGTGCTAATCGGAGACATGAGACGCTTGGGTTCACTCTGCTGCTTGGCTACAGGTTTTCTTTATGACCTTAGTCTAGGATTTGCTGAAGGTGGGATCCACTCCTGCCTCTTAAAAACATCCCCACTGACTGCAGCTGGGGTTTTGCATGAGGCAGAATATCAAGCTGCTAGCATGAGAACACTAGGGACCTCATACTGCAGATATAATATACATACTACAATATCTGTGTAGGCAATATAGAAAACCCCAAGAGAGAGACAAACCAAACATCTGGAAACTTATTTCTGGGAATCAGACTGACAGCTACTGGGATGTTGTATTTTCTTATGGACTTTTGGTAGGCAAGATATCTGTAGGAATGAGGCAATATTTATTATTCATGAATAGGAGATATCTATTTATGCTTTATGCTTGACACATACCTCTAAAATACATTTTAACAAGCACAATTAAGAAATACTACCAACTAACATATACATCAGCACAAAATGACTTAACACAATGCTCCAATGTGATTTAAGATGCTCTGCATTACTCTTGCCTTAATTCATAAATCACATGCAACTGTCTAATAAAAAAATCCACACACAGTAAATATCCATCAAATACTAAGGCAATTTAACTGTTTTAGCACCTGACAAGGCTTGTAAAACCGATCAGATTACACAAGAGACTTACGTTGATTTAGTGAGGCCAAATGGTATTGGAATACCTCTGTTTGCCACCCATTCCTTTCGTTTACCATAACTTTCCATCATCTTTCTCTGCCTGAGTTGTGGTACAATGATTTGACCTCTGTAAAATGTTGCCAGAGAAGAACATCTAAGGTTGTGTAACATTTAAAATCTCAGAGATACAGTGGCAAAGTTTTATTCCCAAAATCTCAACATGATCTTAACACAGAATTGTGCAATGCACAGTTTGCTGCTTGCTACTGATCTAATTAAAAAACAGTGTGGAATTTGCATGGTTAATGGTGAATTAAATCCTGTATTCTATCTGCAGAGGAATGACTTTCATCTAGAGTTCAAAGTCTGAGAGTAAAGCTGTTGCAGGTATACAACTTTAACAGGATGTTAGTTCGGAAGCAAGTGAACATTAACAAGAAAACGAGTTGGTATGTCAGGAGGGTTGATCTGGATTACAGCCCAGTGAAAGTGCTGGGCTCTGCTCCCCAAAATAAAGACAAGATACATTTGTCTGTGCTTCAGTCTTTGTTATACAATGGGCCAATGAGCTGCACCCACTTATACCAGGTCTGAAGTTGTTTGAAATGAAAAAGAAACCATAGAAATAGATGGTGCATTGCAAGGCAAGGATGATAAAAATAATCACACCTTAAAAAGAATGATAAATTGAAAATATCAGTTGAACCCTGAGCTCTTAATATATGGAGGTATACCTATCTCATAGAGCTGGAAGAGACCCTGAAAGGTCATTGAGTCCAGCCCCCTGCCTTCACTAGCAGGACCAAGTACTGATTTTGCCCTAGATGGCCCCCTTAAGGATTGAACTCACAACCCTGGTTTTAGCAGGCCAACACTCAAACCACTGAGCTATCCCTCACCCCCAAATGATTTGCTTTCCTTAGGTTCTGCTGATCAGAGATGTTAAAACTCTGCTGTTCATTTTCTATGGAATATTGGTGGTTTTAGATTCTTATGGTACATAAATCACCCAGCAGAATCACCTATGAGATAATACCCTATGAGATAAGTCTACTACTGGTTTTAGGGATAGCTTTCATTGAATTTCATTTGTTATATTTAATGTAAGTACTTGAATATTTCTGTATGGGACACAGCAGGTTTTTTTACACAGCCATGCAGACAAAGTGTGCCTTGTCTCTCTCTACTAGCTAGTCCACATGGAGGATAATTGCCACCAGCTAATGAGAGTTACTGCTGGAGCTCAAGTGCTAGAGGCCTGTGCCTGAGTTTGGAGATGCTGGGTTTCATAGAGATACAAATACACTCGCTACAGTATTTCCCTATTTTCCAATGTGTTAAAGATCATCATACTGACACCATATAGCTCCACTTAGAGGCACGTAGCAAATAACCTGAGCCAGTCAATGGGGTTGACCCAGGGTACAAATCAGGTTAGAAGTTTGATTGTAAACTCTTCATGGGCAGAGATTGTATCTTTCCCTGTATTTGTACAGTGCCTAGCATAATGGGGCCCTGAGCCCGCTGGTGACGTATGTACTACTGCAATAATATTAACAATGTAGCCTTCTGCATTTAGCGAGACAATGTAAAATGTTGTGGACAACAAAAAGTAATCTATCTTAAGCTCTAGCATTATACCCTGTACCCAAAGTTATAATTTGCATAGGAATTCAGCTTTTCTATAGGAGTTCTCCATTTTACTTCAATATTTTTTTGGGAAAGAATCACCAACTAAATTTAGAATTGTATGGAGAGTTAATAATGCACCAAAGACTATCTCTCAGGTCCCTGATTGAACTGTCAGGATGCATCTGCCACGCTTTCATCTTTTCAGTAAGTATTGTGATAGGTTGGGGCAACGGAAGATGAAAATATGTTGGGGCTTTACAGGACAGGGAAAGGTACAGCTATGTGGGGAAACCTGTTTATTAAATGCTACACTATTAGTCATGTCTTTGCTGAGGTACATGCAATGTCTTGAACAGCTAGGTCTCTTGTGCACTCACATGACCAAGTGGAGTATCTCTTATTTAAAATGCTGCAAAATGTGAGTCCTGCTGACTCAGGTTCCAAGCACGTATTTCCACACCATCATCACGTTGCTTCTGAACCACAGAACACTAAGAGGGGACAATGAGGTGAATAACAGGGATATCCTCTATCAGGCATGACATTAGGAAAGTGCTGATTCAGGCAGTTGCAGCCTCTGCAGAACGTATTTGTCACCTTGTTTTCTGCAGCGGTGACATGTGCAGCTGTCTTTCTGCCTCCAGTTGGGCTTTCAGATGTTTAACTGAACAGATTAAATTTCTGGGTTCTGTTTGAGTAATCTACAGATACTTTACAACTAATTATTCCATCTCTCATTGATTTAGCTGTGCTTAATTTACACATTCAGAGGTGGGGCAAAAAAAAAAAAATCACATTGTTTTGTACCATAGCTAAACTTTTTTTTTTTTTAACATCCCATACCTGCCTTAGAACACAGATAAAAAATTATGAATTTTTTGTTAGGGAGCAGACTTTTAAATCCAAATGAATGGCTTCAGATAAAAATGTTAATGAAAGCTCCCTCCTGCCCTGGCTCTGACAAAATGAAGTCATATACAGAGGTCACTTCACTAGCAGAAAAAGGCATAGATACTGCTGGGATAGGCAAAGCAGAGTATGAAGTATTTTTAATACACTGGGAGGATATAATATGTTTAGTCTATTTTATTAAACACTGGGATGCCTAGAGATGAGTGTGTAATATAATGGACCACCTTCTAAATGACAGTTATGTGCCCCTATAATTAATGACCCACATTCTGTATTGCATTGTGCTACATGTATATGGATGTGCCAAGCTTAGAAGAGGTTGAAGTGCATGTGGAAGGAAAGTTACCCACAGAGACTGTGTTGTTGTTGCACCAGTCGGGTGGGAAGGGGCTGACATAAGTAGGAAAGCTGGGTGTGTTTTGCATAAAAGGGGTGTGTCTAAGATGGAAGTATTCTTAAGCTAATGATCTTTTACTAGATTCTTCCTATCTCTGCCTACTATGTTACCTAATAGCTACATCACTACAGGAGAAGAAATACGGGTAATAAATGTACATATACCATTATCTGTTCTGTTCAGTGCCGTGCCTGTTTGGCAGAGCTCTGCTTTGTTTTTGTTCATTACTAATGTAGTTGAAACTATGGCAAAATAAGTAGGATGATTCCTTTCAGTAATTGCAAATAAAATATTTCAATATGATGGTAAGATATTATCTGATGACTTTATTACCCTGTTTGCATATCATTATGAACTCTATCACATATCTCATTCAGCAATGCAGCAGCAAGATACTTGGGCTTCTTTTAAAACACCTGATTGGCTTGTTTAAATTAGTGAGCTGACCATAAATCTAGTAAACATGCATAGTAATCTCAGTAAGAATATTGTGAATTGATACAGACATTATTCTTCCAACCTCACTATGGATCTGATCCAAAGAACATTGAAATCAATGGAAAAACTCCCATTGATTTCAATGGGGTTTGGATCATGCCTTCAGTTAAAAGCAGCAAGCGTGATGAAAACATAACAATTGTGCACCACTCTGAACTCTCCTAGCAATATGCAATTAGGAATAGTGTACAGATAGGAGATCATTTTAAGAGTTAACTAATGGTTCAATAAATGACATGTATTATAAGCCAGTGATGGCTGCCTCTAAGGCCCTGTTTACACTAGGGAAAAGGGTTGTTTTTACAACATGATAGCTAATAGTGTAGACCTTACATCAATTTAGTTGGTCAAGGTGAACTCTAGCTATGACACTGTAAAATATACTTTTTTTCCCTAATGTAGACATAAACTAAGACTCCCTTTCTGCATTGCCTTCCTAGCCTTGTTTATACAACATCAGTGATAACTTGGTAGGTCAGGATAATAGGAGATCCCATGAGTCTTAAGCAAGCTCCTTTAAGTTCAAAACAGAGAGCTGTGAGAAAATGGGAGAAATCAACATATCATGAGTCATTTAACATTAGAGGTATTTGGAAAGAAAAGGTTAAAGCTATTTCCAAAGGCAAGCAATGAAAAAACGGTAGGTAAAATATTCTAACCCATTCTCTCAAACAATATAGTGGTGAAAATATAGTGGTGTGGGCTGACCACCCAATGATGAGCAGAAGTACTCTAGTTTGCAGTTATGTCAACAACTGATTCATGTCTTCTACATAATGCCAAGTTACAATCTGCTTACTTTCTGTATTCTGTAATAGGCTACAGTTTTCATGAAGAAGAGTAATCAACGTGCACCAGTGAAATCTCTATTGTGATTTCATGGCAAATATGATCTTAATTTTTACTGGTCCAATGCTATTTGCAAAGGGCATGGCTTTCGATGGGTTAAGCCCTTCACAACTTGCCTCACAGCTGCAAAAATAAACACATAGATGTGCCATCTGGCAAGTACCCCATTTCATACAAAAGGCCTTCTAGGCCTCTCTAACCTACCCTGAGGTACTCTGAACAGCTGCAATGTTAGTCTCCAAACTTCCACTGTTGTAATGTAGTTCTATGGGAATGAAGAACAAATAATGCTTGATACTTTTGCTTCCCATTAACATTGGAAAAAACAGTTAGTTGGAACCAAAGCTAATCTACCTTCAGACAGGTGGATACTTATGTTTAGAGGAAACCAAAGGGTTTTCATCTGTCTCAGCTCTTCTTTAGGCAAATTAGCAATCTCTTTATGGTGATAGATATTTAACCCAGATTATTTTTTTCAAGGCACTGAATGTTCCAGTATTTATTACCCTGTTTGCATATCATTATGAACTCTATCACACATCTCATTCAGCAGTGCAGCACCAAGATACTTGGGCTTCTTTTAAAACACCTGATTGGCTTGTTTAAATTAGTGAGCAGACCATAAATCTAGTAAACATCCGTAGTAATCTCAGTAAGCATATTGTGGAAATTAATCTGGAAATTAATAATTTACCTGCTATAAGAGTGCTCAATATCCATATACATGTAAATAGTTATTAGACAAGATGGCAGTAGATGGCCCTCAAGAATATGTATCATAGTTCCTGGATTTTGTAGGACTCACAAAACTTGTTTACAGTAAATAGCTGAAAATGGCAATTCTTTACGTCAGTCTGGGTCTTCAACTGCATGTACAGCACCAAGCATACTACCATTGCTCAATAAATAAATAGTTAATACCATTCCTGTATTTCAGGAGCAAATTGGATGTCAAGTACAGCTGTCCTGAAAAATCTAAGGTTTGGTTTATACATGGGAGCTTGTATTAGACTTACATTCTATATTTGAGGGGAAAAAAACACATAGGAAAATCATTTTTGAAATGTATGCAAGTTTTACTTTGTTTAAGATATATATTTGTGTGTGAGAGAGAAAACAAGCGATGGGCGAGCCTGCATCTTATACTAGACGTTCATCTCGGGACCAGGGCTGACGAGGGGGGGGGAAGCCAGTACAAATTACCGGGGCCAGGCGGTCCGGAAGGGGATCCGGGGCCCAGCTTCTCCCCCCCCCCTTCGGCCCTGTTTAGCTGGTCTGCCCTTGCTGGGGGGGCTCAAAATTTTTTTTTCACCGGGGCCCGAACCCGCTCTCGGCTGCCCTTCTCGGGGCCAAAAGACCAAACACATGAAGACACTTTATCATAGTATACTACATTAATTGCAAATATCTGTCACAAACAGGGAATGTTTTGGGACCTTCCTTTCCTATATTTACTCCTGGACACTGCTAACAGAAAATAAAAGATCAAAATGATAACTTTATCTGATACTGGTTTTAACAGATTTATTTCCTGTTCTAAATTTCTTCCATGGGAACTGAAAGGTGAACTGGTCTTCCAATTATGTCTTAGAATGTTGTTAGACTTGGAAATGGAGAAGATAAAAGACTATACTGTAGAGAAATGGATTTTTCTTCTGATGGGTTGGTTATGAAATAACTTTTCTAACTCAATAGCTTTAGAGATGTGTTAAGCACCTAAATCATACCAAAGCGGTAAATAATGAAAGAATTGACTTCTGCAGAACTGGGAATTTGTCTTGTAATTGAATAAAAGAACAAAAACTTCCATTATCATAAAAGGTGATTTAGGATTAGGAAACTGACCTCTTTTCATTCTCTGCATGCTGGATTACTAAATACCTGCTAAATTATGACCATACCAAAATGAAGTATTGGAGGCATGATCATTTGTCTACTGTCCTTTTTATACTTGAAGGTGCTTAATCAAATACAGTAGCTATTCTATTTCCTTAGATAGTCAACCTTTAAGAAAGGCCAATAAAAAGTACAGAGGTTATGAAATGGTAAAATTCTGGTGCTTAAACAGAGGTAATTGGGTATTTCAGAAAAAACTCGACAATTTGTCTCACCCTATAGCCCCACTAATCTGACTGAAACTGCACCAAAGCCTTAAGAGGATCTTAAAGTGAACCTACTGATACATGTGTCTAATTCAGGTTCAATTGCTTTTCCACACCAATTTCTAAATTATTTTATCAACGTTTGTTTAAAATCCCATTGGAAACTTTTCAAAAGAATGTTTAAAATCAGAATATTTCTTATAAAATATTAATTTTAATTTCACAAATTAGATTTAAGGAAGCAGAAGATAAAAAGAGGAAAACCCTACCTAGATAGTAGAGTCACAGACAATATTCTTGATTTATAACAGGAATAATATACATTTTAAAAAAGAAGAGAGTATAATTAGAAAGCCTGACTAGTTGTGGGAAGCTCTTACTATTATTAAGAAATAAATGTCTTTATTTATTTATAACCAGTCTAGAATGTTCTAGGATACTTGGTAATAGTTTTGAGGTAATGAGATAATAGTCTTGAGGCAAGGGCATGGGTGTATATGTGTGTGTGTGTGTATATATAAGATCATTATTTTCTTCTGTGCACTGTATACTGAGACTCAACGCAACACCTTAGCTTGACAAATTTCCATTATGATAGGCTGATGCTTCTTCTAGAGGTTTTATTATGAGCCAAAAAATAAAGGGGGAAAGAGAACAATTCTGCCTGCCTCTAGGAGATGGTTAAAAGATGAGTTCTGAATAGCTCTTTTTTTAGTTTGTGGCCAAAAGTATCAGTTTAAAGTTTGCATTAAAATAATAGAGAGAAAAGGTGGGTGAGGTAATTGGACTACCTTCTGCTGGTGAAAGAGACAAGCTTTCAAGCTGCTCTGCTCTGGGCAGACATCACACCTGCATAGCTTGAAAGCTTTTCTCTTTCAATAACAGAAGTTGGCCCCACCTTGTTTCTCTAATGTCCTGGACCAACACGGCTACAACAACACTGCAAACATCAAAATAATACTCAGTTTTTGAAGACTTTTTGGCCAAATCTAATGACTGAATTCCCACTCTATCTTGTCAAACAGCTTTACGACATTTATCAAGATTACAGCCGGGGTCTCAAGTGAGAGTGTAACAGTGCTAAAGCCAAAAAGGGAAAACCATGAATCAATCTATGTACTCCTCATCTACATACCTATTTCTTAGACAATGATCACAAACTGGTATATAAGTACAAAAGTATCTCAGATATAACGAGAAGTCTTTTACAGATGCTCTAACCTTTAGATGACAATTGATATCAGAATTAAGGTTCAAGACTACATTATGTCTTTAAAAGTCATACCCTGCATCAGTGTAGGGTGTGATGAGCGGGGGCGGCTCTAGCTTTTTTGCCGCCCCAAGCATGGCAGGCAGGCTGCCTTTGGCGGCATGCCTGCAGGAGCTCCCCGGTCCTGCGGATTCGGTGTACTCACCGCCGAATTGCTGCCGAATCCTTAGGACCAGCGGACCTCCCGCAGGCAAGCCGCGGAAGGCTGCCTGACTGCCGCCCTCGCGGAGACCGTCAGGGCGCCGCCCCACAGCTTGCCGCCCCAGGCAGGCGCTTGGAGCGCTGGTGCCTGGAGCCACCGCTGGTGATGAGCACATTGCACAGGAAGGCTGGGTCATAGTTTCAATAACATTTGCCCTCTTGAGATCTCTCTTTCCCCTGCTGCCATCATTCAATCACTGGTCCAAGAAATGCTGGAAATACCTTAGGAAAGAAGCCTGAGAAAATGCAGAAATGGGTATAAACATTCAGAACCTGAAGAACAAGTGGAGACTTTAATCTCCTAAAGTGAATGGAAAGGAGAACAAGGTACAAACATTCACGAGGAGATTGAAACACGTGAAGAAGGCCAAAGACAAAATGATGTTGGAGAGTCCAGCTGTGATAAAGAATGAAATGAGCCAAAAATCCATGCACTGACTGGAAGACTGAACAAGTAGAAAATGCTTTCAGAGCTAAATACATTAAGATTATAGGAAACCTTAAGCACAAGTGTTTCCAAAACCTGGTAAAGTGCATCCAAATAAAACCCTAACAGCTTTCTAGTTGTACAGTGCCCAGAATTGTATGCAATATTCGAAGAGTGGTCACGCCTCTGCTCTGTCACTTGATGCCCAATGCAATGTTGCATTTATCTTTCATGCTGTCATATTCATTACAAACTCAAATCTAATTTACTGTTTGCTATCTCCTGTAGGTCTCTCACAACTTTACTGCTTCCCAGATTCTCACTGCCATCCAATCTATTGTGTATGATTTTAGGTGGATGTTTTATGAACACGTCAGGACAGAGACATAATACAAAGGTACTGAGAGATATTAGAAACCAGAACAGACTAAATGAGAACAGCTTTCCTGCTATTACCAACAACAATCAGGGTAATTCTCCTGAATGAGTCTTTGCTGTTTTCAGACATGATACCAGTGATGCATGCAGCTGTTAGAAAAAAACAAGGCAAAAGAAAGACAAATGTGTGTAGAACTGGAGGAGAAACATTCAGAGAAGGGTTGGGACAGTATATAGTCTAGTCCAGGGGTGACCAACCTGTGGCTCCGGAGCCACATGTGGCTCTTCAGAAGTTAATATGCGGCTCCTTGTATAGGCTCCGACTCCGGGGCTGGAGCTACAGGCACCAACTTTCCAATGTGCGGGGGGGTGCTCACTGCTCAACCCCTGGCTCTGCCACAGGCCCTGCCCTCACACCACCCCTTCCCGCTCCCTCCCCTGAGCCTGCCATGCCCTTGCTCCTCCCCCCGCCCGCGAGCCTCCTGCACGCCACAAAACAGCTGATCAGGAGGTGCAGGGAGGGAGGGAGGGGCGCTAATCAGTGGGGCTATCGGTGGGCGGGAAGCACTGGGAGCGGGGTGGAGGAGCAGATGGAGGGCTGCTGATGCATTACTGTGGCTCTTTGGCAATGTACATTGGTAAATTCTGGCTTCTTCTCAGGCTTAGGCTGGCCACCCCTGGTCTAGTCTATCTGTTGCAGTATATGTTATTCTATAAATTGAATAATGTATTTGGTATTGTATTGTATATCGTCGTTTGTCTTATTTACTGTTCCTATTGGACACTGTTTCCTTAATTTTTCCTCTTTAGGCATCTTGTAGAACAGGGTAGGCAACCTATGGCACGCGTGCCGCCTTCGGCACGTGAGCTGATTTTCAGTGGCACTCACACTGCCCGGGTCCTGACCACCGGTCTGGGGGACTCTGCATTTTAATTTAATTTTAAATGAAGCTTCTTAAACATTTTAAAAATCTTTATTTACTTTACATACAACAATAGTTTAGTTATATTTTATAGACTTACAGAAAGAGACCTTCTAAAAACGTTAACATGTATTACTGGCACGCAAAACCTTAAATTAGAGTGAATAAAGGAAGACTCGGCACACCACTTCTGAAAGGTTGCCGACCCCTGTTCTACAACCTGGCATGGTTTATGGCAGAGAGGAAAGGTTGTTATTATTGACTTCATCTACTTGTATCAATCTACTAAAAAGATACACTAACACATCAAAAATATTTAATGACCCTGAGGAATAGCCACAGACACCCCAACAAATAGTTTATAAGCTAAGCACACATATGCAGTGTTCTCTGTTGCCTTTTGCTGTTGTGTCTAGTTGCATTGTTGATGCTTGAATTTTAATGTACTTGTAAATTTAATTTTGGACCCCTACAATTTGTTGGATATAGCATTATAAACTGGGTATTTTTCATCATTTAAAAGTAAAAGCATGGATGTTCATGAAAAAACAGGCTTATACTTTTGTAACTAAATCAAGACAATAAAGTTTAAAAATTGCATAAATGACAAAGTTTACTGCACATTTTCATGACAAAAACTGAACAGTTACCAAAGATAAAATTGGGCAAAATATCAATACCATCTGGTCTCTCCTAATGCTCATAAAGACTGGAAACCTAAAATTAAGCAAAGAAAATAAGCACCTTAAAAAAAAAGGGGGGGGGGGCATTTACACCAGCAAAGAACTTGCCTTTCAATTCCTGGTTGTCCCTTAATTTTGGGTCTATGTTCTAAACACTGACCACTGATAACTTGAACTTCTGTGCCAGCAGAATTAAAAAGACATCAATTAGAAAATAACAAGAACATTTTGGAGCTACTAGTAGTTGCAAGCAATACCTAAAATTACTATAACTGAAAGGAACAAGCAAAAAAAAAATTTTTTTAAGCCCTTTTTTCTTTGTACATCTGACATAATTGTGTGTATATTCTGTCACTGTTTCCTCTGTAAAGTCCATTTCTTTTTTTGCTGGAAAGACCCTTACGAACATCAGCAGAGAAGTAGAAAAAGAAACAGCACTCCCCTGAGGGGGGAGAGATCCCTTTTCAAATCCAGTCTCCCCCTCTGGCATTGAACCTGGGCCTCCCATGTCCCAGGTGAGTGCTCTAACCACTAGGCTAAAAATTGGCTTTTGAATGGGACCTGATCCAGTAGGCAGCTTCTGAATGTATCTACCTGATTGGGCCCCTCGGCTCAGATAAGCGCTTCTCTACCTATTTTCCCTTGGTTCAGGGATCACACTAGGGCTTAGGCGAGAGATGGGCACCTGGACATCTGGAGGGAAGCAGCAGCGCACATGCCCAGAAACACAAACTTAGTAAGTTCAGGTGCCAAGCAGGGGTGTTGTAAATCTCTGTGTTAGTAAAACTGGGAGTTAAGTGCCTACATCTAAGCTTTAAGCACCTCAGTAGAATCATAGGACTGGCAGAGACCTCGAGAGGTCATCTAGTCCAGTCTCCTGCACTCACTAGTAGTTTTGTGGATTTGGGCCTTATACACCTTTTTCCAGGGCACCCACTGAAGAGGATGGGGAAGTATACTTGTTTTAACCACTTGTTTGCTGGAGACAAAGAAGTGCTCCTGCACCCTGTCACCCATACAGGAGTTCTGACTGGATGATCAGAGTGGTCCCTTCTGTCCTCATAAGCTAGGAAAGTAAAAGTTTTTGAAAAAAACACACAAAATACTTCCATTTGAGATGTGCTGATAAACTTTAAAGGGAGAGAAATAAAATCAATGCACACACTGATACCGAAGAGCTAATAGCTTGAAATGGGTGAGAAGGATTATATTTGCAAAGCACATGTATTATGGTAGTGCCTGGAATAAAAATAAAGAGAAGATAACCATATTCCTAGTCACATCTTGGCAACAAATAGGATAGACAGACGCTTGATGTTGTATGGTAATTATAGATGACTGAACTAAGAATAAACCTTTTTTGTGGATAATAGTTTCTGATTTTGAAGGCCATTTTTAATTCTATAGTGCAGGTTCTGTCTCCCTGCCAAGGACACCGGTTAAATATTCAGTGTAAAGTACAGTGGTGCTCTCTCTCTGAGCTTGACTTTTAATTACAATATGCAAGTGGGCTGGTTAGTCATGGGTCAAACAGTATCAGTCATCAAACTGAAAGATTTTTTGTGCATAATGAGATTATAAATGTTTCTGATGATCAGAAGCTGGTAAGGTAACTAAAGTGAAAATGACCACAGCCTCTTTATGACAGTTCTGTGCCGTGAAAGAGACAAAGGGTTTTCAAGACACCCCTGAAAATCAGAGTTGTCAAACTTTATATCATGGTGCAACTGAGAGTCACACTACTGCTAGGCTATGGTTCTGTTAACAGATGCAGTACTAGGGAACCGAGAGTGAGAAAGACATTGATGTGATCATCTCCAAGGGCATTTCACCAGAACGAATACCTGAGGTAACACAAACAGAAGGGATGCTAAATAATTCATCAAGAAAATTACATTTTCAAATAGCAAGGTTGCCACCCAAAGGAAACAAAGAAAAGAAAAGCACCCTGTCATAACTATAAAGGGAAGGGTAATAGCTGTCCTGTGTACAGTACTATAAATCCCTCCTGGCCAGAGACTCCAAAATCCTTTTCCCTGTAAAGGGTTAAGAAGCTCAGGTAACCTGGCTGGCATCTGACCTAAAGGACCAATAAGGGGACAAGATACTTTCAAATCTTGGGGGGGGAAGGCTTTTGTTTGTGTTCTTTGTTTGGGAGTGTGTTCGTTCTCCGGGAATGAGAGGGACCAGACATCAATCCAGGTTCTCCACATCTTTCTAAACAAGCCTCTCCTATTTCAAACTTGTAAGTAAATAGCCAGGCAAGGCGTGTTAGTTTTCCTTTGTTTTTCTCAACTTGTAAATGTACCTTTTACTAGAGCGTTTATCTTTGTTTGCTGTACTTTGAACCTGAGACTAGAGGGGAGTCCTCTGAGCTCTTTAAGTTTGATTACCCTGTAAGGTTAATTTCCATACTGATTTTACAGAGATGATTTTTACCTTTTTCTTTAATTTAAAAACCTTCTTTTTAAGAACCTGATTGATTTTTCCTTGTTTTAGATCCAAAGGGGTTTTGGATCTTGATTCACCAGGAGTTGGTGGGAGGAAGGAGGGGGGATGGTTAATTTCTCCCTGTTATAGATCCCAGGGGGGGGATTGGAACTGATTCACCAGGAGTTGGTGGGAGGAAGGAGGGGAATGGTTAATTTCTCCTTGTTTTAAGATCCAAGGGGTTTTGGATTTGTTTTCACCAGGGATTTGGTGAGGGTTTTTCAAGGCTTCCCAGGGAGGGAATCCATTGATGGTGGCAGCCGAACCAGAGCTAAGCTGGTAGTTAAGCTTAGAAGTTTTTCACGCAGGCCCCTACATTTGTACCCTAAAGTTCAAAGTGGGGATCTCAGTCCTGACACACCCCTCAACAAATTCCTGGAGAAGTCAGGAAATTGCTGATCAGCAACCGCCTTATATCCGAATCATACGGTAAGCAATGAAGCATCCTTCACGAACAAATCACCAGTGCTGAAATTATAGGGCCTACAGTAAATCCAGTTCACATGGCACTCCTATGTAAGACAGAGACAAATGTTTTCAGACAGATCAGGTGGTGTGAGCTGTCGAAACTTCACCAACTTCGGTGGACTTCTGACAATTTACAACAGCTGAGGCTCTGCCCCTTTGAGTATTGCAAAACTCAACCCCCCAAACCACAGCAACCCCAGCCAGCAAGGGCAGAAAGTGTCTAAAAATTACCTCTGGGGAACACAATGGGGGATTTTCCAAAAAGGTCCATCCACTGTTGACTCCCTTTTGTGCCACCGCACACTCCATTTTGTGATGTCTTACACAAACACCTTTGGAGTGGTAGCCAGTGCACAACAGCAAACAAACAGGGAAGGAAAATGTGGGCAAAGACGTCCAGGTATACCACTGCTGTTGTGAAAACTACTATGGAAAACAAAGTTCTTAACATTTGGGGTTGTTTTGTACCTACACACGGTAAACAGCAAATTATTTAATGGCTCTGAAGGAGCCTGAAGGAATGTGAACCTGGGAATCCAAGTATTCCTAATCTGGGACTCGACTCACCAGATTAGTGCAATACTCCAGTTTTATGCTGGCAGAGTTCCACTGATTTCCATGCAACTCCATTGCTTTCAGTAGTTGCACTAGGTTATGACCGGGCGAGACAGTCCCAAGGTTGTTCCCTCTCACAAGCATAAAATATGGTGAAAAAATGCCCAGAATAATTGTTAAAAGGTTAAACAGCCTCACCCCCTGCAAAACGTTCAAGCAATTTCTTAACACAGTACATTGAATCAACAAAGCATATATAGTGTACCATCTATTAAGGATTTAGACTGACATCTCCTCAGCTAGACATATTGCAGGCTGCTTAGAATAGGGCTCATTGGCTTCATGGTAGGCAGATCAAAAAAAGGGCTATGGAAAATTTACTTTTAAATGCAGTTTAAACAGTTTCACTCCATTCTAAATGTCAGTGTGAAATTTTCCACAGTTTAAATATGCCAAGTCTATGCAGACTGATGATTCCAACAGAATGAGTCCTGAACCCTAATGTACAAATCTTTTTATAAAACATGTACCTTGCTGTAAAAAGGCCAAGAACACCCACACACAAAAAGTATCCCGTTGCTTTTCTCTTGCTAGGTACAAACTGACAAATAGATTTTATTTCCTTTGATGCTCCACTTGTATTACTGTAAATCCCACTCTGTTCTGAGAAAGAGAGAGAGAAATAAAGAGACATAACACAATTTATACCATCTTCTGAAGTAGTAAAGGATTTGCCAGAGAATCTTGTACTGCTCTGGGAAGCTGGATACATCAAACTTGTCTCTTACTGAAAAACCCAATATCTGGATGCTATCGGTAGGTACCTAAAAAGAAGTTATGACAGCAAGAGGAGGGAATTAAAGGAGCCAAACTGTCAGCTAACAAAATACAAGAGATTCTAGAAACAAATGCTAATGACTGAGAATGCTGATTCTTTGGGAACACAGCACATGGTGCTAAGCTCTGTGGCACTATTTTTGTGATGAGACTTGGAAAAGGCAGACAGCATGAATACATCATATCTGGGGCCAGATGCCACCTGACAAGTTCAGAAATGTGCAATTCCCATAGTAATCTGTTCGGACTCATCTCCAGGGGAGGACAGCTCCGACCACGATCCCTCTTATTAGCGTTGTGTGAATTACAGATTTTTTGGTTCACGGCAGACCAAAACAATTCAATCAATCAGGGGAAAATTGTTTCAGGTTGTCATGATTTTTTTCCCCAGCCAAAAAAACCCAAACCAACAAAAAAATTAATTTCACATCAGACTAAACATTTTGTTAGAACTGAAATGTTTCATTTATTTTTGTTTGAGGCGCTTTACGTTTAAAAAAAAGAAAATGGAAGTAAAATCTGAAACAAAAAAATTGTTTTGAATCAAAATGTTTAATTTAGAAAAAATAAACAATGTTTTGAACGTTGAATGTTTGAATGTTTTTCAGAAGGTTTTCCCCCTGACCAAAACCATTGTTCAGTTAACCAGATTACGCATTTTTGGACAAAAAGGTATCTGAAAAATTTTGCCCAGCCCTAAATATGTTGGGTAGAGAGTCTATAAATTGAGGCTTGAGAGAGACTTACTGGTGGAGGCTGTTGAAGGGATGTTCTGTACATCCCCCGGTCATGCTGTTTCCTCAGCACCACTGCCAACTTTTCAAGATGCAATGGCTCTGTGCGGCCCACTGGCAGACTGGATGCTGCAGAAGTTTTATGGAATACACTGACCCTTTGCACACACTGTTGAAAAAATTGGGATAACAAAGGGTCGAATCTGCACTAAAGAATTTTTCTAAAAAAACTTTTTCCTGATACTACGGGTGATGTTGCTGCATATTTCTAGGATCTGAGGATCAGGTCCTGGTAGCTAACTCAATGATAAGCAATTGGATGGTTCAAATGGATTGGTAAAAGAATGAGAAACCTTTCACTTCTAATCCACAAGGTTGAACTAGATTGATAGTATCTAAAGGTCATTACCATCCTCTGGCTGTTGGATGACCTATATGAAAAGGGTTTGTGGTTTCAGTCCAGGTTCTAAGTGAAAGGGTATCCACATTGCAACAATTGGCTGCTTACGTTGCCACTACATATGCTGCATCTCTTCTATGTATTTGTAAATATATAGTTCCCTTCGCAGCTATCAATCTGTCACCTTTCACTAATTTAAAAAGTGACAGTAGAACTGAAACTATCAGTAACTAATATTCCATGGGCTTGATTTAATCCAGTTGACAGAACAGTTTAAACGAGTTGTAATATACCATCTCCAAAACTTCCAGTCCCTCTTTCTCCACAGCTTCCCATTGTATATACCCAACTTAGTCTTGCTACTATAACTTCTTAAAGAAATAAAGCAAGATCTCTCTCTTAGCTAGCATCATCTTGTCCCAGTTAGCTAGTGTGTATCCCAGCCTCTGCTGGGGTACAGCAGAAAGCTCTCCCTGTTAGCTCTGATGCAGGTTTTTGAACAACTGTACCAGCGGTGAATAAACACCTCCTCTTTATACACAACAGTAATTGGTAGTAGCATTGGGGAATGTCTTTAATTTCATATTAACATGAGGAGTAAATTTTGCATTAGGTTTTCTATGCGACTCTCTATCATAAAAAAAAATAAATACAAACATTTAAGGTGAGACTAACATTAAGGGTCTGGCTTAAACCAAGAAAACAAAAGCAGCAGTTCACTTTTCACAGTCACTTGCATCACTGGGCTCAGAGAAAATAGATACCTCTAAGCAGTAGACTTCTAAATACAATAATGTGTGTGCTGCAATGCCTAGTCATATGAAATCAGCTTTGCAGTGAGGATGAAATCCAGGCCCCACTTATACCAACGGGAGCTTTGCCACTGACTTCAACAGGGCCAAGATTTCACCCTGACTTTCTGCTTTAACTCCGAAAATCATGGCTTTTGTTCAGAAGAACAATATAGAAAATGCCTGCTCCTGGACAATACCATTTACACTAATATAGTGTGTGCTGCCTGTTTATCGGGGACGAAAGTATGTTTCCAAAGCCACTGCAAATTCTAGAAACTTCTGACAAATCCTGTGGGATTCCAGCACATAGTTAAATAAAAAGTCTCCAAATACTTAGTTATAGTTGGATTCTGTACATAGAGGATGGGGAAAAAACTGAAGCTGTTGTGTTTTTACACCGTCTATATAAGAACATGAACTATGATCCCTTTTGTTTGAACTGTTTGCTGGAGGCTCCAGACTAGTAGTTGAGGGTTTCTGCTAAACTAAGGCTAGGTCTACACTGCGGGGGGGAGGGGGAGGTGGTCCGACCTAAGATACGCAACTTCAGCTACGTGAATAGCGCAGCTGAAGTCAGCGTATCTTAGGTCGATTTACTTGGCCGTGAGGACAGCGGCGAGTTGACCGCTGCCGCTCCCCCATCGACTCCGCTTCAGCCTCTCGCCACAGTGGAGTTCTGGAGTCGATGGCAGAGCGATCTGGGATCAATTTTATTGCGTCTACACTAGACACGATTAATCGATCCCCGATAGATCGATCACTACCCGCTGATCTGGGTACCCTAAGACAGACATTTCAAATGAGTTCTGGTCTCAAAGTGGAACTTTTTTCATCTCATTTAAGCTATTTCCCTGATCTGCTCACCATGCTCTCTCACCCTTGGCTGCCACAATTTTTCCCACTGCCTTCCTTCCCACCTCAATCATTTCCTTTTCCTCTCTATTACCCTCTGTTCCCTCCCCCTCAAACCTTTCTATAAAACGTCACTGCATTGTCTTAGGGCCACTCTTAGTCATGCTCAGCAGGACCTTACTCCTAGAGCAGCCTATTGATTCTCCTAAGGTTTTACTCAGTATGAATAAGGGTGATGGAATTTGGCCCTTAGACTGTAAGTTCTTCAGGGTAGGATAGGGACTGCCTCTTCTTTCATGTTCGGACAGTACCCTACCCTGCACAATAGGGCACCTATCCTGATTAGGGCCCTTGGGCGCTACCAGAAAATGATGATAATTCCTATTAGCAGTAATGCAATGTGAGTTCCTTACATTCAATTTAGGCTCTATAAAAACTCAACCAAAGCCACTCAGGGAGCTACGAGAGAGCTTATATGACAGAGCCCTTCAGAGCTGTTATGCAGAAACAAGTATTTAGGCAATTTTTAAAAACCATTTCTTATTGGCAGTATTAGCCAGAATGAGTTTATTGTGTGAATTCTGAGGACACCGTGTGCAGAGAAAAATATCCTTCTGAAAGTAAATTCCTGTGAATGTGCAGTTGCCACTTTTCTATAATTCTTTATTAAGTCTTTTGATATTCTAAACATGGAGAAGATGCAATATACTTTACACGTTGTTCCATTATATCTAGAAGAGAGAGTGGGATTTAATAAAGTAGGCTAGATAAGTGGCCACTGCACCCAAAGGCCCAAATATATAATTAAACAAAGCAGATGTGTATCAATTCTAGATAACACACAAAGGGGATAGAAAAGATCTATATCATACCACAGTAGTAGGAAATACTAAACAAAGAGCAGAATAGTGACCAAAACAAGAGTGCCTACAAAGAGATAAAATTCAACATGGACTAATCTGGTCTTTTTTTTTATTATTTTTGACACAAATGTGATTTTCAAATGACCAAACAAGGAACTTCAGCAGGAATTTATTCAGCCAGAAGATGAAATTATTATAGTTGCAAGATCAGCATCCATGGCTTTAAAATAGAATATCCAGTTCTCAAATGCAAATTCCCCAAAATGTTGGGAGTGTTCTGATTTTGGGAAGTTCTGTGTTTCTTCATCTCTTAGTGAAGTCAGCTCAGCACTTTCCAGGGTCAGGCCCATGGTGAAGAGCAAATCAGGAAAGGGACACATTAAAATTTGAGATGGGCCAGAGACCCAAATATCCACAAACTCTGGGAAAAATTCAGCTCCAGACCTGAGTTTACATTTTAGGCCTATTTCTAATTAAATACATTTGCCACCCTGACTCTTGTGGCCTGCAACAGTAGCTTCATCTATTTGAGATTATAGAAATATAGAAAGCCAGAGTAAAACACAAATCATTACAGCTTCTGAAGGCAACTGGAAGCCTTGTCTTACCAAATGTATGGATATACTACTGAGTAGGTTCAATTGGGACTGTTTGACTTCAGTAGAGTTAGATTAAGGATGAATTTGTCATGTAATTTGGAAAATTTGGACAACTGTTTTCAAATGGTAGTTTTGCTATTTCCAAGAAGATAAAGCTTGGATATATACACAGAGGACCAGTTTGACCTCCTTAAACATCACCATGTCCTCTACACCCAACAGGGCATGTAACTTTGCATACTGTATGATTTTGGCCGGTACTGATTAGAAACAGAGTTCACAGTGTAGTAGTTTGCATGTATGCTTTTGAGTGGCCATGACAATGAAGATAAATAATGCCATCACAGTGTATCTTATCAAGATCGCATTTACTGAATGTTCTGACATGTCATACACACATTCTAAACCCACAGTAATATTTCCTCCCACACACTTTCTTATCTAAGTCTGCCCTCGTTGTCAAGTTCTGCAGGTATGATTGGGAAGCATGGCATCTAGGAAGAGCCCCAGAACTACAATTTATCATAAGGAGATCATTTATTCTGTTTTAGATTGTCACAAAAATGGATTCAGTTTGCACTGTTTCTCTTCTTGTTATGTACTTTGACATGAACATGAAACTGGCAATACACTAAGTACTAAAATTCTGTGATGACTCATAATTGTTACAAAGATGAAAGGAAAACAGAAAATAGATTAATCCATTCTCATAAGAATCTTCTGGCTGTGATGCTAACAGGACTGGAACAAAATTCTCATGCCACAGACTGTAAGAAACATTTGCAGCTATTGCAAAATTAACCCACTTCCATGACACTGCTCAATGATTTCACTGTTTTTCTCAGATGACAGTGACAAAGTTTAGCTTTCTAAAAACTTGCTTCCTTTTGAATTATTTGTGTTTCCTCTGCTGACTTGGGAAATCAGAAATTGTATATGGACTCCCTGTGTGGTCATTAATATTTTATTATGATAATTGGCATTGTGGCTGAAGAAAACAGCTCTGAGGTATGAAAAGCTAGGCATGTACTTCAAAAGTGGCACATTTTGGCTTTCTCGACGTTATAAAATGCATTTTCACTTGTGTGGTTTTCCTTGTTTTCATCATATTTAATTAATTTTATTATTTGCAAGTGAAAATTGCTCTGTGCTTATTGGAAACACTATTAAGGACAGCAGAGAAGGTGGCAAGGGATACGCTATAACTGCTGAGACTACAGCTGGGCAAATAACAGCTTTTTTTGGTTTGTGGCAGTTTCAAAAAATAAAAAATAATTTGTTTCAGTTGGACTGAAAATGAAAAATGATGAAATTTTTGGTGAAAAGTAAAAAAAAGTCAAAATAGTTATATTGCAACCATTTTTTAAAAATATTTGATACTATTAAAGGAATTTTTTAAATGAAAAATTGGTTCAAACCCCAAAAAATAGATTTTTTTTCTGAAATGAACAATTTAGTGAAATCGGTACAAATTTGTGAAACATTTCAGTGAGCTGAAGCTGCGTTTTCTAGTGAAAACGTTTCGACAGAAAAATATCACCTATGCCTAGCTGAGAGACATTTGTGCTAGCGAAATCTTAACCGTGTGATCAGCAATAAAAACTGAAATCCTTGGACAGTGAGTGAAAGAGTTCAGAATGGTGTGGAGGAAAAACATTTGTGGACAAAACCAGCCTTTGGATACATATGGGCATCTCCTATTGACTTCAATGGAAACTATGTGTGAGCACATGAGAGTAAAAAGCGGCCCCCATGAAACACATCACTTGACCCAAATTGGCCAGCATATCTTTTACCGATCTTTTCAATTATTTCTGTTTGGTAATTGGAAAGTAAATTATCTATTTATTCTATTTACCTGATCAGGAAGCAGAGAGGGAGTGTGATTGTCAATCTGACAACAGGAAAATGATGAGAAAACCTGAAGTTTATTAAAGCAAGCAGTGGCAAGATGAGCTCTTCTTCTCTCAGTAATGAAAGCAGGCATCATTTTCTCCTTAAAAGGTTCCTTTATTTTAAGAAATACTGAGCTAAAGGAGGATGGGCATTGCAATAGTATCAACAGTAACAGCACTGTATCTCCTCCTCCTTCCTCCAACTAACTGACTTCATCTTCTTCTCTCATGAACTGCCCACCAGCATCAGCCATGCCTCTCCCTTCTGCTAGTCTGTAGCATATGCTGTTAGCTTGCCCAAACTCAAATCATTTTTATTAGTAGTTACTGCCTGCTGAGGGAATGCATCATCAATAAGCTTTTTTGAATCGGGGCCAGCTTCAATTCATGCCACAGCTAAGAGCTGAAGAGCTAGTGCCACAGCTTGGGCAACGCGAGGAACAATGCCAAAAAAAGCAGGGATGCTGTTGCAGCACTGAAAAAAGTGAGTCAGAGGGAAGTCTATAATGACGCCAATGATGGTCCAAAGATTATCTGAATATGGCCCTATTCTCTACTTAAGATAACACTTCAGGCATTAACCTGCAATGCTTACTCACAGGTCAGTGAGAGTACGCATGTGAGCAAGGATTAGACACGTAAGTAAGGCTGGCAGGATTGGTCTCTCCATTGAAGACTCTCCTCTTGGGCGTGAATTGGCCACTTTCATTTTTTTGTCTCATCTTACATCGCAAAAGGACTTTTGTCTTTGGAGTATAGGCAACTGGGAAGTTTAGAGTTGGAGTCTTTGATAAAGAGCTCATTGCAATTCTATTCATTATAATCAAGAAAAATTTGGACAAAATTGACATTTCAGATAATGGGAGGCTCATTTAAAAGGGCCATTGGCTATTGCAACTTAGACTTTCTTTTTATGCCCGAGCGTGGACGTTACACTAAACAGACTCCCATACAATCACTTACATGAGTAAGTGGGTAAATAAGCAGGTCTTAGGGAACCTAATGGTGTGCCAGGGAGTCTACATTACAGCAATTTATTCCAAATTTGGCCCAATGCTATAAAAACTTTTTGGTAACAATGCAGCTTGCATATGCCATGCTTAAAAGTTAGCAAACCATGAAACGCACTGTGAGCGCTGGATCACAAATTTAGTGAAAGAGTTATTCCTTTTCCTGAATTTTACATGACTAAATTTTTACAGCAAGTAATTTTTGTCTACCTGTGAAGAGAATGGCGTAGAAGATACTACAATACCTCTCCCTCTCCAGCATCAGTTTATGTACATAATGAAAAATAGGAAAAACAGTCTTTGTAACTGATGTCTTGTATAACAATAATTGGCTTGTTAACCTTAAGTATGCCATCCTGTTCCCATTATCAAGGTCAAATACAGGAATGGATGGAATTCTATGCTGCCATCATATTTTACACAGAGGAATACATGGCTCATTTACTGATACTGTATGAATATCCAAAATCTTAATGCTGTGGTGAGACTTTTAAGAGAATGAGAACAGAATGAGTAAAAGAGAAAAGAAAGCCAAACAGAGATGTGTGCTATACACACATAGTATTACTGTCCATTTGACATGTAGATCCCTGAAATATGGAAAAATATATTACTACAAAGTGGTTCTGCAGTTCCAAAGAAATCCAATAAATCAATTAAAAATAAAACCTCATCAGACCACTCAGATGTCCTACAAATTGCACCATAAATGGCAAAATGTTTTAGCTGATGTCACTAAATATAGTTTATATGGATTGGAAACCAGACCACATCCTATAAGGTCATATGCAAAACACAAAAGCAAATATGTAAAAGCAAAATGTTTGCATTTCTGAAACTACTACCACTAATATCCTTTTCAAAGTTAGAGGAGGTACAACAATAATTAAGTTCTTTGGACCAAGGACTTCTTTCTTTGTTCTGTGTTTGCAGAATGCCTAGCACCATTGGCCATAATCCATGATTAGTCCCTGTGCACGACTGTTATCCAGGCAGTAAATAACAACAATGCTCTTTTAAAAGCTGGCACAGAACATATTCGATTACAAAGAGAGGTACCCCTCCTGCCATGGTTGGAAGAGGACCTCCAATTTTGAGATCTGTCTGATGCTACCTAAATTACTAAAAAGTATTGATGGGTAAGGAGATCTTCAGGCCTGAAGAACCTCTTTTTTGAGAGGTCGGGGGTGGGGGGAAGAGTGCTGTTGCTGAACTGGGAGCCCCCTTCACCACGGAGTGAGGAGAAAAGAGGAAACTTGCAGTAAGCTGTTGAACTCCCCCCACCCATAACTCTGTTTGATGGATGCTATTATGGGAGACTGCCCACCTCAGCAAACAGTACTGAGAGGGAGGAGGGCTGGTGGAGGTGCTCTATCTCCATCAATAGATTGTGTGGGAGGGGCTGTTCTGAAAGCTCTATCTCCAGGGTTCTGAATCAAGTAACTTTCCTAAGAACTAACATTTTTTTTTAAAAAACCTGAGCAATTTAGATCACGACACATGGGGCAGCTGTTTGAGAGTGAAATATTAAGGCGACGCAATGGAGCAGAGGCTGGAGACTTTTGGTAAAGAGCATTTACTTGAAAATGCCAGGATGTTCAGGGGGATTATTAACAGTGGGAATCCCTCTTGCATAGTATGGTTTATGTTTTATAGGAAGTGCCTAATGAACCATGATGCTACAAGAAGTGGCTTTATTGGGCCATGGCATAAATGGAGACACAGGAATCATTTAAGAACGTGATATTTACAGACAAGACTGTTTTTCTAGGCTATTTTTTGCACTTGTTGATAAAATGCTATTTCACTATGAATAATAACTGCATGTGTCATATCATAAGTCAGTTGCAGTACAGCTGGATTATTTTATTTCCTTTTTGTAGTGAATCTTCCTAACTAAACAATAAGTAAAGCATATTGCTGAAGCTGAAAGAATGACCTGGATAAGATCTGCCCCCAAGCAGGAGGTGAATTGTTTCAAAAACAGTATTGGCGTCATTTAGGAATTTGTATGGTTCTGTAATATATGTACACTTGGTTACAGCAGTTAAACTGTAGTGTTGCCTGGTAAGGGTTCACTCTTCCTGCTGATAACATTCACCCAAAATATTGGCCTGGTTCAGCTGCTTAGAATGCATAGCCTCTTGCAGAAACCATTGCTATAGATGACACATAGTAGTAATATCAAAGATTACATCCCACTTGGCCTCATCCTGCTCTCTGACTTCCGCTGAAATAGACTCAAGTCCCTAGGTTTAGTTGGACTGACACATTGAGGAGCTGCTATGCAATGATATGCACATTTGTCCTATGGTGTGCATTGCAGGCTAAGGTAGAGCAAGAGAGTAGAAGAGATTACCATACCTTCCAAGATGCATGGGCTCTACACATGGCTATCATAACATGAGGTATTCCTCCTCCAGTGCATCAAATGCCCCAACACCAACTACATGGGTGAAACCTGACAATCACTATGGTCTTGAATGAACTGGCACAGAGAAATGATAAAAGACAAAAACACCCTATCCACCATGGGCAAACATTTTCTACAGAGTGATCACTCCATATTGGACCTCACAGTCTTCATCCTCAAAGGAAACCCGCATAACACCTTTGAAAGATGAGATAGGAACTTACATTCATAATTCTGCTAGACACTAAAAAACATAGACTAAATAGAAACACTGGTTTATGTCTCATTAGAACTGTCTGTAAAACACTATACTGCCTGATAAAATGGGGTGGGCAATTAAGGGGTAAGTGATCTCCTACAGCATGTGTGAACCTCTTATGCTTAATAATCTATCCCAACTTGTATTTAGCTCAGACACTCTGTTTACTTTTCCCCAGACCTGAAAAAGAGCTCTATGGAGCTTGAAAGCTTGTCTCTTCCACCAGTAGAAGTTGGTCCAATAAAAGATACTACCTCTTCTATCTGGCCTCTCTTATATCCTGGAAGCAATAAAGCTACCTCAACACTGGAAACAACATCACAGACCTCCGGAGTGCAATCCTGGATGTAAGGAACTCAATGGGAGTTTTGCCAAGATTTTACACATGGTCTTGGAAGGTCAAGAGGAATGACCCTCCCATGATGCAATTAATACCAGTAGGTACAGTTAAGAGACATACATCTTTAAGAGAGTGTAACTGTTGCATATCTGACAATGGTAATATATTAATGAGCGTGTGATGCTGACATGATACCCTGTTCCACTGCTTTAGTACATCTCCATATTTTGAAATCACACAGTTTACTGAAACCTGCTTAGAACATATATAGAGGTAGGAAAACATTATATATAATTTCTTTTCCTAACCCTTTCCCTACAATTCTGCAATGATGCACAGGGCTGTAGGAACCATTTACTGCAGGACTTGCAGATAAATGGCATCTTTCTGACTGAATTTTAATTCATTTGTGATTCAAAATAGAGAACAAAATTATGCTTGCGATTCATTAATTTGAAGCCTGGCAAGTATCATTAAGCAGAAATTTGCATACAAAAGGTGTTGCTTTTTAAATAATTATGACAGAAAAAATAATGAGTGTACAAGCAGTATTTAAATGATTATGCATGAGGCTAAATGGAAGCATTATTTAATCCTTTTCCAAAATTCACCTAAGCCAGTGAAGATCACAGATGGCGCTCAGGAGGCTCTGGTGTCACCTAAATCACCAAATTCTGATTGTTGGTTTGCAGATTTTGGAATAATTATGGATCCATCCTGAATTCTTTGCTAAACCCGAATTCCAACAGACAGCACTGGGAGTTTGGGTGCATAAGGCATGCAAAATTGCCCCCTTGAATTTGCAGACTGACTAAACTGAACTTGATACAAATCTGGAAGTTGTAAATCAATTTTACAGTATGCTTCCCTAATCGCGTTGGCCCAGCTCTCAGAGTACATTAGAGCAACCTGAAGGCTGCTATACTTTACGCAGGCTGCCAACAGCAAACAGAGCCTGTGATCAGCCCAGAGTCATGTCTTGGATAGACTCCTATACTGCTGCAGCAGAATCTACATGTACAAACCCCTTTTGCACATGCAAATAAAACATATAGGGCTTTTGCACATGTAAAGTCTATTACCTGTGTTTGCAAGTGTTAGTGTGTAAAAATGATGCATACAATCACTGGCACGCTCACAGAGGCATAGGTTGAGGCCATTTTGAAAATTTGTCACTCACTCTAAAACAAGAGATTGAGCTTCTAACATAACAATTCCTGCATTCCAGAAAGAGTTCTTGAAATAAGGTATTAAATGGTCTTAAAACAAACAATTCACTGGTAACTTCTTCCATTTAAAATTATATGCAAAAATAGTTTTGTGCCTGTGGCTGTGTGTGCATAAATTACACAATAAGTGAAGTACCAACTGTGCGTTTGTTTTATTTTTTGTTGGCTCTGTTGCGCTGGTCAGGCACTGAGCCTGTTATACTCTTAGTACGGTGCCTATAATGTGGCTTTTCTAAGCTTGGCTCTGACAGTGACCTTTCACCAAACTCAAGGAAAGTAGATCATTCCGCACCGTAAATAAATAAATAAATGAATGGGGCAGTAGCTCTTAGCATTCAGTGGTGGAAAAGGAAATAGAACAATAGTATATTAATAAACACAGTGCAAATACTGTATGTGACATTTGTGTGGAATGTACAGAATCACCAAATGACTCATACCTGGAGCAGAGCTGGACCAAGGAGACAGTGTTCCAGTACAGATCTGGATTAAGATTAGGGTTCAGAATCAGGGTTCAGACTAAACCATAAATTCATATTTGGTTATATCAAAATCTGGCAAGATCATTTCATCAGAATTTAGTGGCAAATGGTGGAAACTCATGAGACCTTCTGATTTCAGCCATCTAGAAAGATGGAAAATCTTGTCAGGGCAGCCGTTTTCATGAGATTTCAGCCATTTTGAGCTAAAATCTCATGAGAATCATTTTGCTATAGTTATATTATGACTTAGTTTGATAGTGCCTAGCAACATGATTAATGCTTTTCAGAAACAAATAGAAAAACATGGTCTCTGCCCTGAAGTCCTTACAATCTGTATTTATATGTAATACAGTGAGAGAGGAGATTGAGTTGGATTGAGTCAGGATAACAGCAATATGTCCTGACTCAGGACAGAATATGATCACATGGTGATTTACATTTTGATGGTTTAAACGTACATGCCTACCTCTCCCAACCATTCATGATTTTGACAAAAGCCTTACTGTGATGGTAGCATCAGATATTTGTGTCTCAAATGTGTACATTGGTTTTTGAACTTGTTTATTATGTTTACTCTTCAATCAGGTAAAGAAGGATTATGACTAAAGAGAAGCCATGGTTAACAGGACACACGGTCAACAGGATTTTTAGGCATTTATTAGATGTATTTTACACATTCTGTTTGCTAGCCAATAATTAAATGCCTGGTAAGTGTCATTAAACAAAATTTGCATTACAGAGGTATTGGCCTGTGAACAAATAGGATACGATAAATGTATAAACATGTTTATTTGAGCAAATGCTTGTGGTTTAATGAAACCATGATTTAATTTAAAATTCTCCTAAATTACCATATAATCCTGTAATGAAATATTTGCAAAGACCTGAATAGCCGTGAATGCAGAAAATGGAGTTACAGGTAAATTACGTTTTTGTATATTATCAGTATTACTTTGGTTATTCTATGAACCTACATTTGAATGTAAAAATATGGAAATAAGATACAAATTCAGAGCTAGTAGCAAAGCATATTCCACAACAGCTTAATATTGCAATCAGACTGACTGGCAGCCAGGGAAGAATTGTTTCCATATTAGGATGTTGGGGGACATGCTGAACATGCTTCCCATACTTGGCCATATTTTGAACTTACTCCTAATGACTCCATTTATTTCCAGCCACTAAATATATCTACCGCACAGGGGCTTCATGGGGAAGAATTGTCCCCAAAGCAGAGCTCAGTCAGCATGAAGAGACGTGGCACACTGGACCAAAGATGCCCCCAGTGATTGGGGAAGAAGCAAGAAGGATCTCCAAAACAGTAATGGATGAACTCTTGCAACAGGGTAATGTGGATCAGTAGGGAAGCACCCAATCCAACTGAAAGTATGCTGAGGAGCAGAAGGATTAATTTAACAATGGGGCCCCCAGGATCTCTTTTTTGCTTCCTGAAAGCAACACTAGTGGGGTCTCTAAATAAAAAATGTTAAGTAGGACCAGTAAATCCCTTCCCGTGATTGTGTCTCATTAACTTGGGAAGGGGGGGCAGTAGCTGAAAGTGCTGCTCAATTCTTTGATGTGTCTGCCCTCCTTTAAACTCTGCTTTGGAGCCCCTTTCTGGAACACCCATCCCAGTCTTGTGCTCCAGTCTGGAGCAGCTGCCCCTTCCTATTGGAGATGGAATTGGGATACTACCAAATTAGCAGCCGTGACTTCAAGATAAAACAGGGACAAAGGTAAATTTATTTTCAGCTGAATTTGGCAAGATTCAAGGATTAGATCTGTATATAGGTAAAAAGAATATCCAAAGTTTTAATAGTTAATGCTAACAAACTTTGGAAGAGATATACCACCTCATTGCTCTGGGTTTAAGACCATCTCTCTCTAGTAGACATCAAGATGAGAATTTTATGGGTGGAGATTATCCCACATCTCCCCACCACAAGATTTCTTGCACTTTCCTCTGAAGCATGTGGTACTGGCTGCTGTTGGTTACGGGATACTGGACTGGGAAGACCATGGGTCAGACCCAGTATTTCAATTCCAAATTTCCCCAGTTTTCTGAGTGATTCAGTGCCCTCGTGGGGAGACCACACAAGCAAGTTCCTGCAGTAACTCTGTTTGCTTCAGGGACCTAGAGAAGGGTGGGGTGGAGACACCAGAGCCCAGGGTGGTGGTGAATTCCTCATTAGAACATAAGAACCGCCATACTGCATCAGACCAAAGGTCCATCTAGCCCAATATCCTGTCTTCTGACAGTGGCCAATGCCAGGTGTCCCAGAGGGAATGAACAGAACAGGTAATCATCAAGTGATCCATCCCATCACCCATTCCCAGTTTTTGGGAAACAGAGGCTAGAGACACCATCCCTGTCCAACCTGGCTAATAGCCATTGGTGGACCTATCCTCCATGAACTTATCTAGTTCTTTTTTGAACCCTGTTATAGGCTTGGCCTTCACAACATCCTCTGGCAAGGAATTCCACAGGGTGACTGTGCATTGTGTGAAAAAATACTTCCTTTTGTTTGTTTTAAATCTGTGCCTATTAATTTCATTTGGTGACCCCTAGTTTTTGTGTTATGTACTCTTTCTCATAACACTTCCTTATTTACTTTCTCCAAACCATTTGCGATTTTATAGACCTCTATCATATTCCTCCTTAGTTGTCTCTTTTCCAAGCTGAAAGTCCCAGTCTTATTAATCTCTTCTCATATGGCAGCCATTCCGTACCCCTAATCATTTTTGTTGCCCTTTTCTGCACCTTTTCCAACTCCATTATATCTTTTTTGAGATGGGGTGACCACATCTGCACGCAGTATTCAAGATATGGGTGTACCATGGATTTATATAGCGGCGATATGATATTTTTTTTCTTAAATATTCACCATCATTCACCCTCCTAGAAAGATTCATGAATCCACATGGCATTGACCATGTGGAAGTGTTTTTAGCCTGGTCTGAGCACTAGATGCCTGATCCTGAACACATTGAAGTCATTGGCAAAGCTTTCATTAACTTCAATAGTGCCAGATTGTGCCCTAATTGCTGATAGATGGTTCAATAGATTTGATCATCTCTTTTTTGATCCCTTGGATAGAGTAGCCATGTGCTGCACTTTGGACTAAAACATAAAACATGGAAACACATTGATTGCATCAAAACCTCTTATCGGAATGTTTTTATGCCCCCGTGCTTCCATAAGTGTATCAATGCATGTTTCTTTGTTTCTATATGAATATTTAATACACTTTAAGCAGGAACAAAGAAGCTTTAAAGGTACTAGTGATATAATGAAAAGAGCAGTGAAAACCACATAGGAAAAATTCACAGAAGCTCACCTGAAAGGCCAAAAATAGAATGCAAAGTTTTGAATTTTGGAGGTTTATCAGGTGTGCAGTCTAGGAACCACTGAGAGGAGTATGGCTAATCTCTACTCTTTATATAGCACCTTTCATCTCAGGATCTCTAAGGCCTTTTCAAACATTGATTAATTAAGCCCATCATCATCCATGCAGTAGATACCACAAAAACTCATTAAAACCATCACCGGGTACCCACAGTAATCACAGGACCTTCGTTTACTTGGAACAGAAGATAACGGAGAGCTGCAATCCCTGGAGAATGGCAAATGTTGCGTTTTAATGATTTCTTCTTCCACTTCCCTGTTTTGCAGATGGGGAAACTAAAGCACAGAGAGGCTAAGTGACTTTGTCAGGATCACAGAGTTAGCAGCCATAGTCAGGAACAACAGTCCGTGCTCAGGACTATATTTTGCCCTGATTCTGCACATGAAGCTGTTTGCTTCTCAGTGCTTCATGTCAACGCCCTTATCTCTTTCTCTTATTTTGTTCATTAATTTTCCGTAAATCTTCTTTAGACGAGACACAACAAATTGGAAGGGTTCAGTCAGAGAGAGGCAGTGGCACTGGACTCCAGAACAATAAATAAATAAATAAATTGACGACACTTGTCAACCACTAATGTGGTCATTAACTTCCACTTGACCTGGATGCTACCCCATGGCCAATAAACTAAACGCTGATGGTTTTCTTTAGGCCTCGGCTGTTCCCGTGTAATGCTGGCAATCTATGGGCAACTGACAGAAAACATTTGTCACACTCTATGGAGCATTAAGCCTTTCCTTACAGTGTGATTTTTATGAGGTAAACTGAAAAAGGAGGCAAAAGCCTAACTGTGGATCTGATACAGTAACCTTCACTCATGCTGACTAGCACCTACTCATGCAAAAAGTGTCACTGGGAACGGTGGTTGTGAGTTCAATGGGACTACTCATGAGTAAGTTCTACTCAAAGGGAGTAAGGGTTGGGAATTAGACAATAGAATAGTAAGGAAAACTTGAAATTTTGTCACTGTGTTTGTCAAAATAGAGTGTAAAGGATCAGACTATGGAAACATATTCTTTAAAAATGTTTTCTCCCAGTTATAGTCTCCAAAGGCAAAAAAATCCCAGAACAAAACCATTTTTCAGCAAAATGGAAGAGGGTAGTGACAAGGAAGCATTTATAGTCACATGGGGCTGCAAATGTCAAGGGGAGGAGCTTGTTCTTTAATAAAGCAGCAGCATTGTCCTGTAATTCCGATTGTGCCTCAGTTTGAATCATGCCTGGTTATACATATTTAATCCTGTACCGTGTGCTCCAGCACAAAACATACATGATCTGTAAAGTGTGTGCACGTGTGTAAACAAAGAGTCACTTGTAACTCTATGTTTGTTATATCTTTTCAGAATGCCAGTATTAGGTATAGGTACAGTAGAGCCAAAGTTTGCCCTTTGCTGTAAACACGCAGCTCTGGCTGACTTCAATGGGAGCCCCAGAAGAGCATTCAAAAGCCAAATTTGGACCATAATGTTATATGAGATAGTGGTTTGTTTGGAAATCTGATATTTCCAGTGAACAGATTCTCTTTGTTTCCAAATCCTTAGTATTTCAAAAAGAAAAAAACAGATTTTAATGTTGATTTTCTTTTCTTAGGGTCACTGTCATGCTCTTTGTTTTTCCAGCTGGAATTTCACATGTAGCCGTTTCCTGGCAGCTGTGCTGCCGTGCCCATCGGTGGCCCTCTCTTCCAAATCAGTGGGTATTTCAACATAAAGGATATAACGTTAACTGGTGTGTCCGTGTTATTTTCTCAGTTTGTATCTGTTTCCCTCATTTCTATTTTGCATATTAGCAAGCAGGAATTACAAAATTATTTTCCCTTGTTTGCTGTACATTGTGGTTCTTGCGAGTCAGTATATAAAATGAATCTAAATGCACGGGTCTTTAAATGCTCATTTCTTTTCTTCTGTACAGTTTATAAATGGCATCTGTACCTTACATTCGTCAAGTACCTTGGAGTTCCTCATGCATCAGCTCCTCCACTGCCAGATGTCCCAAAGTTTGTTCAGTCACTCAGTTATCGTCAGCATCCTGGAGATGTTTACATATGGCTGCAACTGTAAATCTTGCCGGTACTAGCATATGGTTTAGCAGTTTAAATTCTTGTAAATCATCAAGCCCTTTGATTAGCACACACAATAGATGCAACTCACTTTTCATGGGTAAGGATCTCTGAGTGATTCTTTTATTGGTTGGGCTTCAGCTGTAATTTGGGCCATTCCCACCACATTTGAACAAAAGCTCCTATCATACATCAGTGAATCCAACCTTGATTGGAGAATGTTCCGCACATATTTTAATTATTTGGCATGTTAAATAGCGAATAAATCTCTCTTCTTTAGTAGATGCCTGGAGCATAGCATGGTCATGTCTCTTTGCATAGCTGGGTTACTCCAAAATTTCATTCCATTTGTCAGGGTGTTCTTCTCTGATTGTTTATTGCCTATAATTTATGGCTGAGCAAAGCCTGGATGTTTGTCTTTTAATTACTGATGGATTTGCCAGAAGGAGTTCTCTGATATCTGTCATTTTTTTTTTCAAAAGTCTTACCTTTTAATGAAGTGGGTTTTCTCGTGTGTGGGGTGGGGGTCTGAGAGCTGATATTGCACTATTAAACGACACCTTTAAAAAGCCTACGCACAATGACAGACTATGGCAAAAACAGCATGCCAGACAGGGCTCAAAATCAGTGATATACCCAAATAAGATGACCAGACAGCAAATGTGAAAAATCAGGACGGGTATGGGAGGTAATAGGACCCTATACAAAAATAGGGACTGCCCCTATAAAAATGGGACACCTGGTCTCCCTATACTCAAACATCCCTGAAACCCAGACATCAAGGTTCTGGATACCAAGTCAAATCCAGCCTATGTGGGTAATGACCAGAAGGTGATGCACCATTGGAAGTGACTTCCGCCCCTATTTGAAATTAAGAGATTGTATCAGTCTGGTTCCTAATGAAGAAGCATCAACATCACAATTGGCACTAATTGTCACACTTGTTCAGTTACAGAAGTAAATTTGGATGGATTACAGTTTCCCAAACCCTGAACAATGTGATTACTGTATTACTGGGAAAACAATTCAAACATATCAGCTGCTAGGGACAGGTGCATTTGAATATTTGGACCATAACTCCTTTTACTCTCCATACCGTAAGAAGATGAAGTATAATAAAGTATGAACATGAGCAATATGTAGCAATTAATCTATAGCTACCAACTAATACCTGTGACATTATAAAGTTAAATTTGCTAGCATTATCAATTTCACAAAAGAAAAAAGGATCATTATACAGTGCTGTCCTTTTGGTATGAAAAGCCTGTGATCCAAACACATTGAAAAAGACAAGACCCACATTCGAAGAACTTTGAGAAGGTATAATCTGAAAATGCAATTAGGAGAGGGAAACATTTCCATTTAGATCTTTAGATTCAAGTCTGGTTTTAGGTATAATTGGTATCAGAATTAAGGAATATTCAAGCAACATCACAGGCAGAAGGCTAGCTTCCCAATGTTTAGCTTTATGTTTGAAGGAAGTGCATATGTTACTAAGTGTATGACCGGGGTAACTGAGTTTTTTGTGCATTTGAATTAGAAATGTTTGAGTTTTTTCATTGACTGTGATATGCAAGCAAGTGAAAAGTATTTTTTTCCCTCCTTTACTATACATACATGCACCAAAAAGGGTTATTTCAATACCGGAGGAAAGCCACAGCAAAAAGAGGAACATGTAAACGGGACGCATGTTGTCATTGATACATGCACACAACTTTCAATGATTGGAGGTCTGAAGGCAGAATCTATCCTGAAGAGGCAATTAGAGAGGAGTTATTTGGAGGGGCTAGAGACAGACAGACAAATCCTCATATAAAATAATATGTTTGCTTGAAGGAAAAAAATAGAGTTGAACAGTATACTCCTTGGGGACTAGTATCAGAGGGGTAGCCGTGTTAGTCTGAATCTGTAAAAAGCAACAGAGGGTCCTGTGGCACCTTTAAGAATAACAGAAGTATTGGGAGCATAAGCTTTCGTGGGTAAGAACCTCACTTCTTCAGAGTGAGGTTCTTACCCACGAAAGCTTATGCTCCCAATACTTCTGTTAGTCTTAAAGGTGCCACAGGACCCCCTGTTCCTTGGGGACTGTTAATGGTCTCTAAAGAGGTTAATATGTATTCCTCAATCTGTTTTTGTATGTAAGTTCCTTTAGTCATGCTGAGAATAAAAAAAAAAAAAAAAAAGGGAGAGCAGATGGCCATGACAGATAAAGACAGCAGCCAACAATTCTCTTTGGGCAGAAGGGCCATTTAAACCTATGTGAACTAGTCATTCGAGGGATGCAGAATACCACTGGGGCAAGATCTTGCTTCATTATACAGGGAAGAAACTAAAACACAAGTTTTCCTAGGCACCAGCTCATAGGAGAGAGTAACAATCTCATTTAGAGTAGCAGGCTGCTATATCAACAATACAGCTTCCAGAGGCCTTGATGACTTATAGAAAGTTTTCACTTTACAACTTCAACAACTCAGCAGCATCAGGTGATGGAAAGGTTTATACTCTTGAAACCTTCTTAAGGAGACTGGATTTAGACCCATGGATTGAACCCTTATGCACCTTTATTAAAGAGGAAGTCCTTAGACTAGGAGAGAATACTGCAAAAAAACACTCATCAACATTGTGCTAAAACCCTGGATTCAGTAACTCAGTGATATTTTTCCAAATGTGGGTTAGTTTTCTATTAAAGATACATGAATTATCTGCAGCAAAATGTTCATTAGATGATTTTAGCCTCTTCTTTTTGTTATCCAGGAATTATCTGCAAACAGACACCGATCATTACAAATTCGCTCATCAATGAAAATAATTCAATAAGTGAAGTGGTTCAGTTTAACACAGTTCAGTTTACAGATTCCTTTTGCTTTGATTATCTTCTATTAATAATTCACATTAACAGGCCACCTAAGTCACATGGTTTTGTCTTTGATTCCTGTTTGGATGATTCCCAAACCCAAAGGGCTTTCAAAGATGGCCAAATGAACATTTAAATTATGAATATTCATCTGAATATTCATATGTGCAGTTATATTTCTGGCTTTTCACTTTCCATGAATATTCTTGCAGACCAAATAACGCTCACACAAACATTCACAAAAAGTGAATAAATGGGATTGTAGATAACATTAAAGTGATTTTCTGCTGTTTTTATTCAATGAACAACCACTAAAAGTTTCATGCAGGATATAATTTGTTCTAGATGCTACAGTATATGGAATGCCACTGCATATGGAATCAAGAGGTATCTTGTATCTTCTAAATGGACCCTTGACATTTATCAGAATGAAGGCTGGCTAGTGTTGTCAGAAGAAGACATAAGAAAAGACGATTTGATTTATAGTTTTATTCCTCAGAAACAACTGTGTTCTAGCAGGCATTAGCAAGAATTTCAGGCGCCACTGTAGAGATGAATTCTTTAGCATTCAAACACTTTTAAATCACTAACACTGAATTTTATTCTATATCAATTAATGCTCTGATCTCAGATGAAATCAAGTTATTACTGAATGTTGGTACTGTACTTTTATATTTATTGTAGCCTTCTGGTATTATCTTGGGCTCAGTTTTAGATCTTTTCAACAGTTTTATGAATTGTTGACTGAATTCTTGCTCCTGCTACTTTGTTGGGTATAATCAACAACAGA
The DNA here is from genome assembly GCF_027887155.1 of Malaclemys terrapin pileata. NCBI lineage: Eukaryota > Metazoa > Chordata > Testudines > Emydidae > Malaclemys > Malaclemys terrapin. Next base: position 14,192,440 of record NC_071513.1, on the reverse strand, counting down.
GATGTGTAAAAGAATGGGTTAAGTATCCTCTGTAGTGCTGTAGAATTGTGTTAATTATCATTTGGTTAGAGACAATACATCCTACAATCGGACAAGCTGGAGAATTTTGTATGAAAAACTACTTGAGGTTTCTCCCTATATATTATTACTAGAGCTGGGTGAATTATTGATTTTTGGTTTCAGTGACCAAACTGAAAAATCCAGAAAAAAAAATAGTTAGTTTTGGGTTGACCTGAAACAACAACAATTCATTTTTTCCTTGGGAAAACCAAACAAAAATTAGATTCAGGTTGAACATAATGTTTTGTTTCATTTTTGCATGCTTTTCTGTGGCTTTTTGTTGTTGTGAAATGTAGCCAAATTTCAAAGTGAAACATGGTTTTGAAATGAAAAGTCAAACATTTAGTTTAAAAAATATAACAAAGAAAGTTTCAGTTTTTCTAGAATTTGTTTTTCTCCATTTTTATTAATCTGAAACTATTCATTGAATTTGACCCAAATTTGCAAATAGTTTCATTCACTGAAAAATGGGTTTTTGGGGGGCAAATAAACTATGCACCAAAAAAATTCTCACAAACATGTACTGTAATTAATAATTACTGTAGCTGTCTGAGGCTATTATGCAGGAATATCAGAGAGGAAATGGTTTTAGTATGTTGATAATAAAGTGCACATCTCATAGCATTTTAATTCTATTCCCAGTGATAATAGTGACAAAGGCTGCCCTTGTCCACACAAATTTATGATGGGATAAGCTTAAGGAGTTTATGAATGTATGTGAATCTCTTTTTTTCGGTAATTTTAGAAGAAGTTAAATGAGCTCTCTATAATCAATAAGAAAGTTGTGGTTTGCCCTATCAGTTTAAGGCTGCTACCAATAAGCAGGGATCATGATGTAGAACAATTATCAAAAAGACCATCATAAATATTAAAAACATCTGAAGTCAGAATTAAAAGGTATAATAAGAAAGGAATAAAATGTGAGGTTCATTTAGTTTTAAAGTCCATAGAGGCTGAAGGCCCATAGACTGTTTTCTTCTAAGTTTGGTAGATCTGCAGAGAAACATGTGGACTCTGAATAAACTCAGAAATTCACAAGTTCCCCATAGGGTTTTTTGTTTGGTTGGTTGTTTGATGTTTTGTAAAGCTGACCAGAAAACTGAAATTTTTCCTGCAAGAAATTTTGAATGAAATTTTTTTTAAAATGTTTTGGTTAAAAAAATGTTGTTTTTCCCACAGGAAGCTTCCAACTAATTTGAAAAGAAAAATTTCATTTTATTTTGACTTAAAATGTTATTTCATTTTGATTTGTTTAAACCAGGGGTCGGCAACGTTTGGCACGCGGCTTGCCAGGGTAAGCACCCTGGCAGGCCGGGCCAGTTTATTTACCTGCTGACGTGGCAGGTTCGGCCGATCGCGGCCCCCACTGGCTGCGGTTCGCCGTCCTGGGCCAATGGGGGCGGCAGGAAGCGGTGCGGGCAAGGGATGTGCTGGCTGCGGCTTCCTGCCGCCCCCATTGGCCCGGGACGGCGAACCGCAGCTAGTGGAGGCCGCGATCGGCCGAACCTGCTGCGTCAGCAGGTAAATAAACTGGCCCGGCCCGCTAGGGTGCTTACCCTGGCAAGCCGTGTGCCAAACATTCCCGACCCCTGGTTTAAACCAAAAAGCTAAAACAAAATAACATTGTAAATTGAAATGAAAGCATTCATTTTGATATTTCCCTTGGGAAAAATCCAATTTTTTGTTGGAATCAACATTTTCCTGTGAAAAAATTTCAGTTTTATCAAATCATGCTTTTGGCAGGAAATGTTTTTGCACAATTTTTTGAAGAGATCTAGTTTTTGCTTCTTAAAATATCACAATGACCTGACTAACAAAGCCACCCGTCGATGCAGCATAATGTAGACACCACAATAAATTGACCTAAGCTACATTGACTCCAGCTATGTTATTCATGTAGAGGGAGTAGCATAACTTAGGTCGACTTACCCCGGTAGTGTAGACAAGGCCTAAGAATGGATCAGCGAGGGTCTAATAGATAAAGCATTGGAAAGGGAAAAATCTTCTCTCAGACAAGCAGGGTATCAAGTGTGTCCATCTGAAAATGGCCAAACAGGAAGCACAAGGTGAACACACTATCCTGTAACTGAGAGATCCACCATTCCAGATCTGACCAAAAGCTTTCCCCTCTCCAGCAGGGCCGGTGCAACCTGTTAGGTGACCTAGGCGGTCACTTAGGGTGCTAGCATTTGGGGGGGCAGCATTTCGGGTCCTTGGGCGGCCGGATCTTCGGCCGCCCCGGTCGTTGTCGTCATTTAGGCGGAGGGGGCTGGGGCAGTGGGTCGCGGGGAGGGCCGCCTGCAGCAAGTAAGGGGGGGGGGCAGCACACAGGGGAACTCCCTGCCCCAGCTCACCTTTGCTCCGCCTCCTCCCCTGAGCACGCCGCCCCGCTCTGCTTCTCTCCCTCCCAGGCTTGTGGCGCCAAACAGCTGATTGGCACCACAAGCCTGGGAGGCAGGAGAAGTGGAGCGGCGACGGCGTACTCGGGGAGAAGGCGGAGCAGAGGTGAGCTGGGGCGGGGAGCTGCCGCACGGCTCCCCGGGCCCGGGGGAGCTGCCGTGGGGGAGGGGGGACACCTCAGGGTGGAGGGGGGCAGGGGAGCTGCCGCGGGGGGGGGGGTGCCTTAGGGCGGAGGGGGGAGGAGAGCTGCCACAGGGCTCTGGGGGGGGGGCAAGGTGGAAGTTTCGCCTAGGGCGCAAAACATCCTTGCACCTGCCCTGCTCTCCAGGCTTGCAAGGACCTCCACAATGATCGGCTTGCTTATGCCACTAAGTTGAGCACATAGTCAATAATGCAATCAGCTCTGCAAAGATCACGGTGTTGGAAATGTGCACTAGACTCCATTAACTTCTGTGGATTCAGGGCATGAGCTATACAAAGCCACTAGCCAAGTAACTCATCAATTAAAGATGTCAGATCCTCATGCTGGCTGGACCCTAGGTAATCGGATCCTCTCTTGGCAACTGTGCTCAGCAGTCCTTCATTCTTCATGTCTGACTGTTGAATTGGATTCCGGCTCTGACCCTGATCCAAAGTTGTACTTATCAGCCACAAATCTGTACACAGCATTTTTTTTTCTTTTGGTAGCTCTAGATCTGTGCTTTGTTATGGTTCCACAGCTTCTGGATCAACACCTGCGAGATCTGAATCCAGGATTTGCAGGCAGAATCCAAGCTCTGTAAATCCAGATCCCAGCATTCAGTACCAGGACCCAAGTTTGTTATTTAATAGTTATTGGCATAGATGTGCTTCTTGAATAACACACCAAATGTGATGCCTGTCAATGCTGTTGAAGATATTTCCCTAACACAGAAGGATCAAATTGTTAAACCAATTTCAAATATTTCCATGAAGTTCTAGGTATATTGCCTTTTCCACTTGATTCATGTACAGTACATATTTAAATTACCTTAGTTTTTAACCTGATAAATGAGGAGTAACGATTAAATGAATAATTTCCAAAATTAAATTCAGTCCTAATTAGTTTCTATCAAGCATAACACCTCTCATACAAAGGTAAAAATGACCAAAGACAAGAATAAAGTTATCTTGTGATGAATCCACATTAAATTCAACCTTCGCTGTTTCAAGAATTAATTGTACTATAAGAAAAGTTAGCTTTTCATTTTCCAACGTCCCGGTGTCAGCTATTTTTCTTATCTTGGTTATAGTCACACATTTGACAATTGCTTGAAGCTCTTAGCATACTGAAGAGCATGTTTGCTAGGAGACGATAATGGAGAATTCATTATTTTAATGCTTCTGAAGTTGTTAAATATACAAGAAATACAATAGCTACAGCTTACTTTGTGGCTATTGGTGACCTTTTAATAGCACACTTAACCTGCGACCGTTTGCAAACTGTTGAAGTCTGTGAGAATTCGGAATGTAAAAAGACTGCAGCACGGATGCCTTTATATGCAACAAATTGAACCCAATCCTGCAAGGTGCGGACCATACTCAACTTGTATTCTAGAGGGAGCTGAGGGTGCGAGCATCCAGAAGGGACAGAGCACCCTTGCTTTTAATCATCCATAAATATTGCTTGAATTCAAAACAAAAAACAGAATTTCCTTCAGGTGTATTCATGCTTACTGTGTTAACTTTCCACAAATATTCTAACAGAAAAGTCTACTGGCAGGAACATTGAGAAACCATTAATGGTAAAAAGCAACAGAGAGTCCTGTAGAGTATAAGCTTTAGTGGGTGAATACCCACTTCGTCAGACACGTGTAATGGAAATTTCCAGAGGCAGGTATAAATATGCAGACAAGATTCTGACGAAGTGGGCATTCACCCACGAAAGCTTATGCTCCCAATACTTCTGTTAGTCTTAAAGGTACCACAGGACTCTGTTGCTTTTTTACAGATTCAGACTAACACGGCTACCCCTCTGATACTTGACATTAATGGTAAGTGAATCAAAGAATATTCATGGAAAGTGAAATCTGAACTCAAAGGGCCATGTGTTCACACCAGTCAGGGAAGAGAAAAATGCCATGTGACCTATGCGCCCAGCCACAACTAAAAACAGCTCTTAATTTCAATAGCAAGTACTAACAGCAAACTGCTTGCCAACGATCTACAGATCACGAACTATTGGTAAAACCATTTGACAAACAATTACAAATAATAAATAAATTTAGAAAAGTCTAAGTGCTTGTGGACGATTCAAAGAGAAGAAAAATAGGCTAAATTAATCAGATAATTTGCTCAGCTTTAGTAATTTATCAAAATTAGTTCCACTGGAGCACCTCTCAGTCATTAGAAAGAAATAACTTGCTCATAAACATGCTCCAAGTAGATATCTAAATACTGTCGTGAATAAAATGTACATTTTGTATTTTATGTCATTGGAGGCTTGCACTCCTTATTTATTCATACAGCAAATCATTAGGAAAATACATACCTCACTGAAGTGGAACATAGTGATTAATTACACATTGGTGCAGAAAGATACAGACTATTGTAAATAACTAGGTTTTCTGACTGCTTCTTAGGTCTGAGTCGGGCTTGTTCAGGCATATTACCGCAGTATGTGTGCTCCAGCAAGATACATATATATGCTGATCAAACACAGATTTATTGTGCTGATTGCTATACAGGAACAAGCAACCAACCTGAAGTGGATATTATTATTTGTAAATTGCAGATCACATCAATCAGGGTGATTGGTTTTCCTTCTGCTGCATTGTAAACACAGGAAAGGGACACAACTGCTTCTCTGAGTCCTGGGAATATGAAACTGAGCTATCAAGATGGATTTCTGATTAAGACTTTTTGTAAGTGAAGTGTGGATTTCTAGTTTGAATAGTGAACAGAATTTTCTTTTTATGCACATTAAATTCAGGTTTATGTGGACTGTACATGTTGTGTCAGATCTTACAGCCTTTCAGAAATTGTTCCCCTGTTGTTAGTGTGCAGGTGTTGGGGATCAGAGCGAGTGTGTGAACAGCCGTGAAGCTGGTGCCTTCGCTCTTCTTCACAATTTGCTTCAGAAGCAAAAAAAGGGAGAGACAGCAGAGGGGCAACGTAGGAGGGGGCCAAAGGGGAAATGGAAAGGTGGGACAGAGGGGAAAAATGAGGAGCAGGAAGAAAACAGCTTGAGGACTCTGATTGGGCTCAGCAGGGTTCTGACCTTTCTCTAATTGGTGGGGGATGTAGTTTCAGGAAAGAAATGGCTGAAAAATAAGACAGCCTTGAAGGGGGAAGGGAAGAGAGAGACACATCACAGATAATGTGTGTTCCAATAGACTTCAGTGGGTGCTGGATCAGTCCCTTAAAGAAATAATAGAAGAGAGGACTTTTTTTTCTGTCACTGCCCTTTTAGACTGAACAATATTAATGTCCTCCCCAAAGATAAGCCAGGATGTTAACCTCTAATTCTGCAAGGATGTTTGCCTCTACAGATATCAGGAAGAGTGCTTATATCAACAAACAAGTATCTCCTGCAACAGCACTTTTTGCAGGCCTATGTATATATACCTAGAGCCCTCAATAAGGAATGTTAGGTTGCTAAGATTAATAAAAACCAGTTAGGCTGAAATCCTGGCCTCACTGAAGTTAATAAGAGTTTTACCATTGAATTCTCCTACTGAATTCTCTTAGTGGCTTCTCCTTCTAAATGATCCACTCAAGCAAACCCATTGATCACATGGATATTACATGGAGTGTCATTGGCTTCAGTGGAACCTGGCATGAGCACTGCAGACTACCCACGTGGCTCTTGCTGCAGGATTGGGCCCTACCTGTAGCAAACGGATGTTTCCATATTGAAGGCTCTAGCCATATGTAGAGATAGGATCCTTCATATTCAGCTTTTGCTCATTGTGAATATTTGGGATCCCCAAAAGACGTCTACAAATAAAAACATAATCAAAGTCAGTTTTACCGCTCACAATTGTATAAATGTTTTCAAAACAGTGAGATTTTTGCTGGTGAGAAAAGGAATGTCAAAGTTCCCACCCTAGTGTGAGCATTTTACTCTTCCCATCAGCATTTTATTTATTAATATTCTCATTATGGTGACATAGGTGCAGCTAGAGCTTTGGGACACACATATATTAGGCCAAATCCTACAAGCCTCGGGGCTAATCTTGACAGCTGTTGAGTTTTCTGTTAGACAAGCCTGTGATTCAATGCACCCAGACTTTTTAAAGGTGACCTACAAAGTGAAAACAAAATTGGTTTTGTGCCATATTTGCTTGTTTATCATTAATAAAAGCAGCCTCAGAGCACTGCATTTTCTTTACTGTTAGTTTATTCTTTTGCAGCAGAATGCAGGCTTTATGTTCCCTATCTTAGTGAAAACAAATAAACATTCTATGAGCACTAGAGAACTAGTACATTTATGATATTTGAGAAGTGTAGCAAAAAACCATAATTCTGTCTAGGCTATTTTAGTGTTGTCAAATTAACTCACTGTCCCGAATGGAACAGCAATGGGTAGGCGCAGAAACATAAACATAAGTATAAGTAGCATGTCACCAATTTTAAAAATGATTCCCATTAGGGAATTTGCACTATTGAGATTTCTACATAAAATGTGACATTTATTTTAAAATAAATTAAATAATTACAGTTTGTAAAGCGAAGCAGCAGACACAAAGTTCTATTGCTACATTGAAGGGAGTGGCATTTTCTGACACAGGAGACACCCCCATCAAGAATTGCTTTCTGCTGGACCAGAGCTGGGAACAAGAGGGAGATGCAATTTCTAAACCACATATTTTTTTCATCCTTCAGAAACTGAATGCCTCTGGTTCAGGGATGTTTGAAATCTGCCGTTTTAGAGTTTCATTATGGTTAATTTCCAATCTCGTTGATTCATGACATACAGAAAATAAAGCAGAATACAATGCTACTCCCTATCTAAACTTTAAATACTGCTGCTGCATTGAGGCCTGATCAAGAGCCCATTAGAATAAATGGAAATCAATGATTTCACTGGATTTGGGGTCAGGAACCCAATTCAGAGCTGGTTCCAGCTATCATGATGAAGACCAATAAATAGTGCAATACACCTAGGAGACAGATTACAAAAGAGTGGTTTAAATGTTTGTGGGTGGCATCAGCATTTGATAACAGTGAAATGAAATCATCATTTTGGGACATTCAGGTCAGCTAAACTTGAACTTACAATGTTTAGATTTAGTATGAAGATCTCAGAAAGGTTGTGTCAAGAATGGATGTAATTCCCCCCTCCTCCAAACCATTCATTCAGTCCTACTTAACTGTGAATTATCTTGCTTCTATAGGTGTAATTTTTATCACTGTATCATCATACAATAGTATGTTGTGTTTATCAGAAGCCTGCAATTGAAAATAACTTCTTTATATTTACATTTAATTACTGTATACGATACATATGAAGTAACCATCTAAGACTTTATTTGATCTTTAATTAAAGATGTCTTGGTAACACTTCAAATGATATTACAGAATTAAGCTGTCAGGGTTCAGAAAATTCTCCTGCAGAAAAATATTGCTCTGAACTATGACGTGATCTAAAACAATAATTGAAGAAAGATGCCAAATTTTTGTTTTTAATGGAGATATCCCATCTCCTAGAACTGGAAGGGACCTTGAAAGGTCATTGAGTCCAGCCCCCTGCCTTCACTAGCAGGACCAAGTACTGATTTTGCCCCAGGTCCCTAAGTGGCCCCCTCCAGGATTGAACTCACAACCCTAGGTTTAGCAGGCCAATGCTCAAACCACTGAGCTATCCCTCCCACAAAGAGTGCATGGGAGATCCTTTAAGTCATAGCCTGAGCATTCCACACTTAAGTATTTCTATGGAGGATGCTATACAGAAGGACACTATATTATAAAGACATACAATATCATATTTAGCACTGAATTAGCTCCATTACTACCTATGAATATCATATTTTATCAAGACACACTACTGATTAAAATAACCTATCATCAGCTACTGCACCTGTGAGCATTATGATATTCTAGCATGTTACCTTCTTCTGCAAAATTCAAGTCAGCTGTTTGGTACTTGAATGAACCACCTGACAAAAACAGTTTCTTCCACAGCATTCAGCGTGAAACATTCAGCATCACTTTTTACTGCTCAACCTGGCATTTGTCTCTGCAGATGGAAAGAAGAAGAGGCATCAAAAGATAATTGTAAATTCTCACTGCAAGTTGGGTTCAAAAGGTGTTGGAGATAAATGTATGCAATTAGCCATTAATGCCGGTCTAAACAGCAGTGCTGATGAGCAGGAGATATCAGTGGGAGGGGAAATGTCAATCCGACACTGATGACAGAGAAATAGACACATGCCTAAATAACAAAGGGACAAATCAGGACTGCCCCAGCATGGGCTCATTAGGAGGTGGAAAGAGCACAGCATATGAAGAAGAGGCAGCCATAAAATAACCACCTGCACCAAGGAGGAAGGGGGCTGCTAGCACTGCCAGCAGCAATCAATTCCCCAGAGGAAAACTGTCTGGAGGATAGCTGTGCTATAGCTCCACCCCCTGCATGCTGGACAGCAGCTTTATTGTTTTAGTGGGAGGTAAATGTTCTCAATTGGTTAGCTGAGAAATGTGCAGATGTCTGTGGACAGTTTAAATGGCTACCCAATTTGGTTTCTTAGCTCTCAGGACATCATCATATTCTCAGTTTGGACTAGTTTTGAAAAGAAAGACGGTCTCATAAGTCATACACACAAGGGGCCATATTAAGGTTGCACAGGCAACCTTAACTCTCATGTTTCCTAACTTTTGAGTGCTTGACTTTTCCACCTTAATAATGTTCTCTTAACAGTTTGTGTGTGATTTCCTAGGTTTTTAAAAAAGCAAATTGAAAAAACAGAAATTCCATCATCTGGCATCATATTGACACCCACATGAATTATCAGCAGGATTAGAACTTTTAGATCTACCACACAGAATGTGGTCACTTGAGGTAACAGAGTAGGTGATAGCAATAGTAGGTTGTCATCATCTATGTGGACCAGAGAGGTGAGATGCTTTGCCAGTCGGTTTCAGAAATAAATTCCCCCTGAGCTTGACCCCTTCTGTCCCTAGCCACATTGTACAGTGAGTCCCAGTTACGCTCCTCCTAGCTCCTTGTCCAATCTTTCTCTCTCTTTTCCAATCTTTCCACCTCCCAGCCTCCAATTCCCTGCCTCACAGCTACATTCCTACTCCCCACTTTTTTCCCAGTCCCCCTCCCTAATCTCTTTCTCCAGTCTCCTCCCCTGCAGGGTTCTTTGTCCTACTCTCTTCGCCCAGCTAATTCAAATTCTTTCCCTGCATCCTGTGTCCTCATCAGATGTCCCTCCGTTCCCCTGCCCTACTGGTTCCCAGTGTCTTCACCCAGCAGTCCCAGTCTCTCCTGAGGTCAGACTAGATGATTTAATTGTCCCTCCTTGACTTAAAATTTATGAATCTTCTCTTCCACCCCCCAGCTCCAAGTCTTCTCCCACCCAGCGCCCAGGCCTCGTCTCCTTGCCTGCCAGTACCATCTCCCCCATGCCAGCCTCTAGTCCCAGTGATGTGTTCCCCATCTCTCTCAAGACTCCTTGTCCCAGTGTATCTACCCACTTCCCCAAGTCTGGCTCTTATTACCTCTGCAATCAAATCAAATAGCTGCATTCTCTACGCTGCCTTGGCACCTGCAGGGGTGCCACTGAAAGCACAGGGAAGAGTCTTCTGGCTATCTGTTCAAGTGCCCAGACCCAGACAAAGCATAGACTGCAGCAGTAAAGCCTTAGTAAAGACTGAGCATGTGGAAACTTTGATTTTTTCAAAGATTTATAAATTGGCCACAGAGATTTTCACAGAGATGACAAAGAGCACATTCCTGACACAAAGGCCACCCTCCCCTGCCCCCACCAGCTTTCAAGTTCCTGCTTCAAAGCATGCGGGTGCTAGAGGTTTTCCAAATAAAAGGTTGCTAGAATTTTTTAACGTATTTTTTCCAGCCTCATTCTCTGTAACTGCCAGGCCCGCCAACGGTGTGTGTGTGTGTGTGTGTGTGTTAAGGGGGTAATTACCCAGGGGCCCGGATGATTTAAAAGGGCTCGGGGGCCCATGGCCGCTGCCGCCAGCAGTGCAGTGGGGATAAGGCAGGCTTCCTGCCCGCTCTCACTCTGTGCCGCTCCTGGCAGCAGCCCTACGGCCCCTGGGGGTGGGGGCAGTGGGTCTCCGCCTGCTGCCCGCGTGGCTGAATTCTGACTCAGCAGCTCCCATTGGCCGGGAACTGTGGCCAATGGGAGCTGTGGGGCGGTGCCTGCGGGCAGCGGCATGCAGAGACCCCCTGGGCTGGGCTCATCCCTAGGAGCTGCTGCCAGAGGGGTGTGCCGGTCACTTTGGGGAGGCGCCTGAGGTAAGCGCTGCCCCGCTCACCTCCTCCCGCACCCCAACCCCCTACCCCAGCCTAGAGCCCAGACCCCCTCCCAAACTCCCTCTCAGAGCTCGCACCCCCCCTGCACCCAAACTCCCTTCCCCAGCCCTGAGCCCCCTCCCGCACCCAAACTCCCTCCCAGAGCTTGCACCCTCTCCCACACCCAAACTCCCTGCCCCAGCCCTGAGCCCCCTCCCACACCCAAACTCCCTCCTGGAGTCCGCACCTCCTCCTGCACCCAAATTCCCTTCCAGGGCCTGACCCCGCACCCCCTCCCGCACCCAAACTCCCTCCCACAGCCCGACCCTTCCCACACCCCCTCCCAGAGCCTGCACCCCGCACTCTCTCCTGCATCCAAATTCCCTCTCAGAGCCCAACCCCTCACCCTCTCCCACACCCCAATCCCCTGCCCCAGCCTGGTGAAATATACAAGATAAAAAAAATAAAAAGGATATAAACCCTCATGCTTCCGGGCTTAAACCACTAATGGAGGTTAGGAAGAAACTTTCTATATGGCACATTTCCATATGGCAGGTAATTCAATCATTGTTTTCTTAGGGATATCTGGTATCTTGCTGGCCACTTTTGGAGACAGATTGCTATCTAGATGGCACATGTGCATGATCTATTATGACAATTCCTATGTTCTTAAGAAATATAGATGGTTTAACTTTTGTCCTTTTCAAACTATATGGCTCGCGTAGCTCTACACTCTTTTAATGTTCCTCGCTTAGCCACTCAAAATTAGAGAAGGCCCCAAAGCCATAAAATTCGCATCTGAATCAAAACTTCTCCAAAGTTTAGGCATGTTCAGCTCCAGGGCTTTGAATTTCATGTCCAAAACAGGCCTGTTACTCATTATACAGGTGTACGACATTGGTTCAAAACATGGATGCTCTTCAAACTCTACATAAAATAATTCCACATACAAATTAACTGGGGACACCACATATTTGATCTTGCTTTAATATTATGCAAATAGCTCATTGTGTTAATTATACACAGAAGTAAATTATGCCCTTGAAATGTGTCTCAAGCAAGATTTAAACAGATTTATTATTGCAGTGCTACATCTGTGAAAGATTTTTTTCTGTACAGCTAAACACATTTTGTGTGTTATGATATCAAAGGATTAAAGAAGGCCTTTCTTATGGATCTAAATTAGAGAGAGTACAAATACAAACATCTTGGGAATTCTTATAGTCTTACATATATTTATCTGTTATTCCCTGTTAAATATTTCCCTGATCCTGGATTCTATAGATAAGAGAGTTTTCATCTGTCAGGGTTACAGGCTTTCTTTGTTTCCAAACTGAACGTAGCATCTTTGAGAGCACAAGGTATGATGCTTCAGAAGTAGCAGTACCTGGCTCAAATGCCGGCATTGGCATGGACTTTCCAAGTGAACAGTGACAGATGGTAGTTAAACTAGCAGTAATATTCCAAGGGCAAAATTGAATACTTTCCCCCTCTGTCTTGTGTTCTCGACATATCTTTGTACAGTTTTTTGTTTTTCCAGGAACCAATTAAGCAAGTAATAAGTAGAATCCAAATGAATTGAAACTGTGCTCAAGATGAAAGTTTTGGCAAGTTGTTTTTATACTGCAGCGAGATCACAAGCTATTTGTCTTTCAAAGTCCTTGGATTTAATGGAACTTGCTTCAAATAATTAACATTGTTTTCATTCTTTCCCAGGAAATCAGTTGTGCAGCATGAGAGTTTTCATGGCCAGCATCCTTAAGAACAAAGAGCATTTTGGACAAGAATAACATGGCTTTAGACTTCCCACTGTGTACAACACTACAGCAGCAAGAACAAAATTACTATTGCAGTGAAGCTCTTTATAAGAATTGTTGATGGAAAGAATACAGCCTCCATAAAAATGAATTCTCTGTGTCCCAAATGGTGGCTAACTTCGCTTGTTTTCTGTGTATCGCCCTTTTATTTCCAGGAGTCTGTTCTCAGCAAAGGCAGGTGCATTTTGTGAGGTACAGCTAGGGCAATACATCAAACAGAAGACTTGCACCACAATTCCCCATAGACACTTTACTTTTGTTCTTTGTTTTACTGGTTCCATTATCTAAAATAAAAGTCAATGTGACAGAATATGGTTGCTCTTTGTGTTTGGAAAAATGTAATAAACCATTTTGCATACATCTCACAAATATGACAGTTAAATGAATATTATAATTTTTAAAGCCCACTATTACTTATTATTTTAACTGGAAGAATTTCTCCTCCCTTTCCTCAAACTCTCCTATCCTGAGTGAGAAATGGAAGTGGTATAACAAGCTTCAGATATGAGATGCACATTTTAAGGAGATGAGAGCTGTTGGCTGGACATGACAGACAGTCAAGCCCCAAGACTCCACCCTCAGAGTGCAGTGAAGTGGATACTATGGGAATATTATTCAGCACAAAAAATATTTGTATCTAGCCTCAGAAAGGATTGTAGGATTTGGCCCTTAGTTCTTTCATTGGCTTCCTACTGAAACGAAATATAGGATAATTTTTTAACATTGTTAGTAGTAGTTATATTTCCCAGCCTGATTATTATTGTTACAGTTATTTACCGGCTTGACGGACATCCCCAAAGGCCCGGGAATGCTCAGCTATTTCGATTGCAGAAAGAGAAACAGAATCGCTTAAACCCAGACACTCAAAAATAATAATAATAAAAAAGTCAGAAACCCCCACTGACTTAAACCAAAAAGACTCCAAGATTAAAAGCAAACAAAGAAATATCCTTCTAAACACTGGCCTCACTTTTTAAATATAGTATAATGCATCTAAGGCCTGGTCACAGAGGAGAATATGATACAGAGCAGAGAAATAAGATTTCCCAAATCAAACATTAACTTCAATATACTTTTCTATAGCTTATAAAGAAAAGAAACTTTTCTGCTATCAGACACTCTGCGTTTTATGGACAAACATTACTAATGCCCTGAAGATAAAGACAAGAGCTAGTGGAGAGGGACGCGTGGTTTAGAAATAAGATAGGGGAGCTGCAAAGATTTCATTTCCTACATAAAAATTCAGCACAAGGTGCAGAGCTGCCTTTAAATGAAACAAATATGCTAAAAACATACACTTTTGGTGAAAGTTAAAAATCAGTGAAAATGCTTAGAGCTTTTATGCACGGTCAGCTTCAGAGTGCTGTACACACACAATTAATCCTCATAATGTCCCTGCGAGTATTATTATTCCCATTTCAGAGAACAAATGATCATCCTGTCCGTGGCTAAGGCACAGCAGTGGACATCAGGAGCAATGGCTGTTGCTATGAGTCTTTGGGCAAGTTACTTCACATTTCAGTGCCCCAATTGCTTGATTTTATTGTTTTGATGGCCCTGGAGACAAGGCTTTACAAAAAGAGCAAGGTATTATTGTTATTTTACAGATGCAAAAAACAGAGAGTGCAAGGAATTAAGAGCGTCAAGGAATTCACCAAAGTCCACGCAGCAAACCAGAGTGAGAGGAAGAATTAGAACAGGATTAACCTTGAACTCAGCTCCATTGTCCATGTTCCCTGTTCTCTCAGTGTCCAGGAACTGCATTATGAAGACAGATTTAATATTCTCTGTTGCCTTTAGTAGCAAAGTTGTTTTACCTCCCTGCAAAGAAGCTATTAGAACGTGCACACACAGAGACTGCAGTAGTTTATGACCACAAACCCTGCAGTAACATTATTGTAAGCTGTGCTTTCAGCTATTTCTGTGGACGTTTTCATTAGAGAGAACCAGATTTATTAGGCAGGATTTTGCGTAATCCCTGTATTTTACAATATATTTCCACCCCAACCCTTTAACCCAGCTCATACTCCAGCTCTTCCCCTTATGGTTGTATGATGGGTATTATATTGTTTTCTTGTGTACCATAATTGTCTGAATTAGACAGAGAACTCTAATAGGGAGGTATTATGCTTGTACAGTACTATGAACACATACGGAAATCTATTCACAATGTGCTCAATTTAACCCTTACAAAGTGCATTTTTCAGGGTCTGTTTATTTTTGAATATTTATTTCCCCTACTATCACAATGTGGCATTCGCCCATTAAGGGCGAAGAGGCCAGTGAACCTGTGACTGGTCAGTTGAGCCCCCTCGTTAGACTTAAGAGAGATCATGTGGACCCTAAAGGGGAGGAAGTGGGTGGGTTAGAGACATGGCAAGGCAGAGCTTGACAGATTCAGGAAGGGGCAGGTAAGAACTGCCTGAGACCCAGAGGAGAGAGAAGCAGCAAGGAAGAGCTGGCAGGAGTTGCTTGGGTGGGAGCTGAGTTCAGAAGCAGAGCAGTAACTGAGCTGCCGGTGAGGAGCTTGGAGGAAAGCTATTGGTGAGAACTAATGTAGGCTGGGGACCCCTGGTGAGCAGAAGGCTCAGGCAGTGGCCCCCAGGAAAAGGGAAGATCCAGGTTGACCTGGAGAAGCCAAATGCAGAAGCAAGAAGGTTTGTGTGGGAGGGTGGATCCCCTGACCAGTTTAGGACTCCCAAGCATGGAGGCCTGGAAGAGTGGAACATTGCATGAAGTGGACCCTCAAGGCGAAAACCTGAAGGAAGGGTTGTGGGAAGATAGGTCACGCTCAGGCAGGGAGGTCTGGAGAGTGGGGCCCAGGATCAGGTGCCAAAGGAACTGAGAACATACTGCTGCTATTGACTCTTGGGTGGGTGACTTGCTGGTGATATCTCTGGAGATGGGAAAAAATCCTGCAGTAGATTTGAAATTTGAAAATGGTTTTACTTCAAGGTTTTGGGGGAAGTACTGCACAGGTGCATGTGAATAAATTATGCCCAGAGGTGGGCTTCATATCAGACTCTAAGAGTTCCTTTGTACTGGTCATAGAAATGGAAAAGTGAGGCAGGCACACTTGTTTTGCTGCAGGGGGCCGGCCTATGAAATATACGCTGTGTCACAATGTGTGTTACCTCAGTTGAAGACCAACACAATTGGCCATCCTGATGATGCCACCCTTCTGCCAGGCCAGATGAAAGGAGGTAAATACACAAAGGGTCTATATTTACAACCATCATACCACTTGCGTAGAAGCAAAGAGGAGGGGTAATTGTACCTCATTTGTCTTTACAAAATGTCTATATTATTTGCTTTCAATTTCATCGCTGTCCAATCTGAAGGCTTCATGGCTGAGATTTAAGGAAGCAAATTGAATTGTTCTATTCTGTTCCATTTTGTACTGAGCTTTATCTGCACATTTTACATTTAAGTGATTAGTTACTAACACACATACCAGGTATGGAGGCTGAAATCCTATTTCATCTCTGCTTAGCATATCTCTACAATGCTACCTTATTTCCAAGATGATTGAAAACAAGAATTCAGAAACAACAGATGTTGGCAGGCTTCCAATCACATGCACCCACACAGCTAGAAAGTTAAAAATATACCAACTCATACAAACAGACAAGTAGATAGGATAGAAAGGAATGATGGAATAGACAGACAGACAGACATGAATATTCACAGAGGGCACTAGGCATGTATCTGTCAATGAAAAAGGGCATAATTCAAGAGAAAGAGGGTTCTGATGACATTGTTCTAGTGGATGGAAAAGCTTACTAACAGATATTAGGATTAAACCCTTTATTGCCTGGCCTTAATTAGGCTTGGAAATTCACTCATAAGAGACTGGCTCTTCTTCCCTTACCCATTGTTCCCATACAGGAACACCCAGCCTTCCCATTAGGCATTACTAAGGCTATGCATTAACCTAGGTGATAAACAACTGTTATGTTTCCTCTGATCTACTAAGGAAATCAGATATTATGGCTTTTCATCAGCTAGCTTGTATATTACATCTCCTTGGCAGTTTTGCATTTTAAGCGAGCCAACCATTTCCATGTGGCCTATACAAAAAGTCTTGAAAACGAGTTGTGGTATATGCAGTTTTGGCCTATTATTTCTGATTTCCATCAAATTCTTAAGGGTTAAAGGGGAGAAGGATATGGGAATACAGTTGGCCTGGAAGGAGGGTTTACAGGAAGGGCATTTTGTCAGGGGAGGGATAGCTCAGTGGTTTGAGCATTGGCCTGCTTAAACCCACAGTTGAGAGTTCAATCCTTGAGGGGGCCACTTTGAGATCTAGAGCAAAATCAGTACTTGGTCCTGCTAGTGAAGGCAGGGGGCTGGACTCGATGACCTTTTGGGGTCCCTTCCAGTTCTAGGAGATAATATATAAATAATAATATATGGAGATATCCTATTATAAGTACAAATATATAAGAATCCTAATATAAGTTGCTGTTTATGGTACCATTTGTCTGTTTCCAGATAGGTATGCTGGATTCCTTGGCATGCCCTAAATACAATATACACGGGTCCTAAAGGGTTGTGTGTGTTGAGCTACCACAGCCCCATGGTCAGTACAAACCAAACAGTACTTAACCAGAGGTTTGGGTGATGTGTGGTAATTGTTGAGTTAGTCTCCTTTGATGGCTCCAAAATCATTGATATTATTTGTACTGCAGTAGCACCGAGGTGCCCTAGACATGGACTGGGACCCCAGTGTGCTTGGTGCTGTACCAACAGAGATCAAAAAGACAGTCACTGATGCAGAGAGGTTTGGTTTCAGCCAGACCTTTACAGAGCACATTTATGGATAAGTTTTAAATTCCCAAATATAATTGTTTAGAATGAAAAAGCAGACCCTTGTTATTTCTGCATTGGTACACACATTCCCTATACTTCCCTTTAAAAAAAATCCCTTCAATTTAATGCTGGTGAAAGATGCAGGACTGACTGCATTAGAGACCGAAGGCCCATTTTCCTGCATATATAGCAGTGCAAACTCCCCAGTGCTGTGCAAGCAACCTGGCTCAACCCTGAGCTGGAAGGACCAACTTTAGGGGTGAAAGGGTAGTTCAGTCTTTTGTTCATTCAATCCTTGGCTTTTCTGCCTACATTCCACAAAAGCAGGCTTATTATGATAAAGATTTTTGTGATAGACATTTCTGAAATAGAAACTGGCCAGAAATGACCAACTCATTTCACATACACCATAAAATAGCTGTCAGATGACAGCTACTTTTGGTCATTGTTGACCTGGGCCTGATTTGACCCAAAGAAGGAACTGCAAGTGAAAGACTCTGTAATCTATTAGCCATCCAGTCACACTTGGTATTTTTATCTTTCCCATTTTTTAATACTTTACATGAACCGTCTTTCAAAGGTGGTGTGTTTGTCTTGCAGAATTTAAGTTAAATTCAGGTTGTGCGCAGTTCTAGTGTCGGAATAGTGAGATTCACTAAAAGTCACTCAGGACCAGACCCCAAGTTCCTTATTTTTTTCAGTTTCAAGATTCAAGCAAATTGCCATGGTCTTCAGTGGGAAATGGGAGTAAGTCCTGAGTAAGGGCTGTAGCACTTGGGCCTATCCTGAAAGTTACTAATATCTATGGCCAAGGGCTGTGTGCCCTCAGCCCTTTGCTGGATTGAGCCCATCAGAAGGAGTCAGCAACACAGCTCTGTGAGGGAAAGCATTCCAGTTTTATTCAGTTAAACTGACCGGATTGTAAATGAATATTCTGAAGTCCTAGAATACTTTCATTAAAATCTTTTAACAATGTAATGTAGTCCAATGACAGCATTTTTATATCTCAATGACAAAATGCAAATGATTTTATAATAAACCTTGTTATCCAAGGTCTGATATATAACCAATTGTGGAATGTAACAGGCTACCAGTGTTTGCCTAAAACTCTGTACCCTATTAGCAGGTGTGAATTCTTCTGGAAAGCGTGTGTTGGATTACACGGACTCCGTGAGGCAGGTGACTTCTCACCAGATATCAGAAAGGTACATACACTGAAAATTTGGTCCATTGGGCTTTCTAGTTTAGCAGCCAGTCAAATAGCTCAATGGCCAGAGGAAGACAGATACAATAGCAGTGACACTAAATGCAGACAGAGGACAGCATAGAGAGAAAACTAAATAAGAGCAATACTATGCAAACACTTGGAATGTTAGTATTTTGAATGACTGGATGACTCAAAGGATAGGGAATAAGAGACAGTTTTTTTCACATGCGGAATGGGACATCAGTTCAAACCTCTCCTAAGTCAGCAGCAATTCAAAGTTACTACTGCTTGATGGCCTAGGTGAAATGATTTTATGGTTTCAGTTCAGTTTCTAGGAGTCAGATTTATATGTATCTGTCATAACTATAAAGGGAAGGGTAACAGCCCTCCTGTGTACAGTACTATAAAATCCCTCCTGGCCAGAGACTCCAAAATCCTTTTACCTGTAAAGGGTTAAGAAGCTCAGGTAACCTGGCTGACACCTGACCCAAAGGACCAATAAGGAGACAAGATACTTTCAAATCTTGGTGGGGGGGAAGGCTTTTGTTTGTGCTCTTTTTTGGGGGGGTTGTTTGCTCTTGGGACTGAGAGGGACCAGACATCAATCCAGGCTCTCCAAATCTTTCTGAAAAGTCTCACATATTTCCAGCTTGTAAGTAAACAGTCAGGCAAGGCATGTTAGTTTTTATCTTTGTTTTCTCAACTTGTAAATGTACCTTTTACTAGAGTGTTTATCTCGGTTTGCTGTAACTTTGAACCTACGGCTAGAGGTGATTCCTCTGGGCTCTTTAAGTTTGATTACCCTGTAAAGTTAGTTTCCATCCTGATTTTACAGAAATGATTTTTATCCTTTTCTTTAATTAAAAGCCTTCTTTTTAAGAACCTGATTGATTTTTCCTTGTTTTTAGATCCAAGGGGGTTGGATCTTGATCCACCAGGAGTTGGTGGGAGGTAGGAGGGGGGCTGGTTAATTTCTCCTTGTTTTAAGATCCAAGGGGTTTGGATCTGTATTCACCAGGGAACTGGTGAAGAGTCTCTCAAGGCAACCCGGGGAAGGGAATTAGCACATTTGGGAGTGGTGGCAGCGGACCAGATCTAAGCTGATAGTTAAGCTTAGAAGTTTTCATGCAGGCCTCCACATTTGTACTCTAAAGTTCAGAGTGGGGAAGCAGCCTTGACAGTATCAATAACCACCGTTACAATGAAATTTGACCACACTTTGGTTGGAAGCCTCAGCAGAGAAGCAAAGAACCAGGGGATATTGTAGGGAAGATTGAACTGCTGGTGATATAATATTTGTCCTCTGGATACATAGAGGATTTCAGTCTCCATGGTTGATAACAATGCAAGTTTCAGGACTAACAAATTCCCTTACACGGTACTTCCTCGAGAAACAAGAGAGGACTTAATAAATATTAAGAAGAGAGTTGGTACAGAACCAAAACCCCAGATCTGGAACCAAATACCCCAAAGTTTAGGAAGTTCCATTTCAGTTCATTAGACAGACTGTTTCAAGCTGTGATCTCCGGTCCAAGCCCACGTTCAGATCCAAGGTGATTCAGGTGGATTAAACAGGACAATATTTAAAATACAAAGGAAACTACTTTAGAAATTAACTAAATTCCTCTTCATTTATTGTACTGGAGATTCAATTGCACAGGAGAACTACATTGCATAGGATTTTTTTAAAACACGCAGTATTGTTGGATACTCTCAATAAAGAAATTCTTAAATAGTCATCTAGAAAACTGCAAGTGGTATGCAATAGTGATATAAAAGTGAGATTCCTTAAGATAATCTTTCCTTGATGTGTTAATGTACAATTGTTTCCCCATACAATAGCAAGTACAGAGGGCAAGAGAAAGTATGCTGCTCCTTTGTGTCGCTTCCCCCCACCCCCCATAATGCTCTACAAACTAAACACTATTCAAAACTGGAACAGCGCCTTGGTAGTCTTAATACCAACTGCTACTGGATCATGCAGAACATAAAGCAGATGGAACATATTGCCAACAAATTTCCTTGCCAGCTAGCCAATCAGTTGAAACCATCCATAAGTGGCAGTTGAGATAAGTGGACCATATTTTTTTAAAGAAAAAGGTAAGCCAGGCAGGATTAGTACTTATTCTCAGACACAGCACAGAGGGCACCAATCAGAAAACCAAAAATGATATAGCCAATGTCCCACTCTGCATAGCCTAGCAATTCAATGAAAGTCACCCCATGTGCTATGAAAAAAGTGTCCTAGTAAAAATAACCAAGGAAACAGATCACCTTTACTCCCTGATTTAACAAATATTCTAAAAGATGTCTGGTTATCATTATGAATATCATAATTACAATGACTTGAATACTGTACTGTATTCATGAAGGACTTGCAGTCACTTCAAGCTAAATTCCAAAAATATCACCCCCACTAAAATCAGTAATTCAGAGACAGATGATGTAATGCCAGTAAAGCTTCTCTACACTGTAACTTTGTCCCCAGAACTCTCACTTCCTAGAGACAGTACTTTACAAGAGTTACAATCACAGCATAAAGACTTGGATGAGGCAAAGCAAACACCAAGGCAGTCTGGAGATACAGGGTAGTCAATGGCCCAGATTCTCCACTCCATCTGAGTTATGCTCTGACATATGATGGGGGATTGTGGCTCCCTGATCCTCAGCTGCCAGGTCCCCATGGAAGTTAGAACACAAGGGAACATGTTCTAACTTCTGTCACTGGCATACAGTCCATAATGGATGTTAAAAAGGTGGAGGATCAGGTGTACTGGAGTTCTGCTGTACCACATGCCCCTCTCCCCCCCCCACTTAAACCAGGGTGAGAGGAGTGATTGGTGTAGTCAGGTTAGACACACTTCTGACAGCTTTCCTCCAGGGGAAGAGTTCCCTTACTTACGTTTTAAGTCTCTTGTATGCTGCTTAACCAGCATAAAGTGGCCTTAGTGGCTTGGAGAACCCAGTATGTGGTATTTGGAGATCTGAATGTTCAAATGAATGTGCCCTACAAATCCCTAAGGGCCTGATCTCACATGAATAGTCCCTTTGACTTCAGTGCTGCGTGATCCAGAAGTAGTTGGTTGCGAGACTACTGAGCAAAAATGGAGAGGCAAAGGAGCATCTGTACTCCAAACAGGACTGCTTATGCAATCTGGGTCTGCAGGATCAGTTCCTAAGAGAGAGATATTTGACTAAGTTACTTTGGTTTAGACTCAAGAACAGCACTTCTAGGCCTTTCTAGAAGGGTTGTGTCTCTTCCATTTTCCAAGTCCATTTTGGCTAACATACTGGGTAATTTGAATTTCCCTAGTTCTCCTGGAGTCATGTACACTTGTACTTATGTTCCAGTATGCTCTGCTTCCTATTTTCTGCTGGGTTTTCCCTGGACACTTCCAACAGGGTTTGGTAGAACTAAATGAGCAGTCTATTAGCAGAGCATGAGCAGTCAGAACTGATGCATGTGTACAGAATATGCCATGGACAACCAGAAAAAGGGAGTGGGCCACTAAGCATTATACAGAATTGCAGAACTGACTTAAAAAAGATAGGCGGAGTGGAAGCTCCAAACAGATGAAATGCCCAATATCTGATTCACTCATCAGTTCTGTCAGGTGGAGGAAATTTTGATTGTCTAGTTTTGATAACAAATATTTACTGTCAGAAAATACTAGTTTTTGAAACATTGAAAAAAAAATCACATCTCACTAAATGATTCTGCTGGACATAGTACATAAAAGCTCACCTGAGTCCCATAATGGTTTCTGATTTGACAAGATGC
Organism: Malaclemys terrapin pileata; assembly: GCF_027887155.1. Classification (NCBI taxonomy): domain Eukaryota; kingdom Metazoa; phylum Chordata; order Testudines; family Emydidae; genus Malaclemys; species Malaclemys terrapin. The sequence goes on along the minus strand of NC_071513.1, from coordinate 14,169,920 downwards.
ACAAGTATGGGAAGTCAGGTTGATTCCTGTATACTTTGATTAAATGGCAATCACACTATGTTGCTATTTTGTTTTCAACATCTCAGACATTTACTATTACAAAGCAAATTTACACGCAGGCACAAAGAAGGCCTCAAGTGAGACAAAAATATTCTAGTCTCATCAGATGTCTTCTGGAAGGGCAGCAATCTTTAAATTACATTTCATGTAAAAGCACATTTAAAAAAACCTAATATTACAGCTTTTAAAAAAATGTGTTTAGTGAATTTAAATTAAGTCAGAATGATTGTGACATTTTTAAATTTTGCTTATTATTAATAAAAAGATCAATCAACAGCAAACCAAATGTAAAAGGGAATTAGCATCTTCAATTTGTGCATTAGTTTAATCTAGGAACAAAGTGAGTGTTTTTGCTCTTTCTATTTTGGCCTACATTTGCTCTGCAGGCTTAAAGCAGGCTTCATAAACATATTATGATCACCCAAGATTATCATTTTCTGTAAAACCCTGATGTGATTCAGATGCCAGCTTTCTTCCTTCGGGTTCTTTTTTATCTTTTCCCTAAGTCTTTATGCCTTTCCTTGGGCATGTATGACTCTCCCCTGAAAGATCAGTTTCCTAACATATCCTAATTCACAACATAATAAAATATACTTCTTATCACAAACTAGGCATTAACTCACGCATTAAAAATCATGTTTATGGAAAAGTTCTATGAATTCCTTTTCTTTGTGCATCTTTCAAATTCCAAGCCCACTACATTCAAGTGGGTGTAGAGGCAATTTAAATTTCAACAATGTTCTTTTACTAAAGCATAGCATTACCTATTATTTCTAACTAGTGGTGAACTCAATTACAATTGATGATGGGCAAGCTTCAAAGGCTTTGGAGTTTGGCTTTAGTTTGGATGCTTATTCACACACTGGTAACCTTCATCTGCAAAACTATGCTGAACATTTCATAAGGCCAGGCTTTTTGCTTCGCATATATTGACGATGCTGGAAATATGTAGCCTGCTTGCTGCACTTGTGGCCTATCCAATACCCACTGAAGTACAGGAGTCTTTCCACTGAATTCCACAGGCATTGGAGCAAATGCAGTCCCTGAATTTGACATTCCTACATGTGCCCCAGAATTTGACCATTCTGCTGTCAGCCATTTCGTATGTTCAACCATTGCCAGCTGAAACCCAAACATCACATAGCTCGGGAAAGTTGTGGGACCCTGAGAGGCAAGGCCATGCAACTGCATGGCTGCAGTTTTGCTATCAGAATGGGAGGAGAATGGGACAGGAAGTTAAGGTTCCATTAAAATAGAAGGAATGTTTGGACAGCCTTGGTTTTAGGTGCCTCTGACATGTACGTTTTATTATTGTTATGACTAGAAATGCTTTGCTGATAAGGTGCATAATGAATTGTTATTGGCTGTTGCTCGGGAAATTGCTAGCCTATTAGGGGCTATTATGAGTTATGTGCTTTTTTGGAAAAAATGTATAGAACGTTTAGTTAGAAAGTGTGCTTGGGAGCAGTCCAAAGAAGTTTTTCTTTGGGCAAGGGCTTGACATTTAAGTTCTCCAGTAGCTAGATGGAAGGAGCCTGGCTGCTGATTCCTCAAAACCATCTCTTAACTTTAGATAAATATCAATGTTTTGGGATACTCTGAAACCTACTGCAACAGCATGTGTGTGTGTGTGTGTGTGCGCGCTTAAGAGCTAATAAAAAGTAGTTTTAGGTAAACGCACTCTGGTTTATATCAATCATATCTCAGATGGAGGAATTGTGTCCCCATTGATTTATTCCTGACACCGCCTGGAGAGAAACAATAAAGTTACCACTGCTTTGGTCCTGAAAACCCAGGCTAACACAAGATCCTACGTGTTTTAGGCACCAGCATAAACCACAAGTCACAACAAATTATGTGAACATTTGAGAACATCTAAAGAGTTGATTTTGTGAGTTGGATTTCAGAACTGAATACAGATTGTTGGTGGTGATGGTGGGGCGGGAAGAAGAAAGGATTTTTTTTTAAACCTGATTCATCCAACCATAGTTATATAAATTTCCCATAAATGCTATTTTCGGACTTACACAATACAGCCAACTAAATTTGTTGCTGAAATACACTATGACCATTGTGGCAAATCACCGGCACTACTATGATGGGTCTTGCACTCTCTCTTCTTGGGGAGGGGGGTATTCAGGGCCCCGTTTCTTGCCCCTGAACTGGGATATTAACTGCCCCACTAGTGTCCTAGAGGAGGGGAGTGGAGAGGGAGGGACCCAGGCCCGCCCTCTACTCCAGGTCCCAGCCCAGGGGCCCTAAGGATAGTGGTAAACCACTTGAACTAGCGGTTCCTTCCCCTGGGCTACTTCCCTCTCCTGCCCTTCAGCTTGTCGGGGCTTTCTGCCCTCCCTCTGCATAAGCCAGGTGTCCCTTTACCTAGGGTCTTGGTCTTCTTAGCCCACCGCAGCACTTCTCCAAACTTCCCTCTGCTTCCCTCCAAACTGCTCTCTGCTCCAACACCAATCCACTGTTTCTACTCCTTCAAACTGTTCTCTCTCTGCTCCAACACCAATCCTCTCTGCTCCAACTCCTTTCCCTATCTGATTGAAGCAGGGTTTTTTTATCAGGTGACAGACTTCAGGTGCTCTAATTGGCTTCAGGTGCTCTAATTAATCTATAGCAAACTTTTTTCCCTCTACAGGAAATAAGGCTCCCTTCTAACCCTCTCCTGCTGCCCTCTGGCCATGCTGTATCACACCATGTAGTGCATTTTGGCCTGATTCTCCTCTCACTGATGCCAGGATAAATGAGGAGTCAGTATTGGAGTCAATGGATTTACACTGCTATAAAACTTGTGAGAGATCCAAAATAGGCCCCAACATGCTTTCCAGTGTTTGGGTAAATGAATAACATTATATTTGCTAATACTCCCTTAAATAAGTTAGTATTGAGCCATTTAACTTCACCTATTTGCCAAGGAAAATCTGACTGAAGCAAGATTTTAGATTTCCCATTCTTCCCCAGTCCTTCCAGCATGCTAGATGGACTGAGTGTAAGATTTTTTTTGTTATAGTAAATTATATACTGTAAGTGAAGAAGCTGACATTCTGTCATCTTATTTACAAATACTACATATAAGCATCTAGATAGTGTGATTGACTATTCATATTAAAGTGAAAGGAAGAATATGGTTTAAAATCAATGGTTTTTCTGAGGCTTGTTCTATAATCTGTTTCAATATTGTGTTAAAAGACCTTTCATCGCTTTATTTACAATACGACTCTGGGATTTTTTTTTGAGAGAGAAAAATGAAAACAAAAATGGTGAGCAATTATGTGTGTGAGAGAGAGAGAGCCAGCATGAGACAGAAAAAATAAAGTTGATTTAATTATTGCAACAGAGTGACACTGAAAAGGCCTCATGTAAATCCATTTCACCTGAGGAAACTTGAAATCTGATTGAGAAGCAAAAGTTTTGTCTAAGGAAAACTGTTAAAGGGCTTCAATAAATAGGACAAACTTCTCAGAATTTAGAGAGAGAAGATTAAAAAAAATGGGTCCACTTAATTTGCAGAATCCCACAGCATGCCCACACCAGCAGTAGGACTGCCCATCCCGACAGATCAATCATGTTTCAGCATTCTGGGGAATTTGGATTTAATTTAAAAACTGTCAAAAAGAACATCTGAACTGGAACCTTAACAGAGAATCTTAAATGGTTCTGCAGCCCTCAAAAATGCATTGAAGGAAGAATTTAAGATGCGCCAAACAGTATTACACATATGTCTTCCTCCATTTGGAAGAAGCGTGGTGGAATAAACTCCAGGGAAGGAGTGATGGTCCTGAAGAAATAAATTTTAAGGGGAGAAGTAGCAGACTCACCTTTAGTTGATTGACACTGACTTTTAACAGCTTGAATCTTGGCATAAGCACCTTAGCTAAATGCTTGTCACTGAAGATCTTCAAAGGGAATCACCCGTCGTAAGCAAACTAATGATCAGAATCAGAGAGAAAGGAATATAAAACTTGGTTTTAGAAAAGTCCTCTTTATAGACATATTGTTGATATATTGTCAGCTCAAGACTGAAGATATGTGTGAGGTCTGAATGCAGTCTTGATTTAACAGGAAATCTGGCTATAGCTAAAGCAGGTGATTCAAAGTTTTTCATCAGGTTATAATATATTGGGAACATTTTTAGGGTTTATTTGCCATGAGTTTCTCTGATTTTACTGCACAAAACACCTCAAGGAGAAACCAATAGCTTCATACAGGTGTTCCTGTGACTGAACAAATAGGACAAAATGCAGACCCAACGTAAGTAGGCACAGCATCTACTGAAGCCATTGAGACTGGGACTCACTTGTGTTAGGGCAGAATTGGCTCCTGGGTGAGAAAGAAGGCAGGAGATATTATGACATACTGACATTTCATGTCCTGCCAGTGACATTAATCTTTAAATAAGCAAGCCTGTTTTACATCTCGCTGTATCATATTCAGTTGTTAGAAGTTTTGTGGGGGTGTCCTTTGCAATATTCTCTCTCACACATCTGCGATTCTGTGATGGCTCTCCTGGACTGGTTTTTAAAATGTCTACAGTAACATTTTTTGTTGCTGTTTTACTTGCTGCCATAATTTATTTTCTCGCTTTTACATTCACTATTGATTTTAATTGAGCTCACCTAGGCTCATTAGCTTAGCTTACTTGTCTTCACTTAAAAACATACACATACTGGTTATTTTCATTCTGCTCCGCTATTGGCACAGCCAAAGCCTTGCACTGTGAACAGGCAGCAGGCGCTTCCAGAGTAAAGCCCCTCTGCTTCTGAGGAACTGTGGGGATTTTAATTCATACTATCACAGCTTTAGTTTTACAAGGAACCAAACTAGACAGCTGATGAAATACACAAAATAGTTGTTTCCACCTCTTTGTTAGGGTGACTTCACCTCACATCACAGGGTGCAAGAAAAAGTCCTTCCACTCTTAAATCCTCAGCGCTGGGCTTGCATAGTACAGAGGGTCTTGCATGGATCCTCTGAACTGGGCTGAGTCTTGCCCTTACAGCAGATACTCTTGTCTGATTAACAACAAAAAGGGTTGATCATACATATTTGCCATCTCAGAAGTTGTTGCATCAAGGAAGGTTAATCAGTGTTTTACTCTCCAACTGCGATCCCTCATCGGCCTCCAAATCACTTCAGTTACCACATCTTTCTCTCACCACTGCCTTACTTCCCTCCCTGGATACAAATAATCTCCTAACTACAGTGTTCTACAGAGGAGCTGCCAGACTGGATCAGACCCATGGTCCATCTAGTCCAGTAGCCTGTCATTGTCAATGGCCAGAACATGATAGATCTGAGGAAGATGCAACCCCACAGTAGACAGATGTGGGATTACCCACCCTCCAACCCCTGCAAGAAGGCTCTATTCTGATCTCTAATAGTTAGAGACTGGCTTAAGCCTGGAAGCATAGTTTTTATTTCCCTTCCAAAACTCTTCATTTAGCATTATTATAACAACTATTCTCATAGACACATCAACGTGAGTCTCTGTCTTAACAGAGTTTGCTGTATCGGGGATTTTATTCGTGCTTTAGCCAGTCTAGATTTATATGCATCACCATATTCAGTCCACAGAGGTAATCTATCCCCAAGAGCTTATGTAGGGCCATGGAAGAGTAAAGGCCATGTTTTCAGTATTGGTGTCTATTTTTTATGTAGAGTATAGCAATTCATATCCTAGAAGCACGTGTTTCGTCATTAGTCATTTCTTCCCCTTTTCTCAGTACCACCTTCAGTAGGCAGCCTCACACAGCCAGGAAACTAGAGTCAGCCCTCATCCACAAACATCTCTTCATAAACTCAAAAGAATGTTTAAATGTCAAAAATGTTTAAGTTCTAAAGCATTCCACTGATTTACTTCTTTATCCTTAGCTACAGACATGTTGTTGTCTGAATTAAAGTAATTGATTTATTTGATGCTGGTGGTTTAAGGCAAACACAAAAACCTTTCAGAATATTATAGAGCAATAAAGGCCAGGAAAAGTTTGAATAAAATCCTTGCCATAAACCAGGAGACTCTCACCTAAGAATTCCTCTAGGATATAATTAGAACTAATCAGCATGCAATCTCTAAACCAATTTCAGTTCCATGTCCTGGCCTGATTCCAGGTTGTGCTGAGTCTAGAATATTAGCTTCCATTAGATGACATTTGGCTAGCTTCTCTATGAGCTTGCTCAGGATTGGAAGGTTTGACATTAGGCAGTAGTAGTAATAATAATAATAATTAATAATACCACCACCACCACCTAGCTCTTATATAGAGCTTTTCACCAGTAGCTCTCAAATCACTTTACAGAGGGAGGTAAGTGTCATCGTTGTTATTTTACAGATGGGGAAATGGAGGTACAGAGGTACAGAGAGGTGAAGTAACTTGCCCAGGGTCACCCAGCAGACCAGTGGCAGTCTGTGAATAGAACCAAGGTGTTCTGAGTTCAGCTACGGTTGATGTATCCAGGGTGGGTTTCTTCAGTGTCCGTTGAACTATTCCATGTTTGAAGGAGGAAGGGAAGATTACTTTTCTGAATGAGGCACTGGATAGTTCAGTCAGGAGCAATATAATTTGTTCTTGACTCTCTTTCACAAGCCATGAAGGGCATGAGAGTCAGAATCACAAGTCTTGGGCCAACGCTCCTTTAGGGCATCCAGAACTTCCTGATGAGTGGATGTACTGAACTCTGGGAATGCACGTAGACTAGGTGGGTGCAAACAGAGCATATCCATGCTGCCTGAGATGCTTCACAAATGTGCTTTTCAGCACAGCAGGATGATAGTTCTTCACAGCTCTTGGAGCTCAGGCCTGTTGCAGGCACTCAGGATTGATGAAACAGTTCACCACCTTGGATAGCTCCCTGGGACAGGATTTGGCAGCTTCAGTGGAGGTTGATAGGAAATCTTGTGATATCCAGCCTCATCACAGTCTTGGAAGAATTCATTATTCTATATTATCCTTTGTTTTCCATCATCAGTTCATGTTTCTGTGATATATAGGAGGTCAGCTTAGATGATCTGGTGGTCCTTTCTGGCCTTAAACTCTACAACTCCATGAATGAATTTGAATGAAATGGTCTCACTTGAGCACACTGTTAGTCACTGGCTCAGTCGTGACTCAAAACGAGAGTAAAGCAAAATAGAATTTACTTATGTTTATAGAATGTTTTCAGTTTCCTACATTTTCAGGCTCATGAGAAGCATTTATTTTCCCCAACTCCTCTTACTTCTAGCATAATTTGGCAATGGTCCAAAACTGCTCAAAGGTGAATTCCAGCACCCACTTATGCAGACTCAAACACAGAAAACGAGAACTATGGCAATCAACCTTTTCTGGCCTGAAAATCCTGAGCCTGTGTCTCTTTATGGCAGATTTACATTTTAAAGCAGAGACCCTCAGAAGTGACAAAGGTGAGGGAGGAGTGAGTGATGGCTGCATCATTAATAATAAACACTGGGGGAAATGTCAGTATTTCAATTTAGGAGCATCTTCTGTTGTCATGACAACATGATGCAAAGTGTTCTCTTAAAGAGAAACATTGCAATTTAAAATGAAAAGAGAAACTCAACTAAAATGACAAGTTTATGTATAATCTCAAATTGATAAAACAAACACAGTAGCATGTATTAAAATAAATACAATTTAAGAATATCAGAAATCTAAACAGAATTTTTGTAAAATGACATCCACAACATAAATTAGTTCACAAACTTGAGCAACTTTTTTTAGCTCTCACCAATGATAAAGGTTACAACTCTGATCCCTCTTTATATTGCAACTTATTTTTTACATATTTACTGCCATATAGTCAAAGAAAGTGTATGGATTGGATATGATGATTTTACACACTGACTTACTATAAACTAGATGGATGTATTATCTGTATTACAGTAGTTCTTGGAGACCCCAACCAAGAACAGGAACCTATTGTGCTTGGCACTATACAGAACACTTAAAGAGAGACCATCCCTGTCCCAGAAACCTTACAATCTAAATACAGAAGACAGTCAAAGAATGGGAGAAACAAAATGCCATCTCCACTTTACAGAGTGGGAACTACGTCACAAGGTACGTTATGTGAGTTGCTCAGAGTCATATGAAAAATCTGTGGCACTACTGGGAATTAAACTAAGGTCTCCTGTACTCCAGTCCACTGCCTTAATCACAACACTGTCCTTCCTTTTTTAAGCAAGGAGGTAAATCTATGACTTCATTCTTCCTTGAAACACAATAATAGGTTGGTTTTATTAATACTTACATTTATCTAATATATTGCAGTTAACTCCAGTTCAAACTAGGCATAATGTAATAATTATCTGCACTTGGAAGTTGTATCATTCTGTGGGATATGCTACTGACAGTGTTAAAATGAACAGATTACATCAACAGTAGTAGTGAAAGAGAATGTGTTTTCAAGTTACTCTAAATGAACTCGTTAAGAGGTGGTTGAATTTTTTCCCATAAAGCTAGAACCTCAAAAGGTAGTAAAAGAGATTATAAAATTCCCAATGATAGCTCAAGCTGTTTTTAATCTATATGGTCTGCTACACATACAGTGCTAAAATATCTGATTGAAGAACTAATAAATTATAAAAGTTGGATTTGCAGTTTTACTTGATGGTTACCAAACTGGAAGATTCTATAGGAACAAATAGAGAAATGTGTGTCTTACCACCATTGAAGAAACTGAAATCAACTAAAGTAGATTAATCTTGCCTGCAACTGAGCATTGGAAGTATATGCACTGCCATTTATTATGGAAGTGCCTAGGAGTCAGCCGAAAATAGACCTTATGTGCTAGTGTGATATTACCCGGGTACAATCTGGACTGATGGACAGCTGTGTTCCCTCAATTCTACAATCTGGGATGCCTTTTACACTGCTTTGCCATGAGAGTGACCACTCCTGGTCTGCTCACACACAGCCTCCAGCATGTAAGTTACTCCCAGTTTCGTTGTATGAGTGCTATAGCCAGCCACTCATGAATTACACTACAGGACACCACCAGCAAACTCCCCGTCCCAAACTGTCCCACAGAAATGTGAGTTTTGTGCTGTGCAGCACCCTCCTGGACAATACAAGCTCATATGAAGTCCGTCTTTTCATTAATAGAAAATGACTGCAGAAATTCCGCTATCCCACATGAAGTTTCCCCAAACACTTCAATCCAAACACACTGGTTTAGCTAAAGCAATAAAAGAAATGTATTAACTACAGAAAGATAGATTTTAAGTAGTTACAAGTAATAAGGCATAAAGGACAGAATTGGTTACAAAGAAATAAAAGGTAAAATGCAACCAATACCTAGCTTAATAAGCTAAGTGAATTCAAAGCAAAGGTCTCTCTCACCACAGGTTCCAACAGTCTTATTGGCTGAATCTTTCAGTCAGGATCTTCCCCAGTGCAGTGTTGCTCCTTTGTTCTTCAGGTGTTGCTGGTGTTGGTAGAGAGAAAGGGAGCATTTGGGGCATTAAAGATGTTCAGGAGACAGAAAGTCTGTGTGGACAGGAATCTCAAGCTGCTTCTTTGTCAAAATGTAGATTCTTTGCCCACACCCTCTCTCCTGCAGAAGAATGGTCACTTAATCAGGTGATGGTCCATTTGATCTCACTGACACCAGGCTGAAGCATTGGCTAGCTTCTTGTCTCTGGGGAACTGGTTTGTGACTGCCTTCCAGAACATGGTGGAACAGATCTCAGTAATGTTACACAGTGGAATCTTATAACTTTACATACAATGTTTCCACACATATTTTACCCAAACTGTAATGATCAGCAACTCATAAGTTTTCAAAGGATACCTCACAGTGCATGTTTTGAAAAAGTTTCACCGTTATCCCTAAAAGGGGTGAACATAGGGATTACGGACTGTCACAACTAAGCACTGTATAAACTGCCCAAAAGGCAGCTAGTTGAGATAGAGGGGATCTTACTTGTTAAAAGGTCACAGGTTATTTGCCTCCCCAGTTAACGTTTTGTCCCCAACTATCACAGCTTCTAATGGCCTGTAAAATTCTAGGTAAAGAAATAACTCATTTTAGACTAGAATGTGCCAAGATGCATTCTGTGCTAAGGGGCAGCACATTGCTGCAAGAGAATCCCAGGTAAAGAATTACACCCCTGGAAATCAAAATCTTCTGCCTATATCTCTCTTACACCATAAGGGTAATTTGCCACTGGCCCATACCAGAGTTATATTTGTTAGTTGCATATTATGTGAAGGTGTGAAGAAAATGTGATGCTTTGTATAAAATAAGCTGGTGGACCTAAGTCCCTTTTCCAATCCACAAAAGAATCACCATGACAACTGGCACTAATTAGAACCCATGCTGGAAGTCTGAGAAGACAGGGTGAAGACAGCACGGAGACTGATCTATATTGTTCTGGAGATGGGTTAAGTGGATTCAGGAAACTTTCATGAGCAATACATTTACTGAAGGGCCAAATCCTGCCCACTTTACTCCATGACTAGTCTGATTTGCAATTAATAGAACTACTTCAATACTGTTCAAGAGGAAGGGCATCCTGGTGGTTAAGGGACTGAACTAAAACTCAGGAAACCATGGTTTGATTCCCAACTCTGCTATTATCCTCATGTGTCCATGGGTCTCTCACTTAATATCTATGTCTCATTTCCCCATATATTAATGGTATGATTATCCTTTTCTATCCTAAGTCTGTCTTGCCTACTTAAAACTGTAAACTCTGTGGGGCTGGGACTGTTTCTGAGTGTGTTTGTGCAGCACCTAGCACAACAACAGGGCCCTGGTCACAGCTGGGCCCCATAGAAGGATGGTGAGCAAAATTTGGCTGAAGGAATTACCATCATCAGTAATGCAACTATGTAGAAACTGCAACTACTTATTCAACAGATCTGCTTCCTGTGTGGGTTCAGAGCCATATCTGATTACATTGGTGACAAAAATAAATATTGGAATCCATTACTCCTGTGAGTACTGTGAAGCCAACACAGTTAAGGGAGCATGACTAGGTCCAGATTCTGAATTGCCAGTTAGAAAAATACATCATTATACTTGTAAACTGGGCTGATTTGATTAGGAGTCATTGAAAGACAACTCCATGATGCTATTATAATGACTTTTCAGAGTATAGAACTACTTCAAAAAGATTTCAGAAGGAAAAACATGAAGAAATTATAGATTCACTATTGTGTTTGAAAGGGATTTGAACTTCTAAGAGCATCACTGCGAGAAATAGAAGAGATGGGGAAGATTACATATTCAAAATTGTCATCATATCTCCTACAATCACACCTGTGGCTTGTTGACTCTTGGCTACACTGCGAGAAATTATCAGAGTCAAAGCTAACTGTGGTATCTTCATAACATCAAATCAATGTTATAGCCAGTACCACATGGCACAGCAGATTATATTTGCTTTAATAACTTCATCAGTAACATCTTTTCAACATATTTCCTCTGTTTGAAATATAGTTTGTGAAAAGGAACAAATGCCCATTGGAACAATAAGTAAAGAAGCACAGGGATACTTTGCAGGTAATAGAAAGAGAGGTCTTGAGTTATCATCACTGGGATTTGAGACTAAGGAAGGCATATGAACTCTGGAATTTGGCCTTAAATCAGTTTACCCAATTTTCTACAAATAGAGTTTTTACAATCTGGTGGAAATTCCAATTATGTGGTCATAAAAATCTCCACACTGTCAAAGTCTTATTTCTGAAGGCTCCCAAAGAGTCATCTTTAAGCAATAGTTTTTCAATTTGCTCCAACAACAGACACACAGGAAGTGTGAGCTAAAGGATGGCCCTCTAGCTCATGCTATCTCAGTCACCTCTGTGACATGGAAGACAATAGAACAATCACATTTGTTTTACTAAAACACACTGGGGGACCAAAGCACCCTTACTCCTCATTAAAAAACAAAGGAAAACACACACTCTCCCACAGAAAAGGACAAGGAAGGACTTCATGGTTTGGTTCAGTATTTTATACAATGCTGTAAAGATTTTTTTGCCTTAAGAAAACTGCTTTAAAATGGTTAACTTTGTTTTAAATGTTATGATTGGTAAGATGGAAACAACAGTATGACAAAACAGTAGTCACGTAGGGAGTTTGCAGTTGTCTCTGTGCTGTGTACACCCTGGCCATTCAGAACTTCAAGGTGGCAGTGAAAGGAGAGCTCAAAGACTCCTGGCCCTAAAAGTGCAGGCTCCCAACAATTTGAAATAAAGGAAAGTCTCTGTTAGCCAGGGGCGGCTCTAGCTTTTTTGCTGCCCCAAGCATGGCAGTCAGGTGGCCTTCAGCAGCATGCCTGCGGGAGGTCCCCGGTCCTGCAGATTCGGCGGCATGCCGAATTACTGCCGAAGCTGCGGGACTGGCGGACCTCCCGCAGGCGTGCTGCCGAAGGCTGCCTGACTGCCGCCCTCTCAGGGACCGGCAGGGCGCCCCCGTGGCTTGCTGCCCCAGGCACACGCTTGGAGTGCTGGTGCCTGGAGCCGCCGCTGCCCAGAGACGTGACTGGAGCAGAAGCTGCCAAGGCCAAAGCCCTGAGCCCAACACTGGGCTGATGCAGCGCACTCACTTCTGCATTGCCTCTGCAGATGCATCTGATATCCCCACGGAGAGGAAGTCCTGTCCCCAGCCCGGCAGACAAACAGCTAGGAGGCCCCTACTGGGTTCTCTGGCTGGGGAGATCCCAGCAGGACAAGGAGATCGGATTTCACGGAGCAGGCCTAATTCGATCTAGCCAAGAAAGGCACAACAAGAACCAACAGCTGTCAGCTGCAGCCAGAGCAATTCAAATAAGAGGCAAGGCACCCATTTTTGACAGCGAGGGAGACTAGCCACTGGAACAAATTCCCCAGGGGAGAGCTGGAGTCTCTGTTTCCTGGTGTCCTACCATCACAACTGGGTGTCATTCTGGAAGGGGCCTTTTAGTGAGTTACAAGCAATTGGGCTTAATAGGGTGCTGAGAGTGTGAAATTTCATAGCCCGTGAAATAGAGGCCAGATTAAGAGACTGAATTGTTTCACAACCGATGCCTCTATGAAAACTCAGTGTGGAGTGAGGAACAGACTCTGCTGTTTTACTGGGTGGCCTGGTTGCTCTCCAGAATCAATAATGAGCAAGTGGGGAGATCCAGGGTGCAGCTCAAACATCCAACCGGGCTGGCCGGGGGCAGGCATCAGGCCTGCCAGGGAATGGTGAGTGTGGCAATGACTTCACAAAGGCCTCTGGCAGGAACTCAGCCTATTGGGCAAAGATGATGAGGTGGCTGTAACCTCACAGAGCTCCCTTGACAACAGCCAGGCAGGACAGTTATGCAGGGCAGGGGGAACCTCAGAGACCCCTGTAGCCTTGCTGCAGCAAGCCTCCATTTCACGGTCTCTCCCTGAGGACCAAGAGACGGTTGGTGTTGAGATTCTTTTGGATTTTTTTCCATTCTGTGTGGATTTTTTGGAAAGAAATCGTCATCTGTGTAGAAGGTAAGAAAAAATATAGGCTCTATGTACGAGATAGGGGACTCTGTCCTAGCAGATTCTCAGGTTGTGATAGAGAGGTTTGATATCTCTGTACTGGGCACTGGCGCAACCACTCCTGGAATATTGTGTCCATTTCTGGTGTCCACAATTTGAGACAGATGCTGATAAATCAGAGAGGGTTCACAGAAGAGCCACAAGAATGATGAAAGGATTAGAAAACCTGCCCTGTGGTGACAGACTACAGGAGCTCAGTCTAAGAGAAGGTTAAGCGGTGAGCCTATGGGAACAAATATTTACTAATGGGCTCTTCACTTTACCAGATAAAGGTTATGAGCAGACAATGGCTGGAAGTTGAAGCTAGACCAATACACACTGGAAATAAGGTGAGTATTTTTAACATCAGAGTTTGGAGCAATTCACTGAGGGTTGTGCTGGATTTTCCACAACTGGCCTATTTTAAAATCAAGATTGGGTGTTTTACTAAAAAATCTGCTCTAATTCCTATGGGAATTATTTTGAGGGACATTCTATGACCGATGTGAAACAGAAATTCAGACCAGTGTGGTTCCTTCTGGGCTTGGAATTTATGAATCTGAGACTTGCTGGGGGCATTTGGAATTTGTCCCTTTTTGCTTCCCTCTTCCTCCTTGCCTCTTGACTCTTCTTCTCTTTTCTCTTCTTTCATTTCTTTCCTCTGCTCTTCTTCCTGGGGAGGGTGGGGCTGTGCTCCAGCTGTCATTGTAGGAGGCCTCACAAAGAGGTGGGGCTGGAATTATGCACTGATGGTGATCTCCACCATAGTGATCTCCTGTGGCAACTAGTGCTTTTGCCCGGGTGTTGAGAATGCTCCGCCTCCAGGTCTGAGAGTCTCCACACTGATCGGCCAAGTGTGGGGCTATTGCTGAGTTAATAGGGAGGAGACTCAGGCACTCTTGGCTGAGTGCAGTGAGGCCTAAGACTCAATTCAACGGCATTTGTTTGTCTGTCGCTAAGGCAATAATTTTTGAAGGCTACATTCAATTGAATCCAAAATTTCAGGGAATTTCTAGGCATCAGTGGGAAGAAGCTTGTTGATTTTGGTGACATTTGGAAAATAACATCACCAGAAAAGCCTGATTTCCACCTGTGCCACTTACCTTGGTGCTGTGAGCTGAAGGGCATTGTGACTTGAGAGTGAATTCAGCCAGTCAGTGCGAACTCTCCACAGATGATTTGCATGAGTCAGTAAATGAACCTGCAGGTTTCCGTGGAAGCGATGCCCAAGGCAGGCCTCAGGCTTAGGGTTGATGCTCAGGGTTAGTGGAGTGAGTGAGCGACAGGTGGCTGAGTTACCTCTGGTGCCACAGTGGTACTGCTCAGGTTCCTCTGCCTGCTGCACCTTCTGGGCGGAGACTGTCAAGGGGAAGGTTTTGTAGATTTGAAACGTAGAAACCAGGAAGCACAGAAGAGGAATGGCTTAGACAATTTGGCAATAAAATGTAGGTTTTGTGGCAATATCCGGTGCAATTGCTACTGGTTCAGGGATGGAGACAATATTCCTGCTCCTCTTACCATTTCTCAGCAGGGTGTTGGACTAGATGACCTCCTGAGGACCCTTCCAACCCTGATCTTCTAAGATTCTATGATTCTTAGTTTGGCCTCCATAAAAGAGACTAACTAGAGTTCCGGACACCTGTTTGCTTAAGACTGAGCAATAAGGCACAACAAATTACTGATATGAATTTTGCTGCCTCCTCTCCTTTAAGAGAATATGAGCAGTTTATGATTCTCTCGAATGAAGTAGTTCTTCTAAAATCAAGGGGAATACCAATCAATGCCTATTTCAAAACCAAAAAACCCCAAAAGGGATTTTTTTTATTTATCCTGGATTTTTAAAATGTAAATTTAAAAACAGTTTGTTTCTTTAACAAACCTATTGGGGATCAAATTTAAAACTATGACAAGCTATGTTAAGGCCTAGAGTAGCTCTAGTCTAGTAAACTCATTTAAATAAATACATATATAAAGGAGTCCATGTTTGCTGCCAAGTTTCAGAGGAAGTCAAATCACTGAACTGTTGGAAGTCATTGGCTAAGCACCTGGGGGTCCAGAATTGTTGAAATAGCCAGATTTTGGCAGCAATAGCTTCTTCTGCAGGTGTAGAAAGAATATTTTCTTCATTTCAGTTGATGCAGCTACTTCATTCCAATTTAAAAAACTGATTGGGAGTTGAAAAAGGATGAAGGCTTCTATTCTTCTTCTAATATATGAATAAACACTACAGAGAAGGAGATGTAAGCTACTACTTTGAAAATCTGGATGGATGATTATAACCAGGAACAATCAGTTCAATGCATTAACTAGAGATACGTCTTTACCTCCGTTTGTTTGAAATGAAAAAAGAAATGTTTCAGTCAACCTTTTTGTTTTTATGTATCCTGCAAAACCAGCAAGTCAACATGTTTTAATGGTTACCTATTCATAAAATCATAGACGACTAGGGCTGGAACAGAGCTTAGGACATCATCTAGTCCACCCCCCTGCTCAAAGCAGGACCAACCGCAAGTTAATCATCCCAGCCAGGGGTTTGTCAAGCTGAGCTTTAAAAACTTGTACGGATGGAGATTCCAGCACCTCCCTAGGTAATGCCCCAAACAACAACAATCACTCATTGTCCTTTAGAGCACAAGGGCTCTAACACGCCTGACGTGCTCAAATCTCTCTCCTGCTAGGACTTAGAGAATTTTCTCCATCCCCATGATACAGAGGGAAAGAGAAAAGAAGTGACTTATCTCTGGTCACACACCAACGTCATGTTAGAGCTAGAAAGAGAAGCATAAGAAAAAAGTTGTATCCAAATGTTTTGCAGTTCAAACTGATTTCTTGAGCAAAGGAAATTGGATGTGTGGTTGGTGAACTGAAATGATACATTCTGGTCTCCACGTGTTTCTAGATGTTGTGTATTTGGTTGCTCTGGTGATAGCATCTTGTGTTGCTATGGCAACTGAGTTAGTTCATTAGGGGATAGCCCAGCCAGTTTTGGCTGGTTTGGTTAGTTCAGTGTGTGTAAATAAATGGTTGCTTTTTAGGGCTTACAATTCTCTGGTCTCCAGTAATTTCTTCCTAAACCTGCTGCCCCCAAGGATACAACACTAGATTGATGAACTAGTAGATCCATCCCCTCACACCTCGTTTTTATGCATAGATTGATGGAGGAAAACAAGTTTGCCTGTTTTGTGAACTCCCAATGGCTTTCTTGAATTTCAACGAACTAGTCAATTGAACTGAACTATTTGAATAAACTGCAATGAAGAACTGAAGGAAATATTTTCTACCCCTTTCAAGGAAGCTATTGCTGTCCAAAGCTGGGTTAGCTTTTCAGCTAACTTTGCTTCCAGGGCCTTAGCTATCACATCAGTGGTGTGACTGCCTTAAAAACTTGGCAGTGAACATGTTCCACTTAATGTTATTTTTTCCTCTTCTATTTAAATTATTTAAGAGATTGTCATAAATTTCGCCCTTAATTTAATTTTTTTCTTGTCAAGCTGGGCCTTACAAATCTCTAAGGATGAAGATTCCACCACCTCCATAGGTCACACTCAGAGCCAGGGAGACTGGGAATAGAGCAAAACCACCAATGAAAGCCAGGAGTCCAGAATCCCAACCCCCTGGCTCAGTCACACTCAGAGCCAGGGAGACTGGGAATAGAGTCCCGCTGGCACTTCCCAGCTCTGGAAGGGAGTGTTCCTCTAGTGGCTAGTGTGGGAGCCTGGACAAAGGCTCCGTCCCCGACTCTATCCCTGACTCCCTCGGTGATCCTGAGGCAGTGGCTTCTCCTGCCAAGACCTCTGTTTCCATCAGTGGGGTTGGGGACACTGCCCTAGAGCCCTTGGGCCTTCACGCTTCAGGAATGTGCGTGAGGTACTAGGAGACCTGGAGATGGGAGGTGTCCTGCTGGCTGTAGGTCAGTGTTGTGAACCCCCAGTTGCTAGGCTGAATTTATCCATCGCCTGGCAATAAACCATCATCTTGTTTTCACAGCCACTTTCAATCTCCTGGCTTCTACCCCCTACCTGCTGGCAGGGCATTGGGCAGCACCCTTTCCGCCCACCTGGGTGCAGGAGATCGAGGAAGAGAGCATCTGCCATCCAACTCTTTCCCATTGAGAGCAAGTGAGTGGAGTTCTCCAGAGCCATCCCCAGTGTGGTGGGAATGGCCCAGCAATAGTGCTTCCAGCCCTTCCCTTGCAGGAGATTGTTCCCCACATTGAGAGTCTTTGGGAAGGGCAGAACCTGCCAGGTGCTGAACACCCACAACCGCAATCAGTGAAATCAGTGGGAACTGAGGGCGACTCCTGCCTCCTAGGATTGGCACCTTGTGAACGAACTTTCGTTGGGGACTCTCCGGGTTCTGCTCTTTCTCTGGCCTGGGAGGGAGCGGGGCCTACTGGGGTGGAGGGAGCTGCTTGTCCAAACTAATGGAGAGCCCCATTGCTCTGAAAGGACAAGACTCTCCCAGTATCACAGGGCCCCATTGGTGAGGGGGAACATTGGGAGCTGCCTGTGCTGTGAGTTGCTGCCACTGTGTGTGGACGGCAGCCCCATGCCCTGGGGTGGGGTGTGCAGTGTGGGGGAGTTGCCTCAGCGGAGGGGAGGTGGGCAGGGGAGCAGGCAGGCCCGTTAATGAGAGGCTGCCTTGAGCCCAGATTCATGGCTGCTCCCCACTCGGTTCCAGAATGAAGTGGCTGAAGCAGATGCTGAGGCGGAAGGCTGGGGAGGTGGCTCTGGAGCCAGCAGGGAGCAGCGTCCGGCTTGCCCGGGAAGAGAGCGGCCCCTCTGTCCCCACGGGCGGGGAAGAGGCTTGTGGCCTGGCAAACCGAAGGAGCTCCCTGAACTGCTGGAGGAAGAGGAAAACACCAGCTTCCTTAGCAGACCCTGAGGCACCTTCTGGTCCCAAATGGAGGTGGCCCAGGGTGATGCTATGTCGGAGAGACCCAGGAGAGGGCGGGAGCCGGGCAAGGTGGCTCTGCGGCTTCCTTTACAGGAAGCAGAGGAGCCAGGAGCCCAGCCCCAGTGCCCGGCAGGAGCCATCCACCACCCTGGCCATGGAGGAGCCCCCAGCCGGCCCAGAGCAGGAGCTGGGCGACTCTGGCACGGGGGCCAGGAGCTCCACCTACTCCCGAGAGGCCAGCAGCCCCTCTGTGGGGTCTGACAGCCCTGAGGGCGAAGGGTCCCTCTTTGCAGGTGAGGGGAGACCCAGGGGACAGGGGGAAGGACGGGGCGGTCGGGGACTAGTAACACCCTGTGCCCATTGGCTCACCAAGGCACCAGGACTGAGCCACGGGAGCCCCACTGACACCAGTGGGAGTGGCACAGCCACCCACCTTGTGGCAGGGGATGCTGGGCACAGTCGGGGGAGCTCCAGCCTCCCCTGATGATGTTGTGGGGGGCACTTCTCCCCTGTTACCTGACACCCCAAAGTGGGGGCATTTGTCTCACGCAGGCCAAGGTGTCCGCTCCCCGCAGACACTGTCCCAGTTACAACCCCAGGGGCAGGGCGACACTGGGTTCGGGAAGCGGGGCGGCTTTCCCTGTCCAACCCCATGGGGTTCCTGAGCCCTGGAGCTGCTCTAGGTGGTGTGGGGAGGTCCCTATCTAACCGTCTCTCTCTCTCTCCCCCACCCCACTCCTAGTTGCTGGAGGACAGGGCCAAACAGCTCTGCTTCCTCCATGCTATCCCACGTCTGTGCTTCTTGGCACAGCAGCAGGGGCGGGACACCCTGGAGCCGCACATCTCAAAAGCGGCCCTCGTGGAGAGCATTGCGGTGAGTGGGACCCCGTGCCTGGCCCCTGGGGAGAGGAACCCAGATATGGGAGGAAGAGTTAGTGGGGCTGGAATGGGGAGCAGACGACAGTGGTTCCTGGGGCTGAGGGCTGGGGAGCAGGGAAGAGGGAAATTCTGACACCGATCGGGAGCTGGCAGTGGGGGAATTGTAAGGCCGGAGGGGAGGGAGGAATTGGGTGGGAGAGGGGGAAGGAAGTTTGACGGATGGGCGGGATGAGGGGCCCAGCTGGTTGGGGGTGGGGGGGTGACACTGGCTGTTTCTGCAGAGCACTTTGGTCTCCTCCCTGGGAAGCGCCTGTGGGTCTGCGGGGCCTGAGTCTCACATGCGATTTTATCTTCTTGGGGTCTCTCAGGAGCTGATTGAAAATCTGCCCCTGGTGCCAGAGCCAACCTCCGTCATCTCCAGCTCCATGGACACGGTTTGCAGCCTCAGGTACCAGGACCCTCCCATCCAGCTGCCCTAACCCTGGTGCTGATTGGGTCCAGAGCCGGAAGTCCCAGATCCTCTCTGGCCTAAATTACCTCCAGCTGTGGCTGTTCGCGTCCCCCAGCAGAGGAGGTGGGAACTTCCCCTCTTTCCTGGCTGGGGGGTGATTTCACTCCCATAACGTTAGAGTGGCCGTAGGGAGGGGATCACTGCGGGGGAGGGGGGGTCATGTCCCTGTCAGTGCTAGCACCACTCCGGTGCTGCCAAGTATAACACGGGCGCCTCTCTCCTGCCAGCAAACTGAAGCCACCGCTTGCCCTGGAGCTGGAGTCACGCCTCCTGCGAGCTCTTCTTTATAGCATATTTGCCATGGGCACTGGGCAGGATGCCACCCACTTCCAGGTAGGTCATGATCCTACTTCTCCGTCCCAGGAGCAGGAGCCACCTTTGGTCCCTGCTCCCTCAGTTTGATGGAGCTGCTGAGAATAGGGGAGGGGTGAGCAGAGCTGGGAGCAGGCCCAGGCAGGGCGGA
Organism: Malaclemys terrapin pileata; assembly: GCF_027887155.1. NCBI lineage: Eukaryota > Metazoa > Chordata > Testudines > Emydidae > Malaclemys > Malaclemys terrapin. Next base: position 14,149,621 of record NC_071513.1, on the reverse strand, counting down.
GGGGGGACAACACAAACTCTCAGGGAGGGGCCCTTCCCTCCAGGGGGGATTGTGTTACCCCTCTGTGGCTGAACCCAGTCTTCCCTCTCCTCATTCTCTGCTCTGCTGCCTGGACTCTCCCGGGGATCCTACCTCCCACCCATTGCGGTTTGGCTGTTCTATAGTCTGCTGGGTACCAGGCCCTGCGCAGAGAACTGCTAAGAGCAAGGAGTGAAGAGGCAGCAGACATCCGGCCCTGAACTCTTGCTAAGTGTCCCCGGAGTGATGGGAATGGCAGAGGCCAGGATGTGCCTTTTGGGTCTGGCCAGCCCTCCCCCGAGACCCCCCCTGGTCCCGTGACTGGTGTAGCCCCATGTCCCATGACTGACGGGTGCTCCATCTTCTTGCAGGCTCTGTACAACACCTATTTACAGGGCCTGGACACCATGCTCAGGTGCCTGCTCACCGAGACCCCCACCACAGACAAGCTGCAGCACCTCTTGGAGGTGAGTAGAATGGGAGGGTCTGGGGCGGAATTTCCCCTGAACCCCGTGGGAGGGCTGCAAAGGAGAGACTAGAAGAGTCACGTTTCCATTGTGTCCTTCCAGCTTGGACCCAAGCGGCCACACGTTCCCAGAGCTGTCAGTGCAGTGCCAGGTTGGGACCCTTACGCCTCACGGGGCGGGAGCGCGGGGGAGCAGGGGAAGGAGCTGGGAGTGTCAGCCAGAGCTCTGCATGGCAGCATTACGCACTAACAGTGAGCACCAGGCCTGGCTGGGGACTGAGAGACTGAAACCCCTGTGAGATGCAGGACATGGGCCTCTGAGAAAAGTCTCTGGCTCCTTTCTAGGGAGACCCTGAGATACAGGAGGAGCCTCAGGGAATCAGCTCTTCTGTCCTAGGGACACTGCAGTTCCCGGAGGCATTGTCCTCACGGCCGCTCCATCCATCCTACCAAGGCCTTTGCAGCCGGGGTCTGGGGTCCAGGGCATGTTCCTTGATCCTGATGTGCTGTTCATGGATCAGGAGTTCAGAGCAAATAGCCCAGCCCCAAGACCGAACATTGTCCCAGCCTGGAGAGACAATGAGCTTGTGCCCAGCAAGATGTGGGCAGTGTCATGAACCCCCCACATGAGGAGTCAGCTATTCCCCCCTGGGCACAAGGTCTCAGCCCCATGGGAGGGGGAGAGGCTCATTTGTAGAGCATGTACGCCTGCCCGCTGACCCTCCCCTGCCTCCTTCTCCCGCAGCACGTCCATTTCTGGCTCCAGTCCAAAAACACCCAGGAGAGAGTTAGAGCCATACGGTGCAGCGCTGCCCTGCTCCAATTCGCCACCTCCCTGCTCGGATTTGATGTAAGTGACCTTTGACCCCAGCATTCTGCAGAGTCATGGTTTGAGTAAAGTTCCTCATCCCCTGGCTAATTGGTCCGCCCTGGGTCTGTGAGAGACTGCATTCCATAGGCCTCGGGCTGGCAGGGTTGTGCCTGGCCTCAGGGCCCTTGTTATTCTGGAGCAGTCTGGCAGCGAGTGCTCATGGAGGGCCCTTGCCCTGGTCCCTTTGCTTCAAGCTCCTTTGGGGTCAGAAAGAGGGCTCTAGTTCCTCTCCCTCAGCACCTCCTACAGATGGATGGGAGCAGAGCTCTGGCCCAGAGGAGCTGGGGAGCTGAAGGGAGAATGTTGATGGATTCCCCTCTTCTCCTCCCACCAGACCTCCTCTGATTTCCCCAAGGCGGGCAACTTTGTGCTGCAGCTGGGTCTGTACATCTCGGACCCAGCCAACGACATCAGCCAGCAAGCCAGGAGCGGGATACATTAGCTGCAGAGGCCCCTGCTGCAGAGGAGGGGTAAGAAACCCAGCTGGGCAATGGGACCCCATTGGCGACTAGCTCCAGCTGGCCATTGAGACACCAATAGAACTAAGGTCTCTTCTGTTAGACCAACTGCAGCAGGGCAGAGATACCTCAATGGAAACAAGGCCCCTGTTTTGGGCCCCCCACTTGCTGGCCAAGGGACCCTACAGAAAGAAGCCCCCTCCTCTGAGACCGACCCCAGCTTAGATGATGTCTCACACTCATCTCCCTAATTCAGGGAGAGAGGAAGGGGACGAACATGCCAGGGAAATTGGCAGCTTTACCTCAGAGCCTGGCTCCATCCCCCAGCCCAGGGAAATCAGCCCACCCAGGGGGCAGCCAGCTGGTAAGGGGACAGGAACGGAGCTATTGAGACACGTGGAGGGAAAGAGCCCACCATGAGGGCAGGGTCAGGGACCACAGGAGAAGGACACAAAGCTTATAGGATGTCACCAGTTGGGTAGCTAGGGCCAGATCCTAACTTCAGTGGGTGGGTTCTCAGTATTAAACACCACTATTAACAGGCGCCCACTCCCAGAGCACCATGGCCATAAGGGTCCATGATTGCTGTGATGAATGAGACAAATCCCCCTTCAGATACTTAGCCACCTGGTCCATTGGGTGCCCCGAGGACCCTGGCCAATGTTCACCCAGCAAAGGGAACAGACGGAAACAGGCACTAAAACCGGATGCCAACCCTCCCCAATGGGTGTGTCTCTCTTCCCCAGGGTTGAACATCCAAGAGGCGAGCCATCTGTGGTGCCGGGACAGGCTCCAGGACACTGAGCACCTGGCCTACAGAAATATGGCCAGGGTCGGGGAGGTAAGGACTCTCCGCTGGTGCATTGCAGCAGCTCAGGTGTGGAGCTGTCTCTCCCTGCAGTTAGTGTGTTATGGAGAGGGAGGGATAGCTCAGTGGTTTGAGCATTGGCCTGCTAACCCCAGGATTATGAGTTCAATCCTTGAGGGGGCCATTTAGGGATCTGGGGCAAAAATCTGTTGGATGATTTAGTTGGTGTTGGCCCTGCTTTGAGCAGGGGGTTGGACTAGATGACCTCCTGAGGTCCTTTCCAATCCTGATATTCTATGATACTTATTTCCAGCTGACAGTGTTCGGCTGCAAGAGGCTGAGGACTCTGGGTTGGAGCCTTGCTAACGGTCCAGGCTTGTGTGTGTTCCATGGATCTATATCTACGTGGCATACAAGGGATCCCCTGGGGGGTTGAGTTAATGGAGGATTGTATCTCCAGGGATCCGGCTCCGCTCACTCTCCCTGGCTGACACCCTGGTGTCTGAGAGGGGAGCCCCTGGGTCAGTGAGTTGGGAAGCTCAGACCAGATCCCCATTGGAGTCCCTGCACCCTGTGGAAGCAGAGGCTGGGTGTGGGGTTTGCCCAGCACCATGGCGAGTCAGGGAGCAGAACCTGCCCCTGCGCTGGGCGTTGGGGTGAGGGACACCGAGCCCCTTTCCTGGGCTGAGTCACTGAACCATGACACTCGTGGGAATGTCAGTGGGGTGAGGAGCGGGAATGGAAGGAGATCTAAAAGGCCCTTTCCTCTAGCGGGTGAGCTGCAGGAGATATCGCTGCTGGGAGCAGTAGGGATCCTTTATTGTCTGTGTGAGCTGGTTCCAGAGTGCGCGGACACATTCCCAGGATGTCATGGCACCTGCGGTGAATCCTGCTCCAGAAAGAGCTATTCCTCAGTGCCTGCCACCTCTTACTGATGGGGGTTCCTTGGTCCATGGGACCCAAAGGTTGGCTGCCCCAGGACCCTTCTTCACCTTGTGAGATACTAGAGGGATTTGGAGCCTGGTTCTGGGCAACTGACAAGGGCTGTGGTGCTGTTGGTTTTAGGTCTTTGGACAGATCTTTTCAGAAGGCCAGAGAATATCCTTCCTCCAGGCAGCGCTTCTGGCAATACATGACCCCCAGATCCATGTCAGCCAGGCTGGGCTGGTGCTAACGTATTCCATCCTGGGGGAAGTCAGCCAGCTGATAGGGGATGAGGTAACCAAAGAAGGATCAACTGGGGAGGGAGCTCCAGGGTCTTTCACCTCCAGGCCCTTGAAAGTCATTCCCATCCCATCCCCATGCGCTGACCTGGGAGCAAGGAGAGGATGAACCCAGGCAGGTGCCATTGTTCGGTGCCAGCTTGTCCCCTGAGCAGCTCAAAGCAGCGCAGACCCAGCTCTCCAGCAAGGCTATTTCCCTAACATTCATCACATCAACACGACACACTGCCATTGCTCATACTAGGGGCTGCCAATTCCCCATGTGACCACTGTGAGCCTTTCCCACTCCTCAGGGCCTCAAGCCGGTTCCTAGGGCTCTGGTATCGTGTTATCCCAGCCACCCCCTGCTCTGGGAGAACTGGAGGAGTCAGTCAGCAGAGGCTGCTCAAGTGCCCCATTCCCCAGAGCCACTGTCCATGGAGTCATCTTAACAACAGGGGCGTCCCTTGGGAAAAGGTGTCCACATCCTCTCACCCCCTGGCACTATTGCCCAGAGCCTCCCAGCCACTCAGGTGGAGGAGGCGAGGGTGGCTGAGGGGATTCTGGGGAGCAGAGCTGAACCCCCAGCTGGGTTTGGAGGTAGAACAGCTCTCACGGGGGGCCTGAGAGGAATGGGGGCAGGAGTTCATTCCACAATGGTGAGAGAGGGGTTGGAGGTCACTAAAGAGGAGACAAGATTTCATCTCAGGGGTTGGGTGCGGGAATCCGTCCCTCAGACGTGGGGAGGGGTGGGGTGGAAATTCTGCCGGTTCCCGTTGCCGTTAATGCCCTTCGTTGCCATGGGTGTCTAGTCTCTGACTGATTCTTGTTCCCTTTCAGCAGGAGGATGTTAGCACAACAATCATGGTGCACCTGTTCTACATCAGGTGCTTGCGCCAGGTGCCCAAAGCACTGCAGGGGCTGTGCGCAGTGGGACACCTTTGAAGTTCCCTCTCCCCCGTCGCATGACCAGAAACTCCCACTCCCTGCCACAGGTACTGCTCTGTCTCACTGGGCCTGGGGGAGAAGGGCTGGGGGGAGTGGACATAAACCCCACAGCAGTGAGAGATACCCAGGCCAAGCACCTCGCTCTCACCACCATGCCACTTCCCGACCCCTGGAGCTGGGGCCAGGCCAGTTACAGTCCCTGCCCCCATGCCAGTTTCGGAAGCATCAGGCTGTCAGGGCCGTGGGGCTGGCCCAGAAATGAGAGCATCCGCAGAGCCAGGGGTTATCCTCAGGAACCATTGCAGTCTGGGAGGGGTGGCCCGATGTGGAGCCCCTCCCCTGCCATCACTGCTCAGACCTTCCCATGGCCCGTGTCACCCTGCCGCAGTGACTGTCTGACCATCCCCTACCTGGGGCCCAAGCCACCCAGTCGGTATCTGAACCCTTCTCAGCCAGGAATGAAACTCCTCCCTAGCACCTTGGAGCAAGGAAAGCTCCTCCCCATCTGGCAGGTGGGGTCTGAGACACAGAGGAAGGGCTGTGCTCCTGGTCACACACTCCTGGGGATAGATCTGGGAACTGGACTGGGTCCCAGGCAGGTCCCTTTCCCCCAGGGGCACCTTCGCTTTCTGCCCTTTATTCTGCCCTCCTGCTAGGGGGTCTCTGAGTGTGAAAGGAACCAGGAGGGTGATGGGGTCCTGGCACAATGCTCCCCTTGGCTTGGACCCCAGAGTAAGAGACATCTTTGTCATCTTGCTCTCTTTCTTTTATTCCTAGGAAGGGAGTCCCCCAATGTGGGGGCTCTAGAGCTCCAGCTGGGCAGTGCCTAGGAGAACCTGTAAGTCATCCTGGTTCCTGCCTGCATGCACCACCCTGCCCTGCCCTGCCCTCCGGTTCCTCGCTATTGACTCTGGCTTGACCCTTGGCTCTGGTCTCTGGTTATGACTTCAGCGTGACCCTTCTTGGCTCCAGATGTTGGCTACCCACGCTGGTTCCGTATTCTCCTTGCCCTTCTCTAGTCCTGCTCCAGGCACCCCACCGACCCACTCCAGCATTGCCTTCTCCTCTTGATCTTCTCCAAGCACTCAGACTTTGACTACCCGGCTTTGACCCTCGGCCTGTATCTGGACTCTGGCTTGACATTGACTTAGCTGATCTTTGGTCTCTGACTACCTGGTTACGACCTCTGGCCTGGACTTGGACACTATCTCTGCTTCTGCTTTGTCGATGGACTCTGATCTCGGTTTTGACCCTGGTGTGTCCCTGGACCATGATTCTAGCACCACTCTTAGCCTAGGCACAATCCTGCACCTCCCTGCGACCTACACTCCAATCTCTGGGCCTAATTATCAGATGCAGCATGTAACATTAAGTGGTGCAACTTTTTGCAGAAAAGCAGGCTCTCCGCAAGTAAGTGGTCCATATGCAACAGGGACACAGCAGTAGTATAAGGGCCCTACCGTCAATCAAACCCTAACCCCGCCCCTTGACCCCTTTAATCCCGCCCCAGGACCCCTTGGTCCTGCCCGCCTGTCACCGGAAGTCCCACCCATGGGGGTATTACTTCCGGGATCAAGGTGGCACCTGACCGGAAGCAAGGTGTGTCATGTGACCCTTCTAAGAAGTCCCCCCACCACCCTCTACCAATCAGGAGGGATTTCCTCCTGCCACCACCCTCTACCAATCAGGAGGGGAACGCCCCGAGAGGAGATTTTGACCAATCAGGCTGACTTCCGGGGCGGGGGGTGACCGGTCCAGAAGTGGGTCGTGTGATCCCTCTAAGAACTCCCCCCACCACCCTCTACCAATCAAGAGGGGTTTCGTCCCGACAGGACCTCCCCGAGAGGAGATTTTGACCAATCAGGGTGACTTCCAGGTTGGGGTGACCCCTCTGGAAGTGAGTCGTGTGACCCCACTAAGAACTCCTCCCAAGGACCTCCGCCAATCAGAGTGCAGCACCATTGCCCCATAAGTCCCAGGGCCAGACAGAGGAGGCGGCCATCTCTTACCAAGGACACGTGTTTTCGAAATCACGGAAAGGCTGCTGAGAGGAAACATGGACTCCTTCACCACCCCCGTGAAAACTTTGGACTTTGTTTTAGCCCAGAGCACCTTTGGACTTGTGTGGAGAAAGCGCTACTTCAGCGACAGTTCCGAGGAGGACCCTTTGACCCAGATGTTGATGGATACGTCGTAACCCGACCCCGCAACCCTCGTGAGGCACCCCGATGAGCATGACAGCCTCTCTTTGTCCACCCCCTCAGAGGTGGAAGGCGATCGCAGCTTGGGGGAGGCACCGGCGGACAAAGCGAATGGAAAAGACGGAGCTCAGGTAAAATGAATGATTAAGAAGTGGTGGTCAAGGAGGTGTGGGTAATGGGGTAGGAACCGGGGATTGCGTAAATTAAAAAACAAGCAGTGGGGGTGCTTACACGGTTTCTTTTCTGAAAATCTCTCAACAGGTCGACAATGCCTTTTTAGAGGCCTTTAAGAACTTACACATCGGAAGCCTTGTGGGAGTAAATATATCGTGCGTCAGCTGTTTTTGCTCATGTCTGAGACACAGATCTCAAGCCGAAAAGGACAAAATGGAAGAATGAACCATCTGAGACTCCCTTATAGTAGGGGTCATGGCATCCATTTTTACAGGTTGCTGTAAAAGGTTGTGTTAAACCAGGCGATTAATAAAACTTATTTAAATGTGTCAATATGAATGTGTTCCCTTTCATACTCGTGGTAGTAAAAGACGGTACCAGTAACAGTCATGTCTACACAGAAGGCTCTGTTAAAGAAAATATATTATGCCCCCGGGGAAGTTGGGAGCTTCGGTGGGGTCAACCCTCTTTTTCAAGTGGCCAGAAAGCATAGTAAAACTTTAAACAGAAGACAGGTAACAGCATGGCTTTCAGACCAGGATGCTTACACTTTACACAAACCGGCTCGAATACATTTTAAAAGAAACAAGACCATTGTTTCAGATGTGGATGCGCAGTGGCAGGCAGATTTGGTGGATATGCGCCGGTTCTCCAAACACAACAGCGGTTTTAAGTACATCTTAACAGTGACAGACATTCTATCCAAATATGCCTGGGCCTTAGGCCTAAAAGACAAGACGAGTGGTGAAGTATCCAAGGCCTTTAAAGCTATTTTCAGTGACGGTCGCGTGCCTCAAAAATTACAAACCGAGTGGGGGAAAGAATTTTAAACAAACCTTTAAGTGGATTGTTAAAGCGGCATGGAGTTCACCATTTTGTTACCAATAATGAAGTCAAAGCAGGGGTTGTGGAGCGATTTAACAGAACTTTAAAAACTAGGATGTGGAGATATTTTACAGCCCATAACACCTTTTGCTACATTGACGTCTTACCTGACTTTATAAAGAGTTACAACCAGAGCTTTCACAGAACTATACATACCAGACCCATTGATGTTAACCCTTCAAATTCTCTGAAGGTATGGAAAACAGTTTATGGAGATGGTTTTAAAATAAAACCGGTTGTTGCCCCTTTTAGAAAAGGTGACCACGTGAGACTATCTAAAACCAAAGGCGCTTTTGAAAAAGGTTATGAACAGACGTTTACCGATGAGATATTCATAGTGGATGAAGCCTTAACCAGGGGTCAGAGACCTGTATACCGAATAAAAGATTACGAGGGTGAGGCAGTTACTGGATCTTTTTACCCTGAAGAATTACAAAAAGTAAACCTTAAACGAGACAGGATTGAAAAAGTTCTAGCATAGAAAGGAAAAGGGAGAAAAAAGCAGCTACTGGTGAAATGGTTGGGGTGGCCCGATAAGTTTAACAGCTGGGTGGAAGCTTCTCAACTCTGTGACATCTAGACATGAACAAAAAAGATTCCTTCTGCAAAGACAGAGAGAGAAAAATGAGCAACGGCGGGTTTTACATTACTTTGCCCAGCAATGCCAGCTCTGCAGTTTTTCCCCAAAACACCATCTCGAACTTTACAATACGGCTAATTAAGCCCTTGGATCTCCTGGATGCCTGGGAGGTGGGGTTAGTGGAAATACAATACCCGCACAGCTGGAATACTATCAACGAAGACACCCCTTTCGAAATCACCTTTGGAGCTACAATGTGGAATTTCATCCTACGACAAGGTTATTACTTGAGCATACCCGAATTACTGGAGCATATGAACAGCAACGTGGCTCGTCATCCCAGACCGCCTGAGGTGGTCATGAACTACGACCCTGTGGGTAGAAAAGTGAGACTTAAATCTACCGATTTTATGTATGTGTTTTCTATTGGCGGGGAGCTAGCTAACATTCTGGGTTTGGGCCCCAAACGCAACGTCCAAAAATTCCCCTTCTTAGCAGACATCACAGGAGGTTTTAACTCCTTGTATCTATACATGGATATCATAGAACACCAGTTTGTGGGGGACTTTTCTATTCCCCTGTTACGCTGCGTCCCTGTCCGAGGAAGGAACAACGAGTTTGTTACCATCACCTACGATAAACCTCATTACGTACCTGTCAGTAAACACCACATCTACACCATCACCATAGAAATAAAGACAGATCAGAACAGACATGTCTCATTTTGCTTCGGCAAGGTGATCATCAAGCTGCATTTGCGGCCGCGGAGAGAGCGAGGTTTCTAAAAACGCAAAACCTTATTATGGCGATCCCAAAAAATTATGGTGACTCCACCATCTACAGGAACTATTACAAAGCCCAGGCTGGATACGCCCTTCCTGGATATCATGAGGCCCCCGTGATGTACGGGGCGGGTGTGGGTGGAATATGTCATAGCCTCTTTCGAAAAGCCGTACCGCTTTTGAGGAGGGGGCTAGAGATTATTAAACCCCACGTAAAACCGCTGCTCAAAACATAGCTAAAGATGTGGTAGGTCATGTCTCCCGTGCTGTTCTGGAGAAGGTGGGGAATACAGCTTCACAGGAAGGATCGGGGCTGATGTACATTAAAAGGAGGAAGAGAAAGAGAAATACGTCATACCCGGGACGCACAGGTCCCCCAAAACCCTTTAAAAGAAGGGCTTTGACACGCAGGGCCGGCCATAAGCGGAAGTCCAAGAGGAAGCTTGGGCGAAAGAGGAGACGCGCTCTGTCTGGTAAAAGAGACATATTTTAATCAACATGGCTTTTGTTCACTGCGGGTCTGAAGAGTGCACCAAATCTAAACTAGACTTGTTTCAAATAGCCCCTACACAGACCAGCATCGAGAAAAGCATCTACATCGAGGTGCCTCTATCGGCCATTATGGAGTCTGCCTCCATTGACTTTTTTTATAGCAGGGAATGGCATAGATTATATGGATTTAAACAACACGCTGCTGTACCTGTGTTGCAAGATTGTAAAAGGAGACGGAACTGAACTTGCCATGGACGCCGAAGTGGGCCTGGTGAATTACCCCGTGGCCTCTGTTTTCAGTCAGATGGATGTCACACTGGGAGACCACCTCATAAGCCAAAGCAACAACTGTTACCCTTACAGGGCCTTTATAGAATCGGTGCTCAATTACAGCGACGACACCCTCGCCACGCAATTTTCTGCCGGCCTGTTTTACAAAGACACTGCTGGACAACATGAAGAAACAGAGTTGGATGGAGGGAATCTAGGGTTTGTGAGGCGTGCAAAGCTGACAGCCGAGAGCAGAACGGTAGAGCTGCTGGGCCATTTACACAGCGACCTGTTTTTTCAAGAAAAACTTTTGTAAAACGGAGTGGATGAGAAAATTAAACTGACGTGCAGTAAAGACGCTTTCTATTTAATGGGCAGTGCGGCTGAAGGCTTTAAACTGCGCATTGTATCAGTGTCCCTTTTTGTGAAGAAAGTACGGGTGGCCCCAGGAGTCTGTCTGGGGCACGCGGAGGCCCTGCTTACCGCTAATGCTAAATACCCCGTGGACCGTGTGGGAATGAAAGTGTTTAGCATCCCCGCGGGCAGCAGGGTCAGTAACCAGGAGAACCTGTTCTTGGGACAGTTACCCAAAATGCTTGTCCTAGGGTTTGTGGATAACGATGCCTTTAGCGGAAGTTACACTAAAAATCCCGTTCATTTTAAACATTACGATATTAATTTTGTGGCCTAGTATGTGGATGGTGAACAGATACCAACCAAGCCTCTGCAACCAGACTTCCATGCAGGACGCTGTGTGAGAGAATACATGAATTTGGTAAGACGGCTGGTAAACACATGAAAGATTGTTCTCTGTTAATCGGCCGTGAGGAGTTTGCACAGGGTTACACCTTGTTTGCCTTTGACCTGTCTCCCAACCAGGAATGCGCTGATCACTATTCCCTGATTAAAACCGGGAACCTGAGAGCAGAAATACGTTTTGGGAAGGCTTTAATGGTTACTGTCAATATGATCGTGTATGGAGTTTTTGACAATGTCATAGAAATAAATCAGAGGAGAAACGTTCTGTTTGACTACATGTGAACATGGACACCGTGCAGCTCTCACATGTCTTACCAATGGACCCTTACACAAAAAAGAATTTCTTAGATGTGTTCCCTTGCGATTGGCTCCCAGGAGGCAAGATGTCTCAGAGACCCCTAGGCTTGGTGGTGAACACGCATCCACACAACCAACCGGATGAACACTGGCTCGCCTTGTATCTGGCGGAGCGTAACTGTGGAGAGTTTTTTTGACTCATATGGGCACCCCCCGAACAGTGTGTTGTTTCCTAAAAGCATTATGAAATTTTTAAACAAAAATGCCACAGACATGGTGTTTCACAGTAGACAATTACAAGACCCCAGCTCTGTCACCTGCGGCTATCACTGCTTGTTTTTCTTACATCTTCGTAGCAAGGGTTTATCTTTTGACCGGATTTTAAAATTGTATTCTAACGACTTAGTGCAAAATGACCGGATGGTGATGAATTTTGTAAAAAATAAATTTAAATTCTTGGGCATGCCTAGCCTTGCTGAAACCATGTTTCAACAAGCCCAGATATGTGTATCTTGCAATGATTTTCATAGCCATGTTACCCAATAAAGCACCTCAGGTGAGGGGTTTAAAGACAATTGATGTTTGGTGGGTTAAAAAAAAAAAAGTACACAGATTTTTTTCTAAGTTATAGAAATGTTTTATTTAAAGCAAAACATTACCAGTTTTTTTTTTTAATTTAGAATGTGAAAAACATTACACACAGCCATTCAGCTCTTTTAACCAATTTTCGTTTTTTTAGACGGCAAAAAAGGGGTCACGGTTTCTTGATCCACCCCGCTGTCAGCAGTTGAGGCCTTGAGGCATTCCAAAAGTTCTTTGTTGGCCGCATTGCCCATGATGGAAGATGGTACATTCAGTTCCGCCATGGCATTCATAAACACATCCCATCCTTTAGGTACATGTCTGCCAGGAACAGAGCGGGTCTGGGTGACGGCCCTGACTAAGTCGAGCATGTTAGAACCATTAACCACAGAGCCTTTGTACAGAAAAGACCCTTTATCGTTCCATGAAGAGAGATTTTTATCCTGGCCCAGCTTATTTAGCAATACTAATGCATTTTTTTATAACACTTATTTACGTTATCCAACACCTCCTGAGCAACAGAGTCTGAGGTCTTTGGTGTTTCTGGGGGTTTGGCAGTCCCAACTGTTCCTGTTCCAGTAGAAACAGACTTATTTTCCCTTTATCCACATCGCTCTGGTTCACGTACATTAGGTACCTTTGAAGCACGGCGCTGTAAAGTTTAGCCTTTTCGTATTCAGCCAAGTCAGTTCTTTGAAGAACAGACTTCATTTCAGTATCCAGTAAGCAAGTTGCGGTTGTTTTGATATTTTCCTCTGCCGGAGGGGGAGCCCTTAATTGCTCCAACTGCTGGCTGGGCTCCAGGAACATTTTTTCTGCATACTCCATTATCGATTAGTTAAAAGCCCCGTTATCAGAGGGATAGCAAAACTTAACAGAGGTCCGATAACCCCCCCAGACTGCTTCACCAGATGCTTTTTTCTTTTAAGTGAAACCCTTTTATTACACAAAGTTTTTATAAGCGTGCGTTTCTTTTTCAGCACACACACTTGATTCTGTGTTAAAGGTACGTTTCCTTTTAAGGTATTGAGCGCTATTTCTGAGATGGCCGCTACTAGATCGTCAGAGGCCGAACACAGTATAGCCCTCCTTTACTGTGGGGATGATTTGCTAAGTAATTTTAAAAGGTCCAGGTTTCTCGTCATGCAGCTAGACATGTTTTCGGTCAGCAGCCCCGGCTGTCAAAAAGGGGTCTGCCGATAAGTCATCTCTTTTTATACCCGGCTGTTGTTCATTTCAAAGTATAAACCGCCAGCCAGTCTGGAGGGAAAAGACCAGTTCTTAGGCTATAAGCTTCTGGTGTGGAAGCATTTAAATCCACCACCAGGTAGCCATAAGGTCTTTTGGTAGCATCCTCAAAAGCTTCTAGAAAGAATTGAGCTTTGGTGGGGTACATTTGTCGAGCGAGCGTAGCAATTTGTAATTTATCCCTGGGGTTTTAGAACAGAACCATGTACTTTGTGTTTAGGTTAATCGTGCGACTTTTTTTTCCCCTGACAAAATATGTTTTGAACTATATACATAATGCTCAGGTTTCTGTGATGCACGTACTTGGTAAAGGCTTTCTCGATTTCATCGCTTTCACAAGCAGAGTTCATCAGATCGTCTATGATAATCATATTTACTTTATTAGTAGGAAACAAACTGTCATCGTCAAAAGCATCAGGCAGCCCCTCCACAAAATCGATAAAGGGATATTTACAAAGCAGTTCTTTATACAGAGGTTGCCAACAACTGTAACACCACATGATATTCTCAGGCATAACAGACAGTGTGTGTTTGGCATTATCCAACATATTTTTTATAAAGTAACTTTTCCCACAGTTGCTAGGCCCCACGAGAATTGCAGAAAAGGGGTGTTTCCACCTCGTATCCATTTTTTCAAAAGCCGTAGGGCAGGGTTTTAAAACCTTCTCCTAGGACCCTCTTGTTGTAAACCACTTTGTGTCTTTTTAAGGGTTTTTGTTTCTATTTGCCACTGGTTTTTGTTTCTTACGATAGAGGGCTGCTGCACCTCTATCTTTTTTGAGGTGTTTTCTTGCAGACCTGAGCAATAGTCCAGGACTAGATCTTTCAAACTGTTGAAGTTGATCTTTTCGCAGTTTGCTACGTTTAGGGTAATACCTTTGACTTTCATACAGGCCTTTCCACCCGACAGCTTATACCCATAGGTTTTCGGGCCTGCCGACACAAACTTGGTGATGTGTTGATCTGGCGGAATCTCGCTCGTGAGGTCCCCTAAATAATCCCCCAGAGGGGGATTCCAGTCACCCTCCCTTTTCACAAATATCACCGAGTCAGTGTCGTGATACAGTCACCGCTCTTGCAAACTGTCTAGGAGGCTGTATAATTCTAAGCGGCCATAAGCGGTGGCGAAACAAGCTATGAAAACATTGGTATTGCCAGAGACAGAGTACCGTTCTTTTGCGTGCTTCCACGACACGCACGCTGTTTCATCATCGATAAACTCGCAGGATGAAACCTCATAATTGGGGGAGAACAGGTACTGCAAGAGTTCGTCAGGGTCTCTCACGATGCTGGTGTTGGGTAGGTTGGATCTTTGGCCGAATTTACCCCACAGAGAATTTAAAAACAGTTTAGCGATTTGGCGTTTAGCAGGGTTTGATCTGATCTCATGTTGGTGTAAATGCACGCCTTCTTTCTGGTCGAAATCGCTAACGTACTTATTGTGTTTCTCCTCGTCTGTGCACCAACTGGGATACCCTGAAGCCTCTTGTTTCTGGTGGAGGTGTAATTTTATGTTCTCTGAAAAGAGTTTCAGATTTTTCATTAAAATGCCAGATTTCATAGATCTTAGCCACCATGTACCCCTTTGCTATGGCCGCGTTCAATTCCACCGTGCTCCAAGTCCCCAGGATGGCCCGCTCCTCGTCAGTATGGGTGCATGTCTCCCGCTGCTCGGTTTCCGCACAGGTTCGGCATAGCGAGAACATAAGCTTGCCACCCACTCTGACAGGTAACAATGGGAAAAAGAGGCCTCGTGGGGGGTACACTAACTTTTGCAATTCCAAAATAATTTGCAAGGGGTCCAAATGTGTCAGACTATATCGGGGTGTCCGAGAGGGTATTCTTTGGTTTTGTTTACGAAAGGGTACAGGCTGGTAAAATTATAATAGTGGATTTCTTCCCCGGGGTTAGGCTTGTAATATAGGCAGATAGCGTTTGTCCTGCCCCCAAAAAGAGCATCCTAGGCACGAGAGGCTGGGGTAACTGGGCTCAGTTTAAAAAGTCTGCAAGCTCCCTGTCTGTTTCTTTCATCACCTCCCACTCGTGCTCCCACTTTAACTATGGGATAAAGTGTTGCAGGCACATGCTTGTTCTGTTCCCCCTCATGTGTGTTTGGGCCTTCAGGTTCAAGAACAAGCAAAAATGTTAGTTAGTATTACCCTAATCCCTATACTATAGTTAAAATGGTTTTTACCTTGGCCTGGTGGTGAAATGCAGTTTAAAGTTACTGGTTCCATGCTAAACAGATCACACTACAATAAACATAGGCACCATTATTTACTAAGACAGCATGGGCAAAGAGTGGCATTATATAATATATTGTTTCAGAGTTAAAGACAGCAAGTCTTACCTCTTTTTGCAGTCCAGCAGCTATTCAAGAAAGTTTTCTGTTGAAAAGGACAAGCTCTAGCATACCTGAGGTTTTTATACCATCTTAGCCCATTGTTTCAAACAGACTTCAACACAGTTGCTAACAGGTTAATTTAATCACCCCTCCCATAGCATTCCCTTTTGTGATCTGGGGTAGTGAAACCATTTGGTCTGCACAACAGGGCTTCCCCCCCCCGCTTTAAGTTAAAATACATTTGTGGCTTTCTTACAGTATTAAACAGTACCCATTTCCAAGTGGGGGCCCTTTTCAGATCTCAATGAATGTCTTGGGGGTTGGTTGTTTTTTAAAACATGTTTCTTTCATGCTTAAAGTTTGGGGGGTGGGGTTGTTGCCTAGAAAGAATGACCCATAGCATTCAACCAACTCCTGGGCCATATTTAAACTGTCCAATAGCGTTCCACCAACCCCAGGGGTTATATTTAAACTGTCCAATAGCATCTGTGAATTCCTGAGGTTTAATTTCATTTCATATTAAGCAGAACTCACCATCCACACCCACCCACCCCTTACTATGGGTGCACTCTCATGAAATGTAACCCTATAGCAATGAGGGTAAGTAATTGCAGTCACCCTGGCTATTCAGTGAGGGGGGTGTGTGTGGTTAAACCCATTCAGTTCAACAGACTAAGGATAGCTCAGTGGTTTAAGCATTGGCCTGCTAAGCTCAGGGTTGTGAGTTTAAGCCTTGAGAGGGATCTGGGGCAAAATCAATATTTGGTCCTGCTAGTAAAGGCAGTTGTATGAGATAGGTATATCTCCATATTAACTCTATTGTCTGAACTAGCCTTGTTTGTTTTATTGTAAGCACATTTTTAGGATTTTTTCCCCCTCCCACCACAACATACATTTCAGCTTTTTGCGATACACACACAAAACCACAAGAGCTAATTCTCACAAACAATTTATTTTTTTATTTAAAAAACTTACAGCTCCTTGAAAACAAACCAAACTGCTTCATTAAAACCTTTTAACTCACATAAAAGCCAAAGGCCTTCTAACAAAACACAGATAGTCACAAACCCCCTTTTCCAAAATTTACAGCTACCAAGTTTTATATTGCATGTTTGTCCCCTCACCATTCTCTAACTTAATCCTTTTAGATTTCTTACAAATAGTTTTTTTCTTAAGCAGGGTTCTATAACTCTTTGTGCGGACTAGACGGTCAATATAACGCTGTAAGCAGGCATCTTCCGGTTTGGTCATATTCTTTAGAACACGGTCAGGGTCTGCACTGAATTGCACAGCATTTATAAAGGTCACCCCTTGCGTTAAATGTTCTTGGGTTAGGCACAGACATTGCATAGCATAAACTATGCCAATAACAGTGTTTAATAAGCTTTCCAAACACAGCTCAGCACACAGGCCCCGGAGCTTGCAGTTTATATCCACTGAAGTCCAAGTCACACAGTCATGGTGCCTTTGGCCTGGCGCATCTATGACACAGCCCTCACAATCTTCAGAAAGCTTTTCTCTAAGGCAATGTTTAAGGATAGCATAAACAGCAATGTGTACAATAGTCCGCATGACTTTTTTACGCTCACGACGTGGCACTGGCTCAGTTAGTTCTATGCCAAGCTGCCTCCTAAACTCCTCATAGTCATCATCCTCAGAGTCCTCTTCAACAACTTGTATCGGCGTTGAGCAAAAACATGGTGGGCCCAGTTCATCTTCGCTGCTTGATGCAACGCTGTCCAGGGCCTGCAGGTCCTCTAGAAAGGCATCGTCAAGCTGTTGAGAAATTTTCAGAAAAGAAACCGTGTAAGCACCCCCACTGCTTGTTTTTTAATTTACGCAACCCCTGGTTCCTACCCCATTACCCACCCCTCCTCGACTGCCGCTTCTTAATCATTCATTTACCTGAGCGCCGTCTTTTCCGTTTGCCTTGTCCGCCGGTGACTCCCCCGAGCCGCAATCGCCTTCCACCTCTGAGGGGGTGGACAAAGAGAGACCATCACGCTCATTGGGGTGTCTCACGAGGGTTTCGGGGTCAGGTTCCGGCGTATCCAGCAACGGCTGGGCCAAAGGGCTCCTCTTGGTCACTCCCTCCTCCTCCTTGGAACTGTCGCTGATGTAGCATTTTCTCCACGGATGGTCAAAGGTGCTCGGGGCTAAAACAAAATCCGAAGTTCTCACGGGGGTAGTGAAGGAGTCCATGTTTCCTCTCAGCAGCCTTTCCGCGATTTCGAAAACACGTGTCCTTGGTAAGAGATGGCTGCCTCCTCTGTCTGGCCCTGGGACTTATGGGGTAATGATGATGCACTCTGATTGGTGGAGGCCCTTGGGAGGAGTTCTTAGTGGGGTCACACGACTCACTTCTGGAGGGGTCACCCCAACCTGGAAGTCACTCTGATTGGTCAAAATCTCCTCTCCGGGAGGTCCTGTCAGGACGAAATCCCTCCTGATTGGTAGAGGGTGGTGGGGGGAGTTCGTAGAGGGGTCACATGACCAACCTTGCTTCCGATCAGGTGACACCTTGACCCCGGAAGTAATACCCCCATGGGTGGGACTTCCGGTGACAGGTGTGGGGGGGGGGGGAAACCAAGGGGTCAATGGGTGGGGCTTAAATGGGTCAAGGGGCGGAGTTATGGTTTGATTTACAGTAGGGCCCTTATACTACTCACACCACACCAGGTGTGAACAATGACCTCACTACATGAGCCTGGCCCGATGCTGCCCCTACTGGAATTGTGCAATGGAAAGGACTGAAAATGTTGGAGTTCCTTTAACCAGCCTCGGCCCCTGGACCTACTCCACCATTCTTGACTCAGACACCCGGCATTCCTGATAAATGCCCGGATTACATGGATACCTTTGAAAGAAATGGGGACTCGTTACCTCTGCACTGGGACTATGACTGCCCTATTGACCTACAGCCTTGGTTGAAAGTTGCCTTCACCAGTATTTACACATTGTTGGAACCAGAATTAGTGGCTCTCACGTCGTACAGTTCTAAAAACTGGTCCTAAGAGTTTATGAGCAAACATGCGTTTCCCACGGGTGCCCAGGCCTTTTTTGGGAAGAAGAAATGTGGGACTCTACTACACCTCTCTTTAGACAATCAGCCCCTGAAAAAAGTGATCGTTTGGAACCATTACCCCCTGCTGTGAATCCCACAATTGTTGGCTCACAGGAAATCTGCAAAGTTGTTCATTAAACTTCATCTGCGAGGATTTCCAATCTAATTCTCATTTGGGCAGGGGACAAATGGAAACCAGATTTCAAAGCACACTATGGGCATTTTAACTGTCTGATATGCCATTTGAGCAAACTAATGGTCCCCTCACCTTGCAACACGTCATCAGTGATGTATTTGGGGACATGGTGGATCCACACAGTGCCATCTATTCAGGTGACATACTTCTCTTTCTGGAGAACCCAGAGCAGCACGCGCACCACACCCGAACCTGGAGAAGTTTCGGCAGCAAGGTCTCAACATGGAATTGGAAAAGCGTACCTCCAGCCAACTCTCCTCAGAGGTTTTGGGATACATCCTCTCCCCAGAAGGTGTTACGATTGAGCCAAATAAAGTGGAAGCCATTCATAGATGGGACGAAGTTTGAAGTCCTCAAGAAGAGCAGCGCTGCCTAGACTTCATCCGCTTTACTGCTGCTTCCGCCCAGGGTTCTCAGAGCCAGTAACCCCCACGAGAGCTCTCCTCCACATAATGGCCACAATCGTTTGGTCACCCAAGTTCCAACAAGCCCGCAAACAGCTCAGAATTGCCTTCACCACTTCACCTATTCGGAGGCTCAGCATTCATCATGGAAGTAGACGCATCTACTATGACCACCAGGGCCTGCTTCATTTGGTGGTGCCAGATGTGGGCTGAAATGCAGACTTAGCTTGACTGACGTGACTTCTGCGCTTTCACCAAGGCACCACGCACCAAACTTCTTGGCATCTCAGGCCTCTGGAGACCCTGCCCTGGCCATGGGCAACCATTGCCAGGAATTTCACTGATTCAAATGGCCACAGGATGGAACTGACTCTCATAGATCACCTGACCACGATGGCGCACTTCATCCCCTTGTGAACATGTACTGTCAATTGAGAGGACAGATCAGTTCCGAGTTTGCAAAGGCCAATGACACCTTTATTTTGCTAAATGTAGCTTTCCCACTGATTTCATGCCACACTACGAATGGCCTCTCCGAACTTCCCAGCTATCGACCTGGGTCACCGTCAAGAAGAACGAAGGGAGCCCCTTGAGGACACCAGGAAGGAGTTCAGATAGTGTCTGGGCTGCTGATGACAAGAGGGAAGCCATTTGCTGAAGGGAGGTACAAAGCCCCTGGCACTGACTGATTCCCTAAGTCCCATCTGTTGCAGCAGTTCCTGACCCATACCCCTTGGGGATGACCTTCTGATCCGACCCTCCTCCTCTGGGTCTAGGGAGCAAACTCTGGGTCTCTTCCCTCACTCTGCACAATCCAGGCCCAGAGTGTCCGAGCCCCTCACAAATAATGGGACTATCCTCCCTTCTCCTCCTTGTGGGGGGACTAGTACCCCCATTTTACAGACAGAGAATGAAGGTGATGAAGTGACCTCTCCAAGGTCACACCTAGCAACGTGGGGGAGAGCTGAGAACTGGAGTGGGTTCTACAGGAGTGCCCTCTCCACAGGGGCAGCTTCACTTTCTGCCCTTCGTCCTCTCCTCCCCTCTTGGCCCGTCTTTGAAGGGGCTCTGAAAGGGAAATGAGCAGGGGTTTCCTCCCCACTCTGCCTTCCAGGTTCTGGGATCTGTCCATGTCGCCTACAGCAATGCAGCCTGCAGCTGGCCCGGCTTGGGGAGCCATAACCTCATCCTGTAAAATCGAGAAGTACTGGCTCTTACTGATGCGTTGATGGAAAACCACACACCCCACCCGGAGATAGAAGCCACCCATTCCCAGGTTGTCCTGAGGAGCCATGATTCCTCCAGGAGCTGGGGAAGGGCACAGTGATCAGTTTGTCAGAGGTAGGGGAAGATCATGTAAGGAGAAGGGCTAGGAGAGGAGGAGCATGAGCTAGGCTCTGTATTTGGGCTTGGCAGGGATCAAGAGAAGGGACAGGGGCTGTTAGAGGGCAATGGTGAGGTACAAGGGGTGTCGGAGGTGGGGGCAAGGCCTGAAAAATTCAGCTACATTAGATCAATTGTGCCAGAGAATCACCGGTTGAGGTGACTGAAAGCTCTGAACTAGGGCTGGCCAAAAGCATCCTCCTCAGATGGGAACATCCCAAAAGTCTGCAGAAGCTCAGCCTCTGAGGTGAACGTTGTGGCCCAAACCTCTCTCTGCTCTGTACCTCACAGGATTCCCACCGGCTGTTCCAATCCAGGATGAAAACTATGTCACCAAAGTCTCACAGCACCGGTGCAGTGAAGTGCCACTGAAACCCGCTGTGATGCGCAGACCTTGCCCTGGCTGTCTGCACAGGGCTGAATTTCACCCCTTCCAAGTGTAAGTAAATAATTGGCTGAAGGGCTTTTTCTGGTCGGATGTGGTTCTGGTGGGAAAGAACCATGGGCATTGTTAACCTGTATTGCGCCCAGGACTGGTGCTTCAATGATGCCGCAAAGTGCTGATGCATTGGATTTTTTGGATTTTTTCCCCGCTTTTAATCTACTCTCTTTTAACAGGTATTCTAAGGGCACCCTGTGCTTCATGTGGGCATTCTTGGGTGTGTAGATTGCATCAGACCTGCACCGGCATAAAGAATAGTGAATGAAATATGCAGACACTAAAGTTCTGCAGCCAAATTCTCAGAAACTTTCCTCTTCAATGTAGAATCAGGATTTTGTTATTAATTGATTTTTTTCAGGTGCTAAGCGGATGCTACCCTGTCATAAGAGGAAACAGAAGCAAAAACGGAAAGAATGTTACTTAAACCAATGATCAGATGCAGAGAGTGGAAACACGGCAAAGCAAACAAATGAATACTAGGAGTAAATAACCTGAAAGCAAATGGGGAAGAAAACCTCATCTGGATAACTGTGGCTCTTGGGACAAAAATCAGGTTCCTGGTACATAGCCTGGCTGAGATCATCCCTTTTCCCTGGATCCCAGACCTGGGATTCAGATGTCATTCTCTGTGTGGTGTCCTGATTTTATTCCTAGGAAAAGGATCCCCAAAGGAGGTGTAAGGATCCTGGACTCTAGTGCCTGCAAGAAGCTTCAGCCACCTTCACAGGTAGAAGTCACTGTCTTTCCTACAATGCCACTAGTGCCCTTTCTGCTCTCCAGATCTGCTCCCTGCAGCAGGACAGAGACACCCCTTAACTCCCAGAGTCCTGATTTCCTGCCATTTAAGGGGCTGGGGCCTTCCATTGCCCCCATCCCCACCATCAGAGACTTTTCCTATGGGAATCTTCCTAGAGCAGGGGAGAAATCTGTTTTTCCTTTACAACCAGTCTGCTTTGTTTATCCGAGATTAGTGGTATCTTTGGAAAACCCTAAGCGTACTGGGGTGTGAGATGGAACAGATGATACAGGAGCTCCAATAGATTCCCCCGAAGAACACCACCCTGTCTTTCTCTGGTCAGGTTAGAGCTCACCATCCATTGCGGAGGTGAAGACCAGATGGGAGCTGCTGGATCGACCTTGATGAGCCATGTCCTTGTGTGGATGAAGGACCTACATCTCAGGATGGCCAGCAGCAGATGTAAGAATGTGTCCAGGAATAGGCTAAACAACCTACACTGATAGGTAAGTAAAGTCATGGCCACATGTAGACACCACAGGAATTGGAGGGGATTGAACCAGGGTCCTTCAGCACAAGCCCCTCTCACTCATTGTCAACCAATCCAGCTCCACCCACTAGACCACGCCCCCTTCCAGAGTCACAGAACCCAGGAGCCCGGATTCTCAGACCCGGGTCTCACATCACAAGGCCAAACCCGCTCCCATTATGGGCGCTGTAGAAGGGATCATTGGCAAAAACCTCTCCTCATTCCCCCGTCAGAGACTGCAGACACAGGTGACCAGTGAAAGAGCAGAGATCTCCGCAGTGGGAAACCGAGGGGCTGCGCATTTGGGGTTTCACAGGGAAGGCCTCTGGCAGCCACTGACAGAGTGTTCCTGGGAGGAGATTTTCCGTCTCTAACAAAGGGTTTCTGTTCCCCCAGATCTCAGGCGCTCAGCAGAATGCGGGAGAGCCGAGTACTGATGAGTTAGAGGGGTCACAGGAGTCACCGTGCGGCTGTACAGCAGGTGCAGTGTCTGCAGTCACCATGGGCCAAACCCTGCACTCCAGACAACCCAGGCTAAGGCTCCCTGGATTGCCAAGGGGACTTTGACTTGGGGAATCAGTTGCTGGTGCCTGTGTCCACAACTGGGATGTTGTCATGAGGCTACTCAATGGTCCATGAAGCGCCACGCGAGCACGGGGAGAATGGGCATTAAAGAGCGAGGCTGGGACCTCTGCGGAGCTGCTGCAGTCTAGCATCCAGAAGAGAGACGATGGGAAACTCGCTTCGATGGCTGGCTACAGCCGCAGCAGCTGTCTCATAAAACTCTGCTCACGCTGTAGCCAACAGAGGCAGGACAAAGAGCCACCCAGTGAGAGCCTGCGTTGCAATTCGCAATACGCGGTTTTTCAATGGATTCTGCTGCTCTGACAGTCTATTTCCTGTAATGTGCACATCCAGCCTCCCTGGCTGACCTCAATGGGAGTTAGGTTCTCCATGCCCACAGGACAGGGCTGGCCTTACCATGAGGCGAACTGAGGTGGCCGCCTCCGGTGCCAGACTGTGGGGGGGGGGGGGCGCCACTAGGACCCAGAGTGTAGAAAATTGTGTCTGCTGCGGGTGCCTATGTATTCTCTCTGCTCGAGATGCACAGAGATGGTGGAGTGCTGTGCTGGAGGAAGGAGGGCACAAGAGACATAACAGGGAGGCAGGCGAAAAGGTGAGAGGGAATAACAGAAAGCAGCAGGAGCTGCAGGGAGAGAGAGGAGGAGGAGCCTCTTGTGTACCTCTCCAGCACCCCCAGGAGCCTGGACTGATTAACACCAGCTTCCCAGGGAGCTTCCTGTTTCCTGCTGCTTCCCTGAACCCACTTGAGGAGAACAGGCAGTCAACTGAAATAGTAGGAGCCAGTTAGGCCCTTAAGACGCTGATATCTTCCCTCACTCAGACTCTGCTACCAGTCTGCTTATTTGTCCCCTTCAATTGAGTGTTGAGAGCCACTCTAGCTGGCACAGAACAGCAGTCCTAGTGAAAGAAGAAAACACCCCTCTGGGGCAGCATTCAGAAAAAGAAAGAAAGCAAAAAAAGTTTTTCTATCTAAGCAGGAAGGAGCTCTCCTGAGATACATAGACACAAATGTTCATGGTGAACCTTCCAGCCCCAGTGAGGATGTGAGTGGTGAGGAGATGCCTGATCTTCCAGTTAGTCAGAGTGCAGGTGACCTGGCAGCTACTGCAGCATCCATATCTCCATCTCAAATGGGTGTAACCATGCACATTCCTGAAGAAAAGTGTAGATCAGAGAAGAGTGTGGTGGAGGTGCAAGAAACAGCTGCTGCTGAGTTTAGTTCCTTAAATCTAGATGATCCAGGACTGTGGACCCATTTGAGCAGTAGCCTGAGGGACTTCCTTGCATGTGCCACAGCAAGTGAAAAACTTCATGTTCCTCAAAGACAATGAAAATAGTAGCTTCCATCCAACACATTACTGGTGTGAAATCCCCAATGGTGACAAAGTGCAGAGGCCATGGCTTATGTACTCAAAAACCTAGAATGCTGCATCCTGTTTTTGTTGCAAACCCTTCCAGTCTAATGTTCCAGCCACACTGGGTTCTACAGGAACAAAGGACTGGAAAAATCTGGCTAGAAATCTGGCATGCCATGAGAAGGCAGCAAATCACCAGAGAGCATTCCATAGGTGGAAAGAGCTTGAGATGAGAATAAGGTTAAAGACCACCATAGATGGTCAGCATCAAGAGAAGATTGCATCAGAATCTCTTCACTGGCAAAATGTTCTGAAAGGCTTGTTGCCATTGTGAGAATGCTTGCTACCCAAAACCTAGCACTGTGTGGCACTTCAGATCAGCTGCATGTGCCAAACAATGGAAACTTCCTTAAAATTGTGGAGCTGATGGCTGACGTTGATGCTGTACTCCAGGAGAATCTAAGAAGAGTCACCACCCAAGAAATGGACACACCCCATGACCTCGGAAAAACAATTCAAAATGAGATCATACTGTTACTGGCAACAAAAGTCAAACAGAAGATTGTGGCAAATCTGAAGTCAGCAAGATATTACTCTGTTATTCTGGACTGCACACCTGACATCAGCCATATGAATCAACTGACTTTAATGGTGCATGTTGTAACAACAACAGAACCTAGTGAAAATGTCCCTGCAATGGTGACCGTCAGAGAGCATTTTCTAGAATTTATTGACAGGTTTCAGAGTAGCAGCCGTGTTAGTCTGTATCCGCAAAAAGAACAGGAGTACTTGTGGCACCTTAGAGACTAACACATTTATTTGAGCAGAAGCTTTCATGGGCTACAGCCCACTTCATCGGATGCACACCGAATGGAACACCCAGAAAGAAGATATTTATACATACAAACAGGGCCGGCTCTAGGTTTTTTGCTGCCACAAGCAAAAAAATTTTCGGCTGCCCCCTACCCCAGCCCTGGGCTCTCTCCCTCCCCCACCCCACTGCACCCTCCTGCCACCCCAGCCCTGGGTCACTGGTAACTCGCTCCCAGGGCGGGTCATTCAGCAGGAATTTTGGATGTGCACAGAACACAGACAGGATTGGTTCCCATATGGTTACAGAACTGCAGTAAAGTGGAACAATTTTCAGCTTGTGTGATTGGAGGATATCTGGATGAATATTATAAGACTGTCCTACATGAATGAGAAAAAGTTGAGGTGCCTTTATTATTCTTTTGTTCCATTCTTTGTTTCTATGGAGAATGCACTATCACTGTGTTCCTTTTAAACAAATAAAACTAAAACTTAAAAAAAAAAAAAAGCAATGGCTGTTGAAACTAGCAATTCCAGTCCTAATAACCACTGGGAAGCATTTCTTGCTCAATTTATTCTACTTTTTCTACAGCAAGTTACAGTGAATCAGTATATTTGATTTGGGGGAAATGAAGTAACAGCTGCCCAAATTGAGCTTGAGCACTCCTGAATTTTGAGGGTGTTCAAATCTGGAAGGTAGGTGCTAGATTCCCTTTCTGAATATTAGCTAAATCTGGAAAGGAAAAGTCAATTTCTGTTTCCATGTCTCAGAAGTGTAAATCCTCCTACGTGCCTGGTACTGTATCTAAAGCTGCCCAGGTCCAGAGCCTCCCCTCCCTTAGTTTTCATTTTAAATTCTAGTGGGATCCACATACCTCCCTTGCTAGGCTTCAGATAGAGAGGTGCATTGTCCATTTAGTCCCCCCAATTCCTTCTTTGGGGGAGAGCCCAGGGCTGGGATGGCAGGAGGTGCGGGTGGGGGCCAGAGTTGGGGCGGCAGGGGGTGCGGGTGTGGGGAGAGCCCAGGGCTGGGGCGGCAGGAGATGCGGGTCGGGGGAGAGCTCAGGGCTGGGGCAGCAGGGGAGTGCAGGTGGGGACCAGAGCTGGGGTGGTTGGGGATGTGGGGGTAAGAGCCCAGGGCTGGGATGGCAGGAGGTGCGGGTGGGGACCAGGGCTGGGGCATCTGGGGATGCGGGGGGGGGAAAGAGCCCAGGGCTGGGGCGGCAGGG
Source organism: Malaclemys terrapin pileata (assembly GCF_027887155.1). Lineage (NCBI taxonomy): Eukaryota > Metazoa > Chordata > Testudines > Emydidae > Malaclemys > Malaclemys terrapin. The sequence continues at coordinate 14,123,503 of NC_071513.1, read as the reverse complement.
GGTGTGGGTGGGGGCCAGAGCTGGGGCGGCTGGGGATGCGGGGGGGGGGGAGAGCCCAGGGCTGGGGCGGCAGGGGATGCGGGGGGAAGAGCCCAGGGCTGGGGCAGCAGGAGGTGTGGATGGGAGCCAGAGCTGGGGCGACAGGGGATGCGGGGGTGGGAAAGCCCAGGGTTGGGGCGGCAGGAGATGCGGGTGGGGGAAGAGCCCAGAGCTGGGGCAGCAGGAGGTGTGGATGGGAGCCAGAGCTGGGGCGGCAGGGGATGCGGGGGGGGGGAAAGCCCAGGGTTGGGGCGGCAGGAGGTGTGGGTGGGGGCCAGAGCTGGGGCGGCTGGGGAAGAGCCCAGGGCTGGGGCAGCAGGGGTGTGGGCGGGGGGAGAGCCCAGGGCTGGGGCGACAGGGGGTGTGGGCGGGGGAGAGCCCAGGGCTGGGGCAGCAGGGTGGTGCAGGTGGAGGCCAGAGCTGGGGCAGCAGGAGATGCGGGTGGGGGAAGAGCCCAGGGCTGGGGTGGCAGGAGGTGTGGATGGGAGCCAGAGCTGGGGCGGCAGGGGATGCGGGGGGGGGGAAAGCCCAGGGCTGGGGCAGCAGGGGTGCGGGCAGGGGGAGAGCCCAGGGCTGGGGCGACAGGGGGTGTGGGCGGGGGAGAGCCCAGGGCTGGGGAAGCAGGGCGGTGCAGGTGGAGGCCAGAGCTGGGGCGGCAGGGGATGCGGGGGGGGGGGGGGAAGCCCAGGGCTGGGGTGACAGGGGGTGTGGGCGGGGGAGAGCCCAGGGCTGGGGCAGCAGGGCGGTGCAGGTGGAGGCCAGAGCTGGGGCAGCAGGGGGTGTGGGCGGGGGAGAGTCCAGGCTGGGGCAATACAAGGGTTGAGAGGGGGGGGCGGCAAAAACCTAGAGCAGCTCTGTTCCTACCATTCACACAGCAAGCTGCAGATTTCAGTTCCATACTCCTTCCCCCACCCTTTCCTCTTGCTAGTGGCCAAGGGAATGCTGGGAAATGTAGTTCTTTCCCTGCTCCAGGGCTGGCTCTATAGGCAGGGAGCTAACCAAGGAACTACAGCTCCCAGGGCCCCCTGTTGGTTCTCAGCTCCCATGCTGGATTCTTGCGCCCCTTGCAAATCTGCCACCCCAAGCAACTTCTTGCTTTGCTGGTGCCTAGAGCAGGCCCTGCTGTTAGCAAAGTAGCACTTCTGCCCAGAGTTACATCAGAAGGGAACTGACTCAGAACAAATCCAGGGATAGATAACAGCACTTGCAGAGGAGGTGACTTCCTGTTGAATCACGGCTTCCCAGAAAGGGGCTGCCTGTACTCTCAAAGAGCCAGAATTGCAGGGAAGCTGGAAAACTTGTTTTAGTTCATGAAAAATATTTATATTCAGATGATACATTTTTGGTGATCCCCATCCCATATTTAAAAGAAAACAAACCGAAACCCATCTGCAGCCTGAACGATCTGAGGGTGCTCTTTTAGTATTACAGTCCAAAGAGTTTTGCATTTCAGTTCAGATATGTTTTAACTAAGTGATACTGTATGGATGAATTGCTTAGTTTGGAGAAGGTAATCAGTTTTCATTGCCAACAGAAAGAAGTTGCTGGACTGTCATGTTTGTAATTCTGCATTTCCACAAGTCTAGTTCTAATTCCAGTGTGAATATAGTTAGTGTGCAAAACTCCGTATTTCTAGGGCTGAATGCTCACAGATCACACTGATACTGTATAACATGGGCTCCAAAGTACACCTGCATTCTGGACTTCTGGTGCAAACACCTCTTCTCACACTCTATTACAGTATGAGGAAGAAGAAAAGGTGTGAGAAATGAGAGTATGGAAGCAAAGGTTTTAGGTAGGATTCTCAGAAGCACTCAGCACTATCTGAACTCTGTTCCCATTGAAGTCAATGGTAACTCTTATAAGGGGAATTTAGGTAGGCAGAAGTTGCCCGAAGTTGAAATTTGGCCAAGATGGCATTGGCGGTAACAGCTATCTATATTCAGAACAAATAATACTATTGGCCCTAGTAAACAAGAATACTGCCAATATTCTGGATGAGTTCATATTTAGGTGATGGAGAATGTGGAAGAGTGCAGTGTCCCTGGCCATGACAACAAAGCTATAGAGTCTGAATGAAGGAGGCTGATCAAGGGTCAGAAACCAAAGAGCAAACAGGCAAAAAGGATGCCAGTCAGTCTGAAGTATTCCAAGCAGATAGCTAAAGTGCACACTCCTTCACAGCAAAAAATGTGGCACAAAAACATCATGGATTCAGTCCTATTGTCCTTACTCTGGAAAAATAAATGTTGGCTTCAGTAGGCTTCATATGGTGTACATTGCGAACACTAGGAATGTAAGGTTGTGACCAAGGTGAGTTTTGCACTAGAATGGAAAACTGAATTAGAGCCTATGTTTTGTTGCCCTGAAGTCTCGTAAATACATTGTTTTGTTTATTTTACCCCAGGTTAAAACCTTAATATATCATCCTAACTATACTGTCTAAGAATCAGTGCAAGGGAGAACAAAAGGACCATGACCAGACCCTAAATATGCCTTCTCTTTTATCTGTAAGCACCATGTTTCAAATAAACACAGGGCAGGAGTCAGAGGAGCAACAGTACAGGAGCTGGAATCAACAGAGGAAAGGAGCAGCATGAAATAGGCTACAAGGGTGTATTACTTTTTGGGGACTGAAAAGATAGATCTCTTTTAAAAACCCTCCTTCCCTAGCTACCTGAAATCCATACATGTATGTGATGCAAGTATGTGTATGTGCATATACTTTACTCATCTAGATCAAGAACCCTGCAAGTCTTTAAAATAATTCCATTTTGAGAACTAGATTTGAGATACTTTACGTCAAGTAATAGCCCCTGACCTGATGCTATAAGACAAGTGCTCTCAGTTCCTGGATACTATTTAAGTAGTTTCTCTAGCAACAAGTATAATTTGCAAACATTCAGAGTAGCTCCACCCCCTTAGCATTTTCTGCAATATTTTGCAAGAGGAAAAATGAGAAGTTAAGGGCAAAATTCTGCCCTTAGAGCAAGAGGCATGGAGATGGGGAGCAGAAAGGCTAAGTGGAGGCTTCTTAAGCTCAGGTGGAACAACACACCGTATAGAATTCCTTACTGATGTTCTAAAAATGAGCAGCATGCACCTCCCCCCGTTGCCTTAGTACACACAAATGATACCTTTATTCACACAAAGACCTTGCTCCCACCCTCCTGGAATGCTGGCAGCCCCCACACCTAATGCTTAAGGGGGTATTCTCTCTGTATCGCTCTTTGCTCTGTCATGAGTGTTCCGGGGGGGTTAGCAGAAAGGTTCCTCTACGACAATTTACCTGTAGAAGATAGGACAGGATTTTGCCCATAGTATTACATTGCAATTAAAAGCAAATATTACTACTCTCTCTATTTGGGCCTTGATCCTGAAAATTATTGCATGGGGCTACTGCTGCTCTCATGCAAAGCCCAATGGACCACAATGGGGCTCCATGCAGCATTCTGCCTACATGTAAGAAGTTGCAGGATTGGGCTATAATGACTCCGCATTTTGCCAAGGATATTTTTATAACAATATACTAAAAATCCTCTCCTTTGCTTTCACCTTTTACCATTAGTGTGGGTCAGCAGCTCTTGCTCTTCATCTCCTAGCATTCCTGTCGAGTGTGTCTTCCAAGCGGATACCAACCTTCGTCATGCTCTCCTTTAATGTCTCAAACCACCTTTTTCTGGGTCTTCTTTATGCTCTTTGTCCCATAACCCTAGGTCGTTTACTCTTTGACAAACATATCATGTGTCTCATTGTGTCACATGACCCAACCATCTCATTTGGTACTCCCTCGGCTTTTGCATGATGGGGGTACCTGCACCATGGTTTCATTACACAGCCTCTCAGCTCTCATCTTATCCAGTGTCCGTCTGAGCATTTGGCAGTGTGAAGTAGTAGTTGTTTTCTTGTCTTCATTGGCCAGCATTCCAGGCCCAGCCTACAATGTCATGGTTGGCCTAGTCATGGTCTTATAAACTTTGCTTTTTAGTTCATTTGACATATGTTCTTATTGCAGAGAATTCATGTTGACTCCCTCCAAGCACTCTTCAGGTGACTCCTAGCATCCCTATTCCCATCATAGCTAGGGCCTTACCAAATTTACGGTCCATTTTGGTCAATTTCATGGTCATAGGATTTTAAAAATAGTAAATTTCATGATTTTAGCTATTTAAATCTGAAATTTCATGGTGTTGTCATTGTAGGAGTCCTGCCCCAAAAAGGAGCTCGGTGGGTTGCAAGGTTATTGTAGGGGGGATTGCGGTACTGCTACCCTTATTTCTGTGCTGCTGCCAGTTGCTTCTGCAAGCAGTAGCGCAGAAGCAAGGATAGCATGGTATAGTATTGCCACCCTTACTTCTGCGCTGCTGCCGGCAGAGCTGGGCCCTCGGTCAGCAGCCGCCACTCTCTGTCCACCCAGCTCTGAAGGCAGCAGCACAGAAGTAAGGGTGGAATGGTATGGTATTGCCACCCTTACGTCTGTGCTGCCCCTGGTGCAGCGCTGCCTTCAGAGCTGGGTTCCCGGCCAACAGCTGCCGCTCTCCGGCCACCCAGCTCTGAAGGCAGCGCAGAAGTAAGGGTGGCAATACTGTGACCCCCCTAAAATAACCTTGCGACCCATGTGCAATTCCCCTTTGGGTCAGGACCCCCAATTTGAGAAACGCCCCCGTGAAATCTGTATCGTGTAGGGTAAAAGCACATAAAATACCAGATTTCATGGAGGGAAACCAGATTTCACAGTCCGTGATGCGTTTTTCATGGCCATGAGTTTGGTAGGGCCCTAATCATAGCTCAGCACTAAACTAAGGTATCTGAATAGTTGCACAAACTAACTCTCTCTATATACCACCTAGTTTTACAATACACCTCTACCTTGATATAACGCGACCCAATATAACACAAATTCGGATATAGGGTGACCAGACAGCAAGTGTGAAAATCAGGATGGGGTTGGGGGGGTAATAGGAGCCTATATAAGAAAAAGACCCAAAAATCGGGACTGTCCCTATAAAATCAGGACAGCTGGTCACCCTATTCGGATATAACGTGGTAAAGCAGAGCTCCGGGGAGGTGAGGGGAGCCGGGCTGCGCACTCCGGTGGATCAAAGCAAGTTCAATATAATGCGGTTTCACCTATAACGCGGTAAGAGTTTTTGGCTCCCGAGGACAGAGTTATATCGAGGTAGAGGTGTATATAAAAATATGGACCTAATATCCAAATTTTTTGTGTATGCATAAGTCCAGCATAGTGATGCACCATTCTGTCAGTTTTTCTATAGTACTGGTCAAAGATGCTTATCTACAGGTACCATTCTGTTTATTGATAGCCAGCAATAAATGCCATGCCAATATGCCTCAGCCCCGATCAGAAAAGACCACTTCCAATGTAGAGAGACAAGCTGGGTTGAGGAAATATCTTTTATTAGACCCACTTCTGTTGGTGAGAAAGAGAAGCTTTCGAACTTACACAGAGCTCTTCTTCAGATCCAGAAGCAAGTCCAATAAAAAAATATTACCTCACCTAATTTGTCTATCTAATATCCTGGGACCAAAATAGATACAACAACATTGCATGCACCTCCACTATAGTCCATTTACCATGCCCAAATTCCATATTTTCTTATTTTTTTTCTTTACCCATGGCAGGTAGCAACTGGATTATGTCCTGAGGCATATGGGTCAGTATTTCTAATTATTTTCCTATTTAGTGTCTCTGCAGACAATGTTTGATCCTTTTCTGAATCCTACTAACTTCTTTGCCACAGTTATTTCTCCCAGGCTCCTCACACAGTATCCAAACAAAATTCCTCAGTCCACAACACTACTCCTAGCCAGAAACTGGGCATTTTCACAGGAAATGCCCCTAATTTAAATGTTCCCATCAAAAAATAATGCTTTTCTTGTGGGAAAATTAAAAAAAAAATCAAGAATGTGAGGAAAAGCCTACTTTTCCAACTCAAGGCCAAATTTTCCCACAATTTGAAATGAAAAATTTCAAAAACACCAAAAAATTTATATTTTCCCTCTAAAATGTTCAATTCCAAACAAAAACACTGTGTCAAATAAAATAGCTTTCTGTGAAAAATCCTCTTTCCAACAAAAACTTTTTTCTAAAAATTTCAACCATCTCTACCTGGCATGAAGTGAGCACATGTATATGGGAGATTAACTAAGTCTCCATGATGCATTCATTCCTTGGCAGGTTCCTGCCGACAAGGAATTGGACTGAAACCCACCAACATTTATTTAAAGTAGGCCACTGAGTGGCCATTGGATGAATGAATGACGTCATTGGTCTTAGCCCAATTCATATTCTGTCCCCTTATGAAAGCCAAAGAACAAGGTGATATAGTTGTCAACCTCAGCAGAGAGAGTGAGGTGAAAAGAATGAAAGCCTTGGGCTGACCCAGGCAATCTGCCCATAGGTTGTACATTGGTGTAGTTTAAACCTCTACATAGTAAAGCAAAATGGAAAAGGTGTTTTACCCATTCCACCATATCATTGGAAAAATTTGGTGTAGATCTTTAAAATGGCACTTCTGTTCTGGCATCCTCCAGCATTCTAATAAAAATCACAGTTTTAGGGAACTAATTAGTGAGTTAAACCCCAAACACAATATTTGATGTGTTGTACTGTAATCTGAAATTAATTGCTGTGTGTTGACATTTAGATAGGTGTATTGAAATAATGAATTATTTAACCTGCCTGTTTGTGTGTTCTGAATGGGTCATTGGAAATACTGTTTCTCTTATGTATGATTGGCATTTCCCTTTCTTTTAAGCACATTGTAATCCTGCTGTACGTAAAAATTAAATATACGGGAATGTTTTATTTAAAACCTTCAAAGTATTTTCTAATTCTTTCCCCTTCACAACACATCTCTTTTATTCCTCATGCCTTTTTATAGCATGGAAATTAAAAGATATAAGTGCATTCATAATGCAGCATTTAGGTAACATGTTTAATTAATGTGAACAAATTCATGGTTTTATTCTGATTATCTGAGAGGTTTAAACATGAAATTTTCGTAAAGCATGAAATTGGTGCCATGACCTGGAGAGGTCTGCCACAACATTTCTTTAGATACTTTTGGCAGAGCAAATTACATTAATGTTACATGAATAAATGTATAGTTTCATAGACATGTGTATATTCTCTCTCTCTCTCTCTCTCTCTCTCTCTCAACACACACACACACACACACACACACACACAGCCATAACTTACATATATACTTTGCTAACAATATATATAATTGTTAAGGAAATTACACATACACAAATTTCAAGGGCCATTTATACAAAAAATAAAAACATTGCTGCCACTGATAATGTGATGAAAGAATGAATCAGCTGAGCAATTTCCCAACCTGTAATCTCAACATCATTTGGTCCTCAGATACATCCATGAAATAATAATGATCATCACCTATGGCCTATTCAAGAATCAAATGTTTCTAATGGCATTGAATGTTAGAGTGTTTACTGATTATTTTTCTTTTAGCAATTGCTCAATTATTTAACTTGTACTTGACTCTAGCTCATTGTCCTGTCCTTCCTACTAGCAGAGGGGCACATTGAAAGAGAAAAAAATATCATTAAAGGTCAGAATTAATCACACGAGACATTGATTTTAGAATAAACAGAGAAAAATACAAGTTTGGCTGAAAATGCATTATCGAGTTCTACATCTAAATGGCCTGGGCTCCTGTTTATCAAAATCACCTGCTCGATGTGAAGCCATATTTATTTAACCAATTTCACTGGGAGCTTATGCTATCCTGTTCTGACTCCCTCCACAGCTGGGTTCACAAGCAGTCAGACAGCAGGGAAGTATCCTTTGTAGAGATTATCTGTCAGTAGCAAAATGATGTTTAACTCGCAGCAAGACATTCAAATGTGCCACTGCACTGAATGCAGTAGACACCAGAGTTTGACAAAAAAGGAGCAGTAATTTCACTCTTAACTCTAATACCTTATTGGTATCACAATACTAACCTCACAGACACAAATTACCCAGAAAGGCTTTGATCTTGCAATCGTGTACAGGGGTCCTCCTACATACATCTGATTGCTGGACCAGGGCCCAAACAAAAAAGAAGCAAACGAGTTGGTGTTCTTGTTACCTTAAACTTCATTTTAAAAATACTAATTCTAGTTGGAGCTATAGTACAGTTAAGAGAATGTGTGGTTGTGTGTACCTGCATCTTTCAAGTCTCCAAGCGTTCTGGACACCTCGCTCATTACAAATAGGAAAAAATAAAATAAACTAGAGTTATTTGAACCTTGTTTTAGTTTAAAATTAGATGTTTGGGTAAATGCATTTCCTTTCCACCATTAAACGAATAGGAAAGATGGCAACACTGGTTAGCGTTTCCTTAGTGTTTGAGTTATTGTGAGGTTTGTTGCTACATCCTACAGAAAGCACTGTCAACAGTTTAAAAACAAGTACATTAAAGCTTTGGTTTGGTACTTTGAGAGAGTAAAATGATTCTTTATTACTATCCCTTTGACATGTTTATCTTCAATAATTTCCCAATTTTTAAAAAAGAATCTGACTGATGTTGATGTCCTATGTCAAAAAGAGAGATTGGCTTCAAAGTGGGTTCCCACAACTCACCCGTGTGAGTAAGGGTTGTACCATATAGCTCAGTCGTTCTGAACCAAGGGTACACATACCCCTGGAGGAATGCAGAGGTCTTCCATGGAGCATGTCAACTCATCTACATCACTTTCTCAACCTGGGGGTCATGGAACAGGTTTAGGGGGGTTGCAAGTGCAGGGCTAGCTTTACAGGGTGGCAAGCAGTGCACCTGTCCAGGGCCCCACACCACAGGAGGCCCCCAAAGCTAAGTTACATGCTTCAGCCAGAGGGGCTAGGGCTTCAGGGGTACAGTAGTCTGGAAAGGTTGAGATTCACTGAAATAGCTGATGTGACGTCTGCACACAAGGTATGATGAAATCTGCCCATATCTTGTATCCTCTGAAGAGGATTTGCCCAAATGGGGGCCACATTCAAAAGCACAGTGATCTATTCTGTGTGAGAAGAGCTTGGAAGAGGGGAACCCTCCGTGTGTTACTTTTTAAATAAAGCAGATACATAATATTGCCACACTCCTTTCTTTTACTTGTTCTATAGTGTGAATAGCTGGAAAGCCATTTTTCCTACTAAGTGTACTGCATGCAGCAGGATGACCTTTCAGATATATTTCCAAAAGTAATGTATGCTGTTTTCTCATGGTGAGTGATTTCAGCAGGGCTTACTTCATTATCATTGCCTGACAACTCAGGAAGATGTGGAATGTAATAAAAACTGTCCATTTTCAGTGTCAGATGAGTTCAGCACAATCTCTCTGCCTGTTTTGAATGCACCCTCACACTTGAACATAGCTATTTGCTGTCACAGGTGATGCTACACAAGCATACCATGAGTGTAGGTCTAGTGAGCTGGAACTCCTTGTTTCAGTTGATATTCTGAAAAATTGTTTGGCTGCTGGAGCTCAGCAATATATTTTGATAGGCGTGACCATGCAGCTATAGCTCTAGTTTGCTTCGCCCTCAGATACTGTTCATGCTTCAATTATCATGCCAAAAAAAAAATTAGTGATAAGCAATATTAAACAGAGCATTTTGTTTCGCGGATATGCACACAGTACTGATAGCAAATCCCAAATTCTCCACGCTTTGTGCTTTTACAGGAAGCTGAGTGTTTCCTGAGAAGTAAAATATTTGAAAAGGACTCAGAGTAAGTCTACATGCAATAGAAGATGTGATTACAGTTCAGGGAGGCATACATGAGCTAGCTTTAATCTAGCCAGCATGGCTCAAAGTAGCAGTTGAGACTTGGTGGCAAAGCGCAGTGCAAGCACTACTCCTGAGGGAATTCTGCGCCAAAAATTAGAAATTATGCCCACAATATTTTACAATTCTACAAATTTTGTCAATAAATAAATGTGGCTCCAGCATGGCAGTGGGGAATACTGGCCACTGGCTGCACTGAGGTGGGAGATTACCCTGAAGCCCCCACATCCCCCGGTACAGGGACTCAGCAGTGAGGTTGCACCCGACCCTGACGCAGGCTTGGCCTGCCCCAGAAACACCCCAAGGCCCTGCCCCTCTGTGCTAGGTGCACCTGGTGTGGATGGGCAGGCTCAGTCCAGCAGGATCCAAGTGTGGAGGGGCTTAGTGTGGGGGGATCCAGGTGTGGGGTGAGAGGTTTCTGTGCGGGGCAATCCGGGTGTGGGTTGCTCAGTGGGAGATCTGGATGCACAGCGGCTCGTTGGGGGGTTCCAGGTGCAGGGGCAATGGAACTCTGCAGGGCATCCAGGTGAAGGTGGTTGGGGCTCAGCATGGGGTGGTGTGTCGGGGTCCTTTTCCACTGCCTCTTCTCTCCCCCCACCCCACCCCACCAAAGGCACTCATTGTTGCACAAAAAACAGGAAGGCTCCCAGCAAACAGAAGGGGAGCATGACTGGCACTAGGACCCAGGAGGCAGTGTTCAGCTGCAGACTCAGCAGAGCCTGGACACAGCCTCCTTCACTTAGGCAGCTCTGCGCTTGCAGAAATGAGGCGGGGGGCAGTGGCACGTTACCCCATGTGCCCCCCATGCCTTGCCTCTATTTGGGGGGGGGGAATTCCCTCCCCACCCAAAACTGCACCCATGGTCATCCATTCCCCTGACCCTCCCACCTCCCACGTGAGTTCCCTGCCGTTTTCTGCAGGGAAGCACAGGAATTCTGCGGGGGCATTTTCTGCAGACACGCAGTCCTGCAGAATTCCCCCAGGAGTAATGTATGTACCCAAAGTTCTGGGTTAGATTGTACAGCCCACGCTGAAGCCTATACCACCATGTCTTCATTGCAATTTGTAGCCATACGAGCTGGATTAAAGCGAGTGCAGGTATGCTAACCTGATCTGAAATCACCCCTTGGATTGCAGCATAGACATACCCTATCATGGTCAGTTATTTTCCTCTTGCACCTTCAGCTGGAATTTTCAAGGCCTATATAAAAATACCAAAATGGCAGTTTTTTGTGCTAGTGTATATTCAATAGAGAGGTTCTCATGCAAAATTATATTTTAGCAGTTTCCCCTGCATGAACGTGCACAATCAATAGACTACTGTCACTGCTAGCAATAAGTGAGTATTGGGAAGATATCTGTGAGAAAGTACATTCTTACTTGATTATTGCAGGATATATAAATTGTTCAGCTTGTTGTGTTGCAAGTGTAGAGAGAGGTTTCTTTTTAAATTATATATGGGTTAATTCCATTGTGAATAGGAAGAAATGCAGTTAGTTATTCCATATTTTATGGTATCTGGGGTTTAGAATGATTTGTACCCCTCTTCCTTGATTGCCTACAGTTGGACTAGTTTGTCACAGACAAGTGTTATTAAACCATCAACCACATTGTTGCAGCACATTAGGTGCAGCTTGGTTGTTTGCTCCCTTTGAAATATATTTGACGTGGCCTTAAATTTCCTTAAGATGTCTTATAGGATACATCTGTCTTAAACTGTCCAGTGTGTTGTTGGTGCCACCCTATGACCGTTGTTAAACATATCCTTGCGATATTAACAAGCTGCCAATTTGCTCTTTCCAGACGATTCAAAACACTTACTCATAAAACATTTCATTGTTACAACATATCCAAAGTCCTGCAATAAACACAGCCCTTTGGGATTGCAATGTTACTATATAAAACCATAATAGGATTCATTGAAAGCAACAAAACAGACAGGAGTTTTCCTCCTGAGCACTGTCTTTTACATCTGGGCTCTTTGATGGGTTAGTATGTTTTGCCTTGATGGCAAAATTCCAAAGCTTCTAGCACTCTCCACTGAATTTCCCTAATGTATTATTCTCTTTCTTGAACACTGCTTAGAAGAAAAACTTTTTGATAAGAAACATTAGATTTTAGTACAAAAATTACCATACATTTCATAGAAATAGGGAGGGGGGGGAGAAATCAAAGGCGCGTTTAGCTAGCAGCTTGAGAATGAGAGACTTTTCTCTTCAATGAAACTCCAACAAACAGCAATTACAAGAGAGAAGGATCTTGTTTACATTTTATGTTACTCTATTTAAGTAAGGAAGGTGTCAGCTTTAGGCAGCCAATGTGCAAGCATCTGTACATCACCGACCAAAACCTTGACCTGGAGAGTTACCTCTAAGGAGCATATGGTAGTTCATTTTCCAAACACTTAGCTTAACGGATAATGCTGTGCCACCACTGGTAACAATTGTGATAGTGGTTTCCATTGTACACAGACCACCAACTAATTTCCTCTAGATGACTAAATATAATTTTCACACATTATTGACTCAGGATCAGATCCATGTTTCCTGATTTACACCAGCTGAAGGTCTAGTCCCCAATCTGGACTCAAAATGGTGACTGAGAATCCCTTGCCTAAACCATGCAAGCCCCTCTCTATCAGCAATTCTTCTCAACATTCAGAGCTGGTTTCCTGATAAGCTATATTAGCTCAGCATAAGTATTTTATTTATTCTTAAAGATGGGTTGGAAATGTGCAAGGGCACTTGAATGTATCTTAAAGATAGTTGCATGCTCACATGAATGCTGAACAGGAGCCTGGTGAGTCCAGAGTCCTACAACTCCCTATGTCCTGCAGGGTGAATTCCACTGAATAACAGCTCCTTTAAAACAGAAATGATCTAAATAGATTCTTAAATTCCTGTAACGGGGTCAGCACCAGCCTCTCGTGAGCACCCCTTGCTCTGGCCGATAGTGCCTGCAAACAGTTCTTTCCATTGGGCGGCGCCCACCTCTTGTGGACAGACCCCTTTTCTCGGTTGGATGTGAGCCTGCTTTTGTTTTTTGTCATACATCAGGATGGCACCCGCTCCTCACGAGTGCCCCCTCGGCCAATGTTCTTTCAGTGAGTCTTCAGCAGCTCAGCCCTCCGGCTGAGCCACCCTCATGACCTTCCAGCGTATACAGTGCAAGTTCTCATCACGGCCCTGGTATGGGGGCCATAGCTCTTAGGCGTCTCCCAGAGGCACTGCCTTCTTCAACCACCCAGTTGGGTCACCACCTGTGGGTACCGAGATGGGGTGTTTCAGAAGGTCTCTCTGGGCTCAGTCTTCAACCAGACCAGTGGGGCTTATCTCGGTACTCTCGCTGGACCGGCCAGGCTCTTTGCTCAGTCCCCCTGAGACTCAGCCTGCCCACACTGACTTTCCACTGGTCCTGCTACTCTTCCCGCCACCCAGACACCCAGTCTTCAGCAGCCTTTCCTGGGCTTCAGTCCTGCCAACCAGGGCTGGCTCCTGGCACCAGCGAAGGAAGCAGGCGCTTGGGGCGGCCAATGGAAAGGGGCGGCACGTCCGAGTCTTCGGCGGGTCTCCGGCGGCAATTTGGCGGTGGGTCCCTCACCGCTGAATTGCCGCCAAAGAATTAAGCGGCGCAGTAGAGCTGCCGCTGAAGTGCCGCTGATTGCGGCTTTATCTTTTTTTTTTTGCTTCGCCGCTTGGGGCGGCAAAAAAGCTGGAGCCGGCCCTGCTGACAGTAGTGAGCACGTCACACTCAGCTATCTGCGGTACTGCTGCTCTGCCAGCCTTTACTCCTTGAGCTCCACAGAGCATCTGAACTTCTCTGCTCTGCTGCTTGTCTTATATAGGGCTCTTCTAGACCTGGATTGGCTACTCCCTCAGCCCCTATGATTGGCTGTTTCTCTGCAGCCACTGAAGGCTGCCTGGAGGACTTCTGTCTGCTCTATTCCGGGGCAGGGTGACGCAGGGCCAGCAGGGGGCATCTGGATCTAGTCCACCCTGCCACAATTCCTGATTCAGGAATGGCGTATGTTGCAATGACCACTTTTTTGATAAGTGCTCAGGTACATTCTAAGTAACATATAGTTCAGTTATATTAGTATAGTGCCTTTAAGAACCAGCAGTTTCAAGTGGACTGTCGGTCAATTCTATCAGTGGCTATGCAAGAGCCTAGAAAACAGATAGCCCATGAGACTTGCCCAGAGATAAATCTAGGTGCTGGTGGACCATGGGGGGAAAAAGTTCTGGATCTGATGACCCTTCACATTACAGTTTAATGGAATCACACAGCCAAGAGGTGGACTCTAAGGGAGGAAGGGCCTTCAACATTCAGGGCTTTATAGGTCAAAACCACCGTTTTAAAATTCACTTCGTAGAAGCCAGCACAGGTTACATAGTTTGGGTGCACACTGCTTCCTACGAAAAGTCCCAGATCAGTGGGCAGCGGCATTCTGCACCAGCTGCCACTTTCAAGTAACCCTATGCAGAACACAATCCAGTAATCCAACCTCCAGGTGACAAAGGCACAGATTAGCATGGCTAGGGCTGAATCTGCACTCTTCTTGACAGAAACAAATTATAATAAGCCCTCCTGGCAACTGATGCTAGCAGGGCATCCGTCAGCATCAGGAGATCCAACATGAACTCCAGGTTCATGTGTCTGGCATTCCCCGAGCTCATGGGGCCACTGTTATCTCCAGTGTATGAGCACCATCTCGGTATTATCTAGACTGAATGTCAGCAAGTCACCCCTGCTCCACCCTCTAATCTCTGATTGCCATGGTAAATCATTCAGCCACTCTCCTCTAGGTCCTAATGGAGAAATAGGTAGACCGAGTCACCTGGAACCTCACATGACAGAGCTTTTGGGACACACAATACACCGCCCCTTCCCGCCTTCTGGGATCTCTTAGAAAAAATGGATGGAATCACTAAGAAATGATTCTGCTCCTGCCAGGAGTCACAGATGTGGCAACCACACCTCATGGACAGTAATCCTGAAGGCAGCTGACAGGTCTTAAAAAAAGGTGGCATTTAATAAGACTCAAATGAGAGACTTATAATGCCATATGACCAGTAGCATTTCAGAAGCTCTCATTTCTGAGACAGCTGGTCAGAATTATTATTATTTATTGCCTATACAGAGCCCAAAGGTATTATAATGGAAGTGTAAATATTAAAGCCACCAGAGAGAACAGACAAAAAAAAGAATGGCAGTATGATGGAAGAATAGTCAGATGAATAAAAGTATGTGGTTAGGTTTGGATTGAATGCATCTTAATGGGGGTGTTTTTGAGGTGTTTTGGTTTGCTTTTCCTTCGCAGCTCACAATTAATTTGCTTATGAGTTTCTATGCTCTATTACTGGATATCATATATATTTTATATTTCAGATGACGGCAGGAATGCTTTTGTTGTCCTGAAGTAATTACTTACTTGATTAACAATGAACAAGTTATAAATAAATTATGGAGTTGTTCTTAGACAGCTATCCAACATTCTGTTACCCAGAATTCACTTGTTTCGGTACTATCTGTTGTTTCCAGCATATTAAGGCCATCTGAGGCTTCTCCCCATCAGAGAAACAATTGTATAAATTATTTAACATGCCATAGGAAGACTAATAAATTATTTTGGCACCACACTGCTTAATGGTAGCTGAATATAGGATTGCAAACACATTACCGTAATCAATCTTGAGCATGCCTAAACACTGTTCAAGGACTCTGGTGCACCAAGAGTGTGGGATCTATAGGGATTATAAATTAATAACCAGAAAGAAATCTGTAAATACGAGTAAAGTAATTTGAGACCATCTACCCTGTTCTGCAAAATCCCCAGGGAAGAAAAAAATTCACCATCCCATTTCTTCTCTAGCAGGTATCGGCCTGAGGGATTAATTCAACAAAGGTTTCCAATGGATTTAATAGAGGTTTTGTTTTTGTTTTTTACTGTAGTGAAATTTTGTTCTAGCGTTTTCAAGCACTCACATGTTTGTTCTAAACTACCAGAACTCAGCAAAATCACTGCTTTCTAAACACCTATTGATCTTAAATTGAGACACCTTTTTCCTGAACTATAAATGTTCCATTTTCTCTAATGGCATCCCCCCATGAATTATTTAACCTTTGCTTATCACAGCAACTTCATTTTGTTGGGGTTTTCTCAGATGCTATTTGTGTCCCAAGTCAGGATATGTCAGCTCTCTGGGAAAAGAGAGAGACCTAGCTACACAGAAAAAGTGGTGTCTTTTTGCTGGTCTTTCATGAGAAAGCTGCAGTAGCCCCAAATGAATTGTGGACCTTTTGCAAGAAGAGGAGAGGGAGGAAAACCTCAAGACTCCTTCAACTTTGTTCTGGTTGTACCAATCACAGCCTTCCTGACTACACATATACATGGGTAAAGATACCAGGTCTGATTCTCCACTGGCTTCAATCTTGCATGCAAAGTAGATGTAACATGAGTGGAAAATTTTGATTTGATGGCATTTTACACTCTCTTTATTCTAGGGTGACCAGATGTCCCAATTTTATAGGGACAGTCCCAATTTTTGGGTCTTTTTCTTATATAGGCTCCTATTACCCTCCACCCCCTGTCCCAATTTTTCACATTTGCTGTCTGGTCACCCTACTTTATACAGACACACTGTATATAGATGTGTGAACAATTAAATTCTTTTGCATATGTTTTTAAAAGAATGGCACCTCCATTATTATAGAATAAAAATGGCAATGACTATCAAATCATCATGCCTCAAGGTATAAAATGCACCCAAAAAACCCCCACTGTTGCTCACTTTGAGTGACATCTTGGCCCCACTGAAATAAATAGCAAATCTCCCATTGACTTCAATGGGGCCAGAATTTCATCTCTTATGCTTGAGTCCCACTGAGCCATATCTTCTCCTAGTATCACTCTTTTTCAAGACAGAGTTGAATCTGGCCCATTGTCTGACTAAGGCATTTACGTTAAGATTTTCAAAGCAGTTCAGGGAATTTTGCCATACATCTTTCATTAATTTTAATGAACGCTGTATTAGAGTCCATCAAGTAATTTGAAATAAACATATTGCTGAGTGGGTAGATATAATTTGAACGCACATCTTGTTTTCAACTTTGGAACTGAGAGGCCATGTCTGTAGTGCCTAATACACATTACCTAAGAAAGGGATAGACTGTCAGTTTGCAGACTGTCTAATGGAGGATTGAAAGACCTGAATTAATCTCTCTGATGCTATGGCAATTTCTAGGGGCAGACTGTGATACCCTTACACTGACTAGTACCTTAAAACACAGAAGTAGTCACCTTGCAGTCAATGGGAGAACTTGTGGAGTAAGGTGATACTCAATGGGACTGATTCTTTATTGCCCTGTGTAGCATTTTTCATCTATTTTGCTGTGGTGTAAATGGCTCCCCAATCAGCATGGTAGTATTTTACATCTAATTTGCACTGGTGTCAATGGCTACACAAGGTGCAGGGCAACAGAGAATCAGGCCCAAGATGAGTAAGGGCACCAAAATCTGGCTCCCCATGTCACCACATTAATACTACTTAGTCATGATCTATGGCAGGGTTTCTCAAACAGGGGTTGCCGCTTGTGTAGGGAAAGCCCCTGGTGGGCCAGGCCGGTTTGTTTACCTGCCCCGTCTGCAGGTCCGGCCAATCGTGGCTCCGACTGGCCGTGGATCGCTGCTCCGGACCAACGGGAGCTGCGGGAAGTGGAGGCCAGTACGTCCCTTGGCCCGCGCCGCTTCCCGCAGCCCCCATTGGCCCGGAGCAGCGATCCGCGGCCAGTGGGAGCCACGATTGGCTGGTCCTGCGGACGGGACAGGTAAACAAACCAGCCCGGCCCGCCAGGGGCTTTTCCTACACAAGCGGCAACCCCTGTTTGAGAAACCCTGATCTATGGTGATCGTGAAGCAATCAATGGAATGTAGGGCTCTAAATGAATGAATAAAAAAACCTAGTAGCCATTACAACGTTTAATAATGTACCTATTTGGTTAGCTAGTGTCCAATAGTTGCCACAGAAATGAGATTTCACAATTCTAAAACAATATATGACTTCCAATTACATCAACATGTTCTGAAATATCTTTAATTGAAAGTAACTGATGGAATATACTGTAGCATTTATCTTGCTGCAGGTGACACAAGGCACAAAGCAGAATGTTTTAACAAATGTTTTATTTAAAGACAGGCTTGAAGAGTCTGTGGAAGTAATTGCCAGTTTGTCAGCTGAGTCACTTTAGCCTTTGGAAGAGCTTTTTGTCATGATGTTAGATTATTCCTGATGCTGGTACAGGGCAATTCACTGACTAAATGTCGTGCAGTCTTCATGTATTCCATTCATAAATATTAAAATATTAATTTGGGTGTTGTCTTTAAAAATGGTGGTTGTTCACATCATAACGGGAATGCTACTAAATGAAAGATGCATCCAAAAACATACATTTTAGTATAAAAGGGCAACTCACGTATAAAGATCTCTTTTTATTTTCGTCCCAGTTTAAAATTGTAGCATAAATGCACTAGGCTAACTGTATGATGAACACAGAAAATAGTACTAGGTAATGTTTTATATTCTGGTCTCAGTTACACATGAAAAATTTGGCCCTATATTTTCATTATGCATTCATTTTTCTCCATTTTGTACCATTTTAGACAACTGAAATTAGAGCAACACATTGCCAAGAAGAAAATTACATAAACAACCTTAATCACTGTAAATCAATCCAGAACTCGTTTGGCTTTATAAAAAGCTTACTTTCTGTTGAATAAGATACTCTGCTTATTTGAAAGTCTGAAATAAATTGGTCTTCAAAACATAAATGGCATAACAACCAATTTTTAAACATGAGAATTAAATCTGAAGATTGTTACTGTTAAAGTTCTTAAATTTAATGGTGGCAAATTAAGAGTTTCACTAGATTTATTGAAATGCTATTGACTTCAAACTGTTTTATACTGCATAAATCTGGGTTATTTACCTATCTATATGTAAGAACATGTGCATGGGACTAGCATGCACAGATTTCTGTAGGAGATATAGTACCTCCTATTATTCTGTAGGAGGGAAACAGTGGGGAGATGAGCACGAAATGTATGAATCATCTTACTACTAGAATCTATATATGACTATTTGTTTATAGTAAGGAATGTCACCTGTCAGTTAGCCAGTAGTGTGGGATACTGAAAACTTCACACTAAGTTTGTTTGAAGAAACATCATGTTTTAATCTTCCAATGAGAACATTTTTTTTTTGGAAAAATTGTTCTTAAAATTGGACACAAGCCTGAACCAAACCACCAGATGTGAAGCTTCAAAAAGAATTTGGATTCAGAGCCAAACTTCACAACCAGCACCTCTCTTTGCAATGGGCTAAATCAGAACTGCAGATCCAAACACCTGTAAACACTAGGGTAGTTCCCATCTGGTTCCAATTTGTGTCTTGATTATTGGCCCTATACCCAAAATTAACTTAAGAGTGGGAGGAGGATATTTTTTAAACTTCAGATTTTTCTCATGTGACATGATAAAGAAAATGATAGATGAGTCTTTCCACTACATGGGCTTTCACTAAACATATTTCTCCTTCTCTCAGATCCCTCAGCCCATGTCAACTACGGGTAAAACGTAAAACCCTTTCCCCTCATCCCACATTTTCAAATTCTTGAGAAAAGAAGATGAGTTTTGATGGAATTTCTGCTTGGGCTTTAGCTTCTAATAGCCAGAAAGGCTCAATCCCAATAGAAGCTGGGCTTTCTCAAGTTTCACTAGGATCAGTGGCAGTTCAAGGCACTTGGGCCCCAATCCCACAACACACTCAAGCACATGCATTTCTGCTTGTCAAAACTCTGTTTTAGAGATGTGCTGACAGCTGCAAAAAAATAATTACATTTCCACCTAGTGTTTGTACCCAGTTGCAAATGTCAAATGAATATTGATTTTCTTTTTACAACCGGGAAAGCTTTAGCACACGTGGCTTTAGTAATTTGTGGTAAAGAGTATTTAACTAGGAGCTGAGATGAAGGGAGCGGATTCTTTGTTACCATTACTAGTGCAGTAAGAAAGAATAACTGAAAAATGACTTGCTGCACCCAAGGAGAGAACCACCCCTGCCACCACTTCTGGGAGGAGAGGGGCTTCAGGCCCATGTCACTCCAAGTGGCTGGCAGGGCTGCATGGGCAACCATGGCAACCAGGGGAAACCATGTTGTGGTGTAGCTGATGCCCCACATTGCCTTAATCCAGTCCTGCTCTCTGAACTATTGAAAATCAGACCCAAGGTCAATACAATCCTACTATTTGACAGAGCTGGTTGAAAAAATTTCAATCAAAAATGTTTTTTTGAGTGAAAAATGACTTGACAAACATTTTCCACAAAAAAATTCATTTCCATAAAGGTTTTTTGTGAAAAATTAAAAACCTTTTTTTTTGTTTTCTGAAAACTGAAAATATTTCAGTTATCAGTAAAAAAAATATTTTGGTCTTGGAAACCAATGTTTTTACAATAACAAAAATTTTTTTTTTGAAAAACTAAAATATTTTGTTTTTTTATTGAAAAAAAACAAACCTAAATTTCCTTTGAAAAATGTTTTTTTTTTTCAATAAAAAATTTCCATTTTTCAGCCAGCTTTACTATTTAGCCTTTCATAATATAAGAACAATGGGACACCCAATGACATTAAAAAAGACAACACATCTGAAATGGATTAAAAACATAACACAATCCACAGCTGACCTGGAGAATTTACTGTGGCAAGATATGGAAGCAAAGAGAATATTATGTTTTTCAAAAAGATTAGACAGTTACATAAATAACAAGAAAGTCATCTGCAATTAAAATACCTAGGAGAAAACTTTAAATTTCTCTCCAAAGTCTCCTTCACATGATTTTTGCATTCCAAAGCCTCATTCTGCCCCCGGACACCTTCCTTTTCTCATCCTCCTCTCACAGTTAACATTGCTAGCTACAAAGTCCTAGATCAAGTCCATTATTCTTTTGACCACAGAAGAAGAGATCACGTTCTCTTTGGAAGAGTACTCCTCAGAATTGAACGAACCACAGGTAACTAAGGCTACATCTACACTACAGGGGGGGGTCGATTTAAGATATGCAAATTCAGCTACGTGAATAGCGTAGCTGAATTCGACGTATTGCAGCCAACTTACCCCGCTGTAGGGACGGCGGCAAAATCGACCTCTGCGGCTTCCCATCGACAGAGCTTACTTCCACCTCCGCTGGTGGAGTAAGAGCGTCTATTCGGGGATCGATTGTCGCGTCCCGATGGGACGCGATAAATCGATCCCCAAGAGGTTGATTTCTACCCGCCGATTCAGGCAGGTAGTGTAGACCCAGCCTAAGTGAGTTTATGTGGTTTTTATTTATCTTAAGTGTTGTCTAGTGGCTAGAATAGTTGGCTGAGAGACAGGATCTCAGGTTCCAATTTCTTGCTCTGCCACTAGCTCAACATATTCTGGGCAAGGGTCTGAACATTACTCCATAAAATGAGTATAACAGAGTCTAGGTCTCCCAGTAGATGTGAGGCTTAATTAATTAATGCTTGTAAAAAAAATTTCACTTTCAGTATATAGCACTTTTCCTCCAACCATCTCAAAGTATCATCATTATAATAAATTTTACAATAACCAAGTTAATTATAATCTTTTTTCCTCCCAGATAAAAATTATTTCACACAGGACAAATTGACTTTGTCCAGAACTTAAATGGGAGTTCATCATCATATTTTATCTTAACATTATTCCTTTATTTACTTATTAGGAAAGATGCATTAGGTTTAATTTTTTGAGTGGCCTTAGCTGTGTATGCTGTTGTGTCTGCAGAAAGGCCATTTGTCTGATCTTGTTAAGATGTGTATTGAACATCCTGAAAAACCAATGTACAGAGGATCCAAAAAAAGGTAAGCTTTCTTCCCAGCCCAAGATAATGAAATATGGCTCTCTCTTTTCCTGGGATCTACAGTTTCCTCTTGTATTAGGTATTGTGACAAAGCTCTGTC
The DNA here is from genome assembly GCF_027887155.1 of Malaclemys terrapin pileata. Lineage (NCBI taxonomy): Eukaryota > Metazoa > Chordata > Testudines > Emydidae > Malaclemys > Malaclemys terrapin. The sequence goes on along the minus strand of NC_071513.1, from coordinate 14,101,648 downwards.
CTTGTCTCCGTGCATCTTGCGTTTCCTGGCAGATTTTGCTAGCCTCAGAGGCTCACTGTGTCCCTCCCCTTACCCCTTCTCTCTCTAGAGACAAGGGTCACAGTCTACTGAGCCATTTTCATCATAAGCCAGCGAGCGAGGTGAGGAGACGCTATCCTCCCTTGCACAGTCTCTGTTGTCTCCCAGTCTCAGTGATTAATCAGGGACAAAGGGGGGGAGCCCGGGCCCGCCCTCTACTCCGGGCTCCAGCCCAGGGACCCTAATAGTATCAGCTATGGTAGCTGACCTTTTAGGAACAGGACACATACAATTCCCTGGGCTACTTTCCCACAGCAGCCCCCACTTCCTCAAGCTCCACTTCACCCGTACCTCAGGGCCTCCTTCCTTGTGCCTAGTATGGTGTGTACAGCTCAGTCTCTCCAACAGCACAACTTCCTCCCACAGCTCCCGATATGCACGCCCATCCGACTAACTGGGAGGCTTTTTAACTAGTTTCAGCCAGCCCCTGATTGGCTTCAGGTGCCCCAATCAACCTAGCAATCTCCACTGCCTTCTGGAAAGCTCTTAATTGGCCCCAGGTGTCTTAATTGACCTGGAGCAGCTGCCATTTACTTATCCTGGTACCAGGGATTTGTTTAACCTAGGGCTAATATATCTATCTCCCACTACTTTTCTATAGCCATCTGGCCTTGCCCCGTCACAGTATCAACAAGCTTTTCACTCAACATCCGGTATACATCTGGTTGTGTAGCAACTACAATGGAGCAGCAGTGAAAAATGACAGGAGGGCCAAATATCACAGACTCATCTATCTGGCATAGGTGGTGTGTTAGTGGAAGAATAAAGCGTAAAGAATAAATTGGGAGAAACCTCCAAGAAATACTTGTCTGAAAAGACAATAATGATTCTCTTTGAAAGGGGCAAAATTACTAGTACTGTTAATTGTACACCACCATCAACATGCTAGGATCAAAAGTGATCCTAGCAGGACTGGGGCCTAGCACTGCAACTGCTTTTGACACATTGTAAAGTACAGAAACTATTTGGGACTTCCATTTTACTTGCCATGTAAGAAGGTGTCTGTCATTTTTTGACTGGTGCTAGTTGCAGGGACTGTTTGATCGTGGGGTTGTTTGTTTGAAAAGCATGAATTGGGAGTGCTTGTTCCAATTGGGCCTTGAGTGGTTGATTATAGCGAAGGCTTTGAGCCGGGGCAACTGCTTCAAGCCAGCAGGCTTGTAAAAAAGCAGCCAGTTGCGAACCGAGTGAACTGAGAACAGAGGAGAAGTGAACAGAGAGAGTTCGACTGGGGGGAGTTCCCACAGAATTTTTTTTTGCCTTTCAGGCTTCTGTGAGCAGTACAGACAACATCTGAAGGGACTCTTAGAAGGAAGACAAAATGGATAGTGAACAATCAGCTGTTGTGACTTGCATAGGATGTGCCTGTGTCTTTCTCCCAGAGGACAGAGGTGACTTTGTCTGTATGAAGTGCAAGCTGGTCTCAATATTGGAAGAGAAGGTTAAAAGACTAGAGACCCAAGTATCAACCCTGTGTTGCATCAGAGAAAATGAAGACTTTCTGGTTAGAAGTCATTGTTTGGTACTGCATGCTGAAGAATCAGAGAGGGCAGTGCAGAACAGGGGGAAAAAATGGCAGCATGTGACCTCAAGAAGAAGAAAGAGGAGAACCTATGTGCCCCCAATGCAGATAGAGGTATGAAACTGTTTTCAGGCTCTCGGCACAGGTACTATGGCAGAGAATGGTTTGGAAGAGTCATCTGACGGAAGGGATCAGAAGAAGACCCCAATTGACCAGAAGGTATGGGATGCATTGTCCTAGGGATGGGGGTTCCATGACCACCACTCCCAAGAGGAGGAGACGGGTGGTGGTAGTTTGGGTAGTCCCTCCTACAGGGGATGCAGTCATCTATATGCCGTCCAGACTGGGAAACTCGAGAAGTGCGCTGCTTGCCTGGAGCTAGAATTCAGGATGTGAGAGAGTGTCTGCCGAGACTGATCGAGACCTCGAACCGCTACCCCTTCCTACTTCTCCATGTGGGCACCAATACTACCAAGAATGACCTTGAGTGGGTCACTGCAGACTATGGGAAGGAGGATAAAGGAGTTTGAGGTGCAAGTTGTGCTTTCCCCATATCCACAGAACCAGTTATCTTATCATAGAAGGCAATCAGGTTGGTCAGGCATGACTTGCCCTTGGTGAATCCATGTTGACTGTTCTGGATCACCTTCCTCTCCTCCAAGTGCTTAAAAATGGATTCCTTGAGGACCTGCCCCATGATATGGGGAAAGTGGTGGACATGATATACCTTGACTTTAGCAAAGCTTTTGATACGGTCATCAACATATTATTGCCAGCAAGTTAAAGAGTATGGATTGGATGAATGGACTATAAGGTGGATAGAAAGCTGGTTAGATTGTTGGGCTCCATGTCTAGTTGGCAGCCGGTATCAAGTGGAGTGCTCCAGGGGTGGGTCCTGCGGCTGGCTTTGTTCAACATCTTCATTAATGATCCAGATGTTGGGATGGATTGCACCCTCAGCAAGTTCGTGGATGACATTACGCTGGTGGGAGAGATAGATAGGCTGGAGTGTAGGGATAGGGTCCAGAGTGATCTAGACAAATTGGAGGATTGGGCCAAAAGAAATTTGATGAGGTTCAACAAGGACAAGTGCAGAGTCCTGCACTTAGGACGGAAGAATCCCATGCACTGCTACAGGCTGGGGACCGACTGGCTAAGCAGCAGTTCTACAGAAAAGGACCTGGGGATTACAGTGGATGAGAAGCTCGATATGAGTCAACAATGTGCCCTTGTTGCCAAGAAGGCTAATGGCATATTGGGCTGCATTAGTAGGAGCATTCCCAGAAGATCGAGGGAAGTGATTGTTCCCCTCTATTCAGCACTGGTGAGGCCACATTTGGAGTATTGCATCCAGTTTTTGGGCCCCACACTAACGGAAAGGATGTGGATAAATTGGAGAGAGTCCAGTGAAGGGCAATGAAAATGATTAGGGGGCTGGGGCACAGGACTTATGAGGAGAGGCTGAGGGAACTGGGCTTATTTAGTCTGCAGAAGAGCAAAGTGAGGGGGATCTGATAGCAGCCTTCAACTACCTGAAAGTGTGTGTGGGGGGGGGGGGGGTTTCTCAAAGAGGATGGAGGTAGACTGTTCTCAGTGGTGGAAAATGACAGAACAAGAAGAAATGGTCTCAAGTTGCAGTTTGGGAGGTCTAGGTTGGATATTAGGAAAAGCTATTTCACTAGGCAGATTGTGAAGCACTGGAATGGATTATCTAGAGAGGTGGTGGAATCTCCATTCTTAGAGGTTTTTAAGGCCCAGCTTGACAAAGCCCTGGCTAGGATGATTTAGTTGGGGTTGGTCCTGCTTTGAGCAGGGGGTTGGACAAGATGACCTCCAACCCTTCTATGATTCTATGTTTCTTAACAATAGAAATCAGTATATATAGGCCCCTTTGAACTGATATTATTACATTTTAATGGTTAGTCTATAAAGTGCATATAACAGATCATGACCTTGTGACTTTGTTGTGACAGATTTTCTATACATCTAATATGTTTTTCATATATATATTAAAGCTGAAACTTATTTTTAAACACACGGCTTGGGGCTACATCAAATCTTCAGAGAGAATCTGCTGTTAATTTGTGCGTGTTTTGTTCAGCTAAATAACCTCCATGGCACTATTCAAGGTTTCTTTTACATCATTCAGTGTATATGGGAAGTACAAGGAAGGAAATAAAACCGAAGAGACCACAGAGCATACATTTGTTACTGATTTATATTATGTGATTGGTCAAATGAACCCAGGGTTCGATTCTACCCTGACTACCCCATGAGACAGTAGTTGCAATTACAATCTTTACAATTCTGCTGATGCAAATAATGAATGTTATTGCTTAGTATAGGAAAGGGAATAATGCAGGAACCTTAATCTTAATATTTGCAGTGGCAACACTGTAAAGATTTTAAAGTCCTCCATAGAACTTTTAACTCCCATTGGTAGGAGCCCAAAATGTCATTGACTTTAGCAAGAGCCAGAGTCCGATTTGACCTGAAAATAACTTCCTCCGACTCAATAACACAGTAACATTTTCTAACATAAGGACCTAATCCTGCAAATGTACTCTCATTCATAGGCTTTACTCTCGTGAGTAACCATATTGATTTCAGTGTAACTACATGGATGAGCAAGTGTTTGGAAGGATGGGTCCTAAGGCTCTACAACGTCACTTAATCCCTTCAGTGGCAGCAATGTTGACAAGCTGCCAGGACTACCAAGAGCAAACTCAGTATAACAATGTAAGTGAAGGAATAAATCCTTTTATTATCGGCTGAACATTCCCTGTTCACAGTCAAATAACTAGAACCTACGTGTACCTGAAAAAGAACCTGTAGTCTTGGATTTACCTATTACTGCCCCTCCAAGGTGACAGGTGTTTACAAATGTACTAATCTCAGGTACAGAAAATTGCCTGTGTAGATGGTTCCTTTGTAAATAATTTTACCAAATAAATTATCTTACCAGGGACAAATTATCATCCTCCCTAAACAAGGGAGCCAACTGTTCAGACTTGCAGAATGATCACATTAGTGTCATGTCAAAGTCACATTGGAAGGTCAAATCTGAGATCTTAAATGTAAGTGTAACTCTTTCTGCAGCATGTGGTTGGTAGCACAAAGGACTGGGTTCAAATATCTAGGTGTTCCTCTTGAAACTAACACTACATGGACTTGTGCCCATACAAGAAAGCTTGGAAAAACCAAATACCTTTCCTGGGTGCCCTCACCAGGCAATATTTTCCCTCTCAAAAGCACTGAGTCTGTGTATGAAACAAAGAAAACATTATTAAGGAAGCAGGGAACACAGCATTAATTCAGAAAATTGCAACAATATTAAATCAAGAATATATAAATCTGAATAATAGGCAAAACACCTATCCCTAAGGAATCTTTGGGAATAGTCCTTTGCCTCATTTCCCCAGCTGCTGGTGTGAACATCCAATGAATAAGTGTCCCTTTAACACATCACTGCTTCACTGCACTTCACTCACAGTGATTAACGAAGTCCCAGAGTCCAGGAGTGTACTTGGGCAGATCCACTTCCAGTCCCTAAGGGGAGTGCTGCACTACCACCTAACCTAGCTGTACCAACTAAAGCTTCATTGGTGCTGAGAAAAAGGACCTTCGCCAGAGTTCACTTAGCCCTATTACAGACCTCTGCAACGTCCATGAAGGGGCGCCACCACCTCAGAGTGGTCAGGGAGAAGAATTAAGGGAATATAGAACTCTTTGATGAGAGCCCTGCCATCAGCATTACCTCCTTGCCGGAAGGTAGGAACCCCACTCTGCTCTGTCTGACTCATGTCCAAGCTCCACTATCCAGTGGTGCCAGACTAAGGCTTTGGTTATGGTGACTCTTCATTCGGGGCCTATTCAGTACAGGCTACTCTTGTCACACAATAAGTGTGACAACATTTCATTGACCTACACCTACAAGGTAAATGAATTTGATCCAAAATGTTCCCACTGTCCCTCGCACTTTGCAGGAGCAACCAGTAAACACCCGCAAAGCAAACCACAAACCTCATTATCCCCCTTCAGGGAGCTGACTGGCCTTGGAGTCTGGAAGCCTGGGGGCTCTGGTCTAAGGCAGTCGATATGGCAGGGCCGCCCCAGAGCTAGGGACCCTAGGAGACCATCCCAGGATTCCAGGCTCCCTGCTGTAAAGCCAGGAGCAAAGTGCCAATTAGAATTGGGACTTTCGGGGTTTCTAAAACAGAGCTCAAATTTGCTAATACAAAAAGAAAGGCTAGGTAAGCCCCCTTTAAAAATGAGTAATTGTGCATACAAGAATCACTTCAATCTACTGCAATACTGTCCAATGTTTTACTATTTAAGCTTATCCTGCTAACTTTCATTCACATGAACAGCCTTCATGAGCCATTCATTTCAAGAGAACTACTTGCCTGAGAGAGAATCACATGGGGTCAGTCTGGCAAATACTACTTACATAAGTAGCCTATGGTTTTTCATAAAACTAGTCACATTCTCCAATACTACCACCTATGAGTGAGATTTGCATGACTGGAAGCATGAGCAGAAAAGGGTTTCCAGTATTGAGCCTACAGTGAAAAGTATATTAGTAATATTTTCATGGGAAAGGGTTCGGTGTGATGCACTGAAGATAGCATGAGCTCTGCCTTCTTCACACAGCTCTGTCTAAATATAGAGCCCTGATCTCTTGTGGCAGGGAGTCCAGTTGAAACATATCAACTTTCAAGTGGCACTCCACAGTCAGGGGGGGTGTCTGTGTATGCGTGTGTGTATATTCATGTCATTCATTTTCTAGCCAGCCGTGAGTCCTGATAGGTGGTAACTGCAGAAGCTTAATCTATTGCAAGTGTCTTGTATTTGAAATACTGTGAGCGCTAATAACGTAATATTCCCACCATTTCTTTCTCATTTCTAACCATTTGTGAAGAAGTTGATCCAAACATTTATTCAATGTGTTTTGGGTAATGTGACTCTGCACGATTACCAATGTGTTATTTGTATTTTTATCATAATCTTCGACATTTTAATAAAATGTACATTTTTTATAAAACAAGAAAATGTTCATTTCTAGAGGGAGGGCAACCCAAAAGAGCAGCATTAAAGAACAAGAGCAAAGGCAGAGGTGGTAGAACTAGACACCAGGGTATATTTATGTTTCTAAATAGCATCCACGGTAGCATCTCCTGCCACTATAAATCCATACTGGTCATTAGAAGCCCTGGACAAACTCCAGTCCAAGTCTGTTGCTGCAGGGTTCCGTTTTCTTCATTTCAAACATTCTTTAATTCAGCACTACACTAAGTACTGCTGCCAGTGCAGAGGATATTAATGAGATCACTAGTGTATATGGGGAAACAGAATTTAGGTGCAGAATGAGGTTTATAGTTCCATCTGTCTTTAGTTCATTGCACTATCCATCAGCTGTAGGTTGCCCTAAGCAACAAGTATGCTAGTTTCAGCTTATCTGGTAAATGCTCAGTTTATTTGATTTCTTCAGCTCCTAACACTTAAATGAGGCAAGAAAGAAACAAAATGAGAGAGAATAATGAAGAAAAAATTGTCATGGAGTAGGGACCCAAGGTTATAGCGGACACCTCAGGCCTCAGAATTCATCAAGCTACCCGATTACTTTTTTCCTGTATAGATATGTTTGGCTGAGTGGAAGGGTCCGAGATTTATTTTTTTACATCTCTTTATATATTTACATATTAAAGTCAGAAACTTCCACTGGCAGAAGAACACATTTTTCAAAGTTTTTCAAAATATTGATTGGTTGGGGTTCGCATCATTGGAGGGTCTCTGGTAGCAAGGATGATTCATAGGGAGACTGCTCCCCAAATTATAGGTATACGGATGGATGAACCATCTCCCAGGATACAAGAATTTCAAACGGGCCCAAAGCTCAACTTCTGAGGTAGCGTTCATGAAACAGATTTAAAAAGGTTTGAACAGCAACAACAAAAGATCTAAAAGTCTAGAGGCCCCAGATTCAAACACCCATCATACTATGGGATCATTTAAATTCTGATCCAAAGTTTGCAGCTCAGAACCAGCTCTAATTACCAGGTTTTAAGTGAATATTGATACTGGATTCTTTTGGCTTTTCCTTACTTATCCCTACACATCCAACCACAGGTTTGCTATGTGAACATCTCTGATCCAATCACTAGTCCTATTCATATGGGTTTTTGAAGATCCCTATTCCTCAATTCTCATGTGACTTCAAGGCTTTTCCTGCACCATGCAGAGCAGGAGAGGCATCTTTTGAGATGGACACAAACATAGTTAAAGACTAAATTTTCAGAAGATGCTTATGTGGTAAGCATCTGTCACTTTCCTGTTGAATCCAGTCATGGCACTACAATATATTTAGTGATGCAAATTAAAGATATAAATGCAGATTCCCCCTAAATTCAGTAGTGCTACCGACCCACAGATCCAGAGTCTAAACAAACCTTTGAAACATTGTTAGATAGAATCCCGAAATTTGGAAGGAGGCATTCTCAATGCTTTATGAAGAGAAAGCAATAAACTGATGCCACAGTCCGTTGGAATCTAGGACTATGTCACTAAACTAAGTAAATTGTAATCACTGTAATTAAGAGAATGCTTAATTAACACATTTGGTGGATAACGAGGCACATTTGCAATTACAAGCTAATAAATGAAAAATATCCCGTACCAAGGAAATTGCTTGAAATGTGGCTATTTCCACACACGAGGAAACCAACCAGTCATTGGTGTCCAATATTTATTTATATCGTGAAGAGCTGACACACATAGTTTGAGTGAGCAACAATTATGTTTCAACTCTTTCTTCTGGAAGGCTCATTGTTATTATTTGTACTGTGACGGTACCTATGAGTCCCAGTCATGGGACCAGGACCCCAGCCCATTGTGCTAGGCACTGTACTACTATCTCTCCTTTCAGATTTTATAAATGTGCTGTGTCTAGACACATCAAGATAAGAGAACAGTTACCAGAGAACTAAGTTACATATAAAAATTCAACACAGAGAGGTTCAAGACCAGCTTTTCTGTGCTGGGAGCCGTTCAGGAGTCAGGTGGCTGGCCCTACATACCATGTTTCAGACAACGGTCAAGTTGGCTTGGTGGTTCCTTTGCACCAGTAAGTTGATGGCCTGAAAGCAGCACTCAGGATCTGGCCCAAAAGTTATACATCAAAAAATTCAAACCACTTTCTCTACATTTTTTTTCCTCAGATGAGACATACACAAAGAGTAAACATTTCTTCTGATGCAACTATTTATGTGACTTTCTCTCAAGGTGTGCAATGATAGACTGCATAGCATCGGGAGTCTCTGTGTACAGCATATGGCCTACTTGATGAGAGAGTTTGAATTATTAGTGCATGTTACTGTAATGGGAGAAGATCAAAAGGGTGAAATATAGCAAACTGGCATGTGCACAGCTAGTGACTGGTTTCTGGGAAAGTACTATCTTCTTTCCATGCCAGTAACACTAAAGTCACTGTGTAATTTGATTTCAACTTGAGACGGACCTTGAGGATTAATGCTGGAAAGGGGAAGATAAAAAAAGGTTGTTTTTCCCCTTGATGAGAGGCAGAAGTTATGGATTCTCTGTCCGATAGCAAACAAAATGGGGAAGCTGAATTGAGTTGATATTTGGAAGGCTAGAGGATCTGCTGAAACAGACCTAGATGACTCTTGAAAAGATAATTCCTAAGAAAAGAGTTAATTTATAACTACATTATCCCTCTAAGATGGAGAAATTTCTCTCCCCCACTCTCTAGAGCAGTGGTTCCCACACTTTAACAACCTGTGAACCCCTTTAACTAAAATGTCAAGTCTCGCAAACCCCGTCCTAAAAATGAAAATTTCCAGGGATTTTCTCCTTTACCTGAGTATGAATTATAAAAGCAGTGATCTTGGAAATATAAAATTTGTTTTTATGACATGCTTATTACACACTATTTATTATGATTATTTTTCATTACAGTATTTTTATTACATTATGAAAATAGCAACACTCTTCCAAGATCTCACTTTCGTAGCTTGTATCACTTTCAATAAGCCTGTTATAAGACAAGGCTCCTATGTTTCATCAAGGAGTATCAGATGTGAAACAGCATAAAGGTATTTAAGAAGCCAACTCAAAAAGTTCCTCCTACATAAGCATTCAGGTCTTGGGCAGTCCAGGCAAGCAACGCAAGTTACAAAGCTTAAACTTGTTCTTCATAATAATTTTAAAAACAATACTAGCTGCCTATTTAATTTTAAAAACAGCAAAAAATATCCACCTCCCTTTCCATTTCTTATAAGGATCTTGAAGTTTAAATCGCCTCAGTGTGATAGATATGCTTGCTTTGAGCTGCTTAGCTCTTGGAAATCCAGAGGCTGAGCTGCTCGGGGTTCCTAGGAACAACTCTGCCATTAGGGAATTTTCTCCCTGAGAACCCCTTGTAATATTTCACAAACCCCAGTTTGGGAACCACTGCTCTAGAGTCTCCTAATGAAGGACCAAAAAACTGTTAGTAGCTCTGAAAAAAACCAAACCAAACAAATCAGGTCACTTTAATATAGGTGCATATATACAGCTTCAGGTGCTTAACTTTAGATATCCAAGTTTTGGAAATTTTGGCTTAAGTGACTTTGCCTAAAACCACAGTGAGTCAGTGACAGTGCTAGGAAGAGCACCCAAGTCTCCCAGTTGCCAGTCCCGACCTCTGGAACAGGTTATAACTATGCTGAAGACTTTAAATCAGTATTTTTTTTTCTTTCTTAGAAAGAAAAAGTGTCACTGTGAGATGTTTTATTTCAAGGATCTTCCACAGAAGGAATTAAAAAAAAAAAAAAAACCTCCCACCCTCCACAGTGACCCTTGGAATACAAATTTCACTCCTCATTTTGTTAGCAGCCAGAGAACTCCTTTATTTAATGCCTTGTCTTTTCCTCTGCCCAAAATCCCTGAAGAAGACATGATAAAAGACAGAGAATGAAGGAGATAAGGAGGTTAACTCACTGCAAGAGTACTATATCCAGAAGTCACATTCTCTGAAAAATCACGTTCAGAGCTATCTAAAAAGTTCCCTTTTCTTATATGTTATGGCTTTTACTTGAGGAAACTTTTCTAATCACTAGAAAAATATTAATCTTTGTATCACTCATTTGAGTAGGCCCACAGTAAAGGAAAATGACTGACTGAAGGGTGCACTCACAAAGTTTATCAGCATGCCACTGAATTTTTGTCTCAGCTGATGATTCAAGCTAATCCAATGAAAAATTACACAGTCTCCGTCACTGGTTTCTACTTATTGCCTGGCAATGGAATAAAACTACATATATAAAGGTTAACATTAATATTTTGGTATGTGGCCAGCTAGTCACTAATCATTAACTCATTTACTTATAACTACCTCCGCTTCAAACTTTAAATGTATTTTATTAGTGTATATTTTTAGTTCTCTTTAGTTCCGTAGAGAATGTCAGGAGCAGAAGACTATCATAAAGGAGATAAAATTCACACCATTCAAATGGCAGAACAATTCTCATTGATTCCCTCTGCAATCATTGCTACCTATTCTCAAAAATGTTTCACCCCTCTAAGATGGTACTTCCCCGTTTCTCTCAGAGCAATTGTAAATGTCCAGCAGTTTGCAAGATCTAGGAGAAAAGGGAAATGTTGTTATATGTCTTCCTGTACTATTCAGACTGTTGATATTTTATCTAAATTTTTGCAAATTAAATTGTTACAATAGAATAAACATTAAAAAAAAGAAGCTGCCTTACGATGATGTATCACATATCGATCATTCTTGCCTATGCTAGAGACAGGCCCCTATTATGCCCCCGCTCAGGTCTCATGTCAGCAAAGTTCTTAAGCACATATGTAACTGTTAGCATGTAATTGATCCAATGTGATTGCTCACATACTTCAGTTTATGCAACTTGCTCCATCAGGGCCTTAGTCATTTTTATAATTATCAGTACTAATAATTCTTACACATTTCAGATTCTGCCTTCCTTACTCAAACTGAGGAATATCTTTTTCTCTGTTTAGTGTAATGAGATCCACATGGCACTGCTTGCCGAGCAGGGTAGTTCTCAGCATAATCAGGCCTTCCTCAATATGAAGTGTATTTGAAAGTATGCTAATGAATGCCATGGCCAATTTCCTTCACCCACAGAACAGCAGCTAGAGTTTGTTAGTACCTACCATCGCACTGACATTGTAAACAGATTCTATCATTTACATTTGTTCTTATTTTGATACAACTCTACTTACATGTGGTAATTATCAGAATAATGAATGCCTCAAATAAAGGAACGTACAGAGTATCGGGGTTGGTGGGTAGGAAATAATGTAAAGAGGGCAATAACCATTTGATATGATGCAAAAGTGGGTTTTTTAAATAGCTAGAGTAGAGGGCTCCCTTTATATAATTATAAAATCATTGTTAGCATGACTGATTTAATTTGAATAGCATTCCCTGGGGAAATATACTGTGCTATCAACTTGAAATGATGATGATTATTTGGCCTTCAGCAGTAGTGGGATAAAGTCCGCAGCAGAGCTGGATGGCAGCATGCCCACAGCTACACCTAATGCAATGAAGCACATCTGCGGCTCTGACAGTCGGCAATACCGTGGAATGAGTTAATCTAATGGCATTTCTTTATGTGCCTAATCCTGCCAGAGTCTTCAACCACCTCAAGGTCCTTATTCAGCTTTTACTCAGAATCTGTGGGAGTCTGAGTAAAAACCGAGGGCCAGATTCATAATCCTATGTAGAAACACCAACACAGAGGGTAGGAAATTTATGGAGTTTCCCCTGAATTCTTCCATCAGTGAGACAGGATCTGTGAACCCTGCCACCATGCAAGAGACTGGTGGTCTGGCTTATAATCCCTATAGGTCTCTGAGATACAAGCCATCTGCATTGAGTCCTGTTCCTCCCAACAAGCTATGGTCTGCCCGTATGGTCTGCCTCGGCTGTCATATGGCAGCTACCCCAGGGAATTCCTTTAATGAAGTTGCCTAGTTCAGAATAGGCACCATAGGGAAACCAGTGTGCCCTCTGGCCATATTTATTTTCTGTTTCTGTTGGATGACTGGGGGCTGACATGCATCATTCCTGGCCATCTCTCTCTTACACTAGTGTATTCTCACACCTGCTGAGGAAGGGGGAATTTTGCTGCAGAGGCAGCTAACAATCCTGTTCAATATATATAGAGGGGAGATGTGTGCAGAAGGGAGTCCCCCTTTAAGCCTGGATTTTAAGGACATGATGTGGTCCAGAGTAAGTCATTTGTCCCTACATGAATAGTTATTTATAAAAATGACAGATACTTTAGTGCAGGGGTGGGCAAACTACAGCCCGGGGGCCACATCCGGCCCTTCAGAAGTTTTAATCTGGCCCTCGAGCTCCTGCTCTGACACTCCAGCCGGGGAGCGGGGTCAGGGTTTTGCCCCACTCCGTGCGTGCTGCAGCGCCGCATGGCTCCTGGAAGCAGCAGCATGTCCCCCCTCCGACTCCTACATGTAGGGGCAGCCAGGGGGCACCGCATGCTGCCCTTGCCCCAAGTGCGGCCTCCACAGCTCCCATTGGCCAGTGGGAGCTGCAGGGGCGGCATCTGCAGACAGGGCAGTGAGCAGAGCTGCCTGGCCGTGCCTCTACGTAGAGAGCCAGAGGGGGGACATGCTGCTGCTTCCGGGAGCTGCTTGAGGTAAGCGCTGCCTGGAGCCTGCACCTCTGACCCCCTCCCACCCTCCAACCCCCTATCCCAGCCCTGATCCCCTTCCTGCCCTCCAAACCCCTCAAGTCCCAGCCTGGAGCCCCCTCCCACATCCTGAACTCCTCATTTCTGGCCCCACCCAAGAGCCCAGACCCCCAGCAGGAGCCTCGCCTCCTCCGACGCTCTAACCCCCAATTTTGTGAGCATTCATGGCCCGCCATAAGTTTCCATACCCAGATGTGGCCCTCGGGCCAAAAAGTTTGCCCACCTCTGCGCTTTAGTGATATGTTAAATGAAGAGAAACTCCATCAAGCTGGGAATATTTGTGTTTTATTTTGTGCTGCTCTTCTGTGCTCAGAAAGTTAAGTTCCCACTATGTAAGTGCTTGCATGGGAAACCTCAGCAACAGCCTGCTCTGATTCAGGAGATGGGTAAAGAATTCCAGTATGCAGAAAGTCCATTCTCATCTCAGAAGCAAACCAACCCGATTCAGTCTCCCAAAAGATTGCTCTTTAAATTGCAGTGACAGGTTGGGTGAGGACTCCTGCAACTCTTGACTGTATTACACATGCCAAACAGATTCAAACAGTAGATTGTCTCTTTGTCAAATTATTAGCTACTCAGCCATCAGAGATGAACCACACTGGTTCAATAAACACCAGGGACTCAGAAGAAGGGGGATTTCCTACGCCAGTAAATAGCCACCGAGTATTCAAGACCAGAGCTTCCTCTCCCAACAAAATACACATGGAAAAGAGCTTGAGGGAAAGATGAATTTATCTTCAGCAAATTCTCTGGAGGGATGATATTTGTCCTCCTGCACCCTTGAGAATCAGCCATGCTTCACGCTCAGAACTGAGAGGGTTTCCTGGGATCCACCAGATGCAAGCGTCATCCATGCAGATACCTTGCATTCCTCTGCCCTTTCTCTTTGTTCTCTGGTAGCACAGCTCCAATGAAGCCACACTGCCAATGACTCCCCTGCAGGCAGGTGACCCCAAGCCCTCGCCCAGTGCAGGGGAATGGCACTGAAAAGGTAACACAGCCTTCTTTTCCATGGGGTGGGTGGGATGGTGCTGTGGAAGCAACCTCTCCCCACTTCCAAGCAGAGGAAATCTGCATCCCCTCTACAGCAGGTCAAATTCATCCTATTCAGAGATCCATCCCAAGGGGAAAACAAGGCCGACTAATCACTTAAACTCTGCTTCCAGGATTCATGTGGAATTAAGTGATGCCTAAGGCCCAGAACAAGCCTGGCACAGTAGTCATCTTCACCCATGAATCTTAAAGGCACAATCTGGGCTCAAGCTATTATCTGCCATTATGCAGCTTTTCCATTTCCAGAAATCCCCTCTCTTTATGGAATGAATGAATGGCTATCAAGAAAGAGAGTGTAGTATAAGAAGTGTAATTGGGATGGGTGAAATAATCAGGTTCAGATAGGTAATTTGCCTCAAACTTGAACTGAACCCAATAAATGAATTTGGAACAATTAACTTTTCTATATTAAGTTTTATAGATATTTTTATTTCATTTCCTTGATTGAGATGGGACTGAATGCAGAAGTGCCATAATACCTCAAGAAAAGTTACCTGTGTGATATTTCTGGTCTGAGTGGAGTGCAGTTGATACCATTGTCTTCAGTGCAGAATCTTTGGAGTCCCCAGTACTTCAATCATGCTTACAGGGTAGCAAGGTATGCTTCTGTATCAAACAACAGATATCACAGGATTTAGATGTACTTGAGTATTCAGATGTAGAAGGACCCTCGATACCAAGACCACATGGAGCTTCAGCGGTACCCTTTGTGAGGTGCAAGGTCTCTAGTACAACAGGTTTCTTAGGGCCAGTTTCTTTCTGAGGAGATCTGGAGCTCCTCTTAGCAAAAGATTTAGCGCTATCACCCACAGATCTCTCCTGCGAAGATCTGCAAAACTAGATGGGATGCTGTGGTCTCTTGAAGACCACTGTACAGAGGTGCAGGACATTATACAGGCCTGAGTCTGACATGGGTGGAAGGGAGCATTCCCTCATGAGGAGTCAAAACTTTCTCTCCCTGTCTTTCCTGGAAGGACTCCTGAATCTTGAAGAGATCTTGGAAGGCACATGAGTATCCCCTAAGCAGCAGATAGTAACTGGGATAGTTCAGTGGTTTGAGCATTGGCCTACTAAACCCAGGGTTGTGAGTTCAATCCTTGAGGGGGCCACTTAGGGATCTGGGGCAAAATCAGTACTTGGTCCTGCTAGTGAAGGTAGGGGGCTGGAGTCAATGACCTTTTGGGGTCCCTTCCAGTTCTATGATATAGGTATATCTCCATTCACACTAACTAGGAAGGACTCCTGGCAAATGAGACAACATTTGGGGTGAGAAGAGCCCCTTGTGGAAGCCTCTTCTGGAAACATCCTCTTAAAACAAATACTAAAGATTAACTACACTGTAAAGCACAGACAGGGCAGCTAGCTAAATAAGCAGGCACCACTACACACTCCATCTCAGGCTGGGGCGGTTGAGAAGGACCTGAGGGCAGTTTGTCCTTCAGAGCCCTACATACCCTCACTGAGGGGCATAAGGATTGGTAGGGTACATGTGCGGACTGAAGGGGCAAGGGTACATGCACACCTGAAGTGGAGCACCTGTAGGAGCATTACACAAAGAAAAAATTAAGTCTGGCCTCAAAAACGACCTGAGTTACTGGGATAAACAGGGAAGTGTTCACTAAAACCAACAACCTATTAGGGTAATTCATGGCAGGTGGATATAATAGGCCAGGGGAGGATAAGCCTCCCCAACCCAGGCTGTGGCCCTGCCCATCCTCCACCCTGAGACCCCGCCCTCACTCGCCATCTCCCCCGAAGCTGGCAGGGGCTCAGCTCAAACTGGCGGCCTGGGACCTGGGGCGGCCCAGGGCTCGGGGCAGTGCTTGGGCGGGTCTGCCAGTGGCCCGGGATTCAGGGCGGCTGGGACGGGGGGGGGCAAGAGCTCAGGGCAGGTCAGCTGCGGCTCCTCCAGCTGTGGGGTGGGGCGCGTCTCAGGGCTCTGGCAGGAGAAAGGGGGCAGAAGGGATGGAGCTGGGGGGCTAGCTTCCCCAAAGGGGGGGTTCATGCACTGCCCATGGGGTAATTTCAGAGTCAGTAGTGTTATGATGAAATATTGTATTATTTACACATGACCTACCTACATGTTTATGTGATATAATTATTATATTGCATCAATTCTCATGCATTTCCATGAGAGAATTTCTTATTTATAGTTAATATTTAAAAGGATAATGGATCACTAAATCTGTCAAAGTAACACTAAAATCCTAATTAAACCTACCAAGCATGAAGGCTAAAACTCTGAGCTTTCAGACTGCTCTTAAGTCAATAGGTATCTGCATTGGCAACTACTTGGGTAATTGTCTGGGTAACCCCTGACCCCCACACAGATCCCTTTGCAAAATCATGGTCATAGCATGGTCCTCCGAACAGTGAAAGATGTATCGCACACACTTCAGTACACAACAGGAGGATGATGTGGCACAGGCTAGTCAAAAAGCAACAGACAAAAAGCAACAGACCATTTTAAAAGGCATTTAAAAAGCCTCTGTTCACAGAGAAGCCTGGCAAATTTTCTCAGCTAGCCAAGTTAGCATAAGCTTGGACTAAGGTGGTCAGTCAGCTCATGGTTATTTAGACACAACATCCACAAGCCAAAGATGTAAAGTGAACTGTATGCTCTTGACAGAAGCCTCGCCAGGCTTGGAGTGCTGACCTCCAGAGAGCAGAAATAGCAGCCAAGATAGGGTCACCAGATGTCCTGATATTTGGGGCTTTTTTTTATATGGGCTCCTATTACCCCCACCCCCCTCCTGATTTTTCACACTTGCTATCTGGTCATCCTAAGCCAAGAGTACCATATTGGTTGTTATTTCATAACTTTGTTGAGTCCAGCCTTTTCCCTTTGAGTACCTAGATGGATTCCCCAGGGTCCAAGCTTCTCCCTTATAGCCTGACATTGTCTCGCTTTGGTGTAGGGCCCAAGATCTGAGAGGTCTGTGTTCTCTTCCCCATCACAAAAGAGTTCTGGAAGAGGTTTTATCCAAAACCCTGACTCTTCTTGCTTTGTGTGTGGATTCAATCAGACTTTTAAATGTAAGATTGGGTTTATTTATTTATTTTGGTTTAATAACATTTTTTCTTGACATTCTTGTTACAGAAATTCAGCTATTAAAAGAATTATTTTTAAGGAAATTAATGTTTCCATGGAGGCAAAAATAGCTACTCTAACTTTCTTATCAAAAATTCAGCTTCACACTTAAAAATATATTTTTAAACATTCACTTGCTGAAATCTGCAGGAAAAAAGCGTGGCTAAAATATAAAATCCTCAGCTTTTCAGTACTGGTTACAAATTCATGAAGAAAGAAAAACAGGACTGTAAAATTTCATGCCCCTCACTTTACATGTTGTCTTTGGGAATCCACTCTGAATAGGACAGGCATAAAAGGAAAATATAAGCTTGCATAGTTCTAATATAACATTATGTTCTGGAAATTCCCATAGAACTAAGCAAAGAAAGGGCAAGAAGACAGGTCTTTTGTATAGCATTTGACAGGTGTCCATGTAAACACAAGTTAATTATTTCAGTGTCTTTGATCATGAAGGATGCAATTTGGGATTAAAAAATAAACACACAAACATATATTCTGAGCAAAAACCGTTCATATGCACAGCTGGATACAGACATAGCAATTTGAAATTATAATTAAGATTTACCATCTCTATAGAACAGAAGTGATGCAAATTCATTGAGATTAGAGAGGCTATTAAAATAAAAAACTCAATAATAAATGGGTGATTTCAACTATCCCCATATTGGCTGGGTACATGTCACCTCAGGACAGGATGCAGAAATAAAGTTTCTTGACACCTTAAATGACTGCTTCTTGGAGCAGCTAGTCCTGGAACCCACAAGGGGAGAGGCAATTCTTGATTTAGTCCTAAGTGAGCACAGAATCAGGTCCAAGAGGTGAATACAGCTGGACCGCTTGGTAATAATGACCATCATTTAATTAAATTTAACATCCCTGTGGCAGGGAAAACACCACAGTGGCCCAACACTGTAGCATTTAATTTCAGAAAGGGGAACTACACAACTATGAGGAGGTTAGTTAAACAGAAATTAAAAGGTACAGCACCAGAAGTAAAATCCTACAAGCTACATGGAAACTTTTTAAAGACACCATAATAGAGGCTCAACTTAAATGTATCCCCCAAATTAAACATCATATGAGAACATCATATGAGAAAAAAAAAGAGCCACTATGGCTAAACAACAAAGTAAAATAAGCAGAGAGAGGCAAAAAGGCACTCTTTAAAAAGTGGAAGTTAAATCCTAGTGAGGAAAATAGAAAGGAGCATAAACTCTGGCAAATGAAGTGTAAAAATATAGTTAGGAAGGCCAAAAAAGAATTTGAAGAACAGCTAGCCAGAGACTCAAAAAGTAAAAGCAAACATTTTTTAAGTACATCAGAAGCAGGAAGCCGGCTAAACAACCAGTAGGGCCACTGGATGATCAAGATGCTAAAGGAGCACTCAAGGATGATAATTTATGATTACCTGTTCTGTTCATTCCCTCTGGAGCACCTGGCATTGGCTACTGTCAGAAGACAGGATACTGGGCTAGATGGACCTTTGGTCTGACCCAGTAGGGCTGTTCTGATGTCTTTAAATGTGAAGGTTGGAAACACCATGGGGTGATCTTAGGTGCCAGTAAAGAGAGATGCAACTCATCACAAGGATAAGCTCTGTTTCAGTTTAAAAATATGCCAGATACAAGAAAAATAAATGGAAATGATAAAGTAAAAGGAGAGAAACTATGGTGAAGGAAAGAAATCAAGAACAAAAAATATATTCGAAGCAATTGGGACATGCTAAGTGAAAAGGTATGCTGAGATAAAATAAATCCATAGATAAACAAAACAAAATAACAAGTGGGATAGCAATACAATTTTTTTTCTTAAATAAATTACTTGCAATGGAAACATGGACCATTTAAAAAAAAACTAAATCCTTTGCTATAAGTGGGTCCATAAATATAGTTAAATTAAGGAAGTTTGCAATACACAGGGACAGTCCACTTATTACTGTCGATAATTAGGGATTTTAAATGAAAATATTACTATTCTGAAAGAGAGCTGTAAAGAAATTTAATTCTCAATATTCGTAAATCCCTCATTATAATATTAATAATAATCAGATAAAGTAAAGTTAAACGATTCAGTGAATCAATTTACATTTCAAAACAGAGAAATTGTAAGGCAGAGCTTCTTGGATCAGATATCAGGATTAGTGCTTTGAAACATCTCTGGAGGAAACTTCTATGCAATTTCTTGTTTTTGTCAGTAGGCTACCTTCATATTCAGTTTTCTATAGTCAGTTCACAGAAAAACATTTAAAAAATCAATTACCAGGGTATTTCAGAAGGGATAGATTAGAGCCCTTTCTGCTATTTCTTCTTTTTAAAACGGATATACAAAGAGCTATATAGTGCCAGTAAAAACCCTCTACCACAAATTGTTCACAAAGTTTTAAATTGTCCACAAAGCTCTGCTTTGAATTATTCTTCCAATAAGACAGCTGCATCTAGGTTTATGGGAAATGCTAAACAGTGTGCTTTCTTTACTCTGATGATTCATGGCTTCGATTTTCAGAGAAGTTTCCTTTTCATCTTCAATATGAAGAGTTTTGAAATGTACAAAAAAGTCTCATTTGGATTTGTCATCTCTTACATTCACAAAACTTGGCATCAAACCCTGTGATCAATAAGGAGTATTTACAACACTACCAAGATATAACCATAGTCATTCTGATTAGACACCACTAGAGAAGCTTTTAATTTGAACATTTATTTTTCAGAATAAGATATGATTAATGTTTAATGCTTGCTTCTAGAATAAAGAGGTCGTCTGGATAGATGTAACCTAGCGAAAATACGTATTCTGCATTGCTATTAAAATGATGTATTAAAAGCATTCTTGTAATTTAGAGGCAGGATACAGTGAAGAGCACCGTGATCCACTACTAATAGTCTTTTCTTTACTGCACTGACCTTCTGCTTTTTGCTGCCAGGGTTCATAGATGGAAAAAAGGAAACCTGGAAATTGAATAAGTCAACACTGCTGAAAGCAGGTATGTATCACTGATTCCAAACTACAAAACAGAAAACATTGACAAGCAACAAGCAGTGGGAAATTTGTTCCAATCCTGTCATCTAACCATGAAGCAACTGTGTTTAAAGAACATTATGATAAGGTGAAAATACAGTAGGGGGATTTTATGAAATATAAATAAAACTGAGAAACACAGATACAAGGGATACAAATATGCAAATATGATTCTTTGAAGGTTTCTGGAAATGTTTCTTACAGAGGTATCATACCAGTAAAACTACTTGATTTGCACATTTCTTTGATGGGTTTTTAGGCTGCCATTTCATAGCATTTGAAGTCGCATCATCATAACACAATGCCACAAATGTTGCATTCTGCACAATAAGACTGCAGTGCAGAATGAATGAAAACAGATCTCTTGTTGCTCTTGCTCCAGGAAAACTGAACCTCTATGAAAACTGCAGATACGTTTAGTGCCTTGTAAATATTCAGATTTTGTGCCATTATTATCAGAATGGCTTAATCAGCTCAACTATGGCGATTTAAATGACAGTGTGCTCAGCCTGTGATACTGAATGCTGCAATTGATTATTTTTTTCATTGTTGTTTCTCTTCTCAGTGGGAACACCTTCCCTGAATCTTACGGAGACATTCGGAGCTACATTCAGCCAAGTTTTGTCTCTCCCCCTCCACTGAAACTGGCCCTTTTTCAGAGAGGCAGCATTGCTTTTGTAAAGGCTCAATTTGCACCTGCAAAATGCCCTTTTGTGGTTTTCGGCTCTGTCTATTGAAATAGAGGAGCGAATCTGAGTGCATAGCCCACCCTTTCCCCAAGCACTGAGCAGCAGAGCTGGCTAGCTGTGGGAGGGGAAGGCATGAGCACCATCTTAAAAGGCATGCTCCCTGTGTGCCTAGGTGCTATGGGAGCCTTCTTCCCCCTCCGCATAGCACTTGATCTCCATTGTGCAATGGCAGCCCCTGCTATAAAGGTACAATGTGGCTTATAACCTCTTGGTATCTTAGATGCCTCATCTGTAAAACAGGGACAAATAATTACTTAGGGGCACCAAGAACTCCCAGAACCCTGTTGTACAGAAAAACATGCCTTTTAGGAGAGTTTAAAGTGCCTTTGCCTCCCACAGACAGCCAGCTCCATGCTAAGGGGTGGCAGGGGGTGCGGGGGGGGGGGGAGAAATCTAAGGAATTCTGTGTTTCTTGCCTCTGCAAATTGAACTGGTGGGAATTTTAAAGGGGGCAAACAGCATCCACATGGAGGTGGTACCCTATGATTTCTAAGCAGTGCTTGGAGGAAGACACCTGTGGCATACAGTAGCAGCTTATCGAGCACCTAAAATAAGTTTTGTTTTTTCCATAAGACAGTGTGTAACAATCTGATATTCTGCAACTTCAGGTGAGCCACACACACAAAAAATCCTTCCAGTGTTTCATTCTTCTTTCCCTCCCTATTGCTAGAGATGTTCATATTACTAGATGGGCTGAGATTGTGTGTGTGGATGGCTCAAGAAGCTCTAGGATACTTCGTTTTTTATGATGTGGGGTCTATGTAAATATTTACAGTATTTCCTGACATATTATGCAATGTTGCTGATTAAAAAATGACAAAAAAGTCTGACTACATTGACAGGGAAGACAGTTGGAAAGCTAATCAAGGACAGAATCATGGAATGCCTAAAATATCAATGAAGGAACAACAAAGTGTGGTGGCCAAAGTAGCACCTAATAATTTACCTGCACTTTCTAAAAGGTATGACATGGCACTTAAACACCAGCCCCAAAAATTGGGGGCTTAAAAAAAAGAAGAAAGGCAATAAGGGAAATAGAGTGGTGAAATATCAGCCCAAAGGATAAGAGCCCTCCAGAAAGATTATATTTTTAAATGGTTGGGCCTAGACTAGCCAGGGGCCTAAGGCCTACTTCTCACATCGTTTTGCTACCAGCTGTTAGGGGATGAAGTGTGTCAGACACAATTTCAGAAACTGAGACGTGGATGCTCAAGCCCAGTGGTCAGGCTGGGAACCAGAGTCAGGAGTCAGATTCTTGGGAATCAGGAACCAAGAACAGGGTTGGAACAAGACAAGAATGGGAGCAGCATGTCAGAACCACCAAGCGGAGGGGAGGTAGTGACATTGAGCAGACTGGATTGGCTGCTCTCCTTGGAACGTATATCCCTGGCCTTGGGGTCACCTGGTTAGACCTTTACCTGTGGATTGGCTGAATCCTGGTTGACTGGCATGGACCAATCCAGTAATGAGATTGAGGGATGACTCATCAGGCTCAGGCTCAGAGAGCATTATCGCGCTCATAATTAACACAAAACCACAGCTATTTCCATTGGCAAAACTGATAAAAAAAATTCACCAAGTCAAAATTTGTGACCTTTTGCCAACCATTTGCATCTCTAACATTTGTGAAGGTAAACTGGGTAATTTCATGCAGCTCTAATTAGCCTGAAGACAGATTTTGTTCAGTTTAAACATCAGTAACTTGTAAGAAAGAATTATGCAGTACGTTGATGAAATGTGCTGATGAGACATAACTTCAAGGGGAATTCAATACAAAGGAAGAAGTCAGGAAACACTGGGAATAAATGCAGATGAGAGACACAGGTTTCTGTTTAGAGAAACATACAGCAATGAGGCTAGGAACCAAAAAAATCACAATTCAGTTTCCATGGTCATAGATTATAAAACACTGATCAGGCGATGCATCTGGGGTAGTGGTGGTTAAAGCTCTAAAAATACATTTGGCATGCATTCTAGCGATCCATCTCTATCGGGGTAGTTATATGGTCCCCATCCTTATTGTATCTGAGCACCCAGTCATGCTTAACTGCAGTAAAAATACAAAGAATTCTAGTATGCATAAATCAAAGTATTGAGTAAAAGTCAAAACATTTATTCTGACAGCGTAAAGGTACTGGAAATGCAGTCCAACTATTACACAGAGGTCACTTTATCATAGGAAAGGATATTATCGAAATTAAAGAATAGCTGCAGGCAATTTGGATAGGAACTTCAGGGTCTTAGTGAATCAAAAAGGTTAGAGAAACTAGCATAAAATCAGCATACTGGGATTTATAACTTTAACTCCTATTCATGTTAATGGGATTGCTGTCCATCACTCCCCCCACATACGAACCGAAGAATAGATCTCTGGGTCCATACTGTTCAGAAAAAGAGGAGATTAGCTGCTCATTCCCACCTCCCAACACATGGTATGGCTCACCACAAAGCTTGGGAAGTTAGCTACTGTGCATCAGCCTATATGGAGTGTAACTTATTACGCAAAGACAGCCCATGGCCAATTTCAAAGGGCAGAAATGGGCGCTGGAAGTATGAGGTATTCACTGGAAGGAATAAACTTTTCCAAGGACAACAGTAAGGGAAACACTGAAATCCTTATGCTAGCATGTGCAAGACAGTAACAGGAGCTGCAGTGTACAATAAAGAGATACAGTAACAAGAAAAAATTAATATTTTAAGCAGTTAAATGCCCCTAGCTAGTAACATTAATGTGGTTAAATAAGTGAACAAGGTAACAATAGGTGTAGGAATGTGCAGCAGTATAGTTTTACTGGGCCAAATCCTCAAAGCCTGGTTAAATTCCCCTTTGAGCTGCTGGAGTGGTGCAAAGGGGCCTTAATCGGGCAGCTGAGGATTCCCTCAGTACATAGCTGATGTCCTGGAGAGGAGCAGGAGCACACCACCTGCTAGCAGTCCTAAGCCGGCTTTAAATTGTGATGGCTCCCAGGTCAGCCCATGACTGCCCCCAGGGCTGGGAGAGGAGCAGGAATGGCTTAAAGCAACCTTTGCCTCTTGGAGCATGAGCCTGGCATAGCTGAGAATTCAGCTCAGAGACAGGGTGTAAAGTCAGAAGGGACCATGAGATCATCTAGTCTGACCTCCTGTATCTAACAGGCCACCAACACATGAAAGCCACCAACTGATATTAGACCAAAGTATTACAGCCCTCAGGAGACTAGGACTATTATGTGACACTGACAGAGAATAGGAGCTGCCTCACTGAGTACCATGTCCTTTGCCATAAAGTGCATCATGATCAGAGATATTAACACAGAAGCAAAAACTTTCCCTGGGACTGACAATAACATAATGCCTCTATAATTGGTACATTCAACCTTATCTCCCATTTTGAACAGAGGCAGGAAAAAAAAACTCTTCTTCCATTTACTGGAGATATTAGTATGAGAGATGGTCTGGAAGAGCCTAGGTAGCCACAGCACACCAGTACTGTCACCTGTCTTCAGCAACTCGGGGGTAGTGTTACAAATCCTTAGTACCTTCGCAGACTTCATCTTAGAGATGGCAATCCAGATCTCCTCTTAGTTGAACGTGGCTCTTTCAGAACTTTCTGCCCCTCTTCAAGTGGAAGAGGGACTTTAGGCGATGGACAAATGACAAGTGTCTTGAAATGATCTTCCCATCGATGTAACTGATTCTGCAGACTCTGGCTGATGTGGTCGCCCCAATTCTTTACTGGGCACACTGATGCCATCTTTCCCTGCAAACACTGCAAAGTTGACTACAGGATGCAGAGATGATGCCTGGTGGCAGCCTGTTCTCAACATGACTGCCTGAGTTGACCACCAGGATTCCTTGTCTTTCTTACACAGTGATTTGACAACATGCCAGAGTTGAACTCGTTTGGCCTTTGCTTTTGCTCTCAGCGAGCACGTCTTTGAAGACTCAAATTGTAGCCTGGCTTTTTTCTTAGATCCAACTGCTGTGAGAATCTTCTCACTGATCCATGAATGACATTTGAAGGTTTCATTGGTTGTTTTTGCCTCAGCAGAAGAGAAACTCTTCGTCATTTTAGCTACCAGGACAAGCACACATGGACAGACTTTTAACTGGTATAAATCCATGTGGCTCAACTGACTTCAATGGAACTAAAACTGACTTACACCGAATGAAGATCAGACCCGTAGTTCAAAAACAAAAGTTTGCCCATATTTTCAGACCTACTGTTAATTGTGGGGGCAAATATTAATGGGGCCAAATTCCCAGTTGGTGCAAAGAAGCGAAACTCAGCTGAAGTCTATCTGAGGATTAAATACCATTTGAGTCTGCAATTCATTGGTGACTGCAAAGACAGCAGCACAATTTTGTGTGGGTGCAAATTTGGACCCGCAAAAAATGAAGGCCAGAGTAAAGTCCAGCTGAAAATCTGAGCTGGATTATGCAAGGCAGTAATTTAAAGTTCTAGATCTACATCTTTAGGAGAGAATTTAGAATGTCAGTGGTACATAAACTTGGTTCCTAAAGACCACATCCTGCAAGCATGCACACCAATGGGACCCATCCTGTGCATAAAGTTTCTTGTGTGCACAGGTATTTGCAGAATTGGGCTCTAAGTGATTACAAACATACAATGTCATGGCTCCCCATTCATGTCAGTATCCAAAAAGTGTTTTCTTGTTTTAACACCCTACATGAACTTGGGCCTCATTCTCCTTTCACTAACTCTGGTGTAAGTCAGGAGTAATTCAAATTAAATGTATAGTCTCTTATCTCACTGATCTCCTTTCTCCCCTCTTGTAGAAGATGTATTGTCTATCCCAGCGGTAAGTCAATTTTTTCTGGTCAAGTCCAAGTTTCTTGGTCAAGTTTTAGTCAAGGTTCAGACTCCAAAGACAATAACAAAACAACAATAATAAAATAAAATAATAATAAGTAACTAAAAAGATTTCAGGGTCCATTCAAAAGCATCTGGCGGTCCAGATTTGGCCCATGGTCTGCTTCTTGACTACCCCTGTGATGCAAGAATCTTCTTTCCAGCGCCTGCTATCTCAAAAACTCTTCTGTATCTCTCTATTTCATTTGATCAAATTGGATCTGAAAAAAATGGACTTTTCTCCTTTGCCACACTTTTTAATTGCTCTTTCCATTTTGGTTATTATAGTATGGTGAGCCACTGACATGAATGGAGCAGTTCACACATCTCTGAGCTATTTTTCTCAGGTTGTATTCTCTTTCAAAAATGAATGAAACCCACCATGGGCAAAAATCTGAGAATGAACTGTAAACATTGGGGGGAAATCGGTTTCTGTCAAGGTGTCAAGAGGGGGTGTATGTGTATTCACTCGCATGCACATGCATGCATGTGTATTCACTCGCATACGTGTGGCTTATTGCTATTGCTATTAATTGGAGAAATGTAATCTGAGTACAACAGAATATTTAGAAGGTGCTGAAACTATTTTTGAAAAGAAAATAAATGATGATACGTGCAAATGCTCACTGAGGGGGAAGTGTGGTTAGGGGTAAAAGAGCAGGTGAGAATAGGGCAAGAGGGATTTGGATTGGCAGCACCCCTCCCTGTCCGCTGTGTGATCTGGGAGACTCTGCTCCTCTTGGGGTATCCGTGCCCCTCTCCCTGACCCTCCATGTGAGCTGGATCAGGATGGGGGAAATGAAACATCTGAAATCCAGAAAATGAATAGTTAAGACACAGAATCCCTTGGGATGAGGGGGCTCACCAGAGGTTGTGGGGGAGGGGAGTCCTGGGGCATGGCTGTGGAAGCCTGGCAGAAGCAGGTGCAGGAGTCTCAGTGGGGGATGGGTATTGGGCATGAGGGGTGAAGCTCTGTGCATTTTGAGCTACACAAAAATGTAGCCCTCCAGTAAGCTGCTGACTGTAATATGTATATGCAGCAGCATAGGGCAGGAGACAGCAAGGAGGAATTTCTTACATGTTAATAACTTCTGCAGTGCCGACTAATGGCTTAATGCATGGGAAGGGGAGGGGAAGCTGAGAATGTTGGCAGGGCAGTGACATGTTGTGGTGACAGATGACAGAACAAGGAGCAATGGTCTCAAGTTGCAGTGGGGGAAGTTTAGGTTGGATATTAGGAAAAAAATATTTCCCTAGGAGGGTGGTGAAGCACTGGAAGGGGTTATCTAGGGAGGTGATGGATTCTCCATCCTTAGAGGTTTTTAGGCCCAGCTTGACAAAGCCCTGGCTGGGATGATTTAGTTGGGGATTGGCCCTGCTTTGAGCAGGGGGTTGGACTAGATGACCTCCTGAGGTCCCTTCCCACCCTGATATTCTATGAGTCTATGTTGTGGAGAATGGTGGGGCAGGAGGTGGAAAAGAAAAGACACAAAAATCTTCTCTCACACGCTTAGTTACTGTAACAGCAGCAATAAAACTGTCCATGGGTTTGGACACAGACCATGGATGAGATTTCTCTCACCAGCCCTGTTAGCAACTACACATCACAAACATTTCAAAGCCTGATTATTATCCCATCCCACTGTAACAAACCATACAGGAATGGAGAGGAGTACTGAGGAATCACATAGCAACCGTATGGCATAGGGGAAAGACCACTGGACTGAGCCTATTCCTAGCTCTGCTACTGGCCTGCTGAGTGATCTTGAGTAAGCCACTTCACCTCCCCATGCCTCAGTTTCCCATCTGTAAAGTGGGGAATAATGATTTAAAGCTCTTTGCAATCTGCTGATAAAAAGCACTATAGAAAAGCTAGGTTTTTTCATTATTACCTAACCACAATAGCTTGTCGAGTGCAAACCCAGGTGAGGAACTATGCTATCGCCTACCAACAAAGATTTAGCTTTTTGTTTGAAAAACAAGGAAATTAAATGACAACAACTTCATAACACGGAGTTAAAGTTGCCCTGTGATAGCTTGTGCCCTTTCAGAATGTCAGGTCCAGCAAAACTCAAACTTCTGAAAACCAAGAAATAAGGTAAATGCACACACAACCTTAACTCTGCAGTTATGCAGCCTGGAACCTCAAGGTACATCAGCACCTTCTCCTTTTGATAACTCACATGGGGTGACTCAGACCCAGATCTCTTCATATCGGAATCACGGCTCTTCCAAGCTGCTCCAATTTATTCCTCCACCATTCAGTACAGATACCCCTAACACAGTGAATGCAGCCGGAATGCATGCAGGTAATTCCCTATGGCTATTGTCAGCTCCAGAGGGGCAGAGATAAGGTTTGTGGACATTTACCTTAACTCTGTATTTCCTGGTTTTCAGAAGTTTGAGATTTGCTGAAGTCAGTGTTCTGGAAGGAGACTAGCTATCACCGGTCAACCTTAACTCTTCATTAACAAAGTTTTTACCTTTAATTTTTTAAAATTTAGAATCAGAAGGGCAGAGTAGCTGAATCCAGGATCTCAGTTTTAGCCCTAAAGACTTGCAAAATTCAAATTCAGGCTCAGATTTCAGACACAGAAATTTTCAGAGTTTGGGATTTCGGCTCAGGCTCAAGTATTGTCTTCACTACTTCTGAAATCGATGAGACTCAGGGTATATCTACACAACTAGATGTCAGCAAACTCAGCCTCGCGCAGGGCTCGGGCTGCGGGTTGTTCCATTGCTGTGTAGACTTCCGGACTTGGGCTGGAGCCCGAACTCGGGGACCCTTCCACCTCACCCTGGTCTCCAGTCTGAGCCTGGAAGTCTACACAGCAATGAAACAGCTCCGTAGCCCTAGCCCCACAATCCCGAGTTGGCTGGCACAGGTCAGCTGCGGGTGTCTAGTTGCTGAGTAGATGTACCCATAGAGTACTTGCCGGAATGTGGGAGAGGAATTATGTATATTTAAACACTATCATGTTATATTTCAGCAAAGGGACGACTTTAGTCAATCATAGAATCTAGTTTCTTTATTCTATCCCATCAATTCTAAAGAAAATCTAGCAACCCCTCCATCACAGATTTAGCTTTACAGTTTCAACCCTTTTTAATACTAAATTAACCAAGAATATATGTAGAACTCATATCCTCATTTGATACTCACATTTCCAGGTCCTTAGTTTCTGACAAACCAGCTGAATAGCTTTAGTTAATAGCTTCTCCCCCCCTCCAGTATACATTTTAGCCTCCCTAAATGTTTCCGTATCAATCAATTACTAAATCTAAATTAAATGTTTATTGGAAACATTTAATTTTCAACATTCCCAACCAAGGCTACGCTCTGTGACTCTGAAGTAAGCTAGAAGCAAGTAAGCATGTGACAATGATTGCTAATTAGACAGAAAGGTTTGAAAGTGAGTGTATAGTTTAAACACTTGAATCTGGATGCAATGTAATTCTGACTAGCGGCATCATGAAAAAAATTAAGATGAAGGAAGAAAAAAGTGTTGCAAATGAATGCATCGATTCTACTGATCTTTCAAATGAGGATACCAGATTTGGCCTACAAAATATTTTAAGATAATACCAGTGAATTTTACACTTAGAAGCCCAATTTGGAAATATAGATAATTAAAAGACAAAACAGTCAGTTCATAAATAAACCTTCAATATACTGCATTATTGGGAAAATAATGTAAGTTACATGCCTGGCCCTTTAAAATCCTTTCCACCTTGTCTGTTGAACAAATTCCACTGAGTAATATGTAATACTGTGTTCTGATAATGAAAGGCTCTCCTTCCCTCTAGGAGAAGAGGAATTTTATAGGATTAGGACTGTGATACCATTCTAGAATGATCACTAATGGTTGACAGTAGAATAGGTGGTGGGATCAAGGGCTAAGTCAGCAAAAGAGAAATCTGTGGAACTTTTTTCTCTTCTTGAACCAGAAGTCCAGAGATCACACACAGGCTGTGACTTTACCTCCTTTTGCCACCTGGGGTTGCAGTTTTGGTGAAAGGCACTGTTTCTGTAAGGTCCAGGATTCAATTGTTATATGAGCACCATGGAGTGTGAAGGGAAAATAAAATACAGTTTCTTTAGATATTTCTGACCAGCACATCTGCAGGATATACAAGTCGCCTCTACTTTCCAGCATCAAGAGGTTCCTTATCTATACACACACACACACACACACTTGAATAATTTAATAAAACCAACCCAAAATATTGGATTATTGAGCCCCATGAAATTCTGAGAACGTTCTCCATCTTAATTACAATG
Organism: Malaclemys terrapin pileata; assembly: GCF_027887155.1. Taxonomy (NCBI): domain Eukaryota; kingdom Metazoa; phylum Chordata; order Testudines; family Emydidae; genus Malaclemys; species Malaclemys terrapin. The sequence continues at coordinate 14,071,247 of NC_071513.1, read as the reverse complement.
AAAATTGCTAAACATGGTTTCTCACAGCATATCCCCATATAAAGTTGCTGGGGTGTAGTACCCATTTCAGGGGACAGAAAACAAGCCCCTTCCCCTTTAACCCTTCTAGGATTAGGCACCTAAATACCCAAGTTTGGTTTTGTGGGGGCACCTCTTAATATGACCTACCACACACTGCTTATAAACAGAAGAGATAAGCACAGTGAATTTTTAGTTGCCACTATTGTGTGCTAAGTTGTGTTTTGGCGATATACACAGATCATAATGATGTACAGTGCAGTACAGTAGAGTGCAAAGACCCAGATCTCTACTCAGTAATTATCCCCAAAAGTTCAAGTAATTACAGCCAACTCCACACTTTATATATACAGGAATCCTTTTCCACAGCTCTGCTAAGTGCTAATGCCTCCTGACATCTAGGAGTTATAAAACCCTCACACTTCACGGTTTAGTTAAAAAAATCATAGTTTTATTATGTTGGGTTTTTTTTTTTTTTTACATTTTTAACATCTCAAGTTGCTGTGCACTATACCCCAGTTAATGTGACAATTCAGCACATGACTGACATAAGCTGATATCAGAGAGAAAAAGATAGGTGAAGTAATATATTTTACTGGACCAACTTCTGCTGGTGGAAGAGCAGTTTTGAGCTACATAGAACTCTTCCTCCGGACTAGAGAAGGTAACCAGAGTGTAGAAGCTAAATGCAAGATGGGACAGATTGTTAAACATAAGGGGTTCACACATGTTGTAGGACACCATTTTACATGAAGTGTGCAATAAATAGCAGGGTAGGGTGTTACACCAATTGTTCTAATGAGCCATAAAACCAATGTCTGTTAAGTCCATGGTTTTTAGGGTCCAGCACAGTTATGAATTTAAGTTCGCAGGCTCATCTTTTGAAGGTGTTATGCAAGTTTCTTCTGAGGAAGAGGAATGAGAGGTCAGATACAGAGTGTTTCATTTTAAGTGGTTTCCCACAGCATGCATGAACTCCTTATGCTTAACAATCCCACCTTGTATTTAGCTCAGGCACTTTGGTTACTTTCCCCAGACCTGAGGAAGAGCTCTGTGTGCCTCGAAATCTTGTCCCTTCCACCAACAGAAGTTGGTCCAATAAAATACATGACCTCACCTATCTTTTCTGTCTCTCATTCTGGGACCAATACGGCTACAACAACACTTCAATAAGCTGATATAAACAGGGTGTAATGCAATAAACATGTCAGTGGGGAAAAAAGTGTCATTTTTCTGAGCTGTAATTTTGAAGGTTAACTTCCAATTTCAGTCATTGTTGGAGGTGCGGGGGGTGTGGGGGGAAACCTTCCAGTCTACAAAAGCCATTTCTTCAGGTTGTGTTTACCACTACAGTTTACTAGCTGAAATACTTTACACAAAATTAAAGGATAGTCCTATGATTGACAGCATATACCAACTCCAACTGAGAGCACATACCACTTATTTTCTCTATCGGGTACTATCAGCTCCTGTGGCCTGCATGCTCAATCAAATTTGTAGATGTGAAGTTTTGTGGGAGACTCATTTTTCCTAATTATTTCACTTACACCAGCTTTCTACTAATTCAGCCTCATCTGAATGCAATTACTTCAATCCTGATTACACTGCTGTGAGAGGAGAATCAGGCCCATTTAATTTAATGTCACATTTTGCCACTTTTGGACATGAATATCTATTGTCTAGCCCAGTGGTGGGCAACTTGCACCCGCCTGTCAGGGTAATCCACTGGCAGGCCATAAGACAATTTGTTTACATTGACCGTCCGCAGGCACAGCCACCCGCAGCTCCCAGTGGCCATGGTTCACTGTTCCTGGCCAATGGGAGGTCTGGGAAGCGACAGCCAGCATGTCCCTGCGGCCCGCGCCACTTCCCGCGGCTCCCATTGGCGGGAATGGGGAACTGCGGCCACTGGGAGCTGTGGCCGACCGTGCCTGCGGATGGTCAATGTAACCAAACTATCTTGCGGCCTGCCAGCACATTACCCTGACGTGTGGCCCAAGGGCTGCAGGTTGCCCACCACTGGTCTAGCCTCTCTAGGTGCCTGTCCCACTCATTTCCATTCAGAATGCATCTGCAAAGATCATTTTCCAACCACGTTGCTTGGACCATGCTACCACACACTTTGCATCCCTTTACTGCCTGCCTATTCTTAACCATATCAGATATAAGCTACTTGTCTTCACTTCCAAGGTTCTTCATGACCTAACCCCACACTACGTATCATCTTTCATTTAGTTTAAAAAGATAGACTCCGGCATCCAATCGGCCAATGCCAGCCGTCATCATCCACTTATTCAATTTTCAAACAAGCACCTTTGTGCTTTCGCCTGTGTGGTCCCTCACACTTGAGAGAAGCTCCCTGCAAACTTCCACAAAGCCACTTCACTGTTCTCCTTCAAATCCCTCCTTGACATGATACCTACAAAAATCACATTTGACAATGGTTAGGCTGCTTGTGTGCTGAAAGTATAGCCCATCACACTGACCAGTATCATCTTATCGTTTCCTTGTATCCCCCTCATTGTTCTGTCCATAGCCATCTGTTGCCTCTTGTCCTATACTTAGATTGCAAGATGTTTGGGGAAGGGACTGTCTTTTTGTTCTGTGTTTGTACCGCGCCCAGTACAATGGAGTCCTTGTCCATGACTGGCTCTCGTAAGCACTATATTAATACAACTACCGTATAATAATGAATAATTAACTATGATAAATTCTTTGGTAGCTAGAAATCCTTTCCAGTTTTTTCAGTCAGCAATGACTCTATTTTGACTCAACTCCCCTGTAAACACATTGATTATGATATGGTCAAATAGGCTGAGTCTGAATCAATTCACCATTTCTACGGCAACATGTGGATTGTCCTGTGCAATCCAATTCAATGGTAGGTGAACGTTATGAGAAAAGATTAAAACCCATAACACTGCTACAGCTAATGGAAATTATTCTTCTCTACAAGTGGTGGAGATTTGTGTTGTTGGAAGAGAAGACTCTGTGCTCTGTCCCAGATGCCGCAGTGTAGACAACAACAAATCTGTGTCTAGCCAAAAATCCTATATGGCCTCATACTAGTCGCAAGACAGCTGGGGATCGGGAGTGGGGTGGGATGGGGACTTATTTGAAATTAAAGATGCTCCAAATCTGCCCAAATCTGGAAAGGTCCCACTTGCTCTATCTGGGCTGGTATTGTGTAATACCCACACCCAGATTTGCTAAAACATCCCCAGATATTTCTTATTAAACTCCAACATACTGGTAATTTGCAGTTTGTTAAAGAACAGTTTGAACTAGCTTCTCCTTTTGTCTTACTGCAGAATTAAAAATAGCGTGAGGTACACGAGTTAGAAATATTTTCTCCCATTACCAAAACTTGAAGGCAATCACTACAAACTATTCCTGTTTCAGTAAAGTACGTTAGGTCATTAGGTGCCTAAAATCAGATGGAGAATGACAGGAGCAAAAGGAAAGAACAAGCTTCTGCAATGCTAAGCTTAGCTGACTTAGCAAGGTTCCCTAGTAACAAGAGCAGCTACATTTATAAATACGCTGCAACCCCCACAATATGGATTTTTTCCCATTGTTTAAAAAAAAAGGGGGGGGGGAGAACAGATTAAAAAGACTTTAAAATAAACTCTGGCTAATTTATTGGGCGCCCTCTTCTGCCACCCTTACGTACGCTGAAATACTCTGGGGCTACGCTCAGAGAAAAAGCAATATTTAGTATGTTTATACAAGGACCAGAATACAGCTCTTAGAAATTAAACAAACATCATTAAACTAGAGATATCTGGATTCTAAACAAATTGTCACCAACAGATATCTTTAAAGTGACCTATTTCTAATCAAATATGTAATAGTTTATTTAGTTCGGTATATAAAATGACAATGGGCACATGCTGCATTCTGGATATTTTTACATAATTTTAATTTACAATATAATAAAATATGAAATACATGCCACTCAGAATAAGCTTTTCTGCATATCTCTAGAAAAGTATTAAACAAGAATATTTGTATAGTAATATTTGTTTTAACTTCACTATACAACCCATACCAACTTAAGAGACCAAAATATACACACAAAATAATATTTCATTTTGATGTCATTAGTCCTTAATGCAAAACCCTATCAATCTAAACAATTGTTCCAAACACAGCCACAACTAGTTTCCAATTCCTAATACACACACACACGCAAGTACTCATTGCATGGAGGATCAGACCCACATGTAAGGAGTCACTAAAACCACTGGCTAGTGGCACAGATCTGAGTCCTAGATGGTGCCTTTTCAAACTATTTCTCTGAACTCTGATGATATATGGAAGTGATCACAGAAAGTACAGGCTTCTACTCATTCAAAAATCAACCAATTGTTACATTTAGGGGAGGCAGAAACAAGTACCACCTAAAACCATGAAAGTTAAAAAAATCATGAGCCAGAACTCCAAGAAGTCATGAGATTAGCCCCCCAAAATCATGATTTTAAAAATATATATATTGTGCTTTTGGTCGGGCTTCTAATTTTTAAACTCCCCTTGCGCCTTCCCAGTGTATGTCTGGGTAACAATTAGGGTTGCCAACTCTCCCAAGTGTACTGAGCAAGGTGAGTGTGGCCCTTGCTACAGGATCTCTTGCTGCTGTGTGATGGTGCAGAGCTCCTCAAATCCCAACACTTTAACTCATTGTGTGTCGCTCTGAGCCCCACATCCCCAGCTCAATCGATTATGCACCCACCGTCACCTCCCAAATCAGTTCTGGCCCCCAGACCTCACATTGACTATAAGGTGGATAGAAATCTGGCTAGATTGTTGGGCTCCATGGATAGCGATCAATGGCTCAATGTCTAGTTGGCAGCCGGTATCAAGCAGAGTGCCCCAGAGGTCGGTCCTGGGGCCGGTTTTGTTTAACATCTTTATTAATGATCTGGATGATGGGATGGATTGCACCCTCAGCAAGTTCACAGATGACACTAAACTGGGGGGAGAGGTAGCTATGCTGGCGGGTAGGGATAGGGTCCAGAGTGACCTAGACAAATTGGAGGATTGGGCCAAAAGAAATCTGATGAGGTTCAACAAGGACAAGTGCAGAATCCTGTACTTAGGAAGGAAGAATCAGAGTCATAGACTTTAAAGTCAGAAGGGATCATTATGATCATCTAGTCTGACCTCCTGCACAACACAGGCCACAGAATTTCACCCACCCACTCCTGTAACAAACCCCTGACCTATGTCTGAGCTACTGAAGTCCTCAAATCATGGTTTAAAGACTTCAAGAATCCCGTGTACCGCTACAGACTGGGGAGCTAAGCAGCAGTTCTGCAGAAAAGGACCTGGGGATTACAGTGGACGAGAAGCTGGATATGAAGTAAGCAGTGTGCCCTTGTTGCCAATGAAGGCCAACAGCATATTGGGCTGTATTAGTAGGAGCATTTCCAGCAGATCGAGGGAAGTGATTATTCCCCTCTATTCGGCACTGGTAAGGCGACACCTGGAGTACTGCATCCAGTTTTGGTCCCTCCACTACAGAAGGGATGTGGACCAATTGGAGAAAATCCAGCGGAGGCCAATGAAAATGATTAGGGGGCTGAGACACATGACTTACAAGGAGAGGCTGAGGGAACTGGGGTTCCCTCATTATTTAGTCTGCAGAAGAGAAGAGTGAGGGGGGATTTGATAGCAGCTTTCAACTACCTGAAGGGGGGTTTCCAAAGAGGATGGAGCTCGGCTGTTCTCAGTGGTGGCAGATGACAGAACAAGAAGCAATGGTCTCAAGTTGCAGTGGGGGAGGTCTAAGTTGTGTATTAGGAAACACTATTTCACTAGGAGAGTGGTGAAGCATTGGAATGGGTTACCTAGGAAGGTGGTGGAATCTCCATCCTTAGAGGTTTTTAAGGCCCGGCTTGACAAAGCCCTGGCTGGGATGATTTAGTTAGTGTTGGTCCTGCTTTGAGCAGGGGATTGGACTAGATGACCTCCTGAGGTCTCTTCCAACCCTAATATTCTATGATTGATGCAGTCTCCCCAACCTCATCTCTGCTCCTTCTGCAGCTCTAGGGGTTTATCACCCCTCCTAAGCAGTGTTGCAGAGAGGGAGGAGCGGGGAGCAGACTCACCCATTTTTCATAGAAGAGAGGATGCACCCTGAACTGTGGCTGGGATCTTTCCTTCCTCTGAGAATGGTATCAGCTGCTCCCTGTCCTCCCTCCCCAACGAAAAATGCCTCTAGCTCCTGAGGGGAAAGGGGAACAACTCAGCTGGCTTCCTGCAACAGCCCTGATTGGCTACTCTTCCCTTGGGGTGGGTGGGTGGGGGAGCAAGTGGAGAAGGCAGCAATCAGAGGGGGTTTCCCTCAAGCAAGGCTGAAATTCATGAGATGTCTGAAGCTCCTAACATCATTGCTGTCTCCAGCCTTGACGTAATTCCTGACATGGGTGAGAAAACGGCAGGAGATAGTCATAAAGATTAAGGCTTTTATTTCAGTTTCATTCCTTTCAAACCATAGCTGGTCAAGAGAGAGAGAACAAACACATGCCCTCAAGTCTTTGGAAGGTAAGGATGTTAATAATCTACATACATTTAAAGTCACCACATTTAAAAAAAAATCAGGACACTTTTGTGGTGACATCTTTTAGGGTCATGAAGTCCACCTCCAAAAGAAAAAAGTAAACTTTTTTTTAAAAGAATGTCTTAACTAGTGTTGCTACTGTTCGCTCCTGACTCAGTAGTATATGAGCATATAGAAGAATGGAGGATTTCCTCCCCCCCCCCAGTGTTCAGAATGATTTTTATCATGAAACAATGAACAAGTGTCACTGATACTCACTGAGATCAAAAGCAGCTTTGATAGTGTCTACTCTCTTTCAACTTTTCTCTTCACTCCAAACACTGAACATTCATTCCATTGGACTGGTTGTTGTCAGTAACCACAGATCTAATTTTACTCAGTAACCTGCCAAACAAATTTGTAGTTATTGGAGACACACAGAAATTAAGTGAAAAAACAAGACATTTAAAGAGTCCCAAAAGGAGTTCCTGAGACATGATATGAGAACAGGGTCATAGGATTATTTTATGTATATTCCATAAGACATGAATCCTTGAAGATCAGAAACCTTGACTTTGTGTCTTTATCTTGGTTTATTAAATAATAGATGGATATTTTAGTAAGACACTGTTGAGTAGCCAGGCTACTCACCTGCTCACTCCTTCAGAAAAGAAGATGGGAGTTTTAACCCCACCCTAACTCATTGGCCAGAGCACCTGAGCCCATGCATGCAGAGGCATATATTAAATATTTTTTGCCCTTTTTTCGTCATCCATAACATTTCTGTCTGCCCCTGAAATATCTGAGGTGGTCACTGATCTTGCTATGAAATATTCTCTTTATTGCTAGGACTTTAATATTTACATAGCGGTCAACAGCAGCAACTCATTTGTTAAAGCCAGACAAGCTTTAAATTTAACTTAGTGTATATATACATATTTGTTCCCATTACCATACACTGTAAAGGCCACACATTCAAGTTAGAGCTTCCTTTGGCTTGTTTAATTACAGATGTTATTTAGTCTGTCTGCTTCCTTTCTCATTACTTTTTAACCAATTTAAATGCCTGCCTTTTGCTGTCCTTTCTGCATTAGTTGCCCCATAATTGATTTTTATTACCTTACTAAAGATAAGATTTTGCAGTTGATTGCAGTTTAAAGCTGAAACCGTTCACTTCTGCTGGGAATTAATACTGCCACTGGGGCTTTTAAAGATGGCTCTCACTAGTCTTATGGATCAGTTATCTCCAGCACAGAGCCAGTTGTTAGAAAAATATCGATGAATGGTACACAGCTTTACAAGGGGAAATAAAAATAAATGTACAGAGCCTTGAGTAGTGCTAGTAGTACCAATTATAAAGAACTGTGATATGAAGTAGCGCCCTCGAAGGTGATCTACTTGAGTTCTTGTCTGAAGCTGCAGACATAACAGTAGAACAAGTCATGCTCCTTTCCTCCTTTCACTCCTGGTTACATGGAGGAGAAGCAGCAGGTGAGAAAAAGAGGGGAGAGTAAAGGAAAGAGCTGATGGGAAGAAGAAACAGGGAGTAGCGAGGATGATATTCTTTCCCTCTCCTTTGTTGGTTTGGCAACACTGAGGTTATGTTTGAGGAGCTAATGGGATGGATGTTTCAAGCCAAAGGTTTCAGGACAGTTGGTCATTTTGGTCCATAGAGTGGTGTTGTCGAAGGATAAGGAAGGGGGTTTAAGAAGTTTACATGGTCAGCTACAGCACCCAGAGTCCTGTTTTCCTTTTCCAGAATGGATCCAGTTCACTAGATTCCCCAGATCATAGTAGAGGAAACACTCCATCTGAGCGAGGGAGATAACAGGACAAGGTAGAGTGTCTGACAGTTTGTCAAGATACTGGTAATTCAGCATCCCACCAGAAGGTTGCCATAGTATATTTCAGGATGACAAACAGCTGGGCTGGGACTCTCACTGCAAGGACCAGTAAATAACTGGATTGCCTTTGCAGGCTTGCCGGCTGATTAGTTCATCATTTGTTTCTCTTTAGGGAAACAATACTACATTTTAACTTACCTACTCTTATGTCATGGGATCACATGATCACATTGAAGAGATTACCTGAGTGATGCTTCTGGGATTACATTAGTCTGGAATGTCTAATAACTTCCGGGTTGGCACCCACTTACTTACCTTCTAATAACTGAATCTTCATTTACGAATGCCTATCGTAAATACTTAGAAATCTCTGTTTGCCATAGATATCAGTATGGAGATATGTAATAAATGATACAGCCCTGTTTGTGTGTGTGAGAGAGGGAGAAATACAATATAGGAATAGTTGTTACTCATACTTATACTTCTGATGCAAGAATAGAGAACAAACATCCCTTCTATAGGTTTTTTCACCATTCTATAGAATGCTTTAGTAGGAATATGAGCATCTATTAAATTCTACAGGACATTTCAAAGCACCATAGCAAGGTAAGCCATTTTCTATTAAATTATATGGGATCTTCCCAGAAGGGTTATTTTTAAACCCTATATGTTGACTCCAAATACACCATCCTCTCTTTGGTTTTCCAGAAGGGTGCCTGATTATTGACTTCTGAAGATTATTACTGTACTTTTTACAATAATAGTGTAATAGAATAGACATTGGGTCTTATTGGGAGTGGTTCTTTAGAACTGAAGAGCGCCCGTCTCCAAAAGGACTCAGCTAATGGAGATGAAAATGAAGTGCTCCTCTCATTACAAAACTAAAGGCTCCCCCAAGTTGGGGTGATCAATAGTTACACCACGAATTCTTTAAATATGCATGTGCATCTTTTTATTCAACAGGCCAGCAAGTTTATTTAAAATTTTGATGTCTCTGAGATGCCTATCATTTCGCAACTGCCCCCATCTCAACGCTCCAAAGATCTGACTTCTCTCATGTAAATGTGCTTTTTTTTTTGCTGGTAAGAGATACATCAAAGTGGAGAAGTGTGGAAACAAGGATAATATAACTCAATGTTACATCAGTATGATTTTCTTTCCAGCTATCATAAGAAGTGTTATTAATATTTTCTCAGCTGTATTTCTGAATCCCCATGGCAATGTCTGAATGGTCAAAATCAGATGAAAATGAAAGGCAGGAACTGATGATTCAGAAACGGCACCTGGAAGGAGAACATTTCAGGCAAGATGTGTTTGGGAGCGGATATGAAGAAAATCACCACAATTAGAAGAAATAATACAGAGACAAGTTTACCGAAAGCTAGAGAATGCCATCCAAAAGAGATGAAATGATGAATCTAATAAACAACAGTGCCCAGGATACCACAGTAATTAGGGTCCTAGTCATCAGTCCCAGGCACTGGTATAGTTAAACATGCATCAAAAAAATAACTGGTATTTTTGTCTCTATTCAAGCCTCCAGCAGTTGCAGTAAAGCAGCCCCACACTTGGTAAATCTAGCATCCTCCTCAAAGGGCAGAGTGTTTGTGGAGACGTCCCTGTTCGGTGCTCTGTAAACCTGCATACCCCATTTTCACAAAGGCTGTATGGAGAGAAGAGGTGTAACATTGGCCCAGAGACTGAACTTGTTGAGAATAGGATGGAGCTTTGAAGACATACACATAGGCTGCAGCAGGATGTGTTGTTCTTAGAGTGGGCAAATAACTGATTTTTCGGCTTGCCGGGCAATTTCAAATAATTTGAAAAAAATGTTTTAAGTCAAACCGAAAACAAGAAAAAAACATCATTGAGTCAAATGAAACATTTTGTTTTGATAAAATCAAAACATTTTGTTTCAATTTTGACCATTTTAAAACATTTTATTTGCTAATCAAATAAAATTAAAGTAAATTTTGAAATGGAAAAATTCTTCAGCATGTCTGCACTCTGTGCAGGGGAAAACTCAGCATGCAAGGCATTTGAACATAGCTGCTACAGTGTCCAGGATAGAGCTGCAGACATGCTACCGTTCAAAGATACCTCTCTGCATCCTACAGTCCAACCGAAGAATTTTACGGAGCATTGCAAGACAGAAGAAATGGCTGCCGGGTTCCAAGCAGCCCTGTTTAAGAATGACCTGCTTGCCACATGTGAGGTTGGCCCTAGAAAAGCAGGGTCAAGGGAGGCTAACGGAAGGATGGGACCAAATGGAAGGATGATGTTCTGAGTGAAATGATGAGTGATAACAGCTAATTTAGATCCTAAGAAAGAGACCTTGGAGTCATCATGGATAGTTCTCTGAAAACATTTGCTCAATGTGCAGCAGCAGACAAAAAGCTAATAGAATGTTAGGAACCATCAGGAAAGAGATAGATAAGAAGACAGAAAATATCATAATGCCACTATATAAATCTATGGCATGCCCATATCTTGAATTCTGTGTGCAGTTCTGGTCGCCCCATCTCAAAAAAGATATGTTAGAATGGAAAAAGGTACAGAGAAAGGCAACAAAAATGATCAGAGGTATGGAACAGCTTCCATATGAGGAGAGATTAAAAAGACTGGGATTCTTCTGCTTGGAAAAGAGATGACTTGGGGAGGGGGAAGAGAATATGATGAAGGTCTATAAAAACATGAATGGCATGGAGAAAATGAATAAGAAAGTGTGATTTACCCCTTCACATGACACAAGAACTAAGGGCCACCCAGTTAAATTAATAGACAGATTTAAAACAAACAAGTACTTCTTCACACAATGCAGAGTCAACCTGTAGAACACATTGCCGGGGGTGTTGTGAAGACAAAAAGTATAACTAAAAGAAATTAGCTAAATTCATGGAGGATAGGGCCATCAATGGCTATTAGCTAAGAACACAGCCCTATGCTCTAGGTGTCCCCTAATCCTATTCGAAGCTGGGGCTAGACAACAGGGGATGGATCACTTGAAATTGCCCAGTTCTGTTCATTCCCTCTGAAGAATCTGACACGGGCCACTATCAGAAGACAGGATAGTGGGTTAAATGGGCCAGAATGGCTTGGCTTATGTTCGTATGTCACAGAAAGTGGGGGAGGATGGATACAAAGCCCAACTCCTTGTACAGACCTAATAGCCACATTGTGCTTCTAGTGCACTATCTGTATAGGGTTGGCACAAACTTGCTGTATTTAGTAGCCTTGTTGTTACAATATCCATACTATAAGTGCTATGCAGCCCAACCCCAAATCAGATATGTTACAATGTAAAAAGGAAGCGTCATTTTCCCTTCTTGGCTCATGCGCACATTACAAATGCCATACAGTTTCCTCAATAAGTCAGTTTTATAAATCCTAAGTAACTAAAATACCAGCTGATATTTCCTCTCCTGCAGACAGAGCTCAGATGCAAAGAAATTCCAATGTGATAGGTTACTGTTCCGGACGTCATATAGGCAGACCTCCCTCTGTCTCGATTAGATTTAGACTTCTTGCTAACTTTTCCTGGCACAATGTTAAACTGCATCCTCTGCTGCCTTGTGGATACTTCTTGGTTGAAGAAAAGCTAAGGGATCTCACCCCAACAGAAGAGGCGCTCACGCTGAAGCTTTAGGCAGTTAGCAGCTCTAGCTAGGTTGCTCTCTGTCAAAAACTACAACCTCTGTGACCTTTGGATTCTGGCTCAGTGGTCTAAAGAGGGGACGACAGGTCTATGGCAGCCTCCACAACTTTGCTTAGGTGTATGCGCTGAAGGTCTTGGCAAGATGGTCGCAGGTATCAGAGAGAGGTATTAAGGGCCCTGGGGCAGCTACCAAAATGTCCAAGCAGCCCTGTTTAGGGATGACCTGCTTGCCATATGTGAGGGTGGCCCTAGAAAATCAGGGTCAAACAAGCCCTGCCTCATTATAAAAACAGTTGAACCAGGATGTAAATAAACAGAATTGTTTGCTGGAATATTCGGACTTTGACCCCTGGATACAACTTTGAATTGGGATTTGAGAAAAAATGACGGTGTTGAGTAATGAACTTGCATGTTTCAGAATTGATATTGCAGCTCTTTCAGAAATGCGGGTCTCAGATACAGGCTTCATAAGGGAGAAGCATTACACCATTTACTGGCATGGCAAACCTGAAGGAGTAAGGAGAGAGCATAGTGTAGGTTTTGCTATAAAAAATGAATGTATGTCATCATGTGAAGTTCTGATTGCAGTGTCCTTACATATCATTTGAGTTAGTTTACAGAACGGATTCATCAACTTCATCAGTGTCTATGCTCCATCTCTGCAGGCTAGTGATGAGAAGGATAGCTTTTACCAATAGCTAGAACAGGGGTCGGCAACCTTTCAGAAGCAGTGTGCCGAGTTTTCATTTACTCACTCAAATTTAAGGTTTTGCGTGCCGGTAATATATTTTAACATTTTTAGAAGTCTATAATATATGACTAAATTATTGTTGTATGTAATGTAAATAATGTTTTAAAAACATTTAAGAAGCTTCATTTAAAATTAAATTAAAATGCAGAGCCCCCCGGACCGGTGGCCGGGACCTGGGCAGTGTGAATGCCACTGAAAATCAGCTCGTGTGCCGCCTTTGGCACGCGTGCCATAGGTTGCCTATCCCTGAGCTAGAAGAATTTATCAGCAGGATTCCATAGAAGGAACCCATCCTAGTTCTTGGAAACTTCAATGCAAGAGTTGGGGCCAATGTTGAGATATGACCTAGGATTCTGGGTAGGCATAGCATTGGACATATGAATGACAATGGTCAGAGAGTACTCAAGCTCTGTGCCAGTCAAGGCTTATCAGTGACCAAACCCCTTCTTTGCTGGTAAAATCAGAAGAAGAATATCATGGAGACACACGAGGTCCAAGCACTGGCACCAGCTGGACATGGTACTGACAAGACACACATATTTGAAACATATCTTACATACACAATCTTTCCAAAGTGCAGACTGTGACATAGACCACTCTCTTGTCTGAGGAAAAAGTGAAATTTCAAGCTAAGAAGATCCACTGTAATAAAACTGCCATGCAACCTCATATTGACTTGTGCTGCCAAGAAACAGCTTTTTAATGATGTAGTACAAAGACAAGTGGAATGAATGAAACTGCTTTAGAATCATGGGAAGTCCTGAAGGAAAGCATGTACAATGTAGCAATCAAGAGTTTTGGAAAGAGTAGCAAGAAAAGCATTGACTGGTGTGTAGACCATTCTGAAATACTGCTACCACTCATTGAGAGGAAAAGATCTGCCTTGTTCACATACAAGGCTATTCCTACTACTGATTCACTCAGCAACCTAAGAGAAGTTTGTAGGGTTGTTCAAATAGCTTCCAGGAGGTGTGCTCAAGAAATTAGGCTGGGTCTCTGTGGCTGATGCAGGTGACAGTAGGATGGCTGTATGAGAGCATTAGAAAGGCCATTGAGCCAATAAAGAACAAGACAACTCCACTGAAAGATCTGGATGGCAATGTTCTAACTGATAGAGAAAGCAACTGGAGAGGTGGAGTGAGCACTATGGAATGATATACTCAAAGGGAGTCTGTAATAGACTAATATGTGTTAGACGAATTGCCTGGGTTTGAAGTTAGGACTTCACTGGATGCCAAATCCACACTAGAGGAACTTGAACAAAGCATCAAAAAGATTCCCAAAAGCAAAGCTTCAGGATCCTACTGTTTGCCTGCTGAACTCTACAAATGTGCAAACAAAGACTTGCTGCAAATATTGCGCAAGATATTGTTACTCTGTTGGAAGGAAAAAACTGTTACACAAGATTTTAAGGATGCTAATTTCATCCATCTCTATAAAAACAAAGGTGACAGAAGTGATTGTAATAACCACAGAGATATATCTCTTAACATGGCGGGAAAAATCTTAAACTGTATCCTTTTACCTAGACTTCAAACTTTAGATGAGCAAATCTATCCTGAGAGGGAGGTGTGGCTTCTGCTCAGAAAGGTCCATCATAGATATGGTCTTCTCTATAAGACGACTGCAAGAAAAGTGCAGAGAGAAGCATATTCTACTGTACATGGCTTTTATAGAGTTAACAAAAGCCTTTGACACGGTTAGTCGGTCAGGGTTTTACATTGTTCTGAAGAAGTGTGGTTGTCCATCTATATTGCTAAACTTTGTGAAATCCTTACATGATAACATGAAGGGAACTGTAATGTTGAAAACAGAGTGACTCGTTTCACATCAATAATGGAGTGAAGCAGGGTTGCGTACTGGCTCCCACATGGTTTAATATTTATTTCTCTTTCCTGCATCAACATGCATTCTGTGATGTTTGAGAAGGTGTTGTGGAAGCAGAGAAAGAACTGTCATGCATTGCATCCCCTTCCTGTCAGTTCTTTCTCTGCTTCCACAGTGTCTATCTTAGCATTAGACAAGATAAAGGTTTGTTTAACATTAGAAGGTTCAGAGGTGAAGGAGATCATCATAAGGGGCCAGTTGTTTGCAGATGATGCAGCTCCTGTGGCTCATAGCGTTGATACCCTACAACATTTTATTATCAAGTTTTCTGATTCATGCAAAATCTTTGGGCTAGCAATAAACTTGAAGACGACTAATCATGCACCAAGGCACTGCATAACTAGTCCCAGATATCACTTAGATAGCATTCATCTAGATGGCGTTGACCTCGACTATACTGTTACCAGCAATAGTGAGCTTACTATTAGAATCGACAAAGCAGCCAGGAACTTTGGTCTTTTGCAAGACAGAGATTGGAACAATAACAAATTGTCAACTAAAATGAAAATACGTATTTATGAGACGTGTTTCATCCATTCTTCTATGGCTCAGAAATATGGATGACTTAGGAAAACTGTTTAGTCTTTTGGTATGTTTGGCATATCAGATGCTTGTGTAAAATTCTTTTAATAAGATGGCAAAACAGGGTGACAAATGTAGAAGTGTTAAATCGTGCTGGTATGTCATTCATGGGAACGTTGATCAGGAAGAAAAGACTCAGGTGGGTTGGACATGTCAAGTGAATGCCGAATTACAGTATCCCAAAGAGCGTGCTGTACTCTGAAGCTCGCAAAGAGTCTAGAAAGAGAGGCAGACCGCTATGCAAATTTTAGGATGCTTGCAAAGATGATTTAGTATCTTTTGGAATCTCTGTTAATGATTGGGAAAGGAGTGCAGAATGCTGCTCTTGTTGGCAGAGTCAGCTTGTAGATAGAGTGAGGCGTTGCAAGGTGGACTGGATCAAGCTTTGTGATGACTGGCATCAGAGGAGGAAAGCATCTGCTGCTCAGATTCAAAGTATTGCTAGTGCGTGAGTGTGCCCTACCCAGGGACAGGATTGTCACTTGCACATCGGACTCAGCCATCAAACAATCCACACATAAGATCTCACTATGGAAATACAGTATGTAACCAGAGATAACTGGCTGAGACTCATGAACTACAGCAGAAATATTGTACATACTTCCAGTAGACAACTGGGTGCAGAAACTCATGAATGCCATACAATATCCCACTGTCAATTTAATGAAATAGTTATTGCCTTTTGACACCCAATCAGCTTTCTCCCCTTACCCCACTTCTTTCCTCTTTTGTTTCTGCATTTGTATCTTTTGAATTCTGTTCTTGGCATGTCTTCCATTGAACATTTTTGCCAGTTATGGGACAGATTCTCATCTCAAATAAATCAAAGGAGCTACAGTGATTTACATCAGCTGATGATTTAGCAAACGATACACAAAGCGGTACCTTATACCACTGAACTGTACTACTTTCCCCTTTTTGGCTTGCACTAGAATTTTGTAAGACAAGGGAAGCTAAGTTATAGGAAGACAGATAGGTTGCAGGCTTTTACCGTCAGCAGAACTCCGCATATATTCCCACACCCTCCTGAAAATCCCCAAAGTTCATCCTTTCCCCACTCCCACGGAGGTCATCTCTAAAGCTACGGCTACGCTGCAGCTAGAGGTGTAATTTACAGCTTGTGTAGACATACCCATGCTAGCTTTAATCTAGCTAGCTCACAAAAAATTGCAGTGAGAACACAGCAGCGTGGGCTTCAGCAAGGGCTAGAAATGTCTGCACGAGCTGCAAATTGCACCTCTGAGTGCAGTACTGATGTAGCCTAAGAGATTCCCAGATCTTCTTTCTTCCCCTTATTCACCCCTACTAAAACGACTGCTTTCTGATCCCTTCCCTTATTCTCCACCATCCCTTTCCAAATACTTCATGCTCCTATTCAGGTTATCATTCTTTTCCCATCCTTTCCTGAGCCTTGTGGGTATAAAGTTATTTAGCCAATAATCTTTAATAAAGCAATTATTTTAGGCACCCCTTTTGAACAGTTACATAGTCAGTCAGCTGTTTGATGATCAAGACACATTTCAGTGCCTACTTAACACCTGCTGTTACCAAAGTATGGTATATTTTGTGTGATACAGGCACATTACAGTGAAAGCCACGGGTGCTAGCAATTTCTTCTGGCTTGAGAATATGCCACTTGATGAAGCCCTAACAAAGCTCAAACCAAAGGGACAAGATGAAAAGGAAATTACAGTTTTTAAGCATGAGCTAGAAAAGCACACTCAGGATATTTAAAATTATTTTCTCTGCTAGGTATTTAAAATTAATGGAAATAGCCTCATCTTCTTCAAATTTCATCTCATCGGCATTTTTTAATACTCCTGAAATATTACAATTGACAGAGGTCACATTCCACAGGTTTATAATCACCAAAAGAAGTTGCAGTGTTGCAAAATAAAGTTGTTTACAAATCTAGCCCCTACAATTCCATGCACCCTGATTCACACCACTCAGTTAGTAACCTTTATTAAAATTGCATCAGTCATTTCCCTTCAAAAAAGATGATGTATGCATTTTTTCATGCTATGCCAAACACTGGAAGAGAGAGATAGAGAGCCATTCTAATTTACATAAAGATTGCAAACTCTTGTTCCGAAGTAATTTTGAAGTGGCGTGCACTGTGTGCAGGCGTTTGATCTGATCATATTTCTGCATATTGAGTGTGACATCTATAATTGGAGTCTGTTTTCTCAAGAGGGAAATAGTTTCTTACTGTTAAACCAGGCAATATTATATTTCTGGACTGGGTTTCTCAGGGCATTTTTTTCCATGTAAAATTAAATCTTTTATTTTACACATAAGCCAGTAGATGTTCAGAATTAATAATGATTTCACAAAGATATACTACTTAAGCCACTTCTCTGCCTTTTTTTTTTAAATCACAGTACTTTTATCTAATATACCTTGCACTCTTCCAGAAACAGAAGTGGTGGGGTTCATTACTTGTTTTAGGGACACTGATATGCTGCGATAAAAAAAATGATGCATCAAAGAGCGGAGGTCGGCTTATAAACGGGCCTACACCAAAATTTGATGATCTATGGAATCATTGAATTGAATATCTAATACATTGTCGTTTTGTTTACCTGAAGCGTCTGCAGGCATGGAGCCCCTCAGCTCCCTGTGGCCGCAGTTCGCCATTCCCAGCCAATGGGAGTTTAAAATCCAGGACTGAATCTTCATGGCTCTAGCTCATATCTGGTTTCTTGTCTTTTATGCGTCCTCAAAATATATAGGAGCATCCAATGGGTATTTGAGTTTAAAAGATTTTCAGAAAATAATAATAATAAAAAAAACCATGGCCACATAGAAACTGCTGCTTGATAATCACATCTGCCAGACTAAGGAATTTCTAAGGCACCTTGGAATTCAAGCATCCTGCAAACTTTAATATTAGTATCAGAATACATGACATAAATTGTGTCATTTCTTTCTATTCCTCTGTGAACAGGATTGGGTGAATTTAAACACTGGGTGTTCTCTGCATGTGTGTGTGTGTGTGTGTGCGCGCATGCATGAGTGTATGCACATTGTTATTGTTTCTGTGTGCAATTTGTGAGGAAAGTTTCTCAAAAAGAAGGTTCTTGAGCACAGTCAGGCTTGATATCAGTCCGATCTCTAATGACAGAACAATCCATCTGAAATAGATGATGTGCTCTTTTCACAGCCAAAGTTTTACGTTCTTTGGAACTTATTAACTTGAGGGGGCAGGGGTGGGGGTGGGGAAAATCAAAACAAGGTAGCGCAATGGCCCGTCTCTTCCAGCATGTGCTGCTACATTCTGACCATAACAGTTTCACAGATCACCTAGCGCAATGATGAGGATTTTTTAAGGGACTGGGTGATACAGACAATCACTCTTTACTACAGTCGGTATCTTGGCAACTCTCTGAAACAAATGACTGGTGTTCTGAGGGAGCAAACTTGTCATCCCTGGTGAAACAACAATCTTTATGGGCCTAATACCAAACCTCTGGGAGTCAGTAATAATAAAAAGTCAAAACATAAGGATTAATTTTAATTCATTCATCTTAATTCATTAAGAAAATACACAGTGGATCAGCAGGGACCTGTGCAATATGTTGGATGTGTTTGGCAGAGTGTGACACTGCACCCCATATTCTTCATAATGATATTATGATGTTATTATGACATAGTTATGTCTTTTATGCAAGATAAGGCATGTGAGATGTCATGGGAAAGGTTATGGTTTGCTGAATATGATTATCCTCTTTGTATGCATGTACCATTTTTGTATCCAAAGTTATGAATATTGACTATATCTATTTCACATGTAGCCATTCCTGGGCAACATCCACTAGGCAAAATGCTCTCAGTCTAGATGGCTAGCTGGGAAGGGCCCATTCAGGTTAATGAGACGTTAGAGAGAACAATAGGCCATAGGAGAAGAATTCTCTCTCTCTCTCTCTCACCTGGGGAGCCTTCCTGAGGACGCTACAGACAGCTTCTGAGTAAGACTACTGTGACGCTACAGGGACATGTGACTAGATCACTTGGTGCTGGACTCCATCTTGGGAGGGCTGTATTTTTCCACTGACTGGTGTGGAAACCAAGCTTTGAAACAAAGGGTTCCCGCCATATGCAAAAGCTATATAATGCAGGGGAGTGACGTCATCTGTGTTCTTCACTGACTCCCCACCCAAGAAGACTCCTGGAAACACCTGAGGAACAAAGAGACTGAACTGGGTGAAGTGCTGAACCCAGGATAAAGGGATTTTTAGCCTGTGAATGGAACACCTGGGGATTCCAAGTGGTAAGCAAGTGCAGCTTGTTCCGTAAGAATCTGCAGCCTGCTTGTATCATCACTTAGGGTGCGGATCTGCTATTCATATCCAATCACTTTAGTATATTAAGCTTAGTTTGTGTTTTTTTGTTTATTCGCTAGGTAATCTGCTTTGATTTGTTTGCTATCCCTTATAATTATGTAAAATCTCTCTTTTGTAGTTAATAAACTTGTTTTTGCTTTATCTAAAACCAGTGTGTGAGAATCAACTTGGGGGAGAAAGCTGCTACATATTCCTTTCCACATTGAGAGAGTGGGTGAATTTTATGAGCTTATGCTGTACAGTTCCCTGTGCAATGCAAGATGGTATAATTTTGGGTTTATACTCCAGTGGTGGTGCATGCCATAGGAGCTGGGAGGTGCCCTAGTTGAAGCCTTCCCATGCAGGGGCTGGTTAAAGAGCCTGCCTGCATGTACTGAAGCTGGGTGTGTCCCTACCTGTATGTATGTTGGTGAAAGTGCAGGCTGAAGCCTGGAGGGCTTGGCAGCTTGTCATTGCAGTACAGTGTAGTAGGGAGCCCATACTGGTGGGTCAGGGGTGCTCAGTGGTACCCCAGTTCCAGGTGGCACCTCAGGGGGAACCCGTCACAGAGAGAATAAAGGTTGACGATGTTTTGATTTTCTTTTGGTGAGTGGTTTCCTGTTTTTCACCTGCTATTCCAAGGTAAGTATTTTAGAAGTGGTCTTCAGTTCCAATGAGACAATACCTGTGAGTTCTCCCACATCCATAAAGTTAAATATGTGCATAAATGTTTGCAAGACACAGGCCTACGCTGGGAAAACCACTGTTGATTTAATCTCTTCATAATTAACTCATTTTTCCCCCTCCAGAAAAAACATGCTTAAGAAATTCATACAGCTTCAAATCGTGGAACCTTCCTTTTTCTCTCTTCTCCCTCCCTAATAGAAAGTGTTCACCAATATCGGTCCGTTTCACAATTGCCAAACATGGAACGAAACACGCATAGAGATCAAAACATGCTGCATGTGCATAAAAAGAATATAGTGTCCTAGATTAAGTACTATAACACAAAAGAACAAGCCAAAAAAGGCTTGCTAATTTTTTGCCTTTTGTATGCCAAAAACCAGAAGCCATAATTACAGGATTGTAAAACTGCACATATCTATTAGAAGAATAAAAGAGTCTTCAGCCTGCTTAATATTTTAGTTCTTCAATAAATGTATCTATTTAAGGAACATCATTGTAAGGCAAATGTGATGTTTTACTGAAGAAAAGCAGTCAACGGCTTTCTGTAATTACAAGCAGAGAAGAATTTTGTGCCCCATTTCAAAGCTAAAGCTACATGAAGAGCAGTCAAGCCCTGAAGAAAAGCTTCTCTGGGAGTGCTTTCAAGGGCATGGGCAAAAGATTAGCATTTATCTGAAGTTACTTACACAGAGGAGCTGCAGCTTTCATCGGAATATAACAGGTCAATTTCGTACTAATAAACATGCACCTAACACTCTGGGCTTTCTATAATCTTCCTTCCTGCCTAGACTCAAATTGTCATTTTACATTTTTGTCAATTCTTATAGACCAGAAAAAAAAAACTGAAATCCTTTGCCTCATTCTCAGAAAGACTCCATTCCATGTGTCAACTAAAATCCTTTTCTGATCTACTGTTCCCCATTAATGAAAACTGGTCCTCCAGCTCAACTGCCCCCACCCCTCTCCTCCCATCTCCTTCAGTTAGGACAGCCATGTGCTGGAAACTAAATTAAGATACTTAAAAATGTAAATGAAGTAGGCAGAAAATGATTGTTTGCAGTACTGAGGAATTAATCAATAGAATAATACAGCTTTTTTGAGATCAGCCTATAATCCACCTTGGGCAATTTTATTTAAATCAAAAAGTTATCTACAATAACATGAAGGGGGGAAAAATGCAAATAGCACATTCTGGAAATGTTTTAAATTGGCTTTGTAGCCACATAAGGTTACTTGCTTTCTGCTTCCTTAACACTGATGGCTGATACGGTATCCACAGAAGCCAAGCAATTAGAACTATGGGATATTGCCCGTAGGATTCATAGGACTGTTGTAAAGTTAGAAAAAACAATGTAAACTAGTCTTAGATGAGAGAGGTTTAAACAGCTAAGACACTTACACACAAAGTGATTATTGATTTTTGTAATCAAGATATCTAAAAGACTTAACATTAATAATTAGCCACTTTACACCTAATAATTGAATACCTGCGGTCATACCATTAAATTCTACTCCTAAAAACAGATATAGAAAGCTGCATTCAGTTGGGCTCTACAATTGCCCTGTAGGTGATTTTCATAGCAGCTGAGACCTTACTCAAAAATAGAGTGTAAAAATAAAAACAGGTCCTAAAATAATGCCAACCCATAAAATAGAATTGTTCCTAGACAAACACAAAAGGAGAGGGTTGTATGCTCTGAGGGCAATTTGGAGTAGAATTCCTATTGACATACCTGGCTTCACTTATATAGTCTCAACTTCTGTCTCTCTTAAGAACACCATTTAATAGTAGACAATAAAATTTCTACTGCAGTCTGAGATTCCAGCTCAATGGTTACTATATAAAAAAAAACCAGTGTGCTCGGCAAGCGGGGTCTAACAGTCTCTTAGCACTGGCATCTTAAAAAAAAAAAAAAAAAAACCACAGACCCACAGCAGTAGCCCTTTCTTATTTATTGCTTTACTGCAACAAAATCCTACCCAGCAGACCTACTGTATCAAGAAAAAGAGTTTACAGTGAGGATCAGAAAGATGGGCACTAAGACAGCTAATGAGGATAGTGAAAATTAAATACCTATTTCAGGCTGGGCAGCTTTAAACATACACAATGCAAGCAAATGTTTGAGCTCCCATGCACACTCACAGGTTGGCCCAATGTCCCCCTAAGGCAGCAGAAAAAGCTCTCAGCTCAGTTCCCCTGATGACATTGAGAGTCCTCAAGGAGAAGTAATTAATCACCCAATCTGTCCTGCCTGTAGAGAGTCTACAAAAAATAGCAAGTCCCAATGTACCAACGATGGCCCCCTCAGCTCCCAACAACGGAAACACCAGCCCTGCTTATGAGGTGTACTGGGACCTGCTTTTTAGTGCTCCAATCAGCTTTACTATGTCCATTTTTCCTTGCCTCTGCACCAGAATTCAGTCCTGTACTGCAACATACTATGATTTTCCTCCTTTCATTTGGTTTTTAGTGCTTGAGGCTGAACAAGATGTTCATTCCCATTAAGGGAAAAAGAACCAGGCAAGGTCAAATTTGGCATGGACAATACACCAGGTGCCACCCCATTAACATCAATAAGATTACACCACCTGCAAGCCAACGTAGAACCTCTCAGATTTCTTGGTTGACGCAGCATCAGTCACTACATCAAGTGAACCAACACAGGGGGATAATTCTTCGGAACTATTTTCAAACATGGTGTGTGTGATAGGGCAGTGATGGAAAGTTGTGTCTTTGAAGCTTTAGTCCTGGGAAAAGGACATTTTATTACAAGTGAACGTTTCCCAGATCAGCAGACTGTCACCAGCCCAATCTCCGAGAAGGCGTTTCAATTCATTCACTTTCACCAAATAAGCAGCTGTCACTTAAACTGCATATGCCAATATAGCAATGCTGCAGACTCACCCACTCCTTTCTCACTTGACACAAATGAAGGATTTGCTCTTCAAAAAAGCTCTGTCTTTTATTAATCCAAAAATATATTACATACAACTTTCCCAAGAAGCATAGGTTGCTTTTGATGGGTAGGGAAGTGAAAGACACGGACTGCATTGCCTGGGTGGCTCGATATTATTCAAAAATAGCCTGAGATCAAAAGAAACTTGGTCACTAAATGTGAAATTTGGTTAATACCAAAAGAAGGAGGAAACTAGAAAAAATAAACATTTTGAATATACGAGAAACTAAATTTACCCACTTTTTATCCTGTGATATGTACAGTATAGCCCTTAGGAACCACCATGTAGAAAACTCAATTCAGGAAATGTAAATTGCAATACCTTCAAGTATTGATACCACCTCACAAATCTGCTGAACCACTTATTCATTATTCCGACGAGTCATATATAGAGCCTCATGTGCGAAGGAAATACTGCTTACCTTTTAGCTTATCACCTAGAAAAATGAAACTAAAGCACAGGAAATCATCCTTGCAGTTGGATTTCAGAGAGTTGCATTTCCAGGATATCAAAGCAGGTATTCAACTTGCTATTTCCAGATCTTTGCTAGCCTAGAGGTTTACTAAGATTAAACTACAAAGAAGTTAGGTATAAGCAGGATAATAAAATGAGAACTGCAAGAATTTTGTATAAACTTGCACAGAGCACTGACTCCTTTTCCTCTCACTCTTGGAAAAAAACAGGCTATGTGGGGGGAGAAAATGTGACTACTACAGAAGGATGAAGGTAGCTAGCTGAGCTTTGTGGCCCTGCAAAGAGCTCTATAGAGAAAAAAGAGGGCTCAGAGTTTGAAGGCAGAAAGGTCAACCTTTCCTAAGAGTTGCCATACCACAGTTATTTCTTATTTTAAGTAAAGGGAAACATCTGCTACTACATGATGGTCAGTGATGGTAGAGGTTGACTTTTTAAACAGTAACAACTTTAATCCACATTTTTCTTGAACACAAGAGGCAATTGAGTACACGTGGAAAACACACTTGGCCACAGAAGGCTAGTTTTTCTGCAAAGCTAATGAAATTGCCCTGAAAAAAAGATGAATTTTCCAATGAAGATGCATTCAAGACCCTGACTGTTTTCTCCTCCCTCTTTTCACACTTTGCTGCTGGCTACGCATTTTCTCTTTCTACCTTCCATCCACCCTAAGGTTTGTGCAGCTCTAGGAAACACTCAAATTTAGTAGATATGAATGAACCTGCCCATTACTTAGTAATCAATTTTAAACCATTTGTAATGATGCTATTTCAAACCATGTCTGCAATTACTGTATGGCTCTATCATTTTGTTGAAATAAATACAGTGTTTTGACTATGTGCTATTTTATGCAGGATTTTCTGCTACTACTCAGATTCTGTTGTTGCAGCAAGTGTTTGTGTTGGTACCATATTTAAGAAGGCTCCTTAGAATCCTCTGCTGTATGCGCTGTAGTGGTTAAAATACCCTGAGAAAGAATGTGGTCATTTTATGGGATATAAGAAAACTCTGCATGATGTAAAGTTTTACATGCCAAGTTTTTTCACACCTGTTATGCTGAACAATCTACTTTGGGTGGATCAGGGGATTGGTAACAAGATACAAAATATTTCACCTCCAGGTCATTAATTCAATTTTCACCAAGTCAATAGTATCTGAAGTGATCATTTTAAGGCTTTTCAATAGGTTGAAATAAGGTAGTAGGTTTCCAGTAACTTTCCTCTTGGACTAGGGTCCATATGCCAAAATCCACCATCCCCTTTGGCATCCCAAGAGATGCCTAAGTTTGGATGGGATTGGAATGAAGACAAAAATCTTCACATCTGCTAGAGGTGACCATTCCTGAAGAGGGTTTGTCACATCAGTAGGGCACCATGGGGGAAGCAGTTGGCTTAGCCATTTTTCATGCCATATCTGTCCTGAGGATAAATAAAGGACTTCATTGCAGTCAACCACCTTCGAGAAGCACTACATTTCCTTAAAAAGTAAACTCTTCTGCATAAAATCTGAATTAAGTAGTTTTATTTATGTATAGTTCTAACTATGTAAAAGATGTGGGGCACCAACATACAAAAGTCAAATTACTTCCTTATGAGGTTCAAAAATGTTCAAATGAAGCCTTTCTGTACTGTTGGGTGCACAATGGGTGCTCTGTTCAAAACCAATAACTGATATGCGAAACAGATATAGCAACTGGAAAGCAAGATTTGGGTGAGTCCATAGATTAGTGCCAAAACCTAATATTGCTGTTTTAGCTCATAAGGAGAAATATAGTGCTAGTGTTTTTTTCAAAATGTACATAGAGTTCTGTTTATGGTTGTAAGTAATCATTTTTCTGCAGCCTGAAATTTAAATAAACCACAGCAGAAAATCCTCTCCCATCAGATATACTAGTTGACCCTTGGACTCTTTGCTGCTCTCTGTAGTCCTTAAGTTTGTGTTTTATTCATTATTTTTAGCGTATGGCGATGCCTCTATTATGCAACATCCAAAAGACCAGCAAACACAGTATAAGTTTACTTACCAAATATAGTTTTTAACTAATGGTCGAATACAACTGTAACAGGAGCTCCTGAAATTGACTACTTAAGTGGAGAGCTATCTATGGGGATTGGCCTTGCCTGTGGGTTTTGCCTGTAACTGCAGACTTCTGGGATGAGCAAAGACAATGTAAGTTTTAGATAGAACAACAATGCTGTTAACAAAACAAAAGCACAGTCCTCCATTTTTTCCCCATTCATATTTTGCATAAACATTTTCCCTGATGATATTGAGAATGTAAATGTTCTCATAAGACACTGATGTGGGTGTTTCTTAAAGAGGACCATATATTATGCATTGTTTGCTAAGGTAACTTCTTTCTTGTTAAATATGGATGGTAGACATTGTCTGGCTATACCGAAAGGACAGGAGATATCTGACGTGGGTTTAATCAGGCTGCAACTTTATCATTTGAAGTCTGGGACTACCCTGCAGATAAAGGGTACACTGCAGGTAACTCAATGTTTATTCTGTAATTACCCAGGGAGCTTTCACCAGCTCCCTGTCTTTTTCCATCCAGGTCCCTCCAGCAAATCCATTGCCGGCACCTTACCCACCCACACCCCCTCATAGGAGGGTTAAGGTGGGCTATAAGAATGGGGGGTTGGCTTCCTGTCGTACCAATCATAGGAGTCCCCAACAGCCCCCCCGTTCATTCAGCCTGCTCCATGTAAAAGGGAAGCTTCAGGCACCGGCAGGGCCGGCTCCACGCACCAGCCGAGCAAGCTGGTGCTTGGGGCGGTGGCTTGTAGAAGGCGGCATTCCACCCAATCCTAGGGCGGCACGGCTGCTTTTTGTTTGGTTGGTTGGTTGTTGTTGTTGTTCCGCTTCATTTGGCCAGCCAGCCAAATGCTGCCCCCCCCCTTAAAGATGGAGGGCGGTCATTATGTAGGAAACGAAGTAGCAAGAATGCAAGTTACAGCTTCCCAGGTGTGGCTTTAATTTATGCACAGGCCTCTTTTTGAAATTCTTTTTCCCCTGAGGAGACACACAAGGTCTTTTGAATACCTTTTATTTTGCCTGTTTTCCCCACCCTTTAGCATAAGTCTCGCTCAGGGTTGTAGCATCAGGAAGTTAGCTAGTTGCTCAAAGTGTTAAAGAAAACACAGACATTTAGAAGCAACCCGATTATTTTCCCCTCAATAAATGTAATGGAAGCCTGCACAAATGAGCGTCTTTTAGTATAATGCAGCCAACAGACTGGAGATTAAAGCAGAATACAAGGGACTGCATAAAGGCAAGTGATATATATGATGTTTATAAAAGAAGGATAATACATCTTGCTGAATAGATACAATTTATGTCCCATGCGGTTATTCTTTTAAAAGTCAAAAATATGTTTTTTCCCACTGGAGTGCTTATTAAAAACAAAATCACCGTACAAGTTTGCCAATGTGTAAAGAAATGCATGTCTTTTCGAATCATGTAACATATGTAAGTGAAATGACTTATACATAAAAAGTCATATATAGATGTACAAAAATATACTGTCTACAACAAAAAATAAATCATGTTGAAACCATTCCATTCAATAGGACATTCTCATAAAGCACTTTGCTTCAAAATAATTGAGGAAAAAACCCCCCACATTGCCATAGCAAGTGGCACAGAAAACCATAAGAGGCTTCCCAATGAGGAATGCATTTTGTTAGTGGAATATTTTTAAACAACAAAGTACAGAAAGATGGTCCAATTGGGGTGCTCATTTTGAATAATGTATGTGAAGTACTATATGGGTACTAATATAGTTCCATTACTGCAGCACTCTCCTAAAGATTTAAAAACAGAAATCATAACAATAGTCTCAATTTTTTTCTTCCAAATCCACATGAGAAACAGTACCATTAGTTTATAGCAGTTTTAAAAAAATGCTATTTATGGTTTGAGTGGGTATGTTATGGGTCCGTGTGTGTGCAGAAATCAGCAGTGCATTTAGGTTCCAAGCCTGCAAACCTCATATACATGCTTAACTTTAGGCACAAGTTGTCCTAGTCAAGTCACTGGGGCTATTCACTTGTTCAACTCTTTGCAGGATTGGGGCCTTACATCTGAAAATGATGAAGTCCACAGACACGCATCTCTTCTGAAAGAGTTCCAAAGCTTGAGTCCAGCTGCCACACACACACTTTGTGGGTGAATCCATTTTAAACATTGGTTTTTATGCCAAGATATATTCCTTCATTCAATTTTATGAATATTATTGTCCCCTTTTCCAATACTATTATGGCATTCTGACACCAGCTTTGCCCCTCTGCTTGTGGATAGCAGAATTCTGGGGCCTGGCAGTTCAGCTTCCCGCTGGAGGAGAAATCAGTGATGGGGTATGTTCTAAGTGTAACTTGCTTTATTTACACAAATCCTGGGACAAAGATGCAGGGCAACCCCTCTTTCAACACTAATGCCCATTTCCCAGGGAGCAACGCTGCTTCCAAAAATTACTCCAGAGGCCAAGACAGAGAGGAAGCTCTCCCACTGCTTCCACAACTCCCTTTCTAAGGGCTGCTATTCTTCATGGACCCTTGCATAACAAAAACTAATGCCAACAAGCGGCATTTCTTGAAGAGTAAAAACTAGCTCATCCACAAAGAAACACCCTGGTCAGATTATGCATAATAGTGCCACCTGCCATAATACTGTAACAAACAAAAGAGCAACCATCCCAAATTCTGCGTGCCCTTGACTAACCTTAAAATAGATAATAAAATAAACAGATTCCAGTGATTACCAAGAGATCACTCATTAATAAATACCACTAAATGTCACTGTCTGACTGTCCCTTCAATCACGCCTCATCCTTCAAACTTCATTCTCAACAACCGTATTGCCAAGATATTTCATTTAAAAATGCCTATTGAATAGATTTTTTTTCTGAAATATTCCTTCAGCTGCACCATCATGAGGTTTTAAATAGAGGTTGTTAATATTAGAACAAGTTATAGCAATACGGGTACTAATCTGGCAGTAAAGCCATCAGAAGCATCAAGATTTTGCATAAGTCTCTATCAAATAATTCAATACATAAAAGTGTTCTCTTTTTCTCTCATCATTTTTGTTTTGTGATCATCATTGTTGAATGGCTAAATAGCCTTAAGTGAATGTAGCAGAGTAAATGTATAGTCACCAATGGAATTCAATGGCAGGTTTACAGATGGTTTTAGTACTAGGTTTAGTTGAGCAAATAAATTTCTGCCACATAATAGAAAGACAGGTGTTTTATCTATGCTAATTTGAGGTGTATGTTTGACAGTAAAAGTGATGTGAGATGTATACATCTCGGTTTCCATGTCTGTCAGAAACCAAAGTCCAAATTGCAGTTTTCAGGGAATCTGTTTGATTAGTTTTTGAATGATGTCTGCTGAGCTTATGTTATATTCTACCACCTAGAAAATAATTCAGCTGTGGCTTTGAAAGGTTCACCAAATGGTAGATGACAACTATCATCTTCCATAGGTCTTTCTGTGCTTCGTGACAAGTAAAAATGTTTCCAATAAATCTGAAGGCTACAGCTTGGGGATGCACAGAGGGGACTGGAAAAATAGTGTTTTTAATAAATAAAATCCAAAGGAGTACTGTACCACAAGGTTTTGAGGACAAAGCCTAATAAACTATACAACTGCATTTCCCTAGGAGCATTGAAAACTAATGAAGGACCATAAAGTAAATGACTTTTTTGGCTGAATTTTGCAGCTTGATACGAAGCATAACTTTACTAGGGTTTCAATATATCACAATGCATGCCAGGCTATAAAATGCTTTATAATCATTCAGCTTCTATAGATCAAACTGTCCAGCAAGTAAATGGCCAAGGAAACAGCAAGATGAGGCATCTTGGGGGTTACAAGAAGGTATTGGCGCCATGCCGGACACAAGGTCTTGTTATTCAGGCAAAACTCCCCAGGGCTGAGGATGGCAGTGTTTGACCCTTCTCTTGTGTGAGATGCCCCAGCATGTCACACACATGCAGTTCAATAAATTCTTGAGACAAACTCACCACTGATGGAAGTGACTCAAGGCTCTATAAGGCAATTGAATCATGTATTAAAGGCTTTTTTAGGGAGTGATGTTTTGAAGACTCTGAAGTTTGAGTCCATTATGAAAACTTAACCATTCCAGCAGTAAGAAACTTTCCCCCCATGGCTGTGATGAGGTTTTATGTATTGCTTTTCTATTACCATTATCACCCAAACACAAGTTAAATTTTGTTCCACTTAGATTTTGAAAATTTCATCTCAGGTTTCAGAGTAGCAGCCGTGTTAGTCTGTATCCGCAAAAAGAACAGGAGTACTTGTGGCACCTTAGAGACTAACAAATTTATTAGAGCATAAGCTTTCGTGGGCTACAGCATTGAAGCATCTGAAGAAGTGGGCTGTAGCCCACGAAAGCTTATGCTCTAATAAATTTATTAGTCTCTAAGGTGCCACAAATACTCCTGTTCTTTTTGAAAATTTATCATTCACAGATTTGCTTTCTTCTGTGCTATTCCTTGATGCTGCAGTATGGAAACCAAGCGGTTAGCTCCATGGGTCTTAACTTTGTGGTGTGCAATAGGGCAGCTTGCAAGAAGGAGTCAATATTCTTGCTTCCTAAAGGTGGGGGCAGGGTGGCAACTTATGACAGTGAACCATTGCTCTTAGAGCACTGAAATTATTGCCTACATATACAAGGCATTAGGGACAACTAGTAAACTAATCAGAGCCAACAGCACAGCCCCTGCTTTGTCTGGACAACATCTGTCAAAAGCTGTACAGTGAACAAAAATTACTTAGCCCTATATGTAACTTCAGACAGCATTTCCCAGAACTCAGCTTTAAATCGCCAGCAGCCTCAGACAGACAAGTTAATTATTGCAGAAATGTCTTTTGTCTAATTTTGCTTGGTGGATCAGAACTTGTCAGCCTTTATATTTCAGCTTTCATGTCAATAGAATGCTTCTGAACTAGGAAAAGTGTTGCCAACTTTCATGTTTTATTGCAAGTCTCCTGATATTCGGTGCTTTTCTTAAAGCCCCAGCTCCTGGATTCATGTTATTTTGTGAGAATCTGAGCTTTCATTTAAAAAAGCAACATTTATTGGGGTTGCATGTAGATTTCATGATTCTTAAGCCATGATTCATAATCCTGGGGGGGCCTGACTCATGATTTTTGAATGTTTGGGGTTAGCAATGTTGTAGGAATGATTTCAGTATCACAATATTGAGGAATATTAACAAACCAACCTGACTAGCACTTGGTCACAATCCTGCAGCCATTAATCACAAGTCACATTACTGAGATCAGTTCATAGAATAGAATCATAGAATATCAGGGTTGGAAGGGACCTCAAGAGGTCATCTAGTCCAACCCCCTGCTCAAAGCAGGATGGCTTGTAAGTGAGGAGAACAAGATTTGCTCCTACATTAGTTAACTGGCTTGCTGAGCCAGTAGCAATGATTCTTGAAACATCATGTTGAAAATATCACCCAGCACTCATCCTACCAATTTTTAGAGGAAGAAGAGGAAGAACTATCAAGGGAACCCGGGGTGCCTAAGGCCTGGTCTACACTGGGGGGGGGGGAAGATTGATCTAAGATATGAAACTTCAGCTACGAGAATAGCGTAGCTGAAGTCGACGTATCTTAGATAGACTTAGAATCACTTACTTCACGTCCTCACGGTGTGGGACCGATGGCCGCCATTCCCCCGTTGACTCCGCTTCCACCTCTCGCTGTGGTGGAGTTCCAGAGTCAATGGCAGAGCAATCGGGGATCGATTTTTTGCGCCTAGTGTAGACACGATAAATCGATCCCCGATAGATTTATCACCACCCGCCGATCCTTAAGTCAAATCCCTGACCATGGAGACTCACACCAATCTCACCACCCTCTGCTTTGTTTCCATTAGTTTTAAGCTTACTTTATTGCCACCTCATCCAGACAACACCGCAGGCAGCAGCTACTACATGCTGCCACACCTTTTAGATAACTCCATCTAGAACTGGCTCCACTGCTGTCCTATTAAAAAAAACACCTCTTTTTGTGAATAATGGAGTGGACAAACTTCAAATTCACTTCCCACTGCTATAGAACAAGAAGAACTTAATGCTATGAATCCATTGGCAGAAAGTGAACCCAAATGGGAGACATGCAGAGCTGAAGATAACTGCATTCTAAATTCAGGAGGGATTCGTCTGGAAACTATTCACCTTGGGGTCTGTCTGGTGGTAACATTAAAGGGGTGAGGCACATCTGACCTGCGAAAATGTAATGAACACTTTAAGAAGTAAAGAGTTTAATCCATCAAGGTGCTAAACACTCTGTGCCTGATCTGAGAGAACACGGAAACATGGCCTTCCCTCGAAGTCCCCATTGACATCATCTTTTCAGATCTGAGGCCATGACAAGGATCATTAGCCATCCGTTTACAAAACATTGAAATATTGCTTTATTTCAGCTGACTTTTAACTTGGTGAAAAATCTGCTTTGAGCAGCTGAGTTAACTTTTGCCAGCAACAGCAACTTAAGAACAAAGACACCCAGCTCAGTGGTTTGAGCACTGGCCTGCGAAAACCAGGGTTGTAAGTTCAATCCTTGAGGGGGTCATTTAGGGATCTGGGGCAAAAATCTGTCTGGAGATTGGTCATGCTTTGAGCAGGGGGTTGGATTAGATGACCTCCTGAGGTCCCTTCCAACCCTGATATTCTATGATTCTACTCTGAATTGGAATTGTAACTTGAAGGTGGGGTTCAGGACTTTTTATCTTCATAAATTGCATCAGTGGCAGATTTTTTTCTGGCTATAGGAGCATTTGCTGGCTATCAAACTACAAGAACTTTCTGAGTGAAAAAGGCTGTTTTTCTGAAAAGTCAGGCCTTTGCAAACAAAGTGATTGAAAAAAGGAATTAGTGACACTTTTGTGCCCTTGTCAATACAAGGAGTTGGAGTCATCATGCCAAATGTGCCACACTCTCTTAATGACGTATCTAACCTACCTGATCACAGTAATGCCTCTGTTACTACTGCAGTCCCCCCTGAGCTCACACAAAACATTTTTGAAGTCTGGTGTTCATGCTGTTGAATAACGTAAATAAAATGTCAGATAATTCTGTGGCAGATTTAGGGTTACATTTTCAGAAGTGTAGATAAGTAATTGCACACATAAAAGTTACCAAGGCAATTACTGTACTTGTACCTCTCCCACATTAAAATTAGGGATGCATTTTGCACATTGCAATTGGACAGATGGGCTCCTGAAAACCCGCCCCCTTGATTATTGCAATTTGATAGCAGAATGATGCCCTTCATTTCCTCCATGGAGCTGCAGTATATGGAACTAAAGTGGAAGTTTTCACTTTGGAATCAAAATCCAGAGCAGTGATATGAGATTCATAAATGGACAGCTGGTTTGGTCCAGATAGGCACCAAAACAATCTGGATTGTATTCATATTTACCTGAACCTCATTGGTTTGGAATTCAAGGTGGAGATGTCACCAGGTGACGCTTGCTTGTATGACACTCAGTACTTTCTAGTTTCAACTGGGCCAAAAATACTACGAGAAAGGCCAATATGCTAATCCTTTGGCTTCTGGGTGGATATATTCAGGATGTACAGAAACTTAGGAAGTTTCATTTATAACAAAACGTTAAGTGCTTTTTTTTGTTCTAAACCTTCACGAAGGTTCCAGATGGTTTTGAATTTGGAGCATAAAGTTTGGGTCAGTTTTGATTTACTCATTCACACCCATCACTAATTCCATGATTAAAACAGAGCTTGCGTTTCAGGCTAGAAGTGAAATTGGTTGGGAAGATAAAAGCCTGAGACTCTGGCCTTCCAAACATGAATGGCGAAAGCAGCGACCGGTGAGAGGGAAGGAGCTTAATGCACTAGTATCAAAAAGCTTTAGAAGTGACAAAGTAAACTATGTCAATTGGAAAAGAGAAAAGATTAAATTCAGCAGCCACTAAGGAAGATGGCCTTGAGGGAATAGCTAAACAAACTATGACTGCCACTAAAAATGATGAAAAATTTAAAGAATCTGTAAGTGCTGCAGCAAATACTAAGCACAGAGGAATTTCAGGCAGCATGGAGCCTGCAGTGAAAACCCCCTAAGTGCAGCCACTTTCACAATCACAGCAAACAACCACTTCAGCTCAATCAAGAGCCCCATTAGCTTCATAACCCACCCTCTTAGTGGCGCTGGTCCTAAGGGTGATGAAGGAGAGGCCCTCACTCTCCTGATTTACCCAACTCAGTAATTTGGAGGAGAGAACAGATGAAAGTAAGAGGAAAACAAAAGGGCAAACAACAAAGTTTGCCTTCTGACTTATATAGGAGATAGGGTCAGAGTTGAGTTTGGTTTATGGCTCATTTTCTTCTCTTTCCTTAAAACACTCATCAGGTTCCTA
Source organism: Malaclemys terrapin pileata (assembly GCF_027887155.1). Taxonomy (NCBI): domain Eukaryota; kingdom Metazoa; phylum Chordata; order Testudines; family Emydidae; genus Malaclemys; species Malaclemys terrapin. The sequence continues at coordinate 14,037,107 of NC_071513.1, read as the reverse complement.
GTTTAAGATAACATGATATAGACGGAGATAAGAGTAAATTTTGCTGTGAATGACCAGTGTTAACGTGAGGTATTTGACCTGTTATTTCCTGTTCTTGACTCTTATTTTTCTTCTTTGTGGTGCTTATTACCTTGTGGAACACTTGATGTTACCCACTAAAAGTACATTGGGGAAATGGTTTTGCTCAGTAACTATATATGCCTTGTGACTCTTTTTATTAGTGACCTTAGAATGAAGGATATCCACAAGATATGACAAGCAAGATGGTGTTTTGGTCATGCATGTGCCTCACTGCAATATATCTATGGCATTCCATGCTGGGAAAAGCATGCTAATCGCTTGTGTACACAGCATTGCAAGCCAGGGTGTGAACGTACAGCGCACTAACCTGCCACGTGTTAAGTTGCCCTGTGAACCCGGCTGCTGCTCATTAAATGTTCCCACAACAAAAAACTCGGTAGCAGCATCCACGTGGCGACTTAGTGCACAGAAGACTAGAGCTCTGTACATTCGCACCATGCACTAAGTCTCCATGTGGACAAGCCCTGAATGATTCCCTCTGAAATTTCTGAGTTAATTGCAAAGGAGACACTCACTGGAATAGAACTCCTGAGCATGACTAGCCTAATGATTTCAACTAGGGTGTCTTAACTGCGCCGTTAATATCAGTAGACACAGACTATTTGATGTCTTATTTACTATCTGCTAAAGAATTACCACACCTCAAATTCTTACATTGTCACTGATGTGAGGAAGAAGATTTTAATCCATATATTGGGCCACATATTTGGTTAGTTGGATTTGAAAATGAACAGTTTTTACTTTTTAAAACATCTTTTAGTTTTCTAAGTTTTGGATTATTCTTAATAAGTGTCTGATCACATCACTGTCCTGTTTAATGTTGGTCAAACCATCCTGTCACTCACTGAAATAGTCATTTTCACACTTTCCTGTCCTGAAAATGTCATTTTTCAGAAATATTTTCAGTTTTATTTTCTACGGACTCTGATGCAGGCATTTCTGTCCTGTTTTGTTTTAAATGATGCCACTTTATGTGACATCATTAATATTTCTGGGGCTCTGATAGTTAGAATCAAATTGTATTTTAATTTTAGTATCGCAGCTGAAGAGCCTGTTATTTTTATGATTTATAGTACAGCACCATCTAAAGACCCCAGCCAAGATCAGGGCCTCATTGTGCTAAGTATAGTAAATACACATAGTAAGAGAGAGCCTTTGTTAAAGAGCTTAAAACCTAAATATGCAAGACAGACAAAGGGTTAGAGAAACTTAGTTATATTTTCCTGTTTTACAGGTGGGGAACCGATACACAGAGATTTTCTTTGAAGAAATTCTCCTTCTCTGGGCACCATCTTTAAATCTCTAAAGCGCTGGTGGGCTATGAAGGAAATGGTTTGCTGGCAAACTACACAGCAATTTGCTACATACTTAAACCTGGATATGAACGCGTTAGAAGATACGATACGAGAACTGCAGAAATTTCTCAAAATCTTATTCAGCATAAGGCTACACGAGTGCATGAAATATAAAAATAAATTGTCAGTTGATTTCATGGATAAGAAGGTTCAGGGGGCACTTAGGAAATTCCATTTCAGGTGCTGTGTAAGATGAGCTTTTCTTGAGGCATCTGAGAAACAAGGTGTGAGTGGATTCAGGAGAAGAGCTAAGCTGAAATACGAATGGATCTGACAAACCCATAAAAGCCAAGAAATTCAGGGGTAAGATTGTTATAATGCCTGTAACTCAGTCTCCTGGTCATAAGTTAGGATAGCATATGTGGTCCTCAGAATGAAGGCCTAAGAAAATGGGTTTATCTGACACTATTAGAGAAATATTTACTTCATCATCTACAAAGAGAGCCGGTTGAAGATTCATCATGTACGATTCTTATGGCAAATTTTGGTCTTTTTTCAATTTCTGACTCATTTGGGAACTGATCCCAACCTCTGTTAGTTAGTTTGTGTGTTATTTGCAAGAGTTCCTTTACTCATTTAGGCCAATAAATTTCAGCCTTTGGGCTATTCCCGAATGATTAATTTTGTCTATTTATTATTCATGGTGTGTTGGTTGGCCAGGTAAGTCATGCAGTATTGTTTCTGTCCCCTGATTGGATAACTTTTTTTAAAAGAAGGATAATGAATGGCAAATAACACATAGTGACTAATCAATAATGCACTTGCTAGTTGATTTTCCAACAAATTTGTTTTATGCAAAAGACTGAGCAAATTTTAGAACTCATGATCACTTGCTCAAGTAACCGTCAGTCATCTAAATATTTTCAAGCAATCAGCAATAGCAGAGCTTGAAATAACTGTAAAAATATTTGCCAAGCATGTTGTTATATGACCAGGTCTAGCTATGAGTCAATGAAGAAAGACAAATATTTTAGTATTTCAGTATAAGTGGTAACAGAAAAGATATACAGAATTTGCAGGAGTTGAATCTGTTATTCCTGGACTCCAATTATATACACTAGGCAATGACTGTACATTATCTGCTACCCTCGGGATACTCATGAAATAAGAGGTCAGGTTTTGTGACTTTCTCCTGTTGATCAAAATTTTAAAAACTCATAAACAAACCATGGACAGTAAACATTTATTTTCAAATGGTAAATCAAATAAATTCAGATATAGTTTGTAGGAGGATTTTGACTCTGTGTATCCCTAGGGATGAGAGAGAAATTGAGACAGAAAGAGCACCCACCCAAACATTGATTGTTACTAATACAGAGGGGAACAGTGGGTGAATACATTCCAACCGCATTATATTACCACAAACTGTTCTAAAGTTCTGTACAGAGGAGTGTGCTATTATGCTTGCCAAATTTACACTGTATATTTAAATTTAACAACATTCATATTAGCAGAGGCCAGATAAGATGTTTTCTTTTAGATGTTATACAGATCAGCTAAAATCAAGGATTCTGTTTCCATACTATTCCTGGCCATCGCACAGATATGCAATCATCCATTTCAGTAGTAAGTGTCTTCCACAAGTATATATGTAAATGAAAGTGTTGATTTAGCATTCTAGCTAACAGACTATCTGAGGAGTTTTTGGTTTTATGAGAGACAGTGGAGAGGAGTGCGCACTTTCCAGCCGGAGTCTACATAGAAAACAAGGTTAATGGAATCTTGAGGAGATTTAGGTTTTCAGAAAACTCGGAATGGTTTTGTGCACTCACTCGGAGTTCAGGATCCTTCTGAAGTTCCTTATTAGGTTTAAACCACCACACAACACATGCAGCAGCAGAGTGTAGAAAAGACTGTTGTTCCCAAACTGCAGTGACAGATGGAAAAGGTGAGAACTATCAGGGTATTTTGTGAAAGACTATGAATCTTCTACATTGTGCCTTTCATCAGAGGTTTAAATGAGACTCACAAGAAAAACAGCATATGGAATCTACATTTGTGCTCTTTGCACCTGATCCTGAGAGGTACTGAGAATGGACAATGATTGAGTAGATTCAAAAGTAGGCAAAATGAGTTTGTCCGTCTCTAATACTTAAAGGTACAGCTTGAAGCACCATTTAAATCATCAACAACGTTGCCATCATACCATACCAACTCCATAATGTGTTCATCTCTGAGTTGTGTATATAAGGCATAATCTAGTCTACAGAAAATATTTCACCTTAGAAAGGGGGATGTGGGCTTTCTGAAAGTGAAACCTGTGGTATGCATTCAGCTTCTCTGGTTAAAAACAAAATCTATGATAAACCAATATGACACCTACATAAAGCTGGAATTCTGGTACAGAATTAATGAAGGCTCCATTTGCAATAGATACTGAATTATAACAAGAAGAATTCTCTGTGTGGGATGTACCTTAGAAAGGATTTTTGTCTGGCAGATAAGCCATGTCAAAACTAGATTGCTAGCAAATTTTCTTTTGTTTTGCTTCAAAGTTTGATGTATGTATATTAGTCAATCTTATCTTCATCTAAGCAGTGAAGTGCCAAATGCAGGCATTCTGAGCAATAAGAGGTGAGTTTTTTTAAAACACTGTATATTAGAAGAGAGAAAAGTTAAGGCTGACATTACACAATTATTACTACTACTAACCACTTTGCCAAGGACATTTATGATAGCTGCACAACTCATGTAACTGTCAAAAGCAATAAATAAATAAGTCAAAGAAAACACAAATGATCTCAATTTCCTATCATTGCCAATTTGATGAACACTCAAAATAATTTTATCAATAATATTTAAATAATATTTGTTATTTATTTTAATTTAAAGACTGTACAAAATGCATCTCAGGCTCCAGGTGCCATGACATCCATTAAATATAAAATCCATAACAATAAAAGTAAAAGGAACAGAACGGACATAAATTCCACTCAACATAAAACCAGTAACCAACAAGAAAACATAACAAAACAATCTCCCCATTCTTCCATGACAAACATCACATACTTCTTCAGCCCTCCATCAAGCACCTTTTCAAAAACATGTGTTTTGAAGTATGCCCTGAGGGTCAACCCCAAGGGTGTCAGAGTAGCAGCCGTGTTAGTCTGTAGCCGCAAAAAGAACAGGAGTACTTGTGGCACCTTAGAGACTAACAAATTTACACCAAGGGTGTGTGTGAATTCCAAAGCAAGGAACTTTGACGGAAAACACCCCATCAGCAGCCCCCTGATTAGCAAAGGGAGATTCAACTTGAATGTCTCTGCTGGTAGCAACTGCAGCCGAATCACATGGGGAAAGAGGTCGTCTCTCTCCCAACGTAGGTTCAACCAATATATAACTTTATAGGTCAATTCCAATATTTTAAACGTCACCCAGAAGTTAAAAGGCAGCCAAGTGCATATTCCAGAGCACTGATGTGTCACATGTTCACCATAAGAAAACTCTATTTACCAAGCAGGAGGCAGTACTCTACATTAGTTTTAGTTTACAAATGCATTTGCGGAATAGCCCCATGTAGAGCACCCCAGCAGTAATCTAAACTTGAGGTGACAAAGGTATGGGTTACACTAATGAGGTCTTCATTAGAAACAAAGGGTCTCAACCTCCTGATTAGATGTATTTGGTCGTCTAAAAACAGCTAGGGACATAACTAAACTCCCAAGTTGCAAGCTTTAGTAGTAAATGATGGATGCAATCTTAATATAGCCTCTGGTTGCTTCCCCAGTCTACCACAGTTTATCTGAAATGAGTCTCAATCAACTTGTTTTCCTTCATCCTCAGTGGCATCCAAATACTGATCAAGCCACTTGGACAACTCTCAATGTAGGCAAGCCCGAAATATAATAGTGGATATCAGCAGCATAGTGAAAGCATTTCAGTTCATCTCTCTTCACTAACGCCCATAAATCCCTCCTATTCACACTGAATAAGAACTGTGACAGCATCAGAACTTTGGGATAGAAAAGCAAGTGCCCAATTTTATCTTTTGCAATCTCTCTGAGAGAAAGGACAACTACATGAGATCTGCCCTATAACATTCCCACCAACCACTTTAGGAGAGCGATTAGCACTTCAATATCTACAGTATCAAAAGGTAGTTGGACTCAATACAGCAGGATATCAGTTGGGGTGGGGGTTGAGGGGGAATTGACTAAAGGGACAAGTTCTGTCTCTAAGTCAGTAACTTGACTGACAAAGGTTGAGGATGTCATAGGCACTGAAAGTGAGATTTTTTTAAAGGCTTTGCAGCTCCCAGTCCCTATTCAAGCCCAAATTAATGGTGTTAAATTTGCAAATGAATTTTAGTTTTGCAGTTTCTCTTTGAAGTCTGTTTCTGAAGTTTTTTTGCTCAAGTAAGGCTACTTTTAAGTCTGTTATAGAATGTCCAGGAAGATTGAAGTGTTCTCCTACTGGCTTTTGTATGTCACCATTCCTGATGTCTGATTTGTGTCCATTTATTCTTTTACGTGGAGAAAGAAAGTTTCTTCAAAGAGAAACTGCAGAACTAAAATTCATTTGCAAATTTAACACCATTAACTTGGGCTTGAATAGGAACTGGGAGTGGCTGGCTCACTACAAAAGCAACTTTGCCTCTCCTGGAATTGACACCTCATCATCAATTATTGGGAGCAAACATCCATCCTGATTGTATTGGCCCTGTCAACACTGGTTCTCCACTTGTGAGGTAACTCCCTTCTCTTCATGTGTCAGTATAAGAATACCTGCATCTGTAATTTTCACTCCATGCATCTGAAGAAGTGTGTTTTTTACCCACAAAAGCTTATGCCCAAATAAATCTGTTAGTCTTTAAGGTGCCACTGGACTCCTTGTTATTACATATCTCTGTTCACTAAACCTTGTGCATGGCATTGTTGACTGACCTTCAGATTATAAATGTCAGGTATTTTTAATCACTAAAACCAAAAGCTGGAAATAATTTGCTGCGTTAAAAATCATTAAGTTTTAATAAAAGTCTTCCCAGTCCTAGAACAGACTCTTCTTTAGTACCCAAAGGAGATGTCTACTTTGCTATCACCAAGTAGAAGAAAAAATACTAAAAAAGTAAATGTTATATAAGAGTATCATTTTGTTTCCAAAGGGCATTTTAAAAATAAAAGTTAGCATATAATGTTGAAATTACCCATGCATACTACATTTTGTTAATTTAGACAGTAATGTTCAATGGTTTGAAAAATTTTAATGAGAAAAGTCATCTCAGTAGATTGAAGACCTTGAAAACTAGAACTTAAGGTGGATGTCCTGGTTAGCAATTGAAAAAGTGACTCTCTTGCTAAAAATATTCAGTGTTGCCCCTATAAACTTAAATTTGTGCTTAGATTGTTTTATCATGTACTAAAGTTTCATCGTAACGTCTCCAGCCTAAAGCTGTACCATTCTGTCTAAGCCGTAATGACATTCTTTACTGAGTCAAGGATTTGTTAGACATTTTAGTGATAAAGAAAAATATGACCTGATTTGATAGTGAAGGTGAAGCCCTTGGCTTTGGCTGCCATCTTTGTCTTTCCCCTGATCAACCAAACCCCACAGCCTGTGAAAGTCAATCTCTCATTATCAAATGTCAGGAGGCTGCAACCAATGCTCTTGGTGGTATTAAAGATATAACTGCATGTCCCCCACCTTCTAGCATACACGAAATATGTCATTAGAGAGATCAAAGAAGGACTAAGAAATGAAAAAAAAAAGCATTAGAATTTTATGGCAGGTTAAGCTTGACTTTGATTCTGGTGCCTCTCTACTAGGACTGGTAGAACTATGAAGATCATGAGTTGAACTCTAGACAAGACTGAGTGGCTCTCATTGCCATACGATAGCCCTTGTTTTCATCTAGAACAACATTGCTGAACTATGACGGCCCAAGGATGTAGGGAAGTATGGAATCCTCCAATGAAGATAGTGTGAGGTTAAATAGGCTCATAAGAATACAGTTTATTTTCATGCTTCTATTTATTAAAGAAAAGTGATATAATAGTAGAGATAGGTTTGAGATTCAAATCCAGGTCCACATGCGAATGCTCACCAGGTTCAGATCTAGGGTTTTCATTCTCAGTTTCCATCTCTACATAAAACAGTTTAAAAACCTTCAAGAGACCATGAAAACAAAAACGACAATTTCTAAATACACTCTAACACAAGTTATAATAAAAGGACACATTTCAACTGTTTAAGTGTCAACTTGTCTTATTGCCTATAATCACAATGATTGAAGTTTCTGTATTTCAAAGACAAAAATAGCACAGACATAATAGGAAAACCTATTGCAGTTCATTAGTCATGGTTCATTAGAAGAAATAGTTTGGGAGCAATTTTAGGCCTATTTAAAAATTGTGAATACTCAAGAAAACAAGCTCTCAAGGTTAATGTTTAATGTATCCCCAAGAAGCTGCAGATAAGGGGCTAGGGTTGGAATGATATCTAAGCAGCCAATTCATTTATAGCAGGTGGACAATCAAAGATAGAATAGTGGTTGGTGAAAGTTGCATATCTAGAGCAGGAACAGAACATTTCATGTCCAGACCCTCTGTGTATAATGGGCTGATTCAGCTCATTTAAGCCCATCTCTAAATGAGTAGTAAAGTAGTAAGGCCAAGCAAGCTGCTCCCTGTAAGCAGATTGTTATGTTTGACTTCAGTGCAGCACTACATAATGGGGCTACCTGTGCAAAGCAACTCACAGGATTGTGACCTGCCTCTTTTGTGTGTTGCAAAGTATTAGGGAGGTCAAAATCCAGATTCCCTCTCTCTTCTTACTAGGGACCGGTGAACAGGTTCCTCTACGGGAGATGGAAATTGCTTTTGAATTTTCACTTTCCTAATATACACTAAGATAAAGTAAGCATTAAGGTATGAGAAACAGAGACTAAGCAGATTTTCTTCCAACAACTTCATCTAATATTACCTTTTGAGGGCAGTCTATTAATCTGCACGGATATTTTTATTGTATTAAGTGCTTAATGGCTATCTGAATTACTAAAAGTAGTAAAATAAAGAGCCTATACCCATACTGTAACCTAACTTAACATCAGGAAATATTTCAGTTGGAACATGAAACCTTTCTTCTTTTCCTAAACTAAGCTGCTGGAAGGAGAGGGAAAGGCAAACATTGGACAACAGCCCTCAAAAGAGTTTGGGTAAGCCTCTGAACTGGACCTAACCTCAGAATCTTTGGAGATGCACCCATCACCAAATATGACACAAGACAAAAGGAAAATAGGTATATAAATCAAAATGTCTGGAGTTCAGAAACATACTTAAGCATGTGAGTAAGTCCTATTTTCCACAGGATTACTCACATGCTTAAAGTCAGGTGCATGTTGCATCAGAGCCTCAGGTCAAAACAGTTGGGCTCATTCCACTTTTACTCAGTGACATCCAACAACTCCAACCAAATTAAACCACAGGGCTTTCTCAAAACACGACTTTTTAAAAATAGTAATTTATTAAAATTAAATTTAATCAGAGCAACTAAATGCATCATTGAAATGAACAGAGCTAAACAGCAAGTTAAAACATGCCTAGGGGAAACAAACATGTTTTTAATTTTACTTTTTAACTACAGACTCTCTAGTGTCTGTCCTGTAATGCAAGATGTGGCAAAAGAGTTCTCACTAAATTCTAAATTATGAACGAGACAATGAATTAGTAATGAAGAACGTTGAGGAGAAAGAGTTAAAAGGGAAGGCAATTCAGTCTTTGGCATGTACGGCTTTTTGATCCCAAGCTTGAGTAAATGACAAAAAAAAGCTTAAGAAAGAAGAGGAGCAAAATGAGGAATTAAAAATGCAGCTTGAAAGCATAAGTTGTTTAAATGTGCCACTGGTTCGTAGTTTACAAAAGACAAAAGGAAAGTTGAAAGAATGTCAGACAAGATGGGAAAGAGAAGGTACAGAAATTAAGTTGTCAAAAACAGGAGGAAGAGTACAGAAGCCCTTACGGAGTACCTCAGGAGCAATTCATTGCGGTGAAACAGGGTGCACTGGCAAGCCTACTAAGTGCAGGAAGGAACAGGAGGATTTGATGGAGCAGGTTTGCGTTTTAAGGGGACATGTCCAGGCATTAAGTAGAAGAACCAAAAAATGTAGGAAGTTAATAGAATTAAATGAGCTATGGAAGGAAAAGACACATGAATGGGCAATAGACTGGAACAGACTTAGGTACTCATTAGAAAATGAGAGAATGCAGCTTCATGGGTCCAAGAAACAACAGTGATCTAGGAGGTAATGGTGGGTGGTTTCAGTGAAGGAGAAACTGAGGAGAACCTAAATAAAAAAAGATTATCTGGAGAAACTACCAGCTTGGAATAAAAACCAAGTCAGCCTGATGGTAGATCCAGACAAAACTCCTAAAAAGAAAATGTTATGTTAATCCTAAACTAACCAAAACTATTAGTTTACAAAGAAAAGCAGTATGCTTTCAACAAATGGTCCATTGAACGAAAAGATATGGCTGGCTCTTAGCTAAAGAGCAGGTAAAAATTAATGCTACCCAATTAAATGATTTGGAAATATGAATTTGCCATATAATGCTTTATTAACTGGCATACTGACTTGATCAATGCACATTTTCCCACTTCCTAGAGTGGGATGTGTATGTCCTGTGACAAAGTTCCTCCTCTATCTTGGTGGGTCCTGCACTTATTGGCAGATTTTCTTGCCTCAGAGATTCACCATGTGGGTTGGGGAACAGCCCAGAGATCTTCCCCTCTGGAAGAACCCACAGTCCAGGTCAATTGGGAGGTTTGGGGGGAACCCGGGCCCACCCTCTACTCCGGGTTCCAGCCCAGGGCCCTGTGGGCTGCAGCTGTCTATAGTGCCTCCTGTAACAGCTGCATGACAGCTACAACTCCCTGGGCTACTTCCCCATGGCCTCCTCCAAACACCTTCCTTATTCTCACCACAGGACCTTCCTCCTGGTGTCTGATAATGCTTGTGCTCCTCAGTCCCCCACAGCACACCCTCTCACTCTCAGCTCCTTGCGCCTCTTGCTCCCAGCTCCTCACACTCACACCACAAACTGAAGTGAGCTCCTTCTAAAACCCAGGTGCCCTGATTAGCCTGCCTTAATTGATTCTAGCAGCTTCTTCTTAATTGACACCAGGTGTCCTAATTAGCCTGCCTGCCTTAACTGGTTCCAGCAGGTTCCTGATTACTCTAGTGCAGCCCCTGCTCTGGTCACTCAGGGAACAGAAAACTACTCATCCAGTGATCAGTATATTTGCCCTCTACCAGACTCCTGTACCCCACTGGTCTGGGTCTGTCACAGTCCATACAATCACATGAGCATAAGTTAAAAGGAGGGGGAAGGAAGAGGCCAATTAATTAAACCAAATTAATTCAGATTTTAAGAAAAAAATACTTAAGAAGGTGCAATACATTTGTGCAATTGTGAAAGGGTTTTAGGACCTAAATGGGCACTCCCTGTTTGTAAAACCCATTTAAAGAAGGAGCTGTATGCAAAATGTATGCATAAAATGAACTGGCCTCAAAAGATTCCACTAAAAATTAGTATACCTTAATAATCAGAGGTTTTTTTTATTTTGAACATGCGATTATAAAGATAAATAATACTTTTATATTAACAAGTTAACTTAAGTATTTTACCAAATAATTTAAAAGTAAAAGGTATTAAGTCATCAATTGCTATTGTGCCTTTAAGTTAAGATTCCTGTGCACACTTTGATTCCAAGTTGAAAACTTGACAGGAGACAGTAATGAAAGCAAAGATGTCACTTGGACTCTTTGGCCAGCAGCCAACATGTGTACAAAGAAAAGTATTTCTTTCCTCTTTGCCATTTTCTGCTAAACTGGTTTGCCTGTAAAAAGAAACAAACAGGCAATACTGCTTTTAACCAAAGATTTGGTTTAATGAGAATTAAGATTTGTTGCCTATGGACTCCAGTCTTAAAACACACAAAAAATGAAAACTAAGCAATTACAATTTTGAAGTGCTAAAAACTAATTTTAAATCTAAACAATGGATTTTGAACTCTGAAGCCAAACACGTAACTAATGTCAATTGGCTTTTTAATTTAGCAATTAAATTATACCTTTGAAATAGGTATCCCCACTGGGTACAACCTGCTGTTACAGAATTCAACATCTCTTTGAACAAGACTATGTCTCATATGTGTTAAAAGTGAATTAGTAAATACCATTAAAACAAAAAGCCCTGCTCACCACCCTTCTAATTTGCAAACTATGGCGGGGAAGAGTAGACGCAAAAGCAGAAGTAAAAACCCTTGAGTAAATTAAATTATTAAGCATATGTATAGAATGTTTTGTTGCTCGCTTACCGATAATGTGGGTTATTAATTGAAGGTTGCCAGCCTAATATGTTAATAGTCATAGAAGTAGAACTGCTATTTTTATCCTAGATGAAGAAAACCCTTATTCCCCCTCTTCCCTCCTTTGCTAAGGAAAATTCTTAGCTTTTAAAACTTTTGCAAGTAACCCAATTTCTGTTTCTTTTTGTCAATTGTTGCCAGTCATGGTAGGAATGATAAATAGACTTTATGTCTTTGCACATACTGGATTATGGGAGCAACAGAATAACCTATGGTTTGACTTATGGTTCGACATGGATATAGTATTGATTTAATTAACCATTTTTAATCTGTAGCAATTCGTTGCGTTTTGGGAAATGATCCAATTATAATATCTATTCCCAGGTCATTGCAACAGTTAAAAAGCCTGCCCATTATAATTAATCAGCTCTCTCCATTCCTTTCTGGGATATTGTGCAACCAGTCATTGAGGCAAGTACCTCGGGCTTTCCTCAGCATAAATATGACTACGGGAAAAAATAGCAATCACAGCTGTTATTATTATGGGTCCTGTCCCACTGCCTTAACAACAGTACTTGGACTTGTCTCTCCCAAAGCTTGTACAATTTCCTTTCCATTTTCCATGGGCAAATAGAGCACATGTTGGTATTATTATAACCATCTGCTTTTTTTCCAGTGTGCGTTCAACCTTTGTCTTATTACAATTTCCCAAGAAAAACATCTTTGGCTCCAGACTAAATTACTTAACCTATTTCAAAAAGCAGAACTGAAGAATCCAGTCAAACTATTAACTCAAACAGGGTTTTTTCTCCCCTAGGCATGAATCATTTACTAAATTTGGCTTGTATGTCTTCTTCCTCATTGGCTCACTCCTCTAACTGTGTTTTTTCTTTGATCCCTCACTCAGCTCAGTATGCTGAGTTGACCATTGTTGCCTGTGCCCTGAAATGCTGTAGTTCCACCCACCAACCCTTATTGTTTGCCTGTATATAGTAATACTCCTAAGGTTAACAATTGCCTTGAGCTAATTGAACTAATACAATGGAATAGGTAAATTCATTAATGAGAGTTTTAATTAATTCTTACTGTAAATCTTTAAATGAAAATATAACAGGTAATGTACCCACCTAATTAATCCTTTGCTTTTGTTTTGTATAATTTGGGGAGAAAGAGGTAATGAATTGAGCTTTTAATGCTTTATTTTATATGTTCAAACATAACAATTTTGGGTCCGTTTCCTTTTATTTTATTCTATGTTGTCCTACACGTTACATGTTTTGTGTCATGTGACATTTATTTTGTTGTTGTTGCAACAAAAATAAAATTTGCACACAATTAGGGAAAAAAAAAATTTGAGGTGCCACACTAATTTAATATAGTGAGGCTCTGACCATTTTCAAATTATTGTAACATTAATTTATTTGTATAAGCATCAGTTATAAGTGTGTGTGTATTTGCAATCAAAGTATTCATTGAGGCAAACAAGTTTTTTTTATTAATCAATAACTTTTTGCTTGAAGAAAGAAAAGAAACTAAGAAAAATCTCAAACTGACGTAATATTAATAGCTATAAATGTTATAGTTAAAGTGTTTACAATATAACAATCTATAGTATGTTTGGCGATAGCTAAAGCTGAAAAAAATTCCAAAAGATCCATATCCAAAAGGTTTTCTATCTATATATCCCAGGGGTCGGCAACGTTCGGCACGCGGCTCGCCAGGGTAAGCACGGTTCGCCGTCCCGGGCCAATGGGGGGCGGCGAGAAGCGGCGTGGGCGAGCGATGTGCTGGCTGCGGCTTCTCGCCGCCCCCATTGGCCCAGGACGGCGAACCGCGGCCAGTGGGGGCCGCGATCGGCCGAACCTGCCACATCAGCAGGTAAATAAAACTGGCCCAGCCCGCCAGGGTAAGCCGCGTGCCGAACATTGCCGACCCCTGATATATCCCAAGAATAAGCACATCAGAACAGGTTTATTATCCTCAAAGTGTTTATAAAAATACACACACAAAGTTAAATAAACATATTGTAGCTAATTAATTTTGCTAAAACAAAATGCTTGGGAGGGGGGTGAGAGTGGTAATTTTTTTCACATGTATTGTGAGCAACACTGTTTTAGCAAATTAGCACTATTAAGTGGCACAGGCCTGGCCGCTGCTTCCCACAGGTTGCCCACCACTGGTCAAGAGGCTGCCAGAGAACTGTAAAAAGAACTCTAGGGCCCTGATCCTGTATCTCAGATCTGCTTAAGCTTCATCAGGGGAAGTTCGAGTCATAAGACTGAGGTCTCCAGTTCTGGTCTAGATCACCCTGATATTAGACATTGGACTGTAACCTATGGTACTAATTCTGAAAGAACTTTTTGCAACTCTAAAGCTCACCATCACTACTATGAAACTGACCTAATAACTCTATGCACATCTGTATGTATAATGATATTTTAATCTATATTCTCTCTCTCTCTCTCTTCTTTTCTAATAAAGTTTTAGTTTAGTTATTAAGAATGGGCTGTAAGCATGTATTTGGGTAAGATTTGAAATATTCATTGACCTGGGGGGGTAATGTGTTCGATCCTTTGGGATTGGTACAACTTTTTATATGATGAACAAGATTTTCAGTAATCCTCATCATATTTGACTTGGCTGTCTGGGTGGGAGCCGAAGCTTGGATTGTTTTATGGGCACTGTGTTTTTGGCTTCTGGGTATCCAGTAAGATATTGTAGAAACTGGGTTTTTTTTTTTGCTGGATTGGTGAATCTCATCATTAGAAATAACCTCCTGTTTTGGGGATTTTCTGCCCCATTAAGCAATCTCGGTGTTCATCCTAGAACCCCCACTAAGTTTGAATGTAAAATCCTGTAAAATCAAAAATACCCATTATACAAATTAGCTACAGCATGCTAAAAACAAAGAGGGATCTCAATCAATTATTTCAATGTATTATTGTTGCACATTTTAATAGAAGTAAACTTTGAGGCTTTGTGTCACAAGTAATTATAATTGTCATTATGTTATTTTGCTGCTTAAGATGTATAGTTAAAAAGCAAAAGCTTTAAACAATTGATTTATTTGCTGATTTGTATGTAAATTTTCAAATGATTGCAATATATGCTAAGCCTTGTATAAAGTTAATTAAATAAGGTAGAATTAGTGCTATAGTTTATGCCGGGTTAATTAAGGGCTGCCATAAAATAAATTTACCATACCAGGGGTGAGGGGTTGTTGACCTATGAAATAGACTTTTATAAGATCTATAATTCAGGGAGATGTACTGAAAAACAGGATATATTTGGATCAGAAAACCGGAATTGCTAGAATCCAAAACTGCAGTCACTCTAACAAACTAGGGTTTAAAATGGGGAGAAACTGAAAACAGGCAAGCAGAACCATATAGCACTGTGACCAGTCTGTCATACTTGTCATTGGCTGCAAGCTTCAGTTCTGTCTTTGTTATGTGCTGTACTAATAATCAAGCTTGGGTACCTGAGGTCTCGGATTGCTAAATAAAATTGCACATGAATTGGTAACAGACTTCATATCTTGAAAATATCAAGAAACTTACAGTAAAATAGATTCCCCAAGGAGAGGGGATGCTGAAACGGTTTGCCAGGCAGAACATGAGAATCACTTATCAGTTCTAAAAATCTCATTCCTATGAATCATCCCAAGATTACCAGCAATTAACCATCATACCCCTAGCTCTGACCCAAGTGGTTGGTTGGGCTTGGACTCAGGCAGCTAGCCCAAGCCACCACCAGTTGCACAACATCCACATTACTATTTTTAGCATATTAGGCAAGCTTAGCTCAAACTAAGTGACTACCTGTGCTGGGAATCACACCTCCCAGCTGCACTGTAGACATACCTTCCAAGATCAAACCCAGAACTATTGATTTTATTGTCCAATCTTCCACTCTCAGTGGCTCTGCCAGCTTTAACTCTCAATTGAGACAATACCAAAATCTCCCCCTTACCTACCATATACAACCTTAGCCCTTCAGATACCATACATATTTGAATGTAAAATCTACAGCTGTGCAATTTTTTTCTTTTTATACAATGAAACCCAGAACTATGAAGGTTTTACCTGGGTTTCAGGTTTTATCATCAATACCAATCCAGAGCTCAGCCCAGGTTTGCTATAGTTTGCAAAACTGAGTCCTACCTATACCTGAGTCCAGTTCACTTTAGCAATGCCTGATACACATCGGCATGTCACAGTAGAAGGGGACACTTTTTTTATGTCAATGTTTCAAGGTACTTCAAGAAATATCAACCAAAATTAACTGAGTATTGCAGTGAGAGCTTTGATGAGACCTTGTATCTTTTATTTCTGGTAATGCCCATACATTATATGTAATCCACTATTCAGTGCGTTGTGTCTGTCACCTTCTGGGCTTGACACCCAGGAAATAAGTCAGCTATGGCTCCCAGCCAGGGGTGTTAGTCCATTAGCTCAAGTTGCAGAAGCTCATGCTTTATCTGAGACGTTCAGAGGTGCAATCCCTGGTGCCTAGAGACAATGACTGTTATATATGGACTTTGAACACTTACGAAAAGCTGCGATTTTTTTTAACATCCACTTTAGCTACCAGAAAAGCTTGTCTTGCACCGTAGAATGATGTCAATGTTGCCCTGAACTTACCTCCCTGAAGCAATGCCATGGCAGAAGCTGTGAAATCCGAAAGAGTACCCTTCACCTCACTGAATAAGCTCCATTTATATGAGCACATTTGGCAACCTTTGGCTGAACTTTATGCAGATGTACTCCAGCGACACAAAGAAGCTGTAAACCCAGTTGAACTGGCTGGTTAAACTGGGTTTACAGCTGCTTTGTGTTGCCAGAGCAACGTAAAAGCAGCTAGAGAGTACCAGTGACTTTGCCTCTGAATATTTCTTTTGATTTCTGAATAAAGCAAAGCTCTAGTAATTTGAAATGTTTCTCTATGGTCCTTGGCCTTAGTTTTGTGATTACGGGGAAAGGAATGGGAACTCCTTTGCATCTCTTCATGGATGATGTTCAATAATCCTATAATTTTTTGTGAAATAACTTTTACCTGGCGTAGTTTTGGTCTTGTTCATTGTACTATTCCTCCAATCAGTATATTAATAGTTTAAAAAGCTCAATCCTGCTTTCCTTGTACAACATCAAAATTTTCAAGGTGGATAGTTTCTCCAATGCCTCCAAGCCTTTATTCTGTTCAATAATCCCTCACAAACTTTTCATATAAAAAATATTTGCTATTTGTAATTATTCCAACAGTTTATGTACAAATTTCATCCTGTGGGATTTCACAACCAACTTTTAAAGTCCACTATTTGTTCGTACTTTGCAATTGGCCAACTGAGTGACCTGGAATAGTTTCTGCTCCCTGATAACGACAGAAACTTTTTAAAACCTGAGAATAATGAATGACCTATAATGAATACCAGCCAGTGAAGACACTTGTTTGCAACCAGATACACAAGTTACCCTGTGTAACACCTGCGTTGCCAGCTGTTCAAAGTAGTAAAAAGGACCAGGCTTATTAAGATATACCCAAGAGTCCCTTTTGAAATATGCACATTTGGCACAAGACTCCATTGAGAGCCTCACACACTTTTATAAATTGTAGGAATGTCAAATTAATCCCCTGGTCACCTCAACTGGTGTTCCTTCTTCACTCACCACGTACATGGGAGTTTTCAGGAACCTGGTAACACAAATGCCTGGAGCCAATGTTATACTAATTAATGAAATGACTAGTTGGCAGCCGGTATCAAGTCGAGTGCCCCAAGGGTCGGTTCTGGGGCCGGTTTTGTTCAATATCTTCTTTAATGTTCTGGAGGATGGCATGGATTGCGCCCTCAGCAAGTTTGCAGACGACACTAAACTTGGAGAAGTAGTAGATACACTGGAGGCTAGGGATAGAATACAGAGGGACCTAGACAAATTAGAGGATTGGGCCAAAAGAAACCTGGTGAGGTTCAACAAGGACAAGTGCAGAGTCCTGCACTTAGGACAGAAGAATCCATGCACTGCTACAGACTAGGGACCAAGTGGCTAGGCAGCATTTCTGCAGAAAAGGACCTGGGGATTACAGTGGGTGAGAAGCTGGATATGAGTCAACAGTGTGCCCTTGTTGCCAAGAAGGCTAACAGCATTTTGGGCTGTATAAGTAGGAGCACTGCCAGCAGATCGAGGGACGTGATCATTCCCCTCTATTCGGCATTGGTGAGGCCTCATCTGGAGTACTGTGGTCCAGTTTTGGGCCCCACATGACAAGAAGGATGTGGAAAAATTGGAAAGAATCCAGCGGAGGATGACAAAATTTATTAGGGGGCTGGAGCACATGACTTATGAGGAGAGGCTGAGGGAACTGGGATTATTTAGTCTGCAGAAGAGAAGAATGAGTGGGGATTTGATAGCTGCTTTCAACTACCTGAAAGGGGGTTCCAAAGAGGCTGGATCTAGACTGTTCTCAGTGGTAGCAGATGACAGAACAAGCAGTAATGGTCTCAAGTTGCAGTGCGGGAGGCCTAGGTTGTATATTAGGAAAAACTTTTTCACTAGGAGGTGGTGAAGCACTGGAATGGGTTACCTAGAGAGGTGATGGAATCTCCTTCCTTAGAGGTTTTTAAGGTCAGGCTTGACAAAGCCCTGGCTGGGATGATTTAGTTGGGGATTGGTCCTGCTTTGTGCAGGGGGTTGGACTAGATGACCTCCTGAGGTCCCTTCCAACCCTGATATTCTATGATTCTATGAAATTAAAAACCATGGAATACACCAGATGTATGGCAACGTCCACAATCTCCAATATTACCTTTGAACTGGCTTGTTTTGATCAAGAACCCCCAAATTTCCCTCCAACCCCAAGCTCTGCACAGATCTGAACAATTGGACTTTCAGTAAGAATGAAGGTTTGCTCCAGTATCTATGTCCAAAGTTTCTCCTTCCCCAACTATCAGAAAATATGCTGTGCACCAGTTTGCTGCTGTTCTCCTCTCCACAGATACTCACATGAAGGTACTGGGGTGGGGGTGGGGGCGAGCGTGCCTCACAGGCCACCTTATGTGATCTGTTACATGTTTGATAACTCTTTGAAGTCAATGGGTTGCACATATTTCAAGGACAGCAGAAATTGGCTCACAAGTTATATAGTGCTTTAGAGTAAAAGGCATCATAAAAATATAAGGCAATCTTACTATTGGCTATATTCATTCTTTTTAAGAATTAGACCAGATAGGAGAATATATGTACATAAAGAGCCATGTATTTCTGTTTCAACTTAAAAAAAAACCATTATTTATACTTTTGCATTATTCAACCTTGTTCTTGTAGAGACAGTATCTGTAAAAGAAATCCTAGCAGTTTAACTGATCTAAAAGTGACTATGAACATTGTGTACTGCCTAGTACATCTTTAGAGAGGTGATACCAAGCATAAAGGTGTCTTCCAAGATCTGAGGACACAGAAGGAGAAAGATGAATGTGCAGCTTTCATCTTAAAGTCTCAGACTGGTGAATTGTATTTACAAGTGCATTACTGAATGTCAAAGGAAGTCTGGCTATGCCACAGTGGTGAGTGCAGAAAAGGCCATGGTGAAGATGGAAAGCAAGGTTCTAGAGGCTGTATGCAAGTCACTAAGTAGTCAGTCATTCTATCCACATTTGGAATCCATTTACATTTCTTCTGCAAAACCAGCCTCAGTTATTTTAAACTCTGTCATTACTATTGTTCTCCAGTTCCTCTCTAAGGCAGGAATTTGAAAAAGTAGTCAAGTAGAGTATAAGAACTGATTCATATTTGCTGTGAATAAAACCAAGTGCTCAAGATTTTCTGTTTTAGATGTATTCTTTTGTTCCCAACAATTGTCACCTGTAGAACAAAATGTGGATATTGTTAAACACTGGATTGGTCAGAGTAACTTTGGGAAGATTTCTTCCTTAATAGATTAAATAGGCCACTGGAGAACATGCCCAAATGATGAAATATTCTTAACAAGACTGTCTTCCAGTAATAGTTCAATACATCATCATTATGCTACTCTTCTTACTCTTAACCTTGAAGTTAAGATGGCCAGAAAGATGTTTATTCAGAGTAAACGATACTGAACTCTGACTATGTATTGACCATTGGTGTGAAAAGTATTTAAACAAATATTTGCTGGAAATATTAGAGTTATATGGAAGGGCTCAAAAAAATGCAGAGCCCAATATTTTTAGTTTTTTCCAATATTAACATTCAAGGGTCAGATTCTGCAAACTTTCTTCCTGCAAGTAATCCCTACACATGCAAGTAAGTCCCACTGAATGCAACAGGACATACTCACATGAGTACACACTACTTTAGTGCAGAAGTGTTGCAGGATCAAGCCCCACATATTTTCAAAGGCATCATTATAATCCATCTCAGTGGTACGTTTAACTCTAGTTTGTGGCTATTTTTTCATACTAGATATGACCCAGGGAATAAGCAACTGATGGTAGACATCTAACATGACCTTTTTCAAACTCTTGGGTCAGTGGGCTATATTTGCATATGGGAGGCTTAGGGAGTGGGGAAATCTATTCTTCTATTACTGATTTACTGCATGTGGTAATCCATTATTTACCAACCTGTATGCATATGGTACTGTATTATAAGCCATCCAGGCTCTGTGATCTTTTCCAGTTATGTATGCCTCTTGCTACTACAGGACAAACACCTGCAGGACTGCCTTTCTATAAAACAAAGAACATGGGGCTAAAGGTCCGCCTGGCCATACAACTATGGCACTAGTTTCTGAATGAGGGGGGGGAATCTTCTTTAAATACAGTATGAACCATTGTTCAACATACAGCAGACTCACTTGGGTAACAGTGCCCTTTGCAATCAGACAATTTCATCTGTGTTAAGGAAGGGTTTTTTCTTCTTCTTTCAGTTAAATCCATTAAAGATTGTCATGTTTTTGCTTCTCCCTTCAGGCATCATGATTTTATTCTTGATTCCTCAGGGTTTCCTATTATTTTAGTTATTACATGCTATCATTTGGGGTTTCTCTCTTTCCATCAAAGTGCCTTACCATACACACAGTAATACTGAGCCTTCAGTGGGGTCCCCCCCACTTCCCCAGATGCCAGTCACATGTAATTGTCTTTAACGCTATCATCGACAACTTTAGATAGGTGGTATTAATTCTCTAATACAAATTATCCTCAAATTAAAAAAAACCCATCAGGCTCAAGAATTATAATTATTGCACCAGAGAAATTGGTTCTGAGAACAGTTGACGGGTCTTTTATCTTTAAGAATGGCATTCAAAGTTTTCCCAGCAGTCCATACTCTAATCTTTGAAAGAGGAATTTCCATGCCAATCTGATTCTCTGATGTTTGAAATGGGTTTATTCTCTACTCTGTAATGGTTACAAACTGGCATAGTGTGTGATCAGTTAGTGACTATTTGATAGCAGGTTGATTCAAGGGGAAAAAGGGAAAAAGGAAAGCTTGTCATGTAGTTGAAGTCAAACCATCATCTAACTGTGAGTTAGACAATTACAAAAGGCAATCAGTCAACTAAACAGAACAGCCTTTTCACTATTGCTATTTACAACTACATAGGTGACTAATTTTGTCCAGTTTCAACACAGCGTGCAATTGTATATGCCATATCTCATCAGCATGCAGTAATCAAATGCTGTATTTCCAGAGGAACCAAAAGAAAGACTTCCCAGTAGCCTGCAGCAAGGTGATTATATTGTAGTTGTTAACACAGAAGACAATGTTTGTTGTTATTATGGCAATGTCATCTCAGCTGGCCAGTAAGCTCTAAAGTGGCATGGGGGGGGGGGGGTGAAAGTGCTACTAATGGAGCCTTTCACTTGTCAGAATGAGTGTCTCCAGTACATGCTTAAAGAACTTCGGCAGATCCAACCGAGGAAGCTATTTCATAACACATTTGGCCTGAGGATATGGATTTCAGCTCCAAGAGCCTTTAGTTTTATCGCTGATGGTTTATTAAGAAGTCCCCTTGCCTCCCTTCCTCTCCACCCCACAATTTTAAAAGTTTTACAATCTGATAATGAAATTATTACAAGTAATCAAAAAGATATAGAATATGTAGAGTATCAGTGGGGTAGTAGTGTTTGTTTTTGTGGATACAGACTATGAGGAGTCCGGTGGCACCTTAAAGACTAACCGATTTATTTGGGCATAAGCTTTCGTGTTTAAAAAACCCACTTCTTCAGGTACATCGAGTGAAAATTACAGATACAGGCATAAATATTCTGGCACATGAAGAGAAGGGAGTTACCTTACAAGTGAAGAACCAGTGATGACAAGGCCAATTCAGTCAGGATGGATGTGGTGGATTGACACCTCCTCCTCAATTATTGGGCGTGGACACAGTCTTCCTATCCCTTGACCTGACTTACACCACGCATCCAATGTTATTTAAAATAAGCAGCTATATCAGCCTAACTCAGAGCTAGCTTGTAATGTTAACTATGAAGTAGCCACTGCCATCCCATAACACACACAGGAGAAATCACTCTGTGTTAAAGTGGACCATGTTTTTATCATTACAACACCAAAAAAAAATTAATCAAAATCTGAGGTGGTAGTAACTTGAAATAAAAACTGATACCAATGAAAGCAAATCAAAAATATAGTTTTAGAATAAAATTTTAGCAAGCAGAATCCACATGTTGTAGCCACTAGGCTATGCATGTCTAGCAAAAAATTCCATATTGTTAAAGAGGGGATATAGTTATATAAAATTACATTTTAACCAATTTGAGTTCCCTATGTCCATTTTATTTTCAAATTGGTTAAGAGTGACATTTAACATTAAGAAAACACTAGCAAAGAATGTAAGCAGTTGCTCAAATTTCAGCATCTAAGCAATCCTGTTGAAGTCAGACTAATCGCGCACACAGTTTTGCACCTGCTTAAGCGCTTTGCTGGTTCAGGAATCCCATATACTAAAATCAGTGGAATTACTGCAGAGTTAAGCGAGTTTGAGAGAAGATTATTGCTCAGTGTGTCAGAAGTTGCCCATCCCAGCTTCTGCAGTAGCTAGTGCAGGATTGTGGTGGTAAGAAAATATTCAGACCGCCAACAATGAAAACTGAATGAAATCTTAACAGGTTAGGACTGGTTTTCTGCTTTTGTGAAATGGGAGCTAGGCTGCAAAAAGTGGCTTTTCACAGAGCAGATGGATGAGAGGTATTCCAGAATACAAGGTTAACTTTAATCAACTGATTAGAAATGGAATCAATTAAAACCTTCGTTTCAAATACAGAGTGACCGTATGTCCTGTTTTAGCGGGGACAGTCCCCTTTTTAAGCCCTGTCCTGACTTTTCCTTTTCTTGTTTTGGCAAAAGTGGGCCAGAGCAAATGGGACAAATGGCCGCTTTTGTTTAAAAAAAAAAAAAAGTGGGGTGCGGTGTGGAGGAACATGGGGGGGGGGGGAGGGGCACGAGCAGTGATGCCAGCCCCTTGCGGAGAAGGGGAGGCAGGACTCGTGTGGGAGGGGGAGCAGGCAGGGTTCCAGCAACAGCCTCTTGCAGGGGACAGGCAGGGTTCCAGCGACCCCAGCCTCGGGGGGAGGGGAGGGAGTATGGGAGGGGCCTCGGGCGAGCAGCTTAGGCCAGCCCCCTGAGGGAGAGGGGGAGGGCCAGCCTGGTGAGGGGGGAGGGGGCTTGGGTCAGCTCCGCATGGTGTCCCATTTTCCCTTTGGGAAATATGGTCACCCTACTCCCAACTTAGTTCCAAAGGTCCTAAAAGTTAAAAGTAAAGGGAATAAAATGTGTCAAAGGCATGGATGCTACTTAAAGCAGACAAACCAACAAAAGCAATAATAAAACATCAAGAGGCATGTGTACCACTGAACATAATGGAACGAGGAAGTTAAAGAGTAAACTAATATGGTTAAAAGACAAGGTTCAAGAGAAGATTCAGCCAAACTGAGATCCTTTAAAAATTTGGAAATCTGACCTTAATGAAAGCAATAGACAGATGCATAAGTTAAGACAGGAGTCTTGCAACAAAGAAATTAGAAAGGCCAAAATGGATTTCAAAGAGCAAGAACAACGGGACATTCCAGGAACTTCAAAGGTGGCAAACTCAAAACTGATAAAACTCACCCATTGCCTAATGAGACTGGGGAACTCTGCCACATGAAGTCATTGAGGCCAAGAACTTGGCAAGATTCAAAAAGGGATTGGACATGTATATGGATAGCAAGAATATCCAGTTATCATAATTAGTGATAACAAAATTTTGGAAGGGATATTAAATTGAATTAGTTAGTGTTTAAGCTAATCTCTAACAATTAGGGATCAGCATGAGATCTAATGTGGGGTGCAGATTATCCTATGTCTGTCGACTGATGAGTTCTTACTGAACTCTGACCACATATTTTAATAATTCTGCACATTCCTATTGTTTTTTAATTTCTCCTCTCGTTAAAGTGGCAAAATGATATGCTTACGAACAAAGAGGCAATGCCCCATCACTCATTGACCCTACTGCTTTGAATTATTAATAGCAGTTCTGTTTGGAATGCCATTACATTGACAGACATTTATCCAAAGGTCGGCTTTGCTAGAAAGCCACTAGTAAAAAGCTAGAAGAACTGATAAGCCTTTAGGGGAGGAAAAAATCTGCATTTTAAAATAATGTAAACTACCAAATTCTGGCAGTTACTATGCAGAAGTGTATAAGGCTGTCATTAGGCTTGGAAGGATCAGATTTTTAGCAGTAAAGGCTGGTAAAAGCATTGCTTTCACAGTGCACACAAACCAATGAAAAATATTTCCATGGATAATTGAAATTGACAGATAGCTAATATAAAAAAAGGCTGCTTGAGAATTTAGCGTTTGAATTAAACATATTTACTTTGTGTAGTTTGACTTGTGATGTTGACAATGTGTGTTGCAATGGTTATAGAGGTTTAACTTTTTGAATCTCAACATTTACTGTGATTAAATAATTAGCCTGACCCGAAACTTCCTGAAACTGTAAACATTTAAAGAGATAAAAATTTTAAAACAATGCATAAAAGTCAACAAATTTTATCCATCAAAATTATATATAAACAAACAAGTCCTGTCACAGCTAGGTATCACGTTATAAGTGTAGTGTAACTATGTAACAGATAGGGAGTGGCTATGCAACAACACTTATTAATATTTGTTATTCTTTGTAACAACTAGTCATCCCAAACAGTTTCACTGACTGTAATAGGTACGCTGTAAAAAATACTTTGTCCAAAGCTAGTGCAGCTGGCTGTGTTTAACATCGGAGCATGCCCAGTAGAGCACTGCCAACTCATTATTTTAGCATCAGTCTTGTAGTAGTTGGTGTTTTGCTTAAAGCCTCAGATCATGGAGTCAAACAAAGCTGAAATTCACAGCGATAACATAACAAATAAACAAAGAAAAGAAGAAAACGAAAAAGAAAATAAGAAAATAAGAAAAAAAGAAAAAAGGAAGAAAGGAAGAAAATCTAGCCCTCATGGATGCAGAGAAAATCTGGAAACCATGAACTCTAAAGGCTCAAAAACCAGACAGAAAATAAAAGGACCCCACATTTAAAAAAAAATAAATCTCATGATTTTTAATACATGGGGTTGACAACACTGCTAGTGTAAACTAGACATATTCTAAAGCCTGACTAAACTAGGCCTGAACAGGCTGCGAATGCATCTTAAAATAAAGGATCTCCTGACCAAACTGCCTCCTGAGGGCTTGCTTAACTCAGCTATCCCGATTTAGGCCACTCAGATGCTTTCAGCTGGAGAGAGGCATTATATGGTATACCCACAGAGTCTGCATGTTCGTGCATGCATGTTCACTGACACTACGGTGATTTCTGCATATAAACCCCATCTCTTCCCACACAGATTATTCCAAGACCTGCTGAACTTTGGAAAAAAGGCATAATGGGATTCCCCATTTATTGTCTCATTTTCTGCATCATATGTTCGCAACGTACAAGTAGACAGGTGTTTAACTACCTACCACCACAGTAAATTCAGCCAGGTTTCTTTCCTCTTTTGCACCATTACCACAGAGAGATTTTGCAGGCCAAATTACATCCACACGTACACCTCCCTGTCTTCAGATTATGCTCTCAGCAAGACCCCAGCAACCCCAGGTAATTAGTATACCATATACTCTGGATACTAGGGGACAAAGAATGGATTCGGATATGCTGAGGTTTGGATAATACAGCAGAGAGCCCTGGCCACTGGGGAGGCCACCCCGCAACTGAACGGCTCCTGCGGCAGTGCAGGGCCAGGACAGTGGGGCTGCAGAGGGCTCCCTGGGCTCCCATTCCAGTCCTCATGATTTTCCGAACTCTCAATTATCAAACTACAATCGATCCCCGCCCCATACCATTCAGATAATTGGGAGTATATTTTATTTAAACACAGGACGCTGCTTACTAACACAGCAGTAAGCCCAAACCCCTTATCAGAGTCCTGGGACAGAAGCTATTAAATGAGCCATGTCTCCATACACAAATCTGCACCCACAATTACTTTGCATGACTGAGACAAGTGACAATTCAACTCTAACCCGCAGTCAGTACGTTTTAATGGCAGCCTAATTTTGCTGGGGATTAGCTCGTCAGGCGGGGCTGTTGGCAACTCCAAAAAAGAAAAAGATTGAAGTTCCCCAAATTCCCTGAACTTTTTCATTTGCTACTTCTTCCTAAAAGATTCGGAGCTTCAATGGTTTCCTTGAGCTCTTCACCCGATTATAAAAGAGTTACACTTTCCAGAAACACAAACTTGTGATTTGTAGCCATTCACACTAACCTCCGCAACTGGAATCTCAAATGTCTCTAAGGTGCCACAAGTACTCCTGTTCTTCTAAATGCTCTCTGTAAACCGTTTATGATCGGTCGTACAGAAACAAACATTCTGTGATCAGTAAGAGGCTAAATTCAATGAACGTATTACTTGCTATAAATGATTTGCTCAGCTCAGTTATGACATTTAGAGAACTCTGCCTAAGAATGTTAACCTATGGTCAGAATAAGACCATTACCTTGAAAAGTTATCCTAATTTTATGAAGGTTCATCGTATCACAAAATAATAAAAGTACAGAAGGAGGTATATATCCCCAGCGCTACCCCCCCAACTACAGGGAATGATTTTCAGTGCAAAATATACTCTCAGATGTTTTCCTGTTTGGAAAAAACTATCTTTAAAGAACCACGGATGTTTGAAACTGTACTCCTCTTTAGCCTGAATAATATTTAGAAATTTATTAAATGTCTTTGCTGGTCAGTGAGTTTTTCCTTTATTGCCTCTTAATTTTTATTGTCTGGGGAAATTATTTGCTTTTTTGCTAGTGTAGCAAAAATATATTGAAAAGGAGGTTACAGTATGAGCATGTGAGTCAGCTTTTCCCCTTGGATTTTGCTTATCAAAGGCAAAGAAATCTTGTTTGCTATCAGAGCAATCTATACGCTACTATATCTGAATTATTGTACAATGAAGACCTTTGTTGAGAAGTAGATGTGAACAAATGTGTCTTACTAGATAAAGGCTGGTGCCTACGTATCTGCAAAATTTGCTAAAAGCTGCCTTGCAACAGAAAAACATTAACGCAACAACTAGTTGGGTAAGGCAGGATTTTGTATAATAGAGTCTTCATTTCAGCTCTTCACTTGTTTGAACTTCCATTAACCCCAATCCTGTTTCTTTACATACAGAACCTCAGATGTATTGGAATGAACTGGCTAACAGAGGTGTATATGCTAGTACCCCAGGCGGTAGTGAAAAGACAAGACAGCATTCTGTTGTAGTGAATACAAACAATGATTCTCAATTCAGGCATCTGGATACAGACCAGATCTTTGTAGATCTTGCTTGCTCTTTTAGACTATCCAAACACAGCCTGTTCTACGTAGTGTCACCACACAAGGTCTCCCTGGACTGGACAAGGATTTATGGAATTGATTGGTGTCTACATGTGTACAACTGCTCTCTGCTGAAAGGAATAAAAATTGCCCAGATTTGTATCATAGGCCCCATACTGGGGAGATTCACCTTTAGTTCAATTGGCAAGAGGCTGTGCTTCTGAAGCAGGGGCACTCAAGTTCTATCTCCCCGATTGTTGTGCCGTTCCAGGTGCCCATAGTGTGCACCATTAGTAAATACAAAATTCCTTGACCACAGAGTTGGTAGGAGTTCTGAAGGCATGTTGTATCACCACTCCAGCAATTAGGCTTCATGATTGGCTGCCAGTAGTAGACAGACCATGTGTTTGTAAGTCTCAATAGTAAAAATGCACTATTCCAGGGATAAAAAAAAAAACAGAGGGAGGATGGGGAAGTGCTATTCCCCTCCCTCTCCTGAGAACATAATAGGAATTCTCCTTTCTTTGGTTTGGGTAATCCCTGCTTCCCAGAGCTCCCCTTCCTCTCCTGGAGAAGACACCAGGCAGCGGATTCTGAAGTTGGAGCAGCACACGGAGCTTGCACTTGGTTGAGGTGTATCTAAAGCTGCCAACATTCTCACCAGTAGGTGGAGCAGCAGCATCACCACCCAATGGCAGAAGAAATGGTATCTCAGCCAGAAGTCGACATAGACCTTGCCCTGTGGAGAGAGCGAGTGACAAGGGGGGGGGGGGGGGACACTCCCAGCTACCACCTCCTTCCAGGGAGTGGGGGGTGGAAAAGAGAAGATATCCAGGAGATGACATTGTGCCTCAAATGTCTTGTTTGAAATGTCTTTAAATCTTTTAAATTGCACTGGGTCTTTCAGAAGGTTCTGAGAACGGATCCTCTGGAGCTCCCAATTTTATTTGTTTTTACATCAATATAAACTTTTCATCCTTTCCCAGTGCAGATGATGGCAGATAGGAATTAGGATGGGAAGAATCAGTAATCTGCATTCCCCTCATATCTATATCTATAGATAGATAGATACACACACACACACACTTTCTTGACAGGCTAGGAGATGACTTAGAAACATACATCCCATTTGGATACATTTGCCCCCACTTGCCCCCATCCTCTCCTCCTTGCTGTGTCCTGTCCCAACAATCTAATGCAGCCATAGCCCTGTGACAGTAATCACTGAAATTGGTAATGTCCCCCTCCTCCCTTGATCTGCTTTAATCACTGAATAGTCTTATTTTGCCATATGAATTCCAGTGTTTATTTCAGTTCAAAAATTGCACTATTAGGTGTTTAAAGTCATGTAATCTAGAGAGAACATGATTACAGCACAGGACAAAATAGATCAGAAATTATGTGTTCTATTCCCAGATCTGCTGCTAGGTCATTATGTCACCTTTAGCACATAGCCTATGCCTCAGTTTCTTCATCTGTAAAATGGGGCTGTTGTATAATATCCTGGGATTACTCCTTCAAGCTTCCTAACCAAGACTTCGGGCAAACAAAGACGACAACCTCTGCCCATCTAGCCCAGATTTTACACCAAGCCCTGTGCACGCTGAGACAGTCTTTTGGACAGTTTGGTCAGTGCTATGGGAATATTCACACAGTATAGACATCATCAGATAAAGTGCATAGCCATGTCCTCATTACAGCATCTCAGTAGTTTGATTTGCGGTGTTCCTCAAAGTAACATGGGACACAGCATGGTAAATGTTAATGTTGAAGTACTTTGAGATCCTGGGATAAAAGGATGATCAATGAAAAATATTTTTCTTCTGGACAAGTTGTGAAATTTAAAAATCAGAATAAGACAGCAAGATTAAACATAGCGTCACCCCTGGAATCAACAAAAAGTTTAGGTGCTTAATGACCTATGAGCCGCAATTTAAAAACAAACAAACACTAAATAAGCAGGTTTTGTCGATCAGAAAATTAACAATGGAATATGGAGCACTTAATTTTTAGATCAAAGAAATGAGCCTGACCCAAGCCAACAGCTTAAAAATGTTAAAATAAGAGTTGTAAATTGACAAATGCGCTAAGATGCAGATGTTCTATAGAGTTTAAGTGGCCCAAATTAAAGTCTGATGTGAATGTTTAGCCAAAAGGTAAACAAGCTTTTTGTCACCATTTGCCTATTACATCAAAAAGCTTTCCCATCAGACTTCCATCCAGCTTTCTAGTGGCAATGTATTTTATTGAGGGCTATAGCAATCAGAAGACCAAGATAAATTACCACTAAATTCCTCATTTTGGAAGAACATGTACTTAAAGTACATGGCGCAGTGAAGTCAGCTGAAGCTTTGAAGTGCAAATGTTTTATGATGCGTGCAGTTTTAATTAGCATCTGACCTGCAGTACTACAACAGCATCAGTGGAGATTTTTGCAGAGAGATTAGGATAATAGCAGGATCACTGAATTTCATGTGCATCTATTTAACATGCATTTGGAGGTGTGCTC
Source organism: Malaclemys terrapin pileata (assembly GCF_027887155.1). NCBI lineage: Eukaryota > Metazoa > Chordata > Testudines > Emydidae > Malaclemys > Malaclemys terrapin. Next base: position 14,007,025 of record NC_071513.1, on the reverse strand, counting down.
ACACATGATTTACTGTCCAACAGGACAGGAGTAAAACGCTGACGTATTTAACATGGCAGACAAAGAAATTCATAATGGATCTAATAAAAACTAAGCAAAATGATTATTATTTATTAATATACCAAAGCCAAACAAAACAGTTCTTTAACTAATTAGCTTCTGATGACCTTGATAATTTCCAACATCCATTTCTCTACAATCTGCTGAATTCTTTACAGTCCCAAATATAAATAGACAGAACATCCACAACAGAATTAAGTAGAAAATACAGACCCCACAAGCAGAACAAAAAGAATGTTTCTTTAAAGCAGTCTGTGTGCTTTTAGCTGCAAAGAGATTTTATGAGATCATTTTATTTATTATGACAAGGAACCAAAAAACAGAATATGAAATCATATCTGCTCCCTTGCTGAGCTTGGCAATTACCTTTTCAACATTTTGCTTTTCATAGAGACTAGAAAATTAAAATCTCCTTGTTCAGTACTGAAGAGCTAATATGCTAGTAAAACACAACGTTGTAGCCTCTCATAAATCCACAGAATCTAGTTAGGACGCAGTATCCCAGTACCACATCACTTTAATGATGTCTGCTTAAAACTCACATTCTGAGGACATTTGTGCAAGTAAAAACTATCACCTGAGCGTTCATGGAAACTGAACACATTAGGGAGATGAACATGGCCAAAGTAAGAGGATCCATTTTTGGATTTGACTGTATACAATGAATGGAAATTGGTGCAAGAGAGATAGAGGATGGGGGGAGTAATATTCACCAAAAGAATGCCTGACATCGGTTTACATTTGGAAAATTAGCTTTGTATAATGCTACACCCGCAGGTCACCAGCAGCAGGGTTAAGGTTGCCAACCTCTCAGGATTGTCCTGGAGTCTCCAGGAATTAAAGATTAATCTTTAATTAAAAATTATGTCATGTGATGAAACCTCCAGGAATACGTCCAACCAAAATTGGCAACCCTAAGCATGGATCAAACCCAGATCACGAAATCTTAAACCTTGAGCTTCTACTACCTGAACTAGAAGATCCAGTTCTGTTAACACAAAAGATGTGCAGACTTATAAATCTCTACATGGTCAGGCACTAGAGCAGAGGTGGGCAAACTATGGCCCGCAGGACCATCCTGCCCGGCCCTTGAGCTCCTGGCCCGGGAGGCTAGCCCCCGGAACGTCCCCTGTTGTTCCCCTTCTCCGCAGCCTCAGCTCACTGCGCCGCCGGCGCAATGCTCTGGGCGGCAGGGCTGCGAGCTCCTGGGGCAGTGCAGCTGCAGAGCTGCGGCCTGACCCAGTGCTCTGTGCTGCACGGTGGCGTGGCTGGCTCCAGCCACGCGGCGCAGCTGCCTGTCCTGGTGCAGCCACGCCACCAGCCACCGGTGCTCCAGGCAGCACGGTAAGGGGGCAGGGAGCGGGGGGGGGGGGACGGTGGATAGAGGGCAGGGGAGTTTGGGGTGGTGATCAGGGGATGGGGTGGTCAGAGGGCGGGGAACAGGGGGTTGAATGGGGGCAGGGGTCCCGGGGGGGCAGTCAGGAAGGAGAGGAGGGGTTGGATGGGGTAGCAGGGGGCAGTCAGGGGTGGCGGTTCTGGGGGGCAGTCAGGGGACAGGGAGAAGGGGTGGTTGGATGGGGCAGGGGTCCCGTGGGGGTCAGTCAAGAAGGAGAGGGGTGGGATGGGGTGGCAGAGGGCAGTCAGGGGTAGGAGTTCCAGGGGCAGTCAGGGAGAAGAGGTGGTTGGATGGGGCAGGGGTCCCGGGGGGCTGTCAGGAAGGAGGGGGGGGTTGGATGGGGCAGCGGGGGGCAGTTAGCAGCAGGAGATCCAGGGGCGGTCAGGAAACAAAAAGCAGGGGGGGGGGTGGAGGGGGCAGGGTTCCCAGGGGGGGCATCAGGGAATGGGAGAGGTTGGATGGGGCAGGAGTCCCGGGGGGGCTGTCGGGGAAAGAAGCAGGAGGTGTCGGATAGGGGGCGGTGGCCAGGCCACATGTGGCTGTTTGGGGAGGCACAGCCTGAACTAGAAGATCCATACAGTTTCGGAAACCCGATGCGGCTCTCAGGCCAAAAAGTTTGCCTGCCCCTGCACTAGAGGGAGACAAAATGCTACAGAGTCTAAGTGTGGGTTACACTTCCAAACATAAGCACCAGGAAACAAAATTAAATGAATGCTTACATTGTGTAGAAACTGATGCAGTCACCAGAGAGGTTTTGATATGGCAAGCCAGCAGATACTGGTTCAATTCTCTGCCTGGTTGAGGAACTACACGAGGTGTACTTTTGCCTTATTAGTCTGCCAGTGCTGAAAAGGCATGAGGAGGTGTTAGCTCTGCTCCTGCTCCCATAGCACTTCCTCTGACGGATCAACAGGAAGCATGTCCCAGACTACACTCAGTACAGCACAATGTATAAAATAAGACTCTGATCAATGAGATGCTTACATGCTTAACTTTCCTAGTTCCTAAGAACTATTCACTCTGTTGCAGTGGTAGCTGCGGGCAAGTATCCATTTTGTAACAATGACAGCCATTTATATTAACATCACATTTAGATTATAGGATAGGGACTCCGGAAATCCAGGTTCTAGTCTCAGCTCTGCCACTGATTCACTACGTAGACACAGCCATGCCACTTCACCTGTGTGTGTTTTTTGCTTCCCCATTTGTACAATGGGGTTAATAACTCTGACCTTCCTCCATCCCTCCCATGGGTGTTGTGGAGATTAATACTTGCATTGCACTTTGAACAGGTAAAGCGCTATAAAAATACTGAGCATTGCTATTTCAATTGCCTTCTTGTTGGTTAAAAATAATGAAGGTTTATGAGAAAGTGAGTGTGTTTCACATTCACCATATAAGAATATGCATACAGATATAAACAATGGCTGGGATGCCTGGGTCTGACTCTTGGATAACGCATCAGAAAATCTTTATAAGCCACTTTCCACATGCATTAGTTAGCTTTGGTACCACTGCATAGCTCAGAACCACCACTTACGATTGCACTAGGCTCTTGATGGCAAAGTCGTTTTGTGTGATTTGGGGCCGGAGCAGTTCATAAATGTTAATGCTTTCAAAAACTGCTCATTTTTCCTATAGCTGTATTGTACAGAAAATGAAAGATTTAAAAATCAAACATGGCACAATAGAGTCTCTTTAATCAAAGAGCATTTAAAACAGTATAATTGTCCACCACAAACTCATTCCACGAACCAAAAGGCAATTACACTAATGTTTGAAGTACTGAATGAATTACATCCATCAAATAAGTTAAATTGTATCACAACATGCTTCCATAGTACAGCACTGCTGCAATAACTTACTATACTAAGGAGTCCACAGTTTCTATTCTAAGCACTTATTTTAGGTAGAGACGAGCTAACAGTCTCTCCATGTTAGGATTTTCCATAGTGCTCACCACCATAGTATCTAAGTGCTAACTTGGGATAAAAATACAGGATGTACCAGGTTTATGCTAGCATTTGGGTTGGAGGCCATTTCAGATTCATTGGTAATGACACCTCTCAAGCTGTTTTCATGAGATTTTTGCCCCCAATGGTAGCAATCTCACAGGACCAGCTACTATCACAAAACTAAATTTAATCATACCAGAAGCAGAAAATAGGACTCTGTTTTAGGATCCACCCCAGAATCAGATCCAAAGGGGTAGGTTCAGATACAGGACTTGAATCAATTACCCCCCCCAAATCTGATGGCATCAGATTTGAACTTTCAGATTTGGCCCTTCTCACATTTAAGGGAGTTTCAATGTTGGTGCTTCGGAATGCATTACACTAACATAGGATATATTTTTCATTCATTTTCAAGTCTGAGTGCTGGAGTTCCAAACATGGTACTGCGGGTTAATTTCCAGCAGCCTTTTCACCATTTCAGCAAGCACAGAGGGTGAAATTCATCCGTGTGGAGGAGCCAGCCCAAAGATTATATTATACTTAAGTCATACTTTATGCTCTCAAAATACTGCATCACTGGCACATAGGCCGAGACCCAGCAATCTGCACTAGGGCGAAATTCTCACCCCTAAGGAAAGCAGCTTCATGTTTACAAGTGAAATAGCGGAAGGACCGTTTTAACCGTTTCTAGTGTTCTGAAGAAACGTCAGACAAACCACTGAACTCTTCAAAATGAAAAACTACTGCTGAGCATGCAAAGTGGTCAACTCTTCTAGCTCCTGGTGAGATGATTTCGAAGACGCTAGCACTGCTCACCAGAATCAGAACAAATGTGTTGTGACAGGCATCGAAACCTTGAACTCCATTTTAATTAACATAATGATAACTCAGGGCTATTCACGTATAATCTAGGGATTGTCTCAAGTAGTCTTACTACTAGTTCACTACACCAATGTGAACCCCCCCACACCACACAGTACAGGTCTGGGTTGGAGACTGTTGTGACTGCACCATATGAATATCCAATACTGCTAAACGGGCAAATACATAAAGCAATTTTTTTTTTTTTTTTTAAAAAGGAAGTTCTAAATGAAGCACTTCCCAGTACCCTGACTCAGCACCAATGTGCCTAATTTCATCGTAGCCCGTTTCAAGAGATATCCAGGATATGTTTATTGCCCAGTGTTGAAGGATTTTTTTTTCTTGAGGACCATACAGTGCAGTAAGTGTTCGCAATGCCTAGCCATGTCATAGCGGAGCTAGGTATTTTGTTCATTAAGGTGATGCACTTTGCAGAAAACTGAGATATTCTCCATGACAATACCTTACCAACGGCAGAACTAGAAAGCAGCATGCCATCGTACCTCCCCCGAAAGTGTCCAGTATATTCAGTGAAATGCAGTTTTATGCTATACTGCTTTGACCTTTGCAGTATTTTATATTTTGAGCAGCTGGCCATTACAGTTTTTTCCCAGAGGCTAGTGAGGCTGTAAACAGGAGGAGAAGAAGAATAGCAGCCAATATAATTACAGAATATTGAAAAGGTCAAAGAAAGTGCACCATGCTACTATAATTTACAGAAGATATCAAAAAGCCCCTTTTATGAAAAAAATTGTAACAGAAACATATGTCAGTATGAATTCACTTGCACAATGTATTGGGATCTGGAAAAACTCATACTCCTTGCAGCATTCCAGGCTGTAAGTCTGTTTGTGAATGCTAACCCACAGAAAGCTACCAAAGCGTTTCATCCAGCTCTCAGTTACACTAGCGTAAATTGCAAATAACTCCACTGGGATCTATGCAGTCATACCATTGTAAATTCAAGGCAAGTGTGATCAGAATCAACCCCATACAGGCACAAAACACATACTGTTCAATAAGGAGATGGATTTTCGTATCCCTTAAACCTACTGCGAAACATCCAACACCTTGGCTGTCACTCAAAATATCACCATCAGGATGGTTCCAGATGACTTCTCTCAACTCTGTTAACTGAAGATGCAGCCATCCTTTGCACCTTTTAAAACATTTTCTATCCCAAAAGTCATATAGTCACCATGAACAAGGAAGCTAGACCTGGAGTTGAGCCCTCCAGAACTTCCAGATTACAAGAAATCGCTTCATGCCACATTTCTTTCCCTTTCATACAATTTGTGGCCCATACTCTTTCTGCTCACTCCAGCTGAAATCATACCAGTGCAGAATGCCTACAGAAGCCCCTGCAAACTGCCAACTCCTTTAACGTGTGGCTTCAGGGATGGGTGAGGCCTAGCGTTGACCCTGTGACTAGGGTGATTTAATCCCTGAAACTCTAGAGAGATTGGTGGCCCAAATATGTCTCACTCTGAAAGTTGCTTTGAAAGCAGTATGAATTAGAACCATTTTGGAAACACACTTCCAGCCAAAAACAGTTTGCATTGTCAGAAACATTTTCTCATGAAAGGGCAGCACTTAGCTAACAAAGTGCCATTTCACAGGGAAGGCAAAGAAGGTCAGAATTTGTAAGCGTTGAGAGCTATCTGCCATAAAGAAAGAACAGATATATATATATATATTGGTCACATACACTGGAAAATTAGGATACGTTTGTGTTAAATCATCAGGAAAGAAATTTTAACGCTACTTCAATTAAAAGGAGTATTAGAACTTACTAAAAGTAAAGGGAATGAGAAAGAGAAAGACTTTGCAATTAAATAATGAACTCTAAAAAGACCACACAGACATATACACACATACACACACACTCCCGCTCCCCCCAATCATTTGTTTCAACTAATTTAAAAAGGAAAACAGGGAAATCACAGAGCTATGTAAAGAGGGGGAAAGGGAGAAGAGAGGAGGCGTGATGTTGGGCCTGTATTAGTGGCTATGGATCCTGGATAGGAAGAACAGGGATGCTATAGGGATAAGGGGAGGGTGTTATGAAGGTTCAGGCTGAGTGGATGGGACAGAAAGTCTTGATGAATAATTGGGATGGAGAGTTTTGGCCTTAGTGGGAGAAAGTGTTGTAGGGGGTACAGGATGTGGTTGGGATGGAGGGTGCTACATGCGTGTACTGGGTCTGCCATCTACCACCAGAAAGATGTTAGAGGGAAGCAGACTACTGGCCCGTCCCACAGAAGACAATTTTCTAATGCTAGGGACTGGTGTATCACATGCTCCTATGGCAAGACATACTAGAGGCTGGTATGCTGGGTACTATTGTGTGTATTTAGGTAACATTGGGGAGTAGCTATGTGTGCATTTCACTATAGTAAGTAGATACTAACCTCAGGTTGCATGCATTTCATTTTATTCTGCTTCTTCTCCTAGAAGCAGGATAATTATTTAACAATGAAAATGGAAATTATTATTTTAGCCTGAGAATGTCACAAGTAAGGAGGAGAAATGTAGGAAATGTCACGTATGCTGTGAATCCAAAACCCCAGGGGGATTCTGGCTTCGTCACAGGATAGTTGGTGGCTGCAACAGCTCAGTGGGTTGAGCATTGGCCTGCTAAACCCAGGGTTGTGAGCTCAAGCCTTGAGGGGGTCACTTAGGGATCTGGCGCAAAAAAATCAGTACTTGGTCCTGCTAGTGAAGGCAGGGGGCTGGACTCGATGACTTTCGGGGGGAGGGATAACTCAGTGGTTTGAGCATTGGCCTGCTAAATCCAGGTTGTGAGTTGAGTTCAATCCTTGAGGGGGCCATTTAGGGAACTGGGGTAAAAATCTGTCTGGGGATTGGTCCTGCTTTGAGCAGGGGGTTGGACTAGATCACCTCTTGAGATTCTATAGGCAAAGCACAACTGTTTTTTCTGAACCAAAGCATGGCCACCCAAGCCTCTCTCTAGTTTAAGCAAGTGTCTTAGCTCAGTATCAATGGAACATATGAGTTTAACTCACACATATTGAAACTAGAATACAATAAAACCTTTTAGCTCAAGAGACGTTCACGGGGTGAGAACATGTCTGAATGGCTAATGATGGGTCCAAACTTACTCCCTTTGTAGCCAATGATGATTTGCTATGGACTTCAACAGGTGCAGAAGCAGGTCCTTTAGTAACCTAGGGCCAACTTCAAGAGTCATCTACACACCTCCACTCCCACTGAAGTTGTTTCAGTGGAAATGTATGAGTTGTAGGTCAGCACTGAATGTAGCCTTAGACTCTAGTATGCGTCACTCCCCAAAATATTTCTTGTTCAGACATCAGTAATAGTAATGAATTAGATTAAAAGACTCATCCATCTTTATTATTTGAAAGAGAATATATTGCCATCTGAAGTGTCACTTAATTTCCAGCACCAACTATGTATTTTGTAATGTACAATTTGCATGGAATCCATATTCCTATAATACATAGCACATAGAAAAGAAAATGAATATCTAATCAAATACAACATATTTGTTTCTAACATTTATTTTGAGTTCACTAGTCACTGTGACTTATAGCCATCCATAAAACTTTCCAAATATAATCTCTCTTTAGAAAATGATTTTATAAGTTTTATATGAGAAAATACTCTTTTGGAGTCATTTAAAAAAATTAATTAAAATTGCATTATAAATGCCCCAATTATGTGTTCCTATTTAAAAAATGCTAGACTTTCAAGAATTATGACATAATCTAAGTGGAATGGATTTCATTGTAGATTTCCATTTATCATTTTGCAACTCTCAGTTATGCATGAAAATGTTTCTCTAATTACAGACACAGGGCCAGATGCAGAGATGGTGTAAATCACATAGCACCGCTGAAGTTAGCCACTTATTTCCAGCTAAATGAGGTCTAACACCATCCTTAGGATTGGTTGGGCTGGTTTGGCCTTTAGTGGAGAAACAATGGATGGTCCTGTGCTTAGGGTGCTAGGCTGGGACATGGTAGACCCAGATTCAACTCTTTGCTCTACCAGAGACTTCCTGTGTTGTCTTGGGCAAGTCACTTCGTCACTCTGTGCCTCAATTTACTAACTGAACAATAGAGATAATAGCACAGTAGTGCTGCAAGAATAAATAGGTTAAAGATTATGAGGTGCTCAGATATTATGGCAACAGGGCCCATACCAGTATCTTAGAGAGGAAGATGTGCTTGTAGCATTGAAAGCCAGGAGTGTGGGACCAATGTAAAGAGCTTCTTGGGGCTGGGAGAAGGAGGAAAAACTCATCTGAACGAGTTCCTACTGCTCTGAATAGCCCTTTATGGATTCTGGTTCTCCTTTTTATCTCAGGCAGGGATCACAGAAATACTGCAATCCCAGACATGTGAGCCAGTTAGGGTCTCACACTCCAAAATAACAGGTAGCAGTAGCTATCAGGGCCGGCTCCAGGCACCAGCTGAGCAAGCAGCTTGGGGCGGCCAAGGGGAAGGGGCGGCAATTCGGCGGAGGGTCCCTGTCCCTCTCGGAGGGAAGGACCTGACGCCAAATTGCCACCGAAGAAGAAAGCGGCGTGGTGGAGCTGCCGCCGATCACGATCACGGCTTTTTTTTTTTTTTCCCCCGCCGCTTGGGGCAGCAAAAACCCTGGAGCTGGTTCTGGTAGCTAGTGTTCCTTATCCCCTCTGCCCAATCTGCCTCAGGTCTGAGGAACTCTGGAGAGCAGCCATTATCACAATACCCATGGAATTGAATCATTTCACAGATGTCTCCCTTTTAACCCATAGGATAGAGAGTTCTATTATGTACCCTTTCAGCTCTGTCTACACCAGCCTATTTTCCCCTCAACATTTCTCACAGTTGCAGTCACTGGTGTGGCTATATCTTAGCTCACAGTGGAGGCGCTCAGGTAGGAAAGGCCACCCTCATGTTGTCTAACTCTGGTCAGGGCAGATCTATATGGCATGAGAGCTAATAAAGAAATGTTAGGGAAGGACGGCTAACGTATACAAGATCTCTAGGGACTGGCCATCATACAGTGCAACCATGGCACAGCCATGCAATGTTTGGTTTTTCTCCTTCTGTGCTCACGTAAAGGCGGTAGGAATGTTTTGTTTTCCATTATTTTTCAGTGAGCACATGACAATCTGTCAGTTCAAAAAAAAATGTTGCAGTGATATTTATTCAAAGGGCAGAATTCTTTATTTTGAATTTGGAAGTTGAAATTAAAGCCAGTTAGGAGAGAGTTTGGTAATACTTCCAATTAAGTCTCCATCTTACACTTATCTGAGCATTTAATTAGATTCATTGGATGATTATGCTATGCTTAAGTAATACCAAGAGATTATTAGGACAATATTTCTGAAGGATAACAAGAATGTACCGAAGTCACTAAATGTTTTATTATAGGACATGGTGGTTAAACTTCAACAAAAACATGTTTAATATAAACTGTTAGTGCTATATAGTTGGTGCGGAAATTGTCCTCTTAAATATATATTTATTCCATTATAATGCATGTTGTTTGTTAATTAAATGCTAGCTGAGTATCTGTAATGTATTAATTGACATAGAACTACTAATATATACAAGGATACACTTTTCTTTTCTTTTTTTTGGCAGAAGATCTCAGACTACTGTAGTGATTCTGACACTATGTCCTGGTCTACACTTAAAAGTTTTACTGGCATAGCTGTGTTGGTTAGGGGGGTGATTTTATTTACTGACATAGCTATGCCATAAAACGCCTAGTGTAGACCTAGCTATACCAGTATAGTTAAGACCATGTCTACACTATAGGCCCTTCTCCTGGCTTTATGCTGAGTCGGCAGAATTGGCATAAGCTATACCAGTATAAGCACTTTTATATGGATATAGCATGTGTCCGCACTAGAGGGTTTTGCTGGGTTTTAATTATACCAGCATAATTTTACCAGCAAAACTCTCCTACTGTAGACAAGGCCTGTATGCCTCACTCTGTGACCCTGGCAGCTAACCATTCTGTTCTTTAAGCTTGATCTACACTTAAAAGTTAGGTCAACATAGCTATGTTGGTTAGGGGTGTGAAAACACCACACCTCCAGCTGACATGGCTATGCCAAAGTTAACTCCCAGTGTATATGGAACTATGTTGATGGCAGAATTGTCATTCTGGGAGGTGGTGTTCGTACATTGACCAAAAAATTGCTTCCGTCAGCACAGGCTGAGTCTACATTACGGGATTTATGCCGGCATAGACATGCCCTCAGAGTCCTCATTTCTAAAAAGAGCAGATGTTTATTCACTTTTCTTTTAACATTTTTGAGAACCTTAAATGAGAAGTGCCACATAACTGTAAAGGAAACCATCATGATATGCCTAATTCAGAGTGCCACCAAGAGTTTCACATTTTTCATTTGACATTAGAATATTGTATTCTTGATCCTTAGCTGGTGCAAATCGGCACAGCGCTTTAGCACTCAATGGAGCTACATTGCCTTGCAGCAGCTGAGGATCTGAACCATTGTTTCTTCTCAAAATGAAATAGGGTGACCAGATAGCAAGTGTGAAAAATTGGGATGGGGTGGAGGGGTAATAGGAGCCTATATAAGAAAAAGAGCCCAAAATTGGAACTGTCCTTATAAAATCAGGACATCTGGTCACTCTAAAATGAAATGTTCATACAAGTATCTTAAATTGCACAGTGTGAAATTGTAAAGGGCATGTTGCTATCCCTTAGATTTAAAAACAAAACCAAAGAGAACCCCTACTGCACAGTGTAGAGAAGGGACTGGATCAAGCTCTCAGATCTAAGTACTCTCAAAGCTAGGGAACGCTTGACTCTAATCCAAGCTTTTCAGCTTCTGATCTTTTCCAATAGACAGACAAGGTCCAATCTTTTGCTTTTAGAGATGAGAAAGACAAAAATGACTAGCAAATGCCTCAATTTGTGAATGGGAATCTACTGTATAGTACCCATGGAGTCTTTAAAGTTACATTGAATACACAGTATTACAAGCATATACAGCTGCCTTGAAATATTATCGTCCTGGTCTGGACCTTTAAAATTCCACCTGTCCTGCAGGGAGGGAGAGTTTTTGTTTTAAAAAAAGATCTTGCTTTGGCAGGAAGTCCCCTGAAGGACAGGAGAAGTCCAGGACTATATAAAGGACCAATTGAGCATAAGAACAGACTCCACCATTAACAAACACCTTTAGTAATGCAACTGATAATAAATGTTACTATCATTAAGAAAGCACAGAGATGATGATCACCCCATGACCACATATTGTTATACTGCGGGAAAATGAAAAGTTCTGTGACATGTCCTCTCAAAATGAGTCTTTCAGCCAAACCATCCCAAACACTACACTCCGGCTTCCTCTCTAGCACCCAGTTCTGGATATTCCAGTAGCGTGACTCCATTAAAGTATTTCAGGGAAATTGTCCAAAATGCTGAATATTAGAATAGTTTCACTGGTGCAGAATAAGGGAGAGAGGTAATTCCATTTCCCCACTATTAGGGGAGCCAACTTTAATTAATCAAACCTCTACATTTTATAATGTTCATACAGAGATCCAGGCACAAAACACAGGCTTCCCGGGCAAAGAAAGTTAAGGTGGTATTTCTGAAAGTGGCCATATAGTAAATACTTGTTTAGTGTGATTACATAATTCTTACAAAAATATTTTCTGCAGACAGTGGGCACTCCTATGAATTAGGTCAATAAAACCTTAGCAGAATAATTAGGGCCAGATTGTAAACCCCTTCCTACCAGTGGTGCACTGATTATTTACACAAACCATCCAATTGGCTTCAATGGAGCTACTCATATAAATAACTGATCATCACAGGGAGTAGGCAGCTAGTAATCTAGACCTGGGAGAATTCTGTAGTAGCAGCACACTTTCTTTTTGTCATGGGGTTAGTGAGATTTGCTCCTTCAGAGGCAACACTTTTGGAGAATACCCCCATGTAACTGACCCAACAGATCTGTTTAGTCACTCACTATACATGCTACCCACAAGCCAGTCACATGCAAAATCCTCCATGCACGATACTCCAAGTCCTCAGACACATGTGGTCCCATGGCCCTCACATCATCAATACAGGGTGGTTTGCACTAAGAGGGTTAGATTCTCAGCTGACGTATTGGCATAGCTCCATTAGACTCAACAGGTATTACGATTTACACCAGCTAAGGATTTGGCCCAGAGTGTTATGCTAAAAACACATTTGGTTTTAGAGCAAATCATAAAGATAAGAGGCAAGGGAACAAAATCTACACAGCAAGAGTCACCACTCTCTCATCCATCATTCCGCTCTGTAAATATAGACTGAAAGCAGAGTTTAATTTAAACACAAAGCCACCACCAAAAGGCGTGATACTAGAAATGTGAGAGTAGGTTAGCCTTTAGAGGGCACTGAGTAAGCCATCCTGCTGATAAAATTATGAAGCTCATGGAACATTGTCGTTTTACTGCCACCACTCTTGTTTTAGAGGCAAATGCCAGGCAACTTTTCTAATCAGACACTTTTACTACTGCGATACAAATGAAATACATATGGGCGTTATCAAAATGGTTGTGATGTTTTCTTCAGAACTACCCTTTCAAACTGGATGTTTAAGCAGGGCAGACTAAGGCTAACAACATACTCAAAGCACAGAGGACAATCATAATGAGCTTTGGAGCCATGCTGCAAATGGTGCCCTTGTGTAAAATGTTCTTTTTAAATCTGCTGGGAACAAGTTACCTGCTGCCTGAATCTACCTACAGTCAGAATTAAAATATCACATCTGAAGTCTGCTATGCTGCATACTAATTGCCCACAAAGTCCCAGATTCTCAGAGTAAAAGCAGCCAGCAAGTTAGCTCGCTGTTACCTCCCCAATTACAAGGAGCCTTTGATATTAAGGCACTGAGACTCAGTGGTGAGCTGTAGACTACTCATGAGCTGTACTGAGAGTGCCTGCACCAAGCAAGTATCCACAAAATGCTGATTAACCTTCTAAAACCTGGACCGGCATATACTTGTCTCAGTGTAAACCCTCAGATGGATTCTCTGGGGCTAGGCCCTTGTTTGGTTAGTTAGAAGTCCTGGTCAGGACAAGGGATAGTGTTCAGAACACTACACTCACACAGGTACCTGTCATGGTTACAAGGCTGCTTGCACTATGGTTCCCCTTCATAGTTTGAGTCTACCCACTCAGGTGTTTGGCATTAGGCCTTTGCCGGTCTTGTGGAGTTTGACTAAGCTCATTGTCCCAAGCGCTCCCTCATGGGGTAGTGAGGCATTGCAACAGCTTTACCCCAGTTTCACTTTGGGCTCATGAGACTACACCCAGCCTCCAATGCCTTCTGGGCTGCTTTGGTGATGCACTGCTATAGACATGACTTGGCCCTCCAGCCAAACTACTAAGAAAAGACCTTCCTGTGTATCTGAGTCCAAACCAAAGAAAATGCAAGTCTTAGCCCCATCCCCTCCTTCCCAAGAAGACCCTTCTCTCCTCTAATTTCAGACACACTTCTGCCCACCCTTTTGGCTCAACTTTCACCCTTCCTGGGCTCCTTTCCCTCTCTCCCCTCAGCCTGTCCTGGGCTCATTTGCGATACTACAGGCTCTTTCACGCCAGGCCTTCTTATTTGGAATCTCCCACAGCCCTCTCTCTGCCTTAAGCTCTTCTCTGGCTCCTCAGAGCATTCTGCCCTCCTCTCCAGTCGGCACACAGGTCTGCTAAGCTTTCCTCCTTTTTCACTCCACCCTGCACAGATGTAGCAAGGGTGGGCTAATTGAATAGGGTTGACCAGCTCCAGACCTTCTGGCCCTTTAGGAGGCAGGTTGTCCTATTAGAGAGTAGAATTTCCCAATTCTCCCACTGTTAGACTGGAATCTGGGTACAACACCCCATCTATACCAACAGGTTATTATTGGGGAGGTCTGATGGGACACCTGTGTTTCTTGCCTCTGAGAGGTTGTTACCCATGCTATACAGCGACCAACAGTCTTCATAAAATAACTAGATTTATTAGCAAAAGGAACAAACCATTAGGGAAAGTGATTTTAAAACAGCAAACAGCCTACATTTACAGAGTCTCATCTAATCTTACACTTCACTACAAAGTATGTTAGATGGGCTTCCCTCTTGAGTTATGGGGAACAGACCAACCCCAATTTACATTCTTTTGGAAAGACCAGGAGCTCTGGGATCCAGGCTGGTCTCAGTTTTCATTCAACAGAATCTTACCCTCCTGCACCCCGTCTCCAGGAAACTCCCTTTTCTCAAAGCCCCACCCTCCCTATACGGGCTTGAGCCCAATTACTCAATGGCTTTTGTTACAGGGCCTGGGTGTGAAGTCTACCCTTAGCCTCCAACTGGTTTTTCCTAGTCACCCAGCCAGGCTATGTCTAAGATAATGCTCCAGTGATGGCTGCTCCATTGTTTGGCAGCTAGACCCATGCAAACCATTAGGGCTGAAATCACTGGTTTTGTGAGTGTGGGGGAATGTGCTGAAACAGTCTGCTCCCCCTAACATTCCAGCACACCAGCTCAGAAATTCTGCACGTAAACACATTGTGTGGGATAGATCACAATGGAGCAAAAGTACTCATTATCAGTCTCACTACACAATCTCTTATTAGTCCATTAGCCCTGGTAGTTATTTCCCCTGGAAGGCACAGGTCCATAGTAGAGAAGGGGGAAGTTATGGAATACAGAAACGGAAGGAAGGGGTGGTGAATGTATGGTATATAGCAATAGCCTGAATATTGAGGTGGAAATTGGTTTATGTTTTAATTACAGATGGTAGAATCAATCTTCATATCTTTGAGATTTTGATCTCTCAGCTGAGATGAATATGTCAGTTGCAATGTTGATTTGTCCTTTAAGAACTGGATTCAGACCTCCACGTTTATTTCACATGTGCCAACAGACTGAAATTGATTTAGGTAACTGCTAGAGACCTGCCCATACTCAAGCTCCAGTTCCTAAATGTGTGGCTTAGACTCATTTCTAGTCACTCCCTATCCCCTCCCATCTAACATCTCATTTGGAATCAAACAGGTTTACTCCTGCCTCCATCAGCCTCCATCACCCACTTGTTACATTTTCAAACACGTAGCTTCATGCTTTTTCCCCGTCCTGCCCGTCTCACTCAGGAAGAGGTCCTTGCAAACATCCGCAACATTATCTTCCTTCATTACATTATCTTCCTTCAAATCTCTACTTCGGTGTGAAGTGTACAAAAAACAAAACAACTTGACAATGGCTAGGCTGCTGGTGTGCTGAGACCACAGCTTATCATGCTAACCAATACTCTTTCATTGTGTCCTGGTACTCCTCTGCCAGTCTATCTGTATTCTTCTGTTGTCTCTTCTCTTACACTTAGATTGTAAGCTTTTGGGGGGCAGAGATCATCTTTTTGTTATGTTTTTGTATGGCACCCAGCATAACTGGGGCTCCGAGGTGTTACAGTAACACAAATAATAAATAACTATTAGCCTGCCCTGGATCTGAACCAGCAATCTAGAGGTTTAAAGCTCTATATTCCATTACTAGTTTCTTGATCCATCATACTCCCTACTTTCCAAATGTTATAATTCTTGGCATCTAATAGGTATGTACAATTCTTCATACTGTATAAAGTCCTTCCCTCATAGCAGATATTGGGATGAGGAGGGGTGATCATTAAAGTAGATAATGACCTCATTTCAATGTGAAACCAGATGCAACGTAATGTTTCCAGATGCACTTCGCATTGAGGTCTCGGCTTCATATCCCAAACTCAACACAAAACTCTGGATTGTGGGAAGTGCAAACTCACATACATTGAAACAGAAGAAGATAATGACAAACTCCTGAAAAATAAAGCCACTGGCTTTTGCAAATCTTTCTCTAGGACACAGCAAACTTTAGCTACAATATTAGTACTTTCATACTGCTCAGCTGTTCTGTGCAGTGCTTTGTGCTATGGCTCATCTTACCAATGATGAAAACACCATCCTGGCCACTATGGACGTAGAAGCCCTCTACACCAATATTCCACACAAAGATGGACTACAAGCTATCAGGAACAGTATCCCTGATAATGTCACAGCTAACCTGGTGGCTGAACTTTGTGATTTTGTCCTCACCCACAACTATTTCACATTTGGGGACAATATATACCTTCAAGTCAGCGGCACTGCTATGGGTACCCGCATGGCCCCACAATATGCCAACATTTTTATGGCTGACTTAGAACAACGCTTCCTTAGCTCTCGTCCCCTAACGCCCCTACTCTACTTGCGCTACATTGATGACATCTTCATCATCTGGACCCATGGAAAAGAAGCCCTTGAGGAATTTCACCATGATTTCAATAATTTCCATCCCACCATCAACCTCAGCCTAGATCAATCCACACAAGCGGTCCATTTCCTGGACACTACTGTGCTAATAAGCGATGGTCACATCAATACCACCCTATACCGGAAACCTACTGACCGCTACACTTACCTACATGCCTCCAGCTTCCATCCAGGACACACCACACGATCCATTGTCTACAGCCAAGCTCTAAGATATAACCGCATTTGCTCCAATCCCTCGGATAGAGACAAGCACCTACAAGATCTCTATCAAGCATTCTTAAAACTACAATACCCACCTGCTGAAGTGAAAAAACAGATTGACAGAGCCAGACGAGTACCCAGAAGTCACCTCCTACAAGACAGGCCCAACAAAGAAAATAACAGAACACCACTAGCTGTCACCTTCAGCCCCCAACTAAAACCTCTCCAGCGCATCATCAGAGATCTACAACCTATCCTGAAAGATGATCCTTTACTCTCACAGATCTTGGGAGACAGACCTGTCCTCGCTTACAGACAACCCCCCAACCTAAAGCAAATACTCACCAGCAACCACACATCACTGAACAAAACCACTAACCCAGGAACCTATCCTTGTAACAAACCCCGATGCCAACTCTGTCCACATATCTATTCAAGTGACATCATCATAGGACCTAATCACATCAGCCATACCATCAGGGGCTCGTTCACCTGCACATCTACCAATGTGATATATGCCATCATGTGCCAGCAATGCCCCTCTGCCATGTACATTGGCCAAACCGGACAGTCTCTACGCAAAAGAATTAATGGACACAAATCTGACATCAGGAATCAAAATACTCAAAAACCAGTGGGAGAACACTTTAACCTGTCTGGTCATTCAGTGACAGACCTGCGGGTGGCTATATTACAACAGAAAAACTTCAAAAACAGACTCCAAAGAGAGACTGCAGAGCTAGAATTGATATGCAAACTAGACACAATCAACTCCGGTTTGAATAAGGACTGGGAATGGCTGAGCCATTACAAACGTTGACTCTATCTCCCCTTGTAAGTACTCTCACACTTCTTATCACACTGTCTGTACTCGGCTAGCTTGATTATCACTTCAAAAGTTTTTTTTTTTTTTTTTTTTTTCTCTTAATTAATTGGCCTCTCAGAGTTGGTAAGACAACTCCCACCTGTTTATGCTCTCTGTATGTGTGTATATATATCTCCTCATTATATGTTCCATTCTATATGCATCCGAAGAAGTGGGCTGTAGTCCACGAAAGCTTATGCTCTAATAAATTTGTTAGTCTCTAAGGTGCCACAAGTACTCCTGTTCTTCTTTTTGCGGATACAGACTAACACGGCTGTTACTCTGAAACTTACCAATGATAAAATTACCTCTCTTATTTTATATTTTACCATGACCATTTAAGCCACTCACATTTATTCCTTAAACTATTAATTTTCTCCACTGTTTTCTTGACATGCCTGTCTTTTAGAGCCTCATCAGCTGTATCTCACTTCTGTTTGATTAAGAACCATAGACCTTACTCACACAGAACCCTCTGTTGCTTCTTACTCACACAGTTTCTGATCATGGATAGCTGGTGTCTAGTTTGGCCTTTTCTTTGCTCAGTTCCCTTTTGTTACTGTCCATTCTTTCTAGTTATACCAATTGCTTCCTCCCCTTAAAGCATGCATTAATCATATATTCCCCATAACCTTGCCTGTTGCGTCTTGCTCAGGAATCTCAATGGAAGTGGTCGTTTTTAGATTTAGAATAGGTACTGGAGAGAGAGAGAGAGAGAGAGAGAGAGAGAGAGAGAGAGAAGCCACCTAATAAGCCCTCTTCGAACTTCTTTCTTTAAAAGGAGGACCCTAAAGTACAGCAAGAAAATTGTACTTGAAGCTGTATTTCCTCTGAGAAACAGTGTCACCCAGTGGTCTTCTGGAGGAATTACTATTACTAGCTGAGAACACATCAATTGTCACCTTCACCTATTTAAAGGCATTGTTGGGGACAGAGTTCCCCCCTTCTATCGCCCTTTCCCTCTCCCCCACAATTAATTGGTTGGCCTCGTCAGTTCATCTGTACTGAATATACAGCAGTGAAGAGCCTGAAGACATTTGTAACTTTAGCTTGTGGCCCTGAATCCTCTATCAATATGATCATTCCAAATGGATCAGAAGCTCATGTTAGCAGCCACCAATATTCCTGCTTTCCTACCAAGTCCTGTTTTCTTGGCTGACAACGTGTTCCATCTCTTTGATGCTACCTGTGTCTGTTCTATTTATATATATGGGGTTTCTTAAACACCAAATTCACTTCACAGACTAACCTACCTAGTGATTCAGCTATAGTGTGATCTTTCAGGTTTCCTTCCCTTTCCCAAGTCATACATTGCTCACATGATCTTAAATTTGCTCTCACTTTCAGAAATTATCTTATTTGCTGTAGCCTCCAGTTTCACTGTCACATGTGCAAAAATGACTCTGGTGACTGGATTTTTTTAAGGTCCCTCCCACCCCCCCAAAGCACATTTAAACTTATGAGTGTGTTTTGGGACAGAGTACCTCAAACAGTTAGTGATCCATGCACAGTACTGTCCCCCAACACATCTCTGAAGCCTTTGTCATGATATAGTTTACTAAAAGGTGAGAACCAATTCATTTCCATTTTAGAGGATCATTGAAAAATGGCGAATTGTGCCAAAATATAATGGCAGCATCCTACAATTTCTCTTTGCATGAAGAAAGAGAATGTATATATTAAGGAGCCTTTTTATGCAAGGATTCAATCTTCAGGTGAAACAATGATCTTGTGATTAAAACACTGAATTGAGACCTCGGATAATCAGGGTTCAACTCCAGGCTGTCTCAGAGACTTTGATCAAGTCAGTTAATCTCCCCGAGGCTCAGTTCTCTCACCTGTGAAATGGGGATACTATTTCCCATCACCCACCCATTGTCTGTGTTGTGGATTTAAACTCTTACTGAATATGCACAAGGTGGGGGCTTGATTTCAGTTGGGGCTTCTAGGTGCTACTATAATACAAATAAATTCCTTTTGCAGGGCAGGAAGTACCTTACAAATAGAGAGGTATTTTAAGTTGCTGCCACTATAGTTGTGCTTGCAATGTATACTAGTATATCCTCTAAGGACTAGTTTTTATTTCACTAGGACCACAAAGTAGATTGAAGATTTGAGATCTCAGAAATTTGAAAGACTACTGCCTTTCCTCTGCTAGCTAGGTTACAGACTATTGGACTACAGAATGTGTGCAGATCTTTAAAGACTGCTCACCATACTATGAAAGTACCTCGTAATATAGTAAGTGTAGCCAAAGTAAATTGGAACCGACATCTCATCTTAAAGGTCAGTAACAGTGAGGATGCAATGAAATGACATCTTACACCCGGTAAATTACCACATCTCTGGAGAGTTTCCACTGAATGGAGATAGCAACTGTGCTGTAAATAACCATTGCATGTTAGAGAGATTACTTCAATGAAGTTGATTTTGAAAGATTCTATTTATTCATTTTTTTAAAATGAAGTACAGTAAATTGTCAGATAATCAAAACACTTGCTAAGCACTTTACAGAAACTGAACATTTGCAAGTAAATTCATGGTGATTTTAGCCAAGACCATATTCAAATAAGCTCAAATACTTGAGTTACTTGGAGTGTGCTTTTCATGAGGCTCTGTCCAGCTGAAATATATTTTGCTTTCTGCGATATGAGCCCAAGACTGTCAGAGTGGATAGGAAGGTCTGCTGTGAAAGAATGTAACCCCATACATCCACTCACCAGCCCTACCACTACAAATACTGGGACCACCCAGGAATACAGAGCTCGTGCAAATGAGCCATGCTTTTGGGTTGCACAACACCAATTTCTAATTCCCCCTTTAGAGCTCACAGCTGTGTAGCAAAAGCAGGGCACTCCAACTAAAGGCGGGGGGTGGGGGGGGCGGAATTGGTACAAATGGTGACATCCATTAAACACAGCCATCCCTTTACCAAGCGCTTTTATGCTAAATATTTTGGCCATGTTAAAAAAAAAACAACAAAAAACGTCTGCCTCATTCTTCCCTGGCTGACAAGTCAAATTCCCCATGTCAGACCAGCACAGTCATTTATGCCACTCATTGTTTGCTTATAGAAGTATCTATTGAGAATATAATATGGTATTGTCAGATCAGAATGACAGCTGATGATAATGTGAGTTTCTCTGTGCTCTGGGTGCCAATATTTTACTCTAATATTTGTTGAGGTTTAATGCTGAGGGAAAAGAGAGTCATATTCTTAGCCCTGGCTGCAGCTAGACAGTTCAGAAAGTGGGTGTTTCGTTTTGGTTTTTTTAGTTAAATTAAACAGTTTTTGGAAGCAATTCTGCACTCTCCAAATAATATAAGCCAGACATTCTGTAAGCAAATGATTGAAATCTGAATATTACATGGGCATCCCTCAGTCTGTTATGTGATTTTACTCATATTAGATCAGACAATCAACTCATTGTACAATTTCAGAGCCCCAATTCCATCTAGAAGATGGTCTAATAGGGTTGCCCATTTTAGTTGGACATATTCCTGGAGGTTTCATAACATGACTCAATCTTTCATTAAAGATTAAGCTTCAATTCCTGGAGACACCAGGACAATCCCGGAGGGTTGGCAACCCTACTGTCTAATGAAGATGAGTGGTACCACCATGTTATACAAAAAAGATTGGAATAAGATAGTTACTGATGTCATTCCAATGCACTCCCATTCAGCAGGCAATGGACTCTGGGCCAGATGCTGATCTCATTTAAACTAGAGTCAATCGGGCATAATTCCAACTCATTGAATGTCTCTGCAATTACCCTCAGGTAACTAAGACCAGAATCTGGTTTCTGGGGGAGGGGAGTGGGAGGGGAGGAGGAGAAAGAGAGAGAGCGCATGCATATGTGGGGTGTTACAGACAAGGAAAGAATGTTTAAAGTCTTGAAGAGATTTAGGGTGGGATTTTCAAAAACTGCTCAGCAATGGCCTAACTTTGCTCTCACTGAATTCCGTGAAATGCCCATTCAGTCTGTCCTACCCATGTATGATGTGCATAGTCTGAGTATTGTTATTTGTACTCCTGTAGCACCTACAAGTGACTCAAATAGTTTACATGCTAAGACGACAAGCAACATACAAAAGGAGCAAGGGAGGAGGAGAGGAATAAAAGCCATACGGTGAGAATGTATATAGTTTTTAAAATAATAAAGGTCAGCCACCCCATCTACCTCTTTCTATACCACTCTCTCTCTTCTACTCCTCCTTGTGACCAGTGGTATTTTCTGATTAAGGGCTGCTGGTGCTTAGATGATGAAACATGGCCATCAGAATTATGGAAACTACAAGAATCCAAAAACTGAAGCCCTCCGGAGTGCTTCCTAGATGAAAGCCCTTTCCAGAACTGGAGACAAACATGATGGATGAAGAGCCTGGACTAAGAGATATCATGAACCATAATAATGAACGATGAAGAGGATGATGTTAAAACCCATAGCAAACATAGCACTGAAACCTAGCATTCAAAGCAGTAATAATATGGTGATGACGCCTCTATGCTGGCATAAATCTGTTCTAATACAGTGATCTGTCTCCAAGTGCCAGTTTTGTCTCTGATTCACACTCTCTAACACAACTTATATGACCTTTTCCATTGATTCTCAATTAGACCCAAAGGGTGAATGCAAATTTTTACCTTTTCCTCCTCGTTGCCACAAGAAACAGGCAAAAAGTGTAAAAATAAAGTTGCAGATTTAAATTTAAAGCAGAAGGAGATTACTGACAGAACACACACATACATTTCCCAACCCTCACCCCCATCTTTAGCAGGACTACACAGGGTAGTCAGTCCTTCTTATACAAGCCATTCACTAGGGAGCAGGCTTATAATGGTAATTTTCCAGTTGTTTACATAGTGGGGGGAAAGGCTTGCTCTTTTTGGAAATCTTGATCACAATTTTATGCTGGTCTCAGAAAAGAATTACCACTCACTAGATAATTTCCCTTTTCTCGGTAGTTTTTGCTTTATAGGTTTAAGAATAAATCATATCACTGCATCTAATAAACTAACCTTGCTGTCTTCCCTATGCTGAAATTGGTCTTCTCTTTTTTGACTTGTGACAAAGCAGCTGCTTCCCTGCCTCAGGCCATGCAGGCTAACAGAACAGCAACAGCATAGCCAAGAGTTAATGACAACAGCTAGAATGTAATTCACAGCACCTGATTCTCCACGGGTTATTCCAATGTAATGCAGATATAAGTCCATTTATTCAATAGAGTTAGACCCAGAATGGAATCAGCCTGATAAAATGTAGTGTAAAAATCTGGGCTATTATATTAGGACAAGATAAAGGAAAGGAAGATATTTTTTTCAATGGCAATTATTTTATTCTAATTTTATTCAAGTTTGGACTGTTATCCAGTACGACATTCATAGGCATCCAGCTAAACTAGGTGTCCCCATTTTGGCTCACCTTTACATGAAGCAATGACACACTAACAACAGTCATAACATTCGATAGTCTTGACTGCACATATAGCAGCTCTCTTTTTTAAAATGACAGGACCATACTGGGTTAGGTTGTCGTGCACTGCTCTCCAGTTTTATGGGTGCAAATTACAGACACCAATACCCATAAACATAATTATGCTTCCACAGCTAAGTTTGCTTAGATGTCCAAGTCTCTGATTTGGGCACAGCTAGGTAGGTGACCTACAAGGCAGGTACAAATAATTATGCAGAACAAATTGTTCATTCATTATTTGCAGGTTGAAAATCAAGCTTATTGTGAGTACTCACATACACAATATGTACACAGAAGACGAGAAACTATGATACAGTAAGTGCTGAGTTTTTAAATGGGGGCTCAGTGGGGACCTTTTAAAACTGAAGTAAAAATAGACTTCATGCATAACATTTGATGGAAGCTATGTATAAATAAATTGCCTATTCAATTTATTTATGATGCGTCTAAATAAAGAGTTACATGTATATCATTTTCCAAGTTCATAGCAAACTTCCTGGATAAGATAGGTATATTATTGGCATGGGAGTGACTACCAGACCTTTATTGGTAACTATACCAATAAAGTTATGTAATGTTATTATGAGAGTGACTATGATAATGCTTGTGGTAAGCCTCTGCACATACCCAGTGGGAACTCGTGGTCTCCCGAAGCCTCAGTTAACTCAGAGTGATCTGAGTGATTGAACAGTTCATAAAATGTGTTGTGTTCAGACAAGCCTGACTCCTTAGCCCTTATACTCAACATTACATCCAGGGAGAATGATTCAAACAGGATTTTAGTAAAACCATCATTTCTTTTCACCCTTTAAAGCACAATACACCATTTTGAACCTAATAAAGGATTTTAGTCAGGTATCAAGTGTGGGGAATTTTGATGTCATGAGCATTCAGCTTTGAGCAGTCTTTGAGTAAGTGGAGTGGCTCCAGTGACAGCTTGAGACACATACTCCAATTATAAAACATTAGCAGTGTTTATACCCAGGCTTCATTTAGCTTGTAATTCATTCTGGTCTCAAGAAGAAAAATTAAAATTTCCTACTAATATATGCATGCAGCTAAGGCTGAGAGACACAGAAAAACAGTTTTCAGAGACTGGGGTTTTTCATTAGCAAGAGGGAGAGAAAGAGAGATCTTGACCAGAGTAAGTCTCTTCCTTATCTACCGCCCTGCGAAGCTCACAGCGAGCTTTCATTCTACATGACGTGACACATTGGAAGGAGCTTGAGTTATGGTGCTGTCAAGTCTCTTCATTCCTGGACAAGCAACATAGGGTCCTGTGGCACCTTTGAGACTAACAGAAGTATTAGGAGCATAAGCTTTCGTGGGTAAGAACCTCACTTCTTAGAAAAATACATTCCTGGACAGTCTCTTCCATTTTCTTTTTATTTCTGTCCCAGTCCATATTCCATAACCATTCTGTCCCAATGGAGGGAGAACCAAGACATCAGCCAATTACTCCCATGGTTATTGTCACTGTAGCAATGACAACACACACTCTGCTAAAGGCCTTCCAGAATAAAAAGCGACAGAGCTGCAAGATATGTTCTGATCTCCCAATGCCAGGAAAACCAACCCATATTAATCTGGGGAACCTTAACTCTGAACACACATGCCATTGTATTCACATGTCATTTATCAGCAAGCCTATGTCACGGACAAATATTTTCCATCTAATGACAGAGCAGATATTTTCTAAAAAATGCCACACTATATAATACGTTCAAACTGGTATTTTATCATTTACTCAGATTTGTGGACAAACATGTCGTTAAATTATAAAATGAAATACTTTTGTTTCCAATATAAAAAAATATGCATAGGAGTTTTTGTTAAATAGCTTTGATTAATAAAGCTTGACTCATCTAAGTAAGTCTACTTGTTTTAGTTTAGTATAATCATTTGTCATATAGAAGAACAAAACAGAAAAATCAACTGCTTCAAAGCATGAGGTTTCTAGTAAGCTTTGAGTCGTGTACAAAATTGATTTTTACTGTATACAGTGGTACTAGTGCCTCATGTTGATGAATTACCCTGCTAGTGAAACACAATTTCTACTAAATCAACAAATAGTTTGCTATAAAGGCCATAAGACTTACTCAGTTTCTGTAGCACAAACTCCCATCTCCTGTTCATTAATCCTTGTAAGTGAGATTCAACAGATAAGGGAAAATTCCAGTTGCCTTATGATGTCCTTAGCCATTTTCTAATGGTTATCTGTAAAGAAAGAAAGAAAAAAACCAGCAAAAGTTAATTTAAATCACGAGTGACCCACAAGAGTCTGAGACCACTACAGGAAGCTATTTTCTCATGTCAGGATTATGGGAAATATTGTATTCACCTGCTAATCTTTCAAATGTGGATTATTGAAAAGAGCAATAATACATTTAAAAACACTGAAGTTGGAGAATTTCACAAAAAATCATTACCAGAACAAAAGAACAAGTGCATAGTTTTTAGATAATAAGGTAAAATTCAAAATTGAATTTTGAAGTGAAAACAATCATTTCTATACACTATATCATTGTAATTTTTTTTCAACTCGTCAGTCCAGTTTGTAGCACATTCGTCGCAGATACGAGATGCTGTTCTAACTCCACTTTAAAACAAATAAATGTTAAATCAATAGAGAAAAAAAACAAATACGTTTAGATTTAGGACTGAAAGTCTATTGTGCACGTAGCCATTTTGCTTCACAGACCTAATTTTGCACTCTCACATTTATTCCTGGGGAAATGTTCTTCTGGAGACTCTATAGGTGAAAAGCAACAGAGGGTCCTGTGGCACCTTTAAGACTAACAGAAGTATTGGGAGCATAAGCTTTCGTGGGTAAGAACCTCACTTCTTCAGATGCAAGTAATGGAAATTTCCAGAGGCAGGTATAAATCAGTATGGAGATAACGAGGTTAGTTCAATCAGGGAGGGTGAGGTGCTCTGCTAGCAGTTGAGGTGTGAACACCAAGGGAGGAGAAACTGCTTCTGTAGTTGGATAGCCATTCACAGTCTTTGTTTAATCCTGAGCTGATGGTGTCAAATTTGCAAATGAACTGGAGCTCAGCAGTTTCTCTTTGGAGTCTGGTCCTGAAGTTTTTTTGCTGTAAGATGGCTACCTTTACATCTGCTATTGTGTGGCCAGGGAGGTTGAAGTGTTCTCCTACAGGTTTTTGTATATTGCCATTCCTGATATCTGACTTGTGTCCATTTATCCTCTTGCGTAGTGACTGTCCAGTTTGGCCAATGTACATAGCAGAGGGGCATTGCTGGCACATGATGGCATATATAACACTGGTGGACGTGCAGGTGAATGAGCCGGTGATGTTGTAGCTGATCTGGTTGGGTCCTATGATGGTGTTGCTCGTGTAGATATGTGGGCAGAGTTGGCATCGAGGTTTGTTGCATGGGTTGGTTCCTGAGTTAGAGTTGTTATGGTGCGGTGCGTGGTTGCTGGTGAGAATATGCTTCAGGTTGGCGGGATTGAACTAACCTCGTTATCTCCATACTGATTTATACCTGCCTCTGGAAATTTCCATTACTTGCATCTGAAGAAGTGAGGTTCTTACCCATGAAAGCTTATGCTCCCAATACTTCTGTTAGTCTTAAAGGTGCCACAGGACCCTCTGTTGCTTTTTACAGATTCAGACTAACACGGCTACCCCTCTGATACTTTATAGGTGAAATATTTTTGGAATGCTCTCTATCTTAATCCATGTGCCTAATATAAAGCAAAATGAGAGATTATCCAGGACTTCTCTAAATAAAAGAACAGACAATATATAGCTTTGATTATCCAATTCATTTTTCTATGAAAATGCCTAAATATTGTATTCAGTCTCACTTTAAGAGCTATAGGGCTAAACTGTGGCTTCTGTCATAATTGCTCCCAAACAGATGCATAGTAGCATAGCAAAGGCACTGTGAATGAGAGACCATACTCAGGTTGAATTATGCACCAGGCCCTGCTTCCCACACGCATCCGTGGAATAATCTACAGGGGATGAGACAGGGATGGGGGTATTTAGGATTCAGGGGGTGCGTTTTTTAGATACACATTGTGGAAGTACTCATTCCTTCACCTCTTACCTAAGGGATTATTGTAAGAGTCTAGTTTCCCAGCTCTCTGCCAGCTACTCCCTAATCCTATAATAGCCTTTCCAGTGCCTGACAAAATGGAACTCCAAAGGTCTGACCCTCTCCCCACAACCTGTTATTGACAGTGGTTTTACCCCACTTCCCTTGGCAGGCCTCTGGAGTCCATTCCTTGGCTAGCTCCTTGCCAGACCACTGCTGAGGAACCTCCTTGAGGTAGTTCCCAGCCTCTCTGGAAGCACCCTACTCTGCCTGACCTGCAGCCATATGTCCGGCTGTTGTTAGTTAGTCACAGCTGGGAAACTGTTCATGCAGTAACCCCTTTGTGGTTGCTACAGTATGGGACTTATAGACCCCACAAATGTAAACCAAAACCTGCCTAATACACAACCCTCTGTAGCTCTGGCAATGGAGGACCTGAAAACAGCATCTCCATAGGTTTGAAGGGAGCAATATTTGCCCTGAAGTTACTATCCTGGCTGCAGTGTTTAAGGCACGTGTATACATACAGCACAAGAACAGAATCTGGCCACATTCTAATTGCTAAATGAAAACATTGTTCAAACAAAATAATGATAATCAAAAGCATTCAAATTTCCATGTATAATATTTTCCCATTTTTAAATCCAGTACAAGTGATAGCCCCTCACCAAAACAGCACTCTGGATGGAGTTTATTTCAGCTATACAATCCAGCAGCCTAAATCCATTTGCTTAGGAAACTTCAACTATTTTTGTGACTTGTACATTGGGACCAAGTCATCTGGAAAATGAATTTACTTCGTTCCTTGATAGATAATCTGCACAGTGAACCTGTATAACTTTTACCTCTCTATGCCTGATATTTCTCCCACCTAAACTGGGGAACATCAATGGAGTTACAATGGTGCAAGTGGGATGAGAACTGGATTCTCTGTATCTTGGCGAAAGTCAATTTCTCCAGATACAGAAAGGACACCGTTTAGCACAAACTGGCACCAAATAAACATTTTCATTCACATACGTAAGCAACGGATCTGAAAGCAACATTCCCAATAGTAATAAGGCCCCAGCTAAGCCACATTAATGTCAAAGTTTGCCTTTCCTAACTGTGCCTGTCTTGAGTCTGTAGCACACAGCAAATAGCATAGTACCACTCTGATTGCACATCATTATTGACATTCACTCTGCACTGGGCAAGGCGTTCTTCAGTTCATCCATCACTCACCACTTGCTGCAGCACGACTGTAGTGACTATTCAAAGCCAGCATGGAATCATGACACAGAGCTACGTAGAGCTAATTGTTTTGAGCATGGATTTTTTTTTTTTCATTTTGCCACATTACCACAAGGTCAACATTGCTTTCCATTTAAGGACGTGTAAACAAAGGAAAGGAAGATTTTCTGTTGAGCTTTTCTGTTTCTGTAGAAAGTTTGGCTGTCTAGACACCAATTTTGTAGCATCAAAATTGCACTGTCTCCCAAGGCTTGTAACTTTTTTACCTTTTTCTTTAATTAAAAACCTTCTTTTTAAGAATCTGATCGATTTTTTCCTTGTTTTAGATCCCAGGGGGGTTGAATCTGTATTCACCAGGAGTTGGTGGGAGAAAGAAGGGGGAATGGTTAATTTCTCCTTGTTTTAAGATCCCAGGGGGGTTGGAACTGTATTCACCAGGAAATTGGTGAAAGGTTTCTCAAGGCTTCCCAGGGAAGGGAATCCATTGGGATGGTGGCAGCGAACCAGACCTAAGCTGGTAGTTAAGCTTAAAAGTCTTCATGCAGGCCCCCACATTTTGTACCCTAAAGTTCAAAGTGGGGATACAGCCTTGACAGGAGCTGAGAACCAACAGGGGGCCCTGGGAGCTGTAGTTCCTTGGTTAGCTCCCTGCCTATAGAGCCAGCCCTGGAGCAGGGAAAGAACTACATTTCCCAGCATTCCCTTGGCCACTACCAACAGGAAAGAGGGGGAGGGAGTGAGGAAGCTGAGATCTCATGCTGTAGTGAATGGAGAGCTGCACTGTGAGTGGGGATACCATATTTTAACATTCAAAAAATAGGACACTCCACGGGGAGGGAGGGTAGCCCCCATCCACTCCCACCGACTGCCCCCCACAGAAACCCCAACCCATCCAACTCCCCCTGCTCCCTGTCCCCTGATCACCCCCTCCCGGGACCCCTGCCCCAACTGCCCCCCAGAACCCCGCCCCTATCTAAGCCCCACTGGTCCTTGTCCCCAACTGCCCCCTCCTGAGACCCCCCCCCAACTTTCCCCCTAGAACCCCACCCCCTACCTGTCCCCTGACAAACCCCTGGGACTCCCATGCCTATCCAACCACTGCCTGTCCCCTGACTGCCCCCTCCAAACCCCTGCCCCATCCAACCCCCCCTGCTCCCTGTCCTTTGACTGCCCCCCCCCCCCCGGAATCCCCTACCCCTTCTCGAACCCCCCAGCCCCCTTACCGTGCCACTCAGACCAGCGTGTCTGGCTTCGCGCAGCACCAGACACACTGCTGCATACATGCTGCCGTGCTCCCCTGTGGAGCCACAGCCGCCCCCCCGCCCCAGCACCTGCCTTCCAGATTTGAACACCTCAAAATTCAGGAGTGCTCAAGCTCAGTTTGGGCAGCTGTTACTTCATTTCTCCCAAATCAAATCCACTGTAACTTGCTGTAGAAAAAGTAGGATAAAATTGAGCAAGAAATGCTTCCCAGTGGTTATTAGGACTGGAATTGCTATTTTCAACAGCCATTGCCTTTTGTTTGTTTGTTTGTTTGTTTAAAAGGAAGACAGTGATATTGCATTGGCAAATTCCCCATAGAAAGAAAGAGTGGAACAAAAGAATAATAAAGGCACCTCAACTTTTCTTCATTTATGTAGGACAGTCTTATAATATGCATCTAGATATCCTCCAGTCACACAAGCTGAAAATTGTTCCACTTTACTGCAGTTCTGTAACCATATGGGAACCAATCCTGTCTGTGTTCTGTGCACATCTAAAATTCCTGCTGAATGACCTGCCCTGGGAGCGAGTTACCAGTGACCCAGGGCTGCAGCGGAAGGAGGGTGCAGTTTGGGGGAGGGGGGGGGTGAGCCCAGGGCTTGGCTGGCAGGAGATGTGTGGGGGGGGCAATGGTGGGGGGGTAGGGGGAACCCAGAGCTGGGGCGGCAGGGTGTGTGTGTGGCGGGGGGGGGGGGAGAGAGCCCAGGGCTGGGGAGGCAGGGGGGTGCGGGTGGTGGGGGAGAGGCCAGGGCTGGGGCGGGGGGCAGCAAAAATTTGTTTTGCTTGGGGCAGCAAAAAACCTAGAGCCGGCCCTGGTTGCAGTTCTCCAGACACTGGTTGGTGCCTAGCTGCTCTTTTAATAAAGAGGTAAATATCACATTAACATTTAAAAATATGCTTCCAAAACAGCATATACTAAACCTAGGTTTCATAGAGGTTAAGACCAGAAGACACCATTAGTCATCTAGTCTGAACTCCTGTGTATCACAGGCCCTGAAATTCCACCCAGTTACCCCAGTAACGAGCAATAACTTGTGTTTGACTAAAGCAAATCTTCCAGAAAGGCAGCCATTCTTTATTTGAATACTTCAAGAGATGGAGAATCCACCATGCTCCTTGGTACTTCGTTCCAGTGATGAATCACCCTCACTGTTAAAAATAGGTCTTATTTCCAATTTAAATTCGTCTGGCTTGAAGCTTCTAGCTTGGTAGTTCTTATGCTTTCTCTGCTAGATTAGATAGCCCTTTAGTACCCCGTATTTTCTCCCCATGAAGATAGTTATAACACTGTAATCAAGTCACTTCCCTGCTTTTTGATAAAGAGCTCAATCTGTTTAGTTTAAGTCTCGCTGTACAGCATTTTCTCAAGCGCGCAAATCATTTTTGTAGATCTTTTCTACACCCTCTCCAATTTTTCCAACATCCTTTTTAAAATGTTGACACCAGAATTGGATGGAGTATTCTAGTGTCAGTACTGTATTATCAAGGCCACAGAGAGGTAAAATCACCTCCCTACTCAGATTCATTATTCCCATGTTTATATACCTCCTGATCACAGTAGCCCTTTATGCCACAGCAGTGCATGGGGAGCACGTGTTGAGTTTCTTGTCCACTACTACAGCAATATCCTTTTTAGAGTCACTGCTTTCAAGGATACAATACCCATTCTGTAGGTATGGCCTGCATTCCTTGCTCCTAGATGTATAACTTTTCATGTAGCTGTATTAAAATTCATTTTGTTTAAGTGGGCCCCACTTACCACTGTGATCCAGACCACTTTGTATGACTGTCCCTGTGATTCTTTTTCTTTTTGTGATTCTTTGACAATCTTTTTGCCATCCACAAATTTTATCAAATTTTAACTATATTTAGTTGCAAATTATTGATGAAAATGTTGAATAGCATTGGAACCACACTTGAAACACCCCCATTCAATGATGATTTTCCATTGACAGCTATTTGAGATCAGTCACTTTGCCAGTTCTTAATCCATTTAATGTGTGCTGTACTGATATTGTGTAGTGCTAAATTTTTTAAATCAGAATGTCATGAGGTATATCTATGCATTTATCTTTAATCAAACCAGTAATCTGAAAGAATGCAAACAAGTTTGATAAGATCTATTTTCCATAAAACCACGTTGACCAGCATTTATTATATTCCTGTTCTTTCATTCCTTATTAATTGAATCCTGTAGCAGCTTTTCCATTATTTTGCCTGGGATTGATGTCAGACTAACTGGTTTATAGTTAGCTAGACCATTCCGCTTGCCCTTTTTGAGTACCGGTATATTATTAGCACTCTTCCAGTCTTCTAAAATGTCCCTGATATTTCAAGATTTATTAAAAATGAACATCAGCAGGCCAAAGATCTCCTCAGACAACTCTTTTAGGATTCTCGGGTGCAGGTTATCTTAGCCTGCTCATTTAAAAAAAAAAGATTTATTCTTGGTTTAACATCCTCCTTGCTTACTAATCGACTGGAAAGTACATCCTCCTCCTCACGTGATACAAGCACATCATCCTGCTTCTTTTCAAATACAGAACAAATATTTATTGAACATGTTTGCCTTTTAAGCACTATTATTAGCAAGTTCACTACATCTCCAACTAGTAATGGACCTACAATAGGATTAGGATTTCTTTTGTTCCTGTTATACTTTTAGCAAACCCTTTTTATTGTCCTTAGCTGTGCCAGCCATGGATATTCCTCCATATTCTTTAGCTTCTCATATAAATTTTCTGCACTTTGTAACTTCTAATTTTATTAATTGCTATCTATTCCCATATGTATTTGCTTTTTTATTTCTAATTGTTGCCTTCACTTCACCACTGAATCAGGATGGGCTTTTAGCCAAAAGCATCTTTCTTGACTATGGAATTGGTGCTCTTTAGCCATCTAAAACTCCTCTTAAAAAATTAAGAATGTCCATTTTTCTGTAATTTTTTCCTCAATTTTGCCTCACTTTCAGGAAATTACCCCTTTGAAGCACCAAGTATATATATATTACTGACTGGGACCATCCTCTGTTTGCCCGTATTGAAGTAAGCAGGTCATAATCACTGGTCCCTAGACAACCACCAGCTTCGAGTCCAGTAATTAATAATCTTTATCTGTCATAATGAGGTCAAAATGTGTTACCTCATGTATGGTGTCATACCTTTCATGCTAGAAAAATCACCATATACAATCTTTCAAAATTAATGACATTTTACTACCAGCTGTGTGGGACCTCCAATACAAGTCTTCCAAATTGAAGTCCCCTATAACAACATATTTTTTCTCTCCACACACTACTGATAGTAGTTAAAGGTGTTTGGTTCAGTGATCTGTAACAGACTCCCACCAATACTCTCTTCTGGGCTTTGTTAGTTAGCACATTGATCCATAGGCATTTGAGATCGTGTGGTTCTGAGTTATCAATATAACTCTAAAACAAGTAATCGTATCTTTAATGTAGCGTGTCACCCCTCCACACATGCCTCTTTTGCCCACTCTATTCTTCCTAAACAGGTTATAAACAGAGATTCTAATATATCAATTATGTGAGTTCTCCCATCACATTTCTATAAATGCCAAGTATATCAATTTTCTTCTCATCTGTGTCACAGGGTTCAATTTGTTTGCAGTATGTTGAGTTTGCACCACATTTGCCTTCTTAGCACCCTCCCTATGCATTTCAAGTTTCCTTTGTTGGCCTATTAATTAGTACAGCCCTACATTGAGCACTGTCAGACTTGATGAGGTCCCATTGCTTGCTCCTCTTGTGCAAGTGGAGTTTGGCATTCTCCAGATGAAGGCATAGATTATTATAGTGCTTGAATGCAAGTCAAGTCACTCGTAGATAGTCGGTTACTATGTGGTGGAGGTGAGAGAAAGGTTTTGCCTAAAAGGATTAAGGCAATCATAGCAATAAAGAGTTAAAGGCTGTATCCTACTGGTGTCTTCATGAAGAAAGCTCCATTGGTTTCAACAGGAGCAGCTCATCCATTAAACTGACATTAAATGTCCCAAGTGTCCCTGAAACTTGTGGTGAAGGACTAGAGGACCTTTCTTAGAAACCACTTTGGGGGAAAAATAGCTCTTTCTGCCAGTCAACATCAGCCACCAATTTAACTCCATTAGTTCAAGCTTACGGGTTTAAAATGTGTTTATTGCACTCAGTTAATCATGATTTTTCTGAAATATTGATAGACTAAGAGACTATTCATTAAACGCAAATAAACAGAGAAATGCAAGCCACGTATTAAAAGAAATAGATGTACATTAAAGGCAGCCCCTGAGATACATAAGGGAATGCATATGACCAGTCTAAATCTTGGTTACTGCTTCTCATAATAAAACCAGAGGCATTAAAAAGAACAGTACAGTAATAGATCGTACATGCACTCAGACAAGAAAGAGAAGGTGTGTTAGCTAGTCATTAGAGCAGGCCACAGATAAATAGCAGCTTCCCCCATAAGATCGTTCGAGTCCCTGTGTATGTGTCCTCCAGAGATAAGCACATTCTAGTCTCAAACCAGGACTTCCTTACGGCCTAATCCAGCAAGTAGCTGTGTTTGGGTGGAGCCCCATGGAATGGGGCTGGATGCAGGAGTCTGCCTGAATGAAAGAGTCTGCAGTACCAGAGCCCTAGTTTGTAGCCTGTAGGCAGATAACCTCAGCTTCTGGCCAACATGGGAAGAGTGGCACTAAGCTTGTCTCCACTCTAAATTTGGGACCCCAATTTTGAACCACTTCCAGGAGTTCAATCTGCTCCATTCAGATCATTGCATCCAGCACCATTAACTCCATGTGGGTTCCAGGGCCTCAATCCCCCCACCCCACCCCCATTTCTGTGGGTGCCAAACTGCAGGCTCACAAATAGGCCAAATTGAGACCCTGTTAAAAACCAGCACTACATGATTCTCTTACAGGAAAACAACAGTGAGAGAGAGGAGATCTCATTTAGAAGATTATTGTAGAAACAACATTAAAATGTAAGACCTGGCATAAGTGCTTTGAGAAGTTTCTGAAGCCCTGTTTGCTACCCTGGTAGAGTTCACATTGTTTCTGTTAAATGAGTTGA
Source organism: Malaclemys terrapin pileata (assembly GCF_027887155.1). Classification (NCBI taxonomy): domain Eukaryota; kingdom Metazoa; phylum Chordata; order Testudines; family Emydidae; genus Malaclemys; species Malaclemys terrapin. The sequence goes on along the minus strand of NC_071513.1, from coordinate 13,972,252 downwards.
ATACAGACCCTTTTAAAGATAATTGGAAACAAAGCTGATATAAGTACAAAGACATTAATCTCAGCTACTGACAATCAGCAACCATCCTGAACGTGAAAAGGATTTTCTTGCCATGATTTAATGTGTTTCACATCCTGGTACTTCCTGGTCTCCTGCAAGATTACTCCTGTAACTTCTGTGGGAAAATCTGCAGGGCACGAGTTGGACTTCTCAGCCACTTAAAAACCCACTGATGAACCCCCTTGGCAGACATCTAAGCATTGAGGGGATAGCCAAAGACTTCCTTCTTCAGTCCTCTTGATTTAACAAAACTAGCTAGCATCACCAATTCAGTCCTTTATTTATTACTGCTGGCTAATAAAACTGAAATACATCCCAGAGGAAGTTTATTAAGGTATCGGTTCCAAGCAATTATTTTTAAAATGATTAATTATTTTATTCATTATAAAGCTGTGGTGAACATTCATTGATATTTCTAAACAGCAACAAAAATCTCCCAGTGGCTAAAATTCTACTGAATAGACATGACTATGCAGTCTGCTGTAAAACTGCTTACAGACAGAAGTATTATAAAAACTATGAAAGAACCACTGATAAATATTGCATGAGAGCATGCTAGATTTTGCTTTGCTACTTGTCTCCTTTAAATAAACAAGCATTTTACAATGGCGGTAGTAAGCCTTGAAGCAAATCAAATTTTACTACCATATCCTCACATGCATTTAGGTTAATTGCTACTGAAAGGGGCTTCTTCTGCCCCCAAATCTCCTGTATTCAGTCTGAAAATATATCTTTTCTCTATGTCATGTCTCTTGAGTTGCCAATATCTCTGAGGCAGCCCTTATGGAAAATCCTATACAATTAATAGAAAATCACAACTTTTCTATCGAATTTTTTTTAACTCAGGAGAGCATTTAAACATATGCTTAAATCCATTCTTATTCAGCAACACACTTAACCAGTAAGTGATTTGTGGATAGGGGCCCTGAAGTCCAATCCAACTCCCACTGAAGTCAATGAGCATCTTTCCAATTGACTTAAATAGCAACTGTACCAGGTGCCAAAAATAAAAAAAAATTAATAAATATTAAATCTCTGCTATAGTCCTATAGAATGGTTTTAAAAATCTCTAGCGAGGATACTCTTCATTATTAAATATGATAAGGGTTCCAATTTCAAAATGGACTTTGGCATTTAGGGGTTGAATTCTCATTGACAGTAAATTGGATTTAGGAGCCCAAGTGCCTAAGTCACTTGGAAAATAGAACTTAGGTGCTTTTGAAAGTTTTACTCTGCATTTAAGAATAAATGTCAGTTCTAATGGAAAAGTCCAAAAGGGAGGGCTCTATCTAAACAGTACAAACCATCAATCAACGATATAGATGAAACACAAGACTTTTTAAAGTCATCTTTTCATACATACATAACTCTTTTACCCTAAATGTGTAACTAAAAAGTAGATTGGCTTCCCCCACCCCCCCAACACAAAGACCATCCCTATATATGAAGAGGTGAGATAGATTTTGGGCACTATTTGCTCATGGGTTAATTCTCATTTCCAATAAGGATTAAAGAAAAGATCAAAAAAGGCTGACGTTGAATAAGACAGCACTGAAATGATAAAACACAAAAGGGAAGAGGCAAGCATTCAAAACCAAATAACAAAAAGTATTGCGTGGTAATAACTTTTAATGGGTCATACAAAAAAAATCTGAAACAGAATAGAAGCACGTACATTTTGTCTAGTTAAATTAAAGCTCAATGGAATTTCCTGGTACCAATATATACTCATTTTGGAACCTGCTTTGCTACCCTTCCTGACCAGAATACCACATTTGAGCATAAGGTCTGAGTATGGTTTGATGCGGGGATTTCGCAATTCAGAAAAACAAGATATTCATTAGAATTTACACAAACTCTTTTGCCATGCAAATTCATTCCTTTTCAAACATAAAGGACACACTGAAGTTTACAGAGCTGGGCTCTGAGTAAGCAGCTCGGCTTTAGGTTCTTAATTAAGGCTTTTCATTTCGCGATCTAAACAGTAGAGCACTGGGATTTGCACTGGAAGCCTTTTCCACAGCAGTAATGCACAGCGATTGGTGTGATTGGAAACGCATGGATTAGCATACTGTGCACTCTCTAGCAGACTCTTACTGTTTTGAGTATCACTAACACAAGGCTGTTCTCTTCCATAAACTTAAGCTATATTGCACTCTCACAAGGATATTCATTCCTTCCTCTGGCATGTTCATTTTAGTAAAAGATGCTGCAGTCAACCTAGAAGAGTATATTTCCCTAGCGATTCCTGCAGTGAAATATATGCACAAACCACTTCAGGCTGCAGTCAGATTTCGCAAGCTAAATAAAGTCATAGTATTTGGATGTGAAACAAAAGGAAAATCCAGGTGTATGTGGTATAGTGGGTAAACACTCTTCTCTCTGAGTCAGAGTTAAACCAACTGCCCCAGGATGGTGTTTAGGGCACTATGTTGTTGAAGCTACTGTCTTTTGGACAAACAACTAGCCCCATTGTCTCAGAACTGCTTCCCTACGGTTTTAATCACACGCTGTTCACTATTCCTTAGGGCTGGTCTAGATGGAGAATTAGTGTGCAGCAAGCTGGGGTCTAAATCTACCGTACACAAACGGTCCATGTGGACCCAGTTACTGCACACTAGAAGTTCCCTAGTGTGCTTTGATCTACTTCACTTAGTGCATGGCAGGCTGATTCATTGTAGTTATACCCCACTTGCTGCACACTAAATCTCCTTCTAGACGAGCTTTAAGAAGTAGTGGACAGTGTGTGATGCAAGCAGCAGTTAAGGGAAGCAACTCAGAGACAATGGGCCTGATTCTCTGCTCACTTACACCAGTGTAAAGCAGATGTAACTCAGTGACGTCAATGGAGTTATACCAATGTAACTGCCCACTTACATCAGCTTCAGTCAGGTTGGCACGGCCCCAGCAACAGAAATATGTCCCAGAGAGAGCAGAAGAGGAGAATCTGCACTGAGAAGTACATGGCACAACTGCACGAGGAGAGAAGGCAAAGACAATGGCACTATTGCACCAGGATGATGATAGCAGCAAGAATAGTCCTCTTGCAGTATTCTAATCCTCACCACACTTACCAACATCCTTCCCTGTCCCTGGCATTCACTTGTGCATGTCTTGTCAATACAGCCTCCTATGCATCACTATAAAGGACAGAGTCTGCTGGGTACAAAAAGTGCCCCCAGTGTGAGATTCCCCACTCCCATGATCAAATGACAGCAGCACTGAAGTTTTGTTTATGTATCAAATAAGGTCAGGAGAGGGCAATTAGAGACCCAGCCAGTCATATCAGTAAAAGCCACCTGAAAAAGTAACATAGTGCTATGTGAGAAACAGTGCTATGTGAGAAACTTACACCAGTGCTGACTGGGATAGAGCCAGGAGGTAGGGGAGAAGAAGCAGAGCAGAAGCGGGGATGCTAGTAAGTCAGTTATCCCAGTCAAGGAAGCATCCACGCAGCAAGTAACCCATCACTAGGGCTACAGAAAGTTGACAATACACCAGATTTACACACTTTCCTGGGCATTTCCCCAGAGCTTCCATCACGTTTAATTCTACTAGCATTGCAACCACTGGCCAAGAATTCCCATGAAGAAGTAGTTGCCTAGAGGATTCAGACCAGATGCCTTATATCTTTCCTCCACCAACTCAGGGGCTGAGGGAGAGGAGCTCTGAGAGCATAAAGTCATCTGTAGGAGAGAGGTTTGAGTACCACTATGTTCTTCCACTGTCTGCCTGAAGAGATGGGTCCATCAGCAACAGGAGAGGTGGACCCATGGCCAAACCCCTGATGCTGACTGTATCCTTGGTTAGTGGCAGTACAAACTCATCCTCTTGCAGAACCCTAGCACACAGCACATGCTGTGTGTTAAAGAGTGAGTACGTGGGCAGCGGGCTAAGCCTCCCCTAATCCAGGCAGTGGTCCCGCCCATGGTCCACCCTGACTCTGCAGCTCCCATTGGCCGGGAACTGCAGCCAATGGGAGCTGGGGAGGGGGGAAGCCGTGCACAGAGACCACCTGTGCCCAGGCCTGCCTCCAGCAATTCCAGGCCCCAGGGCAGGAGAGTCAATGGGCCGCTCACGCACACACAAGCCATGCCCGCGCGGACACAGTCTGCCTGCACAAACACCCAAACTCCCTCCCAGAGCCTGCACCCCGCACCCTACACAAGCGGCAGCCCCAGTTTGAGAACCACTGTTAATATTTAATGAAGTTCTCAATACATATATAAGATTCTCTCTCACTCTACTCTGATGCACAACATTCAGAAAGCAGTCTCAGCTCTGTAGTGATAGCAAGCTGCTGACCACTCTCCTCTAATTTGAATATGGAAATGCCTGTGACTGTATTTAATTGCTTGATGATTAGGTAACACTAGTAATTTATTCTCTCCTGGCTACTTTAGGAAGTGCAGTACATATCCTCATGTATGAGAGGAACCCAAGGGTTTTTCATAAACTCCAAGAAACAGTAACGTTGAGCCAAATATAAATAATGAATAATTTACTAAACAAAATTTGCCCTATTTGTTGTTTGATCTTACATGTTCCTTTCCTTATCTGCAATTTTCTGAACATTTTATACTAACATATTTCAGCTCATTAGTTGTCTGTATGTTTGTCTTGGACTATTCACACTACATGGTACATGAGTGGTTGCTTCAATCACATAATATGGTATCTCCTTCCTGATTGGTTGCCTGACTGAAAACTTTTATAAAAGGGAGGAGAGAAACCAAAGATATTTACAGGTGTCCATATGGACATCTCTGTCAAACCTTCACATGAATGCACATTTGCATGACAGTTCATGAGCCTTTTATTTTCAGTGAACATTCTTGCAAGCAAATCACTTCATGTTTGGATGCAAACACCACACGCATTGAATATCCACAAATGCATTTTTGTTCTATTTGCCCAGCTCTAATTATTGACTTTTGAAACCAATGTTTATGCTATAAAACAAATGCTGAACACATCATCATCAGTGGCCAGTAGGGTGGGTGAAATTTCCCACCCAGAAATTTTTCCCCCTCCAAAACATTTTGCAAATTCGTGTCTAATTTGCCAGATTGTTTTCAACAAAAACAAACTTCTGGAAAAAAAACCTCAAAGTTTTGTTTCTACATTTTCTGTCTCCTCCACCAAATTCTTCAGTAATGCTGGGCAAGTCACTTATACCAAACTTTTCACAGATAGATAATCTGCATGCAATGAAAGGTTGTATCACAATGCACACACACATAAAGGGACTGAATTATGGTTCCATGGGAAAAGTTCATTTTGGCATTTCTTAACTTGAGAGTGTTTGACTTTGCAAACTTTTAATACTTAATTTTGTATTTCCTAATTTTTTATGGTTCAGTTTAGAAGTCAGACTAACATTAAATGAAGCCATTTGTTTGTGAATTTCTTTTGTTTTTAATGGATATCAAATATTTAATATATGTGCTATTTAAATAAAGCACTTGCACTTTGTCTTCAAAGGTATTCTATTGTCATTGTTATGTTTGTCAAGCTCAATATTTCACCATTGAGGGCCATGTTGACCAACACACGAAAAGTAATTAAAGTATATTCAAATCAAAACCTGGGTTTTTTAATGCAACTTCAGTTTTGCTGCAACTTTTAAATGACTTTTGTTACTGTTACAAAAGTGAGTAGGGATTTGTATCCATCATTTCCTGCTTTTTTAAAAAAGGTTAATACTCAGAAAGCCAAAACCCCGATTTGTATGAAGCATCTAAACAATATCCATCGAAAGGAGCTGTAATTTTGTAACTTATTTCTAGGTAACCCTTTCTGAGGAAAGTAACAATCCCCCTTTGAAAAGAAAGCATAATTTACCACAGTACAATCTCAAAGAAGCACAACAGCAGTTTATCCAAACCCAGTCTGCTTTCCTTTCAGCTCCTCCTGGGACCCTTCTTTTTAAACACCGCCAGGGTATTCTGAGGGAAATCGGGCAGCTATCAAAGGCAGCTGTTGCCATGACAATCAGTGCACTAGTGGCTCTCCCCAAGTAGCAAATGAATGGGAGGGAATAATGAGTGGCTGATTATGTCTAATGTCATGTTACGGCACAGGAAGCAGTAGGGGGCAGCAATGTGCACTTAGGGAGAGGGGGAAATCAGGCTTTTCCAGGGTTCTGGTTTTCCCAAATTGCCTACCCTCCACCTCAACAATATACAAACGAAAATACACATTGTGTGTGTGGAATGATCTCTAAATTAGTGGCTGAAAAATTGAGTCAAAAGATGAGACACAGATACAGACCATGTTAAACAGAAAATGTGGATAAAACATTATATAGTATAGTCCTGCAGTAGTGAGACCATTATATATATAAAGGTATTAGAGACATGAGCACTACTCAACATTTTACTCTCATATAGCTTTTGGTTTTGTGTTTACATCTTTAACAGTAAAATTTCACCTGCCACATAGGGGCGGTTCACTAAATAATATCGAGTTACCGTGAGAGAGACCCCAGCTTCTATGATAGATTAAGATTCCAGGATGGTAGACTAAGCCATGAAGAGATCGCTTCCACAAGAATGCTGGGCAACAAATTGAGATTATTATGGTTTTATTTTACATATTACTTGTAATAATTAGACCTTGGGGTATTTTTTGTGAGCTCAGACAATTCAAATGTACTAGACAGAAATTGTTTAAGGATAAGCTATTTTGAATATCTACATTTATTCAAGGTTATTGGAATTTTGAATGATTTGAAAATGGGTTGGTCCTAAATGATGCAAACTTTAGGTATATTTTGTAAAATATAGTGTCTTGTATCCCTAAAGGTACCCCGGAGCATGACAATGTGTATACATAAAGGCTTACTCCTGGCTAGTCGATAGCAAATTCTAATGGGGGGGATCCACTAATCACACAGGGAAAGAAAAGGAATGTGAGTTTAAATTAGACCTTGTTAATTAGCAGCATTGCTAATATAAACAGTTAAATTGCTGAGTACTGAAAAAGACGGGTAAGGTTGCCTGTGGGTGAGGCAGATTGTAAACTGCGTCTGTTCCACCAAAGTAGTGCAGCAACAAAATAGGATGTTAAATTAGTTTCAAGAGACTGCAGTGGCGCATGAAATTATTTCTTATGGCATGCTGCAAAGATCCATCCCTTGTGGGACTGCAAAACTTGAATAGAAATAGCCACACAGAGAGGACTGTTCACAGGAGTGTTTAGAATGGAGATGCCGTCAGACACAAAGTATATGATTTTCACCATTGGTTTTATTTCTGAGGCACCAGTTTAAAAATGTCACTAACAGTTGTTTTAAATATAGATCAACACATGAATAATTTTTGCATATCACATTGTAGGGGTATATTTCCAATCTATTAGAACTGCAAACCATTGTCTACATTGTCACTGCAGCAATGGGATCAGGCAAGATTTATTATTTTTGCAGGGTGCAGGAGTGACAAAATGAAAACCCATCAAGAATGAGTGTATTAAAATTCACTCACACCAAGTCTTCTGAAGATTTTGCATTGTCTCATTGAAGAAAAAAAATATCATAATGCTCTGCATTGCTTTGTTCTTGAAACAAGCTGTTCCCACTGTGTGGGCAATGTGCAATAAGTGGGCAGATGCTTGCAGTAATATTAAACTCCTGAAATGAGTAAGACTATTACCATCATGATCTCCTGCTACAAGCCTAAAAGCATGTTGCAATACCAGAGTACATTAAAAAAATTCCAACTCCAACATAAAAGGGTAAATGTAAGAGGCTGTGTATGGCGAACAGGGCACTGGACTGAGGGTCGGGAAACTGGGTTCTATCACTAGCCCGGTCACTGACTTGCTGCCAAAAATCATTTCACTGTGCCTCTGGTTTGCCTCACGCTCTTTCGTTCTTTTCTATTCAGACTGTAAGCTGTGGAGTCGGGGACTGTCTCTCACGGTGTTTTTGCACAGTATGTAAAACAATGGGGCATCAGTCTCAATCAGGGTCTCTGGACCTGCCATAACAAGATATAATAATGGCTGTACTTCCTTTTCATGATGGCGGCACAACTAGCACCAAGCTCCCATCTGATGCTGCTATGTGCATACCCCGAAAGTCAGACAATATTGAGTAGGGTAACCAGATGTCCTGATTTTATAGGGACAGTCCCGATTTTTGGGTCTTTTTCTTATACAAGCTCCTATTACCCCCCAACCCATGTCCCGATTTTTCACATTTGCTGTCTGGTCACCCTAATATTGAGTTAAACTATGTTTCCAATCTCCCCTTCCAGTGAGCGTGAAGCTTTAATGCAATGCTAGCATTAGCATACCAGCCTCTACCCTGCCATTCATTCAGCTAGACTGAACTCTCAGAGAGCAAGTCTACATTGCACTCTTCTTTCAGCAGTGGGTAGCGTGCATACACAGGCCCTGCATAGACAGTCTGGCACAGCTTAGGTGAGTAGAGTGAAAGACTTGCCTGAAGGATGTGAGTATATACCCGAGTACTTACCTACATAGCTCTCTACTCACCCAAGCTCCATCTAAATTGCTGTTTATAGCAGCGTAGCATCCTGCTGCTGGAGCCCTTTCCCACCACTCAAAAAGATTCCAACCATGGGGAAAGATGCTGGCAGCTCCCCACTGCTGGAGCCCTTCCTTGCTGCAGGGAAAGTTTCCAGCAGTCAGGAAAGGCTCTAGCAGGGGGGATGCAGCACCTTTCCCTGCTGCCTCCCCACTGCAGAGCCTGTCACAGATACACATAGCTACACACCACGGTGTGGATTAATCTTACTTTTCACCGTGGTGTGTAGTCACAATTCCCTATACACTGCTGCCAGTGGTGTATAGCATCGAGGTAGCTATAGTCTCTTAGGCCTGGTCTACATTGGGGGGGAGAGGGGGAAAATCGATCTATGTTACGCAACTTCAGCTACATGAATAACATAGCTGAAGTCGACATACTTGGATCAACTTACCACGGTGTCTTCATTGCGGTGAGTTGACTGCTGCCGCTCCCCCGTCGACTTTGCTTGCGCCTCTCGCCAAGCTGGAGTACAGGAGTTGACGGGAGAGTGCTCGGGGATCCATTTATCGCGTCTAGACTAGACGCGATAAATCGACCCCTGCTGGTTCGATTGCTGCCCGCCGATCCGGTGGGTAGTGAAGACATACCCTTAGTGCTTTAACATTGTGATTTCTATTCAGTAATTAAGACCAAGTGACCATTTTCCTTATCAAAGCCATTTTTGAGGCATTATGAACTGTCTTTTTGAAATTGTCATTTCCAGAAACCAGCAAAGCCTTGTGTTGGCACTATTAACACTGCATTCAGAATCATCATATGTGAGTAGCTATTATTTCCCGGAACAGTTGCCTGCTTAGCAGGAAATATGGCCCCCTCCAGCAAAGTAGGTAAAAGTGAGTAGAGTCAGTGTAATGCCTTTCTCCCTACAGATTGCATTCTAACCATATTGCACCTTCCATTCTTATTTGAGTTCTGTGGAAGGTTAAAAGTGCCTGCGGGACAGCTGTTGATCAAATTTAATTCAAAAGAGAAAACGTGAAAGCTAAATAGGGAAGATGAAGCAAAGACACATTGCACCAGGAACTCAAAGATTCATATTCTTGCCTTAGGTCTTCCATAAATTCCAGGCCCCCGTTTCACTGCACAAGAACTAATGATTCTAGCTGGTCGGACTCCACTGAGAAAGTACAATTTTAATATACACGGTTGAAGTTCAGACAATTCTGCCTATCCTTAAGGCATAAGTAAGTAAACCAGCTCCCAACAGACAAAGAGCTAGGTTGTGCTCAGTCAATTAGGGGCATAGGAGGGTAACAATGCCTCATCCACTCGTGTGGCCCATGTAAGAGCAGGGCACAATCGCAGCCTTGTGTTTGGGGGAAGTGCAGGGACTGGAGAGCAGATGCTTCCTCTCAGGAGCAACCAAGATGGCGTTGGGGGAGCAGCAGGAAGACCCATTGCTCTGACTGTATGGAACTCATGCCGCCTGCGCAGGGCTTGTAGATGAATTAGTATAGCTTACCCCCTATTGGCTGTTGCCCACCAGAGGCCATCCACCCTGGCTATACATAGGAACTCAGTGAATTAGTCAGTGTCTACTTAACTCAATGGCTACTTGGCTCCACACCTACTGGGGGCTGTGTTGTGTTCTTGGAATAAACCCTGATGCTGATACAGATGAAGTGTTACCTTGTTCCGTGGCACTCACCCACCTAGACACAAATTTGAGTTGGCTGCACATGAAGGTGGGGTTGGGAAGAGACAAGAAGAGGGAAGCATAGGCACCGACTTTCTGATTTCCCTGAGGGTGCTTGACCCCCCACTCCACCCCAGGCCCCGCTCCCATGCCACCTCTGCCCCCAAAGTCCCACCCCTGCACCACCTCTTCCCGCCACGTTCCACTCCCTCCCCTGAGTGTACCTGGCCCTCACTCAGGCTCTTCCTGCCCCTGCTCCTCCCTCTTCTCCCCCCCCCCCAGCACCTCCTGCTGAACAGCTGATCAGTGGCAAACACTGGGAGGGTGGGACCCACCAGTGTGTGTTGAGCACCCACTTTTTTTTCTGTGGGTGCTACAGCCCCAGAAGCCTATGGAGCAAAGTATGCTCCACTCTTTCAGTGACTATAGTAAATTACTCCTCACCCTCCCAGAGCATGTGGGGAGCTTCAGCTCGACACATTATGCTTCTCTGAGGCACAATGCCTCCTGCCCTTCACCTGCACACTGACCCTTACTATGGGGCGCATGTAGAAAAAGCATGTTTGGTTCAATGAAGACCATCACACTTTTAGTGTGTGGGATTTTTAAAAAAAGAAAAAAGACTGGAACCAAATCTCATGGCCCATGCAACACCCCTGCTAAATTTTGGAAATATTCAGAACCAGCATTGAAGTTCAGGCCCAGCTTTACCCTTTAGCACAGCCAAGACTAACTACACAAAACAGGATTTTAAAAAATATTATATAACAGTCAGTGAGACAATCTTTTCCCTCCACATAAACTGTTTTGAGCAATGTATGAAAAACAACAAACAGTCTCCAGTGCGGTTATACCTTGAGAGTTCCTAAATTATATTTAAAATTAAAAGTGTTTTATAATGCTAATATAAACTTACAGTACATTATCTTAACCAACAAAAACTCCTTGTTTGTTAAGGATGGCCTAGTAAAATAGTTGGTTGAACACTATTCAGAGCTAAGCTATACGCACAAGAAAGAATCACCACCTGCGAATCACTGGACCAAATACCAACTCTACAGGTCATGCCAGAGCTAGATGTGGAGCCCACTGTAGAAGAGCTAAGCAAGGCCATTGATTTGCTATCAAGTGGCAAGATTCCTGGAAAAGATGGCATCCAGCAGAAATCCTCAAGTGCGGGAAAGATTCTATTACCATATCTTCATCAGCTGCTACTTAAATGCTGGAAAGAGGGTGAGGTACCACAAGAGATGCACAACGCAAACATCATCACTTTGTATAAAAAGTCAAGGCAAAAAAGATGACTGAAACAACTACAGGAGTATCTTGCTACTAAGTGTAGCAGGAAAAGTTTTCGCAAAAGTCATCTTAGTGCACCTGCAATAGCGGGTGAATCGTGTCTACCCTGAATCACAGTGTGGATTCAGGGCTGGAAGATCAACTATAGACATGATATTTTCTCTGCATCCACTCCAAGAAAAGTGCAGAGAGCAAAACCAACCATGGTACATTGCTTTTGTGGACCTAACCAAAGCATTCGACACAGTCAGCAGAGCAGGTCTATTTGCAATACTAGAAAAGATAGGATGTCCACCAACCCTGCAAAGTCTTAGATGTTCATTCCAGAAGAACATGAGAGCAACTGTCCAGTTTGACAGGTCCACTTCGGACAGCTTTGAGATGAGAAGTGGAGTGAAGCAAGGATGTGTTCTTGTCCCTACACTCTTTGGAATCTTCTTTTCAGTACTCTTAAACTGTGAGTTTAAGGACATGAAAGATGGAGTGTATCTCCACACAAGATCAATGGGAAACTCTTCAACCAGTCAAAGACCAAAGTCAAAAAGGGGATAATCAGGGAACTTCTATTCACTGATGATGCTGCTCTCATAGCCCAGAATGAAAGAACTATTAGAAAACTTATGGACTGCCTTTCAAGTACCTGTCAGGTATTTGCTCTCACAATAAGCATCAAGAAAATGGTTGTATTAGGACACGGGGTTCCACAAGATCCTTCAATTACCTTAAATGCAAACCAGCTAGAAGTAGTCCAAAAGTTCAACTATTTAGCTTCTACAGTGACCACCAACCTCTCCCTGGATGAAGAACTAAATGTTTGCATTGGAAAGGCTGCCACCACCTTCAGCACACTAATTAAAAGAGCATGGAACAACTTAAAGCTTACTATCAAGACCAAAATGCTAGTGTACCAAGCTTGCGTCCCCAGCACTCTCACGTATGGTGGGAAAACATAGACAACTTATGCTTATCAGGAGAAAACATTGAACAGTTTCCACCTACATTGTTTATGCCACATACTCAACACCAAGTGTCAAGATAAGGTCACCAACGCAGAGGTTCTTCAAAGGGCAAATTTACCAACTGTGACAGCCCTGCTCAAGCAAAGACGACTGAGCCATCTGAGTCAGTTGGAAGATGGATGCATACCCAAGGACATGCTATAGGGGGAGCTATCAGAGGGAACAAGGATAACAGGACATCCCAAACTTCACTATAAAGACACGTGCAAGTGAGATATGAAGGAATTTGGAATTGATCCTGACCAATGGGAAGTCTTGGAAAGTGATCATAACAAGTGGTGCCATCATCTCCATCAGGGTATCAGAGTCCGTGACAGGAGCTGGCTCCTACAGCTTGAAGAGAAAAGAGCCCATAGGAAGCAAGCAGCTCCCAACCAAGATGCATGATCTTTGGCAGTTATTGCAAATGTATGTAAGTCTCGGATTGGCCTATTCAGTCACATGAGATATTGCAAACCATCTACATCACAGGCTGCAATTCCCACCATCTCTTGCAGATGAAAGGATGCCAACAAAGTAAAATAGCAGTAATAAATGACACCAATGACAAAGATTCATTTATCAAAACATTCCACACATAAATGTCAAACTTTTAAACAGGGGTGTGCAGTAATTCAAAATTGTGAAGGGCTTGGATGCTTGCCAAGTAAAGGGTTTGATGGTTTCAACTCAGTTACCCAATAGTCCATTTTCTAGATTTGAATTAGTAGAATTGGCTAACTTGAATCTATGATATAAGCTTTTCTGAATACTTTTGCTAAGGGAACCTCCTTCCTGAAGTGAATGTAACCAAACACCACACATCTTATAGACAGAAAATTAAGAATGTGCTATCGCTCTGGGGACTTGGTAGAAAGTAAAGCTGTAACAAGGTATTTTCACACTTCCATTTAAATCAGTGGCAAAACTCTTCCTGACCTCAAATGGGAACAGATTTTGATTACAGCTGTGTGGGAAAAGGTTTTCCTGTCCCACAACATTTCAAAATGTTTCCTGTTCTGCATAAGGATGAAATTCAGACCTTTCTGGATTCCCCCGCCCCCATGAAAAAAAATTCTAGGGCCACTCACTTGTCTAGGGTGTGGGAAACCCAGGCTCAACTCCATACAAGTCAGGCAACCTGGATCTCCCACATCCCTGGCGAATACCCTAAACACCCATCTATGGTATCTGTCTTTTCTGTTAGAGTTGTTCCATTTGTATAAATAATGAAATATTATTTGTGCCAGAGACTAATTCTATAGTTTGGTGGTTAGGGCACTTACCTGGGATTTGGGAAGATCCAGGTTCAAGTCCCTATAACTCCCACATACCTGGTGAGTGCCCTAAGTACTGGGCTATCCTGAGGTGGTGTTTCTCCCTCTCTTGAAATTTGATCCTGGACTTGAGAAGCCTTTCTGAAAAAAGTTTTGTTAAACTCATACATTTACACAAAGTTTTGGTTTTGATGAATTTGCATTTTCCCTACACAAAACAACTTTTTTGCAAAAATTTCCTGACCAGCTCTAATTTAGACCCCCAGTACCTACAGCCAAGATGAGTATGGACAACCATGAGGATGCCTACTTGACACAAGGGTGCCGTGTATATTTTAGTGCCACTTCCTGTGGGCTGGCTCACAGAACCTCTATTTCCTGGATGCATTATAGCACCTAGAAAAAAAAATTCAAGAACTGCTTTAGAAACCCCAGCCTAAAAAATATTTGCCAAATGACGAGCGCTAACTGTGGTTCCCTGCCAGTTTCACAACATTTCACTTTTTGCTATTGTGGGAGAAGGGGGGGGGTGTCAACTGTTGGAGCCGTCACCAGAGACAGTGGGAAATTTGATAAACATTACAACATTTTCCCAAAACTGAAAAGCATCTGTACAATTCACAAAATTCCTGTAAGATATGGGAAATCGATTGGATGTATGTAAATGTTAATTAAACTTGACCAAAATTACACAGTAGGCATTATTTCCTGCAAATTTTTAGTATTTCCATTATATAAAATTGTTTTCCAGAAGAATAAATGGACACTGGATTTTTCAAAAGCTCTCAATTGGCCTAATTCTCCTCCCATTGAAGTCAATGGGAGCGTTACCATTAATTTTGGAGGCAAATATCGAGTGATTTTGAAAATCACCTAAAAAGCTGTCCAAACACAAGCTAAAATCTGTGCATTTATATGGCACTGCAAATAGAGATGATACCTTTCCTTGACTAAAGAAGCTCCTGTATAAAGGCCTATCTTGCAAGGTGCTGAGCACATATTGAGAGGTACTGTATCATCGATCCATAGACTCTAAGGTTGGAAGGGATCTCATGATCATCTAGTCTGGCCTCCTGCACATCTCAGGCAAGAGAATCTCACCCCCACAGTCCTGTAATATGCCCACAACCTCTGACTGAGTTACTGAAGTCCTCAAATCTTCATTTAAAGACTTCAAGTTACAGAGAACTCATCATTTACCCTAGTTCAAACCAGCAAGTGACCTGTGCCTCAGACTGCAGAAAAAGGCAAAAAAAACCACCCAGCACCCCAAAGTCCCTGCCTATCTGAACTGGGGGGAAATTGCTTCCCAACACAAAGTCTGATGATTAGTTAGACACTGAGTGCATGGGTGAGACCCATCAGCCAGACACCTGGGAAAGCATTCTCTGTAGTAACTCAGAGCCCTCCCCATCTACGTGCTCATCTCCGACCATTGGAGACATTTGCTAATAGCAGTCCGGGATGGGCCATATGCCACTGTAAGCAACCTCAATCATACTATCCCCTCTATAAACTTATCAAGCTCAGTCTTGAAACAAAATAGGTATTTTCCCCAACTGCTCCCCTTGGGAGGCTGTTCCAGAACTTCACTCCTGTAACGTTAGGCTTGAAATTAGACTAAAGGTTCTAAGCTTGTTGGTGGCCAGTTTATACCCATTTGTTCTTGTGCGAACACTGGCCTTTAACTTAAATAATTCCTCTCCCTCCCTGGTGTTCAGCCTTCTGATGTATTTAGAGAGCAATCATCTCTCTCCTCAATCTTCCTTTTGTTAGGCTAAACATGGCACTGCGGGCAGCCATGCCTGCAGACGGTCAATGTAAACACGATCTCGTGGCCCGCCAGCGGATTACCCTGATGAGCCGCATGCTGCCCACAGGCCGCAGGTTGCCTACCACTGTCCTAAAGTCTCCTCTTGTAAGGAAGGTTCTCCATTCCTCTGATCATCCTAGTGGCCCTTCTCTGCACCTGTTCCAGTTTGAATTACTCTCTCAAACATGGGAGACCAGAATTGCTCAATATTCCAGATGAGGTCTCACCGGTGCCTTGTATAATTGTAGTAACACTTCCTTATCTCTACTGGAAATACCTTGCCTGATTCATCCTAGGATTGCATTAGCCTTTTTCATGGACCCATCGCACTGGTGGCTCATAGTAATCTTGTGAGTGACCAATATACCCAGGTTTTTCTCCTCCTCTGTCATTTCCAATTGGTAAGTCCCCAGCTTACAGCAAAAATTATTTTCGTTGGCCTTTAAGTGCATGGCCTTGTGCTTTTCACTATTAAATTTCATCCCACTTCTATTATTCCAATTTTCAAAGTTATCCAGATGTTCTTGTATAATGTTCCGGTCCTCCTCCATGTTGGTTATACCTCAAAACTTTGAGTCACCTGCTAATTTTATTAGCAGACTCCCACTTTGTGTGTCAAGGTCATTCATGAAAATGTTAAATAAGATTGGTCCCAAGACCAATCCCTGATGAACTCCACTAGTGACTTCCTTCCAGCCTCATAGTTAACCTTTCAGCAAGACACATTGTAGTCTCCCCTCCCAATGAGAATGGGAGTTGAGGACAGTTGGCTCTTTGCATTAAGTTACTTTGAAAGAAAAAAAGTTAGGAAGCAAAGAGAAAACAAACTGGTGAAATCTGCTGTAAATGAACATAATAAAAGGGCCAAAATCAGAGTTGTGCTGAATACCTAGAATCCTACCATTTGGTGTAGGAGGAGTGTCAGGTACTCCACGTCTCTCAAGATTTGGCCTAAAAATAATAATGCTCTTCATCAGATGAAACAGCTATTAAAACAACATCGCCATACAAAAGTATAGCAATCCCCATTATTCAGATAAATGCACAGAGACTTTAAGCAAGTTTACAGAGGAAGTGATATAATTTAAACAGGCAAGAAATCTGGACTCCCATTCAAACAAACTAGCTTACAGACCAACTACATATTTTCAAAGGACAGTGTGGACATGGCTGCATCACCACAAGAGATAAGTGTCATGGATTTTTATTCTGAATGACAAGCACTATACTTCAGAGATGAGAGGTGATGAATTAGTTAAATGCAGGAGACAGCCAGGAGAATTGGGAGATATAAGAAGCAGCAGCAAAGATATGCCAACAAACCTTGCCAGACACAAGAGCAATTAACCAAAGTGAATTTGAGAAAGTCTGCAGAGGAAAATGAAAGGGGATGAGGAGGGAAATGGCCCATCAGCACCAGTATATGAACTATGAGACAGCATGAGGTAAGATGGTGACGCAACAAAGGTAGGAGAAGGAAAGACATTTGAAAATAAGAAGCAAATTATAACAAAATGAAAGAGTGAACAAATAGATAAGGCAACATGGTGGTACTGTACAAGATAGACAATGGAATGTATAGGTCTGTTCAAAACCCTGTGGAACCATTCACGTAGAACATAAGAAAACATGGCATCAGTGTGATGGCATACCCGAGAGAGAAATTGAGCTGGAAGGAAGAGATAACTGGTGATGGGACAACAGCAGATGTTCTCCCTCAAGGATAATGATAACTGTATGAGTTCATACAGTCAGACAACACTGTGAGGAGGGGTTTTGTTTTGGCAACCTTACACAGATTCATTTTAGTAAACACGTCAAGCAACTGCAGAATCAAGAGTGGAGAAAGCTAGAGACAACCTCCATGTCCTGAGAAGCCTAACAACAAAGCAAACAGAAAGGATTGCAGAATTCAGCTACAATAATTTTACATAAAGTGAGGCAGGATCCTACACTACTAAAAAGGGCATTTTAATGTGATTTCATGCTAGGGTACATGCAGAGCCGTGGTAACTGCTGATCTTTGTGCCACTATCAAACATAGGCTTTGGGAAATATCTTATCTATGAGAATACCACTAAGTATTGTTATGTCATGCTTTTGAAAAGCTTTGAAGGAAAGAACAGAAGAGCAGACAAGCTGTTCTATGCTTCACCTGCTGCATGCACTTTGCAAATAAATACACTGCACCTTCCATTCTACCTCACAAAGGGAATTCTTCATCTCATCTTCCTTCTTGTTTGAAGTTGTTGAAATAGAAGAAATACAGCAGAATCGCAGACCAGAGGTTGTATTATGAAAGCTAGACAGTCTAAGAGCATATTAGCGTACTCCAAAAAGCAATACCACGTAAAAGACAAATGGCGTGGTCCGCATAGGTTTGTGTTTCCTGAGGGTTTTTTTGTTTGTTTGTTTTTAAGACTTACAGTTTTACGCCAAACAATAGGTAAACCTTAGCTGACATCAGTTTCACCAACCCCTTCCTATTTGTCACTTACAAAACAGGCTAACACCCTGACCCTAACAGTCTTTCTCCACTAGAAACATTGCCTATGGTTGACAGTGGATGTCAGTAGCAGATGAACTAGTGTTAAACTGCACATGTTGACCAGGACAATCATCATTCTGCACAGTTTCAGAAAATGTAGTATATTGCTCCAAGATTTCTCCAGATCCTTTTTGTTCTTAGTTCACTGGTCCCTTTTTTCACTCAGAGCCACCAAAATTAAGGAACAGCAAATTGAGAAGTGAATATGGGTAGAAAGCCACTAGGTCTTCCTGACACAAAAAATACTTTGAGATAAAACGGTAGCAGGCAGCCCTGATATGAACCTCTGAGCCTGGGGATAAAGTCCAAAAGCAAGAAGTTTCCTTTGAAAGTTGAACATGGTACTAGTTGTAACAAAGGAATGTTATGCAATACAGTGACAGCCTGATGTTCTCATCTCCCCACTGCTCCTTTGTAACAGGAAGTTATACTGTTAAGCAACAGTTCACCAAGCACAGAGTTTTTAAAGACATAATACTAATTTATCTCAGCTTTTATACCTAATATACCTTGAGTGTTATCTAGAATTCTAGAGACAGGATGACAAAATACCCATATGACATTAAAATATAAGAGATTGGTGTCTGACAGTCAAACAATAAACTAGAGGTGTAGTAACTCTTTCTTTCTTAGCATTCAGGGACCACGGCCATAGATTAAAGGACTTAATAAAACATAGGACAAACCAAGGGGGGGTGAGGGAGGTGACAACATCAACAAAAAGAGGACGAGCAAGGATAGTGGGGAAGTCTTCACAATACTGTAGATTCTCTCCTGTACAGAGTAGTGTAACTTTCTTCAGCCCACTCTCAGCCAAAGTGACACAAGGTGTGTCTGCACTGCAATGTAAGCCCAGGGTTCAAACTCAGGCTCAAGTCTAACCCCCTTCTATCTACACACAAATCGTGCTAACTCAGGGCTCAGATCCAGGTCCCAGGACTCCACAGCAGTGGAGGGTCCGAGCCGGAGTCAAACCAGGACCCAGTGTTCAAGCCCTATTGCTTTGCAGTGTAGACACAGCCCCACCGGACTCATGCTCTGGGAGACCACCAAAAGAATCACACAGTCCCATGAGCCAACTTCCTTTGTCCTCTAGACAGTCAAGTTGGTGGCCAGTCAAGTTTTCCCCCACTGCAACACAAACTAAGGGCTGGAGCAACCACATTTTGGGAAGGCACCAGGAAGTCTGAGATATGGCTGGTTGGACTCAGTCTAGGCACTGGAGCCCCAGGTTGGGACCCAGGGTTCAACAATTCCTAACCTGGAGCTACAAATGAGTATAGATGCTTAAGTCCTAGGTTAAGAAACTCAGGGTCTGCTAACTCAAGTTCTACTAACCCTTGGATTACATTGTAGTGTAGACATACCCTAAGTGAACCTCCCAACCCAAGTACACAGACTCGTGCTAGTGAGATTCAGCTAGCATACTAAAAATAGCATGAATGTTGTCGCTCGAGCCCACCCAACCCCTGGGCTTGAGAACCTGAGCTGCCAGCACCACAATGTCCACATAACCACTTTTAGCATGCTGGCTCGAGCCCTGCTAGCACTAGTCTGTCTGTGTGGGCTGTGAAGCTCACCCTCAGTTGCAGTGCAGACATGCCCTAAAATACGATGCATTCTGCAGACAGCCCATGAAGCATGGATCAGTGAATCTGGCACTCAGGTATGTCAGCTTCTGATTTCCAGTCAGCCAGACACCAGACTTAAGGGGGGAGGGGTTATCACCCTACAATATTTTACAGAAATAATGAGAAAGAGAGAGAGAGAACAAACTCTCCACCCACTGTAACTAAATTTAGTCATTCAAGCCGCCTCCCAGGTCAGCCTCATCTACACAAGTGTAAATTAGAGAGACAGATGCATAATCTGGGAAATTTTCCAGATTTATCATATAATAAAACAAAACAAAGAACTCAGTACTGGCTGCACTAAGAAACCAGATCTTTCTGCCTATAAAAATGCTACCAGCAGCACTGAAGATTATTGGCGTATACTTGGTATGGCGAGCAACTGTAGTAGAGAACAATTTGTGCCAGACCTAGGGCCAGCCAACTTCGTAGCAACCAATACACTAAAATTTTCTCTTCAACAACCACTGCATAGAGACTTTTCATTGTAGGAATAGCGCTTTGCCCAGACTGAGTGTGCTTGCTAGGCCTGACTCCCTCTGGGGCAATAAGAAAACTCCCAGCTTCACGTATTATGTAGCAATCCAGCATGGGTTAACTGATTTCAGGAAACAAATTCGGGCCAGTTTTTCTCCCTAAATAAATTTCATCATGGGAATCTTAAGGTGCTTGTTAGGGGCAAATATCTTGTCATACATTTCCTGAATGGCTTTAAAAAAAAAAAAAAAAAAAAGTGTGACATTCTGCTGAGATCTGCATTATTGTGCCCATACTCCAACACCAGCAGTTGCTTAGAGAAGATGACACCAGCTGAAAGTAGTTTAAGGGAATTGGTGTAATCCCTTTTTTGCTTCTTGACATACTTTGAGGATGGGGAAGGCATATGCTGAGGATCAAGTGACATCTCCCATTTTATGCGGTGCTAAGCCACTAAATCTCCACATAGTGGGCTGAAAATTCACTTAGGCCTGGGCTACACTAGTGGGGGGGTTGAACTAAGATACGCAACTTCAGCTACGCTATTCGCGCAGCTGAAGTCAAAGTATCTTAGTTCAACTTACATGGCCATCCTCACGGCGGCGAGTCAACTGCTGCAGCTCCCCCGTCGACTCCCCTTACTCCTCCTGACGAGGTGGAGTACGGACGTCGATTTGGGGGTCGATTTATCTTGTCCAGGTGAGATGCGATAAATCGATCCCCGATACATCAAACACTACCTGCTGATCCGGCGGGTAGTATAGACGTACCCTTAGTGGCTCTCCACTGCACAGAAATGCCTCCACCAGTGGTGTTTGCAGAATCAGCTATCACCCTATTTCCTCCTTTTTCCTCTCATCCCACTAGAGCCAGAGAATGAACCCCAGAGTAACTGCCCTTTTGAGATGGAATCATTTTTACAAACTACCGAGGAGAGTCATTTATTTTGAAGGGGCGGTGGGATTTTTGCTAACGGGACAATTCAATTAAGGTGGAAGTGGGCTATTCTCAATAGTTGACAGGAAGGGAGGAAAATAGCCCACTTCCACCTTAATTGAATTGTCTCGTTAGCACTGACCCCCCACACACACTTGGTAAGGCAACGCCCATCTTTTCATGTGCTGTGTATACCTGCCTCTGTATTTTCCACTCCATGCATCTGATGAAGTGGGTTTTAGCCCATGAAAGCTTATGCCCAAATAAATGTGTTAGTCTCTAAGGTGCCACATGGACTCCTCGTTGTTTTTGCTGATACAGATTAACACGGCTACCACTCTGAAACCCATCCCCTAGTGGAAATTCCAGTTGAAAGTGTTCAACTGGTTTCACTTTGCCAAGTAGCCCCAATTCCTGATGTCTGGAGCTGGAAGAAAAATGGAAAAACAAAAACAACCAAAAACCAAAAACAGGTTTGTGAAAAATGTTGGTCTTTGAGTAGTTGAAATGGAGCTACTTTTTCCCAAAGTTTCCCACATTTATATTTTTTGATCTGCAATTTCCTCTACCTTTCCAGCACTGAAGGCAATAAAATGAATAATGTTCAGGGTTGTTGAGTCTCTCTCTCTCTCTCTCACATACACTTTTTTCCTTTGCCAGTCGAACTTTTCAAAAGTTGAGGGAGTTTTGAAAGGTTATAGAATGGGAAAAACATAAAAAGATGACGGGGAGGGGGGGAATGAAAAAGAGAAACTAGATGCCATTCATTCAAATTATTGCATTTGTTGTACTAAAAGAGAAGGGAGCAAGGGGAGGAAAAACAAGGGAAAAACAAATATTTGAAGTCTTAAGAAGTGTTGGTTTTCAAAAATAAAAACAAAGTTCAATTGGAAATATAATTTTTCCATTTTCTTTTGATAGCACCATGGTTCACAGCTGGTTTGGCTAGCAAACCTACAGTCAAACAAGGCTCACATAGAGGAAAAATAAGGTGGAAAACAAAAACCAAAACCAAGCCAAAACTATCAGTTAGGTTGGGGGTCAAGAAATAGACACTGTTGGGGCATTCAGATAATTCAGTGACCCTTGTCCACACCAGATGTTGGTCTCCACTAATGCTTAAGTCGATCTAAGTTATGCTAGTTAAGTAATATAACATAGTCAATGTACCTTAGATCAACTTACAGCGGTGCCCACACTATGCCATGTCGATGGGAGACACTCTCCCAGTGACATAGCTTCCGCCTCTCATTAAGGTGGATTATAGAAGACATCGATGGGAGAACGCTCTCTCATAGACTTAGTGCGTCTTCACCAGACTTACTAAATCAAAGCCACTGCATCGCTCGCAGCAGCACCAATTTAGCCGCATAGTGTAGACATGGCCCAAGCTGGTGCAGGTTAGTGTAATTATTCCTCCCTATTCCACTTAATACCCATGAACACCAGGGGGATTTGGCAGGCAATGTTGCCTCTTCTATTCTACCTTGGTGTTTCAACCAGGGGAAGGCAGCTTTAGTAAATGCAGGAGAAACCACAGGAATTCTGCTAGCAGAGGCTACTGACAGTGATGGACCAGATAGTCACTAATCAACCCACCTTTCCAGCCATATTTTGTGGCTAGGATTTAGTGGAGAGGATTTTGCAACTGCTTTCCATCTCCATATTCCTGCCTCCACCTGATAGCAAACTTAGGAGCAGATGGCCTGAGGTAGAACAACAGAAGCCAACATTTGATTCTGGCCCTAAATTTATAAATGGCAGCTACTCCAAACCATACACTTGGCTCTTTCTAGCAGTAACATTTGAAGCATGCAGCATAAAACTATCTGGTCTCTATATGGCTCATGGGAACTTTTAAAACAGACCAGTATATATTTTTCTTTACCTTGTAATAAAGTTATATTACTCTTTGTGATGTGGTAGTGTGTGTGTGTCTAGCCTTCCTAACAACAAGATCATAAATAGTTCTGATTTTCTCTGTGTTTATAATATTTACTGGCTTACTAGAATGTCTACAGCAAGCTGAAAATGACACTTGAGCTGAGAAAGCTTTCCTCAGTGCACAGAGAAACTATAAGCAATGCAATCACCATTGGGTTTCTTGATGAAATATTCAATTCAAATGCAGCAGGAATTCCCATGAATCCCTGGAGTCTTAAACAAAATAAGAAAAATAGAATACTAAGAGTGTCTTGAATACCTTTCCATTCCCACAGATACCTGGGTCAGTGGGACAAAAACATCACTGTACACAGGGCCGGCTCTAGGATTTTTGCCGCCCAAAGCAAAAACAATTTTGGCTCCCCCCCCCTTATTTAATTACCCCACCCCCGGCCCCGCCTCAACTCTGCCCCTTCCCCAAATCCCCAGCCCTGCCTCCTCCCCCCAGGCTCTCAAGCCTGGGACGGAGGGGGAGCAGCGGCGCGCGAAATGGCCGCTCAGGATCTCCTCCTCCCTCCCAGGTTTGAGAGCCTGGGAGGGAGGGGGAGACCCCGAGCCACCGCGGCGCGCGAAACAGCTGATTTGCGTGCCGCTGCTCCCCCTCCCTCCCAGGTTTGAGAGCCTGGGAGGGAGGGCGAGTAGCGGCGTGCAAATCAGCTGTTTCGCGCGCCGTGGCAGCAGCAGCGGAGGTGAGCTAGGGCGGCCGGGGCACATTTTTAGGGGCGGCATTCTGGCGCTGGCTATGCCGCCCCTAAAAATGTACCGCCCCAAGCACCAGCTTGTTTTGCTGGTGCCTAGAGCCGGCCCTGACTGTACAGTTCCTTCTGCTCTCTGAAATAATCACATTTTTTTCAGTAATGAATACTGTGAACATTAAGACAGTGTTAACTATACTTTAATTTTCATCTCTGATGAGATTTCAGGGAGGCAGCATTGTCCTGTGGTAGAGCATTGAACTAAGTTCAGTCCCATCTCTACCACCAGCCTGCACAAGCCACTTAGCCTCAGTTTCCCTATTCGTAAAATGCTTTAACTTGTATGGACGAAAAGCACAATAAGTGAAGTATTATTATTATTATTTTTTTTTTTTTAAAAAAGAGGTCTATATAAGAATTGGACTTCAGCATGATCAATTTTTAAGCTTTTCCCATACTTAAAATTTAGGATCTGCACATGCATATTGCAGTTGCATATTCAGAAATCGGGTAGCCAGATGTCAAACTTATACTTGCAACATAAGTAGGCAATTTTTCAGAGAACTGTGATTTTGAAATGGGGGGTTTTAAGTGTTTGATGACACTAGAATCAGAGATCACATGACAGGAAAGGAACGAACTTCTGAAGCGAGGGGAAAACAGACTTACATTGTGCTGCTCCTCGGCCCCCATTTCAACCTGCTTGTTCTGCGCTAACCAACTCATTCCTATTAAGTAGCACAGCACCTGCCCTTTTGGGGGGGGACAAGTACATTCATATTTGGCGGTACCAACCCTATTCCAATTCAGGATGGACCTCACCGAATGATGATTGCTCTAAGCCAGAGATTTCCTGAAATAACGGCTTTCATTATGCTCTTAATTGATGTGATTTTTTTCCCTTCAAGATAGTTCTTTTCATTTTCATCCAGCATAAGTAGCATATGGTATGATACTTTGCTAAGGTATCAATGTCCTTTTTAAATGAACACCAGAAATAAAAGAGACATATAAAACATGAGGAAGTGGTGATTAAGTTACTGGTATCCAAAGGCTCCAACAGTTTATGCACATTTTTTTAAGATGATCACAATTTTGTAGCCATGAATATACATATGGCTTTAATGATGGCTTTGCCTCTTTTTAACTTGTCTTCCACCCTTTTTTTAAGCTACATTCTAATGCAGCATGACAGCCAGCCACATATGAAGGCAGAGAGTTGATTAATCATGGATAAGAATATTATGTAGAAAAAAATATTCAATGATTCACTCACATATGCCATGTATGGTCAGTAAAATTTAAGTGGAATAAAAAAATTACAAAATGGAGGCTTAAGATCAGACCGAGCAGGCACTGGAGAGGCATAAGGATGGGGATGACCTGACAGGAGTGAGCTAGATATTTCACACTATAAACAGAAAGCAAAGCACATTTGAGAACTGACATACTGTAGATTTTTTTTAAAGCAGTCATAATCAAGCACCCAATAATTTTGCAGATAGGGACATTTAAGACCAAGCTCCAGATATTGATCTGAATTTTGCTTCGGTTGGACATTATGAATCTGCAGAAGGAGCCTCGGTTACGATCTGATTGGTCCACACCAATCTCCAAGAGAAACCAAATTGGACCACCCACCACAAATAGGATAAAACGGCCTGTCTCTTTCAGCAGATCACTTCTCAAAAGCCAAATACACCTGGAAGGAATAAGATGGAGGTCCTAGGTCAGCCACCTAGGAGTCCTCCTAGTGATATCAAGTACTTATCTCCGATAGACTGTTAAAGGCGCCTAACTATTTTCCAGCAATTCAGATTACTCTCTAGAGCAACAGGAAAAGACTATAGTGAACAAAACGAAGCTGTGCAAAGATCTAGTGATAAATAACCCAAGAGAAATTCTGTGTAACAACCCAAATTAGTCATTTGAACACAACTTGAAACTGAGTACCTAATTAGTAAAGAAGTGTATAAAATTGTGTTTTAAAGACCGCCAGAGTTACTGTGTGTGTCTGTTTTGTAAGAAGCTCCAATCAAGATTGTTGTAAAGTATTTTTAAGCTGCACAGGTTACTGCCACTAACTAAGGCTAGGTCTATACTACCCGCCTGAATCGGCGGGTAGAAATCGACCTCTCGGGGATTGATTTATCGTGTCCCATCGGGACGCGACAATCGATCCCCGAATCGGCGCTCTTACTCCACCAGCGGAGGTGGTAGTAAGCGCCGCCGACAGAAAGCCGCAGAAGTCGATTTTGCCGCCGTCCTCACAACGGGGTAAGTCGGCTGCGATACGTCGAATTCAGCTACGCTATTCACGTAGCTGAATTTGCGTATCTTAAATCGACTCCCCCCTGTAGTGTAGATGTACCCTAAGATTGTAGAACACTGTACTCATATCTACCATAGTTAATGATCTCATACGGTCTTTCAAGTTAGGTGTAAATAGACATAAAATGAGACCAAGTGTGCAAGCTTTTTCAACTGCACTCTATACAGTCAGTCATAAATGTAGGAGTTTGATATTAACTAGGAGTGTTAGTCAGATCCTGGGTCTAACAAACATTCATAGGAAAACAGGTTTAAAAGTTTGAGTACTACAGGAAAAATGTTTAGAGCAGAACATGGACCTGTATGCAGTCTTCAATTGACTTGAACAAAGCTTTTGATAACAGAGAGGGTCTATGGGCTGTTCTACATAAACTGGGCTGCCCAAGAAGGTTCATAAAAATCATCCATCTGTACCATGACCACATGACAGTGCAAGTGCTCTCAAATGGTGACTCTAAAGCATTTGAAATTTTGAATGGAGTGAAGCAAGGCTGCATACTTACTCCAGTGCTGTTCAACTTGTTCTTTTGCCTGTGACCTCAGCCATGCCACAAGGGACTTGGACCAGGAGATATGCATCCACTACTGACTCAATGGGTCCATCTTTTAGCTTTGAAGACTCAATGCTAAGACCAAGATGCTGGAGAGTCTTCTCATAATTGATGGACTACCAACACTATAGCAGAACTGGGACGGAGACCTTGGTGAATTGGCATGTAAGGAGATTACAAGGCCATTTGGTCAACTAGTTTTGGATTGTTTTTTCTCTCTGTACGAGCAATCCTGGAGTTAAATAACCAACCGGCATAAGTGAGCCACATTGTGAAGGACTCGGTCAAAAATCTTAGTCACCTTCCCAAGATAGTAATTAAGTGTGATTTTATGTTCTGGTTATGTGAGTTGATTCTGAAAACCTAACTAGTTATATCAACTAACGTTCTAGTTCATCTTAGCCAAACCATTGTCCCTCACCATTTTTGCCTTCTTATAGCCTGTGCTAGGAATTCCTGTTGTTAAGGATAGTTAATAAAGTTTTATTAAACTAAACTACACTCACATTCTTTTCTTTACTGAAGCAATCAAAATTAACAGAGCCCTAAGAAAGGCGATACAGGTAATCAATGAAGCAGCTGCTCAACTAAAGTTTGTTTCACTCTTCAGATTCCTGGCTTGGCATGGCACGTTTTCATTTCACCTGCCAAAGAGGGGGAGACAGGACTCCTTCAATCCAGGAAGCTGCCTTCCCTTTTTATTGTAATCCCTAAATAAGACAGGAGCTAATGTTGATTCTTGCTGTACCAGAGTTGGCACTTCCCCTTTTCTAAGACCTGCTTTACATGCAAAGTTGCGCCAGTCTAACTAAAGGTGCATTTTTGGAATAGCACAAGACACTATACCCATATATCTGCTTAAAGCAGGCACAAGCTGAACCAAATTAATCAGCTTCAAGTTAATAAGCGTGTCCATACTGAGTTTTGCAATGGTTTAACTGAAGTCAGCTTTTAGAAGGTTTGAGAAACATTAAAAAAAAAAAAAAAAAAAGATGTTCAGTAGTTTAACTGAAGTTTACTCAGATTTCCTTGGACTAAAATCAGTCTGGAAATCACAGAACAGCACCAGCTTTTGAGAAAACTCTAGTACTTCCTTCTTCCAGTCAGGTTTCATACATTCCACAACAGAATTTCTTGATGGTGTTTCCGACACTACTTAAAGAACAACAATCACCAACATTTTTCAATGCATCAAAAAGTTGAGTTCCAATAGCAATTTTGAGTCTATTTTACTTGAACCCATTTTTATTAACTACCAAATTCCACAGAAATTATTCCTTTCTCCAGATGTGTGTATATTTCTCAGTGTCCTAGTCTAGTCTAGTCTGGGATCCCTCTAATGTCTCTCACTCTGTGTTTCAGAAGCCACCAGAACCCTACCAGAGAGGCAACACACGCATGTACCTCAGCCTTATATGTTGTAAATAGAAACAGTTATTTGCACTACACTATACCCATGTGATTCAGTCACCTTATGTTTGTTGTGTAGAGAGGAAAAGACAACACCTGGGTTCAAGATCTTAAAAGACAGTGAGACCTACAACGTTTGCCAAATTCATTCTTTGTACAGCAAGAGTGCACGGTCTATAAAAAGCCACAAACAACAGTTATGGTAGCTCATTTCACACTGATCAGATCACATTGATAATATGCTCGAGAGAAGAGTATCTGACATAGTAGACTTTGCTGAATGAGACTGAACTGTTGTTTTTAGTCTCCAGTGGAAGACAAGACATGCTCAGTCAAATTTATGTCATCTTAATCAGTTCCAACACATTAAGTGGTGAGTAAAAGAATTTTCCTCCTCCTCCTCCACTGTTCTAACTGAAAAATACAAAAAGAAGCGCTAATGTACAGAGATCAAGATGAGAATGTTAGAACATGTGTTGTGCATGCTAAAAGCAGTTGCATTGACAGTACAGTGCAACATACTGAATTCCCATAATGTACCCTAGCACAACCCTTTGTAAGACACAGCAAAATGATAGTGTGCTGCTATAATTTCCAGAGAAAGAATATTAAAGAACCTAGCCGGGATTCCTTGTTGTTACAATCACATACTATGCCACAGAAACAATATAGTAGCATCAAAGTAATGTTGACTGTAATGTGTTGCAGTAACACTGTTGCAAAGCATTAATGGCGAAAAGGTAAAAGACTATTGTTGAGCTAACAAAACCAAAATCGCATCAGCTCATACTACCTCTGCCATCTTATTTCAGCCTCCAAAATCTTTCATCCAGCTGTAGAGAAGGAGAGTAATTCAAAATTAAGAATGAAAAATAAGACACTGTCTCAAATCAATAAACCAGTTATAGCAAAAAAAGCATTATTAATTCCTTCCCCATGGAAACATGGCTATTTGCAGAGGAGATTGTGCTGAAACACCAGTTTGCAAGATAAATTCTGCTGTGTGTGAGACAGAGAAAGAGATATATAGACACTGTCATGTCCATAACACACACACATACTTGTATCTTCTCTGAAAAATCCTCTCCCTCAATTTAGCCTGCCTCTGCAGCAACCTCTCCATCTCTCTCTCTTCCCTTTTGTTGTCTACTCTCACTCCCTAAGCATCTTCATTCGGTACTGAGGCATGCTGGGATAATGCTAGTGTCCCAGACAAACACGTAATTGCCAACCCCACATGAGAATTTCCAGGCGTCAACCTATCCTGGAAGCAATGGTCCTCAGTGAACCATTTCATAACATCGCATGGCAGATGTTTTTGGAAGATGACAATGCACAATGTGACCATAGACACCAATCCCAAACTATCCTCAGGGACACTTCTCTGATCTTGTTCTTCTTGATGTCACCCCTGAGCAAAGGATGGGGCATCAGCTGCACCCACTGAGTGGCCCCAAGAGGCACTGTGCCTCTGAAGCACAATTCTATAGCCTTACTTCCCCAGGCATGCATGGACCCCACTCCCCTGGCCAGAACGTAGGGGTGCGGTCAAGTCCAGATTAACCAATGTGCACTCAGTGCATTTGCACAGGGCTCTCATCTCCACGGGCCCCACCGGCTACCCCCAAAAAACCCTAACAAGTAGAGTGGCACTGCAACCCTGTGCACCAGGTCAAAATGCCACTCACTCAGATTTGGCCCGGTTGTCTCCATCCTGGGCATGACAAAGGGGTGACCAGGCCAAACTTGACTGTGTGCTCCTGTGACCTGGCACTTGGCCCCCACACTTCTACCATACCCACCAAACCATCAGATGGCTCACTGAGCCCCTCCCCACTCCAAAGGTGTGCATTTCTACATGTACTACTACATGCATGTCTAAAGACCCCATCATGGTAACCTCTATTAGCATATAACATCTCTATGAATCATCACCTAATCGGCTCCATACCACATACCTCCCTCATGCCTTGTCAGTGTATAGTTTTCAGCATTTGCCACTCTGAATTTCCTGTATTTCGAATTCTTGGGGTTTCTTGTTTATTTTTGCTTAGTACAACATACTTGTGAGTTTCTGATACATACTGTCAGTCCTAATTCCAGTTTAATTAAATTCATTGTCTGGGAATTTATTCTACTAGTTTCTGATATGCCTTTTTCAGCTACCTGAAGAGTCCAACTATCTGAATATCTGTGGGGATTTTGGTGGAACCGGTACATGCTAATACGAGTTTAGGCAGTTCATTCTTGGTCTATTATGCAGGCTTTTCTAGCTGATATATGATCAGCTATCAGTTCTCGAGTCTCCATACATCTCAGTTCATCTGCCCAGTAGTTCCCTGATCAGGTATTCACAACAGATCAGGTAAACCCTCTTCCAGCAGAAACTGGAAAATTGAACACAGTTTGCAGTAAGCAATATTTGAGATGCTACAAAGCCGGATACAAAAATGGTCAGACACATGTCAAATGTAATTTTATAATGGGAAATGTGAAGCAATGCACAATTGACTTAAAAATAATGGACACAGTAAACTGAATAAAGAGAAATCAGAGTAATTGAGCAGTACAGTAGTGAGAGGACAATGAGCGGAGCTGGGTGAAAAGAAGAAAAGGGAAGTTTCCAAATGCTGGAATGCCCAGCTAAACATGGGATGAGAAAGAGGGACTTCACAGTAAGACTAGATGATGATATTCAGTTCAGTTCTGGTCACTACATTAAGAACATATTGTGCAATCAAAAAAGAGTAAAAAAGCATTAATCCTGGGAGTACACAGGCCAAGTTAAGTAAACAATGTAAGAGTCTATTGAGAAAAAAAAAGTTGTGGAAAATATTTAATGAATGGTTATTCAATGTGTCCCCTCTTTTTTAGAACAGTCTTCCCCCTTGCTGTCCATCAATCCACCTCTCCAAACCCATTTCTTTCAGCACTGCCTTCTTTCTTCTTCCCAAATAACTTCTCCTCTTTGTCCCCCAGGTCCTTTCCTGAACTATTATTTTGCATCATCATCTTGTTGCTCTCTGTCTTCTGGTCCATTACTACAAGAAGAACAGGAGTACTTGTGGCACCTTAGAGACTAACAAATTTATTAGAGCATACAGACTAACACGGCTGCTACCCTGAAACCTGTCATTACTACAAGGTTCTCTGAGTGAGATCACTAGCAGTAAAATGGGGTCAGCACCTTTTAGGTGTTTTCCCCCCAACTCTCAGGTTCAAGACCTTAGAATTAAAGCTTTCCAGTGTAGGAGAAGTGTCCTACTTTGTGTTTATAAAGCCTTGTATATGTCAACATTGCTATATAAAGGCAAGTGCAGATGTGCAACACAAAATTTAGGAGCTGAAATTGAAATACAAAGAAATTTCAGTATAGAAATAATTGTTCAAAGAAACACAGCACTCATAACTAACAAGACTCCTTTAGATCAACCGGAATTTGAAAGAGTGAAATTGTACCAACTGTTGTCAAGAAATTGACAGCTCATTGTTGGGGCATGCACTGGAGATTCTGCTAAATGTCTTGATACACAAACAAGATAATTTAGTTCTACCTTAATGGCACCTGCTTCATCTCTGCATGCAGCAAATAAGCCACTGGGTTTATGACACATATGAACAACATAGACAGATAATTGATGAAAATAGTCTGTTTAATGAATACGCTTGTGCCAAGCCATATGTGATTAATGCAGTGCAGTGAAACCTGGCAGTAACAGAGGACTTTGCTCACAAAAGAACTGGAAGTGTTTAGTGGTGCAATCAGATTCTACATTCCAGTGCTGGCTTTAGCTTCTGAGGCACCCTGACCAAATTAACTATATTACTGATGTCACTGCATTACAGTACCATGCTAACAACATTAGGGATTGTATGAACACCTGCTGAACAACCAACCACAAGATAATAAAAGTGATTCATTAAAATGAACCCCCTCCCCAAACCCAGAACAGGGCCTGTTCAGTGCTTGAGCAATTATTTTTTGCAATGAGAAAACTTTCACAGTGCCTTCAGCCCAACCAAAGGCAGAACAAGAGCCTATTCTTGCAACAGTTACAGCTAGATACACACAGATAAACCTGGAGAAACATCTGCGCCTTCGGTTGCTTACCCAAATCAAACTCTTGAGTCTTTGGAGATTCAGCTATTACTAATCCAAAATTGGTGATAAATTAATGAAACAAACATTTTTCTAAGTAATGCAGGTTTATGGTACAAATGAAGGTAAAAAGAAGTCTAGTGGTTAGAGCATCGGTGTGCAAGTCAGGAGGAAAACAGATTCCAATATTATGTATCTGGGCAACTCAGCCTCTCTTTGCCTCAGTTTCTGTGTGCGTGCAGGAGAGTCCAGCATGTAGGGCACTAACCTGGGACTCATAAGGCCAACCCTGTCACTCACTGTGCCTGTTTCCTCCCGCTCTCTTGGTATTTAGATTGTAAGTAATCGCTTATGGTCAGGAGCCTCTCTCACTGTGTGCAGGCACTGGGGGCCCCAGGTTTGGTTAGTGCATCTAGATGCTGTTGTAAATTGAATAGTATTTATCCACCATCAGGAGGCAGAGATCCTTGAACAAAGGGCTGCTGTGTAAATGCAAAGTATTGCTTGCCTGATGCATTGGAATGGAGCCTCTGTAAATCTATTGCCACACCAAGATAATTAACAAGCCTTCCAGGGAGAAAGGAGCATAACTGTTAATGGTGATCACCCCTCAGCAGGAGAAAACCCCCTATGGGGACAGTTATTTCTTCTTTATAAGATACTCATCCCCAGCTTCTTCCCCAGTTGTAGTGATAACTGCATGGAACTCACTTTTTGGTGATTTTCATAAAGCAATAAATATTGTCAGCAGAGAAAGTGTTCATGAAGTAACAAGTATTTCCACATAATTTACAAGTTAAAGTATCCCCAGTTTTGAAGTACTATTTACATAACACTAGATTCTAAATTTAAAGATCCCTGTTTTCCCACAAACCACAGGATTACTGGGGGCAGGGAAAGTAGAGTAAAATAGCAGCTTTGTAAGTGTCAGGGGGTTTTAACTTTATGTTGCAGGGTATTGCTAAAGCTTTTCAGGATTGTTTCCTAAAACAGGTATATATAAATAGCTCTTGCTCATTCAAGTAATCCCAATCCAATCAACAGGATTATAATCAATTATGGGGGAGGGAATTAGGTTCAAATCCATTTTCACTGAAGTTTCACCACTAACTTCAAAGGGAGCAGGAGCAGGCCCTAAGATAATACCTACCCTATACCACCATATATATCTGAGCCCAGTGTGGAGCTAAATGGAGCAGTGTAACACAACTCAGGACTCCCAGTCATGGAGAGACATTGGGTGTTCTCATTAACATCAAAACTCCCCTCTTCCTAAAGGCTATAAGTTAGGCCTTTAAACAGAACGACACTGAGCACAGCAAGAATTCTATACCTAGGATCCCCACCCAGATGCTATTTTCATCATCATCAAACTATAGCATGTAAAAAACTACCCCAAGGACAGGCCAAAACACATATACAGCCCTCTGGCTAAAATCCTTACTTACAGCCACCCTGCTTTGACTCCTAGCACCTTTCACAGTCAAGATCAGTAGGTTAAACATCTCTCCGCTGGGCTATCTGCAAGATAACAAGAGCCACCAGCCAAGAAAATCCAGTTTCTTAAATCCCATTGGATTCTGTGGTAGTAGGTCCCCCCGCCCAAGAACACAGTACAGGCCAAGCTACTTTCAGTTCAGTTGGGTTCTCCTCCACCCAAGTGCTAGTCATCCAGCCATCTCTAATTTTTCAGAATTCTCCTTTTTAAGGTTGTGTGGAGATTGGCCCGTTTGTCTGGAGCTAAATACAGTAAATTTTATATCTAAACATGCCATCTAAAAAGGCAAGAGTTGGAAAAATTAGGAAGTGTACAAAAAGATCCCAAACCAAGGAAGAATCAAAAATAAATGGGGGGGGGGGGGGAGAGAGGAAGAGTATAGCTGGAGGCGTCAAACATCAAGAGACTTCTAGCAGAGCGGACAATGGCTCAGCCAAGGATGAAGACAGACCATTTCACAATGGAATGAGAAATACAGCCACAGAGGATGATAAAATAATTCAAGCATTAAATGAATACTTACATGTTTACAACAGAGATGACTACCAATGTGTCAGCTGACACTGGCTGTATATCTACTCTTGTGAAAGAGTTCGGGGGCAGTCAGGTAAAAGCATTAAGCTAGCAGGAGCAGCTGAAGAGAAGGACAAGATTACTATAGAGTTTTAACTACTTCGGTGCTGCTGTTCAACACAGCTGTATCCAGTTAGGACCCATCTATTGTGTGCTGCATGGACCAGGTAGGTACTCCCATTCTCTTGGTTTCAAAGGGTCATAGATTTGCAGATGCACTCAGCACTGAGCTAACTCTGCTCCTACTGAAGTCAAATGGGGTGAAATCCTAGCCCCATTGAAGTCAATGGCAAAACTCCCACTATCTTCATTGGGACCAGGATTTCACCAAGTGCTTTATTGACTTCAATAGGGCTAGAATTAAGCACTTTTGAAAATCCCATCCTGGAAGCACAGCAAGGTTGATAGGGGAGAAGAGCTTTCATTGAAAGGGCAGCTACTCTCCAAGGGCATTCCAAGTTCACGCCTATGGCTCCAAGCTGTGTGACTGGCAGCATGAATACAGCAATGCAAAACAGGGATTACTTTTATTTAGAAACAAAAATTTAAATAATACCTCCCCAGAAAACTAGAACTCAAGTAAGTGTGTCTGTTACTTATTAAATACCAAAATACACTGAAATCTGATGCACTTGTGTGCATGCCAGAACAATACATTTCAAAACAGAACCTTTAACAAATTAAGTCTCTCACAATTTGGGGCATTATGTAGATGTTGACATTTCATTGCATAACTGATTTAGCTTTCTAGAAAGTCTTTGCCTTACATTCTTCCTGTCCCCTCCACATCTATCCCCATTCGCAATAACTCAAGCAACATGGCTGCAGTGCAGACAACAAGAGTTCGAGGAAAATATGGATTTCTTCTTGGAAGGGAAGGGAAGGAGGTTAGATCACCAAGGAAGAGAGGGAAGCTGAAAGTGAAGCTAAGCTAATGACATGCAGTGAATCATTTGATGTATTTAGCCTCTTTCACAGGGCTGCCCAGAGGATTCCGGGAGCCTGGGGCAAAGCAATTTCAGGGGCCCCTTCCATAAAAAAAAGTTGCAATACTATAGAATACTATATTCTTATGTGGGCCCCTGCAGGGCCCAGGGCAAATTGCCCCACCTGCCCCCCCGTCTGGGCAGCCCTGCTCTTTCAGTTTGTGAATTGTCCATGAGCACTTGGCAATGTTCTCAGATGTACTCCCAATTTGAAATTATTTTTCCCCGGCCTCATCTTCACATCTCAAACTCCATTGAAACCTGAGTCTATGGCCCCCAGCACCTTTCCTCAGTGGGCAAACATCTTCAGGGTCTCAATAGGGTGACCAGACATGCCGATAAAATCGGGACCGTCCCAATATTCAGTCGTTTGTCCCGCATCCTGACGGATGTATGGTCGGGATGCCATTTGTCCCGATATTCTGGCTCGGGGCTTTTTGGGGGGGAGGGGGTGCTTCGGCCTGCCCCCTCATGTGTCCCGATATTTTGTTCATGTAATCTCGTCACCCTAGGTCTCAAGGAGGCAAGGACAGTGCTGAAAACACGAGGAGATGTACACAGGTGAGATGCTTCAGTCTTATCACTACTGCATATGTGGTACCTTCACACTAGCCACTGCGAGTATGCGCCCACGGGATCTGGGCCGGTTTGTACTCAGGGCAGCTAACCCATGCCACTGCTATTCATGCTACCATGGTTACACTCCTATTTTTAAGCACACCAGCTTGGGCACAGCTACACAAGCTACGAATCACATCCCGAGCTCTAAGGGTAGATGTAGCCAATGTGTTAGTACCCATACAGCATACTGTATTTATTGGCACAGTGATTTTCTATTCACTTTGCTTCTGCAGAACCCAGTACCAGAACACTTACTCACACAAGTAGTCCTTACTCAGGCTAGTAGACACAATGAAGTGAGAACCTCTCGTTAGTAAGAGGTTACAGGAAAAGGACCTATGGTATATTCGTAAAACAAATTGAGTTGCCATTTGCCTAATAAGCACAGGCGCCGGCTTCCTCCAGGCCCCAGAGTGCTCAACCCCCTGCTCTTCTCCAGCCCCACCCCAGGTGATCATGTAGAGACTATTTTATAATGCATATACACAAGGGAACCAAATTAAGGTTGCAGAAGCAAGGATGACACCAGATAATTTTTGAAGCAATCCAAACATTGTTCTGCTTTACAAAGTGATGGAAATTTGAACAGATACAGCATTTCTACCTTTTGCAATGTTGCCAGACGACACTTCTTTCCTATTGCCCATGTTAACACATTCAATCTTACTAAGCATGATTGCAAAAAGAGGTACACAGAAAAAAAGATCACAAAGCAAGGATTCAACTCTGAACAAGTCTTGCAGGATTGGGCCTGAAGCATACTTCATGCAGTTCAAGTTCACTGCCAGCAAAAGCTTTGAGATTTTTAAGATGAGAAAGGAAAGGTATTTCACGTAATCCTCTGAGTCACGGGGCAAATAAATATTTGTTTTCCCACTGTAAGCCATTTATGTAGAATAAGATCCTTTATGTTGTAGATCTAATCATATTTATCTGTGGGAAGAGCTACCTTGAAATTCCAGTCATGTCTGTACATCCTGTATCTGCAGAGGCATTCACAGACTCATACATTATTTTTATCCCCGTGGTGCTCTCTTTTTAGTGCAGAGTTCCACCTTTTTTAAAAAGGAATTTTCTTCTTCTGCAATTTCATCTCATGTTATTTTGTTCAGAAAGGAGACGGAAGGTTCTGCAACTGGTGGGAATATAAGCTTCAAGTCTATCACTATTTCGCTACATTGCAACCCACTTTGACAAAGACCTAGGCATTCTCAGCAGATCAGGTTTTAAATAGGACTGGCTTCTTTTAAAGAAATCACTCAAAAGCCTGGTTCAGAGTTATTTAAAGTGGTTGGGATTTTATAACCCTATGAATACAGCACATTGCAACTGCTGAACTTTAAAAACACAAACTAAAAAGTGGGTACAAGAAACTGCCATCTGTCCCTCTAAACAATTATCGTCCTGCCATCTGCCTGTACACAGGATAATTTTTTTTGCTGTTGATAATATCTGATTGAAGAGGCTCTCCCCCTACAGACGCAGAGGAAAGGGAACCATTAAAAATGCTGATTATTCTAGTTCTTTTTCTCTATAAAAGTCTGTCATTTCAATTGGATCTTTACATTTTATACTGTTGGTATAGATCTAAAGCGCACACGGTATCATTCGGTCCCAATAAATATTTAAGTGACTTTTTTCCAATAGATCTCATCTGTTAGTTATAAAATCCTGATTGCAACTGGCTTTAGGCTATTTATGTGTGCCGTTTATATTTAAGAAAAGTAAACTAATTAAATTGGCCAGGAGTGACAATACCTTTCATATTTGCTTTGGACTCTCTTCTCTGCTTTTGTTTCCCTCTCTCAAAGTGTTATTGCTCAGTAGGTGACCAATATAAACAGGAGTAAACCCTCCCCCCCCCCGGCCGGATACAGTTCTATCATACAGAGGGGGGGGCAGAGTTTGGGGAGACTGCACAAGGGGTCATCACCATCGGCAGAGGCCAGCTCCAAGGAAGCTTCTTTGTACAGCTGGGTTTGGTAGGAAGATCAGGGATGCAGCCAGTGGATCTGTCTCTGTGGATCCACTGCCCAATGACCTTTGCAAACTGATAACTTATCCCTGGATATTTTGGGAATGCTCTTGCCAGGTCACCACCCTAGCATTCATGTCAGAGGTCACAAGACACTTTGTAGTCTTTTGGGATGAAAAGCTGTACAGGGCCGCCCGGAGGGAGGGGGGGCAAGTGGGGCAATTTGCCCCAGGCCCCCACGAGAATATAGTATTCTATAGTATTGCAACTTTTTTTTAAATGGAGGGGGCCCCTGAAATTGCTTTGCCCCAGGCCCCCTGAATCCTCTGGGCGGCCCTGAGGCTGTATAGAAACATGCTGCCAGATATTAATTTTACACTATAAAGCCTTAATTACATCTTTGCTTAGAGTATGCCTGTCGCAATTATGCTTTGCTTATTTCATTAGTGCAATTACTAAATTATTAGTAGAGTACATTTATAGGGCCCAATTTCTGCAGTCCAGGAGCACCCAAAAACTCTCACTGAAATTTAAACATACTGAAAGGCAATGTAGATATTTCATTTGTGTTCAGCCTCTTCCTCTGCAGCATAGGGCACGGGTCACTTGTAAATGGCGACTTCTCTGTAACTTGGAGTCAGTAACTCAGCCAGAGGTTAGAGGGTTAGGAAAGAGATGGGTGGGTGAGGTTCTTTGGCCTGCCATATGCAGGAAGTCAGACTTGATGATCATGATGTTCCCTTCTGACCTTAAAGCTGTAGGGTTGCATGGAGGAACATCCGGGGGGGGGGGGGGGGCACGGTGGGGCCTGGGCCAGCCCTTCATGCCCCCAGCTCTCAACCCTGTGCATGGCCCCATCCCCAGCCTCGGCACAGCTCCACTTCTGGCCCCATGTCAGTCCCCAGCCTCAGCCGCAGCTCCGTTTGCAGCCCAAAGCTGAGGCTGGGGGCAAGGCGAGGGGCGGAGCCACACCTGGCCATGGGCCCGGCTGATGGCCCCCACCACAGCCTGGCTGCAGCTCTGCTCCCATCCCTAGACTCTGCCCCTGGCCGCGATCTTGCACCTGCGCCCAGACCCACCCCCAGCTGCAACTCCAGCCTCAGCCCCCTTATCCCTATCCGCATGCCCACTTCTGGCCCTGGCTCCAGGGAAGGGTGCAGACAGAAGTAAGGGGGGGCGTGACCCTCTTCTCAATCTTTTCCAGTGGCACTACAGTATAATCTTTTTGATGCAGGATGACCAGAACTGGACATAGTATTCAAGGTGGGGGCACATTATGGATTTATATAGTAGTAGTATGATATTTACGGTCTTATTTTCTATCCCTTTCCTAATAGTTCCTAAAATGCTGCGCATTGAGCGAAAGTTTTCAGAGAACTATCCACACTAATTCCAAGATCTCTTTCTTGGGTGGTAACAGCTAATTTAGAGCCCACCATTGTAGATGTATAGTTGGGATTATTTTGTCCAATGTGCCTTACTTTGCACTTATCAATGTTGACTTTCACCTGACATTTTATTGCCCAGTCAATCCTGTTTTGTGAGATCCCTCTGTAGCTTCTTATAGTCTGCTTTGGACTTAATTTTGTATCACCTGTAAACGCTGCAAAATTATTTGTGTGTGGCGAAAATACCCTGAATTTCATTTCTAAATCACAAACTGGGAAAGCAGAAATCCAGAATGTAGACTTACCATTCATAAAAAGGAGGTGGTGGAGGGACAATACAGAAAAGGCACATACCGGCTGTATTTTGCAAGGCATGTGTTTTATTCATAAATGTACACTGATAAATAATGCACGTGAAGTGGTATATAAAGGAAACCAACTAAAGAACTCGGCAGCAACAGTGGTCATGCTGGACTCTGCTACTGCTGTTTTGCTAATTGGTAGGTCTCTGTCTTTTGCAAATATTGCTGCAGTAATAGACTTGAAAGCAGGCAACTGAGCTGTTTTACTTAAGATCGGTGAAGTGACAATGATCTTTGCAAAAGGCTCTTGGAAAGAATAATTCAGCAGAGCACGCAAGCCCATTGTGTAAATAGTTTCGAAATCAAGCTTCTCACAGTGGCACATGCAGCAGTTCAGTAGGGGAGAGATTCACCACGATGCTCAGACTGCTCTGCCTCACTTGGTGGACGGAGCAGCTGTAACCCTAGCAGAGTACCAATGAATCTGGCCCTACATACTTAACAGGGTAGTTTTATCTGTATCTTATTTCTGAACTGCGCAAATATTTGAAGTTGGTATTTGTGAAAGAAGCTGGATCAACAGGCCTGGTCAATGAGGTCACTCACACATCACAAGTAGCGTCAGTTCACGTTTCCACCACTACATATTAACCATGACATAAAGGAGTGGACTCGGCCTGCAAAAGATGAAGAGCTACTTTGCCAGTGTAAATAATCAAAGAACGCAACAAAGGAATTCAGCACTAGAGATGGGCAACAGCAGGACCACAAAGGCCAAGGTCCGAACTTCACCAAGGTGTGTGGAGGGGTTAGATTAAAAGGGGTAGGTTCTGGCCCATCCTTGTTAGATTATACAAAAGTGTCACAAATTAATACATTCATCCAAGCCCCAAAAGGTGTGGATTATGAGAGCTTGCCTGTCTCCCAGTGGGACACCCTGCCACAATCAGTAGTGGCACTCAGGTTAACAGCCCCAGATAAGGCAGTAGCGATCACTCCCAACTTTATGAAACCGCCCAGGTAGGTTTCCTGCAGGAAATTGGGACTGATCAGGGCTCCAACTTCACATCTCAGGTGAAGCGTGAGCTATGTTCCCTCCTTCAAAAACACCAAGACTCTAAGAACATCAGCATAACATCTGCAAATTGACAGCCTGGAAAGATTTAACAAGACATTGAAGGAGATGTTTCAGTGGTTTGTCAAGATTAAGCCTAGGCACTAGAACCCATTCCTCCTGCTGCTTCCATTTGCTCTGTAAGTGGTATCCCCAGACTTTAAAGGGTTCAAACTGCTCTACTGATACCAATCCTGGGGAATCTTGGATGTGTTGTGAAAAGGTGGTGGGGAACAAGATGGACGCGCTTGGCACAACCCAATATATTACACCTCTACCCCGATATAATGCGACCCGATAGAACACTAGGGTTACCATATTTCAGCAAGTAAAAAAGAGGACGGGAGGAGCCCCGCCCACATCATGCCCTAGCCACGCCCCTGCCCCTCCCATTTCCCACCCCCCCAGAACCTCCAACCCACCCCCCGCTCCTTGTCCCCTGACTGCCCCCTCCTGGGACCCCTGCTCCTAACTGCCCCCCCAGAACCGAACCCCACCCCCTACCTAAGCCTCCCTGCCCCTTGTCCCCTGACTTCCCCCTCCTAAGACCCCCCACACCCTAACTGCCCCCCAGGACCCTACCCCCACCTGTACCCTGACTGCCCAAAACCTTATCCACACACACCCCAGAAAGCCCCCCCCCGAACTCCTGACCCCCCCGTCTCTTGACTGCCCCTTCCAAAACCTCCCTGCCCCTTCTCCGACCCCCTGGCCCCCTTGTTGTTGGCCTTTGCCTAACGTCTCTGTGAGCTTGCTCAGGAACAGCCGGAGCCGTTCGTCCCGGCACGCTGGGGAGCGGGGGAGGAGCTCCAGACTGCCGGAGGCGATCTGCGAATGCAGGGAGGGAGGGAGTGATCTCTGCTGCAGGGGAGAGGAGGAGGGGGAAGCGGAGGAGGGGCTCTCTCTGGCTGTCAGAGCCCCATGTAAGTGGCACCATCCAGCTGGCTGCCCTGTTAGCCGGGCGCGCTCTGCGGGGGTGGGAGAAGTCCGGACATTTACAAATTCCTCCTGGACGCTATTTTTAGCTCAAAAAGGCGGACATGCAA
The DNA here is from genome assembly GCF_027887155.1 of Malaclemys terrapin pileata. Lineage (NCBI taxonomy): Eukaryota > Metazoa > Chordata > Testudines > Emydidae > Malaclemys > Malaclemys terrapin. The sequence goes on along the minus strand of NC_071513.1, from coordinate 13,930,487 downwards.
CACCTTGTTCACACGAGCGCTCAGGCATTTCAGCCAATGCGCACCAAGCGTTAATCTTCTCGCCGAGGTAGAGTACCAGGAGCACTCTAGCCCTGGAGTCAGAGCGCTCTACGTGCCTTGCCAGTGTGGACGGGTAGTGAGCTAGGGCGCCCTGGGCTGCTTTAATGCGCTCTAACTCACAAGTGTAGCCAAGCCCAAAAGCAATGGTCTGGTGGCAGGTCCCATTAGAGATGTTTAGACAAACAAGCCCAAGAGATTATGAGATCAAAATACCCAGCAGGAGGAAGGAAATTAAAGTTTACCATGGAAAGTCTTCTCAAGCCATGGAAGACCTGGCAAGCTCTCCAAATAAACTCCAAACCCTAAGCTAGGACCAAATGTAACTGCTTGCCTGGAACCTTGACCCATACTGCTAAGTGAGGCCCTTTCACTGGATCGGAGGATCCAGCTGGTGCAAATAATCAGAGATTTCATTCCAGTATGCTCCACAAGTCCAGAAAAAACATGTGATACAACATCATCATCTGGAAACAGCCTTGGGGCAGCTACTTAGGGAGAATCCCCAGGCCTTACCAAAAAGGATGTAGAACACAATATGAGCTGTTCAGGCCATGCTGAGAATGGAGGTCATGGAGGAGTCTAAGAGTGAAAGGAGGCAGCCTACACTCCTGGTCCCCAAAGCAGACAGAGTTGGGGGAGAAAAATGTGTTCTCAACCCCTTTTGGTCATTTCCATTTTAAAACTATGCTGTTCAACCTGCAAGGCTTGTACTGCTCAGCCACAGGAGGACTTAGCCAATGGCAGCCTGGCTACCAAGGGTAAAGGGCAGCCCACTGATTATCATGAAGGGGAAGGCCTCACTTTGGTGGTTCCAGAATCCATGAAGTTAGGAGCAGAGTTTCCCCATGGATCACCGGCCCCCACATCTCATGCCTTCTCTGTGGCTTGCCAGACTGCTGCCCTTCCCCCAAGGGCAGCAATAGAAATGAAACTCAGTGTAACCTCACAGCATTTCCTGAGCCCTTTGTCTGCCACCCATGGAATTTTCCCATGGGAAGGAATGCTGTGGCCACAGCTCATTAAAAATCATGCAAGTTCTGTTTAATCTTTGAGCAAAGGAATGGACTTCCACAACCTTAAGGCTCTGATTCTGAAGGCTTTTTCTCCCAGATCCCCACCCTCCCCCAGACTTTTAATGTATCTACTTAATTGCAGCAGAGTTCAAAGCCATGTAAAAAACTCTTGAGAACATGAACTACAAATGTATTTGAAATATAAAGCTGTTAAAATAAAGAGTGGGAACAATTGCAGACATCTCAGTTTGTTAAGCCCTTTATGACAATCAATGCAAATTTGTCATACTGGATGTTTTTTGATAAGAGCAGTAAATCATTTCATACTGAGCAGTCCAGTCAGGACATTCTACCTACACTTCATTGTTAATTCTCTAGCTGGTTTCCAATATGCAGCAGTCCTCCAGGCTGTAGCCTATCAGTTCCTTACTTTCTATTTTCCCACATTCAAAATGAAGCATTTATGCAAATAAATCGTGTTCATCTTCATATCGCAGTGGGAATCCTTACGGTTCCAAATCTACTCCCCTGCACACCTTCCTAACATATGTCTTTAAGATGCACTTATCTCACAATACCATGAGTAAGCATGCAGTCTGGCAGATAAACTTCTATAAGAGGATTATTAAATCTTTACATTTTGTCTCTGCACAGTTAAATTTGCAGTGAAGTTTGTCACAAAGTTCCAGCACATGGAACATTTTGTCCTCTTTATCACGCCACATTGGACTTACAGAAAGCAGTCTTTACGGTTATTTAACCCTTTGCATGATCTCTGCACTTTCTTTTCTGGTTGCCTACCGTAGCTGGGTGATGATCTATTTGTAGAATAAGGGCAAAATTCTGTGGAGCAATCTGTGCATGGAGGAAGAGAATGATAATAGAAAGGAGGCAAAAGGAATCATGCAGATTTTAAAGTAGAATTTTGCCCTAAAAACAAAACCAGCCCTTAAACTAGGAGAGGAAAAATATCCAAAATCATCATTTTTCCTCTGGTCTCCTTGCACTCCCCTGCTATTACACAAATTACTTTCAAAAATCTCTGAGAGAGCCAAGGAATATCAGGGATCTCTACTAACACCTTCTATTTCCATGTAAATGAAGTGCAGTGGCTTTATAATTCATTAAGGCTAAAATGATTTCCGCTTGTGTCCAGCCTGAGCAATTGGGCTGGGTGCCATAGAACTCCTCATGTGGAAATGGGAGGAGGAATCCTCCCTCAAGCTGTGAAATGAGGGACGGGGGGGGAGGGGGGCTGAGTGGGGCTGCTCTGTGGAGTCTACTCCAGCCTAGTTAGGTACTCCACACACACTGCAAAACATCTCCCCGCATTCCATAACCTTCTTTGGGCAGCAGATATGCACCAGCTGTGCTACCAAAGAGACCTCTGAGCTTGTGAGGGGACGGGGACAGTAGTTACTGCTAAATGTCATTTATGGAACACTTTTGCTTTCTGAATCCTTATGGTTATCTAGTGTAGTGTCTAATGAACCCACAAATGGGTTAAATAGGTACCTACAGTAGCAACTACTGAGAACATGTCCTGCCATTCAAGTATGACCATCCCCTAAGAGTTGTTCTGAAAGTGGAATGCTTCTCTTTTATGTTTCATTGGCTGCAAAATACTCACTCAGTATCTGCTAAGGGAGCTTAGTGGTTTTTCATTGAATTCCACCCATTGAACAGAAAGTAGCTAAATTCCAGTTCTTGTGCAGAGGAATTAATCTCTCTGCAGTTGTTTGACTTCTAATTGTGCTCCTATAATCTGAAAAGCAACATTCAGCCAAATTCAACCCTGGAGTAAGCAGATGCAGCTCCATTGACTTCAGTGGAACTGTGCCTTGCAGTGTGGCCATTTTACCTCATATATATAGTACTTGTATGAGAGAAGCAGTAAGAAAAAATGTGTGGAATAGAAATACATTTGGACCTTGGTCTAAAATGAGGAACTCTTGAGGGGTATGACACCTGGGGAGACTGGGCAATTCCATAACCTGCCCCTAGAGGAAGGATGGTCCCATAGTTAGGACACTGCCCTGGGACTTGGGCCTCCTGTGTGACTTTGGGCAAGTCAGTTAGCTATTCTGTTCCTCAGTTCCCCTCTATGAACTAGGGATAATAGCACTGCCCTTCCTTACAGGGGTATTGTGAGGATGAATACCTTAAAAGATTATAAGGCACTCTGATACTATGGGGACCATAGAATGGTACTTATAAATGGGAATAGCACTTAGATCTCCATTTGGGGGGGGGGAGGGAAAAATCACAGCTAGTTAACACTAGGTATATTTATAATCGGTTTATTTCCTTCTTTCTTGAAAAGAACGCTTGAGCTCTCTTTTCCCATTAGGCTTTGAGATGGTTTAACTGCGAGTATTATTTGTTAAAAGAGCAGCAGCATAAAAGTAAACCAAGCTGCTAGGCCTGTCTCTCTTTGGTGTCTGTAAGGCACTGTATATAATCCAAGAATAAGGCCATTCCCCCATCCCCCACTAACATTTGTGATAGAATCGTTCCCCACCATTGCACATACACTTTCATTGGTTTATTGCATGCCTGCCATTTTACACTCTCAGATGGAGGTGAGGACACAACATCTCATAGGGTGGGACCTTCATTGTCTCTATTGGATACTAATCAGTGCACAGAATTGTATATATGGTCCCAGCTTTTCTGCAGTTAGTGGTGCACCAGTTCATGCAATCTTAATTTGCAAGAATAATCCCATAAATTTCACAAGGATTACACCTATGAGTAAGGACTACTCGTGGAAGTAAGGGTAATATGATCAAGTCAAATATTAATAATCTTTCCAGCGTGACCCCCCCTCCCCCATCTGTAGTCAGCCAACCATCAGCCTGGGTGTGACCGTAGTCTCTTGCTCTTGGGTGCTTGAGTGGGAGCGCCCATTCCTGGACATGCTCACTGTTCCCCACAGGAGTTGAGCTAACTCCCAGGGTCCCATTACCTTCAGTCCCTGGCACTACTTCTCAGGTCAATGGTGCCAGAACCCAGGTGGCCAAGACCCCCTCCCCCTTTTAACATGGGCATACTTTGGGGGCAGGCCTGGTCCCCATGGTGCCCCCCCAGACACTTTTACAAAGGTTCCAGCGCTCTTGCCTCAGGTCCAGCTACAGGGAGAGCAGACATCCAGAGCCCCTCTCAAGGCTGCAGTGTCTGTCTTCCCTAAAGAGAAAATGGAAGGCTAGGCTGGGCTCCCCCTAGCTACTGGGCTCCATAGCAGCCTCTCCTCTTGGACAAACTTCGTCCCCTGCTCTGTGGCCAGCTTCACCTTTCTAAGATCCCCTTCTCCCAGTACAGTATGCGCCACAGGTGTGCCTAACTGGCACTGCCTGAGTGCAGGGACCCTCATTTGGCTTGCTGTCAGAGGGACAGTGGGTGGGTCCCATCATACCAACCTCTAAGTACAGATTCAAGGAGAAGCAAAGGGTTACCAGATGCAGGTTATAATAAAGAAGGGCTCAGAGGAAGGGCCCATTTCTGGTCTAATCTCTCATAATCTAAAAAAACAAACAAACAAAAAAAACCCTAACCTATATCATAAATCATTGCTCTGTTCTTTCAAACAGTTCAATTGACTCACTGAATTTTTTCACATGAGTGAAAAATTCAACATGGTTAAGTTCCTAAATAGATTATTGTTAATATGCTATTACTGAATGCTGCAAATTTCGCAGCCTTAAAATAAAAAAATCCTACAAACATGGTCTCTTCTCAAAAATCTTATCCCAAAAGATGAGAAACATAGATCATGAAAACAGATCAAAAAGGGGAACAAGGACTACACTGAATAAACAACGTGAGCCACATCAGATTCCAGTAGAGAGCCCAGTATGTTTTAAAGCACACAAGGCATTTTAATAAAAGCCTTGCAGCAAGAACACAAAATAACATTTTAATTCAATCCCACCATCCCTTCCCAAAATCATTGTCATTATTATTTATTTATTTTAAGAGAAATGATAGGAATTCAAACTAGGTTTCTAATCCTCACAAAGGGTTCAGTCCTGCAAGACGCCGAGCATTCTGACATGAACCAAGTACCTATGTGCATGTTTAACTTTAAGGAAATGGGTAGCCCTGTGACGGGTTGGATCACAGAAACCCCCTTGGGAGCTGCCACCAGATGTGCAAAGACTACCCCTGCTCCTGTTTTCCCTGCCAGCTCAGGACTCCAGCACCCTGTCTTGCTGAGCCAGACACTCCCGTCTGGCTCCAGACACAGACCCAGGGTCTGAATCACCTGTCCCAAAGCTGCAAGTTTACCTGAAAACAGCTCGCAGTAGCGTGCTTGTCTTTAGCACTCAGATGCCCAACTCCCAATGGGGTCTAAACCCAGATAAATCCGTTTTACCCTGCATAAAGTTTATGCAGGGCAAACTCATAAATTGTTCACCCTCTATAACACTGATAGAGAGATATGCACAGTTGTTTGCTCCCCCAGGTATTAATACATACTCTGAGTAAATTAGTAAATAGAAAGTGATTTTATTAAATACAGACAGTGGGATTTAAGTGGTTCAAAGTAGTAACAGACAGAACAAAGTAAGTCACAAGCAAAATAAAATAAAATGCGCAAATCTATGCCTAATCAAACTGAATACAGATAATCTCACCCTCAGAGATGCTTCAGTAAGTTTTTCTCAGACTGGACACCTTCCAGGCCTGGGCACAATTCTTTCCCCTGGTGCAGCTCTTGTTGCAGCTCAGTTGATAGCTAGGGGATTCTTCATGATGGCTTCTCTCTCTCTCTCTTCTCTTCCCCCCTTTATATATCTTTTGCATAAGGCGGGAACTCTTTGTCTCTCTGGGTTTCCACCCCCCCTCACTGGAAAAGCACCAGGTTAAAGATGGATTCCAGTTCAGGTGACATGATCACATGTCACTGCAAGACTTCATTACTCACTTGCCAGCACACACATATACAGGAAGACTCACAGGTAAATACAGCCATCTGCAGACAATGGGAGTCATCAAGATTCCAAACCATCATTAATGGTCCACACTTTACACAATTACAATAGGCCCTCAGAGTTACATTTTATATTTCTAGTTTTAGATACAAGAGTGGTACATTTATACAAATCAGATGATCATACTCAGTAGATTATAAGCTTTGTAATGATACCTTACAAGAGACCTTTTGCATGAAGCATATCCCAGTTACGTTACATTCACTTATTACCGTATTTTCTCTAAAACCAGCTCAGTTACATTATATTGACTTATTATCAAGTTTTTATAAAACCATATAGACTGCACAACGTCACAAGCCCCATCGACTTTATCATTGAACTTTGTAACAAAACTTCACTGCTGCTTTAGTGGGACTACTTACAGAGGCCCTTGTCCTGCACCATTAATATTAAGGCAGGGCTTCTCAAACTGGGGGTCATGACCTGCTTGGGAGGGGGATTATTTAGGTTATTAGGTGGAAGAGTCATGAGCTGTCAGCCTCCACCCCCCAAACACCATTTCACCTCCATCATTTATAATAGTGTTATGAATTTAAAACACTTTAAATATTTAAGGGGGGGGGGTCGCACTCAGGGGCTTGCAGTGTGAAAGGGGTCACCAATACAAAAGTTTAAGAACCACTGCATGAAGGGAAGCTTTGCCATTGATTTCAAGCAGTGTAAGATCAAGCCCGTGATGCTTAAAGTTAAGCATGTGCTGAAGTGCTTTGCTGCATCACAGCCAGAACACTCAGCACCGTGCAGGTTCAAACTCAATGCAACCATGCGTTAGTCCTTCTTATCTTACAAGACGTATGATAAAGTAGTATGTACATATTCTAAGTGCAGTGTTAGCATGGCAAGGCTAATGGTCTACCGCTGTAACACTGAATTCCGTTGTTAATCTTTTGGGAAAGTAAGGATGTGGTTTAAGGGAAACACAAATTTACCAAAAAAAATTTTTAATTAATTTACCTTTTGGCTAAGACAGAGGCACAGTGGGATTGTTGTCCTAATTGGTTATAAGAAATGCCACGTTCACACCATTTTGCCTGGAGGTTACAAGATTTTTTCCCCATTATAACAAGAATTCATAGGCTGAAATGAAAGGAGTTTGGGCAGTAAAAAAAAAAATACATACATATATATCTCCACAATTAGAGGCAAGTGAATAGAGGGAAAAGAAGCCTGTGAATATTCATTTGAATTCAAAACTACATTTCAATTTGAACAAGTCTGCAATCCTTTCATCTTCTCTCTTCAGAGATTTGTGTGTTCAGCCTTTACTAGCACATAATTCATAAAAAAAGTGGAAGCTGGAATATTCATTGAAAGCAAATTTCATAATGCAGTGGAACTTACAATACTCACAGGTTGTATTTTGTTGGTTTGTTATACAAGTCATACAATCAGGGAAACAAAAACAATCGCATGGAGTTTATGGAACTAAATCAACATGGTATGAGCTGAGTATATTCACAATAAATTACAAGTAAATTACTTCAAGTCTGAGAATTATTCTATGAAGAGATTTATTAATTTCCAAAAACAAAGATCTGAGAATTTAATGCTCTGAGAACAAGAAGAAAAAAGCCAAAATTCATCCAAGTATTTTTGTGAATTATTTGTTTTTCCTCTATCTACAATGTTTAGAGAAACCTGAGCAAAAAGCTTCAGGAGAGGTTGAGTTTTAAAAACACCCACACCCCCCACAAAAAAACCCACCACTTTCATATGGGATCTACTCCCTCCGCTCCCAGAGATCCTGGAAATTCCAAGCTTTTCAATTTTCATTGACATTTGCTTTTGTATGAACTCAGCCATTGTGAGGATGGAGCATACCTCATTGCCCTGATTCCCACAGGCCATCTCAAGGAAGTTACATGAATAGAAATGGACCACTTCTCATTTAATTCCCAATCAGATCTATTATTTATCTAGCACAAAGGCTGGATTTGTAAACAATTGTGACTGTTTTTGCATAGAAGAGTTCATCTGCACCTTTTCTTCAGTTTCAATTGATGGGTTTACACGCTCCAAGTTCAGCTCAGCCAAAACGAGGTGAGACCGTGAATTTTGCAGGGTTATTATGCAAAACCACAAACTAGTGCAGATTCTCTTCAAAGGTTTTTAAACTAAAAAAATAAATCTCAAACAAACCTGGGCTTATTTCCAGGTCTGAAATGAAACCAACAGGTGGTTTTTCACATGGTTCCAGGTTTCATAATGTTACTTTCATTCAACCTTACAGATTATCAGATCCTGCAATCGTTACAGCATTTAGCTACAAACTATGTATTTGTCATCTTATCCATTTAATTTTAAATTTCATCCTTTACTACAGCAAAGAGAGGAAAACAGTCCATATTACTTAGACTTGATCATCTATTGTAATTTAATATTTTTATTTTGAAGTTTATTTTCAGTATGTTAATGATGAACCAAGCAATCTATTTTTCTATTAGTGACCCTAAGCAATAGTCCTACTACAGAACCTCTGAGCACTCCATTCTTAATGTTCGGCAAATACTGAAAGTTGATCTTGCATTTCTAATCCTTGTCATGGGTAAGAAACTGACTAAGGCAGGAAAACAATACTTTATCTGTCAACCATGACTTAGTTTCTATAATAACCTCTAGAGCGCTTTTTTGTCAAAGGCTTTTTGAAACCCCAAATAAATTATGCAGACTGGTTCTCCTTTATCTGCTAATTTGTTGACATGCTCAAAAAATTCTAGTAGACACACACAGTTTTTTCTTTGCAGAAGCCATGCTGATTTTTCCTTACCATGTTAACTTACAAGTCTATTTTTAACTATTGTTTCAATGAATTTACCTGGTAATGAAGTAAGGCTCACTGGTCTGTAACTTCAAAAACATCCATAGCACAGATGGGTAGCCAATATAGTACATTTCACCCTCTATAAATTGGCTGATTTTAATGAGGGATTGCAAGTTTTGTTAGCACCTTCATAACTTTTGCACGTATGCCATCTTGTCCTGAGGACTTTTCGTTCTTTATTTATCACTTTGTTCCAGCACTTTAATCTTTGACCATACTTTAGCTATATTACCCCAAAAGAGCAGGTCTGGGATAGCTAAATCCTTTTCGATGTAGACTGATGCAAAGAAATACTTTGCTGAATCTTCTTTACCTTCCCTGCAATCTCTGAAGGAGACAAAGACCTGATTGCTCCACGTTGGAGCTTCACGTGCCCATATGACAATGAACAGTTTCACTGATTTTCCCTATCCAACAGGAGGCTAAGAGCTAAAAATAAGTAGGGAAAATGATATACAAAAGGACATTGCACTGTATTTTAAACAAAAACAGGATTGGCAACTCGAGCCTGAAGAGAAAGTAACACTACCAGCTGCTCTACAGTCATTGAATATCAGGGTTGGAAGGGACCGCAGGAGGTCATCTAGTCCAACCCCCTGCTCAAAGCAGGACCAATCCCCAGACAGATTTTTGCCCCAAAACCTTAAATGCCCCCCTCAAGGATTGAACTCACAACCCTGGGTTTAGCAGGCCAGTGCTCAAACCACTAAGCTATCCCTCCCCCTGAAGTTAGGCCACTTATGGATTTACTAGCCTAAATCTAGGCATTTACATTCTCAGGAACCCTATGAAACAAATATCACTGTGCTTTGCACACCTTTAATGGAAGTCTGACCTCTGTAACACTGCCAAGGTCAATGAGACCATACACTCTAAATACCAAATAACTATTTCAGTAACTTGCTTTTCTCATACATTAATAAATTACTCCTTCATTTTATGGGACATATGTTCAGCTCTTCCTACTAACCCTTTCCATTACACAATAATTAACAGAGTGGCAATACCAGACAGATTCTACAATGAAATCGGGGGGAGCCTTCTAGGTAGAGTTCTCTCTCAGCTTTATGATGTTTAGGGATCAAAGATTAAGCTTTGGGGGAAAAAAAAATCATACTAAACCTTGTAAATTCTACCACAGCTTAATAGTGTAAAACTCATTTTTGTTTCCCCACCGACATGGCTCTGTTGATATTGTGGAATGAACTAAAGTCCATCCATAAAATCAGAGCAAACAGAATTAGCAGAGGTGTAATAGGTCTGTCAAGATATTATGGACTTTCTAAGGTAACAGTCTGGATATGGGTCAGTGAGTATGTTAATGTTTGAAGGACACAGACTGGGGGAAAACTGAACTGCCTCTGTCTCAATCAAACTACATAGCTATAGTATTTAAAATTTGTGCACTAAGGACCTGATCCAAAGAAAGTCCATTCAAGTCAGTGCAAAAGTTCTTATTGATTTGAATGGACTTTGGATGAGGCAGGAAATAGATTTAATATATTTGTTTTCCTCCAATGCAACACTAATTCTGTTTCCTTGAAACAATGGTTTAATCCAGTCAACACACAGGTTTTATGAAAAACAGTATTGAATTACTTGACATTTCAGAGGGAGTATATACAGATTTATGATGTGTATATTAACATATGAGTGAACATGACAAACATTTTTGTCTGCACATTTATTAGATGTCTGAAAATGGACTAAGGAAGTGTTTTTATTAAATTGGACTCGACTAGGTGTAATTTTAATATTTGCTGTGACAATCAATGCTTCACATGGGATTCTGGAACAGCCATTTTCATCTTAACACTTCAAATTGTTTCTAGGTATCCATCTCGGACAACAAACAAAGGCATAGGCTGTGCTAAGGATTCTTTCAAGAAGGGCAAGAGCTCAGTGAAAATTGAATTAAGCATCTGATGGGGCAACAAAAAGTGGTCTCTTAGCAAAGCAGGTGTTCTAAGGTGGCTCAGAAATGGACTAACACCTAAGGGGAATCCTGTAAATACTCTTGGATGCAACAAAATACTGCATTGTTTTTGAAATATTTAAAACTGAGGCCTAGATTTGTACTGGGCCCTTATATAGGAGTGCAGTCACTGGAGCAGGGGGGAGAATGGATTCTTCATACCTCCACTGCAATATCCACTTAAGGGCCAGGCAGATTTGCCATCCATGCACTCACTGGCCTCCAGGAACTCCTTGCTCCATATCCCATGCAGGAGGGAGGAGACCAGGCATGGCGTCACTCTTCATCCAACCTCTGAGTTTGCATCAACCCAAGGAGCGAGACTGGCACAGCATGCAAGGAGAAAAGCAGGGGGTGCAGAAGATGACATTTTGCCTGTGCACAGGAGTCTTAAGGGGGCACGCGCCTGGGGTGGTATAGCTCTGCAGTGCCAATTATGCCAGACTGATCCTGAAGGACACTATCAAGCCCATAGTATAAAGTTTAGTAGTACTGTGGCACCACTTCTGATACACACAGTCTGTTTTGAAACCTGTTATTGATTATCACTAAATACCAAATCCCCAAAGGGGGATGTAATTCAAAATCCGTGCCTTGAGCCTGCAACAGAAGTTGCACTAACACTACTCTCAGTTGATGTTACACTTGGTAGCGAACACTTTCAGGATTAGACACAGAAGTTGAGATAGTTTGCAGGACTGGACTCTTTCCTCACATAAGCAGTCTTTACTCAGAGAGGCGTTCCTTTAAGCATACCACCAAATCAGGAGATTGTTCAAGAAGAGTTCGGCCAATAGGATTAGTTAAATGAGGACTCCTGGTGTGAAAGATGGTTAAGAAACAGGCTCTTAAAGAAATATCTACATTAAGTAGAGAAAAAATAAAATAAAGTAAACATCTTACATTCTGGGAAACCCACTGTAGCTTGTTAACTTTTTCCAGAGGTCTGTTTGTATTTTCAGATTGTTTTCCCCCCTTTGGCATTGGAATATTTTATGTCCCACCAAAAATACCATCTCCAACCTGACCCAGAGATAAGAGAAAAACTGAGATCCTGGCTATTTGCTGTCTAATTCTTAAAGAGTTTCATATTTTTCTTCATTTGTGATAGGGAGAAGTTTCCATTTCATTTCTTTTTTGAGACATGCTTACATGCCCTCTGGCTGTTGAAGTAGAAACACAAAGCAGATGCAGTGCTAATTTAATTCTATAGCATGTTCTCAGTGGTGCCAGAGCGACATCAAGGACCATCTAAGAATATCAAATTAAAGCCATCCATCATGCTTGTTGCATTACACAGTCCAAATGGCTCTTCTGACACCAGTGAGAATTTAACTGTCACAAGAGGATGGAAATGCAGGTACCTTAGGTTTAAAATTAGAGTAGATTATAGAAAACTGAATGAGTAAAGGAGGAACATTACCACGAACCTCAAACAAACAGGTTTAGGGCCTTCAATCAATCTTCACTCGTTTGTCAGTGAAAATATTGATGCTCTGAGACTGCAGCAGAATAAAATAAATAAATAAATAAACGTCTCCTCACTTTATTAACATAAAAGCTCTAAGCAGGTCAACTCTAATTATGGATAGTAGCTATCTTGACTACATACTTGCTGTGTTGTTTAATCTGCAAACCCCAACGTCCCCAGTTGCTCAATTTGTAAGGTATTTCTGCCTTTTTGGAAAATTGAAAGTGTCATAGCTCTGAAGCCTGTGATCTATATTTTCTGCATGTGTCTGTCTCTTTGCATTTATTATTTCACTACAATAAAAAATTCAGGTCAATTAACTAACTCAGAAACCTAGCACTCTAAAATGCTTGAAGTCACTTTATGACTACAGCTTCTGCGCCCATTACAACAAGCTAAACTAATCCACTGCAGACAAATCCACTAAGCTAGATCTTTATGGAGGAAAATATTATTCTTGAAAGGAATAATCTGGAGTAAGTGCAAATCCTATTTCTAGTGCATCTCATTAACACCACAATAGAAAACATTTGTCTTTATTTATGGTTTAAAGTTTCAAGCTCACTTATAGTAAGAGCAGTACATTTAAAACTCCTTGGTCCCCCTTGCACCTTGTCAGTGGCAGGCTCCAATTTGTAAGATAAACTTGCTACTTCTATGGCAATAGTATAGGGTGGGATACCCTGGGAAGGCCGTCCCGGGGTAAGTGCTAAGCCGAGAAATATAATCTCCCTTACTATGGTGTCACATTCCTGGAAAGGCTTAAATATGAATGGATTGGGAACAGTGATGAAAAACTAAGATATTTTAAAACCCAGATACTAGTGAAAAGTATAAGTGATTATATCAACACATAGGGCTCAGTCCTGCCCCTTTGAGCTGCCTCAGAGATGCAATGGGGACTTAAAACTCACTTAAACAAGACAGCTGAGGATTCCCTTACCATGCAGGAATCTTTGGGTGGTATAAATCCCTGGCTTAGCATAGGAGACATGGCTGGAGCTCAGATATGCTTTGGTGAGCCTGAGCCGGCAGAACAGCCCAGAGGAAGCACATCCTGCTGGTGTAAATTACAGCAGCCCTAAAGCTACTGTAGTTTATGTCAGGGAGCCAGACTACCCCCTTGAGCAGCACTGGGACTGTGCCAGGGGTCCAGAAAGGAGGCATAATGCATCTTCGCCACTCCTGCTTAATTGCACGGGCATTAGGCATACCCCAAGAATGAGCATAGTTTGTAGATAGGAGTTTATCTTCGTATTTCATTGTTTAGATTAGATAGTATCTCATTGATAATGTTTGGCAGTTAACATGGTTCTAAGACTATTTTCTGAGAAGAATGATATTCTTGAATAACTGCATTGAGGGCAAGGGGTTTATGAAGCCACAATACAAAAGGAAGATAAAGGGATAATATTTATTTGATGAATTGTGGAAATTCACAAGGGAGCATTACCTTGTAACAGACATACCCCTGGGAATTAAAGCATTAGCTTTATCCAAGTGCTTTTACCGTGTCCAAGATGAGATTATCTTAAGGTAACCACACCACTTGGAATTGCTTAATTGCTGTCACTGAAGTCTTGAGGAAAGAAAATAATGTTTCTGCCAATAGAAAGTGTTGGCAATGAGATCGGGAAATATACATTGATAAACAGCAGTCAGCAATGAGCCGCGCTATTTGCAAAGGAAACCTTAATATTCAGTAAACATGCAGCTAAATTTATTGGCCTTACTTTGTTATAAATATTATTTATTTTGGAAGAATGGGCTAATGCCAGAGTTACAGAATGAGGCCCTTTCCAGTCAGCACATAATCAGCGCTACCTCATACACAAACAGAAAACATTTGCTCAAAATGTTGGTGTCATCTAAGGCACTGACACTGCAAGGTGCGGAGCATCCCTGAGTCATTGAACACAACAGGTATTAAGGATTCTCAGCTACTCACAGGATCAAGCCCTTAGCAGGTAAGACATACTAGAAGAGAAAACAGAGGACAGACAGCATAAGCAAGATGCTTACCAAATGAACAGTGTGCAGTACAATCACTGGAGGCAAGCTCTGGGATTGATTCTGCAAGAGAGAGGAGGAAGGTGTGGAAAGAGTGGAACCCTAAGGAATTCCTCCCAATCCAGTGAGCAGAGACATGTCTTCCATACCCCAGTCCACCATAGTCCCAGCATATTGAAGAATTTGGCCTTCAGGGAGGCAATACTGCATCGTGTCATATTTGGTAGGTTTTCTTTGCAACAATAAAGGCCAGAGGTGTAATTAAAGAAAAAAAATATTAAAATCCTACATAAACAGACAGGCTCACTGGAGAAGTGCTGGTATGACACGGGGTCCCAGCTCATCCTATCCCCTGGGTCTCAGTCTGTGAAGCTATGGGTTATTGGTATTGTGCATCACAATTAAAAGATATGAGCAACTGGGTTAACAGTTGACAATCCTAATACTGAGAAGAACTTGAACAAGAATGAAGCCCAATGAACTATTCATTGTAACTGTTGGCTTAAAAAGAAATTTAGGCCACAAAGTCACCCATTTGTCCAGACCCCTTATCAGCTTTGGGCAGTTTTTCTAAATTCCTGTTACTGAGGCATCTCCCTTGGTTATTAATGAAAGTAGCTAAGAATGTATCCCTAGAAGAGATCAAAAGTTACAATTCAATGGGTTAAGAGCTAAGATTACTCAGTTTGGCCTGTTATTCCTAGGACCTGATTTGAAATCATACCAAGAGATAGGCAATGATGTAAATATAAAGATCCCATATGTTTAGTATTTATAAGTCAAACATTTTATTGTGAAATCTGGCTATGAGGCATCTGTCTAGACCTTTAGACAGATTTGAGGAGTTGACCCAGTAGCAAGCTGGAATAAAAGGTTTAATTTCTAAGACATACAATTTTGATTGGGGGGGGGGAGTTGATAAGAAAACAATCCAGATAAAAATGTGACAGAGGGATTTGGAAAAAAGTTGTTTGTCTGTATGAGTGGGTCTATATATGGGAAACGATCTACATCTTCAATCTGTGATGTTCATAAAGAATATTTTTATGAATTACTGTATAGATGGCGATTGATTCCAGTTAAGATCCATTATGTTTTTGCTACTAGGGAGGCACTGTGTTGAAGGGGCTGCAGGGAAAGGGGAACATACTTGCCATGTGGTGGATGTGTCCAGGAATTTGAAGGTTTGGAGAGAAAATGATTAAAGAGATTCATTTTATGACAAAAAGCCAGCTTCCTAGAGATCCCCGAACTGCTTCTTTAATGGGTTAGTACAGGATCCGCATTTTGCGCAGTACAAGTTAAGTTATTTCTTATTGTTAGCAGCTAAACTTTGCATTGAACTTCACTGGAAAAAATGTGACCTCTCGTCCTATGGAATTGTGGTACAGTAAAATATGGACTGTCCTTGTAATAGAAAAGCTTTCATACCAAATATATACACAAGAGAAGAGCCAAGAAGAGGATAGCTATGTAGAAATTTGGTCACCCTTTCTAGCGTACTCACAGAAGAACAATTCTCCAGCCAGCAAGCCAGAGTCTTTAGCCATGTTCTTCAAATATTAACCTGACATTGAATAAGTAATGTACGAGGATGTAGTACGGTAACATTTTATTGCAACTTTGCCTTAATAAAAAGTTTAAAAAATTACCCTGAAGGTATTTTACAGGTCCTCAATGCAAATCTATATCTTGAGCAGAATGAAAATTGTATGTAGCGTCCCTATTACTCCACTTGTGATAATGCTTTTGTCAAATTTACCTCAGTGATCACTAACACCGAAAATCCATCATGTATCTCAAAAGGAAAGTAATACTAACCAAACTGAATAGAAATTTACATCTGAGATGGGTAGAAACAAACTAATGATTAATTTTCAGTGTGGATTGGCGCAGTGTTACAATTCCTGATCATCACGGACTACCCACCCAGAACTAAGTCATGTGACTCACCAAAATAACCACAAAAAAGGGCATGGTATACATTTGATGCTAGTGCTGATTACACATAGAAAATTCCCTTTGAAGAGAATATGCCCCTCCTAAGGGGGAAGATTGAGGGATGCTAACAATTCATAATCGGTGTGCACTTCCTCCTATAATGCAATTAATTATGTTTACTCTTGGTGATCGTGCTTCTCCATCTTTCACTTCAGATGCAGTCCTCGGATATCCTTAGTTATTGAGGGAAGAGTCACGTCTACACATCAGTCAGCAGGTGAGATGGCAATGTGTGTAGACATACCTGACCTAGCTTTGTTAGCTAGCTCACTACAAACAATGGTGAAGCTGCAGCAATATGGGTGCTGGCACAGGCTAGCCACCCTCATAGAAGCCTGCCTGGGACCTTGGGTACATACTCAGGTGGCTAGCCCGGGCAACTGTCCATGCTGCTGTGTCTTCTCTGCTATTTGTATTGCGCTAGCTATATCAAAGCTAGCTCAGGTATGCCTACACGTGCTGCAGGCACACCTCCCACCTGCAGTGTAGATATGTGCAGAGTGGCACCTCATACTCCAGTGATTAGTCTTTAAACTAAATGAGGTTCTTCTTCATTGAGGGCTTCATCCTGCCCAACTGACGTCATCAATAGAAGTCATGCCATTGACTTCAATGAGTCCTGAATCAGGCCTCAAGTGCTGTCTTTAAGAAAGATTCTAGAGACCTGTTTCACTTCACTAGAGGGCTCTTAATGATCTTGGAGCAGGAACCTACAGCAACTTCTCTTTTACCTCTGTCCTTATGAGGCTTCTTAGCCATTTTTTTTTTATATATATATATATATATATAAAAGGCAAAGTGTCTTTCAAAACATTTAACCCACTGAAGGAAAACCTCTTTATTGGTTTCTCTGGTATTTTAAAGAAGAGCTGTCCCCTGATATGATTCCTACAGAAGATATAAGGCTGCTGTTTTAATATGCCTTCCTAGAAAATATACACAAACATTTGATAGAAAATATCCTATTGTATGGGAACCATTTTCTGCTACATTTTGAAGAAAAACCAAATCATCTAAGGCCTTGTCTAAACTAAAGGGAAAAGTTGATCTAAGCTATGCAATTTGAGTTATGTGACTAGCATAACTCAAATTGACAGTTTAGATCTACTTACCACAGGGTTCACATTATACAATGTTGATGGGAGGCGCTCTCCCACTGACTCCCCTTACTCTTCTCGATCTGGTGGAGTACAGGAGTTGACGGTGATTCGCTGTTAATTTAGCAGGTCTTCACTAGACCCGCTAAATCGACCGCCGATACATCGATCACCGCTCGTCGATTCCCCGGTAAGTGTAGACAAGCCCTAAGAAAGCTCTATTGCTATGTCCTAATTAACCAGACCTTTAGGTTCCGACCACAGGGCCATCTCTCCTTATCAGTCATGCTTTGTGTTACTTGTTTTTTCGATATTCTTTTGGCCTGTGGTTTTATTTGTATTTTTGGGGAGGAGGGGAAGGGATAGGGAACAGAACTTTACTTCTATATCAAAGAGATCTGGGATATTTTAGCCCTCTGCTAAAATGTATCTTTATTCCATTCCAGTAGTCAAAATGTGTACTGAGTCACAGTACACTAGCCTTCCCTGCAGCCACTAGAGTACATTCATTAATTTTGCCAATGTGCAATAAAGCTAACAGCAGCAACTTAAAAGGTTTCTTATTTTATCATTTGTGGGAGGATGCTATGGCTTTTGAGGGAGGAGGAAGTCATTCTATTATTTTATTCTGGGTCCATAAATTTGAGAGCTGCTTCTATTGAAGCAACAAGCAAAGCAGGGTATCCTGATTTCTTAGCTGTACGAGCACTGTAGTAAGAACAGTAATTTGGTTTACATATCTTGCATTTGTGAAGGGAGGCAGATGACTCAGATGGACTGTCAGTGGTGTTAAATAGGAAAACAGGATGGGTTGGGGGAGATCTTAAGAGAACCTAGACCTTTTCCCTGAAGAGAAGCTCACCATCCCACCCCCAGAAACACTGGATATGGGATTGCAGGATACCATGCTTCTTCCTAAGAAGGAAGCCCAGGACATAGAGGAAGGCTGGGCTATTGGAAGTCAGGGTTGTGGATTATGTGAAGTGGAGGAGGTTGCTGGACAAGTTGAGGGATGTGTCCTTAAAAGTTTAGCTAATTCACATGGACTCAAATATTTGGATACTTATCTCAACAGACCCCAAATGCCAAACTCTTCAGGGTTTGCCCATCACTTATTAAAGCATTACACTTAGCCACTCACTAAAGACACTGCAAATTATTGTCGTTTAGCCCCTACATAGCATCATAACGTACATAGTGCTTTATGTACATAAAAAAGACATGGCCCCTGCCCTGAAGAGTGTACAACCGAAGACCACAACCCTGCATTCCTAGCACTCTTTAGGCCTTGTCCACGAGGACTGGAACAGATGCAGCTGGATGCTTCACATTCTTGGACATTAGGCCACTTAATTATGTGGCTAGGTATGGCTTTAAGAGCCTATCATTAAGCACCCATGTCTGAAAAGCCTGACACTAACCTACAGATACTACCTGACAGAATATCAATTGCCCCAGGGAGCAGGGGTCAGTCAGCCCGATCCTGATTTATTGGCTGCACGAACAAGGCAGCCAATGTACTTCATTGCTCTTTCTGAAAGGGAAGAAACACTCCAGTAATCAAAATTGAGAGTTCTTAGCTGGCTCATTTCCCTCCCCCTTCAAACTGAATCTCAAGACAGATATCAGCACTCTAAATAGCTGCATAGGGAAGGGGGAAAGTGCAGTATATTCCATGCAACACAAGAGCTGTTTTCAGAAAAATTCATTTAACCAAATACATGTGCTTTTTTCTCCCAAAGCCTCACCATCAAGCCTTTCAGCTACACTCTCAAAGCTTGCTCACACATTTATAATAATTATATACAGAACCCTGCAGATCTTAGGCAAAGCTCCAGCGTTTTGCCAAGACCGACGTAACTCTCAACTTGCAAACATGCCCATCTGTGACAAACCCGTGTGATAAATGGCTGGGATGGGGAACACCGGCATTGTGTTGTGCCTGAAGCTGTAATTGGCAGATAATGATTTGTCATTATAAAACCATTTTGAAGGATGTTTCCTCAGTGTGTGAATTAAGTAAACATTTTATACAATGTGTTACAGATGGGGAGGGGTAATTAAAGGGAGCCCAGCCCAGGTTGCTTCGAGACTGGATTTGAGTAGCGGGTCTGAGTCTGGATTTATCAAGGTACTGGGGGAAGAGTAGAATGGTCCATACCATAGAGGATCCCCATACAACTAAGTCAGGCCACCTCGGTTCACAATAAAAATTAATTTAGGCTAGGCCCCCCTACTCTCCCCTCCAATAAAATTAATTCCGTTTCTCTCCTACCTCTCGACAGGGCAGGCACCACAGCTATTGCTTCCAAGGTGCTGGCTGCTAGTGGGGAGCAGGTTGGGTCCTGTTCCTCTTGCCACAGAGGAGCAGAGAGAAGGAGTCCACCTGCCAAGAAGATGGCTGTTCTTCTTTAGAAGGAAAGGGTCAGAGGGAGCAGGTGAGGGGTTGGGCTACTATCTTTTTCCATATGAGAAGCAGTGTGGGGGGGGAATGGATTCTCCCATCCTGTGAAAAGCCCAGCAGCTCAGGGCCTGCCCTCTTTCCTCTCCCAGTCTCACCTCCTAAACTCACTTGCCCGGTCTTCTTGCTCCCTCCTCACCCCACCTCTGCCCCCCTTCACTGGGATCCTCTTTTTCTCCATTGCTTGAAGAAGAAGGGAGAGGGACAGAGATGAGCACGGACCTGGCAGACAGTCTCCTCCTCCATCCCACCAACCAGTTGCTGCTGCCCCCTGTCCGTATTGGTGTAGGGGCACAGAGAGCCTGAAGCAGAGGCAATGGGAGCTACTGCAAAGTGTGGGGCAGCTGGAGGGGGAGGGGGGAGTCTTAAGGGTAAGGCCTTCAGGGTTTGATCCAATAGTGGATCTTAATGCTTCCATCACTCTATTCTGCCATCCTTTCTCACACCAACTGGTACTTTACTCCAGAAGTAGTCCTGTATCCACAGTAAAGTTCTACCCAGTATGCCTAATGGTGGCAGAAATGAGCCCATAGTGCTTTTAATCTGAAGACCTGGAAGTGCTTTAACACCATTAATGGGTAAATCCTGCCCCTTCGCCACCAAAAAGGGTCCTATGTAGAGCAGAACTGGAGTTCTTTCACTGCACAGGGCTAGGGCAGGCTTTGGGGGAGTGCATACAGGGTTCAGATTCTCTGTGTTCCTGCAGTAGGGTGCAGGGAGAGAGCAGGCTGAAGCAGCAGAAGTGAGGTTCCACCAGTCATTACCCACTTCAGGTTCAGTGCCCCTGCTGAAGCCTCACGCCTGCAGATAGAAAAACATTTAGAAAATGAATACACAACAACTAGCCCATGTTGCCCATCAATAGCCTGTTCTGCTCTTGTGCAGAACCCAGCTCAGGCCTGTCTATTGGACTTCATTGGGACTTTTTGCATAAGGGACAGTCTCTAGTATTCCTGAACGGGGAATGTTTCCGTAATGACAGGATTATGTCTGAAAGAGGCAGACCACATCAGCTGTTTTAACTTCTTGTATTACAGGAAAGTTGGTGAGCTATCTCAAGCTGTCAACCCACATTCTAAGATTCATTAGTAGATTTTTTATAAAGCAAGAAAGAGGCAATCTGTGTACTACAGCTATGACAAGCCATCCGTCAAAATCATCACTTCAGGTCCTGGTAGGATAAGCTTTGCGTACAAAAACTGGTGGCTGGAAGCACAGTGGAGCTTCCAGTCCTCTGTGGAGATGACTTCCTATCCCCACTCCATCCCTTCTACACACACGCATAGAGAGCTGAGGAACCTTTTATTCTGATTAGCAAACAAAGTCAGAAGCTTTTAAAATGAAGTATTCTACTTTTCCCTGAAATAGAAAGCCTGCATTTGTGATTGCAACTGTCCTCAGGTCACCAAAAAAAGCACTCAGGAAGTTATTTTTCTACCTAAGCAGAGTTTTCACAAGGTCTTCCGGCAATATCAAGCTATGAACCCAAAGAGGTGTATCATCAATAATTCAACTAACCTTCACTAGAATAAAAAGAGATCCATAGAGCACGTAAGAAGGTGCTTTACCTGGATCAGGAGATGCAAATCATAATGTTTTAACACCAATGTAAAAAAAAACCCACATTCATTTTTTGCCAATACCACCATATAATCTGACATTATATCTACATACAGTTAATGGTTGTCGGCCCAAAGCTCCAGAACTCGGGTCCAAAGCTGCTGAACTCCTCCTGCAAAGTATTTAGGATGTTCAGACACCTCAAGTGGACCTCACATTTAAGAATCGGACCCATACAGATCACTGTCCTCTCTAGCTCCTCAGCAACCACAGTTTAGAAGTACGTTAGAAGACTTGCAGCTCGTATAAATTGGCAGAGCATCCTTGAAGTCAATGAAGCAATGTCAATTTACACCAGCTAAGGATCTGGCCCATGCATGTACATTATAGAGAGGGCTGATAGCGCTGCCTGTAGTTAAGGATGTGTGATGGAATATACCCTTGTAGTCACACCCTACACACTATTGGAATAATCTTTGTACAATGTGCACCTTATAAAGTATCATTTGAAAAGTCAATTTGCTGGTCAGTATTGTCCTGGTAAACTGTGTGTGGCAACACTGCATGTGAAGTTATTAGATCCCCCCGTTTGGTGTTAATGTAACACCAACAGACCCCCAGTCATTGGTGGGCAGGATCAAACCTGGGACCTCTAGAGCTTAATGCATGAACCGCTATTGCATGAGCTAAAAGCCATATAGCTGTTAGCTAAGGCTGGACAGCAAACTCAACCTCTTTCTCTGTAAGTGGTCTCGGTGCCACTAGATGGGACAGAACACCACACCCCGGAGGTGTGTGGGTTACATTAACACCAGGTAGTCCAAACCCCACAGCCCTGCCCAAACAGAAGTTGGCAAGCAGGTCTGAAGGAAGGTGTGCTCTGATTAATTTGTATTTATGCAAACAGAGGAAACCAAGCAGGAAGTACAGACAAAGGAAGTTCAAACGGGGGGGAAAAACAGCAGGGAATATGCCCATGTTAAAATATTCTGGAAATGGTTTCTTTGAATAGCCCTACTGCTCCCATACTTTGGAGCCAGGACTTGAAATTTGGCAGGGGTTGGCTTTTACGTTATGCCTTTTTGTCATCCCTGTGAAAAGTTCACCCAAATTTGGCTAAGTTCTAGGCCTTTGAAAAACTGCAGTTTGCACTTGCTCAGTAGAGACTTTAGATTTTAGTTGCTAAGATATCCAAAGATTCCATCCTCACTGAACATTCTTGAGTCTCTAACAACCACTAGCACTGACTGGACTGTGTACAAACCATCCCCACAAAGCAAATGAGCATGCTTCGTCCCCTCACAGCTCCTGCCTGTGACAGAACTATACATCCACCATCCCCACAGAAGGATAGAATATGCTCCATCCCCCTCACAGCTTCTGCATGTGACTGGACTGCATGTGCACCATCCCCAGACAGAGCAACCGAGCAAGCTCCAGCCCAGGGCTACAGAGCTGAAGGCAGACTTTGTTGCAGAAGTTGGAAGGTGTGCAGTAAATGATGCAGGCAATTGCAAGAAGAGAAAGGTTGGTCTCCCCATGAAAACTGTTAAATGCTGCCCTGTGGAATTGGATTCTATGGTGCCTTTGCCACAGAGTTCCAAACTACTTACACAAAACTTTCCATAGGTGGTCAGTAATTGTCTGTTCCTCATTTTCTGAGTGCCCAGTTTGAGACCCTGGCAGGGCTGGCTCCAAGCAAAAAAATTTTTGGCTGCCCCCCACCCCAGCCCTGAGCTCTCACCCCCTGCCCTGGGCTCTCTCTTTCCCCCCTCCCCCCACACGCACCCCCTGCTGCCCCAGCCCTGGGCTCCCCCCCACCAGTGCTGACTCCGTCCGCTCTCCCCTCACCTCCAGCCGGTCCGGCGCTGGCAGGGTTGGGGTAAGCAGCGGGGCTCCCAGGTCGCACCTCAGCCCAGGGTCCCTCCAGTCAGGGCTCCCACCTCCAGGACCGGCCGGGACCCGGGAGGGCAGAGCCGGGGGACCGCCCGGCCGAGGGCTGAGGAGCCAGGGCAGGGTAGCCCCAGAGGGAGCGGAGTCCCGGAGAGCGGGACGCGGACCCCGCATGGCAGCGCCCTGCCCTCTATGGCCCCGCTGCTGCTGCTTCTGGCTGCCCTGCTGCAGTCCCTGGGTGGCTCGGGCTGCTTCACCCAGCTCTAGCGGCTGCCCTGCAGGCGGCTCCACGTGCCCCATGGGGTGGCCCCCAGCCCGAGTGTCCCCCGCTCGGAGCCTGCCCGACCCAGCCACAAGGTGCGGCACTGCTCCCCCGCGGCGCAAACCGCAGCAGCCCCAGGGCACCCCCCGCACACGACGCGCTGCTGCTGCCAGGGCCGGCTCTAGGCTTTTGCCACCGGAAGGAGAAAAAAAAAAAAGAAGATGGCCAGAATGCCGCCCTTGAAAATGTGGCGCCCCAAGCATGTGCTTGGTTTGCTGGTGCCTAGAGCAGGCCCTGGACCCTTGGGTCTGATTTGCAGAAGTGCTGAACCCTCACAACTGCAACTGAAGTCAATAGGAGCTGTGCTTTGAGTATGTCAAGTGCTAAATAATGCTAAGTATTCAGACTACTACAACCGGATATTTTTTAAATGCGACATGCAAAATTAGAGGATTTTTTTTTAAATCTCTTTCTCGGTGCCTCAGTTCTCCATCAGTAAAATGGGGATATCCGCCTCACCTCATCTCACAAGAGTGTTGTGAAGATTTAATGTTTGTGAAGCACTCAGATACTATATCTACAAGCACCATAGAGGAGTCCATTGATAATCCAGTCTTCAGAGCAGAGTTTGAATAGTGAGCAGTAAATAAGGTGGGTGGCGGCAGGGCACAGATTGACAAGGAGGAGAAGACAAAATATTAAATAGCTGCTCATTAAATGAGCACCGTCAGACCTGCAGGGGCCGGAGGGGTGGGGAAGAGTATGTGATCATGTAATTGGAGACTGTATCATAATGTATTCACACAAGGGGGTGGAATTAAGATTGCATAGGCAACCTTAACTCTGGAATTTCCTGATTTCTGAGTGATTCGCTTTGCAACCTTAATGTTATTTTAATGCCATTTGTGTGTACGTAATATAATATATGCACAGTCTATCAGCAGTTATTTGTTCAGATGTGTGGAAAATAGGTATTTTAAGTGTATATTAAAGTGCATAATACAACCTTGAAAATTGTACAATTAAAGTATTTTATTTATTACTAACAACTCAAAGCGTTTTGTAGGGCTCTTTCGGGGCCCTAATGACTGTTGCTAAACAACAGATTTAACAGGTTTGGATATTTTATGCAATAGTTTCTTTATATATAACATATATGAATTTTGACATGAATTTGTCAAAATAGCTCTCATAATTAAATTGAACTTAAGTGAAAAAACACATTTCTATCAATAAGTATATAGCACGATCTTAGCTCAAAATTGATCTCAGAAAGCTTAGGAAAAAAAAGTGACTGTCCTCCATGTCCATGGAAATAAAATAAAAAGAAAAATTTATTTATGTCCTTGTAAGCCTCATTTAATACAACTGGGCCAGAATTATGGAGAGCCCTGAAATTATACAAAGAACCTAGTGCCCTAAGGGGAAATGTCATGTTTTTATTATGTGAAATTGTGTCTCTAGATTTAGTCTCAAGTATGAGCAGTAGGAACAATTTTGTTTATAATATTTTTGGTTGAAATATCTCCTAGAACATTATTAAGTTAAAAAGCAACACCAAAAACCTTAAGCTCTAACTCTAAAGAGTTCTCTTATTTCATGGATTAAAAATGAAAAGATAAATCTCTTCCAATTGATTTAAGTCACTCCATTTTGTTCTACAAGTTCCAGGAATCAACCTGCTCAATCAGTCCCTCCCAGTTTTTGTGTTTCATTGGAGAAAAACTGCACCCAAGATGAATGGCAGGTGGCAGACCCCAGTTAAGGAGCACCCAACTACAAGAGATCAGGATAAACCAAAATCCTACTGTGGAATACCTAGCTATGTAATTTCATATTCTGTTTTATCTGTACTGCAATTTAAGGTTTCTTAGGCACCTAAGTACCTGCAGGAGAAGCCGCCATTTTATGAGCAGAGTTCATGCAGCATGTTCCAAGAGAAATGCACACTGTTCTCTCCCACAGAGACTATGCTTTTGTTCTCTCTCATTGACTTGTTCCCATTAACCCAAAATGAAAGTTGTTTAAAAACAAAATAGTTCCTTTTGGCATCTGGAGCATACCACCACTTTCAGGGCACAAAGCATCTCTTTCTACAAGCTTTCCATCAAAGTCAGCTGCTGCAGAATGGCCAATTGGAGACTCTCTGAAGACTAGAGAACCCTCTTAAAGGAAGCAGTATAAACCATTGTCCTCTTGGACACAACCACAGCTGTTAACTTCTCTACACCATGATTACAGGCTATAGTGATAGGTGCCTGTGACCGAGGGTGGGGGTGCTCTACTCACCACAGGATGGTGCCCCTGCCTGGCTGTTCTGAGAATTAGCTCCACATGGTCAACATCCTTCCTGCAGCTGTGCACTCTTTCTCTCTACAGCCCCTCTCTCACTCCAGGAGCTGCAGCCTCTTTGTGACTCAGCCCTCAAGCCAGATCACTGAGCATTCCCCTCTTCTGGAGTCGTCTTTCATTCAGTCTCTTCTGTCCATATAGCAGCAGGCAGTCTTCATGGCCACTGCACTGATGCTGTCACTGCTCCAGTGACTCAGGCAGTCTTCCAATTCACTGCCCTCAACAGTGCCACTCAGCAGTGGTTGGTAGGGGAACCCACACACACCTTCTACTCTGTGTTCCAGTCCAGGGCCCTGTAGTGAACAATTAGCGTGTGTATTGACACCCCTTACTGCTCTCACCCCAGACTCCTTCCTGGTGAGCTTCTCCTCCTCCTTCAGGAAGGGGATTACAGGCTTCCTCTCACTGTTGCTAGCCTCCTGGCCTTGGAGAAGCCCTACTGTTCCTTGACAGATGCACCTTCTTCTAATTAGTTTCCTCCAGCTTAAGTCTCCCCTTTTTGCAGCCTAATTGGCTGATTGGGCCCACTTGGCCTAATCTAGCCCTCTCAGGGCCAGTGTAGTGAGTATTCCCCATCACATTGCCTAAAAATAAAGCCTAATTGTATCTCACTCACACAAAGAGGATGTTATACAGGGCTGATACTCCAAAATGATCATCAGTACATCAGAGAATAAAGGACGGGGGGGGGGGGGGGCAGTTTTGCCAAAAGGATGGAATTTTGCCACCAGAATATCTGTTCATCATATTCTAAATATACACTACTTAGAAACTTCAATCTGGATGTGAAATGGAACACTGCTGTGCAAAATCAGACCTGAATAAAAAAATATAATCAACAAACTGCAATTGTTTCTCCAGAAAATGATAATACAATAGATTACAGTTTTGGCTAAGCCTTGCAATTCATTCAGGTAAAAAAGTAAGGGCTGACTCTGCTGCTGTGTTTACAATTGCAACTAATGTGTTTATAACTGTGCATGTACTTTCTTGCCTAAACTCTGTCGGTTGTCTTGATCTGGGATATGTAAATATAGGATGCAGGAGTGATCTGTACTTGGGGTCTAGTTTAGGGAAATAGTTCCATTAGAACAGCCTGCAAAATGACTTTGAATGTCTGAGGAAACATTTTCCTGCCTTATATTTCTTGACACAAAAATTAGAGAAAAGAAAATGTTCTAGACGAGAAAAGGAGTTCATTTCAGATGAATTTTATTTGCGAGATTTTTCTCAGAAGCCAATCAACTAATGATAGAAACAAAACAGTTATGGGTAGCATAAACAAACACACATAGACACTCCCTTTAAAATACCATCTGTCCTGCAGGGGAGATTCTATTGACTATCAATAATTTGTTAGTTTAGGAAATTTCCAAAAAATATGCAGTCACCACCTGATAGTCTCTGGATGCCGGTTGATGATTAGATGTCAAATAAATTCAAAACATTTTTTTCTAACATGGTGTATTAAAAGTCAGTGGTCTGATGATGCCCTGCACAGGTATTAATCTGCATATTATTATTTGCATTGTGGTAGCACCTCAGAGCCCAAAGAAAAGATCAGGACCCCACTGTGCTCGGTACTGTACTAAATAAATACAGAACAAAATGATAGTTCATGGTCAAAAGAGCTTACAATTTAAGGGCTTATCTACATGGCAGGGTGATGAGCTCTTTGGGGGTATGATTTCTAAAGTTGGTCCATGTAGACCCTGCTGGTGCACTTCAACATAGTGCTGTTTCAAACAGCACTACATTATAGCACACGAGGGAACCATTAGTGCACACCAGCAGGGCCTACGTGGACCGATTAGTGTGCAACACATTCGTGTGCTTTAGAAATCACATCCCTGTAGAGTGCATTACTCCACCGCATAGACAAGCCCTAAGTGTAAGGCATGAGGACAACAGGTGGCTACAGACAGATGGGGGGGCAAAAGGAAACAATGAGATAATATAGGTCAGCATGCCAGGCAGTGGTCTAAGCAGCTCACCTGCTGCCTAAGCCTTGGCAAGGTTTTGGAATCATCACCCATGTTTGCTGTAAACTGCGTGACCATGCAGCAATCTTGCACAGGTTAGAAGCCCTGTCGCTCTCGTCTCCTCTGTGCGGGCCCAGCAGGGATGTGAATCTGCTCGGCTTCCCCTGCCCCTGCCTCTGCGACAGAGCATGTGAGGTTCCACCCTTCCCTGCAGGGGAGTGGAAGCACTTCCAGTCTTGGGGACATTCTCGGCCTCGCCAGGAGGAGGTGCTGGCTCTGGGATGCCCCTTGCACAGGGGCTCAGGTGAGGGCCCCAGCCAAGCTCTGTGGTACCAGCCTCGGACAGGGGAGGCTCAGCTGTAGACTGATTGGGCCAACATACTTCCCACCCCTTCCCCCAGCCCAGGCAGCATTTGGTTTCCAGGGATGCGGCAGTTGCTGCTGCTGAAAGAATGCAGGGGAGGGAGCTGTGACCTGGGCCCCTCGTGGGCATGCCCAGCTTGGGGGAGTCTGAAACCCTAAGCCTGGTCTGACACCTTCCCACGACCATAGACTCCTGGCCAGGCTCCTAAAGTCACTGTTGCAGAGCAAATCACTTTCCTTTGGGACCCCACAAACAGCAGGGGCTCCTCACCCCCACAATCCCCCCGTACGCACCCCTCACTTAAAAAAAGGTGTTAGCTTGCCCAAGGACATGTAGTGCTCAGTCGAGTTTGCAGCCCACTCAGTACCAAACAAATTGACAAGAAACATTGGTCATCATGGCAAAGGAGAATTTGAAGGATAATGAGGTGACTTTACAGATGTTTATGAAGAACTCCTACCACGCATGAGGAGAGGTATGGAAGAAAGCACGAAGCTGCTTGTAACAAGAGGGGAGTGAAAACTGGTGTCACCGGCTGTATGTATGAGATGACGACAGGTAGAAGCTACATAGGGCCCTGAAAGTGAAGACGAGTAATTTATGGTTGAGGTGATGGAGAAAGGGGAGCCAATGGAGGAATGCAAAGAGAGGGCTGACATGCTCAAAGTGAGAAGACAGGAAAATTAATATATATAACACTTACGCTGTGTAGTGAAGGGACATTGAAGGCTCTGAGTACCTCCAACTAGGTACTCAGCAGTTTACAGGATCAGACTTAAGGTAAAAAGGTCAGTACTGCACCCAGCTGGCCAGGATGCCTCTCTTCACATACCACTCAAATAGCTCTTTCTATGAAGACACTGCAAATTGGATGACATTGAGGCAACATTCCTGCAAGCAGTTCTTAGAGACACAGTAGGGCGCCTTCAGGCATGCAGCCCTTAGTTTATCTCAGCTGTGGACAAGATAGTATTTTGAGACAACCCGAGTGCTAGTGGGAGGGGGCAGTTCAATTTTTGCTTCTCTTTATTTGTAGCTTATAGTTTCTGATGTCATTCAGACTTGAATTATCTTCCAATAAACCATTGCCTACAATTACAGCTTCCAGAATGACTACATTTTATGCTTTCCTGACACACTGCTAAAGTGCTGTATATTATTATTTTCAAATCAATGCTAAAATGGATAATTTGTATGCACCAGTGAACTTTAGCTGAAAACTAGCAAATGTGCCTAAAAATAACTGTTGTGCCAATGGGTGAATTCTGGCAAGTCATTGAATCAAAAGGAGTGTGACAGAGGTGATTGGAGAACGTAATGGGAATAATTAAGCTGTTTTCTGTTTTCATTGTGGGGGAAAAAAATATGATTTGCTAAATCTAAAAACCTAATGAAAACCTGAAACTTGTTCTATTAGAGGCAGCTGTCATTTTCTCAATAACTAATTAATTCTGACACCCAAAGCAACAATTCATGAAGCTCTGAATATTAAATGAATTATTTGTACCCGATTTGCTAGAGCCTACAGATTTGTTTCTGTTATTTAAAATTCAGCCTGAAATGTATTGGAGGATGGAAAGCCTTGAAGTTACCCAGAGGAATTTGCACAGCAGATGGAATGTAAGATACAGGAGTTTCACAGGTTTGTTTATATGAGACAATACTGTGCAGTGGATTGAACATGGAATTGGGAAATAGGAACTCTTGAGGTCTAATCCCAGCTCTGCCACTAACGTGCTGTGTGGGCTCTGGCAAGTCAGGTAACCTTCTGTATCTCCGTTTTCCCATTACACAAATTGAGGATAATGTCTCACAGGGTTGCTTGTGCAGATTAACTGATGTTTGTACAGTGCCTAGAAGATTAAAAATGCTACATAAGTGCAAAAAATGTGGTATTGTCTTTCATAATTGAGATACTTATAGTTGTACCAGATCACAGTCTGCATCATTATACAACCCAATTAGCATTTCTGAAAAGGTACCTTTGTGATGTCTTCTATTCAAACTGGATTGGCCAGCAAATAATTGTATTGATAATTTCTTCAAGTAAAAGTATATATACACTGATGGGTTGGATCACAGAAACCCCCTTGGGGCTGCCAACTGGTGTGCCAAGACTACTTCTGCCCCTGCTTTCCCTGCCCTCCCAGCTTGGGACTTCAGTGCCCTGCCTGGTTTGAGCCAGACCCGCCTGCTGCAAACCCAGACCCAGGTCTGAACCACGTCCCCTAACAGCTGTAGACTTAATTGAAAGCAAGTTAAGAAGCGTTCCTGTCTTTAATACTCACATGCTCAACTCCCAATGGAGTCCAAACCCCAAATAAATCCATTATACCCTGTATAAAGCATATACAGGGTAAACTCATAAATTGTTCGCCCTCTATAACACTGATAGAGAGATATGCACAGCTATTTCCCACCCCCCCCCAGTATTAATACATACTCTGGGTTAATTAATAAGTAAAAAGTGATTTTATTAAATACAGGAAATAGGATTTAAAGTGGGTCCAAGTAGTAACAGACAGAACAAAGTGAATTACCCAGTAAAATAAAATAAAACACGCAAGTCTGAGTCTAATACAGTAAGAAAATGTAATACAGACAAAATCTCACACTCAGTGGTGTTCCAGTAAGCTTCCTTTTACAGACTAGTCTCCTTCTAGTCTGGGTCCAGCAATCATTCACACCCCCTGTAGTTATTGTCCTTTGTTCCAGTTTCTTTCAGGTATCCTAGGGGGGTGGAGAGGCTGTCTCTTGAGCCAGCTGAAGACAAAATGGAGGGGTCTCCCAGGGGTCTAAATAGACTTTCTCTTGTTGGTGGAGACCTCCTCCTCTCTTCTATGCAAAGTCCAGCTCCAAGATGGAGTTTTGGAGTCATATGGGCAAGTCACATGTCCATGCATGACTCAGGTTTTTCAGGCAGCAGCCATTGTTTACATGCTACCCTGAACGTCCTCAGGTAGACTTCTTATGTGGATTGGAGCCTTCCAAGATTTATTGTCCTTTAAGTGTTTCTTGATTGGGCACTTAATTTGCACATTCCTTTTTCAAGGAGCTGACCAAATGCTTTACTAAGGCTACTTAGAAATCAAGCAAGTACACAGCCAATATTCATAACTTCGAATAGAATGACACATGCATACAAATAGGATGAATAGATTCAGTAGATCATAACCTTTACAGAGATATGTTACATGGCATATGTAGCATAAAACTTATTCCAGTTATGGCATATATGTACATTCATAAGCATATTTCCATGAAACCTTATGGGGTGGACCGAAACATACACTAAAAACAATGTACTGTTATCACAATAGTACTTAAAGATGTGCTGTTTTAAGGATCAAGTTCATAACCAGGATTCTGAACATGTGCAGTGAGAGATACCTAAATTGCAACAAACACTACAGTCCTAACAGCAAGATGCTAGAGGGAAAAGTGCAAAGTCTGGGTATCTTTGGAGCAGGCACTTTCTTCATTATGTGCTTGTACCGCACCTAACCAAAATAGGGCCCTGATCCTGACAGGGGCCTTTAGGCAACAGTAACAATATATTAAATAGTAAACATTCACTTTTGCAAGAACTTCTTTACATTCTGCTTGTTTGCATGTGCAATTCAGTCAGTATTTGATACTGGAAACACAATTCGGGTGGTCTTTTTTTAACCAAAGGCTGGTCAGTTTAGTGAAAGCCAGATGAAAGAGGCACTCAAGGATGGTTTCAGTGGGGACTATTCACAACCCATTTTATATACAGTGAGCAAACTCACAAAAGTTTAAAAGAAACTAACAATTCTTTCACAAACCAATCATGAGTACTTTGCTTTCATGGAACTTTAACTGGTGTACAGGCCAGAAACCTAGAAGAGGTTTTAAAAAAAACAAAAAAACCTAAGATAGACTTAAGGCCTGGTCCCCACTGGAAACATTCCCATTAATGTCAGTAGGCTTTGGATCGAGCCCGTAGTTAGTAAGCCAACTCACAGGTCTTTGCTCCTGACCATTGCCTTAGCAAAACTACCACTGATGCATTGCCCTACCTTTTATGGGTATGTCTACACTGCAGCTAGCAGTGAATAGCTGTGTGGATGTCACAGCACTGGCCGCAGCTGAAACTAACCATCTGAGCTCAAGCCCAGCCTACCCCCCCGGAGCTGAGCTCAGGCAGCTAGCCCAAGCTTCCACACATGCCACAACATCCACACAGCTATTTATGGGGCATTAACACGAGCACAAGTCTGTCTACCCAGGCTGGGAGGCTCGCTCCTAGCTGCAGTATAGACATACTGTACATGACTCAGCACATTTGCTCACCAGTTATCAGCTGAAGATATATTAGCCCTCAATTATGCTTTTATTTATTTCACTAGCAAGCCCCTGAAACCCAATTTACATGTTGTAACTGGATCGCCCCCACCTCTCCCCATTAGCAGAGTTAGAGGAAGCAGACCTGCCACCATCGGGATTTAACTATTCACCTATCAGCCTTTTTGGATTGTGTGCTGGCGTTAGGCCACCCCAAAGAGAAAGACACGTGTTCTGTATATTAAACCCTCAGAGCCTGCTTTAATCACCCAAGGGAAAAGCCTGAGAAAAGGGACCCTGCAGCATGACTAGAAGGTCAATGAAATTCAACTGAAGCATATGTCATAGACAAGGGCTGGCTGTAGGTTTTTTGCTGCCCCAAGCAAAAAAAATTTTGGCTCTCCCTGTCCCCCCCCCCCCCCCAACTGCACCCTCCCGCCGCCCCAGCCCTGGGTCACTGGTAATTCAAGGCGTGTCATTCAGCAGGAATTTTGGATGTGCACGGAACACAGACAGGATTGGTTCCCATATGGTTACAGAACTGCAGTAAAGTGGAACAATTTTCAGCTTGTGTGATTGAAGGATATCTGGATGCATATTATAAGACTGTCCTACATAAATGAGGAAAAGTTGAGGTGCCTTTATTATTCTTTTGTTCCATTCTTTGTTTCTATGGAGAATGCACTATCACGGTCTTCCTTTTAAACAAATAAAACTAAAACTAAAAAAAAAAAAAAGCAATGGCTGTTGAAAATAGCAATTCCAGTCCTAATAACCACTGGGAAGCATTTCTTGCTCAATTTATTCTACTTTTTCTACAGCAAGTTACAGTGGATCAGTATATTTGATTTGGGGGAAATGAAGTAACAGCTGCCCAAATTGAGCCTGAGCACTCCTGAATTTTGAGGGTGTTCAAATCTGGAAGGCAGGTGCTAGATTCCCTTTCTGAATATTAGCTAAATCTGGAAAGGAAAAGTCAATTTCTGCTTCCACGGCTCAGAAGTGGAAATCCTCCTACGTGCCTGGTACTGTATCTAAAGCTGCCCAATCTAGTAGAGCCTCCCCTCCCTTACTTTTCATTTTAAATTCTAGTGGGATCCACATACCTCCCTTGCTAGGCTTCAGATAGAGAGGTGCACCGTCCATTTAGTCCCCCCAATTCCTTCTTTGGGGGAGAGCCCAGGGCTGGGGCGGCAAGAGGTGTGTGTGGGGGGAAGAGCCCAGGCTGGGGCGGCAGGGGGTGTGGGTGGGGGCCAGAGCTGGGGCGACAGGGGATGCGAGGGGGGGAAGAGCCCAGGGCTGGGGCAGCAGGGGGGTGCAGATGGGGGTCAGAGCTGGGGCGGCAGGGGGTGTGGACGGGGGAGAGTCCAGGGCTGGGGCAATACAGGGGTGTGGAGGGAGCCCAGGGCGGGGGAGGGGGGGCGGCAAAAAACCTAGAGTTGGCTCTGTCCCTACCGTTCACAGCAAGCTGCAGATTTCAGTTCCATACTCCTTCCCCCTCCCTTTCCTGTTGCTAGTGGCCATGGGAATGCTGGGAAATGTAGTTCTTTCCCTGCTCCAGGGCTGGTTCTATAGGCAGGGAGCTAACCAAGAAACTACAGCTCCCAGGGCCCCCTATTGGTTCTCAGCTCCCATGCTGGATTCTTGCGCCCCTGCAAATCTGCCGCCCCAAGCAACTGCTTGCTTTGCTGGTGCCTAGAGCCGGCCCTGACAAGGGCACTCCAGTGATCTCTTGGGCCACCCAAAACTATTTCTGAAGTGACCAGTAACACCCTCCTACACCCACAGACTTGCAAACATTTTCAGCCCGTTGGAGTGAGAAGTAATTACTTTTAATCACAAGAGAGTCGACTATTTCAAAAAATGTTGTAAATAGTCATTGCAAGAACTCTGTGAATATGGCGTCTCAATCTTTCTGTATGAAAGACAGACAACATGGTTAATTTATTTATTTTTTTAAAGTTTAAAGAAAAGTCTTTTCACTTTTGGAAAAAAGAGGCAATTTGTAAATCAACCCACCAGGCTGCATTTGTCACTCACGTGAAAAAACTCTGCCTTTTTCCTCAAGAATTGAATTAACATGTGGCTATGACTTCTATCTCTTATGTACAATTGCATGTAAACTATGCTATTATTTCGGAGCTCTTTATCATTCCTTCTGGGCTATATCTGTAATTGCGGAGATGAGCTGCATTTTGTTTTTAAATTTTGGAGCACAAGGTCATCCTGCAGCAGTTAGATTCAATGGGATCTAGTTTGTTTAGTAAGTAAATACACAATGATGCAAGAAGCCACGTTTAAATTTCATTTCTTAAAGCAATGGCATGAAATGAAAGCTGTGGCTTGCATTCCTATGTAATGAAACTGCTCCTAGGCATTTTCTTAGCACCTAAAATAATATCTATGGTTTATTATTGTTTCCCAGTTTAATTAAGGAAATATCAAGGGCATGTTTCTTGAGCATTTAGGTGCACCCACATGTGTCAGTACTAGTCTTGCCAGAAGCAAGCTACTGTCGAAAAGACCCTCAACCAAAGGGGCAGTCTCATGTTAGCCGACTCCCCCAAGCGGGGAACAATTCTAAAAATTGGTAAGCTAAAAAAAAGTCTCTAAAATGCACCTCCTCTGGTACAGCAATACCAGAAATACCTCTTCCCTACGGTCTGCTCAGACCCTGAAAACACTTATGCACATATTTAACTTTACTACCAGGAGTAGTTCCATTGATTCAATTAAACTGATCACAGTAGTAATGTTAAGCACGTGCTTAAGTGTTTTCAGGACCAGGGACTAAGCAGTGCTTCTGGGAATTATGTTATACAGGGCTCTGAGTTAGGGTGTTTTCAAGGGACTATGTGTACATCTGGGTAGCTTTCTGCTATAACTTAGGTCCGATCCTGCAGATGGATACATGCAAGTGAAGGCCCTCGCCAATGCAGGGTCCAGAGAAAGTATATGGGTTCTTGCATATGTGTATCCAATGGCAAGACTAGGGTCTTAGAATATAGTGGTACAGCTATACCTGCTAAATGTTGTCCGGTCTAGATGATCTATGACTTACTATTCCTGTGCCTTTTCTAGATGCCTGGTCTCTTCTAAAAGTTTTCTCTTATGGTTTGCTGATTGAGCGATCTGAATGAATAATGCAGAGCGAATAACATTTTTCTACAAACAGCCTTTCCCCCAGCTAATTCTAACAATTTTAACAGCTAATAATTTTCTCTCATTTATTTGAAAATTTTCACCAAATAATTTCTATTAACATTTCCTTGATCTGTAGGTTATTTGCAAGCAATTCATCATGAAGATTTGATATGAAATACGTGCCATTTTTGATTGGATACAAAGGCCTCATAGTATTGTTTCTGTTCCCTGGCTGGCCGAACTGAACTCATACAATCACATTTCGCTTTTAAAAGTTTGACATCCATTTTCCCATAAACAGACTCTCATATTTGCTTAAAATTGACTGTATTTACATGCACTCCAGCCAGGAAACCCATTTGCTAGAATATTCATGGAAAGCAAACCCAAAAGAAGTATGAATAAAACTGAATTTAATTTTAATTACTGATTTGACTACATATGAAAAAACATCTACCAAGGTGTTGGCCCAGCTCTATTAAGTGTGCTCCTTAGGCTGATTGTAGTCATAGGTGACAGTGAAACAAGACAGATGAAAGCTGCAATGACATATAATAGCAGCATGAATTTCCACTTACCATAATAAGCAGCCCTGCCTGTTGAAGCTGAAATCTCAGCATAATCTGGCTTACCATTGTGAGGTAAGTCTGGTCACTACTTGGAAGTGAGCTAGGCAGGGAAAGACCTGAGTGCTGCAGGAAGTGGCAGGGCTGGTGCTACCATTAAGGCAAATTAGGCGGTTGCCTAGGGCACCAAGATTTGGGGGCGCCAAAAAGCGATGCTCGTGGGGGGGGTGTAGCAGAGTGAGCTGGGGTGGGGAGCCCTGCAGCAGCTCTCCCTCCCCCCCCCGCCCTGAGGCACCCTCCCCTGCGGCAGCTCCCTACCCCCCGGCCCGGAGAGCCGTGCGGCAGCTCCCCACCCCAGCTCATTTCTGCTATGCCCCCTCCCCGAGCGTGCAGTCGCCGCTCCACTTCTCCCGCCTCCCAGGCTTGCGGTGCCAATCAGCTGTTTGGCACCGCAAGCCTGGGAGGGGAGGAGAATTAGAGCCGGGGCGGCGTGCTCGGGTAGGAGGCAGAGCAGAGGTGAGCTGGGGTGGGGAGCTGCCGCACGGCTCCCGGGGGGGGGTGGAAGTTGCCGCGGGGGGGCGCCTCAGGGCGGGGGGAGCTGCCCCGGGGGGAGCGCCTCGGGGGGGGGGGGCGGGGAGCTGCTGTAGGGCTGGGGGGGGAGAGCGCAAGGTGGAAGTTTCGCCTAGGGCGCAAAACATCCTTGCACCGGCCCTGGGAAGTGGTGATAGTAATAGGTAGATAGTGCTCTTCCTTCTGACTAAGGCCAGGGTCCCACGCTATTGGAGTCAATGGGAGCTTTGCGATTGACTTCAACAGGAGCAGGATTCAACCCCAAGTGCAGCACTACTGAACTAATGTCCCAACAAGATTCAATGGAATACTGTCCACCTGACATGCTGGACCAAATTCTGGTCTAGCCAGAAGTAATTAGAAACCATTACAATCCTTTCCTGATCTGTGGTTAACGAGACTCCAGGGCCCATTACTGTCTATTTGGCACTTTCACCATCCCCTAAATTTACCAGTGAAGAAATAAAAAAAACAAAACAAAAAAACCACATGCAATCTATTTATTCCTTTGGTTCCAGTGATCACTCATGTCCCTGATGAGTAATGAATATTGGAGAAGAAAAATCCTGACTCCAGAAGAGTGGGTTCTTTTCAACAAGCTCAGCCACTGAGTTCCAACCATGCATTGCTGCCTAATCTTTAACAGTCATTTACTGGCCTATTTACCTGAGAGATAAAAGACAAAAGTTGGCATCTCTCTGCCACCCATGATAATAACTGGAATCTGAGACATTTCTAGGGAATGTGATGTCATGAGAGATACAAGCACAAAAAAACCTCCAGTTCCCAGAACATGTAATTCCAGTCCATTAGAAGAGTCCTCTCCTCCACTTCACTCATATAGATTCATTAGTAATACTTTTGATGAGCTTGCAAAGTTACTACCATTCACATTTACATTTATACGGAAGTTGGAAAGATTTATGATACTCCCAGAAGCACATGTGGAATGAATGATTAAGTGACCTGAAGAGCAGCTCAAAAGCTTGTCTCTTCCACAAACTGAAGTTAGTCCAAGAAAAGATATTACCTCACCCACCCTGTCTCTCTAATATCCTGGGACCAACATGGCTACAACACTGCAAATAACTTGCCTTCTTTGTCATTCAGCTTGAAAAATCAGATGTCAAGTAAGATTCCTTTCTCTAAATGCTGTGCAATCTTACATTGCATTTTAGATAAAAAGGCAGCCACACTTTGTTTGGGTTCCAATTTCATAAGAACATAAGAAAGGCCGTACCGGGTCAGACCAAAGGTCCATCTAGCCCAGTATCCTGTCTACCGACAGTGGCCAATGCCAGGCACGCCAGAGGGAGTGAACCTAACAGGCAATGATCAAGTGATCTCTCTCCTGCCATCCATCTCCATCCTCTGACAGACAGAGGCTAGGGACACCATTCCTTACCCGTCCTGGCTAATAGCCATTAATGGACTTAACCACCATGAATTTATCCAGTTCTCTTTTAAACTCTGTTATAGTCCTAGCCTTCACAACCTTCTCAGGTAAGGAGTTCCACAAGTTGACTGTGCGCTGCGTGAAGAAGAACTTCCTTTTATTTGTTTTAAACCTGCTGCCTATTAAATTCATTTGATGACCCCTAGTTCTTGTATTATGGGAATAAGTAAATAACTTTTCCTTATCCACTTTCTCCACATCACTCATGATTTTATATACCTCTATCATATCCCCCCTTAGTCTCCTCTTTTCCAAGCTGAAGAGTCCTAGCCTCTTTAATCTCTCCTCATATGGGCCCCATTCCAAACCCTTAATCATTTTAGTTGCCCTTTTCTGAACCTTTTCTAGTGCCACTATATCTTTTTTGAGACGAGGAGACCACATCTGTATGCAGTATTCGAGATGAGGGCGTACCATTGATTTATATAATTTTTATATGGTTTATATAATGATTTATATAGTTTTAGTTCAAAGGTGTTGACTGCATTTCCTCCACTCCAGAGGGAGGTTGGGATTATCATGAGTCTTGAGGTGTTATTTTCCTACTGCATGTGCCCTTTGAAAGATCATATGAAGAAATTACATAAGTGGACCCAACATTTAAGAAGTTTAATGTGTTATTATTTGCACTGTGGTGGCACCCGAAGGCCCCAATCAGGATCAGGCCCCCATGATGCTAGGCACCACACACACACAAATCCCGGAAGACACAGTACCTGCCCTGAAAAGACAAAGGCAGACGAAGGATAGTGGAAAAGGATATAGCATACAAGCAAGGGGCTAAATTTTATTCTTGGGCTATACAATCACAGAATGGAGTAAAGCCCCCTTGCTTATCCGCATGGCCACCTTAGCCTTGCCTAGATTGGAGGCTCCATGCACACTATTTGCTTAATACTCTCCACAGAGAAGGAAGTGAGTGGGAATGGGTAAAAACTTGTCTATGTGCTGGATGGCAGTGTAGTCCAGATACGAATGGGCAAGTAAGCTGTACCTCTAAAAGGGATGAAGTAACTTACTGCCTCCAGCAGAGGAGAGGAGAGGTATCCCTAAGTGGCTCTGTTAATCAAGGGAAGGAACGATCATTGTGAGGGCAGGTAGACCTGACAAGTCCCTGATCCTCCTTCACCAATCCGGCTGGTAGTTTCCATAGGAACTGGAGGCTCTTTATTGTTAGAAACACTTGTCTGGTTCTAATTGATCTTTGCTTGATTGGGATGTGGGGCATTTTTTTCTTTTTTACCTTGTCTGAAAGACTAACTGGCTCATGCTTGGCAAAGTCTGGAGTCTTCCAGGATTTCTTGATGTCTTCTTGTTTCACGACCACTTTATTACCTGCCACCTTAATACCTGCTGTGGAAAGAAAGCATGCTTCGGCGAGTTGTTTGATCGACAATATTGAAAAAGTTTCATTGCCTTGTCTCTTCTGCTGCTGCTCTCAAGCTAATTAGTTGCTCTGCTCCTGTATGTATCTTTTCACAGCCTTTGAAGGTTTTTCGGTGTTTTACTTACATTCCAAAACAGCAGAATTTGGTATTATAACCTTGACTGTAAGCACAAGACACTGTGCCTAGGTTTTGAACCCAGTCTGCACGTCCGTTGATACCAGCAGAAATTTAATCAGCTTCACTGCCAAGCACAGATTTCAGAAATCAAATTGATTGAGCCTCTAAGGGATTGACTTGAAAGCAAAGTATGCAGGCCTTTTTATTTTAGTATGGCCTCAGGACCATGGACAGTAATTGAAGCAACACAATATTAATATCAAAGGCTTCTACACTCTCTTACAAACTGAGAAATAATGGTCCCTGAAAAAGGTGTCAAGTTAAATTTTTCTTCCAAAGCAGTCATGTTGCAGAGTGGTTCATAAAAGTAGCTGGATGTTCTGTACCACGGAACATTTGTAATTATTCGAACAATAGCGATGTAAGCAGGAGACTAGACGGGGTTTGAAACGGTCTCTGTTTTCTATTTCAGATTTTCTGAGTCACCCTCATAAAGAGAGAGAAGTAGGGACAGTCCATCTTTATACTCCCTAACTCCAAATTTCCTCCTTCCCCTAATGTTACTTCTCCTTCTCACAGCTGCTGTCAGTATTGAGACACACTGGTCAAAATGTACGTTTTCTAAAAACCACAAGCTTTTTACTAAACGGAGGCTGGGTTCTTCTGCTGATCCACCCTGTTACCAGGTGTTGGAACCCTGCTGAGAGATGCTGATTCCTGATGACTCATTGTGATAAGTGTATTTTGTTACCTCCACCCTGAAGGCTCTTTGGGTAGAGGATGTTAGGATCTGGGTCACTGCAGGGAAACTAGGAAAAGCCAAGCTGAGAGAGAAAGCTGTCTACTTTGGGGAAATTTGCAGCAGTGTAACTACATTGATGCAGTTATACTACTACACACTTTTCTAATATAGGCAGGACCCTACTTTTTTTTATTTTTATTTGAGTTTTCAAATAAAGCCCAGAAAGAGTTTAAGGTTGAACTAACCACAGTGCATGCAGGTTCTATTTAGACCAGGTTGGGAAATTCACCTGTCCACAGTCCTTAAAAGGCATCTACCTGGCAACTTCCTTCTAGGTCACCTTTAATGCTTCTGCATAAGTTGACTTAGTGGGGCACTCCTCCTAGAAGTACATATTTCGATGTACTGGCTTTCAAGACATCGCTTCAAAATAACGTGTTGAATGCATTGTCTCAAAAATGAATATTACAAAACCAAGGCCAAGTTCTGGGTCCATTTACATCCCATGCAAACCCACCAATGTCAATAAGACAAATTTTCAAAGGTATTTAGGAGTCTAAAGATGCAGATAGATGGCTAGGGGGATTTTCAAAAGCACTCAAGCAGATTAGGCACCTAACTGTTTGATTTTCAATGGGAGTTAGACACCTAAGCAGTTTAGGCACTTTTTAAAATTCCACTAGGCCCATAACACCTTTGAAAATCTGTCCAAATGAGACTAAAGCAATGCTGAATTGGATCTATAATCTTAACAACATTTGTGGTGCAAGAGAAGAACTGTTTTAGTAGTCCTTAAATTGTGTTCAGAAGCTTTCAGCCTTCTTGTTGGGCATTTTCAAGCTGAGATATGGTTCTTGTAGGCACTTTCCTAATTTCCCCGTGATTGAGCTGAAACTTTGATTAAGGATGACAGCTCTTCCAAGGACAATTTAAAACTGACACTTTCGTTTGGCAATTGCCAATCACTGGCTTCAAGTGCACTAGTCATATATTCTGTATGCTGTGGGGTTTTGACTTTAACTCATTTCTTTTCTGACAAAATCTTTACAAAGGAATTATTTGCAGTTGCTACAATGTATGATGGATTTGAACTTAGGTCAGGGAGATTGTATTAAAGCAGAGGACATCCTTGTGTTGAA
Source organism: Malaclemys terrapin pileata (assembly GCF_027887155.1). NCBI lineage: Eukaryota > Metazoa > Chordata > Testudines > Emydidae > Malaclemys > Malaclemys terrapin. Next base: position 13,888,738 of record NC_071513.1, on the reverse strand, counting down.
ATCATACTAACCTTTCTGAATAAAATGACTTACTCAAGTCTGCCAGGGGCTTGAATAATGTAGGAAATATCCTTTTGTGATGGGGTATTTTCCTTTTCACGAGAACAGGGTATATTTTACTGCCAAAAATATCGAAATGTCACAAGCACCAGAACCTACAGGAATTAATTTTAATCTATGAAGAAATGCTTTTAAAACCTTTCCCCTCTCTAATTTGAAAGTTTAAACACAGCCATTTTTTCAGCTCATCTATTCACGTGATGGAGTATGTGCGTTTTGTGCTGCATCCCATAAGATTACATCAGGTGATCACACCAGGTTAATTCGCATAACCTGACATGCTAAATGCAAATGTGAAATATTTAGAAACAAATGCATCCTAGTGGTTTGTATTCATTGCATAAGCACTATCCCCACTGGGATCAGTCCCATGTATCTACAAGCATGTGCAAACATTGTGATTGTCAACAAGGCATTAGTATGATTTCCCTGAGCAAGGAGGATAGGGATTTGCCTGGCTAAAATCATACGGTGAATCAGTGCTGTAGAAACTGCGCAAGAACCAATAGCTGGGTAAATAAATATTGGGATAACTAGCCCAATTCTGATATCAATGTGGACAGAGTCAAAACATCAGCTGAGAACTGTTCAACAATTTTGATTTACAGATACATTCACTAACAGTATTGCCTGCAGGGGAAATGTGGAATTCCCTTGAACTGTTACAAATTACAAAGTCTTACAATCAGCGTGGAAAGAAAGCTATACTGTATTGAGATCTCCACTACTGGTAGGGACCACTAACATGTCAGTGAGTAATCTGGCATGCTAAGAGTAGTTATCTGGCATGCTAAGCACCTTAAAAGTGTTTGCTGTCTGAGCCTTTTTGGCCACTTTATGGCTGCCTTACTTCCTGCTATGGGGTTAGGGAAGGGAGCCTCTGAGCCTGTGTTTTTGCATAGGAGACAGCCACAATTTGGTTTAGTAAATAAGGCAGTCATGGGACCTGGTCCTATTCATTTCTCTGCCACTGACTGGCTGTGGGTCATTTGATAATTATTTCCTCTTTCACCCGGTCTTTCTCTTGTCTGGACTGTAAGTTCTTTGGGACAGGGACAGTTTCTCAATACATGTTTGTACAGTGCCTAGCACAATGATCTTGACTGGAGCGTCGGCAGCACAACAACACACAACAGTGTGATTGCCTGCTCTCCCTGAGCTGGGGTGTGTCTGGTCAGGGTGGGGGGACAGACATGGCCTCACCTGCTCCCTGCATTTGAATGGAGAGTATAAGATAGAGCTTTCTCCCAAGTTACGTACACTAAGATCCAACAGCTTGTTCAACTTATCTCACATTCCTCTCAACTCTGTCTTGTAATTATAGACCATGAGGAGCTAACACAGAGACACCCACCCTAACATGAGACCAAACCTACGAAAAGTGTCCAAGCCCTTTATAAAAGTCAAATTAGACATTGTTTCCACATACTATAAAAGAGAGCATGAAAATAGCCCAGAGGTTTCTATGAGGCCAGCTCCCAAATCTTTACTCAAGCCAAATTCACACTTTGTGTACTGTTTCTTTAAAACTATAGCACGAAGCAGGCAGCAGGAGGGCTGGGGAAGATTGTAGGCAGAGCCTTTACAACGAATCAGAGTGAGAGGCTTTAGGGATAAAGCTGTTTGCCTTATTCTAATGAAGTTCCTTGTTCAGCCTTCAACTGATTACTACAGGACAATAAGTACGGACTTTAGATATTTTGCCTTTAAGTCCCAGCCACATACCTAACCTGCAATAAGAAGTGTGATATGGTCAAAAAGTGACTATATTAAAGCAGCGCTTTTTTAGTCAGATTTGCTCCGTGTGTGTATTCAAAGCCATATTTACTTGCTTGAACAAAATAGGTTTTTACTACTGTTTACTCCTGTTATCACCGGAAGGTTGCAGGAGTGAAATCTGGATTTGTTTCTGGCTCCACATCAACAACCAATGTGTGATTCTTGATATACTAAGTTCAGAGTGCAACATACTGCACATTACTAGTGATAATGTGTGAGCCAAGTGAGCAGCAGTTGATGTTCGGATCCCAGGTTGCTGTGGCTGGCCTGGCAGTGACAAAAATGTATATGGAACAACAAATTTATATGGAAACTTGAGAGACAATAAACACAAAACTAAACCCACACTGCTAGAATGCAAGCACACTTTTAAAACAGTGAATTTGAGGCTCATGCACAATGGATGAGACAAAAACATCTATTTATAATTGTAAAGATTCAGTATAATCTAATCAAGAGTTAAAACTGATTATTCCATTTTTACTTTCATTTGCAGACATTAACGGTACATTTATTCTGTTTAATTTCCTTTTCTGTGAATGACAAAAATTTTAAATGAAATATAGAAGCACATGATCCTTAATATAACCTTCCTATAGGTGTAAAATTAATTTGACAAAGAGATAAAGTAGCAATTAAATCCTGTAGTGAAATATTTCTCTTATCACTTAGTAATTTTTGTTCTTAAATAGCACAAATTTCCCTTCTAATGGGCTGTTTTCAGACTCCCGTTTAATTAAAATCTGTGTTTATTAAAACAGTTCCTTGACTAAGGCTTCTAAAATAAATCTCTCAAATGCAGACAAGAAATTATGAAAACTGATAAATATTACATTTTAATGGAAATTAAATTAGATCCGTCTTATCTAAGGTAGGACTCATCCACATTAAAAACGGCAGATCCATTGCCAATACTTTCTATTTACATAAATAAATTTGCCTCCTTTATAAATACAAAGATCTTTCACGATACCTGTTAAAGTAGTGGCATCCGTTCTGCATGTTAAAGAAGATGTGTACAAAGCTTTCAGACTTAGTGCTTTTTAAATGACAATATTTCCTTTCACCCATAGTATGAGAAGTTGATGGGTTTTTTTCCCTGATGTTTGTGTAGAAATGTTAACAAATATTTCCACACTACTTGTAAAAGCTGGTATATGTGTAAGGACTGAATTCACATATTTTATGATTATCCCCAACTAATCCATCAGCTAATAAACGGCTGACATGTAAAACTGTCACAAGAAATCCATGCACAGAACAGGGTTTACCTTCAGAGCCCCAGCGCTTTCAGTACAAAGATTGCTTACTGTTGCAACTCACTTCATTGGCTGCTTCATTGAAAAAAAAAAAGAAAAGAACAAAGACTTTAGGTGAAATGCTGGGTCCACTGAAGTCAACTGCAAAACTTCCACTGACTTAAACAGGGCCAAGCTTTTACCTTTTTACCTTTGATATCTATAAATGGTGCCCAGAGTTAGTTTATGAAAAAAGCATCCTCGTGTTACTGGTACCCCATCCACCTTCCCTATTCATTTGTTTATCCTCCTGTTGCATATTGTCTAAAACACTTCAGTATATGCCTCCCTGTAGGCAAGTGGATAGTCTCATTGTCTTCAATGGGATTACTCATGAGTACATTTTATCATGTATATAAGTGTTTTTCTGGATCATGCCCTCTGACTGTAAACCCTATGGGATGATATTGTTTCTATAGGTTTGAGGCCTAGGACAATGGCTGGGGACCACTGAAATAATAAATAAAATAAATAATAAATAAAATAATAACAGCAAAGATAAGGAACATGAGTATAGACTGTAAGCTCTTTGGTGCAGGGACTGTTTTTGCTTTGTGTGCACAGCGCTTAGCACAAATGGTCCCTGAACCAAGCCTTTAGGTGCTACCATAATAGAAATCATCATCATTTCAAACTGAATCCATCACTGTGTCCTGTGTGCAGCAGTTAGAGACTCTTCCCCCCCCACACACACACACACTCTTTAGAATTGAGAGCATCTCAGACTTTTCACCTACTCACTCATCTGGGATTCCTTCTACTCCCACTGCAACTCAGAACACTCGCACCATATTTACCACTGAAAAACAGCCATGTATGCCTAGCACATGTGCTAACGCCAACCTGAATGAGTTTGATTTTCCATATAGCCCCAAAACACCAAAAGACATTTTTGCTATTGCTTCCTCAACTGAGCCCTTTGAGTGCTTCCTTGCTATGCACAGTCTTAGATTAATGTCTCTTCTACTTGTTTCATTGATGAAGGAAATGTCAAATAAATATGCCCTTTGGCTGGTTGTCTGGGAAAATGAAACCTCCTGTGGCACTCATAGAAATAGCACAAAAGAGGCACTAGGATTTCACATCCCAAAGTGGATTAATCTGTATTAACTGAAAGTAGGTTTACAGTTAAAATATTTCCTCACTGAAAGTATTAAATCTTTCATAGCCACTTTGTTATTTACTCAGGATGCCATTCCCAAAAAATAGGATCCAAGACTTTCCTCCTCCTTGGGTTTTAATTTTCCCTGTATTTTCCAACGGGGCGGCTCTATGTTTTTTGCTGCCCCAAGCACGGCAGTCAGGCGGCCTTTGGCGGCGGATTCGGCGGCGTTTCTGCAGGTGATCTGCCGCTCCCGCGCCTCCGGTGCCTGGAGCCGCCCCTGCTTTCCAAAGATTGTGTCCAACTCCAACCGAATAATGGGTCATATTCTTCTGCATAGCAATAACAAAAACTTCCACTAGGATCAATGGCCCATATGCTCCCTTCCACTGTGCACCACGGAAAGGAGCAAAACTGGAAATAGTAACCTGGAAACAGCATGCTTCCCTCACTACATAACCATTTCTATTTCCTCCACAGGACCATAAGATAGGCAAGCAAGGGTCACTAGCATTAGCAGTCAGGAGGCAGACTCAGGGAGCAGTAGCTCCAAATGACATGCTTCCATTCAATAGTGATGTTCTATGGCACATGGGTGCTCAGTGCACCTTACCCTGTGCTGCTACGCACTCTGTGAACCTTAAGAGAGAGTCACCAAACACAGCTTTGAGGGAACCAGCCAATGGAAGGATAGCAACCATACCATTCTGCTGCTACAGCTTGAGTGTGGGGCCCAGTGACGCATGGAGGCAAATGTCCTCCATCCATTAACCTGAGATCCAAGCGGATGGGACCACCTGTACCCACAAAATTCCAGACTATGAATATTTAAGGCCATGACCCCAGCCCTTTGCGTATCACCATTCATCCCTCCCACAACGTGGAAGCCAGTGGGACAGTTTCCACACACACTACCATTTTAAAGCAATTCTCTCTTCAGGAGCTTGCTTTTGGGGGGAGGGGGAGATAGTTATTTGTATACATTACATCTATTAGTAATTCTCTCTAGGATCCAATCCAGCTCCTAACTCTGCAGCCAGGGAAGTGCCCTAACTGTGGTGCAAGTATTGTTCCACTGAACAAAGGAGACTTGGTTGGGGGTGGATTATGGACCTTCATTGGGTCACTGTTGGAAGTACAAAATTGAGAAAATGTTTTACAATAAACCTTAACAACAACAACTGAATATTTTTTCCAGTTGTGCATAAAGGCTTGAGATGGTTTTGTTTTCTCTAAATTGCTTCACTCAGCCCCACTTAAAAAGCAATCCAGGTACCGCAAATAAGAGAGCCACACTTCATTCAGACGGCATGTTCCCCAGTGAAAACCAAAATTAACAGATGTCTCAGCAATACTCGTTATTTCGTGATCTACAGCACTACTTTAGTGCCGGAGGACATTCAGAATTCATCTGTACTTTTACCAGATGTCTGAGAAGTAGTAGATCTTCCTTGATCCACTTGACTTTTTTAGTGCCTCAGGATATATTCAGCATACATTTCGAAAAGAATACTTATATTGGTTCTATGGTTTTATGTTGATCATCATCCTGCTTGTTGTCCTAAATAATGGGAAAGACTGTAAGAGACATGATTATGGATAATAGAACTGAGCAAATAATAGAAGAAATGCTCCCTGGATATGTCTCCAAATTTGGACATGGATTTCGATTAGACTATATTTGCAACGTTTTCATGTTTGTTTTACATAATTGGGAGTGTAAACATACAAGGCAGAGGGGGAGGAACAATCGCAGCATCAATCTTAAGGATGAATATGCACTAAAAGGAAATTTCAAATTGTGTCATCCTTTGCAGACTGCATGTACCACCGGAGCAGAGTAAAGAAGCTGGAGTGGAGCCAGAATTTGACCCAGTGTCTTTTAAAGCTTGAGCCCAGGAGTTTAATGGTTAGCAGGTTTTACTGCGATGCTGCCCTCCTGTGTTTGCACTGCATGGGTCTGCAAGAGAACTGGGGAAGATGGCACAATGATTTGCAGGGTTGTGTCTAATTAGCTGCGGATCCTACACCTTTTCCACAAAAATATATCTCGGGCTTTTTCAGCCCACAGAGGTGGGCTCTTGAAAGCTACTCTCTTGTATCATACTTCTTATGTCAGATTGCTAAAATCTTGAAAGTCCCACTATAAAGCCTTAACATATATAAAAAAAAGCAAGTGAACTCAATGGAAAAAGATTGCAATCTCACAGGTTACATAAACAAAAGTCTGAGTCAGAGAATATTCAAGGCGTTCCTTTCATTGTAATCACCAAGAAGATGCATCTTTTGTAACAAGCAGGAAAAATTTGGCAGCTCCATTGCTTTTCAGCTTCAGATACTCAAGACACAGAGAATTTATTGACTGACAACTGACAGCAACGATAGCCAAATGTGAAGATTAAGCCGCAGTTTGGCCTCTAAGGGTCCACACTGCAATCAGGATGTATAACTGCAGCTTGTGGAAGCGTACCAGAGCTAGCTTTGATCTAGCTAGGTCAAAGGGAGTTCCAGTAACAATAACAGTGTAGTCCTCACAGCATGGACCGCAGCATGGGCTAGCTTCCTAAGTACCCCACTCAGGACTCCGGACACATACTCAAGCAGTGTGCTCGGTGCCACCGCCCATGCTGCTGCAGTGACAATGCTATTATTACTCTAACTAGCTTTGATCTCGCTAGATCAAAGCTAGCTCGGGTATGCCTACAGGAGCTGCCATCACACCCCTTGACTGCAGTGTAGACATATCCCCATGTCAAATCACGTGCCCTAGGCTATATCCCCTGTGGCACCATGCCGAAGACAGCTGAGGCAGAAGCAGTAAAACAATTGGGGTTCCAAGGTTAAGAATCCATCAGCAGCTTCATTGATACCTCCAAAGCAATCTGGGGCCATCAATTTTAATCAATTGCTTCTTACCCTCCTTTGAAGAAAGGAGAGAGAAATTCATAATTTCAAAATGGAAATTTTTACTTATCTTTCTCAGGCTGTTGACAGGGGTTGGGGGGACTGAGACGGTTATATTCACAGGCAGGCCTTTTATACAGATTTCTGTGTTTTAACCTCTGGATAGACACCCATGAGATAGGATGGGTGCCCATAGATATGTTTTATACACTCACACAAAGAACAAATTTTTCATTGTGGTTTTATTTATACTGAACAGAATTTTAAGGGGGCTGGTACTCTGTCACTGCCCAGAGAACAGAGCACCCCAACAAGCGGGGTTATTCAAACATCCCAACGCACACACCTTTCAACGTTTTAAAGGCCTTCTTTTGCCTTCGGGGTTGGGGTTTTATTATTAACATTATCATATGAAATTTGAGGAGGCTAGAGCTCAGTCTCTGCTGCTCAGAGACAACAGGGAAAAAAACCTCACTGGAACTGCAGTTGGCTTTGAAAGGCTAGCGGGAGGTGGTACAGCTCAGCGTGTATTTAACCACAAAGGAACTCAAATCATTGCAAATTGCCTAGCCCAGAGTGAGGCATAGGAGTGGCAACTGAAAACTATCGGGGACTGATCCAAAGCCAATTGAAGTCAATAGAAAGACTCTTACTGACTTCAGTGGAATTTGGATCAGACCCTTAATGCATAGATTTATTATTGAAGCTGTTTTTCCACATTTAGTGGGAAGACAGGGACAATGACAATAAATATAGAAAGCATTAAATAGGTCCCCTTCCATTTCTAGATGGCAAGAGGATATTTACATGTTGGGTCTACTTAAAACACATCTTGTATATCCAATAACAGCCTGTGAAATCCCAACCAAACATTAGCTCATTGTTCCCCCTAACTTGCCATCCCAGTAATACCAGAGTAAATACGTTCAAAGGCAGCTGCAGCTGCTGCTACTGAAGATGTTCATAAACAACTAGTAGCAGACACAAATGCGAAGTGCAAATATGCCATTTTTGTTTTGCTACAAATTTGCTATTCTTCCCTCCCTCCCTAGTCTCCCAATTATTGCAGTACCACCGGAGACATCAACGTCTAAGATAAATCTCTAATAGCAAAGAAAGACTAAGAAAACAGAAATGCATCTGTGGCAATTTTATTTTTTTTTAAAAGCCATTACTGATGCCTGGTTCCTCTTAAGGTTATTTACATGAAATTTCATAAATGAGCCTCTACTTAATCTACATTACTGTCATTGCTGCAGACAGGCTCAAAGTAATAGCTATGGTAGGTAGTGGAAAAGGTTCCCATTGTTGCTCAATTCACAATATTTGAAGATTAATTTTGACGGGTCTGGGTTGGCACCTTGCAATCCCACCTCAGTGAGGGGCAGCACGTAGCCGCGCTGCCTCAGGAGTGGAACGAGGACCACACTGATATCACCACCGGGTCCCTGCTTCCTCCTTGTTCCATTAGAAGCTATGCCAGCCATTTCCCTGGCCCAGATTACTTCCCCTCCTTGCTGGCTCCGCTGTGCACGTTAGCATGCTGGGAGTGAGGAACCAACGCTCTTTCCATTCCTCTCACCAACCCAGCCACTGCTCCACCCACTTCTATGGAAGGGGAGAAGCTGCCCGGAGGTGACTGTTCTTCCCACGGACACACAGGATCTGGTGATGAGGGTAGCCACAGAAGGACTCCTTAGTCCATTATGTGGGGACACAGACAGGTTCATGATTGAGCCCATGGTACATACATTGTATCACTGAAAATACAGGAGTCCTAGACAGTGTTTTACATAAGATGGGCCTGATCGTGCTCTCACTGAAGTCAAAGGTAAACTCTTCTTGCCATCAGTGGGAGCAGGCACAACAATCATGCGGCCTACATTCGGCACATATGTTGTCATACTGGATGTGCGTAAGTGCCACATCTTTGCTGAGAGAAGCAGGGCAGGCAGCTATTTGCTGTACCAAAGCCATGCCCAATAGACATGTCTTTGAAGGTGCCTTCCTTTCCAAACAGACCACGCCTGGTACGCTATCATTTTAAAGGTTTGGACTTTCCATGTTTTCCCTAGCAAACATCTTCCTCACTCCCCTCAAAGGTAAAACCTAACTGCTAGTTTGGGGCAAGATTCACTGGCACAGCCACAGGGGGGCTGTAAAGTACACCTTCCTGCACCTCCGATGGACTTCACCTCAAAGCAAAGCAGGCGGAGTTACAGCCAATGACTTCAGTGAGGTTTCTCTAGGGGCAGGAGTCCGCTTTAGTTTACAGTCAGGTCCACAGCAGCTCCATAGATGTGGTGACTCATCACATCTTGTAGCGGCTCTGGCCACACTCCTTTCCCTGCCACCATCTTTGGAGTAGTGCTAGCCCTCTACAGACACTACCGTGCTATTGACATTGCAACTGTTTTAAACAGCGCCAACCTGTTCCCCCAGCACGGTCTGCTACTCAGACCAACAGGTCTACACTAGTTTATGCTAGTGAGCGTGGCTCCTTATTGTAAAATCTACCTGGTCAATGATTTTGTAAACACAACGCACCTTTCTAGTGGATTTAGCCTTTCAGATGCATCTCTTTAGAAAATGATCCATACAAATGGACTTCTTTGATACCATACCTGCATTGCTATGCTCACTGTGCTTTCTTGAGGGAGTTAATTCGATTATAAGGACTTTCAAGAAGACAGTCTAGCCAGAGATTTGATTCTGGAAGGTGATTTGAAACAGTTTGTCTAACACATTAGGAAAAGCCTGCTGCATTCCATGATTGAAACTCTTTCTGATCAGAGCCTCGTCGTACATCTCCCTACTCTTGCAGAATCCCGATAATTTTAAAAGCTTGGCTGAGATCCTGGACAAAACCCTACCAGCCTGCAAACTGGGAGACAGCTAAAAAACCTACTCGATTCCCTTTATACAAACAGGGCCGGCTCCAGGCTTTTTGCCGCCCCAAGCAAAAAAAATTTTGGCTGCCCCCCGCCCCAGCCCTGGGCTTTCCCCCACCACCCACACCCCCCTGCCTCCCCAGCCCTGGGCTCTCCCCCCCACCCGCACCCCCCCGCCGCCCCAGCTCTGAGCTCTCCCCCCCACACACACTCACACACACCCTGCTGCCCCAGCTCTGGGTTCCCCCTACCCCCCCACCATTGCCCCCCACACACATCTCTTGCCAGCCCAGCCCTGGGCTCACCCCGCCTCCAACCTGCACTCTCCTTCCGCCGCAGCCCTGGGTCACTGGTAACTCGCTCCCAGGGCAGGTCATTCAGCAGGATTGGTTCCCATATGGTTACAGAACTGCAGTAAAGTGGAACAATTTTCAGCTTGTGTGATTGGAGGATATCTGGATGCATATTATAGGACTGTCCTACATAAATGAGGAAAAGTTGAGGTGCCTTTATTATTCTTTTGTTCCACTCTTTCTTTCTATGGGGAATTTGCCAATGCAATATCACTGTCTTCCTTTTAAACAAACAAACAAACAAACAAACAAACAAAAGGCAATGGCTGTTGAAAATAGCAATTCCAGTCCTAATAACCACTGGGGAGCTCAATTTTATCCTACTTTTTCTACAGCAAGATCAGTATATTTGATTTGGGAGAAATGAAGTAACAGCTGCCCAAACTGAGCTTGAGCACTCCTGAATTTTGAGGTGTTCAAATCTGGAAGGCAGATGCTGGGGCGGGGGCTGTGGCTCCACAGGGGAGCACGGCAGCATGTATGCAGCAGTGTGTCTGGTGCTGCGCGAAGCCAGACACGCTGGTCTGAGTGGCACGGTAAGGGGGCTGGGGGAGTTGGAGAAGGGGTAGGGAGTTCTGAGGGGGCAGTCAAGGGACAGGGAGCAGGGGGGCTTGGATGGGGCAGAGGATCAGGGGGGCAGTCAGGGGCAGGGAGAAGGGGAGTTAGATGGGTCGGGGGGGGGGCAGTCAGGGGACAGGCAGCAGTTGGATAGGCATGGGAATCCCAGGGGTTTGTCAGGGGACAGGTAGGGGGTGGAGTCCTAGGGGGGAACTTGGGGGGGGGGGTCTCAGGAGGGGGGCAGTTGGGGACAAGGAGAAGGGAGGCTTAGATGGGGGTGGAGTCCTGGGGGGCAGTTGGGGGCAGGGGTCCCGGGAGGGGTGATCAGGAGACAGGGAGCAGGGGGGTTGGATGGGTTGGGGTTTCTGTGAGGGGCAGTCAGAGGGAGTGGATGGGGGCAGGGTGGAGCTACCCTCCCTCCCCGTAGAGTCTCCTATTTTTTGAATGTTAAAAATATGGTATCCCTACTCCCGGTGCAGCTCTCCATTCACTGCAGCATGAGGTCTCAGCTTCCTCACTCCCACCCCCTCTTTCCTGTTGGTAGTGGCCAGGGGAATGCTGGGAAATGTAGTTCTTTCCCTGCTCCAAGGCTGGCTCTATAGGCAGGGAGCTAACCAAGGAACTACAGCTCCCAGGGCCCCCTGTTGGTTCTCAGCTCCCATGCTGGATCCCTGCCGCCCCTGCAAATGGGCTGCCCCAAGCACGTGCTTGCTTTGTTGGTGCCTAGAGCCGCCCCTGTATACAAACAAATAAAACTGCATGTTCTGGTGATATTTGGCCAAATCTCTCCTAAACCCTATTGTTTCTTCAGTGAGATGAAACTGTAAAAGGCCTTTGACTATGCAAGTCCAGGGAGCGACTTCATGCCTTATTGGGCCCTTTACCATGGATTTCTATGTACCCAAATGTATTCTAGAATGTTTGTCTTTGGCTTCCAGCACCAACGAACTGAACCCAGGCCATTAAAAATGAAAAGAAAAGTCAATATTTCAACTAGAAACTCTCAGGAAATGTCTAACCTTTAAAATGACTTGCTTGTGTCCTCTTGGCTTCTCTATGATGCATAAAGGAAGCCTGGAAAGATTTCCCCTCCCCTCCCCCCCCCCCCCCATGCTTGTATTGTTTACTGTAAAAGTATCAGGTCCTCCCTGGTTTTGCTACAGGACATGTGGGGTCTCCAAGGATGCATGTTGTTAGGTCTCCTAGCGAGGGTGCTGATTCTTTAACAGAGGCTTCTTTTTTCCAAACTGTTCCTCACTGAAGTTAAATGTGTCATAAGAAGACAATGGGAGGGAAATCATGTGGCTAAAAATACTCAATTTTCAGTTTCTTGGCTCTGATGTCATAATTTCACTAATATCAAAAGACAGACTCTTCCAGGCTAAACAGGACCTGAATTTACAATGCTAGAAACAAGCAAGGGTGAAGAAAAAACAGACAAGAGAAAAGACAACTTTTAGGTTTTCTTTATACATCCTAAAGGAACAATAAGAAGATGCATAAAGTGAGCTGCAGAAAACTTGACAGAGCCAGATTCCATCAGAATATCCAGTTCAGTCAAAACTGAAATGCTTTGTGAAAACAGGTCAATTTAGCTGGAATTTCATTTTAGAAGAAAACTAGAAAAAAGTTCCTACAATGTCAAACAATCCTGTTTCAACAGTGTTGGGATGAAACATTTCAATTTTTTGTTTTGAAATGGCTTTTCATTTTGAATTTTTTTCTTTTGTATTCAATATTACAATACAAAACAAAGGCAAAATCAAAACAAAATATTTCAATTCATCCAAAATGAAAAACATTTTCAGAATTTTCCTTAGCAGAGAATTTCAGGGTTTTTTTTTTTTTTTTGGGGGGGGGGGAAGAGTTTGCTCTACTTTGGAATGAAGCTAAAAATATTTTGTGTAACAAAACTTCCATCTTCTGCATAGCTCTAGACACAAGCCCATTTTTCTTTCCTTTTGCAGGTCATCTTTAAGTAAAGACAGCTCCTTCTGGGGTACTTTGAAAGATGTATTTACAAAACAGTTTATATATTATATATATATACAAACACACAAAAATGGGCTTGTGCCTAGAGCTCTGTGTGTGTATGTATGTATGTATGTGTGTGTGTGTGTGCCTAGAGCAACACCATATCAATACACACACATATATATTGTAAGATCTCTCCTTTAACAAATTATCTGCTCCCTGTTTAGCTGTTGAATTTATAATCCTATTAGTATCCTGCCTTCTGGATATTAAGCTGCAGAGAGCACACTACAGCGGTGCTTGAAAGACTGAGCTGTTTCCCATTCATTTCCAGGTGCAATTCAGATTGTCAATATTGACTTTTAAAGCCCTATATGGATTAGAATCTACTTAGAGACACACTTCTCCATTGTCAGCTGGAGCAAATCCCTAGCTATGAACATGGAGTGGAGACAGAGCATTCTGAGTGGAGGGCCCTTACTTTTATTTTCTTCCCCGCTGTGATCTGAGACACAGCCTGAGCTTAACCTCCAGGGCAAAGCCCATCTGTCTACTCAACTTTTGCCTGAGTTGGTGATGATGTGGATATATTTTTGTTTACAGCTGTGTGCAAGTTTAGCTTTAGCTTTCGTTAACATGGGTCAAATAAGTTTGGTATGTTTTAATTTGTTTAGTGTGAGGCTGCAGGGTAGTGTTTGTGCCCTGTGATATAGAGGAGGTTAGATTTGGTGGTGCCTTTTGACTTTAAGCTCCATGACTATATGACACGTTGCACATTAGTATGTAAGAAGACCTTTTGAAGACATATAGTGGGTGTGAAGTGATTGTGATCTACCAAATGGGTGATCTGATAATCAAGCCAGAAAATATGTGGCAGAAGCTTGAGGAGCAAAGATCCCCCTTCTCATGTAACCCACTGGGAAAATGTGTCTGTGTCCCTGCATGGGTCCCTGTTGTTGCATCCAGGTAGTGGACTTAGTCCTTTAGCTCACATTATAATGGTGCTTTGGAACCAAAAGTCCTGGATTCAACCCCCAGTGAGAATCCACCTATCAAAGTAACACAGAACTGATCACAGATTGAAGTATAATTGTTTCTAAATTGTTTTCAAAGTTTTCTATGTGACACCAATATGATAGGCTGCCATGTTTTTAAAATCAACAGATAAGGGTGTCTGGCCTCACAGGACGCACTTACTGGGTTCTGCGGAATACCTGTTTTTCTTGCAATGTTTTCCTGAGGCCTGTAATACTGGTGCCATTTTAGACCATATCCCTAGGAAGGTACAATGCCATTTTTATCCAATCCAAATCAGTGCCATGAAGTTTTATTACTATGCAAATATCTTATTTGATAATCTTCCTAAATAACTCCAACAACTCCTGATAAATATATTTGTTTCTGCTAAAAGTCATCCATATAACCAAGGATTGACAAAGGTTTTCATGCTGTGACCCACTACTGTAATATCCAACTGGCCACTAACCAAGTGGGCACAAAACCTAACTACCCATTTATATCTATCTATTCACTTAGTACATCTGTCCTCCAGGATGCAATAGCAACACACAAGCTGATTCAATAACTGCAGCCATTCGCCCTCGGCTTCTCTGCTGAGCCTATGATTATGATACTGATAACTCCTAATTGAAGGGTGGGATTTTTGCAGTGTGAACTCTTACCCACTAAGAACTGGACTACCCACATGTTCCTCATAAACCACTAAGCAGCTATTGGACAGCAAAAGTTTTCAGACACAAGCTGACTAAGGCTGGGTTCAGACAAGTGAGCCAGAGTTCCATCTCAATCTCCCAAGACATCCAGAGAAGGATGGTTTGGGGGTTAAGGCTGTGGATTTGTATCCACAAGAGCTGGATTTAATTCCTGGTTCTACCATCCACTTCCTGGGTTACCTTGGGCAAATAACTTAATCACTGTACTTCAGTCTCACACCTTTAAAATGGGGATATTTCCCTATCTGTGATTGTTCTGAAAAATTAATTAATGTTTATGAGGTAATCAGACTCACAGGGAGGAGGGATAGCTCAGTGGTTTGAGCATTGGCATGTTAAATTGAGGGTTGTGAGCTCAATCCTTGAGAGGGCCATTTAGAGATCTGGGGCAAAGAAAAAGGAGGGGAAAAAAAAACCCTCAGGGACAGTACTTGGTCTTGCTAGTGAAGGCAAGGGACTGGACTCAATGACCTTTCAAGATCCTTTCCAGTTCTATGAAATAGATAGACTGTACATTAAGAGCTGGTCAGGAACCAAAATTTCTGACATTTCAATTTTTTTTCAATCAATCAGATTCAGAATGAAAAGGCAAAATTTTGAAGTTTCCTGTGAGATAATTAAAAAAAAAATTGGGACCATCAATATATTTTTTTATTCATTTGAACTTATATATCATATTATAAGATCAATTATATATGCTAAATTTATATTTTAATGGAATATAAAGGTTGAAATGAAACATTTTGACTTTTTCCCATTGAAAAGTTTCATCCGAATTGACACATTCTCCCACAAAACATTTTGATTTAGATGCGACCTCATCTTTGATGGAAAAGTGTCATCAAAACCTTTGCACCCAGCTCTATGTAAAATGATGGGGTAAGAAAGTAGAAAGATAAATCCAGATTCATTTACCAGCTATTTTTACTGAAACTTCATTAACCCAACTGTCTCTTGCTTCCTGCATTAGAGCAGCTTTGTCCTTAGCTCTGCAAATAATTCTTCTGTACTCTGCTATCTTCCTGAATATTGCAACAGAGGGTCCTGTGGCACCTTTAAGACTAACAGAAGTATTGGGAGCATAAGCTTTCGTGGGTAAGAACCTCACTTCTTCCTCAGAAGGAAGCTTATGCTCCCAATACTTCTGTTAGTCTTAAAGGTGCCACAGGACCCTCTGTTGCTTTTTACAGATTCAGACTAACACAGCTACCCCTCTGATACCTTTCTGAATATTGTTATGATTTTATATCTGCTACCTTGACTTCCTGATATCAGTGTCTTTAAAAGAGGCTATAAATGAATCCCTCTACATACATTTAGAATGTCAGAGTTATCTAATCTTAAAATTTTACCCTACCTAAACGTATACCACAAAGCACCAGTTCTACTAGTTCTTACTTTGGCTATGTCACGGATAGTGGCTGCTTTAGATAAAAAGAAAATTATATGTGATTTGTTATCTCCTCAGTGAGTTTTACTGCTGCTTCTGTTGAATGAGTTAACCAACAAGAGCTCTCTCTCTCTTGCTTTTTTTGTGTAAACACACACACACACCCTAGAAGAAGCTGACCAAATGACATCTGGAACATTTCTGCCTACAGCTTTGACTTTAATTCAACACTGCCTAAAGCACAAGGTCTTCTGATTTGCATCACAATGCACTGTCTCCATACCACCCACATACAGACTTTTATTCCACAGTACATCATGCTTAATATAAATGCAATATTTTTCTTTGATACTTTCATGTCTATTTTCATTACCTTGTTAAAGAAGCATCCTTAAAAGAGACAACCTGAGCTACAAAATTCTGAGCTGGATCCAGGTTTCAAGCTCACCTCTGCGGATGTTTATCTCTGAAATTTTAAATGAGTATATATTTTATATGTATGTTCAACATTCTTTTCAATAATTGTTTCTTTTTTCTCCTTGACATTTTTGTGCAAGACACAATTTAGGAGTTTCTCCTTATAAGGTTAACATTCCTAGATGCCTTTTTGTAGAGAAAAGGAGGTTAATCTGGATGATCACACTGGTCCCTTCTGGGCTTGGAATCCATGAAAATGTTTCGTGTCAGTTCAGAAAATTAATTGTTTGAACTGGTTTGAACTGACCTGAAATGAAATATTTTGTTTCAATTTCTGCCGATGGAAAAAAAAACATTTTCAGCAAAATCAAAGTTCTCCCTGGGAAAATTTTGATTTTGCAGAAACTGTATTTTCCATTTCCATCAGAAAATTATTCTGATGGACAATTCCCAACCCACTATTTCCCTCTAGAGATGCTGGCCACAAAAAAGATGTGTAAGAAGGTGATCTGAGAAACAGCACTTCAGGGAGCAGACCAATGCGAACACAGCAGAGTAAATCCCCAGTTCCAGTGGGATAGAAATGATCAGAATAAGAGCGTGGGGAAATTGATTTGTCTGCACTAGAAGCAAGGTAAAATCTAATGAGTGTAAACTTTACATCTTTGATTATTATAGCTGGATCTTTATAGAAATTATCTGCTTGATTGCTATAGAGAGCCACCTGTTTGACTACCAAAATGATGTGAACACAGAAGCTCCTGGGGCTTAGAGCAGGGGAGAAGAATTTCCACCAGGTTATAAAGGTGGAGATGTTAATACTAACATCTGTGTTAAAGACTCACCATTTCCTCACACTGACCAAGTGCCTACCCATAACTGATCAAAGAGGCTACAAAATAACTACCAGATGGTGTAGCCAAGAATTGTCGATCAGAATTAACAAGCAGATCATTGTGGATCGTGTCCAAATGCACTTCATATTCAAACGTGTGCGTCTTCGGGGAAGGGATGGATCACAGCTAGAACAGCCTTTGTCTTTCGAAATCCTCCTCATTCTAGAGGCAGAAAATTCCTACTCTGGTGATATAGCCCTTTGTGACAATGAAAGAGACATCTTTATGAAACAGACAATTGACCTCTGCTGCATCTAAAGCCCTGGCCACAACAACCAGGGTCTAGACTACAAGGCTAGTGTCAATCTTCAGCCCTATGGCTAGAGTTTTAGTTGTCTTTTTCACCCTCTGATGAAATCCAAGTTGAACAGACACCATCATTCAAATCCTCGTTACCCTGACAAACAATAGTAGTTATGGTAGAAGTAAAGGGACAGATGTTCTGATTCACTTTGCTCCCTTCACACGGCTCAGGTGGTGCAAAGGAAGTGGATGCTGGTCCATCCCCTGAGGCAGGAGTTCACTTGGCTCAGGAGGTATACTGAGGGCAGGGAGGAGTGTGTCCAGGGTAGGAGTGGCTGGAACATTTTGTGCTCTGGCTATCCTCAGCTGGCAGACTGTCCTTTAGGGACTATTGCCACAAAGCAGCTCTACCCTGGACCCAGGTTGGGTGCTAAGCAGAGAATCAGGGAGCCCAACATGTTTCTCCAATTTGCCAGGCTCCTTCGTTTTGTAATTTTGTCTGTAACAAGTTATTCTCTTTGTTTTAATGAGTACTTGTGCCACCTACCCCCTGGGCCGGATGAAGGCGGGGCATTAGGGGCTGCAGCCCAGGACATGGCTCAAGAGGGGCCCGCAAAAATAAATCATAGGCAGCGATCTCTGGGCCGCTAAAAGGGGCGCTCAGGCAGGCTGCCTGCATGCCGTGGCCCCACGCCACTCCTGGAAGTAACCGGCTGCTGGCATGTCTCTGCAGCCCCACGCCGTTCCTGGAACTGGCCAATGGGAGCTACCGGGGTACTGCTTGCAGGTGTGGGCTGCACACGGAGACCCACTGCCTCCTTCCCCCCAGGGGCCACAGAGACGTGCTAGCAGCCAGCCGCTTCCGGGAGCATCGTGGGGCTATGGCAGGCAGGCAGGCAGCCTGAGCCCTGCTGCGCTGCCGTCTAGGAGCCACCTGTAGTAAGTGCCTCCTGGCCAGAGCCTACACCTCACACCCCCTCCTGCACCCAAACTCTCTCCCAGACTCCACACCTCCTCCTGCATCCCAATCTCCTGCCCCAGCCCTCTCCTGCACACAAACTCCCTCCCAGGAAAAAGACTTGTATGCAGGGGCCCCACAAAAATGTCATAGCCCCAAGTCCACAGGAGAGTTAATCCGGCCCTGCCTACCCCACATTTCCTTCATTGCTTCCATCACATGTCAAGATCATTAGAGTTTGAGGGTGTTGCTTAGCAATAAAGGAATGAAATGAAGTATGTTTCAAATCTTCCTCCTCTGCTAGAAGTCCTGTGGCGGCCATTACTTGAGAAAGATTGGCTTTTCCATTACCTTCTTATTGTTTCCAAAGCAGTTGCTCTTCTGTTTCCATGGCATTTTCTTTCTCCTCCCTCCCCAAAGTAAAATCTTTTATTCCCTTATTAACCTTTTCCTAGATACTGCACTTTTTCCCACCCACCTTCTAAGTCTAATGCACTTTTCAGCTGTAGCTTCTTTATGGGAAAATTCCACCTACGTTCTTTCTGATAAGCTAGACTCATCGCACTCTTAACTGAGAGAGACTCTTGAAGTCTCAAGACAACATTGGTACAATAGCCTCAATGTAAGTCAAAATGTCATCTTCTCCCAGCTCCTTCTCTGTTTTAACCAAAAGATTCAGTCCAGATATGCCCTAAAGTAAAATATAGGAGGCTAAAAGCCAGGAATAGAGGGTTTCAAAGAGGGAGGAATCTGGGGTAAGTAAAGTGCATTTCCTGTAAACTACGCTGATCCCAAACTTAGAAAAAGTCCAGTGTCTGGGGAGCCTGCCAAATGGGGAGAGAGGGAGCAATATAAGGTGCTTGAGCCCCGTGGTTGGGCCCTTTTGGTCCTGAACCCAAAAAGCTCTCGTTTTGAGAAACATTCCGGTTTACCTTTTAGAGAGCCAGCAGCAAAAAAGTCCCTTTGTAAGGGCCCCTCAGTTCCTGGTGTGGTTCATTCAAAACAGGCCCAAACCACTGGTGGCTGAGGATTACTGTGCATTTGGGGCTGACACTCAGGTTTATTAATTCAAACAATTATTTGAACCAAAAGTCTGGCCTTGCATTTTACAGTTACTATAAAGGCAATGAATGAGAGATAAACAGAAAAAGGTATTGATCAATTACCCCCTCCTGGTGCGTAGGTAGCTCATGATGGATTCCTCCTACAAGCTTTGATTATCCCCTTACACTCCAGCATATTTATACCTTTCCACATTATCTAATTATCCAATCAACATTAAGCATTGTGTTTTACATAACCCATAGACTACACATGTGTGAGCATCATTTATATACATTTTTGCTGTTCATGCTATTTTCATGTCATCATGTCACCTTACTCAATGTAAGGACTTTCCTGTCTCTCCCCCTGCCCCCCCAACATAGGGATTTTTTGCCAGTACCTTTAATGTATTTATTGTTGTGAATAACTTCCTCTTATCTATGTCGTTCAACACAGTATGTTCCATGATCAAAACATCACCTTTGTCCTACATAGCAGCTATAAGTATTATTAACAGCAAGTCCACATAAGGATGAATCGATAAGGCAATACTCACGTCAAGCAAAGATAAGGCCAAAACCAGTTAATTAAGCATACGTATTAGCCAGGCCTGTCCAAATTCATTCACTGTACATATGGGCCATGCTTATGACATTTCCACAACATAATGCCAAACAACCAACCCAGTGTGCATACAGCCATATCAATTATTTTAAGCAGCAGTCCCTCCCCAGAAGAGCACTCTCTGTATTTATGCTCCATGAGAAGTAAGTGCAGCTGTCCTACCTTCTTCCCTAGAGCTGTTAAGGGAACTCCCCTGGGTACTAGCCTCCCATTGCCAAAATAGATGCTGCCTCATTTCTTTAGGGAAGCTTGGATGTGGAAGTACCATAACCAAGAAGATCCTTTTTTGGTCCCTCTCAGCGAAAAAGAGTGCAAGGAGAGAGGTGATGGCCATTAGGTTCTTCATTGCTACTGCTTTACTGTTGGTTACCAACTGCAGGCAAGTAAGAAAAGAACATAGTATTTTAACCATAGGTAAATCAAATAATACATCAGTTCCTTAATTCCAGCATCTAGTTCCATAATCATCAAGCCGATAGAAGGCGTTTGCTGGTATATTCTGGCTGCAAGCCCAGTTAAATCTTTTTCATGTCATTTATTAAATTTGCAGTGCCAATAACCATGTTAGTGTAAATGGCTAAGGGACAAGTTCTTGAAAAATGATTGGCACCGAGAAAGGTATTATTTATCTTCCAACTACAGCCTTTGCTTCTGCAGCTGCTGGACATCTCATTCATCCTTTTTTGTTTGTTTTAAAAAGCATTGGCTATGATCTTTTGTGGTTAAAGCACTGGACTGGGCCTTGTGAGATCTGAGTCCAATTCCTGGCACTGCCAAAAAGTTCCTGCTTAACTTTAAGCAAGTCTTTTGTGTCTCAGTCCCCCCTACGTAATACTTCCTTTTCCCACTGTGGTCTGTTTGGCCTACTTTGGCCCTCACACTGTAGTGAGAACCATCTAGGTGGAAAAATGGCCCTCACAGAATCCTATTGAAGTCTGTGTGGGTGCAGAGTTCATAGTAGAATTGGGCCCTCAGACTGTAAGCTCTTTGATCCAGGGACTGTGTCACTTTCTATTTTGTACAATACCTAGCACAATAGGGCCTTGATAGGCGTTAGGGCTTCCTGGTGCTACTATAAATAACAAAAAGCTATCCAGACATTCTCTTAGATATAAGCTTAAGGGGGTAGGGGGGGTGTTTCTTAGTCAGACTCACAAAATCATTAGGCTAGCCTAAAATACCCAATTCTCCTTCAGGGGGGATGGGTAATCCAGATGATAAACCTTTTGCTAGTACTGCACCACATGTGTTATATCTAAACCCGTTGCAATTTGCCTTTTGCTGGTTTTGTGAAATGGGTTGAAAATGAAAAAAAGCCTCCCACTTTCTTACTCATAGTTTTTCAAATTCTTCTGGTCTGTTGAATTTTCCCAGCTCTGCCTTGCTGTCAAGATTATTAAAACTCAAAGCTGTACATGTCAGAGAGCTTGCAAGAGCAGAAGGTTAAAGTTGTGTTTTCAGTTGGCTGGGTCACATGCTCTTGATCTGATCAACAGCGCTCACTGTCACAATGAAGAAATTATGAAGAGAGAGAACAAAGATGCTAGAAACAGAAAAGATCAGTAAACCCATTTTGTCCATCCTTTTGCCACAGCAGAATTATTCCCTACAATGGGCCAAATTCTGCTCCCAGATACATGTGTGCATCCACAGTACTTTTATTATAGAGACCAACAGTTGCACGTGCTCATCTGCAGGCAAAATTTGGCTCATGGTTTATTTTCCCAGTTCTCAATCATGTATAAAAAATAGTCTTGTTAAGTGACATGGAAGAATAATCTTGTGTTTAAGACACTGGACTGAGATCTCTCCAAGCCTTGGTTCTTTGTTTGTAAATTGAGGAAACCATTTTCTTGGTCTATCTTGCCTATTTAGTTGGTTTCTCTTATTATGTGTTTGTACAGCATGTTGCACAGTGGAGCTCAGGTCGTGGTTGGTGTCTCTACATTAATATAAAAAATGTTTCCCCGGGAAACTATTCTACTGTCTCAAATTCATATCTCTCACCATTTGGAAATCTTCCTCCTATTCAGCCTATGTTTTCATCCCATTACCTCCAGCAATATTTTTGTATACAATCCTAAAAGATTTCTCTTCTTCCTTGGCCCTTACTGCAGCAGGGAGAAATTGATAAAAACAAATAAGTGTGAAAATTTGTGGAGAGAATCTTCACGAGTTTGTTTCTAAGGGATCCATCTCCCCCAAAATAACCATGTTTGTAAAAGATCATCCACCATGGAACGTGCAGAGGGTAGGCCATGGAAGGACCTACAGAAAGACAAGCTCTGGCAGTGAGTGGGGACATTTGTTCAGGGTGTGTCTTATGCAGAGAACGGGGTAGGGACGCAGCGGTCTCCCGTGCTTTTTGCAAATAACTGGGAAATAGTTTTGCAAATTTTGAAGGTGATATTTTGTTTTATTCCACTCACAGTATATTTCCAATTTCTCCTTTTCTGCTCCACTAATGGTGCTGAATGCTAAAAATATCCCGAGTGCTGCTCCAGGCAATCATGGCTCACACATTTTGACATAGCTAATTCAGATGGCAACATAAAGGGCCCAGCCAGAATGGACATTTCAGTACCTTCCTTAGTAACCAAGACTGATTCTGCATTTGCAATATAAAAAATCAGTAAGGGCCTGACCCTGCAGCAAGCTCCTCGTGGGCAGATCCTTGCATCAGCATGCACACCAATGGCTTTAATGGATTTCCATGTGGCTGCAGAAGTCTTTCAGCATGGAGTTTATTACAGAAGCAGAGTTTTAGAGCCCAATTCTGCCATTTGTATTCACCAAGGCAGAATACCTGCAGAATACCTGTACTGCCTATGGTCAAATAACCAGTAGTACCTATGGCACAATCAGGCTCTTAACCTGCACACACCCTGATTTTAACGAATAAAAGAACAAAACTCAGGCTGATTCTTTCCTTTAACATTGAAGAGATTAAATTGATATATTAATATTTTGCGGATGGGTTTTAATAACAAAAGATGCATCAGTCACACCAAGCTTTTCTTATCTGGGTTGTTTTCAGGAAATTGCAGTGGACACCAAAGATCACAGTGTTCATAGGAATCCATTTTATATTAAAGTCTCTTTTCCATCACACATTCTACCTCAGAAATTCCTCAAACAGTAACATTGACTAGATGAAAACCAAACACACAGATGAAAATAAGCACTTTTTTGGTATTTAGGAGGCATCTATAGGATGTTACATTTTGTTGAAGCTACTATTTGGGAACGAGATTGTTTGGACTTCATAAATCCAACTCACGTAAAGCTAAGATGCTCTGAAGCACTTGTACACAGTGTGCCTGATCCATCAGTTAAATAAGAAGAAACAATGAGTCTGAATCTCTTCTCCCTTCCTCCAATTTTACACCAGTACAATTCCACTGACTACAGTCGGGATACATACTCCTGATGTACACTCATGTAAGATGAGAATTAGACCCTATCTTCCTAGTCCATTATTCCCCTGCTCCTTACCACTTATTGTATTTTTGTCTCTAGATATTTGCTCCCCTCCAGCCCTTCGGCACAATTTTGCTAATTTTGTTGCTAATTTTACTTGTCAAGTCTTGATTTATATTTTTCTCCATCCATGAAACAGTCTCTGTTCCTTCAATCCAACATTAAACTTGTATGGTCAATGTTTCTGGGCTGAAAAGATCAGTCAACAGAAGAGTTTGCTTCTCTATACATAATAAATTATTTGGCTCCAGTCTCAGTTGTTCATTTGCTTAATCAAACATAGCTAAAGACAAACTTCAGCATGGAGAAGGGGAAACTTATATTAATTAAACAACACACTTTTTCTGAAACCAAATATTAATGTCCTTGTTCAATGAAATTTCCACTGTTGGACAAACACATTCCATGTGTCATAATTAAGGCTGTGAGTTTGTCACGGAGGTCATGGAAGTCACGGATTCCGTGATTCTCTGTGACTTTCCATGACTTCTGCAGTGGCCGGTGCGCCTGGCTCAGGCAGCCCCTGCACCAGTTGCACCAGCCGCTGCTGGGGTAGTCTCAGGCCACCGCCCCCTCGTCCCCGCCCCCCCTCCCCCCAGCAGCAGCAAAGCTTGGGTGTGGGAGGGAGCAGGGGGTTGGGGCATGGGACAGGGTGAGGCAGGCTCTGGGTGGCGCTTACCTGGGGGGCTCTCCGGAAGTGGCAACATCCCCCTCGCTCAGCTGCTAGGCAGAGGCAAGGCCAGGCAGCTCTGCGCGCTGTCTCTGCCCAGAGCGCTGGCTTCGCAGCTCCCATTGGCCAGAAACCACCAGCACCTGGGCTACCCTCCCCCACCCCCACCCCAAGTTTTAGTCAGGGGTATATAGAAAAAGTCACGGACTGGTCACAGGCCTGGAATTTTTGTTTACTGCCCGTGACCTGTCTGTGACTTTTACTAAAAATACCGGTGACTAAAATGTAGCCTTAGTCATAATTACTGTAGCTCTGTGGATACAGCAAGCTTCTGCCACTCAACCCGAATTCTGACCCTGCTCTTTTCCATTTCAAAGTGAATGGCCGGTATAGTCACACTAAGCATCACTTAGATAGGATTAGATTCTGTCACATGGAATTTACCACAGGTTTCAATTAAACGATTTCTTAGATTTATTTGAAGGTGAAGTTAAAAACTACAGTACAGGGAGTCCTCGGACTTACGACACAATTCGTGCCTCAGAATTGCGTTGCAAGTCGAAACGTTGTAAGTCAAAACCACTTTTCCCATAGGAATCACTGGTATCTAGGGGGGTTTGGTTCCTGAACCAAGGTTTGCTACACTGTTTTCACCACAGTAACCCAGATTTTTGTACTAAATGAATTATAGATAACTAATGTTGCAACATCAATGTATTTACCATACACTGTATTTGGTAAGCAGCATTCAAACAAACATAAACTTACATATGCTCAGAATGCCGGCAACACAGGCTCAGAAAGCCAGGGAGAATGGCACACATGCTGAGCCTCAGCCAATCACTGTTCAAGCTTTCTGACTGGCTGGGGACGGGAGCCAATCAAAAACAAGTGGCAACCCTACCCGGCAACAAGCTACCCTGCTGCCTCAAAGCCAATCAGAAGCAACCCCTTCCAGCTCCATCCCAGTATAACGCAACCGGGAAGTGATTTCAAGGGAACTTTATGCAAATCGAGCATCGTAAGGGTGAAACAACCATCGTAGGGGTGAAATGGGCAGTCAATTGAAAAGCGTCGCAAGTGGTGTCCGATGTAAGTCGGGTGTCATAAGTCCAAGGACTCCCTCTAGGCACATTGGGAAAGTTCATTCAACTTGAAGAAATATTGCTGGCTTCAGCGCTATTCCTTATAGTTAATATGGGGAATGCTGCTAATGACCCTAGCGCAAATGAATTTCCATGCATGTCTGCTGTATTTCAGGGGGACCAATGGGTAAAACAAACAGTACGCAATTTAACACTCCATCTGTAATAGAATGCATGCATAGCTTTAGGCTGGGATTTTCAGTGGGGCCTAAGAAAATTAGGTACGTTGAAACTCCTGTTGAAAGTCAATGGAAATCCAAGCCTTAACTGACAAATTACGGTCCTGGTCCTACAACTGATGGCACATGACTCAAATGCTGTATCCTTATGGAGCACCATTGACTTCAGTCAGTGGGGCTTGATACAGGCATAGCACGCTTCCCACAAACTGTCAATTGTAGGATCAGGGCCTTAATTTGTTACTTCAGGCTGAGATTTTCATTCATAGGATTGGGGCCTTTTAACACAGCATACAACAGCTGAAAATTGGTTCCATATTGATGTAGGTGCCAAGTTTCTCCTGTAATAGCTGACACCACCAGGAATACCTAACAGTGCAATGAAAACAACTCTGCACTGCTTTAGGTGTCAGTGATGAGAGGTTCATAAGAGAGGCCTCCTCTTGGAGGAGAAGCTGAGAACTCTGAGCTCAGGTGTTGGTAAGTAAACAAAGTCTTTCAGATCATGATGGAAACAGCTCATATGCAAGCCAAGATGTGTATTGCAGGCCTCACGCAGAAAGCAAAATGTAGGCTTTAAGATTAGGCCCATAAAGAGCATCTGAGCACTGAGGGTTTGTACACATGGAATTGCATCACTTAGGTGAAGCTATTTGCAAATAATAATAGTGATTATGAACAATACGAATGACAGCAACATTTCTACATTAGGCCCAGAAGCTCCAGGAGGTTAACTGAACTGCCACGAGAATGAGCATTCAAATAACACAGTACACTGAAATATCTCAGCATATTATTGAGTTTTGGTGAAATTCAAGATGAGAGCCCCCTGGATTTTTCTATTAGTGGAAATGGATATCTAAATATTCTTAGGTAGGTCTAAACACAGGAAAAATAGAGTTATTACCAGGATTTTCATACAGACCTAAAATGATCCTTTAATCTGTTTTTCTGATAGATTAAAAGAGGTATAAAGCCAATGAGATGTGTCCAATATTTGAACACTGTGGGCTGTAACCTGTTTTCATTTATATTGGAGTATATCCAGACTGACTCCCCTGAAGTCACTATAATCAGACTTTTAGTAATATTGCAGTTGGAGATGTATTTTCCTAACTCAAGTACAATTAAAGGGGTGGAGGTAGGGGATGAAGAATGTTAGAGATAGAAAATGTGTGCTCTGTATAGTACAAATATTTAAATAGGACGTAATGCCAAATAAAACTTCAGGCACCATTCTATATGCGCAAATATACTGAGTTTAGATGAAGCCAACACTTTTCCATTCTGCTTCTCTCATTCTTATTTTTACAATTTATTATATTTTAATTGGCACAACTGCTCTATTCTACTTCCAAGCACAATGTGCTAAAAACTTATGGACAGTATGTAATTTATTGTTGAAATCTGATCCCCCATTATATATGGGAACATTTGATTCCTACCCTTTTGTACAGTAACACTTTAATACCTTACATTTTGGACTCTGTAAGATCATTAAATGATATTTCGTAAATCACCTTTTCTCACTGTTAATAGCAGGTGAGCCATACTATCTGTTCTGACTGAGGAGATAATGACTCAAAAGTGTCTCCTCTTTGACAGCTATCCAGTGCTTCTTACTTTTGAAAATGTGTATTTGTTGACAAGGGCAGGGAGAGGAGAGTAACAGAGGCAAGTAGTAAAATACAAAACTATACAGAAGTGACTATGGAATAAAGTATAAAAAATGCAAGAACTATTCCCTCAGGACTTGAATCAAATGAAGTCAATGGGAGTTTTTCCAATAACCTCCATGGGCTTTGGATCAGGCCCATTGAAAGGCAAACATAACCACCACAAATTCTAATTAGAGACCAAAAGACTAATAGAATTTCTGGCTTCAAGGCATCTGCATTAGACTGTCTAAGAATAATAAGTGATACCCAAATATCAAGAGTCTGTGTGGATTTTTTAGGGCAGTACCACTTCTTCATTGCAAGGATGTCCCATATTATATGGAAACAAACAGACAATCGTAGAAGGAACACAAGGATTATGACACTGGGCAGGAATTGAAATTCTCTCTTTTCAAATGAAAAGATGGATTTTTCTAGTTAGAACATCGCTAGCAGAGCCCAACAGGACTATGGAGTTTCCCATACAACCAACAATATCCAAACTCAAACTAGGTTATAATTTGACCATTTCTCAAATATTTATAGAAATATACATGCCATCATGTATGATTTGAAAGAAGCTACAGCAGAATTAACACGTATCAGAATCAGTTCAGGCCGTTCTACATAATTTATGTAGGGCTAAGTAGCTGCTCTACAATGGTTGGTGTTGGATGTTCAGGTGGTTACTGAATTTAAAAATATGCTTCCAAGACTTTCCCCCCAAAAAATTTAGAGTGAAGACCAGCAGGCATTGAAATATTCCACTCCCAGTTGTCTATATTTTGTAAGCATCTCAGAAACCCAAGAATGGGCGTTAATTATTTTTGTGCATCCCTCTGCAGAAATGCAGTCTATCTTCAGTGTAAATTTTTAAGAGATAAACTTTGCCTAAATCTCCGATTAGCTGGTAGGAGGGGCAGAGGAGATTTTTAGTATTTTGGGTGGGAGAGATGGATAATATAATTGGGATATTTTCTGAGTACAAGATACAGAGATCACCATTATAATCTCTTGCCCATCCATCCTTCTCTCTCCCTCCTCTCTCCAGAAGAACATAAGAACGGCCATACTGGGTCACACCAATAGTCCACCTAGCTCAGTATCCTGTCTTCCAACAGTGGCCACTACCAGATGTTTCAGAGAGAGTGCACAGAACATGCCAATTTATCAAATGCTCCATCCCCTGCTGTTCAATTCCAGCTTCTAAGAGTCAGAGGTTTAAGGACACACAGAGCATGCATCCATGACCCTCTTGGCTAACAGCCATTGATGGACCTATCCTCCTGTACACATACACTTTAACCTAAAAAGTTACACAAAACTGAAAATATACTGTGAAGTCAAAAGTAGATGTGGCCTGAATTTCACAAGTGCTGAACACTCATTTTATTTAAGTGTCTAACTATGGATCTGTCTAATTTTGAAAATTATGACATTTGCCCCCCTGTGCCTCAGTTTCCTATCTATAAAATGGGAATGACACACAGTCCTGGCCAGATAAAATTCCTGTTTTCTTGTAAAAGCATCTCTGTTCCACTGAGAAAATTCAATTGAATAAGCCCGAGCCCGTGTGTCTTTTTGAAAAGTGGACTGAGTTCTTTCTAGACAGGTGGTATTCTAAGTGAAAGGAATTGTATCTACTTAACTCCCTACCTGGCAAAAGTATTGTGAAGCTTAGTTAGTTTTTGCTGAGTGCTTTGAAGATGTAGAATGCTCTATAAATGCTAAGTACTATTTCTAATACTATAAGCACCAATGAAAGTTGCGACTAGTTGGATAATACCAAATTTCTGCAAGAGTTATTTATGCAAAATAAATTCTGCTTTCTACTCCCAGATCTGTGGTTGTCACAGTGATTAAAACTCCATGTTTCCTAAACAATTAACTAACAGAGTCTATTAAATCTCATTTTATTACTTTGAATGGATTGAGATGGTACAATAACCCAACTCAGAAGCACAAGGGAATTTACATCTCTTTCAGAAAATGGATGAGATGTAAAATGAACTACATGGTGTATAAAGCCAGATCCTGAAGCTTCTTTGGTTTGTTTTACATTTGATTTTCTTTGCGACAGTACAAACAAAATTCAGCAGTGATACAAGAGATTACATATAAACTGAACTAGAGAGAGCGAGCGAGAGCGCAAGAAAGAAACACCTCTTCAGGCTACCAAACAATTCACTTAAATGGAAGGTACAGACATCACTCAGCATTTTTGATAAATGTAATGAACTATCATCCCAAATATTAGTTTTCTCAGACTACTGCTGGGGGGAATTTTAATGTATGCTTCACCTTCCTCTGAATGGGTTTCATATTGAAACAAATTCAGTTTTGTGGGTTTGAAAATTTTTCTTTCTAGTATTTAAAAATGGAATATATGACCCACAATTCATTTAAATTTCATATGTAATTAGTGGCTGGCAACTAAAACAAATTAGGTGCTTGATAAACACACACAATTATATTTTCAAAGCAGTTGTATTTATGCTTGGAAGAAAGGACAGTTTTATGAATGTGTAATCAAGGATATAAAATTGGAAAGAAAACAAAATAGAGCATAGTTAATTTTGGTAGTAGCAACAAAATTAATACTATGCCAAGCACCCCGCGCATGCACTGCCCTGATAAACTTGTTATTGGCAAAGGTTCACACCAAGAAGAGCCTGGTAATCCTTCTTCTGTCGCTGTCCTCATTTATTACTCCTTTGAGAAAATGTTGTTTATAAAATAAAGATCTGCACAAGTGAAGATAACAGAGTCCCCATTTCCTGTCTAACCTGTTTAATACCTAACAAGCTGGAAATATATAGCTCTTCCTTTCTATTTCCTACACACACACATATTTGGGTACAGGTGTGTGCTGCACACCAGTGATTACCAAATGTCCCTGAGCACGTGCCTCCAAACTAAAGATGAAACTCAACAGAAAAGTTTGTTGGAAATACAAGTAAAGCCATCGCAGCTGGCAGGGTCCAGAAATAGCCCAGCTGAAAATGAATGGCATTAAGAAGTAATGCTCCCGAGCATTGGTGCTGATGGGAAATAGCACAAGTGAGTAGATGATGTATACAGGCAAAGGGGGAAGTAATGGGAACCTAGGAGGGACAAGAGATTGCTGGGAAAGAGAGGGAAAAGAAAGGGGAAGTCAGCTTAAGAGTGTTGAGGTCTGACAGAAGTAGAGGAACCCATGGAAAAGGATCTAACAACAGAAAGGAAGTAATATATAGCAACAGGGTCTGTTTGCAGAGCAAAACCGATCTGAAGAAGGCATGGGGGCAAAACAACTAATCATCCAGAGGCAGAGAAGGAAAACTGACCTGCTGTCAAGGAAAAGAATCATCATAAAGGGATCAAACACTAAAAAACTCTAGCGAGGTAAGAAGGTCACAAATCTAGCATTTTTTATTTTTCTTGATATAATATGGAGAGAAAAAAAACAAACATTTATTTTGAATTTTATAAAGTGAAAGGGGATCCTTGGGGGGGAAAGGCTACATACAAACAAGAATGTGTGATAGCATCTTTTTGAGTATTTTGCAAGAGAAAATTGGTGGCATCAGAAGCAGGTTTTACCCTTGATTCAATTCAGTTTATGTCAGTGGTGTAGGACCAGGGAGGAATCCATAGTTCAGAGTCAAAACACTGACCTGTGAATTTCTTATTGTGAATACCTGGTGAATTACAAGACGCAAGGAGCCACAGTACACAGGATAAAATGCATTTTCAGAAGGGTATCTTCCCTGTTGCAGAGGCAGTTTGCATTCACAAAATGTGATCCTGTATTTTTGCACTTTAGTTCAACTGTGGTTGTAATCTGAGTTGCTGCACCTCCCGCTATCTGTTCCTAAACTCAAAGCAACTGCACAACTGCTCAGATTTCCACTCATAATTTAGCCCCTTTGTGACAGGGAGCACTCAACGGGGAAGGGTTAACCCTACCTTGTGGGCTGAGGAAACCATGCCCCCTTCACTCTACAGGGCATGCTCCAGGTGCACTGGTATAAAAGGGAGCAGCTCAGCTCAGCTGGGGTTGACCACTGGGGAGGAAGGACATACTCTGCTGGCTCCAGCCAAGGATCAGCCAAAGCCTGAGGCGGTCGGAGACACCGTAACCCAGGCAGACGCCAAGGTACCTGCAGAGACCTTGCTGCATCCGGAGTTGCCAGGGACAGCGCAGACTGGAGAATCCAGAGAGAACAGATGCCCAGACCACAACAATGGGAACTACATCAGGAAGCAGCCCAGGGGAATTTAATAAGCACCCGGTTAGTGAACTGGATTTTTGAGTCAGCGTGTTTTAGTAGTAGCCCTCTCCTTCCTTCCCCCACACCCGCTGATTCAGTGGCACGTGGCCCTGCTATCACCAGAGCCCTGGGTTAAGGTCTGGTGGAGAGGGAGGGCCTGGACCCCCTCCCTACCTGGTCCACCACCCCCTTTTCTGTGCATGGCAGCTCCCATCCTGACTGAAACCGGCTGCTAGGCCTTACTGCCCTGTCTCCCTGGCATAGATTTACTGACTGTAGCCACTAGGCCTTACTGCCCTGTTAAGAGGGGTGAACCTATTGACTTTGACCTTTGGGCTGCACTGCTCAGCTATTATGGGTGAATACATTGACTTTAGTCATTAGGCCTCATTACCCTGCTAAGAAGGGCAAGTATATTGACTTGGGTTTAGGAGGCTGTGTGGGGTGCACTTGTCCTGCACTGGATGAGGTTTTCTCAACCTTTTCATACCCCTCAAAAATATACATTTCAATACTGTAGACAGAGCTTGATGTACCACCTTGTAGTTAAGGTTGCCTGACATTTTCCATTACAAGACCCTGTTTTCAGTTGTTTTTAACTTTGTCAAACTTTTGTGATTTGAGCTGAAGGGTTGCCATGCTGGGTGCCTGCGGCTGAATTTTTGGGGAAGTTTCTGCTAAAGCCCTTCAGCCATTTCTGAGAACAAGATTAGGGAAAAATGTGTGAATTGTCCATATTAAATTAAATCTTACAACTATTTAATTGAGAAGCTCTAATGCTTCTATGCTTTAGAGCAAGGGATTAAAATTTCATAAGGGGTAAGGGTTGAGTGGACCATCCTGGTGTCGGGTGTGTGCCTTTAGTTGTTACTCTGAAAACCAAGTCTGGCCAAAGTCATAACCCTCCACAAAACCATACTTCCCACGTGGTCAGTAGATGTGTTAGAGCAGGGATCTCAAACTCGAATCACCACAAGGGCCACACGAGGACTAGTACATTGGCCTGAGGGCCGCATCACTGACATCTTTTCATATAAAGGTACAAAAGCCCCCCCCCCATCCCAGCCCCACCTCCCATTCCACCCTTCCATGGGGCCCCGCCCCTGCCCCGCCTCATCCCACCCTTCCCTGCCCCCATTCCCACCCCAACTCCACCCCCTCCCTGCCCCTATTCCAACCCCTTCCCCAAATCCCCATCCCTGCCCCACCTCTTCTCCACCTCCTCCCCTGAGCGCACAGCTTCCCGCTCCTCTCCCCTCCCTCCTGTTTGGCAGCGGGAAGCGCCTGGAGTTAGGCAGAAGAGCGGGGACGCAGCATGCTGGGAGGAGGGGGAGCGGAGGGGGAGGCTGCAGGAAATAACTCCCGGGAGCGTGGGAAGGTTGGAAGGCCACAGGAAATAATCCCATGGGCTGCATGTGGCCCGTGGGCTGCGTGTTTGAGACCTCTGTGTTACAGTTTGGCAAATACATTCTCTGGTGACTTCATTTGCCTTAATACTGGCATTTCCTAACTTTTGAGTGCATACCTTTACAACCTCAATGTTCTTTTCATGTAGGGTTTTTTTTTTTTTTATGTTAGATCATTTAGAAGTTTAGGCATCAAATACAAAAACCACAGGTCAGACCATTTCTGCTATTTTTGGAAACTTCTAGTTGTATTATTTAACTATCAGTCAGTATGTGATTGTTCAGGGAAAGCCAGCAACTTTGCCTTCCTGAAAGATTGTTGCAGATGATTCAGATGAGCTACTTGTGACAACCACTTAGCCAAAGCTTTTACGAGTCACACAAGGATGATTCATTCCGTTTTGGATCATTTCTTTATTTAATTTCCTTGTATGAAATCGTTTAAAGATCTGTTTGAATAGATAGCTTGCAATTGCAAAGTTCTCTTTTTGTGTTAGTCGCAGAGCGGATAGTTGACAAAAAGCAGAGCTATGGTGAACAAGCTTTAATCTGGTTCCAGAATCTGAAGCACCCTAAACCAAACGAGTTCAGAGCAGTGACCTCAGCTAGAAAATGAAACGTGGAGTACTAGATGCAGCTGCAGTGTTTTGCAAGGTTACAAAAAATAAAATCAGTCAGTCAATCACAGCCATCTTTTTTAATTCACTGTTCTCAGACATAAAGGGCCAAGTGAACCTCTGGTGGCACTCCAGTGAAGTCAGTGATTCCACAAAGTTTGTTGTTTGTGTCAGCAGATGAATAGCTGCAGTCTAGACTCAAAACATATGGGCACAATGGGATTTTATCCAAACAGATAAGACAGTATTCCTTGAGCATAGCCATCTAACAGCTATAAGAGTCTTAGGGATGAGTATCCTGATATGGAATCTCATTTCCCTCAGGTCTTATACTTGTTTTATGTGGAGGAGAAACTACCTTCTTCCCAATGAGTAGAGGCAATTGTATGGTATAATCAAAGGTGTCTTTCCACACCAGACTGAGGTAAATTCAGTGATGCTAGTCTCAATACAGTCTTGTCATCTCTCACAAATGTCGCCCTGTCTTCTTTTATGCTGTCTCTTGTGGTTTGGGATGTCCTTCCATAATCTGTTCTGCAAGCCTCCACTCTTACCTCGTCCAAATCACCAGTGAGATGAGACAGGAGGGCAATTAAATTTTCTATTCTCTAGAAGATATTCCAGAGATTTGGAGGAATAGAGCCATCTTGCAGGATTCCCAAAGACTGAAGGTGAGGGGGAGTGATCCAGCTGTTTACCCTCTAAGGAGAACCCCATCCAATAGCAGCAAAAAGGATGGGGCAGCCTAGGACAACAGGCAGGTTTGCAACTAATGGAAGTTATGCAACATGGTAATTTTACCCAAGTTTCAACTTTGGCTTAACAACCATGTAAAAGAAGCAGTGAGAGATAAAAAGGCATCTTTTAAAAAGTGGAAGTCAAATCCTAGTGAGGTAAATAGAAAGGAGAATAAAAACTGCCAAATTAAGTGTAAAAATGTAATAAGAAATGCCAAAAAGGAGTTTTAAGAACAGCTAGCCAAAAACTCAAAACGTAATAACAAAATGTTTTTTAAGTACATCAGAAGCAGGATGCCTGCTAAACAACCAGTGGAGCCCCTGGAAGATCGAGATACAAAAGGAGCACTTAAAGACGGTGAAGTCATTGCGGAGAAACTAAATGAATTCTTTGCTTCAGTCTCTACGGCTAAGGATGTTAAGGAGATTCCCAAGCCATCCTTTGTAGGTGACAAATCTGAGGAATTGTCACAGATTGAAGTGTCACTAGAGGAGGTTTTGGAATTAATTGATAAACTTAACAGTAACAAGTCACCAGGACCAGCTGGCATTCACCCAAGAGTTCTGAAAGAACTCAAATGTGAAATTGCGGAACTATTAACTATGGTTTGTAACCTATCCTTTAAATCGGCTTCGGTAACCAATGACTGGAAGATAGCTAATGTAACGTCAATATTTAAAAAGTGCTCTATAGGTGATCCTGGCAATTACAGACTGGTAAGTCTAATGTCAGTACCGGGCAAATTAGTTAAAACAATAGTAAAGAATAAAATTGTCAGGCACATAGAAGAACATAACTTGTTGGGCAAAAGTCAATATGGTTTTTGTAAAGGGAAATCATGTCTTACTATTAGAGTTCTTTGAAGGGGTCAAACAAACATGTGGACGAGGGGAATCCAGTGGACATAGTGTACTTAGATTTTCAGAAAGCCTTTGACAAGGTCCCTCACCAAAGGCTCTTACGTAAATTAAGTTGTCATGGGATAAGAGGGAAGAGAACTGGTTAAAAGACAGGGAACAAAGGGTAGGAATAAATGGTAAATTTTCAGAATGGAGAGGGGTAACTAGTGGTGTTCGCCAAGGGTCAGTCCTAGGACCAGTCCTATTCAACTTATTCATAAATGATCTGGAGAAAGGGGTAAACAGTGAGGTAGCAAAGTTTGCAGACGATACTAAACTATGCAAGATAGTTAGGACCAAAGCAGACTGTGAAGAACTTCAAAAAGATCTCACAAAACTAAGTGATTGGGCAAAAAAATGGCAAATGAAATGTAATGTGGATAAATGTAAAGTAATGCACATTGGAAAAAATAACCCCAACTATATATACAATATGATGGGGGCTAATTTAGCTACAACTAATCAGGAAAGAGATCTTGGAGTCATCATGGATAGTTCTCTGAAGACGTCCATGCAGTGTGCAGTGGCAGTCAAAAAAGCAAACAGGATTTTAAGAATCATTCAAAAAGGGATAGAGAATAAGACGGAGAATATCTTATTGCCCTTATATAAATCCATGGTATGCCCACATCTTGAATACTGCATACAGATGTGGTCTCCTCATCTCAAAAAAGATATACTGGCATTAGAAAAAGTTCAGAAAAGGGCAACTAATGATTAGGGGGTTGGAACGGGTCCCATATGAGGAGAGATTAAAGAGGTTAGGACTTTTTAACTTGGAAAAGAGGAGACTAAGGGGGGATAGGATAGAGATATATAAAATCATGGGTGGTGTGGAGAAAGTGAATAAGGAAAAGTTATTTACTTGTTCCCATAACTAGGGGCCACCAAATGAAATTAATGGGCAGCAGGTTTAAAACAAAAAAAAGGAAGTTCTTCTTCACACAGCGCACAGTCAACCTGTGGAACTCCTTGCCTGAGGAGGTTGTGAAGACTAGGACTATATCAGGTTTTAAAAGAGAACTAGATAAATTCATGGAGGTTAAGTCCATTAATGGGTATTAGCCAGGATGGGTAAGGAATGGTGTCCTTAGCCTCTGTTTGTCAGAGGATGGAGATGGATGGCAGGAGAGAGATCACTTGATCATTACCTGTTAGGTTCACTCCCTCTGGAGCACCTGGCATTGGCTACTGTCGGAAGAGAGGATACTGGGCTGGATGGACCTTTTGTCTGACCCAGTATGGCCGTTCTTATGTTCTTACGTTTGAATAACCCTTCATTGATACTCAGCCCCATGTGAACCAACACAAACATGTTTACAGAACCCTCTAGAGACCAAAAGCAGAGACAGATATAATTATCACTGCTACAGCAATGAAGTTTGGAGTCGATAGTGCGGTCTGATAGAATACAGCTAAATACAGAGGTTCTAAACAGACAGCCCTTGCGTTGAGGAGGAAAAAATTAAATTACTACAATAGAGTCAAATGACATCCAGAGTCTGACACCATCAACACCAAAAACAAAGGAAATTAAATTTTAAAAACCCACCCAAATCAGAAACTGTCCTCATCCAATTCCTTTTTGCCCATGTGTTACATGGTTCTTACAACAGCTGGTGATCTTACATATCAGACATCATGTGCTGTATAGTACTTAAAGTACAGTGGATGAGTTAAGGCTAGTTTTTCAGTAACACTGAATTTGGACTTGCAAGTTGATGCCAGACACTTCCAGTCATAGACATCTGGATATCCTGAAGAGGTTAGCTCTAGTTCTGATGCAATTACCCAGAAAAAAACCTGTTTTCTCTCTTAAATGTCATTCATTGTAAAGTAAATAAACCAGATGTGAAGGCGGCAATGGCATGCAGCTTTGTACAGCAAATCATTCAAAATGAATGTCTGACACTAGCTTGAACAGGCAAAATCTCACTTTTCTATTATACACAAACTTGTGTTTTGTATTTGTCAGTCGGTATGTTTAAAGCAGGTATCACACACAGAAGTAAAGCTTTGTGAACGGAACGGTATATTTGTGTAATGAACCTGTTAGGAATATGAGAAATTCTGGAGTAAATTCTCACCTTAGGTATACTGCTATCCATTGACCTCACTCCTATTTGTGGACATAAATAGCCACAGAAATTTAGACTTCAGTTGGTCTGAGACATTTAGCTAAGAAGCTATAGAGTTTTTCTCATCATTCATATAGTGATTGAACTCTGGGCTTCGGTAACTCTTCCCTAATAAGAGCAAAGTCATACCTGTTTCTCATGCCTATTTATGAAAGATGGATTATATCCATAATGAGACTGACTAATCTGATGATTTACCAAAGAATGGAACCAATGACACATGCCAGAATGTTCTCCGCAGTCAAATATCTGTACTCAGCTATCCCATAATAGCTACTGAAGGAAAACAACTTATTTCAAAAATATTCTCACTAAAGACTATTTTCTGCCTCTGGCACCTTGTTCTAACCCACATCTGTTGAGCCATAGTACTGTTTACATAGATAGAGAATCAAGTGACCTTCCTTGCTATGTACAATACCTGTACTTATAGCCTTACAAAAAGCCTGAAGCTAAAGAAGAAAAAATATGGAGTATGTATTAACCTTTTTCCCTGACTGTAAGAACAATCGGGAAGTAGAGAGAAGAGATATTTGAATAACTGGATAAGATGCTAGTGGAAGATGATATATGGAGAAGTCCTACAAAACAAAGGGAAAGACCAACTTACCTCTCTGGTCCTATGACATATACGTCTATGATTATGCCATCCCTAATCAGAGACAGAATTATCATCCATATATGTGTTCAAAGTCTTCCTTCAGCCCCACAGGGATTATTCAACTTCCATGCAAAATGCAACCATTGCTACAGCCCATTGAGTACCAGCAACACTATGCAAAAAACATTTAAGGAGGGGAAGGGAATTTGTCCATTTGAAACTGCACACAAATTCAGAGAAGCAGAATAGTGGAAGCTGAATGGTGCATTGGTTTAGAGCTTTGACCTTATAGCCTGGATGTTGAAACTGTTTCCCAAGTTTAAAATAGTTTTTAGAACTTATTTTAGACCATGGTGATATTTCTCTACATAAGTAACTGCTGCAGAATTAGGACCTGATTCTGCAATGCCTGAAAAACTCCCATTGACTTCAAAGGGAATTTGGGCTGATTTAGGATTTGCAGAATCAGGTCCTTTAGAATAATTAGCATTTTCTGCCCAGGAGTTGTCCAGGACTGGATTAACAAGGCTTTTGAAAGTCAAGCCCCGGATGAGTTGCATGGGGAATCTTGTAAAATGTCAGCCTACATTACACAGTTTGAACAAGTGTTATTAATCTTTCATTTTCATGAACACTAATTTCACACAATTGCTTTTTAAAAAGGAAGTTAAATAATATGTAGCTCACCTCCACTTCTTAGCCTACACTACAGGAGGGCCTTTAGCCCACTATTTATAACTAGAACTAATAACTATATACTGTAATTAAATGAATATATTTCTAATTTCATTCCACAAAGATAGTTACTAGTTAATAGCTCCAAATATTATACCCAGACTGAGGAAATCAGCTGAACTTTGGGCACATTAAAGGTTTCTTGGAAGGCCCTGCAAGTAGTTCCCTACCTGGCCTCCTGCCAAAACAAGAACTGCCACCATCTTGCAACAGCTACGTTTCATCAGAGATGTCTAACATCCAGGGACTCAGCCAACTTCGGGAAAGTGCCTAATTCCAAGACATGTAAAAAGAGGTGGCACCTGCCATTCCAGCAACTTCACAGGTATATGGGAGAGAGTGCTGAGTATCACATATTTCACTCTTGACCTTCTAGCGTGTGTCGTGTACTTATAGATCTGGGTCTTCCCAATCACTGCATTATGGTTTATATTCGTATTACAGTAGCATCTACAGGCCCAAGTGAGACTAGGGTCCCATTGAGCTAAGTGCTGGGTTTATGCATACTACGAAACAGTTCTTGCTTCAAAGAATGTAGGGTATGTCTACACTGCACCTGGGCGCAGGCCGCCCAGCCGCAGTAGACAAACTCATGCTAGCTGAAAATGGTAGTGGTCATTGTGACACGGGCCACAGCTCAGGCTAGCTAACTAAGTCCAAGCCTGCCTGACTCCCAATTCACTGCCCTATCCCCTATACCACCCTCCCTCCCAAACCCTCGAATTCCCATGTAGAATTTCAGTCCTGTTTCAGAGCTGTTTGTGCTTGTGGATGACCAGAATTCTTTGATCGCAGGTAGCGTATCCTCTTATACCTCTGTGTATTACTGTATGCCAGTTTGCCTGCTCCTCTCTTTCTCTTATTTCCGTGTGTGTGTGTGATTTTTGTAGCCTCTCCGAGATCTCTTCTAAATACTCTTTGAGTTTCAGGAGCCAGTAACACATTATTCCTCGTGAAGTGCACTTTTAACTGTTATCAGGAACACTACTTTAGTTCAATATGATAGTCAGAACAGATACATTGCCAA
The DNA here is from genome assembly GCF_027887155.1 of Malaclemys terrapin pileata. Lineage (NCBI taxonomy): Eukaryota > Metazoa > Chordata > Testudines > Emydidae > Malaclemys > Malaclemys terrapin. The sequence continues at coordinate 13,848,968 of NC_071513.1, read as the reverse complement.
GGTTCATGATCAAATCATCTATGATAAAACATACTTAAAGTCAAATTGATGGTATTAATTGCCCTATTTAACAACACAAATGACCTTATAAGTGCATTTGTCTGCAGTGTTCCACTGCTCCTGGTCAGGAGGGTTGTGTACTTCATTGGCAGAATGGTATCTATCTCCTTTTATATAACTGATATAGTGAAGATATTTCCTGGAGCTTCTTGCTTGGTATCAGCACCATGTCGCGTTACAAAGATTATTTGTAATATGATTAGGAAGTCTTAAATACTATTTTGTGGAATAGTACACTACGACAATATCTGAGTGGGTCTGATGAGTCATCCACATTTTGACTTCATAAAAGCCGGCCTGCATAACAAAGTGGGAGGCAGCAGTCTCATTGGAAATGCAGTCACATACTGCCACCCTCATTGAAAACACAGTCACACGCCATTATGTTACTTTTATACAATATGAGAGCCACTTATTCTTAGCAAGCGGCATGTTGTATGCAAGTGGAATACTGCATGGCATGACTGCCTCTTGTGCTATTTCAGACAAATGCAGAATGAAATCCAAGTCGTGTCTTCATAAACAGCGTATCTGGACAGCAGAGTATTATATTAAGATTTATAAATGATCCAGGCTACCTTGTTGCCTTACAATAGTAATAACTGGAGACGTGAGTTTCAACAATACTAATTTTTACCGGCAAACAGCAAAAAGATCAATTTGTCCAGTTCTTCAGTCAATCCATTTTTTTAAAAATAGCTGTGGCTTTGCTCTGCCCTCCCGCCCCTGAAGAAGCTTGACCATCGTGAAATGATTGAAGAGTGTTCTGTCAGGTTACATCATGTCATAGAAAACAATTTAACTGAAGACAGAACACTCAAACAAGACTCAGGACACACTTATCACCCTTGAAATAAAAACCATAGTTTATAAAAGCAAATACCAGCTGCTTGCAACATAATACTGGTGCCTAATTTGCAGGAATTAGAGGAATATAGAGTAAGGAATATAGAGTAAGAGAAATATGCAGTGGGAGGACATCAAATTGCTAGGGAAGCACTCTTAAGCACTTCAATGCAATAGTTACCATCTCTCTGTAATCTTCCAACTCCAGCAAAGAACTAGGGACCTGATGCTACATTAAGGTCACTAGAGTTACACCTCCTTAGGCCAGGTCTGAATTTGCTCTGCTGTGTTTCAGCACCCATGCCAGGAGGATGTGATCAATCAATTGACATATCACCTCCACTCTGTCTTTTCACTAAAGACCCAGAGAGCTTAACATTGTCTTAGGCTAATCAGCAAAAACTAGTGATTTCTTTCTTAGAGTCAAAAACTGCCCTCAATTACTTTAACCTACCAGTATAATCACACTGAAGCCTATAAGGTTGCTTGGGTGCAACTGAGAACAGAACATAGATCAGAAAACAGTAAAATATACCTATAGTGCTAAATTTTTCACTACTAAAATGTATATTGGGCTGTCTTGGGGTGATGTCTTCGAGCACATGCCCCTTGTGGGCCCTCATGGCCTTGCAGGTGTATTGCAATCAGGGCCCTCTCAGGTTCCGTCAATCAGGTACCCAGACTGAATAGGTTTAAGACAGGGGTCTCAAACACACGGCCTGCGGAGTTATTTCCTGCAGCCTGCCATAGTTGCCGACTCCCCCCAGCCAAGGTCCCTTCGCCCCCCGACCCCATTCCAAGCATGCTGCATCCCTGCTCCTCCGCCTACCAGCACTTCCCGACGCCAAACAGCTGTTTGGCAGCACTTAGGACTTTCCAGGAGGGAGGGGGGAGGAGCAGGGACGCGGCTCGCTCAGGGGAGGAGGTGGAGAAGAGAAGGGGCCAAGGCGGGGGATTTGGGGGAAGGAGTTGGAAGGGGGGTGGGAAAGGGGCTGGAAGAGGTGGGGCAGGGGCGGGGCCTCATGGACTAGACGAGCAGTCTGAGGTATGAAGTTCAGCATATATGATTCTTTGCTGTGAGTAGTTGGGAAGAATGTTTGTTAAAAGTGGCAACATATTTTGTATGAATAGTTACTTTAAAAAGTTCCTGCCATTACAGCTATGTTGATAGACTGTTAGTGTAGATCATCATCAGAGTTACTGACTACATAAGGAATAGTTACACATGTTTATATTTTATTAAAACCCCTCTTCACATTAGTTTTTAAAAAGTGAATACATCGACTTTTAATAGCACACTATATTACTCTTCATTTTTTTTCATTTTTGACTATACTTTTGTATCGTTGTATGAAAAGGTTTCAGTGATGCGGCCCTTGGGCCAATGTACTAGTCCTCATGTGGTCCTTGTAGTGATTTGAGTTTGAGATGCCTGATTTAAGACATGTTCCTCTTCCCTTCCTGGGGTCTGATTTATTAAGTCTTTCTATTAAATGTAACTTACTTTGCTTAGTTGCCCCACATCACACCAATCTGGGTCCATATAATTGGCCTGGTCAGAGCTGTCAAAACTGGAGTCCTTAGCTCTCCTCCTTGGAGCTGGGCTGTAAGTTAGCCAGCCTCTCCTTCTGCTGACCCCTTCTCCCCAGTTATTCCTCAAGCATGGAGGATTCAGCAAACCAGTCTTCTCCTGAAGACGCCTATCCTGCTATGTGGGAGAGCAGGAGCAGCGCCAGGGTTTTTGGCGCCCTAGGCGGGGGTCCTTCCGCGCTCCCAGTCGGCGGCGGCAATTCTGCAGTGGGTGGGGTCCTTCTGTGCTCCCGGTCTTCGGGGCACTTCAGCGGCGGGTCCCGGAGCAAGTGAAGGACCCACCGCAGAATTGCTGCCGAAGACCCAGAGCACAGAAGGATCCCCCACTGCTGAATTGCCGCCAACGGCGGCAAAATGCTGCTCCTCCCAAATCCTGGTGCCCTAGGTGACCGCCTAGGTCGCCTAAATGGAAGCGCCAGCCCTGAGGAGGAGATAGCATTTATGTTGGTCCACTTCTCCCAGTTTATCCCCAATCATTTGGATGAGAGGGGAGCTTTGCCTTGCCCTCTCTGCAAAGCTCCTGTCCCTAGGCCCTTAACAACATAGTGACAGGATTGTCTCCCAAGAACCACTAATTTCCTCTCTAGCAATATCTTGTAGGTCCATATTTTATATATCAAACCTTTCAAAATCCTAACGGACCACACTACATGATGGGGGTGGGCTGGCCACTAGGCACCACTCCCCTAAGTGAGCAGACTGCCCCATCACATGGGCAGATTAGAGAATAACTGTATGCCATATTTCCAAAGGCAGCAATAGTGAAATCAATGAACCAGCAGTTTGGAGTGATTCAGCATGAATAAATGCTCTAAAAGGTAAATTCATATAGGCCAGCTGGGTAGCAGCACTGGACAAATGTACATGTAGGTTGATGAAAAATGCAGACTGAATTGAGGTCCATTATTTTCAAATGGCTGAGAAATATATAAAAGAATCTGAAGGAGGCCAATTCTGAAGCAATACCTCCAGCACTGCTGATGAGCCTCTAAAGAGACTTCTGATGTGATCCCACCAGAATATTCCAAGTCTATCAACCATTTATTTGTTGCTGTCTTTCTTTCAGTTCCAGACTAAGGGAATTCATAAAAACAGACTAATTAATATCTGCTGCAACACAAAAGGTAAATATGATTATGTTTTAAGCAAAATTTTACTAAAACAGAAATTTGATATGAGAGGGCTCTTGACTCCAGCAGACAAAGGTATAAGATCCAATGACGGGAAGTTGAAACTGGACATATTCAGATTGGAAATAAGGTGCAATATTTTTAATATTAAGAGCAGTTAACCATTGGAACAATTTACCAAGACTGGTGGCAGATTCTCCAGGGAAGATTTACTTACTGGAAATTTGTAAGTCAAGATTGGATGTATTTCTAAAAGATCTGCTCTAGTTCAAACAGGAATTAATTCAGGGAAGTTCTCTGGCCTGCATTATACAGGAAGTCAGACTAGATGATAACAATGTTCCCTTCTGGCCTTGGAATCTGTGAATAGAGTTTGAAGATTCTCTCCCTCAGATACACACACACACACACACACACACACACACACACACACACACACACACACACAGGTGTCTCACCCACTTTAAGCTTCTTTATTGGACAAAACTATGGTTACAGTAGAAGAACATAGGAATTGCCAGCCTGCACCTGACCTGAGATGCATCCAGTCCAGGCTACTGTCTCCAACAATGGCCAGCACCAGATGCTGCAGAGGAAGGTGCATGAAACTCCATAATTGTCCATTATGGAGTGTCATGCACCTTCCTGTGCGGCATCTGGTTCTGGCCGTTGTTGGAGACAGTAATCTGCTCATGTGACTCCATCCTAACCCCCTCTTACGAACTGAAGCATGAGGGTTTATATCTGTAGCATCTCAAGGCCAAGCAGGTTGGGCCCCATTGTGCTAGGCACTGTACAAACAGAAAATTATGATCCCTACCCCCAATGAGTTTAAACAATCTATCTACTGGGAATATTCTATTTTTTTTTCCTTTTTGAACTCTACTAATCTCTTGGCCTCTATATAAAAGTAAAGAAATATTTTCCCTTGTTTTTCTATTATGAGGAATGGTATGGAGTGCCTGATTTACCTTCCCAGCACCATTCATTGTCTTATATCTCCATCATATCCACTTTTATTCATCTTCTTTCTAAATTAGCATCTGTCTCTTTCCTATCTGCTCACCACTTTGGTTCTCAAAGAGTAAAGCAAAATAAAAAGTAAAATTGATCGTGCAGTTGTAGATGACAGGAGCTGCTATAGGACACACAACATGAGATGTGCTAAACTTAAAGGTTTTCGGTTGCAGACCTTTAGGCCAACCTTTAATTCAGTGTCAGTTCACAGCAGTTTGTACTCTTAGTTTTGCTTTGAGTTTTGTGTTTTAATGAGCCCAAAAATCTCAAAAAGAAACTCAACTGAAGCCATCAAGTTTGCCTGATTTAGGGTCAAAACAACTGTTTCCAATAGCTGCCAACCAAAACAAGAAATCATTCTTGGTCCCTCTCAGCTCAGCCCAGGTTGCTGAGAACTTCAGCTCAACTTCACCAGAAAGGTCCTGAACTCAAGCAAATTTGGCTCAAATTTGAGGGGTTTTCGTGAAACCTTCACACAGCTCTAACTCAAACAATAGACAAGGCCAAAAATTAAAGCCGATGGCAGTTGAGGGTGCTCCACACCTCCAGGTGTTGAATACCTGGTAGGATTTCTCCCCATTGGCAGTGTCACAGGGTTCACTCACCGCTAGGGACCTCCTCGTGGCTGCTCTGGGTCTGACACCCCCTTCCTTTGTTTGCTCTCCCCAGGACTCCTCTCGCTCTCTGGGACTCAGCACACTCCTCCTTTGTGACTTGGTCCTCTGACCAGGTCACAATACACATTTTCCCTTCCAGGGTAGCAAAGTCTCCCCAGACTAACTGTCTGGGTGTCTTTCCAGGCCATTCTCTAATCAAAGACTATGCCTCTCTCCCAGTGCAAATAGGGAAACCCGGGCCTGCGCCACTAATCCGGGTTGTAGCACAGTGACAATCTTTCCAGCAACTACGGTCTGAATACTCCCAGAACCCATCACTATTTCCCTGTACACCTTCCTTTCTCTTTCTCAGTATCCTGTCCCCTTATAGGGTCCCACCCAAACTCCCAACCCCTAAGGAGTGACTGCAGCCTACTTTCCCTGCAGTACTTTATGTTCTCAGCTTTGTACCAGCCCAGCCTACACCTGTTTGGCTGAGCTTCCTCTTCCATTAGAGCTTGTCTAACCAGCCTAATTCCCCCCCAGGGGCAGCCTACTAGGTTAATTAGCCCCTTCCACTCTACCTTAACCCCTTCAAGTGAGGTGTGGCGTGAACACCCCATCACGGGCAGTAATGTGGGTAACTAGCATGGGAGCTGACTATTTCTAGCTAACAAATAAGACACTGTGTGAAACCCTGGACCTATTGAAGTCCATGGAAGTTTTGCCATGTCCTTTTTTACCTGAAAGTCATGGTTTGTTAATGAATAAAATAATCCTTTCGTTACTTATTAAATATGATTTTAAATCTGTATTAAATAAAATAGTACATTAAAAAATTAATATGCAAATTGGGTGACCAGCTTTCTCAGGCAAGGAAATGTATCCTTATATATAGTTTCTAACAGTATTTCTTTTTATGTTCAGTATCCAGCAAATAGTAATGATTTCAGTTTTTAACATAATTAGGGAAACAGAGGCACAAAAGGCAAAGTGATTTAATGCCTTGTCCAACTCCACTGACTTCAAAGTTTTTCCACTGAATTCGGTGGAATTGGATCAGACCTTTGCAGGTGCACACACTGTCTCTCATATTTTATATTATATATAGATGAATAAGAGCAATGAGTTCAATGTATGTTCCCATATAGTATACTAATAGCCTGCCACTAGTTCCATAGGATTGACAACTCACGTACATACAGGAAATGCACTTTCCCAGTTCCCTTGTTAGCTCTCGATTTACAGAAATAATCTGAGGTTGTATGGATTAATGATTCTAGATCCATCAATGTGACTAGCCACCTCATTAACTTTAACGCACTTCGTTTCTGTAAGACAGTTCTTGGAAGGGGTCAACAGCTGTCTGTTTTTCTCCAGTGGGGCACATGCTGCCATTCGTACTGTGTTGAATTTACCGAGTCAAATTTTCTTCTGATGAAACTACACTGATGTCAAGGGAAGTATGCCCATTTACAGCAGCAAAGAATTTGATCCACTAGGTTCTCTGTCATTCATTGAGGAAAGAGATGAATATTGTAAGAAAAGAGTAGAAACCTCTAAACTGATTTGCTCTTCAAATTTCAGGTATTTTAGATACTTCAAGGCTCTGATTTAAATAAACATCAGAACAGACGTTTATTAATAATGTTAGAATTGTAGAATGCCCTTTGCATGATTTCTATACAACTAAAGTGGATTAAAAGCATTGATATTTAATGAGCGGGTTAAAGATGTATCATCAACTATGATTCCCAAGTGATTGACACAAAATGTGTACAGTCGACCAGACATATTAGCCGTCAGATTTCACTGAGCCTATGATATTTGCCTTGCTTATCTTAAACTTGCCTTGCATGACAGATTTCTGCTGTGCCAGCAGTAATCCAAGAATATAAATTACAAGATCTTTGACAAAACTCATCCAAGGAACAAATAAACTTCCTTAAAAAGGGGGAGGGGAGATCTTCAAGTTGGGCTTACTCATAAATCTGCGGTATGCTTAATTAAAGTCAATAGGCAATTTTAGAAGGAGAGAAACAAATTAAGGAATTTTTACTAGAATGACAGAAATGTCTAAATAGACACAATCCATTTTGTATTTTAATTCCAATATTGTTTGTCCTTGTCAGGGACTGACACCTCACCTTCTCACCTTTTTTCATTGCTGGGAACTCTTCCTCGGCATTACTAGTGTAACTGTTAAGAAAAACATTAAAAATATATAGGATTGTAAAAAAGTGAGAACCCACTGCTCCTCCATGCATATATAAAGTAAGGCAGATAAAGATACCTTTCTTAATTATGCAGAAGAATCTCTACTGATTCATCTCCTCCTAACCCATCCAGAGAAAAGCAATTAGCATGTGGCTTGCCCAGATCCATCAACAATGGCATGTATAAGTTGTAAATATGTCTCTCACGTTAGATTTACTACCATATCTTCTAGCCTGACAGATTTGTTTCTGTTTTCTGGTAAGGGGGAGCATTACTGTAGGAGATAAAGAAGGTAGTTCCCAAGCAGCAATAATCTGCATTGTGCTAGAGGCCCTCTGAATCTCTCTGCGTTCTCATTCTGCTGCCATCACCATGGAATCCAAGCAGCTTTTGCTCTCATTAAAAGAAAACACAAGAAAATCTCAGTCTCTCTCTTCTCCTTCCCCACTCTGCTGAACGCCATTTCTTTTGTTGTTTCATTTTGTCTGCGTTTGTTGTTTTTCTTTCAAAGCATGATTTTGGTAGGGCTGTTGGGGAAAGGCCAGGCTGAAGAAGTGGGTTCTGCATTTTGTTCTGAAAGTGCTTCCAGGAGAAGGAGTTCCACAGCTGTGGACCAGCAGCTGAGAACCTGTGTGTGCATGAGTCTCCCTGCTGACAATGTTGGAGCCTTCCCTGCAGTGGTACGTGGGTGTCATGGAAGGCTGTGTCTGCTCAGGGTGAGGCCATCCTTCAGACTGAGAAACACCAGAACATAATAGTAGACACTCCCCTTCAATTCCCACCTTGCCTTTCCCATGCCCACTTCTCTTCCTCCCACCCTGCTTTCCCAAGCTTCCGAAAAAGGCACTTAACAGTCAAGCAGCTTGTCAGCCCACCCCTAGCCTGATCCTTTGGTCCAGTGCTGTGATGAGTCACCCCATTCAGTAAGTAGCAAGGCAGCAATTTCTGTCCGTGGGAGACAGGATGTGTTTACCTGGCTGGGCTGATTCACTGTGACTGCTGGGTGGCAGGTTGGGGGTGGGTGGAAAGAGATGGCAGCTTTGACAGAAAACATTTGCCTTCAGAAAAGGGGGAAAAAACGGGGGAGAAGGCTGGGAAAGCCTGATAGGTGGCAAATCATTTCATTCGGACTCTTTAAATGACATAGGAGACCGCTGTGTAGCTCTCCCACACACACTGTTTTATAACCTATGTATGTGTCTATTTATAGACATATTAGGTAGCTAGGCAGATGCACACACAAGTACTATACTACTCCCACTGTAATTACAGTTCTTAACTCATTCGTCCCTTTACCCCTTCTTCTTTCCTTCATGCCTTTCACTCTGCTCTCCACACCTGGAATAACATCCCTCTTTCTGTGGGTCAAGCAACTTCTTTCTCCTCCTTAAAATCCACATCTTTCACCTGAATTTCAACCACTGACTTCCTCTCTGTGTGGTCTGCTCTTCCCCTACTTGACAAACCTCCATCTCAATTTAAAAATATCAGCATGTTTAAGATCTGCCTGCAATATACTGTGAGTCATGTTTTTTTTCTTTTTCCCCCTCATGCTTCCTTTCCTTATCCCCTTTTTTTGGTCTACGTCTCATTTAGACTGACAGCTCTTCTGGCCTCGCATTAAATCTCTGTAAAGTAAAGTGCAAAGTTACACGTTTATAAATAATTAAGATTGATCATGGGTAGGGCTTGCAACAGTTATGGTTAAATTCCAACTTCCGTTCCAAGTCTTCCCTCCGCCCCCTGCCTTTTTTTTTTTTTTTCCCAAGTAGCTCGTAGAACTTTCTTAAATTTATTTGGGGCTAAATTTTTCATTCTTGTTCAAATCCAAGAAGTGAATTCATTGAAAGTTTAAACCAAGTTAGTTGGGCATTTTTCTGTTCTGCGTGTGTGTGTATATAAAAAAAAAAAAAAAAAAAGGCACCTTCCTGCCATGTGTTCTGATCAGGAAGTGTGTACAGAGAGATAACAAAGGCTGTTTTTAGATTTTCTTGAGAGTTACGGCAAAAATCATGTTTGTTGAAAACTGGTTATGTAGCTTTGAAGCTACATACACTTGAAAAGTGAAACTGAGAGCCAATACAGTGGATTAGCCTAACAATACTTTTAAATTAATTTATAGGATAATAGAGATATTCTATCTCCTAGATCTGAAAGGTCATCAAGTCCAGCCCCCTGCTTTCACTAGCAGGACCAAGTACTGATTTTGCCCCAGATCCCTAAGTGGCCCCCTCAAGGATTGAACTCACAACCCTGTGTTTAGCAGACCAATGCTCAAACCATTGAGCTATCCCTCCCTCCTTGATTGTCTTAAATGTGTTAGAGCCATTTGGAGTGTGTTAGTCTTGGATCTATCTAAACTACATGATGTTCTAAGCTTTGAGATGGCCAAGAGTTAGGTTCCAGAGAACTGAGCCAAAGGCAGGTTGGGGTTTGGAAGTCAAAACCAGTAGTTAAAAAGTCAAGGGACCTTACGAGTTCCAATAGCAATTTTAAATCTCTATTCTTTTTAAAAAGAAAGAATAAACCAATTAAAGAGCAAGGTATATAATGCCACTAATGCAGTATTAGGAATGAGAAAACAAGCACTCAGGAGTCACAATACAGTGAAAATTAGAAAACCAGACCAGCAAAACCACAAGAACAGTCTCTCTTCTTTAGATTTCTAAATCTGCTCCCCCATTCCTAGTCAAAGGAGTATAACAATGATATAGCTGGATTATTGCTGTGCAAAATGACATCATACATAGTACATGGTAATAATAATCAGTTGTATAATGCTTTCCATCACAAGATTTTTTAAACCATTAAGTTTCCCAGCATGCCTGTAACATACTGAATTATTACTGTCCCCCACAGAAGGGTAAGCCACTTGAATCAGCAAGTGGGCTCTAGTTATGCCAAACATCAACTTTTTTGAAATTTTGCAACAATGTTTTATCACAAGGTATCAGCTGTATCCAAACCAGAATTGTAAATTAGGCCCATTCTGGTTTTGGAGTGAACTAGGGGAGCGGATTTCTGATTCAGGTGTTTAAATCCACATTCTCCTGGAATATGAAGGGGATTAGATATGGGATTCTAGCATAATGTAGAAATGGCCTTATCTTTAACTGGAAATTTGCAGTTGACAGCATTCTATTTCACCGGGCAATTAGTTCAATATAATGTTTGTTGCATATGTGAAAAACAAAATTTATTAGCAAAGAAACATATATGTTCAGTGGTCTCAAAGAACGGTGAATCAAACAGTCACATTTTAAGGAGTATCACTACTGAGGAGATTGTGGAGAAAATAGAGCCCTTCTTAATGAGGAAATGTCTAGAACAATAACTTAACTACAGACAATCCTTCACATGTGAAATGTGGAGGAACCTGTAAGTGGTAGTGAGAAATCTGCAGTGCATTTAGACAGCTTAATTTGTGAAGCTTGCAAACATAATTAAAGGAGTCCTACAAGCTCTCCAACCACAGTGGAATCTTTTCGTTTAATGAGTCAGACTGATACATCTCTTGGAAAGTGTGAGTTTAATGTCTTCAGGCGTGGTATTAACAATGTTCTATATAAAAAATAAAATAATCCCCCCCCCCAACCAACATACCACTGTTTGGCCCTCCACAGCTCTTTTGTTGTGTCTGGGTGTCTCACAGGTTGAGTAACTCTGGCATCTGGTATGCCCATCATGATGGTATATGATAAGCCACAAAAATTCCCAGAAACAATCAATCCATATTCTCTTACTTGCCCCATGGTGAGCTAGGAAAGAAGAAAAAATGTTCCCTGGATCTTTCAGCGGAAGTTATTGTGTGAAACCTTAGCCCCGGTCTATACCATATATTTCCTGGAAGAGAGTTCCATGAATTTGAGACTGTAGAGAGGCTTTCTCCATGAATGTGAGACGGGAGAGCACTCGGGGGGTCAATTTATCGCATCTAGACTAGACACGATAAATCGATCCCCGCTGGATCGATCACTACCCACTAATCCGGCGGGTAGTGAAGACATACCCTTAATCACATATCTCCTGGAAGAGAGTTCCATGAATGTGAAACAGCAGAGAGGCCCCAGTCCCCTGTACTTGAAGGTTTTACTTTACACAGCCATATCCAGTGTCCCAGAGGAATGCAGTTCATGTGCTAGGACATGGTCCTGGAAAAAGGTGTTTTTTTGTTTTTTGTTTTTTTTAAGATAATAAACTAAACAGGGGCTAAGGACGTTAAAGATCATTTTTAGGACTAGTGCTAGTCAAATGAAATTTTTAAATAAAAAAAAATGGGAAAAAATCTGAAATTTTCAGAGCCCCCCCAAGCACCTTTCTTGTTTATTGACCAACTATAGAGCTGGTGAAGCATCTTATTTTAAAATGAGGGGTTGGGGTTGCAAAGTGCCCCTTCACTTTTTTCAGGGGGTGAAGGCAGAACATTTATTTGGATCTTGTATTAGACCTGGAGTCAATGTAGTGTGCAGAGTACTGTAGTGGTGTGTTCTCGTCATCCTGTGTTTTTTTTAAAAAGAGGGCTCTTTCAAGTTTTACTATCTGTGATTCTTTATCGTTTTCAGGCTTGACTACTGCAGCATCTCCACATGAAGAGTGTTGCAGTGGTTGACAACTCCAAGATCACTGGGGCCAGGTCTGCATCCAATAGGAAGAGCAATACACTTCGGGCCAGCTAAAGATGGTACAGTAGAACCTCAGAGTTACGAACATCTTGGGAATGGAGGTTGTTCGTAACTCTTAAATGTTCTTAACTCTGAACAAAACATTATGGTGGTTCTTTCAAAAGTTTACAATTGAACATTGACTTAATACAGCTTTGAAACTTTACTATGCAGAAGAAAAATGTTGGTTTTAACCATCTTAATTTAAATGAAACAAGCACAGAAACCGTTTCCTTATCTTGTCAAAAAAATTTAAAAACTTCCCTTTTATTTTAGTAGTTTATGTTTAACACAGTACTATACTGTATTTGTTGGTTGTTTGTTTGGACTCTACTGCTGCCTGCTTGCATACTTCTGGTTCCGTGTGTGGTTGTCCGGTCAGTCCGTAACTCAGGTGTTCGTAATGCTGAGGTTCTATTGTAAAAGTATTTCTGGCTACTGAAGCTAATTGGAGCTCTAGGAGCACTGAAGAGTCCAGAAAGACCATGAGATGACCATGACTGATGAGGTTATGGTTTGGGATATTCCTTCAGGCATTTTCCTCTGTGCATTAACATCGCTGACATGTTAGCCCTGATTTAGTTTCAGGAAGATCCTTTTCATATGGGTACTAATCTCACTCAGGCACAAAGGGGTGATGCTGTTGACTAAGGATGAGATGTAAGGCTAGGTAACATCTGTGAACAGCTGGTACTGGAGCACATGGCATCTCCCCAATGGTTTGGACATCAGCACTAAATAGGATGAGAAATACTAGCATTGAGACTTGCAGGACTCCACCAGTAAGTGCGCTTGAGAGTCTGGTCTCTCTGAAAGACAGAATCAGAGCCAGTAAGTCCATTCGCTCCTGAAAGGCATCTTAAGGGATTTAGTAACACTTTAGGATTCACTGGCTCAGCAAGCATGCACACATTCGTCCATTGTCCTGAGCTAAAACAAGATCATTCACCAGGAGAACCAGCACTGTCCGGTTAGTGACATAAGTTCACCTGAAGCCCAGATGTGACGGCTGGGTCTAGGATGGAGGACAAATCTGAATCAGTTTATATTCCCACTTCTGCATAATTTATTTTGCTTTCAGTGGATGGTGATTCTACTGTCAGCATTTTATAATAAAAGACCTCTCTAAATAAAGAGGGAAATGCATTCTGATTCAAGCAATGCATTTTAGATGGAAATAGGCTTTCAAATGGAAGGCATCCTCATGGAAGTATTTTGTTAGTTTGATAGAGCACCAACAGTAAAAAATGAAATTGTGGAATTTATCAATTAACTGGCAAATCTTTGAACGTCTCATGAGATTTAGTCTAATGTAACTAGACTGATGGAGTAACTTTCTTAGTTTGTGATATCACTGAACAAAGTCTGCTAGCTCTAGGCTCATCCTTTCAAACAATTCTCATTTTGTGAAAGCGTAATATTTTTTATTTTAGATATATACCTACATACACATTTAAATGAGCCAGAGAAAAGATGTACCAGTGCTGCACTTTTTTTCTATTTTTAAAGCATGTAACCTTTTCCGGCAATGTCAAAGTGTCATGCATCAATTTTTTTGTTTGACCTGTTTAAGTAGTACACCAAATCCCTCTTGTCTAAAGTTCACAGATGACAACCAGAGTCACTGCAAATGACAGAGATATTTGAGGCTATTACTGCACAAATTAAATGTAATCAAAGGCTGAATTGTGACAACACATACTAGAAAATGCAGCTCTTCTGAAGAGCTATATATTTTCTTAAGGTGGGACTTTCCATTACATAAAAATGATCTATTCAGCTGCATAATTGTAAAGAGAAAAGAACTAAGATAGATCAGCACCAGAAATATCAGTCATCACACAGGCTAGTAGCAGCGCTAATGTAACATTTACAGACCCTGGAAAAAGCTACATTAAAATATTGAAGGCCTAACAGATGACAGACAAGGAAATTCATAATTCCAGAACCTAAACACAATAGTTCACAACATGAAATTCGATCGCGAGCAAAACTAACAGTGAATTGTATTGCCTTTGTCATTTGGGGCTTGATTCTGAAAGGGGACTCAACCTGATTCAACCCAGCCTGCCATTTTGCCAATGTAAATAAGTGCTACTGACATCACTTCAATGTCTTACTGAATAATTTGCAGGTGCAATCAGACATATGGCTAAGGAAGATCAATTGCATCTGCATTTATTTGAGGTTGCAAAATTGTAAACTCCTAATGGGAAGCTGCTTACTACCTGGAACAATGTTTCTCTCTTCTTGCTTTCAAGGTCCCCTGGCTAGTGCCAGCCCATCTAATTCTTGAGCCTCTCATTTATTTTTCTCTTCTCCTTCTCTATTTAGTTATAATGACAAGTACCACGAGAGCATGCTGAACAGCATTTGGAAAAACAAAGTGTAGCATCAAATAAAAATGGTGCAAAAATACCTACTGTACATAGATGAACAGGTACAGTGCATGATTAGCTGTGCAGGGCCAGAAAGTGGCCTTAAAGATATCTTAACCAGCAACACGAAGATCATGCACCATATGGAGGGTTTTTTAGGGTCTCAAGCTGAATTAGTGGCCCCCACTCTATTCCCTCCATGTGGTCAGTGGAAATGGGGCAAGGCATTTCTCTGCTTGGAACTGTCGTCTTATTGCTTCTCTGTGCCCCCTGAACTGTGCTGCACCCTCTACTATCACACCTATGGATCTGACCCTTAATGCTGAACTTTGTGGCTTATGCAGATACACCACCAGTAACTGACACTCGGTGAGAAAGTTATACTCAATATTCCTTATGTGAACAGCCCCACACAATTGCAACAGAAAGGTGCTATTAAGCAGAGGTGTTTGCTGTTCTGCTAATAGTGAACAAATAAGTAACACGTAGATTCCTAGCTTTTGCTTCACTTGAAATTCCTCATGGGAGGCATGCATCACACAAGATACAACAACTAACATATTTGGAGGAGCAGCTCGTGGCTTTCTTACTCTCAGCCCAGAGCACTGAGAAGAATACTGGCAAAGGCAATAGTCAGGCTTTTGAGACGGACTATCTGAAGTTGAGATTAGCACTTAATCTGTTTTCCTTTATGTTGTTTTTACTCATTTCTCAGACCATTTCATTATCCGCAGCTATCAGCTGGGGAGGGGAAGATCAAGAGAGGTACACCAGAGCCCCATCAGGAGTTCCCGGGGTTCACCCTTGGCAGGCTGTGGCACTAGGATTATATAGCACCATGGATGTGCATAGTGGTTTACAAGCATAAAAGAGAAGGTCCCTCCCGCCAAAGAGCTTGCAGTCCAAGGGCTCAGTGACACAGATGTACAGATAGGGGGTGTGAGAGTACAGCACTGAGCCAGTGTAGAGCTGCTGAGCATAGGGCTTTATTAATCACAATTTAATACGGTGAAGTAAGTACTGAGGGCTGCTGGGCCTGGAACACTGGGCCTGGGATGCAGCAGGAGGTATCGTGAATATGACCCTGAGACCTCCTCATTGTTTTTGTGGATACAGACTAACACAGCTACCCCGCTGATACTCAGACCCTTCAGATATATTTCTGAGTCAGTCACTGGCCCTCAGACCCATGCTATTTTCATCTTCCTTTAAGAACACCTCTAGACCATGCTCAAGTAAGCCACTGCTCCTGGCTGATGGCACAAACAACAGAGTTCTAGATATCAGAGGGGTAACCGTGTTAGTCTGAATCTGTAAAAAGCAACAGAGGGTTGTGAATGGCTATCCAACTACAGAAGCAGTTTCTCCTCCCTTGGTGTTCACACCTCAACTGCTAGCAGAGCACCTCACCCTCCCTGATTGAACTAACCTTGTTATCTCCATACTGATTTATACCTGCCTCTGGAAATTTCCATTACTTGCATCTGAAGAAGTGAGGTTCTTACCCACGAAAGCTTATGCTCCCAATACTTCTGTTAGTCTTAAAGGTGCCACAGGACCCTCTGTTGCTTTTTACAGAGTTCTAGAGAATCCCAGCACATCTCAGATCCATTTACTGGATTGCATTAAGGCACCCGTGACCTGCGTTTAACCCACATCATATCCGCACCTGTGCTGTGACCCCGGCAGGGTGAATTTCAGCCCTTCTCCCAGCAGAGATTTGGAGTGGATACCATTGGTGCGTTTTTAATCATTCTGGATACAGTGGGGTAACTTTATCAAACAGGATGGGTGTTTCAGAACTTCCTAACAATGGGCAGACTCTAGATGAAGTCTAGGCTTGTTCCATAGTTAAACCTGCTCTGAAAAGATTGCCTTATCTACGTTTCTCACTCAGTTTGAGCAGGACTTTGTGAGCTGTGTTTCCCCCCAGAGGATTGCAGCTTCCTTGGTGGATCTTGGATGGAGATATGGTACAGTGGCTGAGGTACGGTATCTGGGTCCTGACCCCCTGATGGATCTGAGGACAAGGAGCTAGGGCTTGAGTTGGAATCAGACTAGAAGCCAGTGCCGGGGTCAGTTTGATGTTCTCACAGCAACCTGTCCCACTGGGAAATTAGGTTCCTGCACTCTGCATAAACTGGAGCCTCTGCATTGCTGGGTACAGGGCGTTACAGTAATCCAACCTGGCAGTGACAAATCTATGAGTCGCCATGTCTAGATCCTCTGGTGGGGGGAAAGATTGGAGATTCCTAGCAAGCTGGGGGGAAGAGCTCTATTGGCTCTATTGCTGGACGGGGCAGACAAAGTCCTGGCTAGTTCTTTGAAGCATTAATGTCTATCTTGTTCTATTTGAGAGAGCATGTTTGTTCTCATTATGTTTCACAATGGGGGGTCACTTTAATTCTCAGCTAGCAAAGGAATATGAGGAGAGAGCTGTATCTGGGAAAATAGGTATACAGGTTGTCACAAAAGCAGAACTGTACACTGTGAATGAAGTACTTTACATTTTTCCATCATTATTTTCACTGCTGGCATTCATACTAGTAAATGAACAATGACAATACATCTCTCTATTCAGCTGATAATGAGCTGATATAGCATTGTTATAGGGCTTTCATTTGTGTTTCTACGACTCACATTATATATTGAAAGGACATTTACAGTTTGACATGTGTAAATGTTCCTAAAGTTTTACTAACAATGAACATTCATTTTGTGAGCAATACATCATTAGACTAATGTCAGAGTATGATACTAACTTTCAGTTATTGTGGCAGCTCTGTCCCCCTGGAGATACATCAGAGAACCTGAGCATCAGTCAAGTGGCTTCTAATCTAATTTACGGTAGGTTCTTTAACGAGATAAGAGAGTGCACCCCAGTTCAAGGGGAGGATAGAGTTGTAACACAAGTTAACTTTTGAATTACACTACTGAGCTATGCTGTATATCAAGGACTTAGACTTTCCTGCACACTACATCTTGCTTTGATGAAGAGCTTTGGGTAATTTATCCTAGTCAAGGGTGGGTGTGTCATTGTCACTGGAAAAAATGACAAAATTCCATAGGCTGGACTAAAGCCACAGACCTTCTGATGAATCCCTATAAAAGTATCTATTTTCATCACCTTAGACTGTCAAAGCAAGGTTAGAGAATTAGTCACAACTCCAATAGTACAATGACATAGTCCATCCAGCAGCTGCTGCACGTCCATGCAGCCAGTGTCAGCATGAATATGAAACTTCCCTTTCCCTTCTCCCAATTACTTTCTGACCCAGTGGTGGGAGTTCTACAAATTGAACTCTGATCATACTATGTAATGGCTGAGCTTTACAATCAGAATTATGGAGTTCAAGTCCTAACCTGAAGTTGCAAGAAAGTTTGGTGGGAGAAGAAGGAATAGATCAGGCCACTAGAAAACAAAACAAAACAAAAAAGAAATTGGAAGGGAGCCTATGTCCCTTATAGGCTGGAATCCTGCCGGGATGAGGTCACTGCCCAACCTAAGCCTAAATTGGTATTCTACAAATTTCCTCAGGTCTGTGATGGGTCCTAAGCCTGTGACTGGCCAAGTTTCACACATTCTTAGATTTCAGGCTGTAAGTGTCACACAGCTCTCCAGATTGTTATGAGTCGTCCCTATGTACACACTCTGAGGAAAAGAATGCAGAGGGATCTGGAGAACATATATCCTGATGATTAATATGGATAAATGTGTCATTAATGGTGTGAGGTAGCAATGAGAGAACTGGTTAAAATAATATAAGAAACCATGAAACCTTCACTCCTTTCTAGGACAGAAACTGCATCAACCCTTCTTAAAGGTTCAATTAAACTTTTTTTTAACCTCTGTGAATTTTCTTTTTTTCCCCTTGTCTCTGTGTCTTGGGGGTCCAGCCAAGCCAGGAAGTACTGAATATCTCTAGCAAAGCAATTCTCATTAGATTTCCAGCCCATAATTGGAGGCTGAAAAGATCTGGCTTACTTAAATAAGCATCCAGGGACGAATTCTATGCTGGTGAAAATGGATATAGTTCCAGCAGGCAGAGAATTTGCTCTCCTATCTTTCAACTGCTGATCTGAATTGAATCCATCCTACTATAATATGCTGCAGAAGTCACCTGGAAATACATCACTAATAGATTTATAAGCTCATCATCGACAGATAGATAAAGGACCACACCAAGAACCTCCCATATATAGCTGATCTCTGCTGCCAGTAACTTTACCATTAGCTACTTCTCTATCTGCCATGTCCTCTCCCCCACCTCCTTTATATAATTTGCCCATTAAGTGACTCAGATTATTTCATGTAGAAAGAATCCCTGGTGTACAGTCATACTAGTGTATTCATTGGGGGAGGATTTTTAAGCTGTCTGAGTCATCAGCATTTTTCACATGGGCTGCTCCTAATATTTCAAGATTCAAACTTAGACAATAACCGCTTGGAGGAATTATTTTCCCAAGAGCAGTGAAGAAAATAATTTGACTCCCTAACAAAAGCCTTGAAAACATCCCAGGTAGTGAAGGTTGATGAGCCATGGCCCTGATTGATTTCCTAATAAACCTTTATCTAGATACCAATGAATGTAATAAATTGTGGGATTTATATGTAGTTCCTGGGTAGAGACCATCTTTTAAAGCACCTACACCCAGCACAGTAGACTGTGGTATAGCTTCTAGCTTCAGCTCCAATAGGGACTAGAGCCTGATGAATGTATGCACTTGATCTGACAATCAATCAGATGGAGGTTTTTGTGTGAGACAGTACAGGGAAATAAATCAATTTCTAAGTTAGATTTGAATATTTTTTCAAAAATATTTAAAAAATCAGCTTGAAGGTCAGGACATGCTCTAAGGGTCATAAAACTTGCCAGAAATCTCATATGACTTGATCATCCTGGATGATGGTTATTTTTTTGCAACCTATCAGTATCTTAACACAAATCCCAAGTACAACTAAAAGCCTCTCTCTCATGTAAGAACCAAAAGGTAAAATTTTCAAAAGCACCTAAGCTACTGAAGAGCCTAAGTCCCATTTTAAAAATTGACTTAGTCATGTAGGCTCTGAAGTCCTATTGACTTTCAATGAGACTTTCATACACTCAGTGGCCAAAGCATTTTTGAAAATGGGACTGTTGAAAATTCTACCTCAAATAATTTAGTAATGGAGGAAAGAGTCAATAAAGAAGCTGGGAAAATCAGAACAGGAGTACTTGTGGCACCTTAGAGACTAACAAATTTATTTGAGCATAAGCTTTCGTGGGCTACAGCCCACTTCATCGGATGCATAGAATGGAACATATAGTAATAAATTTGTTAGTCTCTAAGGTGCCACAAGTACTCCTGTTCTTTTTGCGGATACAGACTAACACGGCTGCTACTCTGAAACCTGGGAAAATCAGAGTGTTTAGTGTGCATGAACATCTGGCTTCCTGATGCCAAGATCTAAGTGTGAAAACTCAGCCCCTATACCTTTTATGAGAGTTATTTGGCCACTTACAGTTCCTCTTTTGTTTTCACTTCACTGGGGTCAGGAAACCTGGACCTTTTTTAGAAAAGATGGTTTGGGTGCTGAAATGCGGATTTCTTCCCCTGCAGGCTCCCCTGTTTCTGCTTAGGAGAGACAGACAAATGCTGATGTCAGATTGTGATTGGCCCTTGCCTGAATGTGTAAGGACGGAGGCAAAAAATTCAACCCCTTTGCAGCCGCAGAAGACAGTCTTGCAGATCTCTGCCAATCTCCAGATCCTACACTGACACTGAGTTTTGCCATTGACATCAATAGGAACAGGATTAGGATCTTCATGGAGCCGTGTGCTACCACTGGGGGTGGGTGGTGAGACTCCACAATGCCCCCAACGAAGAGGAGTCAACAGCCCTTCACATTTACTGTGAAATCCCAATGCTTGTTGCTCTCACGGAGAATGGATTCTCTGTACTGAGGGAATGGCTGCAATACCACTTTCACAACAATTACTTTCTAGTGGCACTCGATAACATTTTAATAGTGACCACTCTACATACAGGCAACTGTTTTCCTACCCTTTACAAAGCTGATGCAAATTCTGACAGTTCCCAGAAAATTGAAACCTCTCCAATGAAGACAAGAACAAGGATATCAATATATTATTTTGACGAGGAGCATTTACAAATCATCAGCACAAAATATATTCTCCTGCTTGACGCTTACTTTGATAGCACAAATATTAATGGCCATTTACTTCTTTTTATGTTAGCATTGCTTGGCACCTGAAATCAATATTAGCACAAATAAGCAACGTACAGGAGGAAGTTCCAATACTGTCAAAACTTAAAGATTCCAATCCTCATTTTTGCACCCATCAGAAAGATTCAATACTAATTGATGGTGTCTTTGTGGTAATATAAATGCACATGCCTATGAAAATTATAGAATCTGTATAAGAAAGCATTTACTTTTGGGGGTAAACTAGATCATGCTCCCATAATTCATACCTTATTAACCCTTACACTCCACAGAGTCATTGCTCTTAAAAAGACAAACTTTAGCAACCATAATCACAAGGTGATATCGGAGATGCCACAACAATTCTCTATTCAAAATATATGGAATAATACAATATCTCAGATACCAGGTATGGCAACTGTTGGCAAATGTTACCTACTGTAAGGCCTGCAGAGAAGACAGTGGCCTCTCCCCACCAGCCAGTAAAATGCTATCATTAGGTCTCCTCAGAAAGTCTCTCTCAACTGCTAATACCTAGGGACTGAATTTTAAAAATGCTGCTGTCTGGTGTCTGTTTGGAAGGGTGGCATCTTTTGTCCCTAGATAACCGAATCTAAAATTAATTGTGGGTTCAAATGCACCCATTTAGACATCATAGCAAAATCATACCCACAACAACAGAAATTGATTTTCAAAATCAGGCCCTACAGCTATAGCAGGGTCCTGCAAAACAGGCATCTCAAACAAATAAAATAAAAAAGGCAACTCATAAGCAGCAGAATGACAAAGGAGTCTTTACTGAGAACAAAAAGCACATATATCCTAAATGTTGGAGAGTGCTGGACAGACAGAAAATCTGAAAAATGGAAGCTTTTATAACCTTGAAGACCACATTCTCTTTTATAACCCTTGCAATGAGCAAAGTATTAAAATGTCCACTAAATGGAACCCTTTCTCCATGCCAGACGTTATTAATTAACACTTGTTTTCAAAAATCCTGATTCAACAAGTGTTCCCGTGTTGTACGCTTTAATTTGTATTATGCGTTTCACCATTTTCCTGAGGCACCCATCATATTCAATTTAAATGGAAACTATTTTATTTAAAGATAAACAATTACTTCTACCTTCTTATTTTAAGTGGCAAATATTGCCCTCCCTTCCCTATGTAATGAAAATTCTGCACACAGAAGGGGGAAGAATTTGTGAGTGAAACTCTTGGGTTTCATGACTTGAGTGCTTATCTGCACGATCTTCACCTTCTTCTAACATGCAGTATGATAGGTTTCATAAACACTGTTACATGCACACGCCATGTCGTCAGTCTACGGTATTGATCAGGTTCTGTTACAAAATCAGTGAAATGAACCACCAGGATCTGCACATGCCTAAACCTGAGTCACCATATGATGCTAATGGTATATTAATTACCCTGCCTCCTGCTGACCCTTCTGTACTGTTAGCCTCATTCATTGTGTCCTATCTGAACTTAGACTATAGCTTTACAGGGCAGGGACCTTATTATTATTTACTATTTGTTTTACCATAGCACTTAGGAGCCCTAATGCTAGGTATTGCACAAACACAGAACAAAAACATGGTCCCCTAATTTCTGTAAAGCTTCTAGCACAAAATTGGGTCCCGTGAAACTAATGAAGTAACATGTGCCCCCAACCAATACCATATTACTGGATCAAATGTGTAATAAACTTTCAGCTAAAAGCATGGAAATGTATTTTATATTGTTATCTATTATTATCAGCACAAGCAGTACCACTAAAATATCCTGAGTTTCTACAAACAAATGCAGGGGCACTGGAACGATTTGTATGGGGTATAGGGTGTTTGCTGAAAAGCATTGAACAAAACTGTAACCCCTGTATATGATGGAAGCTGAGCATTCAGTTGCTATTATTACTTCAAGCCAGGGGGTGCTGCTCCCCGACCTCGGCACCTCTAGTTTCAGTGACCCTGAACAAATGCCTAGAACTGGTCCCTGCTGTAAATGAAAGGAGTAGGGAAAGGAATACATCCTGGTTTGTACATTGAAGTAAAGCGCAGCCTTCATGTCTCGTATCTAAAATGATTTGTTTCACCTTAACATCTCTCTGGTTTCATTAGCAAAGCAATGCTATTTCAACAATGGAGATAGATACACTTGGGGTGTCAGAAGTTCAACTACAGTAAGCATACTATATAAATGAGCGGCTCCGGGCTTGATTCATCAAAGAGAGTACAGCAAGATGTCTTGAAAGAGAGGAAGAAAATGAATTCAATGAATCACGTAAGTGGCAGCCTGCATCTTGAGGGAACAGTTCTACATACTGTAATTAGGAATGTGTTACACACACAGTTTCATTAGTAAATGTTGAAGAGGCAGGAAAGAGCCAGGAGATTGCACATACAGCAATATATACCTGCATATATACCCTGGGCTGAGTGGTTCTGCTTAGTTGAGAGAGCCTGCGTGCTTTGGGGCCTGATTGGGATGGGCCAAACGTTAATACTTTGTCCCTTTCTTCCATTATGTTCTCTACAGACTTGACTGTTACAGGATGTTTAAGGGAATAATAAAGATTCCAGTCATGCAGTTTTTTTAGATTATGGAACCTTAGAGGACCAATCCTGCCCATAAAATTCCCTTTGACTTCAATACAGAATTACAGGCCCTTAATATCATTTTGGGGGTTCTATTTCATATGTCTTTGTAGCTCCAGTATGTGGCACTAAGAGGCATTTGCAACCACTTTTTTAGTAACAATAAAAGTTAGTCTAAACTGTGTTTGCAATCCATTTTATCTGCTTTTTGCTAATGTTCCTGTGAGCAAATTCTGGTTTGCAAGAAAGCTCATGGAAAGAGAAAGTGTCACAAATACTTGTGCAAATCTGCTGCTCAGCCATTATGGGTATGTAATCAGGTAGCAGCCCCTGGTAGCCCATCAGGGTCCAACTCACGCAGCTGTGCATCCCTGAAGGTCAGGTGCCACCCTTCAGGTCCAATGCAGTGGTGTCTTAGCCATCTGGCTATGGCACCCTTGAGTCCCACCCCGTCTGGTGTATTAGAGCCCAAAATAAAAGGAAAACTGAACTCAAACCTAGGGTTATCTGAGCATTCATTGGCAGGACTCCACCCGCCGACTGAGGGCTTGTCTCTGTGCAGACAGGCTTTTTTGTCAGTCCTTCTGGACTCACTTGTCCCACCCACCAGGAGGCTTGCCCAGGTAACAAGCTGTCTCAGGCTCTTGGCTGGAACTAAGCTTCTCTCCACCACCCCCACTCCCAGCCAGAGTGCTCTCCTTCCTGATCATCCCCTAACTGAGGCCCCTCTCCTGTCAGCTGCTGCAGGTATAGCAGGGCAAGGCCAATTGTGTCCACAGGCCCTTGTTAATGCCCTCCCAGCCACAGCGGCGCCTATGTGCCCCATCACAGGCTCATACGTAAGTCAGCTCACCTGCAGTGAGATATATTAGACAGAGTACTAGGTAGATTTGCATAAGTGTTTTCATTGGTAGTATTTGATCAGTCATCTTGAAAGTTCATTGGAAGTTTGGGAACCATCCAATTAGAGAGCAGAAATTATGTCATGTGACTTAAGTGGCTGATTGCACAGCATGTTTAGCAAATTATAAAAAATGAATACCTGATGCAATAGTCACAGCAAATATTTATTATTTATATTATCATATTGCCTAGGAGTCCTAGTCATGGCCCACTATCCCATTGTGTCAGGCGCTGTACAAACACAGAACAAAAAAATGGTCCTGGACCCAGAGACCTTATAATCTAAATGTAAGACAAGGGACGCGGATGGATATAGACATTCAGGTAGGGAAGAAGAAGACAATATTGGGCAGCACGATATGCAAATATATCTCAGCCTAAAGCATTCACTGAATAATTGCAAAATAATGAACAAATTCATGAACAACCTAAGCCCATTCACAGATAATACCCGAACAGAAACACTCCGATTTCACAGTGACAGAACAGAAGCACATTTGTGGAATATGCTGTTCATTGTGAACAGTTCTTCTAGTTCTAGTTCTAAGTGATCCTTGCTGAGATAAATAGGAGGCACTTTGCCCGGACAGGTTTGGATCATACAGTGGGCTAGATCCTCAGATGGTGTAAATCAGCATAGCTCCACTGAAATCAACAGAGCTGCACCGAGTTACAGTGGCTGAGAATCTGTCCCAGTAGCTTTGTTTTATTTTGAGGGCACTTTTAGGGGAAAGGAGACCCGTGGCTTTCTTCTCCAGCTGAACCCTGCTTAAGTAGCAGCTTTGCGCCTTTTGGGACCACACCCACCAGCTTGCTGTAATACACAGAGTCCTCATGTCAGAAATCAAGGCGAGTAGGATTCAAATACAATTTTCCAGCTGTACAATAAACTCTAAACAGCATCCCAGGAGGAGATGCAGCCTAGCTGTACTCCCAGGTTCCTCACGAATACTGAACAATACAGCTGGGGGAGCAATTTACAACATCAATCAAAAAGATCACATTAAATATTATTGGAGCAGTTCTATTGGCTAGACAAACAGCCACAGCGAAGACTTTCTCAGCCTTTCCCTGGCAAGCGGTCTACACTCCTGCTCTGCTAGATGCAGAGTTGGCCAGAGTAATCCATGCTGTCGACTTGATTATTGTGATGCACTATACTTGGGGATGAAGCCACAAAAGCTGGTGAAGCTTCACAGTGCAACAGGCAGTGGCCCGCTGGCTGATCAACACAAGTCAATGGGCGCATACCACCCCTGTTCTCCCTTCGCATCTCCAGCCACCCACCAAGAGGAATGTGATGCTTTCTCAAAGTGTCCAGAACTGTAAGCCACCCTGTTATCCCTGTGCCTTAGCAAAAGAGAGATTTGTTGATGCTAAATTGTTGGACAGTCCCCTGCCCCTACTCTGTTAGTCAGCCAAACAAAGTCCTTAGGACTCCACCAGTCCTAATCTTGCCTGGCAGGTTAACCCTTAGTACACTAGTTCCTGAAGCACCACCCTGCAGCACCCAGGCCCTGTCATTGGACAGTTACAGAAATTACCAAGTCTGCTGTCTCTATAGAGACAGTGTTCACACCAGCTTGCTTGGTTTAACCAGGAATTTACACTCTCTTTCATATAACACACCGAGATATGCTTATGAGAAGACAAGTTTGTTAACCAAGAACTGAGAGTCAAGTGATACTAAGCAAGAATAAGACAGAAAAAAAAAAAAAATGGTCACCGTTTTCTTATTTTCTGCTTGTTTGTTTCAGGTAATGGAAATAGAACAAAGGAAAATACAAAGATGAGTAAGCAGCAGAAAAAAGTCAGGATGAGCAAAGAAGCAAATGCTGAGCTCACCAAGAGCAGAGAGAGAGGCTGTCAGCAGCTGATCAGAAGCAATTGGAGCTAATGGCTATGCTGCACTCACATGCAGCGTACTTGCTCTAACCCGGGGCCTTTTTCTCCTACACGGTATGCAGGAGGCCAAGCAGGCAGTTCCTCTGATAATCCAGCAGAGGGAGTGGCTAGAGGTCCAGAGATGTGGAGGCTGGAGTGGGAAAAGACTGCTAATGAAGGAGACACAGATGGAGCTCTAAGTCAGGTGTCTGAGCACAGAAACGGAGCTGGAGCAACAGAAGCTTACTGACCTATTTGGGTACAAACACGGGCAGCTCCAAAAGGAGAAGAGGGTCAAGTCATGTGCATGGGACCCAGCTGGAAGGCCCGAAGGGTGTGCCTGATCAGGGGCTAGCAGGCAATCAGATGGGAGTATGATGGATCCCACTGCCCTGCCCATAACTTGAGCCATTATGGACATTAAAGGTTGTTCTGAGTTTCTGACTGTGGGAATGTGAAAAGTTTTTTCTTGGTGTGTTATTTTCTGTAATAATGTAACAGCGTTGAGCTCAAGGGCTCACGTACAAGCCCGCCATAGCCAGACTCAAAGGTGGAAGGGAAAATTCTCATCAGGGAAACTGAGTCAGTGCTGCATGTCTGCGGCACAGCTAAAAGGTGGTGTAGCCCAGGATCTGCTAGGAGCAATGGGACACTGGTACAGCTAGCTAAATAGCTCTGAGCCGGTACACCACTAGAGCACGGAAGACGTGGTGTGGTAAGCAATCAGGTTTCATGCCTTTGAGGGGGACAGACCAGAGGGGAGCAGACTGACTGTCTGGTAATTATGAACTTGTGAAGGATGGATTTGGGGAAAAGCCCAGAAACAACCACTGGGGGAGTACAGATGTTAAGGAAGGGGAAAGATGCCCCTTAGTCTATGGGTTCAGGGGGACTTGAACCAACACCTGCGGAGTAGCCAATCTTACTGTCACTGTCAGGGGGAGGTGTGACACAGAGGGCCCGGGTGGGTCACTAATTATGTGTCAGCAACTCGTCAGGCCTGACAAACTCACTACACCTACACCTACCACATTGCTGTCATGATATTTATCTGTAAAGACTGTTGTGAGAAATGTATGTATGAGGAATTATAGATGCTAACTGATATTATGCTTTCAAGTCTGTAACCAAACAAAAGGAGAAACAGGTTTTCTTCTAGACAAGAGGGAGATAGTCATCTCCCTGTCTCTAATGCAAATTGAGCATGGTGATGCCAGTGACAATGGGCAGTTCATTTGCATTCGAGGTAAACGGAGGAGCAAATTAACACCAGGACACAAAATCAGCTTGGAAAGACCCTGAGTCTGAACCCCAGAAGCTCACCCCCTGACTCTGCTGACAAAAACAATAAACTTTGGGAACTATAAGGGGAAGACATTTTGGTTATCCATCACCTTGGGGACACAGAGGCCAGCACTCTCTATCTTCAAATAGTGACATTAATCTTACTGCGTGGGTGGGTGACATTAAGTTTGCTTTAGTTAAGAAACATATCTTAGTCAAGGAAGTGTAGCCTGTTGAGTTAAGTTTTAGTCTCTAGAAAGAGTGAGTATGCTTTCTGTTTCTATTATCTCTGCTTAGTATCACTTACAGTTCTGTTCTTTATTAAATATATTCTTGTTTTATTATAAATATTCAAATGAGGTGTGCATCTGCAGCTGAACTTGGTTAACCTGCAAGGCAAAGTCTGAGGAATCTCTGGGGCTGGCTAACAAACTGGAGTGGCAGGGAATTGTCACTCACTTTAGCACCAGCAGATCCCTTCTGAGACAAAAGGTTAACAGGGTGCCTTACAGCTCTAGACACTCCAAGAAAGCATCACAGAGAAATGTCAGTCTCAGGTCCTGGCGATAACCTTCAAAGACCCTCAAAGGGTATCCCAGTGATCACTCCTCTCTTCAGATGCGAAGGAGAGGAATGGTGGAACTTTCAGCAATCAGGGCCAGACACATGATAGCTGGGGTCAAAGCCTACTCAGTGGTGGCTAAACTTCTTTCCATGAGGATTAAGGGTGATCACAAACCTTGCCACCTTGAGGGCTATTCATGAGACCCATCTCTCAGAAATAGCTTTCCCCTTGGGATAGCCATAAGAATAAAAATAAAGAATCACTTCTTGGAAATGGGGAGAAGAACACAACACGTTGATTATCTAAATGCATAACTTGCTAAGATGAGGAATGCAATGTAAAGAGGGTAAGATTAGCTAGATTAGTTTTGAGTTGGCAGAGAGCACTGGCAAAAAATAAAAAAAAAAGCCACCACTATTCACATCTCTTTTCACAGCCAGTTTTTTCTGTTCTTGATCACTAAGGGACAACTAACATATGTGCTTATTCACTGATCATAGAACATTCTTACACATTTTATATGGGATCACACGAGAGGCAGAAAATGGCATAGGATACATCTCAGGTCTAATTTCCCCAAGCCCATCTCAGAAAATTCTCACGCAGTAAGGTTAAGACCGATATAAATTTTTAATTGCTCTGCTGACCTGCTTAGTGCACTTGAAAATTTGATAAATCTTAGAGATTTTCCACAGGTAAAGCTGGAACAGCAACTACAACAGCATTAATGTTAAGCCATGTTTTCAAACTCTTAAGTTAAACATCCCCTTTACTGCAAAACAAAAGAATCAGGAAATGTAACTTATGTATTTGTGTGAAACATCAGGGGGGTACTTAGCCAGTCTGTACTTACATGGATTCAAACTCAAAAACATGCACATTTATTATAACTAGGTATATGGGGGGGGGGGGTTGTTTGTTTGTTTGTTTTATTGTCACTGCCACACAGCTGTCCACAGACTGCCTGTGGCAGAATGCATTATCTAGTAAACAATATAATGGAAGACAAAAAATATTTACAAAAAGAAGCTGGCAGATAGCATGTAGAATATATTATTTACATATTTGAATCTAATGGCCGAGAAAATGGAACAGATCCAAACATGGGTTCATTTGCATCTGGAACCAAACTTTGCAGCACAGACGTAAGTCAGATTTACAAGAAGATATTGGAGAACCTCAAGCCTTTCAGATAGCAGATCCAGATTGATTCACATTCAGTTTAGAGAAGCTTCAACCTTCTGAGTTTGCAAAATTGAAATGAAAATGTCATGGGAACAGGCTTGTTCACAAGAGTTCTTGTACTTCTGTTTGTGATCCTCAATGGAACCCTAAATACAAAGCCTATAGATGTGGGGGAAAAGTTATCTGAACCTTTGAGAACTTCAGAAGTGGCCCAACTTGTCTCGGGATCTAAAAAACACTCAGAGGCAAAGGCTCAGGGAGAAGGTGAGGACTGATCTCATTTTATATGAAACAGTTTGCCCGTCACTAATTACAAGATGACATTCTGGCTTTTCAAATAAAACATCTTAGCATAACGCAAGGTCTCTCAATGTCATAGTTAATACATGTTGTGTAAGTGACTTTAGAGTTTGAGAATGCCACGAAGTTAAGTCAGCTGGAATCCCTCCATAGGACAGGTAAAGCAGGGACAGCTGTACTGAAATGTTTGTCAACCCAGACCCTAAGAAACCTTAGAGATGACAAGGCAGCACTCTGTCCTTCAGCTGTGATTCGGATGGCTATTTAATGTCCCATTTGTACGCAGATCAAGAATAAGCTTTACCTTAAAAGAGAAATGAGCAATACTTGAAAATAAAGCAAGATGTCAGCCTACACTACGTTAAAGCAAGAGATCATAATAGCTAAACTAAGCAACAGCAGGTGTAGGCCACAAAATTGGATCTAGGCTTCAAGCACTTCAAAATGTGGGGGTATTTAGATCCAGAATTTTGGTTCTGCTCACACCAAACTAAGAGAGCCCAACCACCTCTTGATTTGAATTCCAAACCACTACAAAGTTTGGGAGGGATTTGGATCTAGGATTTTGAGTCAGGATCATCTCTAAAAAAACGAAACTACCCAGTTTAATGTTTCTGTACAATTAATTTCAGAGAGCGGTGTAAGCCTCAACGGAACATTTACTCTAATCATCAGCCTGTTTACTAATAGGGGAATTGAGCCTCCTCCCACTGAAATCAATGGCAAAACTCTCCCCATGTTCAGTAGGATTAGACTGGGACCATATGTTGCCAATCAATGACCCTTCATTATCACAGAAGTAAGTCATATGGAAACAACTCACCCCTTTAACTCTTACATGCTATAACTGTGATATAAAAAGAACATGTTTTTTTGGAAACTAGCATTGCCAGGAGGAAGACAGTACAAAATCTATTAAATGGATGCAATAAAAATACAGTCATTTCGCAAATACATTCCAAAGAATAGTCATCAGCTAGGGTTTTTGTTTTGTCGGTCTTTTCACTGGTTTTACAGATTGTAGTAAAAGAAACACCTGTGAAAACAAACAAGCGTGATTACATCTTCAGCCACAGCCAAATTACATTTCCCTACCTAACAAAGTCACATTGGATAGAAAATTCAAGCAGTAGGTCAGCAACAAGTGATGATCATTGCTATTTGATTGCTGGTGTGGTGGCTTATTAAAAATTGACATTATAAACTCAATCCAGCACTCAGCCAACAGGTATCCATATAAAAAAAATAGCCACCTAAATTGATAAGTTTGGCACTTTTATTGAGTGCTTCAGTACAGTGGAGGAGGAGTGAATTGACATTGAATCCAAACTACCAGCCAGCCTTATATGGCAGATTCTCCTGTCACTTCAGGTTAAAAGCAAATTGGAGAGGCAGTGCAGGAAAGTTTACTGTGTGATTATACTACCAACCTAGGCCAGGTTTAAACCATTGACCTAGAGATGAATCAGTAACTAGGACTATGTGAAAAGATTGCAACAAAATCTGAGACTGTCTGACTTGGGGTTCTGTTCTGAACTCAGAACTTGAACCTTGACCAGGTTATCCAGAAGGGTTACTAGGGTATCACAATCCCCTTTACAGTGAACCCAGTCTGACCTATGGTGCTGCATCAAAGTCGTGTAAAAGGAGACAGCTTCACACAGCCTTGCACCTAATATTGTTTATGCAATGGATCACTCAATCAGTAAATATACCACTGAGCACTTCTATCACACTGGAGGTCAAGAAATGTGCAGCATCTCTCTAAGGGGTGCAACATACTCCCCTGTGTTGGCCAATGAATTGAGGTGAGGATGAAGTTTAGAGCCATTTCTCTGCCTACTCCCCATCCTCCTCTACCACCTTTTTGGAGAGTAGCTCGTGAGAAGGTGGCAATCCTTGCACCTTACAGAGTGCAAGAGCTGCTGTTCTGGAGAGTCCTTATGCTCACTCACTTAAGGAGCAGACACGATCTTGTCCTGAGCAAGGACTTCAAAACTGGGCCATGGGATGACCTTGCGTTTAGATAACACTTTCATCTACGGAACTCAGAACACTTTACAGAGGGGAAACTAAATCCCATTATACAGATGGAGAAACTAATCGCAGAGAGGTTAAGTAACTTTGCAAAAGTCAACTATGACTCTGTCATGCCGGGGTGGGTTAGGAATGAGATATTTTTAATCCATGAAGTGAATGACCATTCTTTTCTTGATGTAAATCGTAATAGTGTGCAGAACTCCATTTGATTTATCTGGGAAGTCCCTGCACACAGACACGTGCGGCATACGGCTCTCAATGTTCTTTCAAGAGAAAAAGAATTCTGGGAACATATATTACTCTCACAGCTACTTCTTTCTATTCATTTTACATCCAAATAGCAATACTCCGACCTGTCTTCTTGTTGTTTTGCATTAGCTATGTTTAACTGTGAGTGCTAGCAAAGATGCCTCAGAGTCTCTTATCTCATCAAAACATATCAAAAGAGTTAAGTAGGAAACTGACATTTTATCATTTTATACCTTTATTTTAATGCGTACATCTTCATTTTTCAGTAAACTAATAAATAACTGCATAATACATTTCCTGTCTATGAAACTTTAAGATGGATTTCAAATTACCAGGAGAAGGTTAGTTTCTATTTTAATTAAGTAATGAACCAAAAGGAGAAATATATGATGCCCATGGTCAACATCAGCCAGAACTGATGCAGGACAGCATGGTAGGATCTGACTAACAGGCATATGATGGAATCAAAACCGACAGCCAGAAAATCCTTCATTTGTAATCTGCATTTTACATTTGAAATGGGCAGCTTGTATCAAAATAATTTGATTGGTAGGCTAGCACAAGCTTGAAGCCACAAACAGATGCAAAAAAGACAGCCAGCCATTTCCTTCTCTTGAAATGTGTCTGGATAAATTTGAACTAGCACTAATTCTCGGAGTCTCTTTAGGAGCCTACGTGAGCAAAGATGTGCTGACCACAAGGCATACACTTTCCACTTCCCCCTGCAGGTACTTTAAAATGTCATGTATCTCATGAGTACTCAATCAATACTTCCATTTTCAGGAGCAATATACAATGGTCATGCCCATTCTATAAGTACCGGAGATAGATAACATTCCCCTCCTGGAAAAGAGCACAGACTGTATGTCCATACTAAAAATTGAATTATAGAATATCAGGGTTGGAAGGGACCTCAGGAGGTCATCTAGTCCAACTCCCTGCTCAAAGCAGGACCAATCCCCAGACAGATTTTTGTCCCAGATCCCTAAATGGCCCCCTCAAGGGCTGAGCTCACAACCCTGGGTTTAGCAGGCCAATGCTCAAACCACTGAGCTATCGCTCCCCCCCAAGGAATTAGCCAGCTGCAATTCTGTTGTCTCACCTCCTCTGACAGGCCTGCTTGTTCCCTCTTTTATCTGTCTCTCACTGAAACGGTCCTAGCAAGAAGGCTCCATCTGTTACTTACTCTCTCTATGAACTGTCCAAATAACTCTCTGCCTGCTGCCCCATCCCACTCTGATTATGATTGACTACTAATGTTATAGTTTATAAAAAGAACACTACAGTGTTCTGCAGGAATGACTCCCAAACTCTGCATCTCACCATTTTGATGCTATGAGGTTTCAGGCTATTGCTCTAGAATCTCACCGTATTTTTAAAAGAGACGGCAATCAATACATCTGCCTTTAAACTACACGTGGCATCGTAAAAAGAAGGAGCAGCCAATGTCAGCTCCCACATCTGGCTCGAACACATGTTAATAAAGCAATTTCTGTAAAGGGAAGAGCTAGTGCTATTTTGGTCATTGCTTATTCCAGTTAGATGCCAATTTACTTTGGGCCACATTTGTGAGTGGTTATTCACTTACGTAGTCCCACTGAAATCTCTCTCACTGGTGAGCAGTTACAATAAAGGATTCCCAATCTGGCTCTTTATTAGAAAACTTCAGTGGAACTGTTGGGTGCACAAGGAATGCTTATCTTAGCCCAGAGATATGAGGACCTAACATGAACAAATCAACCCTATCATCAATAGTGTCAATTAATTGATACTGGTCACTAGACAAAATAACAACAAAAATTTCTAAAAAGACTCACCACACACTGATTCTTCATTAAATTCTAACATATGTTCTTTTTACCCATCACACGTGACCTGCCTCACAATCTGTCTCAAATATGATTTTTCAGAACTTTGGCATGACTGTGTCTGAATATAACTCAACCATCTCAGTCAAAATTACTATGAAAAAAAAAGTGTGACACAATACCTAATTCTGAGCAATATCTTTCTGGTATCAACGTTGTTCTTAATACAGCACCATAACGGGTCGAGAATACAGCAGCAGGAGGGGGATGTTCAGAGCTTCACATGCCAGATGGAACATGCAGAAGCTAAACTTCCTTCAGTTTGGGACATGGAGCAAAGAAGGGAGGAAAGGAGTTTAAGACCTGATCTAAATCCTATGGACTTCAATCTGAGTCTTTCCAATGATTTCAATGGATTTTGGATCAGGCTTTCAGGGTTGCAGCAACAGATCACCCCTCACTGAACCACCTTTGGAATAAAACTTGAGTTACCAACAGCCATTTTCTTTTTAAAAAATAATCCCGCAAATTAGTGAAACTTGTGTGCTTTCCACATGAGAAGTTGGAGGCTGACCCAAGTTAGGGAGTGTAAGGGGTTGTGGGATGAGAATACAGGTGGTGTACCTTGATCCTCTGCAGTGCTTTGAACTTTACAGTGTTGATGTCAGCCTGATACCCTATACTGTTAAACCAGAATACACAACTTGGGGCAACAGTATCATGGTTACAATATGCTCCTGGCAACATGCTTATTTAGGAGGTTCCATACAAGAAGTGATCCAGTAGGAATGCATTCCACAATCTACATGCCTAAACCTTTCTCCTGAAGGTCATGTTTTTCCACCTCATTGCGCCTGATTCCATTTCTGGTAGATGGCCATATTTGTTGTGATACAGTGTCAGAGAGGGTGAAATAAAGGCAACATTTTGGCATTTACCCAGAATTTCTTTGCTTTAGGAGTTTATACGCTTAAACAGCTGCTCTGACTCTTGCACAGGGCAAGTAATAATGAGGCATTAAGGAGCATTAAACGAAGAAAAATGTAACTAAATAAATTTAGTGTTCTACTCCTTGTTTAAGCACTTTTCCCCCCTACTGATTTCAAGTAATTTGAAGACCAATTCTGTGCCAAGGAATTCAGCAACTTTTTATTTGATAGGCAAGATGCATCTCTCCTTCTATTTATTCCTTCCTCATGGGCCTTCCCCTGCTGAGATGCAAAGAAAGAAGGATTACAAGCTACTGTACTACTTGTGCTATGGAACATTCTTTATTTCAAACAAACAATTTAGAGAGTGTTAACATAGACTTAAGCTACCAGATTTTCATTTGGGGTTTCTAACCCGCCTGCTCTCGCCCCCATAAACAATCTGATACTTTGCGTAGAATATAACCTCTAAGCCTCACTGTCTCCCTTTGTGATTTATATCTCTCCAGATCTAAAGGAACCAAAAGGTTTCCTAACTGTGTATTACATGATTTCCAAAGCCTGTTCCAAAGGCCACTGAAATCAATAGAAAGACTGCCTTTGACTTCAGTGGAGTTTGGATCAAGCCCCCAGGGCTACACTGTCACAACTCTTGCTCTACCTTACTACCTTGCTCAGCCTGGCGTAGACTCTGAGGCTGGCTGTGAGAAGTGCAGGGGCTGCTTGTCTGACACTCCTCACTCTAAGCAAAAGGGCCAGGAGAGGAGGGAAGTAGGACAAGCCATGGCTCCACAGTCATACTTGCCAGCCAAAATACTTGAGCCAGGGCTCAACAGGGAGTAAGCTATTCAGTGAAGAAGGATGAAGTAACTTGCTCCTTTCCCCAGGACACGGGAGCATTTGTGACTCACTGGGTGACAATTCACGCTCTAAGAATATAAGAGCAGTCATACTGGGTCAGACCAATGGTCCACCTAGCCTAGTATCCTGTCTTCCAACAGTGGCCAGTGCCAGATGCTTCAGAGGGGATGAACAGAACAGGGCAATTTCAAGTGATCCATCCCGTCTCAACTTCTGGCAGTCAGAGGATTGAGGATACCGGAGCATTGGGTTGCATCCCTGATGATCTGGGCTAATAGCCATTGATGGACCTATCCTCCACGAACTTATCTAATTCTTTTGTGAACCCAGTTACACTTATCGTCTTCACAATATTTTCTGGCAATGAGTTCCACAGGTTGACTGTGTTGTTGTGTGAAGAAATACTTCCTTATGTTTGTTTTAAACATGCTGCCTATTCACTTCCTTAGGTGACCCTGGGTTCTTGTGTTATGATTTTATACACCATTTATGATTTTATAGACCTCTATCACATCCCCCCTCAGCCATCTCTTTTCTAAAATGAACAGTCCCAAACTTTTTAATCTCTCCTTGTATGGAAACTATTCCATACCCCTAATCATTTTTGTTCCTCTTCTCTGTACTTTTTCCAATTCTAATATATCTTTTTGAGCCAGGGTGACCATAACTGCAAACAATGTATGGGCGTACCATGGATTTATATAGTGGCATTATGATATTTTCTGTCTTATTATCTAACCCTTTCCTACTGGTTCCTAACACTATTAGCTTATTTGGCAGCCACTGCACATTGAGCAGAGGGTTTTCAGAAAACCATCCACGATGACTCCAATAACTCTTTCTGGAGTGGTAACAGCTAATTTAGACCCCATCATTTTGTATGTATAGTTGGGATTATTTTTTCCCAGTGTGCATAGCCTTGTACTTTTCAACATTGAAAGTCATCTGCATTTTGTTGCCCTGTCACCCAAGTTTAGTGAGATCCCTTTGTTACTCTTCACAGTCAACTTTGGACTTAACTACACCTCTACCCAGATACAACGCTTTTCTTGGGAGCCAAAAAAAATCTTACTGCGTTATAGGTGAAACCGCGTTATATCGAACTTGCTTTGATCCGCCGGAGTGCACAGCCCCGCTCTCCGGAGCGCTGCTTTACCGCGTTATATCCGAATTCATGTTATATCAGGTCGCGTTATATCGGGGTAGAGGTGTATCTTGAATAATTTTGTATCATCTGCAACTTTTCCCTCCCCTTTACCAGATTATTTATGAATATGTTGAACAACACTGTTCCCAAGACGGATCCCTGGAGGCCCCTGCTATTTACTTCTCTCCATACTTTTTAAAAGTCTGCTCATGCGGGAGAGCATCTTCATGCTCCCTTAAGCATGGCTAGGGTGACCAGATGTTCCGATTTTATAGGGACAGTCCCAATATTTAGGGCATTGTCTTATATAGGCACCTATAACCCCCAACTCCCTGGCCCAATTTTTCACACTTGCTGTCTGGTCACCCTAGTCATGGCAGGCTGTAAAGTTACAATCTACCCTTAACTGGATCCAAGAGGAAATGGTTATGCTTTTCATAGGAGACTGATGCCCCGCTTTATGGTCAGTTGATTCTGTAAATGCTCAGTGCAAGATCATGAAAGCTGGTTGATTAAAGTTCAGGTTATGAAGTTAACGAATTCTTTGATTTTTAAAAAGCAAATTATTCAAATATGGGAAAATATATTTATTAACAGGCAGACTGACACACTTCACGCATTAGATAGTACCTTTCTCTGCCAATATAACCACTGAAATCAGCAGAACTGCAGGTCGAGTAAAGTGCTATAAGAAATGTGTAAGGCTATAGAATCTGGCTCTAAATAATTAGAAGCAAGGATCTGGGGGACAGGGAGTCAAATAAAATATGTAACAAAACTCCCCCCCCCCCCCCGTAAAGCGCAAGAGTTCTAGTGATTAAAAAGTATCCACTGTAAATTGGACCATATAGCTACACGATCTAATAAGTGAGCTGTGTGTATTCAGGCACACAATTTGCAAAG
The DNA here is from genome assembly GCF_027887155.1 of Malaclemys terrapin pileata. NCBI lineage: Eukaryota > Metazoa > Chordata > Testudines > Emydidae > Malaclemys > Malaclemys terrapin. The sequence goes on along the minus strand of NC_071513.1, from coordinate 13,811,610 downwards.
GAATTAAAGGGGATAATCCTAATAAGAAAGAAGCATTTGCCAAGATATTAGTTTGTTTTCCACCAAACTCAACTTATTTAAAAAACACAAACACCCAGCCATATTTGTAACCTTTTCAGCTGGATAGATGCCTTCCACCATATAAATCAATGTACTTCTGCCCTGGTAACCCAGCACTGGAAAGAATGATCTAGCTGAATAATCCACCTGCACTAATAAAAGGGCAACTAAATGACCTAACAGGCCTTTTCTACACAAACTCTAGCTCCTATGGTTAAACACCAGCCCTCACAGCACGTTGTTCAGTTCAATGAGATGAGAACCTCAAAGACCAGTTAGGATGATGTAAATGCTATTAAACCACAAACAGTCTAAGAATCAAACACTCAGCACTGAGGCGTGTAAAACACTGGGCCAAATTTATCATTGGTGTAAGTGGTGCAACTCCGCCAAAGGCAATTTGGCCAATTAACAGCTCTCCAGCCTCATTCCTTCATTCCCACCCCCTCGCCTCAAGCATACAGAATTCGGTGATTTTGTGATAAAGATAAAAGGGGGGTTTATTCCGATTTCTCATCTAGCAGCATTTTTTTAAATAGCTGCAGATAAGAAATATGTAAAATGGAATGAGACAGAGAAAATTGATTTTATAAATGTTTCATTCTTTCATCAGCAATTCTTAGGCGCTGGCTACACTGTATTAAGAACTCTCTCTATTATTGCCTGTGTATCTCTCTTGGCCTCTCTCTCTCACACACACACTTTCCTTGTTGAAGTACATCAGTCACTCGAAGAGAGCGAAAGTTGTGATTCCTGAAGTGACAGTCCAAGAAGGATGGGAACTGTAGCATACACACAAACCTTTATTAGTCATGGTTAAGCTTGCGAGAACTTATCACAAAATCACTCTTTCTTTGCATGGTGTTTTTGCTAAGGCAGTGGTTATTGGGGTGAAAAGAACCCCAAAGCATTAGCCAGAGATTGGCAAGAACAATACTCAGCTGACACATTACACAAGCCCTTTTTCCATGGTGATTACACTTGTCACCATCACAGTCTCTCCTACATTCTCGGCACATATTTAACCAGCTGCTTTAATTCCATTCGGCACTGGTGAGACCTCATCTGGAGTACTGTGTCCAGTTTTGGGCCCCACACTACAAGAAGGATGTGGAAAAACTGGAAAAAGTCCAGTGGAGGGCAACAAAAATGATTAGGGGGCTGGAGCACATGACTTATGAGGAGAGGCTGAGGGAACTGGGATTGTTTAGTCTGCAGAAGAGATGAATATGGGGGGATTTAATAGCTGCTTTCAACTACCTGAAAGGGGGTTCCAAAGAGGACGGATCTAGACTGTTCTCAGTGGTACCAGATGACAGAACAAAGAGTAATGGTCTCAAGTTGCAGTGGGGGAGGTTTAGGTTGGATATTAGGAAAATCTTTTTCACTAGGAGGGTGGTGAAGCACTGGAATGGGTTACCTAGAGACGTGGTGGAACCTCCTTCCTTAGAGGTTTTTAAGGCCTGGTTTGACAAAGCCCTGGCTGGGATGATTTAGTTGGGGATTGGTCCTGCTTTGAGCAGGGGGTTGGACTAGATGACCTCCTGAGGTCCCTTCCAAACCAGATATTCTATGATTCTATGAATAGAAAGCTGAAAATGCCAGTGGCAGTCACAGAAATTAAATACATACCACATACACACAAACCATGCATAATGTGTACACTATATGTATGCACATATTATATAAAATGTATAGTGTATATGTGAGATTCTCATTTATGCTAAGTCCCCATTATACCACTCTAGCAGTGTAAAGAAACCAAAAGTCAATGCAAATACAATTTATAGCCACTTTAAGACCCCTTTACATTGGGCCACAATGTAAATCAGAATCAGGCTCTCTGTCAGTAACCAGACACAGATGTGGATATATAGGGGTTGTTTCTTTTCATTTGTTTGATTTTCAGTTTTATTCTTTTAATTCAAGGGGAGCAATGAAGAAAATGAGAAACTTCTTTTCCATCTACCTTCCATTATTTAGCATACTCTGGCAGAAACTATCCACTTATTGACATCACAACATAAGAACGGCTGTACTGGGTCAGACCAAAGGTCTATCTAGCCCAGTATCCTGTCTACCAACAGTGGCCAATGCCAGGTGCCCCAGAGGGAGTGAACCTAACAGGTAATGATCAAGTGATCTTTCTCCTGCTGTCCATCACCACCCTCTGACAGACAGAGGCTAGGGACCAGGGGCGGCGATATGTATTTTGCCACCCCAAGCACAGCAGTCAGGCGGCTTTTGGTGGCAGGCCTGGAGGAGGTCTGCCAGTCCCGCACCTTCAGCGTACCCGCCACCAAATTGCCGCCGAAACCGCGGGACCGGCGGACCTCCCGCAGGCATGCCGCTGAAGGCAGCCTGACGGCCACCCTCACAGCTACCAGCACCCTGCCTCCCACGGCTTGCCGCCCCAGGCACGCGCTTGGTGCACTGGTGCCTGGAGCCACCCCTGCTAGAGACACCATTCCTTACCCATTCTGGCTAATAGCCATTAATGGACTTAACCTCCATGAACGTATCCAGTTCTCTTTTAGCATGATCGGGGATATAGACACAACAATTTAACAAGCTCTTACTGTGTGACGTTCTCTCTTGGGTTGGGAGTGGAGAACTAGCCGTGCAATTCCTAATGTTTCTGTATTTGGGTTTACACTTCATTTTTATTCTTCCATTTATTCTTCCATTATAACTTACATTACACTGTGGTGCAGTGTTATGTTTTTCTTTGCTGTCCAGTGAAAATGAGCTCAGTGACTGGCTACACTTCTTAGGTGTGTTTAGAGAATGGATTCTCCGTGGTATAGTCATTCATATGGGATATAGGTGGGAGAAAGAGTTATTATTTTCTATCAGAAGTCAGCTTCTACATCAATAGAAATTCCTACACCACCTGGAAACACTTAGTACATATGGGTGTGTGGGCAGATTTCAATACCACTGCTATTGTTACTGGAGTTGCCAGTAATAGGCATTTTAGCAGTTCAGGGAGGTGTGCATGTTGGGGGGAGTGGTTTCTTTGCACTCTGTCACAGTAGGGTTATTCTCCTGTATAATTTTATATTCTTACAAATGTTTGCTTAAGTGTGGACTTTTTCCCCAGAAGACTGAAGGCATGCTCACCCCATGAGTTAAATGTTTTATTTCATTCCCTTTCCTCCAAGATCAATCCAAATCAGTGAACACTGAGGAATATACACAGCACCACGCTCTATTGCATCCTTCAGTGGGAAAGCAGGTTGCTGGTGCCTGGATCTTGCACTCTGGGAAATGTGGCCCTCAATGCATTCATTTGTTTCACTAGTGAATTTATGAAAATAAAAATAAACTCAGTGTGGAGACATTGGAGCTTTCTGATCTAATTGCCATAAATCTGCCAAACTATAATCATTCTCCATTTCATAACAGCCTAACGGAAGTCATAAGACATACAAAGCTCACCTAATTGTAGAATGCTATATTACAGCACCAACACATTGTTCAGTTAGATGCAAGAATCAGTAGGTGAAATATATGGTCTGTGTTATACAGGAGGCTGGATGAGATGCTCATAGAGGTCTCTTTCTCGCCTTAAAAATCTATGACTCTATTCAATGTCTTCCAGAGGCAACTGATCAGTTTATGCTCTGATGAATATTTGATAACCCTTATAATGATCATCTTTAGTAGTGTAACTGCAAAGGTTGTTCCCCAGACATTTGTCTATGGTGTGTGTTTGTTTTTAAAACTTAATAATAAAGTATCTGCCTTTAAACCCACTCTGCAGGAGTGAGCACCCCAGGTTAATTATGTTTTGTATAGAAAACAATCACCTTTAAGTTTGTTACATTTTAATTTCAATTCAGGATTGATTATGAGAATTTAAGAGAGAAACATGCATAGTAAAAAATCCATAAACAAGTAAGTAATTTTGCGATTATATTGCTAAACTCTTTAATTGTAATTGATTATGTTCAATTATCCCTGAAATAGTTCATCAGGGTTTCTGCTCACTTACTCCATTCTGACTGACCTTGACTACTCACAAGACACTGCACTTGCTACTGAAATTGAACAAAATTGCTTCCCCTTTTTGAATGTTTTGAAAGATTGTGTATGAAATCACAGATTGACTATCAGCCACAGGAACACCGAGGTCATGCAAGTTAAATCTGTTACATCGCAGTGCTCAGGATGTAATCATGGAGCCAATACGCTAAAGGCTTTTGTTGTATTATCTTTAATCCATGAGGCAATTGACTTTGCTAGAGAAATGGAGAGTGGAATAGGGAAAGCAACATTAGTCCCTTGAGGCTATTAAGGAAACTTGCTAACCACAGGTTCAGAAAGAAAATTGTGTCACAGATTAAAAATTGGTTAAGAGAGAGAAAGCAAAGAGTAGAAATAAGTGGCCATTTCTCACCTGAAGAGAGGGCAGGAGCCCGTGCCTGAAGGACTGGCACTAGAAGGAGTGTTGCTCCACTGAGGGGAATGAACAAACCTTCCCACTGACAAACGTAGGGGCAAATCCTGCACTCCCAAAGCTGCCATTAAAACTACACTGCAGGATCTGGTCTTTGATTCAATTAGTCAGGGTAGGACGTGGGCAGGTAGAGCCACCGGCCAGCCATCTGACACAGGGAAGTAATTGAGCTCTGTCAGGAACTCAGCTGCTTCTGGGCTTGGTAGTCTAGGAACCCAGTGAGCTCAGCTGGGCCCAATAAGCCTGCACTGACTGTGCTCCCTGACTGGTCAGAAGAGCCAACAGATCACCATGGAAACCCTCTAGCAAAAGCAGCTGCTCGGTATGTTCCAAACTGGTAGCTGTGCCAGACCTGCTCAGCCTGTCTTGCTTCATGCTTTGCCTGCTCCACTCCTACCTGCCTCTCCCTCTGAAGTTCTGATTCTGTCCATTGCCTGGCCTCCTGACCACATCTCCAGTTCTGCCCTTTGTTCTGTTGGGGCCAGGGGTGAAAGTAACTTAAAGGACTTACTGGTATGCCGGAGTCCTGAGCGCGGGTGTGGCCTCAATTGGAAGAGGTGGGGCCTCAACTGGAAGAGGCGGGTCCCAATCTTGAAAGGCCCTGGGACTCCGGCTGTGGCTGGGAGCCCCAGGGCCTTTAAATCACCCCGGAGCTTCCAGCTGCAGGGCTCGGGGTGAATTAAAGGGCCCGGGACTCCAGCCACTGCGGAGCTCTGGGCCCTTTAAATCACCGCGGGAGCCCAGCTGCCGGAGCTCCGGCAGGGATTTAAAGGGCTCAGGGCTCCCAGCAGCAGCTGGAGCCCTGGGCCCTTTAAATCACCGCCGCGGAAGCCAGTCCAGTCGGGCATGGCATACTGGCTCTTGCCGGTACACCGTATTGGACCGGACCGGCTTACTTTCACCTCTGGTTGTGGCTCCTGGCTCCAACCATGGGCTTTCCTCCTGACCACACCACCAGTTCTGCTGAGTCTGCTCTGACCACTCTAGGCCATATGGACCATATAATCTGTAGACTCCTTCTCTACGCATTAGGTTGCACTGCTGACACCTTGGTGTGTGACAGCATCAGCCAAAGGGTTGTTGTAGATTGCTTCCCTTCTGGAACAAGGGTGAAGCAGGAACCACATTGTGACTCAGGCTCAATCTGGTTGCTGTTCTGCTTTTGCTCGACAGTGCCCTTTCATAAAAGTGGATTCTACACACAACAGGAATTAGGAGTAGCTCTAATTAAAAATTATGGCTGACATTTTAGATGCAAGAGGCAGTCAATAGGTCACCAGCAAAAAAAAAAAAAAAAAGTTCAAGAATTTCAAACTGTACACAACACAGGGAAGACCCTACCCAATCTGACCCATTGTATTCTATTATACCATCTCTAAAATTACCCCACAACACAAGGGCTTCTCTGGTACAACTTCTCAACATGATTCAAAGCCTCAATTTAGTGCCTGCAGAAGTTCATAAAAAACACAGAGATTCATATCCCATTTTATTTGCAAAAAGTGAATAACTGAAAACCTACTGTTGATTTTAAAATGATAAAAAATTGTTAGGACTATTATATATTTTCAGTACACCTGGTACAAAAAAAAATTAACCAGGGCCTCCTAAAATAAAAGCCTGCAGCAGAAAATCAATAGCTAAAGTTACTTCTTGTCTCGTCTAGCATCTCTTCTGCTCTCTATTACTGGCATCAAACTGAGAGCCTGTATTTTCTCTTTTGTTGAATAAGTCAAGGGTGAGGCTGCTTGTGAGGTTTTGAAGATAATTTGTGTGTGTGTTCCAAATTGGGTCCCCTGCTGATCTCAATTGTTCACAGATGTCTTTCACCTCTTGCTGACAAATAATGTATAGTTACAAAGTAAGCATACTGTAAAGTGTAACTTCTTCAATTCACCTTGCATTAACATTAGATCCTGCCCTTCTGCTTCCTTCGTTGTTTTCTTTTGTCTGGTTGTTGGGCTTTGTTTTATGGAACTTTTTAAAAAAGATCCTTGAGCAGTGTGACTATGTCATCACTGGCTGATGTTGCTATGACAATTTCACACTGCACATCTTTAATAAAAGAGTGTGTCCTCGTAGAAAAGAAATCTACACTAACTTCATCTTTGCTTCTGTTGGAGGAATTAATGCCCAGTCATGCAAGGAGATGAGTTTCCTGGAATGTACTCAGCAGGATTGGGCCCATAAAATCCTTTTGAAATCAATGGGACTCTTCCCACTGACTTCAATGGCAGTTGAATCAGGCCCACAGCAAAAAGTTTTGTGTCTCTCTCCCATTTGATATGTTCAAAAGTCTAAACTTCTAAACAATATAACAAAGAAGCAACGGTCTATATTCCTTTATCATGAGTAGTATATCTTCTTTGATTGGGTCAACATCTTATGGCATAACTAGTTTATACATACACTACATGTGGTTTAAATAGCTCAAGTCCTTAGATTTTGAGGCATGTAACTTTAAACAGCTCCAGAATTTCCTAATATTTTTGTTACAGTCTCCATCTTTTCTTCTGTTTCTCCAGTCACTTTGTGTAATAGGACAATCTTTGGCTGTTGCCATTCATGGAAACAGGGCCGGCTCCAGGCACCAGCCAACCAAGCTTGTGCTTGGGGCGGCACCTGGTAAGGGGCGGCCAATCTTGGGATGGCGGGGGGCAGCGCGGTGCGGTGCTCGGCGGGGGTTCAGCAGCTCAGCGGGGGTGTTCGCGGCGCAGCGCTCCACGGGGAGGGGTTCGGCAGCGCTCCGTGCGGGGGGTGTTCAGCAGCGTGGCGCTCCGCGGGGGTTCGGCAGCGCGGCGTGGGGTGTTTGGCAGCGCGGCGGGGGGTGTTCGGCAGCGCGGCGCTCGGCGGGGGGGTTTCGGCGGCGCAGCACTCGTGGGGAGGGTTTCGGCAGGGCGGGGCGGCGCTTGGGGGGGGTATTACGGCGGGGCGGCACTTTTTTTTTTGCTGCTTGGGGCGGCAAAAAAATTAGAGCCGGCCCTGCATGGAAAAGTCCTTTAGAAAGTAACTGGGATATAAAACCAATAGAGTTCTGTAAGAATGTTTACGGGGTATTTAGAAGTTACTCTAAACTTACAGAAAAGATTGGTAATCCTTCTGTAGAATGGTTAAAAAAAAAATCTATAGACGAGATATATAATTTTCTCTTAAATTCTGTAGATTTTTTGAGTAGTTTCCATAGAACCCTATTAAATTGCTGCCAAAATCTATAGTTTCCAGGCTCATCAAATTCTACAGGATTTTCCATGAAACACATAATCAATAATGCCCTGTCCTTCCAGTAAAGCAATAGGGATTTTTATACCAAATCCTCATGTTCACTCCCATGTCTCTAAACATTTTCAGCTGAAGTCATTTTGTTTAGGAACAACATCTGCGTAGGGCATGTTGTTATGGACAGAAAAGTGATTCTAACAACATCGTCTACCAATTAAAGACCAGTAAAATCTAGGTTGTGTCACTAAACTAAACAAGCTAAACAGGCAGATTGGAGCCTTGAGGCTTAGTTGGTGAACTCTATCCATCTATGGTATTTAACCTCAGAAACCCCTGTGAGGCAGGGCAGTGCTATTATTCCCCACCATACAGAGGGGGAACTGAGGCACAGAGAGGCTAAGTGACTAGCCCAATGTCACAGAAGAAGTCTATGGCAAAGCATGGAATTGAACTGGAGTCTCCCATGTCAACACCCTAACAACTGGACCATCCTTCCTCTCCAGCCTCTAGGTACCATCACAACTCTAACAAATCAATCATAATAATAAAAATTCCATTCACTTTAACAGGAGCAGGATTGGGCCCACATACTCATTTCGTCATATTATGTTGGCCTAAAGCATAAGTCAACTTTTTCTCTGTCTTGATGAGATTTCCTTTCTCCCTCTAACTGGTCACCAGGAAGCACGTACTCAGCTATATCGCCTATCCTCGGAGTCAATAGGACTCAGACCCCAAGTGAAAGCTTTGAAGAGCCAACCCATAGTGGATGCTTCTGAGGGGAGAAATATTTATATAACTTTATTTTCATGTTACTTCCATGGATGCACATGTGCACAGACATGAATTTTCTTAGATGTCAGAGCATTGTTACTCAAACTGACTTCTACCAAAAGCAAATCTCCAAGCTCTGATCCAGCACTGGGATCCTTTAGCATGGCTCCATTGAAGACATCTAATTACGATGAGTGAAAGAGATCATGAAATTATGAGTTCATGATTCGAAGGAATGGTAGGAGGGAGAACAGCAAAATAAAGACAATGGATTTCAAGAATGCAGACTTTAGCAAACTCAGGGAGTTGGTAGGTAAGATCCCATGAGAAGGAAGTCTAAGGGGAAAACAATAGAAGACAGTTGGCAGTTTTTCTAAGAGATGTTATTAAGGACACAAGAGCAAACTATCCCACTATGTAGGAAAGATAGGAAGTATGGCAAGAGACCACGCTGGCTTACCCAGGAGATCTTCAATGATCTAAAAATCAAAAAAGAGTCCTACAAAAAGCGGAAATTAGGTCAAATTACAAAGGATGATTATTAACAAATAACACAAGTAGATAGGGACAAAATTAGAAAGGCCAAGGCACAAAACAAGATCAAACTAGCTAGAGACATAAAGGGTAACAAGAAAACATTCTACAAATACATTAGAAACAAAAGGAAGACCCAGGATAGGTTACTCAATGAGGAGGGGGGGAAATAATAACAGAAAATGTGGAAATGGCAGAGGTGCTTAATGACTTTTTTGTTTCGGTTTTCACCAAGAAGGTTGGTAGTGACTGGACGTCTAAAGTAGTGAATGCCAGTGAAAATGAGGTAGGATCAGAAGAGGCTAAAATAGGGAAAGAACAAGTTAAAAATTACTTGGACGAATTAGATGTCTTCAAGTCACCAGGGCCTGATGATATGCAGTCTAGAATACTCAAGGAGCTTACTGAGGAGATACCTGAGCCATTAGCTATTATCTTTGAGAAGTCATGGAAGACAGGATAGAGTCCAGAAAACTGGAAAAGGGCAAATATAGTGCCAATCTATAAAAAGGTAGACCCGTGGAATTACAGACCAGTGAGCTTAACTTCTGTACCCAGAAAGATAATGGAGCAAATAATTAAGCAATCAATTTGCAAATATCTAGAAGATAATAAGGTGATAAGTAATAGTCAGCATGGATTTGTCAAAAACAAATTGTCTCAAATCAATCTGATAGCTTTCTTTGACAGGATACCAAGTCTTGTGGATAGGTAGGGAAGTAGTAGACATGGTATATCTTGACTTTAGTAAAGTTTTTAATAGTGTCCCTCATGACCTTCTCATAAATAAACTAGGGAAATACAACCTAAAAGGAGCTACTATAAGGTGTGTGCAAAACTGGTTGGAAAACCATTCCCAGAGAGTAGTTATCAGTAGTTCAGTCATGCTGGAAGGGCATAACGAGTGGGGTCCCACAGGGATCAGTTCTGGTTCTGTTCAGTATCTTCATCAATGATTTAGATAATGGCATACAGAGTACACTTATAAAGTTTGCAGACGATACCAAGCTGGGAGGGGTTGCAAGTGCTTTGGAGGATAGGATTAAAATTCAGAATGATCTGGGCAAACTGAAGAAATGGTCTGAAGTAAACAGGATGAAATTCAATAAGGACAAATGCAAAGTACTCCACTTAACAAGGAACAATCAGTTGCACACATACAAAATGGGAAATGACTGCTTAGAAAGGAGTACTGCGGAAAGGGATCCAGGGGTCATAGTGGACCACAAGCTAAATACGAGTCAACAGTGTAACGCTGTTGCAAAAAAAGCGAACATCATTCTGGGATGTATTAGCAGGAGTGTTGTAAGCAAGACACGAGAAGTAATTCTTCCACTCTACTCCGCACTGATTAGGCCTCAACTAGAGCATTGTGTCCAGTTCTAGGTGCCACATTTCAGGAGGGGGTGTGGACAAATATGAGAGAGTCCAGAGAAGAGCAACAAAAATTACTAAAGATCTAGAAAACATGAGCTATGAGGGAAGATTGAAAAAATTGGGTTTGTTTAGTCTAAAAGAGAAGACCGAGAAGGGACACGGTAACAGTTTTCAAGTACATAGAAGGTTGTTAAAAGGAGGAGGGAGAAAAATTGTTGTTCTTAACCTCTAAGGATAGGACGAGAAGCAATGGGCTTAAATTGCAGCAAGAGAGGATTAGGCTGAATTTTCAGAAAAATCTCCTGTCAGGGTGGTTAAGCACTGGAATAAACTGACTAGGGAGGTTGTGGAATCTCCATCACTGGAGATTTTTTAGAGCAGGTTAGACAAACACCTGTCAGGAATGGTCTAGATAATTAGTCCTGCCACGAGTGCAGGGGACTGGAGTAGATGATCTCTTGAGGTCCCTTCCAGTTCTATGATGAAAGCAGAAAATTAGATGTCTAAATGTTAGAACTGGTGACCACAATTAACTGGTTCATCAAGATTGGAGACCATTTTTAACAATCACACCCTTAGGACACCGGGCCTTAGATACATTGGCGTATTAACCATTGACTATGGCTAATGTGCTGTCCTCAGTTACATAAGGCCAACCCTACTGACTTCACTGAGGTTGCATGGGTGTAACAGATGGCAGAATTTGGCACAGAAATTTCATCAGCGTGTACAGGACTAAATGCTGTAATGTATACAAGTGCCACATCACCCCTTCAGAGGGTCCATGTTAGTGCAACAGAAAGATGATCATTTTTGTAGAAAAAAAAAAATCCCATGGTACATTATTTTTGTTGTCCAAAAAGCATCCCAGGAACACAGCACCTCATAGGGGAAATTTACAGAATGTTTAATGATGCAGAGAGGCCAGTATATAGCTGTGATAAACGTTTGCCTGACAATCATGGGTACCTCCTACCAGGCAAAAATAAATATATCCATTATTCATGGAATTATGATCAAGTCTTTTACAACACAAGTAATATCTATCAAGAATAGTTTGGGTGTAGAAAATGGATTCTATTAAGCAATTGATAATTCTGTGAAAAACAGAGCAAAAACAGTTACTACAAAGGAAATATGTTTATTAAATAGGACAATTACAGTATGAAGTTAAAAGAAGTAGAAAACATCCAATGTAAAAAAATGGTAGTTTATATTTACACACAGAGAGGCTTGTTTTTATCCGACAGTAATTAGTTATTAAAACCATTTCAAAAACACTATAGGTGAAATTCATTCGCCTCCGTAAACTGCAGGTAATGTGTATTATATTTCTGTATGTCTGCACTATAATTCATATACAACTAATAATTTCATGCTTGATCTCCCCAATGGAGCAAATGTATTTTCATTCTATGATAAAAAATGTTGGATTAGATTTATGTAGTGTGACAAAATTCCTCCTCTATCTTGAATTCACATAGTATAATTTTATACATAGGTAATGTTCAGACCTCACTGAGTTTCCTTCTGTTTATTAGAGACTGGGAGTAAAAAAAAAAAGGAGAAGACAGGTGGAAATGAAAACATTATAATGAAAGAATATACACAATGGGTCATATTTAAGGCTGCAAGTTTGTCACGGAGGTCCCAGATTCCGTGACTTTCCATGACCTCCATGACTTCTGCAGCGGCCGGTGCGCCTGGCTCAAGAGCAGCTCAGGCAGCCCCTGCGTCAGGCACACTGGCCACTGCTGGGGCAGTCTCAGGCCACCGCACCCTCCCCCCCGCAGCAGCAGAGTTTGGGTGCGGGAGGGGGCAGGGTGTTGGGGCATGGGACAGGGTGAGGTGGGCTCTAAGCAGTGCTTACCTGGGGGGCTCCCTGGAAGCGGTGACATCCCTCTCACTCAGCTCCTAGGTGGAGGCATGGCCAGGCCGCTCTGCACACCACCCGCACCACCCGCAGTACCTGGGCGGCCCTCCCCCAGCACCCGCAGCACCCACGGGAAGGGCCCCCCTCCCCGCAAGATTTAGTCTGTGGTATGTAGTAATTTTTCGTTTACTGACCGTGACTTTTACTAAAAATACCCATGACTAAAACGTAGCCTTAGTCATATTCTATCCTGCCCATGGCTTCAATAGGAGTTTTGCAGAAAAAAGGACTTCAGGATTTTCCCCAGGATGTATTACAGAGGGTGTTTGTAGAGAATTGTACACTGCAAGGCAATTATTTGTGGCAGCCTATTTCTGACGCGGAGAGATTCTTCTATATCTAAAGATAGCACAAGATTACACTTGTAAAAATATTAACAATACAATAAAATAAGAGGTATTTCAAACTACCGGGGGCAAGCGCCGTGTAGGTTTAAAAATGGTGTCAGCTCCTAATGGCTTAAGGTCTGTGCTTTATAAATTAAAATACATACAAAATAAATAAAGTCCCCAGAATAGTTTTGCAAAACCTCAGGCTCCAGAAGGAGTGCTGTTCTCTAATTACCTGCCACCTTCTGATGTTTAACAAAGGGATTTAAAATTCCCTAGACTTTGTTTGCCTACAGGGAAGGATTCCCACTGAAAAAATCATTAGAAGAGATCACATTTTGAACTTTTCCTTCCCAAACATTACTCCGTGACTCTGATCGATTTGAGTTCTAGAAAGCCACTGTCCCCCTCTCTGTTTTAAATGTTGCCCTCTTACAGAGAAACTGGAAGCAATTAAACGATTTGTGCTGAAGCAGAAAGAAAGTCCTGAATAGTTTAGCTTCATTGCAATGTGTTGAATAGGTGAACTGACACTTAAAATGGCTTAACACGACTATAAGTCCATTGAAATCAATGGCATTAACTCCTGATTTATACCAGTGGAGGCAAGAGGGCAATCAAGCCCACACTTGAGAACCTAAGTGTAAACTGATGCACAAAGCTTTGTGCTTGATGGTCTGTACTGTGGAAATAATTAAGTGGCTGACTTAACACTGCTTTAAAAGGCAAACTCCCACTGACTTTGGTGGGAGCTCTGCACATGATAATATGCACACAAATTAATAATAAATATAGACACTAAATTAAACTCCCTTTCAGGTTTTATTAGACAGGCCACTGAATAATTTCCTCAAATGATGGTTATTTCTCAATGAAATTATTCGGATATATGCTCCAAAAGATTGTTTTTGTGACCCACAGAAAATACCAAATATTCCTGCAGCATGAAAGCCGAATATGCAAATAATGGCAACATCTTGACCTTGCTGCAGTAAAGTTCTTTGCTGGCTCTTAAAACTTTTTTCCATGATATACTTTTTACTCTAGATTCATTGTGTTGGTATGACTGACTAGAGGGAACTATAACATAAGAAATCAAAAAGATTGGTGGAACCGTCAGCCTGGTTTATTGACATTTAATGAAAGAAGCTGCTGCAATTCTTCTCTTTTAGTAGTTTTCACATTTATAGATGAGCATAGCATTTTTCCACTTAATAGAATGCCCCTTTGTGAAAGCATGGCTAAAAGAAGCTTTTACTTTAGGGACAGAGAGAAAGCCAGGCGTGTGGGCATGTGTTGTGGGTGCTGGGTGGATGTGAGCATGTGTAATTTGTGCTTGATGGCCATCTTCCGAAATTATCCAATCACAAGACTTAGAAGGAAATGTTCCTGCAAACGATAATTGAAACTCCAAGATGGACTATTACACTCAACCAGTTAGAACTAAATCACCATCTGCAATATGTCAGTTAACTTCAACATTCTCTGTGGAGTACCTCAAAAATAAAATGATTTGTAGAAGACATCTGTAAATTCCATTCCATAAGGGAGGCAATCTAAATTCATCAGAAGCCCCATGGATAGTTACTAACAAACCCCTTAAGAAGGAAATGGGTCTATCTAAATTATCAGAGTGCTGTCTATCATCGCCCTACTGGAGAGTGTAACTTCTTTAATTTGGGGAATGCTCCCCAAGGCTTTAACAGGAATATTTGACAACAGATTCGATATCTTGGGCCCCAATTCAGCAGTTAATCTATAGTTACCAAAGCACTTAATTATAAGCAAAGCTTAAGTGCTTTGCTGAATAGAGCTGGTGCTAACATGTTTTGCTGAATTGTGGCCTAAATACATATTAATTGTATCACACATCTTAAGAAACAAAACCTGTTCCTGCATTCTGCATAATATTAGATAGTGTTACCAATATTACTTGCAGAACATTTAGCATCATAGCTATGATCTCCTCCTACACAAAAGAGCCAACACAGGTTAACTGACTATAGACACCTCTACCCCGATATAACGCGACCCGATATAACACAAATTTGAATATAACGCGGTAAAGCAGTGCTCCGGGGGTGCAGGGCTGTGCACTCCGGCGGATCAAAGCAAGTTCAATATAACACGGTTTCACCTATAATGCGGTAAGATTTTTTGGCTCCCGAGAACAGCATTATATCGAGGTAGAGGTGTACCATGAATAAAACTACGCGGAGTGTAAATATCCCAGTGTTCCAGTGAGAATAATTCAGGGTTGAAATAAAAGATTAAAAGGGTTTTAAGCGGTTTTGATAATATGCTAGGAGAACAAAAGAGTGCCATTTTGACTATTGCACACTAACACCTTATTGGCTTGTGGCACTGTCACCGGAGTGCCATCGCGGCTCCCCAGCTCCAAACATGTGCTGCCACGCCCAGTCCCAGCCGAGGAGGTTTATTCTTTTATAACAAAGGTTAAACAAACAGAAGGCTGAGCCCCTCGCCCCCGTGCTCCAGGGACCCACCACAGGAGTTAGCTCCTCTCCAGTGTAGCCTCTGCTGACCAGAACTGGCTCAGCCCTTCCTTGTCCAGCTTCCTAGCAGCCCAGGTGTAGCCCAGTCCTCTTTAATTAGCTGGATTGGGCTCACCTGCTCCAATCCAGGGGAACTGGGCTCAGTCTATCCTCAGAGACCAGCTGTCCTATGACAGGCAGATTTGTTATTAATGGCACAGGACCATCGCCCCGGTTTGCCAGTCCAGAGGTACTGCACCTGTCTTCCATGCAACATTGAAGAGGTGCATTAACCACAACATGCCAACATTCAAGAAAGGAGAACAGAGGGTGTGTTCCAACTATAGGGGGATCACATTCCTTAACCTCCCTGGTAAAGCCTGTGCCTGGGTGCTGGAGAGGAGGTTATGCCGATTAGTTGAACCTCAGATTCAGGAGGAACAATGTGGATTCCATTCTGGTCGGGGAACAACAGACCAGCTCTTTGCTCTCTCGCAGATACTCGAGGGGTCATTGGAGTTTGCTAATCCGGTCTACCTTTCCTTTGTAGACCTGGAGAAGGCATATGACTGTATTCCCTGAGATGTCTTGTGGGAAGTGCTATGGGATTATCAGATGCCGGTGCCACATTTGTGGGCTGTCCAGTCCCTCTATTCTCAGAGTGAGAGTTGCAGTCGTATTCTTGGCATGAAGTCAAGTTCATTCAAGGTGGGCGTTGGACTCTGCCAAGGATGTTTCTTGTCCCCGCTCCTTGTTGTGATTTTCATGGACAGGATATCAAGGCTCAGCCAAGCTATAGAGTACATCTGGTATTGGGACTTGGAGGTGGGATCTCTGCTGTTAGCAGATTATGTTGTCCTTGCTTCTTCAGGTTGCAATTGCCGACGTGCACTCGAACGTTTTGCTGTGAGCGTGAAGCAGCTGGGATGAGAATCAGCATCTCCAAATCAGAGCTCATTGTCCTCTTCTAGAAGAAAGTGGACTGCTCTCCCCAAGTGAAGGGGGAGCAGCTACCCTTAGTGGACGAATTCAAGTACCTAGGGGTCTTGTTCACAAGTGATAGCAAGCGGAAGCATGAGATTGGCAGTGCGGTGGGGGCAGTGATGTGGGTGCTGTACCGATCCGTGGTGGTGAAGCGGGAACAGAGTTCTTGGGTGACGCTCTCGGTTTAAGGTCACTCTACATCCCCATCCTCACCTATAGTCATGAATTTTGGGTAATGACTGAAAGGACAAGATCATTGGTACATTGCGGCAGAAATGAGGTTTCTCTTCAGGATGGCTGGGCTTACTCTTCAAGATATAGATGAGCTCCTCACTCTATGGGAGGGCCTTGGAGTAGAGCTGCTGCTCCTCCGGATTGAGAGAAGCCAGTTGAGGTGGTTCGGGCACCTGATAAGGATGCCCACTGTGAGGCATCTGTTGGAACTAAACTGGGCACATCCCACTGGGAAGAGGCCCCGAGGCCAACCCAGGGCACGCTGGAGGGATTATATCTCCCGACTGGCCTGGGAACACTGGGGAATCCCCCAGGAGGAGCTGGAACCTATTGCGAAGGAAAAGGAGGTCTGGTCCTCCCTACTCTCTATGCTGGTGCGGTGACCCTCACCAGGAAAAGAAAGAAAGAAAGAAAGAAAGAAAGAAAGAAAGAAAGAAAGAAAGAAAGAAAGAAAGAAAGAAAGGTTACCTTTGCAGTGTACTGGCCTTAAGCGCTTCTACATAATCTTGCAACACACTGTCATACCTTGCAAGCAATTAAAGTAAACACAAAAAATTATCATTAGGTAAAGCCAAATACCTCTCACCTAATTACAAGAGAATATCCAAGAGATCATGCAAAATATTGCCCCACATGTCCTTCTGTATCTGGCAGCAGGTTTGCACATCTTTGTCAATTGTATGATCTTTTTTCCAGTCATTCTGCATGTTCTGAATGGTCTGTTCAGGGACCTAATGGAGAAAGCTTGAGCCCCATGATGGAACAGACGTGAAAAATAAAAAAGTAAAACAAGAAATAACGCAAAACCAGGGCCCTTTATGGGCCCGGTTCCACTGGAACCATTGGAACTCCCCTTTGCACGGCCCTGAGTGAATGGGCGTAAATTGTGTATGTGTAAGGTCTATAATCTAGTCACATAGTCCCCATTCCTTCAAACAATTATGCACCAATTAACTTTATATACGAATAGTCCTATAGAATTCGATGGATGAAATCCTGCCCCCATTGAAGTCAATAGCAAAGCTCCCATTGTGTTCAGTGGGACTGGGATTTCAGCCAGTAGGATTCCTCACTAGCACAAAGTTCTGCAAAGAGTTATACGTGTGCTTGACTGCAGCTCTAGTACAAGTAATGTGTTTGTACAAGGTGTCCTGTGTTTGCAAACGCAGGCCATTTTTTGAAATGTAGTCCATGGATCGTTCCCTTCCTTTACTCTTATGACAATTTGATATTGGGTGATGTAATTTCTAAGCTAGAAAGTCTGGATGTGCAGGAAGTTTTGCTGCACTAACCTCCAGTTTTATCAGGGTAAGTTATGCTTGCTATTTAAGGACCTCAAGAATGGGCAAATCTGAAGGGATGCAGTTGATTGGATTTTTCCTTTTAGATTTCTTATTGAGCTTTTAGCTTTTATGGCTTTTAATAGTTAATCTGCATAACCTTGAAGAGTCTCTTCATCTTTAAGCTGATTAAAAATATTTTTCACACCCAGTAAGCAAGATGTGACTCCATGCTATGTGTACTTAATAGCGGAAATATGCTTTACACGCTTCATTAAGTTATTTGTGAAATTGCATTAGTGCCATTCCATTAGTATACCTCTTTCAACTACATCTGCGGCCTATTCTTGACAGGAAAATTAAGAGTTTCATAAGTCTATACTGAGATTTTTAATGATCTTCTAATACATTGAAAAACATCCATTTTAATAGGAATAAAAAAAGTAAATACGTATTTTTCAATATTATTTTAGCAAAATTATCTGCCGAGGGGCAAGTTAATTATCAGATTTCTTAAAGCAAGAAATTATGGGTTATTTTGGAAACGTCATTAAAATTACAACCTTATGCAATAAAGGAAAATGAATCTTAAAATAAGATATTATCGTGAAGTTCATACTGATGATAAGAAGTGGAAAGAGTATGATGAGCAGGCTTGAACTCCAGTTGGATGGGCTTGGGTGGCTGTTCTGGTACACGGACAGGAGAGGACTGACAGAGAGCTGGGGCAGGGCAAGGGATGCTGGGGTCTGTATCTTACACCTACAGTCTGGACTATGGTGCAGCAATTTATACGCACAGGAGTTTTGTAATAAATGAACTGCACCGGGGCTATAATTATACTTGGGAAGATGCTTTGACTATTTCTGGGGCATCTGCAAGAGGGAAACTGAGGCAGTTGTGCAAGTTATTCTGCAGCCCACAGCAGTCGGGCACTCCATGGGGGCTGCCATATGAGAGAGTTGTTTCACTTTAATAAATAAATAAAGTCAGCAGTCCCTGACAGCCCCTTTGCCTAAGCCATCGTTGGCTGTCTGATTTCTTGTAGGCTTCAAAGCAGAAGTATGTCTTAAGGAGGGATTTGAAGAAAGGGAGGGTAGTGGCCTCTAGATCTTTGAAGTGTTTGGTAAGAAGTAAACTCTGGTCCAATAGAAATGCAACGAATCTTAATTTGAGAGATGTCATAGATGCATTTCTTCCTGCTGCCTGCTTACTGACCTTCAAAAAAAATGAGAGGATGGGAATCAGATTATAGTTCAATGAGATAAAATATATCTATGATACTGGCAGGGTAGCAGCTGTTTCACTACACTAACAAAGATCACCCGCAGTAAAAGAGAAACACTCAAATGAATAATCACTGGAATCAGTGAAAGGCCACAATTTGTGATTAATTTTGTATGCCAAAACTCTAGCTTATGAGCAGCAGTATACATGTTTCAGATAATTTCTTGAGCATCCTTTGATGTTAAAAGAAGAGAAGCTCAGAGGGAAATATATCAGAGGTGAAAGTATCAATGACTGAAACAATATTAAGGATTACAGCATCACTAGAAGGCAGCTGTCTCTGGATATTTTGATTTTATTCTAAAATGAAAAACTCTTGGCAATGTTCTGTCAATGGCAAAAATAAGCCAAATTGGATGGCTTATTTAGAGTGCTAAATAGCAAAGCAGAGCAATTAGCCCACACTACAATTAAATCTGAATAGCAAAGAGTTCAGGCTTGTTTTGGAGAATCTCTGGACACATTAGTACGCTCCTTTCATGTCTGAAAACATGTGAAGTTGAGAAGCCCTTCAAAGTTTCCTCTGCTCTTCATTTCTCAAAGCTTTTTGTATATCACAAAATGGCATATAAGATTTGTCACTTCGGTGCCCAACAGAAATAGTCTTGCTGAGCTACATGGAGTTATTAGAAACATCCCATTATTCGGATCTCAAAACCAGACAACTGACACTACCCTGTTTGATTTCATGAATGAAGTTTGTCTTAGACGCCTACCAATCAGGTACACAGCATCGTACTGGCCCAGCTATCGCACCATAGGCGTTGCCTTACATGTTGAGCTGCTATCCCTGTCCCCAAACCATTGCCTGCACTGATTCAGGATGACATGGGAAGACACAAGCCAGGCCTATCACACAAAACACACTGTCGGAAGAGGGAGCAGGTCTCGGGCATGAAAGAACAGAGGTGGACAGATTTAACTCAGCCTCTGCTATCAGCTGGCTGGCATGACCAGGATAGTATAAAATCAGAAGGCAAATTTATTTTTGCCAAAGTAAATTGCTTTGGCCACCTATTTATATTACAGTAGCACCCAAAATATGCAAGAGGCTAGAGAGAGATCTTGGAAAACACAGTGCCTGACCCAAAGAGTTTATAATCTATAAAGACAATTACAGGTGACTTTGGACTCATTATGCTCCCACTGAAGTCCACCTGGGCATGGCCCTAGGCTGGGCAATCTTGGTCCCACTAGCAAAATCTGAAGAGATTTCTTTTCAGTGGGATCCCACATTGGTGTATCATCCCAATAATGAACCAAGACAGACATGCAGATTAGCTCAATAAGATATTCAATGGAAAACTTTGGCTAATGGTAAACCACCACGCGTGCTTAAATTAGATGGACCAAGACTGTAAAAACAAACTGTCATATTGACAATCTGTTTTGTGTTAACATATGCTACCACAGCAAACTGATACCAAGGCAGATTCAGTCCTTGCCTAAATGGGAACACTCCCTAGTGAAAGTCAATGGAAGCTGCCCTCCAGTTACCCCAGGGCCTGAATTTTGACCATAATAGTTAATTGCCAAGTACCATTTAGAACAGCGGTTCTCCAGGGCCGCCCAGAGGATTCAGGGGGCCTGGGGCAAAGCAATTTCATGGGCCCCTTCCATAAAAAAAAAGTTGCAATACTATAGAATACTGTATTCTCGTGGGGGCCCCTGCGGGGCCCAGGGCAAATTGCCCCACTTGTCCCCGCCCCGGGCGGCCCTGGGAAAAATAAACATTTAAAAACCTTCCACATCTTGGCACAAACCTAGCTTTGAGAAAACTTCTTTTCAAGTCACCTTTACAAGGTATCACTGGTTCTCAGCATCAGCTAGTGCTAAAAGGCACTAAAGCTCATTAAAAGGATTGGACAAATATTTTCCATCAAAACTTTTTGTCTGCTTTCCTTCAAAATTTGTTGTGGTTTTTTTTAATTGAAAAGCTGAAATTAGTCTGCCAAAACCTGAACATGGTTTGGGGTTTCAGAAGTGTGTGGCCAAATATTTGGTGCTTGCTGTGTTTGATTGTTTAAAGAAACAATAAAAAAATTCTGCTTAAAAAAAATCCAAAACTTTTGAACCACCTCAGCTTGTGACCAAACGCCTGAGCCCATCCAGTCAGAGATTTTTCCAGGTTTCTGATACTCTGCTGGCTTCGTTGACTCATATCTATGTCCATAACTTTGGGTTCATTTAGGTTAGAACATAAGAACATAAGAATGGCCATACTGCGTCAGACCAAAAGTCCATCCAGCCCGGTATCCTGTCTGCCAACAAGTGCCCCAGAGGGAGTGAACCTAACAGGTAATGATCAAGTGATCTCTCTCCTGCCATCCATCTCCACCCTCTGACAAACAGAGGCTAGGGACACCATTCCTTACCGACCTGGCTAATAGCCATTAATGGACTTAGATAAATTCATGGAGGTTGTTTCCTAGCGACTGGCTCCATGGGGTCCCTCACAAACTGGAGACGGTTACTGTGGGTTTGTCTTTAGTATAGCTCATGTACATACTCCATGAACTGAGCATTTGAGCTTGTTCCAGAATCTGGGATGAGCCTATGTTGTGAAAACTGAAATGCTCAAAATAGCACATGCATGTGAATGGACACATTGGTGAGGCCTCATCTGGAATACTGTGTCCAGTTTTGGGCCCCACACTACAAGAAGGATGTGGAAAAATTGGAAAGAGTCCAACGGAGGGCAACAAAAATGATTAGGGGTCTGGAGCACATGACTTATGAGGAGAGGCTGAGGGAACTGGGATTGTTTAGTCTCCAGAAGAGAAGAATGAGGGGGGATTTGATAGCAGCCTTCAACTACCTGAAGGGGGGTTCCAAAGAGGATGGAGCTCGGCTGTTCTCAGTGGTGGCAGATGACAGAACAAGGAGCAATGGTCTCAAGTTGCAGTGGGGGAGGTCCAGATTGGATATTAGGAAAAACTATTTCACTAGGAGGGTGGTGAAACACTGGAACGCGTTATCTAGGGAGGTGGTGGAGTCTCCTTCCTTGGAGGTTTTTAAGGCCCGGCTTGACAAAGCCCTGGCTGGGATGATTTAGTTGGGAATTGGTCCTGCTTTGAGCAGGGGGTTGGACTAGATGACCTCCTGAGGTCCCTTCCAACCCTGATATTCTATGATTCTACCCTCCCCTGACATGAATCTCCCTATGGCACTGAAATTAAATGTAGACTATAATTTGGCATTTGAGAAGTGAAAGGGATGGTAGCCCTAAGGGAAAAGATAACAGCTGTCTGCAAGCCTCAAACTGCTGAATGAGCTTTAGGGTAGGGAAGGCTGTGCCTCCCCAAACAGCCTGGCCCTGCCCCCTATCCGACCCCCACCCACTTCCTGCCCCCCGACTGCCCCCCTCAGAATCCCCAACCCATCCTGCTCCTTGTCCCCTCACCGCCCCCCAATACCCCTCCAACCACCACCCTGGGACCCCACCAACCCCCCCTGCTCCCTGACTGCCCCGACCCCTATCCACCCCCACACCAAGTCCTGACAGACCCCCGGAACGCCCACAATCCAACCCCCCCATTCCCTGTCCCCTGACCACCCCCCCCCCAGCAGTGCTGTCCAGGGCCACTCCTGGGTTACCGCCGCCTCTCCCCTCTCTCGGAGACTCAGCACGCCATGTCCAGGAGCTGCCCTGGCCCCTGGACAGCACTGCAGCAGCGTGGTTACAGCGGGACCGGAGCTTGCAGCCCTGCCCCCTTACCACGCGGCTCTGACTCAGTGGGAGGAGCTCAGGCCCCGCCGGAGCCAGGCCGCTGCAGCGCTCTCCAGGGCTCTCTCCTGACATGGCGCGCTGAGGCACCGGGGGATGGGGGAAGGCGGAAGAGGGGGAGCGGGGCTGGGGGAGCCTCAGACATTCTCGTGGGGCCGGGGGCCCCTGGGCAAATTATCCCACTTGCCCCCTCCACCCCCGGGCAGCCCTACGGTTCTCAGCCAGGGGCCCGGGGACCCCTGGGGAGGCCACGAGCATGTTTCAGGGGGTCCACCAAGCAGGGCCAATGTTAGACTCTCTGGGGCCCAGGGCAGAAAGCTGAAGCTCCACTGTGCAATGCTGAAGCCTGGGGCCCTGAGAGGGTTAAAGGGGTGGGGAAATGGGATAGTCTCCATGCAATACCAGACAATAGGACTGCTAACCCCATTCCTCACCTTCTTTAGATGTTTCTCCTAATCCGCTTTCAATTCCAGTTTCTCAGGGAACCGGGTCCCCTGTTGGACAATTACTTGCACTTGGCACCTGCCAAGTAGCGACAAAATGAATTTAACAATCTAACGTACCCACCACATCCCCGGGGTGCTGAGAGGAAGGTGAAAACCCCCACACTGCCCAGGCCAATGGCATTGAGGGAAAAATTTCTTCCCAGCCCCAAAAAGGTAACTAGTATGATGCCCAGAGCAAGCCACCCAAACCCAGTCCTACTCTAATCCCAAGGGGAGAGGTTTTCTCCCAGCGGAGAACGGCATGCCCAGGCAGGCAGAAGGGTTTATAAACCATCCACCTGAGGTGTGCAGGATCCAATAGGCTTATGCTGTACCCTTCTGTCCAAAGAATCAGCCACAGCACCCCCTCCTTCCCTTATCAAGCCTATAAAAATGGAGGGGGAGCAATCCTTAAAGGGGCCAAGGGTTTTCTTTCCCAAGTTGGGCCACATAAATCTGTGGGGAAGAGGTATCTGAGGGGGGCATTAGAGCTCTGAAATGCTCCTGACAAAACCCAAGGCACACACACAAAATTCACCTGGGCTTCAGGTTTAGATGCAACCTCAGCACTCAAAGGGCTTGCTAGGGGCTACCAATCTTTTGAGCAAACTCAGGCTCATCTATGGTTTGGCACCAAGATGATGGGAAATGTGTGGGTTCTTGCTATTTCAGTGTGAAACCAGGAGAAATCTGGTCTTGGAACAGTTTCACTTTGAGATTAAGATCCCTTCTATTCTCTGCCTGTGGCACACAATAATTTAGTCTTGGGGAAGGGGGGGCTGTCATACGTAGGTCACTCTCATTCAGGTTATTAGGCTCAATGCGGGGGCAACTTGGTTGTGCTTAGAGGTCTGTGATATGCGATAATCTAATGGTCTCTTCTGGGCTAAAATTCTCTGACTCTATGAGATTTTGGGTACATTTGGAGAAAAGCCTGTAAAATAAAAGCAAACATTCTGTTTGCACAAATCCCTGGGAAGTGCAACCTCTGCGTTTTGCACAGCTCCTGCTGCCACTGGAGCTTGTTTTTTCTGAACTCTTAAATGATCCACTGTGTCTGTGAATTCCCATCTTGAGGCTTGCCGGGGCTGTAAGGGCAGAAGTTCTGAGTCACTAACATCCTGTATCTTATTTTGCTTTGTACGTTTCATATTCCCTTGATGCCTCTCTTACACTGAGCTGACTCTCATGTACTCTTTAATCATAAAATTAAATACAGAAGTTAAATCGGCACACAAGAGTTCGGAAATTGCACTCATAAGCATCTCACATTTACAGAATAAACTGGGCCCAAACATTCATGTACATTTTGAGCAATTTGGGCTTCCAAAGCAGTTCAGCTAAAATCAAGTACAAAATGAGTGAACATTGGCTTGTGTGATGTCATATATCAAAGTTCATTAGCATATTTGCTTTCGCCATTTGCAAGCACACTATAAATTATATTCTTCCTACTCTAGTAGATTTTAGACTATTGACACATAGGTGTTTCTGGACCCAATTACAGTTCATATAAATCAATGCCACAAGACTTGTAATCACCTGATACAAATAAACCACGGGAAGAGAAAAGCATAGCTGAAGAAAAAATTCTGACTTTCAGCAAAACTAACAAGTAACAGTTGTTGCGAAAGAACTATGCATTTCACAGGTTTGCTTCAAAATTTTCACTGGTTTTGGTGAAAATTAAGAACAATTTTTTCTCAGGGAAAATTTCCCTTGCTCTCACAGACGGATATTGGGAGTGCAGAATGAAATACCATTGACTCCATCACAAAAATAGTGAAATTCTGCACTATGGATAAATCTCATGAAACTGGGAACATTTGCCATGGCAATTAGATCCAACCACTTTAGTTGTAAAAGGCTGGCAAAAAACAATGTGAATAAGAAATCACCCCATTTTTCAAATGAAGAAACTGAGGCACAGAGGGATTAAGGCCCCGATTCAGGAGAGCACATAAGCACATGCTTAATAATAATAGAGATGCTTCCTGAATAATGGCACAGATGATGTCCCCAAGTTAACAGAGAAAATCTTCAGCGGAATAGCATAGACCCTACATCTCAACTCCCAGTCTTATGTCTTAACCACAAAACCATGCTTCCCCCTTTGATATCTGCTTTGCATAATCAATTTATTACCTGATACCAAAGGAAATAAAGCCAAAAACTGCCAGATATTTGCTCAAATATGACTTCTGGATGGAATAGCTTGAACAGTCTGATTCTCAAATAATGGATTCTATCACTCCTCAAAATTAATTCGAGTTATTTACTATTTGTTCTGGTGCAACGCATTAGGTGCGTTCTAAACATAAAGGAGGCATAGTCCCTGCCCTGAAAAACCTGCATTCTGACAGACAGAAGGAAAGGGATACCGCATAGGAGTCAATTGTGTTCAAGATGGGCATTGGCAACATTTTGGTAGTACAATGTTTTTAAACACAGTGAGTATTTTGATGTAATACATATTATTTTGATGTAATAAGATGTTTAGGCTTATTCCCAAACATCCACATCCTTGCCATACTCCTCTGATATTTGCCCATAGGTGTCACAGTAGATATGTGAATTCAGAAAGGATTTGAATATGGAAAGGTTTACAGCCCCTCTCAGAAAGGGCATTTCAAGTGTAATGGGCATCACGGCAGAAGACAGACATGCTTGTATGAAAAGTGGGCAAATGTCATGGTGGGCATCATTGACAGAGATAAGGGGCATGTGGTACTGACCTAAAATGAGGAAAGGGCAGATAAAGCAGGTAGTGGCAGTTATGAAAGGCCTTGAAGTGAAGAATAAGAAGTTTAAACTGAATGAAGGGGAAGAGGGAATTCTTTTCCTTATAATCAACGTCATCAAAAGCTTCTATTTCAACTTTACATGCAGTGTTGATCACAGTGAGCTCAGTTTTGAAGTCAAAACAGGAGTACATCAGAGATGTGTCATGTCTGCAATCCTCTTCAACATTGCCATTGACTGGGTAATGCAGCGTACAGCAGAAGACATGCCAAGAGACATTAAATGGACACTCTTCTCATCCCTTGAAGACCTGGACTTTGCAGATGATGTCGCTCTCCTATCACATACCCAACACCATAAACAAGAAAAAACAACTCAACTCAACATATTCAGCCAGAAAATAGGACTGAAAATCAACCACAATAAGACAGATATCATGACCTTTAATATTGCCTCACCATCACCAGTACGGATAGAGGATTATGTTCTCACCAATGTAGAAACATTCACATACTTGGGCAGCACCATCAGCCAGGATGGTGGAACAAGCCAGGACATCCGGAACAAAATCAATAAAGCCAGGACACCTTCCAGGGCTTAAATACAGTCTGGAAATCATCAAAATACAACACCAAAACCAAACTCAAGATTTATCAGAGCTGCGTACTTTCAACACTACTTTATAGTGCAGAATGCTGGGGAATGAGAAAGTATGACATGTCCAAACTGTCTTCATTCCATACAACCTGCCTCAGAAAAATCCTCTGTATCTTTTGGCCCAGAACAATCTCAAACCAAGATCTACTGACACAGTGCAGCCAAGAGGATCTGAGTGAGCACCATCATTGCCAGGAGGCGTTGGAAATGGATTGGTCATGTGCTCCATATGGAAACTGATTCCATCACCACAGTAGCAATAAGATGGACATGCGAAGGCAAGGGAAAACAAGGGCACCCGAAAACAACATGGCGAAGAGCTGTAGAAGCTGAGCTGAAAAACCTGGGGCACAGCTGGGGAACCACTGGAAGATTTGCCAGAAACAGACAGGAGTGGAGGAGCTTTGTCACTGCTCTAAATGCCAGAGGCGTAATAGGAACATGATGATGATGATGATGAGTGGAAGAGGGAGGAGTGACAAGAGTTACCTAACGAGGTCTAAAAGAGTGTCAGAAAGGCAAAAAACCTGCTCCCACTGTTAGCTCCTGGAGGACGAAGGAGGAAAGCCTGGGATAAACGTTTGTTTCCTTTGGAATTGAGTCCGGGAAACCTTTTTCAATTGTATTTAAGAAAACATTCCTAAAAATTACAGACATGGTTCTGCTGGATACTGTGATGTGGATGCCAGCCTACTAGGAAGTGGGCTGAGATCCCTCTGAACAGCACTCATTAACTGTGCCAGTAGGGAGGCCTTCTTAGACCCTAATTCTATAAAAACTTGCACATGTGTTTAACTTTATGCATGCAAGTAGCCCCACTGGAATCAGAACAGGGTTTATTCAGAGTGTAAGAGGAAACCTGTACTGTGGCTAACTACACGCCTGCAGCCCTAGAATTCATTAACAATAGAAACAATTAACATGATCCTCGTGTAAATATTTTATTAGTTACATTGTGTGCATGTGAGTGTGAAATTAAGAAACAAAAAATTGCAGTTTATCTGCTGCATCAAAAACAAAAATCACTGATGTTTACCATGAAATAAAGGAAGGTGAGCTATACCTGTCAAACCATTTGAAAAACAACACGCTGCAAATGAAACACATACTTGGGAACCGCTAATATAACAAAATGGCTATGGGGGATGAAAGCTTAGAAGAAAAAACACAATCATATAATGTAAGCAACTGTGAGCAAAGATGGTTGTGATTCCTCTCCCGTTTGATAAACTTTAAACCAATGCTAGTGGATCTTGGTAGTAGTTTATATTAAAGAGCCAAAGGAATGATGTATGTTCCAGTTGTCTGCCACAAAGCAGTGATGGCTATGGATCTGTGCTTCCAGCCAATATTGATTAATAGCATGTAGTTAAACATGAGTATACCAAAAATGTTCCACCAGAGGGCTGCTTTACTTGAGTGCCCTAGAAACACTGGACAACATGACTTTTTCAATTTTTTAATACTCTCTATATTCTCACAAGTGGAAAGAAAACAATGTAATTTTTAAAAAGCGCTTCAGAAAGACCCATGCAGGCTGAAAAACAGGCATTTGGCCCCATAGGCGCCGACTCCTTGGGTGCTAAGGGGCTGGAGCACCTATGGGGAAAAAATGGTGGGTGCTGAGCACGCACTGGCAGCCCCGTCAGAACCTCCGCCTCCCCCCAGCGCCTCCTGTGCACCAACCGGCACGCAGCTCAATGCCTCCTCCTCCTTCCCCATGTCTCTCACCCACAATGAACTGCTGTTTCATGGTGTACAGGAGGCTGGGAGGGAGGGGGAGGTGTGAGGATGAGGTGCACTCGGGGGAGGGGGTGGAATTGGGCGGGAAGAGGCAGGGCTGGGGTGGGGTCTTGGGAGAAGGGGTGGAGTGGGGGGGGGGCTGAGGAAGAGCTGGGGGTCGAGCACCCCCGGCACTTTTGAAAGTCAGCACCTGCGTTGGCACCTTTTACTAATGAGAAAAAATATCATCTGTTGGGTCCTCTTGCACTGGAATCTAGTCAGCCAACATGGATCTTAGTACTGAATACACTGCTTCCTTTTGGTGGGCTCTCTGGACTTGACATATCACTAATGTATCAGTTCAGTGCCACTTGGAAAAATTAAGACAGTCCTTTGAATGTTGGATACACATACATTTAGCTACTTAATAATGACACTTGTAAGCATTCAGCGCCTTTCATCTGAGCTCCTGAAACCACTCCACCAGCTTTAAGGGCCAAATCCCACAGACCTTGTTCAGGTAAGACCCGTACAGTGAAATTCTGGCCCCATTAAGCTCAGTGGGAGTTTTGCCATTGATTTCAATGGGGCCAGGATTTCACCCATAAGATTTGGGATGTACACCATAGAAAGACCAGTACGTCCCTCGGCCTGCGCCGCTTCCGGCAGCTCCCATTGGCCTGGAGCAGCGAACCGCGGCCACTGGGAGGTAAACAAACCGGCCCGGCCAGGGGCTTTCCCTGCACAAGCGGTGGAACAAGTTTGGGAACCACTGGTCTATGGCCCTGATTAAGGAAAGCACTTAAGCATATGTTTAACTTTAAGGCCATGTTTAAGTCCCATGTAAGTTAAATGTTTAAGTTCTTTTCTGGATCAGAGCCCATAAGAGGTAATTAATCTATAATACTAGCCTTGGAAGCAGTTCACTTTAGGACCATTCCAGCACTGATATCATTCAGGATGATAGCAACAGCTGTAATAAAAATCAAGCAACCATCCCACAAATCTCTAGACTTCTCTGTACTCATAGGAACCAATGGTGTAGAAACTGCATCTGCCCCACTGAAGGCATAATTACCACAAATTGAAAATAACAACATTCCCTTTGCACATTGTTTCAACCTCAATAGTTGCTCAAACACCAAAGATTGAAATCAAGAGTCTTAGATGAGAAATTTAGATATAATTGAGTGTGAAGCATCTCATCTGAGGCAAATTGTTTCATTTAAATATATACAAGTGTAAGAGTAAAAGATGTTTTGAATTGCAAAATCTAATCACCGAAAGTGTATGTGAAATTAGTTACATTTTGCAAAACACACAGCAAAAGCCTTTTTTTATTAAAGAACATTACCTCTCTTGTGAATTTTTTTTTTATTCTATGGTATATAAATCACATTCAGTCCAAATGTAAATGTATTAAAGGAAGCATGTCTGTAGCTCCATAGCCAGTAAAAGCTCAAGTAGTCTTTTCCTTTACTGAATAGCCAATTAGAGCAATCAGATTTATCCTTGAAAAAAAGACGCAGGAAAGACAAAAGGAGGAACACAAGTTAAAACAGATGCATCTAAATCAGGGGTAGGCAATCTATGGCACGCGTGCTGAAGGTGGCACGCGAGCTGATTTTCAGTGGCATTCACACTGCCCGCGTCCTGGCCACCGCTCTGGGGGGCTCTGCATTTTAATTTAATTTTAAATGAAGCTTCTTAAGCATTTTAAAAACCTTATTTACTTTACATACAACAATAGTTTAGTTATATATTATAGACTTATAGAAAGAGACCTTCTAAAAACGTTAAAATGTATTACCAGCACGCAAAACCTTAAATCGGAGTGAATAAATGAAGACTCGGCACACCACTTCTGAAAGGTTGCTGACCCCTGATCTAAATCCTGGAGGTCAGAGCAGCTGAATAAGTTGTGTTCACCGGTTGGATTTAGTTCAGTAGCTCTCAGAACTTCTCCATTCACATAAGCAAGGAAGGAGAATGGACCAATGGATAACAAAGATGACTAGTAATCAGGAGTCCTGATTCTGGATACACTCATGCACATGACCACAAAGTGGACTGAACTATCCACTTAGAGGGGCACAGTAGTCTATGTATTAAACGGTAGCTCTATGCGATCCTTGTATTATCCACAACTGGATGGTGGAATAACTTTGCAATTATTTCATTTTATAATTTATGGTGCATCAGTTAATGGGCCAAATTATTATTTTTAGATTTTTATTAATAATTAAATGTACATTTATTATTTATTTAGTAATATGGCCCTATCCTGCCTTCAGTTTTTATGGAGAACATCAGTTCAAATGGGGAATGTTGTGCCTGTATCAATGACACCATATGGCTCATTCCGCTTTGGGTTGAGTTGGCCTTAGTCCTTGTTACTGAAAATTTACCAGAAATGGCTAAGCACTTAGACTCTGCTACTGACACCGCTGGGTTCTCCAAAGATATATATTAATACTGAGCAATGGTTCTCAAACTACTGGACACTCCACCCTGGGGGGTGGGGACATGCACCAAGGGAGGTGCCAGTTGCCTGTCTTTTGGCCAGGAGTATAGTGCTGCTGCTGCCTACCAGAGCACAGCCGAGCCCCTCTGCCCTAATATTGTGGGAGCACCACCTCACCCCAGATTAGTCTGTCACCAGGCAACAATAGCCCACAGCATTGCTTCCTCCCTTGAAAAACCTTCCCCAGGCCTGTGGGCTCCATTCAGAGCTCAGATTACCATGGCTGGGGCCATCCAGGCCATGTGGTGCAGCTGCCGGCAGGGAAGCGCCGCTCGCTGGCCGGCATTGGTGTGTGCAGGCAGCATGGCCGTGTGAGCAGCACCATGGGGGTCTCTGCACTAGTACAGCCTGTGGCTCCTCACCACTAAGTTCATGTCACTGCTGCAGGAGGCCATGGATGACGTGCTGGACCTGATAGCAGAGTGCGTGTGCAGGAGTCAGACCGGAATCTGCCAAGGGAGGGGGTGGTCAGATCTGCAGGAGACAATGGGGGATTTCAACTATCCCCATATTGGCTGGGTACATGTCACCTCAGGACGGGATGCAGAAATAAAGTTTCTTGACACCTTAAATGACTGCTTCTTGGAGCAGCTAGTCCTGGAACCCACAAGGGGAGAGGCAATTCTTGGATTTAGTCCTAAGTGCATCACAGGATCTGGTCCAAGAGATGAATATCACTGGACCACTTGGTAATAGTCACTATAATATAATTAAATTTAACATCCGTATGGCAGGGAAAACACCGCAGCGGCCCAACACTGTAACATTTAATTTCAGAAAGGGGGAGTACACAAAAATGAGGTAGTTAGTTAAATAGAAATTAAAAGGTACAGTGCCAAAAGTGAAATCCCTGAAAGCTGCATGGAAACTTCTTAAAGACACAATAATAGAGACTCAACTTAAACCTATCCCCAAAATTAAAAAACACAGTAAGAGAACCAAAAAAGTGCCACTGTGGCTAAATAACAAAGTAAAAGCAGCAGTGAGAGACAAAAAGGCATCTTTTAAAAAGTGGAAGTTAAATCCTAGTGAGGAAAATAGAAAGGAGCATAAACTCTGGCAAATGAAGTGTAAAAATATAATTAGGAAGGCCAAAAAAGAATTTGAAGAACAGTTAGCCAAAGACTCAAAAATTAATAGCAAAAAAATGTTTAAGGTCAAAAATAGCAGGACACCTGCTAAACAGCCAGTGGGGCCACCGGACGATCGAAATGCTAAAGGAGCACTCCAGGCCATTGCGGATAAACTATTCAACATAGTCATAAATTATCTGGAAAAGGCGGTAAACAGTGAGGTGGCAAAATTTGCAAATGATACAAAACTACTCAAGATAGTTAAGTCCCAGGCAGACTGCGAAGAGCTATAAAAGGATCTCACAAAACTGGGTGACTGGGCAACAAAATGGCAGATGAAATTAAATGTTGATAAATGTAAAGTAATGCACATTGAAAAACCTAATCCCAACTATACATACAAAATGATGGGGTCTAATTTAGCTGTTACCACTCAAGAAAGAGACCTTGGAGTCATTGTGGATAGTTCTCTGAAAACATCCACTCAATGTGCAGCGGCAGTCAAAAAAGCTAATAGAATGTTGGGAATTATTAAGAAAGGGATAAATAATAAAACAGAAAATATCATATTGCCTCTATATAAATCCATGATACGCCCATATCATGAATACTGCGTACAGATGTGGTCATCCCATCTCAAAAAAAGATATATTGGAATTGGAAAAGGTTCAGAAAAGGACAACAAAAATGATAAGGGGTATGGAACAGCTGCCGTATGAGGAGAGATTAATAAGACTGGGACTTTTCAGCTTGGAAAAGAGACGACTAAGGGGGGATATGATAGAGGTCTATGAAATCATGAGTGCTGTGGAGAAAGTAAATAAGGAAGTGTTATTTACTCCTTCTCATAACACAAGAACTAGGGGTCACCAAATGAAATTAATAGGCAGCAGGTTTAAAACAAACAAAAGGAAGTATTTCTTCACACAACACACAGTCCACCTGTGGAACTCCTTGCCAGAGGATGTTGTGAAGCCCAGGACTATAACAGGGTTCAAGAAAGAGATAGATAAGTTCATGGAGGATAGGTGCATCAATGGCTCTTAGCCAGGATGGGCAAGGATGGTGTCCCTAGCCTCTGTTTGCCAGAAGCTGGGAACGAGTGACAGGGCATGGATCACTTGATGATTACCTGTTCTGTTCATTCTCTCTGGGGCACCTGGCATTGGCCAGTGTTGGAAGACAGGATACTGGGCTAGATGGAACCAATATGGCCATTCTTATGTTCTTATGTAAAAAGAGAAATTAAATGCAGAGCCTTTATTTCCAAGGACTAATTGGAAGGAATGTGTTATGGGAAGCAAATTACTGGGACGTTTGCAGATATGACAGAGACAAATAAAATATGGTGAGGAAAGTCCTTGAAATCTCTGGGCACTTCCCAGCCAACTGGTAAGGGATGGTTCAGACTGGTTTTAACAACAGCAGAGAACTAAAACCGAGCAATGTCAGATAAGTTGGCTTGTTTATTATAAGGTATAAAAGGGGGGAAAATAGGTGGGACCACTTGCTAGTGCCTGTCTGTCCAACTGGAGCCAACCAGCATGGGTTTGAGCATGCCAGGCCTAGTCCTGTTGTAAGTATCTGATAAATACTTATTAATGGTAGCTGTTATATAGATATAGGTTAGGTTTGGCTAAGCTTAGACTGCATATTCGGAGTAATTATATAAAGGCCAATTGGTCTTTGGATTAATAAAGAAATCTATATCTAAATTCTGGTGTTGAACATTCAAATAAAGATCCCAACAGGTCTGTACTGGTCTGTTACTATTTGTAAGGCTTTTTGTGTAGCCCTGTTTATTTCAGGGATTGGTTGGCCATTTTTTGAGCACTCAAGAGGTCTCTTGCCAACTTTTCCAGAGCCTGAACGGATTGTAAGTGCCTTACCCTTAGAGGTGCACTTGTGGAGAGGTTATGGGTCTATTTCTGGAGTGGGCGGGCGAGGATCTGTGGCCTGCAATGTGCAGGAGGTCAGACTAGATGATCATGATGGTCCCTTCTGGCCTTAACCTCTATGAATCTCAGAGAGATTTCTGAGTGAGGGGCAGATAGGAAACAAGCTCCCTCCTCCCATTGATAAGGGCTGGTGAATCCTGACACAAATTGTAATTGTTTGATGTTATGATTTCCTAAAATGCTTGTGCAGTTTTAATTCAGCTGCTGCGACTTGTACTCGTTTGGAACAGAACTGTGAGATCGCACAAAATTAATACTTTGACACCCATGCTGTTACTGTAACTATATCAAAGCCCTTCTACTTTATTACTCCTATTCTTGCAAAGTATAGGATTTTCAGTTCTTTGTGTTGTCTTAGTAAACTATGGAGAAGCACAGTTGGTTTTTTTTTTTTTTATTAGCTTGGGAAGGGTCACTGTGTCAAAGTTTGAGAACTCCTGATATAAAATGATGCTGTGTTATCATATACTGCAAATACTGAACGAATAAAAGGTAAAGTGTTCTGCACAGACGTAGAATATTCCTTAATTGTCCATTACAAGGACTCCAGCATCTTCCTCTGAAGCCTCTGGTACTAGCCAATGCCCAAACCAAGATACTGCACAAGGGGGTGGCTGGTTTGATCCTGGGTGACACTTCTTTTATGTTTGCATGATGATAAATATAATTTCTATAAACAGCACTTGACTTTCAATGGGGCATAGGCTCCTAAGTGCCTACGTCTCTTTTGGAAACAGGACTTAGCACTTAGAGACTACTGAAAATCAGACCTATTGTCCTTAGCCCCAGGAAAACATGGGTCCACACAGCCACAGAAAAACAAGTGTGCCTGGAAAAGCAGGGTGGACAATGTCAATATTCTGCCACATTCAAATTAGGCTTCAGCCAGGTAAAGCACCTTAAAACCTTAGGTCCTTCCAGCTTTCACCTTAACAAGATCCATATTCCCATGGCTCGCAGAGAAGGAATCCCATTTCACTACTAGGCAGGTTACTCAGGCAGTTTCAGAGCTATCATTTTTGGAACAGTGTATTCCTTGCATGGCATACACTGGGGAAGTTTCATCTTTTCACTGTACCACTGTAGGGGATACAGAAGTCTGACCAAGAAGTCTAAATAAAGGGTATGTCTTCACTGCCCGCCGTATCGGCGGGTAGCAATCGATTTATCCGGGATCGATATATCGCGTCTCATTAAGACGCGATATATCGATCCCCAAACACGCTCACCATCGACTCCGGAACTCCACCAGAGTGAGTGGCGATAGCGGAGGGGGAGCCGCAGCCGTCGATCCTCCGCCATGTGGACCCCAGGTAATTCGATCTTAGATACTTCGACTTCAGCTACGCTATTCGCATAGCTGAAGTTGCGTATCTTAGATCGATCCCCCCCCCCCCCAGTGTAGACCAGCACAGAAGTAACACTATTAAACAGCAGTACTGATACTTTTTAATTCAATAGATTATTTAAAGGCACTTTTGCATCTTCTCTGCAGTTTACCAGGGGAAGGCAGAGCCCATAAAGGTATTTGTGTATCTTCCTACTTTGTTCCACCCTGTTTCTTTCTAAATGCTGTACTTTGATGATCAGACCCCACGAGAATGTCAGCAAAATCTCTAACTTTTTGTTGTACCACGTGAAGCCTTTTTTCTGTACACTATGAAATCTTTTAGAGAAATCTGTGCCTATAAACATAAAATTCTGGCAGTTGCCTCCATAACCCATTACAGTAAAAGATAGCAACAATGTTTTCATTAACCAAAATCAATAGCATACACAACTGCAATTTGTTTCAGCAGCAAAAACATATTGCATTCCAATTGAAGTATGTACGGAAGGTTGTAAGTTCTCTGAAGCCACACAGGTAACCAAAATCGCAGCGGTAAACCAGTCACTTGTATGGAATCAATATAAATATTGAACTTAAAATACTATGTTGAAATCTTTATGGTAAAAATGTATGATTTATTAGCTGCATGAGTAATACAAATCAATATAAGAGCAAGACTTAAACAGACAATGTATTAGTTAAATTTACTGTGTGTACCCTTTGATATGGACAATTTTTGAAACATATGATTATTGCATTGTGGTTCTGACAGTAAAAAGCAATAGTATAATCATTTTTATTTCCTCGGGCAATGGTGGCTGGCTTTTTGGAAGCAACATTTCTTATTTTTGAGCTTGTGATCTGCTCATTTGAGGTTCTTTTGCTTAAAAAAAAACCCTCAGGTTGATTGTTGGTTAGTCTCAGCCAAATGTCAGGGGAGGAAGAGCCTATCTCATAAAACCACTTCCCATAATTCAGCACCATTTAGCAATTTCAGCTTAGCAGAGCAGAATTAATTCACAAGGTAGATGAATTACAGCGCTTCTTACTCTACCAGAAAACGCTCCCACATGATCACAGCTAAGGTTAGTGAAGAGGCACTAAAGAGGCCTGTAATTCATTAGTTTGTACATAAGAGTTTCCAGTTCAATTTCTTCCCCCCCATGAGCGTAAGTATCCAGTGACACCAAAGCTAAAACTTGACATAAAATAGTCTGTAAGTTGTTCTTGATTTTCTGTGGTGCTCAGTTTCTCATTTTGCCTTTCACCGAGTATAGCATTTCATAGACTGGGTCGTATTCTTCATTAAAGTATTGAGTACTCACTGTGGATGCACACATGCGCATGACTATGCAGTGTATTGAGCTTGCACTTGAGAGTGCACAGTAGCTTATTCTCTAAACCATTATCCACAACTGGGTGTTACAATTATTTTGTTTCATAATAAAATATGAACACCCATGGATGTGGTGTCTGGGTGCATCAAGTTATGGGCCACATGTTCTGCAGATGAAAACTGGCAGAGCTGTTAGAATTTGGCCCTACAACCACTTGGACTACACTACAATTTGGCTCTATTTGAACGCCTTGAGCAACAACACTTTCCCTCTTCCTCATTTATCCACCCACACCAGGAAGGATACTAGAAAAATAAAAGCAAGCCTGATTCTAGTTACGTGCGTGTGACTTCAATAAGTTCAATATAACTCCTGAGTTATAGCTGTGAAAGTGAGAACAGATTCAAGCTCAGTGCTTTCACTCCAAGTCCAGTCTGGCAAACGCTTGGCCAAAAAGATGACGTTAAGAGACTCAGGATGAACCAGACAGATGCAGTTAGCAAATTCTAGTCAGGATCACACACCGAATCCAGCCTCAGGAGCACACAACTAAGACCATCTAGAGCAGCTCATCTGATCTCAGCTGTTGCAATGGCACATGAAAGGACAGGAGGTTTCTAATTTAACCAGCTCTCAAATCTACTTTATTACACGGAAAGCTCTCTTTGCTGATGTTTGTCTTCAGTTTCTCTCTTCCCATTAAAAATGTGTATGATTCTGAAATAACAATGTCCATGGACAGGTTATTTTCTTAATGAAAAATGTCATCTTAGTTCATAACAATAGGCTCAGGTAGATAAGAATAAAATAATAAAAGCAGGTCTACAATAATACTGCTTTAGCGAACATTAACAGGCATGACTTGAATTGGATTTCCCCACATTTTTATAAGTCTTTAATTACTTCTTTTGAAAATTCAAGGTAATTGTTTAAAAAAAACAACAACCTTGCACACACTTCTTTTAAAGACTGCCAGAGGGTGCTACTAACCAAACATCTGGGACTAGACTTTCCTCCAGAAACTCTCTATGAAGCCTGAACTTCTTTATCAATTCATTCTTGTTGGATGCAGTTCAACTAACAAATTGTTGTTTTAGTGAAAAATGCCACCGTGAGCTGAAGGGATTTGTACAACCAGCTGTAAATTCTGTTTGGACCCATTTACAACATGAGAATCTGAGTTCTGTTTGTTTCTTTTTTG
Organism: Malaclemys terrapin pileata; assembly: GCF_027887155.1. Lineage (NCBI taxonomy): Eukaryota > Metazoa > Chordata > Testudines > Emydidae > Malaclemys > Malaclemys terrapin. The sequence goes on along the minus strand of NC_071513.1, from coordinate 13,773,886 downwards.
GGCCTGTCTTGTAGCAGGAGGCTTCTGGGTATATGTCTGGCTCTGTTGATTTGTTTCTTTATTTCCTTGTGTGGGTATCGTAGTTTTGAGAATGCTTGGTGAAGATCTTGTAGGTGTTGTACAACCGCATCTGCTTCAACCCTCAGACAGAGACCAACACCTACAAGATCTTCACCAAACCTTCATGCCTCCAGCTTCCATCCCGGACACACCACACGATCCATTGTCTACAGCCAAGCACTGAAATACAACCGTATCTGCTCCAACCCCTCAGACAGAGACCAACACCTACAAAATCTTCACCAAGCATTCTCAAAACTACGATATCCGCATGAGGAAATAAGGAAACAGATCAACAGAGCCAGATGTGTATCCAGAAGCCTCCTACTGCAAGACAAGCCCAAGAAAGAAACCAATAGAACTCCACTGGCCATCACATACAGTCCCCAGCTCTCCAACGTATCATCAGAGATCTACAACCCATCCTGGACAACGATCCCTCACTTTCACAGGGCTTGGGTGGCAGGCCAGTCCTCGCCCACAGACAACCCGCCAACCTGAAGCATATTCTCACCAGTAACCACACACCGCACCATAGTAACTCTAACTCAGGAACCAATCCATGCAACAAACCTCGATGTCAACTCTGCCCACATATCTACACCAGCGACACCATCACAGGACCTAGCCAGATCAGCCACACCATCACCGGTTCATTCACCTGCACGTCCACCAATGTAATATACGCCATCGGGTGCCAGCAGTGCCCCTCTGCTATGTACATCGGCCAAACTGGACAGTCCCTCCGTAAAAGGATAAATGGACACAAATCAGATATTAGGAATGGCAATATACACAAACCTGTAGGAGAACACTTCAACCTCTCTGGCCACACAATAGCAGATTTAAAGGTAGCCATCTTACAGCAAAAAAACTTCAGAACCAGACTTCAAAGAGAAACTGCTGAGCTTCAGTTCATCTGCAAATTTGACACCATCAGCTCAGGATTGAACAAAGACTGTGAATGGCTAGCCAACTACAAAAGCAGTTTCTCCTCCCTTGGTGTTCACACCTCAACTGCTAGAAGAGGGCCTCACCCTCCCTGATTGAACTAACCTCGTTATCTCTAGCCTTACTCACTCTTGCTTGCATATGTATACCTGCCCCTGGAAATTTCCACTACATGCATCCGAAGAAGTGGGTATTCACCCACGAAAGCTCATGCTCCTATACATCTGTTAGTCTATAAGGTGCCACAGGACTCTTTGCTGCTTTTACAAATCCAGCCTAACACGGCTACCCCTTTGATACTAAGAACTTGTAAAGAACACAAGGCCATTCATATCACAACACCACAGCTGAAATAATGCTAAACACCCTACCTCAAGCTTCCTGGGCCCAAAGATGATCCTATTGCCATGCCTACTATACCAAAACCATTAGTCTGGGAAAAAGGAAATTACACTATTTCAGAAACCTGCATTGATGCCTTGACTAATCCTGACAGACACAAAGAAATCTAGAGTCTACAGCTTCCCCCTCCGGCTCCAATTCATCCTTTTTTGTGATGTAGCAATATGCTACATCACATCACCCACTGATCTTGGTCTTCTATAATATATGGGCATAATGAAGCGAGTCAAAAACAATCAAAGCTTTAACTCGTTTCCACATGGCTTCACATAACATTTTCCACCTTCTTCATCTACTGTATCCCCATCCTGGGAGATTCTAATTTACACAGCCAAGTTCTGAAGCGTGCAGCTCATCTTGAACACTTAATAAGCATTGATAAAGACTAGGCTTGAAGTGTACTGCCAACAGATCTGTAGAGATTTTCAAGCCACATTTTCTGCATGTGTCTAATGACAATTATCACATGTTAATGTATTACCCATGAAAGCCAACTGCAATACTGGGTCATTCATAAAAACCACAGATACGTTGTTTTTCAATGCGGCTGTTCACTGCAATATAATTATCAGCAGTGGCTCCCAATCATCAACAGTCTGAATTTACATGCTACTGTACATGGGCAATCAAAGTCAAGTTACAGAGATTTCACTTTGTTTCTACCCCACATCAGTTTAAGTAAGGAAGTATAATCTAGTGGTTGGAGAAAATCCTGGGATTAAAGATTCTAGCTTTCTAATCCTGGCTTTGCCCTTGATTTGCTGCGTTACCTTGGGCAAGTCACTTAACCTCTCTGCACCCCTGTATCCCCATCTATTATTGTCACAGACTGTTGTGAGATGTAGACCGACATCTTAAAAAATGGCCTCCAACACGGCAGGGAAATATCTGCACCAGCAAGATCAGATAATCAGGCATCTAAATGGGTGAAATAGTAGAGCACAAGTAATTGCTCCTGCAAGTTTGTGCTTACACTTAATTATTGTCACAGAACTGCACCTACACCACTGGGGCAGATAAAGACCATAGTTTTTAGCCAGGTCTCAACGATTTTATATGCTTTGAGATTCTCAGATAAGGGACTTTGTCAGTGCAGATATATTATGATTGCTGTGTAAAAAACACAGATGAGAACATCAGCAAGGTAAAGTCACAGAGCCTGATTCTGCACTGCCCTACACATTGTGTCCTCATGTACACCAGGGAAAAGTGTGTATTTAGTAAACACCCGCTTTACACTCACTTTTCACGGGCGAAGTGATGACACAAGGCAGAGGAGAACCAGGCCCATACTGTAGCTTAATGCAGTGGGTGGGTAATATGCTATAAATTGGGAGAGGGGTGTATTATCTTCTTGACATGAGCACAAGAGCCCAGATTCAAATCTCAGTTACGCCTGAAGTAATTTTGCTTAGTAAGTGAAGTGCCTCTCTATTTGCACTGATAAATAAACAGATTCTGGCCAGAGATTCCATTCAAACTAATGGAGTTACATGAATTATTGTAGGAGTCTCAATAATTCTAGTTTGCAAAACAGTAGCTGATCAACATTACCCTTACAACTTAGTAATATTCTCGTTGATCAAAAAGAATCGTGATTCTGCAAATCCATAAACATTGTGCAGGGTTGACTCAGATTTTGTACTGTGATAAAACTAAGTCACCTTTTTTGAAACTTACCCATCAGTGCCAAAGATGACTCCAAGAAAGGTAACAAAAGAGAACTGCAAACAAAAGAATATAATTGTCCACCCAATTATACCTGGTTGAATGTACATGAAATTTGTGCAGAGGGTCTAATTTCACTATTTTCACTACTACATTAAACTAACAAAAACCCAGAAGAACCACTTTACAGAAGCAAATGGATAATCACAAAGTATAAGCTGCCTTAACTATTCTGTCTGCAGTCTTGGGACCATGCTTCATTGCCTTTGAACAAATAATTTCATATACATGTCATGCCTTCTTCATGATGAAAAAAATGATTTCCATCTTGATACTCAGACAAGCAAAATGGGTAGATTGGGCTTAGAATGCTAAGCACCGTTATCATGCTGGCCAGGGCAATGTTTGGTACATAAACGTGACAGAGTAGTCTGTTCTAGGGTAGAAATCACAGAAGAAAAAAACCACGCACTCTCTCTCTCTCTCGGGGCTAGATTGTGACTTAAATTGAAGCAGGTGAGTCGTTCCAATGAGGTCAATGGGCACAAGACTCCAGGAGAACTTGGCAGGATGCATTGGGGGATCTTGCAATCCTGTGAGTGGCCTAGAAATGCTGCTGATTAGAGCTGGTGGAATTTTTTTTCCACCTAAACCATTTCTCAGATCCAGAATGGAATTTCTGGTGGGGAGAAAGCAAGAGAAGTTAGCCTAGTGGCGAGGGCCATTCACTTGGGATGTGGGAGACCCACATTCAAGTCCCTGCTCTGGCTCAGTCTCTCTCATCAGCCCAATAAATATTTAATTATTTGTACAAAGCGGAATGGCTCCAACAGGAGAGATTGAGAGACCCCCGGGTAGACCTGAATCAAGCAGAGAAGGGCTTGAAAGTGGGTCTCCCACATCCCAGGAGAGTTCCCCAGCTACTGGCTATTCTAGGGTCTCTCCCTCTCTCTCATTTTTTGTGAAAAGCTTTGAGAGGTCTTGTTTTCATTCCTCGTTGGAGTGAAACCTCGACATGTCTCATGAAATGGAATCGCTGGTTTTCAGCCAGCTCAACGGTCAAGATATATTTTCAGTGAGCTGAAAAGTAAAAAAAAAAAAAAAAGCCAACAAAACATTCAGTTTCATTCGAGCTTTTAAAAACTTTAATTTTTCAATGAAATTCAAGTACATTTCTCCATGAAAAGCTGTTTCTAATTGAAAAATCCCTGTGTCTCATTCTGAAAATGTCAACTTAAAATGTTTTTTATTGTTCAGGAGGGAAGGTCTGACAGAAACAATTCAGCAAATTCAACATGACTTTACGAAATGGTTTGGTCGACCCTAATCTGCATTTTTCATCGACAAAAGTTTCAGCCAAAAAAATGTTACCCAGCTCTAGTTATAGTAACAGAAGCAGGAGAGCTGCTGGACAACGGCTCCCAAACATTGCTCCCAGTGGGGAGGTCAGGTTCATGCCCTAGCTCTTTATCTGATCCACTGCACGAAACCCACTTTGGCCTCAATTTATCCTCAGAGAGCCAAATACTGTGAGGGTTTTTAAAGGAACCCTCATTTGGGCATCTAAATCCATATTTAGGTATGAAAGTGGCTGTTTTATAGGCTAAAGTGCCTATCTGAGCACCCAGACAATGTACCAAAGCACTCATATTCGAAAATTGCCCTTTCCCCTACCAAAATTATACAAACTATAGATGATATAGATACAAACTTGCTGCAGAAAGCAAGATACTGTCTCTCCCATCTGAGGCTCTCCACCCCTTTCTTTGGTTTGTATCTTACCATCCGTTTTTAATCAGAAATCCCCATTGAAAACAATGAGTTCTGCCAAAAAAAAAAATCTATTATTGGACCACGGTCTGTTCGTGGAAGGGAAATGTTTTTGAGCTACACAGAGCTCTTCTTCAGGTCCAATATGAAGAAGAGCTCTGCGAAGCTTGAAAGCCTGTCTCTTCTACCAACAGAAGTTGGTCCAATAAAAGATATTACCTCACCCACTTTTTGTCTCATATCCTGAGACCACCACAGCTACAACACTATTGAAAAAAAAATCAATGGCACATTATGGTACTTTAATAAAGCTCATCATTAGTAGGTATTTTAGGACAGCAGGAGACTAATGTAAAGAGGAGAGCTGTGTTAAGCAGCCTTCTTTCAAACCAGGCTTAGACTTCCTGAATGAGAGTGACAGGGGAACGTAATCATCTTAGTTTAAATTCCATGATAGCGCCTTATATTGTAAAATATAGGATGTCTTGATTACTCTGCTAAATAACCATAGACTTTACCATTAACCCCCCCCCATATGCCCTCCCCCCCCACCCCCGCCCCAAAAACAATTCAGCATGTTGGCCTCAATTTCTGTGTTGAGTTTCCATGAATCATTAATCTAAAGTGACAATTTAACTAAATATGGTAGCTCTCATTTAAACAGCCAGCAGGAAAGGTGAAACGGTCAGTCTGTTGCTTCAATGTTTGTAAAATGGATAATAGAGCTCAAAGAATAGACATATAATATTTCCTGTCCATCAGTCTAATGCTTTCATTTTACTGTGTTATCTGCCATCTAAAAACTACTTGTTTACCCAGGCGCTCTTATCTTCTCTCGGTGTGAAACTTCTCTGCAATAACTAAAATGCCTGGTGGTTTTTGTGCATCCAGATTGTTTTGATTTCAAATACACTCAAGATTGCATTTTGGTTGCTTTTCTGAATGCTTATATTTCATATTATGCTACAGCATCAAACATGCTACTATTTCTGCATTTTTTTCCTTTTGCTAAACTTAGGGTACGTCTACACTACCCGCTGGATTGGCGGGTAGAGATTGATCTATCGGGGATCGTTTTATGCGTGTAGTGTAGACGCGATAAATCGATCCCCGATCGCTCTCCCGTCGACTGCTGAACTCCAGCTCGGCGAGAGGTGGAAGCAAAGTCGACGAGGGAGTGGCGGCCATCAATCCCACGCCGCGAGGACACGAAGTAAGTGATTCTAAGTCGATCTAAGATACGTCGACTTCAGCTACGCTATTCTCGTAGCTGAAGTTGCGTATCTTAGATCGATCCCCCAACCCCAGTGTAGACCAGGCCTAAGATAAATATAAATATCTTTAAAAAACATGAATTTCTGAGAATTTTTCAGGAGATCTTCACTGATGATCAGATGTAAGTGGAGATGCAGCCTTCCAGTTAAAGTGACACTTAAATTAAGGTTCCCATATTTCAAGTTCCCAAACAGAGGACACTGCCTGGGGAAAGCAGGGGACTAGAGAGAGGGTACAGTTTCTACTGTACAATTTCTTTCTACTTTGAATAACTAACATTTATAAATAACAAGTGTAATGGCCTCGAAAATAAATGTAAATCAAATTTAAATGTACCTTTTTACATGCAGTCAGTCCTCTCCTACTGCACTTCTTCCTGTTATGCCCATACATATTTCTCTGTAGATCAGTGGTTCTCAAACTAGGGCCGCCGCTTGTTGAGGGAAAGCCCCTGGCAGGCCGGGCTGGTTTGTTTACCTGCCGTGTCTGCGGGTTCGGCCAATCGCGGCTCCCATTAGCCACAGTTTGCCGCTCCAGGCCAATGGGGACTGCAGGAAGCGGCACGGGGCCGAGGGACGTGCTGGCCGCCCTTCCCGCAGCCCCCATTGGCCTGGAGCAGCAAACCGCGGCCAGTGGGAGCCGCGATTAGCCGAACCCGCAGATGCGGCAGGTAAACAAACCAGCCCGGCCCGCCCGGGGCTTTCCCTCAACAAGCGGCGGCCCTAGTTTGAGAACCACTGCTGTAGAGCATATCTTTCTCAGCAGTGGTTGATTGTTCATGAAGTAACCATGAAAGTCTTTACAACATGTGTGGCTGAAGTTGTACTGTACATGCAGGATCCATTTCAGCGACTCAACAGTCAATACCCTGCCAACCTTACTTCTGTGCTGCTGCTAGCGGCGGCACTGCCTTCAGAGCTGGGCCCCTGGCCAGCAGCCACCACTCTCCAGCCATCCAGCTCTGACGGCAGCTGCGCTGCCAGCAGCAGCGCAGAAGTAAGGAGGCCAAACCAGTAAACATGCACGCCACTATTAGGGTACACCGGGAATTGCTGTTCTACCAGAATTAATGTAGGAAAAAGGAAAAGCAGAACATTTGTTCATATTTCAAAAATCCACCCAGACAGAGATCAGAGGACCAAAAAAGAGGTCATGTCCAGGAAAACCCAAACATATGGTGACCCTAAAATGAACTGTTTTGTTGCAGGGAGATCGCCTCAAAAATATCCATGCTGCTATTCCCTGCATTTGTATGTGCAATAACACCGAATGGGAACCAGGAAGTGAGGTGAAACAATAATCTGTAATAACAGCAGACAAACATTTATTTAAAAAAAGACAGTGGAAAGTTAAGCATAAGCTAAGTTGGGTGCTGGAAAACTCCCCAAAAGAAAAGAAAGAAAATAGGAAGCTAATTCTTGTACTCTTATTCTACTGACGAGACAGGTTTTAGTAAGATTTTTTTCTCCATTCACAGAACCTCATAAAATATTTAGATTAACTTAAAACTTCAGCTGACAAACACAGTTTTGGCAGTAAGAGAGGATTCAGTTTGGTAAAGCAATGCTGGAAGTAAATGGAAAAAGTTCCTCAGCTGGTAAAACCTACCTTCTTTGCATGAACCTATGAATATAATTTTGCTTTTTTCATTCACATGCAAATGCGTTATTTCAAGTGCCCAAAACATGTACAAAGGAAGAAATTAAAACATTATATTGTCTAATACTAGGGTTTTTACATGCCAAGCAAATTTCCGTGCTAAGCTTTTGTTACAGGTTCTGTATAATATGACAGCTGTTTCTATTCAGATGGTATTTTAAAGGAAACGTTTTCTGTAATTTCAGCTAAATCATATTCAAACTAGCAATACTCCATTTTAAAGTACCATTGAGAAAATGCAAACTGTTTCTACAATGAAGCTAACATTTACTATTCTAATCTAATGCAAATGCTCGTTAGAATCAACAAGAATATACTAGTGCTGTGTCAGTATCTCTTGTGCTCCTTAAGATTATTTCACATCTAATGCAGCCACAGACAAAATTCACCCAAAGATGTATTAAATACTAGATTAAAATGTGTTGCTATTTATTATTTCTATTATGGTATCACCTGAGAACCCCAAAGGGGGATTGGATTCCATTGTTTAAAACAAACACACACAAAAACAGTCTCTGCCTGAGACCTTGCAATCTAGAATATAAATTAAAATTACAAGTCCATTATTGTAATTCCTAAATGGGCAAAACCTTAATTGAAATCGATGGGAGATTTTCCCTACATAAGGGCTGCAAAATAAGGTTCAAATTTTCCAGCATCAGAATATTATAAAGCTTTTTATATCACATCACAGAGCACAAATTTTGGCCTGAGTAAGAAAAAAATGTTTCATTTGTGCTTTATTCCCAAACAAATTCAATTCCCTTTCACTGAGCAACAGAAGAGAGCGATCCATGACAATAAGGTAAAAGGATTGTTTATGTGCTGATGAAGGGTGCTCATTCGTACGAGGGAAGGAGATAATGCAAAGATCATTTCAACTTGTCTGAATTTCCTCTAGCAATATCTCCAATGGTGCCAATGGGACACAAAAAAAGGAAGAAGTTGGTGAATAGACAATAGTGGGAGGTTATTTCAGTTGCTGAGGGATGAGCCATGTGGTAATAAGAAAAAGTCAGCCATTTAGGTGGCCATGGGAGAATTGTTTGTTTTGCGGGCAGAGATCAAGACAAAAGTGTGAAAAAAATAGTAAAACTGAGAAAAGCACCTGGTGCTGCCAGCTGGAACAGCTGAGCAAATAAAACAGGTTAGTGATTATGCAGATGGAACCCTCCATAAATCTGGCCAGACATATGGAAAACAGGAGAATGAAGATGGCTACAAAACCAGATCATGCTTTCTCCTATCCTTGGGGGAAGCAGAGGCACCTGAGAGCAACTACAAGTATTATTCACATAAGACTCTTGTGCTATTATATCTCAGTTGCATCAAGGAGATGATAATGACAACGATGAGGACGATGGAAGCAGTAAAAATGGTCATAGCAGATTTACAGTTTCTATAGATAAGAAAGTCAAAACTCAGGATTTAAATCCAAGACTATTTAAAGAAAATATAGGCTTCCATGCTGACAGTAATGCCTCCAGCTACTTTGCAATCATCCTGGTTGCTCTCAATGTTCTCTGGGTTCTAACTTGACAAAGTACTGGGAGCCAAAGTTGTGTAGAGCAAGTGAATACTGACCTATTAGTGATGGAGAGACCTCCAAAAGCATTGCAGATTCAGTTCAGCTAAGCCGCCGTATGGTTCTGACCTCGTCCCTCCCAAGGACTTATCTCAAACAGACAGCTCACTGTTGCCCTTTTCCCCCTCCTGCTTGAGTGGCAGCATGTGATAATGTAACCCCTGCTGGTACCCTTGGCCTCATATTGTGGGTTCCTGCAGTTTGTTCATCACTCAATAACACATAATTTATTCATCTCAAGATGCATCATTGGAGCTGCAGAAGATGAGTGGTGAGCAGAGCTGGGTGCATGAATCACCAGCAAGTCCACAAAAACTATATCATCACTTGATCTGACCTGTTTCGTTTACTTTTCTGCAAACACCACCAGCCTTATTTTGTTCTCACACATGTTTGGGGAGAATGTTCTGTTCCTGTGAAGGCAAGGTCTTGCACTTCAGTGCAAACACCCATCCGCATGCCAATGAGCACATCTGCACTCAGATACTTGGTAATCCTATATCTTCTGGTTGTGTGTGTCTGGGAGCCAGAGTGATATTGGAAGGGTGAGACTAGGACAGTGCTTTAAAGTCCTTAGCTTTATCCAAAAGCAAACAAGAAATACAAACTCAGTATGTAGCTGTGGCTGTGGTATACCTAGACTTTAGTAAGGCATTTGATACGGTCTCGCATGATATTCTTATCGATAAACTAGGCAAATACAATTTAGATGGGGCTACTATAAGGTGGGTGCATAACTGGCTGGATAACCGTACTCTGAGAGTTGTTATTAATGGTTCCCAATCCTGCTGGAAAGGCATAACGAGTGGGGTACCGCAGGGGTCTGTTTTGGGACCGGCTCTGTTCAATATCTTCATCAACGACTTAGATACTGGCATAGAAAGTACGCTTATTAAGTTTGCGGATGATACCAAACTGGGAGGGATTGCAACTGCTTTGGAGGACAGGGTCATAATTCAAAATAATCTGGACAAATTGGAGAAATGGTCTGAGTTAAACAGGATGAAGTTTAACAAAGACAAATGCAAAGTGCTCCACTTAGGAAGAAAAAATCAGTTTCACACATACAGAATGGGAAGAGACTGTCTAGGAAGGAGTACGGCAGAAAGGGATCTAGGGGTTATAGTGGACCACAAGCTAAATATGAGTCAACAGTGTGATGCTGTTGCAAAAAAAGCAAACATGATTCTGGGATGTATTAACAGGTGTGTTGTGAGCAAGACACGAGAAGTCATTCTTCCGCTCTACTCTGCTCTGGTTAGGCCTCAGCTGGAGTATTGTGTCCAGTTCTGGGCACCACATTTCAAAAAAGATGTGGAGAAATTGGAAAGGGTCCAGAGAAGAGCAACAAGAATGATTAAAGGTCTTGAGAACATGACCTATGAAGGAAGGCTGAAAGAATTGGGTTTGTTTAGTTTGGAAAAGAGAAGACTGAGAGGGGACATGATAGCAGTTTTCAGGTATTTAAAAGGGTGTCATAAGGAGGAGGGAGAAAACTTGTTCACCTTAGCCTCTAAGGATAGAACCAGAAGCAATGGGTTTAAACTGCAGCAAGGGAGGTCTAGGTTGGACATTAGGAAAAAGTTCCTAACTGTGAGGGTGGTTAAACACTGGAATAAATTGCCTAGGGAGCTTGTGGAATCACCATCTCTGGAGATATTTAAGAGTAGGTTAGATAAATGTCTATCAGGGATGGTCTAGACAGTATTTGGTCCTGCCATGCGGGCAGGGGATTGGACTCGATGACCTCTCAAGGTCCCTTCCAGTCCTAGAATCTATGAATCTATGAAAAGGGAGGGAGAGACAGGGGGATTAGAGGATCCTTTTGCTGGAAACACTTTGCACATGTTTGATGTCCCCAAAGTGGAGGTGGATGGGTGCTAGAGAAGCAGAACTGCAGAGTCAGGTGCCTGGCTGCCAAGTGCATTGACACCAGTGCGATATAAAAAAACAAGCTAGAGAAACAGAGATGATTATAAGAAGGGACTTGCAGCCACACACTGGCTGTGCTCAGAGGTGTAGATGAAGGGCCGGCTCTAGGCACCAGCAAAGCAAGCAGTTGCTTGGGGCGGCAAATTTGCAGGGGCGCAAGAATCCAGCATGGGAGCTGAGAACCAACAGGAGGCCCTGGGAGCTGTAGTTCCTTGGTTAGCTCCCTGCCTATAGAGCCAGCCCTGGAGCAGGGAAAGAACTACATTTCCCAGCATTCCCTTGGCTGCAATTAACAGGAAAGGGAGGGGGAAGGAGTGTGGAACTGAAACCTCATGCTACAGCTTGTTGTGAATGATAGGGACCTAGCCAGCTCTAGGTTTTGTGCTGCCCACCACCCCAGCCCTGGGCTCCCCCAACTCTCCCATGTTGCCCCAGCCCTGGACTCTCCCCTGCCCACACCTCCTTCTGCCCCAGCTCTGGCCCCCACCCGCACCCCCCTGCTGCTCCAGCCCTGGGCTCTTCTCCCCCCCCACACACCCACACCTCCTGCCACCCCAGCCCTGGGCTCTCCCCCCACCTGCATCTCCTGCCATCCCAGCCCCGGGCTCTTCTTCCCCCCCACACACCTGAACCCTCTGCCGCCCCAGCTCTGCCCCCCCCCCCCGCACCTTCTGCCATCCCAGCCCTGGGCTCCCTCCCCCCCCCCCGCACCTCCTGCCACCCCAGCCCTGGGCTCTCCCCCAAAGAAAGAATTGGGTGGACTAAGTGGACAGTGCACCTCTCTATCTGAAGCCTAGCAAGGGAGGTATGTGGATCCCACTAGCATTTAAAATGAAAAGTAAGGGAGGGGAGGCTCTGGACCTGGGCAGCTTTAGATACAGTACCAGGCATGTAGGAGGATTTACACTTCTGTGCCATGGAAGCAGAAATTGACTTTTCCTTTCCAGATTTAGCTAATATTCAGAAAGGGAATCTAGCACCTGCCTTCCAGATTTGAACACCAAAATTCAGGAGTGCTCAAGCTCAATTTGGGCAGTTGTTACTTAATTTCTCCCAAATCAAATATACTAATCCACTGTAACTTGCTGTAGAAAAAGTAGAATAAATTGAGCAAGAAATGCTTCCCAGTGGTTATTAGGACTGGAATTGCTATTTTCAACAGCCATTGCCTTTTGGTTTTATTTGTTTAAAAGGAAGACAGTGATATTGCATTGGCAAATTCCCCATAGAAAGAAAGAGTGGAACAAAAGAATAATAAAGGCACCTCAACTTTTCCTCATTTATGTAGGACAGTCTGATAATATGCATCCAGATATCCTTCAATCACACAAGCTGAAAATTGTTCCACTTTACTGCAGTTCTGTAACATATGGGAACCAATCCTGTCTGTGTTCTGTGCACATCTAAAATTCCTGCTGAATGACCTGCCCTGGGAGCGAGTTACCAGTGACCCAGGGCTGCGGCGGTAGGAGGGTGCAGTTGGAGGCGAGGGGGGCAGCCACAAATGTTTTGCTTGGGGCAGCAAAAAACCTAGAGCCGGCCCTGTGTAGATGTGATCCTGAGGCGAGAAAGGGAGGTGGGCTGGAGAGAGGAGCTGCAGAGCCACTCCTGTGAAAAGACAAAGTTGCAATATGAGGGAATGGCTGAATCCCTGGATCTGTAAGCTCTTTAGTGGCATGTCACTAGTTGAGGATCAAGAATATAACGGGGAAGGGTGCATCGCATTCTAAGGCATGTAGAGGCAATTAAAGAACAGTAACATATCCATGGGCTGTCACTTAACATGTTAGGTCAAAAATTGTTGTGAAATATTCTTCAGAACCCCAGGCCCTTTTAAATCGCCCAGGCAGGCCACAGAGCTCCAAGGCATAGGTGCCGAGTGGGTGCTGAGCACCCACTGGTGGGTGGGTGGGCCCCTCCCAGTGCCTCCTGCCAGCGGCGGGCCCCTCCAACCAGCTCATCCCCGTCCCTCCCAGTGCCTCCTGCCCGCTGCCATCAGCTGTTTGGTGATGTGCCAGAGGCACTGCGGGGAGAGGCAGGAGCGGGGGATGGGAAGAAGCAGGGCAGGTCTGGGCGACCCATGGCTCAGATGCAGGGAGTGGAAGGGGTGGGACCAGCCCCTTCCAGCCACTCCAAGACACTGCTCTGCAGCCCGGCGTGGCGGCTGCCTGAGAGAGCCTGGCTGGGGAGGTGACTTCCGCTCTCTGCCCGGGCTCAGGTGCTGGGATCCCTGGCAGCTGAGCCAGGTAGGGAGCAGAAGCCGCCTCCTCTCCAGCCAGGCTCTCTCAGGCAGCTGCCGGGCAGGGCTGCAGAGCAGCAACCAGGAGGGGCCGGCCTTAAAAGCGGCTCCCTCCTGCTCCCCGCATGGGCTCCTGCCCGCCAGGGAGAGCGGCAGAACGTACTGGGGAGCAGGTGCAGCAGGAGGACAAAGCGCCCCCTCTGCAGGTTACATGAGGCAGAGAGAGCATGGTGGCCCTAGGCTGGGCACGGGGGAGAGGGGAGACATGTGACCTGCCCTTTAGATCGTGCCCCCCCACTATAGGGAGGCACCAGTTGTATATGGGGCACTCTCAGGAGAGGGGGCGGAGCAGGGGTGGGAAGAGGTGAGGCAGGGGTGGGGCATTGGGGGAAGGACGGAGCAGAGGGTCCCCCGGGAAATCTGGAAGTCGCCACCTATGCTCCTAGGCGCGTGCGGGGTGGTGCCAGCGGTGACGAAGGCAGCCAGGCGGGCATGTGGAAGCCCTGGCTGTGCCAGAAGAGCATGTCCAGCAGCTCACTGGGCACCAGCGGGGGCCCATTGACTCTTCTGCCCGGGGGCCCGGAATTGCTGTCAGCTCGCCTGACCCCAGGGCATATCTAACTTAGTCTTACATGGCACAACACCAAAACTGCCACTACAGAAACCTTGCCTGGGAAAGGTTTTGACAAAGTTGGCACCTACTTGTAAAGTGTATCTAATATGCTAGGCATCACCATACTCAATTTTAACATGAGGCAGGTCTTTATTCTTAGTCCTTTCTACCTGCCTTGAATAACCAAAATTTGATCTCTTCGGTTGTTGTATGCAGTGTTGTCGTAGTCGCGTTTGTCCCAGGACATTAGAGAGACAAGGTGGGTGAAGTGGTCTCTTTTATTGAACCAGCTTCTGTTGGTGAGAGAGGCAAGCTTTCAAGCTTACATAGAGCTCTTCTTCAGAAAGATATTCCCTCGCCCACCTTGAATAACCAAAGGCAGAATGCCCACGGGAAAGAAATCCTACTGTTAACTTGATTTTTAAATCAGCCCACATTCTGTATAAGTTAGAGCATCATTAATATGCACAATGGACAATGCCCTATCGGTCTTAGTGAAACTTTCAGGGCTTAGTGGTAATTTTCAATTATCTTGCCACTTGTGAACTAATCGCAGGTTTTCTTTGACAAAGGATGACTGATGGGTTCAAGATTGTCCCCCAGCCTCAGTAGCAGATGATGTGAAGATGGATGAACCTAGATATGACATCAGTAACGATCTTGTCGAAGACCCGTGACCCTGTTATTAGGAATGGCTGTGCCACATTAGAAGGGCATGACAATTATCTGTAGCCAATTACCCTTTCTGTGTGCTAAGTGGAGAGGCAGGGAGCGAGGAGAGACATTTACATATTGCCAATAATTTCAGATATTTCACCCAGCTCTAATTATAATCACCATTGAACGGATGGGGAAACAGAGGCACAAAGCTTAAGTGACTTGCACAAGACCACACAATGGATTTGTGGCAGAGTCAGGAATGGAACCCAGGTCAGGAATTCAAACTCCCAGACTCCTGCCCTAACCACCCAAAATGAGCCCAGCACTTCCAGGATACAGTAACTCCTAACTTAACGTTGTAGTTATGTTCCTGAAAAATGCAACTTTAAGTGAAACGATGTTAAACGAATCCAATTTTCCCATAAGATGTAATGTAAATTCGGGGGGTTAGGTTCCAAGGAAATTTTGGGGGGGCAGACAACAGGCATTATATACTGTACTGTACTGTGGTTGGGAGGTGCCCCTGGCTGCAGGCAAGGACACTAGGAAGCACCTTGCGCAGCAGAAGTGGTAGCTTCCCCCCAGAACAACAGGCACTGACTTTGCTGGGGGATGCTCCAGGCCCGCCTCTTTCTGTCCCCACTCCACTCCGGGCCCACCTCTTCCCACCCCCACTCCACCTCCTCCCTGGAGCACGCCATGTCCCTGCTCCTCCCCATTCCTCCCAGTGCTTCCCGGCCTCCAAACAGTGGTTTGGCGGCACTTAGGACTTTCTGGGAGGGAGGAGGAGGAGCAGAGATGCGGTGTTTCCTCGCTCCTCCCCCTCCCTCCCAGAAAGTCCTAAGCGCCGCCAAACAGCTGTTTGGTGGCGGGGGAAGCACTGGGAGGGAGGGGGAGGAGGCAGAGAAGAGGAACTTGTGCAATGCTTCCTTGTAAAGTCACTGCTCTTCCACAGAATCCTACAAGCAGTGGACGGAGCAGGCAGCCAAACGACGTTATAAGGGAGCTTTGCACAACTTTAAATGAGGATGTTCCCTAATGGAGCAGTGATGTAACTTCAAAACAAAGTTAAGTGGGAGGACATTAAGTGAGGAGTTACTGTATTTCATAGGAAAATGGCATATATCAGGGATTAAATTGCTATGAGAATGGAGTCATCTTGTATCAGTCCATATTCTCGTTATATTTGTTACCAGGACAATGGGATTTATTTTATATTTTCAATTGTTATAGGAGTCCCAGCATAGTCACAAAGTGGATATATTTTGCGACTACTTCTGTTCTTTTTACAACATTTGTCAGACAATATATACAGTATTGCATATACCTTACAGTAGTAAAAATGAAAAAATTGAGTAACATTAAAATGCATTGTATAAGTCACTTTGGTAAGGAGAACTGAAATGGCATTAAATTAATCCATGCTTCTGCTGTTCTCTCCAATGAGAGATTACATATTTACAATGGACAAAATTAAACAAACTGATATGTGCAAGGGCAAATCTCTTATTCTCCAAAGGCATAAGGATGGGGAAAGGAATTGACATATATAACTTCAGTCCTGAGGCATAACTGTAGCCTTCTCCCTTTTTTCCTCGGGGTTATTGGTCCTGGGTTCACCTAGCAGGGCATCTGGTGCCTCCGTCCAAGGAAACCCCTCCGAGCACTGAGAACACAGAGGGCTCATCCCCCTTGGGGAAATATTTAACACACAATGTTTTACAGAGGAGTGTCAGTCAGAGCACACAAAAATAAATAGCTCTCACAGTTCTCAGGGTAATAAAACAGTAACTAGGTATGGGGAACTCAGGATAAGAGGCAGTGAAAAAAGGCGGTTCGGATACTAAAAGACAAAAACAACAATACATAAACTCTACCCCTCCCAACATTTACAGCCTGTACAAACCACACTGTGATCCTCCCCCCAGCACTGGCCTAGGCAAACAGTGAGTTTAGGCTCAGGCTTTGACAGGTGGTGCAGCGCTGAAGTTGGTGGCCAGCTTAAAGCAAAACATCAAAATAAAGAAATGGGTGTTCTTACAAAGTAGCCACACCAAGGATGGTAAGACTGTGCAGTTAGGATAGCTCTTGGTAGCCTGACTGTGACTCTCTTCAGCCTTCTGGGTTTATGATCTCTGCTGTGATGACACTATTCAATGTCCCAGAAATCCCAAAAGGACCCAAAGTCTTCCCTTGGGTAGGAATGTGAAGGGTAGAAAGAGCCTCCCTGGCTGTGAAGCTTCTCTCCCTGCTCTACTCCTAATGCAGCCAAAACCGAAAGTAACTCCTTAGTCTTGGAGTTCTAGCTTACGATTAGTTCTGCTAGTGCTGGTAGCCGGTTCTACTTCTTCCCTGGAATCTACTCAGTTCAGGAAATGGAGTCCTGAACCTATGTCAACACTGCTGCTGTAGTCTAGGGGCAAAGCCCCTAGATGCTCAGTGGGGATTTCAGGAGCACCCCTTCTAAAGGCATTACACATTTTAGATGCTTTGTAGCATAGACTAAGCCTACATCCCCACCACACATGGTGATGGGTAGTAAGGGAAAAGGAGCTGGAAATAGACAGAGTGTTACCAGGGAATAGGCTGTCTAGCACAGGGGGCACATACACTGCACCAGGTGCCAAACCCAGGAGTAGAGGGAAACATGCAAGGCAGATTAAGAGTCTCCAAGTCCCAATCTGCTTTCTCATGCCACATTGCTACGCACTTACCCCACACACAGGGCTTGTAGAAAACAAATTATGTTAAACAGTTGAAAGGCAAAGAGATTTAAAATAATATATCTATTTAACTCAGTTTTGAAGTCCCTACTTCCTGGAACATGTGAGGTCAAACTCAACTGGGAGAGGCCTGCTTGAGCATAGAAATGTGCACCTATATGCCTGCAGAGACCTTCTCCTTTGAAAGTCTGGCCCGTAATATTTTAGACACTGCCACAGTATCCTCAGCTACAATGGCCAAATCTGTAGCAATTTATTTCTCTGTTTTGCTGATTACATGGTTACTAAATGGCTTTGTAATCAAGATAATTGTGAATGGCTCTTATCAAAACAATGGAATATCTTCCTGCACAACTGTCACTAAGAAGCCCCCAAAACAATACCAAACAAAATGAAAGAGTATAAAAACAAACAGATGTTCCTAACTACCTGATCAGCTCCTTTCAGGCTTCCTACCAAAGAAGCACAGAGCATCCACAACTCCAGCTGGTATTAATGAGGATTACAAGTGGTCACTACCTTTACAAATGAGGCCATTAAGTGTCCCAAGGTTCTCTCTTCTTTGTCATATGTAACAATGACCTAGTTGGCTTGGTGCAGTCCAGGCCCGCTGACAGCAATTCCGGGTTCCAGGGCAGAACAGTCAATGGGCCCACACGCGCACACAAACCGCGGATGCAGTCTGTCTGACATGTGGGCGGTTCTGCACAGCCAGGCCTTCCACATGCCTGCCCAGTAGGGTTGCCAACTGTCTAACTGCGCAAACCCAAAGACCCTTGCCCCACCCCTTCCCTGAGACCACGCCCCGTCCCTTCTCTGAGGTCCCACTCCCTGCTCACTCCATCCCCCCCTCCCTCCGTTGCTCACTCACTTTCACCAGGCTGGGGCACGGGGTTGGGGTGCAGGAGAAGGTGCAGGGTGCAGGCTCTGGGAGGGAGTTTGGGTGTGGGGTGCGGGCTCTGGGCTGGGGCAGGGGGTTGGGATGCGGGAGAGGGTGCGAGGTTTGGGCTCTGGGCTGGGGCAGGGGCTTGGTCTATGGGAGGGGGAGAGAGGGCAGTGCTTACCTTGGGCAGCTCCCGAAAGCGACTGGCACACCCCTCTGGCAAGCACTGTAGCAAGCGCTGGGAGGGAGGGGGTAGGAGCTTTGGGGAAGGGGTTGGAATGGGGGCAGGAGGGAGCGGGGCGAGGGTGGAGTTGGGGCAGGGTCGGGGGCAAAAGGGGGGGGTCAAGCACCCACCAGTGCCAGAAGAAGTCGGTGCCTATGCCCCTGAGCGACATAAGCTATACCAACCTAAGTGGTGGTGTAGACCGCTTCTCCCACCGACACAGCTACTGCCTCTTGGAGGTGGAATAATGAAGCTGACCAGAGAGCTCTCTCCCGTTGGCTTGGAGCGTCTTCACCAGAAGCACTACAGCGGCTCTGCTGCATCAGTGCAGCTGCGCCAGCAACAATGCAGCTGCACCACAGTCGCGCTTCTAGTGTAGATGAGATCTCCTTGGAAACATTTTCAATGGGGACTGCTGCAAAGGTTACAACTATATTTCCTGGGCGAGTTATTTAAAATGTGGTCACAACGTTTTGAAAATGTTCTCCTTGCTTTCCAACCATTGCATGGTCTTTGGTGCAGTATTTTTCCTACTCTCTTTTAGACCACCCTCTTAATAGATGATCCAATTTTTTCTTGCTCACAGGCAGTTATGAAGCAAACTAATGCAGACTAAATATCAGTGTTTAGAGGCTTACAGTTAATTGTTTCAGTACTGCAGTCATTTCACCATTATCTTAGACACGGTATACATCCTACAGCAGCAATGCTATGGTTCTTGCGGCTCCACAGACAAATTTATTCCCACAAGAAAAGGTTTTGACAGATTATCACATTTGGCTTCCCTGGTTTTGCCCAGAGTTATACAGGTCAGTCCCCTAATTTCAATATTGGCTCTAATTCAGCAAGGTATTTTAGCATGTGTGCAACTTCAGGCATGCCAATAGATCAACTGAAATCAATGCTTAAAGTCAGGCACGTGCTTAACAAATAGCTTGACGAGTCAGGGCTTTAGTCCTCTAACTAAATCATCTTAAACAATTTCAGCAATTAAAAAAATAAATTATCCAATGTGCTGTGTATAGATGTTGTCTACAGAATATTGTTACCATCTTGTCTTGGAAGCGAAGTGTCACAAGACACGTATTATGTTCTTAGTTAGTGTGGGGTTGCCATGACTTGATATTTGTATGACTCAGGCTTGGTCCACACTGGGGCAGGGGATCAATCTAGGAAACGCAACTTCAGCTATGAGAATAGCGTAGCTGAAGTCGACGTTTCCTAGATCAAACTAAGTTTACTTACTGCGGGTCCACGCGGCGCAGGCAAGCTTCCCCATCGACAGCGCTTCCTCCTCTCGGCGAGCAGGAGTTCTGCAGTCGACGGGGGAGCACTTCTGGGATCGATTTATCGCGTCCAGATGAGACGCGATAAATCGATCCCAGAAGATCGATCTCTACCCGCCGAATCAGGCGGGTAGTGTGGACCTAGCCTAAGTAATGAAGATACTGCACAAAAGCCTTAATACTGTAATTCAGCTAACAGTGGCAACAGTAATCAGTGTCTAGCATTCAGACACAGAACAATCTGACAGCTTCGTTTGATTGCATCTTAATATTTTGCTAAAAGCAAACATTGGTGGAAAGGTCCAGATTAAAAAGGGAAACGTGTGATTGAAAAGGTAAGTACAGCATGTGGGCAGCTCATGGTCAGACTCAAGTATTCACATAATGCAGAAAACAAATGAGAGACAGGAAGAAAAATGGACTTCTTTGACTTTTGCCCATATTAATTAACATCAGTTGTATCCACTTTAGGTGAATTATCTCTTATAAGTGATGCCATCTGAATACATTTATGTACGATTGGAGCACAGAGACCATACTGAATAATCTTCCATTTAAAGAATATACCTCAGAAATGAGCGATTAAAAAGAAATCCTATTTTAGGTGCAGTTAAGCATACATTTTTGGAAGATGAGAAACTCTTGTATGAGCTTTGGTCCTAAGAGATCTGACTGCTTCAAAGATTAATAGAACAAAACCAGAAATAACATTTTTCATTTGTATCTTTCAGTGCTAAGATACCTAAATACAGTGTTTAATTGTGTAACACTTTGTCATGCCTCCTCTGTAGTTTAGAGGATGTAACCCTAAATGTTTTCACAAAGTATCTGTTGTGTTTTGTTAACCTAATGCTTCATCAGTTCTGTGACAATTCTGAAAAGTAATTAAACTGGATCTGGAATAGCACCATACAGTACCTAGAAATTGAACTAGTCATGCTGCAAATTGAAATTCTTCAGTCTGAATCCCTATAAATAATGCACATCAACATAAAAAAAATCCATCAACTTTGATAAGATCACTTCTGTTTCTCAAAAGGTGAATTTAATTTTTTTTATTTCATCAGTGCCAGGAAAACACATCAAAATAAACAAATGTTAAAGACGAAAAATAATCCTTCTGAACACCTGAATGTGGATGACTTGTTGTGAAAGTCTAAAAGCCACATGGCCAAATTCATCACTGATGGCATTCCATTAAAGTTAACAGCATGACCACAGGGATTAATTTGGTCCATGAACTTCAGGTGTGGTGGCACTGAATACTTAAAACTCTCTTAGACATGTACGGCAACCTGCGAGGAGGTGAGGCAAGGAAAGCCATTGTCCTGAGCTTTGTTAACAAAGGCTAAAACGATTTATATACCTCACTGCTGCTCATTTTTATTCATGGGAAGAGTAGTGCCAATATATAATCCCATTACTTTTATGAGCGAACCCTAATTAGACACCTAAAATGGGCACCCATTGAAAAGCCAATGAACATCGACCAACAATTTCCATGGTACTAAGAAACCCTACTTTACAGGAAAAAGTTAACACAAGATTTCTGCAAATTACCAGCTTTGTTTTCTTTTATAAATAATGTAAGGACAATGCCAGTTCTCTTTCTGGAAAACAGGCCATGAATATCCTGTGGTAATTAATTAGTTATTTCAGATCTAGTAGAACTTTACGTTCCTGAAAGGGACACTGTCAAGTTAGAATTCATTGACTACATTCCTGGTATACCTCAACTAAAGAGAGTGGACTTGCAATAGAAATAACTTTACCTTAAATTAGGAAAACTGAATTTCAAAAGTCAAATGTATTTTTGTGTGTTATGTTTTATTTATTTATTTATACAGTTTGAATTCAATTTCCAGGATATTGCTGCACTTAGACCCTGGTCTTGCACTCCACTGCAGGTGGATGTGTCCCTATGCCCATGCATTGACCACCAAAGTTAGTGGGGAGGTTGTGCCTGTATGTAATCAAGTCCAGGATTCAGGTCCCAGACTGACAACACTCCTTCATTGGGGGAAATTTCTTCTTTATTCTAGGTGGAGACATGGTGACCCCATTGTCCCTTGTGAATTTATCTTAGCTACCGTAACCCCCTGTTGATGTTAGATATTAAGATATTATTCATGTACCAGTCATAAAATTAAACATACCCAGTACATACTAAAAACTAAATTCAGTTGCCTAGCTACCTCTACTAGCTAAGAAAGACTTGCAAACAAACTGCTACATCTTAATATTATTGTACCTAAACCTAAGACATGGAAGTGTGCTGTACATGTGTAAGATACACAGACATTTCCCGACAGGATTTGTGTTCTTTAATTTAGCAAAGACAAAGTACAAGCACAAGAGACAGTAGATACATGTGCCTGTAGAATTCAGTTTGCAGTGTTTCCCCACGGGTTGTGAAGCTGAATTTATCTTTTACCTTGCTATTCTATTTGCTCCAGTATCAGAGCCATCTGCTTCAAGCACTTACAGGGTAAGTTTAGCATCTTCAAGAGTCCTTTGCATCCTGTTTTTTTCTAGAAGCAACAGCATCTGGGAATCTGATTGTTATACGATCTCCTGTCTGACTCTACAGAAGCTGCGAAACTGCTTATGCTAATAAAAGGTAACAAAATATTTCTCCAAGGACTTGAGAGCCTAAATTCCATATGCAACATCCTGAAGTTGCCACATAGCTTCATCCTACCTGGCTTCCTTTGTGAGTCATTTCACATAGAAATAAAGTAATGATAATAACAGGAGGTTATCAAAGCACCTTACTGCTGAAGCCTTCCAACACCCCTGTGAGATAGAGATGGGGAAACTATTGCACAGAGACTAAGTGAATTGTTCAAGTCATGCAGCAGAACTGATGTGTTACATCTTTCCCTTGGCTGAAGTCTTCAAATGTCCACGGTGATAGAGGTGGCAGGGTGTGTCATTTTCACCTAAAACCATGCTCCATAACTTATTGCTGAATGAAAGCAGAAAATGGAGTCAAAGAGATGACATCTAATGAATCTGAACTAAAAAGAAAAACAAATGGTTGATGGAAGGCTTCAAGGTAACAAAATTGTCATAGCAAGAGAACATAAACTTCTCAAGATGAAAAGAAGTGTCCATAGAAAGGACCACTGGTACTAAGACACCTGTGAAAGGGACCAGGTTGTCAATAATTTCGGATGTGACTTTTCTGGGGGTGCCCTCAATGCAGCAGGTATCAATAATGCCACCATATTGACCAGCATCACCACAGAGGTCATCCCTGCCGTCACCACATGCTGGGACCCAAGGTTTTCCCATCACATGCCCTCTGCTTCCTGATCCTGAAAGACATCCTTACCAAAACCAGACATCACCGTCTCCATGGCAGCAGGGGTGGCTCTATGGTTTTTGCCGCCCCAAGCACGGCAGTCAGACAGCTTCCGGCGGCACGCCTGCGGGCAGTCCGCTGGCCATGCGGATTCGGCGGCATGCCTGTGGGAGGTCTGCCAGTGCTGCGCCTTCAGCATCCCCGCTGCCAAATTACCGCTGAAGCCACAGGACCGGCGGACCTCCCGCAGGCATGCCGCCCTCACAACAACCGGCAGGCCCCCACCCCCACGGCTTGCCGCCCCAGGAGCTGCCCCTGCATGGTAGTGTCCTAAATGGACAACTCTAGAGATCAGAACCAAAGATTTCTGCTGTCCCCACGTAGTGTGTATTTTTCTTACCTATTCCTTCTCTCTCTCCCTGTTCTTTCTGTCTAATAAAAGCCCTGCCTACTCAGCTAGGGCAGATTTACTCAGCAACAGTTTGCTGTTGCTAACACCACAAGTCAATCAAGAGGCTGAGTCACCTGATCTCAGTAAAAAGATTTGGCTCCCACAGACCAACCAGAGAAAAATAAGAGCATCTGAGCCAAACATCTCCCAGAGCAAGGGGAATAATGCTGGGATCCAGGAGCGGATACTGGTTCATGTGCTTTGCTTGTGGTTGTTTAGCAACCAAACCACATACCAGAAGAGAGCCTGATTCTGATTTACACTAAGACCTCTTTACACCACTCTGGTAGCAAGCATGAATTATATTTAAATTAAATTTACACTCAATTTAAGGCCTCTTGTCACCATCAGAGATGTGTTGAGGAGCCTTAGAGTAAATGAGAAGCTGCATTTTCCTCTTTTCTCTCTCCCCCTTTGCATGTATTTCTCTCACTTTGTCTTAAGAAGAAACAACCCTGGATTTGAATGACAGAGCCTGAGAACAGAGTGCAACAGCCAAAAATGACTCTCTCTTTTTCCCAACAGGACATTTAATATCATTTAAGAGACTGTCAAGCAAAGGGCTTTATCATGGAGGAACAGGAAAACAATTCAAAGAGGGATTGGGCATGTGTATTGATAACAAGGATATCCAGATTTAATGCTTTAAAAGAAAAAAATGGAAGGGATATTAAATCTCATGCTTCAGGGTTTAAGTCAATCCTCGGACTATTAGGGTTTAGGATAAAATCTTAATATTGGGCAGATTATGCCATATCTGCCTACTAAGGAGTTTCTTGTATCTTCTTCTGAAGCTTCTGGTGGTGGATACTGTCAACATATCGGACCAGATGGACGTCAGCTTTGATTAAATCAGGCAAATCTTATGTTCCCATGTTCCCAAGGGAATGAAGATTTGCTTAGTTTGGAATAAGGATCAAGACACCCAGTGTAAAATTGCATAGCTCCACTGCAGTTAATCGAGCTACACCAATTTACGCCAGCTGAAGATCTGTCCCTAAATATCCTGAGTGGGTTTTTTTAAAAACCCTTTTTCTTTACTTTATAATGCAGCTCTAATAAATGTTCAAATGAATCCTGTTTGTGGCGCACAAGTGAAACCAAGAGAACTCGGAACGAAACTACTGTCCATGTTGTTTCAGTAAATAATGAATGAGGTAATTTACAAACTACAGCATCCTAAACCCACTCCGACCCTCACAACAGAATCCGGGGGTTCTGTTGAGTCACATTCCCCTACAGTAATTTAGTAACACTTATCTAACACTGCCTTCCTGTGCTTAATAGCACCAAAATCCTCGTGCAGGTTTGCTAGGAATTGAAATTATGTTATAGTTTGCATCTGGTACAAAATTAACATCACCATGCCACCTGGCACGGTGCTCTTTATGGTAAATTATAGTTAAATATCAACACCTTCTGACATACAAGCCTATTACATGTTTCAACCTAAGCACGTCAGCCACTTTCTTGCGAATAAAACCATTATTATCATTGATTATAAAAAGGGTAATTTACAATTCAGCTACAACATTTATTAGCCTTTTTATAGCCTATTACAGATTCTCATTTTTCTATTTTATTAAAAGAAATATTTTCCATTACTTGTGGGTTTATAAAGCGATAAACAGACCTTGGTTAGTCAGCACTTTCAGGGAAGCCATTTACAGATAATTTCATGCTTCTCAAAACTAAGCAACTAAAAAAAAAAAAGGTTACTCACTTCTCGTAACTGTTGTTCTTTCAGATGTGTTGTTCATGTCCATTCCAATCATTCTCTCGATGTAGAAGGCTAGCGCTCTGCAGACATCCAATGAGTGAAGCCTTTGCTCCCTGCCACTCGTGTGAGGCTTAGAATGGAATTCTGGGAGGAAAATGTCCTGGTTGATGGGAGACAACCTTTGGGAGAAAAGCTGAGTGAGGCCTGAGCTGAACCTTGTCCTTATGGAATACAGTGTAAGAGGGCTCTGATGTCAGGGCCTTGAGCTCAGATACCCTTCTGGCCGAGGTTATCGCTACCAGAAACGCTACTTTGTATGAGAGATAGAGCAGGGAGCACATCGCCAAAGGTTCAAAGGGCGGTCCCATGAGTCTGGAAAGGACCAGATTGAGGTCCCAAGCTGGGACCAGCAGTCGGACATGCGGGTATAGCCTGTTGAGACCTTTAAGGAAACAACTGACCATAGGGTTAGCAAAGACCGAGCAGCCCTCTGCTCCTGGGTGAAAGGCAGAGATAGTGGCCAAATGAACCCTTATTGACAACATGGACAGCCCTGCTGCCTGAGATGGAGGGGATAGTCTAATATAAGTGTTATGGAGGTGAGTGTGAGGGACGAACAGTGCTGCACTGACCAGATTGAAAATGTCTTCCACTTGGCAAGGTAGGTGTCTCTCGTGGAGGGTTTTCTACTGCCAAGGAAGACTTGTCTAACCTGATCCGAGCAAGAAAGCTCCATTGGGTTCAGCCATGGAGCTTCCACACTGTGAGGTGAAGCGACTCGAGGTTCGGGTGTTGGAGATGGTCGTGATCCTGATTAAGTCTGGGAAGAGTGTCAAGGTGACTGGAGCTTCCATGGACGTTTCCAGGAGTGACGAGTACCAGTGCTGGTGGGGCCAGGCTGGAGCTATCAATATCATCAAAGCTTGTTCCCTCCATATCTTGAGGAGCACCTTGTGAACGAGGGGAATGGGTGGGAATACGTATAGGAGATGGCATCCCCAAGGGAGGAGGAATGTGTCCATGATGGAGCCTGGGCTGTGGTTCAGGAAGGAGCAAAACTGCTGACACTTCCTGTTGTGTCGCGTGGCGAACAGGTCTATCTGGGGAAAACCCCACTGATGGAAGATTGAGTTCACCACATCCAGGTGAAGGGACCACTCATGGCCGTGAAACAACCGGCTGAGGTAGTCCGCCAACTCGTTCCGTACTCCAGGGAGGTACGATGCTTGCAGATGTATCGAGTGCTCTACACAGAAGTCCCACAGCATGAGGGCTTCTTGGAACAGAGGAGATGAGTGTGCACCTCCCTGTTTGTTGATATAGAACATTGCCGTGGTGTTGTCTGTCATAACTGATACACGTCTCCCTATCAAGTGGGCTCGCAAAGTCTGGCACGCCAGGCATACTGCTCTCAGCTCTCTGATACGGATGTGGAGAGCGAGTTCTGCCTGAGACCAGAGGCTTTGTGTTCTGAGTTCTCCCAAATGTGCTCCCCAGCCCAGAGCTGATGCATCCGTCACTAGTGAGAGGGACAGCTGAGGGCTGGTGAAGGGAACCCCTGCACATACTACTTGTGGGCCGAGCCTCCACACGAGGCAGTCCATTACTGGGCGAGGCAGGGTTACTATCCTGTCTAAACTGTCCCGGACTGGCCGATACACTAACGCCAGCCACGACTGAAGAGGTCGAAGTCCTAGTCTGGCATGCTGTACCACATAGGTACAAGCCGCCATGTGTACTAGCAGTTTCAGGCAATTGCTTGCTGTGGTGGTGGGAAACTGCCTGAGACTTCGAATGATGTCATTCAGAGCCCGAAACCTCGCTTCCAGGAGGTATTCCCTGGCCTGTGTTGAATCCAGTACCTCCCTTATGAACTCTATCCACTGAACCAGGGACAGAGTCGATTTCTCCATATTGAGAAGAAGGCCCAGTTTGTCAAACATTGATCTTATAAAGTCGACTTGTGCCTCTGCTTGAGCCCTGGATCGGCCCTTGATCGGCCAATCGTCGAGGTACGGGAATGCCTCCACCTGTCACCTACGCAGGAACGCAGCCACAGCTGCCATGCACTTGGTGAACACTCGTGGTGCCACCGATGGGCCAAACGGGAGGACTGTGAACTGGTAGTGGGCGCCGTTCACCACAAACCTGAGGTATTTTCTGTGGGATGGAGTTATTGCTATGTGAAAGTATGCGTCCTTCAAGTTGAGGGTGGCATACCAGTCTCCTGGATCCAATGAAGGGATGATGGAGGCCGGCGAGACCATGAAAAAACAGCGCGCCCAGCAGTCTGAAGTGATACGGGACCATGCACGGTAGAAAGGGGATAGTTTGGATGAAAAGGTAAGGCAGGATAGATCCAGTTCTTGCTCTGGTGCGCCATCCTGGACTGCACCTTCAAAAAGCCCGTTTGGGGTCAGAAGGTGGCTTGGGTTGGCCAGAGCCCTGGCCTGAGGATGGGTGCAGCCTTTTTCTGCCACTACTATTCCTCCTCCAGGAACCGTTCTGTTGGTAGAACCACGGAGGAGGTTGAGGCCTGAAATGCTTCCACTGCGTGGCGGGAGAGTTTAGGCCCAAGGATTTGAGGGTGACTCTAGAGTCTTTCAAGCTATGTAGCCTTTTATCTGTCTTCTCAGAAAACAGAGTCACACCTTCAAAGGGGATGTCCTGTATGGTCTGCTGGACCTTGTACGGGAGACCAGAAACCTGGAGCCAGGAGCCCCTTCTCATGGCCACCCCTGGAGCCACGACTCTCTGGTGGCATCAGCAGCATCCAGCGCTGCCTGGAGGGAAGCTTGGGAGATTAGCTTGCCCTCTTCAACCAAGGTCAAAAACTTGGCATAGGAATCTAGGGGGAACAGCGCCACAAATTTTGCCATTGCGGCACAGGTATTATAAGAGTACCACCTGACAATGGCCTGTTGTCTGGAAATTCGGAGCTGCAACCCACCCATCTAATAGACCTTTTTCCCCGAAAGGTCAAGTTTTTTAGCTTCTCTGATTTTGGGGGAGGGCCTTTGGAAAGCTTGCCCCTTGGAAACCTTGCACTGATTAGCAGCGTCCACAACAAGGGAATCAGGTCGTGGGTGGGAATAAAGGTGTTCATAACCATCAGAGGGCACAAAATATCGCCGCTCATTGTGCTTGACAGTGGGTGGCAATGAGGCTGAGATCTGCCACAGGGTTTTGGTGGTGTCCGCAATAGTTTTTATGAGTGGCAGGGCAATATGCGAAGGTCCAGAGGGCGCAAGGATATCCACCAGGGGATCAGAGTCCTTGACTACCTCTTCTGCCTTGATGCCCAGACCCTGGGCAACCCAGCGCAGCAACTGCTGTAACACCCAATTGTCTTTGAGCGCTGGGGCTATGGCGGTGCCCACCAGTGCCTCGTCCAGCGACGAGGAGCAGGAAGCCCCACAGAATGGCGTCTGCTCCCTACCATGGGGTCCCATGATTCTTGGGGGTCCTGGCAGGTGCCGATGCGGACGGTGCAGGGGCTGTCAGCACCGAACTTGGTGCTGATGTCAGCATCAGCCCTGCTGCCAGAGCCACTGTCAGTGCCATTGACGCCGCAGAAGCCGCTGTCAAAGCCAGCGCCGGTAATAGTGGTGCCACCAATGCCAGCACCGAAGCTGATGTCGGCAACAAAGCTGAAGCTGGTGCCAAAGCTGGTCCTGAAGACTGTGCCGGTGACAGTGCCAGCGACAGTGCCACAGCCGATGGCATCGACGTTGGTGGTGTCAGTTCAGTGGTCCATCACTCAGCCGATAGAATAAAGGTGGCCAAAGCCACCAAAGTCATCACTGAGAGGGATCCTTGGCTCCTTCCGTAGCTCTGGTGAAAGGCCTAGGGAGTCCAGAAGGACTACTGAGATGGGTTCTGCCACTGCGGTGGCCACGGCGCCAGGTAAGCCTGTCTCTCCTGCTGTGACCTGGATCTCCTGCTCTTATCAGAGTGATAGGAGTCTGACTCTGACTCCAAAGTCTCCGAAAAGACCACGGAGGAACCGAGCTTTGGGAACTTGGGGACTGACTGGGCTCTCGCTCCAGAGGTGCCGGTGCCAGAGGGTGCCGTGGAGATGGAGAGCACCGGGACATCATCACCAGCTTCCCTCTTGATTGCACCTGGGACGGTGCATATTGTGGTGGTGCAGACAGAGACAGAGCCTCCTCCGTCCTAGGGGGCAAGAACAGCACCATGAGATGCAGCAAGTCTTGAGCTACCTCCAAAACCTCCAGTGTCGAAGGGAGTGGCAATCGCTGGCCAGTTGAGTCCAGCAAGTGCAACTGGGGTCTCACAGCTGTCAGCTCCTTAGATTTGGCCTGGGAAGAATGCTCCCTCTGCGGCTTCTTTTTTCTTCTGAGGCACCAGCAAATGAGACCAGTGCCAGGCCACCAATTGGCCACGGGAGGAGCCGTGCCGGTGGCGAGCATCTCAGGAGGGGTCCTTTCTCGGCACTGGTTCCCGGGATGATGCTGCCGGGGCACTTCGCGATGATGAGGACGTGCTGAGTGCGGGGTCCCCCGACCCTGGGTCTGAGTGGGGGCGAAGAGCTGCCTCCATTAGGAGAACCTTAAGCCGCTGTTCCCTTTCTTTAATAGTTCTGGGACTGAATTCGCATTTTGAGATCCTACACTGGTCCTTTTGGTGACCTTCCCCTAGGCATCTTAAACAAGAAGCATTGGGGTCACTCTTTGGCATGCGCTTAGTGCAGACCTCACAGGTTTTAAACCCCAGAGACTGCACCATACCCCAGTTCCAGGAAGTTGGAAGCAGGGGGGAACCCCCAATTAACTCTAAACTAACTATAAGTACTATACAACACTAACTAAAGAAGAACTATGTACAATAACGGAGATAAAGGTGCTTGCTAAGTAGGATGACCAGATGTCCCGATTTTATAGGGACAGTTCCGATATTTGGAGCTTTTGCTTATATAGGCACCTATTGCCCCCCACCCCCTGATATAAGCATCTATTACCCCCCACCCCGTCCCGATTTTTCACACTTGGTATCCAGTCACCCTATTGCTAAGCAAGGGCTATGGGATGCTCCAGCTAATCGTCACTGGCGGTAAGAAGGAACTGAGGGGGGGGATGGGTTGTCCAGGCACAATATTTCAGTTTTGGTCAGCACCAGTGCAAAGAAAACAAACACTAATAACAGTCAGACTCAGTATGCTCAACACCGTGTGACTGCTTGCCTTGAAGTCTATATTGATCGCCATGAAGACGTGACTCTAGGGGGCGCTGAGGCCAACCCAACGGATGCTGCTAAGGGGAAAAATCTTCTAGTTACCCTGCACTTGCGCGCAACACACCTGATTTTAATGGACATGAACAAGCACTTGAAGAAGTATCACTATTACACTCAATTTAACAAACTATTCTACTTCCTCTTTTCTTTCTCCAACTTTCAGATGAGTGAAATTATGCTGTTTCTTCTTTTAGTTCATTAGCATTTCAGCCAATCTGTCTGAAGGGCGGGGATGGGGGGGAAGAGAGGGCAAACGTAGATTCAATAGAAAGTGTAATTTGGCCACTTAAAATGTGTACTTTAAAAAGTATTATTAGAATTCATTTGCTAGATTAGCCTTTTTTTATTTATTACCAAATATAATTCTGCTGTGGGGGATACTCATATGGAGAAATATGTTTCAAATGAATGTTAACTACATTTTATGCCTGTTTCTGTTCTGTCTGATATTATTTTGTAGTTCAGTAAAAACTGCCAAGTTGCCAGCCAGCCAGAGTTGCAGTAGATTTCATATAGTATATGTTAAATATAGAAAGCTTTGGTATGTAGACTTATTTGAATGGTATATTGATGGTACTTGACATAAATTGCTCTTGGTTTGCATATCCACTATTGGTTTGGAACCAATCTGCCTGTATATAAATTCATAGGCATCATAAGTCCATTTGATGGCTTTGTGTGAGAAGCATAGTTCCTGTACTGACAAAATCTTGCTTTAAATGAGTTCTCTATTTTGTAAATCATATTTGTGCTAAATTTCATGGACAATTCCATTCCAGGATATAAATGTATCAGGATCAATGCATCATCATAACCTATTCTTAAATCAAAGGCACAATATTTCAGTTTTGGTCAGCACCAGTGCAAAGAAAACAAACACGAATAACAGTCAGACTCAGTATGCTCAACACCGTGTGACTGCTTGCCTTGAAGTCCTGGGCCATTTATATAGTGGCTCCTCCATTTCAGTATCACTGGGGGGGGGAGAGAAGGTATCTGGTATTTTCTTGGGATTTCTTCAGTGTTTGGGTCTGTGCTGATGTAAAATATTTGAAGTATACTGGTCTATGAATACATCCTGAGTCAAACACAACTGCACAAATGGAAAAAATGCTATCCAGATTAGCAGGCTAGGTCCACTTCTCTCACTGACATTAGCTCCACCTCTTGCCACACCTGCTCTGCTCTGTGGGGACCCTGCAGCTAACGTAATTTAGATTTACACCTGCACAGGTTGGGGTCATTTCCTGGTAGAAGCCCAGCAGCTACAGAACTCACTATCTAGGGAGATAAAGCTAAGTCTGAGTCTTACCACCTTCAGAGTGCAATGCAAGACAAAACTCACACAGAGTGGTCACCAATAAAACATTATTTACCACTATCACAACATACATCTAGAGGGGAATTAGCAGGTATATCAGATACTGTGGGGTAGCTGTTGGCAGATGCTGACTTTTAAATGGTGACCACTGAATTCATTCAACCCGGTGGCCTTCCCACAAACCCTGTGTCAGGAGGGGCACATTGCTGTGGTGTTCCTGTAGCAGCCCAAGAAGGGGACTGTGACTCCAATCTCCCTTCCTCTTGCCCCACTGCTTCAAAGAGGGAGTATGAAGTATCACTTCTACCCCTGGTGCAATATATGGTCCCTGAGACGCAGGCTGAGTTGCGCTGCCAGGCATGAGTGGTGGGGTGGGGCCAACGTTCTGCCCATTCCCTGCCCCCATCTGCCCATCTGCATAGGGAGGGGACAAAAAAGCTCTGAAGAGCCGATATCCCCTCCCACATTGCTATCCATAATGAAAGTAACCAGAGCATAAGGGAGTGTGCTCCTCATAACCTCTCATGTGCCTGCACTGCCACATAACTCTGGCAACAATCCAGCCTTTAGGCATTTCCAAAATTATAATGTCATATGCTGCTCTGACAATGCTCACTCAGCAACCAAGCATTCGAACTGAATCACTGTAGGAGAGCAACTCTAACTGCGGGGAAAGAGATGTGTTTCTTCCATTGGAAGATATATAACAACAACTGTTCTTGGCCTACTGAAGAGCAGGACTCTTCAACACTACTGCTGACCATCACACCTGAAACATTGACTGGAACCTCACCAGGGTTGGTATTTGAGGGTTGCAGAGGTCCTCACAATGCCATCCAGCTCAATCTACCCAATACTGTTAAAATCAGTAGAGCCCATCTGCCTGTGGGACAACTCAGTTGCTCTTTGCCATGCTTGTTCCCACAGCGTCACTGCCTTGAATACAGGTGCCTAGTTTGTGGGTCAGGCAGTTTCTAAGACTGTGTATAATTGCTTTGAAAAGCACAGCAGCTAATGCATTATGAAACGTTGAGGTTCAAGTGTGATGTATTTGGTTAGGAGAAGACCGCCTTGGCCTCATATATCCCACTGGTTTGCAGACGGACTTTGAACTCTGCAGCAGGCTGAATGATTTCAACTGGTGTTTGAAGACTGGCTCATTTTCTCATTAGCGAACTCAGTAGAATCAGGACATTAAACTTCAGTAGATTAGTACCACGTGCCGCACAATGTGAATCTTACAGAATCAGAATACAAAGTTTATTGCTAGAATTTTCATAACTGGTTGGTAGGAACATGGAGATTATGTGAACTTTGCTTCTGCAAATTATAAAGCAATGGATCTCTAGAAGAAATTCTCAAAAACACCCAAATAATCTTATGAACATAAAATCCCATGCAATTTTCAAAGTGCTGTATTCAAAAACTGTTCGGAGTGGAAGGGGATTTTATAGCCACATTGTTGTTGGACTCACTTTGGAAGAAAATTAGAGTGGACACCAACAACCAGAATCTCCCATCTTCAGAATAATTTATTTAAACTTGTGCTGCTGCTGGAGAAATCACCTAAAGACTTAACATAAGAGGAAGGCTACATGTTCTGCATAAGAACGGATAAGCAGGAATCATTACAATAATTAGCAAATTAGCCTAGCCTTGACGAGTCTCAGAACTAGTAATGAGCCAATAACTTATTTTTCAAGTTGTTGGCAATTCTGAAAAATTGGGGTTGCGGTGGGTGGGAATCCTTTTGTGTTGACCTGCAACAGAAATTTTTCAAAAATGTTCATGAATTGAGAAGTTAAAAAAATTGCTTCAGGTCAAACAAAATATTTCATTTACATTTGTGTTTTTAAAACTTTTCTTAAAGATTAAATTGAAGGAAATTTCTAAACAAAAAGTTTTGTTTCTAAGATGTCACAGAATGTACATTTCCCACTGTGACAAAGTTCCTCTTCTAGCTTGGTGGGCCCTGCGCTTATTGACGGATTTTCTTGCCTCAGAGTTTCACCATGTGGGTTGGGGAACAGCCCAGAGACCTTCCCCTCTGGAAGAACCCACAGTCCAGGTCAATTGGGAGGTTTGGGGGGAACTCGGGCCCGCCCTCTACTCCGAGTTCCAGCCCAGGGCCCTGTGGACTGCAGCTGTCTATAGTGCCTCCTGTAACAGCTGCATGACAGCTACAACTCCCTGGGCTACTTCCCCATGGCCTCCTCCAAACACCTTCCTTATTCTCACCACAGGACCTTCCTCCTGGTGTCTGATAACGCTTGTGCTCCTCAGTCCTCCAGCAGCGCACCCTCTCAGCTCCTTGCGCCTCTTGCTCCCAGCTCCTCACACTCACACCACAAACTGAAGTGAGCTCCTTTTAAAACCCAGGTGCCCTGATTAGCCTGCCTTAATTGATTCTAGCAGCTTCTTCTTAATTGGCTCCAGTGTCCTAATTAGCCTGCCTGCCTTAACTGGTTCTAGCAGGTTCCTGATTACTCTAGTGCAGCCCCTGCTCTGGTCACTCAGGGAACAGAAAACTACTCATCCAATGACCAGTATATTTGCCCTCTACCAGACTCCTGTATCCCACTGGTCTGGGTCTGTCATACCACCCAAAAAAAAGGGAGGGGAGGGGGGAATTCACCCAGTCCTCGTCAGAACTATCTCTGTGATAACATGTGACAATGCAGAGGAGGAGGCCAGATGCCATGGTGAGTTCATTCACACCATTCCTCCTCCACAGACCTGAACTCAGACCTTGACTATGTCTTGGGTGAGAATAAATTTGTCACATGCCTTCCAGCCCCTAGAGGTCTTTATCTACTTCACAACACAACCCCCAGTCTATGACACACACTGCTCAAAAGAAGCCCGGGATTTGAAAGACAGACACACTGCAGCTCAGGATTGAGTTTCCCTGTTGTATTCTGCCACTGCAAGTTGCATAGCTCCCACCATACATTACCTAGAACATAATAAGAACATAAGAACGGCCATACTGGGTCAGAACCAAGATCTATCTATCCCAGTATCCTGTCTTCCGACAGTGGCCAATGCCAGGTGCCCCAGAGGGAATGAACAGAACACAATCATCAAGTGATCCATCCCCTGTCGCTCAATCCCAGCTTCTGGCAAACAGACTAGGGACACCATCCTTGCTCATCCTGGCTAATAGCCAATGATGGACCTATCCTCCGTGAATTTATCTAGTTCTCTTTTGAACCCTGTTATAGTCTTGGCCTTCACAACATCCTCTGGCAAAGAGTTCCACAAGTTGACTGTATGTTGTGTGAAGAAATACTTCCTTTTGTTTGTTTAAAACCTGCTGCCTATTAATTTCATTTGGTGACCCCTAGTTCTTATGTTATGAGACAGAGTAAATAACACTTCCTTATTTACTTTCTCCACACCAGTCATGATCGAGCAGGTGTTACTAGTCGCTTATAGGCAACATATTTATAATACACACCAATGTAAAGGAAAGTGGTTTTAGACCATTTAATATTTTTATAATGAAAGTTTTATATTAAAGAACAAAGTTAATACATCTATACAGTATCTTGAGCCCCACATTCAAGAATTCCTCTGCCTTGTATAGATCAAAATTTTGGGCTCCCAAATCCATATTTAGACTCAAACAAAAATTATGTGAAGAACCGAACACTGCAGCTGCCATCAGTTTTGTCTATGCATTTAGGAGACAAATTTTAGACATCGGGTTTGAAAATGTTAGCCAAAATATCTAATAATATATTACATCATGTACCATATGCTTCTCTCAAACTGTAATGCAGAGGTAATCCTAATGAATAATAAACTGTTTAGATAAATGTTTAAAACTACTTAAAGGCTGAGTGGAGCAAGAATATCAAAATGTTACTTACATGGGCACAAATCCATTATTAGGAGAGCCATCTGTTTGGCAGATTGCACACAATATTTGCCAAGCGTAAAATTCACCCCATCCCATATATGCACCACTAGAGATATGGACCAGATTTAGCAAGGAACTTGAGCACATGCCTAACTTCAAACTTGTGAGTAGACCCATTGACATCAATACTTTGACTTGGGCCCCAATTCAGCAACTGCCTAAAGGCTTAACTTGTGCATGGGACCCTCAGAATTTGGGGTGAATTTTACACCTAGAGATCCGGAAACATAAGGGCATATATTGACATCAAGGTCAGAATTCTGCCAGGCACCCACTTGACAATTCACTTCAAATATAGGCAAAAGATTTTATGTTTACCTTATAAAATAAAAAGTACAGTAAGTACTAGTCAATTTTAAATTACTGTCACATAGAATAAAGTGTTTGTAGGGAAATAATTAGGTATTAGTGTTTGTTTTCATGCTGCATCTGGGAACGATACCAAAATAACATCCTCTTTGAAATATTTAATGAAAGGAAATACCACAAAAACACACTAGTCCAATCACATTTTCTTTGGTTTATTAAAATGTACATCAAACACTTTTGTCAGTTTTTCAGCTAAAATTAATGTGTCGGAGAAAATTCCATAAGTCAGTTATTAAAAGGTTCTCTTGAAATAGATATATCTACATAAGACATTTGTTTTGGAAATCTGACAGATATACTATATTAAAGTAAAGATGCCTGGAGTAATGTTGGATTTTATAATACAGATTGGAAAGATGACTAAAAAGTTCTCTTGGATGTCTGCATAATGTTTTAGTGGGGCAAGTAATCAACTGGGAAAAGTGATGAACTCTTCTTTAAGCAAGCCATGAACTGACAGCAGATGAAAATGTGAGAAGTAGGGTTGAGTAGGTTGTCAGAGTTTCAAGGATAACTGCATCTATATTCCCGCTCTGTGGTGCAGTAAGAGCATCTACTTTAGATTTCTGGTTCCCAGCCATCACCCCTCTTGGGCAGAGACCACATCTCACTCCCTCTTGACTAGGGATTTTAAGGCTGCACAGTTCCCTGCCTTACACCGTGATCTCCCTAGCAAGCCAGACTGCCTAAAAAAGCCAGTGCTTGCACTTTGCTTTCTCTTCAAGGACTATGATCAACGTATTGCCTGCAGTTCAAATTTACCACACAGCTCCTTCTGAGCAAGCACTTTTATTCTTCACGTAAAAGCATTCTAGAGATTACATATTAAAATAGTAAAAGAACCTACACACATGCTAAAACCTTACCAAAAATCAATCCAATGCCATCCTAGGCCTCTGGCAGGTTTCAGTCCTTCAAAACCCATAACTGAGTTTTCCCCATGGTTACAAGTTCATCCATCTTAGATTCAGAACCAGACCCAAACTGGGCAGATCAGCAGGGGGTTTTATATAGCTCAGGCCTTTGACCATGGCCTTCTGTAACAGGGACAATAATAATCTCTCCTCAAGGCATGGCTTCAAAAGGCTGGATCTTTGCATAATCAGAGTTGGGGAATTTGCATTCCTCTCCCCCTAAATATTCCCTAGGAAAATCACTTAACATCCCAAAAATCCATACTTGTCTGCCAGGTTTTTAATATAGTCATTTGAACTCCCAGGTCTTACCTCTGTCACATCTCCTCCCCCAAGTGGTTACATACAATCCCAGCCCCCAATTACACAATATTAAATACAATACGGTCTTTCAAGGAGATTGCAGGAGATTGCCATATCTGTCACAAAGGTGTCAAACATTGCAGATGAAATATCAGCAAATATAAAGTATAAATACAAGAGCACACCACCACTGTTAACCTTAACAGGGGCTGGACCACCCTCATGTGCAAATGTTGCTTGTTCTTGACTGCTTAAGTTAATAAAATAGTTCATTGTCATGTCTGCAAAAGAGACTGTATCAGTGAGCTGAGAAGTCTATAGAGGAAAGGTGGAAACAAAGTTAATGTAACATGGTACAAGTGGGAAAACATTTACAAGAACAGCTGTGTTGATCAGCTATTTCACCTACGAAGTCCCTCTTGCCTACTTTTCCAAGGTATTATATAATAACATCTCTGTAAACCATTTTCTGAATCAATTCTTTCCCAGATGCTTCAAGAGCATAAGGAAATGAGCTCAAGACAGCAGGTGGGAGTGAGAAGAATAGTTAGGAGCAACCTGACCCATAATGATTGCTATGGGGCAGTAAGTGAAGGTGTTTCTCATATCATGCAACAAATCTCTACAACCTTTCTAAGGGCCAGATCCTGCCAGGCTCTGAGTACTCTCAATCTCCAACAAACTCAATGGGCCTTGAGAACACTCGGCACCCTCCCATGGACGCTCAGCCTTTACAGGGCTGCTAGCAAAGGGACCGCAAAGCCAGTTTTCCCAGACATGGGACTGGGATCAGAACATGTCTATGCAACACAGCAAGTCTCAACAACACTGCAACAGCTCATCTGGCTGATGTCTGCTGCTGTAAATGGGAGCTTGGAAAGGGTGAAATCCAGTGGATGTACAGCATAAGGAAGTGAAAAATACAGCACAATGAGCTGTGAGCAAAGCTCTTAGCAGTCCTGGGCTATGCTGTGACCACCCTGTGACCACGGACTTGGTATGGTAAAGGGTGAGGGGATGACTGTGAAAGAAAAACAGAGCAAGAAGGGTCAAAGGAGACAGGCTGTGAGGCAGCTTCTACATCTTGTTCCAGAGCCAGTGAATTCTGGTTGCAGCCCCGGAAAACTTGCAAGATCCACCATAACTTAACAGCCCCAGCATTTATCAAACATAATCAAGAGAGACAACTGAAGTGGGGCAACAAATTGTCGCTGCTGACGAGTCACTTGAAACAATCAGACCAGGCCTGGTCTGACTCCTGAGAGGCTGGAAAATGTCATGAAGAAAAGTGAAAGGAGAACAACACTTCTAGGGTCTGGTCTCCAACTGGAGTGTCTGTTTCATGGTGAAACGGTTCCCCGCTCACTTTCCCTGGAGCTCGGAAAGGATCATTGAAAGAGGAGATTACACTGACCTTTAGCAGTGCTACCGCAGAAAATAACTACATTTGGCCGAATGGAAAAGTCCTGCAGAATGTTGCCAATCACCAGGGAAAAGTTTCCTCTAGAAGTTAGCACTGCATAAAGGGAGAAAGCATTCAGGAAATTTGAGCCTCTGACATCCATGAGCAGAGACAACTCCGCAAAGTCTGTGTTGTCCTGAGGAATAAAGCCATGTTGCCCTTAAATTATTAGGTTTTTTCCCCAGTTACCCTGGGGCTCTCTATAAATAAAAGTGCATGATGTCTGATTCCACAAATCCACCCTCAGTATTTCTGGCCTAAGTAATTTGGGAATGTCTTAATGACGTTACAGAATGTGTTGCTTTCCTCTTGCAGAGTTATGGATCAACCGAAGTAAAAGGGGTCAGGATTTACTGAGCAAACAAGCTGCCCACTGTTCCTCATTCTGTACTCTGCTGCTCCATGTCTACAGGCCCCAAATTTCAGCTGAGCCAGCATATTTCTGTTGTGAGAGGGGCTGGGCAGACCTTTCTAATCTCTGGCTTCAGGCCAGAAGCTCCAGCTTTCTGTCTCCGTATCCAGTTCACCAGCTCCCTGACATAGTGACATGTGTCTCTTGCAATCCAGCGGCAGGTGTGAGGACTGGTGGTTGAGACTCTTTTTCCACCAGCCTGTGGAAACTAGTCAGCACCCTCCCTAGTTTCAGCACCTCCCGCCCTCTTCCACTGAGAGACCCAAAGGGATTGGGAGAGGAGCTATGGACGCTGAGTGGCTGAGGAAGGATGAAGAGGGAAGGGAAAGCACCCACCTGCTGAGTGGCAGCTGTTGCTGAAAAAAGGAACCCAGTTCCAGCACTAGGAGACAACCTTATGTGTAAGGTAATGGAGGGGGAAAGAGAGGGGAGAATAAAGTAGGGATGGGAGGTAAGAAAAAATTGATGGGGAAGGGATGGAAGTCGGTAAGGGAATTAATCTGGCAAGGGGGAAGACAAAATAGACGTGGGCAAGACAGACTTGTTTTAGAGAGGTGAAGGAGGGGGCGAGAAAACTCAAGGGAAAAGGGAGGAACTGGTATACTTTTGGGTGGGGTTTTCTTCCTGTTTTTCCACAGGCTTTGTGCTGAGCCCACGTAGCCAAGTCTGGGGAAGCACACAGGACTCCACCTGCCTTGCTGGCTGCAAAGCACTTTCTAACCATGTCTCTCTCCATGAGCCCAGAAGTAGAGATGGAGCAAGCTCATGGCACCGCCAGTGGCTCCATGAACTACAGACTCTAGCTAAAGTCCTATGCAGGAACCACAAACTCCACTACCCCTCATTGTCTGTAGTACAGCCAAGGAGCAGCAGTGCAGGCATCCTGTATGTTTTATAATTTACTGAATCCTCCCCATGTCTGGCTTACACCTGTTCTGCATGTTTCTCTGGCTGAAGACTTTGAGACAGCAGAGAGAGTATGCTCTTAGTGCTCCACATTTTCTAGTGACACCTCGCCAACTGGTAGATACATTTCTTAGTGTTGCAGAGAGACTGTAAAATTGGAGGTGTGCAAAACGTTCAGACTCTGCCGTTGCTTGAGACTTTCTGAAACTGTGGATACATTTCAACCTGAGTGTGTGTGTCCCGGGGCAAGGGGGGTGAAACCACCCAGCAAGAGATTTCAAAAAGTATCTGCAAAGTGAAACCACCAACTTTTCTCCTGCTTCATTCAAAGACATTCTCTGGCTCTGCTTTATACTTCAAGTATTCTGAGAGGTTTTTTGCTTATGTCCACTCACTTTTCTGCTCTTCACTGGGGTTGATGAGGAAAGCAGAATTTGTAACTCAGGATATGTAGAACTCCAAGAAAAAATGAGAGGACCAGATGTATTTCTCCTCTTTTGCCTTCCTAACAGATGGGCAGCTATTCTCCTGCTTATGAAACTCCTGCGTCAACAAGGAGATGTGAGCCAAACCTTGAGGGAGGAGGATTTTTAACAAAATAAAATTTATGGTGAGCTCTGGGGAAAGATAATAAACTTATGCAACATATACAGTCCCTATGCATTCAATTTGAGCTCTGCAACAGCAATTAGTTGCAGTTACTTTGATATAAGTGTCCTGAAATCATTTCAAAAGGAGATTTTAATATCATTCTTATCCTGTAGTCCTCAGGCATAGATCTTTCACTCCATGGCACAAAAACCTAGATTTTCTCCATAATGATTACCCTTGTTGTGTGGAGGTCTGTCCCCAGTAGATATTTGGAGACAGCTACATCCCAATGGGCAGGATTACACTGGCTTATCTTCTCTTTATGCATCATGTTATTTCACTGATATTTCTGCCAGCCTCTCCGGTCCTGATAGCTGGATTAGTAACACGTCCATGACTGGGGCCCCTCTGCCAAACCCAGCAGAGCTCAGCGGGAGACACAATCCAGCTCTGGGCTGAATGATCTTTTCCTGGGAAACTTCATGAGCCGCCTGAGGGGATGTGAGTCCTTCGTAGAGTGTACTCCTCCCCCAGAGCACCAGTCTCCACCTTCTCCCCCTGTGTAAACACCTGGCCCAAGAAGGGACCTCTGTGGAGTCTGTGTGGCAGGGGGTGAAGGGAGAGGTGATGTCACAGAGGAAGTGCAGAGGTTGCCCTCCATGCACACAACTCTGAAGGCAGTCCTGGACATGAACTGGAATCTCCATCAGCCAATCAGTTCACAGATCCAAAATATTTTATAAGGAAAAACTAACTTATTTACTAGAAAAAACTCTTAGAAACTTAGTACACATTTTATTGTGGAAACCATAGAGAACAATATTTTAAAAACAATCCTCCAACCAGAGCTGCAACGTGCAGGAAATCAAAAACTGTTGTGCGTGCAAGTACAAAGATCTCAGCATCGGTATTACATATTGCACATTAGGCTGAAGGGAATAAATGTAGCTGTTCCTCCAAAAAGATACATACCAAGGTCAAAGCTTGTGTCATCACAAATGCAAAACATGAGAAGCCTACACACTGCTTTCAGCAAGAGTTCATTTCGCTGACATGCAGTTTTCTATTAATTTAGGACATTTCTGTCTAAGATTAAAAGCCAGAGGGTACACTCTGTGCTGACCTCTCTTCCGCAATTAAACAGAAAACAAAATCTTCAGGCTTTAGGGAAAAAATTGATGCCATTTTTATTCTTAGATAATGCAGCATCAATGGGCCCAATCAATATCACACAAAAGGCAGCCAGCAATTTAGGCATCTCATTACGCATTTTTTTTGGTATTCTTACTAGCAAAAGAACAAAACTTTTCAACAAGGATCAAAGCATAGTACAAAGAATCTGATAATTGACTAAAATTGCAGTTCAGCATTATATTTCTGAAAAGATACTGTTAGAGCCATTTGTAATGTTCTCAGAAACTCATTTTGTTCACCAAGATCTCAACCCAGCCTTCTCTATGGTCATTATGATTTGATAGTAGTAGTATTGGAAACAAATTGATATTAGTTGCATTGGAAACCTTTATTTATCCTGCTGCATAGCAAAGTCACAGCAAAAGTAGTTTAATAAATATTTTCATCTAACTCAAGAAAAAGTGTGTTTGTGTTTGGGAGCAGAGGTAGGACTCACTGGATTAAATTATTTAGAGAGCCAGGTGCAATTGATCAGTTTTCCAGGACTATAAAAGAAAAAAAGATAAAAAGGACACGAACTGGAAATGTATTTAAAGACCCCATAAATCATGATGTATAGAGCAAATACACATAATTGTCCTGTATTAAAGGCATTTTGTTGCATTACTGTTTCAATTTGGGCTGGATTAGATTTTTTTTTAATCTTTTCTTTTCTACTCAAGGATGAGAAGTTGTAATTGATCGCAACTTATTTGGCTCTAGTCTGATCACAGTTGTGTGGCCAGCCGACCTGTATGTTCAGCAGAGAGGTCAGCCAGGTCATGGAACTTCATTTTCATTTACAGAGCAGGTCCCCATGTCAAGAAAATCCAGTGCTCATACATAGGGGAAAGTATCTCAGCCAGCATCTAAAACAATTCTGCCAGGGGTCTGTGTGTGACCTTATGGGAGCACAGCTTCAGCTGACCAAACTTCCAAACATTGCTTTTTGGTTCGCAAAGCATTGGCCTCCAGCAAGTTCTTTTCTAACTAACCGAAAGCTTTTGTAGAGGGCCTTGAGCTATGCTGCTCGTTTTCAAACTTTCCTTTTAGGTCATTATGCTTTTAATCAGAGGCATCTCAATGCCAGGCAGCTATGACATGCCCTTCTCAAAGGAATTAGTTCAGGGGCTATGCTGAGCAAAGGCTACAGAATCCAACAGTTCTCATTACCAAAAAATCCCCATATTAATAAAGGGTATTTAGGTGCTAGAGGCAGGTCAAACTGATCTACTTAACAGGTCAATCAGAGCAGAAATCCCAACTCAGTGACTCTAAACCTGCAGACACTCAGGATGTAGCAGATGAATGACAGTTGCAGAGTGATCTAGTTCCCATTGGATTTAATGGGCATTTTGCTATTGAACTTAAATGGGAGCAGGTTAAACCTATAAGGTATGTCTACGCTGCATGCTTCTTTTGGCAGCCTGTACAGAAACAATTCCTTCTCACTTTCTCTCCTTCCCTGATGCTCAAGGAATTTTTAATTGTTTTGGTTTGTTATAAAATGGGATCTGGGTGGGGTTATTGAGGGAAGGGTAGGCTGGAGAAGTGTAGAATTATTTCATTCTGTAAAAAGCAACAGAGGGTCCTGTGGCACCTTTAAGGTGCCACAGGACCCTCTGTTGCTTTTTACAGATTCAGACTAACACGGCTACCCCTCTGATACTTGACTTTCATTCTGAAGGCTCTGAAGATTGTGGATATTCTTCCAGAAGCAAGTTCAACCATGGCTTGCCAGTTGCCAAGAAAGCCCTGTTTCCTATGCATATAAATCTCACCCTTGAAGATGACAGTCCCATAGTTCCAGTGGAATGTAGCTATTATGGGAGGTCCTGATCAGCTAGGGTGAAGCAGCTCCCAGGTAACTCCATCCTGTTCCATGGGAAGCTTTGAGGATAAGGACTGAAACCTAGAATTTGACCTGCTATTCAACAGAAAGGCAGTGAAGACAGCAGAGCATTAGACTGATGAGCTCAGTTGCACTGTGCTGACCTACTTGGTCTTCAAAGAATGGAAGTTTTATTCCTAATGCAGTACAAACTATTGTATTGAGCCAGGAGGTCACGAATGTATGATCTCCTGTGACCAACTACTAACTCAATAAGCACTTAGATGCCACTGCAATAGAAACATATAAGGACCTAGATGAATACAGGCGGCATAGTCTGGATTTTTGCAGCCATTAAGAGTCCAAGTGAATACTGACATTATTCAGTCAT
This sequence comes from Malaclemys terrapin pileata, assembly GCF_027887155.1. Taxonomy (NCBI): domain Eukaryota; kingdom Metazoa; phylum Chordata; order Testudines; family Emydidae; genus Malaclemys; species Malaclemys terrapin. The sequence continues at coordinate 13,729,625 of NC_071513.1, read as the reverse complement.
TACTAATGATCTAAGGAGAAACCCTCACATTGGAGGATTCCTTTAAGTCCTTCCCTCTCCTCACCAGCATCACTTCATTCTTAGACCAACTGACGCAGGCTGGAGCTGAATCCATCTCCCAGCTCTCCAAGAGCCTGGAAGAGATGCTGCTGCTTGGACTCATGTGAAGGTCGTGCCTGAGTGTCATCTACCTACTGCTGACGATTAAGTCCATGCTGCTTCACAATCACCTATAGCAGCAATAATGGAAAATGAGGGAAAGAGACCAACTCCACATCCGAGGGGTCTGGAAGCTGAGGAACACATACTCAGCGTGATTCTCTACATGTGGTCTGAATGGAACAACTGGCATAATCTCACTGCTCCTTACTTTAGTCTAATGTGAGACATTGGTGCTTCATAGTCACCTATGCCAACTGCTGCAGAGAGGTCCCGAAATAGAATGGATGTATGGCCCTTGCCAACAACCAAGAGGAAATCATCCATCCATACCATTTTTGGAGGAAGTGAACTACTGTAACTCCACTTATTTCACTGGGAGTACAGGTACCTCTACAGATTGAGGGTTGTCAGGGGTTATAATTATTTATTTTAAAGAAGCTTCGCTTTAGGTGTTCAGGTTTGAAATATTTGACTATCTGCTGAAAGTTTTAAGCTTCCTTCTCCTCTACCCGCAAATGTTCGACAAACAAGACTTGATGAACGTGCTTTATGTCACTAGCTCTGCAAACTGAAGCAAAACTAAGAATACCAACTCCTAAAGCTTTCTATAAGGACTCGTCCTTGCAGAAATTCATGATGTAGCAAGGCCATCCGAATTACACAGTTTCTGCATACAGTAGCAGAAAAGAAATGGAAGCTTTCTTTATATTCCCAAACAAAAGGTAGCGATTAAATAGGTCATTTCGTTATGAGCTAAAGTTTGGTGAACAGAGGGAGAAGGACAATAACCTTGTAACTAGATGGTAGCAAGTCACTTGTAGTGGGGGCATAATTAGTGTACAGTTTTCCTAGCAATGGCACTTGACATTAAATAAGAATTCTATTTGCAGTATATACACAAGTGTGTTTCATTTGGTGCATGGCCAGCATCTATGAACTAAATGGAGAGAAAGCTTTTAATTACAGGCATTGATGATGTTATCCAGAAAAAAATTCCCTGACATTTTACTTATCAGTAAAAATCACATTAACCCCCCGCAAAAGAAAACTTTCACCAGCATTCAGACCCATAATATAATTAGGTATCTTGAAAGCAATTAACACTGAGCAACACAAATGTATGACCTCCCATAAAAGAAACCACAAGACAAAAATATATGCAATTGCTTACTTGAGAAACAATTGAGAACTGGATTGCTAACATCTAACTCCCTCTGTGAGTTTCAAATAAGCATTGATTGGAAATGTCAAAGAATCAAAATCTCATTAATAGGAATTTGCCCTCTATTGAGCTGACCCTCTGTCCAGTCAGCAGAAGTGTTGTGTAATGTTATGTTTCTGCAATAGGGAAATTATGGTGCCCCTGCTTAAGCAAAAGAGAAAAGCCATACTAAGCACAGAAAGAGGCGTGTTTTAGCCCTAGGCAATTTAGCTGATCTGAGTTTATTTCATTACAGCGAATTTTATAACCCAAACAGCGTTTTTTATGTATATAGAGAGAGAGCTAGGAACATGATTTATTAACCATGTTACACAGTTCCCAGGACACAGAGATGAAACCCAGGGTCCAATTCTGACTTCATTCAGACAAGTCGCTGTAGTTGCCCTGTCGTAAGTGTGAGGAGAATCAGGTTCCCAATGTCCAGCCAGCCGCACACGCTTTTCCTGAGAACCCAGGAACAGGGAGGCTGTTCAGGTGGCTTTAAAGCTCCAAATCGCTCTGTGAACCCTTTACAGACCCAGGGCCAGACCCTCAGCCAGTGTAAATCTGCTTCGCTCCAGTGATTTCGGTTTACACCAGATGAAGATTTTTCCCCAAAAGGAAAGTATATTGTAGACCCCTGTTAAACACAGGGGTTTGGTGGAGGCTATGCAGAATGCAGTTAAGAAGCCCCCTCTCCACAATAAAATAGAGGCATTTCATAACTTTCTGATGCGAAAAAGAGAAATAAAATGTGAGTCCCTTAACACTTAGTCTAGACAGAGGCCCAGCACTGGATTGCTAAGTCTGGTATTTAGGCCTTGGCCATTTCTCTTTTTTGGGCCCAACCTGCTGCTTAAAAGGAATGTAAACTCTCTCTCTGATTTTCTCCCTTTCCACTGCAAGCTCTCCATAGGACACTCTCGGGGCTGACATTCAGAGGTGGCACCTGCATCAAACTAGGTCTGAGTCTCTCTCTACCTGTCAGTTTTCTGCACACTTTCAGATCCTACTTTCTTCCACGGATTAAAATGTTCCCCACCCCTCTCTCTCCTTCACCAGGGCTCTGACTTTCCACTCTAGGCCCAGTCCCTTTTATATTCCTGAAGACCATTATGTTCCCTGCTAGCCCTCTCCTTTCCACCTCTCAGTTCCTTTGCACCCCAAATGCATGGGCTTTCTTCTAGCTTTTTCCCTTTGCCTCCTGAAGCCATTTGTCATGCTTCTTTCGATGCAGAAAGCATTTCTGATGAGCCAGGACAACTCATCCTGAGTGTACCAGACTTTCTAACATATGGAGATATACCTATCTCATAGAGCTGGAAGGGACCCTGAAAGGTCATCAAGTCTAGCCCCCTGCCTTCACTAGGCAGGACCAAGTACTGATTTTTGCCCTAGATCCCTAAGTAGCCCCCTCAAGGATTGAACTCACAACCCTTGGTTTAGCAGGCCAATGCTCAAACCACTGAGCTATCCCTCCCCCCGAAGGCTGTCACTGCTGAATCACTGCTGTGATTCATCTGGGAGCTCCAGCACCAAAGGATTACAGAAACTATTAGAGATGGAAAATTTACTAGGCCACCTATTCCCCTCTCCCATCCATGTAGGATTATTCATTAAAGTACATTTAGTAGCACTCTGCTAGTCTAATTTTAGTGTATCATTCCCTAATTTCATCCATTGCTCCCAGTTTGCTCCAACCTAAACAATTCCTTTCCCTGCTTGGTTTACATATCCTTAAAATATCTGTGTGCTTATGTCCTTCCACCCCCTTCGTTGTTGCTGACCTAAGTTAAACATATCTGATTCTTCATCTTTTCTAAGACGTCAGTCCCTTTACCCCTAGATATTTCCTTTGTTGACCGCTGTCCTCCTTTGGTGTCTCGGTAGCTTTCTGGTAACAAACTGCTCAAAACATGCAGGTGTTTGTACTGTCAATGTTGTATATTAATAAAGAAGAAAAATGTACAGCATGTGTTAGGGCAGGCCTGCACAACACGCGGCCCGTGGGCCGCATGCGGCCTGCGTGGGCCCACTGTGCAGCCCGCGGGCAAGCGGTGGGGGGCGGTTTCCGGGTTCACCCCCTGCCCAGGGGGCCCGACCTCACAGCCCCGCGCACCGCGCTTTGACCGCCCTGACAGTCAGAAGCGCGGCTGCCGGGTTCGCCCCCTGGGTGGCGCGGGGGGGGGTGGGAGGGGCCTGTTTCAGCACGGCCGGGGGATTTCGGCCCTCAGCTATTTTCTTTGGAGTAATATGGCCCTCGACGCTTTACGAGTTGTGCAGGCCTGTGTTAGGGGAAAACTGAGCCCTCGGAATCTTGTAGGAAGTTTTACTGCAGCAAAAGAACCCACATACATAATGGTGCAGAAGATGCTACAGCTTACATGGTTAATGAAGAATAGTTCAATGGTTAGGGCTCTAGCCTAGGACAGTGGAGACCTGAATGAAGTCTCTGCTCCACCAGAGTTCCTGTATGTCCATGGGCAAGTCACTTAAGGTTGAACGCTCAAAAAAGAGTGAGGAAATCAATGGAAGTTGGAGCCTAACTCCCTTTGAGCATTCTATCCCTAGTCTCCTTGTGCCTCGGTTCCCCATGAGCATAATACCTCTTTCCTACCTCACAGCAGTGTTGTGAGGATCAGTATATTAAAGATCATCAGGCCCTCAGAAACTACAGTAATGGGAGCCATTTCAGTTCCTCGGATAGACAGATGATGTAATAATTCAGCACATATTCATTTTGGACTTCCAGTTTTTTTAGTGAGGAAGGACAGATGTGGATTTTTCAATTTGCAGGTCTGAAAACAAAAAAAGCTACTTCTACCCTCTACGGAGAGACAGTTAATGCATGAGTGACAGCCTGAAATGCCCTAAATATATCAGCTTTCATTTATTGTGAGAACATTTGCAAAAATTACTGCTCTCTGAATTTCTTCTTTTGAACATACACCACAGTGAATCAGCATCTTGGTAAAAAGCAAGTTCTCTGTAGAGATAATAAGATGACGACTAGGGTTGTGTTTCCATCAAGCACACTCTTTGTATATTATATTTTGCAACAAAGGAATCATTTAATAAGGCAATTAGCCACAACAGAATAATTAACGTCAATGGTACAAGCTGAGCCCTTACTGGTAGATGGAAGCTAATTGTCATTAACACTTAGTACTGCACCTAATTATTCTGTTTTAAAACATCTCCTGTAAAGACACTGAATGGCCACACTGAATTATTTGCATTTTCTACATGGTAAAAAAACAATTAGTGGCAAGACCTTTGTTACAAACTATTTGATTTGTCACAGAATTAATGCTGGGGAATTGATGTCCAGCTGATCAGTCCAATATTGCCTGTTTGGTTTTTAAAATGTTAAGCATTTCAGGTCAGGATTGAATATGGCTGTGAGTAAGTTTCGATATAAAGTGTCAAATACCAATCCTTCAAATATGTTTAGTCGCTTAACAACTCTGATCCTGTAGAACCACCCTAACATGTTGGTAAATTGTGGGTGAAATTCTTCTCACCTAGCATTATTATTGACTAAGCACCATAAATATACCATGGTGCTGTACAGACAGATAATAGACACAGTTCCTGCCGCAGTGAGTTTATAGTCTCAGTGAAGACATAAAGCCCAATTATATGTTAATGTGAGAGTTATGTGGGAGACATGCTCAGGGGCCCTGGGGATCCAACCCTCTCCAAGCTGGTATCATGGTGTGGGGCCGCAACTGAGCCTTTTCCTCACCACCTCACTCCATTGTCACTACTCCAGCATATGGGCTGGAACAGCAGTCCCTTCTGGCCCAGTTTTGCAGCCCACATTTTACACACCTTAAGATTCCATAGCCCTTGGCCTGCCTCCAACAGCACCTCCCCACTGGCTTACATGGGGATGGTGTGGGGAACTCCCCTGTGAGCTGGAGAGGGTGAGGAAACTCAGTGTCTGTGCTCACAAAGTCCCATTGTAGTGCTTAGGTGGTGTAGAGAACCTTGTGCCAGCCCTTCATAATGTGGTGAATTTCACCCAGCAGGCATAATATTGCAACAAATCTGTAGCCACATATAGTAGGATTTCAGGATCGGCACTATGCTGCACATACAACCACTAGGAGGTTCATAGGAACAGCAGCATTAGAACTCTCCTTCAAAAGCACAGGCAACACTGGAGAATCTCCTTTAGCTGTTAGCAATATAAGGTGTATGACACGTCTTTGAACAGTTATGCCTTTATCAGGTAGAGAGCAATGCTTCACCTGCACACATGCTGAAGCACTGCAACTTAAGGCAATAGCGTTGATACAGGCACATTTCAGAAGAAATAGCAGCACTTCGGTTGCAGTTAAACCTGGTTCTTTTAACAAATGGAAGAAAGAGACATGTGGGTTTAACAAACCCCATCAGTCATCAGCAGAGATCAAGCATGGGACCTTCAGTGCCCAAACCAGAAGCCCCTACCACTTTGGGCTAAAAGAATAATGGATTTTAGTAAGCAGCTGGCCCTTATTCTCACTGGAGCCAGCTAGTAGGAAGAGACAACATCAAGCAAAACACTCAGAGCCACTATACTTTACTGGCAAGTGCTGTGTAGTCCAGAATAACGCATGAAGATAATGCCAGACTGATGCTCATATGAGCCCGGGAGTACAACCTGAATGTAAACAAACGCCATCCACTTTCACAGCTACTGACAGTATAACAGATTATATGCGGATAAAAAGCTCTGTCTGAAAACAGATTTCAATATGAAGGATCAAATCCTCAGCTGCTGTAAATTGGCATAACTCTATTGATCTCAGTGGCACTACACTGTGATCTGGTCCCAAGTTTCTAAGGTACCATGATCTAAAACAATCCCTTCATCTCTCCCCAGCTAAGCAGGGTGAACCCAGATCATTACTTGGTTAGACGATCCCTAAAGAACACAACTAGGTATGCATGGTGCACTTAATTCCATAGATCCCAAATTTTAAAGAGTACTACAATATTGTATAGTGAGGGCTTGTCTACACATTGCAGCAGTGTGAACCCAAGGAGTATAAATTGTAGAGCACTCCAACTCCCTCGTGTAGACTCTGCTGACATGCTCTAAAAGGTTCTTAGTGTGCACTTACATAGTACTGTTTCAAGCAGGACTACTTCAACACACACTAGGTACCTTTGAGAATGCATCAGCAGGGACTACTTGGGGCAGTGAGTCAGGTCTACTTGGGATAGGGTCTACTCGAGGCACTTTAGCATGCTCTACAGTTTACACATATCTGGTGCACGCTGCCACACCATGTAGACAAGCCTAAGAGTCCCAAACACCATCAGCCAGATCCTCAGCTGGTCTTCAGTGGAGCTACATTGACATACACCACTTGAGAACATGGTATTGTATCTTACAATAATGTTACTACAGGATTCTGGTCAATTACAGTAGTGTTCTTTTAAGGGTCTGCACTCTTCCCTCTGGGTGCTAGTCTTCACTGCAAGCTTAATTCGACTTATATCTCGAGTTTTGCCCCTGCTCGAGTCCCATCAATGCACACATAATTTTTCACTCGAATGTGGTAGTGCTTTTATCTCAAGCTGGTTTGCCCATCAGGAGGCATAGGCTACAACTTGAGTTAGCACAACTCATCAGCTGCTACCATGACCACTCGGTAGAGTGGACACAGGCTAGCCCCACTCAAGTGCTATTAGTACGCCAATGCTTTCCCACAATTTCCCCCTTGTGCCCAGAAAGGGCAGACAAGTTCTCCCATAATCCCTTGAGAAAGAATTCATAGTTTGGTTCAACTTGCTCCAATGCAAAGAACCATGGGATGTTTCCCCAGAAGTCTTAGCGCCACACACAAGTGAGTCCAGAGCCAGTGTGGACACAAACGTACTGAAGTTATTTCCCAGCGTGGCTGCTCTCACTCAAGCTAGGCCAACTCAAGTGTAGGTGATTTAACTCAGCGTATGTCTTCCTTGCAGTGAGTACTGATTCTGAACCAATGCCCAGCATGACTTCAGGGGGCACAGGACCACGAGGGGTACCAAATTTCAGAGTAAACATAAAACTGAGGACCTGGCCACAAGAGTTAAGGATCACATAACACTTTTCATAGGAGTAGAGGTGCTAATCCTGGTGTCCGGACAAATTCTAACTACTTTTCATTCCCACTGTCGTCTTTATCAGATGCAATACTCCTCCTCACTTCTCATCCTAAACTGTTGTGTGCCACTGCTGTGTGCTGTCAAACAGCTGCCACGTTCTACACCAGACATGGTTGCATTTCAATATAGTATAAAAAGGATCCCTAGTATCACCTCTGCCTTCCTCAGAAGATTCTTCAAGTCTTTAGTAATGTCTGTAAAGAGCTCTGTGATCTCCGCTGGCAGGTACGGTCCTACGGAAATACAAAGTGGTGCAGTAGCAACAAAAGATTTAAACCTTGAAAACCTCCCTTGTAGCCACCTCTAATTGTGCATTCAAATTCATCCCACTGCGCCAATTCCTTTGCAGTACCCGCGTCTGCAAACATCTCCGCTCCTCCGTGATATATGTACACCCAACACATTCTAATTTTAAATTCTTAATCTTCTCTAACAAACACCCTCCTACACGTTCTTCTTGTATTCAACTCATTACTCTTTCTTCTTGTCAATGACACTCAGTATTCAGCGATAGCATCGAAAGCATCAATCCTTTTGTCGTCTGCTGTCCTCAGAGTTCAGCATGTATGAGCATTCATAGCAAGGCTTCTGCACTACTGGCACACCCTTTTACTTCTAATCTTTCCTCAGTCACACAGTCATCAACCTGGCATTAGCGATCCCCTTTTCACATGTGGTATAGTTTAGGAAAAACAGCATTTTCCCCCAGGTCTCATTGCTATTTTCTTTTCCCATTCTCTGTATTGTACAGGTGCAGCTAACATTTCTACAGTGAGAACTGTACCAGAGTCTTATTTTTATGCTGTAGACCATTGTAGTATCTGTGTGGAAACTGCTGATGTGATGTGATCCAGCCTGGAGATCTCTAAAAGCTCTCATTTAGGGAAGCTTTTAGACATTTTGGGAAGAAAACAGCTCCATGGAAGTAAAAGGAAAGTAATCAAGATGGAGAAGTGAGGGGAAAATACTAAGTGTGCTATGAACTGCTTCCCTAACACTGCGTGGGAGGGCAGGAGAGAGGGACAGAAGGAGAAGGGATAAAGAATATGCAGAGAACATCAACATGTTTTTTCAGGATATCGAGCCTTCAGTAAGGCAGTGGAACTAGTGGACAGATATCTGGACTGGGGCTCAGGTGAAGAGGTTCTCTATCCTGCTCTACCACTGACCTGTTGTGTGACCATGGGCGAGTCATTTCACTTCTCTGTGCCTCTGCCTCGCCTCCAACCCTTCATCTGCCTTGACTTTTGGGATTTAAGCCCTTTGTGGGCAGGGACTATCCTTCACCTTGTGTCCACGCTCTGTCTAGCACAACAGGGCCTCTGCTCAGTTGATGCATCTAGGTGGTATCACAATACAATTACTTAAAAAAAATCAGAAGAGGCATAATAATGAACAGATAATTGAAACTATCACCACAAACGTGTGTCAAACTATACAAACCAAACACTTTCACAACAAATGTGTCATTTCTGATCTACTGCTTGTTTCTACTGACAGCTAGAGAAAAGCCCCCCTGGCATGCAACCGCTTTTTCTTTGCTTGCCACACACATGTATTTACCTCCATCACGGAGAATTTGTGTTCCCTCATTCGCATTTGGGAAGTGCTATGACATCTTGAATGAAAGGTGCTCTAGAGGGCAAAGTTGTTGTTAGAGAAAAACTAAATCTTCAAAAAGAGAGAAGAAATCACTTAAGTGTGACAGCTGTTTATACTAGATTCAGTCTCTCTAGTCTCCTCCCTTCGTTTTCCCACATAAAACTGAAGTTTCAAATATGTTCATAGCCTCGTGAGCTGAGGCTTTTTTCTCTCTTGTCTGGTCTTAAAATAAAAAACAACTTTATTTCAAATAGGTCTTCAATCTTCCCCACATTACAAACACAAAAGAGAAAAATAGACTCTCTGAATGTGGAGTCTTTTATCACGCTCTCTCCCTGCCTACCTACTCAAGACTAAGCACAGAGAGCTACTTAAAAGCATTTTTGAGACTGGCTAAGTCTGACAAGAGGCTTCAAACAACAAAAAAACACAATGATTTTGGAGACTGAAAAGCTTGTTTCAGTGAAATTTAAATTAATAATATTGTTCAGCCTACATTATGATCAGTCCAGCTCTCCCACAGCAAATGAAATCACATTTGGAAGAAGTGGTGTAAGATGAGCTTCCAAAGCAGTTTTCTTACATCCTCTCAAAATCTGGAGGACATTACATTGAAAAAAATTTGCAGTCTGATCCAAAGTCAGTGGGAATCTTTCCATTGGCTACAGTATGCTATGGATCAGGGCCTAGCAGTAAATATATTTGATTTTGTCCATCATGCTTTATTAAAGCTCATACAGCCAAGATTGAAAGGGCTCAGAGTAAGGCAATGAAAACTAGAAATCTAGGAGGGTTTAAGAAAGAATGAGGGGTGTGAACACCCTCCTCAGCTCATTCGGCTTTGAAAAGAAAATCTAGAAGAGGTTTCATTAAAGTATGTGAGAGTATGGAGAACATAGTCACTAAATTGATTAGTCCCGCCTTTGTGTGCTGTCCCCTAACATGAGAAATAACAACATAAATACTTCTTCACACAGCACATAGTCAGCCTATGGACTTCACCACCACCGAAAGTAAAACAATCACATATGTTACCTGGACTTAAAAAGGGATTGAATATAAGAGACGATTTTCAAAGGCAGTTAAGTGTCCAACTATCAAGGATAGCCAGTGAGAGTTAGACATCTGACTGCCTTCTGTGCCTTTGAAAATTCTCTCCCCTCCCCCCGCCCCCCATAACTTAATTACACTGGTAGTTGTTCATTATAAGATGGGATAATCAAGTGTCATGCAGACTCCTGCTTAAGGGCAGGATAGCTCATCACTAGAAGCCAGGATAGTGGCTTCTCATGGCTAGAGAAGCTCAAATGGCAGGGCTCTCTCTCAACATCTTCTCACTGCTGAAACTGGGCCAGACCCTCTGATTTATCCCAGCTGAGGATCTCCCCATTATGGTTACCATTATTTCTGATAATAAAATAAGCCATTTAGAATTGCAAACATAGCCTTGCATTATATACAGGGCTTCCTCCTCAGAGGGCATCTTCCAGTTTGATCAGGATGGTGGTGAAATAGGCATTGTTTCACTTTCGCCCAAATCCATCCCAACCTAGAACCAACAGATAGCAAACCATTCTTGCCTTACTCACCTGAATAGTTCCCTTCACTTATACAGGACTGTTTGCATGAGAAAGTCTGCTAAATTTGGCCCTTTAAGGGCAATTAAAACAGATTCAGAATGATATAAGATTTAACCTCAGACAAGTTATTTTTTCAAGGTTAACAACAAAAATGCTCATCTTAGATCACATCTAGGATATCAGTGAAATCCTGGCCCCATTCACTTCAATAGCAAAACTCCCGTTGATTTCATAGGGGCTAAGATTTCACCCAGGTGTTAGATGAAAGAAATAACTGCAGTCAGACCTTTTTAGCTAAAGAATGCTGAACCCAGGAATGCTGAACTTTCCATTTCCAATAAGATAAGAGAGACCTCTACCATGGGTCTATATATACTGTCCTTGGTCTTACGATCATACTTCTTGCAATCATCATCACAGACATCACTGCTTACTCAGAAGCACCAGATAACTTCAAAGCGCTTTAGGCAGCATGTAAGAGGTAACCTCTAAGCATATTACAGTATCACTAACAAAAACATTGTTAAAGGGGAGTTAGGTTTGCTTAGCAGTGCCTCATACTTTTCCAGACCAAGGAAGTTGCAAGCCGAAAACTGAAATCTCTGAAATCCAGGAAATACACATGCACACGAACCCAGAAACATTAAAAACGCAAGAAATGCACAGTTAAGAGAATGCCTTCCACACCACACTCCTATACATCCTTAACTCTGCCCCAGCTGATATGGCAAAAAGGATCGGGAAGAACAGAACCTTTCCCATCCCTAATGAAACCTATGTGCGCCTGCAATGCCAAATCATGCTTTAAAAAAGCCATTTGTTTGGATTGTTACCACCGCTCTGAAGGGAATACTTCTTAGGTGCTGACTTGTGTCTAACTTCCCCTGTAAGATTCAAGATGTCCTCTTCCTTGCATCATTCCTTGTCTTTTCTAGTTAACACTTTTTAAAATAGATTAATCTCCAGTTTTAAATCATTTAGCAGGAATTACATGTACTGGGAAAGAGTTGGCTGATTTTTATGAGTGCATCACTTCTCCCATATAACGGGTAAAAGTCAATTGTGTATGATGTGGGGTAGGGGAAGGAGTGAAATTTGCAAGGTTTCTGTCCTTTGCTGAGGTAGCAGGGAAAAGAAAATAATCCTCAAGTCTAAAACGATAGATGAAAATCCAGAGAAAAGAGATAGTAGGTAACTTAATTTTTTTCACCTTTCATTTGACTTACTTGCTTCTAGCCAGTTGTGATCAAACCTCATATCAGTTTTCAGGAAAGCTTGAATGTAAACTCAGACGAAGGCTAGGAAGAACCTGTCAGCTGAAATGTGCACTTCCACGAAGGCATTTTCAATTTCCAGCATCACAAATCAATGCTGGTAGATATTAAAATTCAGCTCATCAGTAAAACACGATTAGGCAAAATATAAGCTTTTTCTAAAATCTTTTCAGCTTAATCCAATTTAAAATCAGGATCAATTCAGACATGCTCCCTGTGTGGTAATTCAGGTAAGGACACTGGTTCCGTGTATATTTAAAGCTTTTCTGTACGTTGTTTGTCTCTATTTGGTTCCACATAATACAATCCCGTTTTGACAAGAACTACTTTCTGTTACAGACAAGATGACTGCACTTTTTCTTTTTAATTGGTCATTTGCTTCACCAGATCATGAAAGTGATAATGATTGTATTAAATATGATGCATGTTATTTAATAGGTGGTCCAGGTATAGGTTCTCTCTCATAATAATGCTATCTAAAACTGTAGTATGAAAAAAATTCCTGTGGTAAGTGTCTGTAAGAGAACTAATGTATCTTATATGACAGTTATTGACAGTAAAAAGAACTCACAACTGACAGCACATCCTAGTTAATAGGTACCTTTTGGCTCAAAGGAGACACAATGAATAAGTCATTTCATTTTGTTTGAAATGTAATATGAAATTTGTAGTGACCAATCACCTTCGGTTTCAGATTTTATCACCAGCTACTTGTCACCTTTCCTTAAAATCCACTTACAGGTGTCTTGTACTGTACCTTTGGGAAAGATTTCATTACAGAATCCTATATTCAAGTCACAAGACAGTCAAGTAGTTCCAAAATGAAATTCCAAACTGAGAAGTGTGTACGCGGGGGGAGTCTACACACTGGAACATGAACGAAGCATAAAGAGGATAATTTTTCACTCTGAGATACAAGGATGCAAGTCCCAGCAAGGGATCCTAGTGACATTAAAAAAAAACCTCATGAAAACAGAGCTCAAGTGGTTTGTGACCAAAAATCAATTTATAAAACTTCCTTCTGTTGAACTGTTCCAATTTTTTATGATTAAACAATGTTAATAAACAGCTCTTCCAACGGGACTGCTAAATGAATAGAGCCCCTGAACAGACTTACGCACAGGCTCAACTTTACACCTGGTGCATAAACTTAAACACATGCCAAGGTCTTCGCAGGATCTGAGCCCAGGATTGCACTAAGTAACACTAACTTTCCAAGACACTTTACAGAATTATAAGAAAGGCAGCCCCTGCCCCAAACAGCCTACAATCTAAACAAGGCAAATAGAGAACGTGACGGTAACAGACAAACAAGGGGTAAGGAAAAAGACAAAGGTTTGAACAAGTACAAAGAAATTAGTCATTTTAGAGTAAGCAAATCATCTACATTCTGATAGCTTAAAGCAGCATAGAACACACGGTATGGGAGTCAGGAAAAAGCGGGGGTTAGAGGAGAGATTGACAATGCTCGGTGGAGTAGATAAGAGCTATTATGCCAAGGGTAGGGAGCAGTAGGAAAAACGACCCAACTGCAGAAGCAGGAGAAGGCTATGAGCTTGAGCCTACAAGGTACTGAGCACTCCAGCCCCAACCCAACAAAGCACTTAAGAAGAAGCTTCCCTTTAAGAGTGTGAATACCTAAGTAGTGCCATTGAAGCTGTGATAAATGAATTGGGGGGAGGGTAGCTCCCACCGAAATCCTTCAGGCCTCGCAAACACCCCGAGAGTGAAGGAAAACTGAGTGTGGGCGGGAGAAAATTACTGCATAAAAAAACACTGAAGCACAGGTGTCTGCTATCCACCAATCCCTGGTGAGCCCCAAATTCATCAAACCAAAGGCCCAAGTGACAGTGCAACCCTTTAAGGCCAACTCTTTTAACTTGCCTACAGCCACGTTGCCTGTCCAGTACAACGGCTCATCAGGAATATGAACTTTTGCGGTCTATGACGATTATCCCATTCCCAAGCTGCTGGAAAAAGACTTAGCCAACCATGTAAGGCTAATAAAAAGGGTGGGGATGGTCACCCGCAGCCAGGCTAAACAGGCCTCCACACCTAACTCCATTCCTGAGCCTCCTACGGGGACCCAGCCAGAGGTGGTAAAACCAAATCCCAAACCAAAGTCTATGGCAGCGTTCCTGGCACCCACCCAAAATCAGCCCAAAAATCGAAAGGGCGCCACAAAGCCTGCACCTGCAGCAGCAGCTAGACCGGCGCAAAAAGCTCAACCAGAGCCTAAAATACAACCTAGTGCACCAGCAAAGAGCAGTTCACAGTCAACGAAAACACCCCCATCACCTGCATCACTTCCAGTGGGACCAAGCCCAAGTCCACAACCCAGCAAGGAACTAATGTCTCCAGCATCAAGGAAGCAGTTCCAGGCAAAGCAGGAAGCAAATAAAAGCCGCAAGGGAGCTTGGACGGTGGCATGAAGCAACCCACCGCCTCTCAGCTTTTCCAATAGGTCCAGATTTGTTGTAAAAAAAGAACTCTTATACAAGAAAACCCTTTCTGGTGGGCACAAGGAGGACTGGCATCCTGAGAATCAGCTGGTAGTTCCAACTAAGTATAGGGAAAAGCTCTTAGGCTTAGCCAATGATCACCTAGTGGCCACGCTGGGGTGAACAGAATCAAGGACCGTTTGGGGAAGTCATTCCACTGGGAGGAAATGGGCAAGAATGTTTCTACCTATGTCCGGTCTTGTGAGGTGTGCCAAAGGGTGAAAAAGCCCCAAGACCAGGTCAAGGCCCCTCTCCAGCCACTCCCCATAATTAAGGTTCCATTTCAGCATGTAACTGTGAATATTCTGGGTCCTTTCCCTAAAAAAATACCCAGAGGAAAGCTATATATACATACCTTCATGAATTTTGCCACCCGATGGCCGGAAGCAGTAGCTCTATGCAACACCAGGGCTAAAAGTGTAAGCCAGACACTGGCAAACATTTTCGCTAGGGTAGATTGGCCTTCAGACATCCTTACAGATTCAGAAACTAACTTCCTGGCAGGGACCATGAAATGTCTTTGAAAAGCTCATGGGGAAACCACTTGGTTTCCACCTCTTACCACCAACAAACAAATGACCTAGTGGAGAAGTTTAATGGAACTTTGGAGGCCATAATACGTAAATTTGTAAGTGAGCACTCCAATAATTGGAACCTAGTGTTGCAGCAGTTGCTCTTTGCCTACAGGGCTGTACCACATCCCAATTTGTGATTTTCACCCTTTAAACTTGTTTATGGCCATGAAGTTAAGAGGCCATTACAGTTGGTGAAGCAGCAATGGGAGGAGGTTACATCTTCTCCAGGAACCAACATTTTGGACTTTGTAACTAACCTGCAAAACACCCTCAAAGACTCTCTAGTCCTTGCTCAAAAAACCCTCAGAAGGCTCAACAAGAGCAAAAGGCCAGGTATGATAAACATGCCAGAGAGCTTTCCTTCAAAGTAGGTAACCAAGTCATGGTCCTAAAAGCGCTCCAGGCCAATAAAATGAAAGCATTGTGGGAGGGTCCATTTATGGTCCAAGAGCACCTGGGAGCTGATAATTACCTCATAGCGTTCCCAAACTCTACCCTAAAACCTAAAGTATACCATGTTAATTCTCTAAAGCCCTTTTATTCCCAAAAAATCCAAGTTCTCCAGTTTACAGCCCCCCTCCCCTCCCCCCCCCAAAAAAAACAATGCTGAGTGGTCTGAAGAAGTCTACTATAAAAAAAAAATTAAAAAAGCAACGGTGGCATAGAAAAGGTGAGCCTTTCCATAACCCTTGGGCGTAAGCAGCAACAGCAAATCCAGGAGCTGTGCACCAGCTTCGCACCACTGTTTTCAGCCACCCCAGGATGGACAAAACGGGTGTACCAGTCCATTAACACAGGTGATGCTTGCCCAATTAGAGCCCAACCCTACTGGATGACTCCTCAAGCTAAAACCGCAATAAAAAGGAAGATCAAGGACATGTTACAAATGGGTATAATCCACCCCTCTGAAAGTGCATGGGCCTCTCCAGCGGTTCTGGTTCCCAAACCAGATGGGGAAATCTGCTCTTCTATGAACTACCGTAAGCTAAATGCTGTAACTCGCCCAAAAAACTATCCAATGCCACGCACAGATAAGCTATTGGAAAAACTGGAACTGCCCAATTCATCTCCACCTTAGACTTAAGTAAGGGGTACTGGCAAGTGCCGCTAGATCACCCAGCCAAAAAAAGGTCAGCCTTCATCACCCATGTAGGGCTGTATAAATTTAATGTGCTCCCTTTCAAACTGCAAAATGCACCCGCCACCTTCCAGAAACTGGTAAATAACTTTCTGGCTGAATTTGTAAAATTTGCCATCACCTCCCTTGACAATGTGGCTATATTCTCAAATTCATGGGCTGAACACCTAAAACACCTCCAAGCTGTCTCCCAGCGCATAAGGAAGGCAGAATTAACCCATAAGCCCCAAAAATGTCAAATAGGCCTAAACAGGGTAACATACCTTGAACATAGTCAAAAAACTATCAAACCCCTACAGGCTAAAGTAAATGCTATCCAAAATTGGCCTGTCCCTAAGTCAAAAAAGCAGGTCCAATCCTTCTTGGGCTTGGCCAGGTATTACCAACAATTTGTACCACACTACAGCCAAATTGCCACCCCACTAACAAACCTAACCAGAAAAAAAACCAGCCAAATGCACTTCAGTGAAAAGTGTCAGAAAGCCTTTAACCAGGTCAAGGCGGCCCTTATGTCTGACCCTGTACTAAGGGCCCCGGACTTCGACCAACCTTTTGTCATAACCACAAATGCGTCCGAGCGTGGGGTAGGAGCAGTTTTAATGCAGAAAGAACCAAATCAATAAATCCATCCTGTCACGTTCCTCTGATAGGAAAAGCCTCTGGTCCGTCTCAGAAAAAGAATGTTACGCCATTGTGTATGCTCTAGAAAAGGAACAGTGTTTCCACCTGCAAACTGACCATGCTGCACTGACGTGGCTTCACGCAGTCAAAGAGACTAACAAAAAACTTCTTCGGTGAAGTTTAGCTCTTCAAAACTTTGATTTTAAAATACAACACATTACAGGAGCCTCTAACAAAGTGGCTAATGCCAAAAAGGTTTCCCCAAATCAGCCGGGTAAAAATGTCCCTGTATGCTAAGTCATTGTAGTCCTTAAAATGTGAAAAATACTGTTTAGTTCTTCATGTAATTATTAGTAAAATTAAAGGTGCATGTATCTTGTTAACTCTGTTTCCTAAACCTCCAAAAGAAATCCAAGCTGATGTGGACTCGACCTAAACCAGGCTGGCCAGCACCGTCTGTGATTTGGGGGGCATGTGATAAATGAAGGTGGGGGTAGCTCCCTTTTATGGACACTCCATTTAGCCATCCAGTTAGCTATAAAATCCCTGTAAGTAGCTGTTCTCTATTTGCTTTATCTGTAAAGGGTTAAAAAGTCCATAGGCAAAAGGAAGGGAGTGGGCACCTGACCAAAAGAACCAATGGGAAGGCTAGAACTTTTTAAAATTGGGAAAAAACTTTCCCTTTGTCTGTCTGTGTTGTTCTCCTGGAGAGGCGAGACAGAGCAGCGATGCTGTAAAAAACTTTGGGTCAGGTTTGAAAATCATCAAATCATACCTAGAAACTACTTATTTGAAACCCCAGATATATAAGTAGATCAGGAAATGTCCAGGAAGACACGATTAGGTTTATCTCCTTTTATTTCTTTATGGCTTGTGGACTCCTCTGTGCTAACCCCAAATGCTTTTGCTCGTAACAATTAAGCTAGACTTCAAGAAAACCATTCTTGATGCTTAATTATTATATTTGCATTTTTTAAATCTAGCAATAGCCTAAGTTCCAGATGTATTTTCTTTTTCTTGTTGTTGTTGCTTTTAATAAAATTTACCTTTTTTAAGAACAGGATTGGGTTTTTGCACGTTGTTTAATTATCTGGTGGCAACAGCTGATTTCCTTTGTTTTCTTTCTCAGCTCTTCCCCAGAGGGGGGGAGGGTGAAGGGGCTTGAGGGTACCCCACAGGAAGGAATTCCCAAGTGCACCTTCCTGGGTTCCAAAATGGGGGGTTGCACTTGGGTGGTGGCAGCATCTACCCATCCAAGGTCAGAGAAAAGCTGTAACCTTGGGAGTTTAATACCAGCCTGGAGTGGCCAGTATTAATTTTTAGAATCCTTGTGGGCCCCACCTTCTGCACTCGAAATGCCAGAGTGGGGAATCAGCCTTGACAGAAGCCATCAATGTGCTTAAAGGGAAGTATGTGCTGAAGTGCTTTGCTGGATCAGGGCCAGAGCCCTCAGCCCCTTGCAGGATGGAACCCCAAAGGGAGCAACAACAGAGTGTAAAGGTGAGATGGGAAGTAAAGGGAGTTAACAGGAGCCTTAGAAGGAAGGAGAAGGACTTCTGAACTCCATGGTGAAACAACCATGGAACCAGCGCCATGGTCAGTGTAGCAGAGAAGTTGTCCCGTCAGGTTGTGGCTGGTCATTAAGGCTACAGAACTCATTTTGAAAACAACAGGTGGAAAAAAGAAGTCTGGGCAAAAACTTTTCCTCTTCATAAAACAGGTTTCTATGTACATGGGAGCTATTATTGACCTGTTATTAATGATTGCCTGTGCAGACACTGCCCTACTCATATGTAATGCAAATGATTTGGGACACCTTGAATATGAAGTTACATTCTAAATGAAATTACATCCGTTATTCTAAAAAGCCACACAATATTACAAGGTGAGATTACTCGCTTTTCTTCTCTAGGACATTTCTAACAACCAAATCAGTAGCAGCTTGAGTGGTTTCTAGAAGCAGAAAGGTAGTATTTTAAGGTCATAAGCCTGCAAAGGTTAGACATAGCCACCTGCAGAAAAAATCCTAGACTGTCTTTGATCTAAGGAAGAGGCTCATAAGAGAAAAAGCTTTTCCTGTCTCTCTCTCTCAGTAATTAAGAGAGTTATCTACATTTTCATTCAGTGGCAGCTAATGATTCCGTTTATCATTTCAGAGTATTTAAATGTAAATAATTCTTCAGTAAGCTGTATGAAGGAGACAAGGTTGATTAATCATTAACTTTTGTGCTAAATTATGATCAGGCATCATTTTTTAAACATGACCTCCCATAAGACTTACATTAATGAGAGGGTGGGAGAAAGGAAAGTAAATACTTTCTTGAGTAAACAACATATAAGCTCAGAAAGAATTGAGGAAAAATTGACCAGAAGAATATACAAGTCTTCATAAAGAGAGAGAAGTGGCTTATTGCTCATGGTGGAAGTGTATTGTACACACAATTCTGTAAGCTCCGCATACAGTCAATAACGTTGTTTGAGCTGGTCAAACTATTTGTTGAAATTTTATCAGACTCCTTTCCTCCTTTTTTCTGTTCTGTTCACAATAAATCTCTCTCTCTCACTCGCTCTCTCATGCTACAATGGATGCTATATAAAAAACGTAAGTGCCACAAATTGATGTATCCATTATTTTTACAAATTAGTAATTATTCCAATAGCTTTATGAACAAATTTTGGCCTATGGCTTATTCACAAACTGTTTGCCACATGTACTCAACAACTGCTGCGTTGACAAGTGACTTTAGTTACATTATTTATTTCTGTTTCCTCCTTAAATGATCTACGTTTTGTAAACAGGATGTCATTTTTTCTGTTTGCAAATTGTCCACAGACAGGTTGTGATTTTCATGGTCACTTCGGTCGCTGTTTGTAATTGTTTAACAATATTTTGTGCAAAAGGCCTTTTCAAAAGAACTGGAAGAGCTCTTCTGATGTGAATACCCTCCCAAACATGTGTGAGTATTCCTGGCACTTTTGTCTTCCATGTTTTTTTCTTGTGAATAAAAATTAGTTCAACTAGCTGTTCACAAATAAATGAGTAAAAGGGGATGTGATAACAGCAAATCAAATCATCAGGTTTCATTTGCAAGAACATTCTCAAATATGTTATCACCATATTCACTCAGCGCCAATAATTGCCTATTTGGCTTTGTGTATTTTTCTTGCAGCCTCTCCTCTTCTTTCAACAGGTTTGTCAAATTTCCATTCACAATTATAAGTCTCCATTACTCTTAGAGTATTGGATCTGGTTTTGTGCTGGCATTTTAATTCCACAACTAACACACCAGCGTAGTGGTAGTTGTGAGTCTTTTGAGTTGTTCAGAGATGTTAAAAAAAGCAGGAGGGGGCACACTATTGAGGGAATTGGGGGTTCACATCAGAAGACAAGCACAGAACAAAATGTTGGACAAATATAAAACTGAAAAGGTATTTAGGCTCTGAGCCTGCAGAATCCCTCTGTACCTTAAGGTCCAAGTCTATGTTGGGCACTAGTGAAAACTGCCACAGAAACTGAAAATTCTGCAGCCTGTTTTTAATTTCTCTTTGGCTCAGTAAGTAAGTTAAAAAAAACCCCACAATCCAGGAAAAATTAGCCAGACTAAAATGAAACAGCAGCACCCTTATTTCCTTAAGCATCAGCTAAAGGAAAAACATCAATATTAACTACACTTTCAATAACTGTAAGTGGGAAGAATGTTGTTCAGGTCATAGTTAATGATAATAGTTTCACAATGGACCCATTATTTTTTGTGCATCTCCAGTGCAGGTCAGGTGCTCAAGGTGTGGGATTATTTAAAATATAGCTGCTAGCATCCTAGATCAGTGATTGAGTTGAAGAACTAACAAAGGACAGGGAATGATGCTGCTGCACTGTATTATAGCAGGGGTTCTCAAACTTCATCGCGTCCCCCTTCTGACAACCAAAATTACTACACAACCCCAGGATGGGGGATCGAAGTCTGAGCCCGCCCGAGGCCAGCTGCGCCAGGTGGGGAGGCGGGGGGAGGCTAAAGCCTGAGCTCCACTGCTCTGGGCCGAGGGACCAAAGCCAAAGCCCAATGGCTTCAGCCCCAGGTGGGGGGCCTGAGGCCTGAACCCCACCAGTAAGGGATGAAGTCCACAGTCTTCAGACCCAGACGGTGGGACTCAGACTTCAACTTTGGCCCCGTGCAATGGGGCTCGGTCTTCGGCCCCGGATGGTGGGGCTTTGTCTTGGGCTTTGGCCCCTGGCCCCAGCAAGTCTAACACCAGCCCTGGTGACCCCATTAAAATGAGATCTCGACCCACTTTGGGCTCCCGACTCACAGTTTGAGAACCGCTGTATTACAGGCAACCCACAAAGTCACTGTCTCTCTTAGTGCCCTGTGTGTGACAAACGTCCCTAGGCTCCGCTCTGCTACAATAAAGAGAGAGAGAGTCACTGTCCTTGTCCAGTTTCTACAAGGGAATGTGTGGCCCCTCCATTTTTTTTCCACTTGGGCTCCAAGTTCCTGTCTATCCCGTTAGAAGTCCCCTAGTGCATTCTAAGAAAACAGCAGGCTATTCCCTCAGGAGCAGGAGAAGATAATGCTATTGCCCTTTTACACCACCATGTCAGTCTCCCACGCACCCATCCCGTGCTTCATTACAGTGCAGCAAGAATGAAAGTGAAGGAGCAATAACCTCTCCACCTTTGCAGCATTAGCCGGAACTGCCAATGAACTGATTTGGATGGCATACTCATTCATGCTGCCACAGTATCAGGAGTGCTATGGCACCAGCCAATGGATTCATGCACAATGTAGTGGGGGGTTAGTATGCAGCTCACTTAGGGTTGCCAACTTTGTAATATTTAAAAACCGGACACTCCAGCAGGAGTGCCGGAGCCTCCCCTTCCCTATCCCTTCCCCCTGAGGACCCACCCTTGCCCCGCCTCTCCCCCCCAGGCCTCACCCCTGCCTCGTCTCTTCCCCTGAGGCCCCACTCCTGCCCCTCCCCTTCCCCCTGAGGCCCTGTCCCCCATTCGCTCCTCTTTCCCTCTCCCTCCGTCACTCACTGCAGACGCCCAATGCAGATAGGAGGTGGCCCTGGCTGAGTAGGGGCTGGTGTGGGTGATGACTTGGCGCTTCCCCACCTTCCCTGCCCACAGTAACCGGACATTGGGTGTCCAGTCAGTAGATCTGACCGGACACTGTCAAGTCCCCTTTTCGACCGGACTTTCCAGTCGAAAACCAGATATCTGGACACCTTAAGCTCACTGGCTGTACCTCAATGTCTCTCTCTCTCTCACACACACTCACCTCCACTCCGCCCCCTCCTGGACAAACCTTGACCTACAGTGTCACATGAGTACTCAATAAAATCCTGACAGTCATGCAGAAAGGGGGGAGTTAAACAGTAAGGAACTATAGGAGGGGGCAGTGAGAGGATATTAAGTTGTATCACTGGCCCCCTCCAATCTGTCCCCCCAATCTGTCCTTTCACTTCAACTCCCTCCTTCTCCACAGCCTCCCTCCCCTACTATTCACACTCTCTTTTCCTCCATTCCCTTGGGAAGGGAAGTGCTAGAAGCTATAGCAAGTGTGCGTCTCTCCCCTGTGGGGACTGAGGTCCCTCTCTCTGATCAGGGGCCAAACAGCCCTGTGGATTCAGTGGGTGGCCCAGGCCCCACAAGGTGTTGGCCAGCAATGGAGGGGAAGTAGCAGAGCTTGCATGGGGAATGAAATACACACAGCTGGTGCTGCAGGCAGGAATCTTGCTGGTGCCCTGTGCTGTATGCATTGCAAGCAGCTTCAATAAGCAGCTGCTCACTTTGGTGGGAAGTCTCAGGTCCCTTGTTAAGCCCCTACCTGGGACAGTGTTCCCTACTGTCTCCTGGTGACTGCCCTGTATCCCACTCACAGAGCACACATTCTTCCTAACAGTTACTAACTTACAGAATTCTTCTCCATTGATGAGGGCAGCACAAGATCCTGGCTCCTACTTACAACCGATAAGCAAGCAAGACACACACTGGGCCGCAGACCACACTCCAGTGGGGCATCATGTCAGCAAGGCACTCCTGCAGCCATTCTTCTGCCCCACTGCTCATTTAATGGCAAAAGTTGTTCCCCGTATGCTCCTCCTTTCCCCTCATTAGAGCACCCGTGGAGCAAAAGGCAGTTTGAAGCCCTGAATGACATATTAGGAAGATGTACTTTGGAGCAGAATCCTGCATTCACCTTTTTCTGAGCAATGGTTCACAGCAGGACCACAGGAGTAGCTCTTTAAGGAATGAAGCCTTGCTGGAAACACATGCTATATATAAAACAGTAAAACTTAAAGGGGTTAACTGAGTAAAGTTTATTCTTTAAAGCCGGTTTTATAGAGCTTTGTTTGTAGTTAAAAGTTCACCAAACACTGGAACTTAATGATTTGTAACCAAAATGAAGTCTATGTCTGGTATTGATTTTACTTTAGTTACTTGGAAACAATATTGATCCTTAAGAGATACATTTCAACACTTGGAGTTCAGGGCACAGAGCATTTCCATCCCATTGATTAATAGATGCTATATATCATTTTTGCTTTTAATGAGACATTTTCTCTTCCATGAGATTGTGCTCTCAAATGAAAGACCAAATCTGGATTCTGTATCAAACAAAGCTTTTAACAAAAAACCAACCACAAAAACCAACCCAAACATTTTAACTCCATCTTAAATTAAACTATGGGAAATTATTTTCCTGCCTGCCCAGAATAAGAAGTTATTTCCTGAAGCTGTCTTGTTCTGTCTGTATCCACCTGGTTTTTTATCTTAATAAAAAGACTGGAAGCTCTCTGTCATTTTGTTCTGGGTTTGTACAGTGGGATCCTGGTCCATGGCAGAGCTTCCTATGTGCCACTGCAACACAAATAAAGATGGATATAATAATCAGTTAAGATATCCCCTTTGAAAGATGAAGGACACCCAATTGGGTAAAGCTCTAAATGCCAGGTATCGTTATCAGTGTAATGCAACTACAAGTGATTGGCAATACAAAGATATTCACCAATAGCCTGGTAAGGTTACATGACGGTGAATTCAATAATAAATGATACAGGTGTTTGCTTTTTATATATATAGCCGTGTAAGCTATGAGTGAAATTCTTCACATCTCTAATTAGAGGGCATGATTTATGTCAGCGGTTCTCACACTCTGGGTCGGGACTCCAAAGTGGGTCACAACCCCGTTTTAATGGAATCGCCAGAACTGATGTTTGACTTGCTGGGTAGTGGGGCCGAAGCCTGAGCCGCACTGCCCAGGGTCGAAGCCCCCCTAGGGCTTAAGCTCTGCATGGTGGGGCTCAGTTTACAGGCCCCTGCCTGGGGCTGAAGCTCTTGGGCTTTGTCTTTGTCCCCCCTCACCCACGTGGGGTGATGGGGCTCAGGCTTTGCCCCTCCACCCAGGGCAGTGGGGCTCAGGCAGGCTCAAGCTTCAGTCCCCCCTCCCGGGGTCATGTAGTAATTTTTGGTGTCAGAAGAGGGTTGCTGTTTGAGAACCCCACATGTATGTGATTCCTTACGGATCAACATTTTGGGTTGTACATAGAAAGTTATGTATTAACATACATACAAAATGTACAAACTACGGTAATAAAGAGTCTGAAACTAGAGAACTCAAGGAAATAATGGAGAAATGCAGAGCACACTAAGAGTACCACAGAGAGATGCCTGGATGTAACTGGGCCTGATCCAATCTACCTTTGACATCAGTGGGAGACTTTTCACTTTGTCTTGCAGTCCCAAGAGAGGAATCACTGGGATTTTTTTTTTTTTAATTAATGGAGCTATCCTATGTCTCCTAGAATTGGAAGGGACCTTGAAAGGTCATTGAGTCCAGTCCAGTCCAGTCCCCTGCCTTCACTAGCAGGACCAAGTACTGATTTTGCCCCAGATCCCTAAGTGGCCCCCTCAAGGATTGAACTCACAACCCTGGGTTTAGCAGGCCAATGCTCAAGCCACTGAGCTATCCCTCCCCCCTTCTGGGTGAATTTGAAAAAACCATGAGAAGCACAATGTGTGTGATGTACAGTAGCTAAAATCGTTTTTTGTATTACTGCAGAGCCTAGAAGCCCTAGTCATTGACCAAGTTCCCATTGTGCTCAGTATTGTACAAACAGAACAAAAAGATGCTCCCTGCACCAAGAAGCTTACAAAGTAAGTGGCCAGTGTTTGCTTTCCAAGAGCAGACATAGAATGAATGAGAGGAGTGGAAAAGAGAAAAACAGGAAATGAACAATGGCAAATGTTAGAAGAGAGAGAGAGCACCCTCTGTCCAGATTTCTCTTTCCTGCTTTAGTAGGAGGAGGAAAGATGAGAGAGGAATAACAAGAAGAAGAAGAAAAAAAAAGTTTACTCTCAGCCTTCTGGAAAAATTTAATATCCCTTGTCACAGCTTCTCAGGAATAATCGGCAAATCCCAAGCTTGATTTCACCTGCCTACATCAGAACTACTGCCATAAAGGAAGGTGATAAAAGAGCAATAAGAAAACATAACTAGAATAATGTGTTTAATTATACACTCAATAAGGTGGATTTGCAAACATTCAGGTTCCTTTAATCACGGGTTTCTGATAATGACTCACAAGAGGAGCAGGTACTAAGAGTTTACTGGATCCATAGAAGGGCGCTGCTATAGCCTTTGTTCTCATGATGGGTATGCCTGGAGTGCCAACTCATTCTGACCGTACTTCCAGAAAAAAAGTTTCACCTAAAAAAATACTGGTTCCCAACACTGAGGTCCCAGCATAGCAAATTGCTAGAGTTCCTGCTTAATTTTAAGGACACAAGCAACTCCATCAAAAAGAGTAGGATAGATGCATTGATAATAATGGCACAAGCGATGTGCTTAAAGTTAGGCACATGCTTATGCACGTTGGTGAACTGGGGGGCCAACAATTCATGTCTGAATTTGCTGCTTTAGGGCCTGAACCAGAGGCCATTGACCTCAGTGGAAAGATCCTCACTGACATCAGTGAGCTTTGGATCAGGCCTTAATAGTCGGTGTTTATATAGGTAGTGTTTCAGCTGGTAATTTGATGACTGAAGAGTATTATCCATGGGAAGCAAACCAGCAACAGGGAGGGACGGGAGGGGTGGGGGGGTCCAAACACATTTCTATTCCAATCACTTTATCACTTTTAAGTGCATGTTCCAAAGGCAAAGAGCCTTCAAGAAAACAACACTAATGGCTTCCCCGAGACGTGCCCCTGTAAAAGTAGTCATTCCACCTCTTTGTTAAAAGCATAGTGTGCCAAAAATATATTTGTGACTTCATGCTGATTTATGTGACATCCTCTAAAAAAGCCACGTGCCTGAGGTGTGTGAGGGTTCAGACTCAGGAGGTCACTAGCATCACTTGCACTATTTTTATTGCTAAATGCTTGAACTTGAGGCTAATTTTTCTCCCATCCTGTGCAGCATTTCAGTATTCTTAGATCTTACCACCTTCAAAGAGCAGTTCAGTCTCCTCTTGGGGGCAAAAGTTTAAGTTACTTCACAACAGATTCTGCAGGAAGAATTCAGACAGCTCTATCTGACTGAAACGTGCTTTACTCTGTATACATGCTATAATCAAACCTATTGATTGACAAGGGCAATTGCAATCAGTTTACTAGAAGAAGCTTCTTTAGCCTTTTGTAGCAAAGGTTCTTATTGTACTTCACCTGCTTCAGAAGAGACGATATTTTATTAATAGGTTTGTTTCCCCCTGTATGTAATACGATGGTTCAACTGAGATCTTAAACATTTGGGGGCATAGCCTCCCCTTAATACGTACATAAAACTCCTGATAGCTCTAATTAGAATTATAGGCACATAAAATAAAGTAAATTACGCGACCTGTGACCTCAGTCATCACAGCATCAAAAAAACTAATAGTAATTTATATTAGAGGACAAATTACTATTAGTGTATTAGAAGTCCTCAATGCAGCTACGAGAGAGATGGCCCACTGTTGTAAAAGATGGAGACTAAAAGCAAATGCAAAAAAGACAATTTCTAGTTGTTTCCATCTAAACCAGACAAAGACAAATAAACAGTTCAACATGAGGGTATGTCTACACAAGATCCTCAGGTTTAATCTCAAGTCCCCCTTCCATCCACACAGGCCAGGAACCCCACTCAATTACTGTCCCTCTGTAATGCAACTCAAAGCTCAGCCGTTTTGCAGTGTGGACGTAGCTCAAGTCTGGGTCATCAGACTTGGTCTGGAGAGTTCACCAGTGCTATCCCACAGTCCCCTGGGACTGCCTTTCCCAGTCCTTCTATCCCAAAACTTTCCACTGGCTTCCCAGAAACTGGAAGCAACCTCCTGGTACGAATTCACCTGCTCAGCATTTAACCCTTCATTTCCACGCAGACTGCTCAACTGAAAACAGTTAATCCTCACTGGTATTAGCATGGCCAGCACTAGGAAGTCCTGCATCAAGTGCACTGCTAGCTGGCCAGAGGAACATAGCCAGATTCTAGTTAATATTTGCTGTGAGGCAAGCAAGAGGTTTGACTTCAGCAACAGCACCAGAAATGATCGTGTCTACAAAGCTATATCTGAGCAGCTGGCAGCGTTGGGGATCAACCGGGCAACAGAATAGAGCAGAGCACGAAGTAGGCAGCTGAAGACAGACTACTGCAAAGTCAAAAGATTCTAACAGCATGTCTGAGAACACCCTACGTTTCTGTCACTTTTAGGAGGAATTCAGCCAGCTACTGCAACCTTTAGCAAGCACTGAGCCCACAGTGGTGCTGAGTGGGGATGGCATCCCAACAATCCCTCAGTCACAGGCACTGTTGGAGAAGAGCGAACCGCAGAGCAAAGGGCAAAAATGACCCTGGTTCTGAGGCCAGTCATCAGAAAGGCTACACCACCAGAGCAGCTACAGCACATCTTGGGTCTGTACTTGGAGGAGCTGTTGGGGAACAACCCTGGGGAGCCGCCCACTGCAGAACCAGCATCAGAACAAGTGCCAGAGCTGGACCCTGATAAATTTCTGCTGTACTGTTGGTTATTAATTTATGGATTTCCAGCTTTTAGCCCTATTAATAAAAGCTGTGGCTTTGATGCGCTTCCATTCATAGCAGAACCCACTCCATTCCCCCTTCTCCCCAACAGCACATGGGATTCAAAACGGACATCACAAAGTGAAGCAAAAAGTTAAACAAGCAGTTACAAAATTTTTACTAGTTACTCACTAATTGTTATAAGTATGGGTTGGGGACCAACAATTAACATATTCATGTACTTCTTCCATCTAATACAATGCCCCCAATTAGCCATGCCTGCACTGTCCCAGACCACCTGTAAACTGAGTCCCAAAAATCCAGGCTGTTATGAGTCCAGAAAAAAACAGAGTATGTATTTGGTCCATAGCTGGCTTAAACATGAGTCCAAATTACAACGGAGGATGGCTGTCTGTTAGGAGACCCCATGGCCAGCAGTCAGTGGGGTCTGTGCATAGATACCGGATGCTTGCACAGCGTCTCCATGCTAAATCAGCATCTTGTTGATTTTACCATGAATTTTCATTCATTGCTGGCTGGTAATTAATGTGAACTTCTCACAGAGCAGGAACTCCAGAGAGTCTGCACAGCATGAGGAGAGACTGGCGGAGAGAGTCATGGAGCATGACCGCAGGTTGGAGGAGGAAGACAGAAAGCAGCAGAAGGAGCTGTTCAAACGATTATTTGCACTTGTGGCTACCAGACTGCAGGCTCCACTGCCACCTTCAGCTCCTGCTCCAGCCCTATGCCCTGAGTCCCCTCCACGCTATTGTTTTCTGCAGACTATGCAGCCTTTGGAGAGCATAGAGGTTGGCTGGACCATGTTAGAGACAATGAAAGTAGCACATCAAACGGACAAGTGTACCCTGTGAATTCATCCACTCCAGTCTTGTCGTGGCCCCCACATGCAAAACACACCAAAAAGGCCTGGAGAACAGAGGGACTGGGAACACCCAGAAATAGTTGGCCATGTAATTTGGTAACATGCATCTTTCACTGTTTTTGCATGGCGTTTGGTTATTGTTTGTACATTTTTATGGCAACTGGTCTCCTTTTCTGTGGTATGTAAATACATGTGTAAAATAAAGTGTTCAATTTATACACAAGGCTACACTTGCAAGTTTTATTATATGTAATGTTAAAAGTGGCCCAAACGTTAATACAGGTCATCCCATGCCCTTTCTCGATAATGGGTGTCATGGCACTGGAGGGTTGGGGCAAGCTCATCATTCACCTCCAGGAACATCTGCTTCTTCAAGCAAAAGTTCTGGAGTCACTGCTGGTCTTCAAAATGATGGGATCCAACTGGTCTATGCTTTTGGCTCTCCTCCAGAAGCACCGGTCTACACAGGAGGAATCTGTGGCTAAAGCAACAAGCATCAGCTGAGTTGCAGCTAGTATGTTGGTGATCCCCCTTGAGTGCCTATGCCAGGTGAAAACCTGCTGCCAAAGCGTCCACCAGACGCTCTACCTGATTCCCAAAATAGGACGGAGTGTCAGGTGGAGAAGTTCATCCACTGGGTTGGAATCCTGTTGAAGGCTCCAAGTGCTGGAGCGTGGGAACACAAAATAGCTAAGATGGATGTGTTGTGGGCTAAAACCACCCAAAACACTTCTTGTCAACTCCTGCAGCATGGATAGACACATTCTCCCACAACCTACTATGAACCAAGCCCTAGAATAGCTACAGCTGACAAGGGCACTAGGAACCTTGAGATAGGGCAGTATAAGTCCACAGAAGCTATTCTGACTCAGGTCAGAATATGGACAAGCCAGGTATGGACAAGCCAGCATGGTTGTGAGGCTGGGTTTTTCAATGCTGTGCAGATGCTAAAGTGCAGACTTGGAAGACTACCAAGTCTGCAGGCACAAGTCACAGAGACCAAGACTTACTACACTGTGTAGACATATCCTGAAGCCTGTACAACTCAAAGTCTGTGTATTTAGGTGTTACACTGGACACACCTGGACATTCAAAGAACAAGGCCTTGCTGAATAAATAAGAAACAACCTGGTCAGCAAATGAACTGGTTCTATGACCAGACATGAAGAAGCTTTGGTCTTGCTTTGTGCTATTCTGTAGCAGAGTATTGCTCCCTGGTGCGTCTCAGCTCCTCTCACACAGGACTAGTGGACATTCAGCTGAATGAGACTATACATATAACAACTGGCACCAGGACACCAACCAACCTGGCCTGGCTGCCAGTCATGTCCAACATTGCCCCTTCTGACATCATGCAACAAGTGATCTTGCAGAATCTACTCCTTCAATTGGAAGACGTGCCACATCTACCCATTTAAAGAGGTGTCTAATCTACCATCTCAGCTCAAAGCACTCCGTTTGAAGTTCTTTAAAGGAGTTGTCCAATGTCACCTCCAGTTGATGTACTAGGTGGCAAGAACAAACTTCAAGCATAGCCAATGCACAGCTCATGATAGATCCAACAGCCCAGCCCAGCCCCCTGGATTTGACCTTCCACACCACATCACTTCAGATGTAGTGCACTCAGATGTGCTGCTAATGCCTGTAAGTGGGGACTTCCTGCCTCTCCCGTTTACTGCTGTGGCTAGTTGGGAGATGTAGATCAGATACTTGCAGGCTGTATCCATTGGCAAGGGCTGTCTGGTTCCCTCATGGACTTACAAAATGCCCTTCCCTCAGGTGTTGAATGGTTAAGACATTTAGTCTAACTCATTTGACTTGAACATCTGTGTGAATGCAATCACAATAAAAAAGTGACAAAGATCAACATACACATTGTTATAGCAAACTACGTTAATTAGCCATTCTCATACTTAGATTAGGGTTGACATAGGACATGGTAATGTTAAGTAGAACTTTTATTATTTCTTCCTATCTGAAAACAGATAACACACCAGACATGAATGGTACAAGAGTCAAATGTCTTTGGCAGGGGAGATGCGTGCACCAAGAGAATCATAATCATAGTAGGTAAAGACAGCGAAGGCCTACTAGGCCACTAACTCCATTTTTCTCTATGGGGCATTTGGTATCTGATCTTTATAAAGTACACCAGAATTCTGACCAACTTTTCTGCCTTACCTCACTTTGACTGTGGTACAAGAAAAGGAATCTCATACACCTGTATTAATGTCAATACTTGGCAGTAAATGGTAATTCACCTGGGTCATCCAACAGTATTTAGTGACCAAAGTTATGAAATACTAACTGAGTACCATATTGCATGCCAGATACCACTTTAATTGCTAATCAGTTTGGAACTAACTAATGTATTAGGAATTAGCACTGAAAGAATAAGTGCTTGCTTTTTCCAAATGGTGTATTAAAGCATATGTCACAAAGAAAGTCAAACATATGATAGCAACATGAACAATTGTATTCTCCCGGGAAAACAGATTAAGAATATAAAATGTGTATTTAATTATATTTTGACAGTTCCATTCATGCTAATACAATTAAATCACATCAGCAATTCCATCATAACCCCACTTCAGATTTACAACTTTTCTATAGAACGGTTTTCAAGGCCAAAAATTGGTCCTTATTACTGGCCTGATTGTTGGAACCCTGATCAGAAACATCCAGGACTTGAATGGTCAGACAGACTTCCCTCTCTACTACACAAAAGTACATTTTTCTGTACAGTTCTTTACAGTTCTACAAACACAAAGAAATAGCAGGAAAGGGAAGATGATTAACTGGAAAACAGCCCAAGTTAAGATGACTGAACAGTTAGCAAGTCTCAACCCTCTCCACACAAACCCGGCAAAGGGAAATGGACACACAATCAGAACTAGCTGTCTCCCAATTAAATGCAACACTTCCCAAGTATCTATAGGTGAGCACTCTACAAACAACTGCCCAGACACATCCAATTAATCCCTAACTGTTCGGCTGTGAACAAACACAAACACACATTTCTCAACCTTTTTTCTCTAAATGTTTATTATATTTTATAGGTAAGGATCATTAAACCATATAGTCACATAGATTGCCTTAAACAGCTTTCCAGACATAGCTGTAGAAAGGAGGTTTTTTTTAATTCCCACTGAAAATGCTTTACCTTTTAAAACTGGTCTGTATGGAAGTTCCTCAATCTATTCTGTCCATCCATCCTAGGGGTTTATACCAGTTCCCATCACTGAAACACTTAAGCACCTTCCACATAAAATCAATAGCGAAGTCCCTAGTTGACTCCATGTAGCCTCTGTCACGTCTCCCTTTGTGGGGTCAAAACTCTGCTTGGCAAAGGGGGAGAAGGGGGAGCCAGTGTTGTGTCGTTCTTATGGCAGAAAGGCTCTTTTGACTTTTCAGATAGATTCTGGTCTCTTTTTTCCAGCATCAACCATACTAAGAGTCAGCCCAAAACAGCAGCTCTCACATTTGCAGCCATGACCTGAGTAGGAAGTTACCTCAAAGGACATGAGCAGGCTCCATTCTTGCAAATAGGCCCAGGCCATAATTGGACATAGACAACACTTCCTTTGAATAATGCCAGTCCGGTGTCTCATGTGAACATCATATTAGCCAGATATAGGGTTGCCAACTTTCTAATTGCACAAAACCGAACACCCTTGTCCCGCCCCAGGCCTGCCCCTTCTCTGAGGCCCCGCCCCTGCCCCACCACTGAAAGAAGAAGGGTTTAAAACATAGGGGGAGGAAGATAGCATGGGGCATTCACACTACTGTCAGCCCCTATATACTGTCCTACCCCCACAATGGCAGCAAAGCTCTCCACTGGGAAACAGCTGCCAAGTGAGCCAATAGGTACTAACATGGCCTAGAACAGCAGTCATGGTAGTGCAATATATATGTACTTACATCAGGCTTTTCTGTTACACCATGGCTCTCAGAGTTCCTGTACAAAGGTGGGTAAGTGTTATTATCCCCACTTTACAGATGAGGAAACTGAGGCATACAGCCATTAAACAGCTTGCCCCAAATCACCCAGCAGGTCTATGGCAGAACTGGGACTAGAATTCAGAATGTCTGAGTCCCAGTTCTGTACCTGTTCCACTAGACTACAGCTACCCCCTGGGATCTAACCACTTGTCCACAGGGTTTGAATGGATGTTTTTCTAAGTGTCACAACAGTTGGTATTTTTCTTTTAAAGCCCCACCTACTGGAATCTGGGAATTCTGTGAGAATCTCAGCTTCCATTTTAAAATAAAGGTAAGCCTCTGGCTCTCCAGATTGCAGAGAAAAACTGGAAGATGTGACCCCTAATGGCTAGGAGACCAGAGAGCAAATAAACACACCCCATGCTGATCATTTTTCAAACTCTCATGACTTTAAGCCCAATCTCATGACTTTTGGGGGCCCTGCCCACGATTTTTTTTTTTTTTTAAACACTGGGGTTGGCAATACAGCAACACTTTAACCGGACTGTAGTGTTTTCACTAACACTACCAATACATTACAACAATGTACACGACACACCATCCAGGTACTCACACTTCTTGAGTGTCTGACTTACTGTTGTTTAATCAGTTACATTATGAATTATTAAGGTCTTTTGTGTGTAAAATATCTGAGGTTACTGAAGTGGGCCAGTGCACACATGGAAGCAAATTTTGCTCTCACAATCACTGGTGAAATGCCATGGCAGACAATGAGGGTATATGGGTGTAAATGAGAGCAGAGTTTGGCCCATAATGTGTGACAGAGACTCGGGGGAGGGGGAAATCCGATTCCCCAAGTTTTGGGAAAAGCAAGTACAACACAAGTCTGCAATTCATATGTGAATGGCGCGCAACACGGTTGAAGAATCAGGAATCTGAGGTGGAACAAAAAATATAATAAGGTTATTAAATAATGTAAACTCTGTGGCAACAACTAATAAATAGATCAGTGACCATCCTCTGGGAATGTACAGAACAACCAAACAAGTCGTTCCGCAAAGGTTTAAGGAAGCAGAAAGGTAGGTGGCAGGGAAATGTTCAGAATAAACAAAAGCCAAAGTGAATGCGAGAAGAGACTAGATCCTGCAAGGAGATGCTCATAGAGAGCACCCCAGTTTTGCCAATGGGGCTCTGTGAAAATGCAAAGGGTCAGCTTGCAGGCACCTAATTCTAGGATCAGGGCCTGAGGGCTCTTCACAGGGTCAGGAGTCGGAGATTTTACATGCATAGTTTTCCCCAGCTACCAGTGAGGAATCCATTGAATAGTTAAATTCTGCAGCTCTATAAACTTTAGCAAGGCCCTCCTCTGTGCTGTGGTTTCCCCTCTGCAAGGGAAGAGACAGACATTAAAATAAATCAACTTACTGCAACTGCGAGTGAGGAAGAATTAAACTCAGCTGATGATGCAATAACCAAACACACAACTCAGGATATTGACAAAAGTCATTAGGAATAGATGATCAGACACCAGGAAACTCCCTTGGCTGCACACGATTACTGGAACATTCAAGATGAGTTATCTAAAAAGGACAGCATGCTAACACACAAAGACAAAATCCTAATGCTAGGATGTTGTGAAGGCCAACACTATAATAGGGTTATAAAAAAGAACTAGACAAATTCATGGAGGATAGGTCCGTCAATGGCTACTAGCCAGGATGGGCAGGGATGGTGTCCCTAGCCTCTGTTTGCCAGAAGCTGGGAATGGGTGACAGGGGATGGATCACTTGATGATTCCCTGTTCTGTTCATTCCTTCTGGGGCACCTGGCATTGGCCACTCTTGGAAGACAAGATACTGGGCTAGATGGACCTTTGGCATGACCAGTATGGCTGTTCTTATATTCTTATGCTTCATGGCTCAGTCACAGAAGACAAATACAACTCTCCAAGGCTACCATGTTATTTCCTGTTCGATGGCTGACATTGTGCTTTATATTGGGGGGATCAATTATTTGTGGGGATAGGGGGTAATTAAGAGTGCAAATTTGTGTATTAAATAGTCCCAAACTACATAGCATTACAGTTTCTCAATAGCTACTGATTAGTTACTGTATAATTACAGAGTAATCGTGCCAACCTTGATCTCTTATGAAAACATGGTAAGAAACTTGTTTCTAAATTATTTTTAAAATTTCACATGAACGATGAATGAGAGGAAACTACCAACGTCCCATAATTTTACTCATGTAAGTAGTGTTACAGATACCACAACCACAGGCAGTATCTTTGTGGGCCTATATTGTATTAAGTTTAGGAATGGTCTATGCACCACTGCAGGCCAAGGGGTGTATGCAGCTCCATGGAGGGAGGTTACCACAGCTCCTCCAAGAACTAAAAACTGTGGGGAGTGATTAAGGCAAATCACACAGACCTTAAACAATTTCAGAGTGGGACCACCCCCGTGAGGAGATTTTCCTGTACTGGTTCAAGCTGGCTTTTCCAGAGACTAGGAAACAAAGAAAGGGCCTTTGGTATCAAAGGATGAGCTTGAACTCACACAGGGACTTCCTTTTCATTCAACAAACAGGATTTTGAATACCAGGGGGATCCCAACCATTACTCAAAAGTTGGAAAGACTCTAGTTTATACCCCTATTAGGCTGATGGGTGATCTCTGGTAAGCTTTCAGCATGCCTATAGGAACTCGTTTTTTATATGTTTTCTTTGTAATGCTTTTGCCCTAAGAATAAACGTCTTTTGCTTTGTGAAGGCAGGTTGGTAACTGCTATATACCTTAGTAGGCCCTGGAGAAAGGTTAACCACAGGTGCTGGACACCTGTCCGACCTACTGGGAAAATCACAGTGAGGTGCAGAGGGACTGCAAGCCTAAACACCTGGTCAGGAGGGAGAGAGACACAAATCTTCACCCAAGAGAGGGGATGACTGGAAGTCTGAAACCTTTAAGTGGGTGCCCTCGAGGAAGTCCAGAGGCAAGGGGCAGTCAAAGGTGCCGTTAACCCTGAAAACATGAAATATGGTCCCATTGACTTCAGTGGAACTATTACTCAAGTAAGAAAAAAAGTTACATACATGTGTACATTTTTGTGGGACTGGGCCCAAATCTGCTGTACAGTGCTACTTCGCAATAGGAAAATGGGGCCCTCCAGCAGAGACCTAACTGAACACTCATGAACACAACGGGAGCAAGAGCAGCAGAATCTGGCTCAGAGATTTCACCTCACTGACAAATAGAAGAAAATGCATTAGAGTTCAAGCAATCCAAATGGAGAACTGAGAGCACATGTTATGAAACCCCAGATAGTTAGCAGCAGTGCAGTTGCACTGACAAGGAAAAAATTCTCAGAGGGTATGCATGATTTTTCCTTCTAAAAAAATCTGAGCAATTTGTGAGTTACGTTCGTATCCAGCAGCTTGTCACTGAATACCACAAATAATTTTCACTAGATCTGAGGGTATTGCTTGAATTAGCCTTTTTATCTGTTTACAGATTTTCCACAATCACCACAATTCGCTCACAACTGTTCAGTGTACCATCTGTTTTACACCAACATATTGCTGCAGGTATTGATCTGAAAACTCAAGTTGTGTCGATTGGGCACACAGGTAACTGGATGTCTGTGATGCTTAGAGTCATGTCTGCAGTGTCAATACTGATGATTAGAAGTTGCTTCCTGTAACTATCCTGTAATATTCACTTAAAATTCACTGTTCCTAGGAGCATTCTTGCCAGCAACAGTGCTCTCTAGCATATTCAGACATAGCTAAGGGAAAATGGTTGGAAACAGTTCAAGCCAATTTGTTTTGGGCCAGATTGTGAGTGGCCCTTGAATGGGCTAATGGGGACAGGCCAGGAAGCCCACCTCTTATGCAGCTTGCATAGGTTTACTTGGTCCTGCCACAGCGCAGAGGGCTGGACTTTACTTTTTATGGTCCCTTCCAGCCCTATGTTTCTGTGATTCTATGATGAATGCTGATCATTGTGAACAGGGGTTGCTCACACTCTCCTCAGGCAGCAGAATTCCCCACAACAGGGTTGGAAGGAGGCAGAACCATGACCTTGTCCCCTCTCACTCTCTCTCTCTCACATACACTCCCACATGCCAGCCAGCAGGGCAGGGTTGGCACACCTAAGGATGAGGAATCTGCTCCATTCTAATAGACAGAGCAAAGTGTGATCTCCCCATGCACACCCAGCAGCCTCAGGAAAGTATGCGCCAGCTGAGACTCCCACCATGCCCCCTCGGCAGGGCTGAGGGCAAAAGGCACAATCCAGTCCTTGCAGCCATAATTTGCCACAAACCCTAAAGGCACCGTTCAATACACTCTCAATTGTCCTGCCATGGAGAGGGAGCAAGTGGAGACCCATTGACTATGACAAGACATACAAATAGCAAGCTGCATCACAAGGCAGCCTCGGATCAGCATCCATCGACGAGCATTTGAGCCCAAGCAGCTGCATCTGGTGGCAGAGTTATTTGTAAATCTATATGATTCAAAAATAACTAAGTGTTGCTCACAAGGGAACCAATTTAAACATGCCGCATTATGCATGTCTGAGAAACACCTGAAAAGGGGTAACATAATTGAGGTTATTGATATAAAAACACAGCAACATGCACTATACTTCATTTCATTTTCCTTAAACACCATATTAGGAACACAAATCAAAGTAACAGGTAGGATCTGAAGCAAAATAGAGTAGGCCCAGTGGTTATTTTGAAGGCTGTGTTATAGAGCTCTGTGAGCAGATGCCTTTCCCAAACTCTCAAGTCTAAAGCAAGTCCACAATGACTGGGAAGTCACAATTCACACGCCCTGGGATTTGGCTTTAACAACAAAAATTAACAGCATGGCAATGTTCAGACAAAGCCACTTCCTCATGCTTGTCTGCTTGTAGGGCTCCTTCCTCAGGACAGCTCAGATCACCACCACAGAAAGTCATTCCCGCCTGCTTTAGGGGGTATGGAGCCACCTGCACCAGGCACTCAGAAGAAAGTACTTAACTCTTTCCCATCATCTGGCCTTAAACCATTCAGATCTGGTTAGTTATGAACACAGGACCACTGAGATTGTCTAATATACATTGGCCCCAAATCCTTTGCCACCAAAATCTTTACACCGAGAACATAATGATCTCTTCCCCATGTCCCCGTGTCTGAGATTCTCCTGCTGGGAAGTGAGCTGTGTTATACAAATTAACGAGGACCAAACTTACGAATTCAACTTCCCCCTAAAGAAGCAAGCCCATATGAGGAATGTGTGAATGCCCCTAGAGATTGGATGTTAACTTACAATAGATCTAAGGAGTGCTTTGAAAAAGATGCTTCTATATTAATATGTGCAGTCCCTCTCCTGAGGGGAGGCTCAAGTCTCTTCCCAGGTGCTTATTACTTGGAGTGGTTTCTCTCCTCTCATGGGCTAGGTCCTGGGTTTCTTCTGGTCATGCCTGGACAGTGCCTCCACCCAAGGTCACTTCTCACCATGCCTGAGACACAAGAGGTGCTAGCAAGAGGGAAAGCAAATATTGGTACCACTGCTGGCAAGGAGTATAAACCCAGTATACAGGATATAAAGAACATCAATATAAACGTCAACAGAGAAATGACACACCCCAAAATCACCATATAACAAAGGGGCACTTTATTGGGAACAAGCAAATAGGATCTGGGGAAACAAATGTTTAGGTTCACAGTACAATGGAGAAATCCAGTCCTAAGCCCTGTTGCAGTGTGGGTGGAGGGAATGATTTACAATTATGTATAACTGAATTTATTAATTAGATATAGCAGTGAAACGTGAAATCCTTGTCTATATTTAAGTGAAAAGGTATTTGTGTGATTTGGGAAAGGACTTTACGTTGGTTGAAGGGCCTTCAGTTGTCTCTTTCTCAACTACCTTCATGTTTTTCCACAGGCAAAAACAAAACAAAACAAAAACCACCACTCTTGTCAATGTAAAAATGCAATAATTTCCCATAGCAACAAGAGAATACTCTAGAGGTGCTTAAAACTAAGATGACAAATTGTACAGACAGCTTATTTTCATTTACAGAAAGTGTGTGTTCTGGACAGATACTTAGTAACAGACTATATATTTCACAGAAATAAAGTATAAGAAAGGCAACTTGCAAACAGCACTAGCATAACGTTTTAAACAGGATTGTGAAATGATGGCTGTGTTGCTGACATTCAGTGTTATATTGGTTGCCACTTTTTAAGATCATGTTTTCATGTTCTAAATCTACTATAAGTGCAGAAACAGCTACAGTATAGGCACAAATAAATAAATAAAAAGACCTGACAGCTACAAAAAGGGAAAAGTTAGAGACACACTGCCAGATTGAATTAGACCCCAAATTCAGGGCTTATACAAGCTTGTACAAGACCTAAGATCAACAGAAAGCGTCAAGATTTTATTTCCTTTTTTTCCCAATAAAAAATAAATAGTAGTTCACTTATCTTATCATCCTTGGATTCTCCGCTGAGACAGCCACCAAAGGCATCAATGGTGATGGTGTATTTTATGATGTGCACCCCACACATTAGGAAGTATAAAGACCACCAACTTACACTGTACAGCTGTCAAATGATAACTTCATTACTATTCTGGGTAAGAGTCAAACCAGCTCTCTAAAAGTGGCACACACCATATACCATCACCACAACTCCTATTTACAGTATTTCTGTGTTACACTGATTCTCCTTCAATATTTTAGAGAAGAAAATTAGTGAAGTTTACGTTTTTCTTCTCTTGCATACTCCAAGGTTGTATGCCCATATCAGAAATTGGAAAAGCAGAAAGACTCTTTGTTCTATAAAATTGCTGTGATAATACATATTTGACAAGAAAAACGTTCAGATACTTATCAAGTAATAGTTGCAGTTTGTTTAGAGGGATGGAAAATAAAATGAGCCAAGTACATAAAGCTTCTGGTGTATAATAGGATGTCACTGTATTAATAAAAAGGTGATTCAGTGAGTATCCTGGAAGCTTTGGAGCAAATGTGACTAAACTAAATAAGAACAAAAAGGTAGTGAATGTCTATATACTCTGCCACAGAAAGTCAGATTACAAAACATCCATTCCAGTAAAATGATGAGATATTTGTAATAAACTCCGAATGGTTATTTCGGAGATGGATTGTGAATGTGTTTTACTAAATACCAGCATCTTTGCTCATTCTTCAAACAATGAAAACCCATTCTGTTTTTATTCCTTGGAAACAATTATCCTGTTGTTACCTATGAATAATTTTGAGTGTCTGTTGTACACAGTACAAGCATAATGTCAGTCCAGTTCTTTGAATGGATGTCATAGAAGAATATAGGAATAAGCAAAAAATGGAAGCAAATATCTTTATCTCAAGCAGAAGCCTTGTAAAGTTTTAGAACAGATGAACGTGATAGGCCATCCTGATACATGCATTAGGCATTGTAACAACATGATTTCATGTGGTTACACCTAGTTATTAGAATCATAGACATGTAGGCGTGGAAGGGACCTCAATAGGCCATCAGTCTATCCGGTACCCTGCACTGAGGCAGGCCTAAGTATTACCTAGACCATCCCTGACATGTGTCTGTCTAACCTGTTCTTAAAAACCTCCAATGATGGAGATTCCATAAGCTCCCCTTCTAAGGGACCCCACTTGATATACCCTTCCAGATGGATTGTGAACCATTGATAACTACTCTCTGAGTACAGTTTTCCAACCAGTTGTGGGTTCATCTAGGCAGTATCAGAAGCCTTACTGAAGTGCACCAGGCTCCAGCTGTTAGTCCCGGCAGGGTTGAGGAGGGACAGGACTTCCTCTTCCCCTGCACAGCCATTCTTGGAAGAGAGATCAGACCCACCTCCAGAACCTCCTCTGGCTGCAGGAAGTGAGGGTGGTAATCCCACTACCCCCCTACAACAGGTTTGCAACCCCCGCCCCCATTACTTCCTTTGGTCAGGATCCCCATGGTTACCACACCATGAAATTTCAGATGTAAATAGCTAAAACTGTGAAAGTGACTAATTTTAAAATCCTAGGACCATGAAATTGACCGAAATTGACCACAAATTTGGTAGGGCCCTACCCATGGATCCTGAAAGGTGTGTTGTGGTGGGTGTTGATCATCATAGCAGTGCAGCTCTGTCGCCAAAGACACTGTATAGACAGTCATCACAATAGGGTTTCCATGTGGCTCCATAGATGAGATATACTCATTACCCTTCTCCAGTATTGCCAATCAAGGTCTCTGTAGTAATAATAATATCTAAGATTTAGCCATACATACTGTGATGGATATGGAATTGCCCGTATATTTATTAATATGGTATGTTGGTCTGATTGGTGGGATGGTGTTGAGGTAGTGTGGCCTAGTGGACAGACGACTGGGACTGAAGACCTGGGTTCCATTCCCAGCTCTACCACTGGCCTTGCCAGTCACTTAGGGGAAATTTGGTGTCTGTCATAAAATTAGAGACCACTAAAGCATAGCTGTTAAGCAGTGGATTACTTGCTTATCTTGCCATAGAGTTCTCAACTACATTCTGTGCAATTTAGGATTTTTCAAAGCTGCAAATGCTAACTAACTAAATCTTGTTTGGTTCCAGAGCTTATCAGATGCCCTTACTTCAGCCATACACAAGAGTACTTCTTGGTTATACTCTCCTGCTAGCCAATTAACACCTCATTAACTTGCACACCTATGATTTACCTGGCTCTAGCCTCAGAACACCACACTGAAACATAGCTCTAAGGGTTATACATGAAAGAGTCATGTCCTGAAGATGCTGGATAGCAAGTCTGCCTGCCTGCCTGCTAAGTGCAGAAAGTGAGTGACCTACCTACTGGTCTGTGGATGGTAAAATGGATTTTTTTTTCACCTCAGGGTCTCAGACTCTGGCACACAATAGCTCAGGGATTATTCACAATCCAATATGGTTATTAACTTTTTTCCTTCATTTAAATCGTTCATCGTGAGCAGGTTGTATAACCTGACAGGCTAACAATCCATGTGCCAATTGGGGTGAGCGTGACATCCAATCTCTCCAGGGTGTTCCAACTTTCAAATGTCTCGTATAGATTTGTGTAATTTTCTGCCACCATGTAAGGTTGGTAATTAAAGGAACAGACTGATGCTAGTGCTTTACCAAGAGCTATGACCCAAACTCAGCCATTGTCATGTATAGCGCTCACAAATGCATAACCAGCACACTGGCTCAGCGGTCTTTTTAATTATACCCAGTTTGAGGGAAGGAAGAGATTACATAGACTATCACTGAAATGTTTTTTCTTCCATCATACTGAGTCACAGAAAAGAAATCCCTTTCAAATTTACACAGCTTGGCCTGTTACACTGAAACATTCCAGACACCTGATTCAATGGCACAAGCCCTTCCTTGTTACATGCATGACCGGCTTTACACCTGTGTCCAAATTGATCACAAATCAACCATTCACCAACCACATTAATACGGGGGGCAGCTGTAACTCTCAAAGTATCACTGGTATGCAGCCCTCTGAATTCAGCCTGCTTGAACAGACTTCTTGCAGTTTTAGTCAACTGATTAACTAACCCAGGATGCCACTGAACTAGCAGTATACAAAGCCTGTGATAAAAACTTTCAGTGTAGAATTAACCCAAAGAATGACAGTGTGCCCAGTCCTGCATTCCTTGTACATCTGTGACAAAGTGCTTCACCAGTTGGTGCACCCCCTTGTGGCTGGGTGTGGTATTGTAGAGTTTTCCTCTCTGTAGCCCTGCTGACTGGCCATTCAGGTCTGCGGGTGGGCCCCTATTGCTTGTGACTCAGCCCTCCGTCCAGGTCACATTTAGTTTGATCCATGCCAGGGTAGACCAGAGTTCAACTTGACAATAGTTCCACCACATCCCATCAGGTCAACAGCCCGGATCCAGCCAGTCCTTCTGGCCCTCGTGTCTGGACTCCTCATGCTGGCCTACTCAGTGAGGCTGTTGGGGAACCCATCCCTCCCTCTAACCTAGGTCCCAGCACAGGGACCACGTAGCAAGTGGTTTAAAGTCTGTCTCGTCAGATCTCCTTTCTTCCCTGGACTTTACCTGTCAGTCTGTCTCCTAAGGGAGCTCACATTGTCAGTAAGAGTCTGCCCCAGGCCAGGCCCTGTGTCCCCATTCCCAACATAGCAAAGGAAAGAAAACTAACAGAAATAAGAAGCCTTCACTCTAATCTCAAATTGAACTTTTGCCTGGGATCCGGAGAAGTGTGGTTAACTTTTTGAGCAGTTCTGCACATTCAGACCCTAGACTTGAAGTCCAACATGAGCAACACCACAAGGCAAACTGTTCTCATGGTATTTCCTCCCTGGGAGTGACCAGGAATTCTTTAAGGAAGACTAGTCTCAGTTTTGCACACCAAAGCATTTTGCATAGTTTGGGGAAGCAGCAGTATAGAAACAACCACCCACCAGTTTATCGGCTCAGATCCTGGCTGTGCCCATGACAGCCACATTGAGAGGGACTTTCCAAGCAAGGTTTTGACCTTAACAGCACAGCGCAGGAGGCAATAACCCTAACAGCACTGTCCTCCTCTCCTGGAATTACAGAGGACTGGATATGTATCCAGAGATCTGTCTGTGGGCAGGAGAGTAGCCAAGGTGATCTGCATTTCCCCTTGACTCCCAAGCTCCATGGGAATCCAAAGGGAGGATTCACCTTCTTGGGATCTGCTCTTCACTTGAAGAACCCCCCACCCCCCTCAAAAAAAAGAGAAATGTGGCTCCTAGGAGCAGCTACCATTTTACTTTCTTGGCCGGAAGCTCTGCCACGTGCTGCTATTGATCTGTCATACAGCCTGCAAGTTCAGCCTCCCACACAATTATAGCATGGCTCCATGTAAACGGTTCTGTTAAGAAGAAGTGATCTGGCTTTGAAGATAGTACATTCCTCTCCGTGCTCTCTGTCAAATATCTGTAGTGTGGAATACCGGCGTTTTTATGTGAAGTTGGTTTGTTTGTTTTTATGGAAGAGAAAATAATTTGCTGTTGAAAAGCCTCTGTATTGAAAACCCGCTCACTGCATATGAAATTAATTTGATGCTATAACCAACCATTTTGACAAATGGCAGGAAAAGACAAGTGTGAAAATTATAGTTATTTATATTCAGACAAATGGCAGACAAGTCCACACAACAGCCCAACGGCAAAATATCAGTGGCTCAGAGAATGAAACAAATTAGCCTGGCATTTTTAATTAAAAGTGTTCT
The DNA here is from genome assembly GCF_027887155.1 of Malaclemys terrapin pileata. Taxonomy (NCBI): domain Eukaryota; kingdom Metazoa; phylum Chordata; order Testudines; family Emydidae; genus Malaclemys; species Malaclemys terrapin. The sequence continues at coordinate 13,685,747 of NC_071513.1, read as the reverse complement.
GCTCCCTGGAATGCACTGATCTTCTTCCCTCCCTTTCTTTCACTACAGACAGAACAAAAGTACTTAGAATGTGCTCTGTTTATTTAATAAAATATTCATGTATTAAAGGTACAACAATATTTAAGTGAGTTTGCTTATCTTTATTGGCTTTTCCCGACGTATCTACTGTAATTTAAAATGTTCGTAAGCGATGTGTTCTACACTAACACAGAAAGGGGGGGGAAGAATAGTGTGCTGGAAGCGGCTTTCGGTCTCCCGATCATTTCTTTTTTAAAGCTTGGATGTTGCAGCTCCTTCAGACCGGAGGGTTCATTTCAAAGCATATTATAAATATGAAGCTTTCTGAATAAAACAAAGCTTGCAATTTGCAATAAGATTTTATCTTAGTGCTCCTTGTTGGGAGGTCTAGATGCCTGACACAATGTGGCTCACGCTTGGGCTATTTGCAGTTTTTCTTACAGCTCCAGCTCCTGCAATCCAATCACCTGAGAATCTCAATTTTCATAATAAAAAGTCTCTAGCCTTCATGGCTTCAGAGAAAAGCTTGATGGTGTGAACTTTAAACACTAACATGAGAAGACAAATAAAAAGACCCCAACATGTAATTATTATTTTTTTAATCTCGTGATTTTAAGCCAATCTCGTGATTTTCCAGGAATTGACACTTGTGCTTAACTTTACTATCATGAGTAATCCTATTGATTTCTATCAGGGTCTAAGAGAAACCAAACAGTGTGTTCCCATGCAGCCTCAACCGAAACAACAGTTTAGCCCTGGTTTAGGAAAGCATCCCTATTCAGGAAGGGCTCAAAACCAAATGCTTACATCTCATTGAAGTTAATGAGACAAGCATTATTTTAATACTTGTCTGCATCACAGCCTGGGCAAAGTAATGTGTCTTCCAGCTTTTTCTAAAGAAAGCTAAATTAGCTGTTATCACTCAAGATAGAGATCTAGGAGTCATTGTGGGTAGTTCTCTGAAAACATCTGCTCAATGTGCAGCGGCAGTCAAAAAAGCTAAGAGAATGTTAGGAACCATTAGGAAAGGGATAGATAATAACACAGAACATATCATATTGCCTCTATATAAATACACGGTACACCCACATCTTGAAGACTGTTTGCAGATCTGGTTGCCCCATCTCAAAAAAGATATATTAGAATTGGAAAAGTTACCAAGAAGGGCAACAAAAGTGATTAGGGGCAGGGAACAGCTTCCATATGAAGAGAGATTAGAAAGACTGGGAGTTTTCATCTTGGAAAAGAGACGACTAAATGATAGATATGATATGATAGAGGTCTATAAAATTTTGACTGGTGTGGAGAAAAAGTGTTATTTACTCCTTCTCATAACACAAGAACTAGAGGTCACCCAACAAAATTAAGAGGCAGCAGGTTTAAAACAAACAAAAGGAAGTACTTCTTCACACAATGTGCAGTCGATCTGCAGAACCCATTGCCAGGGGATGTTGTGATGGCCAAAACTATAACAGGATTAAGAAAAGAACTAGGTAAGTTCACGGAGGATAGGTCCATCAATGGCTATTAGCCAGGATGGACAGAGATGGTGTCTCTAGCCTCTGTTTGCCAGAAGCTGGGAGTGGACAACAGGGGATGAATCACTCTATTACTGCCTGTTCTGTTTATTCCCTCTGATGCATCTAGCATTGGCCCCTGGCAGAACACAGCAAACTGGTCTAGATGGACCATTGGTCTGACTCAGTATATCCATTCTTATGTTAAGCTCCATTTGTGTTTACTTGTATTGCTGCAGAAAGTGAGAAAGCTCTCCTGCCCCTTGAGTGCAGGCCATATAGTGTTGGTCAGAAATGATAAGGCCTATGGTAGTGGCTAGCCTATGCCTAGAACATTTAAAGTTTGTGTATGGTGACCAGTATATGGAATTTCAGCTAACTGACAAATAGTGACCACTGAAGTAAGGGGCACAGAGGTATGACTTGCTTAAGTCAACCTGGTCTACTTAGGAAATTCCTGGCTGCATCCTGGCTTAGCCAAAGCTCCACAATGCCTTTTGGTTTGTTATTGTCAAATTCTACAACAGGGCAAAAAAACAACAAACAAGGATCATTGGAGACTCGCATTCTATGCAAATTTTTAATTGTCCCCTGCCACAAAATAGGCTCAAAAAGACAAGCAATTACGTATTTCTAAATTTAAGAAAACATTCACCTGCTGTTTCTGTCCATTCTTGTTTGAATACAGGCCTCAGGGGACTTCATTGCTTAGTTCACAATAGTTGCCATGACACAAAATGTGTTTATTTTTTTCCACACTGCCTGTTGAGAGGAAAAAAATAAGGCAAAATTGTAGCTCTGAGACTAGGTAATTACGCGGATCTTTGGGATTAGGAATCTAGTGCTACTCTTGGCTTCTCCATAGTAAAGAATGAGTTCTGGTTTTCCCCTTAAAACAGGTATTTGACCTATTTCTTATGTATGAAAAATAGTGTCTGCCCCAAATTTACAGCATTCCTTAAGTATTGGATAAATTTTCTGTGCATTTATATGTAAATCTGTTTATTAGTTTGGAGTTACATTTAAACTGGGTCCTTAAAGAAATGTAGCATGTAAGACTTGTCTTTGTCTCATATGATATTAATAACAGTCTCTTCCAACTTTCTATACAGTTAGCATTTATTGAAATATTGTGCATCAGCAATATTTTTATGAGTTAGTTTAATTGCAACCTAAGTTAAGAGTTGTATATAACTGTTACAATTATATAGGCTAAAGAGAGGGTCAGGCCAGCAGCTCAGCTAATTTTTAAGAAAGGCCATTATGACATAAGAAAGAACAACCACTCTCTGCTCTTCACTCACAGCAAATTTGCATGCAATTATTATAATGGCTGTGATGAATCAGTGGTATGCTGGAGCCTGGACTCACGTCAACAATTTTACTGGTAGATTATTTGGCCCAATAGTCACTGCTCTTTAAAAGTTCCAAAAGTGCATGCAAGTTTGGGAATCGGTGCTTTAAATGCTTCTCTTGGCACTATTACCTGAGCTCCACTGTGACAGTGACGTGGGCAGTCATAACTATTGGTTAGCGCAGGCATTGATAGCCAAGAATCAGAGCCAAGGGTCAGAACCAGGTTATCTGGAGTGAGGCAAGGGAGGAGCAGGGCTGGAACAAGTCGGGAACAGGAGCTATCGCAGCCGTGGGCAAATGCTTTGAGCAGCCACTGAACAGCTGTTTGGTTTAAGAGCCCATCTGATGACTCTTCCAATAAGGCAGTGTAGCCAGTTAGGCTCCCTACTACAGGACAACTGCATTCATTACGTTACCCAGAGACTGGCTCTACAGAAGGCCCTGCTTCCTGACAGTACCCCCACTCTGCACCTCAATGGCACCTCCTAGTACTGAGTACCAAGTACCAAAGAGTACCAATCTCTTTATCATGAAATGTGCAATTTACAAAGGAGGATTTCGAAATTTTTTGTTACATAACTGCATTCAAACAAAACAATGTAAAACTTCAGAGCCCACAAGGTGAAGCATGAAGGAGCATATGAACGTTTAGGGTATCTGGCAATGCCTGTTCTCACTTTCAAGTGACATTGTAAATAAGAAGTGGGCAGCGTTATCTCCTGCAAATGTAAACAAACTTGTTTGACTTAACGATTGGCTGAGCAAGAAATAGGACTGAGTGGACCTGTATGAGGAGAATTGAAAAATACTATTTCTTTCATTTATCTTTTTATGGTGCAAATATTTGCAATAAAAAATAATATAAAGTGAGCACTGCACACTTCGTATTCTGTGTTGTAATTGAAATCAATATATTTGAAAATGTAGTAAACATCCAAAAATATTTATAATACATTTAAATTTGGCATTCTATTATTGTTTAACAGTGCGATTAATAGCAACAATTTTTTAATCTAGTTAATTTGTTTTGCATTAATCACATGAATTAACTGCAATTAATTGACAGCCCTAATTGCAATACCACTTTGTTTGTATTTATATTAAAAGTGTCCTGCTGCAATACTCTGTATTATTGCTCCCAGATGAAATAAATAGATGAAGAGCATGCTTATAGTTCATTCCTTATCAAGCCTTACAGAGAAAATGTGCTCCATTCAAACTAAACTTTATAGCATGCCATTTTTCTGGTCTGCTATTTCCCATTATCACATCTTTATGGGAAGCTTCCAATCCTTCCTGGCTCTTTTTAACCCCTTTAAGTTTCTCTTCTCTTCCTAGGTACACCTCTACTTCGATATAACGCTGTCCTCGGGAGCCAAAAAATCTTACCGCGTTATAGGTGAAACCATGTTATATCGAACTTGCTTTGATCCACCAGAATGCGCAGCCCCACCTCCCCCGGAGTGCTGCTTTACCGTGTTATATCCGAATTCGTGTTATATCGGGTCACGTTATATTGAGGTAGAGGTGTATGTGTATTGTGCCCGTCACTATCTTTTCTGGTACTGTTTTGTTCTCTATTTTCAAGCAAGATCACAAATAAACGTCCCAGCAACCTAGATGGTTGCTGCAGATTTGTAAGAAAAATCTTGTCTCTGACAGAATGTTATCCCCCTCTCTGGATACAATGTTTAGTAGTAACTTTAAGCTATGCAGCTGACAAAGTCTCAGACCTTGTCTGCACTGCACTTTCGTCGTTAAAACTTTTGTCACTCAGGGTGTGGAAAAAAAAACCTGAATGACAAAAGCTTTAACGATGAAAAGCGCCGGTGTGGACAGCGCTTCATCGGCGAGCGATGTTCTCCCGTCGTCGAAGCTACCGACCCTCACTGGGGAGTGGTTTTATTTTTGTCAACCAGAGAGCTCTCTCCTGGCAACAAAGAGCAGCTACACTGCGTGCCTTACAACAGTATGGCTGTAGCAGCACAGCCGCGCCATTGTAAGGTGTGGACCGTAGACATACCCACAGTCATGCAAGGATCCCAGGAACCTATGCTTGACTCACCAACACCTATCTGGGGTGTTGCATATCTTCCTTCACACAGGACATTGAAAAATCTAGGTCTGGTCCTAACTGCATTATAGTCTCTTTCAGGAATTAAAGTTAGCCAATCGGTATTATTACGACTACTTCTTTGTATTATAGTAGTTCTTAGAGGCTCCAGCCAAGATCAGGAACCTATTGTACTAGGTACTATAGATACACATAATAAGTCACTGTCCCAAAACTTTAAAATCTAAGGGCCTGTTGACAAACAAAATTTGTACCACTAACTATCCTGGCACAGTTAAATCGGGATAGCCCTCTAGAGTGGATTCAGTTTTACTGTATAAGTGGGCTTATACTGATATAGGTTATAGGGAAATAGGAAATAGTTAAGAATTACCAGAGTTCAACAACACTCCTATGAAGTTAGTGGCAAAGGAGAACTCTAGCCCTAATATATGGGTTTCTTTCTCACCCCCTGATAAAGTTGTGTCACCCGCATGTATTCTTCTGCTAACATTACTAAACTTTTATTGCTTCCCACAACCCCAGTTGAGTGTAAATCTTTGCACTTAACTACATTTTATTTATCTAGAGTTTGCATGTACCAGAACTTTGATATTCACACAGTGAATTCTTCATCCTGATTTGCATGCAAGACCCATAGGAACTGCGTAAGCCATCTCTCTATGTAACTTTATCTCATGAATCCAGCCTTCAACCTAACTCGTATTAGATGAAAACAAATCCTAAAATATTCCATCCAGCGCCAATGCAGCATCTTTACACTGCACCACCTTTCGATCACACTTTATTTCTCTTTGCATTTAAGTGGGTACTGCCAGTAATCATTCAACATAGGGACACTTTTCCATTATTTCATCCTCATGGGTAAAAAACACAAGCCTAGCAAATTAAATAGGAATGCAATTGCCAGCAGTGAAAGTAATCAAAATGTGTTTGCCAGATAAACCATTACATACTTAATCAAATCAAAACCACTTAAACAACAAATTCTAATAGAATCTACACTTTTCCAGTCCTATATCATACCAGAGGAAACCTCTATATGACAGCAGTAATACAGTTGAATCTGCATTAGAGAACAAGAACATGAGAGCATGTACAAACAGTAGATGAGTGAAGTTCAAAGGGTTATGAGGTTCATTTCAGAGCTTATCCATAACTCTTGGCTCTCCAAGTTGCATCAAAAGTCTCACAGAAACAGGATTTCTTGAGATTGCCAGTGCTTCTTGGTTCCAGATGGGCTAAAAATAGTTCTATAGATGGTATCATATAGGGATGGGACCACATGGCAAGTTTCCAATCAGAATACGAACTATATCAGAGACTGTGGGTTTATTCATAGTCATGGCTTGGGTTCAGGCTAGTTCACATTTCAACACTTCGCTTCCAGCATCAGGTGAAAAGAAAAGGAAAATAGGAAGTGTTATCGCATGGAAAAGTAATCTAAAGGGAGGAAGGACAATAAAACTTCATGGTGCTCTTTCAAACTACTAGGAAGTTTTAATTCAAGCTTTGAGCAAAGGGCAGGTTTGATTTTTATTTTATTCAAACTGGTTTGCCTATCCCTAATACAAATCTACACATTATAGAGCTTAACACTGCACTTTGCTAATTTGAGAAGTAGTTGGCCACAGAAAGAAGAGATATTTCCTAGACTCCAGTATGTAAAGTAAAGAGAAGTGTATCTTTGTAAACAGACCAGAAATTAAGTGACCAAGAAATACAACCTGTAAAATATTTTACTGGACTTGTGTTTTGTAACATATACATTTGAGCTTGAACTGTTTGGGAATATTTTTCTGAAGCATACGTCACAGTAAAGCTGTTGGAGGGGAAGCATTAAGTTAACCTTTTCAATCAGATGGGTATTGATGGTGCTTTAGATTTTAACAAGCATTAAGACATGTGGTCATGCCCAGTTAAGAATGGCCTAAAGCAGACTCTCCACACAGATAAGAGACAGCTGCACAAATATACAGGAGCAAAATGTCACACTTGGATTCATATGCAATCTTTTTGATCCTCCCATTCACCAACCAACCAAGTTTTAAGACAACTCTGGGGTAGTTTTTATTTATTTCTCTCATTTCTTAGTAAAACCAAATCATTTTTTAGTCATTGAGACACTGTTGCCTTTGATGGAGATGATAGACAATTCACCAAGAGTCAGGGCCGGCTCCAGGCACCAGCTTCTCAAGCAGGTGCTTGGGGCGGCCACTTGGGAGAGGGGCGGCAGGTCGAGGTATTCGGCGGCAATTCGGCGGACGGTCCCTCACTCCGGCTCGGAGTGAAGGACCTTCCGCCGAATTGCCGCCGCAGATCGCGATCCGTGGCTTTTTTTTTTTTTTTTTTGGTTTTGGCTGCTTGGGGCGGCCAAAACCCTGGAGCCGGCCCTGCCAAGAGTTATACGCATATCTAACTCTTGTACATACTATCTGCATCTTCAAAAGTATGTCAGATCCCAACTCATCAGATGTACAACTTGCAAGGTGAAACAACGGGATACTGTTGAGTAGTATCCCATTGTTTCACCTTGCAAGTTGTACATCGATCCGATTTGCTAGTGCAGAACAGACTACTGAAGTACAGAAACGGAGAGTTGGGTGAGACATGGAGTGGGATTTTCAAAAGTGCCTAAGTGACTTAAGAGCACAAGTCCCATTGAAGTAACTGGAACTTGCACTCTTGCCCTAAGTCACATGGGCACTTTTGACAATTCTGTCCATGGTTAGTGACTGAATAGGGAAAACATACTGAAGATAACCTTCAAAGCTTTTTAATTTGTGCCATGTGTGACACAGAGGCCCATTGGTACCAGCTGGCAAAAGGTTCATTGTTCTAAAACAGCAACTCCTATCTGGCCTGACAAACTCACTGCACCTAGCACACTGTGTTTATAGTATTTATCCAAAATGGACCATGTGTGGTGTCTTATAAAAGCTTATTAGACAGACAAGGTGGGTGAGGCTATATCTTTTACTGGACCAACTTCTGTTAGAGAGAGAGAGAGAGAGAGGGAGACAGACAGACAGACAGACAGACAAGCTTTGAGCTTACACAGACTCTTCTTCAGGACTGGGAAACCTACATAGAGTATCAAAACTAAATGCAAGGTGGAACAGATTGTTTAGCATAAGCAGATAAAACACATTTCAATCTGCTCCACTTTGCCTTTCGCTGTGACACTCTATGTAGGTTTCCCAGACCTGAAGAAGAGCTCTGTATAAGCTCAAAACTTGTCTCTCTCTCACCAACAGAAGTTGGTCCAATAAAAAAATATAGCCTCACCCACCTTGTCTCGCTAATATCCTGGGACTGACCTGGCTACAAGACCACTGCATATAAAAGCTTATGTCACACTCAAATTCATAATCATTGTGAGGTGTGTGTATAGAGGATATTTAAGGAGTTGTACATATGTATTAAAAATATATTTTAGAGTCTGTGTTCCAGCCAGGATTGTCAAACAGGTTTTGCCAGACAAAGTGGTGTAGACTTACCTATCTACCTAGATCCTTGGTAAAGTAAGCATTGTAAGCCAACACAATGGAAGCCTGTTTCACATATGGAGTCCACAGGAGTATGTGAGGACAATTTGGAGCCAGCACCCCAGGAAAGGAACAATGGGGATCATTCTGATTCTGGGGACAAAAACAATAGCATAAGAGGAAGGCAAAATAACCTTATCTATCCTGCATTTGAGGAAGTAATCGGGCAGTGCAATTACATTCATGAAAATGGGATCCCAACCTGTCCTTGGAAATGCTGCAAGGAACTTTGGCTGAAATAAGACTGTTTTTAGACAAATAGACTGTTAAAGTTAAGTTTAGACTCTAAGCAGTGTGCTATGCCTGTGTTTTATATGTAACCATTTCTGCTTCCACTTGTTATCCCTACTCACTATCTCTAAGATCGCAATCTTTGATAATGAACATATGATAATAACGGAGATGTATTCATAGTGAAACAAAGGACCTGATCCTGAGTTGTACCCAGTCAAGCTGTGTGCGTACTGTTCCTTTGGAGACAGCTTAACTTATACCTGAGAGTGTCCACTGACAGGGAGGACACTTGAGGAGGGGCTGGGGTACACCTACTGTTGACCTGCAAGGCAAATGAGGGCTGGCGGAGCCATGAGGAGAACATCAGACTGGCTACGCAGACTGGTGGTCAGTACTGGATTTACCATGGCACCGGGCCCACAGTCCAAAGGGACCCTAGCCCGGCCCACTCTTCTCCATCCCCCCTCTCCTGTGGGGGCAGAAGCTTGATGCTGCCGGCTCCTGCTGCAGCAGGGCAGGCTTTGCCAGCAGCCAAGCTCCTCCCCCGCCTCTTCCCCAGAGGGTGTTACATTCCCTCCACTCCCCCTCAGCCTGCCGCCGATCAGCTGTTTGCTGGCAAGAGGGAGGGGGAAGAGCGGAGCCTCAGCACGCTCGCCACTCTGGGGAGGAGGAGGAGAAGAGGCGGGGCCAGGGCCTTGAGGAAGGGGCTGGAATTGGGGCATACCCCCTCCAGCCCCCTGCTGTGAGCATCCCCATGACCCCAGCCCACACCCCCAGTCCTCTGCCCTGACCCCTGCAACCCCCTCACATACCCCCTGCCCTGACTCCTGCACCCCTCACACACACCCTCAGCCCCCTTCCCTGACTCCTGCACCACCCCCCATATCTCCCACCCCTCGCACCAAACAGGAGCTCCTGCACCACCACCCCCATTCCCACCTGCACCCCTCACACCAAACGGGAGCTGCCCCAGGTAAGTGCTCCACACCCCAAACTCCTGCCCCAACCCTGAGCCCCCTCCCTCATCCTAGCTCCTGGCCAGACCCTGCACCCCAACTTTTTTTTACATTTTTTTTAATAAAGCGCTCTTATCCAAAGCACTTTACAATAGTTAGCTAACGGTACAAACAATATTTAGAAAAATCATTAAGTGGTCCATCGAGACCCTCAGCAATTTTCAAGTGGTCTGTGGAAAAATAAGTTAGACTCAAGAACAATCAAGGTACCTCACTTTATTTTCATTTACTTGCTATTACTTATAGGAGGAGGATGAAAAAAAATGAAAAACAGGGGTAGGGGGAGATAAGAGAGAATGTTCTTTTTCTTGGCTGGGTCCCAAGGAGGGACCCCAAAAATGACTGAGCACAGGGCGGGGGGGGCCCACTAACGCTAAATCCACCACTGGCTGTCACATCACCTGGGCTGGGGATACTGTGTCAGCTGATCCCCACAGTCTCCAACTTACCTGGGAAGTACAATAGACATGGCCCTGCGCACTAGCTCCTCTCCACTCCCTAGCCCACCCACCACTTGCTTCCTCCCCCGACCCTCGCTTAAAAATGATTGCTTCTCTCCCTAGGCTTTTCTGGCAGCTCTGTTGCCAGGTATCCAGTTTTAGACTGGAAACTCCAGTAGAAAATGGGGCCTGAGAGTCCGATTAGCAGTGCTGACCGGAAACTAAAAGTCTGGTTATAGAAGTAACCACATTAGCCTCCACTCCTCCCACTCCCAACACCCATCCCAGAGGACTAGAAGAGAACCTGTCCTGCTGCTGCAGGAAGAGGGGCAGCTCAGTGCAGAGAGAGATGAAGAGACTGGGCTAGAACCTGGTAGGTACCCGCTCTATGTGGCCTGGGGCGGGGGGGGGAATCCTGTTTACCCCCTCCCCAGCCCTGCTGCGCCTGCAGTTTACCCCTGGCCCCTCTCTTGCTCCAGGGACCAACCCTAGTTCCCGCCCCACTGTGCTTTTGCCCCCTGTCCCTTTTACAATCATTTCCCAGGGGGGCCCACAAATATGTTTGGCTCCTGGCCCACAAAACGCTAATCCGGCCCTGCTGGTGGTGTCAGGAAGCGGACACTCAGTTTAGCACCAACAAGTCTCTCTCTCACAGAGACTGGGGGATAAAGTGACCCACAATCCTGGCCACTGTGAGAAACCATCACAGCATGTAGTGTAATGATCCATAAATTATAAGGATAGTCATAACTGTCCAAGCTGTCCAACTCCTACTGAAAGTCAATGTTAGGCATCTAATGCGTTTGGGCTCCTTTGAAAACCCCCAATCTAAAAAGATCACTCTTTATAGCAGTGGTGGGCAACCTGCGGCCCACAGGCCACACGCAGCCCATCAGGGTAATCTACTGGCAGGCCACCGGACAGTTTCCTTACATTTGCACGGCTGCCCGCAGCCCCCAGTGGCTGTGGTTCGCCGTTTCCGGCCAATGGAAGCTGCGGGAAGCAACACGGGCCACAGGGATGTGCTGGCTGCCGCTTCCCACAGCTTCCATTGGCCAGGAACGGTGAACCGCGGCCACTGGGAGCTGCGGGAGGCTGTGCAAATGTAAAGAAACTGTCTGGTGGCTCGCCAGTGGATTACCCTGATGGGCTGCGTGCGGCCCGTGGGCCACAGGTTGACCACCACTGCTTTATAGCAAATTGGTAGGTTCCTTTTTCTTCATAACACATGAAAGTGGGCAAAGGTACATATCATGGACCAAAGCACAGAGTAGTCTACGCAATGAGAAATTCCGTATCACCAGAAAACTTCGGTTTAATAGCAGTGACACATTTTAATTAAGCCCTCGCAAATGTAACTCAAAGGGCCAGATCCATAGAAGACAGATAAACAGTCATATCTGGAGAGCCTCTTCACTGTAGGTGCAGATACTGTCACTCACTCAGCACTTGGACTTCTATGGAGAATGTCTGTACGCTTTGGAGCTACCACATGGATCAATGCAACATTTTTAAACACAGTCAAACATTGCTTCAAGGGAAGTGCTCTTTAGCTACATCTCCAAAGGACTCCAAACAAATACCTTGTTATCAGGAGGAGTTTGAGAGGATAAAGACTGAACTTTTAGAGGGACTATCACACACATTTCTATATAACCCATAAACAGTAACTGTGCTAGGTCTCTCTAACACTCAGCCCCTTTTTCCCTTCCTTCCTCTGCGATTACAATTAACTACTCTCAGAAGGTGAACAGCCCTTCAGAGGCTCGAGGAGTCAGTGGATAAAAACTGATCAAGGGCCTCAAGGTATTGCAGGCACTCACCACCCCCTTAGAGTTTGGCCCATTGAACTCAATACTGGACTCAATATGAGTCAGTGAGGATAGAGGGGAAAAGCAGTAAGGACCCTTGGTTTAGGCTCACTGTTATCTTCAGAATAAGATAGAGTCAGTTTCTCACCCTGAATCAGAGGGAGGTCGACTAGCCCACTGTGGGGGCTCCTACCGGAAAAGAAATGCCCCCCCTTAAAATTTCTATTTCAATTTGTTTTTCATTGAATTCTTTTATGAGGGTCTTAGCAACAGCATATTAAACACAACTGGAATTTCCCACAGATTTAATTTAGCTCTTGTGATCAGCTGTAATCAGACATTTTAACTTCCTAAAGTGGGACAGATAATTAAAGCTAAATCAATAAAAAAGGCTCATTTACTTCAAAGTAGCTTGCAGAAAACTTTCTCCCTCCGCCTCCCCTATAATCAGAATTTGTGGTTTAATAAATGTGCCTAATTAAATGTAGGATGCAACTGATCTTAAAAGAATCAAAATTCAACTTGTCTTGGTATTCGTGTGAGATGTTCTAATTTTATAGATTAATTGACCTGAAGCATTCAGTAGAAGATACTAAATCTTCTGCTGGTTAGTGTAGCCTAATATAACTATTGCGGCATTAGCAGTTGCACAAGAGCATTTTCATTTCAAAGCCTTATTTCCAGGGCTTTATTAATCTTTTATGATTGTGTAAAAACTACCAAGCTTACAAGCTTTAGATACATTCAAGGCAAGGTTAGGTAGAGGAAAGCACCTAGAACCTCCCTTCCAACTCTTCTCTCTCTGTTTTATTATAATAATTAAATGGGAGCCAAAAGGAATAGAAATTCACAACGTTTTGATTCAGCATTTTGCTCCTCTGACAGACAGAAAGGGTGGTCTGAGCATGAAATATTAGGTTTGAAAAGCAGACCCATGCATAGGTAGCAATAGGACTGGCTGGGAAAGAATTCCATTTTGTGAAAAGTTTCTCAGTTTGTTATGCATAACAGAAATGAAATGAAAGCATTTTGTGAAAAAACAGGAGAGACACCCCATAATAGCCAATAGGCCAGTGGTTAGATTACTCACCTGGGATGTGGGTTCAGGTCTCTGGTCTGCTTGATTCAGAGCATGGACTTGAACCTGGACCTCTTACATCCCAGATAAGTACCTTATCAGCCAGTCTAGAGTCAGTCTCTCTCTCTGGACCAATATTTAATTATTTGTACAAGGTAGAACAGCTTCAGCAGGAGAGATTGGGAGAGATGGACTCTATATCCTGGTGGTTAGGGCACTTATCTGATGTCCAACATCCCAGCTTCATGTCCCTGCTCTGAATCAGGCTATTGGCTCTTCTGGGATTTTTTTCTTGTTCTCATACTGTTGAGAAGCCTTCCCAACAAATTCTTCAGTGAAATCAATAGGTTTCTGCAAAACACTTTGGTTTAGATGAAACAGCATTTTCCAAAATAAAAGAATTTCCACAAAAGAATTTCAACCAGCGCTGGGCAACAACTGTCCACAAGGACTGTGCTGTGCATTTGGCATTTTGGTGACATAACACACAATTCAGACATTCACAGCAGACACCTCAATAGCATAAGTGATGTGAATGTCTACTTGGAATACTATACAAGATTTGGTTACTTTTCCATGACTCCATTGACATGAGAGCTGGCCTGAAGGAGCCTTTAACCTCCACAGTACATCTCTGGAACGCTTTCCTTTTTAATATCACTGTACGGACACACACACACAGACACAGGGCCAGCTCCAGCTTTTTTGCCACCCCAAGCGGTGAAGGGGGGGGGGGGAAAAAGCCAATCGGTGGCACTTCGGCGGCAGCTCAATTGCGCCGCTTCATTCTTCAGTGGCAATTTGGCGGCAAGTCTTTCACTCCCTCTCTTTGGCACTTTGGCGGCAGCTCAAAGAGGAAGAGAGGGACTGAGGGACCCGCCGCCGAATTGCCGCCGAAGACCAGGACGTGCTGCCCCTTTCTATTGGCTGCCCCAAGCACCTGCTTCCTTCACTGGTGCCTGGAGCCGGCCCTGCACACACACACGGCTATAACATATTGACTAAGAGTGAGTTGCATCTGTAACCCACACACCTTCTGGGTGTGGTGTTCTGTCCCATGTAGTGGCACCAAGATCACTTAAAGAGAGAGGGATTAATGAGTTTGCTCTACTGCCTTAGCTAACAGCCAATTGGCTGCACTAAGGTCCCTGGTTTGATCCTGTCCACCAACAACCAGGGTCTGTCAGCGTTGAACATCCACCTCCTAATGGCTAGTGCAGACAGAAGACAAAAGCCTCCTGCTGCTGGAGTTACTACATTAGCCAAAGTAGCTGAGGCTTGTACTTTTTCGTACTAAGGGTCTCCCAATACAGGCTGATCTTCCCTATTCGACAGAGCACCTAGACACAAAATGGAGTGAGTGAGTTAATGATGGAGTTTAGCAGTTAACTCCATAATACCCGGCAATAGAAGGAAATCTCTCTAGCTGGGTTTTAATTTTAAAGGTGACCTGTTTTTGATTAGGCAGCTTTCAGTTTTTCCTTGCTAAATTTTTTTTACTCAATTTGTCTTAATAAAACAGGAACTAAATAATAATTTATCCAAAATGAATCACTGATTTATTTATAAATACATGACACACAGGGTAATAGTTAAAGCTAAAATACTGCAGAACAGTGCCTGGTAAATTCTGAAGGTGAAATTCAAACCTGCACAAAGCTTATGAACCACTTGGGCCCCACTTAAATGGGACCCAAGTGATACATGGGCCTTGTGCAAACTCTCTTTACAGGAGCAAATTTCACCCTGATGGGACAAACGTTAACTTAGCCCCAAAACTTTGACTTTTGCCAGTACTTTTGCCATTTTACACTGGCCTTCTTGAATTCTGGGATGAGTTTGGAATTGTTGGAAACAAAGGATAATGGCCCACTGGTAAGAGCCAGTTATAATGGGCAGGTGAGCAAACACTGGAATATTCTCCACACATCTTCCAAAGAGCCCCTTTTAGCAACAAACCTGTTATACTTGTACCTTCACAGATCACCAGGCACTTCCAAAAGCCTTGATTTCTAAAATCAGCGGGGACAAGGCCAGCCTTGCTCTAGCTGTAATTCTACCAACATTTAACAACTGTCCAAACTATGGAGTCAGCCCGTTTGGGGGGAACAGACCTGCACCCCTAGAAATTAAAGTCACATCTGATGTTTTCTGCCCATCACACAGTACTTGAGAGGTGATTGTCAGCAAACTTATGAACCCAAACTTAGAGCCACGGTAGCTCTGCACAGAGGCCTCACTCCAATGAGCGTGACAGTACAGAACACGGACGTGAGATGTTCAAGCCTGAGAGGTTGTATGTCCAAAGCTGGATGCACGGCAGCCTTGGAAATGGGAAAAGTTCAAAAGAAATCCATTTGAGTGGCAACTTGCCGCAAGTAGAACCATGCTCAGCATGAAATTGGTTCTGACTAACTCCAACCACCGCTTGCTCCTGTCCCAAATCATTAGCTCTACAATATCGCACAAATGATTGCTTGTTCCTTTTCTTTGGGGAAACTTTACATTTAGTCTAACACGTAGCTTCCATTGCAATAGTGGAGAGCTAGCCCAGAAAAGCCTGTGTGAGTCACATTACAGCTCTCACAGCCAGTGGCCATACAGAAATACATTCAGAACTAAAGAGCTGGGAATCTGGAAACGGCAGTAAAAAAGAAGCATTTATGAATGTTAAGGTTTCCAATGGACAACCCGATCCAAAGCCCAATTAAGTCTTCCATTGATTTTCATGGGTGTTGGCTCAGGCTCAGAAAAAACTGAGGTAACAAGAGAGGTCCCAATCTCTACCCTCCCACTAAAGGCCACACCTAACTTCCATTGATCTCAATGGGTATTAAACACAATGAAAGTCATTGAGACCCCATGGCAGACAAACTGAATGTAGAGAGTATGCTGTGTCTGACACTGGTCTGGAATTGAATCTCTTGGTGAGCATAGAGAAAGCATTTGTAATCCCAATGAGATACCCAGTCTATATAATACTGTGACAGACCCTTGTGGATAAGAGTGAGGGGAACCAAACCAGACAAGGAAGAAAAATTATATATATGTATAAAAACACACAAAAATGAAGAGCTGCCTGCTTTAGAAAGGAGAGTGATTGTTCCTGAACCTATCTTCAGAGTGTGTCAGTCTGTTGTGGAGGCTAGAAAGAACATTTTTAAAATCCTCCTTCAGGGTTTGTGTCAGATCGACATGCTCCATATACTATTGTTTTATAAGAAGGTGCAAGTTCATCATAGCAAGGCCAAAGTCAACTCTTGATGCACTAGCACAGAGCTCCCATTGCACCCACTGAGAAAACCATGGGAATCCCTAAAGCATGTTTCTCTAGGCAGAATTAGGTGCCTGACTAGTTTCAGTGACTACTATGTATCCAGCTAACCATTCTGTGCTACATGAGGGCTTTAAATATTAATTCTACTAAAGCAAAAAACAAAATTCAAGGAAATGAATCAAATGAAGGCACATTACAGGAGGAAGAAAGGGCTGGAGGAAATGGAAACTCAAACTCGTCTCTGTTTTGATAAAAATAGCAGAAATTGGCCTGAAACAGATTCATTTTGATTTCTCATTCCGTATTCTTTAATATCTGGAGCTCAGTTTTTAAATGCTGGAATTAAAGTGCTCAGATTCCATGGTGATGGGTGCTAAATATAAAACCATTAGTGAGATAGAGATAATTTGGGAATTGTCTAATACAACTACTTATTAGCGGTATGTTAATATTTTTATATTAATTTGATTTTTACTTGATGTCAAGATGTTCACAGGCTCAGACAATGGGTAAAAGTCTTTGTAAGTGCAAATGAGTATAAAGGTATAATTATTTTATACATTAATCATGTTATTACACCACCAAAAGCTACTCAAAAGCTGTAGTTAATGCACAAGGTAGCTGTTGGCTTATTTAGTAGATCATGAGAACTAGTACTAGAGCAGGTCAAAACGTGGAATTTCCATTCTGCATAAGCCAGGGTTCTTAGGGATTCCAGGCTCCTTGCTATGGATGGGGGAGCCTTATAGCCTTGAGACCGTGGAATTCGATAGGTTCTGGAAGTTCAGGCTCCCAGATGCCCACCATGTGAACTGGCAGTAAACTAGGCAGGTTTCCCACAAATTTGCCCAAAGTTTGCCAAACCCAACATATTTCTGTGAACCCTTTTATGGTTGCCAAATAGGCATATTTCAATTAAACCCTGTTTCATCAGAAAATTTGTAATCAGTTCTAATTATTACACCAATTCTGCAAAGTCTCCTCTGCTTAACCATTTTTCCTGGGTGCTACACCAGAGGATGTTTTTGCTCTTTTATGCTTTGGGTCTGTACCTGGGGGGTAAGAATTAATCTCTTTTATCCTGGGATAAGGGAAGAGAGTCTCTTTAGGACTGATATTAGTCCAGCATATTGAATATTTTTTGTATTTAAATGTGCTTGTTCATAGATTTTTAAGGCCGGAAAGGACCATTCGATCACCTAGTCTCTTGTCCTGTGTAACATAGGCTATAGAATTTCACCAAGTTACTCCTGCATTGAGCCCAGTAATTCGAGTTAGATTTAAAAATATCTTCCTGAAAGACATACAGGTTTGAAGCCATCAAGAAATGGAGACTCCATCACTTCCCTTGGTAGTTTGATCCAATGGTTAACACTGTTCACAGCTAAAAAAATTGTGCTTATTTCTAATTTGAATTTGTCTGGCTTTAACTTGGTGCCATTGGTTCTATCAAATTTGGGACAAATTTGCACAGCCAGGAATCGTTTGAGATGTAGTCAAATTGTGTCTGACTCAATGGAAATGAAAGAGATGGTGTTCAGTGTTGTATTGATATATTTCAGTATCACCTTTCCCTGTCTGTTCAGCTATTAAAGATCACTGCAGTGTAGTAGACAGATTTATTTCTTTTGAATTCTATTGAGCTGTCCAGCTGATCAGTTTTCCAGTTATGAAAAATTAGATGCCCAATGGTCTCATTTTTCAGGGAGTCTGGTGAGTTTGGTATGTGGTTATTTGTTAGATATAATGCATCTGAATAACCTTTATATAAAGGCCACAGGTGCGATTTAGAAGGCATGATGTGATGTCTGGATGGGTTTGTTTATTCATTGTTAGTTTTGAAATTTGTGCTTTGCTACACTAGAGTGAGCTGGATCAAACAGGTATTAAATAGAACTCTGTACTCTGCACCCTAAACTTTTCACCAGTCCCTCTCTGGATGCATACTTTTGGGGCATTTTGCCAAAATCCAGATATTATGAAAAAATGTTGACTGAAAAAAAATAAAATCCTTTTTTTCCCTGAAAACAACCAATCCATTTCCTTCCAGCAAGAAAAACTGAGTGCCAGTTATAGAGTTTGCAAGGCCTGTTCAAAAGTCATCGGGATACCTCTATAACTCTGCGTCAACTAGCCCATCCACTGGAAAGACCCTGATGAGCAACCTGCTAGCAACTTCCTTAATAATGTTCTCCTGTTTCGTTTTCTTTTGCCCACATTGTTTTTCCAGCACTTCTTCCACCCACCACCTCATTCACTGCAACTCAGTGTTCATTCTAACAGGGAGATACAGCTAGTACAACAAGTGAAATTACAACTGGAATCAGAACACCCAATAATCACAACCTTTGTGTCCACCTGCTGAATTCAATTGCTGTGAAGAAATATATCCAAGGTATTGATTCAGAAACACAAGAAGTCAGCCTACAACCATTACTGGTAGCAACAGATGTTAGGGATAAATAGGATAATGGTTCAATACACATAGAAGAGCAGGACCACAATGTCCCCCTACATTCCAAACAACAAGAATCTGGGCATCCTTAAGGGTCTCTTTGACAGTGGAGTTTTTTATGGGCCTTTGGTATGAGCCTCTATGGCCGCTCATAAAATGTAACTTTATTAGCCGGCAGCAGTAGTAGACTCTTTTCCTCCAGTGGTTAGTTCCTATATGAGGATGACAAAGATGCATGCTAGTGCAGATTACATATGCACTGTGTCCATTACTCCATCAGTTTTCAAGAGCACTGAATTCATTTATCTTTACACTTACTGATATGGGGAAGATCCTTCAGATTCTTAATTAAAAAAATAAAATTAACTACTCCACTAAACTATTAAGTATTGCATTTTAACTATTGCATTTTTAAAAAGCCACCCCTTTTGTGTGCTCTACCTTCTTGAATCTACAGGAACAGCTAGAAAAGAAACACTATTCCCAGAACTGTGCTAACACTACGGCTGATGCTACTGCACAAATAGGAACATAAACCAAAGAACTATGTTAGTACCTAATCCATTTGAGACAGACAGAAAGGGAAAGGGAAAGAGTAGCATTTGCCAAAGGTAACCAGACAAAAAATGATCAAGGAAAGATGGATTCTGGGTTCTCATTCGGAAAACAGGTTTCCTCAAAATGGTGGAATAAACACAGATGCCTATAGCATGAGAGAGAGAGGAGAATACAGGCCAACCACATGTCTGGTCACAAACATATACCTTAATGATGCTAAGCAGACCCTTCCACAGCACCTGAGGTCAGGCCTTTCTGTGGCCAAGGAAGAGGAGGTTGGGAAGAACTGGGGTGCAGTGCCGGTTAGGTACTTCGCTATTTGTTCAACCACCTTTATTACTGTGTGTGTTTGTGGCCTTCGGCAACATTTTCACCCCTAATTTTCAGCCTTCGAAGAAATATTACAATCAGTCGGGAGCAAAAAAAATAAAGCCTACAAATTATTTAAAAATAAGAATTACCAGTGTCCTTTTCCTCCTTCTCTAACCCTTAGCATGGGGGTTAATTTAAAGCAGTAAATTAAATGTCACAGATTTTGACATGCACCTGTCTTTCTAGTCAGTCCTTAGATATAGCCTGCCTTCCTTACTATTATACTGGAAAAAGGGCCATGGGTACTTTTCTCCAACAAATGAAAAACATGTCTGTAAAACATTAGCTAGTCTTTAAGTCATTTTAGTGATAGATTTGGCTTTTAAAATAAATTATAACACCCGGGAGAAAATTTGAACTAAAAAAAGTTGGGTTTTTTTGTGAGAAGGGGGGCTGTTTATAAAAAAAGATTCACTTAAGTTAAGAGGCGTTTCCTACTTAGACTGAATGAAGAGGAACACTTCATCTTTTTCATTTTAATTAAAGCATTTCCTACCAATACAATTTTTCCCAGAGACACTTTACAGTCCCTCTATTGAAAAGCAATTTCAACAGACATGCCAGCATTCCTACATCTTACAGTATAGCCTGAATCTAAGATGACTTCATTAATTATACATTGTTCTAAAATGCATAATTATGTAAAGTAATAAATTTGGTCGATAGAGTTGTTTTGCCTTATGTGGCAACACTATATTTATATTTAATGAGGCCACACTAACAAAAATGGAAGGCTAAAATCCCTATACTGTCCATGGTTATGAAGGCAGTAAATTAAAGATTCTCCTTTGGGTCCTTTGAGGGAAATACAACCATTAAAGAGTGTATGTAAAAAATGACTTTTTGTAGTGGCAAAAAACCCCACAAAATTTCTAACAATGTTATAACAAAAAGGGTTCTCTCTCCTTTCCCACCCCGCTCACTCAGGAAATTGCATCAAAGCCATTTATTAAATATAAGCTTTTGGCTGAAACACTCAATATTGTTTTACTTTGCCAACAATAGCCTATGTATTTTTAAAAGCATTTTGCAGAACATCTTCTAGCAATATTCCTAACAGCCTTACAATTGACTTCCCTAAGATGTTTCAACATCCAGAGCTCACCTGAATATCTTCACCAAAATTCTCAGTATATATGTAAAATATTTTAATTGCTGTTTTGGATTACAAAAAGGAGACTTTGGGCAGTTGCGTGCAAAACACCCTGTGTACACAAACGGAGTAGCAGATAAATAAGCATATTAGCAATAAAATAGAGAATTATTATTTATTTGTGGTAGCACCCACTACATGATAATTTCCAAGCACTGAAGAGAGATGGTCCCTGCTCTGAGGAGTTCACAGAGGCAAGGGGAAAGAAACAGGGAACTTACATACAAGTCAACTCAATTCAATGTAGATAAGGGGGGGTTTCAGAAAAACTGAAATGAGGATGGGATAGAGACCTTGTAGATAAGCTCAAAGACCTTGTACCAGGCATAGGGGATATGGAAGGAAGCCTAGAGGTGACTGTGAGAATCTGGCAAAGAGGCAGGTGAGGCTGGGAGCATTAATGGAGGGGAAGAGGATGAGGGGGGACAATGGAAAGCTTGACAGGGGAATAGGGAGGGGCAGCATTAAATAGAGCCTTGAAGGCAAAGTTGAGAAGCAACGGTATGCGATTTTGATGGTATGGAGGTTACCCCGTCCCAAATATTAATGATAGCCATGAGCACACGTAGAAGCTCACTCAGATATACCCAGGGTTATTCATTGTCTCAGACTTAGTCCAACCAGCAGTCTCTGGCCCCTTCCTTCAGGAAATTTTTTCTGCACCTGAACAGCTTTGTTGACAGCGGGAAGAAGTAACTTCCTGTGAACATAGGTGTGAGAGGAGGATAGCGTAAGGGCAGATGCTTTCTCCTCAACCATTACTGCAAGGATGGGACTTTACAAACATGTAGTTTGTGTCCTGATTTTCACACTGCATGCTATGGAAACCTACCAAAAATGTATTTAGTACAATGGAGAACAGTAATTAAACTATCATCATCTATCCTATTTACACTTCCTTTGATGGTTGAATCTCTCTCATTTCAGCCAATGTTGGGGCACTCTATGTTCCCAAGTCTGTTCGCTCACTACAAGAACTCTTCTCCTGAATCATTTCCCATTTTTCTATACAGGCAGCCCTCGGACTTATGATGCAATTTTCAGGGGGACCAATTGTGTCCTAAGTCGAAACGTCATATCTTGGAACCGCAATCCACTCCATTGCATGACCGAGCATTGTAAAGTTGAAATCAATTGCCGTAAGTCAAATCAGGGTGTCAATTCAGAAATGCCGTAAGTGCCGTTCATCATAAGTCGAACGTCATAAAGTTCAGGACTGTATAGGATATTTTTCCTACAGGTGTAGAGTTGAAGATTTGGGTACAGTATACATCTGAGTATCTCCATCTAAATCAGCCCAGGATCTGGCATTTTCTCTCTTCCCTCAATTTAAGAAAACAAAAATAACTTCAATCCACTCCTGATGCATATAATTTGGCATCACCGCTTCATTTTTTCCTTCTAAAATTCACCTTTAGGTTTTCAAGAATCTTACCTGTGTGGAAAGATGGTGACAACCATTTTGTTCTAAGAGTTGCTTCAGCCTGTTGCAAAGTAGACACACACACTGTGCTCTCTCATGGAGACTTTACTTTTGTACTTTGTTATTTTTCTTTAATATTCATGTTAGACTGAAACTTTAGATTTTGCTCTTTGTGTGTGGAAATAGAACATACTTCATCCCTGCTGCCTCTGCCTCTTTCCAGTGAAAGATCTTTTTCTACAACCAAGAGGCAAATTTTGCCAGGTAGTCTATTTTTCTTAGAATTGGTAAAATATTTTTTCTCCCAACAACTGTTTGACCTCTCCCCTCACTAAGCTCTCTTCACTTTGAGTGCAAATATTCTACTCAGCTCTAGAGATAAAAGTCTACTTCCAAACTAAAAGTTTAACAAAAACTAAGATCATCAATATTTATATCTTTGTATTCATAAAAGAGGCTAAAGGAGATGGATAACAAAAATGTCTGAGAAGAAACCAAAAACGAAGAAAACATTTAAAATATTAAATTAAAACCATTTATCTGAAGCAACAGATAAGTTAAAGGATTTTACAACAGAAGGAGAAGATGACATTGATGAATGGAACAATTTGGTAACTGAAAGTTAGTGGCCATGAGAAGGAGAAGTTGTGGAGGAGGAGAGCAAGGGAGGATCAATAAAAGCAGAGATATTGGAGGGTGGAAGGAAAATGAGGATGGCTCTGTGTGGGCAGAAATAATGGCAGAAAAACATAAGGGGCAAATTCATCTCTGGTGTGAGTAAAGAGACCTGTAGCAGGGTGGACACCTGCTCCCGCCTGGAAGGGCCTGAGATAGCCCAGGGAGTAGGCAGTGTGAAGGCTGAGCTGATTAGGGGAAGTGGCTGCAGCTGGAGCCACGTCCCAAACAGCCTCAGCAGGCCCTATAAAGGCTGGGAGCCAGGAGCTCAGGGCAGAGTCTTTCTCTGCCTTGAGAGAGAGAAGGGCCTGGCTGCAGGGAGCTAGGCAGGATACCTGTAGTAGAGTAGGGCTGGGGAGCGGCTGAGGAGCTGGGGAGCTCCAGCCTGGATAGCCCCAGGCTGTGACCTGGTAGTAGGCCAAGGGGTACTGGGGTTTGCAGTGGGCAGCCCAGGGCTAGGCCAAGGCAGCAGGTCCAAACCCCCCTTGTCAGTGATGAGTGGCCTATACTGCAGTCTGCCCCAGGGAATGGGGCCTAGTTGGTGACTGGCAGTGGCCTAGTGCAGAGGCAAGGTGGGGCTAGTGGGTGGGGGTTCCGTGGGGGGGGGGGGGAGACCCAGATCTGTGGGGTACTGCCAGGGGGCACCAGGAGTCCTGGGAGGGACACAGAGGCCAGAAGTAGGGACAAGGCGGATCACCGGCCTGCAGAGGGCGCTCCAGATGCTGGATGAGCTATTCCCCAGAGTAACCAGTAGGGGGTGCCGCAGGGGTGAGTCTGTACCCTTACAAGACTTCAGTGGATTTAAAACAGATAAGTTTCAATTCAGTACTTGGGGACCTAATTTAAGTACTACTTAGCTCCCACCAGCTGCAGACTTTCTGCTTTTCTCTCTCATAGAACTGTTGGTTCTAAGAAGCAAAGAGAACCAGTATCATTAAAATGGTCATTTTAATAAAGACAACACCCCTTACCAAAATTAGGCATCTTTCCATTGACTCCAGTGAGTTCTGGGTCTCGCCCTTTGTGATGCAAGATAAGGAGGCATGCAAAGTGCTATCCATACAAGGGGAAAAATCAGATGTGTAAGTGAGAAGACTGACCAACAAGATGAAATTTAACACATGCAACACACTGCAAGGATTTTCCCCTAAGCGAGGTTCATACCATAGAAAACTGCACTGTGCAGCAGATTCATTACTTGACATTAGCCTATTGTTCACATAAGTTGTCATATTTACAAGACAGACTTTTGAATAGTTGAACACCTCCAAACTATTTGAGCAGCCTGCAGAAAAAGTTTACTTTGATTATTCCTTTTCTGGGAAGTGGATCCTAAAGTCAAATAGCCACTTCCTCCCTCATTACACCTTGAGCTCAGGAACAAAACACAAATATTCAAGACTACCGGTATCTACACTTATTTAGCAGCCATCCACCTGATCAGCTGTATATTTCCCTGCACTACATATGGGAAGACTGACTGATTTGGCCATGTGTCTTAAGTATCATCTTATTAGTATACATGAAAGAAAACCTGGCCAAAAGTATTTACATTGCAAGAGCACCTGTCACCCCAAAGGACCTCAAGGTGCTTTACAAGCTATTGTGTTCGATTCAGTTTTTCTATTGTGCCCGTTGCCATGGTATCAATGTCTTTCAGTGGCACATTAAGCAATATGAGTAGCATCTGTCATGTGCTGGGCCTGATCCAACCACCCTCACTCAACTCACAGGAGTAGTCACTGCCATCCCTCCTTACTCCACCAACGATGCCAGTCTTGACTATCCATTTGTGTACATACCTCACAAACATCCCGTTTTCTTCTCTGCTGCCCTTTCTACACAGAACACCCTTACTGAACTAATATGGAAGGCTACTGTCTTCACCTCAACACCAACTTACGCTAGGATGCCTACAAGAAATCAGCCAGCTAGGTTGTGGGAGAACTTGTGATGACACTTCACCATCAGGGGCTGTGGACCCCCAGCCACTCTGAAAGTCAGGCATAGATATTGTCTTAGCAGTAGTGCAAGGAACCTACAAGCCTGCATCCTGTAAAACACTGCATTAAGCAAATTAGCATAAGTGAAGCATAGGACTATGACCTTTAGCATGGATAAAGTGGCCCAATGGTCACCCTAGATTGGGGAACTGGGAATAGCTTGCTTAAGAGAAAAGTTGGCATAAAATGAGACAAGGCAACCACAGGAATACTGAACTGATACTAAGCTTGGATATTTTAAGATAGGATTGTTGGTAGATGTCTAACCACAAACTTGCTTTAGAAATATGGTAATGAGTCAATAGGAATTAATATGCTAGCCTATCAGGGAAAGGCTCCCCAGTATTAGGAGGGTGAGGCAGTTGGATATGGACAGAGGAAGTTGGGTGATTCCCAGGCCCTATATAAGCAAGAACCCACATGAAGAAAGTAGTTAGCCCTCCACCCTTCAATATTTTAGTGCTATAATTTATCATCTATCTTCAAGCACTGGGGATCTGGACCATCAGACCCATTTGGCATGCGAGACAGGGCTGGTCCTTTGTCTCTTACCACCAGGTCTTCAAGAAAGGGGTATGAGTATATAAGTCTGTGAGCATATGCTATACAAGGAGTAACTGTTAAGATTTCTCTAATATGCTATTATTGCTATTGGTTTATGTAGTTTGGAGCTTTTCTATCTCTATTAATTGTATTAATAAAGGTGGTTAAGGTTCTGTTTTACTCTCCATGTAAGTGCCCTTGCCATACATCCTGGGGTTCCCTATAAGATATTGAACTTTTCAATTTTGACTCTGTTGTGTCTGATTCTGGGACTAGAACCCTAGTACACTCCTCATTAGTTGAGTACCAACTGGTATTCTTTAAAGGATCAGGCTACAATAAGGCCCAAAGTCAATAATGACCAAAAGTTGTTACTACCTGAGGAGTGTAAACTATGAAATGAGCTTGGTGCTCCCAATCCAATTCCCAACAGAAAGTGTCCACATCTCAGAAATAACACCAATTCAATTGCCAATAATAAGCATCCCTGCTGAAAGCTTCAGGAGAACCTGAAAAGTAAAAATTTATTTCAACCTACAATTAAATTGCCATGAAAAGTATAGTTTTAATTGTAACCTAGACATGTTTCTTCCTCTACATTTAATATAAATGGATAAATATAAATAAGTTAGGAAACATTTTCTTTGATACCACTGAAATTTCTAGACGAGCTTGGACTCCAAACATTTTGATAACACATTTGACACTTAGACTACACATAGCTTTCTGCAAAGGCATCTGAGACGGGGATGGGTAAGGGGGGAAGAGGACATGTTCTTTCAGTAACAGAAAAATTAATGCTGTATTTTGAATCCTTGGTGAAACAGTAAACTGGCAAAATGTCAACACGAAGATGCCTGTTAGCACACTTTACTGACAGCCATTGCATCTTTCAAAGAAACCAGTGGTGTTTTCACATCTTTTTTAGAAATCAAGAAGTTAGTAAATTCAATAGGCTAGGATTCCTTTTCAAGATAGCTAGTTATTCTCCCCATACTACAGAAGACAAGGTGAAGAAGCTACCTTAGAATTTAGGCAAGAGTTGAAATTACGAGTTATAAAAGGATTCACATTGTCCGTGTATATATCAGCTACAACGCACTCATTAATATAGGACTCTGCATATTACCGTTGCTGCCAAAGAAATTTAAAATGGACAACTTTGTGCTAATTGCTCAGAACAGGGCAATAATCTGTTTACCTGTGATTTGCATAACTGATTTGACATGGAGTTGCAACAACCCAGTAAATAATTATAAGAGCCTGCAGATTATGCTTCTAAATATGAGATAGTCTTCCAAAAATCCAGGGAAAAGGGGTCCTAAGGAATATTGATCACTAACTCATTTAGGGAACTTCTTGGCACATTGGTAAACTGGGCAAGACATGGAGTTTTATTCCCTATAGATGAAAAGGTTTAAGATGGGACAGATATCAATGAAAACATATGGTTCTATTTGTATCCACATGACAAAACTACCAAGGGAAACTGAATGGTTTCGGGGATACTAATGGAGCCCTTTGCCTCTACACTAGGACCCAATTTTTCAGACGTGGCTTCTGATTTTGGGTGCCCAACTTGAGAACCAGGAAAATAATAGTTCTAATAATCATCCACTTGGAACTGTATCAAATGCCTTACTGAAATCCAGCTAGATCAGATCTACTGCATTTCCTTTGTTTAAAAAAATCCGTTATCTTTTCAAAGAAGTAGATCAGATTGGTCTGGCACGATCTACCTTTTGTAAAACCATGTTGTATTTTATACCAATTACCGTTCACCTCTATGTCCTTAAAAACTTTCTCTTTCAAAATTTGTTCCAAGACCTTGCATACAATGGAGGTCAAACTAACAGGGCTGTCGTTTCCTGGATCACTTTGTTTCTCTCTCTTAAAAATAGGAATTATATTAGCAATTATCCAGTCACAGGGTATGACCCCAGAGTTTACAGATTCATTAAAAATCCTTGCTATTGGGCTTGCAATTTCATGTGCCAGTTCCTTTAATATTCTTGGATGGAGAGTATCCGGGGGCCCTGATTTAGTCCCATTAAACTGTTTGAGTTTGACTTCCACCTCGGATGTGGTAATTTCTACTTCTGTATCCTCTTGCCATTAGCCACCCTGCCACTACCCCTAAGATCTTCATTAGCCTAATTAAAAACTGAGGCAAAGTATTTGTTTAGGTGTTGGGCCATGCCTAGATAATCTTTAATCTCCATCCCATCGTCAGTGCTTAGCAGTCCCACTTCTCCTTTCCTTGTTTTCTTTTTCTTTATATGGCTATAGAACCTTTTACTATTGGTTTTAATTCCCTTTGCAAGGTCCAACTCTGCTTGGCTCTTGGCAGTTCTCACTTTATCCCTACCTTTTCTGACCTCCGAGAGAGCTTTCATGTTGATCCCTCCCATTTTCCATTCCTTGTAGCTTTCTGCTTTCTCTTAGGGCTGGTCCCCACTTAGTCCGGACTTCGGATTAAGGTACGCAAATTCAGCTACGTTAATAACGTAGCTGAATTCGAAGTACCTTAGTCCGGACTTACCGCGGTCCAGACGCGGCCGGAAGTCTCCCCCCGTCGACGCCGCGTACTCCTCTCGGCGAGCTGGAGTACCGGCGCCGACTGTGAGCACTTCCGGGATCGATCCCAGAACATCGATGGCGTGCCGCCGGACCAGCCGGTAAGTGAAGACTAGGCCTTAATCACCTCTTTCAGATGCCTTCTCATCCACCTTGGTCTGCAACCGTTCCCTACGAATTTTTAACCCTTGCATGGGATACAGCATTCAGATAGCTTCTGCAATTTTGACTTAAAGTAATTCCCAGTCTCCTCCACGTTCAGATCCTTGAGTTCTTCGTCCAGTCCACTTACCTAACTAATTCTCTTAATATTTGGTGAAGAAATCTGTCAGCTATCACATACAGGAAAATCTGGGCCCTGCAATTATTAGTAGCACTTGTCCTCCAATCTATATCTGGAAAGTTAAAGTCTCCCATAATCACACAATTCCCAGTAGTATTTATTTCATTAAAAATATTAAAGAGGTCTCTATCCATACCCAGATCAGATCTTAGTGGTCTGTAACACACCCCAAGCACTATATCAGGGGAACCTCTAGTAGCTTTCTTCCCCAAAGTGATTTTGGCCCAAACAGACTCTGTCTTATCCATTCCATCACTTCTAATTTATTTACAGTCTATCTCATCAATATACAATGGTACTCCACCACCTTTGCCTTTATTTCGGTCTTTCCTGAACAGCACATACCCTTCAATACCTTTACTCTAGTCATGACTACCATTGCACCATGTTTTTGTTATCCCTATATGAGGTGGTTTCACTTCCTGCACCAGTAGTTCTAGTTCCTCCATTTTGTTACCCAGGCTCCTTGCATTGGTGTACAAATATCTTAACTATTGCTGCTTGGCTTCGCCCATATTCCTTGCCCGATTGGGTACAGTCATTCTACTGCCAGTATCGCTTGACTGGTATCCGCACTATCCTTTCTCTTAATGTCCATTCTCCTACTCACTGCTATTCCTTTCTCCATTGCTGTATCCTTTTTTACTTGATTTTCTCCCTCTCAGTGTTAAAATCAGGTGTGGAGATTACATGAGCAACTCCCAATGCTCTCCCCTGAGTTCCTAATTTAAAGTTCTTTTAATGAGTTGTGCCAACCTCCATCCCAGAAGTCTATTTCCCTCGCTACTCAGGTGGAGTCCATCCCATGAGAACTGTCCTCTGTCCATGAATGCCTCTCAGTGATCAAACAGTCAGCCCATCCCTTATGGGAAAGTCCTATCGAATTCAAAAAGAATGAAATTATTAGGAAACTAAAGAAATTATTTTGAGATCCTTTAGCCATGCATAGAATTTCACTGATAATTCTATCCCTGTTCTAGATTTCTATAGGTTGGTTTAATTAAAAAAAAACTATACAGAAATGCCATTCTTCTCTATTAAATGCTATAGGATTTTTCCATAAGGGATGGGCTAACTGTTTGAGTTGATTAGCCTGAATTTAATTTTCATTATTTAGCCTGAGACGAGGGGAGTACATAATTGATCTAGCCATTATGAGGCTTGCAGACATTATAATAATCATTACCAATTGTTCAGCAGTTTTATTTAACAATGTCCATCACAATTATTAGTTATTTTACAGATACCACCTAACTGCAGATCTTACACATGCAGAATAATTGACAGATCAAGCTCCAAGAAGGCAATGGTAACTCCCCTGCCCTGCAGAAATGATGAACTCGACGAAGGTCAATGCTTAAAATGAGCATTTGTTGTTTCACATTTTACTGAGCCATTTTGCACTAATAGCTGTCCCACCTCCTATTAATGCTGAGGAGTATGTCATATTGTCATGGCCCTGTAAGGCATACTTAACAATGATTTTATTTTTACAACATATATCTTCAGGCAGTCTCCTTGAACTGATCCAGGAGTGTAATTACATTATGGTTGGAAAGCAGATGAATACTGCATTTTGATTGGCTTTGTTTACTGTAATTCATAGTTCCACTGCTTCACAATTTGCCCTCAGCCAAGTGGTTGAATACCCACAAGAACTGTGCTACTAAATATAGATAAATATTAGTACTTTAATCATTTGTACTTCTCAAAGGCATCAGCCTAGCAGCAGCAGATTAGCAATTTCAAGGTATATATAAAAATAATGTTTTCATGTTTATCAATTTGAATATTTAAACAGTAATGTTTTTCCACACAGTTACAAATGAGATGCTCAATTTACCTCTGATGTTTTTGGAAGTCGACGTTTACGATTCACTGCATTCAAATCAAAATGTAAGGAATGGATTTACGGATTTTAACAGAGGCAGTTTTATAAGCGCTGAAGTGCAAAGGATTACTACTGGGAGTGAAGGAGCAGGAGAGCATCTTTCCACCCTAACCAATCACCACCACTTCCAACAATAGGTTATATTCTATATGTGGCAATGTATATATATAACTCCCGTGATGCTTACCCTCTGGACATCAGGAGGAGATTGTATGCACCTTGCTAGCTATATCTTGATAATGGTAATTCTTGTAATTATATTGTCTCCTTCAGCTTCTTGGTCTTTTTGAAGATTACACTCTCTCTCTCTCAGTTATGAAAACTATTACAACCAGGAAGACAACATTCATTAAATGTAATGAGGAGATGCTAATCTCAAGGACAGGGGAAAGAAAAGGGGTTGTTTCTTTATCCTTTTCATTCAGAAAGTAGAAGAGCAATGATGTTGTATGTAATCTTGGCATGGTATGAGACCATACTGAAGTTTTAAATCCCGTAATTCCCTATTATATCTCTTAGAGACTTTTCAAACTTATCTTTCAATCTCTTCACTGAAAAAAAAAAAAAAGTATTTGCCTCCCAGCAGAAGAAATGCTATTCCTTTCTTAAACAAGTACCTACCTACACAATACAAGGCTAGTGCAGATGCTTAACACACCTGATGAGATGTTTCTTATTTCTTCGCTTTGGCATTTGCATTTAGAATACTTTGGTATTTCACTGGAGAGAAAACTGTATTTAAAAAAGTATTACTTGTATTAGTTATACTTTTGTGTACAGAAGATTGGAGTTAGTAAAATAATTATACAGAAGCGCTTGCAAAGCCACGAGATAAAAATACAAACCCCAAGTTGAGTGCTTAAGCATTAAAGTTGTGTAATTCTCAGTCTTCTGAGAAGGTCTGCTAAATACTTTCTGAAACTTTGGAAGTGATGTTATTGCTCTATGAGCACGATAGCTGCGTTAAACTGATAACATGCATCTATATATCTTAGGGGAAAAGTAATAAACCCTGCTGTGAAACGCTATTTCCGTAGTCTCTTCTAGGGAAGATAACTTTTTACACAAACTCATTTTTCATTTCCACAGCATTGTCTTCCCTTCTCCAAACAGGATACAAGATGATTTCACAGGCAATTTTAGAAGTAAGCACCTACCGAAGTTCACTCTTTACACAAAGACCGTCCACCACCAGAGATGACTAAAAATAGGAAAGCATATTTCTCAAACGCGCACACACACACGTGCACGCAAACACACAAAAAAGAGACACACAACAATAAAGATCAGCACAGCTAACCTACTTCAGGTTCTTTTAGAGGCGGAGACATAGCTAACTTCCATCAGCTAACAGGGCAATTTAGTTGAGAAACAGCATTCCATACAATAAAATTTACTTTGTCGGTTTAGCAAATTAGAAACACACACTTTCTGCTATTTATTTAACTGTAAAATCCAAAGGACTCAGTAATGGTATTTTTCTATCTTATCCTAAAATGTTTGTCTTGGGAATACGTTTCTAATGTACTCTCCAAGCAGAGCGTTCCTTTTGTTTTTCCACCTAACTAGAATGACAGAGTTCCATCTTTAGTAGCCAGTTCAGCACTCTGGGTTCTATAAAGGAAAGGTACAGGCTTCAACTTCTCTGGTGGCAGAGAAAATTGGGCTGAATGTTTCCATTTACTCAATTTCACAACCGCCACCATTAATCATAATTCCATTGCTTCCTTCTAATTTACTTTCCCTTTAGTCTTGGGTTATGGCTGCCCTGCAGTACCCCCTGGTGGCCAAGCCTGACACTGTTAGTACTCCCTGCCTCAGTTTCCCTTCACACGTTGGGTCTCCTCATTTCTCCACACGTTGGTCTGTGCTGGAGATGTTGTTTAGCCCTCCACAGTTAAGTGATTTAAAAAAAAAATCTTACCTCCTTCCAGATTAGCAAAAATGTGACCAAACAAACAAAAGATTCCTTCAGGGCCTTTTTTTAGCCCGTCTTCTGGGTCCTGTTCCCAGCCCCTGCTGGGCTGCCTGTTTGAGTCTTTCTGACTCTGGTACAAAGCACTCAACCCCCAGGCTGATTCCCGTGCGGGACTTTATGTTCACATGGGATTTATAAAAAGGACTGAGGGATATTAGTCTGGACGTGGAACAACAAGGAGTCAGTAGGCTTCTGTGGGAGGCCCAGAGCCAAGGTCTGTAGCAGGCTAAGTCCAGCTTAGTCCATCCCCTCAGGCTAGAAGCAGCTAATTAATTGTGCGCCTGGCACCATCACCCCTTAAAGGGTGACACTTTTGAGCGTGTTTCTGAAAGGTTAGAATGGCTGAAATCCACATAAAGTATCCTTATTGTCCTACTGAGTCAGACTAGATCAGAATTTATAACCATTAGCAGCATAATGACTGCATTACCAAGGTCCAGATCCTCCAAAATATTTAGGTGCCTAATTCCCATTGAAATCAATAGGACTTAGCACCTAAATATCATTGAGGATATGGGCCTGACTTATCACAGGTGGCATGGGAAAGGAGGGGGATCCTCCTCAGCCAGTGATCCATAGGAATGTCAGGTCTCAGCCCTGCCAGCCCACGGAGCCCTGTGAGCTTTCCAGTATCCTCCCCGCTGTATGTCTGGGTCACCTGCCTTGTGATCTCCAACCACAGCTTCCCCTCCTCCTCAAGGCCACAGTGAGGTTGTTAATGCTGGTCACCAGCAGGTATTTTGCATGGGAATTTTAGGATTCAGACCTCCAAGGTGCTTGGCACTCTGGCTCTAATCCAGCAGAGCTCTTATGCATGCGCTTAACTTTAAGCAGGCAAGTAGTCCCATGGGAGAAGTCAATGGAACTATCCACATGCTTAAATTGGCCATTTCTGGCCAGGACACATTTCAGCCCACTGGAAGCCAGTCAGGAAGTTGGGAAAGATGCAACTGGTAGCCTAGAAGTGACTGAGAGGAGAACCAATCTCCCACGGTGCCCCAGTCACACAAGGTTCAGACAGAGAGGTTTCTCAGGGTTCATACTACCCCCCTTCCCCACTCCCTTCCTAGTGCAAGTTCCTCTCCTTTGTTCCCTGTGGCACAATGCAGCAGAAGGGAGCACCTGTCCCCTGATGGCTGGCTTCCAAGGTGCTGGAATATGTCCTGGCCAAAATCAGTCATTTTCTCGTTCTGAGTTTGGTTTTTAGAACAAAAATAAGAACAGTAAAGCAACCCTGGGGCAGATCAATGGCCCATTTAGTCTGAAATCCCATCTTAAACTAATATCAGTGGTTCAGCTCCCACCAGCCAGTTAATTGTACAATGCTATGCCATAAGGAATTTCTGATTGACCCCAGCTGGGGATTAGGTTTTGTCCTGAAGCATGATTCAGGGTCTGGCATCCATTGCTTCTCTATTTCCTAGTGTCAATGTAGCCCTACTATAATACTTTTTTTTTTTTTTTTTTTTTTGGAACTTACCATCCTGTAGCAGTGAGTTCCAGAGCTAGATAGTAAATTGAATTAAAAACCTTATTTGCCTTTATCCATTTTAATCTTTTCTAGCCTCTTGATTTCATGTACTGCTTCCTTATTCTTGTGTTATGGGATAAGCTAATTATCAAAAATCCACCACTTCAGAGGGAGGCTTAGGAGGCCCAGAGATTGATTTCCAGACATTACAACACTCAGAGAATGTCAAGCTTGAAAACTGTTCAACTTTTAACACACCTTTGGAAAGTGCTCTATACATGGCACTTAATATTTCAAAATGGTGTCTTATTTACCAGTTAACTGTCAAGTAAAATAAAGCTAGTGTATAGAAACAAACATAAATTCCAGGGCTCTAACAGCAGAAAGCAACGTGGGTTTTTTTTTCCTCGAGAGGAAAGAAAGCACCTTTTATCAACAAGTCCGTTAATTAAGAGAGGGTGTTGTACTGGCAACTACTGGTGGGGGGAGAAAATCCTTAAAGATACAGAATCCCATTCACATTTGGCAAAGTTGTTATCCATTCATTTGGATGTGGTCTTTTCACTCAGCGTAGCAGACGTGAAGGCTTTGAGTTCAAACCCATTTACTTCCTATTGAGGATATAACCGCAATTGCAAGCTGAGCAAAATGACAGAGAGAAAATGCTCAGAGCTGAATCAAGTGCTTTCTATTCTGCATGCGAATGAAGAGAAGCATAAATAGCACTAGATACCCATTTTTTCTGATACCATAAGGCAATTCCTTTGCTTCTTGTTTAAATGAGATCTCTGAATCCCAAAGGTTGATCCACAGCCTATCAAGAAGTGTGAGAGTTACGAGATATATTGTGTCTGGACATGAGCCAGTCATGATAAGTTCAAAAAATGTTCTTTACCTAAAGATCTGCCTTGAGCCTCACAATCTCCAAGATCAACTGAGAAAAGGTGTTTCACACCAGTTAGCAGGTAAGAGAGACTCTCCTCTTTCATTTCTAAAAAGCCAAGAAAGAGAAGTATTAGAGTAATGAATAATTTCTAGTCATTACAATGCCTAGCGAGTGGAGCCCAGTTTGGTGTTTCTCAAACTGTAGTCCATGGAGCCCTTCCTTGTGGTCCACAAAATTAAATATTTTGAGAACCAAGCAGTGAGGTATGGAGGGTTGGAAGGACAGATAGTCCATGAGAGGGGAGTGGTTCACAAAGTTAAAAACAACTGGAAACCACTGGTCTAGTAACTGGAGCAAGAGAATGGAAGCAAGGTCTCCTCTGTTCTATTGCCACCTTGGTCACTGACTAACTACGCGACCCTGGACACCTCAACTAACTGCTATGTGCCATATTTTATTTCTCTCTAAAGTACTATTAGTAATAGTTATTAATACCTCTTGGGGGGCTTACACTGTCTGCAAGGCACTTTAAGATCTACAGGTGGAAGGTGCTATTTAAGGCAAAGTATTACTATTATCATTCATCCACCTGAAGCAACTCTCCACCAAGTGGCATTTCTACAAATATCAAATTACACTTTCAGAAGCATTAGAGCAAGCGAGAGTGAGAGAAGGCAGTCGGAACGCAGAGCAAGACCAAAAATAGTACTCAAGTGTTTTCCAAAGAACAACAAAAGAAGTGGGACTAGCTTGGTGGGCACCTCTTTCTAAATTCCATATTGACCATTTTAGCTCCTTGTTGGGATTCCAATTTAGAGCAACCAGTATGAGAGCTAAATAATTTCCATATCATTTCCATTGTTAGCTCATTCAAGTTCATGTTTCTGCTGAGCCATGGTGCCTCCAGCTCTTGTACTGTGCCAGTGTAAGTGGGTTATCCTCTTCTCAAACCCCACTCCCCAAATGTGCTCACCCAAAGGAATATAGGGATTACCATATCTAATCAGACTACCAGGTACAAGAAAGTCCTGGTGTATTCTGCAACTGGCAATGGCCAGTCACTGAGGCTTCCGAGGCAAGCAAAAATCCCCAGCATGCACCTAGGCAACAGTGCAATGGTGTAGCTGGTTGTAAGTGGGGATTCCTTCCTGATCCCTACAGAGACCATTTTATAAATTAGTGGATGAGATCTAACTATCCTTATCTTAGATTGGATAATTACTAATTTTATTGCTTGCTACTACTCATTATTTATGAAGTTATCCAGCCCCTTTATTAAATCCAGCCACATTACTCCATTCAGTTTCTCCATCTGCCTTAAACATCTCATCCAAGAAAGGGGTAGTGGAGATTGTGCTGGCACATCATAGAGCTGAACCGTCATTTCTCCAGCCAAACGGGTTTCAAGCCAAATGGTTTTGTTCATTTGTTACACACCAATTCCACTGAGGCCCAGCTTGACTGAATGCATTTCTTCTTCTGAAAAGTACCGTGCCAACCTCCCTAAAACATCTATTAAATCATCAGAGGTACGTAATTCTGATGTGCTGCATGTGGAAGCAAAACTATAAATAATCCAGCCAGAGTGGTTGTTACAGATTTAAGGCTGGGAAAAAAGGAATTACATGAGCAGCACTGTTCTGTTTAATGGGCTGAGTCTGCTGCTGCTTTCCTTACCAGGCAAATCTAGCTTTCTCCCAACGGCTCCATAAAAATGCAGCATGGTAGTGCATTCTACTTACCAACTCTCTTACCTGGCATGAACCACAACTTAGGCTGCTGCCAGTTTGAAGACAGGTGAGAGCTTAGAAATGCTTAGATATGAAGGAGATAGGCACCTGATAAATATAACAGATGAACAGACAGACAGATGCTATCCTAGGCCTGCAGATAGAAGTAGTTGTAAAAGAATAAAAATAAAAAGGGGACATTTAGGCTGAATTTAAAACAAAAACTTCTCAACTGTAAGACCTCTCAGGCTGTGGAATAATCACTTTATGGAAGTGATGAAATTTCTGTTCATTGGGGCATCTACAAACTAGACAAAATCATGTGCTGGATTCTTCATGACTTGCCATTTTTAAAGTCAGGACTAGAGGTCATCAGAAAGATAAACCAATGCTCAAACAGAAGTCATGGGTGTGATGCGAAGACTGGGTGAAGCAGTTTGATCTGCATTATGCAGGAGGTCAGACTAAATGATCATAATGGTCCCTTCTGGCACTAAAATCTATGAAAACACACTGCAGTGAACACTTTCTTATTGGCAGGGGCACTAATTAAATGCTCTGCGAGGTCTTTACCTTCTCTAACTTCTAAGATAGCATGTGTGTCACTGGGCAAGACTAGATATTTTGAACAATCTAAACTACTTCTTTTTAAGAAATTTATAAGATTGATAGAAATGACCGTGACTGATTAAAATAAAACTTTTTTCATTTTACAGCAATTTCTTTCCGAAGTAATAAGTTGTTCCAAATATATTGAAAATGATTTTCCCAGTGACACTCACTAATACAAAATTGTATTTACTCTGCACTTATTTTTCTATTACCAATAATATAAGAAGCAGGCTTCAAAAACTGCTTCTCTGGATCACTGAATCCAATTTAGAGGAGCAAACGTCTGGTTTGGAATACAATATATTGGCACAGGCATGAGCCTTCAGCTGCAACTAAAACATAAAGGAAACCCTACAGGATCAACGTTCTAATTGTTCCACAGTTAGCTGGATGGCTGGATGAGATGGTCCAAGGTAACAACAGTGATTTTTATCATGCTATAAATAAATAGATATATAAATAAATAAATAAATAAATACTATAAATAAAATTTGATGTGAGTGTTATCATCAAAGTTTACATATGTGGACACCTCCAAGTGTTATACCTAAATAAACCAAGGAAAGAAGGAAAGGATGATTATAAGAAATATGCACACTGTTATATCTCCATTGGTTTTTCTGATTAATCATGCTCACACCAATATCTGATTTCATACTAACACATGTTCTAGTCAATCTCTCTCCAATACTAAAAGTCGCATTGGCAGCTGAGAAGGAGTTGTGAGGGGCTGAATGAGCCACAGAGACAGAACTCCAGTCTCAGCACTAATGAGGATCTCTCCAAGTAAGGATGAAGACGCAGTACAGGGAAGACATAGCGGGGGAGGGGAACCCTACCCTTCCTCTCCTCATGCCGTACTTGCTGTGAGGATAAACTGGACTTCAAACTGCCAGGCTATCAAATGGGCACTTTGCACGAGCTTCAATTCACTTAAACAAAGATTCCTGCCATGAACACCCAACGCCCATTCTACCTGCTGCTCTAATATCTGTTTGCCAAAACTTACTGAACCCACCCATTGCCACTGCAGAGTCGGGTTTAGTCCTCTGTTTAAGTCAATTGCCATTTTCACCATTGCAAAGAAATGCAAGACAGGTCCCCAGATTAAATAAAGACCCTTCCCATATCTCTTCAGGAGCATTGGGACAGGTTTAAAAAGTCCAAAACCACCATTTATATGAGGCAAGTTCTGATCAGCAGCTCCAACACTAACTTTAGGAAGGGGTGCACCCACTCCATCTGTTGAATTCTCACAATAGTATCAGACACCCCCCTTTAAGCTCAAAATTCATTAAATAATTTGTAATTTCACAAAATGTAATATGTGTCTTTACAAATTACCAGAGAGAAAGGAAACATACGGCATAAAATGGAAGGACAATTGCTGTTCCAGTATATTTTCCTTGGTGGCACAAGGACTAGAATAAATCATACGAAGAGAAATTTCTGATCAGGCTATATCTGTGCATGAAATAAAGAGAATCTCCTTGATTATACAGGATATGTATAAGATTGTCAACCCCCTCCCACCATTCACGGCACCGATATATTTCGGATTCTATGAGAGAGAATACCATTAAGTACACACTTCTTGGGCAACAGAGACAGTCCATAAACCATATGAGATTATGTATGCATATCAAAACATTCAGAATGGGGCTCTCAATATCAATTGCTTTATTGTCGTTAACGAGATAACATGCTACACCTTAACAGCACAAAACACAGACTAATACAGACAGCAATTTGTTTTTCCAAAGATAGCGGGCAGGAAGAACAAAAGACCCCTCTGTAATCACAAAGAAGCTGAATAAACTACAGGAATATTATATCTGTGTCAGCACTAGTAACAAGAAATAATTTACTGATGAAATGTCATCAGCATTTTCCTCAAGAGTCATCACAAGATTATGCATTATTAATCCTGAAACAAACGCCAATAAAAATAAATCAAACAGAATGACACCAGTAGCCCGTATTATAACGTATGTCAATACAAGTCCTTCTCCCAACCATGCAAGTGCCAATACTAGGTGGAAATGGGGGGGTAAAGTGTTGGTTAAATTAATACATCCAGCTCTAATTTGTTTTCTTCTTGTCATTAAGGCTAAATTAATGTGTCTTAGATACATTCCCTAATAAATCAAAGCCTAACATGGAATCACCTCTCTGATAAGCATAATCACAAGATGAAAAACAAGCTGGCAAGACACGTAAACTCTTATGTAGTCACCTCATTGCCACATCTGAGCCAAATGAACAAAAAAGTCAAAAGCTCATTCCCTGAGTTTACCTTCATAGCTGTAATGATACAGAGAGAACATCTATAGGCTAAAAATGCCTTTATTTGTTTACAAGTGTTGATACTGAAAGCATGGTATTGCTTTGGCTGAAAACGAGTGAGCAGAAATGTAATATGTACCAGCCAAGTACAATGACACAAGAGCAACTCTTGAAGATATAACAACTTAGTCAAATATCAACCATGTATCACAAAAAGATATGAAATCCCATACAAAGTCCTTAAAAAGAAAAAGGTTAAGCACTCACATCTTTCATCCAATGCCAGGAGACAGTTAGTCTATAAAGGACAATCCAGAGAGGAGGAAAAATTCAAAGATCTTTCAAGTTTTATAGAAAGTCTGATATACTGCATTGATTATAACCCTGAAATTATTGTAAAAGAAGAAAGTAAAATGTTCTGTGAATTAATAGAAGTAACTAAGATATTGCTGGAATGTCAAATTCTTATATACAAAAGATGATATATTGTGGAAATACTTGCATTTATATGCTGTGCTGTACTTAAAACTCAAACTATCAATCATACACATACTGTATCTTCTCTTTTATTTTATATGAAATATTTCTGCTAGCGTGCCAACTTTTTTTCTTCATTAACAAGCAATACTGGGACCACTGAAATGAGATTTGAATGCTGGCAAAGAACATGGGTACAGATGAAATTAAGTTTTCTGAGCTTTTTCCAGATCCATTCATGTACAGCTTTGTTCACCTTCCATCAAACAGCCTGAAAAATCGCAGCTGGATATTGTCATTAACCATGGCTTTAGTTACTCTCAGTACATATTATAGATAAGCCATGACTGAAATTCTTGGTTTCCCAGAGAACAGACAG
This sequence comes from Malaclemys terrapin pileata, assembly GCF_027887155.1. Taxonomy (NCBI): domain Eukaryota; kingdom Metazoa; phylum Chordata; order Testudines; family Emydidae; genus Malaclemys; species Malaclemys terrapin. Next base: position 13,645,566 of record NC_071513.1, on the reverse strand, counting down.
GTAACATCAAAATACCCCCATGTTATAGGCCATTCCACCCACATATTATCTGAAAAAGTCTGGGAAGGATTGTAACACATTTGACTAGGACAGTCTTAGTTGGCCAGGATATTCTACACCCACCAACATCTTATCCTGGGGTGCAAAATGTCCTATTTGGTCCTGAGGAGGCTTGTTCTAGCTTTCTCTCCTGAGCTTGTGACTAGCTGGATTTTTTGTTTTGTTTTACCCCCTCCACTGTGGTGGTTTTATGCTTTTATTGTATTGAGGTTTTTTTCCCATTTATTTGTTTTACCATTGGTTCCATTTTATGTTTCCCCTATATTTGTTCTAGATCATTTGTCCTCCTTGGGGGTAAAATCTTCCTCTCAGAACTCTTATCCGTATCATGGATCTCTACTGTCTGCTCTGTATAAACTCCATAGAGTGCAGAGAAACACAGGAACTGCCATACCAGGTTAGACCATGGTCCATCTAGTCTGGTGTCCGGTCTCTAACAGCAGCCACTGGCAAAGCTTCAGAAAAAAAACATATTGACAATTATGACCTAGCCAGCTCACAGGGGAATTTTCTTCCTAAGCCCAAGCAATTACTGCCTGGCCATGTTCTGAACCTGTGACGGACTTTCTACAATGCTTTTTAATCCTATCTGACATAAATAGGCATGTTCTCATCATTGATATAAATGTCTAACTTATTACTGAGTTCCTCTTTCTGTGTTTGGATTTGCCTGTCCTTTCATTTCTTCATCCATTTTTATACACATACATATTTGCATACGACTTCTTCTTGTCAGCCATTCTGTCTTGTGGGAGGAAACGCATGAGCTGGTGATTGGAGGGTGGGGCTAGGATGAATGACTCCTGGGCTCTATCCCCAGCTCTGCTATGAACTCAGTGTGTTGGAACGAGTCCCTTATCCTCTTTGTTCTTCATTTTATCTGTCCATAAAATGGGCATAGCGAAAACAACCTCAAAGGTGTTTTGAAGTAATTAAATAATGTTTACTTCATTGCATAAAGTTTGTAAAGTGTGATGTAAACTTTGGACGAATAGCATTATATGAATGCAGACTTATTGTTGGCCAAGTCGTAGAGAGTGAAATTAACTTATGTGCAGAGTGTCAGAAGTACCACTTAACCCTATTTTGAGGGCTTCAGCATGACTTACATTGTGCATAAAGCTTGTGCTGCACCCGTACACTCTACTTTGGCAAACATCCAGCTTGGAGCAATGCCTGAATAAGGGCTGCAGATGTTAGCTCATTCTTATTGGGTGAAATTCTGTCTCCATTGAAGTCAACAGCAAAACGCCCATTAACTTTAATGGGGTCAGGATTTCACCCATAATAATTAACAATCCTAAAGGATAACAGCACTTGGAACTTAGGAAACTACCCATTAGATTTTACTTCTGGTGGCCTCACTACCCACTGTGATAGACCCAGGCCAGTCGGGTACAGCAGAGGAGCAGAAGGCAGATATACTGGCCACTGGATTAATAGTTTTCTGTTCCCTGACTGACCAGAGCAGGGGCTGCTCCAGGCTAATGAGAACACCTGACTCCAATTAACCTGCAAAGAGTCAGGTGAGGCCATTAAGCTAATATGACCACCTGACTCTAATTAAGGCCCCGCTGAGACTATAAAAAGGGCTCACTCCAGTCAGGCAGAGGGGAGCCAGGAAGCCAGAGGAGAGGAAGTGCAGCTGAAGGGCTGGTTAAAGAAGATACTCTCAAGTTATTGATAAGGGAGCCCTAAGGTAAGGGAGAAGCAGGAGAGCTGTGGGGAAGTGGCCCAGGGAAATGTAGCAACTCTGGCAGTGAAAGGTTAGCTGCCAACAGCTGCTACCATTAGGGTCCCTGGGCTGGAACCTGGACTAGAGGGCGGGCCCTGGTTCCCCCCAACCCACCACTACAGGAACACCTCCTGGGAGGGGAAGTCAGGCTAAACTGTTCTAAAACAAGCCCTAGGGACAACAGAGACTGTGGGAGTTCTCTCACCAACCTCCTTGCTGGCTTATGATGAAAAGGGCTCAGTAGACTGTAACCCTGGCCCTAGAGAGAGAAGGGCTATGTGGAGGGTCACAGTGAGCCACTGAGGCTAGCATATACCGCCTAGAAGTGCAGGACCCACCGGGGGCAAGGTCAGAGCTCTGCCACACCATGTTATATTAGACCTAGTCTACGATAGAAAATTAGGTCAGTATATCTACATTGCTCAGGGGTCTGGAAAATCCTAGTTAAGCCAACCTAAATCCCCATGCAAACAGTACTAGGTCACCAGAAGAATTCTTCCATTGACCAAGCTACCACCTCCTAGGAAGGTGGATTACGTATGCAGATGAGACCACCCCTCCTGATGGCATAGGTAGTGTCTACACTGAAGTGCTACATACCCTCATGTTCTCCTTATCACATGTGCTATTGACCGTCCGCCAGGTTTTCTGTCATAGGCGACCATGGTCATTGCCAGATTGTAAACTGGACAAATTACATACAATAAGGTGGCATATTTACTTTTAAAAGGTGAAAGGGAGAAGCAGAAAATGTTAAATCCACTTCCTCCTTGAACATCTTCTTGCTTAGGTTAATGTTTGTGCTTTAAGCCTGTGGCTAGCAGAGAAATTGCAATCTCGGCTGCCAGAGCCTTTTGCTTTTTTGCTCTGTGCAGGAAAATAAAGTGCAGCACCAAGACAGAAAATGAGGTGTACATATGTGACCTGATGCAGATCAGTAGTTTGGGTCAATTAATTTTCAGTTTCCCACCATGTTCAAATACTAATTCTGCTTTAAAATTGGTTACTTCTGCATTAATAACATTAGCAGCAAACAGTTAAAAATGATGGTTTATCAGGTCCGGTTTTTTTCCCTTTCAGGTTGCTTTTGCTTACAAGTATCACCCAGATGAAAACGACAGAATAAAGGGAAACCAGCTGGACAGTACATAAGGATAACAAGTCATTTTATTTTTAAAGCATTCCCTTAACTCTGCCAAGGTGCTCAGGGCACTGTACAACTAGTAGCAGAGTAATATGCTCAAAACCTAAAATGAAACACACTGAAGCTAAAAAGGAGAAAGGATCGACACAGGGGAAAAGGAGAATTAGAAAGCATGAAAGAAAGGAGCAAATAAACTTGACCATGGGAAGTAAAACTAATAAACCTCATTGGAAGGTGGAAGTTTAAAAGTGCCATTACAAGTGAGGAACCTGTGATATGGCTGTAGGATGACCAGATGTCCCAATTTTAGACGGACAGTCCCAGTATTTGGGGCTTTGTGATATCTAGCTGCCTATTACCCCACACTCCCGTCACGATTTTTCAGACTTGCTATCTGGTCACCCGATGGGTGATCCTTTTGTGGGCCTTTAGGGGTAAATCCCTGAGAATCCATCAATTACAGGAAAACATTGTCCGTGGTCAAAGATAATGTCCACATGCATGTGGGACAGTACTTCACAAAGATTCCAATACAAACACCAGCAGCCACTTGCAAAATTCAGATGCAAAAATCCTATCTACCAGCACAACAAATGGTAACCATTGCTCCCCACAGCTGGCTAAACTCATGTACTGCATGGAAGATGAATACTTCACAGCTCCAGCCCCACCTCTTTGTTCTGCGTGAAGCTTTGTCATACACCAAATAACCGACCAGATCCAGAACCCACTAGGACAAGACTGGGCTGGCAACGTCATCCAAGCGCGGCTCAATATAATGTGCAACAACACCACAATAAAATCCATAGCAGACACATTAAATAGTTGATTACAGACCCTCAGCAAAGCCTCCAAGAACCCATTATAATGACTGTCCACTTTGTATAGACTAGACTGGGTTTGCAAAGAAGAAACCAACGTTCAAATACAGCTGCAGTTTCCCTGCAAAATAAGAAGCACATAAGCACATAGCTGTTAAAATTCAGCCCCATGTCCTGCATGCTACCTGATGCAATCAATACCTTATACAAAGTTAGCATCACTGAGAAACAAGCAATGGCCCCCCAGGCGGAATCAGACAAGAGGGATAAAACACTGCTTCAAACAGCCAGACCCTCCCCCCGTCCCCCCCACAGCTAAAGCTGCTGGGATTGCTAGGAATACAGCCTGCAATGACAACCTGGCTGCCCGCAATATACTAACAAGGGTTAGGAGCTCAGCAGGATATCTGTGGAAGAATTTGAACAAGCTCCTCGCCCTCCAAGAGAACATAAACCAAAGCACTGCAGGATTTGAGAGACAGAGAGAAAGAGTAATCCCATGGGAAGAACAAACAGATGTTCCTGCCTGCTCTTTCAGAGAAAGGGACTTTTTCCCTCAGATTCAGCAGCACTGATGTAGGAAGGTACAAATTATATCTCTCCACATCAGCGAGGCACCTTGTAGTAGGGTGACCAGACAACCCGTTTTTAAAGGAACAGTCCCGTATTTAAGCCCTCCTACAGGTGTCCCAACTTTTTCTTAAAAATGGGCAAATTGTCCCGTATTTTCCCCCAAATTGTCCCCCCGCTCCATCAATACTGGTGGGTCCTGCTGCTGGCTGGATCCCTGCTCCCCAGCTACTCGCCCACCAGTGGTGAGTGGGAGAGTCCAGTGGCTGATGATGGGGGTAGGTGTACAAGGCTGGTGGCGGGGAAAAGCTGCAATGCACGGGGCCGGCCGCTCCCCCTGCTGGTCTGTCAGCACAGCTCTCTGCATGCCGGCTCTCGGCCAGCAGGGCCTCACCCCCTGTCCCGTTTCCGGCTAGCGCTGGCTGCGTGCTGTGGTGGCTGGTGAGTGTGGGCTGGCGCTAGGCAGCAACCAATTACATAGCGCCTCTACTGCCCACCCATCAGCCCTTTATGTGCTCCCGCTCTCACTGTCCTCTCCCTGCTTTGCCCCTTCACACACACACACACCCGCTGCTTTTTTATATCCCTCCCGGCAGGGCACATCCCGCTCCCAGTACTGTGTGGAGAACCAGCCCCTGCTCCAAGTGCTCAACTCACCTAGTAGCCTGGCTGGCAGGCTCCTTCCTTCCCCGACTGCCTCTGGCTGGGCCAGCATCCTGGGAAAGTCCAAGACCCTCTGGCCCTGGGCGCAGGCCAGGAGGAGCTGAGCCCTGCATGTGCCAAAGCCCCGCACAGCGCTGGCATGGGGTAGCCTCTCCACCCCTCAGCTCAGCACTGGGGTGGCGGGGTAAGGGAAGCGATTTCCAGCCTATTCACACCCCGATCCTGCAGGCTCCACAGCAGCCCCCCAGGCAGGGGCTCAGCACCCTCTTCACCTGCCCCCTCCCGTCCTGGATCCTGCCCCCAGGGAGCACGGGGCTGCTCCGTCCCCTAGGCACCCTCCCCTGCTTAGCCACCTCCCTGGTTGGGTTTGCTGAAGCCCCTGCAGTCAGGCTCCCTGGGCCCTAGTGCACAATGCATCCTTAGGGCTTAACCCCTTCCTGCCCATGCTGCAGTTGGGGGGTGAGGGAAGACAGGAGGCGGCTGGGTTATGTCAGTGCCCAGCAGCAGCCGGGAGGAGGTCTTAGCTGCCTTTCGACACTGTGCGGGCAGGAAGGGACAAGCTGCTTCCAACCACAGTGGGGGTGGGGGAGAAGAGATGCGCTCTGCAAAGACATGAGCCAGGTCATCCCTTTCCCTCCTCTCCTGCAGCTGGAAGCAGCTTCTGTCCCTTTCCTCCTGCACCGTGCTGAAAGGTTGCTGCTTCTCACGCTCTGGTGTGAACCCTGGCAGAAATTGGGGGGGAGGGCATGTGCTCCTGTGTGCCCCTCCCCCCGCGTTGCCTCAGGAAGACGCGGCACCAGGAGATGCGGGTCCATCCCGGGGGCCCAGCCAGGCATGGAGGGCAGAGAGCGCTGGGCAGGGAGGAGAGGGTCAGTCAGTCACACTCCCCCGTGTAAGAAGTGTGTGTGTGTGTGTGTGTGTGTGTGTGTCACCCCTCCCGCCGTGAACCCTAAAGCCTTAAAGATAAGAAGGTAAATTAAAAGAATCCAACTATGCCATATTTCTTTTTAACAGGGGCTCAGTCAACTTGATGTTAATTTGAACATTTCTACTGCATAGTTCTGATTGATTGCCGTTGAACTCGCTTGAATACAAGTAATTTTACCAGGCGTCCCGTATTCTGCATCGGGAAATATGGTCACCCTGCCTTGTAGGCATTCTGAGGGAGCGAGCTTCAGCCCAGCAGACTTAAGGCTTCATTTCCCTGGCTCTAGCCTCTGCAGAGTGCCTCATGATCTCTGCTAACAGGAGTTAATGGTGGGAGACTCTGAATCCGTGCACTCCACTGGACGCCCCTTCCCAACCAATGCTCCGATGCAAATGACTAAAGCTCCTGTAACACAGTGGTCCTCAAAGCCGGTCCGCCGCTTGTTCCAGGAAAGCCCCTGGCAGGCCGGGCCGGTTTGTTTACCTGCTGCGTCTGCAGATTCAGCCAATTGCAGCTCCCATTGGCCGTGGTTCGCTGCTCCAGGCCAATGGGGGCTGCAGGAAGTGGCGCGGGCCGAGGGATGTGCTGGCCGCCCTTCCCACAGCCCCCATTGGCCTGGAGCAGCGAACCACAGCCAGTGGGAGCCATGATCGGCCGAACCTGCAGACGCAGCAGGTAAACAAACCAGTCCAGCCCGCCAGGGGCTTTCCCTGAACAAGCGGCGGACCGGCTTTGAGAATGACTGCTGTAACCGAGTGTGTTCTCTGATTAAAGACCATGCTGCTGTCTCTGGTTTTACAGGTTTTACATCCAAAGAAAGGAGCTCCATGAGCAGGGTGGGCTGGAACTGCCTTTTCCATTCATGAGCAAGGGACAAGGATGGCTCCTCCCTGTTTACCGTTGGCCTCTTGCAGATATCTAGGAGAGCTGAGTTGCTGGGACATATCCTGTAGTTCCTCGAAGCAGCCCCATTTATAGACCTGAAGGCTGGAGAACTGCTGAGAAATAAGGGTGGGAGCTATAAACAGATTCCTTGCAATACACTAGGGAGAGTCAGGGAAGTCAGCAAATTATGCTGAAAAAACCTCTAATGTTTTTCTTTGATTGGTGTAATATTTTCTGTTATTCAAGTTTTAAGGCAGGCACTGGGTGCTTGGTAAAGCTCAAAAGTCAGGAAAAGCCATGGCTCTAATGACACACACAACTTTTAACTTGGCGCCCTTGTAAGTCTGCCTTATAACAAACACAATCTTTAACTAAATGACTACACACTATTACTCAGACAATACAATATAAAGGTACTTTTCCCCTACAACCTAAGATACAAGTATAGCACCTTGTAACATTTATTCAATCTTACATACTTACATTAGTGTATCTTCCAAGAAGCCTGTACAGGGCCTAGCACATTTGGGGTGTTACTGTCATATAAATCACCATCACCGGGGTATATTTTTATAGAAAGGCTTTTTATACAAGTTATTTCTGTCTAAGGTTTTATTTTGAATAATTCAGTCTGCAACCACATCCTATACTATTTATTTTCAACCAGCAGCACCGCCTCTCAGACATGTGTCCAGATTCAAGGGCATTACCTGGCCCCCAGTAAAAAGGAGGTTCATCTCAGCTCAATTTCCCTCCATCCTGGCTCAGGTACTCAGAAAAAGGATTATAAATTGGATCCTTATGAAGGTCAGGCTGAACACCCAGGGATACAGAACTAGTTGAACTCCAAGCTGTGGAGATTTTTACCTCCTTCTCTGCTTATTTATTTTGCTTTTTTGTTATGAACATTCACCTCGTGGAAGAGACCTTTCCTTCTGCTGAGTCACTCAAGCAGTTTACAAGGCACAATACAGAAGATGAGGCAGCTAAACTACAAAGCTAATTTAGCTGAGAACACAAGATAGCTACTTTACCCGCATAGATGTCAGCACATTTTTTTGCTAATACTCTTTGTTGGTTTATTTAATCTGTAGTATCTCATACAAACAGTTGATATAAATGACTTAAATGGGCTCTGCATAGAAGATAGAGCAGAACACTGTACTAAAAGATACATTGTATTATATTATTTGATAAACAGTATTGGCTCCTGTAATTAACATCTGTATTATTCTGCTATGCACCAATGGGCAGTTACAGCTCAATGTGTAACCTTAGTTCTGGGATTTCCCAGCATGTTGGGGGTTTTGTTAGATGCTTAACCATACAGCCTTAATGTTCTCTTAATGTAAGTGTTTGATGGAATTCTCAAGGGGGGCAAGGGAGTGAGGGGGGGCTGGGAGAGTGTTAAGAAAACATTTTGAAATCATTTTCATACTGTAGAATTATTTGGTTCAACATTCTATTCCATTCAAGGTTTATGCCTCTTCCCTCTCACTGTGGTATCTTACATCACCAGACTCTTCAATCTCATGCACCTTTCACAAGTTCAGCAGGAGTAAGCTCCTCTCCCTCTAACCATAGGAGCTGTACTGCTTTTACTTTCAAGATAGGTAGAGTTAAGCAGGAAAGACTTTACAGGCCCTTTGCGTAGCATTTTGATTCCACCAGGCTTCCACCTCTTCATCTGGACATTTTCACGTGCTCAGTAAAAGCTTTCCACATGCAGTATCTCAAACTTTCGAGAAAGAAATTCACACTTGGGCAGAGACCAACCCTAGAAAATTGTAGCCCAATAGGTGGAAATTTCACAACGTTCTGACTGACTGAAAACAGGGAATTAGAATAGAAACTAATATGCAATCTTAATTGTAGTTGTAGCCTCCATGACATTTGTAACAATATGCAACTCTGACACCTTATCAACCATACGAAGAACCGGTCAACTACAGGAACTATAAGCCACATGTAATACATACAGCAACATCAAATTAATAAAAAGGAAAAACAAGGTGATGAGTAACTGATCAACAGAGAAGAAATAATAGGCATCAGCTTCAGCTGAGAGAATGTAGGTTAAATACTTGGATGAAAAAAAAACCCTAAGAAATATTGAGCAATGAAAGACACTATCAAGAGAGTGTCATCATCAATAAAGATGTTCAAGGCTATCCCTGTCAGGGTTGTTGTAGGTGTGATGGTGTTGTTGGTGGTAGCATTATTAATGGGTCCTTTATTGTGCTGTTTTGAATGAATCTTACAATTGTCTCTTTTTGGATAGGTTGCATTCGCCCCTCTAGCTAGTAAAATGCATATAAAGGCCTTCCCATGATTTCCAGTTGCTTAGGTTTCTAGCATGCTATCATTCATCTCTTGCTATTCCAAGTTTTCTTCTTCATTGCAGTTGACAACCACCGGGCTTTTGTTATACCAGCCAGCTGCATGGCATATTCCTCTAGATTCTTTGTCCTATATCCTCCAGACTGAGATATCTGACCTGTCAGTTAAGTCTTCCGTTATGATCAGCTTCATCAGTATTCCCTCACCTTGCTGTTTAATGAGGTTAGACAAATTTCAGACATCTCGTTGCCCTTTCAATTTAAAAACAGGCTATTTTTCCTTAGCCAAGGCAGGCAAGAAGTAGCAATTCCAGAATTGGCTTCAGGATGCACATGTCGATGCTAAGCTGTAGGTTCAAAAAGCTGCAGGTCACGCTGAGCTGCAAGGCTGAGAGGAAAAAGTCTTTTTTTTTTTTTGGTTGCCTTCCATTTTTATTATCCCCTTTGACATTTCCGAGTTCACAGGGAAATATAGCGTCAAAAAGAATAATTCCTCTCCTCACACTCAGCTGAAGGCTCCAAAAGACACCAACAAATTAGCAGGAATGGATTGCACAGGAGAAATTGAGTTTTGCTCATCTGTAGCCAAGCTCTGCCCCCGAGGGGTAACTTTTATAAATACAATTCTATTGTTATCACCGTTCAAACCACATTCTTAAATATCTAGACTGCAGCACATTACTCTATGTAAGAATGGTAGGCAAGAATCTCAAAAGAAAGCTAAGCGAACCATCACAATAGTTCAAGAAGAGACGAGCAAAATAAAAGGCTGGAGATTTTCTCAATATATTTGCATTTCTAAGACTGTTTCTATAGCCTGCCTTGCTGCTGCCCAAAAGCAGTAGCTATTAAAGCAGGGGCCTTAAAAGGCCTTATGTAATCGAAGTGTTTCCTATTCATCTTCAGAAAAATTCTAATTTGACACAGCACAGAGTATAAAGTCAGTTATACAAAAGAGGAATTTTATAGAGTTCTGGAGAGCTGATGTCATCTGGGAACAGCATACTCCATCTAGGCATTATGTTTGAAAAAACAGGGTCAGACACAAATCAGAGGAAATGCACTTTATATTTTATGAGTTCATAAATCTACCATTGTGGATATGCTGGAATCAAAGTATGAATCTTTAAGCACCATAATTCATGGGCACTAAGGATTAATTTTAACCACAAAATGTTTAGAATATGAGCAAAACACACAGCAGCACAGGCAAATATATGGCATGCATAAAAAGAGCACTAACTAAAAATATTTCATTAGTGTTGCTCTAGTGAACATGTTCAAAGACATCATTATAAACACAAACAGTGTGTATTAGTGATATATGCATATAAGTGAAAAGAGACATGCATTGTATGAAGAGTGTGTAACATGCTCTCTAGTTTGATGGGTCATTAAATAGATTTCATTTCTTTCAGTCTGAGTGATTTATTTTTTGAAAAAACACCTATAAAATGATTAATGTACAAGAATCTGGAACTTATTCTGACTCTTTTCATGGGTGAAATATTACTTGTGTATGGCATGTATGAACTTTCTGACTGGAAGGCTGAGCGTTTTGCCACTGATTTTATCAACATGGAAGATGTGCAAATGCATAAGAGCAGAGGGTTTAATCAATGCAGCATTTCTGCAGGCCAATAGTTGAAGGCTATGTCAGCCATGCTTCAATGGGGCAGCAAAATAACCTTCTCTTTAAGGAAATAGGACAGAATTATACTAATAGGCAAAATGTAAGATGCCCACTGATTTCTGGGACAAAATATATATGTAGGATGAAAAACTGTATTTCCATAATTCCTTCTGGGATCTATAAACACTTTGAAAATGTCAATGAATTAGTCCCAATGCAGTAAGCTACTTAAGCAGATGCCAAGTATCAGAGGGGTAGCTGTGTTAGTCTGTATCCACAAAAACAACGGGGAGTCCAGTGGCACCTTAAAGCAGGGCTCTGGAGCGGAGCCCGGAGCTGGAGTGCGGAGCAGCGGAGCTGCAGGTTTTTGCCTGGAGCTGGAGCGGAGGCAGAGCACAGCTCCAAAGCTCTGCCTTAAAGACTAACAGAAAAACCCACTTCTTCATTTAAAATGGTTATACCATCTGAAGAAGTGGGTTTTTTACCCACGAAAGCTTATGCCCAAATAAATCGGTTAGTCTTTAAGGTTCCACCGGACTCCTCATTGTTTAAGCAGATGCCTAGCTTTAAAGAGGTGGAATGGTCTCACTGAAGTCAGTGGGACTAGTCAAGTGCTTAAAGTTAAGCACATGCTTAAAAGCCTTGCTGCTCTGGGGCCTACAAGCTAACTGGGATCATTATCCCTATTTTACAGATGGGAAATTGAGAGGCAATGTGACTTGCCAAGCTCTCATAGGATGTCTGTGGCAGAGCAAAGAAGAGATTCCAAGACATCCACACTGGGGCCTTAACCACATGCCCAGCCTTACTCTCCAAAACTCCAGCCTCCATGGCCACAGAGCAGTGATACTGCCTTATCATTTTACAATGGGGGAAAAGTGCCATACTATTTACTGTACAGGCACAGAACCCTTCAGTTCAGCCATCTTCGTTCAACTGTCTCTCAAAGCACGTCACTGTTTGGTGACAGTAGAGCAATGGCCTATAGTAGAGCACTGGATGTCTATGGCATGCTATGTACTACTAGTAACTAGTTCTTTAATCTTTTGGGAATCTGATTCAAAGTCTACTGAAATCAATGAAAAGACTCTTAATTTGGATCAGGCCCATACTGCATCTTCCATTCAAGAATTTCAAAGAGCTTCACAAATAGTCATTAAACCACATAACACCCTTGCAAACAGGTGTTATGCCCATTTTGTATATGAGTAAAGTGGGGCACAAAGATAATGTGACTTTCCCAAGGCCATAGATCTCAGTGGAGTCCAGAAGTCCTGACTCCCAGCCCCCAGCTCTAACCTCAGTCGTCACAACCATCATAAAACAAAAGGTCATCAGAGTCAGTTAAAATCCGGCAGAATTGTTTCACTTTGCTGATTTACAAATGGGTCAGTGGAAACTGGCATGGCTCCATTGACTCTACTAACCCCATGGACTTCAATATAGTTATGCCAGTTTACACCAGCTGAGGATCTGTGAATAGAGGAAAATATAATTAAGAGGAGTTCTGGATATTTCCAACTCTGGTTTCCCCCCCCTCCCCCATTTTCTTGAACAATTTTTAGGATATAGATCATATCTTCCTAGAATAATTCACATCTACTCCACAATTATCAACATTTCTTGGACAGTAGTAAAACAAATAATAATAATACCTATCTGTTACACAGCACTTTTTATCTGTAGACCTCAAAGCACTTTTCAAAGGAAGTCAGTATCATCAACCTCATTTTACAGATGGGGCAATTGAGGCAGAGGGCGGTGAACTACTTACCTATGGTCACAGAGCTGGGAACTGTACCCAAGTCTCCTGAGTCCCAACCCAGTACCCTATCCACTAGATCACACTGGACAATGCCAGTTTGTGCTCCAGTTATATAAATTACATGCACATCCGAGATATGACAGAGCAATAGAAAGACTTTACCTTTTGTGTGTTCCAGCCTAGGCTTCCATTAATTTAAAACAAAAAAATGGACACAAAGTTTAAAATCTCATTTGGGACTGAGAACTAAACAGATGATGGAAGCCAGGGCTGGCCAACCTGTGGCTCCAGAGCCACATGCGTCTCCAGAGCCACATGCGTCTCTTCAGAAGTTAATATGCGGCTCCTTGTATAGGCACCAACTCCAGGGCTGGAGCTAAAGGCACCAACTTTCCAATGTGCCAGGGAGTGCTCACTGCTCAACCCCTGGCTCCATCACAGGCCCAGCCCCCACTCCACCCCTTCCCGCCCCCTCCCCTGAGCCGGCCATGCCCTTGCTCCTCTCCCTCCCACCCAGAGCCTCCTGCACACCATAAAACAGCTGATCAGGAAGTGCGGGGAGGGAGGAGGAGGTGCTGATCGGCGGGGCTGCTGGCAGATGGGAGGCACTGGAGCTGGGGGGGGAAGGTGATGGGAGGCTGCTGACATATTACTGTGGCTCTTTACCAATGTACATTGGTAAATTCTGGCTCCTTCTCAGGCTCAAGTTGGCCACCCCTGTTGTAAGCTATTGAGCAAATGTTGAAATAAACCTTAGATCTCTGCTGTACCTTTAAGGGGGGAAAAAAGTACAAAATTCAGTAACTGACTCAAGATGTAAGGAAAAGCAACATGAAACTATACGCCAATATGTGCATCTCTCAATGAAGTTAAAAATCAGATTTTTTTTTTTAAAGACATACCATTTTAAGGGAAATCTAGCTTGCAGCAGCAATGGGTTACAGCAATTTTGTGCAGTGGCATCAATACTACTCCTAGTTAAAATAAATTACATGTTGGGATTTAATTATCAAACCCTGATGAGTCATAGTGATATTTCTGCATTTATCTAAACAAAAAATGTAGGAAGCCTCAAGCTCCACAAAGAAAATTCAAAGGATGCATTCAAGCATTTGAGGGCTGGGGGGGGGGGGCAGAGAAGAGAGAGAGAGAGAGAGGTGCATTAATCAGCAGGTTCAACCTCCCAACGGCAGGAAAAAATTTATTGCTCATCTCAGGCATCCTTCAATCTGACCTGCAAAGCAAGCAAATTTAAAGTAGCATTCAGTTCCTTATTGAGGCTTGTTGGCTGCAGGCCAAAATTGTCTCCATTATTTGCATTTCCCACATACATATAGACAAATGTCTTAACCACATCAAGGTCATTCAATATCAAGGCCATTAAATTAAGTTTTCCTCTAAAATGAGGTCTCATTATCGAGACTAATTAAAGGATGACAAAACTGACTGAGCCGTTCCCTTCCTTTGCATAGGCTTATTCATGACTAGGCCATTCTTTAGGAATGAAGTTGATTAAAATTATTAAAAGCTATTCTAATCCCTGTCGCTGTGTTAAAGGTCTCTTGACTATCAGCAATAGAACAGCATAAAATGGCAAAGATACGTGTTTTTCCTACTTGCACTTTAGCCACATGCTTCTTACTGATCCTCTCGATTTACCTAGTTCCCTAATTTCACTGACTATCCCCCACAGTTCGTGAATCACAGTATGTGGAATAAGGGCGGGATGCAATGTTTCATTTCAGCTAGTATTTCCATGTGAGCAATTAGGGCAGGAGGCACAATAGGCTTGATCCTCAGCTGGTAGAAACTGACCAAGTTCCACTGTAGCCAATTTACACCATCTGAGGATCTTAGTTCTGATATCCACATTTGAGACATGAATTCTTGCCATCAAATGTGATGTCAAAAACCCTGTTGATCTGCACCAGGTGCTCTGAGAAGGGGGATACGCTCATTCCTTCATACAACTATTAGTGTCTATGCAGCACTGTGCACATGCATAATGCTCTGCAAACTCACCGGGGGCCTGTCTCTCCATTCCAATACACCAGATTGTGCCAGCTGAGTTCAATGGACATACACTGATGCAAACCCAGTATAACAGAGTGCAGAATAAGGAAAAAATCCACCACTTCCGTTGGTAGTTTGTTCCAGTGGTTAATCACCCTCACTGATAAAAATGTGTACCTTATTTCCAGTATGAATTTGTCAGGCTTCAACTTCCAGCCATTGGTTCTTGTTCTGCCTTTCTCCACTATATGAAAGAGCCCTTTGGTAGGTTGTATTCTGTCCCCGTGAAGATATTTATACACCATGATCAAGTCACCTCTTTACCATCTTTTTGTTCAGCTAAATAGATACAGCTCTGTCCTCCCACTGTAAGGCATTTTCCCTATTTGAATAATTTGGGTGGCTAATTTCTGCACCCTTTCTGATTTTCAATGTTTTTTAAAATGTGAACACTGGACCTGTACACAGTATTCATCTCGACAATGTCATATACAGAGTACGAGTCATCTCCCTACTCTTACTCAGTACTCCCCTGTTTCTACAGCTGAGGGTTGCATCAGCCACTGCATCACGCTTGGGAGCTCATGTGTAGTTGCTTTCCACAATAGAGTCCCTATTCTGTAGGTAGGCCTGCATTCCTTTTCCCTAGATGCATAACTTTTGCAGAGGGCTGTACTAAACACATACTTTGTTTGAATGGGCCCAGGTTACCAAGCAATGCAAATCGCTCTATAGGACTGCTCTGCCCTTATCATTATCTATCACTCTGCCAATTGCTTGGTCATCTGCAAATTTAATCAGCAGTGCTTTTATAATTACTTCGAAATCACTGGTGAAAATATTGAATAGCATCGGGCCTAGGGCCGACAAGAGTGGAATTGCACTAGAAACAACCCATTCAACCATGATTCCCCTTGGACAACTACTTTTTGAGATCTGTCAGTTAGCCAATTCTTAATCCGTTTAATGGGTACTTTATTGATATTGGATAGTGCACAACATCATGCAGTACTAAGACTTGGTCTGCCCTGAAATGTTCTCGGCAGAGTACGTCAGTCAAGGGAGTGAAAAAACCACACCTCTGGCTGACGTAGTTTTGCCAACTTAACCCACAGTGTAGACAGTTATGTCCACTGAAGAGGGCTTCCATCAAAATAGCTAACCTCATTTGTAGAGGCAGTGTTCCTACACCAACAAAAGAACTCCTTATGTCAGCGTAGGCTACACTTAGGGGCTATGCCAGCAGGGACATGCCAGCACCATTTCGCTCATACAGGCTCTGTAGCGTGGCTATACCCTAAGTCAAACACCTCACAAAAGCCATAACCATATTGGTCAGGGGTGTGGTTTTTTCACACTCCTTACCAATGTTCCTATGAGAATATCACTTTCAAGTGTAGACCAAGCCTAAGTATATTGAATCTTGTCAGTTACCTTACAGGGAACTGAGTCACAGAGAGGCTAAGTGACTTGCTCAAACCATACAGGAAGTCTGTGGCAGAGCAGGGAATTAAACCAGTGTCTCCCCAGTCCTAGACTCATGCCCTAGCCCTGGGTTAGGCACTTCATGCCTGGGCCAGGAGGTGCCAGTAATATTGAAGCAGCAGCATGTTCAGACCCTCGGAAGGAAGGATGCCTCACACTGTAGCAGCTCCCTGTGGCTAGTTTGGGAACTATCTGAAAAGTCTCTAAAGGGAGGTGGGAGCCTTCAACCTTTTCTCCTCAGCTGCAAGGAGACGAGGTCTTGAGAATGGGGAAGATAAGGACTTGTCTTCACAAACAATTAGACCACAGGAATCTGGAATGTGAATCTGCCCCACCGTAGCTTGCCACAGTCTAACTGTCCATGTGCAACCTGCTGATGCACGAAAGTGTTAGAGTGCTTTGAGCTAGTCCTCTTTGAAACAGGGCTAACTTAAAGCACCTTAATGAACTGCTAACGCACATTGGCAGGGATGCACACAGACAGACTCTGGCACTTAGATCACTGGGTAGATTCACATCCCAATTTGCCTTGGCCTAATTCAGGGGTCTCAAAGTCCTGGCCCATGGGTCACTGGGCTCCAGCAATTTTGGGGCCGGATCTCTCCCTTGGCCCCACCTACTGCCCTCCCCCCGGGTGATTTAAAACGGCCTGGGCCCCACCCACCACCAGCAGTGCAGCAGAGCTGAACACCTGGGCCTGGGCACCACCCACGCAGTTTCCCATTGGCCCCGGGGCGGGGCTGTGCCTCCACGTGCTGTCCCCGCCCCGAGCGCCCCTGCGGCCAATGGGAAACTGCGTGGGTGGTGCCTGGGAGCGGTGCCTGGGGGCAGCAGCGTGCGGAGGCCACTGGCCAAGCCTTGGAGCCCCAGGTAAGTGCCACATCCCTCCATCCCCTCCAAGAGCCTGCACCCCCAACCCTCCCCACATACCCCCTCCTGCCCCCAAATGCCCTCCCAGAGCCTGCATCGCCTCGCCACACACCTCCAGCCCCCAAACTTCCTCCCAGATCCTGCACTTCCTCCCCTTCCCACACACCCCCTCCCATCCCCCAATTCCCTCCCAGAGCCTGCAACCCCACCCCTTCCTCCTGCACCTGCACCCCCTGCCCCAGCCCAGAGCCTGCACCCAGCACCCAAACTCCATCCCAGAGCCTACACCCCAGACCCCTCCCCCACCCAACCTCCTTCCAAGAGCCTGCACCCCAAACTCCCTCCCAGAGCCCAACCTCTCACCCCTTCTGCACCCAGACTCCCTCCCAGAGACTGCACCCTGCACCCCAATCCCCTACCCCAGACCTCCTCCCCCACCCAAACTCCCTCCCAGAGCCTTAGGCAGGTTGGGGGTGGAGTTTGGGGAGGGGCAGGTTCTAGGCAGCATGAGTGACATTTTTGGCCCACTGGGAGGATTTGAGGACTGGCACTGGCCCTTAGGTAAATTGAGTTTGAGACCCCTGGCCTAACTGTTTGTGCAGACAAGCCCTATGTGAGAAAAGTGAAGGTGAACTCCTTGAAGTGCTGAGTGGTGAGAAAACCTCTCTACCCTCCAACCCACCGCCCGGGCCACACACATTTTTGTTGTTGTTGTTTGTTTGTTTTTTGTAAAATTAGTCACCCACAGCAACTTGAACAGAAAACATGTCCCAGCATGGGTAGGATTACCATTCGTCCGGATTCCCCCAGACATTTTTAACCCCTTTTTCGGGTTAAAAATAGCGTCCGGGGGGAATTTGTCAATGTCCGGACTTCCCCTCCTCCCCCCATGCAGAGCGTGCGCGCGGCTTACAGAGCAGCCCAGGCTCCGACAGCCAGAGCCAGAGCCCTTCCTGCACTTCCCCCCTCCTCTCTCCTGAAACTTGACACCACTCCCCTCCTCCCCCTCCCTCCCCCGCCCTCCCTGCACTCACAGATCGCCCGCTGTTCGTCTGGAGCTCCGACCCTGCTGCCCTCCCCCGCTGCCGAGCGCGCTGCTCTGCAGCACAGTAAGGGGGCCGGGGGGCAGAGAAGCGGCAGGGAGGTTCTGGGGGGGGGGTAGTCAAGAGCCAGGGAGCAGGGGGGAGGGTTGGATGGGTCAGGAGTTCGGGGGGGGCTGTCTGGGGGTTGGGGGTGTAAGGTTTTGGGCAGTCAGGGTACAGGTGGGGGGGGTCTCAGGAGGGGGCAGTTAGGGGACAAGGAGCAGGGAGGCTTAGGTAGGGGGTGGGGTTCTGGAGGGCAGTTAGGAGCAGGGGTCCCAGGAGGGGGCAGTCAGGGGACAAGGAGCGGGGGGGGGGTCGGGAGTTCGGGGCAGGCTTTCTGGGGGAGGGTGGATAAGGTTTTGGCCAGTCAGGGTACAGGTAGGAGGTAGGGTCCTGGGGGACAGTTGGGGGGGGGGGTCTTAGGAAGGGGCAGTTAGGGGATAAGGAACAGGGAGGCTTAGGTAGGGGGTGGGGTTCTGGAGGACAGTCAGGGGACAGGGAGCAGAGGGGTTTAGATGGGTCAGGAGTTCTGGGGGGGGGCTGTCAGGGGGTGGGGGTGTGGATAAGGGTTGGGGCAGTCAGGGGACAGGTAGGGGGTAGGGTCCTAGGGGGCCAGTTAGGATGTGGGGAAGGTCTCAGGAGGGGGCAGTCAGGGGACAAGAGGCAGGGAGGCTTAGGGAGGGGGTGGAGTCCTGGGGGGCAGTCAGGGGACAAGGAGTGGGGGGGAGGGTTGGGGGTTCTGAGGGGGCAGGAAGTGGGAGGGAGTGGAAGGGGCAGGGGTGGGGCTAGGACAGGACGGGGGCGGGGCTAGGACAGGGGCGGGGCTAGGGCGGGGCTCCTCCCATCCTCTTTTTTGATTGTTGAAATATGGTAACCCTAAGCATGGGCTCTTTTGACCTTGGCATGCTTTTATATTCTTCTTTCATAGACCTCTGTCTACCATTTTCATAGGCCTCTTTCTCTGCTTGCCTCTAGCATTTCTTCCCTTGATAGGCCTCTTTCTCTTTGCCTACGTAGGCCCCTCTCTCTCTCACTCTGATAAAATATCCCACAGAGCTACTTTTTTTCCTCTTTATCCTTTTTCACAATACGTGTTGTCAGCAAGTGTGACAATGTATTTACTAGTTCTACATGCTGTATATCAAAAGTCACTGCAAATCCATGTCATCAATCATTTCTCCATTATTGCAAAAACATTATAATCCAGTTGTGTGGTTCAGCAATTTCAAGACTTAGAAGGACACCATCAAGACATTTTTATTGCTTTTAATTTTAATTTTAGTTTGTTTTATACTCATCATGTTTTAATACCCTCACGGTAGCTTGAAAAGAAAATGCCTTTCCCTATTGACTTTGTTCTTTCCCTTTGGCCAACATTGATTTTTCCCTGAGTTTTGAATGATTCTGAAATTAACGTGACTGCTCTGTTCAACACCAACAATTTCTAGCTGTTTGCGTTAGCCCCCTCCTTGTGCCAAACAATCTCATAATTTGTGATTCAGCATCGTAAGCAATAACTAAGCACTCTTCACAGAACTACTAACTGAATCAGGCCGGGAGCCCAAAAGGACATTTTAATGTGCCTCATAAAAATGCTAGCAAGTGTTGGCTTTTGTTTAAAAAATTGTTATTTCAGCTATGTTGATATTTGGAATCAGGAGGCTTTCCTCTCATTAAACCATTAATAATGGAGAGTTCAAATAAGCTAATATTTTTTCTAAGGACTGGTCTTCAAGGGGACACTCAGAAAAGTTAAGGCAAATCAGCTAAAGGTGTGAAGTCAACATTCACAAGTTAAAGCACATTAAACCCCTATGTGGGTGCTCTTGTTTAGGAGTAAAGTGACTTTAGTTCACCATAACAAGAAGTATTACGGGCTAGTCTACACTATAAAAGCTTTGTTGATACAGCTGTAAGCAGTTTAGCTATACCCCCAGAACCCCCGTAGTGGAGATGCAGCTTATACTAAAAGGAGTTCTTTTGACAATATATTTAACGCACCTCCCCGAATGACAGACTCTTTTCCTGGTATAGCTATGTCAGTCAAGGATGTGGGTCTTTCACACCCTAGCCAGCACAGCTATGCCAATAAAACTTTTCAGCATAGACCTGGCCTAAATTAGGGCATGTTTAAACTACAGCCACTACATATGACGCTGCAGCTGTGCCACCATAGCACCATGGTGTAGATGCCTCCCACATCAATGGAAAGAGTTTTTCTGTAGATGTAGCTAATCCAGCTTTCTGAGGCAGTAGCTAGGCTGACAGAAGAATTCTTCCCTTGACCTAGCCACACCTACACCGGGGTTTAGGTTGGCAAAATTTTTCACAGTCCTGAGCAATGTAGGTAGGTAGATCTAATTTTTAAGTATAGACCAGACCTTATCTGTTTACTCTGCAATATAAGCCCAGGGTTAGTAGAACTTGAGTTAGCAGCCCTTGGGTTTTGTTAACCTAGGGCTTAAGTATCTACACTCATTTGTAATGCACGTTAAGAATTGTTGAACCCTGAGTCCCATCCTGGAGTTCGAGCATTATGCAGGCCCGAGTCCAACCTCCCATATCCCAGACTGCCTAGCGCCCTCCCAAAATGTAGCTGCTCTAGCCCTTTGCTCATGGTGCAGTGGGGGGAAACTTGATTGTCCAGAGGACAAAGAAAGTCAATCCATGGGATTCTGAGGTACTTTTGGTGGACTCCTAGAGCAAGAGACCAGTGGGGCTGCATCTACACTACAAAGCAATAGAGCATGAACCCTGGGTCCCGGCTTGACTCAGGTTTGGACCCTCCATCCCTATGAGGTCCTGGGTCTGAGTCGTAGGCTAGCATGATTTGTGTGTAGATGGAAGGAGACTCAGGCTTGAGCCTGAGTTCAAACCCTGGACTTGCATTGCAGTGTAGACATACTCACACGGAACTTTGGCCATCTTACTCCTGAGTGAGAGCATCCACACAGGGTTTAACAAGCTTTAACTTATGTGCGTGGACATAGCACTTAACTGATTCACATTAGCTTTCCTGAAGGTCCACAAAGGGTTCCTATTATAGGATTTAGGGTTCTTTCTTTGGTCCCCCCAGCTCTGAGAGGTGCTGATTCGTGCTGACGCATTGTGCCAAGTGCAATTCCTTAACTTCCCCTTGGATATGATGGATAGAGAAGTCCTACAGAAGGAACAGCCAAGTCTGGGGAGAAGACTTGGGCAAGAATCCGCGTTTGTTAGCATCTTTGTTAAAAAGCTGAACCTTAGAAACAAGGAGAGTTTTATCTTTTCCAGTGTGTGCAGACCATGGCCGTGATCTTGCAATGAGCTCCATGCAGAAAGACTCCTAGCTCCATACGGGGAGGGATAGCTCAGGGGTTTGAGCATTGGCCTGCTAAACCCAGCACTGTGAGTTCAATCCTTGAGGGGGCTATTTAAGGAACAGGGGTAAATGTCTGTCAGGGGGTTAGACTAGATGATCTCCTGAGATCCCTTCCAACCCTGATATTCTATGATCTACAGTCCCATTGATTAGGGCCTTTATTTGAAGTAGGGAGCAGTTCACAGCCTGATTCTCCACTGCCTCATCCCCTGTGTAGTCATTTACATTTACACCTGATCTGGCAAGATGCAAGGAAATGGAGAATAAGGCCAACAATATTTATTTGTCCATTTCATGGGACAAAAATGCTTCTCCTGGTAGAAGTAAAATATTTCTAGACTGCAAGCGTGTTCATCAGACAGCTCAAAATCCTTTCAGGAGATATTAGATAGCGCCGTCTGAGATGTTTATACAGCACTTAAGAAGTCTTGAGAAGGGAGATTCAGTCTAATGTTTTTTATAAGACAAATAGAAAAAAAGCTTACGGTTGCTGGAGGGAATAAAAATGTCAGCATTACTGGTCTTTTCTGCTGCTAACAGAAACATTCCTTGCATACACTGCACTTTACATCTCAGCGGGATTTTACAATTTCCCACCCCCTGGGACAGGTGGGATTTTGAATCCTTTTGACATTTGTATTTGTGATTTTTATTTTTATTTCTCAGCTGAGCTTTGACCTACACTGATGTAATTTCCCTGAACACATCAGCTAGGCTAATGAGCGCTTCACATGAACTGAAGCCGACCACTGTCTCACTGACATTTATCTTTATAGAACCATGGAAGGCAGCAGAGGTGCTAGGAAAATGGGGGAGGGACACAACACAGAAAAAGAAGGAAGTTAAACCAAATCTGGACTCCCTGCCTGCAAACACTCACATGTGTACTTCACTTTATACATGCAAATAGTTCCAGTGACTTCAGTGGTTCTAATGCAGTGGTTTTCAACCTGTGGTCCACCGAATCACCACCCTACAGTTACACAGCTATATAATGCACCACAGGCTGCCCTTTTATTTCGCTGAAGATAAACAGTGGGGAGGAGGGGAAGAAATTATTTCATCAGGAGCTGGAATGACTTTCTTCTAGAGTGGAAGATCTCTAGACTCCCCTCCTCTCGCTCATTTTGAAAAGCTTGCCAACTCCTCCCATCTTGTATTTAACCTGGGACAAGATGCTACTCGGAAAACTGCCGATATTAACGCTTGGAGATTCAGTTGTTTCTCTTGAAGTGTTAGTTGATGTGGCAAAGATGGCATTTGTTTTCACAACTTGGCCTGAATTTTGAACACTCGCATTTTGGCACTGGCTGGGATGAGGGAAGTGTTTGACTGAAATGGTCTAAATTCAGAAGGGACTGGTTTCTTCTGAAGCTTGGATCCAGTTCCAAAGCTCTACCCAACGATGCTACCTCTCGAACTACCAGAAAGCCCACTTTTCAGGGTCCCGCAGCCTTGCATGGTGGTAAAGCACGCAGTATATTAACATATATTTTAAAGTTAACTTATTGCTTGTGACAGGTGCCAGGCTAATAACCAGTTCACACCCTCACCCCCGCCAGGGTAAGTTAAAAACAGTGTACCCAGAGGCCATCACCCCAAGGGACCATTCCAGCCATAAGAAACAGTCTGAGCACACCCACTAACTGCAGATTGTGAAGTTAGTATGGCACCATCTCTGTGCCACTCAGAAATTGCCCTGGCCTATGCAGGATGAAGTCCCCGGTCTCCAGGTCCACCAGGTTATGGCAAGGTAAAGGGGCCATAGAGGAATGCAGAAACCGGCTGAACAGGACTATAGGTCACTTTTGAACTATGGCCTTTGATTTCAAGCTAGATATTTAAATCAGGCTCTTCACCCCAGCATCTGATTTGTGTTATGCAGAACGCTATCGAGCCTATAAGTCTGTTAATTACAAATCATAGATGAAAATAGTGCCAAAAGACTTAGCTGCTATTTTATGTGAAGCTATTAAAAGGGATAAAAAAGATCCTGGCACATAGTCCTCGCTCAGAGAGACATCACAAATAACCTATCATTATACACAGAGTAACAGAAAGGACACCCTCCTCCCCTGTGAATTTCAGCTGTTATTGTATTACTTTTTATCACTACAGATTTCCAAGGCAGAAATTAAGATGCAATATATAAAGACCCACACATACCACTTAACTGACTCTCAAAATAGAGCAGAAGCCTTAAGAACCTCAAGACCCCTTCTTACGAAAATGCAGTCACAATTTAAAATAAATCGTTTTTACTGTCTGCAACAGGCCTGGACATTGGAATCAGAATCACAAGAGAACAGCTTTCATGGGCTTGTTGGAAAATGCAGCATAGCATTATGGCACCCAAACATGTTGATGGAAAATTCATCCTTCACCTTGGAACTCCCAGGTGAGACACAGGACTCCCAATTAGACAAAGCAAGGGGTAGTCAAGTGTGCTGAAATATGGAACATGCAAAAAGACTCTCTCCAAGCCCCACATGCCCGAACCACCAAGAACTGTTCAGCGTTCTAGAACTCTATTCCCAGCTCATGTCTTCTCTCCTCCCATTTCTGCCTTTATGGATGTGTATAAGGTATGGGGGTGGGGAATGTATCTGGTGTATGTAAAGTACTTGTACAGCCCTCGTTACCACATTATCTGAGGGCCTCGCAATCTTTAATGCATTTGTCCTCACAACAGCCCTGTGAGGTGAGGTAGTGCTATTATTCCCATTTTACAGATGGGGAACTGAGGCACTGAGAGACTAAATGACTTGCTTAAGGTCACACAGTAAATCTGTGGCAAAGCAGAGACTTGAACCAAGGCATCCCAAGTCCCAGATTAATGCCCTAACCTCTAGACCATCCTTCCTCTCTCAGGTTAGACAGCCTCTTTCATGTGAAGAATCCTACATTCACAGGCATTTAAACACATTCAACCCAGGGGAGGGAAGTGATGTTATAAAACAAAACTAGCCTATCAGAGGGTATGGAGCAATCTCTCTGGCATTTTGATTTCACTGAATACAGCAACCAGGACATGAAAACAAACCCTGGGCAGAAGGGTCTCAAAGAAGACAGTAAAATGAATTTGTAAAAGCACTCCAAGCTCAGGTAACCAGGGATACAGGTCTAACATTACCCAATGAATTAATCTATAACAAGATCATTGCTAGAGCTTTGATTGTTGTAGGTCCTTAATTATGAAAAATAAAATATCAAACCCTTTTAGAGTTAACGTACAACCCATAAAACAGTGATCCAGCCATAAAAGAAAAGTCTCTCTCTACTGTCAGCAATACCTGGGATTCAGCAAAATAAAATATTGCTCAGGAGAAAAGTGTACAACTCTTCGCTTTGAATAAATGGATTCTTAAAACATTTACTAAATCATTGCACAATAACCTGTTCTGTAGCACAGTAAACCTCATTCTCTTTTACTAGGAAACATTAGAAAAATAGCTTTATTTTGCAATGTATTTTTGGAATCTGTTATGAGCTGAAATTATGGAGCTTAGTCAGAAGCAGTTGCTTTGGGATTCATATGCTCTGCCCATGCTCAGCTAACTGGAATATGAAAGGTTACAAAACAAGAAATACGATCCTTCAGTTCTTTATTGAACTAGCTTCTTCCATATCTCTTGAAGTATTTCTTTCTTCTAAAGCCACTTACATAATGTAAAATACCCAAGCTCTAAGCACCAAGCCTCAAGTTACACACCTCATTGCTCTTTGTACAGTACACTGGTTCTCCATCAGATGTCAGAAGTTTGGGTAGCAAACTAAACATTTTGTACAGACACCTGACCTCCCACAAAACCAGTTGTTTTCTCATCGGTGAAGGAAACTACAACTCCTTCCTCCCACATTGTACACTCTGAGATGTCACTATTCAGTGGCTCTGTCACTCAGGATCACATGCCCAGTCAACTGCAGGATGAGCCAAATTCTTGGGAGCAAAAGGATAAACAGCATCGCTTTTTTGCCTCCAGGAGCTTGTAATGAAACAATCCCCTACCCATTCCACTGAGCCACTTGTAATTGCAAGAATGCTTTTTACCTACAGCACTTGTGCCAAACAGCCTGAGATCACATGCCTTAGCAGAAAGCAGTTTTGATACCAGTAAAGAGAGAATTCATACGCTTCTGGACTGGATGCTATGCAACATCTTGTTCAACATAGTGCAGCAAGGAGAGATGCTGATGGTTCTTCCTCAGTGTTCATCAGCCTTCATTTTCAGTCCTGCTCCACTCTAATCTTCGCAGACATGCCCACACAAAGGACTATTTGATGGAGCACGATCTCAGCCAGAAGGCATGCACAGACTGGTGTAGTCTGGAGCAGACTTGATTCAACAGAGAGGGAAAGCAAACAGGGAGCTTTAGTGTCAGCTGTGAGGAGTCAAACAACATGGCCATCATCATTACAGACAGACTCATAAAATGGAATCCCACTTACAGAATGTCAGGAGGAAATACTGACAGGTTCTCACTGCAAATCCCAAATTAGCTCCTTATTTGGTCTTTGAGTGCCTGAGATGCCAACCATAGGAATGTGTGTGACCACACTCTGCTGTAGGTGAAGCGCAAAAGATAAATACATCTATTTTCCCTAAATGAATGGTTCTTACTACAGGGGGGTCCCAAACTTAAAACCCCAAATCATGACAACCCTGGACATTGGAGCGTGTTCAGATTTTAAATCCACAGCCAGTCCCTGATTTCACAGCTGAGGCCCAACTGTATAATGGCCTGAACTAAACCTCCCAAATTAGAACCCCATATCCCAACACCTGACTCTGGGGAATTTCTGATACGGATCCTTAACTCTGAGGTGCTTGGCCATCTCTTGCTATGATGTAGATGTCCACGGACTCAAAAGTGGACTAAGACCACAGAGCACTTTATACTATCAACTCCCCAAACTGCTCAAGGTCAGAGGTGAGACTGCACTAGGTCTAGACATACCTGAGCTAGCTTTGATCTAGCAAGCTCAAACAACAATAGCAGTGAAGTTGCAGCACCATGGGAGGCAGTTCAAGTACATACCCAGGGTCCCAGGCGGGGCTATACAGCCTGTTCTGCTGCTCATGGTACCCCAGCTTCACTGCTATGCTTCTCATACAGCGTCCTTTTCAAAAGAGAGGGGATGGCTTCTGAATACACAGCCTCAACTTATACTTCATGAAAAGAATTTTTTTAAATGCATCAGAAAAGAAGCCATTTATTAAACACTGAGCAAACCACCACCAGTACTTTGCACGCTTTGAGGTGTAACCAAGCATTACCACCTCTGCAATGTGTTATGTGCATTCTGTAGCAAATCTGAGGAAAGGTGAGCTGCACAACACCAGTCTCTCATAGGGTGAAAGTCACTGGCAACAAGCGACCACAAAAGTTTAGGGTTTGTTACCTTACATTTATGCCCCACCCAAAAATCCCTTGCTAGTAGCCTTGGCAAAAACAAGACTCTTGCAAAATGCTGACCTGACACAAGGGATGACAGAGCTGGGATTTTCAATACCATGGCGGAGGCTAAGAACATAGCTATGTGCTGCAAGTATAAGTGTGCTAGGAGGGAGAGATTTTCAAAAGTACGTCAGTGCTGTCCTAACTCTGTTCTTGTGGAGTCAAGGGGACTTTTAGGGCATTTCTACACCACAATTAAACACCTGCAGCTGGCCCATGTCAGCTGATTGGACTTGCAGGGCTTGGGCTGCGGGGATGTGAAATTGCTGTATAGACAGTGGGACTTGGGGCCCAAGCTCTGGACCTCATGTGCAGGGTGGGTCCCAGAGCCCAGGCTCCAGCCCAAGCATCTACACCATGGTTTTACAGCCCTGCAGCCCAAGCCCCACAAGCCCAAGTTGGCTAACATGGGTGTTTAATTGCAGTGTAGACATACTCTTACACTAATGAATGGATGCAGAGCTAGACCAGCTTCCGCAAGTCGCACCTATAATGTAGAATATCGGTTATCCTAATAAACTGTATGAGGAAAATGCATAGGAACTGGAACTAGGGGTGCTGCCGCTGGCTTGAAGTGGTTATCATCATATACAGGGTTTAGTTTGGTTCAATGGCTCTCAGCACCCCCACTATACAAATTGTTCTGGCACCTCTGGGAGAATGCTTATAAAATCAGTCATTCATATAAAATATAAATGGGGGTTCATCACTTGACTTTCCATAGCACATGCAGCCCAGCACCATTATCGGCAGTGAGACAGCCATCAGATGGTAACACTCTTACTGTTAATCTGTGCTGGATTTCAACTGGCAGTTTAGAGGCTAAAAGCTTATAGCCCATTACCAATGCCCTGAGCCACCCAGGTCCTTGAAGCTTGCTTTTAAATCTTTGTTGCTTAGTTCCCATCATGTTTCTGAGTTACGCTTGACCTATTATCCCACTTTCCAAAACACTTGTTTACTCCCCACAAGTTTTCAAATTATCCTCTAAATCCTAATATCTCCTAATACTGATCCTCAGACACCAGCTTCCTAATTAAAGTGTGCCTGGATAGCCCTTTTTCCCCACGGTAAGAGCACACTGGTTAACCAAAGCAAAATTCAGTAGGTCAGGTTTCTCAAAATATCTGAAAGGATTTGATGCTGCCCAGGATGGGAAGATCTGCTTTGCCAATGGGTCAAAATATGTTCAATTAAAGGAAACTCTCACCCTATGCAAATATTTTGTTAGCTTCCATTAAGATCCAGTACATCCTGATTTATTTTACCTTTCAGAGCCTGTTTGGGTTCTATACTTTCAAGGCTTCAGTCATAGTAATTAAGGAAGATCTGCCATGTGTCAGTCTAATCCTAAATTAAACTATGTCAACATAAATAGGCAAGTATCAGAAATGGCATTAAAGCTACAAATATACCCAAACTGTGATTGTCTCTTGTTTTCCCCCCTTCCAATGAAACTAGTACTGTAGTTCGTCTAGCTTATTCAAAGAGGGGGGGGAAGGGAATTCCCTTTTCTAGTCTCAAATTTACCTAGTCTGAACACAGTGAAAAGCAAAGGAGTGCAGAATGTCAAACCTGTGCAGAGATCTCTAGGAAATCTCTTCTAAAGGAGACTCCACACAGTGCCTGTCAAGTCGCACAGTTTCCCAGCCCATAACTGCTTCCGCAAGAAATTCTCAGTCACGCAACATCATCATCATTTCACCCTGACTGAGTTCCCTCCTTGTCCTTATCTATGACTGCTGAACCAACCTCACCTTTTCCGCATCTGTCTAGATCAAATGCCAGCAAGCCAGCAGGGACTGTCAGCTCCTACACGAAAGGGACACGACTCTCTAGAGACAGCAAAGAGGTGCTTTTTGCAATATAAAAAAAACCTACTTTTCCAGTGCAAAAAATATAGCACTACGAGGAAACCAGTAATATTAATTAACAAGCAGAACACAAGGAGTAACTGTCTGTACAGAAGAACAAAACATCTATTAAGTATTTTTGCCTCCACAGTTCAGGACTGAAAAGTAACTTTAAGCTGCTGGCAGTGCCGCACTGACATAGCATAGGCCCCAAAACCTTCTGTTTTTACATATTTCGCCCTATTAAAGAAAAGCAAGTAAAATGGCAAGTGATGCAGGCTCCCTGTGGGCTCAAAAAAATCAAGCACCAAATTTGCAGGAGAGCTGAGAGAACCAGGTAGTGGGCTTGTTTCCCCATACATGGGCAGGCAGCCGCTGTGCCAGCACTGGCACTCAGCCCTGAGCCAAAGTCGGGCTGAGGCAAAGGGTTCTGCCAGGGAGCAACAGCTTTAAACTCCATCCAGGGTTCCTAGTAGCTGTAACAGTGCAGCCCTTCTTCAGTTTCCCTCCCCCTGGATGGGTTTAGCTCCTCAGCTAAACCATAGCTCCATACCTCATAGGGCAATGCAGGTCCCAAATGAATGGAAGCCCCTAATGAGCAATCGTCTTCCCAGTCTTTCACTCTATGCATTTCCCTTTCCTTGAAGGAGCAGCGCCTCCTCAGACAGTATCACTCCCTGGGGTCACAGCTATCCCTTCAGGACCTGTCAGTCTTCTCCCCTCTCCAGGGGATGAAAGCAACCCTGTCTGCCCCTCTTTGGAGTACCCCAAGAACCAGCCTCCTCCACCCCCCAACCCCTACAACCAGTCTCTTCCTCAGCTATCTGCCTGCATGCTCTGTACCCTGGGGTTCCTTGTCCCCCCTCTTTTGCCTCTTCTCAGCCTCTTTCCCCAAGTTTCTCTCAAGGCAGCAGGGAGCTGGGGAGCCAGAGCTGGAGTCCAATTTACAGGCAGGGAATGGAGAGAAATGAAGTTGTAGGCTGGGCCACAGAGAAAAACACAGCAGACAGGAAGCCTGGGAGGTGACCCACTGAAGCAGGCCACACCCCACCCCTCCCTCTTCCCTCAGAAGGAGGCTCTGTGCCAGGCCATTTGGACAACATCCCAGAAGTCCAACCATTTGGACAGCACAGTCAAAAAGCCCATCTTCAAAAGTCATCACTTTCAAATATAATCACTGATGGATTTTACATCAATGGCTATTTTCAACTACAAGCCAGGGCTGCGGGGGCAGACATATGGTAATGAGAAGTGTTTCATGACAACAGACTCAATTAACATTGTAGCGGAGCGTAAGGGATGTTTGCTCTGGAATTTGGTCTGACCATGCTGCAGAGTTCACAGGGCTTTGGGTGCAAAGTGACTAGTGCCACAGGATTCTTGCTGCAGACCGACCTGCTGCTACAGGGTGTCTTCAACAGCTTGGGCCACTTGCAGGCCTCCAGTGATTGTAATCCAGACTGCAAATCTGCCCCCACAGTATCTTTTAAAGTGACCTTTCCCTCCTTGAGTTTTTTTGTACCTTGCTCCTGAGAAAATCCACGTATCTAATTTTTCCCCCACCTGATCCCAGTAGCGATCATACTGGCATCTCCTACAAAAGTCTTTTCCTTTCACAAAGCTGCCCAGTCTTGCGAGTGTTGTCCAAATACATAAACCAAGGAAAGGCTCTTTGTTTGTATTTACACATTCCAGGTATTAATGGTCAGTTAAGAGCATGCTAGTGAATCAGTAAAGTACAAAAAAAAATTATGTTTGACCAACATGTCAGTATCAGTCAGAAAGCAGTAGTGAAAATTATCTTTGTGATCCAACGATTATGGCCTTATTACTCCAGTATGACCAACATATATTCTTTCGCTTCACCTTCTTTGTCCTCCGCATATTAAAACAGTGTTTTATGCAGCCTGTTATGCTGCGTAGCTT
The DNA here is from genome assembly GCF_027887155.1 of Malaclemys terrapin pileata. Classification (NCBI taxonomy): domain Eukaryota; kingdom Metazoa; phylum Chordata; order Testudines; family Emydidae; genus Malaclemys; species Malaclemys terrapin. Next base: position 13,614,973 of record NC_071513.1, on the reverse strand, counting down.
TCCACAAGAACCATTATGACAGCAATGCTCTTTTCGTACCTGTGTTATTCTTTTACAAAGCTGTCATTTGATAGAGAGGTCAGACAACAAGAAGGGTTGAATACGATAATAACGCACATTTGGGGCTATTGCATGCAATGATTTGAGATACGATCCCTTGTTATGCTTAACAATCACGTCTATCATTTCATTCTTTAAAAAAAAAAAACACAATCCAAGTCAAGTGCAAGAATGTAAATATCAAGCTCTAGTTTTACTGTAGAGCTTTTACTGGATAAAACCAAATTTCACAATTAAGAAACTGACACGAGCAGTGGAGACTCTATTCCAGCAGTTTTCAAACTTTTTAGACTAGACTACATACCCCTTTCAAAAAAAAAAATGTCTACTTCCTACCTCCATCTGAGACAAGGTCATAATATACCTATGATTCGATTGCCAAGTCTTACTAAATAAATGTGTTGTCTATCATTACAGGATGTTTCCGGCATACCCCCTGACAAGAGCTTGCGTACCCCAGTTTGAAAACCACTGCTCTATGCAATTCTGTGGAAACTTTTATTATACAAGGAGTCTCCTTAAAGGATTCTACTCTTATGGTACATGAATCCATAACTAGCTGTGAAGAAATCTCAAAAAAGGGAAAATTTAGGCTGAATATCAGGAAAAGTTTCTTCACAATGACAGATATTAGACCCTGGAACAGCTTCTGGAAGGAAGTAATAGAAGAACCTTCACTTGGGAGTTTTAAATGTAGGCTGGGTCCAAAAAAAAAAAATCCCTAGACGTGTCAAAAGAACAATGCTGCATTGGCAGGTGGATGTCCCGCATGATCCAGTAAATCTTAGCTAAGGCTGGATTCTCTGATCTGCTAAATTCACTTTCTGGCACTCACTCAAGTAGGGCAAAGTGGATTTAAAGTGGCCAGAAATGGCCAGGAGAGCATTACTTTTGTGCAGGGCATCTTTCTGTTGACAACAAAGCTTTGGAGGGGGGAAGCCAGCCCAGGCCCTGACATGGTGATGGGGCAAGGAAGAGACATGTCAAGGCTTGCTGGGGAGAGCCAGGTCAGAGCAGAGCTATACTATGCCCAATACACCACTAGTATGCACCCCTGAGTGATTTTCCATCAGCAGAGGAAGTTAGAGCTGCTCTTAAATCTAGCCCTGTGATTCTACAACTCCACTGGTTTAGCTTTTAGAACTGTAATTTCTTAGTGAAATACTTGACATTGGGTCCAACATGTGCCTGATCACCTTTTTAGGAGATGAGATTTCAGAGATACTTAGGAATTAGTGATTACTGCTGTTTAAATTACAGATAATGGCAGCTTGATCTTGGTCTTACTATATTGGCAGCATTAGTTCCTTAGAGTAGGGGAGGGAGAGATTTCTTTCTAGGGAAACTGCATGCAATCCCTTAAGGGGAAATTTTAACCCATATGCGAATATTTTTCCTTTTCTCTTTTCTTTTCCCTCCCCCACCCCTTAAACTGTTTTGCTGGCTATTTTTAGTTCCCAATTTGCAGTTTGATTCATTGTTACATTAATTTTCCATTCCTTTGTGTTCATCTTCATCAGCTGCAGTGTTAATAATTGTACCAAAAAATAAGCAGATGTTCTGTATGGTACACCTGTGTCCAATTAAAATCTGTCAGAAGTTATGCATTTGCAAGTGGTAATATGGGGAGAAAACTATGGGGAGAAAACAGAGTGGCATGCAGTGTTAATTTTTCTTGTCCTGAAATACAGCATTGCCTGAAAGCAAATAGTCCTAGGAAAAATCTGTCATGTACATTGAGAGGAAAGATTTGCTGTCCCAAAGAACAATTTGTGTTCAAGTACACATTTCTGCCAGGAATACTCAACCATTCTTTAATAATTTTTTAAAAAGTCATGCAGCTACACCAGCTTTTATCCCCAATTATGAAAAATATGTTAGCTCTAATTTTGGATTGTAATAAAAGCGCTGCCTGGGGCAGCACAAATTTTTCTATTTCTGTGAGGGACATGTCCTTGAACCAATTCAAGGTAGCCATTACATCTGCTTATGAAAGTCTGCACAGGTAAATACCTAGAGAACGTGCCTGCCAATGTCCTTGCTGTGTACTGCAAAGTGATATTCTAATGAGAAATCTATTTTTGCAACCTTTCATGAACAAGTAGCATAATGCATTTTTATTGCATATTCTGCCTTAGACAAAGAGTTCAACAAATATTTAAGTAAGGTTTTACATATTCAAGTATTTCTTTCATGCAGCTTATTACATGTTATTGATACATCAGAAGTTCACGGCCAGCATTATTACAGTCCATTCCTGGGGAAGCTGTTTTAATATCTATTTGCACTAAATGATTTCTAAAGCAGAGATATGTCCAAGACAAGACTGCAACTCAGAACAGGGCTGAGCTTTGGAGGTTACCTCTGGGCTGAACTTCCCAGCTCGCACTTATCTACAAGGGCAGCAGGTTTGTATAATTTTTTGGTGGTGCCCAGAACAGGTCCAAGGTCCCCCAAACACACACACGCACACACACACTTGCCTTGTAAGCCGATACATATTTTTTAAAATAATGTAAAAATGGACTAGAAACAGTAAGCATTTAACAGTCCCTATATTGCATAATGTGGGGAGTGGGGTGGGGGATGAGGGCTCTGGCTGGGGATGAGGGATTTGGGGTGTGAGCGGAGCTCAGGACTAAGGCAGAGGGTTAGGGTGTGGGGGTGAGGGCTGCAGGGTGGAGCCACAGAGAAGAGGTTCATGGTGCAGGAGGGGGCTCAGGGTGGGGATGAGGTGTTTGGGGTGAAGGCAAGCTGCCCCGGGGCTGGGGCCAGAGAAGATGATTCCACAGTCCCCCAAGCCCTCTCCCCACTGGCATCAGCAGCGAGCTCTGGAGTAGGGGGTCCCCTCCCCCAGGCAACACACACACCTGGCACCGGCACTGCATGTGCTCTTAGGGGCCAGGCCCCTCTCAGGTCCAGGAAACCCCCTCACCTCCCCTGTGGTGGGTGCCAGGGGGCAGGAGGCTGCCATCACATGTGGCCTCCTCCCCTGCTGCCCCTCACCGTAGCCTCACGGGGGATGGGGCTGCCCCTTGCCCAGCGTGGGGCAGGAGTGGTGGCTGCGGACAGGATTGGGAAGGTCCAGATCACACGGACACTCCAAGTCCCAGCAGCTGCTCAGGTGAGGTCCAGACTCCATCTCCCGGAAGCCCCTCGGCGTCACCTCCCAGTGGGTGCCAGGGGAGGGGAGGGCCTCCAATCATGTGTGCGCCTCCTCCCCCCGTCCCTCCGCAGGTGCAGCAGCCACCTCAGCCTGCTGCCGGCGCTGCTCTTGTGTTGTATGCAGCAGCGGCGAGGATACACAGCATGGAGGATCCATCTCCCTTTCTCTGGGCTATATATTGGTAGTTGATGTCAACTATGACTAGGGTGACCAGACGTCCCGATAAAATCGGGACAGTCCTGATAAAATTGGACCATCCCGATATTCAGGTGTTTGTCCCGTGTCCTGACTGATCTTGTATATCCATCTGTCCCGATATTTTTTTCCTCTCATCTGGTCACCCTAACTGTAACAGATTTTTGGAGAGCTTGTGGACCTCCTGATCAAGGTCCAGTTCAGCCCTAATGTATCTGTGTGCACAGTTTCCCTGACTTTAACAGATTGTATGAGGGTTGAATAGGTATCCGAAGGCTGTGAGGTCTTCAAATCACCACCATTGACTGACCGCATTTTATTCTGCCTTCTACCATTTCTTTAATTCTCAATTCCATCCAAGTTCTATAACAAGTAGAAAGTAAGGAAAAGCCTTTGGTTTAAATACCTCTTATTTTAAGCTTCCAAATCATGTATCTTATCTTGGGCTTGGGAGATACTGTCAATAAACAGCACCTGGTCACGTTGCAATATGCTTCTGCAATTTGAGACAGTTACTATTTTAACCATCAATCTGCCATCCTCAGTGAACATTATCTTACGTACAAATAAGGAGAACTTCTTATCAAAGGCTAAAAGACAGGAAAGAAGGTTCCAGATGAACCAATCTGGTTATAGGCTGCCCTCAGAACAATTCACTGTTCACATATATGGAGAGAAGCTCCTATCTCTACAAGAAAAGGCTGTAGCTACTTTCCCCAGAAAGCCCAATTTTGACACCCATACTGAAACAACTTCTTCAAAATTAAGATAATCTGCCTGAAAATCCACAAGCAGAGTCCTGTCAGGGTAGATTTTTTTTTCTTAAGTATGAGGCAAACTGAACAAGGCATTCGTAAAATAGGAGCATTCCAAAAAAAGAAAAAAACAATTCCCTTCTTGGGAAGTTTTCTACTGTTTTCTGTTCTGTCATATCTGAAAAGGGTTGGGCCTGGAAACTCCAAACTGCTTTTATTCTGACAGGTTTAACCAAGACAGGTGTGGGATAGTTTGGTGGCAAAGTACTACACATAATCATTGCAGTTTATGTGAAAATTAAAATCACCAGTGCTGCCTGGTTAAGGACTTCAGTGTGAGTGTGTTGCATGGGAGCATGAAATGTCTGGAAACTGCTGCATCTCACCCCAGTGAAGACTCTCGAGAGCTGGTCAGAAAGCTGGTTCATTGATTTTTTTTTTTTTTTTTTTTTGGGGGGGGGGGGGAGGTCAGAAATCAGTTTTTTGTTTTTATGAAAAGCCAAATTTTCTGCAGGAAAACAGTTTTTTGTGAAAAGTCAACATTTTCTGTGGAAAGCAGAGTCTTTTCTCTCTCTCTCACACGTGCACACAAAACCATTTTGTCAGAAAGACAGTTTCAACAGAAATCTCTTGACTGGCCCTAACATTCTTCTCTCTTTTTGACAGAAACTGGCTACAGTCTCCTCATGCTGTGCGTTCGTAAGACTTTGTAAACTCTCTCACTGTTTGGCAGCCTCTGAATATGGGGTGATTTTAAGTACCTTATCAGGTACAATATACAGGTGGCAGAACGGGGCTGACTGAGAACAGAGATTGCACCATAACTTTGAATTTTGTTTCTCCTGTGAAAGAGACAGAAGAACAAATTGCAGTACAGTTCACATGAATGAAACTTCATAATTGCAAAATGAAATCTCTCTCTGTGCAGGAGAGAAAAAGAGCTTTGCCTATTAATATGTATAAGCCTGGTGTTTCAGAATCTCATTAAAACATGTCTGATACCTCACAAGTTGTGTAGAAAATAAAAATAATGGCATATTTTCCATTGCTTTTGAAAAATGCCAACTTCCTCTTAAACAAACACCACTCCACATCCGTTACCCTGCGCACACCGAATGCTCCGTTCTGCGGTAGCCATTATCTGTCACTGTGTAGCAGCGCATGACATAGTAAAGTTTATGCTTGGAAAAAGTCAAAAGTCTGCCTAACATCTGGCTGTTTTCCAAGCTAATAGAAATGGCCCTAAGCTAAGGTTGTAGAGCAGACTCATTAATCTCTAAGTGGTCTCGGTGCCACTAGAGGGGACAGAACACCACACTCAGGAGATGTGTAGGTTACACTGCCACACACAGACTGGAATGAAGGGGCATTTTGCACACTCCTCAGTGAGATAATATGGCCCAATGTGTCAAGTATGTAAATCAACATACAACTGAAAATGGAGGAGCTCGCGTCAGATTAAAATAGCCATATCGTGAGATCTTTCCTATTGTCTGACTGACAGTTCCAAGTATAAATCCAGAGGCAATCTTACATATCCAAGTACACACCAAGAATCTGATCCTGCGCTGCTGTGCAGCAGAAATTCCCACTGAAGCCTTTGGGCGTTCTGGGTGTACGAGGAATGTGGGGATAGAGTCTTCTCCCAGCTCCAAATGTGCCCCTGAAACAACTGTCTTGTGACTTACACCTGAGTGCTGTGTCTGTAAATATGTTACAAGCATCCTGGTGTCCCCGTTAAAAGCAAATGAGAAACAATGGCCCACACTCCTAGATGAGAGCCAGGTATTATTGAATCATCAAGTTCCCTCATAACAAGATGCTCCTCATAATGGAAACCAGCCACATTCTCACATGTGGACTATAGTAATGTTATGCTTCCCTAGGTTAAGAGCACTACAGGTATTCAGAACTACCAACCCCAAGCAGTCAAAATCACAAGTCAGCCTCCCAAAAAACCATGAAACTAGCTTAAAAATCATGAGGTTAAAACAAAATAATGCATTTGTGGTTCTTTTTATTTGCTTTCTGGTTTCTGAGATTTTAGACTGCACTCAAGTCAAATTTTCAAGATTCTCTGCAACCACAAGTGCTAGAATGTCCTTTTATTTAATGGAAACTGAGATTCTCACCTAATCCAATGCCGCAGGAACGGAGGATTTAAATAAAATACCAAGTAGCACGAGACTCATGATGAAGTTGCAGAAGCTGGCAACCCTGGATACTCCCAGTATAAGAGGACTTACTTTACAGCAAGCAGTTCCCAAGCTGTATTGGTTCATGTACCATCTTCTTAAATTGTTGTGAAGTGAATTAATGGACCATCAAGCTTGCATACCGCCAGTTGTACATGCTGCACAGATGGGAACCCCTGCATTAGAGTAAGGAAAACAACAATAAGAAAGAACAAAAGTAAAGTATCCATGAGACAGCACAGTGTGGGCATCTAGTACAAACAGACCAGTAACACTGCTAACAAATTGGCTGTTGAATTCTGCTCACAGGGAAGAGTTCTCAGAAATATAAAAGGTCTGGTACATAGAAAACACCCAATCATCATCACCACATCATATTTTCATAACCACATGTGCCACAGAAAGGACACATGATAGGGTTTTTGAAAAATAAAAACTGAGTTGGTTGAAGGTTGATGAAATATGGTGGGGTACAACGGACCATGGCATTGTTGATTCATTCACACATTGGTCAGAGAAAATGTTCAGAAAAATCCATAGATGCACATATGTTAATTTTAAATAGAGATGGGCCCAAAGCAGAACCTCAAATCTGAACTTCACTGCTGAGGACCCCGCTGTAACTTTATGGCAGAATTATGTTTATTTTCTCTTTAGATTTTTTTTTTTTTTTTTTTTGTGGGAGGGAGGGGAATAGGGTTATATCTGGCTGCACCTGTCAAGACAGCACTAGCAGAAGAGGGATATTATCTAGTTTACAATCCTGAAGTCATCCACACACAAATCCCCCTGTGATAAAACACATGTTTTTAACAGGAGATGAAATACAGTCCTGATGACGTTCCGGTGAGAATAAAATGGCAGTTTGGTTCTACGTGGATGGTTCTGTGCTTAAAAATTGTAATACCCAGCCAATGTTAGTCAGCTTGCATTATTTGCCAGGGCTATCACTATAATATGTAATAATACTTATCTCCCTTGCTGGGCTGTGGTGAGGATTAATTAGTTAATGTTTGTATAGCACTTCGAACACGAAAGCGCAATGCAAGTGGTAAGTATAATCATGGCTGTGCCAAATTTAGTGATTTGGAATCTCTATGGAGAGGTTTTCTTTCAAGTGTAGAGTAACTGTCCCACCAGTAGTCCTCAGAGTATGTTTTATGTCTTAATTGTTAGTGCTTTACACACTGTCATTTTAGTTGTATATGCGGATTGATTGTGGTTAATAAAAGATATTTATATGTTTAGTATTTCACCTATTGCTAGTTTTATAAGAGAATCTATCTCCTTAGACATGTCACCCACACTTCCGCTGCTGGATGTACTGAAAACATATACAGGAATTCATCAAATCGCTATTTCACTGCTAGGCTTGGATTGCAGCAGGAGAACCTGCTAGTGCAGTTCCAGGAGGGAAGCAACAGTACAAGCTACTGTGTAGCTGAAGAGCAGACCAAACAAAAAAAAAAAAAACCAACCAAACAAACAAAAAACAAACAGAAACCCACCACCCATTACAAAGGGTATGTCTACACTGCAATTAGACACCTGTGGCTGGACAATGCCAGCTGACTTGGGCTCATGGGGCAGGGCTGTTTACGTGCAGTGTAGACGTTCAGGTTGGGGCTGCAGCCCCTGTTCTGGGACCACTCCCACCTCGCAGGGTCCTAGAGCCCAGGCTCCAGCCCAAATGTCTTGTAACACCGACAGACCCTGGTTGTCGGCAGGTGGGATCGAATCTTGGACCTCTGGAGCTAAATGCATGAGCCAAAAACCATATGGCTATTAGCCAAGCTGTAGAGCAAACTCATTAATCTCTTTTTAAGTGGTCTCGGTGCCATTAGATGGGACAGAACACCACACCCAGGAGAAATGTGGGTTACATCCACACCACAATTAAACAGCCCCGCAGCATGAGTCGAAGTCAGCTGGCATGGGCCAGCCCCAGGTGCCTAACTGCAGTGTAGACACATAAAACTTTGGGTAACCCTGCAAACTTCCTCAGGTCCTCATCCAAACCTCCTTAATAAAGAGTCCTCCACATCAAGTGTCTTCATCTTATACACCAAGTATGATGCTTTTGCAGGATCAGGGCCATAATTTGTGCAGAGATGTAGTTTACTTATTACACTTATGAATGCAAATTAGACATGAACAGCACTGGCCCTTTTGCCAGCAGACCTGGGTTTACAAGGTTTTGAAAATCAGGCCATCAATATTGCTGCCTCAGCACAGATTAACTATCACAATAATTGCTGAAGAGGAGTTTAGGACTTCATGCAATCAGGAATAATGTTGAAACGGGGTGAAGAGGAAAAACAAACATGTTCTTCCTCTCCTTTGGGCTCTTTGTGCTTATACACTTCCCTGGTGGCTTCACACATAGGTCCTATATCTACTGAGTACAGTAGAGCAAAGGGCAAGAAATTCCATTCTGTGTACCTCTTCATGCACAGGGCCTGGCTAATATTTCTGCCGAACAGATCCTCTGATAATCAACCAAACAGGTCAAAAGTTCCCAAAATACAACACTATAAAACACACAAAAGGGCCAAGGAATAATAGTGTATTTTCTGGAGCTTAGCATCCGGGTTCCTGAATTGCCAAGTGGGGATCTTGGAACATAGCTGTGGGTTTGCTTCATGCAGTGAGGAGCTGCCGAAGGACATTACCAGAGTGCTGGAAACCAGCAGAAAGCTTTCAGCCCTCCATTATCCTGGAACGTTAACCTGATTAGATTTAACTGGATACTAGGGCATTTTTGCCCAAAATATGCTATATTATGTTGATTAAAAATAAAGAAAAACTGTATATTTTAAGAGCTACATATGTTGGAGATGATCCTTCCAAGGTAAGCGTTAGGCCCTGATCCTTCAGACACTTAAATATGTACTTTCTTTAAACAGGAGAGTAATGCTGTTGAGTTCAATGCTGGCACCAGATTGGTGGGGCATAATGCAGCTACTTTTAGGACGGCTGGTGGCAGTCAATCAGCACACTGTGGCAGGGGAGAAGAAATTGTAGCTAAAGCCCCCCTGGCTAAAAACCCTTCTACTACAAAAATGTAGAGGGGCCTGGAAGACCGTGGTGGTCTAAAAGACTCATCCAAAAGACCAGCTTGGCTTGCAGAGTATTGCCACAAGTTTCACTGCATCAACATAAAAACACTAGCATGTACTAGCACTGCATTATTTCCATTTGGAATGAGCATATCAAATTTAAAACTGATATTGAGAAAAATCACAGGAAAATTAAAACAATTTAAGAATTAAAAAAATTAAAATGGATAATTTAACTGAAAATAAACTTGTTTAGCAGGAACCTTCCAAATTGGGTTTAATTAAGATTGCTCAAGTCAATCCTACGTTAAAATGGAGAAATATTTCCCCTTTTGTTCATTTCACAGAAACTGAACTGCAACAATGATGTTTCAATGACATGCCAGCTCCTCTCTGCCCTTTTCAAGCTGCTGCAGGCAGTGATTAATGTCACTGGATGAGTTCGGTCAGTTTCCTTAACAAGTGAAGTTCCAGGAATCTTAGCTAACTTGAGAGCAGCCATTTCAGACAATGCAGCAGACACACGATATCTAAACCAAAGGTCAAAGATATTCAGGGGTCAAGACATGTAGCTGGAAATATTCCAAGGACCACATTATATTTCTATATTTACTTTCATTAAAGAGTAAATTGTTATTAATACTGTCACAAAACTGTCCTTGGTAGAATGCCCTCTTTAGGCTACAAAGGGAGTGCATGCATGTGAGTCCATCACTCCTCCCCCACACCAGTGGGTGCTGTGGGGTCTCTTACTATCAGGCCAGCATTCACACTCCAGCCAGGGCCTCTTGGCTTTCTCATCCCTTCTCCATGTTCCCGGTTATGCCCCACACAGCCCATAGTCAGCAAAAAGGGTTGAACAAAAGCAAGGTAAAGAAAAGGCTGTAAGCAGCTCCTCCCAGGATGTGGGCCTATTTTACTTCAGAGGGACTCTGGGAGTATCTCTGCCCACTTCGGAGTCCACGGGGGTTCAAGTCTCAGTTCTTTTCTCCTTTCGACTCAGGGGTTCTGCGCCCTCCTTCTGCGAGGGCAGGGGCTCTGTCGGCTGTCAATGCTCTCATCATGACTGGAGAAGCTCAGTGGCCTGTTCCCTTATCAGGGTTGCCCCTATCTGAGTGGCATTCCCTCTTTTGAACTCCTCCTTCAGTCCTGGCATGATTTCCAGATGTGGCAGGTCAGGGCCACTACAGTCCAGAGCAGCTCCTTAACCCCTTCCACGCTAGTGCAGGGTTTCTATACCCCATCACATACTTTAATAACTAGTAACCACAAACATCTACAATTAAATGATTTCAATGCACTTCAAATATTAACTCTCACAAGCAACCCCATTCAGTAAATATTTTAATCCCAGTGTTATACAGAGGAAAACTGAGACACAGAGAGCTTAAAGTAGGAAAATGGGCAGCATTTTAAAAATGTTAGCTAAGACACAAGCACATTTTTAAGCACCACTCAGCACCTAGTGTAGAGAAAGATGTTGTTCAAAAATGTGTTAGCTAGAGCTGTACAAATAATTGATTTTTCGGTTCACTGGCAGTTCCAAAAAAGAAATTCATTTCAAGTCGACCCAAAAGCAATTTTTCAAAGTTTTCAGCAAACCAGTAAGCTCAAAATATAGAATTGGGGTCAAACATTTCATTTCATTTCGATTTTGAGCTTTTTTTAAAACAGCATATGAAGGTTGTACAATGCATGCCACCAAGACACCTGGCTTCCCCCAGAGCTAGCAGCCTCCTATGCTGACCAGCGATACTCCGCCCCCCCAACAAAAAAAGTGTAATTGATATTTCGAAGCCAAAGACTTAATGGGCACCAGCATCTTGTTCTTCTTGAAAATTGCCTGAAAAGAGAAATCCCGGCTGAAGGTTTGCTTCAATAGCCCACGCCAGTCTGTCACTTGGGATGATTGTAGGCAAGACGACACAGGTGCTCTCAGCCAGTTCAAGAGCCTCACCTCCTCAGGCGCTCTCTGGTCATGGCGCATCTTCTAGTGAGTCAATGCTGCTCCCCAGAGAAATGCTGCAAAGCCTGGGCACGAGTGCAAATCCCCCTTTGCGCCATCCCATAACTAGCTAATTACAGTCTCTTGCAAAAGGGTCCTTTGTGTAAGCTGTAACTCTGCTCAACATCTTTTCCCCTCCTGTGGCAAAATGGTCTGCCTTCATGAGGGCTCTAACTGCAGATAAATATAAAGTGAATCGCATATAGATCTCACAGCATAGTAGTCTTTATGGCATATGAACTGTAACAAGAAAGGAAGGGTTGGATGAACTGTCTGCTCCAGTCAGTCACTTGGAATAGCTAGCACATTACAAAATCTATCCTTATCTCCATGGAGACAGTCAGGCCTAGTATCTTACTAAGCACTTAAACAGCAAGATGGCACAGAAGGAAAAAGTGGCTAGAAACAAAGGAGATAACTGTAAAAAAGTGAAAGTTACTAGAGATGTTTTAGGTTGGTTACTTCATTTGACATTTAAGGGTCCAATCTCTAGTTTGCCACTAGTAGGGCCTGCTTGTTTGCACTTGCAATGATTTGTGGGTACATTTGGTGTCACTTATATACCTAGGATGCGGATATGTAGATACAAGGAGAAACAGAGCCATCTGGGAGTTCTCCAGGAGCAAGGTACTAGTCGGTGGGAGTGAGAATGGCATGTATGTATCCTTTTGTTTATTTGAGAATCACAATTTGGCTGATTCTTATGCCAGTGCATAAGGAACCTCCCTGTCCATATATAGAGGATGTAAGGGCCAGCCACAACTGGAGTCCTTCTTTGCCCCAGTGCCAGAACGGAAGATGGAGAAAGGTGAGCAGGAAACCCTAGAAGAACAGATCAGGTACATCATAGGCAGGAGGCTGCAGCATCCTTTTTTGGGGTCATTCCCACCCAATCAGTTCCACACTACTTCCTGCTCAGGAAAGTGGCTAAGTGCTATCAACTGGCTCTTCAGTGCAAAGCTCATGAGGGCAGGACATTCTCCTCTTTGCTCTGGCCAATGCTCACAGTGTATCTGAAACCTGCCCTGTCACCAACTGGAGGAGAAATATGGCAGATGAAATATCACTGATGCCTTTTCACAGCCAAGTCCATTATGGGCCTAGCTTCTTAAAAATGTTCATCTTTATTACAGCTAAAATTATTAGGTCTAACTTGTAACAGAATCTGGATTCTATGGCTGGGAATAAATATGATCAGACCCATTTCTTATAGAGGGGAAAAAAGTCAAGTTCAGCTATATAAAAAGGTGTAACAAAGAAAAACCACCATCTTAGAGAAAGGATAGCAAGATAGAGCACCCTCAAGGCTGCTCTAAGTGGCAGCTGGCTGCAAAGACCACCAAGGGATCATTCCAGCAGCTGGAGGTCACCAGGGCACAGCGGCACTCTAGTCATGCCCACTTTCCCTGATCATGCCCCTGACATTGCTGCAGTGGGAGGATAGGCCTCGGCAGAGGTGGTATATATTCAGCTATGCTGCCCTTATAGCACTCACGGATAATCTTATGCTTGAGGAACCCCAGGCAGACAGCTCAACCAGCTTTGCAGCTGCTTCGCTCCATCAAGCCAATGTAAAGTATCCGCAGGAGGGGCCAGGCTCTGACCCAGTGAGTTCTGGGCGCAGCCCAAAAATCAGAATCTGGCCTCTGAGCACACACAAAAAATGTAAGCAGCTCTTTGGTTAAGGACAAATATTAACACAAGCTGTGCAGAAAATCAAAGCACCAAAAGCTTTTGTCTTCTAAAATGTGTGAAAATGTATGCAAATGCATTTAAATGAGAAGATGTATTCAAAGCAGAACTAACACTTGCTAATCCCTCTGAAGACTAGCTGAAGTTATTTAGTGTGAAAAAGAATAACCCGTCATCAGTTTTCTCACTGCATCATTTTTATCATCCGGGGGGGCGAGAGGGGGGAATGTCAGAATTATGTAATGACAATAGATGTTGCGATTCAAAAAGTTAAAGCTTTATAAACCATTAAAGTACAATTGTCAACATGACAAAAATACACAAAGTAAATATCCTTAAAAAAAAATCCACTTTATCTTGTTTTTACTATTCATTTGCAACAAGCCTAATTCAAAAGTCTAAATCACTGGATTCTGACTCTAGTACATTCTCGAGCAGCATTTTTCTTACTTTGCCTACCTGTAAATTTCAATTATTATTGATGGAAATATACGGTGATGGTTTGTGCATGTATAGTGAAAGCAATGTTTACCTCTATTTACTGATTATATATATATATATATATTATAAAAATAAAATCCTTCCAAATTTACTTTTACTCGCTATATATCTTAGGCAAGAATAGACACATTTGTGCTACTTCAACACCACATTTTATGGTTATCTTATGGGAACCAGCACGTTAACCCTCAAGTAATCAGTAAAATCTGTTATTGTTTTCATCTCTCACTTAGTCCTAATTCTTTAGAATGATGGGGAGATTCCTTGGGAATACTTCAAAAGCTCCATACAAAGTGTTTCCAGGATCTTCATATAATCCTTCATTAATACATTGTGATTACCAAAAACACCTTTGACTTTGCATATGTTTGAAATGGAAAATTGTCGGGTATCTTTAAATACATTAAACACCAGGTAATCTTTTTGCACAAGGTGAAAGAAATCTACTACCTAGGCATAGCTCAGACAAAAAGTTATGCAAAGTCAAGTCAGCACTACTCTGCATCGAACAGCTATGTAGTCTGAAAGTTGATCTAGCAACAGAAGTTAGCTTAGGGCTATTTTTGAGACCTGTCCCCACCAAATGGCAAGTCAAAGAAGGATGGCGATTCTATTACATTTCCCTTGTTTCATCTTTATTTGCAATAACCCTAATCCTATCCAAACAGAGCACAAACACCATGAATGCCAAATTCTTGTTAGACATATTAATGCTACTTAACAGTGGCCGCATTCGGATCTGTATTGGGGTGGCAGAGCTCTTTGTTATCCCATTCTTTTAGCAGGTATTCAGAACCTTTTAAAAAGAGCTGTGGAAGTTATACTTTCTCATTGCAGCAGAAGTGGCTCATTATATCAGTGGTGCCCTTTCCTCTGAGGAGGAGGAACTAGGGAAAAGGAAGACCTGAAGGGAAATCTTAGAGAAAGTCAAGTTTAGGGAGGAAACTTAGGGTTTAGTCATGATCTATCCTGTGGAATCACTATCAGTCTTTAACAGGAGGCATTTAATAAGCAAACAGCTACCACTACAAACAAACTGGCTTCCTCCATACTGCTTGAATTCCAGCTATGCCTCCATTGTTGATCAGAAACTACACCCTGTCTGGAACTCTACACAGCACAGAGAGATATCAAATGGCTAAATAATGTAACTGCAAGAACACAGATGCATGAAATGTTGTGTTATTGGTTTTGAGCTACCAGTAATGCCAAACACCAAGAGAGGAGTGAGTTTTAACATTAACTCAGAATCTGTGCAGTCTTTTGCAGTCAGGGGAGAGATTCATGCATTAACAGAGGCCAATCCTGCAACATTTACTCATGTAAGCAGCCCTGTGGGTTTCAAAGAGACTACTTGTATGACCAAGGTCTCCTTACATCAACAAGAGTTGCAGAATTGGGCCCTTAGCTACTTCACTGTAGGTGAGTAAACTCAAGATATAATCCATTTAGACACCTGCAGGGCAGCGGTAACTGGAAAGGACCGGTTTAAATGGGCAGCTGTCGGACACCCTCAGTGTGAAATCTTTTCTCAGTGTCAGCACTTAAGCACTGGCACCATGTGTCTTGGGACATTTCAATGTGTCAGTTACCACATAAAGTACCTGGATAGTGAAATAAACCGGAGTTCACAGGTGCTTCCAGCTGCCAATGGGACAGGTTAGAAACAAGGTGGGTGAGGAAATATATTTTATTGGACCAACTTCTGCTGCTGAGACACACATGCTTTTCTTCGGGTCTGGGGAGCGTAGAGTGAGACAGGTTGAATTTCAATAGCTGAGTGGAAAAAACTCAAGATGTATATAACAAGAAAGAATTGCTTGCAGGCTCTCTGCTATTGTCACTCCTGGACTCTCTCTTATACAGTTTGGTACAATCTGAATCACCAGGGTGCAGTGATCCTGACTGTATATTGCACTCCTACCTCATCAGATGCCCTTCAGCCAAGGATCTCAGAGCACTTGGCAAACACTTCTCCTCTCAACCCCCAGGAGGTATGCAGGGATCTCTTCCCTCATCACTGCCATGGAACACAGCCATGTTTAACATACAAAGCTGGTGCTGAGAAGCAGGCAGCACCCTGCCCTCCCACCCCCCAACTCCAAAAAATATTTTGTCCTACAAGCTAACATTGCCCAGTGAACAGTATCTATAGGTCTCCATACACAATGGGCCTAATTTAGACTGGGTGTAAATGAATGCATTTTCACAGGTGTTTATGGAGTTGTACCTCCTTACACCAGCTCTGTGCTTCAGTTAAACCAGTAGCCCTCAAACTTTTGTACTGGTGACCCCTTTCACATAGTAAGCCTCTCAGTGTGACAGCCGCTCCCCCCCGCCCCGTATAAATTAAAGCCAATTTTTTATATATTTAACCCCATTATAAATGCTGGCTGCAAAGTAGGGTTTGGAGCGGAGGCTGACAGCTCACAACCCCCCCATGTAATAACCTTGTGACCTCCTGAGGGATCTGACGCCCAGTTTGAGAACCCCCGAGTTAAACTAAGAGGGCCAGTGGAGATTTCCTTTACTTAGTCCTTACAAAGTTTGCTTATCACCCCCAATGGACTGTACATTGGTTAGCTCCTGCCACCAATTCACTGGGGTAGGAATTTACTGCCTTTTACATTTGTTGTGCTCTCCTAAACTTGCTAATGTCCTATCTCTGCCCTGCTGGAGGCTCTCGGGGGCGTGGTTTGAATGCACCATAAGAAGCACTAGCTACATATTGAGAAAGATCATAATAATTATGCTACTCTATAAGAGCTATTACAGTAAAAGCTGTTATCTGGCACTTTACCAACCAGAAAGCTCTAGAAACTGGCATTTCGAGGGGCCGGATTCGGGCCATGCTCACCTCGGGTGGTTCCCTGCAAGCAGTGACATGTCACTGCTGCTCCTAGGTGGAGGAACAGCCACGGGGGCTCCATGCGCTGCCCCCGCCCCACCCCAAGCACTGGCTCAACAGCTCCCATTGGCCAGGGATGGCAGCCAATGGGATCTGCGGGGGCGATGCCTGTGGGCGGAGGCAGCGCGCAGAGCCATCTAGCCACGCCTCCACCTAGGAGCAGCAGGGACATGTCGCTGCTTGTAGGAAGCCACCTGCAATGGAACATATGGCCATGCTCATTTCCAACACAGAGGCGCAGCTCAGAGAAGGAAGTCCCAGCAAGGATCTTGATCTGAGCAGCCAGCAGTTGAACAGACCAGCTCTGATCAAGAGGACGGATTTCATGCTAGGACCTGTAGTGTGCACTGCTGTGTTAAAAGTGCGGGCAAACGCCAGCTTCCTGGCTCCATGGGGCAAGTCTGAGCACCCTTAGCAGGGCCAGCTCCAGGCACCAGCCCAGCAAGCAGGTGCTTGGGGCGGCCAACAGAGAGGGGCGGCACTTCCGGCTCTTCGGCGGCAGGTCCCTCACTCCGTCTGGGAGAGAAGGACCAGCCGCCGAATTCCCGCCGAAGACTGAAGTGGTGGCAGTAGAGGTGCTGCAGATTGCGATCGCAGCTTTTTTTTTTTGCGCAGCAAAAACCCTGGAGCCAGCCCTGACCCCTAGTTTAGGCTGACTAAGACAAGGCAAGCTGTGAACAAAAGAGGTGACTCTTGAACTGCACAGTGTATTAATATGAAAAACTTCTATGTTTCAGCAGCATTCCAAAGTCATTTAGTTCTCATATTCTGAGGTAACTTTATTTTAGGATTTTAAATGCTGGGGAATATCCATCCTCCATCCCTCCAAAGTCTAGGGTTTTAACATCCTTTTATCAAGACAAAAGAGATGCTCTGCCCAATGCAACCCCCAACCATTTATAAAAACTGTTACGATACCCATAAATCTGCACCTGCCACTTAGACACTCAATGATGAGTCAAGAATTCTGCTCTACACCCACTGCCAGAGTAAGAGTGTATTATTTAGTCTAAGAGTATAGTGTGAAATCTCGCACAAGTATTATATAATCAGTTTCTGGGAACTGTAGTTAAGGAGGGAGAGCATTCTGTCATGCTAGGAAAGTGGTATGAACAAAATATCTGACTAAGCCTGGGTGGGCGGGCGCCTTGGAAAAAAGAATTAAGTGAATCTGCATCAGTATTAACAATGTATACGTGTAATATAAAGCATTGCATATGTCCTACTTGTTCATTGAGGATGTTTTCAAATTTAAATCTATATTAAGCCTCTAACTGGGTGAATTTAGGAACCCAACTCTCATTATGATGGGGGGCAAGCTCTAGTAACCATGGTTACTGAACCTGAAATTTTCTTCAGAGACACAGTAGGTGACTGCCTCTCACCTGAGCACAAGATCAGAGATATCCTAGGTAATGGCGAAAACTGTCTCCCTGTAGCCCCAGCAGGGTGAGATTTCTCCTTGGGTAGAGGACAACCAGAAAGACTGCTTGAGCAGAGGCCTAATCAGGCCAAGAGGTGCTGAGCCATTGCAGCCACCATACTGTATAACAATAGTTCTCAAACTTTTGTATCCGTGACCCCTTTCACACAGCAAGCCTGAGTGCAACCCCCCTTATAAATTAAAAACACTTTTTTAAATATTTAACAGAAATACTGGAGGCAAAATGGAGTTTGGGGGTGGATACTGACAGCTTGCAACCCCTGACGCAATAACCTCGTGACCCCTGAGAGGTCATAATGCCCAGTTTGAGAACCCCTTAATATCTCTAGGATTTTAAATATTTTGGCATCAACATATATTTTAACAATATAGTTACTTCAACAATGATTTTGAAAAGCAAAAAAGCTTCCAAAGCTTACAACACAACCAGGTTAAGGCTAAAACAGCAATGCAGCAGGAACTGGATATGTATTTTCCTGAAGTGAACAGGACAGAGTGGTCCTAGGCTTGGATATGAGCTAGGAAACCCCCCCCCCACAGGGAAACCTTTTCTTCTTATTCTTTCATTTGATGTGAAAGATTCCTCCAATGAGATGCTCCAGTCACACCACTCAGTCAACATTAAATTTAAAATGAATCCTCCTGTGAAGGAACCATGGTATAGTCAAAGCTCAACACCTTGCATACAAGCAGCAGTCGCAGAGGGCAAACCTGCTGTAGTTAAATCATTGATCATTAGTGACATGAAGAGAACATTCCCTGTGTAGTATTACTGAAGGTTCTATATTGTCCTGTAGGAACATGTATCTTCCCTTCAGGGCCTAATCCTGCTACTCACCAAGGACTGCTGCCTGAGTTTACATTGCAGGATCAAGCCCTGCAGATTGTTACATGATGGTTAAAATCTCAATGACAGTAACCAATTGATGACAAGTCTAATTTAATTATCATATTTAATTACAAAATTTAAGTTGATCAGGACTGAGGCTGTTACAGAAGGTAATTCACATTTTCCCCAATACATTCATTTGGCTGAGAAAGTGGGGAGAGAATGGTAACAAGCCAATAATTAATACTCAGTGAATGAGAAATAAAAAGTGAATGTTCCCCCCCAACAGGTTGTCATGTTTTGGATCAGTTCAGAATATTGATTTTGTGTCTGGCTAAGGTAACGTCAATTGAACTGTTGTTGCAGAATAAAGACAATTGTCTGATTTTAGCTTTCCATCTAGTGATGGCACCATTGGCACTACTAGTAGATTGATGCAGCTTTGAATTATGTGGAAGCACTTTGCAGATCGTGGTAATAAAGATAGACTTGGTGATATAGCAGAGTAGTGGGCCTTTTCAATCCCCTTGAAGTTGTCTAGACCCTAAATACAATCATGTCATAACTAGGTTGTCCCCAATCTAGTTACAATCAAACCCTGATCCTGCATCAATACAGACCCAATTGCAAGGGTCTATCATGCAAAGTTCTGTTGGTTTCAATAAGACCATGATCAGCTATAAGGGTACAGCTCTGAATATTAATACAAGATCAGGTTGATCAGTGCCCATCTGTAGTAGAGACTAGAGCTCAACTATTTCATAACCAGCCTGACCAAGGATCTAATGGTTTTCTGCAAAGAGATTGGTCTAAACATGGCGGGGGGGGGGAGAGAAGGGGAAGTATGTGATGATGTAATTCAAGACAGTATCATAATGCATATGCACAAGGAGGCTGAATTCATGCTGCACAGACAACCTGAATTCTGGCACTTCCAACTTCTGAGTGCTTGACTTTGCAACATTAATCATATTTAAGTTTCTAGGTGTAATTTCCTACATTTAAAAAAAAATTCCCTTCTGTGGCATCATATTGACTCCCACATGGGTGATCAGCAGGGTTTGAACCTTTAGATCTTCCAGAGTCATCTCTGCCACTTGAGCTAATGAAGTAACTAGGACTGTTGTATGAGGTTGTTTCCTCCATATGGCCCAGCCCTAGAGGGGGAATCAGAGATTTTGCAAGTGGTTTCACAGATATTTGCTGACAGAGGAGAGGTGAGATTCAGGAATCTTGGGTTCCATTCCAGACTCTGGAAGTCAGTGTTCTCTAGTGAGCACAGATTCTTCCACCTATTTCCACCAAGTGTTACCCCTTTTGTCTTGTCTCCTCCAGTCTGTCACACTCTTGTCTCTTCCCCACACCTGACTCTTCATCCCCGTCCCATTCTCCTCACCTTGCTAGACCAGGTTCTACATCTCAGGCTTCTCCTCCAAGTCTCTTTACCCAGTGAGTCAGCCCCCTCCCCCCACCCCTAACAGTTCCTTCCAGCTCCCAGCCTCCTTACTTTGCTAGCCCCAGTCTCCCTCTCACCTGCAACTCCCAGTCCCCTTCCTTCCCACCCCCAGTTCCAGCCTCCCCACCAGGTTCCTTATCCCAGTCTACTCCCCCCTGCCCATCCTGGCCCCCATGATGCTTTTGCCCCCCTGCATTTAAATCAACCCTCCAGACTACCTGTCCCCAGGAGGGGGATCCACTTCAGGCTTCCTGGTCTCCGTTCAAGTGCCTGGACCTAGCCTGGCATGGCTTATAGCAGCCCAGCCCATAGCAACAATTGCAGGGAAAAGCCCTGCTCAGCGCAAGGGGAATTTAGCTACTAAAATCCAAGTCTCTATGCAGCACATGCAAACTGCAATCTTTCTAAGGCTCATAACTTGGCCAAACTTGGGTGGAATTTGATGGAGATGATAAAAGGCAGGTCCCTAGCCCCCCCCCCCCTCCACATTTCAAGTTCAAAGCATGGGGGGCAGTAGAGCGCATGGTGGGTAGTAGAGCTTTTCCAGATAAAAGATGGGCAGACTAATATGGGCAAAACAATGTATTTTTCCCCTAACCTTGTTTTCAGAAATGGCTGAACCATTTTGGCAGAAGTTTTCCAAAACAGTTCATCCTGAGACAGAAACCTGGCATGAAAATTTTCATCCTGAACAGTTAGAGGGTGGCAAAATCATAAGCAACTGATAGAGTCTAATAGGGGGGGAAATATTGAGCAGCCTTAATAGGTGGCACTACCAGCCCTGCCTATAATGATTCAGGGAATTAGCACACAAAGAAAATATTCCATTTATCTCTCCCTGCATCATATTTTCTCAACTAGCACTCATCTTTTGCCATTGCACCTGGAAGAGATTTTATTCACTTACTTACAAAAAAATAACAGAATAATGGTCTAAAAATGAATTCTGTACAAACATTGTGAACTTCACTTTTAGCAATCTATGCAGTCAGCATACTGAGGGCTATAAATACTTCCGTTACTACAGTACAATGCAAAAAAAGCATTTAAAGGGTTTAACTAGACTGAGATCCAATTGTCTAGGTCAGAGCCTGTTATAATAGAAGACATCTATGTAAAAATCCATAAACACAAGCATAAATTAACCATGTTCCAGATTGTTGATGCATGCCGCATGTCGAATATGAAAAACAATATACACTTTAAATCATTTTTGTCTAAGACCTTCACATAAGAATGTGAACTGTACATTTAGTTAGTTGATTCCAAATTTGATAAGAATACTATTTAACCAAAATTCATCTTCAAAAAAGATATTTAGGGTTATCAAAGCCTAATTAAATTGCTTATTTCCCCCAAATCAGAGGTTATTTAAAGAGACATATTATACAACTAAAATGCTACAGAACTATATATGTTGTGCAAAAATTACTATGCTTGATAGTTATATTTTTGGGCCTGACCCAAAACCCCTTGAAGCCCATTAAGAACATATTACTATTTATGCTTTAAACTGAACAAATCCTGGCTAAAAACAAATAATCTCTGGCATGAATTCCAAAATATTAAGACATAAATGTACGGCTACTTTACATTGCACAGAAGAGAAGTGGTTTTGAAAAAGCTATCCTTTTCAGATGAAAAGCCAAGAGTTAGAGCTTCAAATCCAATGTGTATATTTACAAGTGTATACAACCAACCTATTGTGGCGGGATGAAAACTCAGAGAAAAAGGACTGCTTTAATAAAAACCAAGGAGGATTTTAAATCAAACAAACATTCTGTTTTTCTGAAGGGGAGTGTTCTTGTCAGGATGCTGAATCCTTGTTTCAGAAACATCTTCTCCCATTGCTGTGGAAAGCAAGAATCAAATGGTGACTTAAATTAATGCAGGAGCCCAGTCAGTAAAACCGTGCTAGTTAAACACTGACATCTACAGTCATGTCTTGGGAAAAAGAATCTCTCTGGAATGCAGACCAATGCACCCAGCTCTCCTTTGGACAGCAAGAATGTTACTGGCACTCAGAAGTTGACGTACCCAATTCAAATTTTGTAAACACCATGGAAGTTTCAGTGTGACATTTGGATTATGCAGTTATATTTGCTAGAACTATTATTCCGTATTAACTGCAGAAGGAGATCCATAATTCAAGATAATAGTACTGTTACCTCAGTTACATTTTGATTTATGTGATTTACGTTTGTTTCATTAGGAAATAAGTCACAAACACACAGAACTCCAAATGAGATAAGTGCATGGACTGATCTTTAAACACCAATGGAACTTCTGTTCCTACAGCTGAAATTTGCTCTCTGATAGAGCTATTCAAAGAAGATACCTTGCAGATCATGTTGCTCCCCATGGATAGCAGGGGTTTTTATTATACTGTTATTGGAGACCAATAATTGCATTGAGGAAAAAAGTTCAAACTTAATAACTCAGATGGTAATACAGCCACATCTTGCCAACAAGCTATGCTGAATGACAGCTACAATTTCATTCAATTTTATTGTAGCATTTAAAAAAAAAAAAAAAGATTTACAGTCTCAAAGTTAGATATGTGATCAATGCGGTGTGGTTTGGGGTTTTGCTCAGATTCCTTTTTACAGCCAAAACCGCTTCTCTCTCGGCTTCCAAAGAGCCATCTCATTCTACTGCCCTGAGTCAACTCATTCTCCATCTCATTATATAGTGTTCCCTAATAGTTGAGTTACCCCTAGGTAGGCAGCACATATGCGGTTTTGAATCAGATCTATTGTGTTCTTTACCAACAGCTCTGAAATTGACTGAGTTCCCCCATGTGTCAGTTTTGCCTGACTTTTCAGATGCCACCAATCTCTACTGGCTTCCAGGGCTACACCCACACCCAAGTCTACCCATTCTGTCCCTCTCTGGGCCTCCAGAGAGGTTTATCATTTTTTTATTGCTCTACAGCTATGTCTCTTCACCACTACCAGGTCCTCTGCCATTTCACCACCCTTCATTTTGCCATTTCAATGCACTACTTAAGATGATCCATGTACCATAGACATTCACCCTTGTTAACTTACAATTCTTGAAAGGGCACCAGAGCTCAGCCATGTCTTACATATCAGCAATTGCCTACTCACTTTTTTTTGGGGGGGGGGGGGGGAGGGAAGAGGGGGTTGTGTGTGTGTGTACATGTATACACACACACACACACACACTTCATCCACCCACTATAAGTGATTTATCTGGGGAATTCTCAGTCACACTTCTTCCCACAGCCAGCCTTAAAGGGACAGCATGATCAAGACCATTTAAAAATCTCAAGAGATTTGCTTCCCTAAAGAGATCTGGAACTCACATTGCTGCAGTCTCTTCAATGTTCCCCAGAGGGGATTCCTAGCATGTATAGCAGGAAAGAACCCAGTGAAGCTCTGGTCATGCTAGAGAGACAGACTCTCTATGACGGTGACGGTTATAGTCTTGGAAGGGAATTAAAATGGCCGCAGGCGTAAGTGGATTCATTTCATATCAGACAGCAAAACCATCATTCTGCTCTGCAGAACCTTGAAGCAATGTCAGAACTTCAAAGACAAGCATGAAGGCCACCTAAAGGAGAAAAATGGAGAAATAGGATGAAGACAGCTAGTCGTCGGAGGCCTGATGCTAGGATGTGCTTAGAGCTTTCGATTTCCATTGAAGTCAAGGGGCTCAGAAACTTTGTGAATGTTCACTTTATTAGAGGAAGACCACAGTATTAGAAATGCAGTTCTCAAACCCTAGTTTTAGCACTTTTTCTTGCTTGGTAATAGTATGGGAGGGGGGAGGGGGAGAAAGAGGGTTATTTTACCTTAATTCTCTCTGAATTGGTAGATTGGATTTCCTGGCTAATGCTGGCAAGAGTATTTTCTGACTGCTTCTCTTCTCATATACAATGCTAGCTGCTCTGTAATGGTGCTTGATTGCAGTTGTGTGATCATTGATTAGCTAGAAATCTTCCAGCAATTTGGACTTCTTACTAGATAAAGTAACCTCAAAGTCAGACACAATTAGGTTAGCTAGTATCAAAACTTTTTTTATTTCAGACTTCTCCTAGCTGCCTTAATCTTTCAACCTGTGGCAGTACTATAGGTTGTCTAGATACTCCTATTTTTATTAACTTGGGTTCTGTAAAGCATACTGGCTATTAAGCTCCATTTGCAAGCAAATGTAAGTGATTGGGAAGCACTTTTGATGCTGTTAACTGCTATGGCCTTACCAGATTCCATCTGAGATAACTGTATCCTGTCTTCCTATATTTCCTTTATAGTTTCAGTGAGATTCTGTTCTACTGTAGTCTGCTTAGGTTCTTATACTATAGTGATGGGCACAGTATATGACCTGGAAAGCCAAGCACATACTTAGATTCCCTGAGGGAATCAGGCTGAAGATTCAAATAACCCTGTCTGTAAAGTCCTAGTCACTGGGGAAATCCTGGAGCACAGGAGGAGGTTAAATTTAACATTTAAGATTATATAGTCTAGTTTCAAGCACATCAGCTGGCTGACTTTTCACTAGTAGTTAAGCACAGCTTCTTACAAAAAAAAAGTAACCAAACATTTCATGTTGTGTATTCAGTCAAATATTTTAAAATGCTATTGTTCTTCAGAATATTATGCTGGGTTCAGGTCTCTTTTTACAATATAAACGTTAAGCCAAAGCAGATCTTAGAGACAAGTCACAATGAGGGGGGTTGTTTTGATCAGATGCCTTGTATCTGGTCACAATGAAAGCTGTTTTTCAGAGCTTCTCTCACATAGTCCAGCAATAAGGCCTGTAGGAAATGAATGAAAGTGACATGTACACAGAAGAGGGGAGAGGAAGACCATGTTGATTGCAAGTCCCTGGATTTTTTTTACATAATCATTTACTTAACAAGAGAAATGAGACATTGAGTGCTAGTGGTTGGATACATGCACCATTTGTTCAAAGATTGTATCCTTACTGAATCCATTCCAATGGACTTGCAGACTTGCTTCACAATTTTATAATACTGCATAACTGGACTGCAGGGAAACAAATGAAATTAATTTTAAGAGATGCAATTACAAATCTTTAATCAAAATACTCTTTCACTTGTAGGAAAGAGAGACCTTTTAATACATCCCTTCCTGGTTCATTAGCAGGACTTCAGGTGTTGCATTGAACAGTTATTCCCATTAAAGGGAGTAAAAACTAATTCATAGATTCTAGGACTGGAAGGGACCTTGAGAGATCGAGTCCAGTCCCCTGCCCACATGGCAGGACCAAATACTGTCTAGACCATCCCTGATAGACATTTATCTAACCTACTCTTAAATATCTCCAGAGATGGAGATTCCACAACCTCCCTCGGCAATTTATTCCAGTGTTTAACCACCCTGACAGTTAGGAACTTTTTCCTAATGTCCAACCTAGACCTCCCTTGCTGCAGTTTAAACCCATTGTTTCTTGTTCTATCCTTAGAGGCTAAGGTGAACAAGTTTCCTCCCTCCTCCTTATGACACCCTTTTAAATACCTGAAAACTGCTATCATGTCCCCTCTCAGTCTTCTCTTTTCCAAACTAAACAAACCCAATTCTTTCAGCCTTCCTTCATAGGTCATGTTCTCAAGACCTTTAATCATTCTTGTTGCTCTTCTCTGGACCCTTTCCAATTTCTCCACATCTTTTTTAAAATGCGGTGCCCAGAACTGGACACAATACTCCAGCTGAGGCCTAACCAGAGCAGAGTAGAGCGGAAGAAGGACTTCTCATGTCTTGCTCACAACACACCTGTTAATACATCCCAGAATCATGTTTGCTTTTTTTGCAACTGCATCACACTGTTGACTCATTTAGCTTGTGGTCCACTATAACCCCTAGATCCCTTTCTGCCGTACTCCATCCTAGACAGTCTCTTCCCATTCTGTATGTGTGAAACTGATTTTTTCTTCTTAAGTGGAGCACTTTGCATTTGTCTTTGTTAAACTTCATCCTGTTTACCTCAAACCATTTCTCCAATTTGTCCAGATCATTTTGAATTATGACCCTGTCCTCCAAAGCAGTTGCAATCCCTCCCAGTTTGGTATCATCCGCAAACTTAATAAGCGTACTTTCTATGCCAATATCTAAGTCGTTGATGAAGATATTGAATAGAGCCGGTCCCAAAACAGACCCCTGCAGTACCCCACTCGTTATGCCTTTCCAGCAGGATTGGGAACCATTAATAACTCTGAGTACGGTTATCCAGCCAGTTATGCACCCACCTTATAGTAGCCCCATCTAAATTGTATTTGCCTAGTTTATCGATAAGAATATCATGCGAGACCGTATCAAATGCCTTACTAAAGTCTAGGTATACCACATCCACAGCTTCACCCTTATCCACAAGGCTCGTTATCCTATCAAAGAAAGCTATCAGATTGGTTTGACATGATTTGTTCTTCACAAATCCATGCTGGCTGTTCCTTATCACCTTACCACCTTCCAAGTGTTTGCAGATGATTTCCTTAATTACTTGCTCCATTATCTTCCCTGGCACAGAAGTTAAACTAACTGGTCTGTAGTTTCCTGGGTTGTTTTTATTTCCCTTTTTATAGATGGGCACTGTATTTGCCCTCTTCCAGTCTTCTGGAATCTAAAGGAGAGGGGTTCAAACTATTTGTCAAAAAGTAATTGATGGAAATTATTTTGTTGAAAAATAAACTTTTTTAGGAAGTTTTCATTAAAAAAAAAAAAAAAAAAACACACACACCCACAAACAAACCACTCTGCTGTTATGCCAAGAAACTAGAATCAAAATTTCTTGGTAACAGATTTCTGGTTTTGATTTTCAGAACCAAAACAAAAACGTGTATCCAAAACTTAAACTGTGTGAGTGTTTTGGTTTTTTGTTTGTTTTTTTGAGGAGGAAAAACCAAAATTGGAAAAATTGAAAATATTTTACAGGAAATTTCAACAAAAATTAAAGTTTTTCAAAATTTCCCCACAAACAATTGATCATTTTTTATCCAGCATGTCCTCCTAGGCTAAAACTAGGAATGGGTTTTATGTTACACTGGTAGCCAAAAGAGCTAGAGTTAGGAAAGAATTCTCTGACCTCCTAGTCATCTCCCTGCAAAACAGCATGGTTACCTGTTGGGCATTTACTAGGGTATCATCCCATTTTGTTTCAAATGTTCCAAGAAATGGAGTTTCCACCACTTCCTGTGGAGGTCTCTCTCCTGTGTCTGATGGAATTCTTAGTTCTATTCAGAAAAAGTTTTCCCTCAATATCACAGCTTTCCTGCTTGTTAGCCTCCTTTCACTACTAATCTTCCTTCCTTGGCTTCAAAAATCCCTTCTGTCACTAGTGTCTACACTCCAGCACGATCGTTGCAGCTGTGCCACTGTAGCACAGACATACCTGCAGATGCAGCTGACACTGACAGAAGGAGTATTTCCTGTCAGTATAGTAACACCACCTTCTCCAACATCATGAGCTATGCTGACAGAAACACTCTGTCCACATAGCTATGTCTACACCGGGGTTTTTCCAGCAAGCTGTGTCAGCTCAGGGGTATGGTTTTGCACACCCCTGACCCACATAGCTATGCAACAAAACGTTGCAGTGGAGATTTGGCTTTAGAACTTGCTTTTTAAAGAACAGATGCTAGTAGGTTCAGGAGACACGAAGGGACACGCTCTCGGAAAGAGGGGTACCTTTGGTCTGCTGGATCAAAACATGT
Source organism: Malaclemys terrapin pileata (assembly GCF_027887155.1). Lineage (NCBI taxonomy): Eukaryota > Metazoa > Chordata > Testudines > Emydidae > Malaclemys > Malaclemys terrapin. The sequence continues at coordinate 13,587,015 of NC_071513.1, read as the reverse complement.
CAAGGGGAGCTTGTGGCAGGAGTCAGACGGCTCCATGAGGAAGGGGAGAAAGCTGAGGTAGGGGAGGAAATTGTGCACAGTATCTCTTGTGATTTGTCAATGAGTAAAGGAGGGATTGATTTAGATATTCTTCTACAAAGCCATTGTTACTTGCTTCAACTGTCAGATGTCCATGAAGAGTTCAACTATAAACCACAGTGCCCAGGAGGGAGGGGCGTGTGCTTAATCTACTAGGGGAAACCGTTCAGCACTGGACTCAGGACCTAGGGCAGCTGGGCCACAGGGTCCCATTCCCTAGAGAGGTACCAGAGAGTCTGTACCCAGGAAGCATGCCTGAGAAGCCAGAGACAGTAGCTGAAGCCTGCCCAGACAGACCCAGGAGAGCTGATAAGCACATAGGTCCCAACATAGCTGCCTGGCAAACATCCAGGAGGGGGAGCTCAGCCAGGCCAGTGACAGAAGTAGCTAAAACTAAAACAGTAGCAATGTAAACACATCACTATAGTTTGCCAGTGGAGAGATAATCCATTTATTAAAACCTGATAGGATATTTCAACTCCCACTGTTCTCCTAATAGCATTTATTAAGTATGGAGTGCTACGGACATGAGAGAAAATCCAATTTGGCCTGCACAGTGTAGGTTACCTTCTTTTATTTGTAAACAGAATTTATATTTTCTCTGTTCTACTGAAACGCCAGCAGAAAAGACCAGAGAAATGAGGATATTAAAGGAATTCTAAAAAGGACTGTTTCCTTTAAATCCAGTAAGGAGAGCTGGTAAATGGACCAGCCCAATAAAATGTCAAAGTGCTAATTAAGCATGCCTAACAGGCAAAACGGTGCTAATTTAATCAAATAATAACTTGGCTGAATACATGATCTCCATCTTCAGCATTGTGATCTATGAAGATTACCTAGTGCTACACACATTTTGGAGGCACATTTAATCTCTAAAATCTTGCTTCCATATGTTCACATCCAGAGCCTACAAAATAATTGGTCTTTCTATAACAGCACCACAGAGAAAGCCTATTAGAGCCATTTTTAATGTATTCACGTTGCTCATTAATAACTTCTCAATATCAATTGTTTAGCCTAAATGCAGGCCATTTAAAGTAAATGGATGCCATGATAACCGCATACTCCATCTGCTACCTTTACACATATTTAGGAGACTACAGCATGCCAATTTCTCAACAGGCCTCATGTCTGTTTTATTATATGTAGTCAAAAGGCAGATTTTGAGGCCCCATTCTACATTCCTTGAATTACCATTGCTATCAGTGACAATTTGATCATGGAATACAGGATCCGGCCACCAACACCCGTTTCCTTCAAGAAAGAAACTGCTCTTCCGAGCTCCCTACCTAGGGCGACCAGATGTCCCGATTTTATAGGGACAATCCTGATATTTGAGGCTCTCTTATATAGAAGCATATTACTCCCCACCCACGTCCTGATTTTTCACACTTGCTGTCTGGTCACCTATCCCTACTGCCTTGGGTTCTGCCTTTCCCAATCTACTCCAACCTCACCAGATTCTCTGCTGTAGTTGATGTTTTCCAGGCTCGCCTCTCATTTCCTGATCAGCTGGATCAGGATTCACCACTATCTTTACCACTTTTTTCTTTATACTGGCAGGCACTTTATGGAAATCCTGTATTCAGCATACAACGCATGTATCCCCCATACTTAATCTTAAAAGTGTGTCGCATAACACTGTATTTTAGGTGATTAACAGCATACAGCAACACAACAGTTCGAAGTGATTACATCGTTGACTTTGCCTGATCTAGAATTTGTTCAGAAGACAAGGCTTCATAGCCCTATTCTTACAAAACATCTTAGTCACTAGATATTTCAAGTCCCATCTGAAGGATGCCACCTCCATCAGCACAGTGCTACGTAACACCAGGCTAGGACATTGGTTCACGAATGACTGCGAGGAAACACATATCTACAGAATTCTTGATACCTCCTGCTACACCACCACAGGCTTCTTTGAGGCCTCCCCTCCAGGTACTGACCCATTCTTAGCTTTCCAAAGGTAATCAGATCACAACACAGGGTGATTAGAGTTGCCAACTTTCTAATCGCACAACACCCTTGCCCCGCCCCCTAGGCCCCCTGTCCCACCCCAGCCCCCACTCACTCCATCCCCCCTCCCTCCATTGCTCACTACCCCACCCTCATTCACTTTCACCAGGAGGTCCAGGAGGGGGTGAAGGCTCCAGCTGGAGGTGGGGATGAAGTGTTTGGGTGTAGGAGAGGGCTCCGGGCTGGGGGGGTTCAGAGTGTGGGAGGGGGCTCCGGGCTGGGGCTGAGGGGTCCTGAGTGCAGGAGAGAGAGTTTCCAAACTGAGGCCTGGACGCAGGAGCAGCTGCCAGGAAGCAGTGACATGTCCCTCTGGCTCCTAGGTGGAAATGTAGCCGCATGGCTCCATGCACTACCTCACCTGCAGGTGCCAACCCCGCAGCTCCCATTGGCCACAGTTCCTGGCCAATGGGAGCTGGCGCTTAGGACAGTGGCAGTGTACAGAGCTCCCTGTGGCCGCCCCTATGCTTACAAGCTGGAGAGATAGGTCACTGCACAGAGCCAGGAAGGGAGCCTGCCAGCCTTGCACCAATCAGACTTTTAAATGCCCAATCAGTGGTGCTGACCAGAGCTGCCCAGATACCTTTTTTACAGATGTTTCCAGTCAAAAAACAGACACCTGGCAACCCTAAAGATGATGTGGCTACAGTCCTTAATAAAAAGAGTATCTAATATTCTCTGCCAACCTAGCAATCATGCCTTGTAGTCTACTAAAAATCTACTAAAAACCATGTGCCTTTCAGATGCTGAATCATAAGGAATATATTCCCTAGTTCATATATCAATTCATTTTATGATAGGTCTGTTGTCCACACTTCCCCATCTAACCACCTTCACTTCAACATTAAATTAAGTAAATTACCATGCTCGGAGGTGGGGACGGGAGAAATCATGAGATAAAAGCCACTGATGAATAAGAAATCCAGCTTCAGAGCTCATGAAACATTTATATCACAGATGACACATTCATTCCAACTGTCACTCCTGTCAAGCAAGTGAGCTGTCAAATTCCATACACTATCAAAATCCCAGAGAGGTTCCACCCCTCAGCACAGGTAAAGCAATACCTTAATAAACCACAAGTGTCAAGGTTCCCTGGCTACCACATTGCAAAGTTCAAACCTCACTTCTACAGCCAAACCAAGGCCTTTTATTCCTTTGTGTTTTTCATTAAACAGGTTACAACATAAGCAAATATTTTTATATGCAGAGCAGTCCCCATTCCCTTTATTGGGCACACAACACGTCCATTATCTTAGCATCACAGGACAAATGGATGATGGTTGTCCATGACTTATTTTTCAAAAGTACAGGCCTCAAAGAATTAGGGCTACTTCACCTGAAGGGAAATAATGCAATTATTATGAATTACCCTCCATAACATCATGCTGGTGAATTTGATTCCCCTCCCATTTTCCCCCCCATTGCCTCCTAAAATAGATCCAGAAGGGTTTGGAGTTTAGGCCTCAAGCAATTCTCTGCAAACTAAATTTACAGACACAAGGTTAGGCAAGCTGTCCATCTAACCCCTAGAACCTATTCCCTGCTGAAGCTGGTATGCGATCACGTAAACTGTGTTGACATGCATGGGCATTGAGCAGCTGGTATACAAGCAGTCTTGCAGGAGAACAGGAACTGAGGGCAAGATCTCAAGGGGCCATGTTTCCCTGCATAGCCAATGCTTACTGACCACTTCCAGCATCAAAACTGGGATAACTATGAGAGTAAAATATAGCTTCAAAGGGACACTTATGGTGAACTTTTATTCATGGATCAGGGTTAGTGTTCTGTGGAAGTGAAGATATTAAAGTGTTCCCATAAAACATGTAATAAAATCTCCACCCTCTTCTTGCAAAATGGGCAAAGGAATTATTCCTGAAGGACAGACAGATTTCTGCTAAAGAGATACAGCAAGCAAGGTGAGGAAGCCTTTCCTCTGGAGTTCTGCATAATGTGCAAAGTAATCTTGCACCTGGTTTGAGTCCAAGCTCACATATTACATATGGACCTAGAGGAAAAGGACAGAGGGTACAGAACACAGGCAGTAAGGAGGAGACAGAGTAAAGAGTAGGATATCATGAGAGACTGAAATGGGATGCAGACTTGGGATACTGGAGGAGAAACAGAAGGGTAAGATATTACCTGAAGACAGCAGAGTAGCAGGACCTATTGGGAGGTGATCAGGATTGGCACAGGATCACAGGACCTAGTATGGAGTCTTGCACACAACTGGTTGGTTCAGCCATAAATCAAATGCTGAGCTTCACCCAGCACTGGCCTTTCCATGCATTTTTGCAGCCTTGGGGCTAGTTTTCTATAAAAGTTTTGAAAGGACCCAAGGAATTCATGATTTTTAAAATATGGTGAAATATACCAAAATGCAAATAAATCCCAGGGTACCTGAGGCCATGAGTCTTTCCCCTTATCACATTCCCCTCAACCCCAAGCTCCTGCTATACCTGGACAAGAGTCCCTTTCAAAATGCCAGCAGTTATGGAGACCCTTCAACCCAGCTACCAGTGGCCTCCTTATCTCTACTTGACCAGACACTACACCCCCTTCTCTGACTTATTTATACTATCTTGCAAGCAGAACCTAGAGCCACTGCACCTCCACACATCACTACGCCACTGGCTAGGACGCTAGCCGATGAGCAGCTGATCTGAAGAGGAATTTTTTAAAAGAAAAAACACATTTTGAAGAGATAGGAGAAGACTTTCATATAAATGTAGAATCCAGGGGATTCAGCTTTAGGAGCTAACACACACTGTACATCTGTAATCTTGATCAAGCACACCAGTCAGCTTCATCAAATTCTCAAAGGATTTAATTGGTCTGCACAGCAAACTCACAAGATGACCTATAGGCAAAAGTTATAATTGCCCTGATTACATAGCTATACAAGAGGCTTTCAATGAAATAGCATGCAGCACTTTTCCTTTATAACAGACATTGAAGAACACTGTCGGCAATCCATTTTTAAAGCTCACTTTGAAAACTGTATCATCAGAAGTAAAGAATAATAAAGACAGGAGAGAGGAAAAAGTGATCAGTATCTTCAAATAAAAAAGCTGGGCATGTTTAGTCGCAAGAAAAGAAGACTGAAGGTGGACTTGATAACGGTCTTCAAATATGTAAGGGGCTGTTATAAAGAGGATGATCAATTGTTCCCCATGTCCACCAAAGCTAGGACAAGAAGTAATGAGCTTAATCTGCAGCCAGGGAGATTTAGGTTAGATATTAGGAAAAACTTTCTAACTAGAAGGGTAGTTAAGCTGTAGAATAGGCTTCCAAGGGAGGCTGTGGCATCCCCACCATTGGATTTTTTAAGAACTGATTAGATAAACACCTGTCAGGGATGGTCTAGGTTTACTTGATCGCGCCTCAGCATAGTGGGCTGATTTGGTGACCTCTCAAGGTCCCTTCCAGCCCTACATTTCTAGGATATACGTGGTCTGCTTTAATGTCTCTATTATGGGTTGTTTATGAAGCTTAGGTTTAAAAATAGTTTGTCATTAAAATTGTAAGACTAGCAATAAATGGTGTTATTTCTTGATGCCAAAATTTAGAAGTAATGAATTTTTATTTTTATGCTTTTGAGAGAAAGGGAGAGAGACCAGTTTCTTTCAGTCTAGGCACTTTACCAAGCAAGGTCTGCAATGAACACATTGCCTTCTGCCATAGTTGAATTTCCTTTAGTACCAGCAGTTTAAATGCCAGTTTAATGCAGGGGTTACAGTCTTGGCTTCACTTGCCTTTTATCCTGTCCCTCAATACTTAGAGAGCAACAAAGCCAACAACCAACGTGAAGCTGGATATTACATAAAGCGGCTTTCCACTAACTTGTCACACCACCTCTCTTGCACACAGTTGTGCCTACTTCTCACCTGGATGTGCTGAGGTGGCACAAGCACCAGTGAAGCTCCCTCCATTTGCCCCCAGAGGATGTAGAGCATACTCCTGCCTGGTTGATCCCCTGGTCCATGGGGAAATTTGGGAGCTGCTGTACCTTCTGCCTCAAGATCTATACTGCCCCTTAGTGTAAGACTGTGGCTAACAGCACAATTTAGCCTTAATTTTTTTTAAACCACACCCACACAGCACCATTAAGCAAAATCTTAAAGCTTTCCAAGCTGCAATATTTGCCCTTACCAAAACATTCAGCTATTTACTGGATTTTCTACACTTGAAGTGGGGGGAGACTAATAAATATTCTTTTCATACTACTTATTGACTCTATACCATTCTACATTTACCATTCATCTTGCTTTCAGCATTGTGTAGGTTCTTGTTTCTTTTGGACACTTAGGCTTTTTTTGCGGGGGGGGGGGGTCCTCTTTAGGTCGTTTTCTGAACATTCCATCTGCTCTACTAATCACTCTTCCTGGAGTCAAACATACCATTCTTTCACCTAAGTGAGCTGACTGAAAAAAGTTCAGTACACCACACAAATGCAACTTGAGATCTCTTGAAAGATTTAAAATATGTAGATAAAGCCAGCTACACCAGGCCGGAGGACAGAAAAAGATTGCATAATATAGAAATCATTACAGGCCCAGGTCAGTAGCCCACTTGGGCACATAGTCACATCCCATCACAGCCAGGAAGGATGCACCAGCAGTTAGAGCACTAGCCTAGGTTCTGGGCAAGTCCCTGCTGTGCCAGACTTGGTTGACAACCTTGGACGATCACTTAGTCTCTCTGCACTTTCCCCATCTTTAAAAACAGGGATAATGGCACTTACTGCTCTACCTCACAGGGGTGTTGAGACATTACCTTAAAAGATTGTGAGGTACCCGCACACCATGGCAATAGGGGCCATATAAGTACTTAAGATCGACCCGCCCAAATCAATAGTGTCACAAACTGGAATGCAGGTCATCATGCCTAGTAGTCTGAGCAGACGCCACTGTCAGGAAGCCAGTAATCAGATCCAGGAAGCCAGCAGGAACATAAGGGCAGGGCTGGAGACACAGCACCTCCAGGGGCAATCACAGCTACAGCCAGCAGAAGCATTAAACAGCCGGAGCTCAATTGTTGCTGCTGGGCATAAGAGCAGACTGTCTGACTTCCTCGGCCAATCAGGTGGAATGGGCAATCAGGCCCTCCTGCTGTGGCTCAGCTACGGTCATACGCTGCCCGGAGCCTGGGCAGGCCCAGCTGCAAGTTCTTCTTCCTGACCAATGGGACTTATTGTGCTTTGCTGAAGCTGGGCCTGGCAGGGCACAGTAAAATGTTCCTTAAATGCTGATGTGCCCTTACAACTCACAATTTTGTTGTATTATTTATTAAGTGCCAGTAGTATGCTTGGTGCTGGAAGAGGGAAGATCAAGTCCCTGTCCCAAGGATTCTAAGTTACTGGTTTAAAAAAAACCTGAAGAATACTAAAAATATTGGCCAGAGTCTCAGATGCTGCAAATCGGTTTAGACCTGGGCCAGCAGGTTTGTTGCTTCAAGGGCGGGGAGGAGAAAGAGTTAAAAGCAAGAGTGTGCAATGTCTACGTCCAACTCTTCAACATAAAGTTCAGACTAGCTTCAGGGGGAGGGGGAACAGATGTGAAAGCGACAAAGAGCAATAATAGGTTTTTAATAAAATTGTTGTTTTAAATCTTTGGCTTTTAACATCTACTTTGCAAGCCTCAGAAGTAACCCAAAGCCACTGTTGTGGCAGTTTCCTCATTTTTATATATTATAAAGAATCTCAGAAAGAGTGCTTCCACTATAAATACATGTAGTGAATGGCGTCTGGCTTGGAGGTCAATACTGTAGCTGTAAAATAATGCCTAAGGGAATGAAAAATGTCCTGAGGTTGTGATATAACACTGCCAGCCAAAGGCTGAGTGCATTATTTCATCATCAGAGTAACTTTTTTGTCCCAAGGACAATATTTTACCCAGCTATTCCTTTTGGGGGGGAAAACAGGCACACACAACAATTGGTATAAATCCTACTTGTTGAGGGGAACGCTATTCATTTCATTATTTGAAAGTATCGTGCTTCTGAGCACATGCAATTTGGCAAATGACTGCCCAATTTTCCAGGAAACAACAGGAAGCTATTTCAGTTCATGTCAGGATGTTTTTGCCAATCCAGTGGCCAGAGCAACAAACCAAATGCAAAAGGGAATTCTCTGTTAATTCTGGTACGTACATATGTAACACTGACCCCCAGAGCTCCTTCTGGGTGTGTTTAATCAATGCATTCTACTGGTGGGACTCACAACTGATTAAGTGTGTGACGCACGTAGTCCCTGTTGTAATAAATCTGTGTGCTGCAAACAGACAAATTATTATGTAACACACACAGGATGCCGGGACTAGAATCCTGGTCTTTCAGCTCTAAAAACACAGCTCGCTACCCCCTAAGCTGAGAGAGAACTCCATCAGCTAGCAACAGCAGTAGGTTGCATATCCTATCTATGGGCCAGCCACTAGCAGGCAATATCACTCGCAGACCCAAAGCTGGGGTGCTATGGGGCTAACAGAAATTCTCCCTGAGCACCAGCAGCAGGGGCCTGTGATTTTGGAGGAGAGTGATGCGAGTTCCAGCCCTACTGTCACCATAAAGTGGCATGTTGTACAGCTGTGACACCACATGTTCAAGGTGGCTCCCAGGTGGATCAGCATAGTCATGCTGACTGGAAGCTAAAGGAGACCAGCATGGGGCCTCAAGGCAGTGCACCAGTGGTGCTATGACTCCAGTTGGTCCCAGAGAACCATGAAGACTTTGGAGGATCCATGGAGGTTGGGGGCTGAATCCACTGTTCCTTCCATGGGAGGGGTAAATCCTCCCTCCCTACCTCTATAAGCTGTGAGACTCTCACGGAGTTTTCCTCTCTTAGGCTTCCTCACTTGGAGGGGGTTCCCTGGACTTAAGAATTTATCTGCTACATTTACAAACATCACTTCTTACGGTGCTAATAGTTTCCTGTGTTTCATTCCCCTTTGCCATTAGGGAAGCCTGTATTTGAAGCAAAGGGCGTGCACTGGTTTTGGAGCAGCATTCGAGCAATGGGTTTCTATGAACAAATGGCTTACATACTGGTTGACACAGTCACAAGATTAGCATGGCAGCAACACAGTGGATTCCTGCAGCGTGTAATTTTGCTGGCGTTGAGTGGGAACACTCAAGAATTTGTATTCATGGGGATTGATTGTAAGATAATTCAGGACACGTTCAGCCCTGGCACAAGCTAGTGAACTCTCCTTGGCTTGGTCCCTCAAGTCTGCAGCGACGAGTTTCAGGCAACGCAGTCTGTCGTGCAGTTAGTCTCTGGGAGCTAGTTATCAGCTCTATGTAATACAGTATACTATTGTAATATCAGCTGGCTCCTCTATTAGTGCTAGCAAAGTGAAACCTCTCCGCAGGCTTCAGAATGTGCTTTGTAGTCACCTTTATCTAAATAAGACTATTTCTGAGCCATCTTTACAACATGGTAACGGAGGCCTTGGAACAGAATCTCTGAGAGCAGAAACTTGCAAGTTTATAACCTCACGTAGAGTCTGATCCAGCTCCCATCGGGCCCAGTTGTGTGACCTTTATTCCCCTTGGTGAGTACTTACGCTTACTTGACATCAATGGGACTCTTTACATAAGGAAGTGCTCACCTATGAGTAAGAGTTGTACAATCGGGCCCACTGAAGTCAGAGTCTTTCCATTGACTTCAATGGGTGTTGGATAAAATCATTAGTCTGGAGTGACAACTCACGAGGGTATTGTATAGAGCAGACTGTATTGACCCCAGTAGAAGATGCAGTAGGTATCCTAAAGCCCCAGCTCCTGGCTTCATGAGAATTTCAGCTTTTCTTCTTAATGGAGATTTCTAGTCCACATGATTGTGGAAGAACAGTTGGAAAATCTGGCCCAATGTAACCTAAAGGCTCAGACAACAAGAGGCAAAGAAAAAGAGAATCCAAAATTTATTTTGTAAATATCAGGATTTTTAAGCAAAATTCATGATTTTGCAGGCATGTCATGAGTTTTGAATGCTCAGGGATTGTCAGTACTGATGCTGGAGGAGCCTGAACAGCAGCTGAAGTTGCTGAAAGAAACTAAGGAAGTCAGCTATATTAAAAACAGGGAAATATAATTAGTGCAAAAACTTCAGAGTTAGTATCTTCTATGCAATGAGTGCGATCAATAACATTTGTAACTGTGTGCTAAGATATAGGTAACTGGATCTTTGAGCTGGATATAGGCCAACTACTGCTAGGGTCAGGAAACAATTCTCTGTAACAAATGATACTGTCTGAGTGCATGACTGGCTAGTTGCCATCTAGGGCTAGGTGTAGGATGGACAATGTCATCTCTTTCTAATTAATCAGCGATCGGTCGTTTCCAAAAGCACTATACTAGACTACGGATGGTCTAATACAGTACGGTAAATCCTGCATTTCTCTATATGCTATACATGATCTTTCTATTTTCATTCAGTGTGTATACATGGGGATGGGGGAAACAAATGTGGTTCTAAATCTTTCCAAAAGGAAAGTAGAGTAATCCTGACAACTGCTATCAAGTGAATTCAACTTCAATCCTTGGTCGAACAGAAAAAATTCCATAAGCAACAAACATGGAGTATAATAGAATATTACTGTGACCAATAAACAATAAATGATGCCAGGCAAAACTGATTGCTTCGTTAGATCAAATGAGAAAAGTCATTGCGGAAGAGAATGCAGGAGGAGATGTAATATAGTTAGAATTTAGTAAAACATTTAATACAGTGCCTCACAAAAATCACTGAAATGTTTGATTCAAATTGGTTTAGACAGGAACATTGTCACATGGCTTGAAAATTAATTGAAGGTCCCAAATAAAGGGGGATCATAGAATGTCAGGGACCTCAGGAGGTCATCTAGTTCAACCCCCTGCTCAAAGCAGGACCAATCCCCAGACAGATTTTTGCCCCAGATCCTTAAATGGCCCTCTTAAGGATTGAGTTTATAAACCTGGGTTTAACAGACTAATGCTCAAACCACTGAGCTATCCCTCCTCCCCACCTACCTAATGGTGGACTGCAGTATTTTGAATGAGGAAGGAGGTTATAAGTGAGGCTACAGAGATCAGCATTAGGCCTAGTTTTATGTTATATTTTCATCTGGCAGCTGGAAGAGGAAACAAGTAGCATGTTGCTTAAATCTGCACATAGTAAATTGGGAACTATAAACAGACATAACTACATTGAACTAAGAAGGGTCCAATGGGTGGAAATATGGGCAGGAAATAAAGGGACTTTCACTTGCAAGGCCATACATCTGGGAAAAATAATCTGAGCCTCAAACATTCGGGGCAGGGAAGGCAATACCTGGGGAAGAGTAACCCCAAAAGATACCCAGGGTAACAGTTGTCAAAATAATAGCAGAGCCACCATTAAAGGTTTCTGTTTTTCAAGAAGTGCCACTTTTCTTGGAGCAAAGATCACAGGAATATTACATTTCATAAACACATTTATAAAATCTCATTTGGTAGATGCAGGCATTAAGGCACTAGAAATGTCTCAGTAAAGAAGTGAAAGTAGGAAAAATGTCCATGCATTTGTTGAAGCTTTACTTTGTTAATTAGCATAATGATTTTCTGTAGGTGGCTGGGGCGATGTAGCGCAGTAAGATGCTGACGAACAAGAGAGCTGGCAAGACACTGAGATGGTGTAATTCACAGGATCGAGGTCTGGGTTCCAAGGCCTGGGACTTGAGTTTTATGCTCTTTGAATGCTCTCCAGCCTAAGTACTCAACTCCTCCCATCCCACTTGTACACAAGTTCTCCATTATACTTTCCATAGTCTAGGTGCTGCGCCTGTCACATAGCCTGTAACATCCCTAGGGCTAGTTTGCCCTGTGTCATTTCCAGCAGAAATATACAAGTGGGTTTTTCTCCAGTATCAGTGTCTCCCTGTTTTCTTTATCTAGCAAATTTTTACAAAATAGGGAATCAATCTCCATTTCCAACCTCATACCAGTATTTTCTTACTCTTCCCAAACATATTCCATTGTGTATTGTTAATCCCCCACCCCCGTTGTGTTAAGCCAAACTGCAAGTCACAGACCTGGTCTATGCTGAAAAGTTATATCAGCCTAGCTATCTTGGTCAGAAGTGTGAAAAAGCCACACCTCTGACCCTTTAGCTATGCCAAAACAAAAAGACCCAGCACAGATGCAGCTATGCCAACGGAAGAGGGCTTCCATTGACATAGCTAATTTCATTTGGGGATCCTGTGTTCCTACACCAACAGAAAAACTCCTTTTCTCAGTGTAGCTGTGTCTCCAGTAAAGTCATGCCCGCATAGCTATGCCAGTAACAGTCTCTGTTGTGTAGACATACCACCAGAAATTAAAGGCCTGGTTTCCAGTTCCCTTCTCTAACCATAAGAAAACATTCCCTCATCACTACATAAAGTTACAAGCTTTATTTGTGTCCAATAGCTCTGACAATGTCCAACACGCTTACAAATACAAAAGAAAGCACAGACCCCGCCCCGCCCCAAATTGTTTACACATTAGAAAGACTAAAACAGACAAAATAGAGAGGAAAAGAACGCAACATTCTAGTAGAGTGGCCAAATGGCCACATCCTGAGAATACAATTTTTTTTATGACTACATTACTAATACATAGACCATCCCTAAATACCTGAAAACTTCACCATGGTCAGTCCAGTAGTTTCTTGTCAGGCTTATGGTAGTAAGAGGAAGGGATCTGCATGTGGCAAGGGTAGCAGTAGGGCTGGTTGAATGTTTTCTGACTGAACAGTTATCAGAAAACACAGATTCAACTAAGTCAAAATGTTTCACGGGAACATACTGATTTCATCTACATTTTTGCAGGAAGTAATCTAAACTTTTCATTTTTACTTTTGTTACAATATAATATAAAGTCTAAATGTTTCTATGCAGTATTCTATACTTTTGAATATTTTGTATCACAAAAAATTTCCTAGATTTCAACTTTTCATCCCGCTTCAGGGCAAAATCAAATTTTGAAATCTCGACATGGATGGAAATTTTATTTTTCAAACAACTCTAGGTAGCAGTCTTGGAGATTAGCTCAATATATCAGATGTGCCAATACAAGCAATGGTGAGGAGATGCTTCTGCAAGAAACAGACAATGAAGATGATGGGGCCGAATGGAGGGATGAGCAGGGCAATGTGAAAAGAGATGAGGGCAGATAATGTTGATGTTTGTGCTAATTTACTGTCTGTCTCATGCCTCTCCATTACCCCAGCTATCTGGTACCATAGACACAAGAGTCACTGCAATAACGCATAGGCTCAGGGAGGGATAGCTCAGTGGTTTGAGCATTGGCCTGCTAAACCCAGGGTTGTGAGTTCAATCCTTGAGGGGGCCACTTGGGGATCTGGGGCAAAATCAGTACTTGGTCCTGCTACTGAAGGCAGGGGGCTGGACTTGATGACCTTTCAAGGTCCCTTTGAGCTCTAGGAGATGGGATATCTCTATTAATTCTTATAATGAAAGAGGGAGACTCTCACCCTCAGAGGCCCCACTCAGACTGGATCTGCAGCTTTTTCTGTTCTCATTGGAGTGCCAGCCATCCACTGACCAGCATAATCTGAGTGCTGGTTGACAGCCTAAGAGAAAAAGCAGGCCTTCTACCCCATAATATGTAAAGCCATAACCAGCTCTGGGTGTGCACTGGAACATCCTGGAGGGTCTTGTACGGCAATATGTGGCCTTTACATTTCACTCCCTATTCCCATTCTGCTAAAAAAAAAAACTTTGGGGGAAATTGGGGATAGAGCTGGAAAGAAAAACAAAATCCAGCTGTTCTACAGGCCACATGGCAGTATCTATTAGTGACCAACTACAGCCCCAGTCTGCAGCCCCACACGTACTTTAAGTACATTGAAGCCAATAGGACTAGTCAGGTACACAAAATTAAACACATGCTTAATTGTTTGCAGGATTGGGGCCTGTGTTACTGTAAACTCCTACATACAGTATCACCAGCATAAGGGATAAAAATCTGAACATGGGATAAACAACTTCCCCTCAGAATCACATCCTATGTTCAGACATCTTCTTTGCTGAAATGTCTATCTCCTGACAGAAACTAAATTAAATTTCTCCTCTGCTGAGAGCCTGCTGCGTACATGTAAATTTCAATGAAAGCACTTTCATAAAGAGCACAAAAACATTTCTGAGCAGCATCAGCCATTGTGCCACCATGATTGTTATGACAAGCTTCTGATCTTAGCAGCCTCTTCCAAAGCATCATGCAAACTATACTGGTTTTTCATAGGATTAGGTACAAGCCTTAAATCAGATTTTTTTTATTTATTTGTTTATTAACGTATAGTAAAACTTGCAAGAAACGTTTTGAAGGTCGATGTGATTAATTACCTCTCCAAGTAAACACACATTTTTTCCACTTTTGTGTCCTGAATCTCCTACAGATTGCCTATAAAAAGCCTGGACAGACAGACTAATTCTCAACCTGTCATTCTTTGAATATACTAGTTTTCTCAGCTGTGATAAATAGCTGCTTGTTGATGCACTGAATCTGCAGGAGTACAAAAACAAAACAAAAAAAAAAATCACACAAACCTCTTCCTATATTGTCAGAAAAGAGAAAATGCAAAAGCCTTCATTTTAGCCACAGTGCAATGACTGTCAAATCTGCATAAATAAATCATAAATGATTAAATTATTGATGTGTATCATTTAGGAATCTTTTTGTTTAACCATAGATGTCTTCCTCTTTTAATTATTTTATGCTTTGGGGGAAGAAATATATAGCTTTATTTGTCTAGCACAGTTTTGCAGCCATTCAGTTATCTACAGAGATCTAAAAGTTGTTGACCCTGCCAGCAAATAGCAATTATGGGTTCACTGAGAACCTGCTGTCTTGAAGCTTTGCTATAAGGTAGCCTTCAGCTTATGAACATGATACCCGCTTTTGAAATACACGAATCTCTGTGCATCTAAAATAGACAGAAGTATTAAATATAGAAAACAGCTTGAGAAGTTCCATTATAAAGGCCAGTTAACATTCATATATTTAGCTGATGTTTACTTTGTTCATTACTTTCTCTTATTAAATAATCGTGGTAATGATAGTTCTTCTAAAGCAATATGCATTCAAAATATTCAGAAAGAATGGTTTTGTTGTATGTAATAGCTTGCTTCTCCTTAAATATCACTTTATGAGACGTGTGTACAATAAATCTCCCTGTCTGATAGTCACAAAAGCATGAATATCCTATCTCAAAATATTATGGCCTAAGATCTTATCAGAGGACTGTGGCTCTATTAATTGTAGCCCTTCACCCTGTTAAATGCAATTTAACACAAAACTGCCACACTACAATTTGTAGGAGATGAGGGAATGAATTCTAAATGGAGGGAAATAAACTTGTTATATACTACTGGCCCCAGTTTGCTTCTTAATGACTGTCTATTGCTGGCTTAGCACAAATGAAGGAGAAAGTCCAGCCCCCGCATCCCAGGGAGGTAGCAACAGCTTTGTCCCATCTCCAATGACCTTGACAATTGTACACCACCAATTTTAAATCAAAACTGATGGATTAATCAAGGCTGATTTGAACCTGGTGCACTCTGTCAGGGTCTTTGATCTTCACGCTGCAGTAATTTTCCATTTTAACTGATTCTGTCAGGGGTAAGGCTGTTAAGACAGCAAAGTGCTCTCTACCTCCTTTCTGCTACAGAAAAGCAATTTTCACTAACACTAGCAAGGAATTACATTACAATGGTGAAAAGAAAGACATGACCTAATTTTTGTCAGATACTGCTGGCCAGCAGTGTGTGTGCTGGGGTTTCAGAGGCTGTCCTCAAATGTGAAAGGTCAACAAAACAGGGAGGCATGAGCAAGCGGGACCCAGGCATTCCTAAAGCTCCCCAACTCCCTCTTCCTAACCCCATTTTAGTTTTAGGGCTCCCTGACTTTCAATGGAAAATGAACCACCAGTCTCCCCCCATCTCTAATGAAGCAGCTGTTGTGAGCTTCTGCAGCACAACAGTCACCGTACATGTCACAGAAGGTAAATGTCCTAGAGGTTTATAAACCCCACAGGTTATATAAACCCAAAGATACAGTGTTAGGCAGCTTCCCCCCACCCGCCGGCCCCAATCCATGAACATTTGCCATATAAGATCATTCACATTAATCATAATTACAAGACTGTCCTGGGCACGTTTTCATGCAAAACCTACTGGATTACCAGTGAAGTGGAACAGCAGTACAGTCTGTGCTGCCAGCTGGCAACCCTGAGTTCCAGGAAGGCTGGAGCTGGCAGGCTGGCCCGTGGTCCTAGGGAGGCTCTGTTCATTATGCACCTTATCTGCTCTAGAGGAGGGAGAGACAGCGGACAGCACCATTTGTACACTCAACTCTGCCTGAGTGATCCAGAGAGCCATGTGCCATTAACTCTGGCAAGAGCTGCTCAGTTTCCCCTCTAGTTTGGGCAACAAGGAAGAAAGAGAGATTCTTCCAAATTCCAAGAGAAATCAGGAAGGATGTGATTTTTAACATAGGAAGATGAGCCTATAAATCATTGGCATCATGCTCAGCTCTGAGGACAATAGCATCATATGCAGGTTTGCCAGCCTGTCCTGCCTCTGCTTCCCTATTCACGGGACAAACTGCCCAGTTGCTGCCCAGTGGGTTGCTGGTAGTTTTAACCACATGTTAATTTCTCCCTTTGGGATTAGCTCTGGGGAAAGCCTTTCTCCTGATTACAACCCATCTACCCTTTAACAGATCACTATCAGTTCTCTCTGAAAATCTCTCTGAAGGGAGATTGTTACATCCCTGCTGTTAACACCACATATGAATTGGTGCAATGACACTGTCTGGGCCCCAGGAAACATGCCATTAACCCCCACTCATCTTTCCCCTCCACTTACACAGTCAGTGAATTAGAGCCAGGGAGGGTCATGTGATTCAGCAGTACTGATTGGCTGCTAAATTAGACAACCTATTGACCTGCCTGTACAAGCCATCTAATTTAAGCCACTATCTGCATGGCTGCACATTCAGTGCTATCATCCCTGATGCTGGCTGAAATACACCACTGGCATAGGCAGATTGTTTGAAAAGTGTGAATTGGGAGTGCTTTGTTCCAGCTGGGCCTTGAGTGGGCCTGACTGGTATATAAGGGCAGTCAGCAGCGAACCAGCTGAGCGGCGAACAGCAGAGGCTAACAGCGGGAGTTCGCCTACGGAGAGCGCACTGAGGCTTTCATCTGCAGGTTTCTCTGAGTAGTTCCTGCAACAGTTGAGGAAGCTCCTAAGAGGACGGTGATATGGAAGGTGAGCGATCAGCTGTTGTAACCTGCACAGGTTGTGCCATGTTTGTCTTTCTTCCGCAGGACAGAAGCGACTTTGTCTGCACAAAGTGCAAGCTGGTCTCCATATTGGAGGAGAAGGTTCGAGGGCTGGAGAAACAAGTATCAACTCTGCGTTGCATAAGGGAAAATGAAGATTTCCTGGACAGACGTCAGGAGATGCTTCTACGGCCACAATGTTCTGAAGATTCAGAGCAGGCACAGCAGGGACAGAAGGATTGTGAGGAGGTTTGGCAGCATGTGACCTCCAGAAGAAGAAAGAGGAGCGTCCATGCACCAGCAATGGAGATACAGGTGAGGAATCGTTTCCATGTTCTCTCTACAGGTGCTAATGCGGAGAGTGGACTAGATGGCCCATCTGAGGGAAGGGAGCAGAAGGAGACTCCACCGATTGGAAGGCAAAAGATGCACTGTCCTAGGGATGGGGGTTCCACGACCACCACTCCCAAGAGGAGGAGGAGGGTGGTGGTGGTCGGGGACTCCCTCCTCAGGGGGACTGAGTCATCTATCTGCCGCCCTGACCGGGAAAACCGAGAGGTCTGCTGCTTGCCTGGAGCTAGGATACACGATGTGACGGAGAGACTGCTGAGACTCATCAAGCCCTCGGATCGCTACCCCTTCCTGCTTCTCCACGTGGGCACCAATGATACTGCCAAGAATGACCTTGAGCGGATCACTGCAGACTACGTGGCTCTGGGAAGAAGGATAAAGGAGTTTGAGGCGCAAGTGGTGTTCTCGTCCATCCTCCCTGTGCAAGGAAAAGGCCGGGGTAGAGACCGTCGAATCGTGGAAGTCAACGAATGGCTACGCAGGTGGTGTCGGAGAGAAGGCTTTGGATTCTTCGACCATGGGATGGTGTTCCAAGAAGAAGGAGTGCTAGGCAGAGACGGGCTCCACCTAACGAAGAGAGGGAAGAGCATCTTCGCCAGCAGGCTGGCTAACCTAGTGAGGAGGGCTTTAAACTAGGTTCACCGGGGGAAGGAGACCAAAGCCCTGAGGTAAGTGGGGAAATGGGATCCTGGGAGGAAGCACAAGCAGGAGAGCGCAACAGGGGAGGACTCCTGTCTCATGCTGAGAAAGAGGGACGATCATTGAGTTATCTTAAGTGCCTATACACAAATGCAAGAAGCCTGGGAAACAAGCAGGGAGAACTGGAAGTCCTGGCACAGTCAGGGAACTATGATGTGATTGGAATAACAGAGACTTGGTGGGATAACTCACATGACTGGAGTACTGTCATGGATGGATATAAACTGTTCAGGAAGGACAGGCAGGGCAGAAAAGGTGGGGGAGTTGCGTTGTATGTAAGAGAGGAGTATGACTGCTCAGAGCTCCGGTATGATACTGCAGAAAAACCTGAGAGTCTCTGGATAAAGTTGAGAAGTGTGAGCAACAAGGGTGATGTCGTGGTTGGAGTCTGCTATAGACCACCAGACCAGGGGGATGAGGTGGACGAGGCTTTCTTCTGGCAACTAGCAGAAGTTGCTAGATCACAGGCCCTGGTTCTCATGGGAGACTTTAATCACCCTGATATCTGCTGGGAGAGCAATACAGCGGTGCACAGGCAATCCAGGAAATTTTTGGAAAGTGTAGGGGACAATTTCCTGGTGCAAGTGCTGGAGGAACCAACTAGGGGCAAAGCTTTTCTTGACCTGCTGCTCACAAACAGGGAAGAACTAGTAGGGGAAGCAAAAGTGGATGGGAACCTGGGAGGCAGTGACCATGAGATGGTCGAGTTCAGGATCCTGACACAAGGAAGAAAGGAGAGCAGCAGAATACGGACCCTGGACTTCAGAAAAGCAGACTTTGACTCCCTCAGGGAACAGATGGGCAGGATCCCCTGGGAGAATAACATGAAGGGCAAAGGGGTCCAGGAGAGCTGGCTGTATTTTAAAGAATCCTTATTGAGGTTGCAGGAACAAACCATCCCGATGTGTAGAAAGAATAGTAAATATGGCAGGCGACCAGCTTGGCTAAACAGTGAAATCCTTGCTGATCTTAAACGCAAAAAAGAGGCTTATAAGGAGTGGAAGATTGGACAAATGACCAGGGAGGAGTATAAAAATATTGCTCAGGCGTGCAGGAGTGAAATCAGGAAGGCCAAATCACACTTGGAGTTGCAGTTAGCAAGAGATGTTAAGAGTAACAAGAAGGGTTTCTTCAGGTATGTTAGCAACAAGAAGAAAATCAAGGAAAGTGTGGGCCCCTTACTGAATGAGGGAGGCAACCTAGTGACCGAGGATGTGGAAAAAGCTAATGTACTCAATGATTTTTTTGCCTCTGTCTTCACGCACAAGGTCAGCTCCCAGATTGCTGCACTGGGCAGTACAGCATGGGGAGAAGGTGACCAACCCTCTGTGGAGAAAGAAGTGGTTCGGGACTATTTAGAAAAACTGGACGTGCACAAGTCCATGGGGCCGGATGCGCTGCATCCGAGGGTGCTAAAGGAGTTGGCGGGTGAGATTGCAGAGCCATTAGCCATTATTTTTGAAAACTCATGGCGATCGGGGGAGGTCCCAGATGACTGGATAAAGGCTAATGTAGTGCCCATCTTTAAAAAAGGGAAGAAGGAGGATCCGGGGAACTACAGGCCAGTCAGCCTCACCTCAGTCCCTGGAAAAATCATGGAGCAGGTCCTCAAGGAATCAATTATGAAACATTTAGAGGACAGGAAAGTGATCAGGAACAGTCAGCATGGATTCACGAAGGGGAAGTCGTGCCTGACTAACCTAATTGCCTTCTATGATGAGATAACTGGCTCTGTGGATGAGGGGAAAGCAGTGGATGTCTTATTTCTTGACTTTAGCAAAGCTTTTGATACTGTTTCCCACAGTATTCTTGCCACCAAGTTAAAGAAGTATGGGCTGGATGAATGGACTGTAAGGTGGATAGAAAGCTGGCTAGATCGTCGGGCTCAACGGGTAGTGATCAATGGCTCCATGTCTAGTTGGCAGCTGGTTTCAAGTGGAGTGCCCCAAGGGTCGGTCCTGGGGCCGGTTTTGTTTAATATCTTTATTAATGATCTGGAGGATGGTGTGGACTGCACTCTCAGCAAGTTTGCAGATGACACTAAACTAGGAGGCGTGGTAGATACACTAGAGGGTAGGGATCGGATACAGAGGGACCTAGACAAATTAGAGGATTGGGCAGAAAAAAACCTGATGAGGTTCAACAAGGACAAGTGCAGAGTCCTGCACTTAGGACGGAAGAATCCCATGCACTGCTACAGACTAGGGACCGAATGGCTAGGTAGCAGTTCTGCTGAAAAGGACCTAGGGGTCACAGTGGACGAGAAGCTGGATATGAGTCAACAGTGTGCTCTTGTTGCCAAGAAGGCTAACTGCATTTTGGGCTGTATAAGTAGGGGCATTGCCAGCAGATCGAGGAACGTGATCGTTCCCCTTTATTCGACATTGGTGAGGCCTCATCTGGAATACTGTGTCCAGTTTTGGTCCCCACACTACAAGAAGGATGTGGAAAAATTGGAAAGAGTCCAGCGGAGGGCAACAAAAATTATTAGGGGTCTGGAGCACATGACTTATGAGGAGAGGCTGAGAGAACTGGGATTGTTTAGTCTCCAGAAGAGAAGAATGAGGGGGGATTTGATAGCAGCCTTCAACTACCTGAAGGGGGGTTCCAAAGAGGATGGAGCTCGGCTGTTCTCAGTGGTGGCAGATGACAGAACAAGGAGCAATGGTCTCAAGTTGCAGTGGGGGAGGTCCAGGTTGGATATCAGGAAAAACTATTTCACTAGGAGGGTGGTGAAACACTGGAATGCGTTACCTAGGGAGGTGGTGGAGTCTCCTTCCTTGGAGGTTTTTAAGGCCCGGCTTGACAAAGCCCTGGCTGGGATGATTTAGCTGGGAATTGGTCCTGCTTTGAGCAGGGGGTTGGACTAGATGACCTCTTGAGGTCCCTTCCAACTCTGATATTCTATGATTCTATGATTCTATGAGATGCAAATCCATTGATTTCAGCAGAGTAGCCTCATTTATATCAGTGGTGGATTTAGTCAGTTTCTCTACCCTGAGTGCTCAAACGTTCTGCAGAACTATGCACAGATGCCCATTATCACGCATCTACTCTGCACTAAGGGATCTGCAAAATCCTACAGGATTTGTTAGCAAGATTTCAACATGTTTGCACACAGGAGTCCATGAAGAAGTGGATAATGATCTCTTATGTCCAGGTTACTAAAACCTTTGCTAAATGGAATGGTAAAGGCTCCTCCTGCAAAGTTTGAAGACATCTACAGAGGACTGACACAAAACTCAACAAGGACTTCTTTGAAGTCATTATGGCCTATTAACTGTTTACAGAATGCAGAACTTGGGAAATATAACTGTTTGAACTCCATCGGCTTTAGAAGTTACATAGCCCAAGTCCCATGTGTCAAAGTGAGACTATACCAGTTACTAGAGAAAGTTAGTAAATGCTAAATTTAGGAACTGCAATATTCATATCGATAACAGAATGCATTGTGATACCCCATTCAAAGCTGTTACTGAGGGTCAGTATGAAGCCTCTGTTATATTGAATGTAATAAGTCCATGATGTGGAGTCAGAAGTGCCTATCAGAGGAACTCTCAGAAGAAAAAAGGTCTACCACTATCTGAATTTGATCAGTGGAACTACAGTGCCCAACTACAATGGATGGCCCCTCCCTTAGAAAGGAAGTCAGGGTCAGATCAGAAAATAGACTAATGGTGATATCCAATGCTTCACCCACACATGATATGGAAATGATATTCCATTCACAGAAGATTGTGTTGATTTTCTTAATATGACCATTCTTCTCCTTTCCTCTGTTCTTTTATCAGAAATTAACTAGTTAATTGTTGGATGTAATTTCTTAATGTTGACATCTGAGTTATCATAATTAGGCTTCAGAGTTAACTCCCCCATGAGATAAATGGGAGCAGTTCACACCTTTCTCAGATTTATTATTTCGGTTGGCTGTAGAATGAGGAATTGGTTACATTCAGTTCACATTTTGAATGTTATCTTCACAACCACAAGAGTTACACACATTTTATTTTAAGTCAGAGCTTGGAGCACAGGATAATGGCCCCCAGAAGAGATACCAGCTCACCAAGCTATAGCTGCCTGGCCCAATTTGACCCCGAATATTGAAAGCACGCAACTGAGCTAAGGCTGCGGGGTCCCAGCTCTCTAAATCTGGACAAATTACTTAGCCATGACGTGCCTCCATCTCCCCCTAGAGATAATATACACTTACCCTCAGAGGGGTGCTTTGAAGACAATTTCACTAGCATTTACAAAGCACTTCCTGTCCAGCAGGGAAAAGTGGTATGGAAATGCGAAGTGTCACTATTGCAGGGCCTCTCTTCTGAAAGAGCTCTTTTCCTAAGCTTCTTCCAGCCAAGCACACTCCCACCTCGAAGCTGCAAAATCTTCTTAGAACACTCTTAATCATGAAGCAAACATGTTCTTGTTGTTTGTCAAATATAGGCTTTTAATTACAGTGGAATGAGGCAGATAGAGTGGTGACACACATTAATATTGTCATTATCAGGAGATAACCACACCATTAATACATCCCCATGGAAACAACAGCCTGTGCTCATGTGAATAGATGGGCAATCATGAATTAGATGGAGTCATTTTACATTTTATTTGGGCAAGAAGGATAAAATCAAGACGGAGTGTGAAGTACAGGGCAGTTACTCAGGAAAAAGGGCAGTTTGTACTTTAACTTTACAGTTTGGAGTTGTATTGTCCTGGTCTAGTCTGTACTGTGGATCTCCATAACAGACACTCTCTAACGGTAGCCCCTGGACCACTGGCAGTCTGCATTCTGGCCATTCACATTGAACTGGCTCCTCCTCCTTGCCTCTTCACACAGCACACAGTCAACCTGTGGAACTCCTTGCCTGAGGAGGTTGTGAAGGCTAAGACTATAACAGGGTTTAAACGAGAACTAGGTAAATTTATGGAGGTTAAGTCCATTAATGGCTATTAGTCAGGATGGGTAAGGAATGGTGTCCCTAGCCTCTGTTTGTCAGAGGGTGGAGATGGATGGCAGGAGAGAGATCGCTTGATCATTACCTGTTAGGTTCACTCCCTCTGGGGCACCTAGCATTGGCCACTGTCGCCAGACAGGATACTGTGCTGGATGGACCTTTGGTCTGACCCACTATGGCCATTCTTATGTTATGTTCCATTGCTAAATCTCAATACATGAAGGTAAAAATACACATGTTCCCCAAATCACTTTTTGGTTAAGCAGTTGGTGTTGGTGCCAAGGGATGTTATGGGGGTTGTGAAAGAGAAGAAAGGTGATCTGCAGCATTAGAAACCCGGATGTCAACAAAGCACTTTCTTTTAAGATGTGGGTCCCCAATATAAAAACGTTTGAGAACTCCTGGCTCTGAGATTAGCCTCCAGTGTGAAATTAATCCAGAATACGAAATCTCCAGTGCAGACTGGCAAGCAGGTAGTTGCTTATCGCTTTACCATAAGCTTAGGCAGATGAAAGACTTGATTTTATGCTATATGCAGTGTTGTTGTAGTCATGTTGGTACAAGGATATTAGAGAGAGTGGGTGAGGTAATATCTTTTATTGGACCAACTTCTGTTGATGAGAAAAACATGCTTTTAAGCTTATACAGAGCTCTTCTTCAGGTCTGTACATTTCCCAGACCTGAAGAAGAGCTCTCTGTGTAAGCCCAAAAGTGTGTCTCTCTCACTATAGTTGGTCCTATAAAAGATATTACCTCACCCACGTTGTCTCTTTGATTTAACTTTCTCAGAGCCTGCAATGGCTTCCCTTGTTTCCATAGGGCAGGTTTCTCTTTTCCCTAAGGGGGGATATGATATGATAGAGGTCTATAAAATCATGACTGGTGTGGAGAAAGTAAATAAGGAAGTGTTATTTACTCCTCCTCATAACACAAGAACTAGGGGTCACCAAATGAAATTAATAGGTAGGAGGTTTAAAACAAACAAAAGGAAGTATTTCTTCACACAATGCACAAAACTCCTTGCCAGAGGATATTTTGAAGGCCAAGACTATAATAGGGTTCAAAAAAGAACTAGCTAAATTAGATGGCTATTAGCCAAGATGGGCAAGGATGGTATTCCTAGTCTCTGCTTGCCAGAAGCTGGAAATGGGAAACGGGATGGATCACTTGATGATTACCTGTTCTGTTCATTCCCTCTGGCACTGGCCTCCCTAGCATTGGCCACTGTCAGAAGACAGGATACTGGGCTAGATGGACCTTTGGTATGACCCAATATGGTTGTTCTTATGTTCCTATCACCACAAGCCAACATATAACCCACCTCCCCCATTATTTTCATTTACATGGGCTTGGAAGGAATCCCATCATCTCACCTTTATTTCTGTACTTCACTGCCATGCTAAACAGCCTGCATCATACTGAGTTGGGTGTAAACCATTTCCTTCTATTGTATGGAGTGTCAAAGTTGCTCAAGTGTGTGCCTTCAGGACAGCTTCCATAGTTGAAGCGTAGGGTAAACCTACACCGCAGACACAGGGTCTGACGGCAGCACACGTAGACGTACCTGAGCTAGCTTTAATCAGGCTAGCTCAAACAACAGCAGTAAAGCCACAGAAGTTCTGGCTGTGCAAGCCTGACCAGGACCCTTGGTACTTACTCAGGTGGCTAGCCAATGCTGCCGCGGCTTCACTACTATTGGTACCCGAGCTAGCTAGTTTAATGTTAGCTGGGATACGGTTACACATGCTGCAATCACACCTCTAGTTGCAGTGTAGGTACATCCCAGGAGAGGCCATAAGTCCTAGAACTACTACAGCTAATGAGCACTAGGTTAGCTTTAAAGTTAGCAGCCTGTTGTGGGGAGTCTTTGGCCTGAGTTCTAGTCCAAAGTCACATGAAGAGTTCTGATGGCCAGTAGGCTCTTTCTATACAGGTAAAAATAGTTGGCACTTGTAGTGCTCTCCTCACGAGAGCCCTGTGAGGAAGGAGAGTTTTATCATTGTTTTACCGCTGGTGAAACCCAGGCTCAGGGAGGTGAAGTGATTTGCCCAGCAAGTCAGTGACCTAACCAGGACTAGAGGACCCAGGTTCCCAACTCCCATAGTCCACTCGCTCTCAAAGTAGCTACAGGTTTGCTAAATCCTTGTTTTTACGTGGCAGGTGTGCTCAGACCTTCTCACTTTGGATAGTGAAAGGTTAAGATTTGGACTGGATTAAATGAATGTAAAGTGCTCAGGGGACTCTCACAAGTTATGGATCCAATATGCCGTATTACCCAGATCTAATAAAGGATATTTCTCCAGACTAGAAATTATATTGCCTCGGTTCTATCATAAACTGCTCAGACACAGCTATCACCACCTTTCAATATCATCTTTTAGAGTTCCAGCATGCTGCAAGGCTCTAATTAGTCTATTTGCTCTTTTATCATTTGTTGATCTGCTACCCTCACCATTGTTTAGATAAATCACAAGAGAAACAGAAACGTGGCTTGGGCCACATTACTGATGTAGAGTTCCGGCAAAATTGCCTTAGTTACATTAATAAGCTTTCCCCATAGGGCAAATGCAGCGCCTGCTGCTTCGCAGCCTTAATTTCTCATTTATTTGGATTCTGTTTTGATTTTCTGTCTCTTGTTAAATATCTTGTTCTTTTTTCACATTGATCTTTAGAATTTCCCCCATATTAGCTACACTGGAGACCAACTCCACACTACTCTAATTTGGATTACAAATAAAAGTTTTGACAAATCCATCTCAAGTTCTTTCTTTGGGGAAATATCTTGTCACTTTTCGCTGGGCTAGGATTCTTATTAGACTGGTTACTGCAACCATTTGTTCTCACAATCAAGGGCATATGCCAGGAATGGCTAGATATTCTACCTTCCAAGGTCCTCTTGAAGATTATTCTTTGGACTTATACTTCATATTGGTGAAACCTCCAGCTTAATAAAGTGATCAACCCAGTTTTCTTTTGTTTTTTAAATACCGGTAGTTGTAATCCAGGATAGCTAGTGATGATACACAGCGAATGCATGGAGAATCTACTGAAAATTCCATCAGCCATCTACCCATCAGCCTCACATCTGATACAGCAAATGGTTATTTAGCTCTTGCATGCTGATGTCTTGTTCTAGTGTGCGGCTGAGGTTTCATACTTGAGTAAGGTAATTTTTTACTGATGTGTGGTTTCTATTTCAGTGAGTGCTTGACTTGTGAATATGGCTTAAAAAGAAAAAGGACCATGTGGGTATGGCACAAATTGAGGGGTCAGGTCACTAGAGTTCTGGCTTTGGTAAGTCATTTAGGGCCTCATTTTTAGAAGTAAAGAGCATCTACAGCTCCCACTGACTTCAACTGGAATTGTAGGAAGACAACTCCTCTGAAAATCTGCATCTTAACTTCACTGGGCCTCAATTTCACCCATCTGTAAATGGGTGATAGTAACAGCTACTCAAGGCACTGCTGCAAGTTTAAATTGCTATGTACTTGTGAAGTACTTTGAAAAAACTCAAATGGAAAGTGGTATGTAAGCACTACGGGTAGGATCCATGAAGGATTTAGATGTTGTGACACTGAGCATCACGGCACCTAGAAAATCACAACATCACTGATCTACAAAGTAGAGTTAGGCACCTAGGCTCCCTATACAATGAATAGGGAGAGGTAGGGACCTAAGAATGTGATCCACATAAGCCGGCATGCTAGGTGGGGAGCTGCCTAAGAAAGACAGTTGGAGATGCTAAGGAGAGGGGTGTGTACTAAGCCCTGCCCCTCTTTCAGAGATAGGCACCTAAGTCCAGGCAGCAGGGAGATTCCAATCTCCGCTTAGTGATCCACCAGCAGGAACCCGCCACCTGGAGTCAGGCAGCTTAAGAGCCTGAGATGTTTCTTGAAGATCTAAGTTAGAAAATGGAGGAGAAGAAATGAGAGGGGAGCCCACCTTATAACTATGGGCACAGTGGTAAGTGTATTGCTGGGATGTGGGAGACCCAGGTTCAATTCCATCCACTCTGCCAAGGTGGGGGGATAAAGGATTTGAACAGGGGTCTCCACCTCTCAGGAAAGTGCCCTACCCACTAGCCTTTGGGATATTCTGATAGGGGTATAGGACCGGGGTTCCAGGAGAGCCAACTGAGGTTCCTCAATTAGGGTGAACTGCAAAGAATGGGGCAGACAATCCCCAAAGCTGGTGGATATTCCAATACTTAGATCTACCAAAACAGCTTCTTTCATGCCTTACTGGTTATCCAGAAACAACAACACAGTTCCCTTAAAGCAACCCAGCATTGGGCCTCCACCCAGACACCCATGTCAAATATGATGAGGAGCACTGAAAATCGTATTCATTATATAAAAAAAGTTTTACAAATCCCAAAGGATCGGACACATTACCTCCCAGGTTAATGAATATTCCAGATCTTACCCAAATACATGCTTACAGCCAATTCTTATTAGCTAAATTAAAATGTATTAAAAAAAAGAGAGTATTGGTTAAAAGATCAGTATATATACAGACATGAGTACAGTCCTTGAGATTGAATTCATATTAGAGATGGTGAGCGTTGTAGTCACAAAGAGTTTTTTCAGAATTAGTTCATAGGTTATAATCCAGTATTTATGTTCAGGGTGTTCCAGCTTAGAACTGGGATCTCAGCCTTACAACTTAAGCTTCCCCTGCATGAAGCATCAAGCAGGTCTGAGATGACAGGATCAGGACCCAAGGGTCTTTTATACAGTTTTTAACAGCCAATTGACCATACAATCCAGGGAGAACAATAGACCTTTGATGTAACCTTCTGTTTCCCAAACCTCACCAGTAATTAACTATATTAATTAACATAAGACAATTTATCCATTAGGCAGTCTATCACAAACTTTAAAGAGACATATAGACAATGACATTATTTCACCCAAGATTCATCTGAATGTTAATATTCCCTTTTGATCTCTGAATCAACAGCTATAGTGACAGACAGGAACTGTGTGTTTACATGGCTAACATTTAAAAAGATTAATAAGTAAACATATACAATTAGTATCACCTCTAATTTCTAACAATATAGGTTTGCACTTCAAAGTTCTAGCCTATCTAGCATGGAATGGCCTTAATTACCATTTACATACTGTTCAAACATCTCTCTAATGGTTGACTTTGGGTTATTTAGCCTGCAAGCTGCTTAACCCTTTCTGGCCATACGCCACATTTTGTATAAGATTTTTTGCAATTATATAACAGTGATAGCAACCATGAGTTTGCATGGTCATATTTTAATTAGATAACATCACAGGGGGCTTACTCAGTCTCTCTGGTTGAAGTTGTTCCATTATGGATAAATAATGAAAGCATGGCAGGGAAAGGGGAAATGGGTCTTGAGTCTTTCACTTCCTAGGTGAGTGCCCTAACCACTGTACTACAGAGTCATTTTCACTCTCTCTAGCTGAATGATTGTTCTACTGTAGGAGATACTTAAATAGTGCTCCTTTCTCTCTCTCTCTCTGCCACATGGGGAATTGAACCTGGCTCTCCATACGCCAGGCAGCTACGCGAACTGCTAGATTACAAGTTATAAGGCAGATGGTACCAAGGCTACCTCTTCCTGCCCCCCTTGGATTTTGAATGGGCCCCAATCCACTAACAAGATCAGAGCCGCCTACTGGATTGGGCTCTACCTGCACTTTAGGTGGCTGACCACCTGTCTTTTGCTTTGTGCCTCGTTCCGGGGGCTAAGGGGGAAATAGGCAGCAGCAATGTGCATGCTCCGAGGCAGAAACACAGGCACCTAGGGCTCTTTTACCCTAAACACTTAGGCACTCCGTGAGTTCAGGGGGTGAGTTTAACAGACTTTTCTATTACATCACTGTGGCAATTATTTTTGTATATGCTTATTTCAAGCCCTTTCCATTTCGTTGTCAATGGACAATACAGGTGTCTCTCCTCTCCCTTCATTCTAAGATTAACACTGGTGTTAGCCACGTGGCTGAAGAGAGACAGCAGTCTAACAACAGCGTATGGAATCTAGCATCAGGATGCAGCCACTGCCTGACTTTCCCTTGCAAAGACAAACTTCCTCAGGTTGGTTTGGCAAGTCCTCCTTTTCCAGGCCAAACACAAGAGTCCCAATAAAACAAAGCATCCTTGGCTCTGCACAGGCCCCAGCCTTCACCCCTCAGTGCAGTGGTGAGCATCAATTTAAGGTTCTCCCTGGACAAAGTCCTTCAGCTTGGTTGCAGGGAAGTGGGAGGCGGGCTTCCTCCCACACTCTCTGCCAGCCCCAGCCAGAGACCCCAAACAAAGAGTAGCTGCACAGACCAGGCTTCAGGCCCCAATCAGTCCCAGGCCAAACAGTTTATCCTCTGCTTTCCCTGGGCTCAAATCTTCAGCCCTTAATGAAGGGTTCACTCACACCGTGGTCTAGGGGCTCACAAATAGTCCTCCCCAAGCTTTTCTGACAGCCCTCTGCTGGAGAGCCATGGTTAGTTCCAGATGTCCCTACTAGTTCTGGCTTTACCCCAGAGAAGGGCTGGCCCTTAAGCTGGACTTCCCCCAGGCTGATCCTCTGGGCCTTCTTCCATGTCTTTTTCACAAGCAACCTACCTACCACATATTCTCCCCTTCAACTTCATCAACAACAACTCCTCCTACCTAGGCCACTGGGAACACCCATCCAGCTATTGCCACAAGCAGCTCTTTTATGGCCCTGCTATCACCTGACCTTCTCAGTCACCTGACCCCTCAGAATATTACAATTCCCTGCTTCTATCCTTGAAGGGCCGAACCTGGGACCCAGACCTGCCCTTAAGGGACAATCCACCCTTTGACGGAGTTATTTAGGGAACATTAATAACCCCATCCTCAGGGAGTGTTGGTGTGTGTAAGTTGTTTGTTTCTTTTGCTGGCACAGTATAGTTTGGAGCTGCATTATTAGGTAACCTTGGATACTCTTGTGACACTCATTACTATAATATCTGAACACTCACAATCTGTAATATATTTGTCTTCACTACACCCCTGTGAGATAGCCCTTTCTTATCATTCTCATTTTATACATGAGGCACAGAAAGACTAAGGGAGCTACTTACAGTGTGTCTGTGGCAGAAGAGGGACTTAAACCCTAGTCTTCCCAGTGCTAGGCTAGCACCCTGACCACTAGACCACCCATCCACATTGTACCTTGTTTTTCTTTTATTTATCTTTTATTCTTATATCTTTTTAAAAAATTTACTCTAAACCAGAGGCCTCACTGTTATGCATCTGCACTTGAGTGGTCCAGATATGTATCTTGCTAGCAATAGACTAGCAAGTCATAGACAGTGGGGGAGATGTATCAGATTTAAAGCCAGCTTTGCTTCCCTTGTTCCAGCTCTATACTACCCACATGTGGTTAAAAAGGGAATCTTTTGCCACTATTACAAGCTCAGTTTTGCTACTTTTTCTAAAAATTTCCTGAGTCAGGGAGATACACATAAATAAGCAAAAGGGCAACTGCTAAACAGGTATAGAGCTAGGAGCAGTTTTTAAAAAATACATCATTTGATTCACGCAGTTTGTTCTAGCCCATCTCATCTGTCAGGATTCCACTCTGGTACCATTTCAAAATTCAATGCTATAAAGCTTCCAAGGGTTGATTCAGCTGTAATGCAGCAATTGGAAACCTCTATGCTTGAGGCTGCAGTGCCAAATGGAAAGAGACGAGACATTTTAAGTCAATGCTCACTAGAGCTAACAGCCGTCCATTTTAATAGATACATTTTAGTTTCTTAGAATTAATCTTTCTCTAAGATTTTGTTTTATGGCAAAATCAGGACAGATTATTTCCCTTCAGATTCACTGTTTTTTTCCATTTGAATACTAACAGGGGGGTTTCCAAACCTTTTTTGACCTTGCAAACCTTTACACCTGTGAGTAATTCTTATAAACCTCTCACTGACATCACTGTATTATCTGTGAGTAAGGGCTTCTAGGTGCAGGCCCAGAGAAATGAAGGGCCTAGTCCAACACATACAAGTCAGGAGACCTAGGTTTTAGTCCCAGTACTGCCACTAACTTTTTGTGGGTATGTCTACACTTCCAGCTCCAGGAGACATACCTGTGCTAGCTCTGATTGAGCTAATGCACTAAAAATAGACTGTAGCCATGCCAACAGAAGCAGTGGGTGGGACTAGCCACCTCAAGTACATACTTAGCATCTTTGACAGGTACCTACGTATAAACTCAGGGTGGCTAGGCACTCCCCCCACAGCTACACTCTGTTTTTAATGTGCTAACTCAATCAGACCAAGGGTGGGTAAGTCTACTCAAGCTGAAACTTACATCTCCGGTTCGAAGTGAAGACGTACCCCGTGTGATGTTGGGCAAGTCACCTCAACTCTTTGTGCCTCACTTTCCCCATCAGCAAAATGAGGATAATGATTCTTATCTACATTCGGAAAGCACATTGAGATCTATAGGGTGGCAAGCATTATATTAGTAAAGCATCTCAGTCTGGGAGCAATGTATTTTATCTAATGTGAAGTCTTGAATGACTGCAGCCAATGCAGTTTTTGAAACCTTTGACTCAATAAATAAATAAATCCTACCACCATGTAAACAGTTAAGACACCATAAGGAACAGTTTGAGTAGTTCTGGGTGCACTTAGTTCAGATACACGAGTTGAATCCATATGGTGTATTAATGATTCACCAGCAAGAAAACAATTTCAGTAGTTATTCATTTAAGCAGTAGTTTCTACTCCATCTAAATATCAGAAGCAATAAAGGCTCCTCCGCATCTAGTAAAATAGATGAGGAAATAGTATGGTATTAAATCAGAGAATGAGAGCCAGATGTTGGGGCTTCAAGGAACACAAGATATTTTTTATGATTATTTTTCTATTTGGGTTATGTGCAAATAAAGCTTCCAAGATAGTGGATTGCTGGCTCAGTGACACCCTCTCGTCAGTTACGCACAAAGGCAGGGGGGCTTTGCAGGAGAAAGAGATGGCATGGAGGGGTGTCCACCTGCTCTGTCACTCCAGAGCAGTGCATCTCACTGAGTACACCCCGCTGTCCTTTCTCCACCAGGCCATTGTACCTGCAACTGCCAGAGAGAGGGGCTCACATAATAAAGCTACTAGCCGACAAGGGGCTGAGTATCTCCTAAAAGGAGGTAGGCATCCTCAAGCTCCACCTGAGTCAGGAAAGTTGAGGAAAATCAGCACCTTCAAGGAGCAGGCCCTAAGGACCTGATCCTGAATCACTGACCTCAATGGGAATTTTGCCATGATCTTCAATGAGCGCAGGGTCAGACCTAAAGTGGATGCTGCTGTTCCTCTCAGAGACAAAGGGCAGCAACTCTACAGCACTTCCAGCCTGACCCCCAGGGGTCCCAAGGTGCCTGGACCAGTGCCTCATTGCTATATCATCTAGAGTGCTCATCTGGATACATTAGTGCTCCATATAGATGAGATTTTTTGTCCTAGTTCCCATAATCCAACATTTCAATACTGCAGCTGGATGTTAAAAAGGACGAGGCTATTGTGACTGAATGTAGTTATGTAGCTACCATAAGACGGGGGTAATCAAATCTTTCACTCCAGGAGGATGTAAGCTGATTGCTGAGGAGTCATGAAGGAATTATTTCCCACTACTCTAGCAAAACCGGCTGGGTGCACATTTTTCCTCCACTTTCTGCTGAAGCATCAGCTTTGACCAATGTTGGTTACAGGATTTAATGGATCCAGGGGTCCACTTATGTCTTGCAAATCCTCTGACAATGCTGCCTTTGCTTGGGAGATTTATATACAGTGGTTTCATTCAAATGTAGCAGTAGTAAGAAGCGGAACATTTAAAAAGAATCAGAACAGTTTCTAAAGCATATTGTCCACCTGTCAGTGCCTTTTGAATGCACCATTGCTAGTGCTTTCGTGTACGTGCTCCTCCACAATAAAGGGACGTGGAGGTTACAGCTACATGGGAGCGGGAGGTGCAATTTCCAATCCGGGTAGACATACCCACACTAGCTCTGAGTGAGCTCACATGCTGAAAATAGAAGAGTACCTGCAGCAGCATGTGCAGCAGGATGGGCTAGCCACCCAAATATCTACCTGTGGTTTCAGATGGGGTCATATTCAGGCAGCTAGCCCGTCCTGCTGCTCACATAGCTAAAAATAGTAGTGTAGAGCTGTGGCATTCTCAGAGGTGCTAAGGAGCTCCTGACGGAAGCCAACTCCCCTCAACTCCCACTGACTTCAGTGGGAACTGAGGGCATTCTGCACGTTGCAGAAATGGGCCTACAGGGCGCCATGTTCCTCCCTGTGATTAAAGATGTTGCACTGCAGGTTCCAGAGGAAAAGCTTTCATTCTCATTGCCGCTGCATTTTTAATCGGATGGAGCAATAAACAGGGACCATCCATTAGTCCCACTTGAGCATGTTATACTCACAAAACAGTAAAATAAGGAAGAACGGAAGTAAAGTCTGCCGGAGAGAGCTCAGCATACGTCTGTCTTGTAGCACACAGCATCCAACTGATCGCCACATTTGGGGTCAGGAAGGAATTTTCACCCAGGTCAGATTGGCAGAGACCCTGAGGGTTATATACCTTCCTCTGCAGCATGGGACACGGGTCACTTGCAGGTTTAAACTAGAGTAAATGGTGGATTTCCTGTAACTTCAAGTCATTAAATCATGATTTGAGGACTTTAGTAACTCAGCCAGATGTTTTGGGTTTGTTATAGGAGGGGGTGGGTGAGGTACTGTAGCCTGCAATGTGAAGGAGGTCAGACTAGATTATCATGATGGTCCCTTCTGGCCTTAGAGTCTATGAGCTTGAAATGAAATTTGTCTCATGGCAAACAGGCAAGCAAATAATTTAGAAATTTAAAGGTACAGTGAACAGAAAACAGGGTCGCCACAGGTACATAGCTATATACCCCAATACCTATCTGTCTAGGTTTATCAGTCTAACTATGTGATGTGCGGTGTACAGGATTATACATGGCAGCATAACTGAATCAGTCACAGGTTGTTTATTTGGACTGAATGCTATCACTTAAAAAAAAAAGTTTAGTGGAACATATTAAGAAATATATTTTACTGATAGTCAAACTAATGTCCCTTGTCTCCCTCCTGACACACACACACACTCTTCAAACTGCCAGAATATTGTCATCGTCTCCCATTCAGAAAAGCACCCCCTTTGGGCTTCCAAAGGACCTTTCCTTCACATGGTATATTTAGTCATGGGTATGCGTGTCTAACAAAGGATTAACAACCAGGCCTTGGCCTCCCGAGCACTGTATGGTTACAAATTTGATGAATGAGTAGTAATACTTTCCAGTTAACTAAGTCTCCCCTCAACACCCATTTGAGGCAGAAAAGTATTATTTACCCTCATTTTACAGATGGGAAAGCAGAGGAACCGAGAGGTTAAGTCAGTCAACCAAGCTCCTGCAGTGGGTCAGTGACAGGGCTGAGAACAGAACCTAGGAATCCTGGCACAGAGGCCTATACTCCAATACACAGACAACACAGACTCCAAGTGCCAGACAAACCTCAGGAATGTCATTCTGTCATCGGCTTCACGTGCGTTTTGAGCCATCGCTCCCAGCAGCCCTAGTTTCACAAACTGCCTTAATGGCTCCTAATTGGGAAATCAGAACAGACACCAAATTCTTTACAATCCAAATGACTTATGAAAGGCACTCAGGACAAGGTACATTATTCAGCACTGGATGACCCACTGCTGTCAACAAGAGAGCCAGCCTGTGAGGCACGCTTCCAGGAGGCCAAGTCGCCCAGCATGTGAGTAACCTGCCCGACACTGGCCTGGAGACAGCGCCACAGCTGCCAAGGGGGGAGTTAGCCAACCGCAGAGCCAGATGTTGCTGCTGAATAGCCACATTCCAGAGAGAAGATGGATGTCATGCTTACACCAAGCACATGCCGTCTGCTCAACAGCTGCCATGTGAACTTCCGAAGAGTATTAAAACCAGGAGGAAGGAGGATGCGGAATTGGTGAAAATTAAGATTGATCTGCCCTGTTTGTTTTGTAATGGTATTGCCAAAGTTCTAGCTGTGCCTTCAGGTCTAGCCTCATACGGCATTACCCCTCACACAGACTCCTGGTAGTGGCAAGACTAAGATCATTGACATTACAATCTTCATTTCCAGAGCTGACTCAATAAGATAAGCTTTCCACAAAGACTGTGCCCTCTCTCGAACTGTTCAGCAGTACGTGAAAAGGATGCCAAATGCAGGTGCTAGTTACAAACAGGCTCCTGTTCAGGGACAATGGAATACACCTCTACCCCGATATAACACGACCCGATATAACACAAATTTGGATATAATGCGGTAAAGCAGCGCTCCAGGGGGGCGAGGCTGTGCACTCCGGTGGATCAAAGCAAGTTCGATATAATACGGTTTCACCTATCACGTGGTAAGATTTTTTGGCTCCTGAGGACAGCGTTATATCGAGGTAGAAGTGCATTTCCTGATCAAGCCAAGAGGTCAGTGACATACTGTGCTAGAGTTAATAATGTATATTTACAACATTCTGTTGGGTGGGGGGAGGTTTTTTCTGAGTGGGTAGCAAGTAGATGAGGAAAAAGAAGAACAGGAGTACTTGTGGCACCTTAGAGACTAACAAATTTATCTCTAAGGTGCCACAAGTACTCCTGTTCTTCTTTTTGCGGATACAGACTAACACGGCTGTTACTCTGAAAGTAGATGAGGGTGACTTCAGAAACGTTTGGATTCTGCTGATCATGGGATCGAGCAGAATGATGAACTCACAGAATGCAGATATTGTCTTACTTCTGTAACACTGAACACTGTGACACCAGGGTGTTTCAAGTCTCCTGTCTACTACATCCAGGTGGGACAGGTTTATGAATGCTGATCTCTCATCCTGGCCCTCATCTCATGTCTCGACTACTGTAACATCCTCCTCTCTGGCCTGGCAAATCCCATCTTGCCGCACTTCTTGCCTTCAAAATTGTTCTGTGAAGACCTTTTTCCTGGCTTGTCACTTCAACCATGTCAGCCACCCTCTTTGTGTCCCTCCACTGGCTCCTCCTTCTTCACCACATCACTATCCTGGCCCCACCTATCATCAAGTATGTGGTATCAAGACATTGACCCTATGCCTTGGTCACCTAAACGACATCAATCTCAATCACCCATTTCTTAAATTTTCCAAAAACCACCTCCCTGCTTTCTCCCAGTTCAGAAGCTAGACCTAATTGGTGGACAAAAATAATGAGGCAGCACTTTAATAATGAGGACCTTTTGGGGTCCTTAAAAGAAAAGACTGGCTAGGAAGCACGTGTGTAACAACTGCTGACTGAAAGAAAGGGAAGAAGCAAGTTTCACCAGCAGGACCACCATCTCCTGAGATCCCAGGATCTACTGTGACACCATTGGGACTTTGTCCCCTGATCCTGACCAGATCAGACTAAGGGAGGGACCCAGATGACATCACCATCTCCACTGGCTCTGGCTTAATCCTAAATACCATCTGGGATGTGAGACTTTCTTTCCCCTCATTGTGTAATTTTCCTTCCCCATCTTCATTCTTCTGTTTCCTATCTCTCTCTCTCTCTCTTTTTCCCTTCTGTTTAATAAGAGCCTGGCTTAGCCAGCCAAGACTGTATATGCTGCAACACTGCTGTGAGCCTGTGACC
This sequence comes from Malaclemys terrapin pileata, assembly GCF_027887155.1. NCBI lineage: Eukaryota > Metazoa > Chordata > Testudines > Emydidae > Malaclemys > Malaclemys terrapin. The sequence goes on along the minus strand of NC_071513.1, from coordinate 13,549,949 downwards.
AGAAAAGCAGCTAAAAGCAATGCCCTAAACAGCCCAATGCTGGTACAAGTTTGCCAGGTCTCAGAGTGGCTGATCAGAGTCTATGCTAGGCCTGTGTTTCTCCAACAGGCAGGCTACAAATGAGAGTCAACACCAGAGACAAAAGCTGCATTTTCTATCTTTGAGGTTCTGTTTTTTCACCTCTTGTGTTTGTCCTGTTTTGTCTTTTAGGAACTGGGATCAGAATTTAAACAACAACAGCTCCAACCCATCTCACTTAAATGAATACAACGCTCCTGCAAAGTCACCATCAGCAGGTCCAGAAAATTTCTGGCACATGGAAAAGGGTCCATTCCCCCCCACTAACAAATTAGAAATTCATATGGGTACTCCTGTTACCATTAACACATACAGCAGACCAGCTCATGAACTTGATGGGGGAATAGCCTGCTGGTAAGTCTTTTAACCTAAAAAACTATGGTAAGCTACGAAACACTGAGCGCCCACAACTCCCATTGAAATTTATGGGAGCTGTGAGTGCACAGGGCTTCTCGTGATTGAGCTTTTTCTTCCTTTTGTTTGAGCCCAAGCCAGCATGATGCTGCACACTTCCTGTAAGTCACTAAAGCATGCTCAATCCTCAAGGAATTCATTTGATGCTGATGGTCCATTGCACTCTCCAGGAGGGGTTAAGCATGTTGCAAGATGGAGTCCTTTTTTAGCATGAGCTGTAAAATTACTGGCGTCAATCTCTTCACTGGTCCTGTTTTGTTAAATCAAAAAGGTCCTCCTTTACAATATTACTTGTTACAGTGAGTCAGAAGATTCCTCTATGAAGGCTACTGTGGTATATATGCCAGCTTCATCAGATGAATTCAAAGTAATTCCAGGTCAAACCTTCAATCAAAGACAACTCTTTAAGCTTCTTTTCACCCTCATAAAAGAGATTATAGAACACCGTGCAGGGAGTTGGGGAATTAACAACATGCCATTTAAAAGAGCTCTATTAAGGTTTGGGTATTTTTATAGTTAAAAAAATACATTTTCAAATTATAAATCTAAAGAGACAATTACAAAAGCATTTTGAGAGCCTTTTCACTTCATCTATAAGGGGGGAAATGGTACAGGTGGCTTAGAGGAAAGAAAATACACTGCCTAAGCCTTTTTCTTGAATAGGATCCTAACTAGCCGTGTTGCAGCTGCAATGAAGTGTCTTCCATTCCTGTGATTTATTACAGTAAGGACCACATCATCTGCCAAAGCGTGCTTGCAAGTTACAAAATGGTTTCCTAAGGAAACGTTAGAAAAGGCAGATTTCAGAGGCTGTTTGCATTTTTACTCTGATTAGTGTCTGTGAAGATCTTTTGAAAACTTTTGTATCAAGCACAAATACAAAATCGTTGCCAAAGAGTTTTCATCAGGAAGGAAGCTCAGTTGACTCAGAGAACAGGGATGAGTCCTGAAAGAGAATGCTTACAGAAGTGAGGTATTGAAAGAAACAGAAACTCAAGCAGTTCTTGGCAGTTTTCAAGCACACTGTACTATGGACCAAATTGTTTTGTGTTTAACATGAAGAGCTGTTCGCAGAGGGATGGGTTATTTTAATAGCTTTTTAACTTGACCTTGAACACCAAGGTTCAAGTCAAATTTAAATAACAAATTAAGGGCTTGTTATGGTGGGCACTCACTGCTGGAGTTCTTCCTGGGAGCCCAGTGCAGAACCACAGTTCCATCCCTGCCTCAGTTTCCCCTAATAGACATTCAGTGACTTCAAATGAGACTCTGAGGTAGTAAACAGTGCCCCATCAGGGGTCTATTTATTTAACCAAAGGCCAAAACGTGGTCCAAAAGCAAGCCTTCAGCTGTGCATCCTAGCTGGGGGCCTGAGTTCATCTTAGTCAGTCTGCCCACCCGCTGCCCCCTCCCCTTCCCTCTCCTCTACCCATCTGTGTCCTCCATCCAGGCTCCTTACCAGTAAGGTCCTCTTGACCTGGGGCCCCGACTGTAGTCAGGCCTCCTGCCATCATCTAGGACAGTGCTTCTCAAAGTCGGGCCGCCGCTTGTGCAGGGAAAGCCCCTGGCAGTCCGGGCCAGTTTGTTTACCTGCCGCAACCGCAGGTTTCGCCGATTGCGGCTCCCACTGGCCGCGGTTCATCGTCCCAGGCCAATGGGGGCTGTGGGAAGGGCGATCAGGACATCCCTCGGCCCGCGCAGCTTCCCGCAGCCCCCATTGGCCTGGGACGGCGAACTGCGGCCAGTGGGAGCCGCGATCGGCCGAACCTGCAGATGTGGCAGGTAAACAAACCGGCCCGGACCACCAGGGGCTTCCCTGCACAAGCAGCGGACCAGCTTTGAGAAGCACTGATCTAGGAAGTGCTCCCTCTCTGGATTCAGGGACCCCGAAGAGGTCAAACCACTGCAGCTCTTCTCCTATGTGACATTGTGACGGTGCTCCCCATAAGGCTTTATGGAAATATGCTTATGAATGTATATATGAGACATAACTGGAATATGTTTTAGGCTACATATGCCATGTAACATGTCTATGTAAAGGTCATGACCTACTGAATGGATTCATCCTATTCGTATGCATGTATCATTTTTGTATTTGAAGTTATGAATATTTGATGGGTACTGGCTTGATTTTAACAAGCCTAGTAGAGCATTTGGTCAGCTTCTTGAGAAAAGTGCAAATTAAGTGCCCAATCAAAAACCACTTAAGCCAACAATGAACTTGAAGATGCCAATCCACATCTGAGCCTTCCCAGGAATGTGGCTTGGCTGGTAAAAACTGAGTCATGCATGGACATGTGGCTTGCCCATGTGACTCCAAAACTGAGACAGAGCTGGACTTTACATAGGAGTGAGGAGGGGTTCTCCACCCATAAGAGAAAGTCTATTTAAACCCCTGAGAGACTCCTCCATTTTGTCTTCAGCTGGCTAAAGAGAGAGCCTATCCACCCCTTAGGATACCTGAAAGGAACTGGAACAAAGGACAGTAACTACATGGGGGTGAGTGATTGCTGGACCAAGACTAGAAGGAGACTAGTCTGTAAGAGGAAGCTTACTGGGTGAGGTTTTTATCTGTGTTCAGTTCCTTAGACATAGACTTGCGTGTTCTATTTTATTTTACTTGGTAATTCACTTTGTTCTGTCTGTTACTACTTGGAACCAGTTAAATCTTATTTTCTGTATTTAATAAAACCACATTTTACTTATTAATTAACCCAGAGTATGCCTTAATACCTGGGGGGGGGGGGGCAAACAGCTGTGCATATCTCTATATCAGTGTTACAGAGGGTGAACAATTTATGAGTTTACGTTGTATAAGCTTTATGCAGGGTAAAACGGATTTATTTGGGGTTTGGACCCCATTGGGAGTTGGACATCTGAGTGGTAAAGACAGGAACACTTCTGTAAGTTGCTCTTAATTAAGCCTACAGGTGTTAGGGGGTGGTTCAGACCCTGGGTCTGGGTTTGCAGCAGGCTAGTGGGTCTGGCTCAAACCAGGCAGGGCACTGAAGTCCTAAGCTGCCAGTGCAGGAAAGCAGGGGCAGAAGTAGTCTTGGCACATCAGCTGGCAGCCCCAAGAGGGTTTCTGTGATCCAACCCGTCACAGACATGTATTCCTCTACAATCTGGACTGCCTGACACTGTCTGGTAAGGTCCTTTCACTGGGACCAGATCAACCTAAGGACTTGGCACTCACAGCTTTCTCCTGTTGGAATCTCTTCCTCCAGGAGCACCTTTCCTGGAGAGCTCTCTAAACAGTTTCCCTCAAGGTGTCCTCCTCTATTTTCTGCCTGAGCCTTCATAACACCTATATTAGGCCCAGATGTTCCTTAGCAAATTAACAGCTGCCCTGCCACGTAAAAAATTAACTACTCACAAGTGGATCTGAGCTGACTCATTCTCCTTGAAGAGACTGTCAAAGTAGGTTGGGTGTCTGACCTTATCAGGGGTCAGCTACCCTGTGACGGGTCTTGATCCTGCTCCCCTTAAATTCTATTTGCAACATTGACTTTAATGGGCACAGGGCTGGGACCAAAATTTGTCTGGTGATCACAATGGAGTTCCTGGTGAACTTTAGAATCAGAAAAGCCACCGGACAATAAAACACAAGCAGTTCTGCATAACCGGACTGACAAACAGTCTTGGGGTCAGGAGAGACTCTACACCAGAGTCATGAATATGCATGGAAGGTGAAATCCTGGCTTTACTAAAATCAATGGCAAAATACCCATTTACTTCAATGGGGCCAGAAAGCTGCAGGTGCGATTACCTACACAATGAGCAACTCTGTCCACAGCTATCAGTTCCTCAGTGCTGAAAGGACAAGAACTCAATCCCACACCGTGTTTTTAAATTATAACATGTTGCCTTAATCGGTGAAAGTCATTCTGCTTCCCAAGACACTCAAACACCATTTTAAAAAGTTCCATTGCTATAAATGGACCAAAAGGACCAAGAATGGACAAGAGACCAGGTCAAAACCAACATGCAAATACCAAGGAAGGGTAAAATACATGAAGTACCTAGACTTAACTAGACAGAACTAGTTTTGAAGGTGGGTGTTCTGAAGTGGGTGTTCTGTTGGGGACACCAGGCCACCAGGAAATAGACTGAGACCACCAGTTTGTTTCCCATTGGCTACCAAATAGCCAGCCAAACCTTTTAGTCAAAACCAACTTGAAATTATGTCTCAGGAAGCAAGGGCTATACTATTAGCAAAATTAGGGCTGAAATCTTCTAGTGTAAACAGGTGGCCTGATTTTCAGAGGTGCTGAGAACTCACATTGCCCACTGGAATGGATTGGCCAACAGCAAATTACCGCTGCTCCAAGTAACTAGCCATCAGTTTTCTTTAGTCATTTTATTTCATTTTCCAGGGTAGCACACTGTGATTCTTTTCTGAGCTATTTTGAGGAACTTCTGTGGGGGACTATTTTTGGGGTTCTCAGTTGCAATGGCAGCATCACCAACTAACAGACTTTAGCTTGGGTGTACAGGTTGGAGGCAGCTTTTGTAATAAGTTGCCACACCTTTCAGCACACAAGTCTCAAAAGCAAGTGGTCCTTGATATCTTGGCCCTTTTATTTCAATATCAGCCTACAAAATGATGGATCACCAATTGCTCAGTTCCGCAGCTGTTTTCTTCCTGCTGTTTCATTATCACAGCTGAACATCTCATCTAAATCACTGGACAACTCTTTGGTGGAGATCCCACTGTGATGAGGTCCACTGGACTTGTTTCACTGTTTCAATTAACTGAACTATGACTATCAGAATGCTTCTGAGTGTTGTAGTGCACCGTCCTCCCTCCATGCATTTCTACACTCCCATTCCAGTTACCATTTTCCAAAGTCGCTAGCTCAGAAAGAGAAGCTAGACAATGAACAAGAAGCTGATGAAAATGCTTCTGGCAATTCATTTGATAAAAGCTCTTTACGCACAAACTCCAGGTGCATTATTCATAGTTTATTTTAAAACTACTCAGAGGTGCAAACTAAAGCCAATTCCAAACTAAGCATCTTCTGACTTTGTTCTCATTGGGAGTCACCATGTCCAACCACAAGATGACAGGAGCTCTATTTCTGAGAACCGCTGTTAAATGCTAATTTTGCTCTAAAACTGGAGGAGAGGGGACGACTTATTGAGTCCAAAGACTGTCGTGTATTTTGTTGGGTTTGGATTTGTTGCCGAGCAGAAAGTATGTCTTGAACAGAAACTCATTTATGTTTTTGGTACTCCCAGGCTACTCTGATGCGAAGCTTTTTCATTAAGTACCACATGCATAATGGCATTACACCTCTTGAGCAGCAAAAACAGCACCTAATTTTATCACTTAAAATTCAGTCTTTTAGGCTGTGACTAGATACTGTACATCACTGACAATTCACATTGCAAAACAGATTTATCTAGCACGTATGTCCTGCTGTGCTCTCCTTTTATATTAGCCTCACAAGAACTTTCACTTAAAACTGCTTGCCTACTTTTCTGAAATAACTGATTGTAACATGCCTAATTTTAACATGTTCCATTAAGATTTCCTCAAGGTAATTAAATAATAAAACTGACACCAAAGCTAAAAGTGAGCTTGGACAACCAGCTATTGCATCTTATCTGAATTTAAATGTATAGGTCTGACTTGGGAAAAGGACACATCGTCTGTTTGAAATGGTAGATTTATTCTAAGAGCCATGTGCTCCTCTCCAATGCACATCGTGCAGAGGATCAACCCATGGAAGTTCTACAGAAAATAGCACAAGGAGGGGAAGTGACTACACAATATATACCTCCCCACCAGCATTGCATCCACATCATGTAAATGTAAATGGGGCAGCATTCCCATGTAAATGGGGCAGCATGACCTGGCAGGAGGGAGGAGTTAGGAAACAGCCCTGGCCCCTGGCATGTTGTCATTAGAAAACAGCATAACTGACGGTAAAAACAAAAAACAAAACCCACAGCTCATCTGTGCTGCTGACCTGAGCTGCATTAACCATCATGTTGTTCTCTCCAGCACAGGAGTGCTCCTGGAGGGCAAAGAACTAATGACAGCTTGACAACTCTGCCAGCCATTCTGGGGGGTGACCTGGAGCAGTATAGAACAAAGGGGAGAACTTTGTAGGGTCCAAGATCCTTTTTCATGGATCTCTAGCCTGTGCATGAAATTTGGCCACGCCCCTGGGCTTGCCCAGCAGTTCCAAGGGGTTTCAAGGGATAGCAGAACGGCATCTCCTGAAATGCCACACAGCTTTGCAAGTAAGCGTTCCACTTCCATACGTTTTTACATAGGAAAGCGATCCATCAGGCCCAGTGCAAGAGAGGACTCAGGAGCATTTTGGTTCAAGAGTTGACAAAAATGTTATTGTTAGAGCAAAGACTGCAGCACTAGATGAGTGACTTAAATTACAGGGGTCTGTGTGCAAGCCAAGAGCACCCACTACAGCCCACTGTGTTCGTTAAATGAACTAACAGAAACAGGGCAGTACAAAGAGACTGGCCAAATTCTGCCGTAAGTTGCCCCTATAGAGCTGCATTAGCCAGCATCTGTTTAGACGAGGCAGGGTTCTAAACTTTGACACATAGCCCTGATCTCCACAAGAAGTGACAGAGAACCCCACGGATCTCAGGCCTTGCACAGTTTCCTTTTTTGCCCGCATGTTGCTTCTAGCATTGGAAGCACAGCTGCCATTATTCCACCCACTATCAGCATTGCTCAGGTGTCTGTTCCAATGAGGATCAGAGAGTGCAAAGCTGCTACTGTTCGTTCTCTTCCTGATCACAGCCACACAGCCAGCACTTCCCTTCCCACGGACAGACAGGACAATCCACCTGGTCCATGAGCCCTTGGCTAGTAGAGGATGCTGAAGAGTGATGCTGTTCTCTTCCTTCCTACCCACACAGTAAGCATGTCATGTTCATGATGTGTGTGGTCTCTGCTAGCTCAAAGAGTAGGAGTCCCAAGATAGGTCCCACATTTGGGCTGCCTGTGTAACACCAAAAGACCCCAGTCGTCAGCGGGTAGGATCGAACCTGGGACCTCTTGAGCTTTGTGCATGAGCATTTACCGCATGAGCAAAAAGCCAACGGTCTGTTAGCTAAGGTAGTATAGCAAATTTATTAATCTCTTTCTCTAAGTGGTCTCGGTACCACTAGATGAGACAGAACACCACCCAGGAGGGGTGTGTGTTACACATGCACAGCAATGCATTTGCTGCTGATACAATTGTCAGAGAAAAACAGTTCTCACTCTCAGGTTGGGTGCAGCAAGTCAGATACTTTATTTTCTCTAGCAATTGTGTGGAGGGAGAGAGCAAAACAGGTAAACAAAATGCAGCTGTTGCCCATTATTGTATGTAACAAAGGTATAAAGTATCTGTTGTATAAAACTCTGTTTTTCTCCGACAATTTAAACACTCTTAACAATCCAGTTTTGCACCAAAAACACAGCTAACAGACATTTTTTGTTTTGTCTCAGTGCAAACAGCCTGGGATGTCTCTGTGCTGACACTCCTAGTCCAGCCTCAATCTAGAAAAATAAACATCTTCTTTCAGAATCTGACATTTACAAACCTTAGCCTTCTTCTAAGAAAACAGATATGGTCAGTAGGGGGACAATGTCCATCTTCCCTAGCCACTGGATACTCAGAATGCATCTTATAGAAGCTATTGAAATTCAGGCTTGCCAAGCTTTCATTCATTCCTTTCACTATTTACCCAGTCCCTCTCCTTTCAGAATAGTTTGCCCTGCCATAAACCTTTTGTCCCAGGTAAACCCCATAACAATATAATAACAACAGCACGTAGAGCTTTCCGTCTTCAAACATTAACTAACTAATCTCCACAACCCCAGGGGAGGAAGGTCCAGGCGCAGACATATTACCATCCCCATTTTACAAATAAGGAAACAGAAAAGTTTAAGGAACTGGCTCAAGACTACAGAAGCACATGCTGTCAGACCCAGGATTAGAATTCAGGAGTTTCTGGCCCCCAATCCTGGGCACAGACCTCTGGGCAACACCTCTCTGGAGAAGCATTTTTCAAATACTGGGCCCTACAAGTTATGTAGCTCTGAGACCAGATTGCCAAATACAAACTCCTTGAGAACATGCCAAAAATAACATTCTGATCTTTGTTTCATATTTTTATTTAAAAAGACAATTAAGAGTCTTTTTTTTAAAGAGAGAAGTCTATTTCCATCTCTATTATATGCAAGGTCTCTCCGGAGCTTGAAAATAAGATTTCTTTACCTAAGGCTTTTTCCTGTCCTTTTCTATTTGATCAACAGTGACTCTTTCCCTTGTGTTTCTGAGAAAGAGAAAATTACCACGGCTATTTCCCCTTTTTTCCAGGCATATTTGTACACAACAGCCATCAGCTATGATGTCAGCCCAACTCTGGGTAGTGTGTTTGTTAGCTCAATACTAGCAGCACTGCTGGATGTAGCAGGACTTGAGCATTCAATTGATCGAGCTAGCGTACCATAGACAAAGATGATGATGACTTTCTCATTCCGCTACACACATGTTAAAAATAGAAGGAATTATAAAGCCATCCCGTGGGCTCCTTTAGAGTCACACAATATCGTCTTCTTCTTTACATATCTTCCTGTGCACCAGAGGTCATCATTTAAATAATGGTTATGTTCAATGCCAAGCTCCTTTCTTGATTTTTCTCATCGTGGAAAGAGGAGAAAAAGTGATATGAAACTACTGTTACCATCTTTAATCAATTTTGTAGATTATAAAGCCAGAAGAGAGCATTATGATCATCTAGTCTGTATAACACATGCCATAAAATTTAATCCAGCAATTTCTGCACCTGGGAGATGAACTAGATGAAATGTTACCACCTGACCAGGGATTTGAACCCTATATCCTCTGATTAAAAAGATCCTTTACTAACTGAGCTATCCAGGACTATATATTGCTTTAAAAGACCCGTTGTTATCCCTGTTAAACTGCAGCTGTATCACTTGCAGCTACTGTACGTTTTTGCTCTGAATGGTCCTGATCCTGCAAGATGCTGAATGCCCTCTAACCCCCAGTGGATATCAAGGCCAGCCCCCATGGAGGGGAGGGGAGGGAGCGCCACCCAGCCCCCAGCTCCACTTCTAGCCCCAACTGCGGCCCCACTCCTGGCTATGGCTCCATTCCCAGCTACAACCCCAGGATCCTGGCCCCAACCACGGGCCTGCTCCTGGCCACAGCCCCCACCTCCTGGCTGCCGCCCTAGCTGCAGCACTGACTGCGGCCCCACTCCCGGTTCCTGGCCCACTCCCAGCCCGGGCTCCTGACCGCAGCTCTGGTTCTGCTCCTGACCCCCAACCACGGCTCCTGGGGGAGTGTGGGCCAGGTGGACGATAGAGTTTGGGGACCACTGCTCTAGCCACAGAAGCAAAGGAACTTCTAGGTATACCATGACTGGGTTAGATCCATGTTATGGAACTGTGCTCTAGTCCTAGTAAAAGTCAGGACCAGAACACAATTCTTTAACATGATCTGGCTTTATCCTTATAGGCTGGACCAGTGAAGTCCAATGCCTTGCCAGTAGGCTGGAGCCCATGGGGCTCACCATAACAATAAAGGCATTGGATAAATAAGTGATGGGGATTTAGCTACTACATAGTGGTCCTATTCTACCCTTGCACTCAAATCTGTTGACGTCAGTAGGAGTCCCTCTGTGGAACAAGGAAAGTTTGTGACCCTAAATGTATATCTCGATCCACGTCCATAGTTCAAAGAGGTGTCGACCCTCTCCACTGAATGAGTTTGATGCCCCTGGCTTTGCACAAACTGTGCTATAATAATTGGAACGCTATACAAAAAATGGCCAGTCTAGCTATGGCCTAACTCATGGTTTGAAAAGCAAAGTCCTTTGGGGAAAAAATCCCTATTCACCCTGGACAGGAAGATTGTGCTAGAACTCTCCTACTGACAACTGTATTTAAATGTAGTTATTACTAGCATAATTCCTACGATAATGTAAATGTTCCCTAGAATTTTTTTAACAATCAAGGGAAGAAAAGCAGGAGGTAAGTGTGGTATCAGCAAAACATTTGTAAATAGGAGGCTTTAGATAAGGTCTCAGTTCTTCTATGAAGAGTTTAGTTTATAAGATCTCCTCTAACCTGCCAGAATTGAAATAGCTATTTGATTGCTAATGAAACAGATTTCTTTGTGCCCATCCAACTATTGCTTGGTGTGTGCTTTATGGGGTTTGTGTGCTTTACCTCATGCTCTGCTGTGAGTGGGGGTTAATTCACTTGATCAAGATGAATGACCGAAATGACTAAACCTACATCTGCATCAATTGATCTTGTTCAAAACACCCAGGTGTCTTGTCCAGAAAGAAAGCAGTCTGGAAAAGGAGTCCATGGGGACAGTGCAAGGAAGAGAAGGCGCAATAGGAGACCAAATAAAGTGCACACGAAAGCTTATCTAGACAAACAGCTAGTGTGCAGCAAGCTGGGATGTAAATGTACAGATCATTAACCTGTCGCATACTGACTGTCTGCATAGCCACTGCACCATGCACTAAAATTGCACTATGTGTGACACACTAGTGTGCTGTAGATTTACACCCCAGCTTGCTGGTCTCTAACTGCTCACCTAGACAAGCCTTAACTGTTTGAGTCAATGGCGTTACTCTGGATTTACACCAACATAAGATCAGGATCTGGCCCACAAAGCACAAGTGAAAGTTGAGGGATGGAATGTGATGAAAATTCACCAAGCTATTCCGCTGGTTAGGAAAGATAGAAAATGTGGCAAAAGGCCACCTTGGCTTAACCACGAGATCTTGCACGATCTAAAAAATAAAAAGGAGTCATATAAAAAATGGAAACTAGGACAGATTACAAAGGATGAATATAGGCAAACAACACAGGAATGCAGGGGCAAGATTAGAAAGGCAAAGGCACAAAATGAGCTCAAACTAGCTACGTGAATAAAACGAAACAAGAAGACTTTTTATCAATACATTAGAAGCAAGAGGAAGACCAAAGACAGGGTAGGCCCACTTCTTAGTGAAGAGGGAGAAACAGTAACAGGAAACTTGGAAATGGCAGAGATGCTTAATGACTTCTTTGTTTCGGTCTTCACCGAGAAGTCTGAAGGAATGCCTAACATAGTGAATGCTAATGGGAAGGGGGTAGGTTTAGCGGATAAAATAAAAAAAGAACAAGTTAAAAATCACTTAGAAAAGTTAGATGCCTGCAAGTCACCCGGGCCTGATTAAATGCATCCTAGAATACTCAAGGAGCTAATAGAGGAGGTATCTGAGCCTCTAGCTATTATCTTTGGAAAGTCATGGGAGACGGGAGAGATTCCAGAAGACTGGAAAAGGGCAAATATAGTGCCCATCTATAAAAAGGGAAATAAAAACAACCCAGGAAACTACAGACCAGTTAGTTTAACTTCTGTGCCAGGGAAGATAATGGAGCAAGTAATTAAGGAAATCATCTGCAAACACTTGGAAGGTGGTAAGGTGATAGGGAACAGCCAGCATGGATTTGTGAAGAACAAATCATGTCAAACCAATCTGATAGCTTTCTTTGATAGGATAACGAGCCTTGTGGATAAGGGTGAAGCTGTGGATGTGATATACCTAGACTTTAGTAAGGCATTTGATACGGTCTCGCATGATATTCTTATCGATAAACTAGGCAAATACAATTTAGATGGGGCTACTATAAGGTGGGTGCATAACTGGCTGGATAACCGTACTCAGAGAGTTGTTATTAATGGTTCCCAATCCTGCTGGAAAGGCGTAACGAGTGGGGTACCGCAGGGGTCTATTTTGGGACCGGCTCTGTTCAATATCTTCATCAACGACTTAGATATTGGCATAGAAAGTACGCTTATTAAGTTTGCGGATGATACCAAACTGGGAGGGATTGCAACTGCTTTGGAGGACAGGGTCACAATTCAAAATGATCTGGACAAATTGGAGAAATGGGCTGAGGTAAACAGGATGAAGTTTAACAAAGACAAATGCAAAGTGCTCCACTTAGGAAGGAACAATCAGTTTCACACATACAGAATGGGAAGAGACTGTCTAGGAAGGAGTACGGCAGAAAGGGATCTAGGGGTTATAGTGGACCACAAGCTAAATATGAGTCAACAGTGTGATGCTGTTGCAAAAAAAGCAAACATGATCCTGGGATGTATTAACAGGTGTGTTGTGAGCAAGACATGAGAAGTCATTCTTCCGCTCTACTCTGCTCTGGTTAGGCCTCAGCTGGAGTATTGTGTCCAGTTCTGGGCGCCGCATTTTAAAAAAGATGTGGAGAAATTGCAGCGGGTCCAGAGAAGAGCAACAAGAATGATTAAAGGTCTTGAGAACATGACCTATGAAGGAAGGCTGAAAGAATTGGGTTTGTTTAGTTTGGAAAAGAGAAGACTGAGAGGGGACATGATAGCAGTTTTCAGGTATTTAAAAGGGTTTCATAAGGAGGAGGGAGAAAACTTGTTCACCTTAGCCTCTAAGGATAGAACCAGAAGCAATGGGTTTAAACCGCAGCAAGGGAGGTCTAGGTTGGACATTAGGAAAAAGTTCCTAACTGTCAGGGTGGTTAAACACTGGAATAAATTGCCTAGGGAGGTTGTGGAATCTCCATCTCTGGAGATATTTAAGAGTAGGTTAGATAAATGTCTATCAGGGATGGTCTAGACAGTATTTGGTCCTGCCATGCGGGCAGGGGACTGGACTCGATGACCTCTCGAGGTCCCTTCCAGTCCTAGAATCTATGAATCTATGAAAAATATCAGGGCTGAGCAGTGAAGTTCAGTAGTTGTGTTTAGTTCCACAATTTTTGTTCCGATAACGTGTGTGTGATATTAGCTGTCAATAGTGTGATAAGTGTTTTGTCTCTTCTGAAGAAAGCTAGTTACACTCTCTGCCTTTGCTCTTGGTTTCACTGCCTCCTCCCACCTGTTCAGTTTTTTTCAGCTGGAAACACAGAGGAGGAGCCAACACCATGTGACTCCACATCCTACCAGCAAGTGCAGTTTTGGGAAATCTAATGAGTGTTTTGCCCACTGACTTCAGTGGGTGCAGGATCAAACTCAACAGGAGTTTGTTTGCAAAGAAAATGCAACTACAGCCTTAACTAGTGAGACAGATGTGACATTGCCACAATCAGCTGAATGAGTTCCAAACTATTAGCAGCATTGTCAAGGTTACAGGAGGGAGATGTGTGACATAAAGCCACATTCAGCAAGATATGTGTTCTTCCATTAATTACTAGCTACAACTTGTCATCCCAGCTCTCGTGTGACCACATATTACTTCTCAGCAGCTTTTACACATGCGATCTACCTTAACAGCAGAAGCTGTCCCCTTCCCATAATGCATCTATAAAGGCATCTGAAAAACCTGCTATACTGAAACAAAAAATAGCCACTAAATCAGATGGACTGATGAGATATTTTCAGACTCTGATTTATGCACACATATTCATTTGTTGGGCAAGTTACCAGAGTTTGTCCCAATTCCTCTGTTCATCTGGTTTTCTAATAACTTCATCAATATCTTAGGGTTACCATACGTCCGGATTTTCCTGGACATGTCCGGCTTTTTGGGCCTCAAATCCCCGTCCGGGGGGGGAAATCCCAAAAAAACGGACATGTCCGGGAAAATAGGGAGGGAGGGACCGGCGGTGCTCGGCTGGGGGCTGGAGCCGGCAGTTCTTGGCTGGGGACCGGGGCGGGGCCGGGGCCGGCAGTGCTCGGCCAGGGGCCGGGCCGGGGGTGCTCAGCCGGCGGTGCGGAGCCAGGGGCCGGGCCGGGGGTGCTTGGCCGGGGGTGGCGGTGCTCGGCCCGGGGGCCGGGGCTGGCGGTGCCGGGCTGGGCGGTGCTCGGCCGGGGGCTGGAGCCAGCAGTGCGGGGCCAGGGTCGGGGGCCGGCGGTGCGGAGCCGAGGACGGGCCAGCGGTGCTCGGCTGGGGGCCAGGGCCGGCGGTGCTCAGCCGGGGGTGGCGGTGCTCGGCCCAGGGGCCGGGGCCGGCGGTGCGGGGCCAGGGTTGGGGGCCGGCGGTGCTCGGCCAGGGGCTGGCGCCCCAGGGCCCGAGCCAAGCCAGGCAGGAGACGCCGGGGCCAGAGCCTCTTGGCCTGGGCCGGCCGGCCGCCAGAGGGAGTCGCTCCGGCGCACCACTCCCCCCCCCCGCCCCAGCTTGCCTGCTGCTTCAGGCTTCCTGCGAATCAAATGTTCGTGGGAAGCAGGGGAGGGGGTGGGGGAGGGGCGGGGGGGCGAAGCGTCCAGGGGAGGGGGCGGGGTTGGGGCAGGGCTGGGAAGGGGCGGGGCTGGGGAAGGGGCGGAGTTGGGGTGGGGGCGGGGCCAGTGGCGTGTCCTCTTTTTGGACCCTTAAAATATGGTAACCCTACAATATCTTCTTATGAAAAGTTCTTCTTGGCCAACAGCTCCGACAAGGAGCGTTTGCTGCCTGACACTAATATATTAAATACCACCTCTAATGCTCAATATCTACCTCTGAATTAGATGGGATAATTGTAGACCGAATGTTGAATTATGCAATCGCAGTCAACATAAAAACCATAAATATAACCTA
Source organism: Malaclemys terrapin pileata (assembly GCF_027887155.1). NCBI lineage: Eukaryota > Metazoa > Chordata > Testudines > Emydidae > Malaclemys > Malaclemys terrapin. Next base: position 13,534,895 of record NC_071513.1, on the reverse strand, counting down.
TCCGGGAGACCAAATGTCTCAGGGGCTTCCTAATGGCCCTTTCAGCTCCAGGTTCTTGGTTTTAATCCAGCCAAAAGATGGTAGTGATCAGGAACTGGTATTGTTTGGAGATGTGGCAAAAGTGCTATATGATCAATAGCAAGAAGGGGTTTACATTGCTGTTTAAGGACAGTAGGCACAAATAGTCCCTCATTATTGGAATTTGACCTTGACACTAAGGTTGATATCCCGTACATGCATGGAAAGAGGGATCTTTAAACCAAGGCTCTGACTATCTGTGGACATCTCAGCTGAAAGATGGCTCCTCTAGTAACACAGAGCTCCCTAGCACCATGCTGGGACACCAGTTCAGTACTGATGAAGAATTCCACCTATTGACTCAATTTGCGTATCTTAAATCGACTCCCCCCTGTAGTGTAGATGTAGCCTTAAGAATGAAGGTGATGCAACATAGTGTAATAATCTTCTCAACTTAATTTTTCATTAGTAATTTGAGATGGAGTATGGCAGGAACTGGTAGGTAGAAAACAGTGTTTTATTTTGGGGTTTTTTTTGTTTTTTTTTTAAATATGCTATAATTGCACTAAGATACCTAACTGTTGCTGAACTGGCCTATCCTGTAACTCCTGACACTTTGTGGTGAGATAGGACCTCATCCATTACCATGTCACCTTTTTCTATAATTAGATTGTGCCTCATTTCTTCTACTATCAAGCAAAAGCATCAGTACTGTGAAGCTCAAAAAGTCATTTCATGCTTATATTATGTTTTACATGCTGCTTAACTTTGTCCTCCCTGATCTGCTGCTTGATAAAAGCAACAATGAAAATATATTAGAGTGACATTTGAAATCTGTAGCTACATTAGTCATTCTGTCAGGACCATAGAGAATCTCACCAACTCCAGCAGGAAAATAATTTGCTGAAGCAGTGAGTTGCAGCTCATTGAAACCCTTTCTAGTACATGTTTAAGCAACTGCTGAAGCAGTTGAAACCTGGGCTTGATTATGCAAACAGAAGATACATAACACAAACTTTGTACTGACTTCTAGTCACTGGAATGTGATAACCACCCTGAGGGACAGAGATAGGAAGAGGCCAAAGGCATGAGAAAAGATAGCATCAGTGGTCTATCTTTAATTTAGGAACTGCCAGCATGCAGATACTGGACCATATTTTCCTCTCAGTCACACCTGTGTAAACTGGATTTACTCTACTGATGTCAGTGGAGGTATTCTGGATTTGCACCAATCTGACTGAAGGCACAAGTTGGCCCACTCTGTCTTTATTTTTCAATGAACCACAGACAGTGGTGCTCCAGGACCTTGGGCTGACAGCAGAATGGTGTGGTAACCAATGTGCTTACTGTTCTTCTTCTTGTCATAGCTGATATTATTGCAATGTTTGTTACCTAAGATACAGATAATCAATACAAATAAAAAGAAACATGGAAATGCCATTACAGAGCACACTGCTCACTTAGCATTATGGCTAAATTCGGCCTTTTTGAGTTAGAGGGGATATGGAGGAGTTGTGCTGCAGCCGGGGACCTCAGGAGGAATTGAGCCTGACTCAGCCAGAATTCCTCCCAGGATTCCCTGGGAATGGATACTGCAGTGGTGAGCTGGGCTATCCTCTCCCCTTTGTGGACCCACATAGGGTAAGGCCCCAAAGGTACATGGCCCCCTTGCAGCCTAAGGTCACCAAAATTAAAGTGAGCATGAAGAACGACCTGTAGAACTAAGAGTCGGAGCTCAGCTCACCTGAGTTGCCCACTTACTTTATGTGAAGTCGCTGGGTCAGATCCTCAGCCGGAGGTAAATCAGGATAGGTCCTTCAAAAACAATAGAGCTACCTCCATATACCCCAGCCAAAGATCTGGCCCATTTGCTGTAATCATGAATCATTACAAACTGATCAAGAGACCATAACCACATGGTGCAGCAACGCTTTCCCTCTTTCTCTGCTTGAGCAGGCTAAACATCTTCATCACTGAGCAAATGCCTGATAAGTTGGGAGAGGAAGATTTGGAGCCAAGGAAAAAACCAAATCAGAAAAAAACATCAGCCCTCTAATATACATGAAAGCAAATTAACTGGGTAGCATAGAAGGCCTTATCTGAAGTGTGAAAGGTCTGTTATATCAAGATAGAGTCAAGAGCCTCCCTTTGTAATGGGCTAACAATATGTTTTCATGATAGGAGAGATCTATCACCCAGGGGAGGGGACGGTCTCCATTCTCAAAGGAGAAAGTGAACAGGGCCTTTCTAGCAAAGTCTGTCCCTTCTGTATCTGACTGAAAGTTTGCCCCAGCAACTAGACCACGGTGTAAGAAACTCACTCATCTCTTTGTGACAATCCCCAGAGGTGAAACATCCCAGGAAAGCAAACGATGAGAGGGGACAGGCCTCACCTAACGATGCAAAGCTTACTCCTCGGGGAATTCTGCGCCACTGCGCAATGCAGAATTTTGCAGAAATTAACGTTGTGCGTGCAGAAATTCTTTCTCCCCACAGAAATGGGCTGCAGTGCTGCTAGCCACCACCAGGGGCTGCTGGACCCAGCAGAGCCCAGCTCGCACATAGAAGACACTGCTGGGGGGGTGAGGGAGTGAGAGGGTTCCTGGCAGCTGCAATTCCCAGCATGCCCTGGGGAAAGGAGAGGATGGCACACAGGAAACTCCGTGCAAGCCTGGGACTGAGCATCAGGCTGTTTCTCCCTCTGGATCCCTGAGCTCTGCGGGGGGAGGGGGCAGGTGTCTGCACAAGGCTGGGTTGTGGGGACGGGTATCTGGGCCGGGGGGGGGCCTACAACTGGGCTCTGGGGGGAGGAAGAGTTGTGGGTATCTGGACCCCCCAGCTGGGCTTGGGGGGTGGGGTAAGGGAACAGAGAAACAGGAACTGGGTTGTCATAGAGGTTTCTTTAAATCTATACTCCTACGGGAATTGTTGTGTGTGTGTTTGTATTTTTCAGATATACTTGCTGACAAGCATTTTGGAATAAATTACCAAAATAATTGAAACTGGCGTGATTATGTAGTGCTTTTTTGACAAATAAAATTTGCAGAATTTTAAAATATTGTGTGCAGTATTTTAAATTTTTTTGGTGCAGAATTTTTAATTTTTTGGCACAGAATGCTCCCAGGAGTAAAAGCTCTACACCAATCTGAAAATCGTCAAGGCTGGACCTCAACCAAAGTGAAAATCATCAATAGGTGAGGGACCAAGTTCTCTGCAAGAGTGTCCCAAAAGATGTGAAATAATAATGCCTGATATTGACAGCACTTCACATTGACACACTGTGTGTTTCCTTTCATCTAGGAAAATCTCAAAGTGCTTTAAAGGCTACCAGACAGATCCTGGGTTGGTATAAATTAACAGAACTGCATTGAAGTCAACGGAGCGACACTGATTTACACCAACAGAGGATCTGGCCCTTTATATTACAGAAGGACCACATCCCTTAAAACTACAGTGCAGGCCATGAGGTAGGACATAACAGCTGTTTAACACAAGTACACTGCTACCAAATTATATCAGTCATATGCTAAGGATAGAGGGTCAGATTCCCTTTCATTTATACCCAGAGTAAATCCAGACTAACTCCATTCACTTCAGTGAAATTACTGTGGGTTTACACCAGTGAAACTGAGAACAGAGATTGGCCTAACTTGTCTGTTAGTGTTGAAAATTATTGAATATTTCTGGAATTATATCTCAAATTAGATCCTACATGGCAGTAGAGTTGCCATATATTTAATGCTAAAATCACTGATGCATGGTTAGCAGCAACATTTCTGTTCTTATTGTTTTCTTCAGTTACTCATCAAAGCTCATTTACCTTGAAGTCCAATAAAACATTCCTTTGGGGGAAGAAGGGGTACAAATATTAGAAAGAAATTCTAGGTGGCGAGTGATACTGCTTTTGGGAATACACCTCTACCTCGATATAACGCTGTCCTCGGGAGCCAAAAAATCTTATCACATTATAGGCGAAACCGCGTTATATCGAACTTGCTTTGATCCACCGGAGTGCGCAGCCCCGCCCCCCCCCCCCAGAGCACTGCTTTACCGCTTTATATCCAAATTTGTGTTATATCGGGTCACATTATATTGGGGTAGAGGGGTACTATCCTTCTTTGTTTTGCTAAAGCTTCCAATCCCCACTTGCAGGAGGAACGTAGGAGAAAAGAAATGACTGAAAGGCTAAAAACAATTAATCAGACTGCACAGCATCAACTTTTCCATCTTGGTAAGCTGGTATATTAGAAATAAAAATGTAGGGACGCAAATCTTTAGGTGCACCAGAGATCTGCATAATGTAGCTGGGGAGGGAAGGGTAAGGAGACTTTATCCCATCTTTGTACTCCCCTGAGGCTGCTAGGTGCTAGTTTGGGCCACAGCTTAACTCAGAGTAGCATCAAGGCTGCTCTAAATTCTGCCTGCTGGTATCTGGTTATAGGAATACTTTACTAGGCAGTGAATATCTAGCCTGGCTGGAGATGTAATCTGGCTGACAAGCAGCCTGCCTCAATTGAAGCAATGACCTCTGCAGCTCGCTAGAAACCAAATGAAAACTTTTCTGCTGAATTGGGCTGACCTCCTTGATCCCTTGAGATAGGCTCCAATAATCAGGGATGCAGGAGAAGTAGCATGCGTCTTGCAACAAGTTATTTATTCTGTGAAGTGTATCCCAACAAACGAGGCTTCACCTCAAAGCGCACCTCAAGCAGGCAATACAATAAAAAGTTTGCAAAATGCTTCTACAGGCAGTTGGTGGACACCAGCAAAATGGGAGTGACTCAGTGCTGCTCACTGACGCACATTCAATTCAAACCAAGGCCAATTCTGAACACTTAGAAGTGGTTCTGGAAAATCTATTTATAATCCATTTACCAATCTGCTGAGGGTTCTTCTTTCACAGAACAAGAAAGAATAATAAGCATCACTAAAGAAAAGTTCCTCTGTAGGCAAAGTATTTTAATTAATAATGAGGTTTTATCTTCTGTTTAAAGATTGACTTGGGTTTTTTTCCTGTTGCGTCACGTTGTGCTGCAGAAAGCCAGCCGATGAATTATACTACGCAGATCAAATCGCCTCCTAACACAGTACATGGTGCTGATTCAACTAACTGATATGATATTACTCATTAAGCACAGGTTTGATGGTGTTTATTTGTATGGGACTTTAACCTGGACATGGTCTAAAGCTGGTTCTGTCTCCTTTACCTTTCGTTTGCTATTCTGTATTCCTTTCATTAACTAGCTTGTTTTAAAGCAAGGGAGCAATGCTGGGAAATTAAACTAATCGCATAAATACGCTCAAAAAGAAAGATGGAGAAGAGGAATAACAAACAAAATGGAGTGTAAGCATCCTGTACTACATACACCTCTACCCCGATATAACGCGACCCGATATAACACGAATTCGGATATAACGCGGTAAAGCAGCGCTCCGGGGGGGCGGGGCTGCACACTCCGGCAAATCAAAGCAAGTTTGATATAACGCAGCTTCACCTATAACGCAGTAAGATTTTTTGGCTCCCGAGGACAGTGTTATATCGGGGTAGAGGTGTATTACAATTCTTTCACAGTAGTTGCATAGCCATTCCTACCACCACAGGCCCTGACTCCTCTCTCATAAAATATAAGGCCTGGACCAATCTACATTTACTTCACCACCGATCTATAAATTCAGCAGAGAAAAAAATAAAAGACACTACACCACAAGATGGCACACTTTCTCTTCTTATTTTTTCTATTCATTTCCCCACCATTTATCATAACTCCCTCAGGACCAAGTAAGTTCCTTTGTGGCTACAAACTTCAGAGAAAAGAAGAGGTAACTTTTGCTACAAGTGAAATGAGCAATGTTTGGCCACATTTTACGAACAAGGTGTACATCTTCCTTTGCAAATATACAAAGACACTGAGACAATCTGATCCTTTCTATAATCATGTTTACTTGCCCCAGGTGTGGAAAACTACTTCCATGAATCTCATGGTGGCAGTACACTTGCCTACTCCCAGGAACAGTTGTGGTGAGGTTTAGTCTAGCCATATTACCTCATGTTACTATTCCCAAAATAAACATAAGATGGATCTTGTTCTCTTATCTGTCCATTATCAATTAACTGTTGAACAGATGGATTTTTTTCCTTTATAAAGTATCATCATTGTTCTCTGTAGGCACAGGTCCTGCATCTCATTTCTATTACCCTGTGGGGAAGGGGGGGAGCCAAGGCACTGACCTCTGTCACTGATACTATACAATAACCAAGGAGAGACAGATTCTAATATTTATATGTCCAAAAAGCAGGGCGGGGACAGAAAAATGTAAATCCTTTTCTTATCCTTCAGTCCATTCTCTATTTTACATTCTTCTGCATGCTACATGGAGCTGCAGAAAGACCCCTACTTTAATGACCTCATTTTACAAAAAGGCCATTGACTTCCCCCAACCTCTGCCTTCTGGAACAGAGAAACACAATAGCACCTCATCAAGCTAACCTAATGGTGGCATGTTTTGTCTAGTGTGTATGTTTACAGCTGCTCACTAGTGGACACCACGAGAATTACTCAAATGGGGTATAATTTGCCCTATTGTGTTATCAGCAGGATGAGAGTCTCTCTTACCTTAGGCTTGTGCTCTGAGGCCCCCACGTCAGCAAGGCACTTAAGCACATGCTTAACTTTAACCTGAGGCATCTTTGTGTGTGTATGTGATGTGTGTGTGGTGGCTTTATGTGTTAAGGGGGCAGTTCTCATATATATGGGGCAAATAATATATGTGGGTGGTATATAAGTGATGTGGCATTGCATTGTGTTGTGCTGCGTATGCTGTAGTAGGAGTGCTGCGTGACAGACAATGAGTAGGTACACAGGGATTGGTGGTGCCGTGTTTGTGAAAGAAATATAGGGAGCAAGCATATGGGGCGATTGTACTCTGTGTGTGTAAGAGAGAGATGATGAGACGGCAAGTGGGGGTGCGGGGATGAAGGTAGTGCTTTGTGGGATGGATAGCAAGAAGGTATGGATGGATGGTGGCTGGGGCTGTCGGGCTGTGCTGGACCAGGGGATGGATGGATGGGGACAGGGAGAAGGCCGAGCTGGGGGGATGGATGGATGGTGGGCAGGAGGGGCCCTGCTGCTGGGGGGGAAGGGCTGTGCGAGGGGGAAGAATGGGAGGGAAGGGCTGTGCGGGGGTGGGAGGGACGGTCGGTGGACGGGAGGGGCCGTGCTGCTGGGGGGGATGGCTGTGCAGGGGGGAGCAGGCGTTGTGCTGGCATGGGAGGGACGGTCCGTGGGTGGGAGGCAGTAGCGTAGCTGGGGGTGTGCAGGGAAAGCAGCTGCTTCCTCTCAGCACGTTTTCCAAAAGCGGCGCGTCAGTTAGGGGTTACCATGGTGCCAGCGGGCAGGGCCCACACTCCACTCTGAAGCTTGGCCTGCCGGGCCAGCGCTGGGCTCCTGCAGGCAAGGAGGGGCAGCACAGCCGGAGGAGCCATAGGAAGGGGGCGGCATGGCCAGAGGAGCCATGGGGGGGCATGGCCGGAGGAGCAAGGAAGGGCACAGCATGGCAGCCAGCAGCGCGGCCGGAGGAGCCATGGGGCAGAGGGGCGGCGCAGCCAGAGAAGCAAGGGTGGCCTCGGGCGAGGAAGGGGAAGGAGACAGGCAAATGGAGCTAGCAGCTCTCGCTGCTCCAGGCTGTGTGAGGGGAAGCGGGCAGGCCCCAGGGAAGAACAGAGGCATGTGGGGATGTCAGCCTAGGCGGGAGCCTCTGGCTCTTTGCTGCCTGGCCTGAGCTGGGCAAGCGGGGGATGAGTTCAGGGCGGCCGGCGCTCAGCCTGGAGCGCAGAGACTCCCACAAACTGCCCCGCTGCCCAAGGGGCTCGGACCCACCAGGAGCTGCGTTCCCGGCCAGCTGCGAGGGGTCAGAACCCCTGAGCAGAGTTGGGCCCTGTAACCCCGATCCAGGCTGTAACCTCCTCTGTTCCCTGCACACATATGGGGCTGGAACTGGGGGGGCTGCCGCACCCCAGGCTTGAAGAGGGGGCGCAGCATGGCCACAGCGCGGCCGGAGGAGCCATGGGGGGGATGCCACGGGGGCGCCACGGCCGGAGGAGCCATGGGGGGGGCGCCATGGGGGCGGCACGGCCAGAGGAGTCATGGGGGGAGCATGGCACGGCCGGAGGAGCCAGCCAAGGTGGGGGGGAGCGCAGAGCGGCCGGAGGAGGAGCCAAGGGGGCGTGGCCAGAGGAGGAGCCAAGGGGGGTGCGCCTTTTTAATGTTTGCTCCCCCTACTCTTAGAACCTGACTACGCCAATGGCGGGAGGGACTGTGCTGCTGGGGGGGAAGGGACCGTGCTGCTGCGGGGAAGGGCTGTGCGAGGGGGAACGATGGGGGAGGCTGTGTGAGGGAGTGTGCTGGGGTGGGAGGGACGGCCGGTGGGCAGGAGGGACGATGCTGCTGGGGGGGGGGAAGGGCTGTGCGGGGGGGCGGGAGGACTGGGGTGAGAGGGAGGGACCATACTGCTGGGGGGGAAGGGCTGTGCAGGGGGGAACGATGGGGGAGGGGCTGTGCGGGAGGGGGTGCTGCGGTGGGAGGGACGGTTGGTGGGCGGGAGGGACCGTGCTGCTGAGGGGAAGGGGTGTGGGAGGGGAGGGACCGTGCTGCTGGGGGGAAGGGCTGTGCGGGTGTGGGAGGGGAGGGACCGTGCTGCTGGGGGGGAAGGGCAGTGCGGGGGGGGGAAACGATGGGGGGAGGGGCTGTGCGGGTGGAAGGGACCGTGCTGCTGGCGGGAAGGGCAGGGCGGGAGGACTGGGGTGAGAGGGAGGGACCGTGCTGCTGGGTGGGAAGGGCTATGCGGGGAGGAGGAGGGGAGGGACCGTGCTGCTGGGGGGAAGGGCAGTGCGGGGGGGGGGACGATGGGGGGAGGGGCTGTGCGGGGGGGGGAGGGACGGTCGCTGGGCGGGAAGAGAGGGATGTGTGTCCCCGCCCCCTCGCCTAGCCGCTCTGGCTCGAACGTCAGCTCCGGCCTCTCCGCACTAGAAGTCGCCCGTCCCTGCGAACCAGCGAGTGGCCGCGGCTAGAAGGGCTGCGTGCGGCTCGTGCGCCAGGCTGGCCGGAAGAGGAAGTAATAGTTCCGCCTTCGTCTCGGGGTGGGGGTGGAGCTGGAGCTCGTCTTCGGTGGGCCAGTGGTCCCGTCCGCTCGGCGGCACCGGTGAGTGATGGGGGAGGGGGAATCTCCCAGCACGGACACGGGGAGACTCCCGCCAAGGAAGTGTCAATGTTGACAGAGAAAATACCCCCCGTTCCGGCGGGCTCCCGTGGCGCCCACCACCCCCCCCGTTCGGATGGGCTCATCCGGCACACCCCCCCCCCGGGAGAGGGGCATAGCCCCCCCGTTCCGATGGGCTCCTCTGGCGCACACACACACACACACACACACCGTTCCGACGGGCTGCTCCGGTCGTCCTAACCCCCTCGGGGCGAGGGGAGTAACCGCCCCTTCCAGTTGGCTGCTCTGGTGGGCCCCACCCTCCTTTCCCAAAACAAGAATGACTCCCCCTTCCTTTCCCATTGCCCCCTCCTCAGGAGAACAGATTAGGGTAACCAGATGTCCCGATATTCAGGGCTTTGTCTCATATAGACACTTGTTTCCCCTCCCCCCCTCCTTTGTCCTGGTTTTTCTCACTTGATATCTGGTCATCCTATAACAGGTGCTGAGAAGAGTAAACATCCCTCATCTCCTAGGGACCTGCCCCTGCAGCACTTACCTTCTGCTTGAGTCTGTCTTCCTTCCACGTACCATGGTTGTGCAGCAGCAGCAGTCACACCTGTCTCAGCAGTTACTGTCATTAGAAGAAAATGTCATGGTCCAGCTTGGACAGGCCAAGTAAAGCCCAAAGGGCCCTCTTTGTTCCTGTGCCCTTTCCTAGGACAAGATTGTTAATAAATTGAAGACTCAAAATAGGGCACAACACGAAATAAATTGTGACTGTTCCTGCCGCCCACGCCTGGGAAGGGAAATGATCTATGCTTCTATGCTAGGTAGCGCTTTCCTGCCTACCATGGGGAGACCCACACTAGCACTCCTCTGACCTTGGGAATCTCTACTCTGCTGCCCTTACCTAAGAGGAAGGAAACCTTATACAGTATTTACCTTTCTCTAGGTTATATGCTTCCTCCTACTCTTGACACTTGCACCTATAACTCCCAGTTTTAAAGGCCCAAAGGCTGTAACAGATTAACTGAAATGTATCTGTGCACCTACTGCCCTGTTACAAGGACCACTATGCTGGTCTTTAGAATAAAGGCACTAAACTCTCAAATCCTTTCCCACAGATCAGTTAATAAATCTGATTAGGACATAATCCAGGTGATTGTTTCCCAGGACAGACAGTTGAGACCATTCTGCAGTTTAGTTGTTAAGGAGAGAGCCCCCAGAAAGAGCATGCATCTTACTATACATGTGGCAAGACTCAAGTTTAGCCTGATCTCCAATGATAAATTCCCCAGCCAAGGAACCACAGTCAGTGTGTGTGGAATGAGAGAAGCAGGATTGTGAATCATACTTGGTAATGGCAAGGCTTTGTCCTTCAAAATAGCTTTACTTGATTAAAGTTTTGGATTGAATTACAGTGACAACCAACTGAGCTATCCCTCCCCAAGTTCTTTTGACTGATGTTTCAGCTGACAGCTGCCTGTATCAACAACTCTGCTTCTCTGAAGATACCTGGATTTCTATGCTAGGGTTCTCAGCTCACTCGCATGAGACAGGCTGGAGCTTCCTTAGCTCTCCATAATTTTGAGCCCACGGGGCATAGGCAGCTAGTACTCATTCTGATACCAACTGCCACTTTCCACTTCCTTTGTTAGAGTAAAGGTAAGCTGTTCCATCCAGTGCACAGACAAGAGATTGAACACAGATTTCTGAAGATAAAGACCTTGAGGGAATACTTTTACGGAGTTAATTTGGAAACATCTCTATCCTGTAAATTTACCATAATATTTAGGATTGGTAAAAGAGCATTATAATTAATTCTTGCTGCTCCTCTCATGACAATGTACAGTGGCTTAACAATTTAAACTACAGTAGAAAGTTAGAGGAACTATAATTGCAATTTCAAATGTAGGAACTTCTTTTAAAGTATGAACAGAAAAAGTTTATGTTGAGATAAAATTGAATCTTTCCAAATAATTTCCACAACCTCTCAAAAAGTGTCTTTTCTTTCTAGGAAAAAATGATTTCCGAAAGCAGTTCTTTTGTGAAAGGCATGGTGTTAGGAGGACTCTTCTGTGTATTTGTCACACTCATTGGACATAATAAGATGGGCCAGGGGACTAAAGCACATCACCATGAGCATCATCATATTCAAGCACCTAACAAAGAAGATGTCTTAAATCTGTCAGAAGGTGAGCGCCTGGAGCTCAGCCACAGTATCCGTGTTTATTGTATCATCCTTGTAAAACCTAAAGATCTTGGCAATTGGGCTGCTGTGAAAGAAACATGGAGCAAACACTGTGACAAGGCCGAATTCTACAGTTCTGAAAACGTTAAGGTGTTTGATTCTGTTGTTCTCAACACAAATGACATGTGGATGATGGTGAGAAACGCTTATAAATTAGCATATGAACGCTATAAAGATGAGTACAACTGGTTCTTTCTAGCACATCCGACGACATTTGCTGTTATAGAAAATCTCAAATATTTCTTGCTGAAAAAAGACGCATCACAGCCTTTTTATATAGGTCATACTGTAAAATCAGGAGAGCTTGAGTACGTAGATGGTGATGGAGGAATTGTCTTAAGTATAGAGTCCCTAAAAAGACTCTCTAAAATTTTTGAAGACCCTGAGAAGTGTCCAGAACAGGGAGGCTTGATTTGGAAACTCTCTGAGGATAAACAACTAGCAGTCTGCCTGAAATATACTGGAGTATTTGCTGAAAATGCAGAAGATTCTGAAGGAAAAGATGTCTTTAACACCAAATCAGTTGGTTCTCTTATTAAAGAAGCAATGGCTAATCACCCTCAACAAGTAGTAGAGGGATGCTGTTCTGACATGGCCATCACTTTCAATGGATTGGCTCCTAACCACATGCATGTAATGATGTATGGTGTTTATAGGCTCAGAGCATATGGGCACAATTTCAAAGATGCACTGGTTTTCTTACCTCCCACAGATTCAGACAATGACTGATATCTGTTCAAAGAAGGCATATGTATTGTGTAGAACATGCAGTCAGCTGTTAATGCATAATGTGACTTGCATGTATACAAGCTGGTGCAATTTTTGTATTTGATGGTATCTGTGTATTTTTTGCACATCAGGGTTTGGTCATTTTAGTTTTAAAAGTGGGGATCTTTTTTTCTAAAACTTTTATACAAAAATGTTTCTGGCTCTTGACTGTGTTGGAATGAAAAATGTTAATGGTAATGCTACAATCTTTGTGTGATAAAGGAAATGAATTTATAGGGGATGTTTGTATGGCTAAATATTTATAAGTGAAAACAAATGAATCTTAATCTATTGTAATTTAAATATATTTTTGCAAGATTTTTTGATTTTGAACTCTTCCATGCACTTCTTGAAAATCTTTATATCTTTCTAAGATGTACAAATAAAACTGAAAATACAGAATTTAGTATTAAAGTACAACTTTAAGCTGTTTTCTTTACATCAGTGCAATTTTTTTTTCAGTTTGTTGTCGTCTAGAATAGAAATGTCAGTGGCTTGAATTTTTACCCTTCAGAAAAATGGAGCAGTATTAATATGAAGAAACCTAATCAACTTCATAACCAGCTGAAGGCTGCTGTGCCTATTGATAGTGCTGTTTAGTCAAACTTCTATAAGAAGAAAAAACATGCATTTCCTCTGTTTTACTTTGTACACATGCTAGCACTCTGCACAGCTCAGGCAGGAGAGCATATCCACTCTCTTCACTACCTTCTGCAAAAACACCAGTGAAGCTGAAATTAAGAGGCAACATACAGATGGGTGCAGGAGACAGAGGGATCAAGCCAAAGGATGTGACCAAGCATGTTTGGTATTGCTGTTGGGGCCCATCTAAAGGATCCTTCTAACCATCAGTGGGGGAGGGGAATCTTCATGTAAAACAAATTTGTTCTGGTAACTCAGAAAATGCTCTATTAAACAGAATTTTCTAGCAATTTCAAAAAATCAAGATGGCAATATACCTTTAATGTATTCTCACCCAAAACACTGAAGGTGACAATATTGAAATGCTGCATCTGAAACAAAAATATTCTTGTTTGCTATAAATCCAAATTAGGAACTTTTCCTTCTTTCCAGGCCATAGTATACATTACACTACTGTTCACTTCTGTTCTATATTACGTACACTGGTTTTATATATTTAAGTCCCATACTCAAGATGGCTAGTTAAGTGTCTACATATATCACTGCTTCCATGGAAATAACTGGGTTAGCCAAGGGAGGGTGGGTGTGTTTTTAGAGAAAATATCAACCCCAATTGTGGAAAATGTTGTAATAAAATTTCATTTTTATAACAAACTAGTATTAGTTAGCCAATTGCAAGTGTCACAGAAAGGTAGATACTGACTCAGCTTCACTAAATGTGTAGTACTAACAAGTAGGGAGAAGGTTTGTAATTTGGAATGACCAGTTAAAAATTAAGATGAAAGGGATTTTTTCATTCTTTACCATTTCTGAAGTTATAAGAGTATCCCTTTAACTCATTTATTTTTTCAAAAATTGTTACTGTGACATTAAAACCTATTAAGCTGTGTCAGAGGAAACTTCAACCAAAGGTAGTTTTATCAAATGTGGATTTACGTTATCAAAGTTTCTTATAGAAGAACCAACCAAAACTTGTGGAAGTTAAACATTTGAAATATATATATATTTAAAACAAACTGGTGCAGTTGTTGGCTGATTTCGTTCACCTCATCAAGTGAGGTGTCCTTTTTTAGTAATACCTGGCTCACTCTTAGATCGTACACCTCTACCCTGATATAACACGACCCGATATAACACAAATTCGGATATAACGCGGTAAAACAGTGCTCTGGGGGGGCTGTGCACTCCAGCGGATCAAAGCAAGTTCGATATAATGTGGTTTTACCTATAATGCGGTAAGATTTTTGGGCTCCTGAAGACAGCGTTATATAGGGGTAGAGATGTACTTTGCATCCAGAGATCTGCTATGTGAGTTAAGGACTGGCTGTTTCATGTAACTGTATGCACAGCAGATTCTCAAAATAGTTGAACATGTTAATAATCAAGTACAAGTAGTTGTAAGATATTAAAATTTATTTTTAACTAACCCATTCCAGAAAGTCAGAAAGTGCTTGTGTATTTTCTAAACTCCATATTCATAAAATAACCTTCCCAAGATTCTTTTGAACTGCACTTATGGTCAGGAAAGAGACTAAAAATAGGCATCTCCTTACGCAGATCTCCTGCTGTGTAATTCACAGTTCACATAGTGACAAGTTTTCACTCCTGTAAGGAATGGGGTCTTACATGTTATAGGAAAGGGAGCTAGAGTGTATTTAAATCCATACACAAAATTAACTAAATTCTAATTAAGAGAATCTTTTATGGCTGATGTGAAAACCAGTGAAAGCACAGCTTTACAATCCTGGATATTAGAAAAAGCTAGTTTGGAAATGTAGCAGAGCTGAGCTAGAAGCCAGTGAAACAATAAATGTGGAATAATACACTCTCTTTAGAGAATAACTACATTTTAAATCATTACAGTCTCTACAAGTCACCAGCCTCAGTCCCCCAAGGTCACAGTACCACAGTAAATACCAGTACTTCCGTGTAGAATTCTTCTGCCCCCCCCCCCCCCCCCCTTAATTCCAAAAGACGTAGAAGGAGAGACTGTAGTTGTAATGTTGGTACTAGACCGTTCTATTATAGATCCTCTGTCTACCTACACATTTCCAACATTTTTTTTGTGGAAAGGGCTATTATATTTTACTACACTCCTGCCCCAGCAAAAGGGAATAAGCAATTTTAGCAGGTTATTCAGTTTCCAACAGTCTTTATGGCAGGGGGAGATTCAATAGGTATTTCCTTCAGCCTTTCTTTGTTGATACTGATAGGCTAAAACTGCACCATTGTTTGAGGCCTGGCCTATGCCCAAAGTTGCAGCAGTTCAACTAAAGATGTAATTTTAAACAGATTTAATTAACTTGCTCGGTGACTGGACATTCTTAAATCAATGTAAATGTACCCATCTATAGTTACAGCAGCAAGTTAGAATGATAAGTGTGTTCATAGAGGGACCTGCCCTGATGTTACTATTCCTTTCCAAGTAGTGGCAGGACAAGTAATGTTAGAGCTATTTGCTTTACTTGAAAGCAACTTTAAAACTATGCAAATCATAGCCAGAAGTTGTTAGAGGTAAGTTACTCCATCCCTCATTCTGTGATCTGTAACCAATTCACTTCCATTGCTTATGTTATCAGCTTCCCTTGTTACCCAAGAGAAGTTTAGTTGACAGTATTTCATCATTTAACATCTACAAAGGAGTTAAAGGGCAAGTAGAATAAATTTCCTATACAACCCCTCCCAGAACAGGCCTACTTTACCATATTGTGTCAGATGCTTTGTAAAGTAAGGAAAAAAATTCTGAATTTACTTGGACTAGTACAAATTAAGGCATGTAATGTAATCCCACATACAGTTAATGGTGAGTTCAGAGAAGTTTTATTACCAAGTTTAAAGACTGACATGTAACTGTTTTAGAATAAAGTGTGAGCACTTATATTTGTATAGCTTTCTTTGTGCAACAATGGTAGGGTGGTACCCATCAAACTGGTTACTTTAGTTTTCATTCCTTGGTTAATACAATAAGTAGCTGAAGCATTAGAATTCTGTCATTTTCAAAAGTGACGCCTTTTAACTTAGTGTTAGAGGAAGAGGAGAAATCTTCAAGCTAGCACTACCTATTGTTAGGTAAAATATATTTCATATCCCATATTTGTAATAACACTTTAGGATAAGGGAAGAGTATTTTTCTAAGTCAATAGTTCTTGAATTAGAGGATCCAAAAATGTTGAAACAAAACACACAGAGAATGAGACAGAAGCCATTTGATACAAAATTAAAAACTGCAAATACAAATAAGATTTACAATATTAATAAATCCTTCCAACAATGAGTCATGTAGACTTATTACTCTGGTCATTCCATGAGTGGTAGAGACCTCAGATGTTTCCACACGACAACATTCTTTCTGCATGCACAATCACTTAAATACAGAGGATGAGTCGGTGCATGCAGTCCCCATTTATTAGTAGTAACAGCACATGTGCAGGTGATAGAGTGCACAAATGGAGGCCTAGTTGATACTCCTTTTAAAATTTGGCCCAGAAATACTAACTTCTGGTTACAGGATCTGTTAGCCCTTACCACTGTAGCCATTTAAAGTTTCCCCACTTACTATAGATTTTCAATGCAGGGAAAAACTGATCTCAAATATCGTGTGGTAAATGATCATTTAAATAGCATATTCTGTGTATCCTGGAGATGTCACGTGTCTCACAATCCAGTGTTTGGTTTATAGTCCATAAAACTAATTGCATCTTAAAAAATGGCCACTCAGCTGAGTAAAACATTCAAACCATTACTGTTGGACAATAAGTTAAATTAGAATTTGACACAAAGTATATGGAACATAGAAACATCCAGTTTGTGTGTTGTTACAGTTTCTGACTTTTCATCCTCCTAGACTGCCTGTTATCAAAAGCAAATGCATTAACACATTTTAGAAATTTTATATACAAAAGCATTAAATATATCCTAAATCCAATTTAAATTACTGTGCTAGGAGAGAGCACAAAATTTTACACCTGTTAGCTTTCTCTCTTCCTAGCAGGAAGTGTTCTATTCACTGTTCACATTTGACCTTTTCATCAGATATAATCTTCAAGCATTCTGACAACATGGGTTTAGGATAAAAGCTTAAGAACTGTAATAAAGTCTAGAAAACTATTGCCGCTAACAGGACTTTAGCATTCACTTGATTTATTTAGCGTAGCCACTGAACAAAATAAATTTGTACATTCAGTCACATTAAAAACAAAAGGAATTACAAAGCAGTCCATTTACTCTAAGTGCATTCCTTTGGGGTCACACAGTTTCTTTTGCTTCACTTATATGTCTTCATATGCCAGAGACCATCATTTAAATAATGGATATTTTCAATGCCAATCCCTTTGTTGACTTTCTCACTGTGAAAGGAAAAATTAAATGTAAAAGGTATAATGGTTCATTACCATATACTTCCAATTCAACCCAACTAACCTTTTGGGCTCGTCTACATTACATTTTGTAGTCATGTTAGTTCACTTACATTAAAATACACGGAAAGCTGTAGAAGAGCCTCTTTATGTAAACTGACCGTGACTTTATACCTTATTTTGTAAAGATGCTGTTTAAATTAAAATCTAAAGTTCAAAGTACATAAAAAACAATCCTTGAAGTAGGAATCAAACTTTACTGCTCAGCTGCACCTCACACCACAACCAGCAATATTTGACAAACAATCAAGTAGTCTGAAACTAAAAAAAACAAACACCATCTACCAGAAAAAGACTGTCCAGTGCTAAGAAACACCAAAAAACCCTGTCAGACTGAAATGAAATTATAACAAAATTACTTTTGTTATCCAGTGGTCTTCCACTCACTCAACCAAGAACATTATCTATCTGCCTGTGGATTCTCTTTCTCATGCATAGAGCCCTGCAAATCCACAGGTATCCACTTTATATCTGCGGATACAAATTTTGTATCCGCGCAGGGCTCTGACGGTAAGAGCCGGGCAGGCAGCTGTGAGGAACCATGGCATGGATCCTCCACCTGCCCTAGGTGGAAGGTCTGGGGGGCAAGGACACTGAGCAGGGGGTTGCTTGGGTCCCATGCCCAGGGCAGGTGGAAGGTCTCCCACGGCTTCCCACAGCTGCCCGCCCGGCTCTTACCATGGCTGGGCTGCGGCTCTGAGCAGCCCCCCTGGCCAGAGCTGGGAGAGCCATGCTGGCAACTGTGGAGAGCCATGGTCCCTCCACCTGCCCTGGGCTGAGGGGCAGGGACACTGAGCTGGGAGGCTGCTGTGGCCCCCTGCCCCGTGCAGGTGGAGGGTCTGCTGCAGCTCCCCACAGCTGCCAGCACGGCTCTCCCTGACCCGACTCAGGGGGGAAAAGATTTTTCTCTGTGCTTCTTAGAATGATTCAGCAGGAAACACGCCTGAATGAGTTCTGCACAGCCACACTGAGAAACCCTGGCTTAGGTCATTGTCTTCTAAATGTAATTAAGAATTATCACAAGGGATAGGTTATACAGTATATCAATTTTAAAAACAAGACTCACATGTCCTCAGCTGACATCTTCATGACTCCAACACACAGTGCATGTTGTTTTCCTTCTGCCATTATTGCCTACAATGTACAGCTAAGGAATACAGTTTTTTTTTTTTTTTTTTAAAGCACATCTCAGCAAAATAAAAGCAGCAGAACATTAGGAAACACCTTTTCAGAAGTGTCAGTCACTAGGTTAACTGTTACCCTTTAACTATTCTCAAGAGCCCAGTTCTTAAATATAGTTGTAAGCACTAAAGCATTGTATTCATGCAATGTCTGACTGAACAACACTGGTCAGAATATTAACAAACTAGTGCTCTAGATTTGTTAAATAGAAAAAAATATAGTGCATTAAACTGCTGAGTCACTGTGCAAAGAAACACACAACCACAGTTTTTATTGCCTTTAAACAGCAGTGAAATAAAAACACATGTATAGTACTGTATTGCTGTTAGTTTAACTGCTTCCTTTTTGCCTAATAGCAAAAGGTGATGGCCCTGCCCTACTTAAAAGAATGATGTACAACTTTAATCAGTGTATCTGGGATGTTGTTTTAAACTACCAGGAAGCCAAAATCCTGAGGAACGTAACCAATTACAGAACTGAAACAATATTAAAACAAAGTTGTGACACAAACTCCAAGCCAAAGGGTCCCCTGTTCTTCACAAACAAGTCCCACCACAGACCTGACAAACTCATTACACTGAACACATTTTTCAGGGTATTTATCCATAAATAGTAACGTGTAAGGTATCAACAGAAAGCTCGTAACTTGTGAAGATTCATAATCATTGTGAGATGTATGTACAGGTAATATTTAAGGCATAATGTATCTATATTGAAAGTATGCTTTATGGACTTGAAGTAAAAAAAAGTAAAGATTAGTCACTAGGATGTCTGGGTAATGGCCCATTTGGGCAAGGGTGGGGTTGTCACGCTGTTCTGTTTGGCCAGTGATGCAATTTTCAAGGCTCAGTTGTTTAGCCTTGTTCAATACGGAGACTTTGAATAGGAAACCATCAGTGATAAAGAGAGTCAAAACCACGTAAAGGTGGAAAAACGAACATTACAACAGACAGAGCTTCACCCTGGCTGTGAATAGAAACAAAAACCTGTTTTCAGTTTAACTGTGTTGGGAAGGACACACTGCTTCCAATCCATTCACTGACTGGGATGCTTTCATGAAAAATTTGGATCCTGGTTACTGAGGAACCACCACTCTGCAACAGACTGAACTTGGAGGTGGGGGAAATCTACTTTATTGAATAGGAAAGGTACTATTGCAAGTATAAACAGAGATTTGCGGTTTATATCATAAGCACTTGTTTCCACCACACTCTCTTGTTTCTAGTTAAATCATTATTCTTTCTTAGGAAGAAACAAAAGTAGGTTTATTTAAGCGCTCACAAGTGCCGTGTACCTTACAGGAGTGGTGGTTTAAAGTAAAACTAGTAAATTGGGGATTGCTGCATCTTTGGGAGCACAGGATCTGAAAATTCGGTGAATAGCCAGCATCAGGGTCTGGGCATCACAAGGGGATGTTTCAAAGGGATTCGTGAACTGGGTGCACCTATTGTTAGCCTGCAGGCAAAGGAAGGGCTGACATAAACCCAGAGGAGAGTGCATGAATGGGTGAAGGGCTCGCAGTGTCAGGGAGCTGCCACCCAGCTACCACAGACTCCCCCCTCGCTGGAGGCAGGGGGTAACAAAGTGACTCACAATCTTGGGTACATCAAGAACCACCAGAGACGTCAGATGTATGCTCTTTCATTACTAAGGGCACCGCTTCACTAGCAATATTAAAGCACTGCCGCAGCTGTGCTTTAACGTGGCTTGTGTAGTCACGGCATAGCACTGGGAGAGAGCTCTCGCAGCGCTATTAAAAAAAATAAACCTTCCACGAGGGGAATAGCTCCCAGCACTGGTGCACTGTCTACACTGGCACTTTACAGCACTGAAACTGGCAGCGCTCAGGGGGGTGTTTTTCCACACCCGAGGGAGAAAGTTGCAGGGCTGTAAAGTGCCAGTGTAGACAAGCCCTAAGGCTACAATGACGCATGCTAACTAACTGCAGCAGCACAGCAGAAGCATTTCAGATCAGGCAAGTTGGATCTGCCGATTGTTCCACTCTCAGTCAGTGGAGAAGCGAGACCAGAGATTGCCCCCTTCGCACTCAATGGAGTCCATCACAGGCATAGAGTAAAATCCTGGCTTCACTCAATTGCAAGGGTCCCTTTGACATCAGTGGGACCAATATTTCATCAATATACAGTTGAGCAAAGCTCTCAACTGATTTCTTTTTATTTACTTTTGTGTGGTGAATTACATCTCTCCTCCCTAGTCTCCTGTTATTCTAGTTGGGATGATTTAATGATAGGGCCTAGTTGTTCAATAAAATAATGATGTTTAGATTAACGAAACAGCATCCTGACCCTATGAGCCCTTAAATAAGAACTACAGACAAAACTATAATTAGCGACTATGCACCAAAACCAACATAAGTAAGAACTACGGCACAACCTTCACTCTGCAGAAGGATCTGAATGCCTTTGTCCCTTATCAGGCTATTAGAGGCAGGGCCCCTGAAAAGCTAGGATAATTCAGAACAGACTATGCCTAACTCATAAAATACAGTGATAGACAATTCACTCATCTTGTGGCACACATGAATATAATTGACCAAGAAGGATACAACAACTGTATCAACAGCAGCAGGGTAAAGTTTCGCTCCAGGAGAGGTCAGGCCAGGACACATTATATTCGCTCCACTGAGTACAAATTTAATGGCTCCTTTATCAACCTGCTGATGTGGTAAAATAAATGGATCTAGGAGGGAGGGGAAAAAAAATGAAGAATTATGATTTACCACACTGTAGGAGGGACGACGACAGACATCAGTAATCCATGCCACTGGGTGGACTCAGTAATACACCTGCATGTTCTAAATCAGGTTAAAAAGGACAAAACAGGTTACAGGTATCACAAATTTAGTTTATTATGGCAGGAGATTTTTTGGGAGATTTATCATCACCTCATCAGTTATCTGGAGGCCGTGTTGTTTGGCAACACCATCTCCCAAGCACTTTCTCCACAGTTCTCATCCATTACTGATCCAAAGAAGATGACTAAGATAGTTGAACCTAAATCTCCCACACATCAAGTAACAATTTCAGTAAGGGTTCTCATAATGACACTTTAAAACAGTAATGCTATCCAAATCTGTACTCCCCAAAACAAGTAAAGATGCAGTCCTTCACCTGAAAAGTTTCAGTCTAAATGTGATGGGGCAGAAATAGCCAGGATCACAGACCCACAGAAAAGAGAAAGGGATCAGGACATAAGCGTCATGGAGAGAGAAGCTCTGCAAAACTACATTTACAATACCGACATCAGTTCTGGACAGGTCAGGTAATATTTTCAAACACCTAAAGTCACTTAGTAGCCCAAGTCCCATTGATTTTCAATGGGATTTAGGAGCTTTTGCAAATGTTATCCTTTGGTACCACAATAATGTAAACAAACAGGAAAAATTCAGAGAAGAGCAACAAAACAAAATCCAAAGGGATGGGTCTGATCAAATCTATGTTTTGGAAGGGGTGGGGTTGAGGAGCAA
Source organism: Malaclemys terrapin pileata (assembly GCF_027887155.1). Taxonomy (NCBI): domain Eukaryota; kingdom Metazoa; phylum Chordata; order Testudines; family Emydidae; genus Malaclemys; species Malaclemys terrapin. The sequence goes on along the minus strand of NC_071513.1, from coordinate 13,512,934 downwards.
AATACATATTACAAGGATATTTACATGATAACCACATACAATTATTCAAAATAAATAAAGAAAGAACCAAAAGAAATATTGGGTAGAACCGCGGGATAACACATGAGGTAATAGGATAAAACAACAATTTAGACTGAATACCAGGGAAAAGTCTCCCAGAGGAACTGGGGGAAGCTTCGCACATTTAAGAACAAGATTGCACAAAGCATCACAAAAACGCGGTAGGGAACAATCCCTCATTGGCATCAGAAAGAACTAAGTGACTTAGCAGCTCTTTTCCACCTGCAGCTTACTGATTGGATCTATTTTGTTTTTATCTATGGCAGATATATGCAAGTGGTAAGTTTTGTATGATACAGTAATTACAGAAACCTATTTGAGTTCCACTCGCCCATTATTACGCCCAGCTCCCAAGAGACTTACATTTGTGAAGTAACCTTAGCGTTGGGTAAAATGTCCCTTCTCTTTGCCTGAAGAACAGTAACTCTCCATTTACCGTGAGGATTTCTATATGTTCATGACTGCAAGATAAAAGAGTTATTCTAATAGCCAATTAATTTTTTTGGGTAGTGCATCATACTACTCAGTCTCTCCTTCATCTCACCATTTGTTTGATGCAGAAACGGGGCATTCAAGCAGTAACATTTTAGTCACAAGTTTCCTTACTAAGCTCATATACCTAGTTCCTCAAAATTTCCCCCCTTAGCAGCAATATAAAAAAAGAGGCACAGCCCTTCAGTCACTATGGGTCTGCTTTCTCTGTTTTTTTAATTTAACAGGGAAGTTCAGTACAAGTATACTGTGCATTGTGCAAAAAAATAAAATAGAATCAGTCAAGTCATACTTGGAAGGCCAGATATGGTGAAAAAATACTCTCCAAGTTTCCACCTCCTCATAATACACTCTTCTCAACCCCACTTACCGAACCATAAGCAAATAAGATTCGAAGAAGATTTCTATTTTGTTTGTGTGCGTTGAAAGAGACATTCTCAGAGATAATTATTCCCAGTAACACCAGCCATGCACCAGGTGATGGTTTAGTTATTTGGATGAGTTCTCACATAGATTTCCAAAAGCATAGTGAACATGGTTTCTTTTGGACTAGGTCATAATTTATAAGCTCCTACATGCACTCTCATCTATGATATCCAAGAGAAAAAGTATTTCTCAAAAAAGACTTAATTTTGCTTGGACACAGAAGAGTATGTAATAAGTAAACATCAAGGCAATTTGGAAGCGGAGGTTACAAGAAGAGAAACTTACCATCTTACTATTTTGACAGGATCTTTCTTTGGCATAATTTGGTTAAGCCATGGTTCAATGCCAGGAAACTGATCTATCAGTTGGTTCTTAATGCCTTTAATAACTGATGTCTTCAGCTGGATGCAGTTGGATACGTTCTCCTTTTCATCAAACCTGCCAAGTCACAAAACAGACGTCACTGTCTGCAATATCCCAGTGTGATCACTATTTTAAGTTTAAAAAGCACATGTAATTTAACTATTAAACGTCTGGCAGCATTGCAGTTGTGCATCTTTCACAAAAGATTACAATTTAATGACCACATGTACTACTCACAAAAACATTTTCTAACTTTAATCTAGACAATAGGCAACTCATTTGTTGAAGGAAATACATAATCTGATAATTGTAATACAACAGAATTTACAACATTTCAGTGGCAGTTAAATGGCATTTAGATGCAGAATACTTGCTTTCACAGCAAGCCCAATATTCTCCTAGTTTGGGTCAGTCCCACTGAAGTCAACAATACTCTTCCCAGAAGAGGGGTCTTCCCCAAAGGCTGGATCCTGCTCCATTAAAGTCAAAGGGAGTGTTTTCATTAACTTCTAGTTTTAGGGCTTGATTCTGCTCCCGTTGAACAACTTGCATGATTGGGGCCTAAATTTGTCCCATTTGGTTCCAATATTACAAGTTATTATGTGTTTCTGGGTTTATCTTCGCGTTGAGTGTGTACATGAAAAAAGCATGTTGTCTCATTGCTTTGGTAGATGTATGTTACCAAGCTGATTGTTATTTCAGTACATAAGAGAATATGTTTTAATAATTCTAAAACCTATTTACACACCCTTTTTAATGTATTTATTTAGATCCAGGATACAGGTGAAGGGAACAGTTAAAAAAAAATGAATTATGTACATTATCCCAGATGTTGGGCGCTTTAACAATGCCACTGATCTACTTTATCACCAAACTATTTAGATGTGAAGTTACAAACTGAATCTGCCACATGAACGTATTCTCTGAAATCCACTAGCTAGATTCTAGAAGATAGCAGTACAAAAGCATAGGGAAGAGCACTTATGCTTAGGGACAGGCCTAACAGTCTAAAGAAAGGTTAAGGGAGAAGAGTGCTAAGGATTGCATTGTATCGGTGTTTGAGACACCTCTTATTTGTATCAGTTATTGGACATTTACACTTTCAGAGAATCATAGAACTGGAAGGGACCACAAGAGGTCATCTAGTGAAGTCCAGTCCCCTGCATTAATGGCTGGCCTAAGTTTTACCTAGACCAGAAGTGGGCAAACCACGGCCTGCTGGACCGTACTCTCCGGCCCTTGAGCTCCCAACCCCTCCCCGCATCCACGCAGGCAGCACCCTGGGCAGCGGGGCTGCGAGTTCATGCCAAGCAGAGCGGCAGCGTGTCTAGCTCCGGCCTGGTGGTGCAGCTGCCAGACATGCTGCTCTGAGCAGCATGGTAATGGGGCCGGGGAGGTTGGATAAGGGGCGGGTGGTCCCGGGGGGCAGTCAGGGGACAGGGAGCGGTTGGATGGGGCAGAGGTTCTGGGGGGGAGGGAACGGGGGGAGTTGGATAAGCATAGAGTCCCAGGGGGCCTGCCAGGGGGCAGGGGTGTGGATAGGGAACAAGGGGGGTTGGATAGGTGTGGGGTCCCGGGGCCTGTCAGGGGGCAGGGATAGGGGTCGGGTGACTGGGAGCGGGGGGGTTGGATAGGGGGTGGGGCCCCAGGGGGCGGTTAGGGGCAGGGGTCGCAGTAGGGGGCAGTTAGGGGACAAGGAGCAGGGGGAACTGGATAGGTCAGAGGTTCTGAGGGGGGCAGTGAGGGGGCAGGAAGTGGTAGGGGGCTGTTTGAGGAGGCACAGCCTTCCCTACCCAGCCCTCCATAGTTTTGCAACCCCAATGTGGCCCTCGGGCCAAAAAGTTTGCCCACCCATGACCTAGACTTAAGTATTATCTTTAGGTATAATGTGAACCTATCAAAAGTCTTGACAGACTAATTGTTTAATAACATTCATTTTGTGATTGGACACCACTACAGAAGATTATAATGCTGTATTTCGTGCATTTCTGAAGAGAGCACCAAGCCTACAGCACTGAATGAAATTGTGAAATATCAGTGCGCATTTTATCCCCTGCGTTACTTAAAACGCACCCAACAAATAAAGAGCAGCCAAGCCCACGTGCTGAGCGATGGGAATACCGAGGTACCCACCCGGCATGGCTATGTATGGCTCCATCCCTCCGCCCGGGATCTCTACGACTGATGCCCGCCGGGTCACCGTTGGCTAGTGCAAGGCTCTCACACCCCCACGAAGCGGGGACGTGTGCGGGGTGCGCAGTGGCTGGGCGGGTGATGGGGAGGCACTGTGGTGGGGGGGAGGGGAGACAGACTGTGGTGTCTGGAGGGGGGGGGAAGTGCCCACCCCGCCCCCAGGGCTTGAGGGCGTGGGCACATGAACCCCAGCCTGGCCGCAGTGAACAGGAACGGGCTCCCAGGCGGGAGGCTGCCCCGGAGACCCAGCGCCCGGGAGCCAAGGCAGCCCAGCCCAGCCCCTGCCCCTCTCTGCTGCCGGGAGAAGGTGCCGGCGGCCGGCAGCAGGACGCGTCGCCACGTACACGGAGGGGATCAGCAGGGCCCCACCCGCCAGCACAGGACCCCCAGCTCCGCCAAGGAGGGCGGGGCCCGGCTCCACGAGGGGCGCCCATTACCTCCCGCAGGGGAAGCAGCCCCCCCCCACTTACTTTTTGAACATCTTGGGGACGCTGGGGGCCGGCCGGAGGGGGCGGCGGGTCCCTGGGGGGCCGGGCGGACGGAGGGGCTGGAGGTGGAACTGGCATCCACGGGCTCCGAGTCCTAGATGCCTCACACGAGGCCCCGGACCTCCCGTCAGCCCCAGCCGGAAGCAAGCCCTCTTTACGGCATGTCGCACCTCACCATAACAACAGAAGGCTGACTGCCAGCCAGGGGTACTACAACTCCCGGCGGTCAACGCGCGGCACCGCCTCCTTGCGCATGCGCGTACGGATTGGCGGCGGAGGGTTGGTGCAGCTGTGCCTGCCCATTCCATCTTGCGGCTTTGACGGAGGGGCGGGGGGAGTGTCCTGCCCCTCCCCCACACAAACCTGCAACGGGGCCATCGCGCTCCGCTCTCTACCCGCCTGGCCTTGGCTCAGGCACAGAGCCCGACCCACAGCTTCACCGCGGCCCCTCATTGCTCTGCTCGTCCCGTGACTGGACACAGCACCCTGCCCCCCCCCACCACCCCCCCCTCCTGGCCTTGTTTCCCGGCTCGTTAATCCGTACGCAGGACTGCAGCCCCGTGCACCTCGGAACCCTTGCACGGCTGCTGCCTCCAGTGCAGACTTCGTGAAATCGTAGCCTATGGTTCCGCCGAGTGCTTCGTGCTCACCTTCAACCGGGCTGGCTGTGCAAAATCCTTAAAAGTCCCGCTAAGGATTTACTAACTGAGCTGCTGGAACTGGGGTTGAAGTGGCAAAGTCAGCAGTGCAGAGTGATTGTGAGACATAGAGGAGTGCTAAGAAAGGCCACAATCTATGGAGGTTGCAAAGTGTGATTAAAGAACTCCAAGGCGCCAATGCTGTCCTCTAGCTCAGCTAGAAGAGGAAAGGATAGATTGTGGGGGTAGGTGAAGGGGAAATGAGGCCCTGGCATCTCTCTGTTCCACACCGTGTTGTGCAGGGGATATGCTAGGGACAGGGCCTCTAGTGAACATTATTCCCCACCCCCCTCAAAACTTTAGGACTAAATCATACTACTCTGGGGAGGAGGTTGGTAGTATCACTATACCATAACACAAAAAGCCCAAGCCCTCCATGCTTGCACTGAGAGCCATAGTAGGCCCAAAGACATCTGTGGTTTTGGAATGTCCCTGCCTGCTTCACGTGAAAGCTAATCACACCTCCCCTCTCCCAGGGGTTGATGTGGATAAAGCTGAATGAATTGTAACTCAGGCCTTGTCAACGCTACAAAGTTTTGTCAGCAAAAGTCATGCCGCTTTAATTAAAGCCGCTGTTTCACATCTACACTAGCGCCTTGTGTTGGCAGAGTGCATCCACACCTAGCAGCTCTTGCAACCAGGCTGAGAGCAGTACACTGTAGTAGGTATCCCACTGTGCAACTGGCCACAGAGGGTGCTTTGGGATGGGTTTAAATGCCTTATGGGGCAGGTATAGCATCACATGATGCAGGTTTCTAAATCCCATTGTTCCCAGGGGCATCTAGTAGATTGTCAGATGCTTTTTCAACTGAAGGTGGCGGGAGACGAGAATAGTGTGTCTGGGTCAGAGGAGACAGCAAGCTGACCGACCTATCCTGAGGCATGGGGATACACACACACACACCCATCAGCCCCCCCAGTTCTGCTCAGCACAGGAGTCTCTCCCGAAGCAGCCCGTGCTGCCTTTGGTTCTGTGATTCCCTCCGAGTTCTCCCAGCATCCCAAGCAGGTCTGTGAGCTCCCTGTCCTGAGGAATGTCAAAGCAGCACAGCAGTTGTTCCCCTCCCTGCCCCCCACTCCCTATAGCAGAGGGCTGTGTTCCTAGTGCAGGGCACAACAGGAGCATTCCAGATTAATGATTTGCTCTTTGGGAGCAGAGCAGTACACTCAGCTGTCATACTTCCCAGTACCCGGAGCTTTGAAAAGGGAGGGGGCACATGCCTGCAGGGCAACAGAGATCAAAACAGTGAGCAGAGCCCTCACAGCAGGCATTGTGGGATACTGGTGGATGCCAGTTATGTCAACAAAACAAACAGCAGTGTCTACACTGATGCTTTGTTGCTTTAACTTTGCCGCAAAAAGCTTTAAAATTATGCCTCTCGTTAGGGGGGTTTATTTTGTCAGCAAAACAGCAGAGTTTTGCTGCCCAAAGTAGCTTTGTAGTGTGTACACCTCCCCTGTTTTGTCAGCAAAAGGCAGCTTTTGCAGACAAAACTTTGCAGTGTAGACAAGGTCTCAGTTTTCTGACTCCACTACCTGAAAAAAACTTTCAAAATTAACTCAATAGCAACTAGTTTTCATGGAAGACAGATGAGATGAACTAACCATCAGTGTAGTTTCTCAGATAAGCAGTTCTTGAGAAACAACATTCCAAAATAACAAGTTTGAATTATTTTCAAAAAGTGAGAAACCTCTTCTCACTTCCATTTCTCTAAAACAGTCTGATTCACTTCAAATCGGGAAAATTTAAAACACAAATACTAACAAGAGACCACAGGTGAGACATGTCATGCAGATTGGTTTTGAGAAAAATTGTTTTGGAGAAGACCAACTTTGATCTTAGAGAAAGTAAGTTAGAACCATTATTTTGAAGCTGCAACAAGGGTTCCATAATCACAGATATAAGAGGAGACTTGGGAGGGTGGCCTTGTAGTTGGTACTACACAGGCATGAAGAAAATCTCAGTTCATTTCCTGGCATTCCTGACTTAATAGGTGATCATAGCTAAGTCACTTAGGCCCAGATCCTCAAAAGGTATTTAGGTTCCTAACTTCCATTAATCTGGGCCTTAATCTCTCTGGGTGAAATCCTGGCCCCATTGAAGTCAATGGGAGTTTTGCCACCAACGTCAGGTCCACTGTGGATTTCACATTTTATCCCTTAGTCCCCCATTTGTAAAGCAGGGATAATACTTCCAGACCTCATGGCTGCTGAAAGGTAAATGCATTACTTTTTGTGAGGTGCTCAGATAGTATAGTGATGGGGGACATAGAAGTATTGTTTTGTCACCACAGAAAAAAACAAAAGAGAATGAGATTCCAGAAAATTGTCAGCAGTTGTAAGACATGGATTGTTAAATAGAGCCTGCATGGAGTTATGCTGCTTTAAGTTATCAGGGTAGAAGGTGGAATCCTCTGTAAATGCATCACACTCCCTGCATACTGCTGTAAAGGAAGCACAAATGTCATCTGTTTTGGTAGGAAAAATCTGAACAGGCTTCTCACAAACAATTACAATCTGGAAGTGGATATGAAGGGAAGAAGAATGAACAACCTCCATAGTTCTTTTACCCATGTGGTAAATTAATACCAGCATAAATAAGAAAACTTGGCAGCAATGATGAATATATGGTAACTAAATGATGTGATCAGACATCAGATGAGAGATAAATGTCCAGCTTCTGTTAGCGTTTACCAGCTACTTTAATCATAAATCTAAATTAAAACCAAAGGGGTCCATAAGATTTTGAGAACTTTTGTACATATGATGGAACCAAACAAGACACCAAGAGATGAATTATAATTACCACACCTACTTGCGTGAAATATGGGAATAGGAAACATCCTATTTAAAATTTGGATATTCCATGAGAAAATATAAAAAGACAGAACTAGCTGTGTAGTTTTCAAATGTTTCATTAACCAAATCTGCAAATAAAGAGATTGTGTTTGCATGTGTGTAGTGGGAATTCATTCAAGACTTGACAAAGGAGTGATCAGGAACTGAAAATGTGCAAACTAAAATCAACAGCAATAGCAAGATCGAGAGAGAATGTTAAAAAAGTGACTCATTTTGATTCTATCGGTTTATATACTTTAAAGTAATAAAATGTAAGTGCATTATAACAACAGATGTAGGAACCTTCAGTTATAACTGGTCCCACAACAAGTCTCACGTTGCAAAGCATAGTCCTTACCTTATGTCATTTACCAGACTACACTATTCTCCTTCTACAAACACTTATCAATGTGACAGGTTTCAGAGTAGCAGCCGTGTTAGTCTGTATCCACAAAAAGAACAGGAGTACTTGTGGCACCTTAGAGACTAACAAATTTATTTGAGCATAAGTTTTTGTGGGCTACAGCCCACTTCATCAGATGCATAGAATGGAACATATAGTAAGAAGATATATATATACACCTCTACCCCGATATAACGCTGTCCTCGGGAGCCAAAAAATCTTACCGCGTTATAGGTGAAACCACGTTATATCGAACTTGCTTTGATCCACCAGAGTGTGCACCCCCCCCCGCCCGGAGCGCTGCTTTACTGCATTATATCCGAATTCATGTTATATTGGGTCGCGTTATATTGGGGTAGAGGTATATATATAGAGAACATGCAAAGGTGGAAGTTGCCATACCAACTCTAAGAGGCTAATTAATTAAGATGAGCTATTATCAGCAAGAGAAAAAAAGACTTTTGTAGTGATAATCAAGATGGCCCATTCCAGACAGCTGACAAGAAGGTGTGAGGATTCTTAACATGGGGAAATAGATTAAATTTGTGTAATGACCCAGCCACTCCCAGTCTCTATTCAAGCCCAAGTTAATGGTATATAGTTTGCAAATTAATTCTAGTTCAGCAGTTTATCGTTGGAGTCTGTTTTTGAAGCTTTTCTGTTGCAAAATTGCCACCTTTAAGTCTGTTACTGAGTGACCAGAGAGGTTGACGTGTTCTCCTACTGGTTTTTGAATGTTAGGATTCCTGATGTCAGATTGGCCAAACAGGACAGTCTCTACGCAAAAGAATAAATGGACACAATGTACATGGGCCAATGTGTATTTTGACAATGAATGCTATTTTACATGCAAATCTAGAGCATGTGTGTCAGTGAGGTTTCCCTTTTTGTAAATTTACCACAATGGGTTAATTTATCTCCCAAATTGTAAAATCCTTCCTTATATTGTGAATCACTGATCTGGTTTATAAAAATAACAAAATACATACAGAATTTTAGCAGACCAAATTCAAGGTCATTAAAGCCGTAGCTGACAAAGTACTATACAGCAGGGTGAGAACATTTTATTAAAGATAATGTTAAAATGATATAATACACAGGTTGAGAAAAGTGTCTGTACATCTGGGTATAGTGTTTAGATTATCCACAAATACAAAGTTTGTTTAAAAACCTCATAACATACATATAGTACATAATCTGCAATAACCCAAATTTAGATAAATTTAATGAAAGTTTAGATATTAGAATCCGAATACTCGGGTACGTCTCTCATGAAAAGTTTTACTGAGAGTTGGTTGTAGAAAGCAAATATAGGAATGAGTGTAGACTGTCCCTCAGTAATTGAGCATTTAGGATGGGTTGTCCCTTTAGTAGATATAATCCATCAGAGAAGTACTTCTGTTACTAAAGCAAGATAGTATGGAGCCTTCTGGTGCAAACAATCTGCATTTATCCATCACATCTCCTTACCTGAAAAGCCTGTAAGTATGGTTTTTATTTACATGACAAAGCCAAGAGAGGCCAAAGTGAAAAGTTTTGTTGTAGTTTCTAGTTGCCAATAAGTGCAATAGTTAAAGGATTTAAATTTCCCACTAAACTGCATAGTCCATGCAATCACATTAAGATGGGAAAGACCTGTTTGATCAAGTCCTTGTCCCTGCCAATGTGGGATTATTCCCAAGGTACATTTATATTGTTTTCTTCAGTGTAAATAACTTAAGTGATAGGGTTTCCACTTCTTCCATTAACTGTCTGTTCCAAAGCCTCTAAACCACCTGGACATTTTTCCTAATATTCAGCCTAAATTTTCCCTTTCTTAATTTCATCCCAATACTCCTAGTTGTCAGGGGACATCACCCTCAGTAATTCCTCTCCCTCCTTAGTCTTCATAATCTTCAAATTTTGTAGAAAATGAATGATTACATCCCACCTTCTCAGTTGTCACTTACCCTCCTTAGGTCATATATCTACACTACCACTTAAGTCGCTCAGGGATGTGAAAAAACACTCCCTGAGCAACCTAGTTTGACTAGCATAAGCAGTAGTGCACACAGCGCTATGTCAGTGGGAGAAGCTCTAAGGTCTCTAGCGTTGACATAGCCTAAGTTGATTTCACGGTTTTAGGGCCTGATTCTGGGAGGCTTAAACCTTTAATTTTCCCTCATAAATCAGTCCTTCTAGTTCCCGGTCACTTTTATTGATCCTCTCTGAACTCCTTCCATTTTGTCTATATTTCTGAAGTACTGAAGTATTGTTCTCAATGTGGCTGCACAGGTCTAACTGATTAGAATTTAGTAAACAATTATATTGATGATGCACAAGAAGGAATAGAATCCCACTCATTCCCTACAAGCTATATGGCTAACAGAAATAAAAGCAACAAAGTTATTTTTGTCCCTGAAGTCAACAGGATACAACCCTGAGCCCACACAGAGACCATCTGACTCAAAAGAGGTTCTATTTTTACATAGGTTTCAGAGTGGTAGCCATGTTAGTCTGTATCAGCAAAAACAAGGAGTACTTGTAGCACCTTACAGACTAACAAATTTATTTGGGCATAAGCTTTCGTGAACAAATTTATTATGCCCAAATAAATTTGTTAGTCTATAAGTACACCTCGTTATTTTTACATAGTCATTTTTCAGAGTAATATTGTGCCTTAAAATAGTATATAGTGATTATTTTTCAAATAAGACTCGCTCTGCAGCGCCAGTATTTGTTATAAAATACACACACACACACACACCCCACTTGAAAAAATTAAGGCTATTTATTTCAGAGAGGAGACAAAATAGAGGGGACAGGGTAAAGGTATACTAAATAATTAATAATCTAGAGATGATAGGGTGACTAGAAGAGCTTGATCTTTCTCATAATAAAAGAACAGAGACATTCCGTAAATTCCAGAGTCAGCACTTAAAACCGATAAAAAAAATTACACATACAATTATCCTATGGAACTCATTGCCCAATATATCACTGAAGCCAAAAGGATAGATATTTATATAGATATAATGAGAACACTCAGAGGTAAAATAGTACAGATTTTAAAAAACCCTAAAGTTTGGAAAAGATAAATCATCATGCTTCAGGGCATAAGCCAACCTCTACATGAGAAGTATTAGGAGGAAACTTTCTCTGTGAGCAGGTTATTCCATAATTCTTCTAAAATATTTCTTACATCTTCCTCTGAAGCATTTGGTAATGGCCACTATCAAAAACTGGATACTGGATTGCAAGGACCATGGGTCTGATCAAGTATGGCAATTTTTATGTTCCTCTGATGCTAGGGCTGAGATTTTGCTGTAAACTACATTGGACAAACTGAGATCTGAAGGTCTCATACGGGAAGTCTTCTATTTTACATTTTTAAATAATTTCTTAAAATTGGCAGATAATTTAAATATATTTTAAATTGATCACAAACCCATTGCACTGTAATAGGTCCACATTGATTATTTTTCCTTGTTACCTGCTAACATCTGACTACAGATTAATCACTTTGATACATGGATTGAAATGTTTTCTTTAGTACCACTATCAAAATGTTATTAGCTATTGCTAAGGCCCTACCAAATTTCCGGCCATGAAAAACACGTCACGGACCTTGAATTCTGGTTTCCTGTGAAATCTGTTGGAGTTTTTTTGTGCTTTTACCCTATACAATGCAGATTTCACAGGGGAGACCAGTGTTTCTCAAATGTAGGGTCCTGACCTAAAAGGGATTTATTGGGAAGGTCACAAGGTTATTTTAGGGGGGTCATTCAGAGCTGGATGGCCAGAGAGCAGCGGCCGTTGTCCTGGTGCCCTGCTCTGAAGGCGGCGCCCCGCCAGCAGCAGCGCAGAAGTAAGGGTGGCAATACCATACCATGACATCCTTACTTCTGTGCTGCTGCTGGCGGTGGCTTTGCCTTCAGAGCTGGGATCCCAGCCAGCAGCTGCCGCTCTCCAGCTCTGAAGGCAGCTGCCAACAGCAGCAGAACAGAAGTAAGGGTAGCAGTACACACCCCCACCAAAACTTCTTTTTGGGTCAGGGCCCCTACAGTTACAACATTGTGAAATTTCAGATTTAAATAGCTGAAATCATGAAATTTACTATTTTAAAAATCCTATGACCGTGAAATTGATCAAAATGGACCGTGAATTTGGTAGGGCCCTAGCTATTGCACAATAGAGCTTTTATTATGCTTTCAGAAGCACTGCTTGTTTGTTACTTGCAGCCTTAACACTGCTTTCCTGGGTGTTATTCCACTCTTTCAAAAAATAGTCCTTCAAAAAGAAACCAGAAGTAATTATTAACATTATTGAACACAGAATATTTTTAAACAACAACAACAACAATCTTAAAATTAACCAGACCAAAAGCTATCCTTCCCCGGCCTTTGAATCCCAAACAAGGCCCTATCTTTTGCAGGGTGGAAAAAGATCCGACTCTTGAAGACTGAACACTGGGGCTGGTCAGAGAGTCTGTCACCGGAGGAGATCCTGGTGCCACAGGTGAGGACAGGGAAAGAGCCACCCCTGAAGGTGGAGGGGGAGCGGAACAACAGTAGCTTCCCATGAAGATCCCAGCTGCCGGAAGGGGGAATGGGTTCTGGTGAAGACAGTTATGTTTTATATTGTTGATTAGGACCAAATTATATTTTGTCTGGTGATGGTTGTGATAATGGATGTACAATCACCACCATGGTGATTAGCACAGTAAAAACCATAGATTAGATAGTTCAAATAGATTAGCGAATGTATCCATCAATCTTCTTCTAGTCAGACTAGACATAAATGCTTTGGTTCTTTATATTGCTAATAGAAAAGGAAAATGTACATATGGGCTCCAATCCTACTCCTGTTGAAGCCAGTGGTAGTTTTGCCATATACTTCAGTGAGAACAGGATCGAACCCATATGCAAACTGCGAGGTTCTTTTCCCAGGCAAAGTGAACTGGCCAACCTTGATACTGTACATTTAACTAGGGCTTAATACTTAATGAAATTATGGCTGTGGTACACAGGGTAAAATTATACTGCATAAATAGCAACATTTCTTCAAACAGTAAAATAAATATATGCAAGGTAAAGGATAAATATACAATATACAAAGATGAAAGAACTCCAACATTATATAAATAAAAGTGTATAAGTAATTTAAAAAGCAATTATCTTGCATGTCATTTAAAAAAAATAATCAGGGACCTCATTTTATCTTTTGCACAAATAGTCTTGTTATTCTCTTACTGGAGTATGAGCAAGAGGAAAAATTTGTCACAATGACAAAACTATTTCAAGAGGATTTTCTTGAGCTCTTTGGAAGACATTTATTTTCTGTAAAACAGCTACACCTTAGTAATCATAGCCTGGCTAGATATGGTAACCCTTTTTAGAGGATTACAGTTAAGAAACTACTATATTCACACAATATATAGATAGTATTAAGAACATAAGGCCAAATGTTGCCTTCAGTAACATTTGAGTAAACCTGGAGTAATTCAGTGTAGCCAAATAAATCAGTGGTTTTACACCAGTATAACTGAGGGCATAATTTGGCCCCGGGGTTCACATAGAGGTTTTTTCCAATGGGAAGTTAGCATCTCCTTTCTTCTGATAAGATGAACTCTTTCAGTCTCACTGGGTCCCAAGGCAGGACATCACTATCTATTTTCCAATTCCCCTAGGTTCTCTTCCATACATATGACTGTCTTTGGAGGCACATCTGCAAAGACTTCAAAGCTACTTTAGTTTTTGCATGATCTGAATTTGTTTGCATAGAGTGTCTTTGAATAAACCTCAAAGCATTTAAACTGAAGTTTTGTAAAACAACTGTCCATCATTCTTAATTTCACCAAGATTTACACAGAAGCCTGTTTCTTAGGTTGCATAACACCTTTATTAGTAGTAGCATTTCTATGCAGAGGACCTCATGCAAGCTGCTTTGCACTCTCAACTTCCAGTGAAATCACCTTTCAGGATCAGGTTCTAAATATACAGCATTTACAATTCTTGAATAATTTAAGAAGAGGTGAACAAGTGGACAATGAAAAGCAAACTGATAAAGACTAGCTAAACTAACTAGGCTAAAAAATTAAGTGATAATAAAAGCAACACTGTTATATTTTATCTTTATTATACTATTAGGAACCAATCAATTACACACTTATTCTATTACGGATCCACTCAAAAGCAAGTTCAAAATATCTTGCATCTGGAGAAAACACTCCTGAGTTATTTTTCCATCCATCAGTGCAATTAGGTTTTAGGACTCAGGAGTTCTTTTTCTACTATTCGGACGGAAAAAAAAATGTCCAGCAAAACTCAGTAAAATTACTTCCATGTCTCCATACTTTCTGTCAAGATAAGTTAGCATATCTTTTTCTATCATAACATAGCTGCCAGCAGTCTCTCTTTGAGGACCTCTTCTGCCCAAAAAACACAAGTGCGTGAGCTCCTGTGAGTACTCCTTTGACACGGTCTGCAGCAGCAGGGTCTCATAGCACCCACAGCTTGTTTTGTTACTTCCACAAGTATATCTCAGTCCTTAGTGACTCACAACAGTACACTTGATGGATTATTTTTTGTATTTTTTCGGATGATGAAAACACACCAGTAGCACAAAAGGGTGTTAAAAAAGCAATTTAATTATCTCCATCCTGATGTCAATGCTTCTGACTCTAAACCAGTGGTTCTCAAAGCTGGTCCGCCACTTGTTCAGGGAAAGCCCCTGGCGGGCCGGGCCGGTTTGTTTACTTGCTGCATCCACAGGTTTGGCCGATCACGGCTTCCACTCGCCGCGGTTTGCCGCTCCAGGCCATTGGGGGCTGCGGGAAGGGCGGCCAGCACATCCCTCGGCCCGCACCACTTCCTGGACCGGCTTTGAGAACCACTGCTGTTAACTATAAAAAAGCCAAACTTATTTTGATTAAAATTTGCTAAATTATGGCCTAATGCAAATTTTCACAAGAGTTATAATTTTCTAAAAAATAACCCACCTGATTTTTGCAAAATTAGCTGGCGGGGGGACCCTCCTTTTCCACTATAAGTCAACCACTGACTAAAGTCTGAAATTTGAGAATAAGATCAAAGATACCATCATTTAAATAAGTCTAGCCCAACTTTCTAATTCAATTCTTGTTTGCATATTACTGTTTGCCATTGTGTAAGTGAGTGGTACCTAGTGGTTAAAGAACAAAACCAGGATTACTGAAAACTGGAATCTTTCTAGCTCTACCACAGCTTTGGGCAGGTCACTGCACTTCAGCTGTTTCAGTCCCCCTGTTTGTCAAATACGTACCTGCTTCTCCAAGGGTTGGTGATGCCTAGTTAATATTGGGAGAGCATCCTCAAATGGAAGGCACTAGAAAAGTGCAAGTGTTCCAGAATACTTCCCCAGCTGTAAAGTAGGTCACTTACAGTATGCCAGCATAGGCACAGGGCCAGGGTGACAATGTAGCTACATTATCTTGACTGTGAGTTTTTGCAGTACATGCACTGAATGTGGGAGCAACCCAGCATACCTGGGTGTCTGCCCCTGCAGCCATTCAGGGTCCGGGCCATCCGCCCCCACTCATTTCTGTGAAACCCCAAGAGGGGCAGGTAGGAAGACAACACAATCTGCAGCCCGAGGGACACAAAGCAGCTGAAGATGTGTGAGCGGGTGAGGTTCTGGGCCTGTACTGTGCAGGGTAGAGGTCAGACTAGATGATCAAGATGGTCCCTTCTAGCCTTCAAGTCTGCGGTCTCAGAGCGCAGGAGAACACGCCCTACACAGACACGTCTGCTGGAAAGGCTTAGAGCCAGGGCACAGACATCTGGCGACAGAGAGGGGATTTCACCCAGCTGCCCCCGGATCACGGAGGGAGGCAGGGCCGTGAGGCGACAGGCATCCCCCCTCCCGCGCACAGCCCAGGGGAGGCAGGCCCGGATCAGCCCGCGAGCTAAGTGGGCGGGGAGCCGTCCCCTCCCCCCGGGCCGGCTCTGCCAGCGCCTGTGGGGAGGGCAGCGGCTAAGGGGGAGGGAGCAGTCCCAGGGAGCAGCACCAGGGGGCACCCCCGCCGCCTGAGCGAGCGTGGGAGAAGCCGGGCCCAAGCCGCCCCATCCCCGAGCTGGACAGCGGGAGTGGCCCAGGCCCCACGAGGGCCTGCACGTACTTCTCTCGACAGGGCAGAGGTACGGGAGCCGACAAGGATCAGACCAACCCCCTCCAAGGGCTGGGGTGGGCGGGCGTAACCCAGGCACGGGACCCTACAGGGAACCAGCCCAACCCCTCCCTCTGCTCCCGCCACGCGGAGTCGGGCTGTAGCCACGCCTCCTGCCGTACGACGTACCCCACGCTCCGGAGCGCGAGGGGATAACGAACCGTCCCGTCCCCCGGCGCGAGCAGCCGGCACCATGATCACTTCCGGTAGGTCAGAGGGTAGCGGAAGGGGTGGTAGAAGGTGGCAGGTTACGCCAGACGGCGAGTGGGGAGAAGGCCCCGCCGGGAGGCTATTCCCCCGCCACATACTTCGGGCTGTCAGTGGCGAGAGACACTCTCCCCCTCCGGCCTCCACCGCTCTGGGGCCCTCGGTAGAATTTCCGGGCGGTTGCCTCCCAGAATGCCTGGCGGCCGGATGTGCCGCCATCTTTAGGCTCCCTCTCTCCCTTGTATTGACAATAACAAGCCCCGATCCGTCCCGTCCCCCCTCCCGGGAGAGAGAGAAGGAGGCAGAGAGGGGGGAGGAGGGAGAGCGGGGGAGCTAAAGCGAGAGGAGCGGAAAAGGCGAGAGGGGCGGGGGCTGAGGTGGAAGAGAAGGAAGGAAGGAAACGGGCAAGGGAGGAGGTGGAGAAAGGGGTCTATAGACAAGAGGGAGCGAGAGAGACTCACTCACCCCTTTTATTTCCTCTTTAAGAAAGAGGGTAGGAGCAAAAGAAGGAGAGAGTGAGGAATTGAGAGGCCCCAGTGGGAGCAGAAAAGGTAGAATACAGGTGTAAAGAGGAGGACTGGGAGAGGCTAGTGGGTGGAGAGAAGAAGGAAGAGAGACGCTGCTGAGAGGCGTAGAAGCAAGAGAGGCATGAGAAACTACTGAGAAGAAACAAAGGAGCAGCGAAGAGAGGAAACAAGTGATTCTACCGAGAGAAGAAAGTGAAGGAGTGGGGGGGACTGAAAGACTCTGCTGGCAAAAAGGAGGAGTTGAGAGACTCCTCTGAGAGAAGACAAACCAGAGACTGACTCTAACTCTCTCTTTGTGTGTCACACCAAAAGAATTTGATGCCCCTCAGTCTGTTCACCTCTGTGTGTTCATGTTTCCCACAGGTTTCTCTTCCCCCAACCCCCCAGCAGCAGCTCAGGAGGTCAGACCTGCCACTGATGGTAATAGCAGCAGCAGCTCCTCCTCCTGCAAGAAGAGAAAGTTAAACAACAGCAGCAACAATTCTGAAAGAGAAGAGTTTGATTCCATTTCCTCCTGCTCCTCTTCTCCTTCCAAAAACAACTCATCATCATCTTCCTCCATCATCACCACCTCCTCGGGGGGCCCCTCATCCAACCATCACCTGCAGAAGAAGCTGCGCTTTGAGGACTCCTTGGATTTTATTGGACTAGATGTGAAGATGGCTGAAGAGTCTTCCTCATCCTCTTCTCCTGCTGCATCTTCTCAGCAGCAGCACCAGCAACAGCTCAAAAATAAAAGCCTTTTAATTTCTTCAGTGGCAGTGGGGCACCATGCAAATGGCTTGACCAAAGCTGCCTCCTCCACGGTCTCCAGTTTCGCCAACAGTAAACCTGGCTCTGCCAAGAAGTTAGTGATCAAGAACTTTAAAGGTAATAACAAGCCATAATTTGTCCTCACCTTTGATGAGTTGACACTCAACTCATGTGCTATTTCAACATGACAAGCTATCCAGTTGGCTTGTAAATAGGCTTTATTGGAAATACACTTCTGTGGTGAACGCCTGAATCTGTATGTAAAAAGGAAAATAATCTCTTATGGTGTAGACTTGCCAAATCTAATGCACACTTGGAGGCAAACTCCATCATTTGGGATTACTTTTTAAGGCAGCTTTCATTGTGTCTCTTGAGAGGAAGGATTTGAGACCTCTTACTCCTGATTTTTGCTTTTAAATCAACCTTATTCAGAATGATACCATTTGATATCCCTAATGTAGTAATTCCAACTCCAGAAACAACAAATAGTTTAGTCCAGGGTGTTTGACAGGTCTCTGCAGAAGATAAGATAATTGTCCATCTCATGGTATGGTCTCTGTCTATTTTATTTCATTTTTAAATAACTTAAATTTGTAGGTGATTACTAAGCTTTTATGATTGAGCTGCTCTTCCCTTTCCCAGGTCTCTAAATGGATTGGCATACTTCTTCTTTTTTTTTTTTTTTTTTTGTCTTTTCCTCTCCTTGTTGCTCCACTTCTCCATCCTCTCACCAGAAGAATGTGTGCTGCTCTTGTTGCTTGAGTTTTGGAGTGCTATGTCAGGCCAGGCAGCATTGTGACAGAGCTGATTGCTGCAGAAGCAGAGAAGCAAAGCTTGGGCTGATGTGATGCTGCCTGAGAGCTATTTCAGCAAATAGCTGCATTATGGGCCATTATAGGATGTGCATAGCTTTCAAGGAGCTGCCTGTCACTTTACCTGAAAACCATGGGCAAAATCCAAGGTTCATGCACCTTTTCTTGTTTCTTCCCTCTGCACCACCTCATGCTACCCTGTTTCCCCGAAAATAAGACATCCTCCGAAAATAAGGCCTACTTACAGTTTTGCCTCTCGTTGTAATATAAGGCATCCCCCCGATAATAAGACCTCCCCGATAATAAGGCATCCACCGATAATAAGGCATTTTTCATTTCTGAAAAATAAGACATCCCCTGAAAATAAGACCTAGCGCATCTTTGGGAGCAAAAATTAATATAAGACACTGTCTTATTTTCGGGGAAACAGGGTAGTCTCACAACTTAATTCCCGACCCCTATTCTACTCCCTCACATTGAACAAACGGTGGTTTATATAACACAGGGGTTGTCAACCTTTCAGAAGTGGTGTGCCAAGTCTTCATTTATTCACCCTAATTTAAGGTTTTGTGTGCCAGTAATACATTTTAACATTTTTAGAAGGTCTCTATCTATAAGTCTATAATATATAACTCAACTATTGTTGTATGTAAAGTAAATAAGGTTTTTAAAATGTTTAAGAAGCTTCATTTAAAATTAAATTAAAATGCAGAGCCCCCTGGACCGGTGGCCAGGACCCGGGCAGTGTGAGTGCCACTGAAAATCAGCTCACATGCCACCTTTGGCACATGTGCCATAGGTTGCCTACCCCTGATACAACATTTGCATCCCAAAGGATACTGAGGTGCTTCTTCATATGCTTTAAAGATCTACAAGAGGAGAGGGTTTTTTTCTCTTATTCAGGACAGTAAGTTTGTAGTGCATCTATATCTAGTGCTAATTTATGGTGCTTAAATTAGATTATAACTGTGCTCTGTGGTATTCATGATAGCACTTATAAAAAGTTCTTCCACCCTACTGCGGAATGCACTATCCTCATTTAGTTTGACTGAGTTCTGGAATTTTAGGATGGTGATGCATGATAGTGAAGTCTAGTCTTTGTTTATGGCTTCTCTTACAGGTCATAGGTGAACGGAATATGGCAGTAGCTTTTCACAACTTACTTAATGTTTGTTAATGTTGTAGATTACACATTCTTGTGACCACTTGTTGCATATTATGAATTGTTGTGTTGTCTGACACTTAAAAAAATTACCAGCTCTGTGACTACTATTTATTGAGTCAGCATTAAATGACAGATTGAAAATATTTTTTTAATTATGCCCTTATCTGTGTTACTAATAACACCTTATTAAAATTAGAATACATTTTAAAAACAGTATTTTTTCACTGTTTTATTTATATATTGCTTTTTTTAATTCACTCAGCTTGGACAGTGAAAGTGGGCTAATCACATTTCTACTTAGTGCATAAGAACCTGAATGGGAAACTAACATAATGCTGGAATATTGCCAACACTCTAGGAAATTATTTTTATATATATATATATATATATATATATATAAAAAATACCTGTCTCTATTATGACTTCCTCTCTTTCTCTTCTCCCCCCCCCCCCCCCCAATCACAAATTTCTGTTGTCTTAATTTTGTTTAAAAACTGGGTTTGCAACACCCAAACTATGGGCCAAACTTGACCTGAAAGTGTGCATGTCTTTCTCTTTAAACTCCCTCCCCTCCCTTCCTTTCCCATATCCCAATATTCCTCTTGGAACAAAGATGATCACTTAAGTATTTTGTTTTTAGAATTCTAAGTCTGCTCTGTCCTGAAACCCCTGATATTTTTTGATGCCTTGAGATGTGGCTATGATCCTGGCTGAAAGAGAGTGAGAACCAATCATTTAGGCATCTCATCCATTTGTGTTAATTGTTCAGAAGGGTTCCTGTTGAACACTACAAGGGATTCTCCATCTCATAGGTATTAAGGTCTCCACTTCTGCTGCACTTCTAGCCCTTGCCAGAGGCTAATGTTACTCACAGGATCCTGTTACTGAGCTAATTAATATTATTTTTTTTCATTAAAAAAATCCCCAAATATTTCCATAAACTTGCTTTAGACAATCATTTTGTGGTTAGATTTATGATTTAAAAATCAAACTCACTGCAGCACTGAGGATTTGACTTCGGAGATTTTTGTTAACCCGTTTTACATAATTTTTTGTTGAAGGTAATGTACAGTGGAAGAAGGCTGTACTAAATGATAGTGGAGTTGAATTTTTCCAAGTTTGACGTACTTGAACATAAAGAACAGGGCTTGAAAAACATAACATACACCTACTGGCCAGAACCTGCAGACCTAGGAAAACACCACTGCATTGGTTCAGATTGGAAGGTTTTCTTTGCAAACAAAGGTCTATAATCATAATGTTTCCTGTGTAAATATAGCTTGAAACCTGCATAAATTGGTGGGATGAGTCTCCTTCACTGGTTTCCCACTTGGCCATTGTATAGATGTTTTTCAGGTTGTGAGGAAGAGTAGTACATAATAATTACAACGTTCTTACTAGGTATATACAGTTGTCTGTCTTGGAACATCTGTCATACATATCTAAAAAGGGCTGGCTCCATCTTACCAACACGTGATGATCAATCTGTATGTCACTTTCTAATTATTTTGTCATGTGCTGCTAGCCTAATAAAAAGTCAGTATTAATGAAAGTATAGACTGACAATATTTTTTCACTTGAACTGTTAAGTCATAGGTATTGCAGTGTTTATAGACCAGTGTCTGGTATCTGCTACAAGTGCTGTGATGTGCAGGCACAACAGGGTGACTTGAAGACTGAGAGTTAAGTTGAAACTTAGAATTTCCTTGCTACCTAACAATGAAAGCAGAATCTGATATATGCCTAAAGAAACTTTCTTCATGTATGTTTTAGTGGAAACTAGAATGTTTTTGCAAATTTGTCATCTTCACATCAGAAAACAGCTGGAATTTTCTACTCTCCTTAAATAGGATCTCAACCTTTGTTTATATCCTAGATAAACCTAAATTGCCTGAAAACTACACAGATGAAACCTGGCAAAAATTGAAAGAAGCTGTGGAAGCTATCCAGAACAGTACTTCAATTAAGTACAATTTAGAAGAGCTCTATCAGGTAAGTGGGCCCGGTCTATATTTAAAGCCCTTCAGTCTAAATAAAATCTGGATATGCTCTGTTCATTTTTCATTTCTCAGAATGATTTTTATGATTTAAAAAAAAAAAGGAAATATGACAATTTGTAGTTACATTCCTAGTGAACAAACTATTTACTTAGAACAGTTTCTCAAAGTGAATTTAAAAATCCAGAATAAAGGATTTGCAAGAGCTAAAGTTGAACTGAGAACCTTTTTACCTGCCAAGAGCATAATCTAAGGTGTGGTTTCCCTTGCAACAGTTGACACGAATTAAATAAGGCAAGGAGCTGTATTCCCTTTACTACTGCTTTTGAGTTTGTGCTGTGTAGCTGCTCAAGGAGAAACATGAAATCCTAAAACGTTTGGTGTTTAGGTAAGAAAAGGACAACTTGGATTAAAATGTAATCTATTTGTGTCTGTCTAAACACAATCTGTTCATAATTTAGGATCATAAACAACCATTTAAAAAAAAATAATTTAACTTTTAAAGTAGGTGTAAAATGTGTCACGATATTTCCTCATGAAAATCATATTCATTTGGTTGTCATTGCTTGCCATTAGAATTATGTATATTTGACAGTGAAAACATTCAAACTACTTCCCCCCCCCCCCCCATCATTAGTAATGATTAGTTTGCCCTGATTATTTATTTTATTTTATTTATTTTTAAAGAATGCTGTCAGGTCTAAATTGAGTATTAGACCTTTTTTTATAAGCTCTTCAGTCTTTATATAATTACATTTCTGTTTCTGCGTTCTTCATGTACAGTTACTTCACTACATTTGTTTAGTCAAAATAACTGGGACTCCCTAAACTTAGGGTTTTTTTGTACCACCTAGTGCTGCAACTAGTTATAAAGAAGTACTTCTATTCTTTGTTCTATTTTCAAGCTTTTATTGTTTGATAGGTTTTCATGTTTTTTCTCAAAAAGGTGAATTATGAACTCCAGCAAATATGTGATGACATTCTATTTTTAGGTCTTATTGAAGTTTGGGATGGGTTGAATTGCCTGAATATGGGCTGAATTTTTTTTTTTTTTTTGGGTCATTCCCATGTTCCTCCCCACCCACTGCATGTTACGTGCACTTTAGATTCTTTGTTTAGAATTTTTAAATCAAAACCAGCGAGGTTGAGAAATTTCATGTTTGGCACGTGCATGGTTCCACAATAAAGAGTGCCTTCTTTGCAGCATTTGGAGGAATTGATGGCAAATTAGATACACGTGCAGTTGTTGATTTCAGGGTATTTCACCTCAGTACAAATAGGCTTATACTGTATTGAATAATGCAGAACTACAAATAAACGTGTTTTTAAAAAATAAAGTGAATCATGGGCTAATCTACCACTCAGAGGACAAACAAATCAGTTAACTAGTTGAAATGACCTTTATCTACAAAGTCCTACTGAAAACCTTGCCACTACTTCAAAGTAGTAATTTTAAATGAAGTTGCCTTCTTGGAGGTTAATATCAAACCAGGTTTCTCTGTGGTACTTATGCTCAAGGAGAGTGAGTTACAACTATTTTGAGTGTCATGACTTTGAATATCCTGACATATGTGTTGAAAATCTCAGCTGTAATGTTACAATTATTTAAATATATTTAAGAGACTAGGAACATTGTCAAGTAGACTAGGAACATTTCATACTTGACTGCCCTCTAAGTTGAATCTAAAAATAAATGTCTTAATTTAAAAATAGTAATAGTGATTGCTAGTATTTTAAATGGTAAATAAATCAGTGCTGCTTGTGAACAGCTGCTTAGTAAATGGATCTGATTCCAAATATGCTTTGGCAGACACCATTATCTAAGCAGAGAGAGGAATGGCCAAAAAAGAGCCTCTAGAGGTTCCTTCCCACACTCTTCAAAAGGATTTATTCATATTTTGTTTTTGAACAGAGCTAAGCTTCTTGGTTTGACACATCTGTTTGCCAGTAAAATCCCACCGAGTGAACATTTTTTAAGCCTTTAATTTTTTAGACCACTAGCCATTAGCACTGTGTTGGTTCTTCTACTCATCAGGTTGAAGTTGGGGAAGAGTGCACATAGATAAGCAGCTAAATAATCCTGGAGAACTGAAAGCTTTATACAAATGTTTATTTTTCAGAATAATTTTCTTCAGTACATCAGTACTAGACTTGGGCAGTAATTCCCTGTTTTAAATGTATGATTACAAATAAGAAAGGTCAGCTTTTTAACCATTTATTGAAGTACCCATTGCTGTGTTCTCAGACAGCCATGGGTGGTTTTCCCCGCCTGCCTTCTCTTCTTCCTTATCCTCCCCCAAAACAAATGTAAATTTCACAATACCCAGATGGGTCTGGGGAGCCTTGATCCCATGTCCCGAGTATGGCTAATACATCTGAGAGTGCAGAATCCCGAGGCAGGGTGTCTTATTCTGAACAACCCACTTCTGTGAACGGCAAGTAGGTAGTGTGTGGTAAAACTTCAAATAATCACAAGACATTCTGCTATTGCTATTATTTTAAATATTGATCTAGTACAATGTTGCAGTAGCAATTATACAGTCTCGGAGATACTTCCATTTAAAAGCACACGGTTTTCAGTGGAAATTCCCTCTATCTGCCTCTTTTAAAACAAAACAAAAAAAGCTTGTCTGTTTTTTTTCTGAAATTTCACACTGTGTGGAATTTTTTCTCCATTAAAATGCATGTATTTTGTATTTGATTTCTTGTGTCAAAACAAAAGGTTTGAAAATCCTATTTGACACAAGCGTGTCGTGAATTTTCCAATACTTACGACTGTGTAGAACTCCAGATATACATGTATATGTGTGAAGTTTCATACATTAAAATCATCTGAGTTTTATTTCACTTATTACACATTGAAATAAATACACCTGGGATGAAATCCATCCATTCATAATGGGCCTGTAGAGGGTCCTCCAAAGTGCGTAAGTCCTTGCTATCCATGCAAAGAGTGGGAAACGGAGCGTTTATTTATGCAGCCACTGTTTTCTAAGGTCGGGGGGACTCTGTAACACCTCAAAATAGGCTGGCAAAGAGGGGTGCAGATCAGGAGCAGATCAATTGGCCAGAAACCATTGCCCTACGGAGTATGGAGAGCCAGCCATTGTTAATCCTGCTTATTAGCTAGAAGAATGGGTGCAGAGGGATTGTGCATCTGGCTTGAAGGTGGTGTTCCATATTTCCAGCCCCCAGTAGTCATCCCCCTTCTCCCCCCCCCCCCCCAGCCCATTTGGGTGGAAGAGGGGTTACATTTTGTATCCTGTGTTTACTTGAAAGTTTGATCTGACTTCTCACATTTTAATGATATGTAAGTTAGAAGCCGACAACGTAGGCTATAGTAGCATGAGAGAAAGGGAGAAAACTCCAACCCATATGCCATCAAACCGAACAAAGAACTGTACAGTGGTTTTCTGTTAGATCTGTGGTTTTCAACTTGTGGTCCATGGACCCTTGGGATCCACAGACTATAATTAAGATTTCCAAAGGGGTCCGCACCTCCATTCAAAAAATGTTTAGGGGTCCACAAATAAAAAATGGTTGAAAACCCTTATGTTAGATGCATACAATTTAAAAAATATATATATATATAATCAAGAACTCTCAGATATCAGGAAATTCAGTTCTGGCTTTCCCGGCAGCCAGAACTCAACCATTTTGTGCTTATATAGCATTTTGTATATGTGTTGTTGATACATCTTGCTTTCATGACTAAAACTATATTGAAAAAATGATGAATTCTAACTCCGTAAATCTGCGTCCCATATATATTCAGAGTTAACTGCTTGTTTCTGACAAAGGAAGTTTGTACTACTTTTTACTCCCTGTTCATCCTTTGGAGCTAATATAATTATGGGTGAGTGAGCAGCATTCATTTCACAGAATTGCTAACTTTGGATTGTAGAGTCTTTAATGCTTTACTGTTGTTGCAGAAGCTAGAAAGAACCCAACTTAACTGTCAGATCCCAGGCTGAGTTTGTAGTGAACTGAGCAAATACAGTCTGACAATCATGGAGACAATACATGTGGAACTAAAGACTAGCTCTTCTACAGATCTCCACATATTCTTACACAAAAACCTTGTTAACCTAACTGTTAAAGTTGTTCATGTGCATTCTATGTAAACACGATCAATACAAATTAGGAAAACACCAGGTGAGGGTCCATCCACATAACAAGCAATGTCACTTCACATTGCCATTATGCCTACAGACTTTATCTTAATTGCCTTTTACTTCCCACTTAAACATCCAGGATGCATGGATTCATTTTTTCTAAATCACACCCAAATGCTCATAGTTAACTATGCCCTCAGGTAGTTTAAGATATTTTATTGAGAAAGTATAGAACACAGAGCACTACCAAAAAAATCTGAGGTCATAATTAGGCCTGTGTGACCTGGAGAGATGTTGCAGGATACCTCAGGATTTAGAGGGAACTTGAAGTGGGGAGTGTGAAAGGGTGACAGTGGAAATCATGCTCTCTTGCACTAAGGCTTCCCTGTCTCTCCCCGTGGAACAGCAAATGGCTTGGTAAGTTTAGTAGCTCATAAAATAAAACCTTAAGTGTCTGTGCTTCAGAGTAATAAAACCCATAAATTGCTGGAAAATTGAACTACCTTTGTTCCTTTAGGGACAAATCCTGCGTTTCTCACTTGGGCACTTATATATGTCTACACAGCAGTTAAGCACCTGCAGCTGGTGTGGGTCAGCTGACTCGGGCTCACAAGGCTCCGACTGCAGGGCTGTAAAATTGCTGCGCAGAAATTCAGGCTCAGGCTGGAGCCCAAACCCTGGGGCCTCCTGAGTGGGAAGGGTCCCAGACTCTAACTTGAGCCCAAACATCTACACAGCAGTTTTTAGCCCGGCAGCCCAAGCCCTGTGAGCCTGCGTCAGTTGACTCAGACCAGCTGTAGCTGTGCCACAGGTCTTTTATTCCAGTGTAGACGTATGCTAAGGCTCCTGTTGAAGTCTGTAGACACATGGGTTGTGAACTGTTTAGGGGCAGGCCCTTTCTGTGTCTTCTTACTGCTGTAAAGTGCTTTGTACATCTACTGTGCTCTGTAAGCAGCAGTGTGTAATGTAAAGTTCAAGAGCGGTAGATCTTGCTCAAGGATCAAAAACAAACATATCATGCTGCTATTTTTTTTTAATGGAAGCCATATGGAGAAATTCATATTTATCTTGCTATATCTGTTTCATTATTTATTTTAGGCTGTCGAAAATCTCTGCTCCTACAAGATTTCTGCAAACTTGTATAAACAATTGAGACAGATTTGTGAAGACCACATCAAAGCACAAATTCACCAATTCAGAGAATATCCTTTAACTGAAAGTCTTTTCATCTGCCAATCTCAGGAGTCATGTTTCTTGTGCATCAGTTGATGGCATTGGGGAGGTAGCATTATCTTATAGTTTGGCATTGTGGAAGATAAATGTTTGTAAAGCCATTTGGGATCTTCACAGAGAATAATGAAGCAAAATGAATGCAGTCCCTGAACTGTTTTATTTATAACACACTTCTATAGCACCTTCTAAGTATTAGCAATGGCATCAACTGTTGTAATGCACAGGAAGACACCCGAAACTGCTTTATGTGCAGGTAAACAAAGAGAATTAATTTCAGCAACTTTAGTTTTGAACTGTATTAAGAATCTAGAAATATCTAGTACTCAGTTACTGGTTTGGGATCTTTAAAGCTTTCCTGCTGAAATGGAAAATGGACTATTGCTAGTACTTTACCAAGAGCCAGACTTTCAATAACCCACTAATTTTACACCTGCATATTTTGTGCCCACAATAAAATGTGGATGCAAATGTTATGTTTAGATATGTACCTATAGGATTTGGGGTCACATGTTTGGTATTAGACACCTTAATTCTGGCATTTGTGCTTGGAAATGATCTCGTGTGCAAACTTTGTAAGTTTGAGTCCTTCTGAAAATATGGCCTGAAACTGTAACATTCTGTATGTTTACACTTTAGTAAATCATTGTGTCTGAATAAAACAACATATAATGGAAATTTTCCATATGCTAGCAAAGTACTATTGTTAATGGAGATTAGGCTTCTGAGTCCAAACATTTTTTTGTTTGTTTGTTTTTGATAATGGGACTTCAGCTCCTGAGTGATTTTTAGGTGCTTTTAATAATTTTACCCTGGTCTTGAACTACTGTTAATAACCATGACTAATAGAAACTAAAAATAGCATATGAAAAAAAATTGTGATCCTTTCCAAAAGGTAGCTAGTGAATTTGTGATGCACTCTACTGAAAGTATGGTGGAAAAGCAAACAAGTATTGTTGAGCTTTTTATGTAGCTAATGTCAGCTATGGGATTTTGGTCATAATTTTCTTAACTGCCTTTTCATGGATTCGCTGGACAGTGTTCTTTTTCTAAAGAAAATAGACAAATGTTGGCAAGATCACTGCAGACAAATGGTAAGTTTTTTTTGTTTTTGTTTTTTCTGTTAAAAACAAACTTGTCTATTCCTGACAGTTTACTTATCTCGCTCATATTTTTTTTTTTTTTTTACAAATACACTTTGTGCTTCTGAAATGTTATCTGATGTCTAATGTGAAGGCTTCCTTTATAGGAGGAAATGACATCTAACTTGTTAGAAATGAAACTTTGAAAGCACTTCCCTGAGATGTACTTCTGAACATATGGCTTTGGTCTTGAATAAACATTTGAAACACACATTGCGTGTGTGTATATGCTAGCCTTTCCCCTCGTGTTTGTAACTCAGAGACTAATTCTAATTTTACCCTTGATTCATGTCTAAATGCTATTTTGCATTCTTTCCCACCCTAAATCAAATACTAAATATCATGTTGATCATCTTACTTAAAACATCCCACTGCATACTAATAAATGCAGAATACTCCCGAAATTGTTGGTAATTTTGGCACATACACATATATAGGTATATGGCATTTCAATTTCAACTAATATAAAAATGCTGGTGACTTTTTCCCTCCTCCCCCAACAGATCATGATTAGGAGTATCTTTTTGTTCCTGGATCGAACTTATGTTCTTCAAAATTCAATGCTGCCATCTATTTGGTAAGGATGCAAAGAATAAAATAGATTTTAAAAAAAAAAAAAAAGCTTTCATACTGTCTTACTAGTTGAAATATAGGAATTGCAGCTAGCTTATAATTTTCTGTCCTCCTTGAAGAGAGAGAGGTTTTGAATTTCATTTCCATAAAATGTGAGAGTTTTGCAGTGACTAATACCAAATTTTAACTGAACTGATACCATCTAACTCCAGTTTGCATAATACAAGAAAGTAATTGAAAAGCCAGGATTTAGGGTCACAGGTACACTACAAAGGTAGTGAGGATATTTGTTACATCTGTAACATTCTAAAGATACAATGCTTTAAATATATTGGATAACGAATATGTACAACTCCTAATTTTATAAAGGGGTAAACTAAGGGTACGTCTATACTTAACCTCCGGGTCCTGCAGTAAGCAATCGATCTTTTGGGATCGATTTATCGTGTCTTGTCTAGACGCGATAAATCGATCCCGGAAGTGCTCGCTGTCGACGCCGGTACTCCTGCTCCGCAAGAGGAGTACGCGGAATCGACGGGGGAGCCTGCCTGCTGCGTGTGGACCCGCGGTAAGTTCGAACTAAGATACTTCTATGTTATTAATAACTACTGTGTTATTCACGTAGCTGAAGTTGCGTATCTTCGTTCGAAGTGGGGGGTTAGTGTGGACCAGCCCTAAGGTTACATCTACAGTACCAGCTAGGGCTGTGATTTCCAGGTCATTTACACATACTCACGTTAGTTCGATGAGAACTAGTGCAAGTATAAATAGCAGTTTAGCTGCAGTAGCAGAGGCAGCAACAGCATGGCTTACCCATGCCGAGTCCATACCTACAAGCAGGTTGTATTCAATATGGCTAAGCCATGCCACTGCTGCCACTGCCTTTGCTACCATGGCCACATTACTGTTTATACTCACAATAGCTCTCATCAAGCTAGCCGAAGTCAGTGTATGTGAGCTGGGAAATCACAGGATTTTTGAAAGTGAATTGCAGTGATTGGATGCCTCCGTTTTGGGGCATCCAACTTGATATACCTTAAAGGTCTAACTTTTCAGAAAGTACTGAGCACCCACTCTCAAATCAGACCCATTTAAGGCATCATGTTGGACACCCAAAACTGAGATCCCTGCTTCCACATCACCATTCATCATTTAAAATCTTTGGTTAAGAACACCCAGTGCTAGAGCTGAGATTAGAACCCTGGCTTCCATTCCATGCTTAGTTCTTTTGACAAAACTGCTTTATCTTTGAATATATGCTAGTCTTAATATTAAATTGAGGAAACACTTTTTAAGGCACATCAGTTTTTAATCTTTCTAAATCCAGCTAATCCAAGCTAAGAATGGTTAATGTCCTAAAACAAGGTGATTATCAAAAATAAATCTCACTTGTATATGCAGATATGAGAATGTGTACAAGAGTTTTACTTTAGATAGTTGCCTATTGTTGTATGTGTGCATTTACCTCTGAAATGGCTTAGGAAACTCTGAGAAAATAAATATTTGAGCATCTGAATCAAGAATGTGTGCTGTTGGTTTTTATTGTAATGGTTAAAAATAAAAAATCAGGGATGGTTCTGATGCAAATTATTTAAGAGGCTTTTTTCTCTTTTTAGGGATATGGGTTTAGAGTTATTTAGGACTCATATAATTAGCGATCAGAAAGTTCAGAACAAGACCATTGATGGCATTCTTCTCCTGATTGAGAGGGAAAGAAATGGTGAGGCTATTGATAGAAGTTTGCTCCGAAGTCTTCTAAGTATGCTTTCTGATTTGCAGGTGAGTACATTTTCTTCAGTTTGCAGAAAACTGAAAAAAGCATCACACTTGTATTCAAGGATACACTATGCTTTAAACTGAATTATTCTTCTTTATTCCGTAGATTTATCAAGATTCTTTTGAACATAGATTCTTGGAAGAGACTAATCGTCTGTATGCAGCAGAGGGACAGAGGCTTATGCAAGAACGAGAGGTATTTTATGTTTTAATCTTTTTCCTCTTGTTTGCAGCCACTGATAAAACATCTTAGCTAAGAGAGAGCAGAATAATGTGTTCCTATAGTGCATTCTCCTCATGCATAAGGGTAGCAGAAAATATTCTCAGCAATAGTGGGACCCACACATTTACCTTTTTAAAGAATGTACTCGTGGCAAATGTACTCGAGCACCATCACTCTAGAGCCTGGTGTTCTTGGTCCCAAAATTGGTCTGTAGCTGCTGCTGTCAGACTTTGGTCTCAGAATCTCTTCAACTTTTCTTCATTATGTAAACAGTAAAATAACTTTCTTCCATCTTTTCAGGTTCCAGAGTATCTTCATCATGTCAACAAGCGATTAGAAGAAGAAGCAGATAGAATTATCACATACTTGGATCAAAGTACACAGTAAGTGTGTGATCTGCTTTGGCTTGGTATCTTTAGCCATTCGGTTCTAATCCTGTTGAAGGCTTTTGCCACACAAAATAACTATAGTTATTGACTAACTTGTTATTTGTATACAAATGTAATGTAAGCTGCCAAATGCTTCTCTTCCCTAAAACTGCTTGGAGCCAATCAATCATTGTCTTGTTTTGCACAGCTAACTGGAGTGGTTCAGATTAGAGGCTGATTTGACTTTTGGGCAATTAATTTGATTTGCGGGTCATTTTAGGGGAGAGAGCCTGTGTTCCTACTAGCAGTGGCAACTACCTGTATGAGCAAATACTCAGTTACCTTCCTAACGAAAGTAGAGCGAGGCCAGCAATAGTTATCGGGTATTCTCAGAGGAAAAACTCTAAACTAGTTAAAGGATGTAAATACCATTCAAGGAAGAAAAACCCTTGAATGTCAGTTTCTTAGATAACACAGTCATCACCCTGGAAACTTAAAATGAAGATTACCTTTCGGGGTGGACTCAGGTGCAGGAGGTTGCTGGTGGGGATGCTGGAATTCCCCTACTGAGACATACTTTGAGGCCACTGTTGTGGTTACTGGGAGGAAGCGGAGACCTGCAATAGGATGTATGGCCCTCTTTGAATATGTGGGCAGCAGGTCTTACATTGGAGTTGGGAGGGAGCAGACCACTGAATGATATAGAGGCCTCTTACTGCAGTGCAGGGGTTCTCCCAACAAATATTTTGGTGGCCTCAGAGTGCGGCCACCAGCTCTTGCTGCTGGCCACTCTGACAAACCAGTCTCTCTGTTCCTGCCCGCCGTAGTCCTTCAGCAAGAGCCCGCCCCAGGGAAGCTGTGTCAGAGACTCACTGGCCACCTGTGGAGTCCCAGGCTCCCCAGGCAAGCTGGAGCAGAGGAGTGCCCCAATGACTGAACACCATAGCTGACTCTGGTGCTGTGCACACCAGCCCCATGTGTCTCCAGCAGTTCTGCTTGGAGCCCCTGAGGAGGCTGCGTGGTGCAGGATGCCGATCCCTGCTGGCGGCGCCAAAACAAACACCCAGGCAGCGCATCTCACTGCCCTTGGTAACAATTATTCAGGAGCAACAGCTGGGTGCTGCAGGGAGAGGCTGCTGCTCCCTCTCCTCCACCTCTTCACCCCCCTCCCCTCCTCGAATCTCCACCCATGCTTTGGAGGCTGTCGTGGCCACAAAAAATCTGCTGGTGGCTGCATTTGAGAAATACTGCTCTGGTGCTGCCTCCTCATCCACTAGAGATGAACTCTCTGAGGGAGGGGATTTGGGACTGCTGTGTATGTTGTTTCTCCAGTCCTGCTGTCCCCACCCCCACCCCCTCAGCCACTAGAGTAAGAGGCTGCTAGATCCTTCAGTGGATCCCTTCTTCCTGAGTCCATTGTTAGCAAAGTCCCCGTTCTAATTTAGGAGCTGTTGGTTCAAATACCTGTCATCTTTGCCCGTTCCTGGTCACTGTCTCCTTGCTTTATGGTTTCTTGAAAGGCCTGAATGCCCTCTTGCATGAGGTTGGAGGAAGCATATTCCCTGAGGAGCTGCTTCCCTTACTTTCTGCCCTGATGAGATCCATCTTGTGCATCACCTCGAGGCACTCAGATACCATAGTGATGAGTTTACTATAAATCCCTAGTCAGCAACCAACATGTAGAGTCACCTACTGGGGGAAACAGGTTAAATATATTTATTAAACAAACAGCCCCGAGTTATTGATCAGGAGCCTACCAAATGCCAAGTGTAGATTTAAGTCAGGCTAGTCTGTTCTTCAAATGGGATTTAAAACTGTTAGTGATAGAAAAAGGAAAAGTAATTCTAAACATTTCTTCTATAGGAAGCCACTAATTGCTACTGTAGAAAAGCAACTGCTAGGTGAACATTTAACAGCCATTCTTCAGAAAGGTAATCTTTCTTCTTTATAGAAATGTTTCTAATTACTGCTTCGGGGCTTTCATTCCTGTGCTGAAAAGAAAGTGACACATTCAGGTGCTGGGGGAGGACACAAGCCACATCATTCTTTAACACTCCTTGCTACTCAGTTCATGAAATAGCACTGAACATTTTGCAGGAGGGCAAGTCTCATTCTCCTTTTCAGAGGTAAGGAGCCACAATAGTGTCTTCAAATACATTGCAGAGCAGAAGGAAAACTAGAATTAAAATATAGATGTTGGGTTGAGGATTCAAGTAACCTTATGAAGATCATGAGTGGGGGTAGTCTTTGCGTTAGGGCCCGATGTAGCAAGGGAGACCATTCGGGATTAGCAAGCAAACATGCTACTGTACTCTAAAGAAGGCAAAAGCAGTTAAGATACACTGCTTTAGCCCTGTAATAATCTCTCCTCCTGGTCATGAGACCGTGTGTGCTCCAAGGAAGGTGAATAATGGATACATGAGTGCAGCCTGCATAAATTGTTCATCTAATATGCTTTAATATTTTTCCTTTGACTTGAAAATTACTAGACACCTGTTAGCCGAATGGTGTGTGGGAGGGTGTTCTGTTAAGAAGCCCTGCCCCCACCTGTTCCCTCTTCCCAGCTACTAGAAGTGAGGGTATTCGGGGATTCTTACTTATGTGATGTCCCTGGACTCTGCTGTGGTTTTTCAGACATCTGCTACCAAGAGGTTAATATGAAAGATGAAGATGCTGCTTGGCTACATGAAGAGACTTGCATTTTTTATAGGGTTATAAAGCTTAATTTTCTGCAAAAATTGAGGTTTAGGACTTCTGAGCTTCCTAGCAAAGCTTCCCAGGGGCTAATGGAGCATAAACTTTTTTTATTACTGAATTTAAAGGAGCAATGAAGTATGAATGAGCAAAGTTTATGTGATGAGACAGTTACGTATAGTACGATAGTCCAAGATACATGGCCCAATTAAACAAGGGCTTTCAGGTACAGCGTTAATTCAGATTGCCTTTCTGTTTTTTGTTGTCTAGCCAGTTTGACTGCCAATTTTTTTTTTTTAAATCGACAAACTATTCCATTGGAGAATAAACGGATATATTGAGTGATAATATGGCTGGGTTAACATGAGATTTGAAGTTCTTTACATTCCAGTAGCATGCATGGATCACTTCCAATGATTATACCTTTTTTAGATGTTTAAACTTTCAAACTCACAGGTTTAAACCATCTTCTTGATGAAAACCGAATTCAAGACTTGTCTCTTCTATATCAGTTGTTCAGTCGGGTCAGAGGTGGAGTGCAAGTTCTCTTACAGCATTGGATTGAATACATAAAGGTACTGCTATATATCCAGGATCTTGTACTGACTTTATATAATCACCGAGGATTGTCCACAAACATTTCTTTTCATAAACAAGTATTATAGCTTAGAAAGATAAAACTATGTTTCAACAGATGACTTGGAAACTTTTAAACAGCATGCTTATATGCAACCTAACAACCTGTTAAATTGCATTGGGAATGATGTATTATTTTAGAATAATTGAATATTGTCTTGAAGCATCTATCATTCCAAAATCTGGATTTTTGGTTTTTGGTTTACACAGAACAATGTGTATTGGTCGAGGAAAGACACATTCCTGGTATTTTCCTGTCACTTTAGAATAATGTTGGCTGTAATTTATACGTTTATTTCCAGGTCAAGTTTACCTTGTCTACACTTACAGAGCTGTAGCGCTTAATAATGACTCTACCTACGCCGACGGAAGAACTTCTCCCGTTGGCATAGGTACTCCACCTCCGAGAAGTGATAACTATGTCTATGGGAGAAGCCCTTCCATCAATATGGTGCTGTCTGCACCGGGGGGCTAGGTTGGTAGAACTGTGTCACTCGGGTGTGGATTTTCCACACCTCTGAACAACATAGTTATACTGACATAGGCTTGGTCTACACCACCACCTGAAGTGATACTGCCAGTTATATATATATATATTTTTTTTATAGTTAACTCTTTGGGTTTCCACTCATTTGTTCAGAAAAGTCCACTGAGAAATTTGGAATTTAAAATGTTAATTCATACGGATTGTGTACTAAAGGAAAAACACGTCTCTATTTCTAACAATGAAGCTTATGTGATTATATTTTGATTACTTTTGTCTGTGCACCAGCATCATGGATATTGCCAGGCTAGGATCTTGTCTGAAAGAGCAGTTTGCTGCTAACAGCATATGTGGGGTTTTGTTAGTTGCACATAGAAAAAAATCCAAAAGCACTAAACTTTCAGCAACAAAAGTAAAGTTTTTGCTTATTAAGTGGAATACACTTTCATACATGCAGTATTTGTATTCCTGAGTGTGTGAGTAGAGTATCCCCAGTCTGTATTGCTCCAGCCTACACTTAAATTCTCTGCTTTAATTGAGTGGTGGATTTAGGGGGGATAAGCTACTTAAAAAGCAAAGGGCATACATACTAGGTTACAACACTAAAGACCTTTATTATCCTTCATTTATTCATAGGAAAACTCCCATTGACTTAAGTGTTCAGTGGGCAGATGATTCTGTAACTTTAATAATATTGTCACACAGGCATCCTAACTTTGGTAGGAGAGTGCTTTGTATTACTGTTGTGGTGAAATTGACTTCACTGGGAGTCTTGCCCATGTAAGTCTCTGCAGGAATGAGTCCTTACAGCATGTAATATTTTGGTCGTATATAGTTTGACTATCATCTTTAAGTGTTTGTACCATAAAGTTGGCTTACCATTGTGTTTGCATCTCTTCTGAAATGCAAGTTCTGCTATATCCTGACTTCAGCAATTTGTTTTTTTTTGTTTTTTTTAATTGCTGTCTATCTTGGTATGGTGATTCAAAATATAAAATACTATCTGTGTCTAGCAAGTACATTCTGCTATTTTAATTATTGTTGTGTTAGGGAAGCAAACATTTTTCATTGTAAAATCTGAACTTTTACATCATCCAACTTTTGTTTGAAGATTTCATTCAGATCTGGTATTTAGAATTTTGATTGAAGGGTGAATTTTTGTTTTTCAGGCATTTGGTAGCACTATAGTAATTAACCCAGAAAAAGACAAAACTATGGTCCAAGAGCTGCTAGATTTTAAGGATAAAGTTGACCATATTATTGATGTCTGCTTTCTGAAGAATGAGAAATTTGTCAATGCTATGAAAGAAGCATTTGAAACCTTCATTAACAAGAGACCAAATAAACCAGCTGAACTGATAGGTATCATTTTCAGTCTCTTTCTACATAGAAGCTGTTTTTTGTTTTGTTCATTGGTTTTTTGTTTTGGGTTTTTTGATTATGCAATTTGAACAGATGATTAGGGGAATGATGGGATTTTATATACGAAAGGAGGCTTAACAGAAAGCATAACTAAACTGTATAATCTCCTACCACAATGTATATTTCTGCAAATACACCTCTACCCGATATAACACTGTAAAGCAGCGCTCTGGGGGACGAGGCTGTTTTACCTTGTTGTATCCGAATTCGTGTTACCGCAAGCGGTTCCTCTGCGCCCCCCCGTTACTTCTGCGGCCCTCCCCGGGGCCCCCGTGCCCCAGCTCACCTCTGCTCCGCCTCCTCCCACGAGCGCGCCGCAGTTCCGCTTCTCACCCCTCCCTCCCAGGCTTGCCACGCCAATCCGGTGTTTTGCGTGGCAAGCCTGGGAGGGAGGAGAAGTGGAGCTGAGTGGCGTCAGGGCCACCCAGAGGATTCAGGGGGCCTGGGGCAAAGCGGGGGAGCTGCAGCGCTTGTACTCACCTGGCGGTGGTCCGGGTCTTGGGCGGGATTTTGGCGGCGGGGGGCCCTTCAGTCGCTCGGCGTCTTCGGCAGCACTGAAGGACCCCCCGCCGCCAAAATGCCGCCAAAGACCCAGAACACCGCCGAGCCAGGGCTTGCAGGGCCCGGGGCCTGGGGCAAATTGTCCTACTTGCCCTCCCCCCGCTCCCCGTGTGGCCCTGAGCAGCGTGCTCGTGGGAGGAGGAGGGGGCGGAGCGGAGGTGAATTGGGGCGGGGAGCGGTTCCTCTGCGTGCCTCCCCCCCTTACTTGCTGCGGCCCCCCCTGCCCCAGCTAACCTCTGCCTCCGCCTGTCCCACGAGCGCACCACTCAGCTCCGCTTCTCCTCCCTCCCAGGCTTGCCGTGCAAAAGAGCTGATTGGCGCAGCAAGCCTGGGGGAAGGGGGGCGCAAAGCGGAGCTGAGTGGTGCGCTCGTGGGAGGAGGCGGAGGCCGAGGTGAGCTGGGGCAGGGGGGCCGCAGCAAGTAAGGGGGGGGCGCAGAGGAACCGCTCCCCGCTCCTGCTCATCTCCGCCTTCTCCCCTGAGCACGCCGCTCCGCTCTTCCTCCCCCGGCTTGCCGGGCCAAACAGCTGGTTGGCGTGGCACGCCTGGGGGGGAGGGGGAGAGAAGCTGGGGTGGGGAACGGTAAAAGCAGTTCCTCTCCCTACCCCAGTGTAACGCAGTTTCACCTATAACACGGTGAGATTTTTTTGGCTCCTGAGGACCGCGTTATATCGGGGTAGAGGTGTAGCTTAATAGGATTCCAGAAGCATTAGATATTGTTATGAAGAATGACCATTCACCATTTCACTGGCTAGTATTTGTTGTTGTTTTTTTAGTTGAGTTGAGGTATATCAGCCATGCTTCAGGACCCAAGTCAATCACTAACAGAGATTAGGCAAAACTTTCCTGACCATGGAATTAGTTTAGTCTTCGGGAGTCTATGCAGTCCCTGTGATACCTCATATGTGCACAGAGTGACGTAGGGGTCTGCAGCCTGTGCAACTATGTAGTAGTGGATCCACCAACTATATGACCTTCCTGCCCACTCTCTCTCTATCGTCTCACCGAATGGAGCCCCAGTGGACCAGTGTTCTGTGGCATTCAGAAATACAGACCTGCTCACTTTCCTATGCAATGGAACCATACCTGTTATGCTATCTGGGCTGTTGGGGCTACCCTTTCAGTGGAAACTTGCTTCAGAGTGCCCTATTTTTCAGCGATCTCTGTTTCAATAATTTTAGCAGATATTCTCCCACCATTTGAAACTGAAACAAACTGAAACTGGCGATTGAAATCAGCTAGTATGCACAATTTTTCTTCCCAAAGTTTAAATTTCTAGAACGATTTTAACAACAGATTTTACTCTGGTACCTAAAGCCTTCTTTTGCTGCTACTTTAGCTATAGACCTTTATGTGGAGTATGGTTTATTATGTTTAAAAACCTTAATTTTAAAGTAACCGATACAGGCCTGTGGAATAGTCATGAGTTTGTGATTTTTCATCATCTTATATTTAAGCTGGTACTCTCACTCATATGAGAAGAGGTCCTTGAACTATTGCAATTTAATGATGTTTTAAAGGCATAAATGAAAGTAGTGTCAAAATGGCAGTGCTAAGTTTGTTCATGGTAATGTCTAATTGTTCTGGCTTTCCAAAAGGACCATAGTTTTTGGTTTATTTTTTTAAAACATCTCCAGAATGAGCTAAACGTCAAAATTTAAATGTAGGTTCATTCTGATGCTCGTCAGAGTCAAGTTTTCAATTCCTTTTACCTGTTTTACTTTTTAGCTAAGTACGTGGATTCAAAGCTTCGTGCAGGCAACAAAGAAGCTACTGATGAAGAACTTGAAAAAATGCTGGATAAAATTATGATTATATTTAGGTTCATTTATGGTAAGGGTTACAGTTTTGTTTGTGTACAGTTGTTTTATCTGTAACAATGTTTCCTTGCAAATTGATAGATTAAAATCAATCTGCCTCAAAAAAAAAAAAAAAAAGAAGCGTGCAGTATCTCTGTGGATTTAGTTTATCTTCCAATCATTTAGCTGTAGAGAGTGTCCTAAATACTCATGTGGTGCCTGATTCAGAGCTAATTGAAGTTAACTGAAAAGCTCCCATGGACTTTA
This sequence comes from Malaclemys terrapin pileata, assembly GCF_027887155.1. Classification (NCBI taxonomy): domain Eukaryota; kingdom Metazoa; phylum Chordata; order Testudines; family Emydidae; genus Malaclemys; species Malaclemys terrapin. Next base: position 13,474,038 of record NC_071513.1, on the reverse strand, counting down.
GATGGGGCCTATTGAGTAACCTTTCATTTAAATGTTGCAGTTTTCACAAACCAGTTTTATCTGATCATTAACAAATCATGTCCTTTACATTACAGGAAAAGATGTCTTTGAGGCCTTCTATAAGAAAGATCTAGCAAAGCGGCTATTAGTTGGGAAAAGTGCATCAGTAGATGCAGAAAAATCTATGCTTTCCAAACTCAAACATGGTGAGTATCTTGCCCTCCCTCCCTGCTTTTCTCTGTTAGAAATAATAGTCTAAATTAATATCTGTTTTTCCCCCATAACAGATATATTTTTTTTTTTTGGTCTTTCTCTTTTGAAAGAAGTGAAAGGGGAAATGCAGTGGGTGTGTAAATCTTTTTCTACAATGTTATGTTTATCTTTAACAATTTTATTGTGTTTTAAGAAAACAATTTCATATAAGCAAATACATTAGTACCAGGCAGAAGTCAGGAATTGAAAGTTCAAGCTGACCATCTAGCTTGTACCATCCTGGTCTTCGGGCGTAAATCTGAGGGATTCTGGCACAAAATACTTATGCTATGAGAATATAATGTGCTTTTTCCTCTTGGGTCATGATTTTTATCCAGTATAAGGACTCTCAGCCCCGTGTAACTGCCAGTCAGCTCTTACCGATTGACCTTCGCTGTTTCATAATACAAAATCTTGTGCCAGACAGGATTTCTAAAGTTTAATCCAGGTTCAAACTTCAAGAATCTAAAGATCACCATGCAGAAGATCAAAGTTAAAATCAATGTGCAGGTACTCGATGGGCTGGCCCTAGGACAGTTCTTAAATTAGGAATAATCTATTTTCTGAATTTCTATTTGTATGCTAGATTTGAATGGCTCTTTGACCAATGGTATAACCATTTTAAATGTAAAAAGAACAAGGAGTACTTGTGGCACCTTAGAGACTAACAAATGTATTTGAGCATAAGCTTTTGTGGGCTAAAACCCACTTCATCGGATGCATGCAGTAGAAAATACGGTAGGAAGATATATATATATATACACACACACACACACACACACACACACACACACACACACACACACACCATGAAAAATGGGTGTCGCCATACCAACTGTAATGAGAGTAATTAATTTAGCTATTAGCAGCAGGAGAAAAAAAATTTGTAGTGATAATCAGGATGGCCCATTTCCAACAGTTGACAAGAAGGTGTGAGTAACAGTAGGGGGAAAAATTAGTATGGGGAAACAGTTTTTACTTTGTGTAATGATCCATCCACTCCCAATCTTTATTCAAGCCTAATTTAATGGTATCTAGTTTGAAGAAACAAATGTACAGAGCCAGAAGAATACCCAGAAGACACCCACTACAGGACAGGCCCAACAAAGAAATTAACAGAACGCCACTAGCAGTCACCTTCAGCCCCCAACGAAAACCTCTCCAGCGCATCATCAAGGATCTACAACCTATCCTGAAAGATGATCTCTCACTCTCACAGATCTTGGGAGACAGGCCAGTCCTCGCTTACAGACAGCCCCCCAACCTGAAGCCAAATACTCACCAGCAATCACACAACAAAAACACTAACCCAGGAACCCATCCTTGCAAAAAAGCCTGTTGCCAACTTTGTCCACATATCTATTCAGGGGACACCATCATAGGACCTAATCACATCAGCCACACTATCAGAGGCTCGTTCACCTGCACATCTACCAATGTGATCTATGCCATCATGTGCCAGCAATGCCCCTCTGCCATGTACATTGGCCAAACCGGGCAGTCTCTACGCTAAAGAATAAATGGACACAAATCAGATGTCCAGAATTATAACATTCAAAAACCAGTCGGAGAACACTTCAACCTCCCTGGTCACTCGATTACAGACCGCAAAGTCGCAATTCTTCGACAAAAAAACTTTAAAAACAGACTCCAACAAGAAACTGCAGAACTGGAATTAACTTGCAAACTAGACACCATTAAATTAAGCTTGAATAAAGACTGGGAGTGGATGGGTCATTACACAAAGTAAAAACTGTTTCCACATGCTAATTCTTCCTCCCTCCCTCTCCCCTCCCCCGGTTACTCACACCTTCTTGTCAACTGTTGGAAATGGGCCATCCTGATTATCACTACAAAAGTTTTTTTTCTTCTCCTGTTGATAATAGCTCACCTTAATTAATTACTCTCATTACAATTGGTATGGCAACACCCATTTTTTCATATTTTGTGTATATATATCTTCCTACTGTATTTTCTACTGCATGCATCGGATGAAGTGGGTTTTGGCCCACGAAAGCTTATGCTCAAATACATTTGTTAGTCTCTAAGGTGCCACAAGTACTCCTCGTTCTGTTTGCTGATACAGACTAACACGGCTGTCACTCTGTCACCGTTTTAAATGTGTTGCTTCTTAGTTTTTGACTGGTTTTTTTTTAATTATAAAAACTTCTCTTATAGAATGTGGAGCTGCTTTCACCAGCAAGCTTGAAGGAATGTTTAAAGACATGGAACTTTCAAAAGATATCATGATACAGTTTAAACAGGTATAGCTATAAAGCCTGCCATGGTTTGTTCTCTAGTGTTTTATTACTTTCCTTGTGGGTATGTGTGATGCACCCCAGGGGTACTCAGGGTTGTGAGGCACCTCACTACTACCTCCTCTTCGCTTGAAGGAATCTTGGCTGTGCCTGTTGTGGATCAAATCCTTGAAACCACCAGCCTTTGGCAGCAAAGCACAGCACAGCCTCGCTCACTCTGTAGAGTAGTAACACATGAATCCTGGAGTCTTCAGAACAAATGGTTACATATAAAACAAAATCATAACATGCTTTCTACTGACTAAATTTAACTAACAATTTACACCCGTCTAAACAAAAAAAGCTTACTTCAGCCAAAGTTCTCTCCAGCATATTCAACAAAGCCTGGTTGAGACCTGTTTTTCATAAAGCAAGCTCTGTCCCTTTACTTCGTCAGTGAAGGATTGTCAGGATGTCATCTTTGCCTCCCAAATACAATAGGGCAAATCCGTGGAGTACACCTTAATATAAGGTTCTCCCCAGCTCTCCTATCCTCACCCTATTCTGGTGTTTAGTTATTGTCTCTGAAGTTCCCACAATCTTTCCATTCTTAACATTCGGTTCTGACAGGTGATAGGAGATCCAATGTGAACTATACAGTACTTAATTTACATGTAAAGAGCCAGCTAGATCAACATTCTTGCCAGAAAACACATTTGCTGGTGACCAGACCTTCAAGAACATAATTTTCAGTGTAGATACATAACTCCTTATACAATATCCATACATGCATTTTGCAATGATGTTGATAACCAGCGTGACACTGGCTTTTATTTGAGATCTCTCAGTACACTCTGGTGAACTAGAATGTACATGCCAAACCCAAGAAATTCCTGTAACCCCTCTGCACCTCCTTGCCAGATGGCATTGAGGTTCTTGGGTCACAGTGTGTTATGGCCAAAATGTTTGTTTAAAGCTCCAGTTGTAAATATTTCCTTACCATTTCTCTCCTTCAGAAGACACAGAGAATAACTTGCTCTTACAAGGTGCAGTTTCTTTAACTTGTTTCTTTTTTGTACAAAGATCCTTGGGAGGGGATGATTTTTTCAAAGACAAAAGACAATTAGAAGCACAGCTCCTACTGAAAAGTCAATGGGAATTGAATACTCAAATCCTATTTGTGCCTTTTTGAGAATCTTCCACCTTAGTTCACTAATTGATTTAACTAATAACGGAGCAAAAATCAGTAGAACAAGTACCTACTGGGATTTAATAGGAAATATATTGAAATAAATATGCAAACTTGTTGAATGTCTAGCTTAACAGCATTACAAGCTGATGAGACTAGATCACTGATCTAGTGGATAGAGTAGAGCACATGGTGTCAGCACAACTCAGTTGTATTCCTGACTCTGCCACTGATTTGGGTTGACTTTGGTCAAGTTATTTAACCTCTTGGCTTCAGTTTCTCTGTCTTTTAAATAGTCTTGTACTCCACAATGGCAGTGGATTAAATTAAAGTGTAATTTATGGGTTTCTTTACAAACAGCAAAAAGTGTTTTGAGAGCCTCTGAAAGGTGCTATCATACTCGTTCTAATACTCATGTAGTTAACTTGCATTCAGTGCAGAGAATATATCATGAGGTCACTTGCATTCTGTGCAGACATGGCACTGATAATGCCTGTTTAACTTCCTGGTAGTTCTGCCTGTAAGAACAAGAGAACAGCACCACTTTTTCAATATGCTTTTGTTTCTCCTTGCAGTATATGCAAAATCAGAATGTACCTGGTAACATTGAACTAACAGTGAACATCCTGACTATGGGTTATTGGCCAACCTATGTGCCTATGGAAGTCCACTTACCACCAGAGGTAAGGATAACTATGTTGGACTTTGCATACAGGAGTAGAACACTTCTTTCTTAGGCTTGCCATTAGTTAATGTTTAATGTTTAACTGCCTTTTGAATAAAGGGTTAAGGATTATAACTATTTTTAAAAATAGATCAACCTTTAGGACATAAATACATAGTTAACATCTCTTTAAAAAACAAAACCTTAACATTGTTTTTCCTATCTAAGCTTGCTCCTCCCTTAAACTGTTTTGTTTACATTTCATGTATTTGATTAAATAAATGCAAATGGAAATGAAGTGGAGTTTTTAAAGTGGAATTTTTCTTTCTTTCCCATTCTTTAGATGGTAAAACTGCAGGAGATCTTTAAGACCTTCTACCTGGGAAAACACAGTGGTAGGAAACTTCAGTGGCAATCAACACTAGGTCACTGTGTACTAAAAGCAGAATTTAAAGAGGCAAGTATGAGTCTCTGGGTTATTTTCTGCTGATGTATTCCTGCAGTCTGGCTTTTGTCCGTTTTGAGGTACTTTGTGATATGACCATGGATAGCTCTAGGAAAGAACCTTGCAATATGATCAATATTTAGCATTGGCAATAACCTTCTTGAATTTCTTTTAATATAATGACTGTGTGGTACCATCCAGTTTGGTGCCATTGCAGGAGCTACCCAAAATATTTTGTGTTTTAATGCATCAGAGACTCTAGTATTGGATGGTATAATTCACACAAGATAAATTACACATGTTACTTAATGTATTGGTCTGAAAGTAGAGAGAAGTACTGCACACCATGTTTGTGATGGTGGGGAACAAATAGTAATTGAACATCTCATGTCTAAGCCTGGTGCTGTATTTCAGTTAGCACATGGTAGTTAGTAATATGCCTTTTCAGATTCCTGACCCAAATAAAATGGTTAGCTTTCCTGCAAGCCAAGTTTTCATTTGAATTAATGTACAATACGTGAATGATTTTTGACTTTCTTTCCAAGAAGACTTAGTAACATCTGATCACTTCATCCTTGACAGGGCAAAAAAGAGCTTCAAGTCTCTTTGTTCCAGACACTGGTGCTGCTTATGTTTAATGAAGGCGAGGAGTTCAGTTTAGAGGAGATAAAGCAAGCAACTGGGATAGGTCAGTATTAAATGCAGTGGATGGTGTCTGAATGCTGTTGTCTAAAATACTAAACATCTTGTTTCTGCTTTAGAGGATGGAGAGTTAAGGAGAACGCTCCAGTCATTAGCCTGTGGCAAAGCTAGAGTACTGACTAAAAGTCCCAAAGGCAAAGACGTGGAAGATGGTGATAAATTTACATGCAATGATGATTTCAGACACAAACTCTTCAGGATAAAGATAAACCAAATCCAGATGAAAGAAACGGTATGGGTTTGGGGTTTTTTTTTCCTCCCGATTGCTGCCCTCTCTCCTGATTCTTAGTTCAATTATCTATTGTATGTCTTAAAAATACAGTAAACTTTCTTTTGTCCAGTGTATGAATTTGTATATTTGGTCACTTACATGAAGTATGCAGGTGTACTTTGTGTGGCAAGTGAACCATAGGGCTTAAATCTGGATTAGTAAACTAATCCAGATTACCTTGCAGCTATCCTATTAATCAGATTTGATAATCTACCCATATTTCTAGGAATCTGAAAGATTTAAGTAGTACCTGTTGTCGTGTGCCCATTGACCTTTGTATTCTGAAGCTTGACTAAATAAAAACTTTGCAAACTGCTATAGATTAATCTGGCTAGATTACATGGGAATAAGAACATTCAGACCCTTAATTGGCATTCCGTTCTCTATATTATGGCTATGCGTTAACTTATCATTGGGTTCCCGCTGATATCTGAAACTATTTTAATCCCCTGTGTGAGTTTGTTTCTCTTTGTAGACAATAGCCTTTCAAAAAGGATTTAGGAAGGAAGTCAAGAGACCAATATTTGACACCAAAAATGCTGGGGTTAATATGTAGCTTTCTGCAGGTCAGACAACCAGAAAAGGATGACTTTGACTGTTTTAGTGTTCTTTTTAAAACTTTTTTTTTTTTTAAACTGCTCATCCAGGTAGAGGAACAGGCAAGCACTACAGAGCGAGTATTTCAGGACCGGCAGTACCAAATTGATGCTGCAATTGTGCGAATCATGAAGATGCGCAAGACTCTGAGCCACAATTTGCTTGTGTCAGAGGTGTACAACCAGCTTAAATTCCCAGTAAAGGTAGAGTTCTGATTCTTTCTTTTGTTTCAGAAAATATTGTTCCTTGCTATACTTTCTCCTCATCGGTGTTGTAGAGATCGCTCGAATAAATAATACAGCCAGTGAAGCACTCTTATTTGGTAGGGAAAGTATTTCCTTCTAGGAATTTTGTTTGAGGTGCCAGTTATATTTATTTGTGCATTTGAGTCACAGACATAATAAGACTTTTTTTTTTTTTTTTTTTTTTTTTAAATAAAGCTACAAGATAAAGCATATTATTCTAGAGCTGGGCAAACTACTGGTTGTGAATAACATTAAAAACTTAGCCTCCTTTTTGTTTGTAAGTCATTCTCAGACTGATTTTTTTTTTTTGCATGCATGCATTTATAAGTAAGGCTGCGAGTTTCTGTGACTTCTGCAGCAGCCGGTTCACCTGGTTCAGGGGCAGCTCAGGTAGCCCCTGCGCCAGGCGCACTGGCCGCTGCTGGAGCAGTCTCGGGCCACCTCCAGCAACAGCAGAGTTTGGGTGTGGGAGGGGGCAGGGGATGGGGTGAGGTGGGGTCCCTGCGGCAACATAACCCTCACTCAGTTGCTAGGCAGAGGCATGGCCAGGCAGCTCTGCACGCTGCCTCTGCCTGCAGGCACCGCCCCCCGCAGCTCTCATTGGCCGGGAACTGCAGCCATGCCTCCGTCTAGCAGCTGAGCGAGGGGGATGTCACCACTTCTGGGGACCCCCCCCCCCCCCCAGGTAAGCGCTGCCCAGAGCCCACCTCACCCCCATCCTGGGCCCCAGTCCCCTGCCCCCTCCCACACTCAAACTCTGCTGCTGCTGGGAGGGGGTCCTGGGCCGCCTTCCCCCAGCATCTGCGGGGCCCCCGGGCAGTGCCCTCCTCTCCCCCCAAGTTTTAGTCACAGGTATTTTCAGTAAAAGTCATGGACCGGTCACGGGCTGTGAATTTTTGTTTTACTATCTGTGACCTGTCTCTGACTTTTACTAAAAATACCCGTGACTAAAATGTAGCCTTATTTATAAGCCCTCACCAATTGTTAGGGAATGTGTTCTGGCTATGCATTCTCTGGAAAGACTCTGTGGTTGGTCATTTGCAACAAGTTGCATAGTATTGGTGCTGCTTCCCAGCTGCTTAATTCAAACTTCTTATCAAGAAGAGAATAACAAATACCTAATACAACTTTTCAGACCAACAGTTCTGGCTAAAACTTTGTGTAAACTGAGATTTACAAACACCTATAGCTTGTGGCTGTCTCAAACAATGAACGATGTCTGTATCTATAGGGAGAGATCCAGTCAAGTTCATATTGAACTTGGAGCTTAGTTTGCAAATAAACATGTGAATCACTTGTTTCATTTTTCAGCCAGCTGTAACTTCTGGTGTTTTCCAGTGCAAGAAATGTAAAGTAGAAAGCTTTGCCACTTTCTTCTGTAGCTTTCTTGAAAAACACCAATTTTTAAATTTTCTCTGCAGATAAGTAAGGATTTGTATTGCATAAAATTGGCAGCCAGGCATGCATAGGTATAATAGCTGACATAAATGTGTTTTCTCCCTTGTTCGTGGGGATCTTTCGCACATCATCAATCTAGGTCACTAACTTATACAATATGCTTTCAAATGTACAAAGTACGTCTCCGTTACTGGATGAAAGCTCCACACAAACAGGAGATAAGATAATTGTGTTACAAAATACACTTTGTGACCTGATTTAGAAGATACAAAAGCGTTACATTATGGGAAGTATGTCTGCCTGAATTCCAGTTTTAATAGGGCATTCATGTTTGACAGACCCCAAAATTAACCATCACATACTTTTGCTTTCTATTTCTGTGAAAGACAGTTTAGATTTGTTATGCTCTTGTACCTGAAGGATTTTCTGTGGCATTTCTGTAATTGCTCAATAGGATATTTAGCTATTCAGATGGTAATTTGAAAAATGTATTCATGTAATATTGTTAAAGTAGGAGGAACTGAGTGATCAGAAACTTTGTAGAGATGGCTGCAAAAAAAAAGTAGTACTGATGATCTGCATTATTTTACAGCCTGCTGACCTTAAGAAGAGAATAGAATCCTTAATTGACAGGGACTACATGGAAAGAGACAAAGAGAACCCAAACCAGTACAACTATATTGCATAAACATATGTTGGCCTTTTGTTTTTCTGCACATTTGGTGTCATACTAAATTGCCGGTGGATAAACTAGCCTGTTGCGCCCATTATTTGACTTTTTATACTACCGATGAATGAATGAAAGCGGTGTAATGGAAAAGTATAGTAGAGTGGACTTTTTTCAGTGGTTAACATGCCCATTTAAAGAGTACTATTTACATTTTAAGAAGAATGCTGTTGAACTCTTTGCATGTTATTTAGTATGATGTGCAGAAAACTGTAAGAAAGTACCTGGTCTTCGTGATTCCATTTGTCTCCGAGTCTGAAGAGGAGTCCCTTGGTATATGACAAATGTTCTTTTACATCTTTAAACTATGAAATAGAAGGTTAATTAACATACAGAAAATAGCCTTTAAAATGCTTAAACTGCATGCAAACTTTTAATTTACTGTACAGAATATTGGATATATTTATCAAGTCGCAAAATGACCAATGATTTGATTCACTCATATTTGGATTTCACCCTGGGGGGGGGGGGGGTGGAAATAATTACCAAGTCAAGTTATACTTATTGATTATAGAAAACATTCTCTGTTGCAATTAGGAGGAAATGTAAAGGAAACGGTATCAATATAAAATGATTGTAAGGTTACAAAATATGTACCATTCCTTAAATAACTGTGCCACTTACTTTAATTAACAAGCTTAGACTTGTATTTATATGGCTTACCCCAAAATGTAAAGTGTTTACCCTATTCTTAACATAAAACAGCAGCAACAGAAACCGTGACAATTTTTACTAGTCTTGAGCAGGAGAGTCCAACTCTTTGCAGTAACACTCAGCAAAAGAGAATTATATTATAAAATGAGGCAAAAAGCAACACAGTTCTTGCGCACACACACAAAAAAGTTACATGAACAAAAATTACAAATGGATTTGAATACTATTTTTCTTTGAAACAATCTAAATGGCTTGAACTTCACCCTAGGTTTAGACAGGGTGAGAATCTTATAGACATGTCCTGCATTGGATTGCTTTTAGGAGTTAACTCAAGCCAACCTAAAGCTTTACGAAATCAGTCCTAGACAGTAGCAGGCTTTGCCTCCTAGAACCCTAAGCCTACCTCTCCTACAGAAAGATATTTAAATATTGCTTCAAGGCATCTAGATCCTGTTTTCCTAGTTGACAAGAGCATTATTTGGATCTTCGTGAAACCTGGGAGGAAAAAATAGCTTGAATACAGAGGTTCCCCAAACAGTGAGGTTATTGCTTGAAGTTTTTGCAACCGGAAACTTTTTTTGCTCTAGCAGAATATGCCAGGAATATAAAGTGGCAGCAGAAGAGTTAATTTTTCCAGTTTTCCTAGACATGTGACAGCTCCCCTACCCCTCCTCACCAGTTTCAGCCATGCGGCATAGGAAGATGAAGAATATGATTCACTTTCAGGCATCTACAGCCCTGAGAAATGCCAGACAACCCTAGGAGGCAAGAAAATGTTACTTTATTTTAAAATAATAATAATAATGGCCTTTCTTTAACCCGCCTGATGACTAGCACTCATATATTGTTGATGATCTATTATTTCATCACCTTATGGAGAGAGTGAGAGTGTGAGATCCAGAACTTCCCCTTCCTGAATGTTGATTTTTGTAAACAACTCTATGGTGTGAATTGCCTCCATTGTTTATCTCAGGCTCCTTTACATAAAGTGCTCACTTGACAAAACACAACAGCTGGGTTCTCCCCCAAGTAAAGAGCACTCCTCATTTCATATTGTTCCCTCAATGCTGACTTCTTATAAAATTTGCACAGCTCTCTTCCACGTGAGCCGTAGTAAGAAACCTGTCAATTTTTTGCATAGTAGTTATCAGTCTAATCCAGTGGGAGACATTCAGGGTCACTACCTTTTGAGAGGCATAATATATCCAATGGGGGCATTTCTTGTGGAGGCTGCTTCTGTAGGGAATCAAGCAAGCCTATAACTATTAGCTCAGAAGCAGAGAGCCACCAGAGAGAGGACAACAATGAAATTGAGATCATGGCTTTTCTATCTTCTTTATTTTTAAACTTCTTTCTGTATCAGTTGCATTATGTCTCTTTTCTCCATGTATATGGTGGTTCTGTTTTCTCAAATAAAAGATTTATTTAAAAGAAGATACTGTTTATGGAGGGAAAGCTTTAAAATATTCACTTTTAGGGGAAGGATGGAAACCAAAATATTTGACTGCCCCGTTCCGATTTGTTGCAACAGTTTAAATACAACCAATGCCACATACTTAAAAAGGTTTCAGGGTAGTATGCCATATACTTACAAAGGAGACTCCATTAGAATCTCTAATTAGATGGGTGTTGAATTTCAACTATAACCAACCAGATGGTTTTATTTTTGGTTTGTTTTTATTTATCCCATTTATTTCAACCAGTAAATGCAGAGACTATTGTGTAGAAAACTCATGTCCTGAATTGTCAACATACTTCAAGATTTGACACTGAAACTGAGTTAACCTTTTCACTAGCAGTCCAGCTATTAAACTAACCCAATGAATGGCCTATGAGAACACTGGCTTGATCAGGAACTGAAGAAAAGCAGGGAAAAGCATGCCCTCATATCCCTTTATTTACCCCACTGGCCTATCCCCGACAAATTGTTCATTTTTTTTGCTAGTGGTTTTCGCTCCTGGCTAGTGACAAAGCTGCAGCCAAGATTAGCATCCAGCCATACTTCTTGCTGGGATCACGTGCCTGCCTACTGAGCCATATATTAATTTTTGTTTTAGTGGGCTTGGACCACAACTCATTTGGCTATAAAACAGCTTGTCTGTTCGGCCACATATTTTTAATCCTGACTCTTGCATGCAGTTTATAGCAGACTAGTTCATAAGAAATTGCAGTTTATTCTTAGAAGTATATATTTTAGGTTTTTTAATCTTTATACCCATAAATGGACTATTTTTTTGTCTTGGCTGGTTTAAAAAAAGTGACCATTTTGTTTAAATGCTGTAATTGCGAAAGTGTTGTAAACCATTGTTTTGTTCTATAGTTCACACAAAGGTGCCAAAGTAAATAGTTAATAAGAGACCTAACAAATTTGTTAAGTTGCTTTAGCCGTGGTTTATATTTTGATCTTTCTAATGCTCATCTTTCAGTCACAGTATTTTTCGTTTCCCTAAACATATCATTTGCCCTAATGCTTACTTTTTAAACAATGTTTTATTTGCGCATCTAAAACAATGTTCAAATACCACTGTTTTTTAGTGATTTCATATAATAGGAAGAGTATTTTCTTTGAAAAGTTACAGTAAAGTTGTAAGAGTACAGCAGCATTCAAAAAATGTAATATACTTTTTGTATAACAATTCTTCAGAAGTATCTCTGGAGTGAAAAAAAACTAACCCTGTTACTTTTAAGAAGCCTCGTCACTCGGCTACTAGAATATAAAATTGTGCTTGTTTAACTGCATCAAAATGTTATAGTTTTGCAGATTTGCAAATGGGACATGTGTCACCATTGCGTCCTTTAATGCAAAAAGCAAAACCTTTTTAATGTTTCATAACAAGTCTAAAATGGGTACAGAGAGTCTTTGTTAAGTTGGTAAATAATGTAAATACATGTCCTTTCAAAGAGTGAGTCTGTTATCTAGGTATTTTGTGTCATTTAATAAATATTAAACAGTTTTGTGTTGATAAACTCTTATTTGTGTGTGTGAAGTGTCTTTTTAATCAGACTTGTATATATTGGTGTGCTAATGTGTCTTTGGCACTCTCCTTTATATCTTTGGGATGTATTTTGATAACAAGATTTTTGCTTTCTTCCTGGGTTCATCCGATGAAGTAGTTACCTTTTGTTGAGGTATCACACTTACTTGGGTTTTCCAAGTGGGTTCCATTCTTCGATTCACTTTGTTTGTTTTATTTTTATATTTTTAAGATCTGACACACTGTTTTCTAAGAGAGGGGCTGGTAAACATGGTTTAAAAATTAAGGGCCTGATCCAAGCCCCATTAAATCCAGTGACTTCACTGAGCTTTGAACCAGGCCCAGAATGCACGGGAGTACTAAAAACTGCACTAAAGTACCAAATAGGGCTTGCTGCCTGTTTCCATAGTACAGAACCCAAATACACAGTTCCCAGGCCAGACTGGGGAGTGACTTCTTGAGAAAACAGGACTGGCTGCAGCTAGCCCTGAATCATTGTCTCTTGTCGCTACTGTTGCTGCTGTCAAGTGAGAGCTTGCTCAGAATCATTTTATATACTAATCTGAAATATGAAGAACACTTTTGGAAAAAAACACATTGATACTCACTTCTGTACAATGCTGGGCCACCTTTTTGGTGGGTTGTGCCATCTGACACTTGGTGCCTTTTGGGAAAACTTGTTACAAGCATAGGACTTGTCCATGCAGAATTCACTGACAGAGAAGCTTCCCTTTTCACAAAGCAAGTCCCACTGATGTCAGTGGGACTGCTCTCATGAGTAAGGGTTTGCCAGATCAGTTGCTTTTGCAATGACGGTGCGGGGCATATGTTTCAACACATAATGGCAGGCTTGAAGAGTTTGGTGGCCCGAAGCAAAGCAAGTCATTCATTCTCTATGCAATACCCTCTGCTGAAGACTAGGATGGTGCTGCAGGAACAATGAGCTTGAATGATACTGCTGAGATCTTGTCTAAGAAATTAATGCTCCTTACACAGTGCATTCTCTATATGGGTATAATCTGCATCTTGTTCTTCTTCCTGTGCATCTAACCGTTTTTTGGCTTAAATAATTCCCTAAAGCAAAGTGAATGGAGGAGAGGAGGGGGATGAAGGCTAATTGGTCTCTTAATATCTTCTTTCTGGAAAAATAGAAGATATGTAACAAATAAGGTTGCTGATAAGGCCTCCTAAAATATGGTTTTATTGTATAAGGCCATTTGCAATAAGATCAGGTAGTGTGTGTGTGTGTGTGTGTGGTTTTAAAAAAAAAAAAAAAAAAAAAAAAAAGGTAAACCATCTGCAGGGCAAGGTATGCCAGTATAACAGTTTTTATTCCTAGGCAGAAACCAACCCTAAGCTACTGAATGTTGTAACTAGGTAATTAATCAAAATACTTTTGCTGGGCTAGGTGCTTAGAACTCTATTGTACAAAGATATCTTCCAGTCTAGCAATACTTAAAGTTCTAGAGTAGCACTGGGGGAGAGGAATAAGAATCAATGCACAGGAAGTGAGGATAATGGGCAGAGAAGGGAGGCAGATGCTGAACATCCCTAGGCAGAGGGAGTGGTATTCCTCCTGGCCTTTTTTAACGTTGCCCACCTGGAATTCCTTGCTATCACATCTGTGGGATAAGGATTAAGGTATACCTCATAGGAGGAAGGAAGGGACAATCTCACTGCTCCTTCTGAGCCATTCGCCTGCTCTGGGTTTCCAGCCATATGAAGGGCATCCATATAGTCTCTTAATGGTCAGAATTTTGCAAAGAGGGTTGCAAAAATATAAATAGGGCCCTTCCTTCTAAAATGCAGTAAAGGTCTAATATGTCTCCACTAGCATTTTCAAAGCAAAGTATTGGAGTTCCAAGTCACTATGCCTCCTGTTCACCAGGCCATGTGAGTCATCAGATTTTAAAGGACACACCTGAGCCTGTCTTGAACTTAGCGTTGCATCAAGCTCCAGATTTTGCTTGTTGTAACAGAACTATGGCAGTGCGTGTATATGGAGGCACAATGCTACAATGGGGAGTGCTATGCAAAAGACTGTGAATAAAACTATGAAGCCTTTCTCTCCTTTTGGAAAGGTAAATCTAAAGCTAAAAGTTTTGTGCAGTGCCCCCACCCACATCCACCTTCTTCCTCCCCTATGACCTCCTAAGGTCCCTTCCAACCCTGATATTCTATGATTCTCTTCTGTAAGACAGCTGGTACCTAACATACTATTCTATCCTGAATCTGTCTTAATGCAATAGAAACCTTTGGAATAAAATGACAGTTCTTCAGGATTTATATAGCACTATGTGTGGATGGTGCTATGATATATATGTGTGGAATAGTGTCAGTCAGTGTGGTTCAATATGAAAACAAGAACATTTTTCATTCTCACTAATACTTTCTATAGTTTACAGATGAGTCCTGTATTTGGGGCTTTTATATGTCCTGAATTCCACAAAGACTATAAGCACTGAAACCTTTGTCACTGATCTGCATTGATCACTACTATGAAACATAGTTAAAATGTCAATGTTTAGTACCTCATACAATCTGACTTTAGAAAGAAACTGTGTTAGGAAAAGGCTGGATTGCTAGACCAGTGTAAGTTACTGTCCATCACTCCCACCACTCAAAAAAAAAAAAAAAAATCCCCTTAACTAGCTTGCCATTTATTACACAATGCAGAAAAGTTTGATTCTGTCATCACTATTAGCCCTAGCTGCCTGCCTACTTAATATGACTGTAGAACAGATCTATGCTGAAACTGATGCTGAAGAAGACACTGAATCTCAATGAGGTAGGGGTGCCATTTTATTTAAAGCCTGAGCATAAATTGCTGTCACCTCAGGAAGAATCAGACAGGTAATGCAATCAAGTTTAAAAGGATTAGCAACTGATTGCTCAATTATATAGCTCCTCATGTTGAAATATTGTCTGTCTCAACCCCTCCCTGTCCTTCTGGTCAGCTCACAAAACATCCCCAGCTGTTTCAGAAAGTCATACTTCAGAGCCTGTTCCCTTTCTTTGAAAGTTTTACTTTGTCTGTTTGTTTTTCTCCTGCAGCATGATCTATTATTCCTATAAGTTATAATAGAAGTTTCCTTTGTTTCTGATTAAAATGCATCAGGTGACTGCTAGAGTCTTGACTCAGCGCTTTCATTAAGGTGCTGAATTTAATTGTTTGGTTTACTGTCACCGCCTCTTTCAGACAATCTGCATTTCAGAAACAACGAGTGGCTCCTGGAAGCATTACTTTATTATAGTTGTTACTCACTTTGGGTATTAAGAAATTGCTTTAAAGACACCAGTCCAAAGCCGTCAAGATCTACTCTTTTTTTCTAATGTTAAAAGGCTAATGTTTTCATGTAATGTAGACTCCTCGTAATGGTAACATCCTGGTGGATACAGTATGATCCTCATTAAGCAGCTCTCCAGACTATAGCCAAATCCTGGACATTCCTGGAGGGTTGGCAACCATAAGAACATGCCAAAGCAGAGAGATCGGGAGAACTTTTTATAGTTTTGATTGGACTTTCTCTGCTCTGTGCCGATAGGCTGGTTCCTCCAACCTTCTCCCTCCCTCTCCATCAGTCTTTTCACCTCAGCCTCATTTTTCCTACCCTCTTCTCCCCTACCTGTCTCCCTTCCATTCAACTTGGTGCCTCCTAACTAACCCCTCCTGCTCCAAAAAGTCATGGCCCTAACATGCCATTTGCTGCCATCACAATCTTCACTCTGCCGGTGTGTTCTACCCATCTCTCTCCCTCCTCCCCACCCCCGCTGGGTCTGTCATGTCTATTTAGATTGTAAGCTCTTCAGGGCAGGGACTGTCTGCTCCTCTGTGTTTGTACAGCACCTAGCACAACGGGGCACTATTCTTGATTGGCCCTTAGACACCAGGGTAATAAACATGATTAATACTAAGTATTCCTCAGAGGCTGAATCCTGCAAGGTCCTTGATTCCTATTCCCTTCAGCGGGAGTGGAGAGTTTTTTGCACCTTTTAGGATGAGGCACCCTAAGTCTGACCCCAACCCACAAATGTTGCTGTCATGCTCGCTCAATAAAAATAGCTGTGTGGGTTTACAAAATTAACCTGGTAGTTTTTGCTAAAGGGAGAAGACTTTATTTTGTCCCTTCCTAACTAGGCTAATTCCAGAACTAAGGTGAGGGCAAAGGGTTTGGGACCTGCCAGAAAGGTGGTCGGGCAGGCTGCATGCCTGCCACGCTGGGGCTGGAGAGAATATCTTGAAAACCCAGCCTCTGTTAGTAGGATCAAGGTAATTCAAGTTAGGAGAGCGAGAGAGAACTAAGGGGCTGACATAAGGTTGGAAGCTGGTTAAAATATGCAAATGTCTCCTGTGCAAGACTAAACCCAACACTTAAGGGGGCTGAAGGGTGAGTGAGGGTTCTGAAGATTGCAGACCAAATTCCTCTCTGGATCCAACTCCATTAACCTCAATGGAGCTTGCACTCACTCACACCAGAGTAGAATTTGTCCCTGTGTTTCCACAGACCAGGCCTACAGAGGTCCTCAACGGCTCTGCATTTCGGGGCTGGGACCTAGAGAGATCTTCCCAGGGGCTGTCTCATCATCATGATCACTGCAGCTAACAGAAATTTGCAACCATGCAACCACAGACCCAGGGCAGCCATCAGCATCTCTTGTTTCATTGTGTGATAGTAAAATAATAAGTTAAGGCAGAGACTGTATTTTTGTCATTTTTATTAAGAAAAATTAAATCCTGCTCCAGCTCCCACTTACATCAATGCGAGTTTTGCCACTGACCTCAATGGGAGCAGGATTGGGCCCATCAATTGTATTAGAAAAATTAGCTTTCCCACAATTCCCAGGGTTGAACTATCTCCTCATCTTTCTCTTGCTTAAAACAGTCAACATGACACACCACCACCAAGCAGCTTCAGCCAATCCCAGAACACACAATGCATGTGATAAGCTCACAATGAGATGAGGTGACATCACAGGCAGTCTTACAGGGGGTAGGGGAGGGCAAAGCAACCATGTGAAAAAGAAAACTGCCTGAATGTTTTTAGTGTTCTTGATTAACGGGGACACTCATACTTGTCAGGTTAAAAATGAGATATATGTTAAGAAATCGCTTACCTGTTTCTAATCATACCTTGGCATATTTAGTGATAAGCAAATCTTCTTAACATTTGTTCAGTTTTAATAATCTATTTGGTCCCTTCTATCACTCTACTAAACTGAGACAATGAAACAGACTAACCAGTTTCACTTTTGTTTCTCCTGAATTTCTGCTCATGTTCACATTCTGGCTCTGATGCACTAGCCAAAGGCTGGAATGTACAGTATACAAATAGTACAAGGGAACATTTAAATCCACATACATTTAGGAATGAACCCACAGGCCCTGAAGTAAAGCTCCAACTGATACAAAATACAGCATTCCAGAATACAGATTGCTACAAACACATCAACCGAGTGCTCTCCTTTCTTTAGTGGCTCCACATTCATTACAGAGTCTAGCTGAAGATCTCTGTTCTGGTATTCAAACTCCTTCCTGCAACTGGTCCTATGTTCCTGAGAGATCACACTTCATGATCCTGAAAGCTGGACCTGGACTACAAAAGTCACATATTTACTCCTACAAGAGATAATGACCACAGTCCTTGCTACTTTTAGAACTAATGGCTTGATCCTGCACCAATGATCCCGCACCAAAGAAAGCTTTTCCATTCACTGCAATAGGCACAGGATCAGGTATTACATGCAAAATTAATTTCTTCAGCTTAGCTTTTTTCCAGTAAGTTCTACATACACGCTAACAAAAAACGTATCTACTAATCAAGCTATTTCTCCAACATACGGAGAAGGAAGGAAGAAAGATTGTCATTATTTCCATCTAAATAGGAATGGGGGGGTCAGATACAGTGGTGCCTGGAGAGAGAGATGAGATATAGCTGCATGCCCACAGAGCTTGGGTTGATCCTGTGAGTAATTAGACATTTTTTTAAAAGGAAGGGACTGACCTAGTTAATATGCCCAATCCTGCAAGCACTTTGTGTGAGGAACTCCCAACAGTAAGACTCATTGATTTCAATGGAGTTCCCTGCTTGAAGGGCTTGCAATATCAGGCTAATTGCTTGTGCAGCTCTTTGGAGAAATAAAGCATTACAAGTGATTACGTAAATTACAATTATTGATATTATAGATAATTCATATTACACCAGCCCCCTCAGGACCATACAAAACACAGCTCCTGTGATCTTCTGTCTTGTCTACATCATTACACTGCCTCTTTGAATCCCTCCACTGGCTCACCCCATCAATTTACTCACCTTCTTGGCTTCACCTCACCTTCAAGAACTTTCATGACTCTGCTCCTCCCTCATTGTCTGCTCAAGTTTCTTAGGCCCTGCTCCTGGATAGGCCTACGCACATTCTCAGTTGCATTTGCAGTAGAGTTAAGCAGGATCAGGGGTATAGACCATAGCGTGACTACTCATGTGCATAAAGATAAGCATGTAAGCATTTTAAAACTTAAGGCTTCAGACTGTAAGATGTTAGGAGCAGGGCTCTTCATGACCGTTTATAAAGTAAAATATCCAGCAAAATGGTGGCCCAATCTGAACTGGGCCTTCTGAATGCTACTGTAAAATAAAATAACATTAAAATAAATAGCTTGTTCACGTTACAGTAACATTAATGCATTTGTAGTCATTATAAATATTCTAAATAATGAATTATATGCATAATACATAATTTTACATTGTAACCTCTGAGAAAGGGACTACTTTAATATTTGTTTCTTGTTCATTATTGAGACAATGTTTTAGCAGTTGCCATAATTATATTTATGTTATATTATATTTATATTTATTATTACTTATTTGAAAAACAATATGTGATCATGTCATTAAAGAACATTATAATCCACACACCCAAGGTTGCATAGGCAATCTTAATATTGCCATTTGCTAACTTTTGCATGCTTGACTCTCCAGCCTTACTATGCTCTTTAAATGAAATTTTTTATGTGTAATTTCTTAAGTTTATAAAAAAGCAAACAAAAAATCCCACATGGGATATCAGCAAACCTTTAGATCCACTACACAGATCTCTGCCACTTGAGCTAACAGAGTAATGGATAGCAATACAGTAATAGGTTGTCATTCTCTACGCTGACCAGCACTAGGGTTGGATGGGTCACACACTTTGCCAATGGGTTTCACAGATATTTGTTGACAGCAGAGGTATATTGAGATTCAGGAATCCTGGGTTCCATTTCAGGCTCTGGACGGGAGAGTTCTGACTGTTTTCACCAAGTCTGAAACTGTCTGCCCATGCCCTTCAATCTGTCCTTCTCCCAGGCCTGTCTCTCTCCCATCCCTGGCTCCTTGTCTACCCAGTCCCAGGCTCCATTTCTCAGGCTTCTCATCCCAGTCCCAGTCACTTTGCCGAGCCAGTCCTAGTCTTCCCCTCCAAGCTCCCTGTTTGAGTCCAAATTGCCCCCTCCCCACACCCACTCGCTTATCAATTTCA
Organism: Malaclemys terrapin pileata; assembly: GCF_027887155.1. NCBI lineage: Eukaryota > Metazoa > Chordata > Testudines > Emydidae > Malaclemys > Malaclemys terrapin. The sequence continues at coordinate 13,454,167 of NC_071513.1, read as the reverse complement.
CGCCCCCATCCCAACTTTTTGTCCCCAGTCTCCATGCCTACCCAGTCCCACTTTTCCCCTCCCAACTTCTTGTCTCCCTCTTCCCTCCACTGGCTCCCAGTCCAGTCTCCCGCACAGGGCTCCTCATCCAATTTCAATCTAATCCTTATACCCACCCCCTTCCCAATTCCCAATTCCCTGTCTCAGTCCCACCCCTTTCCCTGGCTGCTTGTCCCAGACTCATTGTCCAGCCAGTGCCAGTCTCCCCTACACCTTGTCCAATCTCAGTGGTTACCCTCCCAATCAACTAGCTCCTAGTCCTCACTTGTTTCCTTCATCTGCTCCTTGTACCAGTCTCCTTGCCCAGCTGGTCCCAGTTTCTCTCTCCCCAACCCTTCAGTCCCAGTGTCAGCAGGCTCCTTGTCCCAATCTACTCATTTCTCTCCTGCTAGGCTAGCTGTTCACTCCTCTGCATTCCAGTCAGGCAGCGTCCTTCTCCACACTGCCTGGGCACCAGCAGAGGAGTCATTAACAGCATTGAACAGACAGGGTCTCCTGGTCTCAATTCTGGTGCCTGGCCTCTTCTTCCAGGAGCAACAATTACAGGGAAAGACTGACTTTATCCTGGGATCCCTGCACTGGAGCATGCTCTGTGGGGATAGCACTTGTGCAGTCTAGTCACATATAGGAGCTATGAGAAGATGGCACATACAATCTGGTCATGACTCAGAGCTGTGAAAGGTTCAAGGATGATCGGTGAGGGCAGATTCTTCAGGAATTTAGTTGTAAAAACAAAAAGGTCTCTACTAAATGAGAGAACTGCCATTTTTGAAAGGCTTATAACTTGACCAAATTTTTCACAAGACCAGCAAATGGCACCGCCCTGACACAAAGGCTTTACACCCTCCACCCCCCAAATTGTACTACTTTGTTCCAAAGCATGGGAGCGCTAAAAACTTCTTCAACACTTTCTGATAGGGGCAAAATAATGTATTTTTCCCTAGTGTCATTCTAAGAAACGGCTGAACCATTTTGGATGAAATAAAAAAAAAAAATCAGCCTGAGACAGACACTGCATGGAAAATTTAATCCCAAACAGTTAAAATTTGGCAACATTATAAGCAACTGAAAATGGGGTCTTAGAATGGGAAGTGTTAGGCAACCTTAGTAGGTGGTGTTAGCAGCCCTAGTAATTAGAACACATTATATTACATTACTCCTCTGTTGGGGAATGATTTTTGAGGGATTACAGTTATTTCAGCCTGATGCACCCTTGCCCTATAGAGAGAAAGTGCAGCGCCTTTCTCTTACTCTGAGATGGGAGGAAACAGGGAGCTAAGCCCCAGTCGTATGTTGCATCCCTGGTTTGCCACCTGCCCGCCCGCCTCATTGATGAGGTGGACTGCACCTGTGACCCATAAAATTGGCGGCGGGGTGAGGCCGGCTCTGTGATTGGCTGCCCGCCGAGTGCGCCTCCCCATCATATGACCGGCCTTGCGCTCTCATTGCGCCCGTCCGTTCGTCTCGCAGAGCCCCAGCGCTGGTGAATATGGCGACGCGCAGCCGCTGCCCGCGGCCCCTCAGCCTCCCCTGCTGCTGCCTCCTGCTCCTCGCGCTCGGCAGCCCCGGTGAGCGCCCGGCCTGGCTCGGCGGCCTCCGCGCGCCCAGGAGGCGCCGGGCCTGGGAGAGGTGGGGGTTGGCGCCTGCGGGCGGCGGGGGCGAGACCCCTGGGGAGGGGTCATGCCCCGGGGGCTGCGGCATTCGGGGAGCGGCTCCGTGAGGGGAAGGGGGCGCCCCGGGGATGTGGCTACGGGGTTTCGGTGGGGCGGCGCTGGGGGGGGGGGATGCCCTGGGAGGGGGGGGTTGTGGCGCGGGGGGATGTGGCTACGGGGTTTCGGTGGGGCGGCGCTGGGGGGGGGGGATGCCCTGGGAGGGGGAGGGTTGTGGCGCGGGGGGATGTGGCTACGGGGTTTCGGTGGGGCGGCGCTGGGGGGTGGGGGGGATGCCCTGGGGGGGGGATGTGGCGCGGGGGGGTGCCTGGGGATGTGGCTACGGGGTTTCGGTTGGGGGGTGGGGGGGATGCCCTGGGAGGGGGGGGTTGTGGCGGGGGGGGGTGCCTGGGGATGTGGCTACGGGGTTTCGGTGGGGCGGCGCTGGGGGGTGGGGGGATGCCCTGGGAGGGGGGGGAGTTGTGGCGCGGGGGGTGCCTGGGGACTTTGTGGGTCAGGGCTCTTTGGGGGAGGGCTGTGCTCTGTGCGGGGTGTCAGGTGGATTGGGGGGTACAGGGAGTGTTATTTGGGGGATCCCTGGGGAGGGGACAGGGGTGCGCAGTGGGCGAGGTCTGCGCGCGCAGCGCGGGGGGTGTCCTCTCTCTCTGCGGCCAGGAGTTGCATTGCTGAGGTTGCACACAAATGCACGAAGTCCAGGCGCTTACTTAATCCGGGGCAGGCAGCCCCACCAGTAAAGGCCCTGGTGCAAAGGGCAGTGGGGGGAGGGTCATACACTCAAACCAGCTCTGCTCGGTCCTTAGGGAGGGTGCTGGTCGGTAGCACTGAAAGGGAGGAGAGATGAGCACTTGTGTGGGAGCTTAAGTGGTGTTACTTTTCTGGTCTCATTGGGCCAGTGTGCTGTGCCTTGAGGTTGTGACTGGGCTTCAGACAAAAGCATAATACAGAAGGTTCAACACAAATTTCAGTTCTGGCCATAACTGAATTTCCTGCATCTTCTGTGCTAAACAGGCCCAGGCTATGTCTACACTGCACATCTTTTAGTGACACCACTGTGCCCCTAAAAGGTGCACAGTGTAGCTGCTCTTTGTCGGCAGGAGAGAGCTCTCCCGCCAACAAAAAATGTCACCCCCAATGAGACCCAGTAGCTTTGTCAGCAGTAGAGCTCCCACAGACAAAGTGCACTTCGCACCAGTGCTTTTTGCTGGTAAAACTTTTGTTGTTTGGGATAGGGGGGAGGGGGTTCCACACCCCCGAACAAGCAGCATTTTACTGCCGAAAGTCGAGTGTAGACAAAGCCCCATCATGTCTGTGAAATGCTTCTTTAATCTTCCCTAGTCTACCTAACTGCTTCTCTTTCTTTGTTTAATAATGTGGCATTTCAGTTTTGACTCCAGAATATAAGGCCTGGTTTTTCCCACGCCACAAACCCAGGCTAATTTTTTTTGTTTTTTGTTTTCTACTACTGCTTTAGATAGAAGTGTGTACCTTGATGTAGGGAGGACAGTCCTGGGCCTACCAGTTCCAACTCTGTATATTCCAGATGTGCTGTCCTGTGCAAAATTAAAATGACCATGAATTTGATCTCTTCTAGCTAGTTGCACTCAGAACTTGTCAACGCTGTTTCTAGGCACAGTGTATTGATATCAAGTATCAGGGGGTAGCCGTGTTAGTCTGTATCTACAAAAACAACAAGGAGTCTGGTGGCACCTTAAAGACCAACAGATTTATTTGGGCATAAGCTTTCGTGAGTAAAAACCTCACTTCTTCGGATGCATCCGAAGAAGTGAGGTTTTTACTCACGAAAGCTTATGCCCAAATAAATCTGTTGGTCTTTAAGGTGCCACCAGACTCCTTGTTGTTTTTGTATTGATATCTTTAACCTGATAGCACAATTCAGTAATCTTCTGACTATAATGAAGATATTGTAGTTGCTGGCCTTGTCCTCCCCACAGGGATAGGAGAATAGCATGGAAAGGGATATGGGAGAAGTAGCTGTCTTTTTGTCTTATCTCAAAATTTATTTGGACTAACAAAATATGCATTTTGATGACTTTCTGGACTGTTGCATTAATCTTGTTTTCTACTTAAAGTACTGGGTATTCCAGAAGAGCAATCTAAAACTGTCTGTAACCATAAGTACCCGGACAAGAGCCGCCGCCTCTAAAACATGTTCTTGCTTGTAGCCAAACCTGTCTCTACAGTTTTGCAAGTCCAAATAAGCTGCCAAGCAGAAATCAAAACTGTACAGGCTATGCTGGAGTAGTACCCTGCTTGTTAAAGTTAAGTGGCATCTTTCCCCACACCTTACTAGATGCATGTGATTCTTCATGTAGTGCTTTTGGTGCACTATCCTTTCACTTTGGGTGACTTAATCCAAAGTGAGAGTGATGTCTGGTCTCTCCACCAGACAGCTCAGCATGTGAAGCCCCTTTCTCAAAGTAGCTTTGCTCTTTTGGATCAAGGGACCTGAGGTATATCACCAACTTTTGCTGCAACATCTATGTCAGTCACAGATCGCACTTCATCATACCCCTTACTGACGTAGCTATTCCAGCAAAAGTTTTGTAGCGTAAAGTTCCTTCACTTGCTACTGCTAGGGTTACCATATTTCAGGTTCCCAAAAAGAGGACCCGGGTTGGGAGGGAGGGAAGCTGGGGGATACTCACTGGAGGCGGGGGACAGTGTTACTCCCTGTCATGGTGGCAGGGCAGCTGAAGCCCTTTGGGGACTGCTCCCCCAGGACTGGGGGTGGGGGGCTGGATGGGTGGGATCCAGCAGCTGTGGCTTGCAGAGGAATGGACCAATCAGATGCAGGAGAGAGACCAGTTGGCATTCTTTTTGGGCTGCAGCTTGTTCTGCTCTGCAAACACGTTGTCCTCCTCTCCTCTCCCCCTTCATGTTTGAAAACCCTGGAGAGAAAAAGCAGGCTCAAAAAAGAGATTGTCCGGAAACCCCAGACATATGGTAACCCTAGTTTCTGCTGCATCCACCACCACATCAGAACAAAAAACTTTTCTCGTTCTTCTAGCAAAGCAAGCATTGTTTTCCAATTTATTTCTGTAGGTCGTGATGGGTGAGTTAGAGAACCTTGGCTTGAGTGTTGGGTATCCAACTTACGCTTTTGAGTAGGGATCACCCTACATTCAGGCATCCTTCATAATCACTAAACCTCTAAAAAGACTGATCTTTCCAATAAGTAGAGTATTTTGCTCTAAATTCTGCTTCCATTCTGCTCTTTCTTATTGGAATAGTCCAGCTGCAAGGCAAAAGGATAATTTTGCACTTCAGTTGCACCTTTATCCAAACATCTTAACCTTTTATGAAGGTGCATAAGTGGCTTTCTTCATCTGTAAAATGGGAATGAGGCATAGAGGCAAAGAAACTTACTGGAGCAAGTCAGTAGCACAAAATAGAACTGAGTCCTTGCTATGAATCTCTTGCCCAATCCATGCTGTTTTTCAAGACAGTATGAAGATAGTAATTACAGAGCTAGCATGTGTTGTGCTCTGTGGCTCAAACTATTTATCATGAACATTTTTCTTTTTAACAAATTATGCTGTGGACTCAAATAACAATGCTGTGATGTAATTTCTGATGGTGACAACATGATTATGGAGTTGTATATAACTGCTACTCTTATGTTTGTACTTCTTAGCTTGATTTCCATGTGACAACTTTTTTACTAACCTCTTGCTATAAGACTGTGCTGTCAAAACTTCCTGCTTACTTATATAGAGCGGGAAATGGTGGTGACGCTTTCATCTAGTAACACTAAGCATCCCTCTTGCTGAAAACCACATCGAAGTGCAACTTTCTGTGACCAGGTACAAATGAGTTTCAGCAAACTGTATTGGTAGAGCCTGGAAACTGAACAAGTTCTGGTAATGGTTAAATGCAGAGGCACTTGGAGACTCTGTAATGGTTGCAATTACCTAAAGTCAAAGCTATCTGGTAGCATATCATGTGTTAGGGGCAAGAGCATAGTGAAGGGAGGTGACATTATGGAGAGGATAAAGAAAAACATGTCCAGTAGTGGGAGCAGGTCTTACTCACTCCCCCATTTTCTTTAGAGAATCTGGGGGCTGACTAGTACATACAAGGTCTAGCAAGGAAGCTTGAAAAAAACAGAAATACTTGTGGCACCTTAGAGACTAACACATTTATTAGAGCATAAGCTTTCGTGGACTACAGCCCACTTCTTCGGATGCATATAGAATGGAACATATATTGAGGAGATATATATACACACATAGAGAGCATAAACAGGTGGGAGTTGTCTTACCAACTCTGAGAGGCCAATTAATTAAGAGAAGGAAAAAAAAACTTTTGAAGTGATAATCAAGATAGCCCAGTACAGACAGTTTAATAGTAAGTGTGAGCATACTTACAAGGGGAGATAGCCATTACAAACATTGATTCTCAGCCATTCCCAGTCCTTATTCAAACCGGAGTTGATTGTGTCTAGTTTGCATATCAATTCTAGCTCAGCAGTCTCTCGTTGGAGTCTGTTTTTGAAGTTCTTCTGTTGTAATATAGCCACCCGCAGGTCTGTCACTGAATGACCAGACAGGTTAAAGTGTTCTCCCACTAGTTTTTGAGTATTTTGATTCCTGATGTCAGATTTGTGTCCATTAATTCTTTTGCGTAGAGACTGTCCGGCTTGGCCAATGTACATGGCAGAGGGGCATTGCTGGCACATGATGGCATATATCACATTGGTAGATGTGCAGGTGAACAAGTCCCTGATGGTATGGCTGATGTGATTAGGTCCTATGATGATGTCACTTGAATAGATATGTGGACCGAAGAAGTGGGCTGTAGTCCACGAAAGCTTATGCTCTAATAAATTTGTTAGTCTCTAAGGTGCCACAAGTACTTCTGTTCTTCTTTTTGCGGATACAGACTAACACGGCTGCTACTCTGAAACAAGGAAGCTTGGAGACTTACTTAAAAGACAAGGTTTTGCAACTCCTTACAGCTCAGTCACTGCTTACGTGCTCTCTAATGAGGGTTGTTTTGAAATCTTGTACATTACTAACTTTATTTGTAAGGGTGGTGGTGGCAGGGAGAGGGAAGATGGTTGTATACCAAAACAATAAACCCTTAAGTACTAACATTCTTTTCTTGGCAAGAGTGTTTTGACTGGCTTTTCTGAACACTGAAGTGTTACTAACAAATTACCATGCATCACTGCATAGGCAGGCTGGCTTATTCATTGCAGTGCTTGGACTAAAATTTCTCAAAACTCTTATCCTTTTGGATAAACCAAACTGGAATCTTAATCACTCACTGTACTGTAACCTTGGATCCAAATGCAGATCAGTGTTATCTCCTTAATCTGGTGTAATCTCTCTATGTAGAAAGAATTTGTAGTGGTAACAAGTACAATTTACTTGTTCCAAAGTTCCTTTGATAAGCTTCACAAAACTTGGTCTTTGGTACTATTCTTGCCATAGAAAGTGTATAAATCAGTTCTGGCTTGTCAGTAATGATAGGATATGATTCAGACAGGTTTTTCCTGGCAGTTTGAGTACAGTCCTCTGAATACAAAGATAATATTTTGAAAACAATGGCAAACTGTAGTCCAATATCACTAAAGCTGATCTCCCTGTCAGCAACTAGGGAGCTTGCAAGCTGAACCAGTTCCCATGTTAGGTTTGTGTTGTGTGGTTTTTTAACAGTGCATCTCAAAATGCCTTTGAGAATAACGTAGTCAAAAAAATCCTCAGGGTTTTGTGGAAAGGAAACGTAAGGTGACCTATGCTATTAAAACAGGGCTTGTTCTCTTTTTACCTGGAATGCCTCACTTTTTATATTGGGCAAGACCTGCATTTCTAACCTCTCTTCTGAAGGCTGTGGCCAGCTGGTGAGCTAGTAAAAGTATAATATGGCAGATATCAAAGTGAAAAAGGAAAGTGAGATTTGTTAGACTTTTAAACACCTGTAGTACTGACAACCGATAGAGTCAGAAGGGAAAATAAATTTGCCATCCAGGCTCTTCAGTTAAAGTCCAGAAACTCAAAACACAATTTAAAAAAGGCACAAACACTCATCCTTTGCAGGTCATCTTAGGTCATAATTGTTGATAAAACAGACCATAATGACTACTTACAGCCACTATCTCACTAACTAGTTCAGGGAATTCTGTCTTGAAGTACTAAATAACTTCAGTGTTAAAACCTTAGTTAAATGAGTTATTGACATAACCTCTTAAGCTTTGACAAGCTGCTTAGCTCATGCATAAAGTCCAAGGTGCTCAAACTTTCTAAACTTGTTCTTGCTTTCTAGCTGCTTTAAGTAAAATGCAAATTCTGCAGAGCTAAATTTGCCTACATCAGACTACATCTCTTCCTTATGTAGCAGGACTGGATAAAACTCCAGAACTCTTTGCAATTTTAATTTCAAAATCCAGCAGTTGTATCCTGTTTCTAATTCTAGTATTAAAAATCATGTAACTTTCTTCATGTCTCTAGCAAAAAGCCTGGAAGAACTTACTCTGTTTACAATCACACAATGTTTGAATGAATGAATTTGTGAACTATACAATAAAATGAAGTATCAGTGTCTTGTAATCAAACAATTACTATATGTATTGCAGGTTTTTTCCAGTCACATGCAGTGGAAGTAGATGTGAAAGATCTCTCCAATAATACGTGCATATATGCAAAATGGATGATGAGCTTCTTGATAAAATATGAAACAAACAGTAGTGAATTTGTAAGTACTGAATTTAGTGTTAACTTCTGCTGTTGGATGTACTATCCATTTCACTTCTCTGTTAAGTCTTGAGAAACTTCAAAACAATTACCCTTGTAGCTAGTTCTGGTAAGGTTGAAGAAAGTCAAGCTTACCTCTTTTAAATAGCTGATCTCAACATTTTTTTTTTAAAGGGGCAGTCAGGGTTTCTTTAAATAACTTATGTAATATGTTACTGAGTTGGCATATTACATTTTATTCAGCTTGGACAAGAGGTTAGTTTGACTTTCTTGCTCTGTCTTAGCATGGTACTCTGAGTTAACACTGGGTAATATTAAAACTTAAGATGTTTTTGTTTGAAATAACTCCTTAAACTCTAGTGAATCATGTTTAACACTAAAACAAGGGCTTTAACCTACTTGTTTGGGGGCAGTTAGGAAACTTTTGAATCTCCCTATATTCTAATCTTCCACTCTGCAACAATAAGAACTAGAAGTTTTTAAAAACATCACTTTTCAAGTTACACTTAACTGTCTTCCTGAGTCTGTCGATTAAGCAACAGTTGCACTGGATCACACTTTTCCAGCAGAACAAAACTGATGTAATTCTTTAAGTCTTCACTGCTATTATTCTGAGCATCTGGACAAGAGTGAACATAAGGTACAAGTTTCCTTCTTCAGGAGCTTGGGAGAAGGCCGGGAGCAGGCTGATCCAGAAGATAGGCAGGAGGAATGGTAGAGTAGCAAAGATGTTACAGCCATCATACTAGCCAGGAGGCTCTGGTGCGGGAACAAAGAATGAATGATCACTTCTCATTCCAGTTAGGTGGGTAGTGATCATAATTCATTACAATGTCTGTGCACACATGAAGCCAGAAGCTATCATTCTGCTCAGGAACAGCATGCTTTTTCCAACAGGTTTTGAAGGAGGATTGGCTTTTCACTTGGAAGTGGCCCCTGGACACTTAGGAGGGGATGGGGCTGGCTTCATCTTAGTTTAGTTACAGTGACTTTATCTGGAACACTTCTCAAACCCCATATGAGGGGAATAAGTGAGAGTGAGAAGAGAGTGTCAACTTTATATTTAAAAAAAAAAAAGGCAGTGAGTTTGGGGAAGACAAAGTATATAGTAAAGGAAATGGAAGAGGAGAGAAGAAATAGCCACTGAATGTTTCAGGGAGAGATGCCATGATCTATTAGAGGAGTGAAATCCAAAAGGGTAAAAAGTATAAAACAAAGCCACTTTCTGTCTCATACATTTTTTTTTTAAAGATTTTTCTCCAGCTAGTGGATTAAGTATCAGGGTAATAATTTATTCCCAAGCCCTTACTAAAACTGAATGAAACTGCTCAGTCATGCTTAGGGCCTTACCAAATTCACAGTCCATTTTGGTCAATTCCAGTCATAAGAATTTAAAAATTGTAAATTTCATGATTTCAGCTATTTAACTCTGAAATTTCAGTGTTGTAACTGTAGGGGTCCTGACCTGAAAAGGAGGGAGAGGGGTGTGTGTGTGTGTGGGGGGGGGCAGGTTTGCAAGGTTATTGTAGGGGGAGTTGCAGTACTGCTACCCTTACTTCTGCACTGCTGCTTGCACTGCCTTCGGAGTTGGGTAGCTGGAGAGTGGTAGCTACTGTCTGGGAGCCAAGCTCTGAAGGCAGAGCCACCACTAGCAGCAGCACAGAAGTAAGGATGGCATGGTATGGTATTGCACCCTTAATTCTGCACTGCTGCCTGGAGAGCTGGCAACCTCAGTTGGCATACACTGCTCTCCGGCCAGAAGTAAATGGCAATACCACAGACCTCCCAAAAATCTTGTGGACCCCCCCCCGCAACTCCCTTTTGGGTCAGGACCCCACATTTGAGAAATGCTAGTCTTCTCTGTAGTATCTGTATAGTATAGGGTAAAAGTACATAAGACCAAATTTCAGTCTGTGGCATGTTTTTCATGGCTGTGAATTTGGTAGGGCCCTAGTCATGCTTCGTGGCTCTACTCAAGCCTGTAGCAGGTTCTCACTCTGTAAAGTACTGTCTAAATGTTAGGGTGTAGTGTGTGTGTCCCCCCCCCTTTCCCCCTCAGGCAGGTTAAGACATTTGGCTAGATCTTTCAACTCCTGTTGTCTCATGACTGAATCCATCACAGCACTTTCCGAATTCAGATGGTGGTAAACTCTAGAACAGTGTGTATAATGGAGTAACTTTCTTAACCCTTCTAAGAGTTCAGTTCTCTGTTCCTATTTCTTTGTTTATATTAGGAATTGTTATATTGAAGCTTCCACTTCAAGATTATGAAACTTTTCAGGGAATACTCCAGCATGAGGAGAATGTCTGTCTGAATTAAACTACTTTTTTCTTCTAGAAAAATGCAACCTTAAAGCCATCTACCAATGTAACGCATGACGGAAGCACCTGTGGCAATAACACACATGCCCCATTACTAGCAATACAATTTGGAGCAGGTCACTCTTGGAGTATCAACTTTACTAAGACTAATGAAACTTATCAGGGAAACATCATCTCGTTTACCTACAACACCAATGATGCAGCCTTTAAAGATGCTAAAACAAAAGGTAATACGGGGGATTTTATCTTGTGTGGCTGAGCAATGACAACATTAAAGATAAATTATAATTATTGCAATATACCATCCCTCTAATTGTTTTTTACTCATTCCTCTGCCCCATCTCTTTCTTACAAGTGTTGCAGACCAATAAGAGCGTCCTATGTGTTTTTTATGAATGTACTGTAGATTCTAGTTAATGTTTGCAATAATCTACTAGACTCTCTCCCTCAATATGGATGGGGAAAGGGTTTTTTGTTTTGAGTTCTTGCTGACTTTCATGTGCATTGGCCAGTCTCCAAGAACACTAGTGTTATGATACAAATTGTTACAATGTACAACACTTTACTAAATGTGAGTGTGCATCTTGGACAGCTAGTTGCAAAACACTAACTTTGGACCCCTTTCCTGTACCTTAAGAATTTTAAAAGGAAGCATCCTGCTGGGAGGAGCGGTTTCTTTTCTGAGATGTGCTTAGTTAGCTTTGTAAGCTATAGTACCACTCTACAATACTTAATGGCTATGTGAAGGGGCGAGGGGGAAAAAATGTGTAGCCGCGTGTTAAAGTGACTAAACTTACAGGAATCCTGCTCCTTGTATTGATTGTAAACTTTTTTTCTTGTCTAAAACACATGAAGAGTAATCTGTATTCTTGCTTATAGGACCAATTACTATTGTTGTAAATGACACTATGCATCCAGTCCAACTGAATACTGTCTACAAATGCCATCACCTTGACTCTATTGAAGTGGCAAATGTGTCTCTGTTCTTCTGGAATGTCATTCTGCAGGCTTTTGTTCAAAATGGCACTGTTAGTAAACATGGTAAGTCACTTAAAATTGTGTGTGATGGTTCTGTATCCAAACTTCCATTTTAGGAGTGCAGTACAGAGTGACTTTAATGTTGTAAAGTAGTGAATCACTGCAATTTTTATAGGGAATTGCTGCTTATCTTGCCTAAACTCTTGAGAACCAACATGAGTATAAATATCCACTATCTTGTTCATATCCTGAACCAACTGCTGATCTGAAACTAGATCAGTGGAGCAGACTGACTTGGCAGTCTGTATAATACATTGGTCAAAATGCAGTTCCTAATGAGTATTTTGCTAGCTGACGTGGGATTTTTAAATACTCTGATCCCTGAACTAGTTGTAGTGGTACAACTAGATCATATCTGAGTCTCAAGGTACCTCTGTAAACAGAAGTCATACTGCCTCTTAGTCCAGGACTCAAACATTTTGAGCCTCAGGTGTCCAGGTCAACAGTGACTAGCAGGTAGTCTTACTAAAGAGCACACACAGCAAGTATACTGCACGTGAGGCTTGTTAGGATTCTTTCCTTTAGAGCCACTAGCCTGGCCAGAACTTCCTCTGCCCACGGTCTTCACCTGCTATGCTGCTCCTAACTTTGCCAGTGCAGAATGAAACTAGCTTACCTCTTCTGTTACTGTTAATGGAAAGACAGTTCTGTTTGCAATATTGCACTGTTACTGCATGCCTTGATGCTAAAATCAGATTTGACTAAACTCTGTAGGGGGCTTAAAAGGCCAAAATACTCCCTCCACAAAAAACATGAGTCATCTGTAACAAACAACCTCTGACAACTGTGTAATGTTATCAAAAATGTATCTTCATCCTAGCTAGTAGCTAGGAAGTCACACACTACTTTTTTCAGATTCTACATGTGAAGCTGATAAATCTACTGTGGCACCTACCACTATTGCCAACTTAACTACCACTGTTGCCAACTTAACTACCACTGTTGCCAACTTAACTACTGCACCTATCACTACTGCTTCATCACCTCTGCCAACTACAACTTCTAAACCAGTGGAGAAACCACTCATTGGAAACTATTCTCTTAAAGATGGCGATAAAACCTGTCTTCTGGCTACAATGGGGCTGCAACTGAATGTCTCCCAAGAGGTGCTGTTTTTAATATCTTACAAGCAAAGAGGAAGAGCGCGGCAATATTTTCTTGTTTGCAGAAGTATGGATACATGACTAGAGCCTTACCGCTTAACCAATATTTGGCATTACCTTTAGTGTTATAAATGTCCCCTCTAGTATACATGTATCAGACCAATCAAGGGATACTGTCTAGCTCCAGAACTCTGCCTGCCTACCTACCTTTTAAAATGGTAACTTGCTGAGGAATATTTTGATATTGTAACCCGAGCAGGGCATTTCAATAGCTTTTAAGGCTGGGACCTGCAGATGCTCTGCTTGGTTGCAGAGGGAGCCCAAATTAAGGCATCTGATTGCCAGAGCTGTGCTATTATCTGATGCACAAAATAAAGGAGGGATCTGTCTTCAACTCCATAAAAGAGCTGAATGGGAGTGTCAGTGGGCAAGATTCCCCCCCCAATCTTGTCCAGTACTGTTAACCTTAAGTGTCACTTAAATAGCTTGGCTGAACATGATTCAGTCTACCCTAGCATGAAGACTCGCCTTGTTTTATGATATGGTCTTGTCGAGAGTAAGACTAAACATTGAGGGGAAAATAGGGAGTTCCCTTCTGACAGCAGCAGAATGCCTTTTTTGAACAGCTAGAAGCCTCTTGACTAATCAATGTTTGGTTTTAATTTCAGCCCGTTTTGATTAACATCAATCCGAAGACAACTAATGTCACTGGTAGCTGTGGCAACACATCTGCTATTCTGCGATTGAGTGACAGCAACAGGACGTTTATTGATTTCACCTTTGCTGTTGTAAGTAACATATTACAGTTAAGCACTAAGCTTCCAATTAAATCTTCATTTCTTGTGTCTAAACACTTTGCACATAATGCCTGTATCTTAAAAGCTTCTTGCATACTTGATTGTCTCTAATAGAGTTATATAGGTGGCTGGTATCTTACTCTACAGGTGAAGCAACTGAGTCTCTTAATTGACTGCCCAAGGTTACCTATTGGCAAAATGAGGGTTGTGCTCTAGGAGTGTCTGGTTCCAGTAACATGCTCCGTACTCTAAATATGCTCTCTATTAAATGGACCGCACTAGTGTGTAGCTTTGTCAGTAAATGCTTTCACACTTGTAGTTTAAAAGCGCACACTGCAGAGGCAATCTTCTAAATATATATGTACTTGTGTGTCTGGAATAAACCCTTCAATTTTAACACAAATGGGCTTTTTTTTCTCATAAACAGAAAAACACAAGTGCAAACACACAAAGATTCTATCTGAAAGAAGTGAACATCACCCTGATCCGCTCTATAAATGGTTCTGGTAAGATACTATTTGGCTTAAAGGAAGCACTTCAGTGTTGACTGCATTCTGTCTATATTTAGCACATACTTGTCAACTAATTTTTTTAACCAATACTAGTTCATACTCCATGGTCAAATCTACAGTGACTAGCTACAGTAACAAATTGTCTATTTGCTTTAGAGATTGCCCTAACTTGCTATTTTCCTTATCCCATTTTGGCCTTGTTACAACTGTGTAGCACGTATCCTTGCCTACCTCTGAAGTTTCCTGGAGTGCAGTAAAGTTCTTAAATCCTTACTTGGGAAAGGAGATACACAGCCACATTGCTGACAGTCTTTAGTATGAGAACCCTAAGTGAGCAGTTCACATTAATAGGCACAGCAATATTCTTTGCAAAGAGGTGCAACCTATAAGGCTTAAGCATATTCTTCCAGATCAGCAGTTCTCAAGCTCTGGAGTAGGAGGTACAGGAATTTGTCAAGGGAGCGCAAACTGTGCCCTCCCCTCCCCCCAACTCTGGCTGTCAGCCCCTGGCAGCAGGGGCTCATGCAGGAGGACTGTGCACACCCAGGAGGCAGGGTAGGGGATAAAGGGGACTGCAGGGGAGGGATGGACGGACTGCCTGACTCCCGTGGGCAGGAGGGGACAGACAGATGGACCACTGAGTGGGCTCCACCAGTAGCAGCACAGAAGTAAGGGTGGCAATGAGGCATGAAGTCTGCTGTGAAAAGTGAATATCACTTTCCACAGCAGACTGTGCCTCATTGCCACCCTTACTTCTGTGCTGCTACTGGTGCAGCATTGCCTTCAGAGCTGGGTGCCCGGTATATGTACTTGGGGTCCAGCCATAAAGACTACAGACACAAAAGGGGTCTGTGATGAAATAAGTTTGAGAACCACTGTTCTAGACATTTGTCTAGGGTAACTATTCTTCTGTATGGAAGGAAAACTTATCTTTCCTTCCACGTTCTTCTTGATAACTGAGAATTCATTTTGTAGCATTTCAGAAACCAAAGTGTGTGTGTGTGTGTGTGGGGGGGGGGGGGGTTAATTTTAAAATGTTGTGGGTTTTGTTTTTTGTTAAGTGGATCATACTGGCCTACTAATATGTTGGCAATAATCTCTATAATAAGAGGCCTAAGACAAAGTTTAGACATGTAAACAGTTTATACTGTTGCAGTGATGAACTGCAGGGGCATGTATGAGTAGACTAGTGACTTAAATCTTCTGAAACTGTACCAGCTTTAATTATCCACCCCTCTTCTGTACTGAACCGGACTTCCTGTAGTCCACAAACTTGTTACTCTCCTTTAAAGTGTTACATAACCACATTTCGGAGGAAATAATGCTGAACAATGGACTCAGTACCTTTCAGCTGAATAGGCTTATGATCTTGGTAGTACACCCTTTGAACAAGGCACTCTTGATAAATAGACTTTTTAGTCCATTGAAAACTTATCAACAAATGTCCATATTAGAATTTTTTTTTTAAGAACCTTTCAATGCTGGAAACAACAACCTCAGCATCTGGGACACCTTCCTGGGCAGTTCCTACATGTGCCAAAAAGAGCAGACTGTTTTGGTGACTGAAGATCTTCAAATACATACTTTTGATCTGAGGATTCAGCCATTCAAAGTACAAGACAACAAGTATGCTAAAGGTAAGAATAAACCCAAATCAAGCAGACTTGTAGGGTGCTCTAACAAGGTTCACAACATAGGAGTAGATAAAAGCTTTATAGATACTAGCATAACTAATCCATTGGCCAGTACTTTATTTTTGCTTAGGCTAAAATGACTCTCTAAAATTTCCATTTGGGAAATGGCACCAGCCTTCTATCCTGGTTGATATGAACACCTTGCTTTTATCAGTGTTTTTGTCATAGAGAAGCCTCCCTTTTAAAATAAATAAATAAATCACACTACAAACTGGCAACAGCCCCATAGGCTTATACAAAAGGGCCTAAGGACATTGACTTTATGGCAATCTCCCCCTCCCCCCACAGCCATAGAGAACCACTGTTGACTTACTGAAATCTGCAAATGCTGTAGTGAGGGAGACTGAGCAGAGTGCTGCAAGAAATAATGGGATGAAGCTTGGAAAGAGCATTTCTGCTGAATGTAATCCAAGCTTTCTCATCAGACTGGAGGGGGGGGGGGAAAGGATTATTCAAGTGATGGGATCCAAAAAACTGGAAAAAGTTCTTACTTCAAAGTACAACCTTGCATTGGCCAGGGGTATGGGAAGACCTAATCTGTCTCATCACAAATTCTGAAGAGATGCAGTATAAACAGTTCTAGTTCTCACTGTGGAAGGCCAAATGGGCTTCTGCATAATTCTGTAAATAGTACTTGAAAACTAGGTATATGTTACAATAGTGCTTGCACCCCACTTTTGGGTTTAGATCAGTTTGTAGACTGATAAAATATGT
Organism: Malaclemys terrapin pileata; assembly: GCF_027887155.1. NCBI lineage: Eukaryota > Metazoa > Chordata > Testudines > Emydidae > Malaclemys > Malaclemys terrapin. Next base: position 13,437,562 of record NC_071513.1, on the reverse strand, counting down.
AAGTTAAGATGGGAGGTGGAAGTGTACCTTAAAAAAAAATCCAATTTTAAAAGTATACTGAAAGACTTATCATAGTAATATAGATATTGGAATTGGAAAAGGTTCTGGAAAGAGCAACAACAATGACTAGGGGTATGGAACAGCTTCTGTATGAGGAGATTAATAAGACTGTGGGGCTGGGGGGGGATATGATGGAGGTCTATAAAATCATGACTGGTATGGAGAAAGCAAATAAGTGGTGTTTACTTCTCATAACACAAGAACTAGGGGTCACCAAATGAAATTAATAGGCAGCAGGTTTAAAACAAACACAAGGAGGTATTTCTTCACACAGTGCAGTCAACCTGTTGAACTCTTTGACAGAGGGTATTGTGAAGGCCAAGACCATAACAGGGTTAAAAAAATAACTAGATAAATTCAGGGAGGATAGGTCCGTCAATGGCTATTAGCCAGGATGGGCAGGGATGGTGTCCCTAGCCTCTGTTTGCCAGAAGCTGGGAATGGGCAACAGGGGCTGGGTCACTCTATTATCTGTTGTGTTCATTCCCTCTGGGGCACCTGGCATTGGCCACTGTTGGAAGACAGGACACTGGGCTAGGTGGACTTTTGGTCTGACCTAGTTTCAACATTCTTATGTTAACGTTGAACTCCTTAAATGCTACTAAATGAGTTCTGATTGCAATTGGCACTCCCTGTTACAGCCACTTCTTCATCCACATGTTAACTTATGACCACTTCAGCTGGCTTTTCAATACTGAAACCACGTCGTTTTTGAACTCCTTTAAAATATCTGTGTACACACTTACACTAACCAGGCTTTTTCTAGCTTTGTATTTAAATCTCCAATAGAATTGTGATACTGCAATTCAAGTTTATATTTGACATAAAAACTTCTCCTCTCTAATGCCTCTTAAACTTTATCATTTTAGTAAATAAGCTACTGTATCCAGCAAAAATGCCCCATCTGCTAACTATAAACTAGCACTTAGGGAAACCACCTATGAATCTGTACAGTTTTCTCACTAAACTATACAGGTATGATAAATACTTGCTTGTAACTTTGAGCCTTCGTGTTAAGGAAAATATTTTTGTTTCCCAAGAAAGGTACAATAGCATGCTGTCTCTTTATTTATTCCTTGTCACAACCTTTTTCTCATCTACAGCCCAGGAGTGTTCGCTGGATGATGACACCATTCTAATACCAATTATAGTTGGTGCTGCTCTTGCGGGCTTGATTGTCATTATAGTGATCGCTTACATAATTGGCAGAAGAAAAACCTATGCTGGATATCAAACCTTGTAAATCTGAATGTGATCACTGTTCCAGTTTCACTTTAATGAAGCAAGTGCAAGTTCCCAAATGCAAACAAACCACTTCAAGTAAACATTTGCATCATCTAATTAGGGCTGGAGACTGTGGGTGCTTTGTCTCTTTCGGTGTTTTGTCAGATAAAACAATGGGAATGTAACTCTACTTCCTGGACAAAGAAAAACATGGGGTTTCATAGCTGTACTCAAAGAGCAAATAAGCCTTATTTGGCAAATTATTAGGTAAAGATATTACCTGCAAACAATTACTTGGGATTCATTATCTGCATGTTACAAATATTAATAGTCTGAAAAGGGAACAGTCTAAATTAGGGCACTATTATGATGCATTGGGCAACTTGTAAAATTGCATTAAACTTGTACTTGTCTCACCTGCATTCCTTAGTTACTGTCACAATTGCAGGGTAACCTGGCTGCCTTTAACTGTATATTAAACCTGGAATGCTTGCCAGGGACTTCAGAGTGCCTAGTATCTCTTTTCTGGCTTATAGTACTAAATGCCATACTAATGGTTTTTCAAACAACTTTGTTGAAGTGACAGTAGTAACCCACTTAATTCCAATAAGAGCTGCAATAGCTCCCTCATTTTGGTAGCTTCAGTAGCCATTCTTATAGTTAAACCCATTCATTTAGATATGTAAACTTAAACTTCAATTGGCATATCTGGGAGTTAAAGCCCAGTTTCTAAATGCTTTAGAGAACTGTTGTGCACAAATGAGCAGAAACCTAGTGCCTGTTACAACCTGGCATCCCTCTAGATACCAAAACAGACAGTTCTTCTAAAGTAGTACAGTATTCCTGCTGGCACCAGTTTTAAAAAGGGAATAAGAACCTTAAGTATTTCTAGAATTTAAAGGGCACTTAACTTTGTATCATACCTTGCACAGAAAGTCTGTCTTGCTCACTTCCTTTGAGTGATGTGTGTTAAAGAAGCTCTTGGTTTAATGATCCAAAATCAGTTGTCACAACTTCAGCTGTTTTTAAATCTCCATATTAAGTCATTCTTTGCTAATCAAAACTTGCATTGTAACTGTCCCATGATGGCATTTCATCTGCTGATTCATGTACTTTGTGCTTAATTGTGTGCTGTGCAGAGATGTAATATTGTGCATTTGTGTGTACGAGTTACTAATGCTGTGAAGAATGCAAAAGTAAAGCATAAGTCTGAGGCTGATACACTGCACCTTTCTCCTTGCTGTTTGGAGTAGGCCCTCTACTTAAAACAAAGTGTAATGCAATTGGACTGTTCCTTAAACTGTAGCTATATAGAGATTAACCCTCACTGTATATCTTTAAGTTTCTCTGGTCTCCTAATCATTGTGGTGTAATTTAGAGTGCACTGCATAAAAAAGGTGGCCTTTCCTAAAAGGAATGAGTTTTGTGTTATAATAGACAGGGATTGGTCCTATTAATGAACATAGGACAAACTGAGTTTAACAGGGAAAGTTGGTTCATTTTTCTTAAAATTTTGGCTTGGAATTGTCATGGTAATAGATGCTTATTAGGAGTATACAGAGCTGCTTGTGGCATGTTTGGTGTTACTCTCCAAAAACAATCGGTAATACCAATTTGGTTCTTAGTAACAGATTTCATAGTGACTAATGTATATTTAGGACTCTGACTAAAAGAGCAAGAATGGTTGAATAACTCTTGTTGCAAGCAGAACTCAGGCCTTAGTCTAATATCAAAACCTCTTTAAAAAAAATAGAAATGTAAATGGAGGAACTAGCTTCAAATTTAAACTTTTAACTTGAGAATTTCTCCAAAAACATAAATTGTATTAAAATATCTTTAATTGCAACAGTTCTTATAGAAAGTCTTTTTGTAGAACTCCAGTGATTGTTGGTGTTTACATGTGCCAGTTATGTACTTTTTAACTAGCATTTATCACAACTATTTTCTTTGTCCATCTGATGTCTTAAATCTCCTAGGTTTCTATATGCCAACTCTATTCCTGAATTTCAGACTAAACTCTCACCTTCTCTTTGAAGGTGTAGAAATGTTATTTGGGGCAAACCAGTGGATTTGTTCAAGAAATTGGCTCTGATGAAAATAATACCAGATCTGGTGTGCCGGTAACTGGCTCATGTAAACATCTAAGTTTCATGTCTGTTAAACTGTTTAAACCACTAGTTCTCTGTATTGTATTTCTCCATAGGGACTTGCTTGTCAGTTTACTCTACATATTGCTTTAAACAATAAAGATTCTTCTATTTCTTAAGGAACCTTGGTAACTCTTTTAATTAAAGCAATGATTTCTTTAACTGTAGTGATCACTTAAAAATAGACTTCTTGATTAAAATCAATTCTTATTTTAGATCAGATTATCCAACCTAATCATAGGACAACCTTCCTTAATCTTCTTTTTGTTGCTTAGTTCTCTCTGCATCTTTCTGTAACATGCTAGGAGGGACTGTCTGCTTATAGGCTGTAGTTTTTTTCTAACCACTAGTCTAGATATTAAATCACTTCCGTTAGAAGCTTGGCTATCCCACTTTAAACTTGTAGTGAACTGTAGAATACCTCCCTAACCAAGTAGACTTACAAAATCTAATTTCACTAGTCAAACTTAAACTGATTGAAGTATTAGTCTTGGTTATAACTAAAGCAGCAAATAGGTCAGTGTCTCTTACAATTCTTCGCTTTGGGAGTGGCTTCTCTTTAGCAAGCCTAAATTTACCTGGGGTTAACATCAATCAGCAGAAGTGGAGAAGCTGTAGGGACTTTCCTTTGAAAATTTTTGCTTGGTAAGAGCTCTTCCTGTATGCTAGGATCCATCTAAGTCCTGCTCATAGGAGAGGGGATAAGCTATCTGTTGCTGATTCTGCTAGTTCAGTCTCCAGCCTCCAATAAGATTGCAAAATTACATCTATCGGTTTCCTCACTGTTGGATACTCCAGGTGGTCTAGAAGTGGTTGCATGCAACACTCATTGCATAAATCTGTCCTTCAGAAATCCATAGAGCAGGCATAAAATTCATTCTGAATAGGGGAGACTTTTCTCTTAGTGTTTTTCTGTAGTTAATCAAAAGCACAATACTTGAGGTAAATGTGCTTTCTCTATTGCTTATGATTAGAATTGATCACCTGTGCTGCTTGTCCTAAGTCTCCATAAGAGCTTTTTGACCAAACAGCTATATGTCCAACTCATGGGAAAATGCTGGGTATGCAGATGATGTACTCTGCACTGTAGAACCACAGTTTTGTCTCCTTACAGATTCAGCGCTTTAGCTAAGATGTCACACCATGCATGAATAATGATACTGTAGCATATGTCCCCTGTTTCAAGAGTAAATACTAAAATGAATCTTCATTTGCCTACCCCTGATGTACTAGCCTGATTTGGCAGAGGGACCACACATCTGGTATACACAGTTGTATTGGTGATAGTCTGACAAGGGAGGAGGATGAGTAAAATCAGATTCTCTTTTGACTCCTGGCTATTGGCTTGGGGTCAATCAATCAGTAAAATAATCTCACTGCCTTTCCTTTCAGGCTTCATTAGTCAAAGCCCATGCTGTGATTGAAGTCTCAACTGTTTTTGACTTCAGTCTACAATGCCAGCACATGTATCTTAAAACTCAATCTGAGCTCAGTGGAGCTTTACACAACTTCTTCAAAACTAACTAGAAAGTAGGTTCCTCCAAGAGACACTCAGCCTAAGTCTAAACTTAAATGGAGCTTAAGCATTCTCTGAAAATATCTTCAAGGATGAGACCGTGGTGGTAAAATTGCAAACTACTAAATTTGCATCTTGTAATGAACTTGCTCATCTTGCAGTGCTAAAACTTGGGTGACTGTATTTGTAGTCCTTAGCTTTTGTTGTTCCAAAGCATTTTACTCTTAAATAGCTTTAAGAAAGAAAAGTCGGTTATTCACATCTTTAACTGAACTACACTCGGATGCAAAGTAACAGTTTTCAACATCACTGCTTTCTTTCTATTTAACTGTGAAAGGTCTGCCCTAATATTCTGACCAGTGGTAAAATGTCCAAGACTGGGTGTGTTGGAATAATATATTGTGTAATTTCATCATACACAAAACGGATTCCAGAAATTTCATGTTAGTCTTAAAAATGAGGAGGGGAAGCATTGCAATCCTCTTTATTTATAAACAGGGTCTGGTTGAAGGAGAGCTCTAATACTGGATGGGAAGCTATGTAAACCGTTAGGGAGAGGTTGCAGGGTTTAACATTTCTATTCAATTGGCTTTCTTTTGAAACTTGCCCTCTTTCCATTTAGCTGAAGACTGCAGCCCAGATGTGGACAACTTCATTGTGCCCATAACAGTGGGAGCAGCTTTGGGAGGATTAGTTGCTCTAGTGCTTGTGGCTTATTTTGTAAGCCACAAGAAACACAGTAATGCTGGATATCAGCAATTTTAAATATGGGAAAGTGGGCGGGGGGGGAGAAACTGTCTCCTTACATCTGAATGGTTTTGTCAAATAGTTTCTTGAAAATTAAATTTATTTAAGAAAGTTAATTTTTAATTAGCATTACATCTGAACTTGACAACTCACAGAGTGATTTTAGTCTGGTCCTTGATCAGACTAAAGCTTGTTTCCATCTTCTGGATGTGGATGTGATGCTACCAAAAATACCAATTCAGTAATTCTATGATCTATATGTACACAGTGGCTGTATATGAATAAAGTTTTGGTCTTAATCTCTGTGAATGGCACTTAACCAGTACTAAGTTCGCTGTGGATGTCTTCAAGTATTAATGTATATAATCCTACCTTGCAGTTTATTTTATTACTATTGATAGTGCCTTATATACAGTTTGTCAAATATTAAAGCTGTTGTGTGAATGCCCCTATTAGAAAGGCTAAAACTGACTTTTGCGACTTAAAGATGCTCTGTAGGTGCAGTTCTCTGGATACACCTTTTTGAGTATGCAAGTGTAACTTACATGTTCTGCGCTTTGGGTCATCTATTTTGTACAGCTGGTCTACAGAACAAAAATACTTGTAAGAATACTATAGTATTTTGAGCTACTAATAATGGATCTAATGACTGTCTCCAAAGTCAAAAACTCTTTTTCAAGAGAAAAGGGAAGAAGGTTCCAGCCCAACCCAAACTCTGTACAGCCTTAATCTGAACTCACATGGTCAGTCTGTATAGCTTCCAAACTCCTCCAAGAAAATATTTCCCCTTTCTGTCTGTGGAACAACAGACTTCCAGTGATAAGTAGTAGAATCTGTTATTAGTGTACAACTGTTTATATTTCAACTTGCAAACTTGGTAGCCACCAAGCGTTAGGTTCCACAACCATTTTTCTTCGATCTGAAAGGTACCTCTCTGACAGAATTAAGGAGATGCTAAAAGTAGCTTAACTACCATGTTCTCCCTGCCGTGCTAATGTAAACTTAAAAATCTACTGGTGGTTAATGGGCACCTTTCATCAGTATTAAATTAACTGATTTTAGTATTAATGACTTTAGGATTCCTGTGCGCTATTTAATATTCAAGTCCTCTTACCAGCCAAAACTGATTCAAAGTGACCAAGGTAAAGCTGTAAGTATTGTACCTCAATCTGAATGATAGAGTAATGATCACTCTCTTTAAAATAACTCGCACCATAAATTGTCCTTCCTCCCCTGCATTGCTGAACTGCACAGCAGCAGCCTCTGAATTGGAATGAATACTGCTGCAGGGCCAGACTTTGTGTTTGTATTTTGATTGGATTTAAAGGGAGGAAAATATACAGTTATAAACCCAGGCTTTGTCCTAATGGATAACCTGGTAACCAGTTGCCACTTAATATAGCTGAGCTAAATTTGGCACAGTAACTAAAGCAGTGGTTCTCAATCTGTTTACCACTGTGGGTCGCATATACAGCTCTCTGTTGTGGGCCACATTCACCCAATACTACCTGCAGGGCCCTGAGGATGTCACTTGGGCTGCAGTTGTGTGCTGATTTGGCTGCACGTGGCCTCCAGGCCACGGAGTGAGAACCACTGCTCTAAAAAAAGGCTAATTCACTTCGACTCACATTACTGGGCAGCGTCTTAAAGTAGTAGCTGCTACCTTTTGACAGAGTGCTACATCTGTACAAGACATGTCTTCTATTCAGACAAAAAAGCAAGCAAAGTCCATTCTTCAGGAATCTCCCAAAGCTTTAACAAAGCCCTCCACTTCAAAATCTCACCACCAGGATTGGGGTGAACTAGATGAACATGTTTATAAAAGTTCTTTAACTCATACTACCTCTTGGGGGGTGGTCATCTAGTAACAGCCATTAGCTTGGGGCATTGGACATCTAATTACTTAGTGCAGCTCTGGAGATTGTTTTCAAAGCAAAGTCAAACCACTTTTTCCTTGCAGTAGTCCAGTAGGGTAAGTATTTCTCCCTACTTTACACATGTGGAAAGTGAAGCAGAGCTGTTACATAACTTGCCTGAGGCTTATAATTGGCGTCGGAGTCCCATGCTCTAAAAAAGCCCATACTGACTCTGAATTTAGCATTTGTGTCAGAGAAGAATTAAATAATGTATACTTCAAAACTGTGCAAACCCACTTTGTGGCATTACACTGAATGTTTTTTACAATGCTGTGTTGATTTTAATAAGAACTACACAATTCTTCTCTGAAAGCGATACCTCCATGACCTCTTTGTACTGACTGGATCAAAAAATAAAGCTATATGTACCAAAGGTGTGTCTTTCAGTGTTTTCAGCTACCCTGATATATCTTTGGTTGTCTTTTACAGACTTCTATACAGTGCTGCTTTCCATATTATCTATTTATGTTCTCCTTCTTTCCCATCCATTTCTGAAAATGCACAGTGGTGTTGGAGGGGATGAGATCAGTTTGGGGGAGGGGGGAGGTAATACATTTTGTCATTCTGGTGCTCTAATCCAGGTAAATGCTCTCAAATCCATATGGTGGTGATCAGCTAGTATGTCATTTCAAAGTTACTTTGTCCTGGGTTATGGGTGACATTAGTGGGAGAGCCACAGGTGTGCAGGGAGCAGAACATCCAAAGTGTATGCTAATGTGAAGATCTGAAAAGAGATCTTTACCCTATGAGAGCCCTAGATGTAGCCAAATGTGATAGATTTCTTCATAAGCACTTCAAATGCACCTTCTGGCTATAGGCAACCCAGTGACTATTAGCTAAATTGTCTAGAAGAGAAACAAAGAGCAACTGAATTATGCCTACCTGTACAGGGGGGTGAGGGGTGGATGAATAAGTGTTTAGACTGTAACTAAGGTCCTGTTCCAGAGAGATGCTAAGCACTTGCAATTCCTATTGAAGAAATAAGTTCTGGGTCTTCTGTACCTATCAGGATCAGATTTAGAGAGGGGTCAGGTTTTTATTTAAAAAAAAAAAAAAGTGCATGGGGTTTAAAAAAAAATTGCAAGTGTCTGTTTCCTCCCTGCTTGATTGGTTTCTAATGCATGGTTTCCCTACTAATTTCCTCTCCCTCACTTTTTTCTCTTCTACAGCTGAAGAATGCTTTGCAGATTCTGACCTGAACTTTCTTATCCCCATCGCAGTGGGTGTGGCGCTTGGCTTCCTTATCATTCTTGTCTTTATCTCTTATGTCATTGGAAGAAGGAAAAGTCGTACTGGCTATCAATCTGTATAATCTTTTCATGCTGTCTCTGCTGCTTTTTTCCTTTAACAGAAGTTATTAGTTTATGGTTTTCTTTGACCTAGATATATTAAAAAACAAAGGCTAATGTATTTGTGTATATGATTGTGAGAACAAATTTAGACTCACCTGAAGCTACTGTAAGGCTTTGGAGTAAAGTAAAACTGCTCCAGGAAACACTTAAAATGATGACCAATATTTGGCCCCTGGGCAATGTGATTATTTGACTGAAAAGGCCTAAGATAAGGATGCATCTTACTCGCAGCATTTTTAATCTCTATTCTTTTGCATAATATCACAGCTGGCGAGTGAATCTTCATTGTATATGCAGCTACTCAGTTTATTTCAGATGCTGAAGTTAAAAAAACACTGCTAGAGGTTTGAATGCTGTGTACCGAAGGATTGTATATGCTGTTGGAAAGAAATGCAAAATCCTTCCTAGCATTCAATTAGAAGCAAACTTACCACTGCTGCCTTGTTTCTGTTTTTCATGTAGCTGCTTGTTCTCTGGGGTTAGCTTAAAGCTGCTTTTCCTGTTGCATCCAAAGTTGGTTCTTGATCCTACAATACGTCACCCAGAAGTTCCTTCTCTTAGTAACTAGTGTATTTAATATCTGTGTGGAAAAAATTAAATTTTTTTAAGGGTAAGAGGGGAGTGGGTGAGACCTAGCATAACTTACCCAAGAATGGAAGAAGCTGACCTTAGAGAACAGAAAAAGCTTTTAAGGAAGCCTTGGGTATCCTGTGTTGCTTTTGTCCAAAGAGGACATTGTTAAGCATCTTCTGTTTGCTAACCAAAAGGTTCTTCTGCTCTCTGACTTTAATTGAGCCTATGTTTGAGCGAATGGGAAAACTTTGAGTTCACTGGGTCCAAGTTTTCATTCTGTCTGTGCAAGGGAAGGATAATCTAGACTTCTCCTCTTGTATTTCAATCGAAGGAACTGGCCTAACTTTACACCTCTCTTTAACTCCACAGAGGTGTGCTCTTACTCTATTTTCCAAAGTAGTCAGTATGCAAAAGGATGAGGTTATAGAAAACCACATTAAAAGAAAGTGACCCCACCAAAGAATGGGATGGTGTGTTGGATCCAGTCAAACTCCTCCCCTATCATTAATATTGTCATACACTTTGAAGGCCTATGTTCCACGTTTGGGCCTTAGCAGGGTGGAAGCTAGTTATTTTGGATTAAATTCTGCCATCCCTGAACGGGTACACTGGGACAGGAGCATCTTCCTCCTTGGCCCCCTTTGATGCAGACCTGCAGAAGCTAGTCCTACTGTTGTGCTCTCTTTTATGCTAGGCCATGTGACTAGCTGGGATGCTAGTCTGTTCGTCGCCGGCAGTAGGGGGTGTGGGAATGTGTTCAGCACTCTTCTGTAGTATGCGTTTAGGATGTTCCTGAGCCACTGCCGGGGCAGACTGCTGCAGAGCACCTCCACCTCATTTACAGATGGGAGCGAGATCATGATTTGGGCCTTCGTTTTACAGAGTGTTTGGGCCTCAGAGCTGGATGAGGGTAACGGAGCTAATTAAGTCAAATCAGATGAGAAGCGGTCTTTCATTTTTCAGTTTACTGGCTCACAAAATGTGTGTTCAGTCATTATGTGACACTAGGCTCATCCAAAGAGAGAACCCATGAAGTAAGCTGAGGTGTTCAGTCAATACGCTATAGGAGGATATGGCATGTGGGGGGCTGAATGTAAAGTAGAGCAATACACTTTCATTTGAGTGATGTTGGGCATGGAAGATTGTACACTACTGACTTTCATTTTAAAGAAACACTGTTTAGACTCCTATCACAAAAATTGCTTTGGTCCTATTCTGACTACAGGCTCAAACCTAAGCTGTAACTGCATCTTCTAATGGGACAAAAATAGGGTCCTACACAGATGTGATCCTTTCATGCTGGGGACTTAATTTAAGCCCAGTGGGTTGGGTTTTTGTTTCCCATTTTTTACTCTTGCTTTCCCAGAGTGGGGAAGTGCTAAATGGGCTACTCTGGGCCTAACACACATGCCCCTCAAAGCGTATCACCTCCACAATGACGTGAGGTGGGTTCTATTCCTGCTATGCTAGTCTTCAGGCTCCAGATCTGAACTTCATGCATAGCATCCTTTTAATCCAGCTGGGTGACTTTAATAATAAAATGCAGCAATTTCCTAATTTTTATTTTTTTTAAGTGCTATTTTGGACTTCATGAGAAGTCAAAATCAAGCAAGCACTTTAAAGTTATTGTAGAATGAAGAGTGATATAAACATGGTTCTCTGAATTTGCAAAAGACTGTACAAATGTGCTGATGAAGACAGAGTATCTATATTAAACAAAGTTAACTATGATGTTTTGTCTAGTTTTGCTCAGTGTTAATACTCTTGATGGAGATGAATGCGACTTTTAAGAGCTTTATCTAAGGGGCTGGTGTGGCCTGAGTTTCAGTGGTGGTGAAAACTCAAATCACTTCTTGCTCTCCTTCACCCCATGCTCCTTTCAGGCCAGGACTGAGGCAGAGACCAGGTGGGCGGCATTTGTGCTGCCATTGGTTGCATGTTCCACAGTCTGTGGATAACCAAATTTAAGAGGAGTGAGAGTTATTAAAACTCTGAGCAGGAGGGATGGTAACAACCTGTAAATGCTTTTTTCATAATGGCGAACACTAGAGGTTATAGACAGCATGCTGTTATATTTTTAATATAAAGAAGAAAAGGACTTTAGCATGTGATTATGGATGAAAAGAGACTTCTGTGTATGTGCTCTCTATGGCCCGGGCACTTCAAACTTCTGAGCCCTTCAATTCCTATTGAAGTTAATCAGCAGGGCTCTCCACTTGGCAGGAGTGAGCCCTAGACATGAGTCCAGTCTTTTTAGCTTACCAGCAAACCGTGCAGCAATTATAAAATGTGTTCACATGTCAACACAATTGCCAATAAAATTCTGATGGCTGAATCTTTATTACTCTTGGAAACCTGGGATGTACAGAGAACACAGCTTCATCTTCAGATACTGGGGGAAGTTTCTAATATTCTTGCCTTGAAAAGTCTTGTCCTGACCTGTCAACTACCCTAAATTGATGTGGGTGTTATTGACAGATGCCTCACTAAATGTAAGTGATTGAAGTAATTCTGCATATTTAGAGGATGGCAGAGAGGCCACCATTTTCACGTGTAAGTACTAAAGCTAGGTATCTATATGGATAAATATTTAGACATGTAAGTTCCTTGATTTTTAGAGGTGCTGAGCACCCATAACTCCAGTTGATGTCTTCGGAGTTGTGGGTGCGCATATTTAGATGTCTGAATGTGGATTTAAGTGTTTAAACCCCCAGGTTTGAAAACTTTGGTCAAAGTTAGTATCACCCGATGGCCTGTCTTCTGCCTGGAAAACTAATGAAATTACACCTGGGGTGATTTTGTCCCATTATGATTAAATCCCACTCCCTCCCCACAAGAGATTTATTGTGTTTTTAAAAAAAAAAAAAAAAAAAGGGGGTGAGAGCCCAGTTATAAAGCTCAAAACTCAGTAACTGGAGTCAACTAGCCGTGTTTAGGATATAGATATTTAGTCCTGTTTGCAAAGGCCTCTACTTTAAGAATCTAGGTGTATTTTTATTACTTAGCTAGTTATAAAGGTATAAAAGAGAGAAATAAAATTACTGTCTGTTTGTGTAAGGGCCTTTTTTTACTGTGACAGTTTGAGGCCCTGTTCTTAGGCTAAGGCCTTTGGCTAAGTAATAGAGGCCAGCCATAAACTGGGACGTGTATGGTCACATTCTTACATTCCCAACTAGTCACATTGAAATAAGGTGCTATTGGGCTGTTAAAAATACAATCCTGTTCTGATATTCCTATCACCTCCAGAGAAAGGGAAGATTTAGGGGAGGGGTGGGGCAGAGAATAGGAACAGGAAATGGGGGTGGGGAAATTGAAATCATGTTTCGCTGGGGGCGGGGGGGAATAGAAACAGGAAATAAAAACGGACCCAGGCAAGGCTCTATGGTATCAAAGCTGAAAAGGGAAACACTAAGAAAAAAAACTAAACTCATGCTTGCTAAAAGTTCACCCCAATAAACATCAAATTGTTTGCATCGTCAAACTTCAGGTATTGTTGCTCCCTGTTCATGCAAAAAGAACCAGGAAAGTAAAAGGATAAAAAAATAAGCCCTCCAACAAGTCTGCTCCAGGTACCGCCTCAAGCCTGTAAAGTCTGGCCCTAAGAAAATGGGCTGAGTGATTCCATTCATCACACATACCATAGACTGGACACATTTTTTTTAAAAAATCATTCCTAAATGGGGGCCAGTGAAATGGAGACAGTGCAAACTCACTCAGTAATATGTTGTATTGCTGTAACAAGGGTGGCCTGTGCTGTACAGGTGGCTGTAGTGAAGGCCGTGCCTGTTCCCAGGGTGGGTACTCCAACCACACTGACAGGTGGATGGCTATAAAGTATATTAAATTAAGACTAATGGTTGCAAAAGGAGGGATGGGTAAATTGTCACAGCAACAGCTGCTGGCAATAATCAAGCTCCAATTGCTGGTGTGAGAAGGTGATCGGAATGAGCAAAGAAATGTTTCCTCACGTGCATAGAGCATACACAACCTGCTCGTAGCCAAGTAAGAAGCCCAGACATCCAGTCCCTAAGCTTCTGTGCAGGAGATGGAGAAGAGGAAGTACTTAACCCCATATTGCAGTGATTCTTCTGGCCAATCTAGGAACCCAATGACTTCCATGTAGCCTGTAGGAGCAGTTGTGCTGGTTTGCAAAATGATTCCCAGCTAGTCTCCAGGAACAGCACTCGTGCAACCCAGGAAGAGCCCATTCAGCCCTCTTCACCTGCAGTGAAGGCTTCAAATCCATGTGAAATCTTCCTGTGAGGACAACGGGGGGTAAGTGATGGGACCCTCTGGGCTGGGTGTAATGTCACAAAGGTTCTTTTAAGACTCTCTGTCTCAAAAACAAAGAGACCACATTTCTCAAACTTGGAAACTCTGAGCTAAGAATGTACCCAGCTTCTGCAAGAGCGCTACCAAACTTGGACTCCGTTTCTAGAGCATCACAGGCAGAGAGGGAAACATTGGGCATTGCTCCCTGTGCAGTCCCATATTACCTGAGCCAAAATCTCTCTTTCTCATCATGCTGAAACAGAAGCGGGAGAGGAGCCAGATCTGTAAGTCACTCTGTAATACATCAGTACATATCCTAGGAATACTGAGGGGGAGAAAATCCCAATGGTAAATTCCTCTGTGTATATGCCACAGATTTACCAGAAGAGAGAGCCCCAATTAGTAAAACAGGGTGAGAACTAAGGGAGGAAGGCTGTTAGCCCACTTAAGGTTAACAGGGTTGCACAGGTGTCATTATGAGCATGATCTGAAGACAATAGGGTTACACAGATGTGCAAAATGGAAAACTCAGCTGAAGGGTCAGAGTTCAATGTGAATTTGCAGGAGTGTCAGACAAAAATACCCATTTCACTGATTTCTGTTTGCAAGATAAAAGAGAATGAATTGGAATCCCTCCTCCCCCCCCTCCCCCCCACATCATTGTTACAGTAACTGTATAGGGCAGAACTTTCTTTTAAAAATACCAGTAGCGGGGTGCAGCATTCATGATAAGCCCTGCACTAACAAACCAAAGCTCGTAGCCCAGCGCTCTTGATCAATCCTAAAGTAACAAAGCAACATTGACAGTCTTGTACTCCCAAGCAACCCCATATAAACAAACTGCCTAGCCCAGCACTCTTGCAATGATAAATCGGGGGCTGCAAGCACAACAAAAGAAACATTTCAATTTCAACTTCCGTGAGGTTGATCTAAACAGCTGTGGGTGAAATGAATTATTGTGAGAATTCTGAATGCTGAAGTGATAGTGCCTGGTTAACCAACTGGCCAGTCACCAGAAGGGACAAAAATCCCACACAGTACATTAAGAATGAGATCACACTGTTAATTTCACCCATAAAGAGAAATGGCTACATGTTCTCCCACAACTCTCCGGCTTTTAAGGACATTCACTGTGATCTTTTGGACACTGAGGGGATGAAGGATCTGAAAAGTTTGGGGGCAGTGAGCTGCACTCTACATGGCCATACAAAGAGCTTCAGTTCCCAGCTTTGGGTGGAAGGAGACCCTTGTTTCCTAGCAATCTCTTCCTGCCAGTGTGACGTGCTGGGGGTCTAGGAGAGAGAAGCTCCTTTCAGTCTGGTGGACTCAAAGAGCCATGCAGAGAGAGGGGAAGGAGTGTATTAAAGGGGGGAGGGAGGAATGTGTTTATCCTCCCAGCTCAAAGGTGGAGGGAACAGTCCTAAAGATTCATAAATGACAATTATTCCTTATGATGGCTTCCTCTTTCCAATTGCAGCCAGTATCTTACATGTGTCAAGACATGGTTGAAGCTACCACTGCAAATGCTGCTGTGCTGAGTTGGGCTGATGTCCCCAGCCACTGTGTCAGGGCTCCTGGGCTCCAGGGATTCTGAGATGGGCCATTTTACTTTATTTTTATTGGTTTTACACATGTAACCCAAAAGACTGTGGGAGTCTCCTACACTACTGAGTCATGTAGTTTCTACCTGGGAAATGTACTTAAAAATATGATAAAAAGTAAAATATAGGGTCAGGAATGTCTCTTTTGAAGTGATCCTATGAAAATCGTATTAAAATGTCCTGTAAGTATTTAAAATCAATATTGAAATGTTTGACCAGGGCCCTCTACCTGTAGTTACAAGACTGGATCTATACTGCCAATAAGATTTGTTAGGCATTTACATTTTAAAAATGTATCTCCTTAGTCTATATTACATGGCAGTTGTTTCTAACTATATATATAAAAAATCCAATAAAGACATGTCTCAGTTGCATCGGAAACCATGGGTCTGTTTCCCTAACAGAAGCGGTGCTCTAGTCTGACGTTATGTTTAAAAGGTGGAGTGGAAAAAGCACCTGATTGCCACAAAGAGTTAAAAAAAGTGCTTGGTGAATGTTTGCGTGGGCTACATTCTGATGTTGAGTGTAAAGGTGATTCGGCCCAGGAAACGATCATTAGTCATATTATTCACAATTCCTTCCCCGTTCAGCCTGCACTGAATGGGGACAAAATCATTCTTCTTCACATCTGTGAAGTGCAGAGCCACCAGGGGGGAGGTGTAGTTGACCTGAAAAAGAGAGACACTGGATAAGCACAACAGTTGAGAGGGTAGGAAAAACACCAAATACTCTGTGCCACAGCCCGTGGAATAGTGTTCAGAAAAACGGGCCTGGTCCTGCGGTGGTGTCAATTGGCTTAGCCCTGTGGACTCCACAAGGACCAGGGAAGCTAAGCTGATTTGCACCAGACTGAGGATCTGACCCAGTCTGTTTGAAAATGAGGGGGACACATTTGAGTTCTCTAATATATTCCTCGCGCGTTGATTTGTTACTATTGAAGCCAGAAGCCGTGATAAGTAGGGGAGGCTAACGAGGTTATAAAATACTTTCTGCCGCTTTAAACTGTTGCTCCTTTGTCTACAATAATAATAAAGAAAAATAGTCCTGCTCCTTGCGATCGGTGTGCCCAGTGTACGTGCTCCTGAGAAACCAAGGGTCGGGGCATTCAGCTCACGTTTCACAAGGGAGCTGTTATTTGCCCTCACATACATTACATCTGTTTTCACAATGGGAATTTTATTGCCCCCACATCTCAGTCTGAACTCTTATTTTGAATGTGTTCTGCTCACCTAAACCACCCTGTGCCCAATCCTGAAAATAGAATCATAGACGTGTAGGACTGGAAGGGACCTCACTAGGTCATCTAGTCCAGTCCCCTGCACTCAAGGCAGGACTAAGTAATAACTAGCTCATTTCTATCAGGGCTTTGTCTAAACTATTCTTAAAAACCTCCAATGACAGAGATTCCACAACCTCTCTTGGCAATTTGTTCCAGTGCTTAACTGACAGGAAGTTTTTCCTAATGTCCAACCTAAACCTCCCTTGCTGCAATTTAAGTCCATTGCTGCTTTTCCTATCCTCAGAGGTTAAGGAGAACATTTTGTTCACCCCCCTCCTTGTAACCACCTTTTATGTACTTGAAAATTGTTATCATGTCCCCTCTCAGTCTTCTCTTCTCCAGACTAAACAAACCCAGTTTTTTCAATCTTTCCTCATAGGTCATGTTTTCTAGACCTTTAATCATTTTAGTTGCTCTGGACTTTCTCCAATTTGTTCACATCTTTCCTGAAATGTGGTGCCCAGAACGGGACACAGTACTCCAGATGTAAATAGGCCCATTACAAACTAGGGTCGACCTTTTCAAAAGTGGTCACTGATTTGGGGTAGCTCAATGTTTGTCTGCCCAACTTGAGCATGTTGGTCCCCACTAAGAAACAGGCCCTACACATTCCAAGTTGGGCGTCCTAAAGCCAAGCTACCCCAAATCAGTGGCCACTTTGGAAAATGTCAGTCTATGGCACTACTGCTGTCAGCACACTGAACATGACTGAGCCCCTGATAAATATTATCATGCCCATTTTACAGATGGGGAAACTGAGGCACACAAGGTGCTCACACAGTGAGTCAGTGTCCGAGCCAGAAATACAACACAGGAGTCCTAACTGCTAGCCCCCACTGACTACTAGTTCACAGTGCCTCCTTGCTGGGTTGTGCTTTCCAAACAGGCGCACTTTGCAAACAACTACCCCGTCCCTCTCTTTCTCCGAGGAGGGATTAAAGGGAAGCCAATAGAGCATTAGCCACCGAGTTTCTACTTACGTGAGTGAGTTTGCCATAGTAGGGATAGTACATGAGATCAAATGTTCCGTTGCCTGGATAGAAGTCCACTGATTTAAGAGCACTTTCATTTCCTTTCTGTGATTAAAAATAGGCAGATGTGTAGTCGGGCAGTACAGTACAGCTTCCCTCAGATCAACAACAGAATGAGGCTGTGGTGGGCACCTCTGGAGAGCCCCAGCACAAAGGGACTAGGTATTTTGTCACCTCTTTATACAGAGCACGTTTACTAATAGAACCAGCTGCTGCTGGAATATGTCAGAGAACAAGTGCGCCATAACCAACAAGACAAAGGTCATGTTTGCCTCCTATAAATCAGTCTCCATGCTTCACTGCCTCCTCCTCCAGCTAAGGGCCTGGTCTAACTCCCTCTGAAGCCAGTGATAGTCTTGCCCAGGCCCTTGGTGCTGGGGCATGGACAGAGCGGGGGCAGTCTCAGTCCCTCTCTGTCTACGGACCTGCTCCTAGGAGGGGCGGAGCCAAGCACCCTCTGCTACTGGCGTCGCTGGACGCTGGAAAGGCTCAGCATTCCCCAAGAGGTGTTTGGCAGCTCACACAGGATCAGGCCCCAAAGGGAGAGGCGCAGGATAATTCTTAGCACTGTCCACCTTCACAGAGCTTTACAAACCTGCAGCCCTCACTCAGTGAGTGGTCCCTACAATGTTCTCAACGCCAGCGCTGGTGAAACATTTTGGGCCAAAGTCATCCCAGGTGTAACTCCATTGCAATTAATCACTAACAGGGACTGGGGGGAGGGGGTAAGGCCCTTTCTGCAAATAACACTGGAGACACGTGAAAGAATTACCTGAACGGCACAGTTCACGCTCACAGGTGTCCCATAGCCAGCTCGATAGCCTATGATCTACGAAAAGAAAAGCCATTCATGCTTCTATGAGATGCGAAGCCTGGCCTGAGATACCCATCCAATATCACCTGCCCACTCCAGAGGTTTCACTCTCTCCATCTTAAGCTTATTTATCTGATCATATTGCATATGAATGCAAGTTACCTTGGAGGTATTTTCTGCCATCAGCAAATTATGTCTTTCACTTCAAAGGGGGTGCACATGCCCACTTGTGAGTCCCCAGAACTCAGGAATGGAGAAGGCCAATAGACTCTCTGCCCCTTCAAGTTGAGGCTATACAATGAAATCTGCATGTAGGGCTCCCACCCCCAAAAGACATCACTTTAAACATTTCTGAAAGTTTTCCAGTATGATGATCACCCTTTTAAAAAAAGAGCCAGGTCTACTAGGCAACCAATTTTTCCTCAAATGGCTGCTTGACCCCTGCTTGATAGACAAATAGAAACATACGTTTTGAAAATTACTACACTGATCACAATCAAAAGGCCAACCCCTAGTTCTTCAAGAGCTTTTCCAAGCAGCTGAGGAATTATCTCTACATTTATTTTGCCAGCAACAAACCCTTTGATTCTATGATATTTGAAGATTTCAGATTATGCATTGTTCTTTAAAAATGCACAATTATAAAGAGAGCAGCATATGGGGCATGACCTCAGAAAATAACTTAATACCAGGAAAGAAATCCCAGCAAAGAATTCATTTCCTGTTGCCTATTTCTTGACCAAATCAAGTTACAGGGGGCTTTGCAAATGTTCTTTGATGGATTGTCTCCGCCTGGGAATGGTGCTGCTGTTTTCCACCTGATATGGGGAGCTGATTTTACTGGCTCAGAGAATTAACCTAGTTTCAAACCCAGCGTAATAATTAATTTATAGTACTGCCCAAGGAGGGAATTAAAATGACTGGCTTTTTTGGTACCCGGTTCATCTTCAGCAAGATGCATGGCTGGCCTGTAGAGTAGCCAAACGTGGGATCCTCAATCCCAGAACAGTTCTGCAGTTGTGATCGCTTGAACTGGCAGGCTTTCTTCTCTTCGCTTTCTGCACCATCTTGAACAAAGTATTGGCCTGCTGGGCACTCAATGTTCTTTTCCTCTTGAACGTTGTCATCATAAGCTAAGGTAAACCAAGAGCTGCTGGTTAATGCTTTTCGCACTATCACAATCTATCCAAACATCAAGGCTGCAATTGTCAAAGGCACCAGAGGGAGGTGGAAAATCCCTTCCCAAAAGACAAGATTTAATACTCGGTTCAGCAGAGCACAACCCTTGCTTTAGTGGTGGGGAAACTGAGGCACCAAGTGATGGGCTCTCGTGTCAAGATTATACATTTGGGACTTGATCTGTAAAGACTTATGCATGTGCTTAACTTCAGTCCTGTTCACTTCAGTGGGACCTCTACTCATGGCACCTAAAGCTAAGTACATGCAGAAATCTTCATAGGATTGGGACCTTAGTCAATGGCAGGGCTGGAAATAGAGCCTAGACATTCACTCCTCTCCCGTTTACATTCCAGCCCCTTCCAATGGGAGTTTTGTACGAGGAGCACCTGCGGAAACAGCCCTTCACTTCTTCAGCCTGAAAAATGGATGAATGGCTGTGGAAGTAGGAACATGGGTTTTTATGGCTTGGCTTGGATTCACCTTTTCTTCAGACTACATTCCTATTTATTGCAATGGCAACTGAAAGCAAAGGGGTTGGACTTGCTGCTCTGCAGTCTACTAAGGAGCAGAGTCAAGCCCTTCCTAACGGTGGGCTTGTGATGCTGGCAAGCCTTTCCCTGGCCTCTTCTCCCATCCTTCTGGGGGTCCCACATGGTTTGTTTCCATGCAGTTTGTTTTGTCAATGGGGGGCCATCTGCAGGGAGACCAGGCCTGTGCGTTGTCAGCAGGATGCCCAGGCAGGAGCGAAAAGCAGCACTGAAAACTTGGAAGTGAAAGAAAAACCCGGGTGCGAGAGGAGTGAACGCCCAGGTTCATTTCACGCCGAGGAAGCAGCCAAAGTGAATTGCAGGATGTTGCAGGAGAAATCATTAGAGAGGGGCATGCCCTCCCCACCCCATTTCCTATTCAGCCCTGCCCAGGCTTGGACATGCTCATTGTCATCTCCTAGAGCCTCTATAACATCAGCTCTTTTGCAAATGTCACTGAACTATTGACACCAGTTTAGCTTACATGATGTAGGGGTGGGCACCACCTCGTTCATGTTGCCCAGTGCCTGGAGGGCTTTTTACTGTTTAGAGAAGGTAACATAAAAGCTACTAGAACAAAGTTATATATAGACCGTGCTTTTTATAAAGCTCCAACCAGTTTACCTTGTAGGAAGTGATGCATGCTGTTCACATAAGGTGTCCATGTGCTGGGTTCGGAGACATTGAAGGCGATGGTAAATCCATGTAAGTATGGTCTAATCATTACTCCTGGTAAATAAAAAAAGGCCCTTGTTGTATTAACCAGTCATGGAGATTCTGTTGGCTCAGGTATGTATGTCCAAGGGGTTAATTTGGGTAATGCAGATCAATATTTATTATTTAACATTGCAGTATTTCATTATTTATTTATAAGGCTTCGTTTTAGTCACGGGTATTTTTTGTGAAAGTCACAGACAGGTCACGGGCAGTAAACAAAAATTCACGGCCCGTGACCTGTCCATGACTTTTACTATATACCCCTGACTAAAACTTGGGAGGTGGAGGGCTCGGGAGGGCGGCCCTGAGGGCGCCAAAGGTGCTGGGGGGGACGGCCTGGGGGCGGTGCCATAGGTCCTGGGGGTGTGTGGCCTTGGGGGGGTCACCCCCGGTGTTTGGGGGGGGAGACGTGTCCTGGGGGGTGCCACAGGTGGTTGGGGCGGGTTGGGGGGGCTGGGGCAGGCTCTCTGTCCTACCCGACTCCTGGGAAGTAGCGACCCCAGCTCCACGTGCTGCCTCCGCTCCGCCCCAAGCCCCGGTTCTCCAGCTCCCATTGGCTGGGAACTGCGGCTAATGGGAGCTGCGGGGGCAGTGCCTGCGGGTGGAGGCAGCACATGGAGCTAGGAGATGAGGGAGCGGAGCTGCTGTCGCCCTTCTGGGGAGCCCCCTCCAGGTAAGCACTTCCCTACACCCCAACCTCTAGCCCTGTGCCCCCCGACACCCAAACTCCTGCTTCTGGGAGGTGGGGGAGCCCTAGACTGCCCCAACAGCAGGCAGTGCACCTGGCCCAGGGGCTGCCTGAGCTGCTCTGTGGCCCCCGGGCCAGGTGTACCAGCCACTGCAGAAGTCACAGAGGTCATGGAAAGTCACAGAATCTGTGAGAAACATGGAGCCATATTTATTTAGCATTTATATTGGGGTAGCACCTAAGGGCCTGTGATGGGGCATCTGCCCAATATTGACCCATAAGGGGTTAATAGAGCCCTAGGTAGGCTGTGCAGGAGGCAGCCAATTAGAGAGGGCCCTAGGGAGGCTGCAAAGAGCAGCCAATCAGGGCCAGGCAGGCCCATATAAGAAGGGCTGCAGGGCAGAGCAGTTCCAGTTGCTCCCTGGAGCTTGAGGAGGGAAAACTGGCTGCCTTGCAGAAGAAAACTAGCACACTGGACAGAGAAGTGCTCCTAGCAGCATCCAGGGGGAGCTAAAGACGGCTCCTGGTCAGCTGCAGGGATTCGGAGGCTGAGGGCCTGAGGTGAGGGTCAGGGGCGTAGCCAGGTGGAGGGAATAGGGGGAGCAGAAAATAAAAAGGCGCCACCCATTGCGGCGCTTTTACTGACGGGGCGGCGCTCCGGGTCTTCAGCGGCGGGACCTTCACTGAGGGTGAAGAGGGTGCTGGGAGCCGCAGGGAAGTGGCCCAGGGAAATGAATTAAGGAATCAGTGGGGACACAGCAAGTGGAGGCTATCTACTGAGTCCCTGGCTGGGACCCGGTGTAGTGGGCGAGCCCAGGTCCCCCCCACCCCTTGCCACTGAGGAAATGGCCAGACAATTGGCTGCAGTTGCCACTGAGGGAAGTGGCTGGACAGTGGACTGCAGTTCCCCCAGAAGGGGGAGAACAGAGCGTGACACGGCTGGAGGGCTGTGTCATGAAGAGGATGCTGCGGTCCTGGGAGTGACATGGGCCTTGGAGCAGAAGTGATGTCAGTGAGATACCACCAGAAGAGGGCGCACTGGCTAGAAGAGCTAATCCCCGGGACAGCCAGCAGGAGGCGCTGCAGTGGTCAGTGAACCCAGTCACAGGGCCACAACCAGGTTCTGTCCTGTTGTGTTAGGTGCTGTAGAAGTACATAAAAAATTACAGTGCCGCCTTATGAGTTAGCAAATGAATGTAAGCTACCACCTGATTTCATGGGGAGGATTTAAGACTGAGAGGCTGATTTTCCTCTCATTTGTTTTACACCAGAGTAACTCCATTGACTTCAAGGAGGTGCCTTCTGATTTACCACAGCAAAAGTGAGAGAAGAATCAAGCCTTTTGGGGACATACCTGTTCATGGTCCCCAAAGATCTCAGCCAGGCAAGAGGAGGGATAGCTTAGTGGTTTGAGCATTGGCCTACTAAACCCAGGGTTGTGAGCTCAATCCTTGAGGGGGCCATTTAGGGAACTGGGGTAATAATCTGTTTGGGGAGTGGTCCTCTTTTGAGCAGGAGGTTGGACTAGATGACTTCCTGAGGTCCCTTCCAACCCTGATATTCTATGAAAGCAAGGACTCCTGGTGTTTCAAATGGAAACAGACAAGCAGGAAAAATATATTTTAAAAAATGATTTAAACAGTGCTTCCATTTCACCAAAAAAGATGTAAAAAGGCCAAAACCACTGAACAATCATTCTACTAATCGCCTGTCATGTAATGTTAGGTTTGGTCGTCTTGAGAGTAAATTAGAATGGATACTTCATGTTAGGGTATTTAAGAGGATTGCACCTTCTTGAGAGATCATTTGACTTGAAGACCTCTAGTATCATTCATGACACCATTATATCAGCATATATATTCTGTATCATCATTGATTATAATAATCATAGTTACTGGTTGCTGACTGTGGGCTTGACATTGTGCAAACATACAGTAAGTGTAAGTACACTTCCTGCCTCCAGGAACTTACAATATAAATTACTAATCATTTTACTGAGCTTCTAGAAATGGACGTGAATCCTCCGCTTCTAACAGGAGAGGCCAGAACTCTGGCCATTGAAACACAGTGGGGCAGATCTTCAAGCTGGGGCAAATGCAAGGCAGCGGCGCTGCCTTGCTTTACGCCAGCCGAGAATCTGACCCAATGTGGAAAATTAACATTCCGCAAGTTCTCAGGGACACAACCACTTTCTGTTTGGCTGCATCCTTCCATGTGAACACATATCACTCCGGCAGGCTCTTCTTGATGCTCCATACCTTTGAAAAGACTGCTCCGGGCATGACAAGAAATGGGCAGTTTTAATGTGCTCTACGGACTCTCACGTTAGATTTCTCTGTCGAGGAAATGGAACGGCAGCTACCTAACGAATGCACTTCCAGGAGCCGCAAAGACAGAACTTCCGTGTAGGTGGCTACTGAGACTGTTCGTACAGTCTTAGGTCAGCATGGGGCCCGGAGGGCAGTCAGGGAATGGCTGAGTGGCAGTGCTTACCTGGCGGCGAGACTCTGTCCCTGTACGTAGGCGTGTAGGGGCTGAGAGTGAGCAGCAACCCATACATACAAAAGGAGAACATCCCAGCCAGAAACATGTACAAAATGAGGTAAAAGAATAAGATCAAGCCTGCAAGACACAGAGGACATGTCGCTGTTAGCACAGTTGCAGCACTTCCACCCTCACAAAAGACAGGCCCGATCACCCTTCTTTGCGTATGGAATTTGCTAACTCTGACGGGCGTCTTTAATCAGAGAAGCGACTTTCCCCAATCCAAACACCCTCAAACTTTGGGAAAGTTTGGATCAGCCTGTACTTCCCAGCCAGCCACTATCTGCAAGTGGCCCACACGAACCACAAATCTGAATCCTTCTGGGTGCAGGGAAAGTTCAGATTCTGAGCATTAGCCACAATTCATGGCCTGGCCCATTACAGACAGAGATGGGCCTAAACAGAATCTAAGTATCCACATGCCTAAACTGGATCAAACTGAACCCAGATCCCACCCACAGCAGCTTAAGCCCCTTTCTGAATTACAACACTGACGTCCTAGACAAGAGGCAATGAATAGCCAGCCTCTAACACATTTTGAATTCCTTAGGAAAACTCCACAGATAGGAAAATTGCCTCCCTATCCATCCCCACAAATCCCACCATCAGCTGTTCGACAGCAGGAACCGAATGGCCAGGGAACAACGCAAATAACATAGACTAGAAATACAGCTGCTCCGAAATACGCTTTACATTTGGCTATTTCACAAGCCCAGTGTCCAGAGAACAGTTGTTATTGGTTTTTTTTCCAGGACCAGACTGCCGGTTGGGGTTGTCTTGGGAGAATAAAGCCTATGAATAAAAACCAGCACTTCAGAAAATAAAGTGAAACCATAACACAACCATTTCCCAGGAGAGCCGTGATTCTGTTTGTAGAACAAGCCGTGAGAACACAGATGTGCACTTTCACCTCGCATTCTCTAGGTGTTTATGTTTGGTGGAATTGTTAGTGATGGGAACTAAATGGAAAGGAAAATTCAACGGAGGACTGAACAGGGGCTCTGCAGGGGGGCTACAGGGGAGCTGAGATTGGGGGAATCTCTGCACCTGTGGAATCCAGGGCCCTCCTGGAGGAAGCTATGCTTAAGCTCTGGGTTCTGGAACAGAGAGCAGGCTCCAGCCATGGGGGAGACTTGCACAGAATTCCTGACTTTCTTTCTGGGAGTACTGCAGAGACAAAGAACTAACCCGCTGGAGAGGACAGAGCCATTCAACAGCCACCGTAGAAGGTCCTCTGAGCCGGAGAGGAGTAAAATCACAGAAATCCTGGGTGGGTGGGCCAGGAAGCTGCAGGGGGGCGGGGGCGGGAGGGACAGATGTCTGTGTGGTAGCTTCCACCCTACTGCGTGGCTGCTGAGAGAGGGGCTGATGGGATCTGCGTCATCAGGCAGGAGGGGGCCCAGTGAGTAACCAGTTACCTCATGATGTCCCCCACAAGCTCTCAGCACAGCCACGCTGGTAGGGAGCCATGGTGCCTTCTCATGGCCTCTTCTCCAAAGGGGGGCAATGACCCAGGAACACCACAGGCCAGATTCTGCTCTTGGTTACACGGGGTGAATCCAGTCACTCCACTAGGGTGACCAGATCACAACACTAAAATATTGAGACACACTGGGGTGCCGCCAGCCCCATCCACAGTCCATCCCTGCTCCTCCCAGGCTCCGCCCCCACTCTGTCCCAGGTCCCGCCCCCTCCCCGCTCAGCCCCCCCACTGTGCCCTTCCTCATCCCCCAGCCCCCTGCTGGCTTGCTGCATCCCTTCTCACCCCCCCCACCCGCCCGCCTCTCACTCGCCTCTTCACCCTCCCCACCCGCCACTAACCCCTATGGCGCTGACTTCCCCTCTGCTGGGTGGGTGCTCACCCACCTCCGCCTCTTCCCGCCCAAGCATCCGCCCTCACTCTGCCCCCATTCCATCCCCTCCCCCCAAGTCCCCGCCCTTGCCCTGACTCTTCTCCACCTCCTCTCCTGAGCACGCCTCGTCCCCGCTCCTCCCCCCTCCCTCCTGGAAAGCGCTAAGCGCTGCCAAACAGCTGTTAGGTGGAGGGAAGCGCTGGGGGGGGGGGAAGGAGCGGGGACACGGCGCACTGTGGGGAGGGGAAGAAAAGGAGGTGAAGAGGGAGGAGCTTGGCTGCAATTTTTCCCTCAGCGCCTCCCTCCCGCTCGCCTCCTTACCTGAATATCAGGACAAATGGCGTCCCGATCGTACATTGCTCGGAATGCGGGACAAGGGGTTAAATATCGGGACAGTCCCAATTTTATGAGGATATCTGGTCACCACCGTCAATGGTGGACTCCTGTGAGCCTGATTCTCCTCCCACTTACCTGGCTGCACACCCAGGCGACTGCACTGACATCAGTGCAGTGCGTCAGAGCTGAAGCCAAGTGACTGACACCCCACCCCATCCCCCGCAGGCTCTTCCACGTGAGGGGATGAGGGGATGGTTTTAGGCCTACGCTCCCAGTTTATCTTGCTGTCCTAACCCTGCCTGGTGTGTCTGATCATGCAGCCACTGTAATTCCCACGCCGACTCTGCCCATTTGGATCATAACACTGCTAGGTTTTTATTATTTTAATGATGATGATGATTATTCAGTTTTGCTTTGGGAAACGCTGTGCAGACTAGTATCACAGAACTAGCCTGGACTCTTGCAAATCCTCACCGTAACGCACAACAGCCAGCAAAGCATCCAGTGCTACCTGCTGTTCAGGAACGAGGAATGCTTATAAAAAAAATTTGACTCTTTGAAGATCGGCTCATCTGCCTTCATCATCATGTACCCACTGGGAAGCCGTGCTGGACCTGGAATACTCCCTTCCTTTCAGCTGGTCGTTATGCACGCTATGAAAGTTTAGGCCGATTCCTCGTTTAGCCTTCATTATGAGGCACCTTCATTTTAAAAGTGTGATGCCTTGTTAGGTGCTCAAATGCCCTGCTCCGGAAAAACCTATTCAGCCTGCTCGTGTGAGCAGAAAGGTTGTACAGCACTGGGAGGCTGAGGACCAAATAAATGTATTGGTCTAGAAAAGAAATACGTGAATGTCAAGAATAGTTTAAGCGTGGTTGGGTTCTAGAACCATTGTTTTTAAGATGTTTGGATAATTTATTACATATTCAACCCCTCGAGTGCATTCATGATGGGAAGAGGAGGCGATCCAGCATTATTAAATAAAGGTTTTGACCGGAGGAGCCAGCACCACTGCTTTGAAAATTTTCAGAAAGTGAGTGATGCTTCAAGACTCACTGGAGCTTTGAGTTAATTCACACTGAGACACAGTAAGAACTTGCAGCTTCAGTCAATGCATCCATCCTGACTGGGTATCTACACAGAATGACTCAACCCACCCATAAGCCCTGGCCCAGCACACATGGGACCTGGGTAAAATCATCTCTAGATGCTTTGAAGACTGTCTCTCCTGGACTTCAGTTAGTCCACAGTCTAGATGTGGAACACACAAGAGATTTTTGCTTGATTTTATATCTGCCACAGGAACAACAAAGCCAGGCTCCATGCATGGCTAGAACAACACATGTATTATGTGACAACACTATAATGCCACCCAAATACCCTGAGAGAACCTGCTTCAACACGGAAATAAAACTCCCTCCAAACGCACACCCCTAGCCGATCACCTACCACCCCACACTAGAACCCATATGAGGTATCATTAAACAATCCCCACCCATACTTGATGGAGACCACATCCTGAAAGAAATATTTCCTGAATCCCCTCTTTTGGCCTTCAAACAACCCCCCAGCCTCTCCAAGCTCTTCATCAGATGCAAGTTCCCCACAGACCAGGACACAACAACTCAAAGCAGCACCAGACCCTGCCCGAACAACAGATGCAAAATCTGCAGACATATCTCCACTGTTACAATAATCAACACCCGCCTCCTCTCCGCCTCCATCTCCTCCCCTGAGCGTGACATGTGGCCGCTTTTCCTCCTTTGCTCCCAGCGCTTGCCGGCTGCAAAACAGCTGTTTCACACGGCAAGCCTGGGAGGGAGGGGGGAGGAGGGAGAGCGTGGCGTGCTCAGGGGAGGAGGCAGGGCCGGGGTGGGGATTTGGGGAGGGGTCCAATAGGGGCAGGGAGGGGGCGGAGTTGGGGCGGGGACTTTGGGGAAGGGGTTGGAATGGGGGTGGGACAGGGGCAGGACAGGGGTGGAGTCAGGGCGGGGCCAGGAGGGCGCAAGCACCCACTGGCGCCATGAGAAGTTGGCGCCTGTGCCCCCAGGACTAAAGAGGTGTTAATGGGCCCCTTCACCTTGATTGGTCCCTTGAAATATGTGTTAACTACATATGCTAAACAATCTGTTCCACATTGTATTTAGCTGTGACACCTCCCAGAGCTCTGTGTAAACTTGAAAGCTTGTCTCTCTCACCAACAGAAGTGGGCCCATAAAAGATATTACCTTATCCACCTTGTCTCTCTAATATCCTGGGACTGACAGGGCCACAGAAACACTATAATGATGATCATTGACTAACCACAAAAGCAACGAAGAGTCTGGTGGCACCTTAAAGACTAACAGATTTATGCCCAAATAAATCTGTTAGTCTTTAAGGTGTCACTAGACTCCTTGTTGTTTTTGTGGATACAGACTAACATAGCTACCCCTGTGATACTTGACTAACCACAGACTCTTTGGCACTCCGCGCATTGGCTGGGTAGCATTTGCAGCTTCTGTAAATCACTCCCTGTTTTCTCTTGCTTCAGCTGATTTCCCACAACAGGTCTCTTGGCTTATATGAAGCCACTCACTGTGGACTTTGCAGGAGACGCTGAAAACTTGGCAGAAGCAAACAAGTTGCAAGACTTGTTGGCTCATTACCATTGCCAAATGCTCAGTGCCGCCAAAATGTCTGTCCTTTGCTTGTTTGAATGCGGTGCCGGGCATCACATTGTCTGGGCTCGTTTTCCTACTTTGGAAATTGACTAAGAACATGATTGTCCGTATTCTGCTGGCATAAAGCCAGAGTTACCTGCAGTGCAAAAGTGATTACTCCAGTGCATAAGTGCTCGTAACTTGAGATTCAGGCACAACCATTTTCATGCTCGTGAATGAGTTGTTTAAGTCTAGGAAAACAGCACCACAAACGTCCCTCGCAATCCGAGTGCTGTAACGATTGAACATAGGAACGCAGCTGCAGCAGCAGTACTTATGGGACTGGATGAGTGGCAGGCGTTCTCAGCCTACCACCCTCCAGTGCCTGTTTATAGCCAGTTGCCCATGGTTTGCCCAGAGTATAAGTTTTAAAGGCCATGGAAAAGGCTCTCAAAACAAAATCCTAGCTTTTGAGCCAGACCCTGCTTCCCACACCCATGTGAGGGATGTCACTGATTTATTTAGCTCCTCCAAAGCACTAAACGCGAAGGGATGGGCAGAAGAGTGTTAATCAGGTCTTGACTTTGCATCTGACTGGCTTCGCTGCTAGTATCTGACCCTCGGTGTGTAATTCTGATTCACTCTGGTTGGGTTTGAGCCCAGGGCAGGAAGCGGCTTTGGGAGAGTAGAGACTTCAGGAGTCTCCTCTGGCTTCCATCAGTTAAACATCGGGGAAATGCCACCAAAGCCAAAGGAGCTGCTCTTCTTTTATGCTCCTGTAAATGTGAGGCGAATTGGGTCTGGTCTCTCAATGGCAATACACCTACCAAAGGACTCCACAGTCTGCATAGTGATCAATCTAATCCAGGGTCACCCTTCCCTGGGACATCTGGGCATCATTTTACATGCTAAGCCACAAAGACGCACACGGAGTTGATCCAGTCGTTCGTGGGAATGACATGCTCATCAGAAAAGCCCTACGCGTCTCCTTATTTCACCTAAACGGCGAGCTCTGTCACTGTGAACAGAATGTGAAAATGGCCAGTTAGACCCGTCACTGGCCAGTGGTGCACTTACAAACCCAAGTAGTGCTCAACCATGATCAGGGTGCGTGCCATCTAAGTGGGCAGCCCCCCCAGAGGGAAGTGGGGGAAGGGGCAGTGTTCTTAAACCAGAATGAAGCTACATGGAAGTGCTACAAACATCACCAAAATGCAGCCTGATTTAAATGTTTTTCCCTTGGTGACTTCAGTGCTTATGAGAGATGCTGGGTTGGCCTCCTGGAGCACATCCCTGCCCCCATCAGCCGTGATCTGGAGAGGCTAGCTCCAGAGAGAATGGAGCTCCGGTTTAAAGACATGGTTGCCTAATACAGAGAAGTGGGTTGTAGCCCACGAAAGCTTATGCTCTAATAAATCTGTTAGTCTCTAAGGTGCCACAAGTACTCCTGTTCTTTTTGAGGATACAGACTAACATGGCTGCTACCCTGAAACCTATGATCTTTTTACCACCATAGCAAACGTGCAGCCATAATGTCAGCATAATATTTCTGGCACAGGAGAAAAAACAGGGGTAGCTTCCCCATGGCTGTATGTTCTATGGGTACATTCACTGCTAGCATTTTATAGTTCTTTACTGAGCTACCTGTTAGATATATGAGTATGGGTCCTTTAAAAGGTCTAGGATTTAGATTACATGTGCTCTGTTGCGCCATAGCAGGGAAATTCACAGACAAGTGAAGAAAAAAAGAAAGACCGAGAGAAAGAAATTCAGCCATTTAACCTACCCCAGCTCTGAGCTGTTCTTCCCATACATTCTTTCTTCTCTGAATTCCACAGGAAAGTTTTCATTTCTCGAATTACATCTGCCAAAGTTTTCTTCCCCATCTTTTCCTTGTGCTTTTCCTGCTCGTCTTCAGAGTGTTGTCCTTTCTCTTCATCCTTATTTTCCTGGAATAGTTACAGAATGCAACCCCCCCCCCCCAAAATGAGTATCTCATTGGCCAAAAATAAACGCAAGACTACTTAATATCTGGAGATGTTTCAAATTTCCATTTCCTATCCTCATCATCCTGCCTGTGTTACGGAGAGGCCCTTTTTTGGCTGTAGTGGTTTATAATCATTTAGATCCCAGTATTCATTTTCCCAGGACAAATATGGCTCTGCAGTCAGACTGGACACGAGCCTCTCATCCTGATTCTCCCCTTTGTTCACAGTGAGTCTTCATTTCTAACCCATGGGAACACGATGAAAAGAAACACTATTCCTACACCTCTCATATGCACCTCCGAGGTGAGTACAGCCTTTCCCGTGTTGTGATACGCATCATGAGGTGGTGCTTTTAAACAAAGTCTTCCAACTTCTTTTTCTTAGCATGCTTCTTTTTTGAAACTTAGGGTGTTTTTTTGGTTGGCCATCTCCCAGTATCAAAAGAAAGGGAAAGGGTCA
Organism: Malaclemys terrapin pileata; assembly: GCF_027887155.1. Classification (NCBI taxonomy): domain Eukaryota; kingdom Metazoa; phylum Chordata; order Testudines; family Emydidae; genus Malaclemys; species Malaclemys terrapin. Next base: position 13,406,097 of record NC_071513.1, on the reverse strand, counting down.
ATGAGAAATCAGAAGCCTGAGACTGACAGTCCTCAGGGGCAATGGGTGGAGGCCAATGCTCCAGGTCAACCTGATTGACAGGGCAGCCAGATTAATGAGGGAGTCAGGAGGCCGGGGGTCCTGTCCTCTATGTGGCAGCTGCCTGGGCCAGAGCTAAGGAGATCTGGGGAGCAGGGCTGCGCCGGCCAGAGCCAGAGGGGCCGCCCAGGGAGCTGGAGGCAAAGCAGCAGCAGCGCTGAGGCAAAGTGGAGCTGGATCTGGAGCAGTCCAAAGCCAGGTGCAGTGAGCAGCTGGGGAGAGCGAGGCGAGACCCTGGGCAGCAGGCCTAGTGCAGGGAGATGCAACCAGGCAAGCGGCCTTGCAGGCCAGACTTGGAGGGTAATCATAACCCTGACGGGGGGGCTGATGCTGGGAAGAAGGGTCCTGCCACCTAGAGCCTGAAGGCTTGTGGCCACCGCCAGAGCAAGTGTCCAACCCGCAGCATCCCTGCAGCACAGCCAGGGCCTGGGACGTGTGAGGAACAGGCTGTGATCTGCCCTGACATTCTGGAGACGGCTGTTTCCCCGAGTGGGGTTATGTGTGTTCCTTTAACCTTTCCCATTTTTTCCTTGTTTTTTTAATTGGTTGCTCTTTAATAAATTATATTTGCCTTCAACTGTATGTAACGATCAGTGGATCAGGGAAGCATCCAGAGTGGAGAGAGCACCCCGGAGTGGGGACACCCTAGCCCCTGTCCTAAGTGACCACGACAGAGTGGTGGGTCGAGCCCCCCTGGAATCCTGGGCCCAGCCTTGTCGGGGTTATACAGGAGAGAGAAAGGGAAGGTCAGGCAGGTCTCTGGGTAAAAGGAGTTGGATTCTTTCGCTAGCCAATTCCACTGGGGTACTGTATAAGCCAGGAAAGTTCCCCACAATAGTGGGACCCTTCCCCCACTTACACTAGATTGAAGAGCCCATTATTCAACATTTGTTCCTCATGTAGCTATTTACAGACTGTAATCAAGTCACCCCATAATCTTCTCTTTGTTAAGCTAAATTGAGCTCTATGAGTCTGTCACTTTGGGTACATCTACATTGCAATAAAAACCCCGCAGCATCAAGTCTCAGAGCCCGGGTCAATTGACTTGAGCTCGTAGGTCTCAGGCTCTAAGGCTAAAAATTGCAGTGTACATGTTTGGGCTTGGGCTGGAGTTGGGCTCTGAGACCCTCCCCATCATGGGGATTCAGAGCCCAGGTTCCAGCCCAAGCCCAAATGTCTACACTGCACAGTCGGGGTCAGCTATTGGCCTTTTACTGCAGTGTAGACCTACCCTATAAGGCATGTTTTTCTAATCCTTTAATTGTTCTTTTGGCTCTTGTCTGAACCTTGTCCAAATTTATCAACATCTATCTTGAATTGGGGGTACCAGGTTAGAACTGGACACAGGATTCCAGCAGCAGTCACACCAAATACAGAGGTAAAATAACCTCTTTGCTCCTACTTGAGAGCCCCTGTTTATGTAACCCAGGATCACATTAGCTCTTTTGGTGGCTGTGTCACATGGGGAGCTCATGTTCAGCTGATTATCCACCACAACCCCCACATCTTTTTCAGAGGCCCTGCTTCCCATGAGACAGTCCCCCATCCTGTAATTATGGCCTACATTCTTGGTTCCTTGATGTATACATTTGTCATGACCCTGCGACTATAGAGTTCTCAGTTGACTAGTGCAACCTTGGTCCAACCCAACAGTTCACTACTAATCCAGTGAGCAGGACAGACCATGAAACCTTAAGTTAAATCAGCGAGGGCTTCCCTGGGCCTGATTGGAGGAGCACTGTGAATTCTGATTGGTCAGGCTTCCTATGTAAACCCAAAGAGAGGCACAGGAAGTTGTCAGCACAACAGGGCTCTCCCTGGCTGCTACATTGGACGCTGCCTCCTCACTTGACTCCTGAACCCCACTTTCCTGAACCTGGCCTCTGGCTCCGACCCTTGGCTGGACTCTGACTCTGGTTCTGACTCTTGGCTTGACTCCCAACTCCGACTGCTGTTCCAACCACTAGACCTTGCCACTTATGACTTGATCCCAACATTTATATTTAGCCATATTAAAGTGCATACTCTTTGTTTGCGCCCAATTTACCAAGTAATCCAGATGGCTCTGAATCAGTGTCTCATAGACTTGAAAGACAGAAGGAACCATCATGATCATCTAGTGACCTGTCCTCTTCATTGTTTACCATTCCCCTAATTTTTGTGTTACCTGCGAACTTTATCAGTGATCATCTTATGTTTTCTTCCTGGTTGTTGATAAAAATGTCAATTAGCGTAGGCCAAGGACTCATCCCTGTGGGACCCCACGGGAAACAAACCCACTTGATTACTATTGCCCCTTCACAATTACATTTTGAGATCTATCAGTTAGCCAGTTTTTAATACATTTATTGTGTGCCATGTTAATTTAATATTATTCTAGTTTTTTAATCATAATGTTGTGTGGTACCAAGTCCAATGCCGTATAAAAGTTTAAATATTGCATCCACACTATTACCTTTATCATCCAAACTCGTAATATCCATAAAAAAATCAAATTAATTTGACAGGATCTACTTTCCATAAACCCATGTTGATTTGCACTAATTACATTACCCTCCTTTAATTCTTTATTAAGCAAGTCCCATATCTGTCACTCCATTATCTTGTGCAGAATCGATGTCAGGCTGACGGACCTATAATTACCTGGGTCATCCTGTTTACCCTTTTTAAAAATTGGCAGAACATTAGATTTCTTCCAGTCTTTTGGAACTTCCCTAGTACTCCAAGACATATTAAAAACCAACACTGATGGGCCAGCAAGCTTCTCGGCCAGCTCTTTTAAAACTCTTGGATGCAAGTTATTTGAATCATCTGATATAAAAATGTCTAACTTCAGTAGCTTCTGTTTAATATCCTCCAGAGATACTAGTGGAACGGAAAGAGAGTTATCATCACATGGTGAGACTATATTATCTGTTTTTTCTTTGCATCAGCAAAGCCAAGGAAATATTTTTTTCTAGTGCTGATGGGTAACAACCTGTAGATCTGCACCTGCTGGAGTTTGATATCACCAATGATATGTGCGCAGCGGCTTCAGGAATGCCACAGAGTATTCCCAGCAGTGGCCAGGGGCGGCTCCAGGCATCAGCGCAGGAAGCGCATGCCTGGGGCGGCCAGCAGCAGGGGGCAGCGTGCCGGTCACCGTGAGGGCGGCAGTCAGGCAGCCTTCGGCGGCATGCCTGCAGAGGTCCGCCGGTCCTGTGGCTTTGGAGGCAATTTGGCGGCAGGTACCGGCAGATCACCCGTAGAAACGCCGCCGAATCTGCATGACCAACGGCCTCCCGCGGGCATGCTGCCGAAGGCCGCCTGACTGCCGTGCTTCGGGTGACAAAAAACATAGAGCCACCCCTGGCAGTGGCTAAGAGATTTGCATTTAGCAGAAGTCACAGACTTTTCATAAACTCTTATTAAAAAATTCCTCTGAATCAAGGGGACTAAAACTCAGCTCAGGTGCATAACCTGCGCTGATCCCATTGTTCTGGGAACTGTCTTTGCACATTCCAAATGTCATCCATTATTTTTAAGAAGTCCCGTTAGAAGGGTGGGAAAATTAAAGCAATCTTTGAACTAGATCTAGAGAGGCATATTTGTTCTTTTGTTTTATTTCACACTTCTACTAGCGTCTCAGGTGATCTCCCAACACGAGGGCTGGCAATCTTGTATTGTGACAAAACTGAGGCCTGTGGGTGAAATCTAAATATTTTAGTTAGAGATGGGCCTGAACCAAACACCCAGTATATCCTGGGTATCTTGGGCCAGATCCTCAGCTGGTGTAAATCAGAGTGGCTCCATTGACTTTGCTGATTTACACTAGCGGAGGGTTTGGCCCAGTATCTCTTGAAGATGTGTGTGCATCTAATTGTTGCTGTACGTATAGCATTGAATGCTAAAGGACATGGGGTCCCATTATAGAGCTGGTATGAAACATTGTCGAATCCCTAACACTCAGACCCCTAACAGTTCCCAGTCCTGAAATCATAGGCTCTCTTTAACCCTGCAAGCAACGATTGTGCATCAGAAAGTTTATTTCTTTGGACCAGGAGTAAAATCAGGAGATTTTACAGCCAGCAAGGAGCCAATATCTGACTGTGTGAGATGTGATAATAGCCGTGTCTTGAGATCCCACTGAGGGAGGAGGAATGCAAAAGATAAGAAGATTCTCCTTCCCCTCATCTCCACCCACCCCAAAGAAGTGCTGTCACAGATTTTGGAAACATTTCGGAGTCCACTTGTAAATGCAATGGATACAGTAGACAAAGAGTCCATTAGTACTGCATTGGCAAAGCCGTTCCATTTTAACCTGGATTTGAGCCCAGATTAAACCTTCACAGTCTGCTCCTGCTCCCGGATTTCCTTGTTTCTTGCTGTTACAGACCCATCAGGTAGTGAATGCACAGGACAAATCACTCACAGAGCAATTAGCTAAGAGCTCTTTACATGTTCGGGACAGGACACAGTGTCCCACCTGCCAAGGGGTGCTGTAGGGCTCTCACATGCCTTTGTGACCCTTGTATCCCACTGCTCTCCATTTATGGGGTTTATGCCGTCACTCTGTTCAGGTGTGGAGTCAGATCCACACAAGGTGTAGCAGGGCCTGGCTCTGTTGACTGCAGTGGAACTTGATCCATTTACACCAGTGGAGAATTTGGCCTCTGATGCATGAAAGGGTTTTGTGGTTTGGCAAGTGGGGAGACAAATAAACAGGGACGTAGTGTTTGATCACCGCAGCTTCCCCTCGCCAGGGGCTTCATCCAGCATTCCCCGGGCGCTCAGCACCCTCAGCGCCCATTGACTGCAGTGGGAGTTTAGGGGCTCAGCAAACTGCAGGGTCAAGCCCCATCCTCAGAGCCAAAAGAGAGAGACACAATCCAAATGTGACCCAGACTCATGCAGAACGTAATGCCCGTGGAGCGGGGGGGGAAGGTATACTGCTCCTTTAAGAGTGAGCGCTCAGCTGCCCTTGCAATTCTCTCTTCTCTGGGAGGATGCAGTAAGTGCTGGGAGGCTGGAGCTGGCCTGAGCACACCCCTCTTGTGCGGCTGCTGTATAAACTGCCTGACCAGTAGGAGGGGGCTGAGAGTTGCCCGTGGAAATTCTTGACCTGGCAGTCTGGTGTGCACGTTCCTAGGAGACTGTAAGGAGGTTGTGTCCAGGGAAGCCAGAGGCCTGGGAACCTGTTGGTGTTTGATGGTATGGTATTTGATGCAGGTGAGGTGGCAATAAAACAGGCTTTAAATCAACCCTCTTCTATCGCCCTCATCACTGCTGGTATCCGAATGAGGCAGAGGCGGAGAGTGCAGCCAGATTGGGGAAGTATTTAAAATTCCCCCGTGTCTCTAAAATCAAACAAAACAATGTTCACAGCCTGGGGGGCTGATCCTGCTCTCACTTAGCTAGGACGACTCCCCAGGCCTCAGTGGGGTAAACGAGGCAGATTCTGGAGCAGGGTGCGTAACTGACCATGGCGGTAGGGCCAGACGAATGAATGCATTTGAACTAAGGAACCGGCAAAAATTCTTGATTAAAAAGAAAGTAGTGTTCCAAAGGGGAATAGAGGAGTGAGGCTGGAAGCAACAAAAGCAGGGCCCACTGATAGGGTGAACAGATGGGATGCAGAAAATATCGGGACATATGGGGGGGAGGGGGTCCCGCTGGCGGAACAAAACAAAAACAGGAGTGCAAAATATCGGGAAAAATTGCGTCCCGACCAAACATCAGTCGGGACGCGGGACAAATGCCTAAAAATCGGGACAGTCCTGATTTTATCGGGATGTCTGGTCACCCTACCCACTGAGCCAGGGAGAGCTTTAAAAGTCCTATGTAAAACCTTTAAGATCAGTAAAATAGTGTGCTATTGATATGTATACAAACTACAAGCAGTTTGTTATTTATTTATCAGTAGTAGTACAGTAACACCTAGATGCCCCAAATAAAATTAGAGGCCCACTGTGCTAGGGGCTGTACATACGTGTAGTGAGAGACAGTCCAGGTCCTGAAGAACTTTCAGTAAAGAAGCCAGAGAGAGGATGGGAGGAGGAGAAGCAGAGAGGGGAAGGGACAGTGGGTCAGTGGTAGAACCAGAAATAGAACCCAGGTCTTCTGACTTCTGGTCCAGTGGATTGGGAGCCCCCTCTGTGATCCCCTTGGGAACTCAGGACCATAGATGGGCTCAGCTCAAAACCATGAATGTGAAACTGTCCCTGCCCCCGCCAGCTCCCCTGAACTTTGAGGAAGCTCAGATCTGGATTCAAACTTGGTGGAGTGGGCCCATCTCTGCTTAGAACTACCAGGGCTAGAGGGTAGGTTCTGGAGCATTGATGGGGTAGTGACTGGCTATTGTGAGGCTCAGACACTGGGTCACTCGTGTTTTTTTTTCTGGCACAAGGGCAGCAAATCTATCCGGCTGGACAGTAATTTGAAAGGTAACACAGACTAGTGGCTTGGGCCCTGGACTGGGATTTGGGACAGTTGGGTTCTGTTCTCAATTCAGCCCCTAACCCACTGTATGACCTAGGATGAGTCACCTCAGTTCTCTGTACTTCAGTTTCCCTTCCTCCCAGTTGTTTTTCTTCTCGGTTTATACTGTAAGCTGTTCAGGGTGGGATTGTCTCTTACTATGCGTGTGCTTCGCACAACTGCGCCCTGATCTCATGGATGACCTGATGTTAAGCCCATCTGCTCACAAGACAATCCTCTTCACGGATGGATGATTTTGTCATGGCAGAATCTCACCCCTCCAAGACTCTATCAGAATGAATCCCGTTTCGATCCACGCTGCCCCGGGCTCTCCAGTCCCCATAAATCATGTATTGACACCCTCCAGATCCTGAAACCCAGCATGGGAAATGATGGGAATGAAATCAACATCCTCTGCTGGGGAGCTATGGGAGCCAGGCCACCATTTTCACAGTATCTGGTTCACAATTTGTGCTATGCAGGCGAGGCAAAGGGAGTGAAAAGCAGTCACAGCTTGCCACTGTGGGCTGTCCTGATCTAGACGATCCCCAGTGGACATGGACCCCGCATAGCCAGCTCCTAGGCCTGTCACTGGGCAGCCAGCCCCAGTATAGTGCTGTATCAGGGCAGGGAGAGGAACTGGCCAAAGCATACTGCATGCTGCCAAGCCCCAGCTGGCAGATGGTCCCTTGGGGATGATTACCAGTTGGTGGAGTTTAGAACAGTCCCCAGGCTGCTCTAAATTCCCTCAGAGCCAGGCCTGGCACAGATCCAACTAGAAAGCCAAGGGATCAGAACGGCCCACCCGCTTTGCTCGGTGCAGCAGAGAATTAGAGCAATCGAGTGTATTAATGGTCTAAGCACAAATGCCCTAATTCTGGGCTGTGTCCTGGCCCCTTTCACCCCACTGACAGCATATAAGAGTTGTAAACCGGCCAGATCTTCCCACCAGGAAACACCTCAAGAGTGCGGAGTAGCATAGGGCATGCCCCTGGGATAGTATATGGTGCAGGGGCATGCCAGGGCTGTGTTGGGCTAGGGAGGGAAGGTGCTCTGGATAGTCTGGGAGGCCAGTGGATCCTTTAGGGGTTGTTTCATCCAGGGCAGATAGTAGGGCATTCCCTGGGGCTGCTTTCATGTATGCTGGGGGCCAAACTTGCCCACGGCATCCCCAGAACCTGGAGGTGAATGGTGGCCAGAAGACATCATGCTCTCTTCCTGCATGCTATGATAGTATCCACTTGGCCGAAGCCCAGAATGCAGGTTCCCATCTCACCGCAGTGCTGCAGGCCTGTTTTCCCTCAGAAGTGGCCTAACACATTTTTTCAGAGAACTAGGCACGTGCGTAGGTTAAATTGACAGCACCCCGCACACCCCAGCAGAGAGAGAGAGACTTGCCCTGGGAGCTCTGCCAGGACAACTGATCCATCCAAACCATGCTGCCCTGGGAAAGGCTGCCAGTCACTTACATAATCCCTTTGGTCTCTCTTAGGACAGTTTGTACTTTGATGTATTGTGTGTGTCTGGGTTATCTTATGTAAGAGAATCTCAGATGAGTCCATCCTGTTTAGACCAGTACTTTGCTGTGTGACCCCACAGAGACACAGCATGGAATATGGCTTATGGGGCTCAGCCCAGGTATCCCCATTTATGTATCCAACTCCCAACTGCTGGGGCGTTCGGTCTCCCCTCTCCCTGTTAATTGCTCCTGCCAGGGAGCAATTGTAGAAGACAAACATCTGTGGTGCATTAAAATTGGGACATTCAGGGCTAGATTCTCGTCTCAGTGACACCAGTGTACATCTGGACCGCAGTGGAGCTGGAGCGATATCCTGGTCCTATCAACATTAAGAAGAGTTTTCCCATTCATTTCAATGGCCCTTACTCTGGATTGACTCTGGTCAGCTCAGCTCAGAATCTGCCTGTCTGTGTCTCCTTGAAACCCCATTTTTTAAGCAGCGCTGGAAGAAGTGATGGTCAAACAGAAGTGGACCCAAGCTCATTGTCCTAAATGAAATCACTTTGGCTCACTCAGGCGGAGAATGTCTTGTGCCCCAAACCCTGGGAGCACTTGACTTGTTTCCTTGGGTCTGTTCTCTCTCCTCCCCACCCCGGCCCGTTGGTTCTCCACTGAAAAGGGCTAACCCCATCCCGGTTGCAGCAGGAAAAGCTTGGCTTGTTTGCATTTTGCAGTCCTGTTTGCCCATGTGGCTCACCTCCCCGACTCCCCTTCCAGCAGGAGGTCACTATAGATCAGTGGTGAGTGCCCGCGCTCGGCACCAGGGCACAGGAGTGAGAGCGATCACTATATTTATCACTCTCAGACGTGAAATGGGATCCCCCTTCTGTAACCCCCCCCTTCCTCATTTCTATAAGTGGCCGTTTGCAGCCCCCAAAAGACTCACCGGCTTCTGGTGGTAGATCTCACGCTGGCCTTCCGCACCTCCGGAGGTGGCCTTCATTTCCATGGCTTTGTGTAAAATGCAGAGAAATGGAACAATTAGTATCGGCAAAAGCCACGTCTGGGGTTAAGGGTACAAACTGCTCTCCGTACAGTACGTGCCACCCCAGTACAGTGAGCGCGCTCCCATCACTTATTCCAACTAACCAACAAAGAGAAGGGCACAGAAAGCCGTCTCAGCCCTTACATTAAATGCGAACGATGAGAGACCTCCGCTTATTCTCCGTGAGCAGGAGCAAGCGGGACCAGCTGGCACCTGCGGCTTTTTTGACTTCGCAACGAAGAGTTGGATGTTCAAGAGGGGATCAAAAAATAACTCTCTTTCATCAGAAGGCTGAGCTCATGCAACAGGAGCTTGGACAACACTTAAGGTTCTCTTCCACCGGTCCTAGGGTCATTTGCACTTACAATACAGTCAACCGCATGAGAATCCCCAATAAGATAACCACTTAGGAAGCAAGTCGCCGTCCCCTTGGTCTTTAGAGACTAGGAATCGCTTGATTAACAAATTAGCAGGCTGTGACTTAGAGGCTGAACATGTATGTCAATGTGTGCTTGTCAGTCATGGTGAGCCCTGGCTGAATGCTTGCAAAGCCTCTTCTGTGGCTGGGGGTTCTATATTTATCACTTTGAATCAAGAGGGGCTTCAGCTAGGACTCTGCAGTGTCAGTTTCCCGGACATATATAACTCCAAGAGTCAGTCCTGACCAGCTAGAGAAAATTGGAAGAAACAGCCAAGAATGCCAGGCAGCCCTATTGGGTTTCTAATTATGTCATGTGATCCCACTAGGCTAGCTAGATGAGCATGTTACTTTCAGTGCTGTATATTATCCCTGGTGATACATGAGATGGAAAATGGGGTGGGAGTGTGTGTCAGTGGTAGAGGATTGTGATTTGCACTATTTGGTGTTCTGTGGGTGTGTGAACGGGCACACTTGGGGACGGATTCCGCTCTTGGGTACACACTGATGTGAAAGTGGAGTGACTCCATTGTCAGGTGGGTTTACACTGGTATAAGAGATCAAAATGTGCCCTAAAGGGGCAGCACTGGGAAGATTTTGCCCCAACAGGCTTCCTATGCACCGGGCTGCCCATTTTGCACCACCCATAAAGTTGGTGTCTAATGCTCCCTGCTGTGTGCTGGCCCCGCGCCGCAGGCTGGTGTAGATGAGGAGAGCCATGGCCCACTTCCTCATCTCCCAGGGTTTGGGACAGTGATCAGAGCAAATGGGCCCCAGGACTGCTGTTGTGTGCTGACCCTGAGCAGCTGAGCCAGGCCTGTACATTCTCGACGATCTCTGTCCAGGTCTACTTTTAGCAATATTGGCAGTTTCTTCCTGTGCCGGTGCATGTCTCTGGGGGAGAAAGCCCCAACTCATTTCATGTCGGGGGAACTATTTCTTACCCAGGGCTTTAGGTGAAGTCTTTGAGGCAAATCCACTGACGGATCCAGCCTGTCACTGCTCTCTAGAATGTTATCTGTGTCTAGACTTTATGGGCCACGCAGCCCCACTCGAGCCAATGGGATCCCGGGACACTGTGGAAGGGGAAAACATTCTGACTTATTTCTAGCACTTTCTGCGGGCATGAGGAAACCACAAGTATTGCCCAAGGCCTTGGCAATGAGCCTCCAGCGGTGAAGGAACACGGACGCCAGGCTCCACCTGCTAGCGGAGCACATGGGCTCACAGCGCAGTGTTTGGAAGGGGACCTGGCTTTAGAACGCCCGAGTGGTTGGAGCAGTTTGGATCTGGGGTTTTGGTTCGGTCCCTTAGATAAGGAGAGGCCATCTACAGAATTCATATCCAGCGTGGGGGTTTTGGATACACAGGAATTCGGGGGTGTGGGCATGTGGGGGACCAGTTCATCTCCATCTCTTATTAATGAGACACTTTCCCCTCTTCTGGATACATTCTTTGGCTTTTCATCGCAGCTAGAACCTCCAGCGCTCTCCAGCCCAGCCTGACTCCTCACAGGCAGCGATGGGGCTTATCTGTGCTTCAGAGTCAGGCTTTGCATGGCTTGGTTTTCAGCCGTTCGACAGGCGCGGCAATCACCTATCAGTCTGCTCTTAACAGCCCATCCCTTGATCTGAGAACAAGGGGCTGGTACATATAAGAATTGCTGAAAGGGAAAATGATGTTGCCCAGCTGATAGCCTCTGAAGTTCGCTGCCCCAGGAAGCCTCTGGGCCATGTTCTGCCCTGGTGTAATCATCGACTTCAAGAGAGTTGCATTTGCTTACATGCAGCTGAATATGGCCTGCGCTCAGTGGCTGAATTTTCAACATGTCTGGGGGCCTGTCTCACAATCTCTCATGCCTGTTGTACCCTGGGGTGGCCCAGGGCCTCAGTTGGTGTCAAGGGCTGTGGCTACACTGACTTCAGTGGTGCCACCTTGATTGACACCAGTTGAGGATCTGGCCCTTTGCCATCAGTGGAGTTCATCTCATTCTTGGGGCACCAACCGATCCCCTGCAGGCCATTATACTGGCCTGCATAAATGTCTGGGTGGTATGTAGGAGAGGAGGGATGCTCTGAGGTCTCAGGTTCTGACCCGTCTCAGAGGCCGGGAAGCAGAGTATTGTTTCAAAGCTCTGATAAGCCGATGTGACAAATCCTTTTGTTCTGATCTGCTTTTGTAATTGTCTCTGGGGGGGTGTTTTGCCAATGACAGGTGCACATGCATCTGGTTACTTTCCTTTATCGTTGTGCATTGAATAATCCCACTCCGCTGCAGGATGGACAGAAGGAGAAAGAGGAAGAGAATATTTTGTCTGATCTCCGCACAGAGACAAACACAGCCCCTCCCTGGTGACGCTGGGTGATTTTCCCATGACAGTTGCTCCTGTTCATTTTCCATTTCTGGGTTGCTGTTTCAACAAAACCCAGCCAATACTCGCAGCTGAAGCATTACATATTTTCAACGCAGCTGAGAAAAGAAAGCCCAGCTCAGGGTTAAATAAACATCTCCTGGGTGCAGTCAGACAGTGAGGAGGGACGCAGAGTGGCTGTTCTGAGAAAGGAAGGCAGGGTCTTTCTGGGCCAAAACACTATGGCAGTGGCAGGTCCAGGCCCTCCACTTGAACAAGTGCCTCTGGCTTCCCTTACTTTCTGGGCATCCTTCTCGGGCAAGAAATAAAGTTATAGATAGCCAGCGGCGATGGCTGAGCAGCTCAAGCTCCCGGGGGTCGGTTTCCAGCAGCAGTGAGCGCCCAGTGAAGTCAATAGCAGCTGGGGGTGCTCAACACCTCTGGAAACGGGTCCCAAAAGCCGAGCCCTGCAGTGCAAGGCTTTCCCGTTCAGTGGGCATTCTCAGTGAACCTTGGGAAGGGTCCTGCAAAATCCTCAGTGTTTCTGAAGTGCTGAGTTCCCCTCTGCTGTGCACAACCCAAGCAGGGCTTCTGCTAGCCGCCAGGAGCCGAGAGTCTGAACAACTGTGGCCCTCAGGGAGGGATTTGCCCGAGTGAATATTGCTGAATCAGGCCCCAGGTGGTGGCTGTAGCCCTATGTGTCCTTCTACTTCCCAGGACATCCAGCCTGCCTGCTAAAGCACCCTCCCCAATCCTCCATCTCTGGCCCCAGCTACCCTAGAGAGAGTGAATTTCCCAACTGTCTCCTCCATTCTGTGCTTGGAAAGTTGCCCTTTGGCTCCCTCTCCTGGCTTCCCAGTCTAAATGTGTGTGTGTGGGAGGGGGCGGGTAATGGAGCTGGGGGGGCAGGGGCAGTGTCGGAGAAGTCAGCGGGAGAAAGGGCCAGGATGAGGGGCAGGATGCGGCCTACCTCCCATGTGTTACTTTGCCCTGCGACCCACAAACCCTGGGGCCAGCCCTGCTCTTACATTGCCTGTTCGGGAGAAGCACAAAAACTCACCATGTTCGAGGCACAAGGGGCCCTTATTTTATCCATTGCTGACCCTGCACTCCCTGTTGTCCCCGTGTGGTATTCTGTTACACCCAGCCTGGCCTTTCGCTAGTAGGTGGGGCCGAGCCATTCTCCCCGCGGTCCGGTTCATCTGAGGGGAACAGTTCCCCTCACCAGAAGGTTGGCATGTGTTAATGTTCATTGGAAGACTCTGACCTTTGCATTTTGTAACTTTTCGAGCACCAGCTTTCTCTCTTCACTCAGGAGAAGCTGCACATTAGGAACAGATCCAATTCATGTATTTTCCGAGACAGCAATGGGATTTATTTCTTTTCACTGGCTGAAATACACGTTGTCTCCAAAATAAGTACATGCTTTGCACTTTCATCTGAGATGTCGAAGTGTTTTACAAGCAATTATTAAACCTCTTGGGGAGACGTCGTTATCCCTGTTTTACAGATGCCATCTGAGATACAGAGAGGTTAAAGGACTTGATGGCATAATGAGTCAGTGGTAAAATTCAGAATGAGATACTTAAATTGAATTTAATTAGCTTATCCAGGAGAGGGGAAAGAGGTGACTTGTTCACAGTTCCTACCTGGAGAGAAGATTTTTGCTAGTACGGGGTTCTTTATAATCTAGCAGAGATAGAACAAGATCCATTAGAAAAAAGCTTTTTAATAGTGAGTGTAATAAGCCATTGGCACAACTCAAATAGGGATGTGGTGCATGGTCTGTTACTTGCAGTTTTTAAATCAAGGCTGGATCTCTTTTGAGCAATTAGGGGATAAAAGTTTCAAAAGTGACTAAGTGACTTAGGAGCCTAAATAATATTTTCAAGTCACTTAGGAGCCTATGTCTCATTGAAAGTCAAGGGGACGTTGGTCAGGTCTAGACTAGGAGTCCTTACCCAGTGTAGGTAGACCAAATACTGTACTGCCAAAGCGCTCCTCGTGTGGGTGCAGTTTATCTTCCCTGGTGCCCTGCGCCAAAGCACAGTTTTGCCGATAGAACTGCATCGACACTAGGGGTCTCTGCCAGAGCAGCTGTGTTAGGCAGGCATCACACCTCCTCAGACCCCAACCAACAGCGCTCTGCTGGCAGAAGTCTGTAGTGTAGACCTGGCCTTAGGCTCCTAAGGGCTTAAGTAGCTTTTGAAAATGGGCCTTGGCCAGGTTTACACTACAAAGTTTTGCTGCTGTAGCTATGTCGGTTAGGACTGTGGAAAAATCACCCCCAGCGGACACAGCTATGCCGGCAACACCTCCCTGGTAGACGTGGTTTGTATCAGGGAGGTGGTTGAACTATACTCCTTTTGCCAGTATAAGCTGCGTCTCCACTAGGGTCTTTGCCACTATACCTGAATAGATGTATAGCTCTACCAGTATAACTCTACCTGCAAAGCCTCTGTAATGTAGACTAGCCCTTAGGCTCTGAAGTCACAAAGGGTATGTCTACTTGTTAAAAAATGACCTGTGACAGCAAGTCTCAGAGCCTGGGTCAACTGAACAGGGCTCGCGGGGCTCACACTTCTGGACTAGCAGTGTAGCCATTCAGGCTTGGTCTGGAGCACAGGCTCGGAGACCCACCCCCAGGTTTCAGAGCCCACGCTCCAGCCTGAGTGGGAATGTCTGCACTGCTGTTTTAACCTTGTAATGTGAGCCCAAATTAGTTGACGCAGGCTCTTGGACTCACAGCCATGGGTCTTTTTCTGCAATGTACCCTAAGGACTTTTGAAAACTTTACCCCTAGTCTACCTCAACCAGAAGATACAGACTTGATGCAGCAATTCCTGGGTGAGGTTCTGTGTCTAGTGTTATGCAGGAGGCCAGATTAGAGCATCATAGTGCTCCCTTCTGGCCTTAACATATATGAATGGATCTCCTGACTCCCAGTCTTGTGCCTTAGCCATTAGACCAGGGATCTCAAACTCAAATCACCTTGAGAGCCACATGAGGACTAGTATATTGGCCCGAGGGCCGCATCACTGAAACCTTTTCATACAACGATACAAAAGTATAGTCAAAAATGAAGAGTAATATAGTATGCTATTAAAAGTCGATGTATTCACTTTTTAAAAACTAATGTGAAGAGGGGTTTTAATAAAATATAAATACCTGTAACTATTCCTTATGTGGTCAGTAACACTGATGATGATCTACACTAACAGTCTATCAACATAGCTGTAATGGCAGGAACTCTTTAAAGTAACTATTCATACAAAATACGTTGCCACTTCTAACAAACATTCTTCCCAACTACTCACAGCAAAGAACCATACATGCTGAACTTCATACCTCAGACTGCTCGTCTAGTCCATGAGGCCCCGCCCCTTCCCCGCCCCCATTCCAACTCCTTCCACAAAGTCCTCGCCCCAACTCTGCCCCCTCCCTGCCCCTCTTCCAACCCCTTCCCCAAATCCCCGCCCCGGCCCCGCCTCTTCTCCGCCCCCTCCCCTGAGCGCCCTTTACACTCTGGTGGTAGGGGCCAGAGCTGATGTAAATTGTCAGAGATCCATTGATGTGCATAGAACTATGATGATTCCCACCAGCTGAGCACCATTTGGGAGAAGTCCATTTATTTCATTGGGGTTCTGCACAGTGCGTAAATTTCAGTTCATGAGTAAATTTTTGCAGGATCATGCTTTGATTATGAAAATGACATGGCGGGGGGGAAAGGTGGGATGAACCAGCTGCTTCCTTATTTTATGACATTCTCATACATGTGTGTGATCTAAGTCAACAAGTACAGGGCTTAGCTGGGTATTGAGAACTTTTTATCGCATGGTGGAATGCTATACTTGTTTTATTTTAGTCAATGCCTGATAAACACATCAAAATAGGTTCAGCCTACATGTAGTGTATTAGGAATTGTACAGGTTGCTTATAAAAAAGTTTTAAAAATCAATGTATCTTTAGAGTAGTGCAAGAATATACTGTGTTTTCATAAGCAATTTTATAGGCTATGTCTACATTTAAAATGCTACAGCAGCATAGATACGTCAGTGTAGATACTCACTACAGTGATGGGAGGGGTTCTATCATGACTGTAGTTAATCCACCTCCCTGAGAGGAGGCAGCTAGGATGATGGAAGAATTCTTCTGTTGACCTAGCACTGCTGGGTGTTAGGTTGGCATAGCTACATCTCTCAGGGGTATGGATTTGATGCGGCTGTGAGTTTCCAGTGTAGACCAGCCCATAATGTAACCTAGTAATGTGAGTGCCTCAATGTTTCATTTAAAGGGGAAAACACATGTTTTAAAACACAGCACACTCCTGTAGAATGTTTAAAAATTGAACCTCACTGCCTGCCAAAGTTGTTACGGCCCAATCCTGCCAGGTGCTGAACATCCTTGATTCACATGGACTTTAATGGGAGTTGAGGGAACTCTGCACCTGGCTGGATCAAGGTTACCTTGCAGGAAACCAATGCTCTGTCCATCCTGACTTCTGAAGCCAAACACTCACACAGCTAATTGTGGGATGTGTAGGTAAGACATCCCTAATACGAGAGTAAGATGAATACTATTCAATAATGTCATCCCATGCACTGTACTTTAAGTTTATGGGGCTGGATGCGCTGCATCCAAGGGTGCTAAAGGAGTTGGCGGATGTGATTGCAGAGCCACTGGCTATTATCTTTGAAAACTCATGGCGATCCGGGGAGGTCCCGGATGACAGGAAACAGGGCCGGCTCTAACTTTTTTGCCGCCCCAAGCAAAAAAAAAGAACGCCGCCCCACCGTAACACCCCCCCGCGAGTGCTGCGCCGCCCGAAGCCCTGCTCCCCCGAGCGCCGCGCCACCCAAAGCCCCACCCCCCTGAGCGCTGCGCTGCACAAGCCCCTGCCCCGAGCACTGTACCGGCTGAAGCCCCCCCTCCGAGCGCCGCCCAGTGGAAACAAAAAACAAACAAAAAAAACCCTCTAGCACTGCCCCGCCGAACCAAAAATAAATAAATAAATAAAAAACCTGAGCGCCGCCCCGCCCCAAGGTGCTGGCCCAAGCATGTGCTTGGTCGGCTGGTGCCTGGAGCCGGCCCTGACTGGAAAAAGGCTAATGTAGTGCCCATCTTTAAAAAAGGGAAGGAGGATCCGGAGAACTACAGGCCAGTCAGCCTCACCTCAGTTCCTGGAAAAATCATGGAGCAGGTCCTCAAGGAATCAATTCTAAAACACTTAGAGGAGAGGAAAGTGATCAGGAACAGTCAGCATGGATTCACCAAGGGCAAGTCATGCCTGACTAACCTAATTGCCTTCTATGAGGAGATAACTGGATCTGTGAATGAGGGGAAAGCAGTGGATATGTTATTCCTTGACTTTAGCAAAGCTTTTGATACAGTCTCCCACAGTATTCTTGCCAGCAAGTTAAAGAAGTATGGGCTGGATGAATGGACTATAAGGTGGATAGAAAGCTGGCTAGATCGTCAGGCTCAACGGGTAGTGATCAATGGCTCCATGTCTAGTTGGCAGCCAGTATCAAGCAGAGTGCCCCAAGGGTCGGTCCTGGGGCCGGTTTTGGAGGATGGCGTGGACTGCACCCTCAGCAACTTTGCAGATGACTCTAAACTGGGAGGAGTGGTAGATACGCTGGAGGGTAGGGATAGCATACAGAGGGACCTAGACAAATTAGAGGATTGAGCCAAAAGAAATCTGATGAGGTTCAACAAGGACAAGTGCAGAGTCCTGCATTTAGGACGGAAGAATCCCATGCACTGCTACAGACTATGGACCAAATGGCTAGGCAGCAGTTCTGCAGAAAAGGACCTAGGGGTTACAGTGGACGAGAAGCTGGATATGAGTCGACAATGTGCCCTGGTTGCCAAGAAGGTTAATGGCATTTTGGGCTGTATAAGTAGGGGCATTGCCAGCAGATCGAGGGACGTGATCATTCCCCTCTATTCGACATTGGTGAGGCCTCATCTGGAGTACTGTGTCCAGTTTTGGGCCCCACACTACAAGAAGGATGTGGAAAAATTGGAAAGAGTCCAGCGGAGGGCAACAAAAATGATTAGGGGGCTGGAGCACATGACTTATGAGAAGAGGCTGAGGGAACTGGGATTGTTTAGTCTGCAGAAGAGAAGAATGAGGGGGGATTTGATAATTGCTTTCAACTACCTGAAAGGGGGTTCCAAAGAGGATAGATCTAGACTGTTCTCAGTGGTACCAGATGACAGAACAAGGAGTAATGGTCTCAAGTTGCAGTGGGGAAGGTTTAGATTGGATATTAGGAAAAAAATTTTCACTGGGAGGGTGGTGAAGCACTGGAATGGGTTACCTAGGGAGGTGGTGGAATCTCCTTCCTAAGAGGTTTTTAAGGTCAGGCTTGACAA
Source organism: Malaclemys terrapin pileata (assembly GCF_027887155.1). Taxonomy (NCBI): domain Eukaryota; kingdom Metazoa; phylum Chordata; order Testudines; family Emydidae; genus Malaclemys; species Malaclemys terrapin. Next base: position 13,387,910 of record NC_071513.1, on the reverse strand, counting down.
AGCCTTGGCTGGGACGATTTAGCTGGAAATTGGTCCTGCTTTGAGCAGAGGGTTGGACTAGATGACCTCCTGAGGTCCCTTCCAACCCTGATATTCTATGATTCTAACCACAGTGCAATTCAAAATGCAGTGCAGTGGATTGCTTCTCTAACAGGGTAGGGCTTGCAGCTCAGTGTAGATCGATTAAAAACCTTCCCAGGGTCAAGAAATCTAATTGCAAAGAACTAGATGATGCACATGTGATAGATGGTATTTTACTTGAATAGGCTCAATCTCCGGTGGGATTTGCAGAAGAATATTACATTGCACTCTGCAATTATTTGCCTGACATTAGTAATAGAGTCACACAAAACAACCATCACTTTTTTGCAATTCTATTTTTCTCCTGTGCATTCCCCACACTGCAGTGACGGAGGGGTTTCTGCCTTTGCATTGTTTATCATCTAGAGAAGAATAGGCAATTCTTACATAAATTCCTTCCTGATTAAAATCCAATTAATCAGATCCTCCAGTTCACATCAAATAACCTTCAGTGGTAGCAACTGAAAGTGGTACTGTCAGGTCTGCAACCAGTGGAGTAATTTTGCCCACAAAGTTTGGGGAGGAATAAATATCTCTCCAAGTACCATGGGGCCCCACCCCCATCAGGCTCCCAGCAGTATCGGTCCCTTCTCATCCAACACACACTTAGGACCTAATCCAAAATCCACTGAGGCTCAAGGAAAGACTCCCTACTAACTCCAGTGGGCTTTAGATCACACCCTTACTGTGGTCTCCTCCAGGCTCCCCCCCCATATGAGGATATAATGCTTGTTCCACCCCCCGCCAGTCCTGTTATCCCACCTGATTCTTACTATTCCTATTTACTGTCTCTATTGCCAGAGCACCTCAGAGCCCCCGTCCTAGACCCAGACCCCATTGTGCCAGATGCTGGACAAAGAAACAGCCAGTCCATTGTTCTCCCTCCACGCCCACGTCATGCCCAAGGTCTCAGTGTCCGTGGCTGGGTTGGACAACAGCCTCCAGCTCTGGTCTCCTCTCTGTGCCCCCAGCCCCAGTGTGACCCTTCTCCTGTGCTCTCTGTTGCAGCGCCTGGACCTGTTGGTGCGAGAATGGCAGCTCTCTGGAGCCTACGGCGCGGACGCGGGGCAGGAGTATCTTGGAGAAATCACACAGGTAATAATCACATACCACGTGTGTTCATGGAAACAGCAAACTTTGGGGCGAAGCTGAACGTTTCCACAGCGGGTCTGATTCCCTGCTGACGGCCACAAATGTTGCTTTGACTCCCGCAGGACCTGGAGGTCTCTGCTGAGCAGCCCCTGGTGTTGGAAGCCCTGAGGGCGAGCAGCACCCAGTGCTATCTATTGCCCCACCCTGGCACTCAGTTCACCAGGAGCAGGGCAGGGACGCCAGATGGTAAGAGACCCTCATCTTCTCCCCTCACCCCCTGCTCTGCTCCCCCAGTCCCCACCCCCTCCTGCACTGCCCCCACCCTCTTCCCTGCCCCCATCCCCACCCTCTCTCCTCTGCTGCCCCTTTCTTCCCCTCTTGCGCTTCCCCCACCCCAAAATCCCAGTGCCCAGCTCACCCCCCTTGACTTAGAATTGACTCTACTGCCCACTGCACAGGGGCACTCGCTGGGTCACAGCATCTGTGTGGGAGGGGAGAGGGACTTTGGGGGGGGTCACCGCTGGAATCCTGGTCTGCTAGGGGAACGCTGCTGGTGTCCCCCTTTTGGGTCTTCATGGGTCCCCTGGCACCACCCAGTGGAGACTGCTGTCTCCCCACTGCAGCCTCTCCTTGCCCCCTCATGCCTCTCCCCCATTTTCCCCCAGGCAGTGGGGTGGGGGGTGTTAAGCAGCTGTTGCCCAGAGATGGAATCTCATTTCCTGTGGCACAAACTAGCCCACCCAATCACATTTAACGTGTGTCCTACCCTGGACACCTGGATCCCTCCCGGATGCCTGGGTCCTTTTCCCCTCTGCAGACATGGACGAGGATTTCCGGCAGTGCCTGTGTGAGTACGTCACCAGTGTGGTGCACTCAGCAGGGACACACGTCCGGACGGACCGAGCCGGGCAGGTGCTGACAGGGGCTCAGCTGGCTGCCAGGATCAAGGTAGGAGAGTGGGGGCTGTTAAAGGGGGGGGGCTGGATGGGAGACAGCAAAATGGGCCGCAAGGCGGGGACAGGGATTCAATACGGGGTGCCATTCTGCAGGGAGCGGGGCAGGGTGCTCAGTAGGGGGCGCTGGGCTGCAGGGAGCGGGAAGGGGCTCAGCGTGGGGAAAGGGGCTGAGCTGTCCCTGATCCCAGTTCTCCCGGGCGTTATTCCCTGCAGGGCGTCTCCTGATATCGGAAGACCCAACGCTACGACTTCTCCTCACCCATGAAGGTACCAGGTCAACCCTCCCTCCGCCTCTCTCTTTCCAGCCTGGATTTGCGGGGGGGGGGGACTGGTTCTATTGACCCCAACCCCAGGTCCTCCTGACATTGGCCAATCACACTAGCCCAGAAGGGGGCACCACAACAACTCCACCAAATGTCCTGATCGAGGACTCCTAGCACCCAAGAGATAAGGGGACCTGCAGGAAGCCCTGCCAGAGAACCAGCCCCTCCACTGGGGTGGCAGCAACGTGGTCATGGCTATGGGGTCGAGGTGCTGCCCTCTGGCTCTATTGAAATGTGGGGGGTTGGGGACCAGTTCGGAGGTGATAGCGAGGAGCAGGTCCTGTACGAATGTGGGGAAGGTGGTGACTGTGGGGGGGCTCCCAGTTCAGAGATGGGCCCATCCCATCAGCACTCCCAACCCCGTTCCCTCTCCCCACACAGATGGCTGAGGCGTTTGCAGTGATGAGACAGGAGTTAAACAGGAGAGTAGTAGAAGTCACCAGGAGGGAATATGACCAATTTGTGCAGGAGCTGGTGAGTGCAGAGGGGCTGCGGATTGGGAGTGAGGGGCACCAGCATCCCTGGTGGGAGGCAAGGCTGAGGTAGCAGGGGGCTGTGGATCGGGAGTGAGGGGGCTGCGGGTGTGTGAGGAGGCGGCGCCCCCTGTGGCTGGGTAACGCTAGTGCTCGTCCCTAATGGCCGATCACTCCCTCATCCCGGCAGGAGCGTGACCACCAGAGCATGAGCAGCTGCCTGAGGGTGAAGCCCCTGGAGATGCAGCGACGCCTGGAGGGGAAACGCCAGGAGCTGCTGAAACGCTGCCGGGGGGAGCTGCGGGGCGAGGACCCCCAGAAACAGGCGGCCCTGGAGGAGCTGAAGAAGGAGCTGGACAAGCAGATGGCGGAGTTCCTGCCGCGATATGAACAGCGCTTTACAGTGAAGAAGGCCGAGTGGTTGGGCCTGTACATTGGGGGGCGGAGGGGGCGTTCTGGCAGTGGTGGGTGCAGGTATCGGAGTAGGCATCAGGGCGGGTGCAGCTCTAGTGGGGCTGGAGGAAGCAGTGGCCATTGGGATTGGGGCCGGGGTCTTTGGCCTGATTGGGGGGGTTGGGCACTGGCCGTGGGCCTGGTTTGGACAGAAGATGGCCCAGAACAAGACAGGCACCAACACCCCAAGTCAGGGGAATGAGCAGGAGAGGAGGGCAGGGTGTTCAGATCAGGAGCCCCTTCTGTGGAGGGACACACAGCGGGAAGGAACCATCACACCTCACTCGGGTAAAGGGTCTGTCCCAGCCCTCAGCACTGGGAACTTCTGTATGCAAGGGGATAGATAGGTAGATAGATAGATAGATGGGGCGTGTGGGGATAGATAGATAGATTAGATAGATGAGGGGGTGGATGGGGGTAGATAGATAGATAGATAGATTAGATAGAGGTGGTGTATTGGGAAGAATGGGGAGAAGGTGAGTGTCCAAAAGGACACATAGGTTGATTGATTTACAGCGGGGTCACCGAGATCAGAATCCAGCCCTGACCCCAGCGACGTCAGTCAATAAATAACCCGGTCCTGGCTCCTGCGCCCCGAGCTACCCCCTGCATCGCTCAGTGATTTGAAAGCAATACAAAGGGGTTAGGGAGGTCTGAAAGCCGAAATCCCATCCGACAGTTTTCAGTTCATTCTCACCCCAGGTCCACCCGCCATTGGCCAATTGCACTAGGGGGCCAGGAGGGGGCACCACAAAGGGGGCACCACAAAGGGGGCACCAGTGGGGGGGTGACAGCAGCAAGCAGGGTCCTGGAGGAATTAGGAGAAGGTGGTGAGTGGGGGAAGGGGGGCTCCCAGTTCAGAGGGGATCCCATCCCCACCCCTACCCTTTTCCCTCTCCCACCACAGATGGCGGAGTTGGCAGAGATGAGAGAGAAGGCAAACAGAGGAGCAGTAGAAGCTGCCAGGAGGGAATATGGACTATTTGTGAAGCAGCTGGTGAGTGCAGAGGGGCTGCGGGTCGGGAGTGAGGGGCACCGACGGGACTGACGGGGGGCAGGGCTGGGCTAGCAGGGGGCTGTAGGTTGGAGTTGAGGGGCTACAGGTATGTGAGGCAGAAGTTCCCCCTGTGGCTGGGTAATGCTAGTTCCTGTCCCTCATGGACGATCTCGCCCCCCTCCCGGCAGGACCGTGGCCACCAGAGCATGAGCAGCTGCCTGAGAGTGAAGCCCCTGGAGATGAAGCGACGCCAGGAGGGGAAACGCCAGGAGCTGCTGGAACGCTGCCGGGGGGAGCTGCGGGGCGAGGACCCCCAGAAACAGGCAGTCCTGGAGCAGCTGAAGCAGGAGCTGGACAAGCAGATGGACGAGTTCCTGTCGGCCTACGGGCAGCGCTTTAAAGTGAAGAAGGCCAAGTGCTTGGGCCTGTATATTGGGCCATCGCCAGCTGCCAGTGCATGCCGGGCACGGGCTCGCCCCCACTGGCCCGCGCACCTGCCAATCAGCAAACGGCTCCGGCCCATTGGCTGCCGCTTCAGGAGGTGGGACGGGGGAAGCAAGAGATTCTGGGACTTGTAGTTTTATGTACCCAGTGGAGGAGAAGGGGGAGCTGTGGCGCTTATGGGGGGGGTCTAGTGGTTGGACCAGAGCCCTGGGGTAGCAGGGGGCTCCGGGGGCTATTTAAAGTACCGGGGCTCCAGCTACCTCTGCTGCCTTGGTCCTCTAAATAGCCGCGAGAGCCCCGCAGCTTCCCCAGGGCTCCGGCAGCTATTTAAAGGGCCAAGGTGGTAGAAGCAGGGGGGCCCCTGCCCTACCTGCAGCCAGCCCCTGCTGCACCCCCTGCCCTGCCTCCAGCCCCGTACCCCCTGCCCCCACCAGCCCGTCTCCAGCCAGCCTCTGCCTGCAGCCAGCCCCGCACCCAATGCCTGCAGCCAGCCCCTGCTGCACCCCCTGCCCTGCCTCCAGCCCCGCATCCCCTGCCTGCAGCCAGCCCCTGCTGCACCCCCTGCCCGCACCAGCCCTGCACCCCCTGTCTGCAGCCAGCCCCTGTCTCCAGCCAGCCCCGCACCCCCTACCTGCAGCCAGCCCCTGCAGCACCCCCTGCCCTGCCTCCAGCCCCGCACCCCCTGCCCCAGCCAGCCCCTGCCTGCAGCCAGCCCTCTCTTGCTATCATTTAATGAAGACTAGATGCCTTTCTGGAATGTGTTTGCCCCCCAAAGTAGCTATGGTGTCATACAGGAGGCCTGTGACATGCAGGGGGTCAGATTAGATGCTCTAATGGTCTCTTCTGGCCATCAAGTCTACTAATTTCTGAAAAACTGAGTGCAGCATTGGGAGCAGCGTCTGAGGTTTTACTGTCTAGTCGGCTTGCTTCCTAGAATGAACACTCCTTGAGTGGGGTGATCCACAGGGAGTAGCTCAAAGCTCCCAGGTGCCTGGCCAGGGGCAGGACATTAGCACAGCAAGGGAGAGGCGTGGCAGTGACATCACAAAGGCCTTTTGCAGGACCTCAGACTATTGGTCAAAGGTGCTGACCTCACAGAGAGATGCTGACATCAGCCAGGCAGGACAGAGGCGAGTGGCCCGGGAAACCTCAGAGACTCCTGTGGCTTTGCTTCAGCAAGTCTCTGTCTCGAGGTCTCTCTTTGAGGACTGAGAGAACATTCGGGTTCACGTACGTGAGCGGCAGGAGGAACCTCTGTCGAGTTTTCTCCTTCCCTTTTAGTGATTGTACTAGAAAGCAGACGTCCCTGTGTAGAAGGTAAGAGCCTCCTCGAGGTTTGAAACCTGTTCAGTCTGATCCATCGGGTGAGAGTTGAACTCTAGGCATGGAAAACACGAGCTTGAGGAGGCAGAATTTTATTCCGCACCTGGGATTTTGTCCCTTAGAATCACTGGGGACATTGGGGTTTGTCCTTTTTGTTTCACCTTTTCCTCCAGCCCTCCCTCCTTTCTTTTCTTCTCTTGCTTCTTTTGTCCTTTCCCCTGTTCCCCTCCCAACACCAGGGTGTGTGTGTTTGTGTGTCGCGGGGGAGTGCTCTGCAGCTCCCACGGTGGGAGGTCCACCCGAAAATGTAGGGCTGAAATAGTGCCTCGGCAGTGATCCCCACCAGTAGCGTAGCTGGGCGGGGGGGGGGGTGCAGGGGAAGCAGCCACTTCCCCTCAGCACATTTTCCAAAAGTGGCGCCTTAGTCAGGGGTTACCATGGCACCAGCGGGCGGGGCCCACGCTCCGCTCTGAAGCTTGGCCTGCCCGGCCGGCGCTGACCTCCTGCACGCAAATTCAAGATCCGATGGTTAGTTTGAAAATCAGGGCTCTTGGGTCCTATTCCCAACTCTGCCACTGACTGGCTGTGTGACCTAAGACAAGTCAATTCTCCTTTCTCAACCTTAGCTTCTCCCTCTTTCAAGTAGGGATAATAATGATCCGCTCCTACTTACCTCACGGTGGGTGGAGGATGGAGATCCATTGGAGAGTGTCACTAGGAGGAGTGCATAATATGAGGTGTCCTATCACATTTACTCAGATCAGATTGTGACATAATAGAATAGCTGAAATAGTTGATTTTATTTGTATTTTTTTATTTTGAAATTGATAAGAGCAGCAACTACTTAGCTCAGACTGAAGCATCTTATCTAATTTTCGAGATCTAAGTGTCTCCTCTTGGTGTGCGAGGAGACAATTTAACACACTGTGACAAACAGGAGATGCTTTTGTTTTGCAAGAAAATCTTTTTGCAAAGAACTTTCATCCCACTTGTTATGAGTTCAGGAAACAAACTGGTTTAGTCTGAATGGGATTTTCTGACAGAAACGGTTTCAATGAAATTTCCCCACCATCTTGATTCCTGGGCTCTATCCCTACCCAGGGGTGAAAGGAACTTAAAGGATTTACCATTACGCCAGAGTCCTGAGCGGGGGTGTGGCCTCAACCGGAAGAGGCGGGGCCTTTCAAGATTTAAAGGCCCAGGGGCTCCGGCTGTGGCTGGGAGCCCCAGGGCCTTTAAATCACCCCGGAGCTACCAGCTGCAGAGGCGGCTGGGAGCCGCGGGGCTCAAGGATGAATTAAAGGGCCCGGGGCTCCAGCCACCGCGGAGCTCTGGGCCCTTTAAATCACCGCGGGAGACCGGCTGCCAGAGCTCCAGCGGCGCTTTAAAGGGCCCAGGGCTCCCCACAGCGGCTGGAGCCCTGGGCCCTTTAAATCACCGCCGCGGAAGCCGGTCCAGTCCGGCACAGCGTACTGGCTCTTGCAGCTACGCTGTACCGGACCGGACTGGTTTACTTTCCCCTCTGCCGTGCTTCTGCGGGATCTGTTGTCCATTAGAACAGGAGTCAGAACTGGTGGTTTCTCTTTCTGGCTCTGCCACCGCCTTGCTGTCTAGGCGCGGTGCTCGGCAGGGGCTGGGGCCGGGGGCGCGGGGCCGGGGGCCGGTGCGGTGCTGGGCCAGCGGTACGGGCACTTGGCCGGGGGCTGGCGCGGTGCTCGGATGAGGGCCGGGGCCGGGGGCGCGGCCACTTGGCTGGGGGCCGGCGCAGTGCTGGGCCGGGGCCGGCGCGGTGCTCGGCCGGGGGCCAGTGCGGTGCTGGGCTGGCGTTGCGGGCACTTGGCCGGGGGCCGGCGCGGTGCTCGGCCGGGGGCTGGAGGCCGGCACGGTGCTGGGCTGGGGGCCAGGCCAGGAGCCGGTGTGGTGCTCAGCCGGGGGCCGGGGCTGGCACGGTGCTGGGCGGGGGCCGGCGCGGTGCTGGGCCGGGGGGCCGGGCCGGGAGCCGGCGCCGTGCTCGGCCGGGGCTGGCGCAGTGCTGGGCTGGGGGCCGGCGCGGTGCTCGGCCGGGGGCCAGTGCGGTGCTGGGCTGGCGTTGCGGGCACTTGGCCGGGGGCCGGCGCGGTGCTCGGCCGGGGGCTGGAGGCCGGCGCAGTGCTGGGCCGGGGGCCAGGCCAGGAGCCGGTGTGGTGCTCAGCCGGGGACCGGGGCCGGCGCGGTGCTGGGCGCGGGCCGGCACAGTGCTGGGCCGGGGGCCGGGGCCGGCACGGTGCTAGGCTGGGGGCCAGCGCGGTGGTGGGCCGGGGGCCGAGCCGGGGGCCGGTGACTTGCCCGGCCGTGGGCCGGCGCGGTGCTGGGCCGGCGGTGCGGACACTTGGCCGGTGGCCGGCGCGGTCCTCGGCCGGGGGCCGGGGGCCAGGGGCCGGCGCGGTGCTGGTCCGGGGGCCGGGCCAGGGGCCGGTGTGGTGCTCACCCGGGGGCCGGGGCCAGCATGGTGCTGGACGGGGGCCGGCGCGGTGCTGCGCCGGGGGCCGGGCCGGGGGCCGGCGCAGAGCTGGGCCGGCGGTGCGGGCACTTGGCTGGGGGCCAGCGCAGTGCTCGGCCGGGAGCCGGGCCGGGGGCCGGCGCGGTGCTCGGCCGGGGGCGGGCGCGGAGCTGGGCCGGCGGTGCGGGCACTTGGCTGGGGGCCAGCGCGGTGCTCGGCCGGGGGCCGCGCCAGGGGCCGGTGTGGTGCTCAGCCGGGGGCCGGCATGCTGCTGGGTGGGGGCCGGCGCAGTACTCGGCCGAGGGCTGGTGCGGTGCTGGGCCGGGTGTCGGTGCCGGCGCGGTGCTGGGCCGGGGGCCAGGCCGGGGGCTGGCACGGTGCTCGGCCAGGGGCCGGCGCGGTGCTGAGGGCCGTGCTGGGGGCGCGGGGCCGGGGGCCGGCGCGGTGCTGGGCCAGCGGTGCGCACACTTGGCTGTGGGCTGGCGCGGTGCTCAGCCGGGATCCATGCCTGGGGCTGGCGCGGTGCTCGGCCAGGGGCCGGCGCGGTGCTGCACCGGGGACCGGCGCGGTCCTGGGCCGGGGGCTGGGCTGGGGGCCGGTGCGGTGCTCGGCCGGGAGCCGTGCCGGGGGCTGGCGCGGTGCTCGGCCGGGGGCCGGTGCGGTGCTGGGCGGGGGACCAGTTCAGTGCTTGGCCGGGGGCGGGGGCACTTGGCCAGGGGGCTGGCGTGGTATTTGGCCGGAGCTGGGGCCGGGGGCACAGGCACTTGGCCGGGGGCCGGTGCCGGCGCGGTGCTGGGCCGTGGGCCGGGCCGTGGGCGGACACTTGGCTGGGGGCTGGCGCGGTGCTCAGCAGGGAGCCGTGCCGGGGGCCAGCGCGGTGCTGCGCCGGGGGCCATGACGGGGGCGCGGGGCCGGGGGCTGGCGCGGTGCTGGGCCGGCGGTGCGGACACTTGGCTGGGGGCTGGCGCGGTGCTCGGCAGGGAGCCGTGCCGGGGGCTGGCGCAGTGCTCGGCCGGGGGCCAGCGCGGTGCTGCACCGGGGGCTGGGGCCGGCGTGGTTCTTGGCCGGGGGCCGGGGGCGCGGGCACTTGGCTGGGAGCCGGCGCCCCAGGGCCCGAGCCGGGCGGGAGATGCCGGGGCCAGAGCCTCTTGGCCTGGGCCGGCCGGCCGCCAGAGGGAGCCACTCAGCCAGTGGGGCCGGACTGGGACGCACTTCACCCCGCCCCACCCTACCTGCTGCCCCCCTGTTTCAGGCTTCCCGCGAACATTTGATTCGCGGGAAGGAGGGGAGGGGGGAGAAGCAGGGGGTGGAGCAGGGGGTGGAGCGTTCAGGGGAGGGGGCAGAGTTGGGGTGGGGCTGGGGGTGGGGAAGGGGCAGAGTTGGGGCGGGGAAGGGGCGGAGTTGGGGCGAGGCCAGGGCCCCATGGAGTGTCCTCCTTTTAAAAAATTAAAATATGGTAACCCTACCAGTGAGCATGGACTTGTCATGAACAAATCATTCCAAACCAATCCTAGCTCCTTCTTTGGCAGGGTTCCGGGCCTAGTGGAGGTGGGTAAACAGTAGATGTGATCTCTCTCGGTGTTTCTAAGGCTTTTGACACAGTCCCATGGGACATTCTCACAAGCAAACGAGGGAAATGTGGTCTAGATGTAATCAGTGAAATGTGAGTGCAGAGCTGGTTGAAAGCCCAGACTCCAAGAGCCCTTCTCCATGTCTGGCTGTCCAACGGCGAGGGTGTACCTACAGGGTCTGGCAGGGATCAGTCCGGGGGCCGGTACTATTCATATTTTCCTTCAGGATTTGGAAAATGGAGTGGAGAGCATGCTTCTACAATTTGCAAATGACACCAAGCACTTTGGAGCACAGGATTGGAATTCAAAACGCCCTTAACAAATTGGAGACTTGGTCTTCTTGAGCCAGACTCCATGGCTGGGCCCCTCTCTCTAGACTGGGTTGAAGTGAAACCGCAGAGCCAAACCCTCCTCCTCCTGGGCAGTGCGCTCCCAACTTCAATGGGCAGATGCTGCTTAGCGCTGTCAGAGCAGCTTTTGCTGGGGGCTTCTCCAGTAAAATAGTGGGAAAGTATGAAATCCCTCATCAGTTCTCATCAGTGGGGTTGGGGTCGCAGTCCCAACAGCCCAGAGGGGTTGGGAGGATCCAGGAAGGTGTGTAAAGTGCTGGGATGTCGGGATCCCGGAGACACTGTCACCCCGGCACTAGGGTGATGTTCTGCACCCCCTGCTGCTGGCCGAGTTTCTCTGTCCCTTGGCAATAAGACAGACTCTTGTTTTCACAGCCAGCCAATCGCCCCGTGCCATCACCCTGCCTGCTTCCTGGGCAGGGTAACTCCTCAGCTCACCACCACCCTCTCCAGCCTGCCTTGGGCTTGGAGAGTGAGGAGAAGGGCGAGGGACGACCCTGAACATCCTCCAACCATCTCTCCGTCACCAGAGCAAGTGAGTGGCAATAGGGTTCCTCGGGGGCATCCCCTGTCTGTCTGGGGAGAGGCAGAAAGAGGGGGAGAGAATCTCTCCCAAAGGAGATTGGATTTGCAAACAGCCCCCAGAAACTCCTCGCTCTCAGACCGGGAAAGGGCTTCTCCAGAGCCGTCTCCAGTGTTTTTGGCAAGGTCCCAGCAATGGGGCTCCCAGCCCTTCCCTTGTGGGAGACTGTTCCCCAGGCTGAGAGTCTGTGAGCTGGGCCAGACCCAGTGAGCTGCTGAGCATGGAAATCAATGGGAACCGAGGGGAACCTGGCCTTGCTATGCCTAGGGACTTTGAAGTGGGGAATGGTTTCCCAGGAGAAGTCCAGACTCCTGGGTTCAGGGCCGGGCTTAGCAAGTGCGGGGCCCAATTCCTGGGGCGGCACTTCAGATTGCCGGCTGGGGGAGGTGGCCCCGCGGGGCTGCCGCACTCTGGACGGCGCTCTGGCCAGGAATGCAGGGCCACGGGGCTTGCCGCGGTCCGGCCGGCGGTCTGGCCGGGGTCGTGGAGCTGCAGGGCTGTTGCGGTCCGGCTGGGGCTGCGGGGCCGCGGGGCTGGCCTGAGCTGCAGCCAGGTTCGCAGGGCCGTGGGGCAGCCACTTTCTGGCCGGAGCTCCAGCCGGGGTCGCGGAGCTGCCATGGTCCGGCCAGAGCTCCAGCCAGGAGAGCGGGACTGCAAGGCTGGCCGTGCTCCGCCGGAGCTCCAGCCGGGGTCACGGGGTCACAGGGCTGCCGCGCTCCGGTCTGGGTCGCGGGGCCACGGGGCTGCCACGCTCCGCCGGAGCTCCAGCCAGGAGAGTGGGGCCGCGGGGCTGCCGCGCTCCGGCCGGCGCTCTGGCCAGGGGAGCGGGGCCCCCGAAGACGAATGCAGCTGGGGTGAGTGCGAGAGGCTCTCTTATGCGCGGGGCCCAATTCTGGGGAATCGGGCAAATTGGCCTAAAGCCGGCCCTGCCTGGGTTCTGTTCCTTCTCTAGCCTGGGCGGAGGGTGGGGAGGTGTGAGTGTGGTCTGGGGTGGCAGGAGGGAGCTGCTTGTCCAAAGTGACCAGTGTCTTTGTGACTGACCCCAGTGCTCGAAAAGGACGAGACTCCCTGGTTCTTGCAGCCCCAGGGATGACGAGGGGGAGCGTTGAGGGGGAGCAGATCATGCAATGAACTCCTGCCAGTGGGGGTAGCTTGCCCACCCTGTACCCCTGTGGGGGGAGCAGGAGCTGCTCTGGCTGGGGCAGGGATCGGGAGGGACCAAACAGGCTGGTTAGTGAGAGGCTGCCTTGACCCCAGACTCACGCCTGCTCCCCACTCGGTTCCAGGATGGCCAGGCTCCTGAGGATGTTCGGGAAGAAGGCTCTGCAGGTGGCCCCAGAGCCTGAGGGAAGCAGCCAACATCTTCCCCAGGAGCGAAGCGGCCCCTCCGTCCCCGCTGGAGGGGAAGAAGCTTCCGGCCGCGCCAGGAGGTGGAAGTACCCAGCCTTCTGGCGGAGGAAACCCACTCCCGGCACAGGCGCCGAGGTGGGACCATCACCTCCCAGGCCAAAATGGAGCTGGGCCAGGCTGCGGCTGGGCAGGCAGGACCCAGCCCAGGGGCGGAACCGGGCAGGGTGGCTCTGGGGCTTGTTGTTGTGTGGGCAGCAGCGGCCCCAGGCGCCCAGCCCCAACTTCCAACAGGGGGCATCGCCCTGCCCGGTCAGTGAGGACCTTCCAGCCTCCCCAGGGCAGGAGGTGGAGGATCCCTCTGCCAGCCCCAGCAGCTCGGGCCGCTCCCCATCCGACAGCAGCAGCGCCTGCGACTCGGCCAGCAGCCTGGCCGACGGACGCGTCTGCTTTGTTCCAGGTGAGGAGCCAGGCTGGGCTCGGGGAGGGGTGAGGAGGGGGCTGTAACACCCTGGGCCCAGGCCCTCGAGCAGTGCTATGGGGGCGGGTCTCCAGCCCAGGTGTCTGGCCTGAGCCATGTGAACCCCATGGACACTAGATGCTGCCACTTTGGTCCTTGGTGCTCCATTGGGCGGGGGTGGGGGGAGGCACCTCCAAGGGAGTCCAGGACAGTGGGGAGGGTCTCTTTGCTATGGGCTCCTGAAGGAGTTGGGGGCTCATGTCATCACTGAGAGGGGGGAGTGTGGGGCCCAATCTGCCCTATGTCCCGGAGGTGGGAAGGGGACACATTGTCCCACCATCCCCGTGTCCTTCCCCCGAGTGGCAGCAGGAGTCACCTTGTCCCCTTCTCTCCCTGGTGCAGCGTCTGCCAGGGACTCCGAGAATGACGAGGAGAAAGAAGACCGGGTAGACTTGGTAACAGAGGAGGCTGCTCTCATGAACATCCGAGAGCAGCTCCATGCCCGAGAAAAGGTACAAACGTTCCCCAGCTGTGCTGGAACTGAGATTGCCCTGCTCCTTCCCAGCATCCCGACCCCCTGCAGAAGGTCTTGGCTCTAATGGGGACCTTTCTCCTTCATGATCTGGGACCCCCAAGATGGGGGTGTTTGTCACACACCAGCCGGGGTCTCCTCCCTCCACAGGCACTGTCCCAGTTCCTGACCCTGATTGTGGAGGAGTCGTGGGTGATTTGAACAATAGGCAGGTCCCCACTATCCCCCATTCAGGCCTATGTCCTGCAGCTGGTGTGGCTGGGGCAGGGAGGTCCCTGGCTAACTGGCTCTCTCTCCCCTAACCCCACTCCTGGTGGGCGCAGGACGAGGCGCAGCAGCTCGAGTTCCTGCACGCCATCTACCCCGCGTGCCTCGCTGCCCAGCAGAGAGGGGACTACACAATGGAGCCACACTGCTCGAAGGCGGCTGTGGTGGAGAGGATTGTGGTGAGTGAGACCCGGCGCCCGGGAGCTGGAGGGTGGACAGAGACATGGGAGGGGCAGGGGTCTCCCCAGGCCGAGGGTTGGGGGATGGCTGGTGCTGGAGGGCAGCTGAGGGCAGGGATTGCTGGGGCTGAAGATTGGGGAGAGGAGATGGGAGAACTAGTGGGCAGGAATCGGAGGAGCGGGAGGCAGCTGGGGGGATCCTGCTGGCTGTGTAATCTCCTCCTTGGGGAGTGTCAGTGAGGCCGGAATCTCACCCGCTCCTTTGTCTCCTTTGCGTCTCACAGGAGCTCATTGAGGAGATTCCTCCTAACTCTCCACCCGACGCCGTCCTGGCCAACTCCCTCATTGCTGTGGCCAACCTCAGGTACCGATACTCTCCCGCCCGGTTCTCCTAACCCCGGTGCTGCTCAGGCCCCTGGCTGGGAGTCACCTCCCCTCCCACTCCCAGCTCACCCCCCAAGGGTGGCTCCTCTGGCAGAGGTGGCAGGAAGGGTCACTCCCTCTCCTGGCTGCTCTGTTCTTTTCACTCCAGTCACATTGCAATGGCTTTGGGGAGAGGCTGACTCCCAGGATCAGATACAGGAGAGGCAGCAGGGTCCAGGGAACAGGCGCCATTCCTGCCCTGCCACTGTCGGTCTGGGAAACCTCGACCTTATCATTCCCTGGCTCAGTGCCTCAGTTGCCATTCTCGCCAGCCTCTGCCTATTTCCCTGCAGTTTCACGTCCGTGTTGGTGCCAGTCCCACCCCCGCACTGCACAGTCTAATACCGGCTCCTCTCTCTTGCCAGCACCATAACACCTGCCCTGGAGCCGGAGCTGGAGACCCACCTCCTCCGATCCACCCTCCACGCTGTCTTCACCCTGGGCACGCAGATGGACACCAACCAAGTCCAGGTAGATCAGCCAGCTGTTATCCTGCCCGAATCCTTGCTAATTGTCTGCAGTGGGATGTGAATGAGAGAGGCCAGGATATGTGTTTGGGGGTCTCACCAGTGCTTCCCAGAGACCCCTCTTCCCATCCTGTGGCAGGTGTAGCCCCAGTTTCCCTAACTCTGACCCATGGCTCTCCCTTGCTTTGCAGGATCTGCATAGGGTCATACCAGACCTCCTGGACGCCATGCTGGAGAACCTGCTGGCAAAGACGCCAGACACGGACAAGCTCCACTACATCTTGCAGGTGAGTCCGGTGAGAGGGTGGGGGCAATTTGACCTTAACTCTTAGATCCATTTTCCAGTCTGTCCTCCTAGCTGGGCCCCCAGTGGCCATCCTTGGTCAGGGCAGTCAGTGCAATGCAGGGTCAGGCCTTTCCTCCTTGAAGGACAGAGGAAGGAGCTGGGACTTCAAGCCAGAGCTCTACCTGCTTGTGTTGAGCACTAACCACAGGGCCCCCGGCTGGCTTGCGGAGTGAGAGTCTGAACCCCTCCTGGGAGATCCAGAAGATGGTCCTCAGAGAAGAGCCACAGCCTCATTCCTAGAGAAACAGGAGGGCCCCAGAGAATCAGCCCTTGTCTCTGACGGGCCCCGAGATTCCTGGGGGGATTGTACTCACACTCAGTCCCTTCACCCAGCCAAGGACTTGTGTTGTGACCTGCAGGATACAAGCATCGTCCTTGGGGCAAGAGTGCCCTTCTAAAGCTCTGCGGTCAATGAATCTGATATTCCACCCTCACCGCATGCAATGTCTCAGCCCCCTTGGGATGGGGGGGGGCCCATTAGCACTACACATGCACCCCCTCATCAATCCTGAGCTGCTTCCTTTCCCCACAGCACATTAACTACTGGACCGTGTCCAGGGTGCCACGAGAGAGAGCCAGGGCCATCAGGAGCAGCGCGGCCCTGCTCACGTCCGTCATCACCCTCCCTGACTTTGACGTAAGTGGCCTCTGAGCCCAGCTTCCTGACTCCAGGCGTAGGGGGGCCGGCTCCAACGGGCTGGAGGATCTGCTGCTGCAGGGGCTGTGGGCTAGGAGTGTTCCTCTTGGGGAGGCAGAGTCAGAGCAGAGAATGAGCCTGGCTTGAGTCAAGTTCTTCTTGTCCTGGTTAAGTGGCGACTCTCGCTTTTAAGGAGACCATGCTCCAGGTTCTTGCCTTCCTGTCATCCTGGAGCAGCTGGGGAAGCAAATCCTCCTGGAGGGCCCTGCCCACATCTCTGTTCTCCAGGCTCCCTTGCGGGCAGAGATAACTAAGGATTCAGCTCTAGCTCCTATCCTCTAGCATCTCCTGTAGAGGGGCTGAGGGGAAGGAGAGTCCTGGCCCAGGCGGGGACTGGGAGCTGACAGGAAAATGCTGATGGAGTCCCCTCTCCCTCTCCCTTCCATTAGAACTCAGTCGAATTCCCCAGGATGGGCCACCACGTGGCACAGCTGGCTCTGTTCGTCGGTGACCCAGACGAGGACATCAGCCGGGAGGCCAGGGAGGGGGTTTACCGGCTCTACCAGCTTCTGCTGCGCCAGAGGGGTAAGGAACCCGGCTAGACGAGTGAGCCTGGGACCCCAGCCAATTTCTCTCCGAGTGACCCCGGCTGGCAGATCAGTCTCTCTCTATCTCTTTCTGTGTTCTCCACCACCCCCGCAGTTCTGTTGGGCTCTGCCCACTGTGCAGCCACATATGGGATTGGAAGGACACAAGCCCTGCAACCAGAATGACCAATGTGTATGTGTCTCTCTCTTTCCCAGACCTGAACGTCCATGAGGTCGAAGACCTTTGGTGCTGGGACTGGCACCAGGACAGCAGGCTCCTCGGCTATAAGAACACCGCCAGGGTGGGGGAGGTAAGGACGCTCTGCCAGGGCATGGCACAGCTCTGCAGGGCAGGTGGCTGCCTCCTGGAGCCACGCGACGGAGTTGCCGTTCTAGGCCAGGATTTGGAGCCTGGTTCTGGGCAATCTGCTGAAGCCTCACATCTGGTTGGTTTCAGGTTTTTGCCAAATTTTTCTCGGAGGGGCAGAGAAGCTTCTTCCTGCAGACAGCAGTGCTGGCCATGCACGACCCCCTGCTGCGTGTCAGCCAGGCTGGGCTGCTCCTCACTTACTCCCTCCTGGGGCAAGCCGAGCAGCTGATGGGGAGCAAGGTGAGCAGCTGCATTAGACTCAGGAGACTGGGGCGGGGCCCAGGCCTCATTCCCATCCTCTGGCCATTCGCCGGCCTGGCAGCAAGGCGACCGGTGGGGAATGAGAGTGAGAGCAGGTGCTCCTGGGAAGGGAGATGAATTCACCTCCATGAGCAGGAGGGAGCCAGCTTGTTCCCGGAGCAGCTCCAGCCCAGCTCGTTAGCAAGGCTAATGAATGACAAGCATTGCCTCAGCACGGACTTCTGTTCTTGGGAAGGGCAGCAGAGTCCTCTACGTGCCCTCTGCGAGCCTCTCCTGTCACCCGTGCCACCACCCAGAGTTGTTCCCGTCACTGGCAGCCTGGGAGGCCAAGGACTGAGGGGTGATGGCGACTGAGCGGGCAGTTCTGAGGCACATGGGCGGGGGAAGCTCGTCCTGCTGCCGGCAGGGCTGGACTCGCTCTAGAGAGAACGGGAGGATTCAGTCAGCAGGGGCTGCTGATCTGCCCCATTCACCAGGGCTGCCATCCTGCGGCTTCAGCCTCAGTGGCTGGGATGACTTGGGGAAAGGTCTCAAGCTGCCCACATCCCACTTCACTGCTGCCAGAATCCCTCCGCCCCCCGCCCCGCTAGAGCCCCCTCCCTGCCCAACCTGGGTGGGGGTGGAGGAGAGGGGTCAGAGAACTTGAGCTGTGGATTGGAGGTGGAACAGCTGTCAGGGGCACTGGCTGGGAGGTGGCAGGAGCTCCCCCTACAAGGAGGTTGTTGGCACTGGAGGTCCCTTGAAAGGAAAACAAGACTCCATTCTGGGGGTCAGGAGTGGGTCTTCAACCCTCAGAGATGCGCGGGTGCTGGGTGGAATTGCTGCTGGTCCCAGGTGCCCTTAATTCCCCCTGATTCCACGGGGGCATCTGAGTCTCTGACAGGTCCTCGTTCCCTTGCAGCAGGAGGTCGTCACGGCCAACATAATGAATCAACTTCACATCATCCGGCACTTGCGCCAAGTGCCGGAGGCGCTGCAGGAATTCTGCCTCCAAGGCCACCAGCAACTCCTGCTCCCTCTAAACGGGGAGTGTAGTGAGACTGAGCGGCCTCCCTCCGAGCAGGAGAGCGAGGGCCCCTCTACATGCCCCTTGGAGGGCAGAGCCTATATCACCCCACCCCCCTTGCCTGTTAGCTGGCCACCGGGGCCTCTGGTAGACGCTGCTGCAACTGAGCGGCCTCCCTCCGAGCAGGAGAGCGAGGGCCCCTCTACACGCCCCTTGGATGGCAGAGCCTATATCGCCCCACCCCCCTCGCCTGTTGGCTGGCCACTGGGGCCTGTGGTAGACGCTGTTGCAACTGAGCGGCCTCCCTCCGAGCGGGAGAGCGAGGGCCGCCCTACACGCCCCTTGGAGGGCGGAGCCTATATCGCCCTGCCCCCCTCACCATAAGGACCGGGGCGTGGGGTCGGAAATATAAAAGGCCGGCCCTTCACCACAGTTGGGGGACAGCCTGCAACAGAGGAGGACACTTGGCCTGTTCTCCAGAGTCCCCTAACCCTAACCCCAGACATGGACGAGGACTGGCCCGGAGTACCCGCTGCGGTTTACCCCAAGGAGCCGGAAGAGGCCTGGAGGCCGCAGGTACCAAACCCCGGGGAGGCAGGAAGTAGCCCAGGGGCAGCCCGGGAGCTGCTGGCTGCAGAGCCCGGCGCGGCTCAGTCGGCGTGTTGCGGCTGGATCCCCGCCGACGCAGGGGCAACCAATCCTGCCCCTGCCAGCGCCTTGGGCTGGGACGCGGGGGAGGAGGGTGGGACCGCGTCCCCCTGCCACCCCACCCCGGGTGGCTGACCCCCTACACGGTGCAAGGAGGCTCTAGCCCAGGACAGGAACTGTTTGTTGGCTGGCCACCGGGGCCCCGCCCAGAATAGAGCCAGCCCTGTCGACTTTGTCTGTTTGCTGGTTGCCAGGGATCCACCCAGGCCAAGGCCCGCCCTTGAAGTCTGGTTGTTTGTGGGGTGCTTGGGCCCCGCCCAGGCTTGAGCCACCCCCGATACAGTGTGTTGAGGGGCTGACCACTTGAGCGACCTCAGCCCAGCAGCGCCGGCTCTACCATTTTTGCTGCCCCAAGCAAAAAAAAAAAAAAAAAAATACAACGCTCGGACTGCCAAAGCGAGCAAAAAGAAAACTAAAAAAAAAACCCAACCACTTGGACTGCTGCCACCCGAACTGCCGAAGCAGAAAAAAAGCCAACAACAACGCTCGGACTGCCGCCGCCCGAACTGCTGAAGTGCAAAAAACAAAAAAGTCGCCCGGCCTGTGCTGCCCCAAGAATGGACGGAATGCCGCCCCAGGCATGTGCTTCCTCCGCTGGTGCCTGGAGCCAGCCCCGCAGCCCAGGCCACAGCCTGGTTGCGACAGCTGATCGCTGAGGTGGGGCGGCTGCTCCACCCCCATGCAAGAGGGCGCTAGAGTAGGCCAGAGCGGCTGCAGAGGCTGATAGCCAATCAGAGAAGGGCCAACTGAGAGCCAATCAGGGCCGAGATTAGAGCCAGCCAATCAGGGCTAGGCTAGGCCCTATATAAAGGCTGCCCAGGCAAGCAGCAGGCAGTATCCCCCAGACCTTGATGGGAGAAGGTCTGTCTTCAGAGCAGGAGCCCAACATCTCTGAAAGAGCAGTGCTGGGCAGGCTCAAGGGAGCATACTACAGCT
Source organism: Malaclemys terrapin pileata (assembly GCF_027887155.1). Lineage (NCBI taxonomy): Eukaryota > Metazoa > Chordata > Testudines > Emydidae > Malaclemys > Malaclemys terrapin. The sequence goes on along the minus strand of NC_071513.1, from coordinate 13,368,259 downwards.
CCGGCCCAAGACCTGCCAGACTGTGGGCCCTGATAGAAAGGTCCTAGAGGGCCCAGAGAAGAAGTGGCCCAGGGACAGTTGGACAAGGGGAGAGCAGGGAGACTGCCACTAGAGGATACCTGGGTTTGGACCCAGGATAGTTGGTGGGCCTGGGTCCCCCCGTTCCCTCTTGTACTGCACCTGGCCATGTGGTGGCTGAGTCAAACTGCAACCAGCCCTTGAGACAAGGGGCTAGACTTTGGGGGTTTTGGTTGGCCACTGAGGCAGGTGCAAGGACTGTTGCTAACCTGCTTCCCCCTTCCCTGCCAGAAGGATATGAGGATGGATTAGGGGGCACTGCTGGAAGGAAGTGGCCTGAAGAAAGACACAGTCAAACGGACTAGGCAGATTGTGCCACATGGAGAGACCAAAATGGTGGAGAAAAGAGACTTCTATTGGAGGGCCTGGGTGGCTCAGCTTGCCGAACAGCAGAGGGAGTTGTTCTGGCTGCTGTGGAGGTCGGCACCCAGACTAAACACGAGATCGGGCACCGAGAGCGAGAGGCCAGGAACGCTGAACTGCTTCGCCTGTAGGTGACAGGGACACTAAAGGAGGGAGTGTCCCTCCTGGGAGGGGGCAGAGAGGCCCCACCCAGAAAAGGCACCCCCTGTGAGAGTAACAGGGGGGCCCCCAGCTTGTTGGGTCTGTGGGGAGCCAGGGCACCTGAAGAGAGAGTGCCCCTACAGGACTCCCAAGGCCCGGGCCAGCCCAGAAGAAAGGGCTAGGGCCCAAACAAGCAGGAGTAGGGATGTGACAGGGGGAAGACCCAGAAAGTGCTTCCACTGCCACCAACGGGGACATCTAAAGAGGCACTGCCCCCTGAGGCAGAAAGGGGGAGTGTCTGAGACAAGGGCTCGGTCAGAGACCAGCCACAGAGAAGAGGTGGTGAAGACGGAGGCCCCTAGAGAGAAAGGGGCTGGGGCAGAGAGGCCCCACCGAAATGAGGGAACCCACATAGGAGCCAGGAGGGCCCATGTGGGAACCCAAACAGAAGTAGGAACCCACGTAGGACCAGGGTGTTCAACAGTGGGAACCCAGACCCTACAGCTGGGAAGCAGCTGGCTCCAGACTTTGGAGGGCCTGCGAGAGGAAAGGGATGCCCTGCAGGCCCCACTACGAAGGAAGCTGGGGTGATAGGGACCCCTTTCCTCCCCTCCCCCGTGAGCATTTTTTAAGGGGGAGGGTTTGTGGTGGGACGGCTGCCCCACCCCCATGTGAGAGGGAACTAGAGTAGGCCAGAATGGCTGTGCAAGCCATCTTCCAATCAGGGAAGGGCCTACTGAGAGCCAATCAGGGCCGAGATTAGAGCCAGTCAATCAGGGCTAGACTAGGCCCTATATAATGGCTGCCCAGGAGAGCAGCAGGTAGTCTGTCCCAGAATTTCATAGGGGAAGTCTGTCTCCAGAGCAGGAGACCAGCATCTCGGGCTGTGCAGTACTGCATCTGGCCATCCGATGGCCGAGACAAATTGTAACCGGCCCTTGAGACAAGGGGCTAGACTTTGGGGGTTGCGGTTGGCCACCGAGGCAGGTGCAAGGACTGTTGCTAACCCCCGCCCCTGGAATGTGGCGAGGATGGACTAGTGGGCACTGCTGGAGGCAGTGTCCAGGGGTGAGCAATGCGGCTCCAGATCCCAACGGAGGACAAGAGACGGATAGGATGCTGCCAGCAGAGGGCGTTCCCCATGGACTGAGCTAATTCCCGGAGCGATCAGCGGGAGGCGCCATGCTGGTGAGTCCCAACCCTGTCAAAACCGCCCAGCCCTATTGTGGGCCCACTGCTATCCTGCAGACTCTCGTCAGGACCAGATGGGGCCAGCTGGAGTGGCTTCCCTCTGATTGGGAGAGCGAGAAGGGGAAATGGAGCCCCCTGGCACTCACAGAAACTCTCTCCCCTCTCTGTGGAGCAGGGTTCTTCCCTCTGCCCCCCAAATTCCTTCATATGGGGCAGGACCTCTTTCCCTTGCACCACTCCCCTCCCCCCTTTCCTTAGTCTACCCCCGCTCATTCCCGCTGCGCCCAGGCAGAGCTCTCCCTGCCCCATATGGTGCAGAAAAGCCCTTTTGTCAGGGCCACAGCCCCACTGGAGCTTGGAAAGCTCCACTTTTGAGGAGGTGGGGGTGGGACAGAGGCTCAGGGCTAGCTTCACCTTCTGCTCTTTATTCTCCCCTTGGCCCTTCTATGGGGTCTCTTGGTGTGACAGGAATAGGAGCCTCCTTCCAGCTGTCTTTCAGGCCCTGGGATCTGGCACAGCCTCCCAGACGGGCGCTTCCTGTAGCTGAGCCACGTCAGGGAGCAGTGGGGACAGGTCACCTCATCCCAGCAATGCCGGCTCTCAAAGAGGCTTAGATGGAAGACCCCAGTCCCTCATTGAGGTAAGAGCCATTTACTTCTTGGGGCGTGTGGATCTCTTGGGGGAGAAATGGCATCCCCGATGCATAGCCTGTCTGGGAGCTTTCCCTGTCCCTGGATCCCAGCCCTGGTACAGAGCCCTATTTCTCATCATGATATCCTCATTTTATTCTCAGAGGCGGTGTCCAGGATCCTGGAGACTGTTTCCTGCTGCAGGAGGTTTGAGCGGGGAGAGATCACTCACTGTCACGCCCCAGGGGTCTCCAACCCGGGTCTGCAGGGTTCATGGGAGCAGCCACACTCCAACCCTCCACCTGGAAGTCTGCTGAAAATTGCTTACCTCGGACCCATGAAGTTCAGCCCCAGTTTGAGGCTCCACTCCTGAGGTCCTATTGGAGGAGTCCCAGGAAAGCTCACTGGCCCCCTGGCCCTGCGTAAGACAGCAGCAGGAACACGAAGCTGACTGAACACCAGGCCTGCTCCCGGTTCTGGACCGTGCGCTGCCTGGTTCTGCTGCCGCTCCCCTGGCTTGATTTCCTGGCATCTGAGTTGTGGTGGTGATAGCAAGTTTGTCTTTTGCTGCTGATCTTCCAGTATCCTGACCTGGCTGACTCTCCACTCCTGTCATGTGAGTGTGGACTCTGGCTCTGACCAGTAGGTCTGGCTGCCCTTGACCCAGCCGTGACATTGACTTTGGTACAACTTCTCCATTGCCCCTTTCTGATCTCCAGCAAGATACACCAGTCCCTTGGCTCCCAAAGTCCCAGTTGCCCGCTATTCAAGGGCTGAGGGGTAGTGCTTGTATCGCCCCACCCCAGCTGCTTTTCCTAGGGGAATCTCCCTAGAGCAGAGGAGAAATCTGCTCTTTTCTTAGGATCAGTCCCACTCTGGCCTCAGCTCGGCTACTTTGTTTACCTGGGGTCAGGCACTACTTTTGAAGCCCTTAGCGTGGGGGTGTAGGTGGGAGCAGAGGCTGAAGCTCCAGCAGTTTCCACCAAAGAACACCCCCCTGTCTTTCTATGGTCCGGCTAGGGCTCCCCATCCATCCTGGAGCTGAACACCAGATGGGAGCTGATGGATTGTCCTTGGTGGGCCATGTTCTTGTGTGTGATGAGAGGGCCAGGAGCAGCTGCACCACGCCTGGCCAGGACCGGGCTAAACAGCCTGTAATGCTAGGTGAGTCAAACCAGGGCCACAATACAGACACCCTGGGCATCCATGGGGACTGAATCTGGGCCCTTCACTACCAAGAGCACAACTGGTTCCAACTTGAGTCATGCTGGTGACCCCTGCCAGCCCCTCTGAGGTGGGTCAGTATTATCCCTGTTTGCTGGGGCATAGGGATAGAAAGCAACTGGCTGCAAGGTCACACCCGACGTCCCTGACAGAGGCAGGAAGGAAGCGTGGGATTGATACCAGTCCAGCTCCAACCGCTAGACTCCACCTGTGATGGTTGGATCACAGAAACCCCCTTGGGAGCTGCCACCAGATGTGCAAAGACTACCCCTGCTTCTGTTTTCCCTGCCAGCTCAGGACTCCAGCACCCTGTATTGCTGAGCCAGACACTCCCGTCTGGCTCCAGACACAGATCCAGGGTCTGAATCTCCTGTCCCAAAGCTGCAAGTTTACCTGAAAACAGCTTACAGAAGTGCGCTTGTCTTTAGCACTCAGATGCCCAACTCCCAATGGGGTCTAAACCCAAATAAATCCGTTTTACCCTGCATAAAGCTTATGCAGGGCAAACTCATAAATTGTTCGCCCTCTATAGCACTGATAGAGAGAGATGCACAGTTGTTTGCTCCCCCAGGTATTAATACATACTCTGAGTGAATTACTAAATAGAAAGTGATTTTATTAAATACAGACAGTAGGATTTAAGTTCAAAGTAGTAACAGACAGAACAAAGTAAGTCACCAAGCAAAATAAAATAAAATGCGCAAATCTATGCCTAATCAAACTGAATACAGCTAATCTCACCCTCAGAGATGCTTCAGTAAGTTTTTTCTCAGACTGGACACCTTCCAGGCCTGGGCACAATTCTTTCCCCTGGTACAGCTCTTGTTGCAGCTCAGGTGGTAGCTAGGGGATTCTTTCATCATGGCTCCTCCCTCTCTTTGTTCTCTTCCACCCCTTTATATATCTTTTGCATAAGGCGGGAACCCTTTGTCCCTGTGGGTTTCCATCCCCCCTCCCTGGAAAAGCACCAGGTTAAAGATGGATTCCAGTTCAGGTGACATGATCACATGTCACTGCAAGACTTCATTACTCACTTGCCAGCACACACACATACAGGAAGACTCACAGGTAAATACAGCCATCTGCAGACAATGGGAGTCATCAAGATTCCAAACTATCATTAATGGTCCACACTTTACACAATTACAATAGGCCCTCAGAGTTACATTTTATATTTCTAGTTTTAGATACAAGAGTGGTACATTTATACAAATCAGATGATCATACTCAGTAGATTATAAGCTTTGTAATGATACCTTACAAGAGACCTTTTGCATGAAGCATATCCCAGTTACGTTACATTCACTTATTACCGTATTTTCTCTAAAACTATCTCAGTTACATTATATTGACTTATTATCAAGTTTTTATAAAACCATATAGACTGCACAACGTCACACCACCCACTTCCAAAGTCCGAGAACCCAGGAGCCCTGACTCTGACACTAGGCCTTAAATGACAAGACCAACCTCCCTCCCACTCAGGAAGCCATAGAAGGGACCAACTGCTGAGCTCCCCTTGGCAATGCCGCTGTCAGAGACCATTGCTAGTGGGTGCCAAGTGCCTGAGCAGGGAACTGCTTGAGAGCCTCCTAGAGACTCGCAGGTGTTTGACTGTGACCCTCAGCGAGCCGTGGCAAGAGACTCTCCGGCTCTAACAAAGGGTTTCTGTTCTAACTCTGTTCTGTTCAAACAGTCAGCCAGTGAGGCCAGTTTGCAGAATGTGGAAGAGCCCTTTGGCGAGGCATTGGAGGATTCACCATGAAGGTGGCAGCAGCAGCAGTGCCTGGGGTCCCTATGGGCCAAGCCTCAACTCCTGCCAATCCAGGCTAATCTCCCCCCTGCTTTCAGCAGCGCTTGGCTTTAGCTGCTGGGCCTGTGAGCCTAGATCAGGGGTCTCAAACTCAAATGACCACGAGGGCCGGCTGAGGACTAGTTCATTGGCCCGAGGGCCGCATCACTGACACCCCCCCCTCGGTGCCCCCAGTCCTGCCCCCAGAGGGGGCAGGAGGAGTGTGGCAGGGGCTCAGGGCGGGAGTTGAGGTGCAGGGGGCTCAGGGCAGGGAGAGGGAGAGGTGAGGTAGGGGGTCGGGGTGCAGTCGGGGGCTCTGGGCAGGGGGTTGGCGTACAGGGTGCAGGAGGGATTGTGGTGTGTGGCAGAGGGTTGGGGTTCAGACAGGGCTCAGGGCAGGGGGTGGGGGATGCAGAAGGGGGCTCAGGATAGGAAGTTGGGGTGCAGGAAGGATGTAGGATGTGGCAGGAGGTTGAGGGCAGGGAGTTGGGGTGCAGCAGGGGGTTGAGGTGCAGGCAGGGGCCTCAGGGCAGGGAGTTGGAGGAGTGAGGTAGGGGGTTGGGGTGCAGTAGGGGGCTCTAGGCAGGGAGTTGGGGGGCAGGAGGGAGTGTGAGGTGTGGCAGAGGGTTGGGTTGCAGGCAGGGGGCTCAGGGCAGGGAGTTGGAGGGGTGAGGTAGGGGGTTGGGGTGCAGGGGGCAGTGCCAGGTGTGGCAGAGGATTGGGGTGCAGTAGGGGGCTCTAGGCAGGGGGTTGGGGTGCAGGGGGCAGGAGGGAGTGCGAGGTGTGGCAGAGGGTTGGGGTGCAGGCAGGGGGCTCATGGCAGGGGGTTGGGGTGCAGGATGGCATTGGCCTGTGGCCTGGAGCCGCTTACCTAGAGAAATAGCCCTGCAGGCCGTGTGTTGGAGACCCCTGGCCTAGGCAGAGCACTCAGGTATTTCCATCAGCCTGCTCAATGGCAAATGCAGCCACCCAAAGAAGTGAAGAATGGAAGTGAAAGAGTAAAGCTGGACCATCCGCTGAGCTGCTGCAATCGAGTGAGCAGAGCCGGGGAGAGAAGAGGGAGAACTCGAAGGTGGCTGGCAGCAGGAGGGAGGAGAAGCAGTTTGGGAGCCAGGAGAGGAGAAATAAATAGTTAATGACAAATGCTGCCGGCTTTCTCTTGTGTGGTGAAGGGCTGAAAAGGGGTCTCTTTACTATCAGGCGAAACTTTAAAATAGCTGTGTATGATGGTGGGCGGGGTTCTCTATAAAGGTAAGAGGTCACTCTAGGGGCTTGAAGTCCCAGATTCTGGGGCTATTGCAAATCCCTCAGGTGGTAGCAGTAGTGAGCGCTTGTCCTCCTTTTCTGGGCTAGCCACCAGAAAAAGGACACGATACATGTGGCCCAGGAAAGACAGAGGCAGTGTTGCCTGTTAACATGGCTCTGGTGGGGGAGCACGGCAGGTTACTTTGGACTAGGTAGGAGCCACATGTCTCCAAACCTGCACCTCCCGAGGCTCCAGAGACTTCGCTCCCGATCCCAGAGCATCCTCAGAGTCCTACAGCGCCAGATGGAATCTGGCCTCTCCCCCCACCTCAGCAGTCCAGAAAAAGTTATTTGTAGACATGTTCTGTGTCCTCTCCTGCCACACTCCCCTGTTGGCGACTAATGCAGTCCCAGAGTCCAGGCTCGGATATTAGCAAACACTATTTCACTAGGAGGGTGGTGAAGCACTGGAATGGGTTCCCTAGGGCGGTGGTGAAATCTCCATCCTTAAGGTCAGGCCTGACAAAGCCCTGGCTGGGATGATTTAGTTGGGGATTGGTCCTGCTTTGAGCAGGGGGTTGGACTAAATGACCTCCTGCGGTCTCTTCCAACCCTGATATTCTATGATGGCTCTGTCCCTCTTTTATACTCTCTTTCAGTTGCTAGAAAGATCATTGCTGTGTCATGGGGGTCAGGCAAGCCCATTGGTCAGGCAGTACCCCACTGACTAAGTGCCCTCTCCAAGGAGTCTCTCAGAGAGTGGATTCTCCCTGATGGGCCATCAACACCTTTCTGGCCCTCCTTTGTTTCTACTGTAAAGCTGGCTGTGGGCGTCTCTCAACCTCACAACATATTTCAGAAACGCACAGAGAGCATAACTTCCCATACAATGACAGCACATCCAATCCAACAGGTTATTAATGTTCAACAGATCCAGACATTTTACATACCACCTCACAAGGCATGCCTAATACAAAACATCTCATAATCATATCACAGTGGTGAATACTGTGTGCTACTGAGGGATACAGGGTTCCAGAGTGTCAGTGTACCATGGCCAATGGCAGTAAAAGCCCAAAGGAGATGCTCCCCTGGAACAGCCTTTGGTGACAGCAAGGTCCCCACTGAGAACTTCAGTGCGACTCTGCAGCTGTTACGCATCTGTCCCCCGTCCCCCCCACCATCAGCTGCAACTCAGTGCATTTTGAGTGGATTCATGCTGGCTGCATGCCTAGACAGCAGATAAAATCTGCTAAATCTTTTCTTTCCCAGAAAGAGCCATTCCCATGTTTCTTTCGATTTCCACCCGCGTCAGACAGGAAACAAACCCAATGCAGAGTGGAGGGTGTCACGGCCGTGATGCACTCTGAGAAAACCCAACAGCATTCACAGCTGGCTGTGTAACTTTTCATTGTCTGATCACTGCCTTCCTGCCTCCCAGCCTGAGATCCAAAGTGAAGATGTGGGGTGTTGAGAAGTGGCTTGCCATTAGTAGGTTTCAGAGTTAGCACCACATTGAGGTGGACTGAGGCCAGCTCGCCCCCCCTCTGATAGCTGTTGTGTGAGGCCCACTGCAGACTCAGGCAGAAGTTAGTTTGTTCTAGAACAGCCTTCTAAGAGGAGCAGTGAGGGCAAAAAACCTAACTGGCTTCAAGACCAAGCTTGATAAGTTTATGGAGGGGATGGGATGACGAGACTGCCCACCATGGCATGTAGCCGATCTGTAACTGCTAGCAGCAAAAAATCTCCAACAGGCGGTGATGGGACACTAGATGGGGAGGGCTCTGAGTTACTACAGAGAATTCTTTCTCAAGTGTCTGGCTGCTGGGTCTCCCCCACAAGCTCAGGGTCTAACTGATCACCATATTTGGGACTAGGAAGGAATTTCCCCCAGGTCAGATTGGCAGAGACCTGAGGGGAGGGGTCGCCTTCCTCTGCAGCACGCGGCACAGGTCACTTGCAGGTTTAAACTAGTGTCAATGGTGGATTCTCTGTAACTTGAAGTCCTTAAACCACGACTGGAGGACTTCAGTAACTCAGCCAGAGGTTCGGGGTCTATTACAGCAGTGGGTGGTGAGGTTCTGTGGCCTTCAATGTACAGGAGGTCAGACTAGATGACCTTCTGACCTTAACGTCTATGAGTCTTATTGAGTGGTTCACCCTTAATCTAAAGAACCAAAACCTGGGAAATACCAGACAGGAGACCATCAAACAGGAGTAAAAAGCAGTAAAAAGCCTCAGCAAAGAGCTCCAGGATACATAGCAGGGCTCGTGTGGCAGTGAGTTCCAAAGACAAAAGGACCCATTCATAAGATCACGTTATCTGAAGAAGCCACCCCAGAGACAGCTGCATCTCAGCGCTGGGCGAGCCGTCCCCATGTAGCGTTGCTGTGCTGCTGTTCCTCAGCTGTTCCACCCCAGAGGTGACTGCATCTCAGCCCCAGGTGACCATTACCCAGCAGTGGAAAGAGTTCATTATTTGCTAAGGGTTTTTGTTTTCAGTTCTAAGAAATGCCTCATTTCTGAGAAGAGGCAGTTGGGGATGTCATTTCTGGACGGAGAGGCAGTGGTAACATCCAGAAATTCACTAGGGGGTGTATCTCTGGCCAAGCTGTCCGGCCCCCCAAGTTGATCACAGTTCCTGGCACTTTCAGTGCCTTTTAAAGCACGTGCACTTCCAGACCCTGCTGCTCCAAAGAGCCCGTGGTGGGATCTGGGGAATGAAGATTCTCTGCACCCTCCAGTGTCTGTCACTTGCTTTTCCAGCCTGGCCCCACCTCTCCGGGCCTCTCTGTGCTCAGCTCCCAGACGCACTCTGCCTCCCACCCCCTCGCACTACAATGTGAGAGCTTTGCCTTATCACAGCGCAGCAATCCCATGCCTCCAGCAGCTGGGGATTGCAGGAAAACCCCAACTGCCCTGTGAATCTGGCAACTTTTTGGTGGATGAAATCCTGATAGAATTCGTCCAAAGAGGGAGGGAAACAAAATTCCCATTTTCTATCTTGATGGGGGGTGGTGGTGTCCACTTAGGATGAAAAAACGAATTGGGCCGGCCCTGGTGCTTGCTCAGGAGACATCACTGATGGTAGGACAGATAGAGCCGGTCCCCTTTGGGGCCCATCGGTGGCTGGGAGGGATCCCAGGGTGGGAAACTGGGGAGTCTCCAGCAGAAAAAGAGGAGACTTTGGTGCTCCAGGACTAGAGCTCAGCGTTAGGGGAGTGGGGTTGGGCCAGGGCATGTTTTAGCCCCTTTCTGTGCCTCAGTTTCCCCCACCCAATGCCCAGGGCTCTGTGGGGGTGAGAGGGTGAATTTGCTCTCATGCCAGCTGGAGGAAAGCTCGGCCAGTCAGCACCCAGCTCACTGCATGATGGGAAGGAAGCTATTTCCTTGTTAGGCCCTGAGCGTGGCCTTTCCTAAGGCCGAGCTCGGTGCCTCCCGGACTCGGGCTCCAGGAGCCCTTGTGTCTCCCCAGCTGCCCTCGGCAGCGAGTCTGACTGAGATCAAATTCCTCTCAGAGGCTTGTGCCCCTGCCGGGCGTGGCACTGCCAGTGATTAACCCCTGGCACATGGTGTCTGCCAGGCCGTAGGCAGCAGAGAAAAGTCCAGTGTCACCAACAGCCCCAGCGCTAGGGTAGGCTGGGCACAAGCCAACAACAAACACGTGCTGTGATACAGCCAAAGAGCGTCGGCCATGCTCCCAGCCTGGCGAAGGGCTGGGGGAGTGGGTGTCTCTCCAGGGACGCAGAGACGCTGACAGAGTGCAGGGGGCCATGGGGGATAATCAGCTGGACGTGAGCCCCCGTGCGACAGTGTGGCCAAAGGCGCTAAGGATGCCCAAACAGGGGAATCGTGTGAAGGAGCAGAGAGGTCAGTTTACCTCTGGATTTGGCGCTGGTGCGACCGCTCCTGGGGTCCTGTGTCCAGTTCCGGAGCAGTCCAAGAAGGATGTGAATATATTGGAGAGGGGGCAGAGGGGGGCCAAGCGAATGGTTAAAGGATTACAAAACGTGGCCTGGAGTGATAGACCCCAGGAGCTCAAGCTGTTTAGCTTAGCAAAGAGAAGCTCCCACCTCCCAGGGTGACTTGACTCCAGTCTAGAAGCACCTACGCGGGGATCAAATATTTAATAATGGGCTCTTCAGGCTAGCAGAGAAAGCTCTAACGTGACCACACGGCTGGAAGTTGAAGCTGGACACATTCAGCCTGGAAAGAAGATATCCGTGTTTACCAGGGAGGGGAATTAACCATGGGAACAATGTACCAAGGAGTGCGGTGGATTCTCCCTCGAGGTGGGATGTGTTTCGAAGAGATCTGCTCTCGTTCAAACAGGAATTAACTGGGGGCAGTTCTCTGGCCTGTTATCCAGGAGCTCAGCCTTGGTCCCTCCTGGCCTGGGAATCTACCAATCTCCGCCATGACTTCTTGGAATCCGTCTTCTCGCTCTGGTGCTGCCCGGTGGACAGGGACACAAAGTGGGCAGGTAAACTGAGTCACACAGCTTGTTCACAGAAATATTCCCATGTTCTCTCGCTCCTCCCCAGACTCCTGCTGCCAGGAAGGGGCACACCTGGGCTAGAGATCAGCCGTCCTCCAGCAGAGCCCTACTGCTCCGGGTGCCAGGTCCTGACCCAGTAGGTTCCCCCCACTCAGCGGGTCTAGAGAGATGGATCAACTCCGGGAGGACGTCACCTGCTCCATCTGCCTGGCTGTCTTGGACGACCCCGTCTCCATCGAGTGCAGCCACAACTTCTGCCAGGGCTGCCTCGTGGCTCACTGGCGCGGGGTCTCGGCCCAGGGCTACCAGTGCCCCGAGTGCCGGACTCCCTGCTCCAGGGACAGGATGACCCCAGACATGCGTCTGAGAACCCTGGTGAAGAAAATCACAGAGCCCCTGCGGGAAGAGATGGAGCTGGTGAGACCAGACAGGCTGAATCAGGGGAAAGGGACGCAGGGCGGGGACTGGCTGGATCAGGGGGTGGGGAATGGGACACGGGGCCTTTCCTCTCTAGGGGGCGCAACCTCTGATTTGGAGGGCAGGGGACTGGATGGCTCACGAGGGGTGGAAATGGCTCAAGAGGATCTGATCTGAGGGGCAGGGACTAGTTGGTTCAGGGGATGGGAATGGGGCACGGGGCTCTCATCCAGAAGCAGGGACTGGCTGGCTCTGGGAGGGGGTCCGAGCTGTGACCCTGCTCTGTCCCTGCAGCAGGGGCCGGGGGCTCAGCCAGAGCCGGGGCGCCCGGTGCAGCTGGTTCGTCTGGATGACAAAGGCAGCCTGATCCTGTACGAGGAGGCCCTGAGCCTCTGCCTGGAGCAGGGTGGGGTGGGGGACGCCCCCGTCTGCCTGGTGTCCATCATCGGGGAGCAGCGCCGGGGAAAATCCTTCCTGATGAACTGCCTGCTGCGCCGGCTCCGGAGCCTGGTGGGTGGGGGGAAGATTCTAAGGGGAGCAGGGGTCTGGAGTAGTGCGGGGGAGGGGAATGGAGGAGTCTGGAGGGGGTAAAGTCCTGTGCAGGGGCAGGGGGACGGGAGGGGCTGGAGGAGGGGGGAAAGAAATGGGCAGATGGGGATAAGGTCCCAGCCCTGTAGTTCCCTACAGACACACTGGGATGGAGTTGGGGGTGGGGGGTGTTCACAGCTTGAACCTCCTCCCCCAGGGCCTGTCTCCAGCCAGAGTGCCCAGGGCCGGCCCCAAGGGTGCCGGGCAGCGGAGGAGCCAGGGCTGGGCAGGGGCGAGGGTGGCGTCAGTGCAGGGCACTCGTCGCTGTGACCGGTGGTTCTGTCCCTGCAGGTGGCCGTGTTCCTGGTGGACACCGAGGGCTCCCTGGACCTGCAGCGCCGCATGGAGACCAGCATCAAGCTCTCCGTGTTGGGCATATTGCTCAGCTCCTACTGGGTGGGGGAGCTGTGCTGTGGGGGACGGGACTGAGGGCTCTGCAGGGGGTGCCGTGCTGTGGGGAGCGGGGTGAGGGGGCCAGCAGGGGGGCTGTGCTGCGGTGGGGTGAGCTGTGGGGTTGTCAGGGGGGCTCACCTTTTCTTATTATTATTTTCCAGGTCTTTAACATTTCCAGTACGTTTAAGCGGACGGAGCAGATTATTTGGAGGTGGGTGGGGCAGAGGATACACACAGCTCTACTGACACGGTGTGACAATGCGGTTCTGGCGGAACCCAACTGAGAGCACCAACTCAGGGCAGATTGCTTAAACAGGGCAGTTGCAGCCCAAGGCTGGGGTATTTTCCACCTCTAAGGCAAACCAAACCAGCCAGACTAAGGGAACTTCGGTCTCACCCCACTGGCTAACCGCAAGTCTCACAAGCAATCTCCTTAGACACTCCAGTTTCCCAGTATAACCACCAGTGCCACTCATACGGGGACAAATGGTTATGAAAACCAGTACCCAAGTAACAGAAAAAGGTTCTCCTGATCCCAAAGGACCAAGCCCCAGACCCAGGTCAATATACAATTCAGATCTTACCCATAAATCACGCTGTTGCCAATCCTTTAGAATCTAAAATCTAAAGGTTTATTTATAAAAGGAAAAAGATAGAGATGAGAGTTAGAATTGGTTAAATGGAATCAATTACATACAGTAATGGCACAGTTCTTGGTTCAGGCTTGCAGCAGCGATGGAATAAACTGCAGGGTCAAATCAAGTCTCTGGAACACATCCCCCGCTGGGATGGGTCCTCAGTCCTTTGTTCAGAGCTTCAGTTTGTAGCAAAGTTCCTCCAGAGGTAAGAAGCAGGATTGAAGACCAGATGGAGATGAGGCATCAGCCTTATATAGTCTTTCCCAGGTGTAAGAACACCTCTTTGTTCTTACTGTGGAAAATTACAGCAAGATGGAGTCTGGAGTCACATGGGCCAGTCCCTGCATACTTTGCTGAGTTACAAGGCGTATCTGCCTTCTCTCAATGGGTCCATTGTATAGCTGATGGTCCTTAATGGGCCATCAAGCAGGCTAGGCAGAGCTAATCTCAGCTTGTCTGGGATGTCACCCAGAAGCATAGCATAAGTTTGCCATACAGACAGTATAGAGCCAATATTCATAACTTCAACTACAACACTGATACACACATATAGACAGCATAATCATAACCAGTAAACCATAACCTTGTCCTAGACACCCCATTTGACCCCCTTTATACCAGATTTGGGTGCCACTACAGGACCTTGGTTGCAACAATGATCTATACGGTCCCAGTTTATGTCAATAACGTCACACCCCCAACGCAAAATTAATGCAGGAAGGGATGACACAAACATCACTGACTGCATCCCAAGAGCTCCCCATCCTGGGTTCTGTCCCACTACAGCTAGTATTGGGTTAGAAGCCATACCCGTGTATAACAGAAATGGTTTATCAAAATCATGTTCAACCACATGATTGAACCTCTTTACAAACTCAAGGTAAAACTTAGTTAGAACAATAGTGGATTGGATCTGCTCTGGCAGCATCGTTCCCGTATGTCTCATGTGATCTTGCCAAGAGCTAAAGAAAACCGCTACTTTATCCATACTAGCTCGGGCAAATGTTTGGAACGCAATTAACATCAAATAAATGCAGATATTAATGTTCTTCATAGTACAGGAATCTTGGCATTTTGCCATGAAAGCAATATGGTAGTGTGCCTCAGTCTTCCTCTTCATACAGCACATTAGGTCTGGAATGTCTTTTCCCCTGCCCATATTGTTTATAGGCATGAACTGTGAAACACCAGTGTAACAAGGCCTTTTAACAGAACGTGTGTTCTCATGTATTCCTTTTAACATGTTCAAGGGATTCTCCAAAAGATTAGGCACATTGTACATTTTTACAGTTTGTGGCAATAGCAACACATTCATTACAAAATTTAACAATAACAACAAGTTCATTGCAAGTGTCCATCTACAATCATGTTTGTCATGCCACACCTTTGACTCAATACCATTGGCGTTTGGGCATTTTAGGGTTAACCTGTGGCTTCCCTTTGCAAAATTCAGTTTTCTCTTTCCTCCTTGTCCTGCAGGATCAAACCCTGATTTTTCTTGCTTAACAGAATTCACTGGCTATTAGCAAGTCCTCCCTTTCCCAGCTAGGCAAGTAATTTGCACTACCCCAGACCAGAGCCAGTCCACCAGTTTTCATATTCGTACCTGCTATCATTTCCAAGGCTGGGCTCTGTCTTAAAGAGATACCCCACAAATCCAAAGAGTTTGCTGGTGAGAGTTTGCTTGCTCTCCCCCGCATCCTCAAGCATTTAGCCATAAAACTGCTCTGCCCTGACACATCAGTAACCAAATCTGTCCTCAAACCCTGAAGCACAAACTGCTCATTTAAAGAATCAGAAAGGAGACATTCCTGTTCCAACACCATTGTCTCCCCAACAAGTTTGTCCAACACAGCCACTTGGTTATAGGGCTGCCTCAATTCCTTAACAACTTTTACTTCCTCTGAGACCTTCTCAAAGCTACCCACACTGGATCTTTTAAAAGGACAGTCAGTGGATCCATTCACAACAGACAATTTTTGGCTGCTAGGAACTGAAACTTCCTTGATTAAATCACTCTCACACCCTTCAGTTGCAGGGAACTGCTTGCACCAATTACCATGAGGATTCCTTTCCCCTGGAGCTTTTCTAAGCAGCAATTCACCGCTCACAGAAATTCTGCCCTTACCCTCTTCACCTAGGGCTTGCTCTAAAGGAACACTTTCCTGAGCCACGACAGACTCTGTCTGGGTCTTACTTGCATTCAGGATCACCTTTGGCCCATCAGGCAGATCTCTACACAATCCCCTTTCAGGCAAACCCATAGACTTCCTAGATAAAAGGTTAGAAATATTTCCCTTCTCTTTGCCACACACCAGCTTAGGAATTTTTTCCTTTTTGCTACAAGTTGCTAAACTGTCCGTAGGTACCACAACCAAATTACCTTTCCGCTCTCCTTGTGCCCTGGCTAGGGTATCACCCTGATCAGACAGAGTTGTTGCACCCTTCTCCAACCACACATGAGCACCAGGCAAAATACAAGCACCAGAATTGTCTGGTCTCTGGGATTTTGCTAAGACACTAACTGGATGCAACCTAGTTACGGTGCCATTCTCCCCAGCAGATGCAAACTTAGGACCATTCCCTTCCTGGGCTTTAGTTGAATCCAGAACCAACTCTGAGACAACTAAATTACTCTCAACCATCACAGGCCGAAAGGCACCTTCTATCTGCTCCACAGACAAAAAAGAGTTGGAGACGCATTTTCCTTTACTAGACATACAGTTTGGGATTTCATTTCCCTTGTCCCAGCACCCCAGGCTGTTCACAGACAACTGCTTGGAGACTGGGGTAGCTTCCTCCATAGGCAAGTCAATACCCCTGACAGACACAGGCACATTTCCTTCACTGTCACTATTCTTCGCACAGGAAATAGGTAAGGTATAGGGACACTCATCTTCCACTCTCCTTGCCTTCCCAAACTGCTGACTAGATAAAGCCATCAGCTCACAAGACTGCCTAGGCTCATCCAAAATCTCCTTGTCCTCCTCTCCCTTCGCTTGATCTAATTCCAGATTTACTTCTGAGACATTAGATAGACATTCAGAAACTTCATTCACAGCTAAACAGCTACTTTCCAAAGACAAACTTTTGGAGAAGCCCTCCATAGGCACAACCTTAGGATCAATCCTCTCTTGTGCCTGGTTTGTATTAACTTGACTGACCATAGCTTTAATATCATTTCCAATCATAATATCCTTAGGGATTATGTCTTTTACTCCCACAACCATGGTGCCCTCCAATCCCTTCCATTTCAGGTGGATTTTAGCCAAAGGCACCCTGACAAAATACTTAGATAAGGCTACAACAGTTACATCTTCACCTGGCAAATAATCTTCCTTCCTGACAAGACTTGCTTTAACCAGAGTAATATCTGCTGCGGTGTCCCTCCATGCCATACACCTCACTCCATTCACTTCTGCACTGCTAATAAACTCTGCGTTATTTCCCCCATATTTAGCTTTAATGTGAGTTTTAAGGTCAAATTCTTCAGAGACCACAGAAACAGCATTTGCACACAGGGCACCAATGCTGGGCTCTGTGTAGCTTGCCTGTGAGTTTACAACAACAGGGTTAGCATTGGCCGTGGCATTTGGGGTTGCTGGTTTTGGGCTGCCCTTCAGTGTCGGGCAGTCTGGTCTCATGTGGCCCAGCATACCACAGTGATAGCATGTAACCTGTTCCGTCCTGGGATGTGAGTTCCTACCCTCCAGGCCCCCTTGAACTCCTTTAGAAGAGTCAGGTTTATTTTTAAATCCTTCCCTCCTCTTGAACTGGGGAGAATGGTGATTAGTTTTCCCCGGGGTTTTACACCCTTCTCGAGCCCTGTTTTGGGTATGGGCATCCGCAATCTCTGCTGCCCGTAGGACTGACTCAGGGTCCCTGTCACACACAGCTGCTCTTACATTGTCAGGCACAATGTCTAAGAACTGTTCCAAAGTTATTAAATCCAGCAGTTTTTCAAAACTCCCATGCGCCTTGGCTCCCACAACCCACCTTTTAAACAAAACCCATCAGCTTATGAGCACATTCTACAAAAGTACAATCCTTAGACATTTTAAACTCTCTAAACTTAACTCTGTAAGATTCAGGAGTAACCTTGAACCGCCTTAACACAGAATCCTTAAACCGCTCATAATCTAAGGCTTCTTGTTCCCCTAAGTCATTGAATACCTCCCTGGCTTTTCCAGTCAGTCTGGTCAGCAGGACAGGCATTCGCTGACCCTCAGGGATCTCGTACAGATTGCAGAGCCGTTCAAAGGTAGACAAAAACTCCTTTATATCCTCAGTATCATTGTAAATGGGACACATCCTTTCCCAGTTTTTCTCATGGCGGGGGGGAAGTGGAGTACCAGGTGGGGATGACTTTCTCTGCTCTTCCATTACTTGGAGCTGAAGTCTGGCCGTCTCCTGTTCCATCTTGTGAGTCTCCTGCTCCATCCTGTGAGTCTCCTGCTCAGCAGCGAGCAGCTCTAGACGCCCCTTACGAGCTCTCTCTTCTAACTCTGCTATTTTTTGCTTCTCCAGCAATCGAAGATCTGCTAGCTTCTGTTCATGCTCAAATTGCAGTTTACTTGTCACCCTTTGCATCCTAATTTTTTCTGCATCTTCTGCAGCCTCAGGTAAGGGCGGTGCTCTTGCCCCTTGATCACTGGCTATTAACAGATTTCTCAGTTCTTCCTTTGTAGCTTTCTTTCTAAAGCTTATCCTCTTTTCTGAACACAAATTTTGCAGGGCTTTTTTGCCAAGTCCCTCATATGCTCTTTGCTCAGCCATTGCAGCAGCTCTTTAACCAACAAAACTCTCAATCCCAAAATTCAAATTTGGATAGCATGGGGTTCTGACCCAAAGCTTAATTGACCTGGTTCTGTGGATCCAAGCACGACTACGCCACTGTGACAATGCGGTTCTGGCGGAACCCAACTGAGAGTGCCAACTCAGGACAAATTGCTTAAACAGGGCAGTTGCAGCCCAAGGCTGGGGTGTTTTCCACCTCTAAGGCAAACCAAACCAGCCAGACTAAGGGAACTTCGGTCTCACCCCACTGGCTAACCGCAAGTCTCACAAGCAATCTCCTTAGACACTCCAGTTTCCCAGTATAACCACCAGTGCCGCTCGTACGGGGACAAATGGTTATGAAAACCAGTACCCAAGTAACAGAAAAAGGTTCTCCTGATCCCAAAGGACCAAGCCCCAGACCCAGGTCAATATACAAATCAGATCTTTCCCACAAATCACGCTGTTGCCAATCCTTTAGAATCTAAAATCTAAAGGTTTATTTATAAAAGGAAAAAGATAGAGATGAGAGTTAGAATTGGTTAAATGGAATCAATTACATACAGTAATGGCACAGTTCTTGGTTCAGGCTTGCAGCAGCGATGGAATAAACTGCAGGGTCAAATCAAGTCTCTGGAATACATCCCCCGCTGGGATGGGTCCTCAGTCCTTTGTTCAGAGCTTCAGTTTGTAGCAAAGTTCCTCCAGAGGTAAGAAGCAGGATTGAAGACAAGATGGAGATGAGGCATCAGCCTTATATAGTCTTTCCCAGGTGTAAGAACACCTCTTTGTTCTTACTGTGGAAAATTACAGCAAGATGGAGTCTGGAGTCACATGGGCCAGTCCCTGCATACTTTGCTGAGTTACAAGGCGTATCTGCCTTCTCTCAATGGGTCCATTGTATAGCTGATGGTCCTTAATGGGCCATCAAGCAGGCTAGGCAGAGCTAATCTCAGCTTGTCTGGGATGTCACCCAGAAGCATAGCATAAGTTTGCCATACAGACAGTATAGAGCCAATATTCATAACTTCAACTACAACACTGATACACACATATAGACAGCATAATCATAACCAGTAAACCATAACCTTGTCCTAGACACCCCATTTGACCCCCTTTATACAAGATTTGGGTGCCACTACAGGACCTTGGTTGCAACAATGATCTATACGGTCCCAGTTTATGTCAATAACGTCACACACGGACCTGCCAGCGAGGTCTCTGCTGGGGGGACCCAAGACCCTGGGTGATGTAGGCATTGGAGGGGGGCTGTCTAGAGGCTGTTATTGATGTTTAGAAAGTCCCAGAAAGCTTGCCCCAGGCTGGGATTCGAGCAATGAGTCTGAACATTGGGCAACAGTTGAAGGAACGCTACTGACTTGGGGGCGGGGGAAATTGGAAAACGGGAAAGCCCAATTTCCATTTAGATCTGGTGAGTAGCATCAGCAGCCAATGAGCCAATCACTCTGTTCCTGATGGCCTATGGGCAGCGCTTTAAAGTGAAGAAGGCCGAGTGGTTGGGCCTAGCCATGGGTCGGGGGGTGGTTCCTGGCAGTGGTGGGTGCGGCTATCGGAGTACGCATCAGGACGAGTGTAGTTGTAGTGGAGCTGGAGGAAGCAGTGGCCATTGGGGTTCTGGCTGGGGGCTTTGGCCTGATGCAGGGGAGGGTTCGGCAGCTGGGTGGGCCCCAGTTTGGATGGTAGGTGGCCTCGAGCAAGACAGGCACCAACACCCTAGGTCAGGGGGATGAGCGGGAGAGCAGGGCAGGGTGTTCAGATCAGGAGCCCCTTCTGTGGAGGGACACACAGCGGGAAGGAACCATCACACCTCACTCGGGTAAAGGGTCTGTCCCAGCCCTCAGCACTGGGAACCTCTGTATTCAAGGGGATAGATAGGTAGATAGATAGATAGATAGATGGGGCGTGTGGGGATAGATAGATGGGGTGTGTGGGGATAGATAGATAGATAGATAGATAGATAGATAGATAGATAGATAGTGTTGGAGAATAACAGAGTTCTCACTTTGCGTAGAGGGAGAGAGCTAAACAGGTCTCTCTAGTGGTAAACAGTTACAGCAAACCTTTATACCTTTCATTACAGACAATAATAAGCAACAGCTGCATTTTGTTTATACATAGGCCATCTTGATATCTTATTTTTCTCACTTGTTTTGACTCTAGTCTACATACAATATTTTCTACACATTATCTACACAAGATCGCAACAACTTCTCACACAGTTCTTTCCCACTCATCTCACACAATCCTCGCGTCTACAAATCTCGCGTTATTAGGGTTACAGTTAGCCTGACTCTTGCTAACAAACTGTCATGCATTGCAATCCCCTTCCTGTCAGTTTTTTCTCTGCTTCCACAACCCCACTTTTGTACTACTAGTACAACAAATATTTTTCAATTTTTATTTGCATTAAGTTTTGGAATTTAGATTTTACATTGGATGCTTTAATCTTAGAGGGTTTGATTGGATGTAATGATAATGCATGATGAGCATGGACATGAAAGGTATTATTATTGTTATGTTTTCTACAATAATAACATACTTTTACACTAGCTAACAACAATACAAGCAATAACATTTTTATAGCGAGAATATGATGGGGTTGTTGTACATTTTTAGTTATAAAACATAATATATTATATTTAGTACATAAGGTGGACATTTTATAAGCTCTATGAAAGACATACTTTTTAACTTGATATATATTTTGAAGCATGTGAATTTGCTTTTGTACTTTAGAGATTTTTTGAACCTTTGGTAACAGTGAAAGCAAATTTTGAAATTGATTTTGGTATTAAACTAGTTTAATTAAAGGGTCTTTGGAACTTAAGGGCTATTTGCAAAACTTTATTTGCAGGCCAGTAGATAATATGATTGCTGCAGTGGTAGTGAGATTAAAATATATGTCGTGCAATGTGGTGGCATTAATATACACACAGTTATTATTAGCTTGGAAAAGTAAATGTTTTGTTAGGGTAGTTTTTTGTTTTTTATTTTTTTAGCAAATGTAATTATGAACAGTGACAACTTTTTTTGGCTTTAGTTTACGTATACACTGAAGCTGTGGGGGTTTTAACGGCCAAAATGTCCATTGACTTTCTAACTTTATTTAAATGTCAGGTGTAATTTTAGGAGCACTGACTAAAAATTGATTGGGCATACCAGGTAGTTTAATTTTTTAGATGTTTTGGTGAATTACCCAATTCCACATGCATTTTTTTCATGGACCCGGCAGGATTCGGTATGTGGGAGCCCACACCCCCCTAACCGGTTCATATGCTTGGAAGGAGCACTGAGAACGTCCGCATTTTCACCCAGAAAGTCTCCAAGTATGTTTTTATGGCCACAGATTAGATGGTACTTCTGATGTGTCTGTAAGGGCAGTGGGCCAAGCCTGATGTTCAAGATCATTTTGAATGGCCATTAGCTGGTTATTTAGGAAATTCTGAATTTTTGAACTTGCTAGATTTTACTGCAATGCCTTTTTAGCCTTAGTTTAGCCTTATTTAATATATCACTTTTAGACTCCGCACCCGAGACTCGTGGAGTCTCTTTGTCGCTTTCTTTTACCAATAGACAAATTGCTCCCACTGCGTATTAGAGGCTTTTGGCGAAGCCAGGGTTTTTCTGAGATATGTAAGTTTATTTAAATTGAAGGTACCTTCTAGTGGGCATTGTTTAGATGGATTTGCACGCGTGTAAAGATTTCAATTCTCTAAATACCTGCAGGTTTTCGGACCATAATGTACGTACATGAAATAAGCTGGGGTACCCTTAGGGGGTGAGAGGGAATGCTTAGACTGTTCCCCACCCATTTTTTAATTACACACACAGGGGGGATGCCCTGTCCGCGCTAGCGGCTCAGAAATTAAGGATCACTCCCTATAGGATACTCTCACAGGAGAGGCTAACGAGGATGACCACAACCCTCCTACACCTCCCTTCAGCAAAGAGCGTCGGCTAGTCTCAGAGAGACGGCGCCGCTCATTCTCTTTGCATCCAGCGAGATGATCAGACTGTCAGTGGCTCACACGGAGAGGAAAGGGGAGGGAAAATGGGTTCACACACGCCTAGACCCAGGTAGCTTCCTTGCCGGACAATGCCAGGCCGAGTCAGCCCACCGTGGGTCAGATCTCCTAAAAGATCCTCTAGTTACCGGGCTTGCGTTAGAGTAGTTCTGGTCATGAGCCAAAAGACTTCGCAGAGTACTCTGGGCGTCTTCTGGTAACTCTCAATTCGCACTGGTGTGTACACACACACACACACACCCCCCCAAGGCCTCTATTTCCAAATACCATGATGCATCTGTACCTTATGTCCAGACTCAATACACTATGAGGCGGTAACAACCCCTCTTGAGGCAGTAAAAACCCCTCAGCACCGGTGCATACCTATGCATTTTTTATATGCATATGGGGGCGGCCAAACTAACAGGTCCCCAGAACCACATACAACTACCTTATTGGGGGCGGCAAAACAATGCCCCAGAACCGCTCTGCATCAGATCTTGCTGCACAGTCAATAAGTTCGGATGGCGTGAGCCCAACAGGGACAGACGGCTCCACGGACAGTCCTTCCTTGACACCCCAATAGAGATTTTAAAAGGTCTCTTATCTCTATTGTGGCGCCATGGGGTTCGAAGGGGAACGATCCGTAGCAGCTGCCGGTACCTCTGCGGGCGTTGCCATCCCGGACGAGCCCCCAAATTGTCGGAGAATAACGGAGTTCTCACTTTTTGTTTGGGTATAGCAAGTCAGATACTTTATTTTCTCTAACAATCGCGTAGAGGGAGAGAGCTAAACAGGTCTCTCTACAGGTAAACAGTTACAGCAAACCTTTATACCTTTCATTACAAACAATAATAAGCAACAGCTGCATTTTGTTTATACATACGCCATTTTAATATCTTATTTTTCTCACTTGTTTTAACTCTAGTCTACATACAATATTTTCTACACATTATCTACACAAGGTCGCAACAACTTCTCACACAGTTCTTTCCCACTCGCCTCACACAATCCTCGCGTCTACAAATCTTGCGTTATTAAAGTTACAGTTAGCCTAACTCTTGCTAACAAACTGTCATGCATTGCAATCCCCTTCCTGTCAGTTGTTTCTCTGCTTCCACAATAGATAAGAAGGTTGTGTGGGAATAGATAGATAGATAGATAGATAGATTAGATAGATGAGGGGGTGGATGGGGGTAGATAGATAGATGAGAAGGTTGTGTGGGGATAGATAGATAGATATGAGGGGGTGTAGGGGTATAGATGGATGGATAGATAGATAGATAGATGATGAGGTGTGTGGGGATAGATAGATGAGGGGGTGGATGGGGATAGCTAGATAGATTAGATAGAGGTGGTGTATTGGGAAGAATGGGGAGAAGGTGAGTGTCCAAAAGGACACATAGGTTGATTGATTTACAGCGGGGTCACCGAGATCAGAATCCAGCCCTGACCCCAGCGACGTCAGTCAATAAATAACCCGGTCCTGGCTCCTGCGCCCCGAGCTACCCCCTGCATCGCTCAGTGACAAATTTAATTGGTTTTCATTTTCAACAAGTAGGAGAAAATTTGATTTTCATATTTTGTGTTTGTTTTAAAGATTTTCTCCTCCCCTGATACAGTCCGTATGTGTAGAGGGGACAATTTTGGGTGATTCCCCTCATTTCCCCACTGATTTGAAAACAATACAAAGGGGTTAGGGAGGCCTGAAAGCCCAAATCCCAGTCCGACAGTTTTCAGTTCATTCTCACCCCAGGTCCACCCGCCATTGGCCAATTGCACTAGGGGGCCAGGAGGGGGCACCACAAAGGGGGCACCAGTGGGGCACCAGTGGGGGGGTGACAGCAGCAAGCAGGATCCTGGAGGAATTAGGAGAAGGTGGTGAGTGGGGGAAGGGGGGCTCCCAGTTCAGAGGGGATCCCATCCCCACCCCTACCCTTTTCCCTCTCCCACCACAGATGGCGGAGTTGGCAGAGATGAGAGAGAAGGCAAACAGAGGAGCAGTAGAAGCTGCCAGGAGGGAATATGGACTATTTGTGAAGCAGCTGGTGAATGCAGAGGGGCTGCGGGTCGGGAGTGAGGGGCACCGACAGGACTGACGGGGGGCAGGGCTGGGCTAGCAGGGGGCTGTAGGTTGGAGTTGAGGGGGCTACAGGTGTGTGAGGCAGAAGTTCCCCCTGTGCCTGGGTAATGCTAGTTCCTGTCCCTCATGGACGATCTCGCCCCCCTCCCGGCAGGACCGTGGCCACCAGAGCATGAGCAGCTGTCTGAGAGTGAAGCCCCTGGAGATGAAGCGACGCCAGGAGGGGAAACGCCAGGAGCTGCTGGAGCGCTGCCGGGGGGAGCTGCGGGGCGAGGACCCCCAGAAACAGGCAGTCCTGGAGCAGCTGAAGCAGGAGCTGGACAAGCAGATGGACGAGTTCCTGTCGGCCTACGGGCAGCGCTTTAAAGTGAAGAAGGCCGAGTGGTTGGGCCTGTATATTGGGCCATCGCCAGCTGCCACCCCCGCCGGGCATGGGCTCGCCCCCACTGGCCCGCGAACCTGCCAATCAGCAAACGGCTCCGGCCCATTGGCTGCCCCTTCAGGAGGTGGGATTGGGGAAGCAAAGGATTCTGGGACTTGTAGTTTTATGTACCCAGTGGAGGAGAAGTGGGAGCTATGGCGCTTATGGGGGGGGGGGGGTCTAGTGGTTGGACCAGAGCCCTGGGGTAGCAGGGGGCTCCGGGGGCTATTTAAAGTGCCGGCGCTCCAGCTACCTCTGCTGCCTTGGTCCTCTAAATAGCCGCGAGAGCCCCGCAGCTTCCCCAGGGCTCCAGCAGCTATTTAAAGGGCCAAGGTGGTAGAAGCAGGGGGGCCCCTGCCCTACCTGCAGCCAGCCCCTGCTGCACCCCCTGCCCTGCCTCCAGCCCCGTACCCCCTGCCCCCACCAGCCCGTCTCCAGCCAGCCCCTGCCTGCAGCCAGCCCCGCACCCCCTGCCTGCAGCCAGCCCCTGCTGCACCCCCTGCCCGCACCAGCCCCGCACCCCCTGCCCTGCCTGCAGCCATCCCCTGTCTCCAGCCAGCCCCGCACCCCCTGCCTGCAGCCAGCCCCTGTTGCACCTCCTGCCTGCACCAGCCCTGCACCCCCTGTCTGTAGCCAGCCCCTGCTGCACCCCCTGCCCTGCCTCCAGCGCCGCACCCCCTGCCCTGCCCACAGCCAGCCCCACACCCCTTGCCCTGCCTCCAGGAAGACCCTACCTCCAGTCAGCCCCTGCCCTGCCTCCAGCTAGCAATGTATGTAATATACAATTTTTATTTTATTTATATAGTTATGGAAAGTAAATAATACATGGAAGAAATAAAAGGGCGTTTTTTACATGTTTTTTTTTTTTTATCCCTGTCGGGGCCCCGCCTAAAATGTTCAAATTGGGCCACGCACTTCCTAAAGCCAGCCCTGGTCCCAAGGACACTCTATCCAGCATGTGGCATAGAAAAACCTTAGAGTTCTGTCCATAGGCAGGTCCCTGCATGCCTTGCTGAGTCACAAGGTGTATCTACCTTCTCTCAATGGATCAATTGTGTAGCTCATGGTCCTCAGGGGGCCATCAAGCAGGCTAGGCAGAACTAACACCAACTTGTCTGGGGTGTTCCCCGGAAGCATAGCACAAGTTTGAAATACAGACAGTATAGAGCCAATATTCATAACGTCAACTACAAAACTGATACACATATACAGATAACATAATTATAATCAGCCAATCAGAACCTCTCCATAGACCCCTTCCACGACAACCTTTATACAATATTGGCTGCAAATATATAACAGTGGTCACAACCGTGATCTATACAGTTACAGATTATGTCAATAGCATCACAGGAGGTGACACGGCATCAGTGAGACTGATATTGGAATACTGCCTCCAGTTTTGGTGTCCTCCTTTGAAAAAGATGTTGTGAAATTGGAGCTGGGGCAGCAAAGAGCCACCAAATGTTCTGAGGGCTGGAGAAAAATGTCTTCTAGTGAGCGATTGAAAGAGCTCAACCTGTTTAGCTTATCAAAAGAAGATTGAAAGGTGACTTCATTGAAGTGTTGAGGTGCCTTAATGGAGAGAAAAGATTGGGTATTAAAGGGCTCTTTAATCGAGCAGAGAAAGGCAGAACAAGACCCCGTGGCTGGAAGGTGAAAAGAGACAAATTCATATTACAAATAAAGCACAAATATTCAACAGCGAGAATGATTCACCACAGGAACAAGCTACCAAGGAAAGTGGTGGATTCTCCATCTCTTGATGTCATTTAATGTAGGCTAGATGCCTTTCTGGAATGTGTTTGCCCCCAAAGTAGCTATGGTGTCATACAGGAGGCCTGTGACATGCAGGGGGTCAGATTAGATGCTCTAATGGTCTCTTCTGGCCATCAAGTCTACTAATTTCTGAAAAACTGAGTGTAGCATTGGGAGCAGCGTCTGAGGTTTTACTGTCTAGTCGGCTTGCTTCCTAAAATGAACACTCCTTGAGTGGGGTGATCCACAGGGAGTAGCTCAAAGCTCCCAGGTGCCTGGCCAGGGGCAGGACATTAGCACAGCAAGGGAGGGGCATGGCAGTGACATCACAAAGGCCTTTTGCAGCACCTCAGACTATTGGTCAAAGGTGGTGACCTCACAGAGAGATGCTGACATCAGCCAGGCAGGACAGAGGCGAGTGGCCCGGGAAACCTCAGAGACTCCTGTGGCTTTGCTTCAGCAAGTAAGTCTCTGTCTCGAGGTCTCTCTTTGAGGACTGAGAGAACATTCGGGTTCACGTACGTGAGCGGCAGGAGGAACCTCTGTCGAGTTTTCTCCTTCCCTTTTAGTGATTGTACTAGAAAGCAGACGTCCCTGTGTAGAAGGTAAGAGCCTCCTCGAGGTTTGAAACCTGTTCAGTCTGATCCGTCAGGTGAGAGTTGAATTCTAGGCATGGAAAACACGAGCTTGAGGAGGCAGAATTTTATTCCACACCTGGGATTTTGTCCCTTAGAATCACTGGGGACATTGGGATTTGTCCTTTTTGTTTCACCTTTTCCTCCAGCCCTCCCTCCTTTCTTTTCTTCTCTTGCTTCTTTTGTCCTTTCCCCTGTTCCCCTCCCAACACCAGGGTGTGTGTGTTTGTGTGTTGCGGGGGAGTGCTCTGCAGCTCCCACGGTGGGAGGCCCACCCAAAAATGTGGGGCTGAAATAGTGCCTCGGCAGTGATCCCCACCAGTAGCGTAGCTGGGCGGGGGGGGGGGGGGTGCAGGGGAAGCAGCCACTTCCCCTCAGCACATTTTCCAAAAGTGGCGCCTTAGTCAGGGGTTACCATGGCGCCAGCGGGCGGGGCCCACGCTCCGCTCTGAAGCTTGGCCTGCCCGGCCGGCGCTGACCTCCTGCACGCAAATTCAAGATCCGATGGTTAGTTTGAAAATCAGGGCTCTTGGGTCCTATTCCCAACTCTGCCACTGACTGGCTGTGTGACCTAAGACAAGTCAATTCTCCTTTCTCAACCTTAGCTTCTCCCTCTTTCAAGTAGGGATAATAATGATCCGCTCCTACTTACCTCACGGTGGGTGGAGGATGGAGATCCATTGGAGAGTGTCACTAGGAGGAGTGCATAATATGAGGTGTCCTATCACATTTACTCAGATCAGATTGTGACATAATAGAATAGCTGAAATAGTTGATTTTATTTGTATTTTTTTATTTTGAAATTGATAAGAGCAGCAACTACTTAGCTCAGACTGAAGCATCTTATCTAATTTTCGAGATCTAAGTGTCTCCTCTTGGTGTGCGAGGAGACAATTTAACACACTGTGACAAACAGGAGATGCTTTTGTTTTGCAAGAAAATCTTTTTGCAAAGAACTTTCATCCCACTTGTTATGAGTTCAGGAAACAAACTGGTTTAGTCTGAATGCGATTTTCTGACAGAAACGGTTTCAATGAAATTTCCCCACCATCTTGATTCCTGGGCTCTATCCCTGCCCAGGGGTGAAAGGAACTTAAAGGATTTACCATTACGCCAGAGTCCTGAGCGGGGGTGTGGCCTCAACCGGAAGAGGCGGGGCCTTTCAAGATTTAAAGGCCCAGGGGCTCCGGCTGTGGCTGGGAGCCCCAGGGCCTTTAAATCACCCCGGAGCTACCAGCTGCAGAGGCGGCTGGGAGCCGCGGGGCTCAAGGACGAATTAAAGGGCCCGGGGCTCCAGCCACCGCGGAGCTCTGGGCCCTTTAAATCACCGCGGGAGACCGGCTGCCGGAGCTCCAGCGGCGCTTTAAAGGGCCCAGGGCTCCCCACAGCGGCTGGAGCCCTGGGCCCTTTAAATCACCGCCGCGGAAGCCGGTCCAGTCCGGCACAGCGTACTGGCTCTTGCCGCTACGCTGTACCGGACCGGACTGGTTTACTTTCCCCTCTGCCGTGCTTCTGCGGGATCTGTTGTCCATTAGAACAGGAGTCAGAACTGGTGGTTTCTCTTTCTGGCTCTGCCACCGCCTTGCTGTCTAGGCGCGGTGCTCGGCAGGGGCTGGGGCCGGGGGCGCGGGGCCGGGGGCCGGTGCGGTGCTGGGCCAGCGGTACGGGCACTTGGCCGGGGGCTGGCGCGGTGCTCGGATGAGGGCCGGGGCCGGGGGCGCGGCCACTTGGCTGGGGGCCGGCGCGGTGCTCGGCCGGGGGCCAGTGCGGTGCTGGGCTGGCGTTGCGGGCACTTGGCCGGGGGCCGGCGCGGTGCTCGGCCGGGGGCCGGGGGCCAGGGGCCGGCGCAGTGCTGGTCCGGGGGCCGGGCCAGGGGCCGGTGTGGTGCTCAGCCGGGGACCGGGGCCAGCACGGTGCTGGACGGGGGCCGGCGCGGAGCTGGGCCGGCGGTGCGGGCACTTGGCTGGGGGCCAGCGCAGTGCTCGGCCGGGAGCCGGGCCGGGGGCCGGCGCGGTGCTCGGCCGGGGGCGGGCGCGGAGCTGGGCCGGCGGTGCGGGCACTTGGCTGGGGGCCAGCGCGGTGCTCGGCCGGGGGCCGCGCCAGGGGCCGGTGTGGTGCTCAGCCGGGGGCCGGCATGGTGCTGGGCGGGGGCCGGCGCAGTACTCGGCCGAGGGCTGGTGCGGTGCTGGGCCGGGGGCCGGTGCCGGCGCGGTGCTGGGCCGGGGGCCAGGCCGGGGGCTGGCACGGTGCTCGGCCAGGGGCCGGCGCGGTGCTGAGGGCCGTGCTGGGGGCGCGGGGCCGGGGGCCGGCGCGGTGCTGGGCCAGCGGTGCGCACACTTGGCTGTGGGCTGGCGCGGTGCTCGGCCGGGAGCCGTGCCGGGGGCTGGCGCGGTGCTCGGCCGGGGGCCGGTGCGGTGCTGGGCGGGGGACCAGTTCAGTGCTTGGCCGGGGGCGGGGGCACTTGGCCAGGGGGCCGGCGTGGTGTTTGGCCGGAGCTGGGGCCGGGGGCACAGGCACTTGGCCGGGGGCCGGTGCCGGCGCGGTGCTGGGCCGTGGGCCGGGCCGTGGGCCGGGCCGTGGGCGGACACTTGGCTGGGGGCTGGCGCGGTGCTCAGCAGGGAGCCGTGCCGGGGGCCAGCGCGGTGCTGCGCCGGGGGCCATGACGGGGGCGCGGGGCCGGGGGCTGGCGTGGTGCTGGGCCGGCGGTGCGGACACTTGGCTGGGGGTTGGCGCGGTGCTCGGCAGGGAGCCGTGCCGGGGGCTGGCGCAGTGCTCGGCCGGGGGCCAGCGCGGTGCTGCACCGGGGGCCGGGGCCGGCGTGGTTCTTGGCCGGGGGCCGGGGGCGCGGGCACTTGGCTGGGAGCCGGCGCCCCAGGGCCCGAGCCGGGCGGGAGATGCCGGGGCCAGAGCCTCTTGGCCTGGGCCGGCCGGCCGCCAGAGGGAGCCACTCAGCCAGTGGGGCCGGACTGGGACGCGCTTCACCCCGCCCCACCCTACCTGCTGCCCCCCTGTTTCAGGCTTCCCGCGAACATTTGATTCGCGGGAAGGAGGGGAGGGGGGAGAAGCAGGGGGTGGAGCAGGGGGTGGAGCGTTCAGGGGAGGGGGCAGAGTTGGGGTGGGGCTGGGGGCGGGGAAGGGGCAGAGTTGGGGCGGGGAAGGGGCGGAGTTGGGGCGAGGCCAGGGCCCCATGGAGTGTCCTCCTTTTAAAAAATTAAAATATGGTAACCCTACCAGTGAGCATGGACTTGTCATGAACAAATCATTCCAAACCAATCCTAGCTCCTTCTTTGGCAGGGTTCCGGGCCTAGTGGAGGTGGGTAAACAGTAGATGTGATCTCTCTCGGTGTTTCTAAGGCTTTTGACACAGTCCCATGGGACATTCTCACAAGCAAACGAGGGAAATGTGGTCTAGATGTAATCAGTGAAATGTGAGTGCAGAGCTGGTTGAAAGCCCAGACTCCAAGAGCCCTTCTCCATGTCTGGCTGTCCAACGGCGAGGGTGTACCTACAGGGTCTGGCAGGGATCAGTCCAGGGGCCGGTACTATTCATATTTTCCTTCAGGATTTGGAAAATGGAGTGGAGAGCATGCTTCTACAATTTGCAAATGACACCAAGCACTTTGGAGCACAGGATTGGAATTCAAAACGCCCTTAACAAATTGGAGACTTGGTCTTCTTGAGCCAGACTCCATGGCTGGGCCCCTCTCTCTAGACTGGGTTGAAGTGAAACCGCAGAGCCAAACCCTCCTCCTCCTGGGCAGTGCGCTCCCACCTTCAATGGGCAGATGCTGCTTAGCGCTGTCAGAGCAGCTTTTGCTGGGGGCTTCTCCAGTAAAATAGTGGGAAAGTATGAAATCCCTCATCAGTTCTCATCAGTGGGGTTGGGGTCGCAGTCCCAACAGCCCAGAGGGGTTGGGAGGATCCAGGAAGGTGTGTAAAGTGCTGGGATGTCGGGATCCCGGAGACACTGTCACCCCGGCACTAGGGTGATGTTCTGCACCCCCTGCTGCTGGCCGAGTTTCTCTGTCCCTTGGCAATAAGACAGACTCTTGTTTTCACAGCCAGCCAATCGCCCCGTGCCATCACCCTGCCTGCTTCCTGGGCAGGGTAACTCCTCAGCTCACCACCACCCTCTCCAGCCTGCCTTGGGCTTGGAGAGTGAGGAGAAGGGCGAGGGACGACCCTGAACATCCTCCAACCATCTCTCCGTCACCAGAGCAAGTGAGTGGCAATAGGGTTCCTCGGGGGCATCCCCTGTCTGTCTGGGGAGAGGCAGAAAGAGGGGGAGAGAATCTCTCCCAAAGGAGATTGGATTTGCAAACAGCCCCCAGAAACTCCTCGCTCTCAGACCGGGAAAGGGCTTCTCCAGAGCCGTCTCCAGTGTTTTTGGCAAGGTCCCAGCAATGGGGCTCCCAGCCCTTCCCTTGTGGGAGACTGTTCCCCAGGCTGAGAGTCTGTGAGCTGGGCCAGACCCAGTGAGCTGCTGAGCATGGAAATCAATGGGAACCGAGGGGAACCTGGCCTTGCTATGCCTAGGGACTTTGAAGTGGGGAATGGTTTCCCAGGAGAAGTCCAGACTCCTGGGTTCAGGGCCGGGCTTAGCAAGTGCGGGGCCCAATTCCTGGGGCAGCACTTCAGATTGCCGGCTGGGGGAGGTGGCCCCGCGGGGCTGCCGCACTCTGGACGGCGCTCTGGCCAGGAATGCAGGGCCACGGGGCTTGCCGCGGTCCGGCCGGCGGTCTGGCCGGGGTCGTGGAGCTGCAGGGCTGTTGCGGTCCGGCTGGGGCTGCGGGGCCGCGGGGCTGGCCTGAGCTGCAGCCAGGTTCGCAGGGCCGTGGGGCAGCCACTTTCTGGCCGGAGCTCCAGCCGGGGTCGCGGAGCTGCCATGGTCCGGCCAGAGCTCCAGCCAGGAGAGCGGGACTGCAAGGCTGGCCGTGCTCCGCCGGAGCTCCAGCCGGGGTCACGGGGTCACAGGGCTGCCGCGCTCCGGTCTGGGTCGCGGGGCCACGGGGCTGCCACGCTCCGCCGGAGCTCCAGCCAGGAGAGTGGGGCCGCGGGGCTGCCGCGCTCCGGCCGGCGCTCTGGCCAGGGGAGCGGGGCCCCCGAAGACGAATGCAGCTGGGGTGAGTGCGAGAGGCTCTCTTATGCGCGGGGCCCAATTCTGGGGAATCGGGCAAATTGGCCTAAAGCCGGCCCTGCCTGGGTTCTGTTCCTTCTCTAGCCTGGGCGGAGGGTGGGGAGGTGTGAGTGTGGTCTGGGGTGGCAGGAGGGAGCTGCTTGTCCAAAGTGACCAGTGTCTTTGTGACTGACCCCAGTGCTCGAAAAGGACGAGACTCCCTGGTTCTTGCAGCCCCAGGGATGACGAGGGGGAGCGTTGAGGGGGAGCAGATCATGCAATGAACTCCTGCCAGTGGGGGTAGCTTGCCCACCCTGTACCCCTGTGTGGGGAGCAGGAGCTGCTCTGGCTGGGGCAGGGATCGGGAGGGACCAAACAGGCTGGTTAGTGAGAGGCTGCCTTGACCCCAGACTCACGCCTGCTCCCCACTCGGTTCCAGGATGGCCAGGCTCCTGAGGATGTTCGGGAAGAAGGCTCTGCAGGTGGCCCCAGAGCCTGAGGGAAGCAGCCAACATCTTCCCCAGGAGCGAAGCGGCCCCTCCGTCCCCGCTGGAGGGGAAGAAGCTTCCGGCCGCGCCAGGAGGTGGAAGCGCCCAGCCTTCTGGCGGAGGAAACCCACTCCCGGCACAGGCGCCGAGGTGGGACCATCACCTCCCAGGCCAAAATGGAGCTGGGCCAGGCTGCGGCTGGGCAGGCAGGACCCAGCCCAGGGGCGGAACCGGGCAGGGTGGCTCTGGGGCTTGTTGTTGTGTGGGCAGCAGCGGCCCCAGGCGCCCAGCCCCAACTTCCAACAGGGGGCATCGCCCTGCCCGGTCAGTGAGGACCTTCCAGCCTCCCCAGGGCAGGAGGTGGAGGATCCCTCTGCCAGCCCCAGCAGCTCGGGCCGCTCCCCATCCGACAGCAGCAGCGCCTGCGACTCGGCCAGCAGCCTGGCCGACGGACGCGTCTGCTTTGTTCCAGGTGAGGAGCCAGGCTGGGCTCGGGGAGGGGTGAGGAGGGGGCTGTAACACCCTGGGCCCAGGCCCTCGAGCAGTGCTATGGGGGCGGGTCTCCAGCCCAGGTGTCTGGCCTGAGCCATGTGAACCCCATGGACACTAGATGCTGCCACTTTGGTCCTTGGTGCTCCATTGGGCGGGGGTGGGGGGAGGCACCTCCAAGGGAGTCCAGGACAGTGGGGAGGGTCTCTTTGCTATGGGCTCCTGAAGGAGTTGGGGGCTCATGTCATCACTGAGAGGGGGGAGTGTGGGGCCCAATCTGCCCTATGTCCCGGAGGTGGGAAGGGGACACATTGTCCCACCATGCCCGTGTCCTTCCCCCGAGTGGCAGCAGGAGTCACCTTGTCCCCTTCTCTCCCTGGTGCAGCGTCTGCCAGGGACTCCGAGAATGACGAGGAGAAAGAAGACCGGGTAGACTTGGTAACAGAGGAGGCTGCTCTCATGAACATCCGAGAGCAGCTCCATGCCCGAGAAAAGGTACAAACGTTCCCCAGCTGTGCTGGAACTGAGATTGTCCTGCTCCTTCCCAGCATCCCGACCCCCTGCAGAAGGTCTTGGCTCTAATGGGGACCTTTCTCCTTCATGATCTGGGACCCCCAAGATGGGGGTGTTTGTCACACACCAGCCGGGGTCTCCTCCCTCCACAGGCACTGTCCCAGTTCCTGACCCTGATTGTGGAGGAGTCGTGGGTGATTTGAACAATAGGCAGGTCCCCACTATCCCCCATTCAGGCCTATGTCCTGCAGCTGGTGTGGCTGGGGCAGGGAGGTCCCTGGCTAACTGGCTCTCTCTCCCCTAACCCCACTCCTGGTGGGCGCAGGACGAGGCGCAGCAGCTCGAGTTCCTGCACGCCATCTACCCCGCGTGCCTCGCTGCCCAGCAGAGAGGGGACTACACAATGGAGCCACACTGCTCGAAGGCGGCTGTGGTGGAGAGGATTGTGGTGAGTGAGACCCGGCGCCCGGGAGCTGGAGGGTGGACAGAGACATGGGAGGGGCAGGGGTCTCCCCAGGCCGAGGGTTGGGGGATGGCTGGTGCTGGAGGGCAGCTGAGGGCAGGGATTGCTGGGGCTGAAGATTGGGGAGAGGAGATGGGAGAACTAGTGGGCAGGAATCGGAGGAGCGGGAGGCAGCTGGGGGGATCCTGCTGGCTGTGTAATCTCCTCCTTGGGGAGTGTCAGTGAGGCCGGAATCTCACCCGCTCCTTTGTCTCCTTTGCGTCTCACAGGAGCTCATTGAGGAGATTCCTCCTAACTCTCCACCCGACGCCGTCCTGGCCAACTCCCTCATTGCTGTGGCCAACCTCAGGTACCGATACTCTCCCGCCCGGTTCTCCTAACCCCGGTGCTGCTCAGGCCCCTGGCTGGGAGTCACCTCCCCTCCCACTCCCAGCTCACCCCCCAAGGGTGGCTCCTCTGGCAGAGGTGGCAGGAAGGGTCACTCCCTCTCCTGGCTGCTCTGTTCTTTTCACTCCAGTCACATTGCAATGGCTTTGGGGAGAGGCTGACTCCCAGGATCAGATACAGGAGAGGCAGCAGGGTCCAGGGAACAGGCGCCATTCCTGCCCTGCCACTGTCGGTCTGGGAAACCTCGACCTTATCATTCCCTGGCTCAGTGCCTCAGTTGCCATTCTCGCCAGCCTCTGCCTATTTCCCTGCAGTTTCACGTCCGTGTTGGTGCCAGTCCCACCCCCGCACTGCACAGTCTAATACCGGCTCCTCTCTCTTGCCAGCACCATAACACCTGCCCTGGAGCCGGAGCTGGAGACCCACCTCCTCCGATCCACCCTCCACGCTGTCTTCACCCTGGGCACGCAGATGGACACCAACCAAGTCCAGGTAGATCAGCCAGCTGTTATCCTGCCCGAATCCTTGCTAATTGTCTGCAGTGGGATGTGAATGAGAGAGGCCAGGATATGTGTTTGGGGGTCTCACCAGTGCTTCCCAGAGACCCCTCTTCCCATCCTGTGGCAGGTGTAGCCCCAGTTTCCCTAACTCTGACCCATGGCTCTCCCTTGCTTTGCAGGATCTGCATAGGGTCATACCAGACCTCCTGGACGCCATGCTGGAGAACCTGCTGGCAAAGACGCCAGACACGGACAAGCTCCACTACATCTTGCAGGTGAGTCCGGTGAGAGGGTGGGGGCAATTTGACCTTAACTCTTAGATCCATTTTCCAGTCTGTCCTCCTAGCTGGGCCCCCAGTGGCCATCCTTGGTCAGGGCAGTCAGTGCAATGCAGGGTCAGGCCTTTCCTCCTTGAAGGACAGAGGAAGGAGCTGGGACTTCAAGCCAGAGCTCTACCTGCTTGTGTTGAGCACTAACCACAGGGCCCCCGGCTGGCTTGCGGAGTGAGAGTCTGAACCCCTCCTGGGAGATCCAGAAGATGGTCCTCAGAGAAGAGCCACAGCCTCATTCCTAGAGAAACAGGAGGGCCCCAGAGAATCAGCCCTTGTCTCTGACGGGCCCCGAGATTCCTGGGGGGATTGTACTCACACTCAGTCCCTTCACCCAGCCAAGGACTTGTGTTGTGACCTGCAGGATACAAGCATCGTCCTTGGGGCAAGAGTGCCCTTCTAAAGCTCTGCGGTCAATGAATCTGATATTCCACCCTCACCGCATGCAATGTCTCAGCCCCCTTGGGATGGGGGGGGCCCATTAGCACTACACATGCACCCCCTCATCAATCCTGAGCTGCTTCCTTTCCCCACAGCACATTAACTACTGGACCGTGTCCAGGGTGCCACGAGAGAGAGCCAGGGCCATCAGGAGCAGCGCGGCCCTGCTCACGTCCGTCATCACCCTCCCTGACTTTGACGTAAGTGGCCTCTGAGCCCAGCTTCCTGACTCCAGGCGTAGGGGGGCCGGCTCCAACGGGCTGGAGGATCTGCTGCTGCAGGGGCTGTGGGCTAGGAGTGTTCCTCTTGGGGAGGCAGAGTCAGAGCAGAGAATGAGCCTGGCTTGAGTCAAGTTCTTCTTGTCCTGGTTAAGTGGCGACTCTCGCTTTTAAGGAGACCATGCTCCAGGTTCTTGCCTTCTTGTCATCCTGGAGCAGCTGGGGAAGCAAATCCTCCTGGAGGGCCCTGCCCACATCTCTGTTCTCCAGGCTCCCTTGCGGGCAGAGATAACTAAGGATTCAGCTCTAGCTCCTATCCTCTAGCATCTCCTGTAGAGGGGCTGAGGGGAAGGAGAGTCCTGGCCCAGGCGGGGACTGGGAGCTGACAGGAAAATGCTGATGGAGTCCCCTCTCCCTCTCCCTTCCATTAGAACTCAGCCGAATTCCCCAGGATGGGCCACCACGTGGCACAGCTGGCTCTGTTCGTCGGTGACCCAGACGAGGACATCAGCCGGGAGGCCAGGGAGGGGGTTTACCGGCTCTACCAGCTTCTGCTGCGCCAGAGGGGTAAGGAACCCGGCTAGACGAGTGAGCCTGGGACCCCAGCCAATTTCTCTCCGAGTGACCCCGGCTGGCAGATCAGTCTCTCTCTATCTCTTTCTGTGTTCTCCACCACCCCCGCAGTTCTGTTGGGCTCTGCCCACTGTGCAGCCACATATGGGATCGGAAGGACACAAGCCCTGCAACCAGAATGACCAATGTGTATGTGTCTCTCTCTTTCCCAGACCTGAACGTCCATGAGGTCGAAGACCTTTGGTGCTGGGACTGGCACCAGGACAGCAGGCTCCTCGGCTATAAGAACACCGCCAGGGTGGGGGAGGTAAGGACGCTCTGCCAGGGCATGGCACAGCTCTGCAGGGCAGGTGGCTGCCTCCTGGAGCCACGCGACGGAGTTGCCGTTCTAGGCCAGGATTTGGAGCCTGGTTCTGGGCAATCTGCTGAAGCCTCACATCTGGTTGGTTTCAGGTTTTTGCCAAATTTTTCTCAGAGGGGCAGAGAAGCTTCTTCCTGCAGACAGCAGTGCTGGCCATGCACGACCCCCTGCTGCGTGTCAGCCAGGCTGGGCTGCTCCTCACTTACTCCCTCCTGGGGCAAGCCGAGCAGCTGATGGGGAGCAAGGTGAGCAGCTGCATTAGACTCAGGAGACTGGGGCGGGGCCCAGGCCTCATTCCCATCCTCTGGCCATTCGCCGGCCTGGCAGCAAGGCGACCGGTGGGGAATGAGAGTGAGAGCAGGTGCTCCTGGGAAGGGAGATGAATTCACCTCCATGAGCAGGAGGGAGCCAGCTTGTTCCCGGAGCAGCTCCAGCCCAGCTCGTTAGCAAGGCTAATGAATGACAAGCATTGCCTCAGCACGGACTTCTGTTCTTGGGAAGGGCAGCAGAGTCCTCTACGTGCCCTCTGCGAGCCTCTCCTGTCACCCGTGCCACCACCCAGAGTTGTTCCCGTCACTGGCAGCCTGGGAGGCCAAGGACTGAGGGGTGATGGCGACTGAGCGGGCAGTTCTGAGGCACATGGGCGGGGGAAGCTCGTCCTGCTGCCGGCAGGGCTGGACTCGCTCTAGAGAGAACGGGGGGATTCAGTCAGCAGGGGCTGCTGATCTGCCCCATTCACCAGGGCTGCCATCCTGCGGCTTCAGCCTCAGTGGCTGGGATGACTTGGGGAAAGGTCTCAAGCTGCCCACATCCCACTTCACTGCTGCCAGAATCCCTCCGCCCCCCGCCCCGCTAGAGCCCCCTCCCTGCCCAACCTGGGTGGGGGTGGAGGAGAGGGGTCAGAGAACTTGAGCTGTGGATTGGAGGTGGAACAGCTGTCAGGGGCACTGGCTGGGAGGTGGCAGGAGCTCCCCCTACAAGGAGGTTGTTGGCACTGGAGGTCCCTTGAAAAGAAAACAAGACTCCATTCTGGGGGTCAGGAGTGGGTCTTCAACCCTCAGAGATGCGCGGGTGCTGGGTGGAATTGCTGCTGGTCCCAGGTGCCCTTAATTCCCCCTGATTCCACGGGGGCATCTGAGTCTCTGACAGGTCCTCGTTCCCTTGCAGCAGGAGGTCGTCATGGCCAACATAATGAATCAACTTCACATCATCCGGCACTTGCGCCAAGTGCCGGAGGCGCTGCAGGAATTCTGCCTCCAAGGCCACCAGCAACTCCTGCTCCCTCTAAACGGGGAGTGTAGTGAGACTGAGCGGCCTCCCTCCGAGCAGGAGAGCGAGGGCCCCTCTACACGCCCCTTGGAGGGCAGAGCCTATATCACCCCACCCCCCTTGCCTGTTAGCTGGCCACCGGGGCCTCTGGTAGACGCTGCTGCAACTGAGCGGCCTCCCTCCGAGCAGGAGAGCGAGGGCCCCTCTACACGCCCCTTGGATGGCAGAGCCTATATCGCCCCACCCCCCTCGCCTGTTGGCTGGCCACTGGGGCCTGTGGTAGACGCTGTTGCAACTGAGCGGCCTCCCTCCGAGCGGGAGAGCGAGGGCCGCCCTACACGCCCCTTGGAGGGCGGAGCCTATATCGCCCTGCCCCCCTCGCCATAAGGACCGGGGCGTGGGGTCGGAAATATAAAAGGCCGGCCCTTCACCACAGTTGGGGGACAGCCTGCAACAGAGGAGGACACTTGGCCTGTTCTCCAGAGTCCCCTAACCCTAACCCCAGACATGGACGAGGACTGGCCCGGAGTACCCGCTGCGGTTTACCCCAAGGAGCCGGAAGAGGCCTGGAGGCCGCAGGTACCAAACCCCGGGGAGGCAGGAAGTAGCCCAGGGGCAGCCCGGGAGCTGCTGGCTGCAGAGCCCGGCGCGGCTCAGTCGGCGTGTTGCGGCTGGATCCCCGCCGACGCAGGGGCAACCAATCCTGCCCCTGCCAGCGCCTTGGGCTGGGACGCGGGGGAGGAGGGTGGGACCGCGTCCCCCTGCCACCCCACCCCGGGTGGCTGACCCCCTACACGGTGCAAGGAGGCTCTAGCCCAGGACAGGAACTGTTTGTTGGCTGGCCACCGGGTCATCCAGGCCAGGGCCCGCCCTTGAAGTCTGGTTGTTTGTGGGGTGCTTGGGCCCCGCCCAGGCCTGAGCCACCCCCGATACAGTGTGTTGAGGGGCTGACCACTTGAGCGACCTCAGCCCAGCAGCGCCGGCTCTACCATTTTTGCTGCCCCAAGCAAAAAAAAAAAATACGACGCTCGGACTGCCAAAGCGAGCAAAAAGAAAACCAAAAAAAAACCCCAACCACTTGGACTGCTGCCACCCGAACTGCCGAAGCAGAAAAAAAGCCAACAACAACGCTCGGACTGCCGCCGCCCGAACTGCTGAAGTGCAAAAAACAAAAAAGTCGCCCGGCCTGTGCCGCCCCAAGAATGGACGGAATGCCGCCCCAGGCATGTGCTTCCTCCGCTGGTGCCTGGAGCCAGCCCCGCAGCCCAGGCCACAGCCTGGTTGCGACAGCTGATTGCTGAGGTGGGGCGGCTGCTCCACCCCCATGCAAGAGGGCGCTAGAGTAGGCCAGAGCGGCTGCAGAGGCTGGTAGCCAATCAGAGAAGGGCCAACTGAGAGCCAATCAGGGCCGAGATTAGAGCCAGCCAATCAGGGCTAAGCTAGGCCCTATATAAAGGCTGCCCAGGCAAGCGGCAGGCAGTCTGTCCTAGACCTTCATGGGAGAAGGTCTGTCTTCAGAGCAGGAGACCAGCATCTCTGAAAGAGCAGTGCTGGGCAGGCTGAAGGGAGCATACTACAGCTCCGGCCCAAGACCTGCCAGACTGCGGGCCCTGATAGAAAGGGCCTAGAGGACCCAAAGGGGAAGTGTCCCAGGGACAGTTGGACAAGGGGAGAGCAGGGAGGCTGCCACTGGAGGATCCCTGGGTTGGGACCCAGGGTAGTTGGTGGGCCTGGGTCCCCGCCATTCCCTCTTGTACTGCACCTGGCCATGCGGTGGCTGAGTCAAACTGCAACCGGCCCTTGAGACAAGGGGCTAGACTTTGGGGGTTTTGGTTGGCCACTGAGGCAGGTGCAAGGACTGTTGCTAGCCTGCTTCCCCCCTCCCCGCCAGAAGGAGATGAGGATGGATTAGGGGGCACTGCTGGAGGGAAGTGGCCTGAAGAAGGACACCGTCAACCAGACTAGGCAGATTGTGCCATGTGGAGAGACCAAAATGCTGGAGTAAAGAGACTTCTATTGGAGGGCCTGGGTGGCTCGGCTTGCCGAACAGCAGAGGGAGTTGTTCTGGCTGCTGTGGAGGTCGGCACCCAGACCGAACAAGAGATCCGGCACCGAGGGCGAGAGGCCAGGAACGCTGAACTGCTTCGCCTGTAGGTGACAGGGACACTAAAGGAGGGAGTGTCCCTCCTGGGAGGGGGCAGAGAGGCCCCACCCAGAAAAGGCACCCCCTGTGAGAGTAACAGGGGGGGCCCCCAGCTTGTTGGGTCTGTGGGGAGCCAGGGCACCTGAAGAGAGAGTGCCCCTACAGGACTCCCAAGGCCCGGGCCAGCCCAGAAGGAAGGGCTAGGGCCCAAACAAGCAGGAGTAGGGATGTGGCAGGGGGAAGACCCAGAAAGTGCTTCCACTGCCACCAACGGGGACATCTAAAGAGGCACTGCCCCCTGAGGCAGAAAGGGGGAGTGTCTGAGACAAGGGCTCGGTCAGAGACTAGCCACAGAAAAGAGGTGGTGAAGACGGAGGCCCCCAGAGAGAAAGGGGCTGGGGCAGAGAGGCCCTACCGAAATGAGGGAACCCACATGGGAGCCAGGAGGGCCCATGTAGGAACCCAAACAGAAGTAGGAACCCAAGTAGGACCAGGACGTTCAACAGTGGGAACCCAGACCCTACAGCTGGTAAGCCGCTGGCTCCAGACTTTGGAGGGCCTGTGAGAGGAAAGGGATGCCCTGCAGGCCCCACTATGAAGGAAGCTGGGGTGATAGGGACCCCTTTCCTCCCCTCCCCCGTGAGCATTTTTTAAGGGGGAGGGTTTGTGGTGGGACAGCTACCCCACCCCCATGTGAGAGGGAACTAGAGTAGGCCAGAATGGCTGTGCAAGCCGTCTTCCAATCAGGGAAGGGCCTAGTGAGAGCCAATCAGGGCCGAGATTAGAGCCAGCCAATCAGGGCTAGGCTAGGCCCTATATAATGGCTGCCCAGGAGAGCAGCGGGTAGTCTGTCCCAGAATTTCATGGGGGAAGGTCTGTCTCCAGAGCAGAAGACCAGCATCTCGGGCTGGGCAATACTGCATCTGGCCATCCGATGGCCGAGACAAATTGTAACCGGCCCTTGAGACAAGGGGCTAGACTTTGGGGGTTGCGGTTGGCTACCGAGGCAGGTGCAAGGACTGTTGCTAACCCCCGCCCCTGGAATGGGGTGAGGATGGACTAGTGGGCACTGCTGGAGGCAGTGTCAAGAGGTGAGCAACGTGGCTCCAGATCCCAACGGAGGAAAAGGGACGGATGGGACGCTGCCAGCAGAGGGCATTCCCCATGGACTGAGCTAATTCCCAGAGCGACCAGCGGGAGGCGCAATGCTGGTGAGTCCCAACCCTGTCAAAACCGCCCAGCCCTATTGTGGGCCCACTGCTACCCTGCAGACTCTGGTCAGGACCAGACTGGGCCAGCTGGAGTGGCCTCCCTCTGATTGGGAGAGCGAGAAGGGGAAATGGAGCCCCCTGGCACTCACAGAAACGCTCTCCCCTCACTGTGG
This sequence comes from Malaclemys terrapin pileata, assembly GCF_027887155.1. Lineage (NCBI taxonomy): Eukaryota > Metazoa > Chordata > Testudines > Emydidae > Malaclemys > Malaclemys terrapin. The sequence continues at coordinate 13,326,690 of NC_071513.1, read as the reverse complement.
AGCAGGTTCTTCCCTCTGCCCCCCCAATCCCTTCATACGGGGCAGGACCTCTTTCCCTTGCACCCACTCCCCTCCCCCCTTTCCTTGGTCTACCCCCGCTCATTCCCGCTGTGCCCAGGCAGAGCTCTCCCTGCCCCATATGGTGCAGAAAAGCCCTTGTGTCAGGGCCACAGCCCCACTGGAGCTCAGAAAGCTCCACTTTTGAGGAGGTGGGGGTGGGACAGAGGCTCAGGGCTAGCTTCACCTTCTGCCCTTTATTCTCCCCTTGGCCCTTCTATGGGGTCTCTGGGTGTGACAGGAATAGGAGCCTCCTTCCAGCTCTCTTCCAGGCCCTGGGATCTGGCACAGCCTCCCAGACGGGCGCTTCCTGTAGCTGAGCCACGTCAGGGAGCAGCGGGGACAGGTCACCTCGTCCCAGCAATGCCGGCTCTCAAAGAGGCTTAGATGGAAGACCCCAGTCCCTCATTGAGGTAAGAGCCATTTACTTCTTGGGGCGTGTGGGTCTCTTGGGGGAGAAATGGCATCCCCGATGCATAGCCTGGCTGGGAGCTTTCCCTGTCCCTGGATCCCAGCCCTGGTACAGAGCCCTATTTCTCATCATGATATCCTCATTTTATTCTCAGAGGTGGTGTCCAGGATCCTGGAGACTGTTTCCTGCTGCAGGAGGTTTGTGCGGGGAGAGATCACTCACTGTCACGCCCCAGGGGTCTCCAACCCGGGTCTGCAGGGTTCATGGGAGCAGCCACACTCCAACCCTCCACCTGGAAGCCTGCTGAAAATTGCTTACCTCGGACCCATGAAGTTCAGCCCCAGTTTGAGGCTCCACTCCTGAGGTCCTATTGGAGGAGTCCCAGGAAAGCTCACTGGCCCCCTGGCCCTGCGTAAGACAGCAGCAGGAACACGAAGCTGACTGAACACCAGGCCTGCTCCCGGTTCTGGACCGTGCGCTGCCTGGTTCTGCTGCCGCTCCCCTGGCTTGATTTCCTGGCATCTGAGTTGTGGTGGTGATAGCAAGTTTGTCTTTTGCTGCTGATCTTCCAGTATCCTGACCTGGCTGACTCTCAGCTCCTGTCATGTGAGTGTGGACTCTGGCTCTGACCAGTAGGTCTGGCTGCACTTGACCTAGCCATGACATTGACTTTGGTACAACTTCTCCATTGCCCCTTTCTGATCTCCAGCAAGATACACCAGTCCCTTGGCTCCCAAAGTCCCAGTTGCCCGCTATTCAAGGGCTGAGGGGTAGTGCTTGTATCGCCCCACCCCAGCTGCTTTTCCTAGGGGAATCTCCCTAGAGCAGAGGAGAAATCTGCTCTTTTCTTAGGATCAGTCCCACTCTGGCCTCAGCTCAGCTACTTTGTTTACCTGGGGTCAGGCACCACTTTTGAAGCCCTTAGCGTGGGGGTGGAGGTGGGAGCAGAGGCTGAAGCTCCAGCAGTTTCCACCAAAGAACACCCCCCTGTCTTTCTATGGTCCGGCTAGGGCCCCCCATCCATCCTGGAGCTGAACACCAGATGGGAGCTGATGGATTGTCCTTGGTGGGCCATGTTCTTGTGTGTGATGAGAGGTCCAGGAGCAGATGCCCCACGCCTGGCCAGGACCAGGCTAAACAGCCTGTAATGCTAGGTGAGTCAAACCAGGGCCACAATACAGACACCCTGGGCATCCATGGGGACTGAATCTGGGCCCTTCACTACCAAGAGCACAACTGGTTCCAACTTGAGTCATGACGCTGGTGACCCCTGCCAGCCCCTCTGTGGTGGGTCAGTATTATCCCTGTTCGCTGGGGCATAGGGATAGAAAGCAACTGGCTGCAAGGTCACACACGACGTCCCTGACAGAGGCAGGAAGGAAGTGGGACTGATACCAGTCCAGCTCCAACCGCTAGACTCCACCCACTTCCAAAGTCCGAGAACCCAGGAGCCCTGACTCTGACACTAGGCCTTAAATGACAAGACCAACCTCCCTCCCACTCAGGAATCCATAGAAGGGACCAACTGCTGAGCTCCCCTTGGCAATGCCGCTGTCAGAGACCGTTGTGCTAGTGGGTGCCAAGTGCCTGAGCAGGGAACTGCTTGAGAGCCTCCTAGAGACTCGCAGGTGTTTGACGGTGACCCTCAGGGAGCCGTGGCAAGAGACTCTCCGGCTCTAACAAAGGGTTTCTGTTCTCCTAGACAGTCAGCCAGTGAGGCCAGTTTGTAGAATGTGGAAGAGCCCTTTGGCGAGGCATTGGAGGATTCACCATGAAGGTGGCAGCAGCGGCAGTGCCTGGGGTCCCTATGGGCCAAGCCTCAACTCCTGCCAATCCAGGCTAATCTCCCCCTGCTTTCAGCAGCGCTTGGCTTTAGCTGCTGGGCCTGTGAGCCTAGACCAGGGGTCTCAAACTCAAATGACCACGAGGGCTGGCTGAGGACTAGTTCATTGGCCCGAGGGCCGCATCACTGACACCCCCCCCCTTGCTGCCCCCAGTCCTGCCCCCAGAGGGGGCAGGAGGAGTGGCAGGAGCTCAGGGCGGGAGTTGAGGTGCAGGGGGCTCAGGGCAGGGAGAGGGAGAGGTGAGGGAGGGGGTCGGGGTGCAGTAGGAGGCTCTGGGCAGAGGGTTGGGGTACAGGGTGCAGGAGGGAGTGTGGTGTGTGGCAGAGGGTTGGGGTTCAGATGGGGCTCAGGGCAGGGGGTGGGGGATGCAAAAGGGGGCTCAGGATAGGAAGTTGGGGTGCAGGAAGGATGTAGGATGTGGCAGGAGGTTGAGGGCAGGGAGTTGGGGTGCAACAGGGGGTTGAGGTGAAGGCAGGGGGCTCAGGGCAAGGAGTTGGAGGGGTGAGGTAGGGGGTTGGGGTGCAGTAGGGGGCTCTAGGCAGGGGGTTGGGGTGCAGGAGGCAGTGCCAGGTGTGGCAGAGGATTGGGGTGCAGTAGGGGGCTCTAGGCAGGGGGTTGGGGTGCAGGGGGCAGGAGGGAGTGCGAGGTGTGGCAGAGGGTTGGGGTGCAGGCAGGGGGCTCATGGCAGGGGGTTGGGGTGCAGGGGGCAGGAGGGAGTGCGAGGTGTGGCAGAGGGTTGGGGTGCAGGCAGGGGGCTCATGGCAGGGGGTTGGGGTGCAGGATGGCATTGGCCTGTGGCCTGGAGCTGCTTACCTAGAGAAATAGCCCCGCAGGCCGCGTGTTGGAGACCCCTGGCCTAGGCAGAGCACTCAGGTATTTCCATCAGCCTGCTCAATGGCAAATGCAGCCACCCAAAGAAGTGAAGAAGAATGGAAGTGAAAGAGTAAAGCTGGACCATCCGCTGAGCTGCTGCAATCGAGTGAGCAGAGCCGGGGAGAGAAGAGGGAGAACTCGAAGGTGGCTGGCGGCAGTAGGGAGGAGAAGCAGTTTGGGAGCCAGGAGAGGAGAAATAAATAGTTAATGACAAATGCTGCCGGCTTTCTCTTGTGTGGTGAAGGGTTGAAAAGGGGTCTCTTTACTGTCAGACTAAACTTTAAAATAGCTGTGTATGGGCAAGGGGGGGTGTCTATAAAGGTAAGAGGTCACTCTAGGGGCTTGAAGTCCCAGATTCTGGGGCTATTGCAACTCCCTCAGGTGGTAGCAGGAGTGAGCGCTTGTCCTCCTTTTCTGGACTAACCACCAGAAAAAGGACACGATACATGTGGCCAAGGAAAGACAGAGGCAGTGTTGCCTGTTAACATGGCTCTTGTGGGGGAGCACAGCAGGTTACTTTGCACTAGGTAGGAGCCACATGTCTCCAAACCTGCACCTCCCGAGGCTCCAGAGACTTCGCTCCCGATCCCAGAGCGTCCTCAGAGTCCTACAGTGCCAGATGGAATCTGGCCTCTCCCCCCACCTCAGCAGTCCAGAAAAAGTTATTTGTAGACATGTTCTGTGTCCTCTCTGAGGCCAGCTCGCCCCCCCGCCTCTGATAGCTGTTGTGTGAGGCCCACTACAGACTGGGGCAGAAGTTAGTTTGTTCTGGAACAGCCTTCTAAGAGGAGCAGTGAGGGCAAAAAACCTAACTGGCTTCAAGACTCAGCTTGAGAAGTTTATGGAGGGGATGGGATGACGAGACTGCCCACCATGGCATGTAGCCGATCTGTAACTGCTAGCAGCAAAAATCTCCCCAGGCGGTGATGGGACACTAGATGGGGAGGGCTCTGAGTTACTACAGAGAATTCTTTCTCAAGTGTCTGGCTGCTGGGTCTCCCCCACAAGCTCAGGGTCTAACTGATCGCCATATTTGGGACTAGGAAGGAATTTCCCCCAGGTCAGATTGGCAGAGACCTGAGGGGAGGGGTCGCCTTCCTCTGCAGCACGTGGCACAGGTCACTTGCAGGTTTAAACTAGTGTCAATGGTGGATTCTCTGTAACTTGAAGTCCTTAAACCATGACTGGAGGACTTCAGTAACTCAGCCAGAGGTTTGGGGTCTATTACAGCAGTGGGTGGTGAGGTTCTGTGGCCTTCAATGTACAGGAGGTCAGACTAGATGACCTTCTGACCTTAACGTCTATGAGTCTTATTGAGTGGTTCACCCTTCATCTAAAGAACCCAAACCTGGGAAATACCAGACAGGAGACCATCAAACAGGAGTAAAAAGCAGTAAAAAGCCTCAGCAAAGAGCTCCAGGATACATAGCAGGGCTCATGTGGCAGTGAGTTCCAAAGACAAAAGGACCCATTCATAAGATCACGTTATCTGAAGAAGCCACCCCAGAGACAGCTGCACCTCAGCGCTGGGCGAGCCATCCCCATGTAGTGTTGCTGTGCTGCTTTTCCTCAGCTGTTCCACCCCAGAGGTGACTGCATCTCAGCCCCAGGTGACCATTACCCAGCAGTGGAAAGAGTTCAATATTCAATAAGGGTTTTTGTTTTCAGTTCTAAGAAATGCCTCATTTCTGAGAAGAGGCAGTTGGGATGTCATTCCTGGATGGAGAGGCAGTGGTCACATCCAGAAATTCACTAGGGGGTGTATCTCTGGCCAAGCTGTCCGGCCCCCCAAGTTGATCACAGTTCCTGGCACTTTCAGTGCCTTTTAAAGCACGTGCACTTCCAGACCCTGCTGCTCCAAAGAGCCCGTGGGGGGATCTGGGGAATGAAGATTCTCTGCACCCTCCAGTCTCTCTCACTTGCTTTTCCAGCCTGGCCCCATCTCTCCGGGCCTCTCTCTGCTCCCCTCCCACATGCACTCTGCCTCCCACCCCCTCGCACTACAATGTGAGAGCAGGGCCGCCCCACCCACCTTCAAACTCCCGCCAGCTGGGCTGCTGGAAGGATAAGACACACGGAGTTACGCTTTTGTTTCTCAGACAAAATTTTGCCTGCACGGAGAGAAGCGGAGATTTGGCCGGGTAAGAGCAGGAGGCGGAGGGCGTGTGGAGCCCATCCCCCCTCAAGGAGCAGGATTGTCCCCCCCACTCTATCACCCTCCCCCGCCAAGGGGCAGGATCGTCCCCTGTGCTCTATTCCCCCAGGTTGCAGGATTGTCCCCCGCAGTCTATTCCCCACCCATGGGGCAGGATCGTCCCTGCTTGTTCCCCATGTTTCACCCTCCCTAACTGTGCTAGGGCATTGCCAAGTCACATGATAAGTCCTGGCTCTCTGTGGGGTGGAAATTCCCTGCAGCTGCGGGTGGCGGGGTGGGACAGGGTCAGTTCGGACCTTGCCCTCTGTCCAGCAGAAAGATAGGCTCAGACAGCGGCTAATCTACCCCCAACGCTGGGTCTGGCTCATGGCGTGATTTGAAACACTGTCAAACTCTGACCAGTTCAACCAGCTAAAACCCGGGCAAACCCTTGGGCCTGTGGAATCCCCCAGAACAGTGGCTTGTCTTGTGTTAGCCGCGATCGGGACATTTACAGACACAAGCTAATCTATGGAAGGAGAGCCGGCCCCTCAGATGTTCACCCCCCCACACACACACACACAAAAACGAGGGGTTCTATATATTTGCTTGCCGGTCTTTGGAGCCGCTTTTCCAGCCCTTGCCACTGGAGGGAGAAGCTGGAAAAGGGGCTCCAAAGACCGGCAAGCAAATATATAGAACCCCTCTTTTTTAGGGGGCTGGCTCTTTCCGTGGGTTAGTTTGTGCCTGTGATGCGCACTGCTTTGCCTTATCACAGCGCAGGAATCCCATGCCTCCAGCAGCTGGGGATTGCAGGAAAACCCCAACTGCCCTGTGAATCTGGCAACTTTTTGGTGGATGAAATCCTGATAGAATTCGTCCAAAGAGGGAGGGAAACAAAATTCCCATTTTCTCTCTTGATGGGGGGTGGTGGTGTCCACTTAGGATGAAAAAACGAATTGGGCCGGCCCTGGTGCTTGCTCAGGAGACATCACTGATGGTAGGACAGATAGAGCCGGTCCCCTTTGGGGCCCATCGGTGGCTGGGAGGGATCCTAGGGTGGGAAACTGGGGAGTCTCCAGCAGAAAAAGAGGAGACTTTGGTGCTCCAGGACTAGAGCTCAGCGTTAGGGGAGTGGGGTTGGGCCAGGGCATGTTCTATCCCTTTTCTGTGCCTCAGTTTCCCCCACCCAATGCCCAGGGCTCTGTGGGGGTGAGAGGGTGAATTTGCTCTCACGCCAGCTGGAGGAAAGCTCGGCCAGTCAGCACCCAGCTCACTGCATGATGGGAAGGAAGCTATTTCCTTATTAGGCCCTGAGCGTGGCCTTTCCTAAGGCCAAGCTCGGTGCCTCCCGGACTCGGGCTCCAGGAGCCCTTGTGTCTCCCCAGCTGCCCTCGGCAGCGAGTCTGACTGAGATCAAACTCCTCTCAGAGGCTTGTGCCCCTGCCGGGCGTGGCACTGCCAGTGATTAACCCCTGGCACATGGCGTCTGCCAGGCCGTAGGCAGCAGAGAAAAGTCCAGTGTCACCAATAGCCCCAGCGCTAGGGTAGGCTGGGCACAAGCCAACAACACGTGCTGTGATACAGTCAAAGAGCGTCGGCCATGCTCCCAGCCTGGCGGAGGGGTGGGGGGTGGGTGTCTCTCCAGGGACGCAGAGACGCTGACAGAGTGCAGGGGGCCATGGGGGATAATCAGCTGGACGTGAGCCCCCGTGCGACAGTGTGGCCAAAGGCGCTAAGGATGCCCAAACAGGGGAATCGCGTGAAGGAGCAGAGAGGTCAGTTTACCTCTGGATTTGGCGCTGGTGCGACCGCTCCTGGGGTCCTGTGTCCAGTTCCGGAGCAGTCCAAGAAGGATGTGAATATATTGGAGAGGGGGCAGAGGGGGGCCAAGCGAATGGTTAAAGGATTACAAAACATGGCCTGGAGTGATAGACCCCAGGAGCTCAAGCTGTTTAGCTTAGCAAAGAGAAGCTCCCACCTCCCAGGGTGACTTGACTCCAGTCTAGAAGCACCTACGCGGGGATCAAATATTTAATAATGGGCTCTTCAGGCTAGCAGAGAAAGCTCTAACATGACCACACGGCTGGAAGTTGAAGCTGGACACATTCAGCCTGGAAAGAAGATATCCGTGTTTACCAGGGAGGGGAATTAACCATGGGAACAATGTACCAAGGAGTGCGGTGGATTCTCCCTCGAGGTGGGATGTGTTTCTAAGAGATCTGCTCTCGTTCAAACAGGAATTAACTGGGGGCAGTTCTCTGGCCTGTTATCCAGGAGCTCAGCCTTGGTCCCTCCTGGCCTGGGAATCTACCAATCTCCGCCATAACTTCTTGGAATCCGTCTTCTCGCTCTGGTGCTGCCCGGTGGACAGGGACACAAAGTGGGCAGGTAAACTGAGTCACACAGCTTGTTCACAGAAATATTCCCATGTTCTCTCGCTCCTCCCCAGACTCTGCTGCCAGAAAGGGGCACACCTGGGCTAGAGATCAGCCGTCCTCCAGCAGAGCCCTACTGCTCCGGGTGCCAGGTCCTGACCCAGTAAGTTCCCCCCACTCAGCGGGTCTAGAGAGATGGATCAACTCCGGGAGGACGTCACCTGCTCCATCTGCCTGGATGTCTTGGACGACCCCGTCTCCATCGAGTGCAGCCACAACTTCTGCCAGGGCTGCCTCATGGCTCACTGGTGCGGGGTCTCGGCCCAGGGCTACCAGTGCCCCGAGTGCCGGACTCCCTGCTCCAGGGACAGGATGACCCCAGACAGGCGGCTGAGAGCCCTGGTGAAGAAAATCACAGAGCCCCTGCGGGAAGAGATGGAGCTGGTGAGACCAGACAGGCTGAATCAGGGGAAAGGGACGCAGGGCGGGGACTGGCTGGATCAGGGGGTGGGGAATGGGACACGGGGCCTTTCCTCTCTAGGGGGCGCAACCTCTGATTTGGAGGGCAGGGGACTGGATGGCTCCCGGAGGGTGGAAATGGCTCAAGAGGATCTGATCTGAGGGGCAGGGACTCGTTGGTTCAGGGGATGGGAATGGGGCACGGGGCTCTCATCCAGAAGCAGGGACTGGCTGGCTCTGGGATGGGGTCCGAGCTCTGACCCTGCTCTGTCCCTGCAGCAGGGGCCGGGGGCTCAGCCAGAGCCAGGGTGCCCGGTGCAGCTGGTTCGTCTGGATGACAAAGGCAGCCTGATCCTGTACGAGGAGGCCCTGAGCCTCTGCCTGGAGCAGGGTGGGGTGGGGGACGCCCCCGTCTGCCTGGTGTCCATCATCGGGGAGCAGCGCCGGGGAAAATCCTTCCTGATGAACTGCCTGCTGCGCCGGCTCCGGAGCCTGGTGGGTGGGGGGAAGATTCTAAGGGGAGCAGGGGTCTGGAGTAGTGCGGGGGAGGGGAATGGAGGAGTCTGGAGGGGGTAAAGTCCTGTGCAGGGGCAGGGGGACGGGAGGGGCTGGAGGAGGGGGGAAAGAAATGGGCAGATGGGGATAAGGTCCCAGCCCTGTAGTTCCCTACAGACACACTGGGATGGAGTTGGGGGTGGGGGGTGTTCACAGCTTGAACCTCCTCCCCCAGGGCCTGTCTCCAGCCAGAGTGCCCAGGGCCGGCCCCAGGGAGCCGGGCAGCGGAGGAGCCAGGGCTGGGCAGGGGCGAGGGTGCCGTCAGTGCAGGGCACTCGTTGCTGTGACCGGTGGTTCTGTCCCTGCAGGTGGCCGTGTTCCTGGTGGACACCGAGGGCTCCCTGGACCTGCAGCGCCACATGGAGACCAGCATCAAGCTCTCCGTGTTGGGCATATTGCTCAGCTCCTACTGGGTGGGGGAGCTGTGCTGTGGGTGACGGGACTAAGGGCTCTGCAGGGGGTGCCGTGCTGTGGGGAGCGGGGTGAGGGGGCCAGCAGGGGGGCTGTGCTGCGGTGGGGTGAGGTGTGGGGTTGGCAGGGGGGCTCACCTTTTCTTATTATTATTTTCCAGATCTTTAACATTTCCAGTACGTTTAAGCAGACGGAGCAGATTATTTGGAGGTGGGTGGGGCAGAGGATACACACAGCTCTACTGACACAGACCTGCCAACCAGGTCTCTGCTGGGGGGACCCAAGACCCTGGGTGATGTAGGCATTGGAGGGGGGCTGTCTAGAGGCTGTTATTGATGTTTAGAAAGTCCCAGAGATCTTGCCCCAGGCTGGGATTCGAGCAATGAGTCTGAACAGTAATACGTGAGCAGTAATTAATCAAATATTAGTGACTGTCATATTTCTGGTTCTTTATCATGACCTGGTGGCTCTTTGTCATTAACCGATTAGCTCTGGTTCTCACTGCTGAGTGCTGGACCTGCTGGGGGGCTGGTGGAGAAGAGACTTTTGTGTCCCGGTTCACTCCCGTAAGTGATCTGAAATGCGCCTGCAGACTCAGGTCTCCGGGAGGGTCAGGTAGCCTTGTGGTAGCTTTGGTGACCCAGAGCAGAGGTGGGTGGAACCAGGGCTGAAGAGTGGGGGAACCGGTACAAATCACCAGGACCTGGTGGTCCAAAAGGGGGCCCAGGGCCCAGCGGTCCGGAACGGGGTCTGGAGCCCAGCTTCCCCCCCCTCTCGTTGGCCCTGTTTAGCCGGTCCGCCCTTGCTGGGGGGCCCGAATCCGCTCTCAGTGGCCCTGGCACCGTGCCACCATGGAGCAAGGGGTAGCCCAGATACAGGTGCCCCCAGAAATCAGCATTTCTCACAGAACGTGCCCTGCCAGAATGTCATGCTCAGCCAAGCCAGGGCCAGCAGAGTTAAGGGAAATGCCCGCCCAACCGTACCTCGGCCTTCTTGGGCTGGCGCTCCAATATACCTGTGGCACCCAGCCCTGCTCTCTGCCTGTGCCCCATATGGGGCAGGAGCCACCTGCACATGCCCTGCACCCAGACACTGAGTCTGGATGGGCAGGAGCCAGCCCTGGGCACCCTGCATCGCTCTGCGTTAGTTAAGGGTTTGTGATGAGAAAAATGTTCCATTGGAATCTTCCCAACCAGCCATAGCCCTAAACCTATGTCCCATCCCCCAGCCCCACCTCTGTGTGTGCTTCATTCCCCCTCCCCCCGTGCCAGGGGTCTATGTGCCCCCCATTCTCCCTGCTCAGCACCCAGAAGTCCTTGCTACCTCCCTTCCCCAGAGTGATTGGCTCATTGGCTGCTGATGCTACTCACCAGATGTAAATGGAAATTGGGCTTTCCCGTTTTCCAATTTCCCCCGCCCCCAAGTCAGTAGCGTTCCTTCAACTGTTGCCCAGCGTGTCCCCTGAAATTTGGGAATTGATCAGATGTGGTCTCAAAAAGTGATCACGATACAGACAGACAAAGAGAAATGCCATCCGATTGTCTTTTAGGCCTTTTACTTCACTTAGCCAATTAACTAACTTGTATAATTGGTTATTTTATATTCATTAATAGCTGCCGGTTATTGATTATTTGTGAGTCATTACTGGCTATTAGCTGTTTGTTATTTCGTACCCACCATTAGTTGTCAGTTGATTTCATAGTGACCATGTGGGGAGATGGAAAAGAAAAGTTTTGTTGAAAAATGGAAAGCTGACAAAATCAGAATGTTTTCATGCCAATTTCCACTTTCAAAGAACAGCCAAATGTTAGCATTTCTTGGGTTTCTCTCTGCACGTTTTTGGGTTCCACTCATTGTTTCTCAGGTTTCGATCTATGATTTTCAGCCTTTGGTTTTCAGTTCTCGTTCATTGTGTTTTGGTTCATGCTTGTCAGTTTTGTGGCTTTAGTTATCATCACTCCCATTTCATTTATTGGGTTTCATTCTTTGATTGTCAGATTTTGATCTCACTGGTTTGAGGGGAGCGGTTCATTATTGGTTTTCTACTTTTTGTTTATTGGTTACACGATTTCAGTGTTTGTTTACAGAGCTTCATTTATTAGTGTCTCTCTACTGATTACCGGCTTTTAATTTTTCTTTATATATTTGGAGTGTTTAAACTTTTTTTTCATTTCTGCTGTTCACTTATTGCTTCTTTATACTATTGGTTTCTGTCTTTGACTATTCATTTTCTAACTTTGACTTGGTTTTGTGACCTTGATCTGGTTTTCATACTTCAATTATTGGTTTTCTGGTTTGGCTATTGGTTTTTTGATTTTCATTACTACTTTTCTGGCTTTGATGATTGGACTTCTGCATTCAGTTATTACTTTTCTGATATTGATTACTGGTTTTCTGTCTTTCACTTTGGGGTACAGTATTTTGACTTTGATATCTGGTTTTCTGACTTGCATTGCTGGTTTTGACTCTTTGACTACTGGTTTTCTTATTTCAAATACTTATTTTTTATTGTTGGCTTTCAGACGTTAATTCCCCATAACTTGCTTTGATTACTGTTTTTCTGACTTTGATAAATGCTGGTTTTCTATTTTTGACCATTGGTTTTCTGGCATTAATTATTAGTGTGTTGATTTTGTTAAGTGATTGTGTGATTTATTTCACTGCTTTTCTGGTTTCAATCATTGGTTTTCTGATTCCAATGACTAGTTTTCTTCTTTTCATTATTTCTTTTTGGTCTCCAATTATTGGCTTGATGAGTTTGATTTTTGGCTTTCTGTGTCTTCTGTGACTGCTTTTCTAGAACCAACTATTGGGTTTTCTGAATTCAATTATTGCTTTTATATCTTTGATTACTGGTGTTGAGTTATTGTTGTTTGAAATTAGGTTTTCTCTCTTCATTTTGTCAATTTTTCTCTCTTCAATGATCAGTTTCCACTGAATGTTGTCTGGGATCCCTTTAGTTTCAGTGGCATTTATTTCAGTCATTTATTTTGCATTGCCAATCTTGATTGGTCACATGTGCGGGGATGGTTTGTTCAAGATGGAAAAATGTCGCCCTCTTTCTCTCTCTCTCTCTCGCTCTCTCTTTCTGCATCTCAGATGTTCATTCAGGTTGCGAAGGAGGTTGGAGGCACCTGCAATCTGGCCCCAATCCAGGTGGGTCCTTGTTTCCCATCACCCCCCATATGAGGATATAATGCTTGTTCCACCCCCCACCAGTCCTGTTATCCCACCTGATTCTTACTATTCCTATTTACTGTCTCTATTGCCAGAGCACCTCAGAGCCCCTGTCCTAGACCCAGACCCCATTGTGCCAGATGCTGGACAAAGAAACAGCCAGTCCATTGTTCTCCCTCCACGCCCACGTCATGCCCAGGGTCTCAGTGTCCGTGGCTGGGTTGGACAACAGCTTCCAGCTCTGGTCTCCTCTCTGTGCCCCCAGCCCCAGTGTGACCCTTCTCCTGTGCTCTCTGTTGCAGCGCCTGGACCTGTTGGTGCGAGATTGGCAGCTCTCTGGAGCCTACGGCGCGGACGCGGGGCAGGAGTATCTTGGAGAAATCACACAGGTAATGATCAGATACCACGTGTGTTCATGGAAACAGCAAACTTTGGGGCGAAGCTGAACGTTTCCACAGCGGGTCTGATTCCCTGCTGACGGCCACAAATGTTGCTTTGACTCCCGCAGGACCTGGAGGTCTCTGCTGAGCAGCCCCTGGTGTTGGAAGCCCTGAGGGCGAGCGGCACCCGGTGCTATCTATTGCCCCACCCTGGCACTCAGTTCACCAGGAGCAGGGCAGGGACGCCAGATGGTAAGAGACCCTCATCTTCTCCCCTCTCACCCCCTGCTCTGCTCCCCCAGTCCCCACCCCCTCCTGCACTGCCCCCACTCTCTTCCCTGCCCCCATCCCCACCCTTTCTCCTCTGCTGCCCCTTTCTTCCCCTCTTGCGCTTCCCCCACCCCAAAATCCCAGTGCCCAGCTCACCCCCCTTGACTTAGAATTGACTCTACTGCCCACTGCACAGGGGCACTTGCTGGGTCACAGCATCTGTGTGGGAGGGGAGAGGGACATGGGGGGGTGTCACTGCTGGGGTCCTGGTCTGCTAGGGGAACGCTGCTGGTGTCCCCCTTTTGGGTCTTCATGGGTCCCCTGGCACCACCCAGTGGAGACTGCTGTCTCCCCACTGCAGCCTCTCCTTGCCCCCTCATGCCTCTCCCCCATTTTCCCCCAGGCAGTGGGGTGGGGGGTGTTAAGCAGCTGTTGCCCAGAGATGGAATCTCATTTCCTGTGGCACAAACTAGCCCACCCAATCACATTTAACGTGTGTCCTACCCTGGACACCTGGATCCCTCCCGGATGCCTGGGTCCTTTTCCCCTCTGCAGACATGGACGAGGATTTCCGGCAGTGCCTGTGTGAGTACGTCACCAGTGTGGTGCACTCAGCAGGGACACATGTCCGGACGGACCGAGCCGGGCAGGTGCTGACAGGGGCTCAGCTGGCTGCCAGGATCAAGGTGGGAGAGTGGGGGCTGTTAAAGGGGGGGGGCTGGATGGGAGACAGCAAAATGGGCCGCAAGGCGGGGACAGGGATTCAATACGGGGTGCCATTCTGCAGGGAGCGGGGCAGGGTGCTCAGTAGGGGGCGCTGGGCTGCAGGGAGCGGGAAGGGGCTCAGCGGGGGCAAAGGGGCTGAGCTGTCTCTGATCCCAGTTCCCCCGGGCGTTATTCCCTGCAGGGCGTCTCCTGATATCGGAAGACCCAACGCTACGACTTCTCCTCACCCATGAAGGTACCAGGTCAACCCTCCCTCCGCCTCTCTCTTTCCAGCCTGGATTTGGGGGGGGGGGGCTGGTTCTATTGACCCCAACCCCAGGTCCTCCTGACATTGGCCAATCACACTAGCCCAGAAGGGGGCACCACAACAACTCCACCAAATGTCCTGATCGAGGACTCCTAGCACCCAAGAGATAAGGGGACCTGCAGGAAGCCCTGCCAGAGAACCAGCCCCTCCACTGGGGTGGCAGTAACGTGGTCATGGCTGTGGGGTCGAGGTGCTGCCCTCTGGCTCTATTGAAATGTGGGGAGTTGGGGACCAGTTCGGAGGTGATAGCGAGGAGCAGGTCCTGTACGAATGTGGGGAAGGTGGTGACTGTGGGGGGGCTCCCAGTTCAGAGATGGGCCCATCCCATCAGCACTCCCAACCCCGTTCCCTCTCCCCACACAGATGGCTGAGGCGTTTGCAGTGATGAGACAGGAGTTAAACAGGAGAGTAGTAGAAGTCACCAGGAGGGAATATGACCAATTTGTGCAGGAGCTGGTGAGTTCAGAGGGGCTGCGGATTGGGAGTGAGGGGCACCAGCATCCCTGGTGGGAGGCAAGGCTGAGGTAGCAGGGGGCTGTGGATCGGGAGTGAGGGGGCTGCGGGTGTGTGAGGAGGCGGCGCCCCCTGTGGCTGGGTAATGCTAGTGCTCGTCCCTAATGGCCGATCACTCCCCCATCCCAGCAGGAGCGTGACCACCAGAGCATGGAGATGCAGTGATGCCTGGAGGGGAAACGCCAGGAGCTGCTGAAACGCTGCCGGGGGGAGCTGCGGGGCGAGGACCCCCAGAAACAGGCGGCCCTGGAGGAGCTGAAGAAGGAGCTGGACAAGCAGATGGCGGAGTTCCTGCCGCGATATGAACAGCGCTTTAAAGTGAAGAAGGCCGAGTGGTTGGGCCTGTACATTGGGGGGCGGAGGGGGTGTCAGGACTGAGATCCCCACTTTGAACTTTAGGGTACAAATGTAGGGGCCTGCATAAAAACTTCTAAGCTTAATTACCAGCTTAGCTCTGGTTCGGCTGCCACCATTTTCAATGGATTCCCTCCCTGGGAAACCTTGAAAAACCTTCACCAAATCCCTGGTGAAAACAAATCCAACCCCTTGGATTTAAAACAAGGGGAAATTAACCATTCCCCTCCTTCCTCCCACCAACTCCTGGTGAATCAAGATCCAAAACCCCTTTGGATCTAAAACAAGGAAAAAATCAATCAGGTTCTTAAAAAGAAGGTTTTTAATTAAAGAAAAAGGTAAAAATCATCTCTGTAAAATCAGTATGGAAATCAACCTTACAGGGTAATCAAACTTAAAGAGCTCAGAGGACTCCCCTCTAGTCTCAGGTTCAAAGTACAGCAAACAAAGAGAAACACTCTAGTAAAAGGTACATTTACAAGTTGAGAAAACAAAGGAAAACTAACACGCCTTGCCTGGCTATTTACTTACAAGTTTGAAATAGGAGAGACTTGCTTAGAAAGATGTGGAGAACCTGGATTGATGTCTGGTCCCTCTCAGTCCCCGAGAACGAACACACTCCCAAACAAAGAACACAAACAAAAGCCTTCCCCCCCCAAGATTTGAAAGTATCTTGTCCCCTTATTGGTCCTTTAGGTCAGATGCCAGCCAGGTTACCTGAGCTTCTTAACCCTTTACAGGGAAAAGGATTTTGGAGTCTCTGGCCAGGAGGGATTTATAGTACTGTACACAGGACAGCTATTACCCTTCCCTTTATAGTTATGACACGCCCCCCAAATCACAGATAGTGTTGGATGTTCGGTTCCACACTGGCTGTGATTTCTTCCTGGAGTTCTAGGAGAAAACAGAGTTAATAAGACACATGTACCTTTAGACATACTACTGATTATATAAAAACTAACAATATGTTTCATTCCAAAAACAATTGTTAACCAGTTAACTCTGGGAAACTTTCCCGGGAGAGTGCATCAGCCACTTTGTTAGAAGCTCCCGAAATGTGTTGTATTTCAAAATCAAAATCTTGGAGAGCTAAACTCCACCGAAGAAGTTTTTTGTTATTTCCCTTGGCGGTATGAAGCCACTGTAGCGCAGCATGGTCTGTTTGTAGTTGGAAACGCCGTCCCCAAACATATGGGCATAGCTTTTCCAGCGCGTACACAATGGCATAGCATTCCTTTTCGCTGATTGACCAATGGCTTTCCCTCTCAGACAGTTTCTTACTGAGAAATACGACAGGATGGAATTCTTGATCCGGTCCTTCCTGCATTAAAACTGCTCCCACGCCTCGCTCGGACGCATCTGTGGTTACTTGGAACGGTTTGTCAAAGTCTGGGGCCCTTAGCACAGGGTCAGACATGAGTGTTGCCTTAAGCTGGTTAAAGGCCTTTTGACACTCATCAGTCCACTGAACTGCATTTGGCTGTTTCTTTCTGGTTAGGTCTGTCAGCGGGGCGGCGATTTGGCTGTAGTGGGGTACAAATCGCCTATAATATCCAGCCAAGCCTAAGAAGGATTGGACCTGTTTCTTAGACTTTGGAACCGGCCACTTTTGGATAGCATCCACTTTGGCCTGTATGGGATTTATAGTTCCTTGACCCACCTGGTGCCCCAGGTAAGTCACTCTGTTTTGGCCTATTTGACACTTTTTAGCCTTAACAGTTAGCCCTGCCTGCTGGATGCGCTCGAAAACTTTTTCCAGGTGCTCCATGTGCTCTGCCCATGAATCAGAAAAAATGGCCACATCATCGAGGTAGGCAACTGCAGATTCTCCCAATCCCGCTAGGAGACCATCTACAAGTCTTTGGAAGGTGGCGGGTGCATTTCGCAACCCGAAAGGGAGTACATTGAATTCATACACCCCTGCCTGGGTGACGAAGGCTGACCTTTCCTTAGCGGGTTCATCTAGTGGTACTTGCCAGTACCCCTTGGTTAAGTCTAAAGTAGAGATGAATTGGGCATGTCCAAATTTCTCCAATAACTCATCTGTGCGTGGCATTGGATAGTTGTCAGGACGAGTTACAGCATTTAGCTTACGGTAGTCCACGCAAAAGCGTATTTCCCCATCTGGTTTGGGAACTAGAACCACTGGAGATGCCCATGCACTCTTAGAGGGGCGGATTATACCCATCTGTAGCATGTCCTGGATCTCCCTTTGTATAGCAGTTTTGGCATGAGGTGACTCCCGGTAGGGTGGGGTTCTAATAGGGTGAGCATTACCTGTGTCAATGGAGTGGGATGCCCGTTCGGTCCATCCTGGAGTGGCTGAGAAAATTGGTGCAAAGCTTGTGCACAGCTCCTTGATCTGCTGTCGCTGCAGACGTCCAAGGGTCATGGAGAGGTTCACCTCTTCCACGCCACCATCCTTTTTTCCTTCGTAGTAGACACCTTCAGGCCACTCCGCGTCATCTGTTTCCTGGGCTGTAAACTGGCAAACGTTTAATTCTCTGGAATAAAAGGGCTTAAGAGAATTAACATGGTATACTTTAGGCTTTATGTTGGAGGTGGGGGAGGCTATGAGATAGTTAACAGCTCCTAGGCGCTCCTGGACCGTGAATGGTCCTTCCCACGACGCTTCCATTTTATGGGCCTGGAGCGCCTTTAAGACCATGACTTGGTCTCCTTCTTTGAAGGACCGTTCTCTGGAATGTTTATCATACCAGGCCTTTTGCTCTTCCTGAGCATCCTTTAGGTTTTCTTTAGCAAGGGCCAAAGAATGTCGGAGGGTGTTTTGTAGGTTGCTTACAAAGTCTAGAATGTTTGTTCCTGGAGAAGGCGTAAACCCCTCCCATTGCTGCTTCACCAACTGTAATGGCCCCTTAACCTCACGGCCATACACAAGTTCAAATGGTGAAAACCCTAAACTGGGATGTGGTACAGCCCTGTAGGCAAAAAGCAACTGCTGCAACACGAGGTCCCAATCATTGGAGTGTTCATTTACAAATTTACGTATCATGGCCCCCAAAGTTCCATTAAACCTCTCCACCAGGCCATTGGTTTCATGGTGGTAAGGGGTGGCAACCAAGTGATTCACCCCATGAGCTTCCCACAGGTTTTCCATGGTTCCTGCCAGGAAGTTAGTTCCCGAATCTGTAAGGATGTCGGAGGGCCAACCTACCCTGGCAAAAATGTCTGTTAATGCCTGGCACACACTTTTAGCCCTGGTGTTGCTTAAGGGTACTGCTTCCGGCCATCGGGTAGCAAAATCCATGAAAGTCAGTACGTACTGCTTTCCTCTGGGTGTCTTCTTTGGGAAAGGACCCAGAATATCCACAGCTACGCGCTGAAATGGGACCTCAATTATGGGTAGTGGCTGGAGAGGGGCTTTAACCTGGTCTTGGGGTTTTCCCACTCGTTGGCACACCTCACAAGACCGGACATAATTAGCAACGTCCTTGCCCATTCCCTCCCAGTGGAAGGACTTCCCCAACCGGTCCTTGGTTCTGTTCACCCCAGAATGGCCACTGGGATGATCATGGGCTAAGCTCAAGAGCTTTACCCGATACTTAGTGGGAACTACCAACTGTCTTTGAGGATGCCAGTCTTCCTGGTGCCCACCAGAAAGAGTCTCCTTGTATAAAAGTCCTTGTTCTACAACAAACCGGGATCGGTTAGAAGAGCTGAGAGGCGGTGGGGTGCTCCGCGCCGCCGCCCAAGCTTTCTGCAGGCTGTCATCTGCTTCCTGCTCGGCCTGGAACTGTTCCCTTGATGCTGGAGACATCAGTTCCTCCTTGGACTGTGGACTGGGGCTTGGTCCCTCTGGAAGCGATGCAGGTGCTGGGGCTGTTTCCATTGACTGTGAACCGCTGTCCGCTGGTGCACTATGTGGTATCTCAGGCTCTGGCTGAGCCTCTTGGGTAGGCTTATCTGCTGCTTCTGCCAGTTCAGGCTCGCTGGTGCCCTCTGGCGTTGGAGTTGTAGACGGGTTTGCAAGCGCTGGACTCAGGGCTGGCAATGGTTCTGGTGCTGGTTGCGTTGCCAGTTCCGGTTCTGGGACTGGCTTTGGCTGGGTCTCTGGGATTGGATCCACTACGGCTGTTGCAGTCGTTGGCAGAGGATCCAGTTCCACCACCTTTGTCTGGGTCTCCGGTAACACAGACGGGGCCCTGGTGGACGGCTCAGGAACAGGGATGGGGGTGAAAGCTTGCTTAGCCTGGCTGCGGGTGACTATTCCCACCCTCTTGGCTACCTTCACATGGTTGGCCAAATCTTCCCCCAGCAGCATGGGAATGGGATAATTGTCATAGACTGCAAAAGTCCACATTCCTGACCAGCCCTTGTACTGGACATGCAACGTGGCTGTAGGCAAGGTTACAGATTGTGACACGAAGGGTTGAATTGTCACTGTAGCCTCTGGGTTGATGAGTTTGGGGTCCACTAGGGATTGGTGGATAGTTGACACTTGAGCCCCAGTGTCCCTCCAGGCGGTAACCTTCTTTCCGCCCACTCTCAAGGTTTCCCTTCGCTCCGAGGGTATGAGAGAGGCATCTGGGTTTGGGGATCTTTGGTGTGATTGGGGTGTAATGAACTGTAATCGGTTAGGGTTCTTGGGGCAGTGAGCCTTTATATGTCCCAGTTCATTACATTTAAAACATCGCCCTGCTAAGGTATCACCGGGGCGATGTTGGTTGGTGGAGACTGGTGTGGTGGGGTGAGAAGGCGTCTGGGGTTTCCCTTGAGATGTGGGTGGGGCCTTGGGTTGTCCCCGGTGGTAAGGTTTTGTTTCGGCTTGCCCCTTCTGATATTCGCTCCAACTGCTACTAGTTTTTTTCTTTTCTGCCACCTCCACCCATTGGGCTCCAATCTCCCCCGCCTCAGTTACAGTTTTGGGCTTCCTATCTAGGATGTACCTTTCTATTTCCTCAGGAACACCCTCTAAAAACTGCTCCATTTTTACTAGGGAAAGCAGATCTTCCAGAGATTTAACATTTGCTCCTGATACCCAGGCATCACAATTTTTGTCAATGTGGTAGGCATGACGGGTAAATGACACATCCGGTTTCCACTTTAGGGCTCTGAACCGCCGACGGGCATGCTCGGGTGTTAGCCCCATTCTGAGTCTGGCCTTGTTTTTAAAAAGTTCATAACTGTTCATGTGTTCCTTAGGCATTTCAGCCGCCACCTCTGCTAAGGGTCCACTGAGCTGCGGCCTCAGCTCTACCATGTACTGGTCTATAGCGATGCTGTATCCAAGGCAGGCCCTTTCAAAATTTTCTAAGAAGGCCTCAGTATCATCGCCTGCCTTGTAGGTGGGGAATCTTCTGGGATGGGAAGTGGTACCTGGAGGGGGGTTGTTAGCATTGGCTGGTGCATCCTGCTTAGCCTTTGCTACTTCCAGTTCATGCTTCCTTTCTTTTTCTCTCTCCTCCATCTCTTTTTCTTTCATCTTCATCTCTTTTTCTTTCAGCTCCATCTCTCTCTTGTGGGCCTCCTCTTTGGCTTTTTCTTCTCTTTCTCTCTGCTCTGTCTCGAGTTTTGTTAATTGAAGCAGTCTCTGATGTTTTCTTTCATTTTCTTCTGCTTCTAGTTTGGCCAGTTCTATTTTGTTAGCTACTTCTTTGGTAGTCATTTTCCTGTTTTCTTGTGCTGGGTCACCCCCTTTGCAGTTGACAAACTGGGAAGCTCTCAGCTCTGGCTGCTGCAGAGTTAACAGTAACTTTCTAACTAGCTACTCCGGAGGATGTAAAAAGAAAAAAAAACAATTCAGCTTGTAAATACCTTTTACCAGTCATTTGCTAATTGAACCCTTCTCTTAACAAAGGACCTGTAAAAAAAACTTAACACCTCTGCCTTCAGGCAAGGAGAGATAAGATATGCATCTATCTACTTCTAGCTCGGCTTTCCAAGCAGCTAGAAGGAAAAAAAATCTCACTGGCTTTTTGGGTATAAAATGATCCCACCGCTATTCACCATGTCAGGACTGAGATCCCCACTTTGAACTTTAGGGTACAAATGTAGGGGCCTGCATAAAAACTTCTAAGCTTAATTACCAGCTTAGCTCTGGTTCGGCTGCCACCATTTTCAATGGATTCCCTCCCTGGGAAACCTTGAAAAACCTTCACCAAATCCCTGGTGAAAACAAATCCAACCCCTTGGATTTAAAACAAGGGGAAATTAACCATTCCCCTCCTTCCTCCCACCAACTCCTGGTGAATCAAGATCCAAAACCCCTTTGGATCTAAAACAAGGAAAAAATCAATCAGGTTCTTAAAAAGAAGGTTTTTAATTAAAGAAAAAGGTAAAAATCATCTCTGTAAAATCAGTATGGAAATCAACCTTACAGGGTAATCAAACTTAAAGAGCTCAGAGGACTCCCCTCTAGTCTCAGGTTCAAAGTACAGCAAACAAAGAGAAACACTCTAGTAAAAGGTACATTTACAAGTTGAGAAAACAAAGGAAAACTAACACGCCTTGCCTGGCTATTTACTTACAAGTTTGAAATAGGAGAGACTTGCTTAGAAAGATGTGGAGAACCTGGATTGATGTCTGGTCCCTCTCAGTCCCCGAGAACGAACACACTCCCAAACAAAGAACACAAACAAAAGCCTTCCCCCCCCAAGATTTGAAAGTATCTTGTCCCCTTATTGGTCCTTTAGGTCAGATGCCAGCCAGGTTACCTGAGCTTCTTAACCCTTTACAGGGAAAAGGATTTTGGAGTCTCTGGCCAGGAGGGATTTATAGTACTGTACACAGGACAGCTATTACCCTTCCCTTTATAGTTATGACAGGGGGCGTTCTGGCAGTGGTGGGTGCAGGTATCGGAGTAGGCATCAGGGCGGGTGCAGCTCTAGTGGGGCTGGAGGAAGCAGTGGCCACTGGGATTGGGGCCGGGGTCTTTGGCCTGATTGGGGGGGTTGGGCACTGGCTGCGGGCCTGGTTTGGACAGAAGATGGCCCAGAACAAGACAGGCACCAACACCCCAAGTCAGGGGAATGAGCAGGAGAGGAGGGCAGGGTGTTCAGATCAGGAGCCCCTTCTGTGGAGGGACACACAGCGGGAAGGAACCATCACACCTCACTCGGGTAAAGGGTCTGTCCCAGCCCTCAGCACTGGGAACTTCTGTATGCAAGGGGATAGATAGGTAGATAGATAGATAGATGGGGCGTGTGGGGATAGATAGATAGATTAGATAGATGAGGGGGTGGATGGGGGTAGATAGATAGATAGAGGTGGTGTATTGGGAAGAATGGGGAGAAGGTGAGTGTCCAAAAGGACACATAGGTTGATTGATTTACAGCGGGGTCACCGAGATCAGAATCCAGCCCTGACCCCAGCGACGTCAGTCAATAAATAACCCGGTCCTGGCTCCTGCGCCCCGAGCTACCCCCTGCATCGCTCAGTGACAAATTTAATTGGTTTTCATTTTCAACAAGTAGGAGAAAAATTGATTTTCATATTTTGTGTTTGTTTTAAAGATTTTCTCCTCCCCTGATACAGTCCGTATGTGTAGAGGGGACAATTTTGGGTGATTCCCCTCATTTCCCCACTGATTTGAAAACAAGACAAAGGGGTTAGGGAGGTCTGAAAGCCCAAATCCCAGTCCGACAGTTTTCAGTTCATTCTCACCCCAGGTCCACCCGCCATTGGCCAATTGCACTAGGGGGCCAGGAGGGGGCACCACAAAGGGGGCACCAGTGGGGCACCAGTGGGGGGGTGACAGCAGCAAGCAGGGTCCTGGAGGAATTAGGAGAAGGTGGTGAGTGGGGGAAGGGGGGCTCCCAGTTCAGAGGGGATCCCATCCCTACCCCTACCCTTTTCCCTCTCCCACCACAGATGGCGGAGTTGGCAGAGATGAGAGAGAAGGCAAACAGAGGAGCAGTAGAAGCTGCCAGGAGGGAATATGGACTATTTGTGAAGCAGCTGGTGAGTGCAGAGGGGCTGCGGGTCGGGAGTGAGGGGCACCGACAGGACTGACGGGGGGCAGGGCTGGGCTAGCAGGGGGCTGTAGGTTGGAGTTGAGGGGGCTACAGGTGTGTGAGGCAGAAGTTCCCCCTGCGGCTGGGTAATGCTAGTTCCCGTCCCTCATGGACGATCTCGCCCCCCTCCCGGCAGGACCGTGGCCACCAGAGCATGAGCAGCTGTCTGAGAGTGAAGCCCCTGGAGATGAAGCGACACCAGGAGGGGAAACGCCAGGAGCTGCTGGAGCGCTGCTGGGGGGAGCTGCGGGGCGAGGATCCCCAGAAACAGGCGGCCCTGGAGGAGCTGAAGCAGGAGCTGGACAAGCAGATGGACGAGTTCCTGTCGGCCTACGGGCAGCGCTTTAAAGTGAAGAAGGCCAAGTGGTTGGGCCTGTGCATTGGGCCATCGCCAGCTGCCACCTCGCGCCGGGCACGGGCTCACCCCCACTGGCCCGCGCACCTGCCAATCAGCAAACGGCTCCGGCCCATTGGCTGCCGCTTCAGGAGGTGGGACGGGGGAAGCAAGAGATTCTGGGACTTGTAGTTTTATGTACCCAGTGGAGGAGAAGGGGGAGCTGTGGCGCTTATGGGGGGGGTCTAGTGGTTGGACCAGAGCCCTGGGGTAGCAGGGGGCTCCGGGGGCTATTTAAAGTACCGGGGCTCCAGCTACCTCTGCTGCCTCGGTCCTCTAAATAGCCACGAGAGCCCCGCAGCTTCCCCAGGGCTCCGGCAGCTATTTAAAGGGCCAAGGTGGTAGAAGCAGGGGGGCCCCTGCCCTACCTGCAGCCAGCCCCTGCTGCACCCCCTGCCCTGCCTCCAGCCCCGTACTCCCTGCCCCCACCAGCCCGTCTCTAGCCAGCCCCTGCCTGCAGCCAGCCCCTGCCGCACCCCCTGCCCTGCCTCCAGCCCCGCACCCCCTGCCTGCAGCCAGCCCCTGCTGCACCCCCTGCCTGCACCAGCCCCGCACCCCCTGCCCTGCCTCCAGCCCCGCATCCCCTGCCCCACCAGCCCGTCTCCAGCCAGCCCCTGCTGCTCCCCTTGCCCGCACCAGCCCTGCACCCCCTGTCTGCAGCCAGCCCGTCTCCAGCCCCTGCAGCACCCCCTGCCCTGCCTCCAGCCCCGCACCCCCTGCCCCAGCCAGCCCCTGCCTGCAGCCAGCCCCTGCCTGCAGCCAGCCCGTTGCACCCCCTGCCCTGCCTCCAGCCCCACACCCCCTACCCCCACCAGCCTGTCTCCAGCCAGCTCCTGCCTGCAGCCAGCCCTGCACCCCCCACCTGCAGCCAGCCCCTGCTGCACACCCTGCCCGCACAAGCCCTGCACCCCCTGCCCTGCCTGCAGCCAGCCCCTGTCTCCAGCCAGCCCCGCACCCCCCACCTGCAGCCAGCCCCTGCCGCACCCCCTGCCCGCACCAACCCTGCACCCCCTGTCTGCAGCCAGCCCCTGCTGCACCTCCTGCCCTGCCTCCAGTGCCGCACCCCCAGCCCTGCCCGCAGCCAACCCCACACCCCTTGCCCTGCCTCCAGGCAGACCCTGCCTCCAGTCAGCCCCTGCCCTGCCTCCAGCTACCAATGTATCTAATATACAATTTTTATTTTATTTATATAATTATGGAAAGTAAATAATACATGGAAGAAATAAAAGGGCGTTTTTTAAATGGTTTTTTTTTTTAGTCATCCCTGTCGGGGCCCCGCCTAAAATGTTCAAATTGGGCCCTGCACTTCCTAAAGCCAGCCCTGCATACAATAATGGCAGAGTTCTTGGTTCAGGCTTGTAGCAGTGATAGAATAAACTGCAGGTTCAAATCAAGTCTCTGGAGTACATCCACAGCTGGGATGGGTCATTCAGTCCTTTGTATAGAGCTTCCTTTTATAGCAAAGTCCCTCCAGAAGTATGAAGCAGGATTGTAGACAAGATGGAGATGAGGCATCAGCCTTTTATAGTCTCTTGCCGTGTGGTCTTTGCTTTCTTTGTCCCAAGGACACTCTATCCAGCATGTGGCATAGAAAAACCTTAGAGTTCTGTCCATAGGCAGGTCCCTGCATGCCTTGCTGAGTCACAAGGTGTATCTACCTTCTCTCAATGGCTCAATTGTGTAGCTCATGGTCCTCAGTGGGCCATCAAGCAGGCTAGGCAGAACTAACACCAACTTGTCTGGGGTGTTCCCCGGAAGCATAGCACAAGTTAGAAATACAGACAGTATAGAGCCAATATTCATAACGTCAACTACAAAACTGATACACATATACAGATAACATAATTATAATCAGCCAGTCAGAACCTCTCCATAGACCCCTTCCACGACAACCTTTATACAATATTGGCTGCAAATATATAACAGTAGTCACAATGGTGATCTATACAGTTACTAGGGTTACCATATTTCAACAATCAAAAAGGAGGACGGGAGGAGCCCCGCCCTAGCCCCGCCCCCGTCCTGTCCTAGCCCCACCCCTGCGCCTTCCACTCCCTCCCACTTCCTGCCCCCTCAGAACCACCAACCCTCCCCCCCACTCCTTGTCCCCTGACTGCCCCCCAGGACTCCACCCCCTCCCTAAGCCTCCCTGCCTCTTGTCCCCTGACTGCCCCCTCCTGAGACCTTCCCCACATCCTAACTGGCCCCCTAGGACCCTACCCCCTACCTGTCCCCTGACTGCCCCAACCCTTATCCACACCCCCACCACCTGACAGCCCCCCCCCAGAACTCCTGACCCATCTAAACCCCTCTGCTCCCTGTCCCCTGACTGCCCCCTCCTGGGACCCCTGCTCCTAACTGCCCTCCAGAACCCCACCCCCTACCTAAGCCTCCCTGTTCCTTATCCCCTAACTGCCCCTTCCTAAGACCTCTCTCCCTAACTGCCCCCCAGGACCCTACCTCCTACCTGTACCCTGACTGCCCAAAACCTTATCCACCCCCCCCAGAAAACCCCCCCCCGAACTCCCGACCCCCCCCCGCTCCTTGTCCCCTGACTGCCCCATCCTGGGACCCCTGCTCCTAACTGCCCTCCAGAACCCCACCCCCTACCTAAGCCTCCCTGCTCCTTGTCCCCTAACTGCCCCCTCCTGAGACCCCCCCACCTGTACCCTGACTGCCCAAAACCTTACACCCCCAACCCCCAGACAGCCCCCCCCGAACTCCTGACACATCCAACCCTCACCCCTGCTCCCTGTCTCTTGACTACCCCCCCCCCCAGAACCTCCCTGCCGCTTCTCTGCCCCCCGGCCCCCTTACTGTGCTGCAGAGCGGCGCGCTCGGCAGCGGGGGAGGGGAGCAGGGTCGGAGCTCCAGACTGCCGGAGGCCGAGGCGAACGGCCGGCCGGCCATCTGCGAATGCAGGGGGGGAGGGGGAGGGAGAGAGAGGAGGGGAGTGGTCTCAAGTTGCAGGGGAGAGGAGGGGGAAGTGGAGGAAGGGCTCTGGCTGCTGGAGCCCCATGCGAGTGGCAGGATCCGGACGGTTGCCCTGTAAGCCGCGCACGCTCTGCATGGGGGGGAAATCCGGACATTGACAAATTCCCCCCGGATGCTATTTTTAACTTAAAAAAGCCGGACATGTCCGGGGGAATCCGGACGAATGGTAACCCTACAGTTACAGATTATGTCAATAGCATCACAGGAGGTGACACGGCATCAGTGAGACTGATATTGGAATACTGCCTCCAGTTTTGGTGTCCTCCTTTGAAAAAGATGTTGTGAAATTGGAGCTGGGGCAGCAAAGAGCCACCAAATGTTCTGAGGGCTGGAGAAAAATGTCTTCTAGTGAGCGATTGAAAGAGCTCAACCTGTTTAGCTTATCAAAAGAAGATTGAAAGGTGACTTCATTGAAGTGTTGAGGTGCCTTAATGGAGAGAAAAGATTGGGTATTAAAGGGCTCTTTAATTGAGCAGAGAAAGGCAGAACAAGACTCAGTGGCTGGAAGGTGAAAAGAGACAAATTCATATTACAAATAAAGCACAGATATTCAACAGCGAGAATGATTCACCACAGGAACAAGCTACCAAGGAAAGTGGTGAATTCGCCCTCTCTTGCTGTCATTTAATGAAGACTAGATGCCTTTCTGGAATGTGTTTGCCCCCAAAGTAGCTATGGTGTCATACAGGAGGCCTGTGACATGCAGGGGGTCAGATTAGATGCTCTAATGGTCTCTTCTGGCCATCAAGTCTACTAATTTCTGAAAAACTGAGTGTAGCATTGGGAGCAGCGTCTGAGGTTTTACTGTCTAGTCGGCTTGCTTCCTAGAATGAACACTCCTTGAGTGGGGTGATCCACAGGGAGTAGCTCAAAGCTCCCAGGTGCCTGGCCAGGGGCAGGACATTAGCACAGCAAGGGAGGGGCGTGGCAGTGACATCACAAAGGCCTTTTGCAGCACCTCAGACTATTGGTCAAAGGTGGTGACCTCACAGAGAGATGCTGACATCAGCCAGGCAGGACAGAGGCGAGTGGCCCGGGAAACCTCAGAGACTCCTGTGGCTTTGCTTCAGCACGTCTCTGTCTCGAGGTCTCTCTTTGAGGACTGAGAGAACATTCGGGTTCACGTACGTGAGCGGCAGGAGGAAGCTCTGTCGAGTTTTCTCCTTCCCTTTTAGTGATTGTACTAGAAAGCAGACGTCCCTGTGTAGAAGGTAAGAGCCTCCTCGAGGTTTGAAACCTGTTCAGTCTGATCCATCGGGTGAGAGTTGAACTCTAGGCATGGAAAACACGAGCTTGAGGAGGCAGAATTTTATTCCGCACCTGGGATTTTGTCCCTTAGAATCACTGGGGACATTGGGGTTTGTCCTTTTTGTTTCACCTTTTCCTCCAGCCCTCCCTCCTTTCTTTTCTTCTCTTGCTTCTTTTGTCCTTTCCCCTGTTCCCCTCCCAACACCAGGGTGTGTGTGTTTGTGTGTCGCGGGGGAGTGCTCTGCAGCTCCCACGGTGGGAGGTCCACCCGAAAATGTGGGGCTGAAATAGTGCCCCGGCAGTGATCCCCACCAGTAGCGTAGCTGGGCGGGGGGGGGGTGCAGGGGAAGCAGCCACTTCCCCTCAGCACATTTTCCAAAAGTGGCGCCTTAGTCAGGGGTTACCATGGCGCCAGCGCGCGGGGCCCACGCTCCGCTCTGAAGCTTGGCCTGCCCGGCCGGCGCTGACCTCCTGCACGCAAATTCAAGATCCGATGGTTAGTTTGAAAATCAGGGCTCTTGGGTCCTATTCCCAACTCTGCCACTGACTGGCTGTGTGACCTAAGACAAGTCAATTCTCCTTTCTCAACCTTAGCTTCTCCCTCTTTCAAGTAGGGATAATAATGATCCGCTCCTACTTACCTCACGGTGGGTGGAGGATGGAGATCCATTGGAGAGTGTCACTAGGAGGAGTGCATAATATGAGGTGTCCTATCACATTTACTCAGATCAGATTGTGACATAATAGAATAGCTGAAATAGTTGATTTTATTTGTATTTTTTTATTTTGAAATTGATAAGAGCAGCAACTACTTAGCTCAGACTGAAGCATCTTATCTAATTTTCGAGATCTAAGTGTCTCCTCTTGGTGTGCGAGGAGACAATTTAACACACTGTGACAAACAGGAGATGCTTTTGTTTTGCAAGAAAATCTTTTTGCAAAGAACTTTCATCCCACTTGTTATGAGTTCAAGAAACAAACTGGTTTAGTCTGAATGGGATTTTCTGACAGAAACGGTTTCAATGAAATTTCCCCACCATCTTGATTCCTGGGCTCTATCCCTGCCCAGGGGAGAAAAGGAATTTAAAGGATTTACCATTACGCCGGAGTCCTGAGCGGGGGTGTGGCCTCAACCGGAAGAGGCGGGGCCTGTCAAGATTTAAAGGGCCCGGGGCTCCAGCCACCGCGGAGCTCTGGGCCCTTTAAATCACCGCGGGAGACCGGCTGCCGGAGCTCCAGCGGCACTTTAAAGGGCCCAGGGCTCCTCACAGCGGCTGGAGCCCTGGGCCCTTTAAAACACCGCCGCGGAAGCCGGTCCAGTCCGGCACGGCGTACTGGCTCTTGCTGCTACGCTGTACCGGACCGGACTGGTTTACTTTCCCCTCTGCCGTGCTTCTGGGGGGTTTGTTGTCCATTAGAACAGGAGTCAGGACTGGTGGCTTCTCTTTCTGGCTCTGCCACCGCCTTGCTGTCTAGGCGCGGTGCTCGGCAGGGGCTGGGGCCGGGGGCCGGCGCGGTGCTGGGCCAGCGGTGCGGGCACTTGGCCGGGGGCCGGCGCAATGCTCGGCCGGGGCCCGGGGCCGGCGCGGTGCTGGGCCGGCGGTGCAGGCACTTGGCCGGGGGCCGGCGCAGTGCTTGGCCGGGGGTCGGGGGCCGGGGGCTGGCGCGGTGCTGGGCCGGGGGCCGGGCCAGGTGCCGGTGTGGTGCTCAGCCGGGGGCCGGGGCCGGCACGGTGCTGGGCGGGGGCCGGCGCGGTGCTGGGCCGGGGGCCGGGCCGTAGGCCGGCGCGGTGCTGAGCCGGCGGTGCGGGCACTTGGCCCGGGGCCGGCGCGGTGCTGGGCCGGGGGCTGGGCCGGGGGACAGGCCGGGGGCCAGTGCAGTCCTCGGCTGGGGGCTGGCGCGGTGCTGGGCTGCGGGCCGGCGCGGTGCTGGGTCGGGGGCCGGGCTGCGGGCCGGTGCGGTGCTCGGCCGGGGGCCGGGCCAGGAGCCGGTGTGGTGCTCAGCCAGGGGCCGGGGCCCGGGGCCGGCACGGTGCTGGGCGGGGGCCGGCGCGGTGCTGGGCCGGGGGCCGGGCCGTAGGCCGGCGCGGTGCTGGGCCGGGGGCCGGGCCGTAGGCCGGCGCGGTGCTGAGCCGGCGGTGCGGGCACTTGGCCCGGGGCTGGCGCGGTGCTGGGCCGGGGGCCGGGCCGGGGGACAGGCCGGGGGCCAGCGCAGTCCTCGGCTGGGGGCTGGCGCGGTGCTGGGCTGCGGGCCGGCGCGGTGCTGGGTCGGGGGCCGGGCTGCGGGCCGGTGCGGTGCTCGGCCGGGGGCCGGGCCAGGAGCCGGTGTGGTGCTCAGCCGGGGGCCGGGGCCCGGGGCCCGGGGCCGGCACGGTGCTGGGCGGGGGCCGGCACGGTGCTGGGCTGGGGGCCAGGCCGGGGGACGGCACAGTGCTTTGCCGGGGGCCGGCGCGGTGCTGGGCCGGCGGTGCAGGCACTTGGCTGGGGGCCGCGGTGCTCGGCAGGGGCTAGGGCCGGGGACGCGGGGCCAGGGGCCGGCGCGGTGCTGGGCCAGCGGTGCGGGCACTTGGCCGGGGGCTGGCGCGGTGCTCGGACGAGGGTCGGGGTCGGAGGCGCGGCCATTTGGCCGGGGGCCAGTGCGGTGCTGGGCTGGGGCCCGGGACCGGAGCGGTGCCGGGCCGGGCCGGGGGCCGGCGCGGTGCTCGGTCAGGGGCCAGAGGCCAGCGCGGTGCTGGGCCGGAGGCCGGGCCAGGAGCCGGTGTGGTGCTCAGCCGGGGGCCAGGGCCGGCACGGTGCTGGGCAGGGGCCAGCGCGGTGCTGCTCCGGGGGCCGGCGCGGTGCTGCTCCGGGGCCCGGGCCGGGGGCCGGCGCGGTGCTGGGCTGGGGGCCGGGGCCGGCGCGGTGCTGGGCGGGGGCCGGCGCGGTGCTGTTCCGGGGGCCGGGACGGGGGCCTGGTGCGGTGCTGGGCCGGGGGCTGCGCTAGGGGCCGGTGTGGTGCTCAGCCGGGAGCCAGGGCCGGCACGGTGCTGGGCGGGGGCCGGCGCGGTGCTGGGCCAGGGGCTTTTGCCGGCGCGGTGCTGGGCCGTGGGCCGGGCCGTGGGCCGGAGCGGTGCTCGGCCGGGGGCCGGTTCGGTGCTGAGCCGGCGGTGCAGGCACTTGGCTGGGGGCCGGCGGCGCGGCCACTTGGCCGGGGGCTGGTGCGGTGCTGGGCCGGGGGCTGTGCTAGGGGCCGGTGTGGTGCTCAGCCGGGGGCCAGGGCTGGCACGGTGCTGGGCCAGGGGCTGGCGCAGTGCTCGTCCGGGGGCCGGCGCGGTGCTGGGCCGGGGGCTGGTGCGGTGCTCGGCCATTGGCCGTGCCGGGGGCTGGCGCGGTGCTTGGCTGGGGGCCGGTGCGGTGCTGGGCGGGGACCGGGGGCGCGGGCACTTGGCCGGGGGCTGGCGCCCCAGGGCCCAAGCCGGGAGGGAGACGCCGGGGCCAGAGCCTCTTGGCCTGGGCCGGCCCGCCGCCGGAGGGAGCCGCTCAGCCAGTGGGGCCGGACTGGGACGTGCTGCACCCCACCCCAGCCTACCTGCTGCCTTCCTGTTTCAGGCTTCCCGCGAACATTTGATTCGCGGGAAGCAGGGGAGGGGGAGGAACAGGGGGCAGACCGTTCAGGGGAGTTGGGGCGGGGCTGGGGGCGGGGAAGGGGCGGAGTTGGGGCGGGGCCGGGGCCCCATGGAGTGTCCTCCTTTTTAAAAATTAAAATATGGTAACCCTACCAGTGAGCATGGACTTGTCAAGAACAAATCATTCCAAACCAATCCTAGCTTCTTCTTTGGCAGGGTTCCGGGCCTAGTGGAGGTGGGTAAACAGTAGATGTGATCTCTCTTGGTGTTTCTAAGGCTTTTGACACAGTCCCATGGGACATTCTCACAAGCCAACGAGGGAAATGTGGTCTAGATGTAATCAGTGAAATGTGAGTGCAGAGCTGGTTGAAAGCCCAGACTCCAAGAGCCCTTCTCCATGTCTGGCTGTCCAACGGAGAGGGTGTACCTACAGGGTCCGGCAGGGATCAGTCCGGGGGCCGGTACTATTCAATATTTTCCTTCAGGATTTGGAAAATGGAGTGGAGAGCATGCTTCTACAATTTGCAAATGACACCAAGCACTTTGGAGCACAGGATTGGAATTCAAAACGCCCTTAACAAATTGGAGACTTGGTCTTCTTGAGCCAGACTCCATGGCTGGGCCCCTCTCTCTAGACTGGGCTGAAGTGAAACCCCAGAGCCAAACCCTCCTCCTCCTGGGCAGTGCGCTCCCACCTTCAATGGGCAGATGCTGCGTAGCGCTGTCAGAGCAGCTTTTGCTGCGGGCTTCTCCCAGCACTTTCCAATAGTGGGAAAGTATGAGATCCCCGTTTGACTGCTGGGGACAGAGCCAGAGAGGGGGGAGCAACTTGCCCAAAGTCCCACAGGAAAAGGAAAACAACCAGCAGTGGAACCAACAGGAAACCCAGCAATGGAACTCAGGAGTCCTGGCTCCCAGTCCCCTGGTCCAGTCACTCCAGCAGAGCACACTCCCTCTCAAAGCCGGGGGAGTGGACATGGGGGCCTGGTTGTAATTGCCAGCTGTGGGAGGGAGTGTGCAGCAGTGGTTAGCGAAGGGGCCTGGAAAGAAGGCCTGCTGGGTCCCATCCATTCTTCTGACACTCGGTGTGACCCTGTGCCAGTAGCTTCCCCTCCCAGGCCTGGTTCTCATCAGTGGGGTTGGGGTCGCAGTCCCAACAGCCCAGGGGGGTTGGGAGGCTCCAGGAAGGTGTGTAAAGTGCTGGGATGTCGGGATCCCGGAGACGCTGTCACCCCGGCACTAGGGCGGTGTTCTGCACCCCCTGCTGCTGGCCGAGTTTCTCTGTCCCTTGGCAATAAGACAGACTCTTGTTTTCACAGCCAGCCAATCGCCCCGTGCCATCACCCTGCCTGCTTCCTGGGCAGGGTAACTCCTCAGCTCACCACCACCCTCTCCAGCCTGCCTTGGGCTTGGAGAGTGAGGAGAAGGGCGAGGGACAATCCTGAACATCCTCCAACCATCTCTCCGTCACCAGAGCAAGTGAGTGGCAATAGGGTTCCTCGGGGGCATCCCCTGTCTGTCTGGGGAGAGGCAGAAAGAGGGGGAGAGAATCTCTCCCAAAGGAGATTGGATTTGCAAACAGCCCCCAGGAACTCCTCGCTCTCAGACCGGGAAAGGGCTTCTCCAGAGCCGTCTCCAGTGTGTTTGGCAAAGTCCCAGCAATGGGGCTCCCAGCCCTTCCCTTGTGGGAGACTGTTCCCCAGGCTGAGAGTCTGTGAGCTGGGCCAGACCCAGTGAGCTGCTGAGCATGGAAATCAATGGGAACCGAGGGGGACCTGGCCTTGCTATACCTAGGGACTTTGAAGTGGGGAATGGTTTCCCAGGAGAAGTCCAGACTCCTGGGTTCAGGGCCGGGTTTAGCAAGTGCGGGGCCCAATTCCTGGGGCGGCACTTCAGATTGCCGGCTGGGGGAGGTGGCCCCGCGGGGCTGCCGCACTCTGGACGGCGCTCTGGCCAGGAATGCAGGGCCACGGGGCTTGCCGCGGTCCGGCCGGCGGTCTGGCCGGGGTCGTGGAGCTGCAGGGCTGTTGCGGTCCGGCTGGGGCTGCGGGGCCGCGGGGCTGGCCTGAGCTGCAGCCAGGTTCGCAGGGCCGTGGGGCAGCCACGTTCTGGCCGGAGCTCCAGCCGGGGTCGCGGAGCTGCCGTGGTCCGGCCAGAGCTCCAGCCAGGAGAGCCGAGCTCCAGCCGGGGTCACGGGGTCACAGGGCTGCCGCACTCCGGTCTGGGTCGCGGGGCCACGGGGCTGCCACGCTCCGCCGGAGCTCCAGCCGGGAGAGTGGGGCCGCGGGGCTGCCGCGCTCCGGCCGGCGCTCTGGCCAGGGGAGCGGGGCCCCCGAAGACGAATGCAGCTGGGGTGAGTGCGAGAGGCTCTCTTATGCGCAGGGCCCGATTCTGGGGAATCGGGCAAATTGGCCTAAAGCCGGCCCTGCCTGGGTTCTGTTCCTTCTCTAGCCTGGGCGGAGGGTGGGGAGGTGTGAGTGTGGTCTGGGGTGGCAGGAGGGAGCTGCTTGTCCAAAGTGACCAGTGTCTTTGTGACTGACCCCAGTGCTCGAAAAGGACGAGACTCCCTGGTTCTTGCAGCCCCAGGGATGACGAGGGGGAGCGTTGAGGGGGAGCAGATCATGCAATGAACTCCTGCCAGTGGGGGTAGCTTGCCCACCCTGTACCCCTGTGTGGGGAGCAGGAGCTGCTCTGGCTGGGGCAGGGATCGGGAGGGACCAAACAGGCTGGTTAGTGAGAGGCTGCCTTGACCCCAGACTCACGCCTGCTCCCCACTCGGTTCCAGGATGGCCAGGCTCCTGAGGATGTTCGGGAAGAAGGCTCTGCAGGTGGCCCCAGAGCCTGAGGGAAGCAGCCAACATCTTCCCCAGGAGCGAAGCGGCCCCTCCGTCCCCGCTGGAGGGGAAGAAGCTTCCGGCCGCGCCAGGAGGTGGAAGCGCCCAGCCTTCTGGCGGAGGAAACCCACTCCCGGCACAGGCGCCGAGGTGGGACCATCACCTCCCAGGCCAAAATGGAGCTGGGCCAGGCTGCGGCTGGGCAGGCAGGACCCAGCCCAGGGGCGGAACCGGGCAGGGTGGCTCTGGGGCTTGTTGTTGTGTGGGCAGCAGCGGCCCCAGGCGCCCAGCCCCAACTTCCAACAGGGGGCATCGCCCTGCCCGGTCAGTGAGGACCTTCCAGCCTCCCCAGGGCAGGAGGTGGAGGATCCCTCTGCCAGCCCCAGCAGCTCGGGCCGCTCCCCATCCGACAGCAGCAGCGCCTGCGACTCAGACAGCAGCCTGGCCGACGGACGCGTCTGCTTTGTTCCAGGTGAGGAGCCAGGCTGGGCTCGGGGAGGGGTGAGGAGGGGGCTGTAACACCCTGGGCCCAGGCCCTCGAGCAGTTCTATGGGGGCGGGTCTCCAGCCCAGGTGTCTGGCCTGAGCCATGTGAACCCCATGGACACTAGATGCTGCCACTTTGGTCCTTGGTGCTCCATTGGGCGGGGGTGGGGGGAGGCACCTCCAAGGGAGTCCAGGACAGTGGGGAGGGTCTCTTTGCTATGGGCTCCTGAAGGAGTTGGGGGCTCATGCCATCACTGAGAGGGGGGAGTGTGGGGCCCAATCTGCCCTATGTCCCGGAGGTGGGAAGGGGACACATTGTCCCACCATGCCCGTGTCCTTCCCCCGAGTGGCAGCAGGAGTCACCTTGTCCCCTTCTCTCCCTGGTGCAGCGTCTGCCAGGGACTCCGAGAATGACGAGGAGAAAGAAGACCGGGTAGACTTGGTAACAGAGGAGGCTGCTCTCATGAACATCCGAGAGCAGCTCCATGCCCGAGAAAAGGTACAAACGTTCCCCAGCTGTGCTGGAACTGAGATTGCCCTGCTCCTTCCCAGCATCCCGACCCCCTGCAGAAGGTCTTGGCTCTAATGGGGACCTTTCTCCTTCATGATCTGGGACCCCCAAGATGGGGGTGTTTGTCACACACCAGCCGGGGTCTCCTCCCTCCACAGGCACTGTCCCAGTTCCTGACCCTGATTGTGGAGGAGTCGTGGGTGATTTGAACAATAGGCAGGTCCCCACTATCCCCCATTCAGGCCTATGTCCTGCAGCTGGTGTGGCTGGGGCAGGGAGGTCCCTGGCTAACTGGCTCTCTCTCCCCTAACCCCACTCCTGGTGGGTGCAGGACGAGGCGCAGCAGCTCGAGTTCCTGCACGCCATCTACCCCGCGTGCCTCGCTGCCCAGCAGAGAGGGGACTATACAATGGAGCCACACTGCTCGAAGGCGGCTGTGGTGGAGAGGATTGTGGTGAGTGAGACCCGGCGCCCGGGAGCTGGAGGGTGGACAGAGACATGGGAGGGGCAGGGGTCTCCCCAGGCCGAGGGTTGGGGGATGGCTGGTGCTGGAGGGCAGCTGAGGGCAGGGATTGCTGGGGCTGAAGATTGGGGAGAGGAGATGGGAGAACTAGTGGGCAGGAATCAGAGGAGCGGGAGGCAGCTGGGGGGATCCTGCTGGCTGTGTAATCTCCTCCTTGGGGAGTGTCAGTGAGGCCGGAATCTCACCCGCTCCTTTGTCTCCTTTGCGTCTCACAGGAGCTCATTGAGGAGATTCCTCCTAACTCTCCACCCGACGCGGTCCTGGCCAACTCCCTCATTGCTGTGGCCAACCTCAGGTACTGATACTCTCCCGCCCGGTTCTCCTAACCCCGGTGCTGCTCAGGCCCCTGGCTGGGAGTCACTGCCCCTCCCACTCCCAGCTCACCCCCCAAGGGTGGCTCCTCTGGCAGAGGTGGCAGGAAGGGTCACTCCCTCTCCTGGCTGCTCTGTTCTTTTCACTCCAGTCACATTGCAATGGCTTTGGGGAGAGGCTGACTCCCAGGATCAGATACAGGAGAGGCAGCAGGGTCCAGGGAACAGGCGCCATTCCTGCCCTGCCACTGTCGGTCTGGGAAACCTCGGCCTTATCATTCCCTGGCTCAGTGCCTCAGTTGCCATTCTCGCCAGCCTCTGCCTATTTCCCTGCAGTTTCACGTCCGTGTTGGTGCCAGTCCCACCCCCGCACTGCACAGTCTAATACCGGCTCCTCTCTCTTGCCAGCACCATAACACCTGCCCTGGAGCCGGAGCTGGAGACCCACCTCCTCCGATCCACCCTCCACGCTGTCTTCACCCTGGGCACGCAGATGGACACCAACCAAGTCCAGGTAGATCAGCCAGCTGTTATCCTGCCCGAATCCTTGCTAATTGTCTGCAGTGGGATGTGAATGAGAGAGGCCAGGATATGTGTTTGGGGGTCTCACCAGTGCTTCCCAGAGACCCCTCTTCCCATCCTGTGGCAGGTGTAGCCCCAGTTTCCCTAACTCTGACCCATGGCTCTCCCTTGCTTTGCAGGATCTGCATAGGGTCATACCAGACCTCCTGGACGCCATGCTGGAGAACCTGCTGGCAAAGACGCCAGACACGGACAAGCTCCACTACATCTTGCAGGTGAGTCCGGTGAGAGGGTGGGGGCAATTTGACCTTAACTCTTAGATCCATTTTCCAGTCTGTCCTCCTAGCTGGGCCCCCAGTGGCCATCCTTGGTCAGGGCAGTCAGTGCAATGCAGGGTCAGGCCTTTCCTCCTTGAAGGACAGAGGAAGGAGCTGGGACTTCAAGCCAGAGCTCTACCTGCTTGTGTTGAGCACTAACCACAGGGCCCCCGGCTGGCTTGCGGAGTGAGAGTCTGAACCCCTCCTGGGAGATCCAGAAGATGGTCCTCAGAGAAGAGCCACAGCCTCATTCCTAGAGAAACAGGAGGGCCCCAGAGAATCAGCCCTTGTCTCTGACGGGCCCCGAGATTCCTGGGGGGATTGTACTCACACTCAGTCCCTTCACCCAGCCAAGGACTTGTGTTGTGACCTGCAGGATACAAGCATCGTCCTTGGGGCAAGAGTGCCCTTCTAAAGCTCTGCGGTCAATGAATCTGATATTCCACCCTCACCGCATGCAATGTCTCAGCCCCCTTGGGATGGGGGGGGCCCATTAGCACTACACATGCACCCCCTCATCAATCCTGAGCTGCTTCCTTTCCCCACAGCACATTAACTACTGGACCGTGTCCAGGGTGCCACGAGAGAGAGCCAGGGCCATCAGGAGCAGCGCGGCCCTGCTCACGTCCGTCATCACCCTCCCTGACTTTGACGTAAGTGGCCTCTGAGCCCAGCTTCCTGACTCCAGGCGTAGGGGGGCCGGCTCCAACGGGCTGGAGGATCTGCTGCTGCAGGGGCTGTGGGCTAGGAGTGTTCCTCTTGGGGAGGCAGAGTCAAAGCAGAGAATGAGCCTGGCTTGAGTCAAGTTCTTCTTGTCCTGGTTAAGTGGCGACTCTCGCTTGTAAGGAGACCATGCTCCAGGTTCTTGCCTTCCTGTCATCCTGGAGCAGCTGGGGAAGCAAATCCTCCTGGAGGGCCCTGCCCACATCTCTGTTCTCCAGGCTCCCTTGCGGGCAGAGATAACTAAGGATTCAGCTCTAGCTCCTATCCTCTAGCATCTCCTGTAGAGGGGCTGAGGGGAAGGAGAGTCCTGGCCCAGGCGGGGACTGGGAGCTGACAGGAAAATGCTGATGGAGTCCCCTCTCCCTCTCCCTTCCATTAGAACTCAGCCGAATTCCCCAGGATGGGCCACCACGTGGCACAGCTGGCTCTGTTCGTCGGTGACCCAGACGAGGACATCAGCCGGGAGGCCAGGGAGGGGGTTTACCGGCTCTACCAGCTTCTGCTGCGCCAGAGGGGTAAGGAACCCGGCTAGACGAGTGAGCCTGGGACCCCAGCCAATTTCTCTCCGAGTGACCCCGGCTGGCAGATCAGTCTCTCTCTATCTCTTTCTGTGTTCTCCACCACCCCCGCAGTTCTGTTGGGCTCTGCCCACTGTGCAGCCACATATGGGATCGGAAGGACACAAGCCCTGCAACCAGAATGACCAATGTGTATGTGTCTCTCTCTTTCCCAGACCTGAACGTCCATGAGGTCGAAGACCTTTGGTGCTGGGACTGGCACCAGGACAGCAGGCTCCTCGGCTATAAGAACACCGCCAGGGTGGGGGAGGTAAGGACGCTCTGCCAGGGCATGGCACAGCTCTGCAGGGCAGGTGGCTGCCTCCTGGAGCCACGCGACGGAGTTGCCGTTCTAGGCCAGGATTTGGAGCCTGGTTCTGGGCAATCTGCTGAAGCCTCACATCTGGTTGGTTTCAGGTTTTTGCCAAATTTTTCTCAGAGGGGCAGAGAAGCTTCTTCCTGCAGACAGCAGTGCTGGCCATGCACGACCCCCTGCTGCGTGTCAGCCAGGCTGGGCTGCTCCTCACTTACTCCCTCCTGGGGCAAGCCGAGCAGCTGATGGGGAGCAAGGTGAGCAGCTGCATTAGACTCAGGAGACTGGGGCGGGGCCCAGGCCTCATTCCCATCCTCTGGCCATTCGCCGGCCTGGCAGCAAGGCGACCGGTGGGGAATGAGAGTGAGAGCAGGTGCTCCTGGGAAGGGAGATGAATTCACCTCCATGAGCAGGAGGGAGCCAGCTTGTTCCCGGAGCAGCTCCAGCCCAGCTCGTTAGCAAGGCTAATGAATGACAAGCATTGCCTCAGCACGGACTTCTGTTCTTGGGAAGGGCAGCAGAGTCCTCTACGTGCCCTCTGCGAGCCTCTCCTGTCACCCGTGCCACCACCCAGAGTTGTTCCCGTCACTGGCAGCCTGGGAGGCCAAGGACTGAGGGGTGATGGCGACTGAGCGGGCAGTTCTGAGGCACATGGGCGGGGGAAGCTCGTCCTGCTGCCGGCAGGGCTGGACTCGCTCTAGAGAGAACG
Organism: Malaclemys terrapin pileata; assembly: GCF_027887155.1. Lineage (NCBI taxonomy): Eukaryota > Metazoa > Chordata > Testudines > Emydidae > Malaclemys > Malaclemys terrapin. Next base: position 13,287,822 of record NC_071513.1, on the reverse strand, counting down.
GGGGGATTCAATCAGCAGGGGCTGCTGATCTGCCCCATTCACCAGGGCTGCCATCCTGCGGCTTCAGCCTCAGTGGCTGGGATGACTTGGGGAAAGGTCTCAAGCTGCCCACATCCCACTTCACTGCTGCCAGAATCCCTCCGCCCCCCGCCCCGCTAGAGCCCCCTCCCTGCCCAACCTGGGTGGGGGTGGAGGAGAGGGGTCAGAGAACTTGAGCTGTGGATTGGAGGTGGAACAGCTGTCAGGGGCACTGGCTGGGAGGTGGCAGGAGCTCCCCCTACAAGGAGGTTGTTGGCACTGGAGGTCCCTTGAAAAGAAAACAAGACTCCATTCTGGGGGTCAGGAGTGGGTCTTCAACCCTCAGAGATGCGCGGGTGCTGGGTGGAATTGCTGCTGGTCCCAGGTGCCCTTAATTCCCCCTGATTCCACGGGGGCATCTGAGTCTCTGACAGGTCCTCGTTCCCTTGCAGCAGGAGGTCGTCATGGCCAACATAATGAATCAACTTCACATCATCCGGCACTTGCGCCAAGTGCCGGAGGCGCTGCAGGAATTCTGCCTCCAAGGCCACCAGCAACTCCTGCTCCCTCTAAACGGGGAGTGTAGTGAGACTGAGCGGCCTCCCTCCGAGCAGGAGAGCGAGGGCCCCTCTACACGCCCCTTGGAGGGCAGAGCCTATATCACCCCACCCCCCTTGCCTGTTAGCTGGCCACCGGGGCCTCTGGTAGACGCTGCTGCAACTGAGCGGCCTCCCTCCGAGCAGGAGAGCGAGGGCCCCTCTACACGCCCCTTGGATGGCAGAGCCTATATCGCCCCACCCCCCTCGCCTGTTGGCTGGCCACTGGGGCCTGTGGTAGACGCTGTTGCAACTGAGCGGCCTCCCTCCGAGCGGGAGAGCGAGGGCCGCCCTACACGCCCTTTGGAGGGCGGAGCCTATATCGCCCTGCCCCCCTCGCCATAAGGACCGGGGCGTGGGGTCGGAAATATAAAAGGCCGGCCCTTCACCACAGTTGGGGGACAGCCTGCAACAGAGGAGGACACTTGGCCTGTTCTCCAGAGTCCCCTAACCCTAACCCCAGACATGGACGAGGACTGGCCCGGAGTACCCGCTGCGGTTTACCCCAAGGAGCCGGAAGAGGCCTGGAGGCCGCAGGTACCAAACCCCGGGGAGGCAGGAAGTAGCCCAGGGGCAGCCCGGGAACTGCTGGCTGCAGAGCCCGGCGCGGCTCAGTCGGCGTGTTGCGGCTGGATCCCCGCCGACGCAGGGGCAACCAATCCTGCCCCTGCCAGCGCCTTGGGCTGGGACGCGGGGGAGGAGGGTGGGACCGCGTCCCCCTGCCACCCCACCCTGGGTGGCTGACCCCCTACACGGTGCAAGGAGGCTCTAGCCCAGGACAGGAACTGTTTGTTGGCTGGCCACCGGGTCATCCAGGCCAGGGCCCGCCCTTGAAGTCTGGTTGTTTGTGGGGTGCTTGGGCCCCGCCCAGGCCTGAGCCACCCCCGATACAGTGTGTTGAGGGGCTGACCACTTGAGCGACCTCAGCCCAGCAGCGCCGGCTCTACCATTTTTGCTGCCCCAAGCAAAAAAAAAAAATACGACGCTCGGACTGCCAAAGCGAGCAAAAAGAAAACCAAAAAAAAACCCCAACCACTTGGACTGCTGCCACCCGAACTGCCGAAGCAGAAAAAAAGCCAACAACAACGCTCGGACTGCCGCCGCCCGAACTGCTGAAGTGCAAAAAACAAAAAAGTCGCCCGGCCTGTGCCGCCCCAAGAATGGACGGAATGCCGCCCCAGGCATGTGCTTCCTCCGCTGGTGCCTGGAGCCAGCCCCGCAGCCCAGGCCACAGCCTGGTTGCGACAGCTGATTGCTGAGGTGGGGCGGCTGCTCCACCCCCATGCAAGAGGGCGCTAGAGTAGGCCATAGCGGCTGCAGAGGCTGGTAGCCAATCAGAGAAGGGCCAACTGAGAGCCAATCAGGGCCGAGATTAGAGCCAGCCAATCAGGGCTAAGCTAGGCCCTATATAAAGGCTGCCCAGGCAAGCGGCAGGCAGTCTGTCCTAGACCTTCATGGGAGAAGGTCTGTCTTCAGAGCAGGAGACCAGCATCTCTGAAAGAGCAGTGCTGGGCAGGCTGAAGGGAGCATACTACAGCTCCGGCCCAAGACCTGCCAGACTGCGGGCCCTGATAGAAAGGGCCTAGAGGACCCAAAGGGGAAGTGTCCCAGGGACAGTTGGACAAGGGGAGAGCAGGGAGGCTGCCACTGGAGGATCCCTGGGTTGGGACCCAGGGTAGTTGGTGGGCCTGGGTCCCCGCCATTCCCTCTTGTACTGCACCTGGCCATGCGGTGGCTGAGTCAAACTGCAACCGGCCCTTGAGACAAGGGGCTAGACTTTGGGGGTTTTGGTTGGCCACTGAGGCAGGTGCAAGGACTGTTGCTAGCCTGCTTCCCCCCTCCCCGCCAGAAGGAGATGAGGATGGATTAGGGGGCACTGCTGGAGGGAAGTGGCCTGAAGAAGGACACCGTCAACCAGACTAGGCAGATTGTGCCATGTGGAGAGACCAAAATGCTGGAGTAAAGAGACTTCTATTGGAGGGCCTGGGTGGCTCGGCTTGCCGAACAGCAGAGGGAGTTGTTCTGGCTGCTGTGGAGGTCGGCACCCAGACCGAACAAGAGATCCGGCACCGAGGGCGAGAGGCCAGGAACGCTGAACTGCTTCGCCTGTAGGTGACAGGGACACTAAAGGAGGGAGTGTCCCTCCTGGGAGGGGGCAGAGAGGCCCCACCCAGAAAAGGCACCCCCTGTGAGAGTAACAGGGGGGGCCCCCAGCTTGTTGGGTCTGTGGGGAGCCAGGGCACCTGAAGAGAGAGTGCCCCTACAGGACTCCCAAGGCCCGGGCCAGCCCAGAAGGAAGGGCTAGGGCCCAAACAAGCAGGAGTAGGGATGTGGCAGGGGGAAGACCCAGAAAGTGCTTCCACTGCCACCAACGGGGACATCTAAAGAGGCACTGCCCCCTGAGGCAGAAAGGGGGAGTGTCTGAGACAAGGGCTCGGTCAGAGACTAGCCACAGAAAAGAGGTGGTGAAGACGGAGGCCCCCAGAGAGAAAGGGGCTGGGGCAGAGAGGCCCTACCGAAATGAGGGAACCCACATAGGAGCCAGGAGGGCCCATGTAGGAACCCAAACAGAAGTAGGAACCCAAGTAGGACCAGGACGTTCAACAGTGGGAACCCAGACCCTACAGCTGGTAAGCCGCTGGCTCCAGACTTTGGAGGGCCTGTGAGAGGAAAGGGATGCCCTGCAGGCCCCACTATGAAGGAAGCTGGGGTGATAGGGACCCCTTTCCTCCCCTCCCCCGTGAGCATTTTTTAAGGGGGAGGGTTTGTGGTGGGACAGCTACCCCACCCCCATGTGAGAGGGAACTAGAGTAGGCCAGAATGGCTGTGCAAGCCGTCTTCCAATCAGGGAAGGGCCTAGTGAGAGCCAATCAGGGCCGAGATTAGAGCCAGCCAATCAGGGCTAGGCTAGGCCCTATATAATGGCTGCCCAGGAGAGCAGCGGGTAGTCTGTCCCAGAATTTCATGGGGGAAGGTCTGTCTCCAGAGCAGAAGACCAGCATCTCGGGCTGGGCAATACTGCATCTGGCCATCCGATGGCCGAGACAAATTGTAACCGGCCCTTGAGACAAGGGGCTAGACTTTGGGGGTTGCGGTTGGCTACCGAGGCAGGTGCAAGGACTGTTGCTAACCCCCGCCCCTGGAATGGGGTGAGGATGGACTAGTGGGCACTGCTGGAGGCAGTGTCAAGAGGTGAGCAACGTGGCTCCAGATCCCAACGGAGGAAAAGGGACGGATGGGACGCTGCCAGCAGAGGGCATTCCCCATGGACTGAGCTAATTCCCAGAGCGACCAGCGGGAGGCGCAATGCTGGTGAGTCCCAACCCTGTCAAAACCGCCCAGCCCTATTGTGGGCCCACTGCTACCCTGCAGACTCTGGTCAGGACCAGACTGGGCCAGCTGGAGTGGCCTCCCTCTGATTGGGAGAGCGAGAAGGGGAAATGGAGCCCCCTGGCACTCACAGAAACGCTCTCCCCTCACTGTGGAGCAGGTTCTTCCCTCTGCCCCCCAAATTCCTTCATACGGGGCAGGACCTCTTTCCCTTGCACCCACTCCCCTTCTCCCTTTCCTTGGTCTACCCCCGCTCATTCCCGTTGCGACCAGGCAGAGCTCTCCCTGCCCCATATGGTGCAGAAAAGCCCTTGTGTCAGGGCCACAGCCCCACTGGAGCTCAGAAAGCTCCACTTTTGAGGAGGTGGGGGTGGGACAGAGGCTCAGGGCTAGCTTCACCTTCTGCCCTTTATTCTCCCCTTGGCCCTTCTATGGGGTCTCTGGGTGTGACAGGAATAGGAGCCTCCTTCCAGCTCTCTTCCAGGCCCTGGGATCTGGCACAGCCTCCCAGACGGGCGCTTCCTGTAGCTGAGCCACGTCAGGGAGCAGCGGGGACAGGTCACCTCGTCCCAGCAATGCCGGCTCTCAAAGAGGCTTAGATGGAAGACCCCAGTCCCTCATTGAGGTAAGAGCCATTTACTTCTTGGGGCGTGTGGGTCTCTTGGGGGAGAAATGGCATCCCCGATGCATAGCCTGGCTGGGAGCTTTCCCTGTCCCTGGATCCCAGCCCTGGTACAGAGCCCTATTTCTCATCATGATATCCTCATTTTATTCTCAGAGGTGGTGTCCAGGATCCTGGAGACTGTTTCCTGCTGCAGGAGGTTTGTGCGGGGAGAGATCACTCACTGTCACGCCCCAGGGGTCTCCAACCCGGGTCTGCAGGGTTCATGGGAGCAGCCACACTCCAACCCTCCACCTGGAAGCCTGCTGAAAATTGCTTACCTCGGACCCATGAAGTTCAGCCCCAGTTTGAGGCTCCACTCCTGAGGTCCTATTGGAGGAGTCCCAGGAAAGCTCACTGGCCCCCTGGCCCTGCGTAAGACAGCAGCAGGAACACGAAGCTGACTGAACACCAGGCCTGCTCCCGGTTCTGGACCGTGCGCTGCCTGGTTCTGCTGCCGCTCCCCTGGCTTGATTTCCTGGCATCTGAGTTGTGGTGGTGATAGCAAGTTTGTCTTTTGCTGCTGATCTTCCAGTATCCTGACCTGGCTGACTCTCAGCTCCTGTCATGTGAGTGTGGACTCTGGCTCTGACCAGTAGGTCTGGCTGCACTTGACCTAGCCATGACATTGACTTTGGTACAACTTCTCCATTGCCCCTTTCTGATCTCCAGCAAGATACACCAGTCCCTTGGCTCCCAAAGTCCCAGTTGCCCGCTATTCAAGGGCTGAGGGGTAGTGCTTGTATCGCCCCACCCCAGCTGCTTTTCCTAGGGGAATCTCCCTAGAGCAGAGGAGAAATCTGCTCTTTTCTTAGGATCAGTCCCACTCTGGCCTCAGCTCAGCTACTTTGTTTACCTGGGGTCAGGCACCACTTTTGAAGCCCTTAGCGTGGGGGTGGAGGTGGGAGCAGAGGCTGAAGCTCCAGCAGTTTCCACCAAAGAACACCCCCCTGTCTTTCTATGGTCCGGCTAGGGCCCCCCATCCATCCTGGAGCTGAACACCAGATGGGAGCTGATGGATTGTCCTTGGTGGGCCATGTTCTTGTGTGTGATGAGAGGTCCAGGAGCAGATGCACCACGCCTGGCCAGGACCAGGCTAAACAGCCTGTAATGCTAGGTGAGTCAAACCAGGGCCACAATACAGACACCCTGGGCATCCATGGGGACTGAATCTGGGCCCTTCACTACCAAGAGCACAACTGGTTCCAACTTGAGTCATGACGCTGGTGACCCCTGCCAGCCCCTCTGAGGTGGGTCAGTATTATCCCTGTTCGCTGGGGCATAGGGATAGAAAGCAACTGGCTGCAAGGTCACACACGACGTCCCTGACAGAGGCAGGAAGGAAGTGGGACTGATACCAGTCCAGCTCCAACCGCTAGACTCCACCCACTTCCAAAGTCCGAGAACCCAGGAGCCCTGACTCTGACACTAGGCCTTAAATGACAAGACCAACCTCCCTCCCACTCAGGAATCCATAGAAGGGACCAACTGCTGAGCTCCCCTTGGCAATGCCGCTGTCAGAGACCGTTGTGCTAGTGGGTGCCAAGTGCCTGAGCAGGGAACTGCTTGAGAGCCTCCTAGAGACTCGCAGGTGTTTGACTGTGACCCTCAGGGAGCCGTGGCAAGAGACTCTCCGGCTCTAACAAAGGGTTTCTGTTCTCCTAGACAGTCAGCCAGTGAGGCCAGTTTGTAGAATGTGGAAGAGCCCTTTGGCGAGGCATTGGAGGATTCACCATGAAGGTGGCAGCAGCGGCAGTGCCTGGGGTCCCTATGGGCCAAGCCTCAACTCCTGCCAATCCAGGCTAATCTCCCCCTGCTTTCAGCAGCGCTTGGCTTTAGCTGCTGGGCCTGTGAGCCTAGACCAGGGGTCTCAAACTCAAATGACCACGAGGGCCGGCTGAGGACTAGTTCATTGGCCCGAGGGCCGCATCACTGACACCCCCCCCCTTGCTGCCCCCAGTCCTGCCCCCAGAGGGGGCAGGAGGAGTGGCAGGAGCTCAGGGCGGGAGTTGAGGTGCAGGGGGCTCAGGGCAGGGAGAGGGAGAGGTGAGGGAGGGGGTTGGGGTGCAGTAGGAGGCTCTGGGCAGAGGGTTGGGGTACAGGGTGCAGGAGGGAGTGTGGTGTGTGGCAGAGGGTTGGGGTTCAGATGGGGCTCAGGGCAGGGGGTGGGGGATGCAAAAGGGGGCTCAGGATAGGAAGTTGGGGTGCAGGAAGGATGTAGGATGTGGCAGGAGGTTGAGGGCAGGGAGTTGGGGTGCAACAGGGGGTTGAGGTGAAGGCAGGGGGCTCAGGGCAAGGAGTTGGAGGGGTGAGGTAGGGGGTTGGGGTGCAGTAGGGGGCTCTAGGCAGGGGGTTGGGGTGCAGGAGGCAGTGCCAGGTGTGGCAGAGGATTGGGGTGCAGTAGGGGGCTCTAGGCAGGGGGTTGGGGTGCAGGGGGCAGGAGGGAGTGCGAGGTGTGGCAGAGGGTTGGGGTGCAGGCAGGGGGCTCATGGCAGGGGGTTGGGGTGCAGGGGGCAGGAGGGAGTGCGAGGTGTGGCAGAGGGTTGGGGTGCAGGCAGGGGGCTCATGGCAGGGGGTTGGGGTGCAGGATGGCATTGGCCTGTGGCCTGGAGCTGCTTACCTAGAGAAATAGCCCCGCAGGCCGCGTGTTGGAGACCCCTGGCCTAGGCAGAGCACTCAGGTATTTCCATCAGCCTGCTCAATGGCAAATGCAGCCACCCAAAGAAGTGAAGAAGAATGGAAGTGAAAGAGTAAAACTGGACCATCCGCTGAGCTGCTGCAATCGAGTGAGCAGAGCCGGGGAGAGAAGAGGGAGAACTCGAAGGTGGCTGGCGGCAGTAGGGAGGAGAAGCAGTTTGGGAGCCAGGAGAGGAGAAATAAATAGTTAATGACAAATGCTGCCGGCTTTCTCTTGTGTGGTGAAGGGTTGAAAAGGGGTCTCTTTACTGTCAGACTAAACTTTAAAATAGCTGTGTATGGGCAAGGGGGGGTGTCTATAAAGGTAAGAGGTCACTCTAGGGGCTTGAAGTCCCAGATTCTGGGGCTATTGCAACTCCCTCAGGTGGTAGCAGGAGTGAGCGCTTGTCCTCCTTTTCTGGACTAACCACCAGAAAAAGGACACGATACATGTGGCCAAGGAAAGACAGAGGCAGTGTTGCCTGTTAACATGGCTCTTGTGGGGGAGCACAGCAGGTTACTTTGCACTAGGTAGGAGCCACATGTCTCCAAACCTGCACCTCCCGAGGCTCCAGAGACTTCGCTCCCGATCCCAGAGCGTCCTCAGAGTCCTACAGTGCCAGATGGAATCTGGCCTCTCCCCCCACCTCAGCAGTCCAGAAAAAGTTATTTGTAGACATGTTCTGTGTCCTCTCTGAGGCCAGCTCGCCCCCCCGCCTCTGATAGCTGTTGTGTGAGGCCCACTACAGACTGGGGCAGAAGTTAGTTTGTTCTGGAACAGCCTTCTAAGAGGAGCAGTGAGGGCAAAAAACCTAACTGGCTTCAAGACTCAGCTTGAGAAGTTTATGGAGGGGATGGGATGACGAGACTGCCCACCATGGCATGTAGCCGATCTGTAACTGCTAGCAGCAAAAATCTCCCCAGGCGGTGATGGGACACTAGATGGGGAGGGCTCTGAGTTACTACAGAGAATTCTTTCTCAAGTGTCTGGCTGCTGGGTCTCCCCCACAAGCTCAGGGTCTAACTGATCGCCATATTTGGGACTAGGAAGGAATTTCCCCCAGGTCAAATTGGCAGAGACCTGAGGGGAGGGGTCGCCTTCCTCTGCAGCACGTGGCACAGGTCACTTGCAGGTTTAAACTAGTGTCAATGGTGGATTCTCTGTAACTTGAAGTCCTTAAACCATGACTGGAGGACTTCAGTAACTCAGCCAGAGGTTTGGGGTCTATTACAGCAGTGGGTGGTGAGGTTCTGTGGCCTTCAATGTACAGGAGGTCAGACTAGATGACCTTCTGACCTTAACGTCTATGAGTCTTATTGAGTGGTTCACCCTTCATCTAAAGAACCCAAACCTGGGAAATACCAGACAGGAGACCATCAAACAGGAGTAAAAAGCAGTAAAAAGCCTCAGCAAAGAGCTCCAGGATACATAGCAGGGCTCATGTGGCAGTGAGTTCCAAAGACAAAAGGACCCATTCATAAGATCACGTTATCTGAAGAAGCCACCCCAGAGACAGCTGCACCTCAGCGCTGGGCGAGCCATCCCCATGTAGTGTTGCTGTGCTGCTTTTCCTCAGCTGTTCCACCCCAGAGGTGACTGCATCTCAGCCCCAGGTGACCATTACCCAGCAGTGGAAAGAGTTCAATATTCAATAAGGGTTTTTGTTTTCAGTTCTAAGAAATGCCTCATTTCTGAGAAGAGGCAGTTGGGATGTCATTCCTGGATGGAGAGGCAGTGGTCACATCCAGAAATTCACTAGGGGGTGTATCTCTGGCCAAGCTGTCCGGCCCCCCAAGTTGATCACAGTTCCTGGCACTTTCAGTGCCTTTTAAAGCACGTGCACTTCCAGACCCTGCTGCTCCAAAGAGCCCGTGGGGGGATCTGGGGAATGAAGATTCTCTGCACCCTCCAGTCTCTCTCACTTGCTTTTCCAGCCTGGCCCCATCTCTCCGGGCCTCTCTCTGCTCCCCTCCCACATGCACTCTGCCTCCCACCCCCTCGCACTACAATGTGAGAGCAGGGCCGCCCCACCCACCTTCAAACTCCCGCCAGCTGGGCTGCTGGAAGGATAAGACACACGGAGTTACGCTTTTGTTTCTCAGACAAAATTTTGCCTGCACGGAGAGAAGCGGAGATTTGGCCGGGTAAGAGCAGGAGGCGGAGGGCGTGTGGAGCCCATCCCCCCTCAAGGAGCAGGATTGTCCCCCCCACTCTATCACCCTCCCCCGCCAAGGGGCAGGATCGTCCCCTGTGCTCTATTCCCCCAGGTTGCAGGATTGTCCCCCGCAGTCTATTCCCCACCCATGGGGCAGGATCGTCCCTGCTTGTTCCCCATGTTTCACCCTCCCTAACTGTGCTAGGGCATTGCCAAGTCACATGATAAGTCCTGGCTCTCTGTGGGGTGGAAATTCCCTGCAGCTGCGGGTGGCGGGGTGGGACAGGGTCAGTTCGGACCTTGCCCTCTGTCCAGCAGAAAGATAGGCTCAGACAGCGGCTAATCTACCCCCAACGCTGGGTCTGGCTCATGGCGTGATTTGAAACACTGTCAAACTCTGACCAGTTCAACCAGCTAAAACCCGGGCAAACCCTTGGGCCTGTGGAATCCCCCAGAACAGTGGCTTGTCTTGTGTTAGCCGCGATCGGGACATTTACAGACACAAGCTAATCTATGGAAGGAGAGCCGGCCCCTCAGATGTTCACCCCCCCACACACACACACACAAAAACGAGGGGTTCTATATATTTGCTTGCCGGTCTTTGGAGCCGCTTTTCCAGCCCTTGCCACTGGAGGGAGAAGCTGGAAAAGGGGCTCCAAAGACCGGCAAGCAAATATATAGAACCCCTCTTTTTTAGGGGGCTGGCTCTTTCCGTGGGTTAGTTTGTGCCTGTGATGCGCACTGCTTTGCCTTATCACAGCGCAGGAATCCCATGCCTCCAGCAGCTGGGGATTGCAGGAAAACCCCAACTGCCCTGTGAATCTGGCAACTTTTTGGTGGATGAAATCCTGATAGAATTCGTCCAAAGAGGGAGGGAAACAAAATTCCCATTTTCTCTCTTGATGGGGGGTGGTGGTGTCCACTTAGGATGAAAAAACGAATTGGGCCGGCCCTGGTGCTTGCTCAGGAGACATCACTGATGGTAGGACAGATAGAGCCGGTCCCCTTTGGGGCCCATCGGTGGCTGGGAGGGATCCTAGGGTGGGAAACTGGGGAGTCTCCAGCAGAAAAAGAGGAGACTTTGGTGCTCCAGGACTAGAGCTCAGCGTTAGGGGAGTGGGGTTGGGCCAGGGCATGTTCTATCCCTTTTCTGTGCCTCAGTTTCCCCCACCCAATGCCCAGGGCTCTGTGGGGGTGAGAGGGTGAATTTGCTCTCACGCCAGCTGGAGGAAAGCTCGGCCAGTCAGCACCCAGCTCACTGCATGATGGGAAGGAAGCTATTTCCTTGTTAGGCCCTGAGCGTGGCCTTTCCTAAGGCCAAGCTCGGTGCCTCCCGGACTCGGGCTCCAGGAGCCCTTGTGTCTCCCCAGCTGCCCTCGGCAGCGAGTCTGACTGAGATCAAACTCCTCTCAGAGGCTTGTGCCCCTGCCGGGCGTGGCACTGCCAGTGATTAACCCCTGGCACATGGCGTCTGCCAGGCCGTAGGCAGCAGAGAAAAGTCCAGTGTCACCAATAGCCCCAGCGCTAGGGTAGGCTGGGCACAAGCCAACAACACGTGCTGTGATACAGTCAAAGAGCGTCGGCCATGCTCCCAGCCTGGCGGAGGGGTGGGGGGTGGGTGTCTCTCCAGGGACGCAGAGACGCTGACAGAGTGCAGGGGGCCATGGGGGATAATCAGCTGGACGTGAGCCCCCGTGCGACAGTGTGGCCAAAGGCGCTAAGGATGCCCAAACAGGGGAATCGCGTGAAGGAGCAGAGAGGTCAGTTTACCTCTGGATTTGGCGCTGGTGCGACCGCTCCTGGGGTCCTGTGTCCAGTTCCGGAGCAGTCCAAGAAGGATGTGAATATATTGGAGAGGGGGCAGAGGGGTGCCAAGCGAATGGTTAAAGGATTACAAAACATGGCCTGGAGTGATAGACCCCAGGAGCTCAAGCTGTTTAGCTTAGCAAAGAGAAGCTCCCACCTCCCAGGGTGACTTGACTCCAGTCTAGAAGCACCTACGCGGGGATCAAATATTTAATAATGGGCTCTTCAGGCTAGCAGAGAAAGCTCTAACATGACCACACGGCTGGAAGTTGAAGCTGGACACATTCAGCCTGGAAAGAAGATATCCGTGTTTACCAGGGAGGGGAATTAACCATGGGAACAATGTACCAAGGAGTGCGGTGGATTCTCCCTCGAGGTGGGATGTGTTTCTAAGAGATCTGCTCTCGTTCAAACAGGAATTAACTGGGGGCAGTTCTCTGGCCTGTTATCCAGGAGCTCAGCCTTGGTCCCTCCTGGCCTGGGAATCTACCAATCTCCGCCATGACTTCTTGGAATCCGTCTTCTCGCTCTGGTGCTGCCCGGTGGACAGGGACACAAAGTGGGCAGGTAAACTGAGTCACACAGCTTGTTCACAGAAATATTCCCATGTTCTCTCGCTCCTCCCCAGACTCTGCTGCCAGAAAGGGGCACACCTGGGCTAGAGATCAGCCGTCCTCCAGCAGAGCCCTACTGCTCCGGGTGCCAGGTCCTGACCCAGTAAGTTCCCCCCACTCAGCGGGTCTAGAGAGATGGATCAACTCCGGGAGGAAGTCACCTGCTCCATCTGCCTGGATGTCTTGGACGACCCCGTCTCCATCGAGTGCAGCCACAACTTCTGCCAGGGCTGCCTCATGGCTCACTGGTGCGGGGTCTCGGCCCAGGGCTACCAGTGCCCCGAGTGCCGGACTCCCTGCTCCAGGGACAGGATGACCCCAGACAGGCGGCTGAGAGCCCTGGTGAAGAAAATCACAGAGCCCCTGCGGGAAGAGATGGAGCTGGTGAGACCAGACAGGCTGAATCAGGGGAAAGGGACGCAGGGCGGGGACTGGCTGGATCAGGGGGTGGGGAATGGGACACGGGGCCTTTCCTCTCTAGGGGGCGCAACCTCTGATTTGGAGGGCAGGGGACTGGATGGCTCCCGGGGGGTGGAAATGGCTCAAGAGGATCTGATCTGAGGGGCAGGGACTTGTTGGTTCAGGGGATGGGAATGGGGCACGGGGCTCTCATCCAGAAGCAGGGACTGGCTGGCTCTGGGATGGGGTCCGAGCTCTGACCCTGCTCTGTCCCTGCAGCAGGGGCCGGGGGCTCAGCCAGAGCCGGGGTGCCCGGTGCAGCTGGTTCGTCTGGATGACAAAGGCAGCCTGATCCTGTACGAGGAGGCCCTGAGCCTCTGCCTGGAGCAGGGTGGGGTGGGGGACGCCCCCGTCTGCCTGGTGTCCATCATCGGGGAGCAGCGCCGGGGAAAATCCTTCCTGATGAACTGCCTGCTGCGCCGGCTCCGGAGCCTGGTGGGTGGGGGGAAGATTCTAAGGGGAGCAGGGGGCTGGAGTAGTGCGGGGGAGGGGAATGGAGGAGTCTGGAGGGGGTAAAGTCCTGTGCAGGGGCAGGGGGACGGGAGGGGCTGGAGGAGGGGGGAAAGAAATGGGCAGATGGGGATAAGGTCCCAGCCCTGTAGTTCCCTACAGACACACTGGGATGGAGTTGGGGGTGGGGGGTGTTCACAGCTTGAACCTCCTCCCCCAGGGCCTGTCTCCAGCCAGAGTGCCCAGGGCCGGCCCCAGGGAGCCGGGCAGCGGAGGAGCCAGGGCTGGGCAGGGGCGAGGGTGCCGTCAGTGCAGGGCACTCGTCGCTGTGACCGGTGGTTCTGTCCCTGCAGGTGGCCGTGTTCCTGGTGGACACCGAGGGCTCCCTGGACCTGCAGCGCCACATGGAGACCAGCATCAAGCTCTCCGTGTTGGGCATATTGCTCAGCTCCTACTGGGTGGGGGAGCTGTGCTGCGGGGGACGGGACTGAGGGCTCTGCAGGGGGTGCCGTGCTGTGGGGAGCGGGGTGAGGGGGCCAGCAGGGGGGCTGTGCTGCGGTGGGGTGAGGTGTGGGGTTGGCAGGGGGGCTCACCTTTTCTTATTATTATTTTCCAGATCTTTAACATTTCCAGTACGTTTAAGCAGACGGAGCAGATTATTTGGAGGTGGGTGGGGCAGAGGATACACACAGCCCTACTGACACGGACCTGCCAACCAGGTCTCTGCTGGGGGGACCCAAGACCCTGGGTGATGTAGGCATTGGAGGGGGGCTGTCTAGAGGCTGTTATTAATGTTTAGAAAGTCCCAGAGATCTTGCCCCAGGCTGGGATTCGAGCAATGAGTCTGAACAGTAATACGTGAGCAGTAATTAATCAAATATTAGTGACTGTCATATTTCTGGTTCTTTATCATGACCTGGTGGCTCTTTGTCATTAACCGATTAGCTCTGGTTCTCACTGCTGAGTGCTGGACCTGCTGGGGGGCTGGTGGAGAAGAGACTTTTGTGTCCCGGTTCACTCCCGTAAGTGATCTGAAATGCGCCTGCAGACTCAGGTCTCCGGGAGGGTCAGGTAGCCTTGTGGTAGCTTTGGTGACCCAGAGCTGAGGTGGGTGGAACCAGGGCTGAAGAGTGGGGGAACCGGTACAAATCACCAGGACCTGGTGGTCCGAAAGGGGGCCCAGGGCCCAGCGGTCCGGAACGGAGTCTGGAGCCCAGCTTCCCCCCCCTCTCGTTGGCCCTGTTTAGCCGGTCCGCCCTTGCTGGGGGGCCCGAATCCGCTCTCAGTGGCCCTGGCACCGTGCCACCATGGAGCAAGGGGTAGCCCAGATACAGGTGCCCCCAGAAATCAGCATTTCTCACAGAACGTGCCCTGCCAGAATGTCGTGCTCAGCCAAGCCAGGGCCAGCAGAGTTAAGGGAAATGCCCGCCCAACCGTACCTCGGCCTTCTTGGGCTGGCGCTCCAATATACCTGTGGCACCCAGCCCTGCTCTCTGCCTGTGCCCCATATGGGGCAGGAGCCACCTGCACATGCCCTGCACCCAGACACTGAGTCTGGATGGGCAGGAGCCAGCCCTGGGCACCCTGCATCGCTCTGCGTTAGTTAAGGGTTTGTGATGAGAAAAATGTTCCATTGGAATCTTCCCAACCAGCCATAGCCCTAAACCTATGTCCCATCCCCCAGCCCCACCTCTGTGTGTGCTTCATTCCCCCTCCCCCCGTGCCAGGGGTCTATGTGCCCCCCATTCTCCCTGCTCAGCACCCAGAAGTCCTTGCTACCTTCCTTCCCCAGAGTGATTGGCTCATTGGCTGCTGATGCTACTCACCAGATCTAAATGGAAATTGGGCTTTCCCGTTTTCCAATTTCCCCCGCCCCCAAGTCAGTAGCGTTCCTTCAACTGTTGCCCAGCGTGTCCCCTGAAATTTGGGAATTGATCAGATGTGGTCTCAAAAAGTGATTACGATACAGACAGACAAAGAGAAATGCCATCCGGTTGTCTTTTAGGCCTTTTACTTCACTTAGCCAATTAACTAACTTGTATAATTGGTTATTTTATATTCATTAATAGCTGCCGGTTATTGATTATTTGTGAGTCACTACTGGCTATTAGCTGTTTGTTATTTCGTACCCACCATTAGTTGTCAGTTGATTTCATAGTGACCATGTGGGGAGATGGAAAAGAAAAGTTTTGTTGAAAAATGGAAAGCTGACAAAATCAGAATGTTTTCATGCCAATTTCCACTTTCAAAGAACAGCCAAATGTTAGCATTTCTTGGGTTTCTCTCTGCACGTTTTTGGGTTCCACTCATTGTTTCTCAGGTTTCGATCTATGATTTTCAGCCTTTGGTTTTCAGTTCTCGTTCATTGTGTTTTGGTTCATGCTTGTCAGTTTTGTGGCTTTAGTTATCATCACTCCCATTTCATTTATTGGGTTTCATTCTTTGATTGTCAGATTTTGATCTCACTGGTTTGAGGGGAGCGGTTCATTATTGGTTTTCTACTTTTTGTTTATTGGTTACACGATTTCAGTGTTTGTTTACAGAGCTTCATTTATTAGTGTCTCTCTACTGATTATCGGCTTTTAATTTTTCTTGATATATTTGGAGTGTTTAAACTTTTTTTTCATTTCTGCTGTTCACTTATTGCTTCTTTATACTATTGGTTTCTGTCTTTGACTATTCATTTTCTAACTTTGACTTGGTTTTGTGACCTTGATCTGGTTTTCATACTTCAATTATTGGTTTTCTGGTTTGGCTATTGGTTTTTTAATTTTCATTACTACTTTTCTGGCTTTGATGATTGGACTTCTGCATTCAGTTATTACTTTTCTGATATTGATTACTGGTATTCTGTCTTTCACTTTGGGGTACAGTATTTTGACTTTGATATCTGGTTTTCTGACTTGCATTGCTGGTTTTGACTCTTTGACTACTGGTTTTCTTATTTCAAATACTTATTTTTTATTGTTGGCTTTCAGACGTTAATTCCCCATAACTTGCTTTGATTACTGTTTTTCTGACTTTGATAAATGCTGGTTTTCTATTTTTGACCATTGGTTTTCTGGCATTAATTATTAGTGTGTTGATTTTGTTAAGTGATTGTGTGATTTATTTCACTGCTTTTCTGGTTTCAATCATTGGTTTTCTGATTCCAATGACTAGTTTTCTTCTTTTCATTATTTCTTTTTGGTCTCCAATTATTGGCTTGATGAGTTTGATTTTTGGCTTTCTGTGTCTTCTGTGTCTGCTTTTCTAGAACCAACTATTGGGTTTTCTGAATTCAATTATTGCTTTTATATCTTTGATTACTGGTGTTGAGTTATTGTTGTTTGAAATTAGGTTTTCTCTCTTCATTTTGTCAATTTTTCTCTCTTCAATGATCAGTTTCCACTGAATGTTGTCTGGGATCCCTTTATTTTCAGTGGCATTTATTTCAGTCATTTATTTTGCATTGCCAATCTTGATTGGTCACATGTGCGGGGATGGTTTGTTCAAGATGGAAAAATGTCGCCCTCTTTCTCTCTCTCTCTCTCGCTCTCTCTTTCTGCATCTCAGATGTTCATTCAGGTTGCGAAGGAGGTTGGAGGCACCTGCAATCTGGCCCCAATCCAGGTGGGTCCTTGTTTCCCATCACCCCCCATATGAGGATATAATGCTTGTTCCACCCCCCACCAGTCCTGTTATCCCACCTGATTCTTACTATTCCTATTTACTGTCTCTATTGCCAGAGCACCTCAGAGCCCCTGTCCTAGACCCAGACCCCATTGTGCCAGATGCTGGACAAAGAAACAGCCAGTCCATTGTTCTCCCTCCACGCCCACGTCATGCCCAGGGTCTCAGTGTCCCTGGCTGGGTTGGACAACAGCTTCCAGCTCTGGTCTCCTCTCTGTGCCCCCAGCCCCAGTGTGACCCTTCTCCTGTGCTCTCTGTTGCAGCGCCTGGACCTGTTGGTGCGAGATTGGCAGCTCTCTGGAGCCTACGGCGCGGACGCGGGGCAGGAGTATCTTGGAGAAATCACACAGGTAATGATCAGATACCACGTGTGTTCATGGAAACAGCAAACTTTGGGGCGAAGCTGAACGTTTCCACAGCGGGTCTGATTCCCTGCTGACGGCCACAAATGTTGCTTTGACTCCCGCAGGACCTGGAGGTCTCTGCTGAGCAGCCCCTGGTGTTGGAAGCCCTGAGGGCGAGCGGCACCCGGTGCTATCTATTGCCCCACCCTGGCACTCAGTTCACCAGGAGCAGGGCAGGGATGCCAGATGGTAAGAGACCCTCATCTTCTCCCCTCTCACCCCCTGCTCTGCTCCCCCAGTCCCCACCCCCTCCTGCACTGCCCCCACTCTCTTCCCTGCCCCCATCCCCACCCTTTCTCCTCTGCTGCCCCTTTCTTCCCCTCTTGCGCTTCCCCCACCCCAAAATCCCAGTGCCCAGCTCACCCCCCTTGACTTAGAATTGACTCTACTGCCCACTGCACAGGGGCACTTGCTGGGTCACAGCATCTGTGTGGGAGGGGAGAGGGACATGGGGGGGTGTGTCACTGCTGGGGTCCTGGTCTGCTAGGGGAACGCTGCTGGTGTCCCCCTTTTGGGTCTTCATGGGTCCCCTGGCACCACCCAGTGGAGACTGCTGTCTCCCCACTGCAGCCTCTCCTTGCCCCCTCATGCCTCTCCCCCATTTTCCCCCAGGCAGTGGGGTGGGGGGTGTTAAGCAGCTGTTGCCCAGAGATGGAATCTCATTTCCTGTGGCACAAACTAGCCCACGCAATCACATTTAACGTGTGTCCTACCCTGGACACCTGGATCCCTCCCGGATGCCTGGGTCCTTTTCCCCTCTGCAGACATGGACGAGGATTTCCGGCAGTGCCTGTGTGAGTACGTCACCAGTGTGGTGCACTCAGCAGGGACACACGTCCGGACGGACCGAGCCGGGCAGGTGCTGACAGGGGCTCAGCTGGCTGCCAGGATCAAGGTGGGAGAGTGGGGGCTGTTAAAGGGGGGGGGGCTGGATGGGAGACAGCAAAATGGGCCGCAAGGCGGGGACAGGGATTCAATACGGGGTGCCATTCTGCAGGGAGCGGGGCAGGGTGCTCAGTAGGGGGCGCTGGGCTGCAGGGAGCGGGAAGGGGCTCAGCGGGGGCAAAGGGGCTGAGCTGTCTCTGATCCCAGTTCCCCCGGGCGTTATTCCCTGCAGGGCGTCTCCTGATATCGGAAGACCCAACGCTACGACTTCTCCTCACCCATGAAGGTACCAGGTCAACCCTCCCTCCGACTCTCTCTTTCCAGCCTGGATTTGGGGGGGGGGGGGGGGCTGGTTCTGTTGACCCCAACCCCAGGTCCTCCTGACATTGGCCAATCACACTAGCCCAGAAGGGGGCACCACAACAACTCCACCAAATGTCCTGATCGAGGACTCCTAACACCCAAGAGATAAGGGGACCTGCAGGAAGCCCTGCCAGAGAACCAGCCCCTCCACTGGGGTGGCAGCAACGTGGTCATGGCTGTGGGGTCGAGGTGCTGCCCTCTGGCTCTATTGAAATGTGGGGGGTTGGGGACCAGTTCGGAGGTGATAGCGAGGAGCAGGTCCTGTACGAATGTGGGGAAGGTGGTGACTGTGGGGGAGCTCCCAGTTCAGAGATGGGCCCATCCCATCAGCACCCCCAACCCCGTTCCCTCTCCCCACACAGATGGCTGAGGCGTTTGCAGTGATGAGACAGGAGTTAAACAGGAGAGTAGTAGAAGTCACCAGGAGGGAATATGACCAATTTGTGCAGGAGCTGGTGAGTGCAGAGGGGCTGCGGATTGGGAGTGAGGGGCACCAGCATCCCTGGTGGGAGGCAAGGCTGAGGTAGCAGGGGGCTGTGGATCGGGAGTGAGGGGGCTGCGGGTGTGTGAGGAGGCGGCGCCCACTGTGGCTGGGTAACGCTAGTGCTCGTCCCTAATGGCCGATCACTCCCCCATCCCAGCAGGAGCGTGACCACCAGAGCATGGAGATGCAGTGATGCCTGGAGGGGAAACGCCAGGAGCTGCTGAAACGCTGCCGGGGGGAGCTGCGGGGCGAGGACCCCCAGAAACAGGCGGCCCTGGAGGAGCTGAAGAAGGAGCTGGACAAGCAGATGGCGGAGTTCCTGCCGCGATATGAACAGCGCTTTAAAGTGAAGAAGGCCGAGTGGTTGGGCCTGTACATTGGGGGGCAGAGGGGGCGTTCTGGCAGTGGTGGGTGCAGGTATCGGAGTAGGCATCAGGGCGGGTGCAGCTCTAGTGGGGCTGGAGGAAGCAGTGGCCATTGGGATTGGGGCCGGGGTCTTTGGCCTGATTGGGGGGGTTGGGCACTGGCTGCGGGCCTGGTTTGGACAGAAGATGGCCCAGAACAAGACAGGCACCAACACCCCAAGTCAGGGGAATGAGCAGGAGAGGAGGGCAGGGTGTTCAGATCAGGAGCCCCTTCTGTGGAGGGACACACAGCGGGAAGGAACCATCACACCTCACTCGGGTAAAGGGTCTGTCCCAGCCCTCAGCACTGGGAACTTCTGTATGCAAGGGGATAGATAGGTAGATAGATAGATAGATGGGGCGTGTGGGGATAGATAGATAGATTAGATAGATGAGGGGGTGGATGGGGGTAGATAGATAGATAGATAGAGGTGGTGTATTGGGAAGAATGGGGAGAAGGTGAGTGTCCAAAAGGACACATAGGTTGATTGATTTACAGCGGGGTCACCGAGATCAGAATCCAGCCCTGACCCCAGCGACGTCAGTCAATAAATAACCCGGTCCTGGCTCCTGCGCCCCGAGCTACCCCCTGAATCGCTCAGTGACAAATTTAATTGGTTTTCATTTTCAACAAGTAGGAGAAAAATTGATTTTCATATTTTGTGTTTGTTTTAAAGATTTTCTCCTCCCCTGATACAGTCCGTATGTGTAGAGGGGACAATTTTGGGTGATTCCCCTCATTTCCCCACTGATTTGAAAACAAGACAAAGGGGTTAGGGAGGTCTGAAAGCCCAAATCCCAGTCCGACAGTTTTCAGTTCATTCTCACCCCAGGTCCACCCGCCATTGGCCAATTGCACTAGGGGGCCAGGAGGGGGCACCACAAAGGGGGCACCAGTGGGGCACCAGTGGGGGGGTGACAGCAGCAAGCAGGGTCCTGGAGGAATTAGGAGAAGGTGGTGAGTGGGGGAAGGGGGGCTCCCAGTTCAGAGGGGATCCCATCCCTACCCCTACCCTTTTCCCTCTCCCACCACAGATGGCGGAGTTGGCAGAGATGAGAGAGAAGGCAAACAGAGGAGCAGTAGAAGCTGCCAGGAGGGAATATGGACTATTTGTGAAGCAGCTGGTGAGTGCAGAGGGGCTGCGGGTCGGGAGTGAGGGGCACCGACAGGACTGACGGGGGGCAGGGCTGGGCTAGCAGGGGGCTGTAGGTTGGAGTTGAGGGGGCTACAGGTGTGTGAGGCAGAAGTTCCCCCTGTGGCTGGGTAATGCTAGTTCCCGTCCCTCATGGACGATCTCGCCCCCCTCCCGGCAGGACCGTGGCCACCAGAGCATGAGCAGCTGTCTGAGAGTGAAGCCCCTGGAGATGAAGCGACGCCAGGAGGGGAAACGCCAGGAGCTGCTGGAGCGCTGCTGGGGGGAGCTGCGGGGCGAGGATCCCCAGAAACAGGCGGCCCTGGAGGAGCTGAAGCAGGAGCTGGACAAGCAGATGGACGAGTTCCTGTCGGCCTACGGGCAGCGCTTTAAAGTGAAGAAGGCCAAGTGGTTGGGCCTGTGCATTGGGCCATCGCCAGCTGCCACCTCGCGCCGGGCACGGGCTCACCCCCACTGGCCCGCGCACCTGCCAATCAGCAAACGGCTCCGGCCCATTGGCTGCCGCTTCACGAGGTGGGACGGGGGAAGCAAGAGATTCTGGGACTTGTAGTTTTATGTACCCAGTGGAGGAGAAGGGGGAGCTGTGGCGCTTATGGGGGGGGTCTAGTGGTTGGACCAGAGCCCTGGGGTAGCAGGGGGCTCCGGGGGCTATTTAAAGTACCGGGGCTCCAGCTACCTCTGCTGCCTCGGTCCTCTAAATAGCCACGAGAGCCCCGCAGCTTCCCCAGGGCTCCGGCAGCTATTTAAAGGGCCAAGGTGGTATAAGCAGGGGGGCCCCTGCCCTACCTGCAGCCAGCCCCTGCTGCACCCCCTGCCCTGCCTCCAGCCCCGTACTCCCTGCCCCCACCAGCCCGTCTCTAGCCAGCCCCTGCCTGCAGCCAGCCCCTGCTGCACCCCCTGCCCTGCCTCCAGCCCCGCACCCCCTGCCCTGCCTCCAGCCCCGCATCCCCTGCCCCACCAGCCCGTCTCCAGCCAGCCCCTGCTGCTCCCCTTGCCCGCACCAGCCCTGCACCCCCTGTCTGCAGCCAGCCCGTCTCCAGCCCCTGCAGCACCCCCTGCCCTGCCTCCAGCCCCGCACCCCCTGCCTGCAGCCAGCCCCTGCCTGCAGCCAGCCCCTGCCTGCAGCCAGCCCGTTGCACCCCCTGCCCTGCCTCCAGCCCCACACCCCCTACCCCCACCAGCCTGTCTCCAGCCAGCTCCTGCCTGCAGCCAGCCCCGCACCCCCCACCTGCAGCCAGCCCCTGCTGCACACCCTGCCCGCACAAGCCCTGCACCCCCTGCCCTGCCTGCAGCCAGCCCCTGTCTCCAGCCAGCCCCGCACCCCCTGCCTGCAGCCAGCCCCTGCCGCACCCCCTGCCCGCACCAACCCTGCACCCCCTGTCTGCAGCCAGCCCCTGCTGCACCTCCTGCCCTGCCTCCAGTGCCGCACCCCCAGCCCTGCCCGCAGCCAGCCCCACACCCCTTGCCCTGTCTCCAGGCAGACCCTGCCTCCAGTCAGCCCCTGCCCTGCCTCCAGCTACCAATGTATCTAATATACAATTTTTATTTTATTTATATAATTATGGAAAGTAAATAATACATGGAAGAAATAAAAGGGCGTTTTTTAAATGGTTTTTTTTTTTAGTCATCCCTGTCGGGGCCCCGCCTAAAACGTTCAAATTGGGCCCTGCACTTCCTAAAGCCAGCCCTGCATACAATAATGGCAGAGTTCTTGGTTCAGGCTTGTAGCAGTGATAGAATAAACTGCAGGTTCAAATCAAGTCTCTGGAGTACATCCACAGCTGGGATGGGTCATTCAGTCCTTTGTATAGAGCTTCCTTTTATAGCAAAGTCCCTCCAGAAGTATGAAGCAGGATTGTAGACAAGATGGAGATGAGGCATCAGCCTTTTATAGTCTCTTGCCGTGTGGTCTTTGCTTTCTTTGTCCCAAGGACATTCTATCCAGCATGTGGCATAGAAAAACCTTAGAGTTCTGTCCATAGGCAGGTCCCTGCATGCCTTGCTGAGTCACAAGGTGTATCTACCTTCTCTCAATGGCTCAATTGTGTAGCTCATGGTCCTCAGTGGGCCATCAAGCAGGCTAGGCAGAACTAACACCAACTTGTCTGGGGTGTTCCCCGGAAGCATAGCACAAGTTAGAAATACAGACAGTATAGAGCCAATATTCATAACGTCAACTACAAAACTGATACACATATACAGATAACATAATTATAATCAACCAATCAGAACCTCTCCATAGACCCCTTCCACGACAACCTTTATACAATATTGGCTGCAAATATATAACAGTAGTCACAATGGTGATCTATACAGTTACTAGGGTTACCATATTTCAACAATCAAAAAGGAGGACGGGAGGAGCCCCGCCCTAGCCCCGCCCCCATCCTGTCCTAGCCCCACCCCTGCGCCTTCCACTCCCTCCCACTTCCTGCCCCCTCAGAACCACCAACCCTCCCCCCCACTCCTTGTCCCCTGACTGCCCCCCAGGACTCCACCCCCTCCCTAAGCCTCCCTGCCTCTTGTCCCCTGACTGCCCCCTCCTGAGACCTTCCCCACATCCTAACTGGCCCCCTAGGACCCTACCCCCTACCTGTCCCCTGACTGCCCCAACCCTTATCCACACCCCCACCACCTGACAGCCCCCCCCCAGAACTCCTGACCCATCTAAACCCCTCTGCTCCCTGTCCCCTGACTGCCCCCTCCTGGGACCCCTGCTCCTAACTGCCCTCCAGAACCCCACCCCCTACCTAAGCCTCCCTGTTCCTTATCCCCTAACTGCCCCTTCCTAAGACCTCTCTCCCTAACTGCCCCCCAGGACCCTACCTCCTACCTGTACCCTGACTGCCCAAAACCTTATCCACCCCCCCCCAGAACCCCCCCCCCGAACTCCCGACCCCCCCCCGCTCCTTGTCCCCTGACTGCCTCATCCTGGGACCCCTGCTCCTAACTGCCCTCCAGAACCCCACCCCCTACCTAAGCCTCCCTGCTCCTTGTCCCCTAACTGCCCCCTCCTGAGACCCCCCCCCACCTGTACCCTGACTGCCCAAAACCTTACACCCCCAACCCCCAGACAGCCCCCCCCGAACTCCTGACACATCCAACCCTCACCCCTGCTCCCTGTCTCTTGACTACCCCCCCCCCAGAACCTCCCTGCCGCTTCTCTGCCCCCCGGCCCCCTTACTGTGCTGCAGAGCGGCGCGCTCGGCAGCGGGGGAGGGGAGCAGGGTCGGAGCTCCAGACTGCCGGAGGCCGAGGCGAACGGCCGGCCGGCCATCTGCGAATGCAGGGAGGGGGGGGGAGGGAGAGAGAGGAGGGGAGTGGTCTCAAGTTGCAGGGGAGAGGAGGGGGAAGTGGAGGAAGGGCTCTGGCTGCTGGAGCCCCATGCGAGTGGCAGGATCCGGACGGTTGCCCTGTAAGCCGCGCACGCTCTGCATGGGGGGGAAATCCGGACATTGACAAATTCCCCCCGGATGCTATTTTTAACTTAAAAAAGCCGGACATGTCCGGGGGAATCCGGACGAATGGTAACCCTACAGTTACAGATTATGTCAATAGCATCACAGGAGGTGACACGGCATCAGTGAGACTGATATTGGAATACTGCCTCCAGTTTTGGTGTCCTCCTTTGAAAAAGATGTTGTGAAATTGGAGCTGGGGCAGCAAAGAGCCACCAAATGTTCTGAGGGCTGGAGAAAAATGTCTTCTAGTGAGCGATTGAAAGAGCTCAACCTGTTTAGCTTATCAAAAGAAGATTGAAAGGTGACTTCATTGAAGTGTTGAGGTGCCTTAATGGAGAGAAAAGATTGGGTATTAAAGGGCTCTTTAATTGAGCAGAGAAAGGCAGAACAAGACTCAGTGGCTGGAAGGTGAAAAGAGACAAATTCATATTACAAATAAAGCACAGATATTCAACAGCGAGAATGATTCACCACAGGAACAAGCTACCAAGGAAAGTGGTGAATTCGCCCTCTCTTGCTGTCATTTAATGAAGACTAGATGCCTTTCTGGAATGTGTTTGCCCCCAAAGTAGCTATGGTATCATACAGGAGGCCTGTGACATGCAGGGGGTCAGATTAGATGCTCTAATGGTCTCTTCTGGCCATCAAGTCTACTAATTTCTGAAAAACTGAGTGTAGCATTGGGAGCAGCGTCTGAGGTTTTACTGTCTAGTCGGCTTGCTTCCTAGAATGAACACTCCTTGAGTGGGGTGATCCACAGGGAGTAGCTCAAAGCTCCCAGGTGCCTGGCCAGGGGCAGGACATTAGCACAGCAAGGGAGGGGCGTGGCAGTGACATCACAAAGGCCTTTTGCAGCACCTCAGACTATTGGTCAAAGGTGGTGACCTCACAGAGAGATGCTGACATCAGCCAGGCAGGACAGAGGCGAGTGGCCCGGGAAACCTCAGAGACTCCTGTGGCTTTGCTTCAGCACGTCTCTGTCTCGAGGTCTCTCTTTGAGGACTGAGAGAACATTCGGGTTCACGTACGTGAGCGGCAGGAGGAAGCTCTGTCGAGTTTTCTCCTTCCCTTTTAGTGATTGTACTAGAAAGCAGACGTCCCTGTGTAGAAGGTAAGAGCCTCCTCGAGGTTTGAAACCTGTTCAGTCTGATCCATCGGGTGAGAGTTGAACTCTAGGCATGGAAAACACGAGCTTGAGGAGGCAGAATTTTATTCTGCACCTGGGATTTTGTCCCTTAGAATCACTGGGGACATTGGGGTTTGTCCTTTTTGTTTCACCTTTTCCTCCAGCCCTCCCTCCTTTCTTTTCTTCTCTTGCTTCTTTTGTCCTTTCCCCTGTTCCCCTCCCAACACCAGGGTGTGTGTGTTTGTGTGTCGCGGGGGAGTGCTCTGCAGCTCCCACGGTGGGAGGTCCACCCGAAAATGTGGGGCTGAAATAGTGCCCCGGCAGTGATCCCCACCAGTAGCGTAGCTGGGGGGGGAGGGGGTGCAGGGGAAGCAGCCACTTCCCCTCAGCACATTTTCCAAAAGTGGCGCCTTAGTCAGGGGTTACCATGGCGCCAGCGCGCGGGGCCCACGCTCCGCTCTGAAGCTTGGCCTGCCCGGCCGGCGCTGACCTCCTGCACGCAAATTCAAGATCCGATGGTTAGTTTGAAAATCAGGGCTCTTGGGTCCTATTCCCAACTCTGCCACTGACTGGCTGTGTGACCTAAGACAAGTCAATTCTCCTTTCTCAACCTTAGCTTCTCCCTCTTTCAAGTAGGGATAATAATGATCCGCTCCTACTTACCTCACGGTGGGTGGAGGATGGAGATCCATTGGAGAGTGTCACTAGGAGGAGTGCATAATATGAGGTGTCCTATCACATTTACTCAGATCAGATTGTGACATAATAGAATAGCTGAAATAGTTGATTTTATTTGTATTTTTTTATTTTGAAATTGATAAGAGCAGCAACTACTTAGCTCAGACTGAAGCATCTTATCTAATTTTCGAGATCTAAGTGTCTCCTCTTGGTGTGCGAGGAGACAATTTAACACACTGTGACAAACAGGAGATGCTTTTGTTTTGCAAGAAAATCTTTTTGCAAAGAACTTTCATCCCACTTGTTATGAGTTCAAGAAACAAACTGGTTTAGTCTGAATGGGATTTTCTGACAGAAACGGTTTCAATGAAATTTCCCCACCATCTTGATTCCTGGGCTCTATCCCTGCCCAGGGGAGAAAAGGAATTTAAAGGATTTACCATTACGCCGGAGTCCTGAGCGGGGGTGTGGCCTCAACCGGAAGAGGCGGGGCCTGTCAAGATTTAAAGGCCCAGGGGCTCCGGCTGTGGCTGGGAGCCCCAGGGCCTTTAAATCACCCCGGAGCTACCAGTTGCAGAGGCGGCTGGGAGCCGCGGGGCTCAAGGGCGAATTGAAGGGCCCGGGGCTCCAGCCACCGCGGAGCTCTGGGCCCTTTAAATCACCGCGGGAGACCGGCTGCCGGAGCTCCAGCGGCACTTTAAAGGGCCCAGGGCTCCTCACAGCGGCTGGAGCCCTGGCCCTTTAAAACACCGCCGCGGAAGCCGGTCCAGTCCGGCACGGCGTACTGGCTCTTGCTGCTACGCTGTACCGGACCGGACTGGTTTACTTTCCCCTCTGCCGTGCTTCTGGGGGGTTTGTTGTCCATTAGAACAGGAGTCAGGACTGGTGGCTTCTCTTTCTGGCTCTGCCACCGCCTTGCTGTCTAGGCGCGGTGCTCGGCAGGGGCTGGGGCCGGGGGCCGGCGCGGTGCTGGGCCAGCGGTGCGGGCACTTAGCCGGGGACCGGCGCGGTGCTTGGACGAGGGCCGGGGCAGGGGGCGCAGCCACTTGGCCGGGGGCCGGCGCAATGCTCGGCCGGGGCCCGGGGCCGGCGCGGTGCTGGGCGGGGGCCGGCACGGTGCTGGGCTGGGGGCCAGGCCGGGGGACGGCACAGTGCTTTGCCGGGGGCCGGCGCGGTGCTGGGCCGACGGTGCAGGCACTTGGCTGGGGGCCGCGGTGCTCGGCAGGGGCTAGGGCCGGGGACGCGGGGCCAGGGGCCGGCGCGGTGCTGGGCCAGCGGTGCGGGCACTTGGCCGGGGGCTGGCGCGGTGCTCGGACGAGGGTCGGGGTCGGAGGCGCGGCCATTTGGCCGGGGGCCAGTGCGGTGCTGGGCTGGGGCCCGGGACCGGAGCGGTGCCGGGCCGGGCCGGGGGCCGGCGCGGTGCTCGGTCGGGGGCCAGAGGCCAGTGCGGTGCTGGGCCGGAGGCTGGGCCAGGAGCCGGTGTGGTGCTCAGCCAGGGGCCAGGGCCGGCACGGTGCTGGGCAGGGGCCAGCGCGGTGCTGCTCCGGGGGCCGGCGCGGTGCTGCTCCGGGGCCCGGGCCGGGGGCCGGCGCGGTGCTGGGCTGGAGGCCGGGGCCGGCGCGGTGCTGGGCGGGGGCCGGCGCGGTGCTGTTCCGGGGGCCGGGACGGGGGCCTGGTGCGGTGCTGGGCCGGGGGCTGCGCTAGGGGCCGGTGTGGTGCTCAGCCAGGAGCCATGGCCGGCACGGTGCTGGGCGGGGGCCGGCGCGGTGCTGGGCCAGGGGCTTTTGCCGGCGCGGTGCTGGGCCGTGGGCCGGGCCGTGGGCCGGAGCGGTGCTCGGCCGGGGGCCGGTTCGGTGCTGAGCCGGCGGTGCAGGCACTTGGCTGGGGGCCGGCGGCGCGGCCACTTGGCTGGGGTCTGGTGCGGTGCTGGGCCGGGGGCTGTGCTAGGGGCCGGTGAGGTGCTCAGCCGGGGGCCAGGGCCGGCACGGTGCTGGGCCGGGGCTGGCGCGGTGCTAGGCCGGGGGCCGGCTCGGTGCTGTGCCGGGGGCTGGTGCTGGGCCGGGGGCCGGCGCGGTGCTGCTCCGGGGGCTGGTGCTGGGCCGGGGGCTGGCGCGGTGCTGGGCCAGGGGCTGGCGCAGTGCTCGTCCGGGGGCCGGCGCGGTGCTGGGCCGGGGGCTGGTGCGGTGCTCGGCCAGGGGCCGTGCCGGGGGCTGGCGCGGTGCTTGGCTGGGGGCCGGTGCGGTGCTGGGCGGGGACCGGGGGCGCGGGCACTTGGCCGGGGGCTGGCGCCCCAGGGCCCGAGCCGGGAGGGAGACGCCGGGGCCAGAGCCTCTTGGCCTGGGCCGGCCCGCCGCCGGAGGGAGCCGCTCAGCCAGTGGGGCCGGACTGGGACGTGCTGCACCCCACCCCAGCCTACCTGCTGCCTTCCTGTTTCAGGCTTCCCGCGAATCAAGCAGGGGAGGGGGAGGAGCAGGGGGCAGACCGTTCAGGGGAGTTGGGGCGGGGCTGGGGGCGGGGAAGGGGCGGAGTTGGGGCGGGGCCGGGGCCCCATGGAGTGTCCTCCTTTTTAAAAATTAAAATATGGTAACCCTACCAGTGAGCATGGACTTGTCAAGAACAAATCATTCCAAACCAATCCTAGCTTCTTCTTTGGCAGGGTTCCGGGCCTAGTGGAGGTGGGAAAACAGTAGATGTGATCTCTCTTGGTGTTTCTAAGGCTTTTGACACAGTCCCATGGGACATTCTCACAAGCCAACGAGGGAAATGTGGTCTAGATGTAATCAGTGAAATGTGAGTGCAGAGCTGGTTGAAAGCCCAGACTCCAAGAGCCCTTCTCCATGTCTGGCTGTCCAACGGAGAGGGTGTACCTACAGGGTCCGGCAGGGATCAGTCCGGGGGCCGGTTCAATATTTTCCTTCAGGATTTGGAAAATGGAGTGGAGAGCATGCTTCTACAATTTGCAAATGACACCAAGCACTTTGGAGCACAGGATTGGAATTCAAAACGCCCTTAACAAATTGGAGACTTGGTCTTCTTGAGCCAGACTCCATGGCTGGGCCCCTCTCTCTAGACTGGGCTGAAGTGAAACCCCAGAGCCAAACCCTCCTCCTCCTGGGCAGTGCGCTCCCACCTTCAATGGGCAGATGCTGCGTAGCGCTGTCAGAGCAGCTTTTGCTGCGGGCTTCTCCCAGCACTTTCCAATAGTGGGAAAGTATGAGATCCCCGTTTGACTGCTGGGGACAGAGCCAGAGAGGGGGGAGCAACTTGCCCAAAGTCCCACAGGAAAAGGAAAACAACCAGCAGTGGAACCAACAGGAAACCCAGCAATGGAACTCAGGAGTCCTGGCTCCCAGTCCCCTGGTCCAGTCACTCCAGCGGAGCACACTCCCTCTCAAAGCCGGGGGAGTGGACATGGGGGCCTGGTTGTAATTGCCAGCTGTGGGAGGGAGTGTGCAGCAGTGGTTAGCGAAGGGGCCTGGAAAGAAGGCCTGCTGGGTCCCATCCATTCTTCTATTCTATTGCATTCTATGTTATGCATCCGAAGAAGTGGGCTGTAGTCCACGAAAGCTTATGCTCTAATAAATTTGTTAGTCTCTAAGGTGCCACAAGTACTCCTGTTATCCATTCTTCTGACACTCGGTGTGACCCTGTGCCAGTAGCTTCCCCTCCCAGGCCTGGTTCTCATCAGTGGGGTTGGGGTCGCAGTCCCAACAGCCCAGGGGGGTTGGGAGGCTCCAGGAAGGTGTGTAAAGTGCTGGGATGTCGGGATCCCGGAGACGCTGTCACCCCGGCACTAGGGCGGTGTTCTGCACCCCCTGCTGCTGGCCGAGTTTCTCTGTCCCTTGGCAATAAGACAGACTCTTGTTTTCACAGCCAGCCAATCGCCCCGTGCCATCACCCTGCCTGCTTCCTGGGCAGGGTAACTCCTCAGCTCACCACCACCCTCTCCAGCCTGCCTTGGGCTTGGAGAGTGAGGAGAAGGGCGAGGGACGATCCTGAACATCCTCCAACCATCTCTCCGTCACCAGAGCAAGTGAGTGGCAATAGGGTTCCTCGGGGGCATCCCCTGTCTGTCTGGGGAGAGGCAGAAAGAGGGGGAGAGAATCTCTCCCAAAGGAGATTGGATTTGCAAACAGCCCCCAGGAACTCCTCGCTCTCAGACCGGGAAAGGGCTTCTCCAGAGCCGTCTCCAGTGTGTTTGGCAAAGTCCCAGCAATGGGGCTCCCAGCCCTTCCCTTGTGGGAGACTGTTCCCCAGGCTGAGAGTCTGTGAGCTGGGCCAGACCCAGTGAGCTGCTGAGCATGGAAATCAATGGGAACCGAGGGGGACCTGGCCTTGCTATACCTAGGGACTTTGAAGTGGGGAATGGTTTCCCAGGAGAAGTCCAGACTCCTGGGTTCAGGGCCGGGTTTAGCAAGTGCGGGGCCCAATTCCTGGGGCGGCACTTCAGATTGCCGGCTGGGGGAGGTGGCCCCGCGGGGCTGCCGCACTCTGGACGGCGCTCTGGCCAGGAATGCAGGGCCACGGGGCTTGCCGCGGTCCGGCCGGCGGTCTGGCCGGGGTCGTGGAGCTGCAGGGCTGTTGCGGTCCGGCTGGGGCTGCGGGGCCGCGGGGCTGGCCTGAGCTGCAGCCAGGTTCGCAGGGCCGTGGGGCAGCCACGTTCTGGCCGGAGCTCCAGCCGGGGTCGCGGAGCTGCCGTGGTCCGGCCAGAGCTCCAGCCAGGAGAGCCGAGCTCCAGCCGGGGTCACGGGGTCACAGGGCTGCCGCACTCCGGTCTGGGTCGCGGGGCCACGGGGCTGCCACGCTCCGGCCGGCGCTCTGGCCAGGGGAGCGGGGCCCCCGAAGACGAATGCAGCTGGGGTGAGTGCGAGAGGCTCTCTTATGCGCGGGGCCCGATTCTGGGGAATCGGGCAAATTGGCCTAAAGCCGGCCCTGCCTGGGTTCTGTTCCTTCTCTAGCCTGGGCGGAGGGTGGGGAGGTATGAGTGTGGTCTGGGGTGGCAGGAGGGAGCTGCTTGTCCAAAGTGACCAGTGTCTTTGTGACTGACCCCAGTGCTCGAAAAGGACGAGACTCCCTGGTTCTTGCAGCCCCAGGGATGACGAGGGGGAGTGTTGAGGGGGAGCAGATCATGCAATGAACTCCTGCCAGTGGGGGTAGCTTGCCCACCCTGTACCCCTGTGTGGGGAGCAGGAGCTGCTCTGGCTGGGGCAGGGATCGGGAGGGACCAAACAGGCTGGTTAGTGAGAGGCTGCCTTGACCCCAGACTCACGCCTGCTCCCCAGTCGGTTCCAGGATGGCCAGGCTCCTGAGGATGTTCGGGAAGAAGGCTCTGCAGGTGGCCCCAGAGCCTGAGGGAAGCAGCCAACATCTTCCCCAGGAGCGAAGCGGCCCCTCCGTCCCCGCTGGAGGGGAAGAAGCTTCCGGCCGCGCCAGGAGGTGGAAGCGCCCAGCCTTCTGGCGGAGGAAACCCACTCCCGGCACAGGCGCCGAGGTGGGACCATCACCTCCCAGGCCAAAATGGAGCTGGGCCAGGCTGCGGCTGGGCAGGCAGGACCCAGCCCAGGGGCGGAACCGGGCAGGGTGGCTCTGGGGCTTGTTGTTGTGTGGGCAGCAGCGGCCCCAGGCGCCCAGCCCCAACTTCCAACAGGGGGCATCGCCCTGCTCGGTCAGTGAGGATCTTCCAGCCTCCCCAGGGCAGGAGGTGGAGGATCCCTCTGCCAGCCCCAGCAGCTCGGGCCGCTCCCCATCCGACAGCAGCAGCGCCTGCGACTCAGACAGCAGCCTGGCCGACGGACGCGTCTGCTTTGTTCCAGGTGAGGAGCCAGGCTGGGCTCGGGGAGGGGTGAGGAGGGGGCTGTAACACCCTGGGCCCAGGCCCTCGAGCAGTTCTATGGGGGCGGGTCTCCAGCCCAGGTGTCTGGCCTGAGCCATGTGAACCCCATGGACACTAGATGCTGCCACTTTGGTCCTTGGTGCTCCATTGGGCGGGGGTGGGGGGAGGCACCTCCAAGGGAGTCCAGGACAGTGGGGAGGGTCTCTTTGCTATGGGCTCCTGAAGGAGTTGGGGGCTGATGCCATCACTGAGAGGGGGGAGTGTGGGGCCCAATCTGCCCTATGTCCCGGAGGTGGGAAGGGGACACATTGTCCCACCATGCCCGTGTCCTTCCCCCGAGTGGCAGCAGGAGTCACCTTGTCCCCTTCTCTCCCTGGTGCAGCGTCTGCCAGGGACTCCGAGAATGACGAGGAGAAAGAAGACCGGGTAGACTTGGTAACAGAGGAGGCTGCTCTCATGAACATCCGAGAGCAGCTCCATGCCCGAGAAAAGGTACAAACGTTCCCCAGCTGTGCTGGAACTGAGATTGTCCTGCTCCTTCCCAGCATCCCGACCCCCTGCAGAAGGTCTTGGCTCTAATGGGGACCTTTCTCCTTCATGATCTGGGACCCCCAAGATGGGGGTGTTTGTCACACACCAGCCGGGGTCTCCTCCCTCCACAGGCACTGTCCCAGTTCCTGACCCTGATTGTGGAGGAGTCGTGGGTGATTTGAACAATAGGCAGGTCCCCACTATCCCCCATTCAGGCCTATGTCCTGCAGCTGGTGTGGCTGGGGCAGGGAGGTCCCTGGCTAACTGGCTCTCTCTCCCCTAACCCCACTCCTGGTGGGTGCAGGACGAGGCGCAGCAGCTCGAGTTCCTGCACGCCATCTACCCCGCGTGCCTCGCTGCCCAGCAGAGAGGGGACTACACAATGGAGCCACACTGCTCGAAGGCGGCTGTGGTGGAGAGGATTGTGGTGAGTGAGACCCGGCGCCCGGGAGCTGGAGGGTGGACAGAGACATGGGAGGGGCAGGGGTCTCCCCAGGCCGAGGGTTGGGGGATGGCTGGTGCTGGAGGGCAGCTGAGGGCAGGGATTGCTGGGGCTGAAGATTGGGGAGAGGAGACGGGAGAACTAGTGGGCAGGAATCGGAGGAGCGGGAGGCAGCTGGGGGGATCCTGCTGGCTGTGTAATCTCCTCCTTGGGGAGTGTCAGTGAGGCCGGAATCTCACCCGCTCCTTTGTCTCCTTTGCGTCTCACAGGAGCTCATTGAGGAGATTCCTCCTAACTCTCCACCCGACGCCGTCCTGGCCAACTCCCTCATTGCTGTGGCCAACCTCAGGTACCGATACTCTCCCGCCCGGTTCTCCTAACCCTGGTGCTGCTCAGGCCCCTGGCTGGGAGTCACTGCCCCTCCCACTCCCAAGGGTGGCTCCTCTGGCAGAGGTGGCAGGAAGGGTCACTCCCTCTCCTGGCTGCTCTGTTCTTTTCACTCCAGTCACATTGCAATGGCTTTGGGGAGAGGCTGACTCCCAGGATCAGATACAGGAGAGGCAGCAGGGTCCAGGGAACAGGCGCCATTCCTGCCCTGCCACTGTCGGTCTGGGAAACCTCGGCCTTATCATTCCCTGGCTCAGTGCCTCAGTTGCCATTCTCGCCAGCCTCTGCCTATTTCCCTGCAGTTTCACGTCCGTGTTGGTGCCAGTCCCACCCCCGCACTGCACAGTCTAATACCGGCTCCTCTCTCTTGCCAGCACCATAACACCTGCCCTGGAGCCGGAGCTGGAGACCCACCTCCTCCGATCCACCCTCCACGCTGTCTTCACCCTGGGCACGCAGATGGACACCAACCAAGTCCAGGTAGATCAGCCAGCTGTTATCTTGCCCGAATCCTTGCTAATTGTCTGCAGTGGGATGTGAATGAGAGAGGCCAGGATATGTGTTTGGGGGTCTCACCAGTGCTTCCCAGAGACCCCTCTTCCCATCCTGTGGCAGGTGTAGCCCCAGTTTCCCTAACTCTGACCCATGGCTCTCCCTTGCTTTGCAGGATCTGCATAGGGTCATACCAGACCTCCTGGACGCCATGCTGGAGAACCTGCTGGCAAAGACGCCAGACACGGACAAGCTCCACTACATCTTGCAGGTGAGTCCGGTGAGAGGGTGGGGGCAATTTGACCTTAACTCTTAGATCCATTTTCCAGTCTGTCCTCCTAGCTGGGCCCCCAGTGGCCATCCTTGGTCAGGGCAGTCAGTGCAATGCAGAGTCAGGCCTTTCCTCCTTGAAGGACAGAGGAAGGAGCTGGGACTTCAAGCCAGAGCTCTACCTGCTTGTGTTGAGCACTAACCACAGGGCCCCCGGCTGGCTTGCGGAGTGAGAGTCTGAACCCCTCCTGGGAGATCCAGAAGATGGTCCTCAGAGAAGAGCCACAGCCTCATTCCTAGAGAAACAGGAGGGCCCCAGAGAATCAGCCCTTGTCTCTGACGGGCCCCGAGATTCCTGGGGGGATTGTACTCACACTCAGTCCCTTCACCCAGCCAAGGACTTGTGTTGTGACCTGCAGGATACAAGCATCGTCCTTGGGGCAAGAGTGCCCTTCTAAAGCTCTGCGGTCAATGAATCTGATATTCCACCCTCACCGCATGCAATGTCTCAGCCCCCTTGGGATGGGGGGGCCCATTAGCACTACACATGCACCCCCTCATCAATCCTGAGCTGCTTCCTTTCCCCACAGCACATTAACTACTGGACCGTGTCCAGGGTGCCACGAGAGAGAGCCAGGGCCATCAGGAGCAGCGCGGCCCTGCTCACGTCCGTCATCACCCTCCCTGACTTTGACGTAAGTGGCCTCTGAGCCCAGCTTCCTGACTCCAGGCGTAGGGGGGCCGGCTCCAACGGGCTGGAGGATCTGCTGCTGCAGGGGCTGTGGGCTAGGAGTGTTCCTCTTGGGGAGGCAGAGTCAGAGCAGAGAATGAGCCTGGCTTGAGTCAAGTTCTTCTTGTCCTGGTTAAGTGGCGACTCTCGCTTTTAAGGAGACCATGCTCCAGGTTCTTGCCTTCCTGTCATCCTGGAGCAGCTGGGGAAGCAAATCCTCCTGGAGGGCCCTGCCCACATCTCTGTTCTCCAGGCTCCCTTGCGGGCAGAGATAACTAAGGATTCAGCTCTAGCTCCTATCCTCTAGCATCTCCTGTAGAGGGGCTGAGGGGAAGGAGAGTCCTGGCCCAGGCGGGGACTGGGAGCTGACAGGAAAATGCTGATGGAGTCCCCTCTCCCTCTCCCTTCCATTAGAACTCAGCCGAATTCCCCAGGATGGGCCACCACGTGGCACAGCTGGCTCTGTTCGTCGGTGACCCAGACGAGGACATCAGCCGGGAGGCCAGGGAGGGGGTTTACCGGCTCTACCAGCTTCTGCTGCGCCAGAGGGGTAAGGAACCCGGCTAGACGAGTGAGCCTGGGACCCCAGCCAATTTCTCTCCGAGTGACCCCGGCTGGCGGATCAGTCTCTCTCTATCTCTTTCTGTGTTCTCCACCACCCCCGCAGTTCTGTTGGTCTCTGCCCACTGTGCAGCCACATATGGGATTGGAAGGACACAAGCCCTGCAACCAGAATGACCAATGTGTATGTGTCTCTCTCTTTCCCAGACCTGAACGTCCATGAGGTCGAAGACCTTTGGTGCTGGGACTGGCACCAGGACAGCAGGCTCCTCGGCTATAAGAACACCGCCAGGGTGGGGGAGGTAAGGACGCTCTGCCAGGGCATGGCACAGCTCTGCAGGGCAGGTGGCTGCCTCCTGGAGCCACGCGACGGAGTTGCCGTTCTAGGCCAGGATTTGGAGCCTGGTTCGGGGCAATCTGCTGAAGCCTCACATCTGGTTGGTTTCAGGTTTTTGCCAAATTTTTCTCGGAGGGGCAGAGAAGCTTCTTCCTGCAGACAGCAGTGCTGGCCATGCACGACCCCCTGCTGCGTGTCAGCCAGGCTGGGCTGCTCCTCACTTACTCCCTCCTGGGGCAAGCCGAGCAGCTGATGGGGAGCAAGGTGAGCAGCTGCATTAGACTCAGGAGATTGGGGCGGGGCCCAGGCCTCATTCCCACCCTCTGGCCATTCGCCGGCCTGGCAGCAAGGCGACCGGTGGGGAATGAGAGTGAGAGCAGGTGCTCCTGGGAAGGGAGATGAATTCACCTCCATGAGCAGGAGGGAGCCAGCTTGTTCCCGGAGCAGCTCCAGCCCAGCTCGTTAGCAAGGCTAATGAATGACAAGCATTGCCTCAGCACGGACTTCTGTTCTTGAGAAGGGCAGCAGAGTCCTCTACGTGCCCTCTGCGAGCCTCACCTCTCACCCGTGCCACCACCCAGAATTGTTCCCGTCACTGGCAGCCTGGGAGGCCAAGGACTGAGGGGTGATGGCGACTGACCGGGCAGTTCTGAGGCACATGGGCGGGGGAAGCTCGTCCTGCTGCCGGCAGGGCTGGACTCGCTCTAGAGAGAACGGGAGGATTCAGTCAGCAGGGGCTGCTGATCTGCCCCATTCACCAGGGCTGCCATCCTGCGGCTTCAGCCTCAGTGGCTGGGATGACTTGGGGAAAGGTCTCAAGCTGCCTACATCCCACTTCACTGCTGCCAGAATCCCTCCGCCCCCCGCCCCGCTAGAGTCCCCTCCCTGCCCAACCTGGGTGGGGGTGGAGGAGAGGGGTCAGAGAACTTGAGCTGTGGATTGGAGGTGGAACAGCTGTCAGGGGCACTGGGTGGGAGGTGGCAGGAGCTCCCCGTACAAGGAGGTTGTTGGCACTGGAGGTCCCTTGAAAGGAAAACAAGACTCCATTCTGGGGGTCAGGAGTGGGTCTTCATCCCTCAGAGGTGCGCGGGTGCTGGGTGGAATTGCTGCTGGTCCCAGGTGCCCTTAATTCCCCCTGATTCCACGGGGGCATCTGAGTCTCTGACAGGTCCTCGTTCCCTTGCAGCAGGAGGTCGTCACGGCCAACATAATGAATCAACTTCACATCATCCGGCACTTGCGCCAAGTGCCGGAGGCGCTGCAGGAATTCTGCCTCCAAGGCCACCAGCAACTCCTGCTCCCTCTAAACGGGGAGTGTAGTGAGACTGAGCAGCCTCCCTCCGAGCAGGACAGCGAGGGCCCCTCTACACGCCCCTTGGAGGGCAGAGCCTATATCACCCCACCCCCCTTGCCTGTTGGCTGGCCACCGGGGCCTCTGGTAGACGCTGCTGCAACTGAGCGGCCTCCCTCCGAGCAGGAGAGCGAGGGCCCCTCTACACGCCCCTTGGATGGCAAAGCCTATATCGCCCCACCCCCCTCGCCTGTTGGCTGGCCACCGGGGCCTCTGGTAGACTCTGTTACAACTGAGCGGCCTCCCTCCGAGCGGGAGAGTGAGGGCCCCCCTACACGCCCCTTGGAGGGCGGAGCCTATATCGCCCCGTCCCCCTCGCCATAAGGACCGGGGCGTGGGCTCGGAAATATAAAAGGCTGGCCCTTCACCACAGTTGGGGGACAGCCTGCAACAGAGGAGGACACTTGGCCTGTTCTCCAGAGTCCCCTAACCCTAACCCCAGACATGGAGGAGGACTAACCCGGAGTACCCGCTGCGGTTTACCCCAAGGAGCCGGAAGAGGCCTGGAGGCCGCAGGTACCAAACCCCGGGGAGGCAGGAAGTAGCCCAGGGGCAGCCCGGGAGCTGCTGGCTGCAG
The DNA here is from genome assembly GCF_027887155.1 of Malaclemys terrapin pileata. Lineage (NCBI taxonomy): Eukaryota > Metazoa > Chordata > Testudines > Emydidae > Malaclemys > Malaclemys terrapin. The sequence continues at coordinate 13,250,914 of NC_071513.1, read as the reverse complement.
AGCCCGGCGCAGCTCAGTCGGCGTGTTGCGGCTGGATCCCCGCCGACGCAGGGGCAACCAATCCTGCCCCTGCCAGCGCCTTGGGCTGGGACGCGGGGGAGGAGGGTGGGACCGCGTCCCCCTGCCACCCCACCCCGGGTGGCTGACCCCCTACACGGTGCAAGGAGGCTCCAGCCCAGGACAGGAACTGTTTGTTGGCTGGCCACCGGGGCCCCGCCCAGGCTAGAGCCAGCCCTGTCGACTTTGTCTGTTTGCTGGCTGCCAGGGTTCCACCCAGGCCAAGGGCCGGCCTTGAAGTCTGGTTGTTTGTGGGGTGCTTGGGCCGCGCCCAGGCTTGAGCCACCCCCGATACAGTGTGTTGAGGGGCTGACCACTTGAGCGACCTCAGCCCAGCAGCGCCGGCTCTACCATTTTTGCTGCCCCAAGCAAAAAAAAAAAATGCAACGCTCGGACTGCCAAATCGAGCAAAAAGAAAACTAAAAAAAAAACCCAACCACTTGGACTGCTGCCACCCGAACTGCCAAAGCAGAAAAAAACCCAACAACAACGCTCGGACTGCCGCCGCCCGAACTGCTGAAGTGCAAAAAACAAAAAAGTCGCCCGGCCTGTGCTGTCCCAAGAATGGACGGAATGCCGCCCCAGGCATGTGCTTCCTCCGCTGGTGCCTGGAGCCAGCCCCGCAGCCCAGGCCACAGCCTGGTTGCGACAGCTGATCGCTGAGGTGGGGCGGCTGCTCCATGCAAGAGGGCGCTAGAGTAGGCCAGAGCGGCTGCAGAGGCTGGTAGCCAATCAGAGAAGGGCCAACTGAGAGCCAATCAGGGCCGAGATTAGAGCCAGCCAATCAGGGCTAAGCTAGGCCCTATATAAAGGCTGCCCAGGCGAGCAGCAGGCAGTCTGTCCCAGACCTTGATGGGAGAAGGTCTGTCTTCAGAGCAGGAGACCAGCATCTCCGAAACAGCAGTGCTGGGCAGGCTGAAGGGAGCATACCACAGCTTCGGCCCTAGACCTGCCAGACTGCGGGCCCTGATAGAAAGGGCCTAGAGGACCCAGAGGGGAAGTGTCCCAGGGACAGTTGGACAAGGGGAGAGCAGGGAGGCTGCCACTGGAGGATCCCTGGGTTGGGACCCAGGGTAGTTGGTGGGCCTGGGTACCCCCCGTTCCCTCTTGTACTGCACCTGGCCATGCGGTGGCTGAGTCAAACTGCAACCGGCCCTTGAGACAAGGGGCTAGACTTTGGGGGTTTTGGTTGGCCACTGAGGCAGGTGCAAGGACTGTTGCTAACCTGCTTCCCCCCTCCCCGCCGGAAGGAGATGAGGATGGATTAGGGGGCACTGCCGGAGGGCAGTGGCCTGAAGAAGGACACAGTCAAGCGGACTAGGCAGATTGTGCCACATGGAGAGACCAAAATGGTGGAGAAAAGAGACTTCTATTGGAGGGCCTGGGTGGCTCGGCTTGCCGAACAGCAGAGGGAGTTGTTCTGGCTGCTGTGGAGGTCGGCACCCAGACCAAACAAGAGATCCGGCACCGAGGGCGAGAGGCCAGGAACGCTTAACTGCTTCGCCTGTAGGTGACAGGGACACTAAAGGAGGGAGTGTCCCTCCTGGGAGGGGGCAGAGAGGCCCCACCCAGAAAAGGTACCCCCTGTGAGAGTAACAGGGGGGCCCCCAGCTTGTTGGGTCTGTGGGGAGCCAGGGCAGCTTAAGAGAGAGTGCCCCTACAGGACTCCCAAGGCCCGGGCCAGCACAGAAGGAAGGGCTAGGGCCCAAACAAGCAGGAGTAGGGATGTGGCAGGGGGAAGACCCAGAAAGTGCTTCCACTGCCACCAACGGGGACATCTAAAGAGGCACTGCCCCCTGAGGCAGAAAGGGGGAGTGTCTGAGACAAGGGCTCGGTCAGAGACTAGCCACAGAGAAGAGATGGTGAAGATGGAGGCCCCTAGAGAGAAAGGGGCTGGGGCAGAGAGGCCCCACCGAAATGAGGGAACCCACATAGGAGCCAGGAGGGCCCATGTGGGAACCCAAACAGAAGTAGGAACCCACGTAGGACAGGGCGTTCAACAGTGGGAACCCAGACCCTACGGCTGGGAAGCAGCTGGCTCCAGACTTTGAAGGGCCTGTGAGAGGAAAGGGATGCCCTGCAGGCTCCACTACGAAGGAAGCTGGGGTGATAGGGACCCCTTTCTTCCCCTCCCCCGTGAGCATTTTTTAAGGGGGAGGGTTTGTGGTGGGACGGCTGCCCCACCCCCATGTGAGAGGGAACTAGAGTAGGCCAGAATGGCTGTGCAAGCCGTCTTCCAATCAGGGAAGGGCCTACTGAGAGCCAATCAGGGCCGAGATTAGAGCCAGCCAATCAGGGCTAGGCTAGGCCCTATATAATGGCTGCCCAGGAGTGCAGCAGGTAGTCTGTCCCAGAATTTCATGGGGGAAGGTCTGTCTTCAGAGGAGGAGACCAGCACCTCGGGCTGGGCAATACTGTATCTCGCCATCCGATGGCCCAGACAAATTGTAACCGGCCCTTGAGACCAGGGGCTAGACTTTGGGGGTTGCAGTTGGCCACCGAGGCAGGTGCAAGGACTGTTGCTAACCCCCGCCCCTGGAATGGGGTGAGGATGGACTAGTGGGCACTGCTGGAGGCAGTGTCAAGCGGTGAGCAACGCGGCTCCAGATGCCAACGGAGGACAAGAAACGGATGGGATGCTGCCAGCAGAGGGCATTCCCCATGGACTGAGCTAATTCCCAGAGCGACCAGCGGGAGGCGCCATGCTGGTGAGTCCCAACCCTGTCAAAACCGCCCAGCCCTATTGTGGGCCCACTGCTACCCTGCAGACTCTGGTCAGGACCAGACTGGCCAGCTGGAGTGGCCTCCCTCTGATTGGGAGAGCGAGAAGGGGAAATGGAGCCCCCTGGCACTCACAGAAACTCTCTCCCCTCTCTGTGGAGCAGGGTTCTTCCCTCTGCCCCCCAAATTCCTTCATACGGGGCAGGACCTCTTTCCCTTGCACCCACTCCCCTTCTCCCTTTCCTTGGTCTACCCCCGCTCATTCCCGTTGCGACCAGGCAGAGCTCTCCCTGCCCCATATGGTGCAGAAAAGCCCTTGTGTCAGGGCCACAGCCCCACTGGAGCTCAGAAAGCTCCACTTTTGAGGAGGTGGGGGTGGGACAGAGGCTCAGGGCTATAGCTTCACCTTCTGCCCTTTATTCTCCCCTTGGCCCTTCTATGGGGTCTCTGGGTGTGACAGGAATAGGAGCCTCCTTCCAGCTCTCTTCCAGGCCCTGGGATCTGGCACAGCCTCCCCGACGGGCGCTTCCTGCAGCTGAGCCACGTCAGGGAGCAGCGGGGACAGGTCACCTCGTCCCAGCAATGCCGGCTCTCAAAGAGGCTTAGATGGAAGACCCCAGTCCCTCATGGAGGTAAGAGCCATTTACTTCTTGGGGCGTGTGGGTCTCTTGGGGGAGAAATGGCATCCCCGATGCATAGCCTGTCTGGGAGCTTTCCCTGTCCCTGGATCCCAGCCCTGGTACAGAGCCCTATTTCTCATCATGATATCCTCATTTTATTCTCAGAGGTGGTGTCCAGGATCCTGGAGACTGTTTCCTGCTGCAGGAGGTTTGTGCGGGGAGAGATCACTCACTGTCACGCCCCAGGGGTCTCCAACCCGGGTCTGCAGGGTTCATGGGAGCAGCCACACTCCAACCCTCCACCTGGAAGCCTGCTGAAAATTGCTTACCTCGGACCCATGAAGTTCAGCCCCAGTTTGAGGCTCCACTCATGAGGTCCTATTGGAGAAGTCCCAGGAAAGCTCACTGGCCCCCTGGCCCTGTGTAAGACAGCAGCAGGAACACGAAGCTGACTGAACACCAGGCCTGCTCCCGGTTCTGGACCGTGCGCTGCCTGGTTCTGCTGCCGCTCCCCTGTCTTGATTTCCTGGCATCTGAGTTGTGGTGGTGATAGCAAGTTTGTCTTTTGCTGCTGATCTTCCAGTATCCTGACCTGGCTGACTCTCCACTCCTGTCATGTGAGTGTGGACTCTGGCTCTGACCAGTAGGTCTGGCTGCCCTTGACCCAGCCGTGACATTGACTTTGATACAACTTCTCCATTGCCCCTTTCTGATCTCCAGCAAGATACACAAGTCCCTTGGCTCCCAAAGTCCCAGTTGCCCGCTATTCAAGGGCTGAGGGATAGTGCTTGTATCGCCCCACCCCAGCTGCTTTTCCTACGGGAATCTCCCTAGAGCAGAGGAGAAATCTGCTCTTTTCTTAGGATCAGTCCCACTCTGGCCTCAGCTCGGCTACTTTGTTTACCTGGGGTCAGGCACCACTTTTGAAGCCCTTAGCGTGGGGGTGGAGGTGGGAGCAGAGGCTGAAGCTCCAGCAGTTTCCACCAAAGAACACCCCCCTGTCTTTCTACGGTCTGACTAGGCCTCCCCATCCATCCTGGAGCTGAACACCAGATGGGAGCTGATGGATTGTCCTTGGTGGACCATGTTCTTGTGTGTGATGAGAGGGCCAGGAGCAGCTGCACCACGCCTGGCCAGGACCGGGCTAAACAGCCTGTAATGCTAGGTGAGTCAAACCAGGGCCACAATACAGACACCCTGGGCATCCATGGGGACTGAATCTTGGCCCTTCACTACCAAGAGCACAACTGGTTCCAACTTGAGTCATGACGCTGGTGACCCCTGCCAGCCCCTCTGAGGTGGGTCAGTATTATCCCTGTTCGCTGGGGCATAGGGATAGAAAGCAACTGGCTGCAAGGTCACACACAACGTCCCTGACAGAGGCAGGAAGGAAGCGTGGGACTGATACCAGTCCAGCTCCAACCGCTAGACTCCACCCACTTCCAAAGTCCGAGAACCCAGGAGCCCTGACTCTGACACTAGGCCTTAAATGACACGACCAACCTCCCTCCCACTCAGGAAGCCATAGAAGGGAGCATCTGCTGAGCTCCCCTTGGCAATGTTGCTGTCAGAGACCATTGCTAGTGGGTGCCAAGTGCCTGAGCAGGGAACTGCTTGAGAGCCTCCTAGAGACTCGCAGGTGTTTGACGGTGACCCTCAGGTAGCCGTGGCAAGAGACTCTCTGGCTCTAACAAAGGGTTTCTGTTCTCCTAGACAGTCAGCCAGTGAGGCCAGTTTGCAGAATGGGGAAGAGACCTTTGGCGAGGCATTGGAGGATTCACCATGAAGGTGGCAGCAGCGGCAGTGCCTGGGGTCCCTATGGGCCAAGCCTCAACTCCTGCCAATCCAGGCTAATCTCCCCCTGCTTTCAGCAGCGCTTGGCTTTAGCTACTGGGCCTGTGAGCCTAGACCAGGGGTCTCAAACTCAAATGACCACGAGGGCCTGCTGAGGACTAGTTCATTGGCCCGAGGGCCACATCACTGACACCCCCCTCCCTCGCTGCCCCCAGTCCTGCCCCCAGAGGGGCAGGAGGAGTGTGGCAGGGGCTCAGGGCAGGAGCTGAGGTGCAGGGGGCTCAGGGCAGGGAGAGGTGAGGTAGGGGGTCGGGGTGCAGTAGGGGGCTCTGGGCAGGGGCTTGGGGGGCAGGAGGGAGTGTGAGGTGTGGCAGAGGGTTGGGGTGCAGGCAGGGGGCTCAGGGCAGGGCGTTGGAGGGGTGAGGCAGGGGGTTGGGGTGCAGGGGGCAGGAGGTAGTGTGAGGTGTGGCAGAGGGTTGGGGTGCAGGCAGGGGGCTCACGGCAGGGGGTTGGGGTGCAGGATGGCATTGGCCTGTGGCCTGGAGCCGCTTACCTAGAGAAATAGCCCCGCAGGCCGCGTGTTGGAGACCCCTGGCCTAGGCAGAGCACTCAGGTATTTCCATCAGCCTGTTCAATGGCAAATGCAGCCACCCAAAGAAGTGAAGAAGAATGGAAGTGAAAGTGTAAAGCTGGACCATCCGCTGAGCTGCTGCAATCGAGTGAGCAGAGCCGGGGAGAGAAGAGGGAGAACTCGAAGGTGGCTGGCGGCAGTAGGGAGGAGAAGCAGTTTGGGAGCCAGGAGAGGAGCAATAAATAGTTAATGACAAATGCTGCCGGCTTTCTCTTGTGTGGTGAAGGGTAGAAAAGGGGTCACTTTACTATCAGGCTAAACTTTAAAATAGCTGTGTATGAGGGGGGGGGGGTGTCTATAAAGGTAAGAGGTCACTCTAGGGGCTTGAAATCCCAGATTCTGGGGCTATTGCAACTCCCTCAGGTGGTAGCAGTAGTGAGCACTTGTCCTCCTTTTCTGGGCTAGCCACCAGAAAAAGGACACAATACATGTGGCCAAGGAAAGACAGAGGCAGTGTTGCCTGTTAACATGGCTCTTGTGGGGGAGCACGGCAGGTTACTTTGGACTAGGTAGGAGCCACATGTCTCCAAACCTGCACCTCCCGAGGCTCCAGAGACTTCGCTCCCGATCCCAGAGAGTCCTCAGAGTCCTACAGCGCCAGATGGAATCTGGCCTCTCCCCCCACCTCAGCAGTCCAGAGAAAGTGATTTGTAGATGTGTTCTGTGTCCTCTCCTGCCACACTCCCCTGTTGGCGACTAATGCAGTCCCAGAGTCCAGGCTCGGATATTAGGAAACACTATTTTACTAGGAGGGTGGTGAAGCACTGGAATGGGTTCCCTAGGGCGGTGGTGGAATCTCCATCCTTAGAGGTTTTTAAGGTCAGGCCTGACAAAGTCCTGGCTGGGATGATTTAGTTGGGGATTAGTCCTGCTTTGAGCAGGGGGTTGAACTAAATGACCTCCTGAGGTCTCTTCCAACCCTGATATTCTATGATGTCTCTGTCCCTCTTTTATACTCTCTTTCAGTTGCTAGAAAGATCGTTGCTGTGTCATGGGGGTCAGGCAAGCCCATTGGTCAGGCAGTACCCCACTGACTAAGTGCCCTCTCCAAGGAGTCTCTCAGAGAGTGGCTTCTTCCTGATGGGCCATCAACACCTTTCTGGCCCTCCTTTGTTTCTACTGTAAAGCTGGCTGTGGGCGTCTCCCAACCTCACAACATATTTCAGAAACGCACAGAGAGCATAACTTCCCATACAATGAAAGCACATCCAATCCAACAGGTTATTAATGTTCAACAGATCCAGACATTTTACATCCCACCTCACAAGGCATGCCTAATACAAAACATCTCATAATCATATCACAGTGGTGAATACTGTGTGCTACTGAGGGATACAGGGTTCCAGAGTGTCAGTGTACCATGGCCAATGGCAGTAAAAGCCCAGAGGAGATGCTCCCCTGGAACAGCCTTTGGTGACAGCCAGCCCTGCACCCCCTGCACCCCCTGCCCCCACCAGCCCGTCTCCAGCCAGCCCCTGCCTGCCTCCAGCCCCGCACCCCCTGCCCCCACCAGCCCATCTCCAGCCAGCCCCTGCCTGCAGCCAGCCCCGCACTCCCTGCCCTGCCCGCACCAGCCTCTGCTGCACCCCCTGCCCTGCCTCCAGCCCCGCACCCCCTGCCCCCACCAGCCCATCTCCAGCCAGCCCCTGCCTGCAGCCAGCCCCGCACCCCCTGCCTGCAGCCAGCCCCTGCTGCACCCCCTGCCCTGCCTCCAGCCCTGCACCCCCTGCCTGCAGCCAGCCCCTGCTGCACCCCCTGCCCTGCCTCCAGCGCCGAACCCCCTGCCCTGCCCGCAGCCAGCACCACACCCCTTGCCCTGCCTCCAGGCAGACCCTATCTCCAGTCAGCCCCTGCCCTGCCTCCAGCTAGCAATGTATCTAATATACAATTTTTATTTATATAGTTATGGAAAGTAAATAATACATGGAAGAAATAAAAGGGCGTTTTTTACGTGTTTTTTTTTTTTTTAGTCATTCCTGTCGGGGCCCCACCTAAAATGTTCAAATTGGGCCCCGCACTTCCTAAAGCCAGCCCTGGCTCCAGGGAAGTCTGTAAGCAGATCCCCTCCTGTGCACCCCTAGGCTTTGCTAGAAGCAGATTTGGCTGGTGCTTTTAGTCTCCAAGTCTCTCTTTCCTCCTTCCCCACAAACCCCTCCATTGTTCCCCTCATTCTGTCCTCTTCCTCACCCCAAAAATCTGCTCACTTTCCCTTTCTCCCCAAATCCTCTCACTGCCCTTCTTCCCCATCTGCCCTACCCATCCTCCAGCCCTGGCACTCGTCCCTCTCCCTATTCATCCCCCAGCCTATCCCCTATCATCCCTTCTCCTCCCTTCCCACCCATACCCTTCTGTCCTGCCCCAAAAGCCCCTCCCTCTCCAAAGCCCCCTCTTTCTTTTCTCCCAGATCACTTCCTTCCCTCACCCTGATCTCACCACAATTCCTTCACTCTCCTCTTTCTCTCACAAGCTCTCCTCCTTGTCTCCCAAACCTCCTCCTCCTTCTCCTGGTTTTTTCTGCCCAATCCCTCCATCTCTCCTTTCTCCTGCCTCATACTGCTGCACTGTCACCCACTTCTCACCACACCCTCATCTCGTCTTCCTTCCTCCAAATCTTTAGCTTCCTTCCCCAAATGCCTCCCTTCTCTCTTTCCTCCCGCCAAGTCTCCTGTGTCTCTCCTCTCCCCAAACACCCCCTCCCAAATTCTCAGCCTCTCTCCTCCTCTTCCTTTGCCCTGCATGCCCTATGGTCAGGCAAACCCATAAACCTGCAGAAGAGTTTAAAGAGACGTGAAACTGGAATCCTAAAAGATGAAACATAAAGTTTGCCCCAAGTAACAACTGGCACGGAACCAAACAAGACAAGATTTCAAAATCATCCCAGGCCTGATGGGATTTACCCAGCATGTTACATCTCACACTAGCAATCCACATCACAGACTAGAATCACCGATCATGACAGAGGTTTTTATGGGTGCTGCAGCTCATTAGAAACATGCGGGGGAGAGGGAAGGAACTGAGTGGGGTTAGCAAATTTGTCAATTTCAATGAGACTGCTTGCCACATTGCCACAAGGGAGGTGGGAGGGTGATGTAAATCAGATTTTTTAGGCTTGGGGGTTAGAAAGGCACATGTTAGAAGTTTAGCCAAGATCTCAGCAGTATGGCTAGGGGTGTTTTGGCAGGTTCCTCACATTCTGATTGCCTTTTGTTGAGATGTTTGTTTTTATTACTTCTCTAAACAATCCCTGAGGTACCCACAATGTCCAATCCTAGGAATTCCGCTGTTCGAGATGCCGCCTTCCAGCTCCCTCGTCAGCCAAGAGAACAGCCCTGTCTGTGCTCGCACAAAACTCGACGGGCTTTAGAAGTGAACTTACAGCACAGCTTGGCAAGGAAAGCCATTTTAGAGCTGCACAAGCGAGACTGGATGCACAAAGCTTTGCTTGTCCTCGGCATCTGGACTGGCAATGGGAGGTGAGCCATTCGTCTTTAAGGCAACGGCCCCAATCCTGCATGGAGCACTGTGTGAGCAGACCCCTGTGCCTCCGTGGAGTCTCACTGCAGCAAATGAGAATCCATATAGGCTCAGGTGCATGCCGTTCTCAGTACAGTCAGGATCAGAGCCTTAAAGTTAATGGTTTGAGCCCAGCCCAGGTCAGTAATGACTGAAAGTTGTTACCCTCTGAAAATTATTTTAAGAAACTCAGTTCAGGTGTTACGGGGCAGATGCCTGGCTCAGAAACCATTAGCCCAATTGACCCTTTGTTGGCTGTCTCAGCAGAGAAGGCTGGGATGGAATTGGCACGCAGTCTGACCAGCTCGCACACTCGAATAGGTGGCCCTTTCAGGTCAAAGTGCATACAACTCCACTGCATGCACAGATCCCATCTGTCCATAGCTAACAGCTCCATGCTTGTATGTGAAAACTGGGTAACGGTGTGCATCAGCACATTCAAATCCCTAATTCATACATGCAGACTGGCAGGGGCAGAACTGGGGGGAAAAGCAGTGGGTCTCTTCCAAGCCCCGCCCACAAACCAAACCTCACCCAACTGAGATGCCACTCATGGTAGATTGCACAGATCTTCATATAATGAGCATCCATCTCCTTTCTTGCAGCTCTGAGTGTCACAGCTGATCATCCTCTCTCTCCTTTCTTGTATGTTTTGATCAGCAGTAAAATAGATATTGCCATTAAAATTACCATCAAGCGTCAGAGTCAACACCCCTTTGATTTGAATGGGGCTGTTTACACGTCCAAGAGCTATTGTTTCAGACTGGTAGCAAACTCAGGCAGCTATCCCTGCTTGGTTTGCTTCTTGCCAATTTTCTTTGCTATCATGAGGTACTTGATTTGCTCAGAATTTGGAGCACAGAATAGCAGTGTGGGGAAATAGAACGGGGGGGGGGGGCTTCTTTTTAATAGCCAAAGCTTTAAATCTGAAGGCCCCGAAATAAACCCTCCAACAGAGATCTGTTATGCTGACTACCCTTACACAAAGCAGTACAGGCCCAGGCCTGAGCAAAACCGAACAACACAGTTCTCTGCCAAACTTGGTCAAGGGTAATGGCCAGAGGAGGGGGGAGGAAAAACAAAGAACAATGCTAAAGGCTACAACAGAAACTGCTTTAGCAATATAATAACCGCAAGTTTATGAAATATAATAATAACCGCTTGTTTATGAAAACAGAATATCGGCTTACATTAAGAAATTGCTTTTGCAACGAGCAGCAAACTTTCCAATTCCAGCTATCTGCAAAATTAGCCAATCATAGATCTTCTTTAGGTGTCCCCTGGTAACCCCCTTAACCGTAAAACCCTGGAAAATAACATGTACCTTGCCGAGAAATGTACCCAAACTGGTGCCAAGTACCACCCCTGGGGGAAAACCACCAAGCGCCCCTGTACCCAAATAAAGCACCCAATTCTCGGCAAATAGTAAGGAAGGTGCCGGGAAGGGGGGACTGCCCCCAACCCCAATTTCTTAACTCATGACGTATTGTTTGTACTTTGCTTGCGGTTTAATGAAATAAAAGCCGCCTGCGAGCGGTCCTAGGGGTGTCAGTTCTTGAACTGAACCCCAAACGCGTTTGGTACATATTGCAATAAAGGCCTCAGGTTCTGAGTCTGTGAACCAAAATCAATGCGTGGGTGATTCTTTCCACGACAGCAGCCACCAAAAAACAGCACAGGCTCATTCAGCTTTTAGCTACCTCCTAACAGCATGCTGTTTGTGCAGCCAAGACTTTAAACAGGTCTCCCATTTCATGAGGCTTTGGCGCCATTACAAAACAATCACTGTTGGGATAAAACAAGAAATGATGCTTTGGAGGCTAAGTGCAGCTTTCTCCTGTGCTAAAGCTATGGGAGGATGGTCTAATGCAGGCGTCTCAAACACGAGGCCCACGGGCCAAGTTATTTGCTACGGCCCACCATAGGCGCCGCCTCCACTGGCAGCTAAGCTCCCCTCCCCGTCTCCCCCCAAGCGCGCCGCATCCCTGCTCCTCCGCCTACCTCCCAGTGCTCCCCCTGCCAAACAGCTGTTTGGCAGCACTTAGGACTTTCCAGGAGGGAGGGGGGAGGAGCGGGGACATGGCGTACTCAGGGGAGGAGGCGGAGAAGAGGCGGGGCTGGGATTTGGGGATGGGGTTGGAATAGGGGCAGAGTTGGGGCAGGGACTTTGGGGAAGGGGTTGGAATGGGTGCGAGGAAGGAGTGGGAAGAGGGGGGCAGGGGCAGGGCCTCATGGACTAGACGAGCAGTCTGAGCTATGAAGTTCAGCATGTATGGGTCTTTGCTGTGAGTAGTTGGGAAGAATGTTTGTTAAAAGTGGCAATGTATTTTGTCTGAATATCAGGATTTTCCCACACCAGATCCATGAGCCAGCCTACCTTACACACATACAACTCAATCAGACTTGGCCCCTTTGCTACACCATGGAGTCATTAGCCTCCCCCTTTGTTCTGCAAAGTCTTGATTGCCCAATTATTAAATTTTCCAACAAACATCCTCACCCTTCTCTCCTGCCGCTCCTTATGCAGGGGAGGAGCTCTCCCTAAACATCCTCATAGCCACATTGTCCTCTTTCAAGTCCTTAAACTCCTTTCTGCCTTGAAGCCTACAAAAAGCTGGACAATGGGTAGGCAGCTGGTTTGCTGAGCACTGTTTTTCCAGCTGACCAGTGTTCCATTGTCTCCTCATGCTCTCCTTGTCTGTTTGTTGTATCCCTGCATTGTCTATGGTCTCCCACTTAGTTTGTAAGCTCTTGGGAAAGGTACTGTCTTTGTTATATGTTTGCACAGTGCCTAGCACACTGAGATCCTGGCCTTTAGATGCTACTATAATATCAATAATAATCTGCCATTTTAGACAGCTATTCAAACAAAGGTGCAATCCATGTTTTTTTGTAAATAAACTTTGTATTTTTAGCAGATAATGAGCCACGTCCCCAACTGCCCAATCTACAGGGGTAAGTTCTCAGAGACGTAGGGATATTATTCCTTGTGTCTCCAGGCTTGATCTATTCCATTGGACTCAGAGAGAGCGTTTGCTTTGACTTTCAATGGAGTCTGCCTGCATATAGTTAATTTACAGGGTTAGGACCTAAGGGCCAGATCCTGTAAGAATGCATTAGTGAGAGGATTTACAGGATTGGCCTCTACAACCAGCAGAAAAAAATGAAGATAACATTTGCAAGGTGGGCATATGGGCCATTGGTGTGAAATAAATTGATGGGGGGGAAGACCGAGAAACCTAGTGAACACTCAGCAGTTCAGATATCATTATTTTACTACACAGCTGTGAGAAACAATCAAGATAAAACACAAATCCTATAAAACATGATTGGTTTTGTGTCTTATGTATGAATATGAAACTCAGACCAGGTTTGCTAGCAGCTTTGCTGAAGCTCCCAAACCTTTCAAGCCAGACTGGGACAATGTATGGTTTTATATTGACACTAGTGATTCCTTGCGTGGTTTTGACACAAAACCAGCAGAAGCCTTGGATTTAGAGAAAGATTTGCTTTGAGATTTGTTTGAAAATGAAACTCAGAGTGGAATTTGGTGGGTGTAATCACAAATGGATGGAACCTGGGTAGACTTTGCACCAGCCCTCGCTAAAGGAAACAGCCAAGTTTTACATAGAACCAGTTTAATATGCGAAATCTGAATGTTTCCTCTTCTCTTTAAAGCTGTCCTAGTCCAGTTTAAATTCTAGAGGTTCAGGATGGGATCCAAATGAAAAACTCTGGATCCAAACAGTGTTACCAACCCCAAGGATGCAAAAATCATGAGTCAGCCCCTCCCCCCCAAGATTTTGAACAATGAAGTTGAAGTTCTCTTTATTTGCCTTCTGGATTTTGAGCTTTTTGGGCCCCCACTTTCAAGCTTTTCTCTGCAGCCTTGGGGGTTAGAAACTCAACTAATTTTTTAATAAAAGCTCAGAGTCTCACCTAATCACATGACTCCAGGAGCTCAGACATGTAGAAAAACACCAACCATTGGAAACAGGGCAAGTACCCTGAACTTTGGGGAAGAAAGTATTGGGAGCTGAATGCCACACTTTTTTGCTCATCTCTGCAATTAGTTTAAAAAAAACTCAGCTCTCTCCAATACCCCTAAACCACATGGGTGTGAGCTGCGGCATCAGAACCCAGCCCTGGAGGCTAACTTTGCCACTGACCCATCTGCAGCGCTGGCTGGAGCCAGCACTGAACACCCCAGAGCTTTGGGGATCAGCAGGACTGAACCGTGCAGGGATGACCTGCAAATGGAAGAACTCTTTGGAAACAACCTGTCCCCGCTAACGGGATGGGATCCGGGCCGGGCTCCGTGCAGAGGCCACTGGGCATCGCTGCAAGGTGGCACTGCACTGAACTAGCCATTGCTGTTATTGGGCTTGTTAATGGTTCTCCGGCTGCCCCCTTCTCCCGCACTCGCCCAGCCGGTCTGACGCCCGCGGCTGCTGCTGGCCCATGGGGGGGAGACACGGGGCTGGCACCCCCGGGGCTCCTCCTGCGGTGGGGAGCGGGCTCCCCGCCGAGCTGGGCAGGGGAACCCTTGCGCAGGCGCCGGCGGCCGCCTCCAGAGCAGCTGGCCCGGGCATGGCCAGGCGGGCTGCGCTGGGGGACGCGGCCGCTGCTGGGCGCAGACGGCCGGGGAGGAGGCGCCGCGCTCCTGCCTTCTAGGCGCTCGCTCGCTCGCTCGCCCCCGGGGCCCGGCTGGCAGCCGGCACCATGCGCCAGTCCCTGACTCAGCAGCGCTCCAGCGCCGTCCCCCTGCCTGACTCCGCGGGTAAGTGCAGCCGGGCCGGGCTCGGGTGAGGCGGGATTGCAGGCAGCTGCCTGCCCCGGGGCGGGCACGTCCAGCCCCGCTCCCCCTGCCCCAGGGCCGGCTGGCGGGTCCCCTGGCCAGGCAGGCGGCGCCCCTCCCCGGGCGCCTTGGGGGAAGCTGGCAGGTCTGAGGGCAGCCGGGGCAAAGGCGGCTCGCTCAGCTCCCCGCAGCCGCCCCCCGTTTCCACCTGCAAGGCCCCGCTCCGGCAAGCGAATCGGCTTGAATTGATGCCGAGCGAGAGGCGCGGGGCCTGCTGCTCCTGCTCCGCGGTGCAAATCGCCGGCCGGCAGCGGAGTTACCGCGCCTTGCGGTGCGATCCGGCCGGGGGCCGTTCCGTTGGTGGCTGGCATTTCATTGACACTTCTGTGCACACACCAATGCAGCGGGGCCCAAGCCTCCTGCCCCTGGCACAGACACGCAAGTGACAGCACGAGCCGGCAGCGAGTGGTTCCACTCGTCTTTTTCTCCAAGTGAAAAGGCTGGCCTGCCTCGGTGATGCCTCTAAACTGCTTGTTCCGGGCCACATTTTGCAAAGCTTTTTGCAAGCAATGGCTTCTGTTTACGCTGGTGCTTACCTGCCATCCCTCCTGCCCATTGGTAGCGCCTACATAGGGTTGTTTTTAAATCTGCTCATTTGTAAGCGGAAGTTTAATCATTTGATGCTCAAGCCTGACTCTGAAATCCATTTTCAGCTAAATATGGTGTCTAACACACGACAGTGCAGGTTTACAACAAACACCGTATGATTAAGTAGCTTCCCCTTTGCAATTGGAGCAGCATTTCAGGAAATGTTGCAGAATTCATAGCCTCTCTCCAAGAACTTTCCCCCTTATCTCCCTCATTCGGTGGGGGAGCACGAAGCTAATGTGTTTTTCAGCCTTTTTATGTATCATGAACGCTACCTGCTCTTGCTTTATGCTTTAATAAAGCACTAATTCTGGGGCAGGTGCTGCAGTGTTGGGGAATGCTGTAGACTTGTTCTTGGGAGCCACTGAATGTATCAACACTGTTTTGGGTGAGGTTTGTTTGAAAGGGTGTTTGTGCCGGAGTCACAGCTCAGGATACAAGGTAGTCGACAGTGTCTTACGGCCGTAAAAGTAGCTTGCGCTAGAGATATTGTGAGCCTGAGCCAGATAATAACTCTTATCTTTTTCCGTCCCCTTTTCGTCCAATAAGCTGGCCCACACTAGACATCCCGCCTCCCCTAGGTATCACTTTTGGCCGTATGCATTCATGGGGCCGTTTGGCTGTTTTGAAAGATATTTTTTCAATGTATTGAATTTATCCTTACGAGAATCATGACAAATAAATACATATTTCATGCCTCTTCCTTGTTTTAGAGGAAGATATGCTTTAATGCGGTGATTACAAATCCAAGTACGTTCAATTAAATAATTGCACAAAACCACTAGTACAATTTTAAATACAGGAAATGAATGGTAAAAACGCTTAATGACCAAGGAATCAGTGTTAAATATGTGCTCATTGTGTGCCATCTTCTCCGCTTCTGATAATCATTTTAGTTTTTAGTCAATGGTCTAAGGATATACACATGACAATATAAATAAAGATAAACTACCCTAGACTTTTAACAGTAACCTAAGAAACTGGTGTTGGCTTGTTTCTTCCAGTGGGGAATGTGTGTTATATACTAAAGAGTTGTGAATAACAGGACGCTCCTAAGGTTTAAAATGGATGATCTTTTTGAAGGACAGACACATTTTAAATATGTTAGCAAAACATACAACACAAACACAAACAGCACTGATCTCTAACTTCTCCGTTCTCCTTCCCAAAACAATTAAGCATGCATTCAAACCCCACTTGTATGCTATTTTATAGATAAACCACTTCAAGTGTACATTCAAACTAGCTTGCGTATTAACCGTTGATTAAAGTTGGTTAATACAGCAACTCTGTATGAGACAAAATGCAGGACTAATTTAAGTTATTCTTTATAAAAGAGTTGATGACTTTTTTTTTTTACTTTTCTTTCCACAAGCTCTGCCCATTTGGCTAAGTTAAACCTGTAAGTCTTTGAGAATTTAAGGTATCCATCTGGAATGTACATTTATAAAAATAATTAAATTGGGATTTAATAAATAAAATACAAACAATGGAGCATTAGGGAAAGCTACATTTTAGTATTTGTCAGGCAGTAAATACAAAGAAAACTTTCTCCTTAAGAGTCAACTGATTTTAAATGCTTTAGCAGGGCATATTTTGCATTGTTAACTTATTTGGCACATTTAGCAAAATACAAAACAGAAAAATACTTAGTCATCTATACACACGCATACTAATTTCATCCTGTAGCCAGTAAAAGCCAGGGCCTGGTGATAAGATCTGGCCTGGATATTAGGAGCCACTTTGACAATCTTTGAAGGAAGTGGCTTTAGGGGAAGCTGTTTGAAATCTTTTTTTTTTTTTTCCTTTTATAAGCAGTTTTGTACCTGTTCTTTGTTAGTTAGCGTTAGCCTGGGTAAGCACTTGTACTAGAGATGGTCTCCCCAGTCTCATGCTATTATCTCATGAGGCATTATTTCCCTGAGTTTTTGCCAATCTTTCAAGGCATTTTTTCACAGGGTATCAGAAATAGAAAACAAATCAATAACGTTAACAAAGGAGGATGGAGCATCCATCCTGGAGCGGAACTCGTCCCCCTACCACAGTAGCAAATTGTGTTAGTTCTGAAATGGAACTTTTCCCTAGCTGCACTTTCAGACTGTGCTTTAAAAAAGTTAAAGGAGTTTGCTGAAGTTGATGGCTCGGGATGGGGCGGGCGATGTCAGCGGGAGGAATGGTGAAACTACAGGAAAAATAACTGACGAGGGGTATGCAGAGCTAAGGGCCAAATATTTGTAGCTGGCTGGCTGTCGCTCCTCATGATAACTGACCATGACGTCTGCAGCTAAAGTTAATTCAATCAGCCTGGAACCGGAATATTACTGGTATTATTCCTTGCTCCTACAACTCTTACTCACATGAATAAACCTTATTTAGATATGCAGTCCCAATGAAATCAATGGGAGTCAGAAATACTTGCACAAGTAGAGGTTACAAGATTGTGTGATCCCAGTGGCTGTTCAACAAGAGGTTGAAGTGTGTGGTACAGCGATGTCATCTGATGCAATGGGACATTGATCAGGCTGCCCTGATGTCAGTGTGTGCAGAGAGGGAGAGTTTCTATAATACACCTTAAAGAGTTTCTTAATACGCAGTGAAATGCAATGTACTGGTCAGTGACCATTCAAGAGACCTACAGAAAACTGGTTGCTTAATGGAGGTGGCCTTCTTAAGGGTTTGTCTACAAACACAAGGTGTTCCACTTTCACTGTATTGGCAGAGTTCAAGCAGTACAATCCCTCTTGTGTGCATGCAGTTTTCCTAGTATAAAGGTGTTTTTTACTGGTATTCCTGTATGGGAAGGGGAATAAGCTGTACTGTTAAAAGGCACCTTTATATTGCTAAAACTGCACCCACAGTCAGGGTTCTACCAATATAACTAGCTAACAAATCATACCCCTAACCTACATAGTTATATCGATACAAAATCTGTGTGTAAACCAGAAAGAAAGGCAAATTGGGATTACAGCTGGTGTGCCTGGGGAATATGGCCTCAGAACAGAAGGCTGTCTCATAAGGCTGGTTGCTGTATAAGTTTCACTGTTTTTAAGGTGTGGGGGAATCTGGACCAGCACTTCTCTCCTTTGTCTCTGTCTCGGGAGCTTTGAGTGTGGGATTCTCCTCTGTTAGACTGGTCCTTTCTTCTCCCTGCAGATTTAGCAGCTCCTCTGGGCTGCTTCTTTATAATACCAGATGGAGACTATTGGGGAAGGCCTTAGAATGTTTAGAAGTTGCTGTTTGGGTGAGTCTAAGAACCATAGACTTCGCATAACTCAGATTTAGAATCACCCCGATGGCTCCCAAGAGCACTCGTGATCCAGAAAGCCAGGCAAGGGAAATATATTATCCTGCCAGCAGGACTCGACTTGTACTCAGCTCTGTTTACATAATTTATAAAATGTAATCAGAAGGATTGATTAGCAAAGTGATTTAAACTTTGCAAAATATACATTGAATAAACAGGGTTAAAATAGTGTGTGAACATCACAACTGGTTTTCCCGCTGGCTAATGGAATCATTACTTTATATTTACACGCTTTCAGGCAACCTATACATATTTAAACTTCCTTTTTAAAAATCTAGTCCATAATCTTAAGTATTTATATGCAGTTTATATACATTTTAATAATCCACAAATTCATTTTACAAACAGCATCTAAAAATACCTGCAGCTTAATTATAGTTTAATATTTATGCCATGGGATGAGGAAAAATGGTTGTTACTAATGCCCATTTACGTAAAAGATTGGATGCCTGTATTTATTATCATGTGATGAGATAACCTTTTAAAGTGGATGGTGGCTGTTTAATTTGACTAAAACAAATAGACTAAATAAGAATGTATTTAATACATGTACTAGTAATAAAATAATATTCCTTGTTAGTTGAATTGTCACAGACATTAAGGGCTAGATCTGGTGCAAATCAGCATAAATCCACTGAAGGCAAATGAGCTATGCAGATTTCCACCAGCTGAGATCCGTCCCTATATATCCGGACAGTGATAGATATAACTTAATTCCAGACAGTGATTTATATATTCAGCTAAAGCGAGAAATGGCTGACCGAAATAAAAAAGAGCTGAATATTACATTGTCAGAGAGAAAATCAAGCTTTGGCACCATGTGATGGTGGGAGGGGGACTTTGGGAAATGGTTGCTGTCCCCAGATGGAATTAGCGAATTCTATTGTGTATGTGTGTTTTTAGGGTCATTCAATAGAAGAAAAAGAAATTCCCTCTACGTAACTGTGACTCTCCTCATTGTGTCAGTATTAATTCTTACGGTGGGCCTAGCTGCTACAACAAGAACCCAAAATGTGACTGTTGGAGGTTATTACCCTGGGGTTATTGTAAGTATAGAACTCGTAGGTAGGTCTAGAAAACTTATTGCCTACAAAGTCGTTTGTAATGCTGCAAATGTTATAAAAGGGTGACCCGCTCCTAAATACTAACATCTGCTCAGCTACTTTATTGCCATTTATTATGTATTATTATTTCGCATATGCCACCTCATGTCCATGTGAAAATCCCATCCAGTCAAGTTGCGGTCTTCTCCAATTAGACTTGGGCAATAACAATACATTGATCTATACGCTCCAAATTCTCAAGATAAATGTGATTTTTGGCTGACATATGGTTTGTTGTAAAACATTTTTAGTTTGCATAAGTCTGATTCATCCAGTGTGGAATAAGAGAGAGATGCCAAAAACAGTTGGGAAATCAAGGCGCAAAACATTACACACATGAGCTCAGTGGGACTAATTGTGCATAAAGTTACATTCAAAGTAGTTTACAGGATCACAGCCCCAGACTGGAAAAAACTTGGAACAGCTGAAGAAAGGAAAGAAATTAGTGCTAGATTTGACAAGGGATGTCAAAACAGTTAGCGTGCCAATTTCTATTTTAAAATGAAAATGGGAAAATAAGATTCCATCATAGAGGGATGTTTAACCTCTTGAAAGTCATTCATAGAGTATAAACCATTTATTTAGTGATGGGAATATGATTTTGGCGCCTAAACACCTTGAAGTTCACTGGTTGGAAACCAGACCTGATTGCTAGCGATTGAAAGTTGTTACCTTTTTACAGCTGTCTGGCTTATACGAGGAGTGTTGTTAATCTCAATAGAGTTTGTACCTCCAATGAAAAAATGTCTCCATCAGCAAAAAAACCCCTTCACTGTTCCCATTGGCACTCAGTTTCTTGAGGGCACTGATTTAATTAACATACTCAGCATAGCAGGCAGGGCCACCTGACGTTTCAGATTGCATCCCTGCCTGTTAGTTTGTTAATCAGCTGGATGGAAATGTGCAGTGACCTCACCTACCTTTCTGCATATGAGAACATTGTAATCTGTTGCTGGGTTATCCAGTACATACTTAAAATAGCCAGGGTTTCACAACACTCTGGAGTTTCTCCTGATTCCTTCGAAGAGACTGCTGGAAGGAATGCACATGCTATGAGACTTCCCGAAGAAGCTAGCTTCTCTAGCTCCAGAGGAATGGCTTCATTCTGATTGTAGCAGCCTGGGAAAGTCTTGTTCACACATTTGAATTACAATAGAACATGCAGAAGTGCAGATCATTCAATGCCCCTGTCACGGCAGAAGAGGAAAACCCCAAACCATTGAGTTAACAATTAGTGTTTTTCTGAAAACAGGCGAGTGTTTGGCTCTGTCTGGATTTTTTTTCCATAAGGGACTCATTCGGTCACATTCTACTCTGAGTCCCATTGATGTCCCTGGGAGATCTGTGCAAAGATCAAAGGTAGAGTTGTTTCTGTTGTAAGTCGTTGTTAAACAGAGACCTATTAATAATATTTAGCACTTTTAATCCAATAATCTCAAAGAGCCTATAGACTATGAGTAAGTAATACTTATTGTATAGATTAGCAACTGAAGCATAAAGAGGTTAAGTGATTTGTCTTAGGTCATGCAGCAGAACTGTAACAGTTCTGAGATGGAACCCAGGTGTCCTGATTGCAATGTCTTGTTTAAAAGAAAACTGCTCTTTATATGTCATCTCTCACCTACTTAGTTAATTTGTGTGGAGTCCTACATGTTGTTTGAAGTTAGTAATAATAGAGTTTACACTATTCTACAGTGTCGACAGTATTTCTAGTAACTGATTTGCTTAGTACTCGTTTCTTTCTTTCCTTTATTTTGTCTGTTCTGTGCAAACAGAGTTTACCAAGGTGGCTGATGAAGAACTGTGTAAATTGATGTTTGTCTGAATCAAATTATTACTTTCTTGGGCTTTTGTTCTTTTAGTGGGAATTTTAATAAAAATGTACCCTGTGTTGCTTTTTACTGTTAACGTGGGAAACAGAAGGGACTGGGGCCAGATCCTCAGCCGGCGTAAATCTGCATAGGTCCACTGACTTCCCTGCCCGTTTACGCAAGCTGAGGATCCGGCCTTGGAGATATAGGTAACACAACACAAAGTCATGCTGTAGTGCGGGATGCCTAACCTTTGTGACACTGAGGGCTGTGTGGGTTATTTGCTGGGAATGCCTCATAGACTCATAGACTCATAGACTTTAAGGTCAGAAGGGACCATTATGATTATCTGGTCTGACCCCCTGCATGCTGCAGGCCACAAAACCGTCCCTACCCCTTCCCTGGACTCTGTGTTGAAGTCCCCAATCCTGTGTTTTAGTGACTTCAATTGGCAGAGACCCTCCTGCTAGTGATCCCTGCCCCATGCTGCGGAGGAAGGCGAAAAACCTCCAGAGGCTCAGCCAATCTACCCTGGAGGAAAATTCCTTCCCGACCCCAAATATGGCAATCAGTAAAACCCCGAGCATGTAGGCAAGAGTCTCCAGCCTGACCCCTGTTAGCCATTATACTATTTACCTACCATTGCTTGGTATTCCTTGGCTACTATGTTTTACCACTAAACCATTCCCTCCATAAACTTATCTAACTTAATCTTAAAACCAGACAGGTCCGTCGCCCCCACCGTTTCCCTCGGAAGGCCATTCCAATATTTCACCCCTCTGATGGTCAGAAACCTTCGTCTAATTTCAAGCCTGAACTTCCCCATGGCCAGTTTATATCCATTCGTTCTCGTGTCCACATTAGTACTAAGCTGGAATAATTCCTCTCCCTCCCTTGTATTTATCCCTCTGATATATTTAAAGATAGCAATCATATCCCCCCTCAGCCTTCGCTTTGTCAGACTAAACAACCCAAGCTCCTCTAGTCTCCTTTCATACGACAGGTTTTCCATTCCTCTGATCATCTTAGTCGCCCTTCTCTGCACCCGTTCCAGTTTGAATGCCTAATTTGTGCATTCACAGGAGGCAGTGTGGCCTATTGGATAGAGCACTGGACTGGGACTCAGCAAACCTGGGTTCTGTTCCCAGTTCTGCCACTGGCCTGCTTAGTGACCTTGGGCAAGACACGCCTGCTCTCTGTGCCTCAGTTTCCCTTTGTGTAACGTGAGGATAATGCTACTCCTTTGTACAGCACTTGGAGATCTACTGGTAGAAGTGTTATTATTGACATAACTTCAGATATGAAAAATAAAGCACAGCCACCCATTATAATTGCTTTTATGTTTATAGGCCCTGGTTCAACACAGCATTTATGCATGTGCTTAAGCCTCATTGACTTCAGTGAGACTTCAGTATGTGCCTGAAATTAAGAACATAAGAATGGCCGTACTGGGTCAGACTAATGGTCCATCTAGCCCAGTATCCTGTCTTCCGACAGTGGCCAGTGCCAGGTGCTTCAGAGAGAATGAACAGAAGAGGTAATCATCAAGTGATCCATCCCCTGTTGTCAGTCCCAGGTTCTGGCAAACAGAGGCTAGGGATACTTCAGAGCATGGTTTTGCATCCCTGCCCATCCTGGCTAAGCCACGGATGGACCTATCCTCCATGAATTATCTTGTTCTTTTTTTAATGCTGTTATAGTCTTGGCCTTCACAACATCCTCTGGCAAAGAGTTCCACAGACTGACTGTGCATTGTGGGAAGAAATACTTCCTTTTGTTTGTTTTAAACCTGCTGCTTATTAATTTCATTTGGTGACCCCCCACTTATTGTGTTATGAGAAGGAGTAAATAACACTTCCTTATTTACCTTCTACACGCCAATCATGATTTTATAGACCTCTATCATATCTCCCCTTAGTCATCTCTTTTCCAAACTGAAAAGTCCCAGCCAATATATAAAGGGCTGCTCAGCAGAGCAAAGGCAGTGTTTCCCTGGAGGGCAAGGGGGAAGAACTGTCTGCCGAGGAGCACTGGAGATACTGCAGTGCTGGGTAGGGTAGCGGAGAAATAGGGGAGCTCTTGGCTGACCATGGCCAGACTGAGGCCCTGAAGCAAGGACAGGGAACGTGCTAGGGCTACGGGGGAAGTGGCCCAGGGAAAGTGGGAAGCGGGAATAGGAGGAGGGGCAGTAAGTGGCTGCCAGCTATAGCAGCACTGGGCTGGGATGCAGAGTAGTGGGCAGGCCTGGGTTTCCTCCCCCCCACTTGCCAGTGAGGAGAGTGGCCTAAATCCAGACTGCAGTTTGTTCCGGAAGCCAGGGGCTAGTCTAGAGGGACTGAGGACTGCCTGTCTCCCGAAACGGGGGAGACAGCGGGCTGGGGCACAGCCAGAGGAGTGTGTCCCAAAGAGGACACCGCGATCCGGGAGCGATGTGGGTCCAGATGGTGGAGACGGTGGAGAAAGTGGAGATAACGGCGGGTGAGACACCACTAGTAAAAGGCACCCTGCTGGTCCAAGAGAGCTAATTCCCAGCATGACCAGCAGGAGGCACCGTGGCGGTGGGTCTGCACCGTTACGTTACATACCACAGTTAGTGATTGAAAATGGATTCGAATTTGGGAAGAGAATCTGAGGCCATGTCTACACTACAAACTCTGATTGCTGCAGTAAGGATATCGCTCATGCATGTGCACACTTGGCTTCTTGAGTGGACACTGTGCATGCTCACCAGGAGTGCTTGTGTCAATGCACAGTGCAGTGCACCGTGGGTAGGCAACCCAGTGTGCAACTTGCTATGATCCAGGGCACTGTGTTTTGGGAAATTTTGGCAATGCATTGTGGGACAGAAACAACTCACACAGAGGAGACTGGGAACAAGAGGTCACATTCCCATCATGCAACTTTCTCTATCCCATAATGCCATCTAGGGTGACCAGACGTCCCGATATTTAAGTATTTGTCCCGCATCCTGACTGATCTTTGGTCGGGATGCAATTTGTCCCGATATTTCGCTCTGCCGGCTTTTTTTTTTTTTTGCTCCATTGGCGGACACCGCCCCCCCACTCCCTCATGTGTCCTGATATTTTCTTCCTCTCATCTGGTCACCCTAATGCCATCCCTATCCCATCATTTTTGTGTGGCACTTCTCACTGTCTGCCATCCTGACAGACGCATGGAGCCTGCACAGCTCTGCACTACTGTCAGCAACGTTGCAAACACAGGACGAATGATCCCCTGGTATTTGCAAAGCCACAAGAAGAAGCAGAGCAGTGGGGGACGTGATGATTTTGTGGAGGACAGTTTGTTGTGGGACACGGTGAAAACCAATTCAAGGTTATTGGTGGCATTCACGGAGAAGTTGCAGACAGTTGAGCATTGCATCTGGGCCCAAGAAACAAGCACTGACTTGTGGGATCGCATTGTAAGGCAAGTTTGGGATGACAAGCTGTGGCTGCAAAACTTTCAGATGCAAAAGGCCACATTCCTGGATCTGTGTGCCGAGCTCACCCCAGCCCTCCAGCGCAGGGACACCAGAATGACAGCTGCACTGACAGTTAAGAAGAGTGACGGTAACTCGGCGAAAGCTGGCAGTGCTGGATTGCTACTAGTCAGTGGGAAATCCACAATGGGGGCTGTTGCCATGCAAGTGTGGGGGGCCATTAAAGTGCAGGACATAGTAGATGGATTTGCAGGAACGGGGTTCCTGAACTGCGGCCTGGCAATAGGGATATGTCTGCCATCTGTTTTGGCACCAGCCCACCTTGCCACAGAGTACCTCAACAGGAAGGGCTACTTTTCTGTGGTTATGCAAGGGTTGGTGGGTCATCGGTAAGGCTACAATTTAGTCACGGAGGTTGCGGAAGTCACGGAACTCCTGAGCCCCCGGGCGGCAGAGGAACACTGCAGCTCCTGACCGTGGCAGGGGAACCGCCGCAGATTCCATCCGCCCTGGGCAGCGGGGGGAACCCCTGCAGCTCCCGGTAGCAGTGGTACGCCAGCAGCTGCATGCGGCTCCTAGCCCCTGCCCAGCTGCCCCGCTTCAGGTGGTGTGGGGACCCGCAGATCCCCATTTTGTCAGGTATATTTTTAGTAAAAGTCACAGACAGGTCACGGCTTCCGTGAATTTTTCTTTTTTGTCTGTGACCTATCTGTGACTTTTACTAAAAATATCCATGACAAAATCTTAGCCTTAGTCATCAGGGATGCTTCACCAACATCAGTGTGGGCTGGTCAGGGAAGATACTCGCATCTTTAAGAGCACAAGACTGTTCAGAAAGCTGTGAGCAGGGACATTCTTTCCCGACCAGCAGATTACCATTGGGGATGTTGAAATGCCAATAAGGACCCTGAGGAGCCCTGCCTACCCCTTGCTCCCCTGGCACATGAAGCCGTACACCAGCCACCTCAACAGCACCGAGGAAAGATTCGCCTACCGGCTCAGCAGGTGCAGAATGACAGTTGAATGTGTGTTTGGTAGATTGAAGGGGCGCTGGCGTTGTTTACTCACCAGAGTGGATCTCAGTGAGAAAAATATCCAAATGGTTATAGCTTCATGTTGTATCCTGCCCAGTATCTGTGAGGCAAAGGGGTAAAAGTTACTGCCAGGGTGGAGGGCTGAGGTGGAGCAGCTACCTGGTGAGTTTGCATAGCCAGACACCAGGGCTATTAGGAGAGCTCAACATGCAGCTATGCAGCTGAGGAGATCTTGAAAGAGCTTTTTGACTGTCAGCTGCAGTAATGTGGTGTGGTGAACTGTGCTCTGCCTGGCCCTGCAGTTCTGGGGGCTGTTAGGAATTGTGTGGTGCTTGGTGTACATTTATGAATATTATCCTGTCTGGTAATGCACCTATTAATTTTGCAGTGCTTGTATATTCATAATTATTACTCTGTGTTTGTCACTGATTCTGAGAGTTCTGGCACCCTATACAATAACAAGTTGTGGGCGCTTTCAGTAGCGCTTGGCATTTTGCAGCATATGCTGTGAAGTAATAAAGATGAATTATTTACCAAAAAATAGATTTTATTGCATATCAAAACCAGTGCAAAATTCCAACGTGCAATTAAAAAACAAATAGAATAAAAACTTGTGAAATAAATTAACAGAACTTAACAAGAGGAAAGAGCACTCCTGTCCAGTTCAGTTCATATTGGCTACACATACAGCAACCGTGGCTCTTACAGGTCAGTGTATGTAAAGCAGTGTCCTCTTTACTGGCCCGCAGTGTGGAGGAGTAAGGGTAGGGTTGTAGCCCATGATGCCATGTGGAATGTTGGGGGCTGGATGGGTAGGGAGATGCTCAAATGGAGTTCTCCTATGACTGCAAAGGGAGGCAAGCCTGTGATTGTTGGACCTGTAGGTCATCAAGACTCTGCAGCATCTGTGCTTGCTTCTGGAGAAGCCCCATTATGTCCTGGTGCATCTCCCTCTGTGTCTCCTGGGGCTTTCTCCTGTCTGCTCTTTCCCTGTCCATTCCCTCTGCAATATTCACCCTCCAGGCCCTCTGCTCCCAGTCTAATGCAGCACTGGCTTGCAGGCTCTCACTGAACGTATCCTCCCGTGTCCTCTTCTTTCTTCTCCTTATCATGGTCAAGTGTTCCAAGGGTCTGGAGGGGGGACCCTTTGTTGGAATTTTTAATAATGGAAATTAATAATGGAAATATTAATATGGGAGATTGCCAGATACTAATTTAGCCATAAATTCCTTTCTTAAGTCCAAAGTCCAAATGATTATTTTATACAATTGCTCTACACCCAACACAGTAACAAAGTATTCATAAGCATGTGATCAGTCTGCTTACAAAGTGGCCAGACCTAGGGAAAACCATCTCATTCTGGCATGCTCCAGCATGTTCAGGTAGGGTCTGACAAAGAACCTTCAAATTCTTAACTCTTTTTGCACCCTTTAACAAGTATATGATGCCATGGCCAATTAGTGACTTTAGCTAAAAAAAAAAAAACACTTTGAGACAGTTCACCCTTATGTTCAGCCTTAATCTAGATAAAATTCACAACCTCCTTTTCCCCGAGGCCTTTTCTCCTGATTGCGTCTTGCTGACCAACAGTTCTTCTATTGCTTCTGGGTTCATGTATGCCCGAATTTTTGAGATAACATTGGCATGTGTAGCAAGAAGGTCCATATTGGCTCCTTTTAAGACAGATTCCTTCTGTCATGTTTAAAACTATCTGCAGTCACCCCCTAAGTTGCCTGTAAGCTGCGTGGCCACACAGTAGTCTATTTAGCACTGCGCAGGAGCTCAAGGAACCCACCCAGGGACCTGCCACAGCCAGGGGAGGGGTGCCGATCCCCCTGGCCCCTACCTAGCCTGGCTCCCAACCTGCTGGAGCGTGGGGTGCCCCTCCCTGGCCCCAGCTCTGCTGCGGTGTGGCCCGGGCTGGCCCCAAGCACGGCCGGAGTGGCCCAGACCCAGCTGTGGATGGGTCATCCAGACCTGCTGGAGCGGTGTGGCCCCAGGCATGGCCAGAGTGGCACGGCCCCAGCTGCAGCTGGGGCGGCCCGGCCTGGGCTGGGGGAGGGGCACCTATCCTGCAGCCCCAACCCCAGAGCTACCGTGGTGAGGAGAGGCGCCTCTCCCCCCGAGCCCAGGTGCTTCTGCTGTGGGGGGAGAGAGCTGGGGGGAGTCCTCTCTCCCCGCCATAGCCCCTGAGCACCCTCCTGCATCCCAAACCCCTCATCCCCAGCCCCTCCCCAGAACCCTCACACCCTGCACCCCAATCCTCTGCCCCAGCCCTGAGCCCCTCTTCCCCAGCCCCACCCCAGAACCCTCATACCCTGCACGCCAATCCTCTGCCCCAGCCCTGAGCCCCTCATCCATGGCCCCACCCCAGAGTCTGCACCCCCAGCCAGAGCCCTCACACCCCTGCAGCACCCCCCAAAAAAATGTGCATGTCTGTAAAAAGTTGCATGACCAGTTCTGAAAAACAAAAACAAACAATAAAAAAAGAACCTGGTGCGTGCAGTTGTTTCTTGCTACTCTAATAAAATATTAATTATTTGTGCTAAGAGAAGAGAAATCATGACAGGGGAATAAGATAAGAGCACAAACTGAGAGCAAATCTCTTATCTATCATACTCATTATTACTACTGTAGCACCTTATCTGACCCCCATCACTACAGTGTCTGAACACCTTACAATCTTTTAATGTATTTATCCTCACAACACCCCTCTGAGGTAGGGAACTATTTTACAGATGGAGAACTGAGGCACAGAGAGGCTAAGTGACATGCCCAAGGTCACATGGGAAGTCTGTGGCGGAGCAATGAATGGAATCCAGATCTCCTGTGTCCCAGGCGAGTGCCTTAAGTCCTGGACTATCCTTCCTGTAATGCATTTTAGTGAACAGGCTTCCGTATTTCCCTTTCAAAACCATCCTCCCACTGTTCAGATGGTTACATTTCATATGCCCCCGCTCCAGAAGAACACCATCAAAATGGGAAATCACAGAAATTATTACTTGACACTTTACGCTTTTCTTGCTAGTAGTTATGCATTCATAAAATGCATAAATCAACATCAAGATGTCTGGGGTTAATTTTAGTGTTTAGCAAAACTAGCTAAGTTCTTACCTTTTTACATGATGTCTCCTAGGGACCCTACCTATTTTTGCCAGTGTGCCTTGTGCATGACATTGCTCTGGATAGCAGATTCTTATGATGATGTTTTGGGGATAAGACTTTTTGTTGGTGTGTTTTTCCTCTTGTACCTTAAATTCAAGTTAACGTGTGAGCAGAGAATTGGAGTGAAAGATATTTAAGGGAGTATTTGGTGGGTGTAGTCAAGATTGCCATCCCCATGTATTCAAAAATCATGAGCCAGGCCCCAAAAATTACAAGCTTGGCTTAAAAACCATGATTTTTTTTTTAAGTTATAAATTTGAGTTCTTTCTATTTGTCTTTGGGTTTTAGAGACTTCAGATTTCATAATTTCAAGCTTTTCTCCACAACTGAGGGCTAGAAACCTTTTTGTTTGGTTTAAGGAAAGCTGAAATTATCATGTGATCACGAGTCCAGGAGCTGGGAGTTTAAAAAGAAAAAGCACCACCAAATATCATGAGACTTGATCTGTAGGACAGCTGGGTTTGGAAATGTGACTGTTTTTGTGGAGGCCACACATAGAAAAATGCTTTCTGAGATGTCTTCATATTACATCCAGATGTATGCGTAAAAGGCCATTCAGGGAAGCTATGTACTCTTTTGATGTGAAAGCAGATTCCAATGCCACCCTAAATACCATCTCTTTCTTACAGTACTAACACAGCTTTGGTTGTTTTGTTCTTTCCCTCACTGAACGTAGCCACCAATGTATAACTCAGGTTCACTGAGTTGTCTTTCTCTTTGGTGATGAATGAAGTCTAGTAATTACAAATAAAGTATTCTTCTGTCCACCCCGCTATACTGGGTGGACAGACCTATGGACACTGTTACTTCTCCACCCAGGGCCGGCTCCAGACACCAGCCCAGCAAGCAGGTGCTTGGGGCGGCCAACGGAGAGGGGTGGCACCTTCGGCGGCAGGTCCCTCTCTCCCTCTGGGAGTGAAGGACCAGCTGCCGAATTGCCGCCGAAGACTGAAGCGGCGGTGGTAGAGCTGCCGCAGATCTCGATCGCGGCTTTTTTTTTTTTTTGGCTGTTTGGAGCGGCAAAAACCTTGGAGCCGGCCCTGGCTCCACCTGCCCAGATCTCATTCATACGTTTCAGATTTAATTATTATTGCATTTCACCTTTTGGTTTGTGGCTATTCTCTACAGCCAAGTGCACATTTCTCTTTAAATGTAGGTCATGTCAGTTTTGTACAGACACATTCAAGAGTTTTCTTTAATATCTGCTCTAGATACCTACCAAACCACCTTGCCCTGCTGCTTAAATGCTGTCAGGCGAAAAGTGATATCTACAGCTTTGTTGCTAATCATGCCATAGATTCCTGTGTTGAAATAATTTTAAAACTGTAATTTGATTTTTGTGAGTTTTGCTGTTTGAGTCCTTTTTGCTCAGTTTGGACAATGAATATAGACCAGTCAGTTTCATTTTCTGGTTCTTTTGCATTACACAATAATACTGAAGTATTTGGGTTGCAAACAAAGCAGGGAAGGATTTAAATGCAAACATCTGTTTTCATTCACTTTGTGTTGGCTAAATTTCATGGACATTTCTATTAATATAGATTGTATAAAACAAATTTTCCTTTTCCAGAAAAATGTAGATCACAAGCTACTTGACTCTGTTCCTTGAATCATTCTAACGTGGTCATTCAGGGACACTCTTCCCTGTTTTATTTCTTGGGTAGCTACTACCAGCATCTAGACCAAAATCCTCAAAACCTACAACAGCTGATCAGTTGGGTTTTCAGATTTAATAAGAGGATCAATAACATTCCATCAGTAGGTTAATAAACAGACTATATAAACCAGGCCCAGTAGGATCTGTTGTACTGAGATATTATGCTGACGAAGTGCAGTGAAATTATTTTCTAATAGTTTGCTTTAGGATTATTGTTAATTGTCCTCAAAAGCATCTTGTGACACCCCTTTAAATGAGGCAGGAATGGAAGAAATTAAACGAGTGCTAATATGAATGTCAGTGCAATAAATACAAACATTTACTTCTAATGACTAACAGTCTCATTGTTTAACTTAAGATTTTGGTGATCCTTGGTACAGACACTTAGACCCAGATCTTGCAAACATTTATTGCGTTGTCCCATTGATTTCCATGGGGTCTACTCTACATACGTAAAGTTACTTGCATGCATAAATGTTTGCTGGAGGGGGGCCTGAGTGCGCCAACCTTTTTCCAAGAAGACCAGCAATACAAATCCTCATCTTGCATCCATTTTCCCATTTCTAAATGTTATCTATAGGGATACACACACACACATATATATTTTTATTTTTATATGCTTGAAGTAATTTTTATTGCCATGTAAATTGTGTACTCAGCAGTTTCAGGTAGGAAGAATTAGAAGCATTACACCACTAATGTGATTCCTGCATTTATTTTCTTCAGCTGCATGAGATTTTAAGTTTGGGCCTCTTGTACAAAGAGGAATGTGTTTGAAATGCATTTTTTTGTTGCTTCTGGGTCTAACCCTACTCTGTGTGTATGCTAACTATGTTGGGTATCTTCCCTATATAAACATTTGCAATATGTTGCTTTTCAGCTTGGTTTTGGGTCATTTCTTGGAATAATTGGATCAAACTTGATAGAAAACAAAAGACAAATGGTAAGTTCAGTATCTGTGTGTAGCTAATTTATTTAAAAAATTACCTAAAGAATAGTAATAAACCTTGTTTTTAAAGTGCTAGAATGTGTTTGCCTAGCACTAGAGTAGTGCGTTTGTCAGCCTTACATTTTTGTAGACTTGCTGAACAGTAATGAATGAACTTCCATGTCTTTGTCTCATTTGTAGTTAAGTTTAAAGGGACAGTTATTCAGCTGCTGTAATTCACTGTCGCTCCATTGAGGTCAGTAGAGTTGCCCTGACGTTACCAGCTGAGGCTCTGGCCCAAAAACCCAGAATAAAGAGATAAACCGAAAATACTCTTTAAGTCTGGAACCCGCAGTCCTTCCTTAGGTAAAACTTCTGCTTTGCTGGTGCCTTACATATGACACTCCTGTTACCATAGGCACCAACTTTCCCTGGCACTGATGGGTGCTTGCGCCACCCTCAGCCCCACCCCGACTCCACCCATTCCCCACCCCCATTCCAACCCCTTCCCCAAATCCCCACCGCCCAGCTCACCTCTGCCTCTTCCCCAAGCACGCCACGTTCCCCCTCCTCCCCCCTCCCTCCCAGCCACGCGAAACAGCTGTTTTGCGGCGCAAGCGCTGGGAGCTAGGGGGGAAAAGCGGGCACGCGGCACAGTCAGGGGAGGAGGCGGAGGTGAGCTGGGCGGTGGGGCGGGGAGCTGCCGGTGGGTGTAGAGCACCCACCAATTTTTCCCCATGGGTGCTCCAGCCCTGGAGCACCCATGGAGTCGGCGCCTATGCCTGTTACAGGTATTAACAGAGTGGTTTGTCCATGGACCTAAGTCTTTACAGAATGAACCAGGTGAGAGGAATCAGGTGATTCCAGTGTAAAAGGAGCAGGAAGTTGCAGCGAAGGGGGACAAGCTTAGGAAACTGCAGTTACGCCTTTAGACACTTCAGGGAGTAGTAGAAGGCTCCTGCAGGGCCCAGAGTCACCAAGTGGAAGACATCAGCTGCGAAAGCCTGTGGAGAAGGACAGACTCCAGGCAGGCGGTACTGGGAAGCAGACAGACAGACCCTCAGGGAGGAAGGGCTGTGCCCAGCTGGAACTGGGATGAAGCCTGTGGGAGTTTGAGTTCTGTTTTCAAAGGCTTTGCGTTATTTTGGACAACCAGGAGAGAGAGACTGAACTAGGGGTGGGCTGGAGGGCCAGTGTGCACCTAGAGACTAAATAAATGGGACTCCTTGAGGGGATTCTTTGAATTACCTGGGGACTGAAGAAAGGGCAGGGCACTGCAGAGTGACCTCTGGCCACAAGGGGCAGCTCAGGAGGCAGCCAACCCTGTTACAGGACGCCAGAATATTAGCCTTTTTTTTTCCAACTGCATCACATTGTTGACTCATATTCAATCTGTGATCCACTATAACCCGCCCCACCAATCCTTTTCAGCACTATTACTGCCTAGCCAGTTATTCCCCATTTTGTGGTTGTACGTTTGTTTGTTTTTCCTTCCCAATTGGAATACTTCAGACTTGACCTTATTGAATTTCATCTTGTTGATTTCAGATCAATTCTGTAATTTGTCAAGGTCATTTTGAATTCTCATCCTGTTCTTCAAAGTGATTGCAGCCCCTCCCAGCTTGGTATCATCTGCAGATTTTATAAGTGTACTCTCCACTCCATTACCCAAGTCATTAATGAAAATATTGAATAGTACCAGACCCAGGACTTGACTGCTGCTGGAGCCCACAGAAAGCAAGTGTGAAAAATCGGGACAGGGGGTGGGGGGTAATAGGCGCCTATATAAGAAAAAGCCCCAAATATCAGGACTGTCCCTATAAAATAGGGACATCTGGTCACCCTACACTTGATACACCCTCCCAGTTTGACAGTAAACCATTGATAACTACTCTTTGAGTATGATCTTTCAAACACTTGTGCACCCACCTTATAGTAACTTCATCTGGTACCCATTTCCCGAGTTTGCCTATGA
Organism: Malaclemys terrapin pileata; assembly: GCF_027887155.1. NCBI lineage: Eukaryota > Metazoa > Chordata > Testudines > Emydidae > Malaclemys > Malaclemys terrapin. Next base: position 13,217,716 of record NC_071513.1, on the reverse strand, counting down.
GAATGTCAAGTGGAACTGCCAAAAGCCTTAGTAAAATCAGGCTATATGATGTCTGCAGTTATCCCCCTATCCACTAGGCCAGTAACCCAGTCAAAGAAGAAAATGAGGTTGGTTTGTAATGATTAGTTCTTGACAAATCCATGTTGGTTATTACTAATAACCCTATTATCCTCTAGGTGCTTACACATTGATTTTGTAATCATTTGTTCCAGTATCTTTCCAGGTTGACTGGTCTGTAATTTCCTGTGTCCTGTTTGTTCCCCTTTTTAAAGATAGGGATGGCTTGCCCTTCTCTGGGCCCTCACCCATCCTCCATGAGTTCTCAAAGATAATCACTAACGGTTCGGAGATTGCTTCAGCTAGTTCCTTGTGTACCCTAAGGTGAATTTCATCAGGCCCTGCCGACTTGAATACATCTAACTTATCTAAATATTTTTAACCTGTTCTTTCCCTATTTTGGCTTGTATTCTTCCCCTCTGTTGTTAATATTAATTGTGTTATGCATTTGGTCACAATTTACCTTTTCAGTGAAGACTGAAGCAAAATAAGCATTGAACACCTCAGCCTCTGTGATGTCATCAGTTATTAGCTCTCTTTCCTTGCTAATTAGAGGACCTACATGTTCCTTGTCTTCCTTTTTATCTTAATGTATTTATAGAATGTCGTCTTATTCCCTTTTATGTCTAGCTGTAACTCATTTTGTGCTTTAGCCGTTTAGATTTGCATGAGAAGTGATTATGCATGAGAAAATTTAGAGAAATTTGCCATGAATGTTCCACACTTGCAATTCGAAATGCTCATAGCTTGAAACACTGTTGTTTCTTCTGTTGTTAGCAGTGTGAATGCAGCTTATCTGAGGAATGTATGGGAAATGACCACTCCTTTCACTGAATAACTCCAATCTGCAGTACTGAACTTCTTGAAACTTAAAAAAAAAAAAGTAAACTGAGATGAAGCATGGAAAACATGAGCCCCACAGGAGTTGTTTTGAGAAAGTTTAAGTTTTGAGCAACTGAAAAGGTGTCGGAGTGGAAGGTCAGGATGGAACTTGGAACAGAACTGTATTTATGTGGGAACTACCTGAACCCACAATTGTACCTATTCACAACAGAAAACCTACACATTAATTCCCTGCCGTCTTCCTCCTCCTCACCTCTTAATGTTCAGGAAAGCAGGGTACCAGGGTAATGGCCATAAGATTTCCCTGTAGCACCTCACATACCAGCATCTCAAAGCACTTTATGCACCTCAGGTGACACCTGCAAAAAGGGGGGGAAATGGGCTTGTGCCCCGCTTTTTTCTCTCTTCCTTCTTGTTTGTCATGTAGGAAAGGCCTGAACAAATCGTTTTCACAAAAAGTTACTTCTTGTTTGTAAATTCAGGTCCTATGTAGCCTGCAAGGCTGTGGTATTTGGAGAAATAGTGAAATGGTATCACAAGAGCAATGAGAGGGAAAAGTTGGGCAGGGAAGGGATTTTTAGTCAGGCTTCTCAAAATTATGTTTCCCTTTTGCTTATATCCATTTAACTCCAATGCCTGACTAATTCTTTGGAGAAAGGAAGCCTTTGTTAAAGAATGAACATCTTTCCTCTCCCATCCCGTCAGCTGAGGTTTGAGAGATAACAATGTACATCCTTGGAGAACCCCAGCAAGTCCTCCTGACCCTGCCAGCAGGTAGGGGATCTTGGGGGACAACTACTGCACTGGTGGGGTGCAAAATAAACTTTTATTAAGAAAATGCAAAAACAGGGAAAAATTAATAGTGAGGGGTATGGGGTTTGTTAAGGTAGACAATTGAGGAGGGGTTTCTTTTAGTAAATAGGATGGGGGGTTCAATAGTGGGGTACAATACAGTGGAGTACAATACAGTTGGTAACCAATTAACACTGAAGTATAAATGTAACAGGTAGCTAACAGTTCCTATGTAAAGGGTGTGTCACAGCAGCATATAACCAACTAACAGTTATGGGTAAAATGTGTTAAATAACCAACAACTCTAGGTAAAAATACGTCACAGTGGTTAAATGTAAAATGTGAGATGTGTTAGAGAGAAAAAGGGTAACCAATGGGGTTTTATGCTAAACTTCAGTAATACAATTGAGGTTTGGCAGCAGCAGGAGTGTGGTGAGCACGTGGGGGAAGGGATTAAAAGAGAGAGAGAGAGAGAGAAAGGCAGTGGTAGAGGAGTGAGGTTGGGGGATGGGGGAAGAGGAGCAGGTGGTGGAGCAGAGAGGGAGATTTAAACTTAGGGAGACAGAGAGCAGACAGGCTGCAAGTTTAAACAGCAGAGAAACAATTATACAGAACACAGCAAAATCTTATCTATGATTTAACTTAACCAAGGCTACACAAATTAGCAAGTAACAGAACACAATGCAACAATTATTTAAGCCTAACTTACAGAGTACAATGCAAGCAATTTTCTAAACCTAATTTAACCACAACTATACAAAATGAAATTACAATGTATCTAGACTAAAGGCTAAATCTAACCTAATGGGTGCACCTTATACTAGGGGTAGTTCCAGAGGGCAGAGTGGTGAGTGCCCAGGATACAGCTTCAAGGGGGGTGTTTAACTAGTGGTGGCTGCAAGCAGGCTTATTTCTAGCAGCAAAGGTGCTGCGGAGATAGAAGCAGATTACAGATACAGACCAAGGAGTTAGCTTGGGTCTGCCTGCTGGGGAAAGAAAGCCAGCAGCTAGAACAAGGGGAGTGTGCAAGAGGTTTTTCCTTACCAATCCCCAAAGCAGCAGCAGGAACAGCAGTTTCAGCATCAGAGGACGCAGAGAGGACTCAATTCGCTTACAATAATCAGGAGATCTCCAGGCACAAATTCGTTGTTCATGGGAGGGGAGTTTAAAAACGGGGGTACGCTCAAAAACAAACGAGAGCGGGGAGAGGGCCCCCCAAAGACCCCTAGCTGATCAGACCAGGTGGCAAAGCAAGGACCTTCTCCGGGGGTCTGATCAGAAAATGTCTGGTTTTATAGGCAAACTCAGGCAGTTTCCCGCCAGTAACTTTGATTGGTTCCCCTTAATCCAGGGGAGGAGAGAAGGCAGGGAAACTGCAGGTAGGCACAGGACATGTCTGGGCAAGTTCTGAGTCACAGGTATGACTCATATGCTCAGCTATGTGGCCACTTTAGGTCTTGCATACCTGGGCAGAGCACCCTACACCGAGCTGGGTCCGAACAAAAAAGCTAGACAAAGGAGCGAAAAAGCCAGCCCCCCCCTCCCCCCCCCCCATCAGAGCAATGGCTCCAGTCAGTCTGCACAAGCCATTTCCATGAGCAGGGCCAGGCTGTGACTTTGGTCAGTTCCATGTGGGGGTGGCCACTCAGAATCCAGCAAGGGGACAGCTGTAACAGACATCCCATCCCGTCAGCTGAAGTTTGAGAGATAACAATGTACATCCTTGGAGAACCCCAGCAAGTCCTCCAGCAAAATCAAGGGAAACCAGTGCTGTCAGCCCTGATATTTTTAAGGTAAAAAAACAAGCAAGAAAGAAAAATTTAAACAACCCTTTGGGGCTGTCTTTAAGAAGCAAAAATTAGCACATGGGAGCACTCTGGCTCAATCTAGGAAAATATTTAAGCACCAGCTTAACTTTAAGCATGTGCATTGTCCCTTAAACTCAGTGGAACTACTCAAGTGCTTAAAGTTAAGTGCTTGCTTGAGTACTTAGCTGGACTGGGCCAGGGTACTCAGCACGCTATATGATCAAGCCCCGTGTCTTCCCTGTGCTCCTACCATACTGTATTTGAAATCATTTTGAATAAGTCCTTGACAGAACAAGGAGCAATGGTCTCAAGTTGCAGTGGGGGAGGTCCAGGTTGGATATCAGGAAAAACTATTTCACTAGGAGGGTGGTGAAACACTGGAATGCGTTACCTAGGGAGGTGGTGGAGTCTCCTTCCTTGGAGGTTTTTAAGGCCCGGCTTGACAAAGCCCTGGCTGGGATGATTTAGCTGGGAACTGGTCCTGCTTTGAGCAGGGGGTTGGACTAGATGACCTCTTGAGGTCCCTTCCAACTCTGATATTCTATGATTCTAAGTCACTTTTCTGAGGGGTGATGCACAATTTGGTTTTGGCCTTACTGTATTTAAGCAATCAATCTAAAATCAGATCTAATATTTATTTTAAAGCCAAATGATGTGGCGTGATTTATATGGAGGGCTAGCGGAGGTGCCAATCCCATAGAGTGATTAAAACCGAAAAACCTTCTGGAAACAATTGTGTGTTTTAGAAAGAAAAAAAAATAGGTGAAATGTCCATCAGGTATTTATAGAGCAGTGTCACTGAGTAATCTAGGTGATGGAAGTGGGGCGGCAGATTGTAACTGAAACATGATCAACTTCTCAGGCTTCATACGCAAAAGTATTTTAATGCAGTGTATCTGAGGGTGGGGGTCAGTCACTCTCTTTATTCCTTATGGCTTTATTTTCAAGCACCTCTCCAACGGGGTAACATAAAACAAGAGATTTATTTTTCATCCAGTAATAAAAGGATCCAAACCATAGATATGAGAAGCCGTAAATGACAGGGAAACAAGATTAATCAACATTCCCCTAATACAGTGGTTCCCAAACTTGTTCCGCTGCTTGTGCAGGGAAAGCCCCTGGCAGGCCGGGCCGGTTTGTTTACCTGCCGCGTCCGCAGGTTCGGCCGATCGCGGCTCCCAGTGACCTCGGTTCGCTGCTCCAGGCCAATGGGAGCCGCTGGAAACAGCGGCCAGTACGTCCCTCGGCCCGCGCCGCTTCCCGCTGGCCTGGAGCAGCGAACTGCAGCCACTGGGAGCTGCGATCGGCTGAACCTGCGGACGCGGCAGGTAAACAAACCGTCCCGGCCTGGCCCACCAGGGGCTTTCCCTACACAAGCGGCGGAACACGTTTGGGAACCACTGCCCTAATATCAGCTAAAATGAGAAGAGAAACTATTGCTTCAGGATCCCAGCTGTGATACAGATGTTTGTGCCTTGGCTAACATGGACCTTGTAGAACATTTACTTTAAGCCTTTCCCAGGATGCTGTCATCCTGCTGGGGCTGGCTAGCAGGTTCTCAAACTTTTTCATAGCATACTGTAGACCATTTCTGAACAGGACGACTGTCTCATGCACAACTCCCCTCCCATCCACAATTGTGCCGCAGCCCCGTGGCAATTACAATAGTTGCTTACACTGAAAACTAACGTGGGGGAAAGCACTTAAAGTATCCTACGCTCTCTTTTTAACGTGATTGAGTGGGGGAAACAGAGAGGGTTAGCTTTGTGGGAACAGCCAGCTCTTTGCAGACCACCAAAAATTGGTCCTTAGAGCAATTTGGAAGCCACTGCTCTGTAGGAACTATAGGGGTTTGTGAATCCCATTCCTTGCTTAGAAGTCTTCCTTCAAACTAAATGCAAAGCTGAGCCCAGCCTCTAGGAGGTGGTCCTCCCCAAAGGACGCTGAATGATTTGGCCCATTTCCTCACTCGAGTACATAGGAAGTTACTGCCACCACTCCTGAATGGGGCTTGTAGAGACTAGTTGAGTCAGAACGATAATGTGGATCTCTGTGCTGCAAAATTTGTGTCAGAGTTACGGGGCTGCTGCTCCCCTTGCTGGGCTCCCTGAGTGTACCCAGGTGTTTGGCCTCATGCACTATCTGTCTCGGGGAGGAGAATTTCCTACTGTTAGACTGGGATCTGGGTCCAACACCCTGCTGGTGCCACCCACTTATTACCATGCAGCCTGACTAGGCACCTGCATTTCTTCCCTTGGGAAACATGTGATCGACAGCCTTCATAAAACAAGCAGCTTTATTAGAGAATGGAACAAAGCATTAGAGAAAAGGATTTCAAAGCAGCAAACAGCTGCATGCAGGTTTACTCACCCAGTCTTACACTTCACTACTAGCTACGTGAGATGGTTCCTTCTTAAATTGGGCTTGCTCTGGTCCTGTAACTCTCATTATTTTAGGAAGCCCAGGAGGTGTGGGCCCCAGCCAGGTCACTGGTTTGATTCCAGAGAGTCAGTGTGTTCCACTGTCTCCTTGACTACGGTTTCCCCCTCAAGGAACACCCTTTTCTCAAAGCCCCACCTGCCCTGGCTGTGGGTGAATCCAATTATTATATTGCTCAATGGCTTTTGTTACAGGGCCCAGATGTGAAGACTTCCCTTAGCCTCAGACTGGTTTTCCCAGTGGCCCAGCCAGAGCGTCTAAGGCCATGTCTACACAACAAAATTATGTCAATCTAACTTACACCAGCATACAACCACCGCAGTTATTATATCGCTTGCGTGTGCGCACACTGGGCTCCTGGTGTCGACAGTGCGCGTCCTAACCACAAGGGCTTGTATCGATTGTGTTGTCATCATGGGGCATAGTGAAGTGGCTCCTGAAAGCCAGTAACAGTCGATGTAAGCAACGCAGTGTCTAAACTGACACCACATTGACCAAATTACATCAACTGTGACTCTACGCTGCATGAGGAGGTGGTGTTACTATATTGGCAGAGGGAGGCAGTTACGTCGACGGGAGCCAAATTTAAGTGAAGACACTTCCACAGCGAGGCCAATGCCAGGCAGCTGACGTCAGCCTAACCCTGCAGTGTAGACCAGGCCTAAGATACTGCTCCAGTGATGGTTGCTCCATTGTTTGGCAGCTAGACGCCTTCAGCCGTAATGGCTTGCAATCACAGGTCTTACGTCTGTGCGATGAAACTGTCTGCTCTCTCTGACATTCCAACAAACCGGAGGCCACTCATCCAGTTTTAAACCAGACAGCCCTCTCTTTGGGTGATTTGTCCCCCGTCCAGTACTGAGACAAAACCAAACATGGTCCATTTTGAAGAGCGCGCCGCTCCATCCCCGTTGGCGTGATCTTGCTCGCACTATGTGAGGTCACACCGGCAGGGTGGGGGTCACACCATTCCTGGAAGTACTGGAATGTCTCATATTCCAGGAATGCGTGAGTGGCCATCCTACACTCAGAAATCCTGCACATTTTGGGGGTACAGATGAATGTTCATTGTCGAGCACCTCCACATTCATCACCACCAGTAATACAGTTTGGCACGGTTGGCCGCCCCTGCAGGAGAAGTCCAGGAATAGGGGTTGCTGCTGGCCAGGGCCAAAGTGAGTTGGCAAAACTGGAGAAGCACCTGCCCTTGCTGATCCTAGTGCTAGCCAGTGCTGTCCAGCTCTCCATTTCATGAGTGCCCTGTTCACTGTGGAGTACATGTATAGTCTCATACATTAAAGTGGCTCTCACACCTTAACAAGATGTCTTGCTGCAGGAGGTGCATGACAAATGTTGCAGAGCTAGCTTATAGCAGAGAATCCGACCCCATGTGTCTGATGTGGTATGAAGGTGTTTGTTTCACTTAACCCCACCCATGTTTGTTGCAACCCACATTTGTTGCAACAGCAACACGTTCCCTTGTGATGTGGTCATTCCCCCAGCAGGGTTTCCAGCAGGGTTGTCTGCTGCTTGCAGCAGGCTCACGGTGCTGCAGCACCAGCATAGTCAGGCGCTGGCTGAGTAACCACAATCATATTACTCCTGCCCTCTGCCCTGCATTCTCTATGGGGCTGCCTATAAAATAACAGAGTGACTTGAAGTTGGCTCTGTGGCCTTTTTTCAAAGCCCTGAGCAGCCTCGTCTCAGGGCACGTCTATCTACAGCAGCAGCCTCGACGCTTCCTACGTCGATGGAAGGGCCTTTTCCTGTCGATGTAGTTAATCCATCTCTCCGAGTGGCGGTAGCTATGTTGACGGAAGAAAAGAATCCTTCCATCGACCTGGTCACATCTACGCTGGGGGTTAGTTTGACCTAACTATGGCAATATAAGTGCAACGTTTTTCACAACCCTAAGCAATGTAGCGAGGTCAATCTCATGTTCACCTCTAGACCAGGCCTGGTTTGTTACCTGATCAGGACATCACCCTTGGGCCCTGTCCAAAAAGGTATCTGTGACCCCAGCAAGGACCACACCGTGACCTTACGTTGGCTGGTGATTGCACCTTCGCTGTGACAGGAGCTAGCGCTTGGAACACTGTTCCTGTCTGTGTTTTGAGTGTGTCCGCTGTTGGCCCTTTATACCTGTCAGACACTCCTGGCATGTTTACATAATATTCACTGAATTGTTTAGGGCCTGGGTGAAGCTTTCAAAATACTGTTTTCTCCATGAACTGCTTCGGTGCATTAGCTTGGTAAAAGCCTCCAGCAGAATTGTTCAGCACTGAGGAAAAGCATTTGACCCATTGCCTCTCTTACCCTTGGTTCCACGTATTACAGTGTAGAGTACATATTTGTCACAGCAAACAGAAGGGCTTTCTTCCCTGCATAAACTAGAACTCAGCGCACCCTTCATTGTAGAGCTGCTAACGATGCTTCCATAATCATGTCCTGGGTAGCCTCTCCAGTAGCAGAATAGAAATTAAATTGCCATGAAGATACAGAGGAACTATAGTCAGTTATGCTTGCCAAATAAAAAATGATATTTGGATCCGGGTACCTATTTTAACTGTGATTGTGCAGTGGACGTGGAACTCCTACCAGAAGAGATGAAACTCTGTAATGTTTACACGAGAGGCTAATAAAATACAACGGTTTACTAATTTAGGACCTGATCCTGCAAACATCTATTATACAGGAAGTCACAGAGACACTCAGTACATGTTTGCAGAAGGAACCCTTCAGTAATCACAGTGGTTTATTCAGAGTAACACCACAGTATGCTGCTAGCACGCTGCCAACAGAAATGTTTATTAGCTGTGGGACAAGAGAAAGTCTCAGGCATTATCCTCCATTTAGAAAGTTCTTTTAAAGAAGGGAGAAAATAAACAATTGACTGACCTAATTGTGCAGGTGCCATCTTCCCTCTCTCCCTTCCACTGCCCTAAATCTGCTGAGAGGCTCTGCAGTATCTCTACTGTTCTGGATAATTGCTAAAGTCAACCTGCAGCTACACATGGCTTTGTGTAGGCCAACAGCTACATCTCAGACTCCAACTGGGCCGCCAGTGCAGATTGCAGCACACCAGTGTAGTGTTTGCACAGAGATGTCTTGCTTGGCACTTCGGGGCCTGTCACTGAGGACCTGGCCATGATTCATCCCGAGAGCCACTGTGAGAGAATTCACCTTCTGGCTTTCATTGGGAAAGTGTGGAGAGCATTTCCTGGGGAGAGCGTCTCTCTGACACGCTCCCTGTAGAAGAAACGTAAGCGTATGTTGTCTCAATGTCATTCCCTCTTACAGCCCCAGCCTCTCTTCTCCTCTCCCTCCACTTCTTCCCCTCACTCCCTTTCTATTCTCTCATTCTCCTCTTCCTTTTTTCCTCTCCTTCCTGTCTTTTCCATCCCACGCTGCCTCTACTCCCCATTACGCTCCTCATCTCCTGCCTTCTCTTACCACTTTCCTTTCAGATCTGCTTGTGTCATTTCAAGGTGAGTTAATAGCCTGAGCCAGTAGCTGTTCCAAGCCCGGCTAACGTTCCTCTAATGGAGATTTCAGGCTTGCATTAAGCTGCCTCGATTGCATACTTGGCCAACCTGCATGGTTTTTCTAAGGGTTTGTCTACACTGCGAGATTGACCAACATAGCGATGGCGAAATAATTATTCTGCTATAGCTATGGTGGTACAACTCCCCTGTGTAGACAATCTATTCTGGAATAAAAGTGACTTTCTTCTGTAGTAATTACTCCACTATAGCTATCCCAGTCAATTTCCCCTTAGTCTGGAGAACTTGTGTCCCTGCAAGCAGATGGGCTATGTGCCACTCCTTGCTTGTGAACATCCTCCATGTGAATGTGTATATTTATTTGTCCAGACTCCCATCATCGCTTTGATAATGCAGCCTGCTTAGCAGAACGTTTGTGTACTTGCATCACCAGCCTGGCAGTAGAGGTGATTGTTTTGCTTGCTTCCAGGAGCCAGTTGCATTTGCTTTCTTCTTTTTAAGTCATTTAAAGTAACTGGATCCCAGTGAATACCCTCACTGACAAGTGCTATTCTGTGGCTTGATCAAGACAGGGCAAATTTTAGGTTCTTTGTCCTCATTCACTCTGACAGGCTCAAACATATCCAGTCCCCAACCTGGATTTTCCTTCTCTCTGTGCTGATCCCTGCCTCACGTGGGAAGGAGACCTCAGGGGGTGATGCTGATTTGTCTCTTGATCACAGAAGGCTAAAAAACACCCCCTCTGGTGATGTCTCTTCTGTCGGGGCCTTAGCATTTTTCTGCTCTCCCCGAGAGGCACCTCAGTGGCTAAGGTGGTTTTGTGGAGCTGTGACAGACGCAGCAGAAAGTGTTTCAAATAAAGAAATAAGCCAGCCCTTTCCAGGTAACTTTGGCAGGCAGTAACCTGAGCTCAGGACTTCCTTAAGCTTCCTGCTAAGCCCCTCAGTTCCTCCCTAGCAGCAAACTGAATATTATAGTCAGTAATGAGGTGGATACATGATCCCAGCTCTGTAAAACGACTTTTTCTCTCACAGGGAGGGATTTCTGACTGAAAATAGCGAGGCTGGTTTAAAAATCATGAGATTTTAAAGAAGATAATTTGGGATTGTGTTTGGCTTCTGGTTTTTGAGGACCGGGGTTCACATTTTTAAGCTTCCCTCCATAACGAGGCAGGTTAGAAACTTACATTTTGAGAGTCTTAAGTAGTCACATGACTCCAGGAGCTGGGACTTCAAGACAAACACCCAATACCAAAAGACTTGCAGTAAATTTGCAAGTGTTGGCAATGCCATGCTACCCCTATACTACCTTCTACCAAAGCAGCCCATTCATACAGGCAACAGCAACTTTCCATTCCTGCCAGTAAACGAATGACCTATTTCCTCAACATCAGAGAGTGGAAAAAGCATAGGAAACAACCGTTAGAGCATTTCTCTGTTCTGCAGGGGAAATATGCCAGTTCCCTCCAAGCGGTGTCTTGTGAAGTAGCCCATCAATCCGGCTATAGGGCTGCCTTTCTTAAGTGTGAAAACAAAACCTTGACAAAATGAACAACTTTTAGTCCTTCACATATATACATGCCTCCCCTCCCCATCCCTCAACACACACTGAATTGGCTTCTGAAGAGACAAGGATAATTTAGAGAGAGAGAAAAATCACAGTTTTTCAAGCCTGTGGCAGATATGTGTGTGGAATACAACAGCAACCTTTCCAAAGGGACGTCTCATTCTCCTGGAATGCAGGAAAGTGAAACCAAGTGGAAATGAGGTCAGAGAAGGCTTGGAGGGATTCATATTATAGCAAGGAGCTCTCTCCCCTCCCCATGCTTATTTACCAAGTCAAGTGGATTTTGGCAGGTTCGGGCCGCAATATCCAACCAAGACAGTTCATTAGGAAGGGCAGGCTCGGCATTTGTTCTTAGCCCGTTCAACAGAAGGCCAAGCCTTCCTTAGGGCATGTCTTCACTGGGGGGGAGGAGTGTTCTTAATTCAGGTTAGCTAACCTGGTTAAAATAGCAGTAAGAAAGACACAGCAGCTTGGCTTTTAACTTGGGCGAGCAGCACTGATTGAAGCCTGTAGGAGAGCGTGGGGTTGAATTTGAGCTGATCATGGCTGAGTTGCAGTGTCTTTGCTGCGCTTTTAACCTGAGTTTGCTAATGTGAGTTAACCTTGCTTTTTCCCCCAGAGAAGACATACCCTTAAAGATGATCTTTAAAGCAGGGTAGATTGGGGGTCTGCTCTGCCTCTCCCCATTCCTTTGTTGTATTTTTAACATTTTAAATTTGGCTATTTAATAAACAAACCCTTCGCCCTATGCAGATTAGCCAGTCTTGACCACCCTCTTTAGGGCTGCAGGTTTCCATGGAGGACCAGAGAGCTGGAATGTGGTCCTCAGCCCCTCATTGAAAGTGGAGGGGGGATGACTCGTTAGCCAGGAGAGCTTTTCTTCTAAAAGTTTGTCAGGTGTTTGAGTGAAATGGGTGGTAGCAAATAGCTCAGAGGTTTGAGCATTGGCCTGCTAAACCCAGCGTTGTGAGTTCAATCCTTGAGGGGGCCACTTAGGGATCTGGGGTAAAATCAGTACTTGGTCCTGCTAGTGAAAACAGGGGGCTGGACTCGATGACCTTTCAAGGTCCCTTCCAGTTCTAGGAGACAGGATAGGAAAAAAGGAAAAAAACACAGCCTGACTGAATATCCTTTCTGCTTCGCTCCGCTTTCACTGTCACTAGTGGTGTCCTAATTCCACCCATTCTCCAGTTGTCCGTGGAGTCTTCCAGGAGAAACATGGTAGAGGAGCCCTGAGTTTCTCATGGAGAAGACAGGCAGAACAAGGTCTTTTATTTAGACATTGGGAAGACATGCAAAAAAAGGACCCAAACCCAGTATTTTTTTCCCTGGCAGATCACTTTCAACAGCGAATTTCCCGGAATTTTTGTGTTTGTCGTCGTTACATAATATAATTTAGAAGTCTCATGCTGAGCTGCTGCAACCGAGTCACTGCTTTCAAGGGGCCAGGGGACCAACCTTGAGGCACCACGGCTCTTGCTGTGACTGGGATGGTAGCCAGCCAGTTCTCCCACTTTGTGTCTCTGGACAGCTGCATCTGCCACTGTGCAGTTCTTCTCCAGACTGGAGATGGGATTATTTGCCTGATGTTGAAATCAATTGGAATGTGGGGAAGAAAAGCCGCAAGTGAGATTAGCTCCCTCACCCCCCCAATAGAGGAAGAAAGAGAGTGGGTGAAAGAACAGCTGCCAGAAGAGGGAGGCAAGAAACTCCTCCGCACAGCAAGTTGGACAGGAGGGCTAGGTAACCTGAGCCCTTCTCTCTCAAGCGGAGGGAGATGTTCAGTCCTAAAGTGCATCAGTATTTGATCATGCAGCTCTGTGAATCAATCTCCTGCTACATGGACAGGTTGTAGTGGTGACATCCAGTGCTACGGTTCTGCCATCCAACCTGGATGGCCACTGGGATGAAGTATCAACCCTGTGGCCTCAGGGCTTCGTCCCCGTGTGGGCAGGGTGCAATACACAGTTGGCCAGATCCTGTCTAGAGAGGGACTCGCATTGACTGCACATCTCCCTGTTTTCTTGTTCCTGAAAGTTGGAGCCTTGCAAAACACCGTGGTCTGGCTTCATGGAGATCCAGCTCTGTGGATCCAGACCTCCTGAGTTTAACTGTGATATTTGGGCTCCAAATGCAACCAGAAAATCAAAGCGAAATTCAGAGTTTCGGCTCAAAATCAAGGGAAACCAAGAATTTGGTCTGGGATTCAGCACTTGCCCAGAAATCAGCTCTGAGCTTGCTCAAAAGGTTGGTGACTCTCAATGAATCTTTCACTGAGTCTGGCTTGTGGTGTAGCAAAGTCTAAAGTTGGGTGGCCTGGAGTCCTGTCGTTAGTCCTTCACTCAGCTCTACTGAATACCAGGCAGTAAAACAATTAGTTGTTTCTTAACGTGCCTCGTTCTTGTCTTATACTCGTAGTCAGGAGCCAGGCACTGATCTTGCAATTGGATCTTTGCAGGCAGACTTGTGCCTGCGTAGAGCTCTGCTGACTTCAGAGGGACTCGCCATGGTTGTAAGGATCTTTATGTGGAATTGGTGGCAGGATCGGACCTAAGTGAGACCTCTACTGAAGGCAATGGAGTCACATGGGTGTAGAGCAGGTTTGCGAGGAGAATCAGGCACATGGTCCCTTCCCTGATGACTTTACAGCATAAAGGTCCATTCCTGCAAATCCTCCATACCCGGAACTGCCACTGGAGACAAACGGAACTCTGCATGCAGAGAACTTCCAGGGTCAGGCTCTGTTAGACCATATACGGATGGGTCAAAGAGAGACGTGACATGGTCTTGTAATACAGACGGCCTAGGCTAGGCATGTGTCTTCTGGTTTCAGGGTTTTATATATGAAGCATCCTTTCTTGAATATCTAGCCCATTGTAGGGATTCCCATAAAAATTATATAATCTCAGCACATGATGACCTTGATCTAGAAATCAAGAAGAGTGATAAATCTGTCATTTACTGCCAAGCACGTTCAGTCAATAACAAACTCTTTGGAAACAGCCCAAGTATTTTTGTTCATTTAACAACTGGAATACGTGTTACTGTGTGACAGCAAATTTAAAAATAGCAACACATCTGATTAGTTCAGCAAATCAATTGCTACAACACTTAGTGTAGCACTTGTAAGTTCTGATTACCCTTACGTTACAACAGAAAATCCCCAATACACTTCTCCAGCAGAGAATCATGTTCTGTTTTGCTGTATAGTTGTCACATGGGTTGTGATGCATTCACAAACACTTTCTTTGGTGACAAACTCTTGCCTTTGATGTGCATCCGATTGATTGATTTCAGTGAGAACTGCGTGTGTGCAGCCTACGGCAGTGTTTGGACCATTCTGGCCGTTTATTGATTGGGACAGATAGGTTTTATAAATCTCCTTATGTAAGTGTGAAGTAGTAAACGTTTTGTAGACGCAGATGATACTTTGCTTTGTTTTCCTTCCACAGCTAGTTGCATCCATTGTCTTCATCAGTTTTGGAGTCATTGCTGCGTTCTGCTGTGCCATAGTTGATGGTGTCTTTGCTGCCAGACACATAGTAAGTATTTCCAAAGGAATGTGCATGCTGCTATACCTACACTCTCTGCATTCCACACCGTAGTGGATCAATCCCATGTCTGAACTGAAGGGAAAATACCTTCTAAAAGACAACTCAGCAAAGCTTTTCTGCCTTCTCTGTACTGTGTTTCTCTGGCCAGCGTCTCAGATACAATATTCCTCTTCAGTTACCATCCAATGTGTGATCTTCATTTTCTCTGCAGAGTTCCACAGCCACCTAACTTGAGCAGTAGTTGATTTCAGTGGTGGATGAAGTGATAGGTTTCGCTGGTAAAGCACATCAGTGTGAAAGGCTCTGTATACATGTTACTGTTCTGGTGTTGCAGCTGGATGGGCAGCAGTGAGATATAGTGGGAAGAGTTTAGTGACCTGGAAATTTGTGTAAGGAGACATACCATCGAATAGATGCTGGTGATTTCCTTGTTCCTGCCCCCAAGGAGCTTACAATCTGAGTATAAGACAAGAGACCACAAATGGATACAGACAGACAGATGGGGGAGCATCAGGAAACAGTGTGACAGTATTGGTCTGTACGGTAGGCAGTGGGGTCAACGCACCAGCTGAGATCTTAGATTTATTAGCTATATTGGCGTATATTAGGTTAGGGCCATACACCCTTAGTTGCTCCTGGGCCATATTTTAGAGAGTGAACCCCTAGAATGCCTCAAACCACACAAAGCAGTCCAATCCTCAACAATATAAATGTCGCCTGGCATTTCTCTACTTGTCTGTCTGGCTCTGATGAGTAGGTTTCTTTTCCATCTCTGACTTCCATGTTTCTGTGCAACATAAAAATATCAAGCGGTTTTTAATTCCAGGCTGATCCTGGCCATGTGGGGTGCTCTGTACCTGATCTCAGCACTGCTGTTTAGGGATCTGCTGGTTTTACCTGCTGCACAATGATGTGAGTCAGTGCAGTGGTGCTTTCGGCCCAGACAAGATGGGTCATCTGAGGTGCACAGTCGTCGGAAAGTTTTTCCCCTAGCAGCACCCATTGGGTCGGCTGTGGAGTCCCCGGGAGTGGTGCCTGCCAACCCGGTGCCTCCACGGTTCCTCCTTGCTGGTTACTCTGACAGAGGGGAAGGAGGGTGAGTATTGGAATGGACATGAGCAGCACATCTCGAAGAACAACACTTACAAGAAGGTGAGTAACTGTTCTTTCTTCTTCGAGTGACTGCTCATATCGATTCCAATTAGGTGACTCCCAAGCCTTACCTAGGCAGTGGGATTGGAGTTATGGAATTGCTGATTGGAGCACCGCTCTTTCGAGCATCATCTCTGGCATGCCGGGTGATGGTGTAATGAGAGGTGAACGTATGCACCGAGGACCAAGTTGCTGCCCTGCAGATTTCTTGTATCGGGACCTGGGCCAGGAATGCTGATGATGAGGCCTGAGCCCTCGTGGAGTGTGCTGTAAGAGCTGGGGCTGGGTCCTTGGCCAGTTCGTAGCATGTGCGGATGCAGGACGTGATCCAGGAGAATATTCTTTGAGATGAGACCGGGAGTCCTTTTATCCGGTCTGCCACCGCTATGAACAACTGGTTCGACTTCCTGAACGGCTTAGTGCGCTCGATGTAGAAGGCTAGCACCCGCCAAACATCCAGAGAGTGCAGGCTCTGCTCACGGCTACTGGCATGAGGCTTAGGATAAAAAACTGTGTGGAAGTGTGACACAACCTTGGGAAGAAAGGCCGTGTGAGGTCTGAGTTGCAGCTTATCCCTGTGGAAAACCGTATAAGGTGGGTCTGAGATAAGGGTCTTTAGCTCAGACACCCTCCTTGCTGATGTATTGGTGACCAGAAAGGCTACCTTCCATGACAGGTAGAGAAGGGAGCAAGTTGCCAGTGGTTCAAATGGGGGCCCCATTAGCCTGGAAAGGACCAGGTTAAGGTCCCACGCGGGGACAGGCTGTCTGATCTGGGGATGTAGCCATTCCAGACCCTTGAGGAACCAACCAACCATAGGGTTGGCGAAGACGGAGTGTCCAGACGCTCCCGGGTGGAAAGCCGATATAGCAGCAAGGTGTACCCTTATGGAGGACGCTGCCAGTCCTTGCTGTTTCAGGTGCAGAAGGTACTCTAGGATGAGAGGTACAGGTGCCTGGAGAGGAGGTGTATGACGCTGATCGCAACAACAAGTACATCTTTTCCACTTTACCAGGTACATGGCTCTAGTGGAGGGCTTCCTGCTGCTGAAGAGGACCTCCCTTACCTGTTCTGAGCATAGACGCTCCATGGGGTTCAGCCAGGAAGCTTCCAAGCCGTGAGGTGGCGGGACCGCAGGTCCTGAGTGATCAGGTCGGTGAGGAGAGGCAACGTGACCGGGGTGTCCACTGACAGTTCCAGGAGTATCCACTGACAGTTTCAGGAGTGTGGTGTACCAGTGTTGTCGAGGCCACGCTGGAGCTATCAGAATTATCTCTGCCCCATCCCTGCAGACCGTGAGTAGGACCTTGTGCATGAGAGGGGAGAGGGGAAAGGCGTAGAGCAGGAGGCCTCCCCAAGGTAACAGGAATGTGTCCATGATTGAGCCAGGGCTGTGTCTCTGGAAGAAGCAGAATATTGGGCACTTTCTGTTGCTCGGGGTGGTGAACAGAACGACCTGGGGAAACCCCCACCTTTGGAAGATGAGATGTATGACATCCGGCCGGATGGACCACTCGTGATTGTGGAAGGACCTGCTGAGGTGGTCCGCCAGTGCATCCTGAACTCCTGGTAAATAGGATGCTTCCAGGTGAATGGAGTGGGACATGCAGCCAGAGGCTTCCCGACACAGGGGAGAGGACCCAGCTCCACTCTGCTTGTTGATGTGAAACATGGCAGTGGTGTTGTCCATCAGAACCGCTACGCACTGACCTCGTCGTCAGGCCTGAAAGGTCTGGCATGCTAGTCGCACTCCCCTCAGCTCCTTGATATTGATGTGGAGGGCCAGCTCGTCCTCCGACCACAGGCCCTGCGTTTGGAGGTCTCCGAGATGCGCACTCCATCCCAGAGCTGACGTGTCGGTTACTAGGGACAAGGAGGGCTGAGGGCTGTTGAAGGGGACTCCTTTGCATACTGACCAAGGGTCGAGCCACCAATGAAAGGACTCGAGCACCTGACCCGGCACACTGACCACTGAATTCAAGCTGGTGCGTCCCGGGAGACAGGACGAAGCGAGCCACGCCTGTAGAGGCCGGAGCCTCAGTCTGGCATGCCGGGTCACGTAAGTGCAGGCTGCCATGTGACCAAGAAGACTCAGGCACCTCCTTGCTGTAGTGGTTGGGAATTGCCGGAGGCCTTGAATGACATCCGTCATGGCCTGGAAACGGGACTCTGGCAAAAGTGCTCTTGCCTGAACCGAGTCCAACACCGCTCCAATGAATTCTGTTCTTTGGGTCGGTGCCAAGGTTGACTTGTTCATGTTGAGGAGGAGACCCAGTCTCGCAACTGTGGATCTGACCAATCAGACTTGAGACTCCACCTGCCCCCGAGCGCGGCCCCTGAGCAGCCAGTTGTCGAGAGAGGGGTATACCTGTACCTGCCTCTGATGGAGGAAAGCGGCTACAACCAACATGCACTTGGTGAACACTCGGGGGGCTGTAGAAAGGCCGAATGGAAGGACTGTAAAAGGATAATGTTTGTGGTCGACCACAAACAGTAGGAATCATCTGTGTGCAGGCTGAATGGCTATGTGAAAGTTCGCGTCTTTCATGTCGAAGGCAGCGTACCAGTCTCCCAGATCCAGAGAAGGGATAATTGTACTCAGGGAAACCATGCAGAACTTCAACTTTACCATGAACTTGTTGAGTTCTTGCAGATCTAGAATGGGTCTGAGACCCCCCTTGGCTTTGGGGATTAGGAAGTATCGGGAATAGAACCCCTTGCTCCTGAGCTCCTGAGGAACCTCCTCCATCGCTCCTATGGTGAGGTGCGCCCGCACCTCCTGGATAAGGAGTTGCTCATGAGAAGGGTCCCTGAAGAGGGACAGGGAAGGGGGGTGGGAGGGAGAGTAGGAGCAGAATTGGAGAAAATATCCCACTTCTACCGTACGGAGAACCCAGCGGTCTGCAGTTATTTGGGACCAAGCAGGGTAGAAGTGGGAGAGACGATTCAAGAAAGATGGGGAAGGATCCGGAATTGTGGCTAGTGCGCCGTCTTCAGGCGAACCTTCAAAAGGCCTGCTTTGAACCCGACAATGGTTTAGTCGGGCCCTGGCTCTGCCCGGGGGTGGGAAGGCTTGTGTCTGCCATTCCTGCCCCTTGTCCCATAAAAGTCCTGCCTCGGCCGAGGAGGATAGAAGCGCTGCTGCTGCTGAGGCTTGAAATGTTTGCGTTGGGTTGCTGGGATGTGCATACCCAAGGATTTCCTGGTAGCCCTGGAGTCTTGGACTTAAGCGCTGGGGCTTGTTGTCCCTGCCTCTTCTTTTCATTTACTGCAGCCACCACCAGTGAGCAGGGCTACAGGTGTGTGAAGAGGTATTTGTACCCCTTAGATGGGATGACATACTTCCTCTCCACACCCTTCGCGGTGGGAGGGATGGAGGCCTGGGTCTGCCAAGTGGTCTTAGCATTGACCTGTATAGTCTTGATGAGGGATAGAGCCACCCTCAACGGGCCTTCTGGGGCCAGGATGTTGACCATTGGGTCCTCCAACTCTACCACCTCCTCAGTCCGCAGGCCCATTGTTCGCGCCACCCTATGAAGGAGGTCCTGGTGGGCACAGCTGTCTATGGGGGTGGTCCAGAGATGGAGGATGATGAGGCTAATGGGGGAACAGGGTCCTCCTGACCCTCTTGGTCTCCATGGGCCTCCTGTCCCACCTCTCTGTCAGGGCCAATCACACCTGGATCAGGCTCAGGAACTGGGGATGGTTCCAGGGGAGGTAATGTGACCAGTACCTCCTTGGCACCCTAGGGGTGGGGCGACTGGCTGATGCCTCCGGCACCCGTGGTTCAGAGGTCGCTGAACAGGAATCTTTGGATTGGGTGCCCTGGGCCTGGTGGTACACCCACAGAGTCCAAAATGGCCACTGCTGCCACTGCGCAGGCCATGGCCCTGCCCCCACCTCAGGCCTTCCACGCCCTGACCGGTGCCGGTCCCGCTCTGAGTATCTAGACCCCGTCTCCACGTCCGAAGATGGAGACCGGGACCACGATGGCCAGGGCGGTGCCAAGCAGAGCTGGACTGGGGAGCGGTGCTGCGATCTGGAGCGGTACCGAGATCGGGGTCTGTGCGGGGACGCTGACCAGTGCCGAGATGACCAGTGTTGGGAGCGGGACCTGCTCCATGATGGGGATCGGCATGAGGATCGGTGTCGCGATCAGGAGTGCTGGCACGACCTGGACCGGTGCCGTGAGTCTGACCGGTGCTGCGATTGCAAGCGGTGCTCGGACTCGGAGCGGTGCCGTGATTCCACTGGCAGTGCTGAGGGACAAAGCATCGTTGGTTTGCCTCAAGACGTTGCTGCACGTTGTGGTACCGGAGGCTTGGCTCGAAGGACCAGGGATCGTGGTGCCGTCATGGCGATGAGATCCCTTGCGGCCTCAAAGGTGCCCGGGGTGGATGGCAGTTCCACCTCCTCAATGACCTGGCTCGGGGAGTCCAACGGTACCAGACTCGACTGTCCCCCTTGCGGGGCCAAAGTCGATGGTGCTGGCTCCGAAGTCTTTGGCACTGGATGCTCCTCTCTGAGACGTGCCCTGTTGGCCGACTTCAAAGGGGTGGGTCTCAGAGTCAGAGATCCACTCCTCCCCTGCTTCTGGTGCCGCTTCTGCATCAGGGAATGGGAGCAGTGCTGGGTCGATCACGCCGGTTTTAGCGCTGGGGAGTGGTGATGCCGCGGGTCTCTCCGAAGTCCTTCTGCAGTGGCGTTTCTACCACCAATCAGCTCGGTGCCGAGTCTTGCCGCACTGATGTAGGTTGCGGTCTAAGTGCCACCTCCATAAGGAGCTGTTTGAGGCTCCTTTTTCGTTCTGGGGCGAAACTCTTTACAAATCCTGCGCTTGTCCGCTTGGTGTGCTTCCCCCAGACACTTTAAGCAAGCGTCGTGGGGGTCGCCCTTTGGCATGGGCTTGTTGCAGGACTTGCAGGGTTTGAACCTTTGGGACTTAGGCATACCCCAAGTCACCACGGGGAACGCGGTCGGGGTGAAGGGGAAAACCCCCCCACTCCCAACAGCTATCTGCTGTAACAACCAAAACCACTAAAGCTAAACTGAACGAGGCTAGGAATAACTGTGAACTAAACTAAACTGAAAGCTAGGGAAAACTAGGAGAGCTTGCTAAGCAAGTCACCGCTGTTCCAACGACCGTCACTGGCGGTAAGAAGGAACTGTGGAGGCACTGGGTCGGCAGGGTCATATATTGAGCACCATGAAGGCGCCACTCCAGGGGGCTCCACAGCCAACCCGACGGGAGCTGCTAGGGGAAAACTTTCCGACGACTGTGCACGCGGTGCGCACGCACCTCCTTGGAATTTATATGAGCAATCGCTCGAAGAACCTACTGCTGCTGTCGACTCCCTTAGCTCAAGAGGCAGAAGTGCCTGCAGTGGGATTTAAAGGTTCTAACCCTGCCGATGATCCGTGTGGGTGTCAGTATGATGTCACAGGATGCACAGGGCTGAGTGCCGTCCCGAGTGAGGACACAGTAACTCAGGTATGGCTTTCCGGGGTGGCTGCTCACACCTGGGCTAGGCTAACCTGGGGGCCTAGGCCTGTGTGCTGCTCACTTGGGTTAACTCTGCAGTGAAGACATACCCGCCTCCGTGGCCAGATTTTCAAACAGTTTTCCGTGGGAGCTGCTGGGTGCTGAGTGCTTCTGCAAACCTGGCCCCTTCACTCCGGTGTCTGGGTGGGCACGCTGCCCTTTTGAAAATCCAGCCCAGTCTGGCCCTTCCTCCCTGCTCAGATATGTGACAATGTGCTAGATCTGAACCTGGGCTTGGCTTTGAATGATATGCTAAACCCCTTGTTTTCTTCTGCAGGATCTTAGGCCACTGTACGCAGGCCGATGTCAGTACTATTCCAAAAGTACGACTCCACCCGAGGTGAGCGCGGATTTGGCGGCATCGCTTTCTAACGGGGCTGGCAGTGGTGTGGAGGTGTTCGCACTGCAGACCCGTCGGGGACAGAGCCCCCCTAGGATGGATTCAATAGTCCCCTGCATGCACAGGAAAGCAGGACTTCGGGAGGGGCTCAGCATTGGGGTCTTGAGGAGGGAGGAGCGTGAGGCTCCAGTGATGGAGCAGGGGAGCACAGCAGAGGAGAAGGGTATGCTGGAACACTAGGGGTGCGGATTAGAGAGGGCATTTGGGAGTGGGGCATGCTGGAAATAGGAGTGCGGACCAGAGCGAACGAGCCTGGAGCCCTGTCTGGGACTGCCAACCTGACAGAGGAGACCAGCAGAGAGGAGGTGAAGGACACACGTGTCCATTTGTGTAGCCTTTTCGGCCCTCAGCAGGTCAACATTTGAGGCAGAGGCAACTGTGCCAGTGTTTCCATGGCGAACACTGACCGGGGGAAAGTGAAGGACAGCTCTGGCCAGCTGTAAGATAAGCAGCTCCCGCTTCCAAACTGGGACACCTTCTGACAGAGAAATGTATTCCCTGAAAAGGGGGGAACATCTACAATCACA
The DNA here is from genome assembly GCF_027887155.1 of Malaclemys terrapin pileata. NCBI lineage: Eukaryota > Metazoa > Chordata > Testudines > Emydidae > Malaclemys > Malaclemys terrapin. The sequence goes on along the minus strand of NC_071513.1, from coordinate 13,195,533 downwards.
TGGAGTGGGTGAAACCCATGTAATAAATCATGTGTATTGGACACCTTTGATTGCCTCCCCTGTGCACTCCTCTGCATCCTCTGGGACTTTCCTTCCAAATAGCTGAGCCGCTTTCAGGAGCTGCCGGATAAAAACAATCAGCCTGCCAGCAAAATCCGTTTTTCTTCCCTGACTTCCCCTCCTCAATTGGAATGTCCCCCCAGCACTTGTCTGGGGTGCAGGATGGGCAGTGGGCAGTCCTGGAGCAGTGACAGGGAGAAGATCGAATCTCGCTGGCCCCAGGGAGGTCACGTCTCCAGAGGAAGCCTGGCAACCGGGATCGGATGGACACACACACCTGTATCTCTTTACTTGCCAGTAACCATCCAGCATTTCCCACCGTGTAGTGGGTGGCCTAGGAATCTTTTTCTCAGTTTGCATTGTCTCCTTGACAAGTCCATGCCCAGAGGTCACTAACTGGGGAGGTAGGGGGGGGAATAGCTCCTTCTGTCAGAGCTGATCTTCACACACAAGTTGCACAACTGTAGTTATATGGAACCCCCCTAGTGTGGATGGACCTATCCCAGTTGGAATGTGCTTATACTAGCAGAACTATTCCTGTACAGAAAGGAGAATAACCTACACTAGCATAAGGCACCTTTATACATGGTCCACACTGGGGGTTGTACCAGTAGAACTATATCAGTTAAGTCACCCCCGCAACCAACATAGTTTTACTGGTACAAAATCTGTGCATAGACCAAGCCTGAGAGAAACAGGACCAAAGGCCATTGCTCATCTCTTCCTTGGTTCCTTGTATCCCCCTTCTCTTTGTGTTCACGCAGGGGGTCTGCAATCCACAGCGCCGGGGACCTTGCACACCGAAAATAAAAACCAACACCTGCTTCTGCTGTGACCTATACAACTGTGGAAAGTGAGTAAACTAAAAATAGCATTCAACATCCATGCTAAGAGCAAATATGGGCTGCATTGGTTTGCTAGGATTTAAAGAGGTTAGGGACTCCTACGGGATATAGTAGAAGTTATGTATAGTATTGGTTAATTATAGCTATTATAGACATAGATATTGCATGATTACTTCAGGTAGCAATCCTACCATATTATAATGGAAGTTAGATCATGTAATGCTGCTATAAGACAGTCTAGTCTTTCAGTATGTTCAAAAGGTTAATCACCAATCTGCTCCCCTGTGGTACCTTTTATCTAATGATCTCAAAATGCTACATAAATGTGAATGGGTTGAGCCGGGCACCTTCGCTATGAGGATGGCAAGTATTATCCCCACTTTACCAAATGGGAAAACTGAGGCTTAGAGGTTTAAGGGACATGGTCAACTTGTAAACTATTCAGTTGGGGTTTTTAAGTTTAAAAATCATTTCAGGTATTACACCTGACACCCATATGCCCTGCCACATGTTGTGACTTGACCTGTTTTTTAAAATGTGTGTTCTCTCCCCGGTGCTGTATGAAACAGCAGAAAACACATAACCAGCACAAACTGATTATGAAGTGGGAGAGAGGTGCAGGAAATGTGAAACTGACTCTATTCAGAGTGCTATCAAATGCACAAAGTCAGCAGTGAAAAGAGAGAACAGTTTTGTCTCTAATCTCTTCCAGTTAATGTAATCTTACGCGCACATAAAAATAGTCAAGGAATATTTTTCAGACAGAATTGCAATGTGTAAGTTGACTGTGTCCCTATAAAGCCAAAATTTTCAGCAGTGGTCTCTGGCTTTAGGTGTTTCTAGCTTTGGATCCCCCAATTTAAGACAACCTTGGGGGGCTGATTTTCAGAAGTGCTGAGCTCCTGCAGACCCCATGGATCTAAGATGGAGTTGTGGTTGCTTAAGGCCTCTAAAAATCAATCTCCCAAGGTGTCTCAAATTGGGCCCCTAACATTAGAGGGTTTTGCAAAAATTGGCCACACTGAGTTGCCTCAGATGATAAGGGGAGTCTGCAGCAGATATGGGCATAGAACTCAGGACTGGGAGATTTTTTCCACCAATTTCAGAGCTGAGTGAATAATGGATTTTTGGGGGTTTGAGACTGAACCAAAAAAAAATCCATTTAGATTAGAACCAAAACAAAATGTATTCTCTTTTTTTAATTTTTTTTTTCATCAAATCAAAAACATCAAAAAGAGTTTGTTTCAAATCAATCAAAAGATTTTGGGTAATTTATTATTGTTGTTTCAATGTGGCTGGTTTGGGTTTGTTTGTTTTTTTAAATTGGCCAAATTTCAGTTTGGAACTGAATGTTTTGAAATGAAACATTTTGACTTTTAAAAAAAAAAAATAAAAATAAACAAAATCTTGGCCACATTTGACCTGAATTCACAAATAATTTCAGAGCACCAAAAAAAAAAAAAAAATTATGAAAAAATTGGTTTGGCAGAAAAATGTACCAATTCCCCCAAATTCCTGCAGGGTTTGGACTTTGCCCCATTATTTGAATTTGTGTGTGACCATAAGACTCAAAGTAGTTTGTGAGTACAGAGACCTTCATGTTCCAGATGCTTACAGTGCCCTAAACAGGATTCATTAGGCTCCACTATAGATTCATCTGGTTTACTTCCTGGCGTGGCAATCAGAGAGGAGTGATTTATGGATTCAGGGCCACTGTGTTGGCATGGCCCTCCTCCTGCCATATCCAAATAATGCAGATTTTTTTTATTTGATATTTTACGGGGAGGGGGAGCTTAATGTGCAAGATGAGATGTCTTAGATGAAATCTAAACGCAGGGTCCCAAGGGCTTACGGTCTTTACGTCCCACGTAATCATTATGTAACGTTGCTGGGTGCTGTGCCGCATTTCAGCAGGGGAATGGGCTGGCTCGTGTGCAGAGGTTATCAGTCTGTAATGCACTGGGGAACGGTTGGATTGAAAGGCTCTATGTGAACATCTGATGACATGCATATAGAATATCAGCCTTTTACCAAACTTCACTTAAGTGACTCCAGGGTTCAATTCCCAACTCTGCTACTGTGTAGACTTGGTTAAGCTATGTGTCCTCTGTGTCTATAAATTGTCCCTCTATCAAACGGCTGTGGTAATGCTGACCGACCTCTCAGGGAGGGGTGAGAAATTTAAAGTGTGGACAATGCTTTGAGATCAATGGTGCTGTATTAGGACAGAGCATTTGGTTAATTATCTATTATTCTGGCAATAAGCAGCCCAGTGCTAACCGGAGGACATGTGGTAGAAATGTAAGAGACAACTCCGAGGTTGCAGCTTCACCCACCCATAACTCACTGACTTCAGTGACATCCAGGGGGGCTTACGGGATGTGTTTGCGTCACTGTGTATTCAAGCTGAGTATTCTTCACTACCATGATCATGTGGGGAGATGTCAAAATTCAGGTCACAACATGATGAGCCTACTCCAGCGGGCCTTACCTGTGGAAACATCCCACTCAGGGCTGGCTCCAGGCACCAGCTTCTCAAGCAGGTGCGTGGGGTGGTGGCTCCGGAGAGGGGCGGCATGTCCAGGTATTTGGGGGCAATTCGGCGGACGGTCCCTCACTCCGCCTGGGAGCGAAGGACCTCCCGCCAAATTGCCTCCGCAGATTGTGATCGCGGCTTTTGTTTTGTTTTGTTTTTGTTTTGGCTGCTTGGGGCAGCCAAAACCCTGGAGCCGGCCCTGATCCCACTGATGTTGGGACCCCTGGTCCATTGCAGGATGCATTCTGTGGTCCAGGTGGGCTTTTGGGAATTTTATTATACTGTTGTTTAATTCTTTTCTAATCCAGCAGAGTGGAAATTTCTGGTGGGTACTATGAATATATTGATGTCAGCAGCTGCCAGGATATCATTCACCTTTACCACTTGCTCTGGTCAGCGACAATTTTGAACATAGTTGGATTGTTTCTAGGGATCATCACAGCTGCAATCCTTGGAGGCTTTAAAGACATGGTAAGATGATGCAGACTTCTAGAGAAATGAAAAGGATATGATCTGACAAGTTTAGACCTTCAAATGGAGGGTGTTCTTTTAAAATAGCTTTAAAAACCTCACTGGCAGTGATGAGTATCAGAGGGGTAGCCGTGTTAGTCTGAATCTGTAAAAAGCAACAGAGGGTCCTGTGGCACCTTTAAGACTAACAGAAGTATTGGGAGCATAAGCTTTCGTGGGTAAGAACCTCACTTCTTCAGATGCAAGTCACTGGCAGTGATATTACAGTACATACAGGTGGTGGTTGTTTACATAACCTTTACTATGTTTGAATCCAGATCATGCACATTGTGCTTGTGCTGAGAAGAAGGAACTGCAATAACTATAAGTAGAAAGTGAAACTGACTAAATTGGCAGATCTGACAACACTGTCTAAGCATAGGGAATTGCAAACGATTAACGAATAAGCACATGAAGAAATGTAAGATTAAGTCAGCAGTATCAATCTCCGCTTCTACCATGGAGGAATTCCCTTTTTAAATGAATATTTTGCCTGATGTCCCTTTTAAGAAGAAACATGTTTAGGTGGCTCTTAGGTTTATGAATTGTTTCAGAATTTTTACCATCACCATTATATTAATTTTACAGGATACTTACCGTTCAGTTCATCCAAAGGCTTCCCTTCTATCAAATTTCAGTTGCTGCCCCCAAAGCAAAGTAAAGGTCACCAGAATTTTTAACTAAGGACAAAATTATATTTTACTCTAACCTTGCTCTCAAACAGCTGAACAGCTTTGGATATCCACCTGATTTCTTCACTGTGTAAAACAGCTGAAGCTGGTTTTGGAGGGAAACCAGGTAAGATAATTTGTGCCTTGGAAGAAGATGGAAATACTGGTCTGACAATAAGCGGGACTTCAGCAGGCTTGAATAGGGCATGTGCTGTGGCAGTGGTTTTCAAACTGTGGGTTGCAACCCAGTACTGGGTCGTGGAATGTGAGGCACTGGGTTGCAGTGGCTCTGGTCAGCACCGCCAACCTGGGCCGTTAAAAGTCCCATCGGCAGTGCTGCCCAGCTAAGGCAGGCTAGTCCCTACCAGTTCCGACACCGCGCTGCGCCCTGGAAGCGGTCAGCAGCAGGTCCGGCTCCTAGACGGGGGGCCACGGGGCTCGGTGCGCTGCTCCCACTCTAAGCACTAGCTCCACACTCCCATTGGCCGGTTCCCAGCCAATGGAAGCTGGGGTGTGTGTGGGGGGGGATTGTGCCTGCGGCCGAGAGCCGCACGGAGCCTCTTGCCGCCTCCGCCTAGGAGCCAGACCTGCTGCTGGCCGCTTGCGGGGCGCAGTGAGGTCCACGGTGCCAGGACAGGCAGGAAGCCTGCCTTAGCACCCCCACTGTGCCGCTGACTGGGAGCCACCCGAGATAAGCCCACGCCCCAACCCTGTGCCCCAATCCCATCCCAGCCCTGAGCCCCCCCAAACCAACAGCCCCTTCCTGCACCCCAAACCCCTCATCCCTGGCCCCAACCCAGAGCCTCTGCTCCAGCCCGGAGCCCCTCCCACACCCCAAACCCCTCATCCCCAGCTCCATTGGGTCACAGGCATCAACAATTTTCTTCAACTGGATCGCCAGAAAAAAAGTTTGAAAACCACTGTGCTATGGCATACACAGGGTCTTAAGTCAGTGCTGCCTGGTTAGTCTTTGAACAACCACCACCATTTCCATTAAATAGAAGGAGAGTTGAAAAGTCGCAGAAGCAAATTCATGGTTTTTTTTGTCCTCTGTGGCTCATTTGGCATAATACTAAGTGAAAGGGATGGGACAGAGTTTGCTCCTCCAGGTGATGTATTCCTCTTGCAGAATTTATAACATGCTCTTTATCCAATGTGCCTGATTTCAGAAGAATAGATTGTTCTACCCTCTCTTCAAAATCCATCAAAATCTTCCCAACCAAAATATGAACAAATATTGTCAAAATATGAGGGACATGCCTAGGTCACTGGTAAAGATTTGCCTCCTGGTCATGCATAGCTAAGTAGTATTGTCTCCTAAGCTAAGTCCAAACCATATGGACTATAAAGTATGCAAAGAGAGAAATACAGAATCATCTCTGAATTCTGCTGGAAGGAAGAGTTGTAATGTCCAATGCATTTTAATGCACTGGTGCAAACAAGAGATCAGCCTACTAGACTAACCAGTTTTTAAAACAGTTTCCTTCTCCCCTTCGTGAAGCCCCATTCCGAAAATCCACTTCATTTGAGTACTAGTGGGGGATAGGCTTTGGCCCGTTTGTTCTGTTCGATTCTTAAAGGAACACACTGAATAGCTAAAGAATGAATTGACTTCAGAGCCATCAGACTGAATTGCAAGTTGTTAATTCACCAGAACTTGGCTCTGAAATCAGTCACTGTTCCTTTAAATCACTTCGGCAGTCATGCAGGTGTCAGTTATCTGTGACTGTGGGGCGGGGGAAGGTTAACCTTTGTGTCAGACTGTGTGTGTCTTTGTCTCAACAGACTCCCTCCCTTCCTACCCTGAACTGTACGGTTGAAAACGCACATCCCTCAGTGTCCTATTACTCAAGGCCACAGGTGACTTCTTACAACACTTACTACCACAGCACTCCTCATCTGCCACCATACTCAGCGTATGACTTCCAGGTACGGCACAACAGACAGTAGCTTTAAATAGATAAGAATACCCTAGCCTTGGAACCATGAAGGTCTCTCTTCCCCAGAAGGCTACCTACACAGGGTGCTAGAACTTCCCAGCAAACCTAAACCTTGTTCTTGAGCCCCGTATTTAAGTTTCACTAAGGGCATGTCCAGACTGCAATCACAGAGTGGAGTAGACGTACCCAAGCTAGCTTTCATCTGGCTCCACAAGTAATTACCCAGAGTTCCAGGGGGGCTTGTCCAGCCCATGCTCAAGTGCACGCTGCCACAGCTTCACTAGATTAAAGCTAGCTCCAGTATGTCTGTGTGAGCTGCCACCACACCCAGTGATTTCAGTATAGACGTACCTTCAGGCAGTAGAGCCGAGCCTCTGCCTACAGGGAAATGTAACAAATTGTGCCTCTTTCAACCTTACTGTGACTCAAGGACCTCTTGATGCCCACGGGCAGAGGGCACAGGAGCACCCCGAGGTACAGAGATCCCCTGGGTCTGGTATCTACATTCTAGTCTGCCAAAGGTGGTCTCTAGTGAAAGCCTGCCACGCAAGTAATCATAATCATTGCAAGATGTATGTACGGAAAATATGTGAAGACTTTTGGGTATATATACTAAAAATTATGTTCTTTACGTCTGTGAGTTAAGGCGGGTCACCAGAAGTGGTCTATGTACTCCTGTCAGGCGAGGGGGAAGAGTCACTTTTCTCAGTGTCATGGCTGGTCATGTTTAAATTGAGTATTGCACAGTTGGCAGTGGGCGACCATTGACTGAGCAACAGGCTAACCATTAGTATGTGGAGGCAGATGAACCTCTGGTGATTCCTTCAGGCTGTATGGAAAAGCCACCAGCAGGCTTGATCATATGAGACGGGATCTCAGCTAAGCTAGTTTAAAACACTGGGAAAAGGACTGGGGGTAAACTATTTTGTAGGAGATAGGGAAATGTCTAGTAAGTGAAGTTTAGGCTCTAGCCTTTGAGTTTGTTCTATGTGGAACCATTTGTTTCTAATATTCTTATTTGCCATCACTTGAATCTCTGTTCTTTGATGATAAACTTATTCTTGGTTTCACTACCTATCTATCTACTTGCTGTGTGTTAAGAGGAGTGGTGAACCTGAGCTGGCTCTTGCAAGGTGGCGTGAACTGTTCCTTTGGGAGTAGTGAGCCTGAGAGTTCTGCGATTGGACCAGGGATGAAGCACACCAGAGGGATGCTCAGAGGATTCAGGGGTTGGAGTGTGCCTATTGCTAACTTGTACAGAGAGAGGGAGGCCTGGGGGGACCTGGAAGGCAAGGCTATTGCTGCCCGAGACTGGTGGTTTCAGAGAGCTGGTCCGCAGCAGGCACAGACAAGACTTCCTCATGCTAAGGCCAGGTGGTAGTGAGGTACCTCCCAATGCTGGGTACCCCTGGGAAATGTCACACGTGCCACATGCTGTTAAGGGCCAAGCCGAGAGGTCCCTCAGAATAGGTTATATTAGAACTTCATAATATGATCCTGCATGGTCCTCTATGTCCCTTCCCTATGGCCGGAGTATCCTCTGGAGCTGTGCCAGGACTCAGAACATTTGTGCTGTTGGGTTTAACAAGTGGATCCTTATTTATGATTAGTATTTTGGTGGCTTTTTTTGATAATTTAAGAAAGAAGCTGCAATGTACGTTTCAAACCTTCCCTTGTCCTCAGTCTTCTCTATTTAGCAATAGCCCTCCAGGCTCTGTAACCCCTCTGACGCTATCAGGTAACACTGACATCAGGAAGATTTTAAAGTGTTGAGTATTCCTAGGCTGAGGATTTTTAAGGCTTGTCACACACACATTCTGTACCAATTTCACTAGATCATTGCCACCCCACAGACTGTGGATTTACACCGCTATGAAAGGGCTACCTCAGGATAGCTTATTCCTATACATTTACCAGACTAAACTATACTGACACGAACCTTTCTAAGGCGCTGTACTGATGAATGTGCTATTCCTAAACTGGGAGAGTTTAATGGGTACAAAACCTGTGTGCAGACCAAAGGGAACATTTTCACAAACACTGGAGTCCCATTTTCAGAAGTGACTTGGACACGGAGGAGACTCGGTCCCATTGATTTTCAATGAGACTTGAGCTCCTAAGTCACTAAGGGCCTTGGAAATTGTTCCCTCAGACTGTTCCAGTTTCTTATCATCTCTTTCTAGACCCTCCATAACTTTGCCTCTCCCAATTACCCATCTCTGTCTCTCAGTCCCCTTCTCCCCTGGTGGCAGCCTCAGTGCCCGATTTGTCTGCATGTTCCATGAAATGGCTCTGCACCTTCTTCCACACTGCTCCCTCTGTGAGGCCACTCCCCTCTCCTCGTTAAATCCCTCCTGAAGGACTGCATGTCTTCTGCTACAAGCAGCTAGCCCATTAACTCTTCTGCACAGTCCCTCTATCACTTTGACCAGAAAACAAAGAAGCCAACATTTCTAATAGAGCCTGGAATAGAACCCAGGTCTCCTGACTCCGTCTCCTTCCCTAACCACTGGCAAACCCTCTCCAACTTTGTGCACACGTCATCAGCATGGCTGAGCTAAGTCTTCGTTAGTTTTTAGGCACACAAACTTTTAGGGGTTGGGCTGAGATTATTTCATGCCAGGTGTGAGCCTAGACAGGCTTCTTGTGGTCCATGACAGTCCAATCACTTGAAACGAGCCATTTCCAATGGCAGTGGCAGCAGACGGTTGCCTCTCATCCCATTGTAACATTCCTAGCACAAATGTAGCAGGCAGGAAACGGTCAGCCTCCGCATGAAAATAGCACCAGGCTAGTCATTCACCTTGTGTGTTGGGAAGGGTGGGGGGCAGGGAACGAGCAGCTGGGAAAGGCTCATTCCGACAGTGCTTTGACTTCTGCAGGTAGCAAGCCACCTTTGGTGCTGAAAAGAAAATGCAAATGAGGAGGTTGTTTCATCTCACCAGCGGCCCAGTCCGCCTTTTGTTCCTTTTAGACAGGGAGGAATCAAAAGTGCAGCCCTTTCAGTGGCCTGCTTCATTAATAAAATCCGACGGCTGACTGGAGCCAAAATAAGCCAGGCCTACTCTACAGCTGCAACAAAGCCGGCTCTCCTCAAAGGCTCATGGCTGTTGCTAGGCAGCAACACATGGGTGCTTTGTAATGTTTAAAACCCAAGGTTGTGTTCTCTAGCCAATGCCACGGCAGCACCCGCCGTGGCTAAGTCACCCCATCTTTCAAACCTCAGAGTTTTGGGGGATTCAAACAGCTGAAACTTGGCAGGGAGCCGGGGCTTGGCCCTAATCGAGAGGTGAGGGAAAGCAGTTTTGCCATCTAAAAGTGTAATCAAAAACAGAAGCCTTTGGTTTCAGAGACTTTTTTGTGGACTCCCACAATCTGCACCACAGGGCTCCAAGCCTGCCTTTAACTCGTGGCACAATATTTACACAATAAGCTGTAACAGATCTGTAATAGGGAAGTGAGAGAGTCTGTGTGTGTGTATATATATATATACACACACACACACACACACACACACACACGACCTCCCAATATAATTTTTTTTAATTAAAGCAATTTTCACACAGACAATCTGCCCCAAAAGGCTATCCCCTATCTTCACACCCTATTGCAGCTTACGCTTGAGTCCCACAAAGCTATAAATGCTCTTCTCTGACACACAATCAGGACACATGCACTCATAGTATCTGCCTTTGCAGCACAATGCAAAGATTTTGTCCTCACCATAAGTCACTCTTGGCTCTCAGATTATTGCAAGGTACTAAGTAACTTCATCAGTATACGAGGTGCTTTCCAGGCTGCCCCAAAACATTCACAGTATAAAAGACAAACCAAAAAAAGGGGAGAGGTCCAAGTGGTAATTTGTTATATCTTGGCATATAATACAATTGCATGGTGCTCTGTTCGTTAAATCCTAAAACGTCTAGATTATCCCCAATCCTTCACAACCTCGCCATTATCGACCAGCCATGACCAGTTTCTTACAGATATCGCAGTAGAAGTGCGTCTTTGGAATGGCTCCGACTGCAAAGAGGGGAGCACCCAGAGCAGCCCAGGAAATGGTGGTCATGGATGAAAGCGTAGGGAATCTTGTGGGAGAAATGAATGACTGAAGTGTTGAGGCTTGCTTCATTGTGTCTCATCCCCTCTTCCTAAGTGGTTTGTTTGACCTGTTTCTAGACAGATGGCTACATGTTAATTTTCTAACAGTGTCAGTATTTTATGGTGGAATGCTTTAAACCCATTGTTTGCTATTTATATGAAGACAATTTTAGGAGTAGAACTTATTTTGGCCATGTGCCCGTTTTGTTTTTCCAAATAAAATGCTTACTAAAATAGGAATAAGCCATGCTGCCTTCATCAATTTAAAGGGACACTACTGAGTAGCTTAGGAGAAATATGTACGTTTTGTGAGACAAATTTGGTTTTACAAAATTGAAGTCGTGTTTCCCCTCCCTGTTAATTCATGTAAAAGCCAAACACACATACAGAAAGATTTGATTCTCGTTTGCAACCTAAACATTACAGCAGCGGTCTAATGTTTGAAAAACAACGGATGAAATTGACTAGTCTGTAGGGTTACCATATTTCAACAAGCAAAAAAGAGGACGGGAGGAGCCCCTCCCTAGCCCCGCCCCTGCCCCTCCCACTTCCCGCCCCCCCAGAACCCCCAACCCTCCCCCCGTTCCTTGTCCCCTGACTGCCCCCTCCTGGGACCCCTGCCCCTAACTGCCCCCCGGGACTCCACTCCCTATCTAAGCCTCCTTGCCTCTTGTCCCCTGACTGCCCCAACCCTTATCCACACCCCCACCCCCAGACAGACCCCTGGGACTCCCACGCCCCATCCAACCACTCCCCACCCCCTGACAGCCCCCCCCAGAACTCCCAACCCATCTAAACCCCTCTGCTCCCTGTCCCCTGACTGCTCTGATCCCTCTCCCCACTCCTGCCCCCTGACAGCTCCCCCCCCAGAACTCCCAGCCCCCTACCCCCCGCTCCTTGTCCCCTGACTGCCCCCTCCTGGGACCCCTGCTCCTAACTGCCCTCCAGAACCCCACCCCCTACCTAAGACTCCCTGTTCCTTGTCCCCTAACTGCCCCCTCCTAAGACCCCCCCCAACTGCCCCCCAGGACCCTACCCCCTACCTGTACCCTGACTGCCCAAAACTTTCTCCACTCCCCTCCAAAAGCCCCCACCCGTTTCTTGACTGCCCCATCCAGAACCTCCCTGTCCCTTCTCCTGCCCCCCCTTACCCTGCTGCTCAGAACAGGGTGTTGGGCTCTGTGCCAGCCGGACACATGGCTGAGCTCCCCAGCACAACACAAAACCCGGTCCCTGGCCCTGCACAGGGCTGCCGGAGCGGGCTGCAGGAGGAGGAGCTGCTGGCCGGCTCAGAATGCAGGGAGGGGGGGGTGGGAGGAGGAAGCTGCTCCGGAGTCCAGCCCGGGACTTTCCTGCAGCCCTCCCAGCCGCTCGCTCTGCTCTGCCAGGGGAGGGGGAAATCCCGGACATTGTGAGTGCTTTACAAATTCCCCCCGGACGCTATTTTTAGCACAGAAAAGGAGGACATGTCCGGGTAAATCCGGACGAATGGTAACCCTACTAGTCTGTGTTAATTGTGTAAGCTTAGTTAAGTGCATTAAGTAAAGAGCAGAAATGAGGAAAGGGAAATCAAAGTTAACTCTGAGTTTTAACAATCTTAAGCTCTTATCTTGCAATGGTTACGCAGCTGCTTAACTTGACTTCAGTGGGGGTATTAATTTGAATAAAATTAAGCATGTGTATAACAAGTGTTTGCCAGGATCAAGGTGTAAAATATTAGGAACATCATACTGCTTGATAAAAACGTTTTGGTTTTTTTTAACTGGCCACTGTCCCCTTCAGTGTAGGAGATTAAGAAATGCTTATTTACCTTGTATTCTTTTCAAGCTTGCTATTGACAAAAGTATTTGTGTCTCTTCTGCGCAGCATTCCAGTGTGTTTCCAACCTCCACTCCTTCTGGCCTTTCAGATGACCCCCAGTCAATGTCACCATCTCCAAGCTACATGTGGTCCTCCAATGCTCCTCCTCGCTATTCTCCACCATATTTTCCTCCTTTTGAAAAGCCACCACCTTATACACCATAAAGAAAAAAATGTGCTTTTGAAATAATTGTGAACATTTTGTATTTATATTTTATTGGGGTGGGAGAGAACATTACAGAAGACCATATAAAATACTGGATTCTGTTCATTCTTGCAAGACTTCTGTAGGGGTTTAACAACTGTGTATAGAGCAAGGATTATTTCATTGATGCTTACTAGTGTCAGTGACTAGCGGGTGACCTAAATTCAGGCCTCTGTTTTACAATATGATTCACAGTAGTCCTTGATTTTTAAGAGGTGCTACCTGGTCAGACTATTGATCGCAGTCTGCCACGCTTCATCTTGAGCTGAGCAGTCACCTGGATAAATATGGAGTGGGGTTAGCCAAAACCAGGAGTTGCCCCAGCCTACTCTTTTGCTCTAAAGGTGAGGGTGCTTGCAAATCAGCTCTGATGTTAATTTTGTTTGGCCTTTCGCTTCCTACTAGATGGACATTGCTGGGCTGTGGAATGTAGTTCACATCTTTCATTGCTTACAGTCTGCATCCTTATCAAAAGAAAATCCAAAGAAGAGCATGAGTTTCTTAAAACAGAATACAAACGGATGGAAAAATAATTCTATAGGATATGATGTCCTGTAGTAGTCCAACAACTGGAATAGCGCCTGCTGAAAGAGAGAACTGCACTAGGCAGGCTGGCTTGTTTCAGGATGCATCATAAGGTAGGAGCTGTAATATTGAACAGAGTATTGTTAGTTCTGGTATGTATAAATAATATAAAAGTCACACAGTTTGGGTGGTTGTGTATCAGCAATTGGATTGTAGATATCTCCTAAATAGAAAGATGCAGTTTTCCGTGTTCTGCTAAGCAAAAGCATCCAACACTGTCCACAAGTCATTTCAGCAAAACCATGGGTTTTCCTTCTTTTGGTTGGGAAATTTTTATAGATTGTTTTGAGTCAGCACCCTGTATAAGAACTTTTTTAGTGGCTGTATTACAAGCTGCATGTCATGAATTTCCACTATTTGTTCTCAAGATGTAAGTTTCTTGTGGATAAAATTCAACACCACGTAAACAATAGCCTAGGACAAAGTTGATAAGAATTTGCTGTTATTGTTGTGACTTTCTTTTAATCTTCAAATGATAATTGTGCTGATCTAGATTTCATGCAAGTTTTGCATGCATCTTGCCTAACAAAAAAGATCCTTATTAAGTGGCACAATGCTCCTTTAAAGTGTGGATATTTGGTAACTTTCCGCTCAGAACCATTCACTCTGAGCATTCCATCTGTTTACTTTGGGGATAAAAATAAGGGATCTGCTTTTTGCTGGTTATACCGAAAAGGCTGGATTCTATTTCAGCTCCTGTCACCTCAATCCAGACAAAATGTAACGGAGAGCAAAATTCGGCTTGTAGAGTTTTATGCTGTTATGTGAGCCACAACGAATACAGTTGGACTTCAGATGGCAGCATCTTTCTACTTGCAACCTAAGCAAATGTGAGATGGTGTCAGAAAGGAAGATACATGTGGGACCCACGATGTCACTTCCAGAGTACAACCACACTTTAATGTGCTGCCTTTAACCCTGTACATTTGCAAAGCATTTAGGCAGTTTTTTAGACTCATCATTTCCCTGTCAGATACAAGTCCGTCTAGTCTCAAACTCAAAAGAGAATACATTGTTCAACCAGAAGCAAATGTAGAACTTCTCTCTGACAACGAAATATTTCTTCTTAGAAAATGGTGGGAGGAGGAGAAATACATGCAAGATACTCACTGGATTTAAAGCAGTAGTGTATGCAGAACATGTTCCAGTAGACCCCCCCCCCCCCCCATTACATATGGTTTAAAATACAGCTCCCGTAAGTTTGGGCACCAGAAATAAATTAGCACACTAATACCCCTTCTGTTCTAAATTAACCTCACAGCTGTTCAACTCAATCACATCTTTAAAAGAGACTTTGTATGCATATAAAAAAAAAAAAGTGACAGCACCCATGGTACAACTCCCTGTGAGAAATATATTGCATAAATGTTTTTTAAAAAATAGTATTTTACTTCTAGAGTTTTGAAATAAAAGTTACAGTCCTAACCTCACCTGGACAATAGTATACCATTTGTGCCTATCTCTATTAAATAGGGCTACAAGGCATAGGGGTTTTGCAGGTCAGAACTAAGGCGCATTGCAGAGTCATGAGGGGAGAAAAATAACGCAGTGCCAGAAAAAGGATCTTTGGAAGCAAGTGTATTGTTAGGACCTTTGGCCTGACAGAAGCAGAAAACCTAAGAAATTGTCAACACACTTTTCTCCAAACCTTTGAGCTTTTTATTAATTGTTATATGCTGGTATATTTAAGCAAAAGCTGCATTGCTGCTTTAAATTCATTATAAAAGGACAACTCAACATTAACATTAAAAGCATCATTGGGATTTTCTGTTCAACTACCTGTTTTCCTCTGCTTCAACAACAGTATAAACACTGAACATAAATGCAATGTTATGCACTGTATCCATAATGTCTTAGGAGAATGTAAAAATTACTACACCTATGTATCTTTTATTACTTCACAAAAGTAAAATAAAACTCTGTGACTTTTTTTAAATGTTTACAAAGTTGCAGTTTACATTTTAGCAGCTTTTCTGAGTATTAGTGTTGCAACTATTACACTGAAATTCCTTGTATGTAACCAGGAATTACAGAAAAAGCCAAGACAGCATTTGCTATTTTAGGGCCCAGAACTGCCAACCTTACTGGGCATGGTGCTTACTACCCTTGGTAGTCCCAGTGAAGTCACTGAGCCCTGGTTTTGTAAATTGGGTGTTGAAAGAACAAATGTATCCTATGCATTTTATAGTTGTGGTAACTACAATTCTGCAATCCTTATTCACCTGAGTAGTTCCATTGATTTCAGGGGGGTTACACCTATAAGTGCTACCCAGTATGCTCAAGGCTCTGTATCCTTTGTAGTCTGCTACACACAGAGAAATTCTGCTGAAGAACATTAAAATGGAAGACTTTATTTAAAACAGATGTGTATAATGTAATCACTACAGTATCCCATTCACTTATTTTTATATTAAAATCAATAATTATGCTGGGCTTGATCCTGCACCACTCATGTCAGTGGGGGTTTTGCTGTTGACCCCAGCAGGAGCAAGCCCAATCCCTACATGAATGAGAGGTTTTACTAATGTTCCCTGATATTTTCTCCCCAAACTGTTTTTGACAAGTTTCTGAGTAGCTATGTTTTTCTTGTCAAATCCTTTCCCCACTTCAGTTTTACTATGCTGATTAGCACTTACTCATGCAAACAGTCCCATTGAGTTTATTGGGTCTACTCCAGTAAGTATGTATTACTTATTAAGGGTTGCAGAATTAGACCCCATTTAATAATAATTTGTCAACCAAAGATTCAATTATCTCAAGAACTGCAGATGGAAAAATCCCAAACCATAACCAATTAGAGATTAATTTATTTGCAGCTTCATTAAATATGATGTCGCTGCACCAGGAGTTAACTGAAATACATCAGCTGAATAAGACAACAAGTAGTATACGTTTTTAGACCAGTGCAACCCAATTAGAAGTCAAGCAGAACACAAACTGGCTCAAAATACTTTTAGATGGTGCAGTTTACAATATGCACCGTTGTTCAACTAATTCAGCTTAATAAAAGAAACCTCTAAATTGCATAAATTTTTTTGAGAATTCACTGCTACCTTAAGAAGTCCTACAGGAGACAATTATCAACATTCACTCATCTAAAGCTGTGTTTCTCAACCTTCTTGATCCCAGGAATTGGTTTGCTGCCTTCCTAAATTGTCAGGGAGACCTCAGGGGTGGGCGCTGGTCCACAAACCGGTCGCCGAGAAACACAAAGTGTCTCAGAAAAGTGGATTGCTCTTGAAAAGAAACATTCTGCACATCTCTAGAATTAAAACTTTTATTTTTGCCATAGAAAGCTCTAAGAACTAATATCCATTATCGGTTAATGAAAAGTAGAACACAACTTTAAAAACTATGTTAAGGAAAAGACTGTACAAGTATATACATTACAGTATTGGTAAAAATGAACAATGTTTCACACAGAACAGTTGATAGGTAACAGCTGTAGAACCCAATGTTCAATGTATACAATTGTCAGCTTTTGCATCTTTGTATAAGCTGCATGCCTTAACAGTACAAAATAAATAAGCAACCTATCAATTTTGTTATCTCCGGATTTGTTTTATTTATATATTGGAATGCTGTGGTATGAATTCCCATAGGAGCCACACAGTGAGGACTCTTAGCCATCATTCTTACATTTTGTAGCAGATCAAAGTTAACTTTTATATTTGTAAAATGATGTTTAGGTTTGCTACGGGATCTCTGCTGAATGTTGTAATAATATTTATATAAATGCATGTTCAGATTCAATTAGTGTAAATCCCATTTTTTTCCCAGAGCCAATTCTTAATATTTACAAAATGTTTTGGATTAAGTCAAACCGGAAGGTAATGATAAAGATTTAAAAAAAAAACAAAACAAAAACAAAACCCACCCTAAATACAATAGCCAGAAATCTAAGTATAAAAAACTATTGCCCCATAAAGAGTTTAAAAGAAGGGGTCTAACGTGTTTCCAATCCAATAAATACTGGAAGTGAAGTTTAAAAAAAAAGTTTATTTTACATGACCTTTGGGCTCTGGATATCGACGCTCACTTCCAAGGAAAATAGAAGACTGAGAGACACATGCAGGCCTGAGTCTTCTGGCAAAACGACACCTTTTGAACCACTAATTTTCCAGTTTTTTTTTCTAAAGAGACACCTTAGTATTACTTAAGGTTTAAACCTTATCAGCAGCAAATATTGATAGCCATTCTTATTGGATATATATTTTGCAAGGCAAGCTTAATTCCAGATGTGTCACACTAGGTTAATTTAGAATATACCCTCAATGTTTTTCATGATATGAAGTTTTTATCTAGTACACAGTTAGGTAAGTCAGTACAACCTGTGCTATTATAGGCAATCAATATTTATTTCTTTGAAAGGATTGTGTGTAACTGCTGAAATGCCATCAATGAAACTCAAACAACATTCAACCTATCACATTTTAAAATATTCCCCTGATGCCCAAAGAGCAATTTTTATAAACATCTACACAAAATCAACCTATTTTATGATTTTGACAATGCACATAGTTTTGAATTAAATCCTAGTTCCTAATTTTAAAAGGGTAAATTTACAATATAAAAACATTTAGACATATTGTGTTCTTAGCCTAGAAAACAGAAGTGCTGCATACTATACCTAGTACCTAAACAAATTCTCTTTTCCTCTTCCCATTATTACAAATACTGATTTCTGGTACCCCTTAATTATAGCTTTAATTATATTTGAACCATTTACCTTGAAATAGAACTTATCTTTCTGGAAATTTAAGATTGAAGGTCATAAGGTGAAGAAATGTTGGTCTGAACATGAAATAAATGTTTTTTCTTAAAACATGAATATGAGAAGAAAAATCCTAAACTGTGATTTAGGTAAGAGATTTAATGAAAGGTTACTGATAACTAACACTATGCACAACAATTCTTTTCAGTCATCTATAAACCTCTGTTTAATTTTCATCTTACCATTTACAAAAATTCAACAAGTTACTAAATCAGAAATGCTAGACTATGTGACTGTGCTGATAGTACTGAAAGTAAACTAGCATTTCTTGTTCTAGTTGAACTTTTACTAAACTATTTTCCAAGTGCCTAAATATGTGCCAATTGCATGGGAAAGGAGGGATATTATTAAAACTGAAAATGAATATTGATATGCCTATGCCATGGAACCTATATAAACACATTTAAAAAAAAAAAAAAACTTGATTATTGATTTAGTCCTCCTGACAGCAACCTTTCCCATTGGGAAAAGTTTTCAGTACTTCATTAAAAATCTAGCTAAACAGGCCTGTAAAATCTGTAGTAGTCTCAGCTACAGAGCTGAGGCATCATTTACATTACTTCTCGGTTTCAGGAAGCATATTCTGCAGTCTTCTGCTAGGAAAAGTATTATAAAAATGTTTTAAATATCTGATCGAAGCCTTTTGCCATAATGAACAAAACAGGAAAGCAGCAACTCATTCTAAATAATCAGCATACTCTTTAATAATAAGAAGGTCTGACATTATTCCTCAGGATTTTAAAAACATGCTGCAAAACTTGATCTTTCTCTTCAATGTTCTTTTTCGTCAATATCGTAGTTTGATATTTTTCCCCATTGCAAAAAAGAATAAAATATAATGGTCCAGCCACTGAATACTCTGCTTACCATATTGACACATATAAATAAATCTTGTTCAGTTTAACCCAAACTGAATTTTTCTTATCAGTATGAACATTTTCAAAAAGAATTGGTTCATTTTGACCAGAAAAACAAAACTAAGATGCTGGTTCAAAAATACACTGCTCCAAACTAATGGATCAGTTAGTTTGGACCCTTGCAGTTATACACTATTCAGAGTTAATGTATGAGCAGTGGGATTTTTTAAAATTATGCCATATCCAAGAGGTTATGCTGAACATCTTATTGTGGTCTTGGTGTTAACATCTAAAGAGAATTCAGCATTAAAGTGCTAACATGAAAGAAAAAGTTTATGTAATAAATGTTTCAAGGTAGGGGAAATACCCCAATTTTAGAAGAAAAACAATGTTTCAAATTATTTAAGGAAACTGTACCTTGTCAAGCTATAACTTTCCTTTTTTTTTTTTTTAAATGAAAATTAATGAACTAGAAAAAACACTGACAGCTCCTTGGAAATATCTTATTCTGTATTCAAGTAAACTTTCAGATGAATTGCTACTACAAATGACTTGCAGCTACAAATAATCCATCTAAATGCTACCCTTTGATGACTTGGTAGAACAAGTAAACTTGTTTTCACTTTAACAATTTGTTTTACAATATTTTTAGCAGTTCATTTGAAACAGTTGCACCTTTTCTATACTGAAGCTTTTTCAGCACTTAAAGCATTTCAGTAAGACTCTGGTATTACAAACTCAAATTCAGTACTACCCTCTGATAGATTTTGTTTAAAAATCGATTCACTTCCCTGCTGAATGAAAATATCATCCCAGGTCATTGGCTTGGTTGGAGGATTAGAAGTTGTTCCTTCAGCATCATCTTTTCCTGCACCAACACGATAAACAAGTCCATCCTCATTTATTACAGGTATACTGCTTGAACGATCAGTAATATATGCATATTGTCTGATCTGTAAAGACCTGCAAGGATGCAAACGATAAAGCTTGGTATCTCCAGAAGGGTCTTGACTATGAACTGATCTTATATGAGAAGCCATAACCTGATAATTGATGAAAGATTTCCCACATGTCAAGCATTGGTACCTTCGCTCACCAGTGTGGTGAATTTCATGTTTTGTACGGTATTCTGCAAGAGGGAAAACTTTCTCACAGTATCGACATGGATACTTCTTCTCCCAGGAATGAACGTTAAAGTGTCTCCGCAAACTTGTCAGACATACATAGGATCTCTTGCATACAATACAAATGTAGTAGACCCTTCCATCCACTATGAGCTCATAGTGATCATCATGTTTTAGCTTCATGCGTTTTCTGTTTGCAGGATCATCACCAGATGTTCTAGGCATCTCGTCAAGTTTGACTTCTCCTTCATCTGGATCATCTTTTACAGGAATTACTATGTCATATGTATCTTCACCAATATTTGCATAAACCTTACAACCTGTTGACAAGCCTTCTATTTCAGTAGCTGTATCTAAAGTTATGATCTTTTGACCTTCCATCACATGTTTTGATGCTACAGCCGCAGAAGGATCCTTGTTGCTTCCAGTAAGAACGTCTGAGATTTTTATTTTAAACTCCCCAGGTTTGGAAGATGGTTCCTGTGGAAAAGTAACAACCTGTTTTTTCTGTACACCTGATCCTTCAAACTCCGCTACTTTGGGGGGAGAAGATTGCTGAACCAAAGAGCTGCTACTGACTGAACCTGGACTAGATGAGCTAATGATATCATCATCTTCCACATCCTCCTCCTCCTCCTCTTCTTCCTCATCAACAGCATTTGTTTCCATTTCAGCTAAAGACTCATTATTAGATGGCTGTTGGTTCTCCCCAAGCAAATTAACTGTAGGAGACACGTGTTGTTGATGTGAGGAACTGACACTTAGTGATGAATTAAGTTGAGACTGATTTAGCAAAATGATGTTGGGAGTCAAATGCTTTGGAGTTGAAGAGTCAAGTGATTCAGCACTAGTTTGTGTTTGGTTTGGACTTGGTTGGGTGGCAGAGGAAGTGAGTTTTTGAGTTGCTGCAATACTAGTTAGAGGGGGAGATCCACCAGTGCTACAGGACATTTGGTCAGAAACCGCAGCAGGATTTGGGCAAGGCTGGCTCTGTGCCACAGCACCGGTCTCTGGAGAACGCTCTTTCGCGGGCACAATTTCAGAGCAAAAGATGACATCATCATCGTCGTCTGAATCACTCACTGTAATTTTTGTAGTTTCATATTCTTCACCATGTAAGGAAAATGATTCTGTTATAACAGGCATCCCACCAATTACATGTTGACTCACATGTTTTGTTGGGGATATTTGTGTTTCAAGACTCTCTTGATCTGAGCTAGAAGGTAAAGTTTCTGAAGTACCATCCTGGATGCCACCAGATAGGCTTTTTACTTGTGACAGAGGTACACCCAGTTCTGCTATAAATTTAACTCCTAGTAATTGCCCTGATTTAATCAACTCATCAAGTAAGTCTGATCGAACTCGGATTATTTTTGAGCTATATATATAGTTGAGTATTTCTGCAAAAATCTCTGCTCTTATAAAGCTCAGTTCCACCACTTGCCCAGCAACTGAGAAAAGCTGGTGAAAATACGTGCTAGAAGCAGAAAGAACATTTCTGTGGGCTCGAAATTTCCGATCCTCCACAATGACAGTAACGTCACAAAAGAGTCCATGGTCACGTTGTTCATTCAAAGACTGGAGTAGCATACCAGAGTACTGGGTGTCTGTTGCAGAAATCAGTTTTTTTCCCTCCATTCCTTCAGAAAGAAAAATAAAAGGAACCATGTTAGTTTACAGAATTTATAACATTTTCAGCTGCAGTACAGAATCCTCACATTCAGAATTTTTTGTTTTCCCCCCGTCCAAACTGTCTTATTTCTGAAGCGTTGTCTACACTTAAAATTTATACCAGCATAGCTATGTCAGTCAAGGGTGTGAAAAAACCACACCCCGCCCAACATACCTATGTTGACAAAACCCCAGTGTAGGCACAGCTAACGTCATCTGGGGAGGTGGTGTTCCTACAGTGACAGAAAAACTCTGTCAGAGTATGCTGCCATTACACTAGAGGGCTACTCATAGCTATATACCAGTATAGGTTTAGCAGTGTAGACAAAGTCTGATTCCCACTGATAAACGGTCTATATACTGTATTGCTTGTAAGTTTAATGATTTCTGCTACTTGTTCTCCATAGCTGTAAATACTGTATATCCAAAGGTCTGTGTTCAATAAAATGAGAGACTCAACTGAGTAATAACCAACAAAGTGTTAGCTGGAGACACCATTCACTTAAGGTCAATGTCAGATCAACATAATCAAGATTTGGGCTCTGCAAAGCTAAAGTTAAAAAAAAAATAAACTAAAAAAATGTTTCACATGTAAATATAAGCAACCATGCAAAATTGTCCTGAGTTAATTACAAGCCCAGCTAACAAAATTAGGCATGTGCTCTTTACCACAGTGACTGGTGCTAATGAAAAAGATACGGATATTTTACTCCCTGTCCAAAAAAATCAAAAAACAAAAAACTTACTTGCCCCTTGTGAACAGAAATTTACAAGGCTACCCTACAATGTTTGCAACCCAGATACTGCAGCATTATGCTGATGGAGAGCCAGAAAGTGAAATCAACAGGTCTATTTTCATCTCCCAATTCAATATTTCAGTACAATGAAAAGGAAGGAAGATATTTTACATGATTTTATAAATTAAAAACACAGTTGGCAAGGAAACAAATTTAATGTCAATTTTTACCCTGTCAGGTCCCTTTACAAGGAGACAATGTCATTTTAGAAGTGGGTTTATTTTAGATAAAATATTAGATATTAATTACAAACATCAAACTAATTAAAATGGGAGGTGACCGACTGTTTATCACTATAAAATATTGATAATTACTGACCCAATGTTAAGCAAATTTCATGTTCCTTCTTCACTGTAGGTCACTTTGCAGACAATTATATAGTAATTTCTTTTTCAAAAGAATTAGCACAAAAATAAGTACTGTAACTTTAGAATGCTACTTCTTTGGAGAAGAAAATGTAGATGTCAAACAACTTTACTTCAAAGCTACTAAATATAACTTGGCTTTCTAAAAATTAGTTGGCTTGCAAGTAATATTGTAGCATTATCAGGACTATCATGACATCTTGTTTTTATTGCAAAAAGAAATAGGAACTTTTTGGTTTAAAAACAATACTAATTAAATATCAATTATTTCCTTTTATAGGGTCAAGCAATTTCAAAAGAACACAAAAGATACTAACCCTTAAAAATGGGTAAACTCTGAGCACTCTGCCAACAACCTCAGCCTCTTAATTGTGGGAATTCAAACACTTATGTTTTAAATAAAAATCTCTACATGTCAATGGAGCAAAAGGTTCAGTTGCCTCCTGCCTGCTCAGAGTGCAATTTAAGCAATACAAACAGAAAGAATCAAATACACTGTGGTTTGTCTGTCTAGATAGCTACTGCAACAAGAATCAGCCCTGGGGAAGAACCAAGGCTGCAACACAACCATTTTGAAAGAGGAGTGGAGGGGGGGGGGAACCCAGTAGGAAACAAACATGGGGGATTAGACTATGTATTAACTGAAAACCCCTTTTCAATAGTCCCATCAAGAAATATTAACAATGCCTTGCCAATAAGTCTTTATAATATAAAATACTCTTAAAATGCAGGTGATGCAAATATCATGGAGGCAAGGAAAGACTTCAAGGTTAAGGAGCAGATGATTAGTAGGGGAGCAGCTTGCTAGACTTCCACATGCAGGAGCGTGCATGTTTGATTGCATTGTTGTGCCTTCCAGGAGTGGCAGCGTGAGAGGACAGGACACAGGAGATAAGTAGTAAAACTCTCAGATGTTAGGGTACTGCAGGTGTGTGAGCAAAGAGGGAGTGCGGAGGTTGCAGGCAGCAGCATGAAAAGGGCGAGGACAACAATGCATGGTAATGGTGGCAGATGAAGGGGGGGGAGCAGTTGCATGGGATGGGGTGGGGATTGTTGTGCCTGGAAGCAATATGGGGAAATAAAAAGACACCTTGAACTAGCAGATTAGGGAGACAACTGCTTTAGCAGGGGAGGTGGGAAGACACACCTCTGTGAATATTAACTAGAAGATTAAACAGGGGGTTGAACTTTTGTTCCTTATAGCTAGAAGGGTGGGAATGCTGTGTATAGTATTAACTAGTTGAGGATTAAGGGGGATTTGTATTTATAAAGGAACTGTAGAGGGGAGGTAAGGCAGAGCATATAAGAGCTGCACTGTTGTCACTTTTCAAAGGGGAAGTGTGTGCACTTTAATTACAGAAGACTAGAAGGCTGAGCTTGGGGAACTGTGGGTGCCATATTGTCGGACTAAGTATAGGGGTGGATACAGGAGAGCTGCTATGATTCAAGGGGATTGTGGCTTCGATAGTGAGGCAATATGAGGATGTATTCCCCACAATCACTGTTCCAATACGCAACCCCATTTCTGACTTCAATATTAAGCCTTAAGAAAGAGGGTTGGGGGTTAGATATTGGAGGCTGGATATGACAGGTATACGGAGTATTTGGGGGAGCTGGTAACTGAGGGAGCAGTACATGGGGTGTTTATATAAGGCTGTGAGGCTGGAGGCCAGATATTGGGAGCCAGGTGAAATACTGTGAGGAGAGTATTGGAGGCTGGAAGTTTGGGTAGTAGGGACTAGACATGGGGTATGTATGGGGCTGGATAGGGAAGGGACAGTGAGGTGAGCTATTGAGGGGCTGGGGAGGAAGCGTATAGGGGCAGCTGGGGACACAATGGCATACAGGGGGGATATTGAGGGACTGGGTAGGGGGCTGTGAGGTGGGACACAGAGCACTGGATAGGAATGGTGCGGTGGGTTCTCGGTGGAGGGCTGGGGGTGGGGCATGTGAGGCTGGGTAAGAACAGTAAGGTAGGGTATGGGAGAGGGCAGACAGATGGGCTTTAAGTGGGGGAAGAGTGAGAACGGGGAGGTGCGATCTAGATGGGGCCTGAGGGGCTGGAGAGAGGGGGAGGGCAGGGAGGTGGGATATAGGCAGGGCAGGGGGGTTGGGTACAAGCAGTGAGGTTGGATCTGTGGGAGGCTGGGGTAAGCACATGAGGCTGGGTAAGAGTGGTGAGGGGGGAATCTGTGGAGGGCTGGGAGGTGGGATCTAGGCAGGCATAGGGAGCTGGGTAAGAGCATTGAGGTGGGATCTGTGGGGGGCTAGGGGAGGGCGGGGAGGTGGGATCGGTGGGGGGGCTCGGGGGTGGGATCTAGGGGAGCGTGGGGGGCTGGGATATGTGGGATGCAGGGGATGGGTGAGGGGGGATGTGTGAGGGGGCAGGGGTGCAGAATCTAGGCAGGTGTGGGGGGCTGGGTAAGAGGGGTGAGGGAGGATCTGTGGGGGGTTGAGGCAGGCACGGGGGGTCAGGAAAAGCAATTAAGTGGGATCTGTGGGGTGCTGGGGGACATGTGAGGGTGGGGGTGTGAGATCTAGGTGGGCGTGAGGGGCTGCGTAAGAGCAGTGAGGGAGTATCTGGGGGGGCTGGGGCAGTCACGTGGGGGGTTGGGAAGAGCGGTGGGGGAGGATCTGGGGGGCAGAGGGACATGTGAGGTGGGAGGCGGGTAAGAGCGATGAGGGGGATCTGTAGAGGGCAGGGGGGACATGTGAGGCGGGAGGCGGGTAAGAGCGGTGAGGGGGATCTGTGGGGGGCTGGGGCAGGCACGTGGGGGGCCGGGTAAGAGCACTGGGGGGGGATCTAGAGGGGGCTGGGGGACATATGAGGCTAGAGGGTAGGATCTCGGGGGGCGGGCACGAGCAGTGAGGGGGGATCTGTGGGGGGTTAGGGCAGGCACGTGGGGGGTTGGGAAGAGCGGTGACGGGGGATCTGTAGGGGGCAGGGGGGACATGTGAGGCGGGGGCAGGTAAGAGCGGTGAGGGGGGATCTCTGGGGGGCTGGGGCAGGCACGTGGGGGGTTGGGAAGAGCGGTGAGGGGGAGCTGTGGGGGGCTGGGGCAGGCACGTGGGGGGCCAGGTAAGAGGTGAGGGGGGATGGGGGACATGTGAGGCTAGAATCTCGGGGGGCGGGTACGAGCGGTGAGGGGGAGCTGTGGGGGGCTGGGACAGGCATGTGGGGGGCGGGTAAGAGCGGTGAGGGGGGATTGGGGGGGCGGGGGGGACACGTGAGGCCAGAGGGTAGGATCTCGGGGGGCGGGTACGAGCGGTGAGGGGGGATTGGGGGGGCAGGGGGGACACGTGAGGCTAGAGGGTAGGATTGCGGGGGGCGGGTACGAGCGGTGAGGGGGGATCTGTGGGGGGCTGGGGCAGGCACGTGGGGGGCGGGTAAGAGCGGTGAGGGGGGATCTGGGGGGCAGGGGGGACACGTGAGGCTAGAGGGTAGGATCTCGGAGGGCGGGTACGAGCGGTGAGGGGGATCTGGGGGGCGCTGGGGTAGGTGGAAGTTGGGGGGGGGGGGCTGGGGCACTTTCCGCCCGGGGCGGGGGGGCGGCTCTGGCTGCTCCCCGCCGCCCAAAGCAGCAGCGAGGCCCGGGCCGGCCGAGTGGGGGGGGCGCGAGCCGGTGCCGGGGGGAGGGGCAGACTCTGCCCACACAAAGGGGGGAGCCGCCGCCGCTTCCTGGTTCATGCGAGGGGAGGGGAGCGGAGCCGCCGCCGGGGAGAGGGGCCCCCCCGGGGGCGGCGGGCCCAGGCCGCGGCGTGGGTGAGGGTCCCAGGTACCTGCGCTCCGAGAGCCGCGCTCCTTCCGCCAGCAGACAACGGGCACCAGCTCGCCAGCAGCCGCGGCCCCGCCCGCCGCCGCGCCACCCCCACCACGCGGGCGCCAGGGGGCGCTGTCCCGCCGCCGCCGCCGCGCTGCCCGCCCGCCCGCCCGCCCAGCGCGCGCTCGGCACCCTTCGGAGCCCGCCCCGAGCGCCCTCGGGCCCGCTCGGCTGCTCCCGGAGCGCCCTCAGCCCCGCGCCGATGGCAGCCCGGGCCGGCCGTACGACCAGGCATCGGCCCCGGAAGGGAGGCCCCAGGCCCGGCCTTGAGTGGCCCGGCCTGGCGGGGCCCTGGCGCAGGGCGTCTCTAGCACGTGGGCCGCCCCCCGGCCCAGCCCTGCCAGCGGGGGCAGCGCCCGCCTGGCGCGAAGCGCTGCCCCGGAGTGACCAGCTGGCAGGAGTGAACAGCGGGACTTTTCCGGGGGCGGGTAGTTGCCCATATAAGACAAAGCCCCTGATAGCGGGATGTGCGGTCACCCCACCGCCAGGCTGCTGCTGGCTCTCTGCGGTACCCCTATAAGGAGGCCTGGGATGGGGCTTTCGGCCTCGTAACCACAGCCCCATCAGGAAGAGGGGGAGCACCTGGGCCTTATTTTAAGCGACGTCCCTTGACCATATAAAACCTAAAATTGAAGCTGCTGATAATTACGTTGTGTACTTGAGGGCTAGGGTGACCAGATGTCCCAATTTTATCGGGACAGTCCCGATATTTGGGGCTTTTTTTTATATGGGCTCCTATTACCCCCCACCCCCATCCCGATTTTTCACACTTGCTGTCTGGTCACCCTATTGAGGGCAGTAGAAATGTACGCTTGAGAGACAAATACATGATATTCTAATGGAAATGGTGTTTCCTTAAAATGTCACTTAAAATAAAGCATTCTCTCATTTTTTCATGTGGTTTTCCCTTATTTCCAGCCAACAAAGGCACTTGCCCTAATCAAGAATGTCCAGTCTAGTCTTCCCGGGCTCTGCTGAGTCATAAGGGTTCAAAGGGAAATCATTCTAAGTTAGTGTCAGTTGGGCTACGGCAAACTTTTCAACTCAAACTTCTTTTGGAGAAAAATGCAAATTTGGTGACACCAGAACATATAGTAGGGTTACCATACGTCCGGTTTTTCCCGGACATGTCCGGCTTTTCGTCACTCAAACCCCCGTCCGGTGGGAATTGCCAAAAAGCCGAACACGTCCGGGAAAATGCCGGCCGGGCACTTCCCCTCCCGCGGCTGCTCTGCTCCTCCCCTGACTCTTCGGCTCTGTTTAAAGAGCCGAGCTGCCCGAGCACTATGGGCTTCAGGCAGCGCCCTTGCCTCCGAACCCCAGCCGCCGGCCAGGCACTTCCCCTCCCGGGCTCCGGCGGCGCAGGGTCCAGAGGCAAGGGGGCTGCCCGAAGCCGGTAGCGCTCAGTCAGCTTGGCTCTTAAACAGAGCCGAAGAGTCAGGGGAGGAGCAGAGCCTCTGGCCACGGCGGCTCTGCTCCTCCCCGACTCTTCGGCTCTGTTTAAGAGCCGAGCGCTACGGGCTTTGGGCAGCCCCCATGCCTCCGGACCCTGCGCCGCCGAAACCCTGGAGGGGAAGTGCCCGGCCGGGGGCGCAGGGTCCGGAGGCAAGGGGGCTGCCCAAAGCCTAAGCGCTACCGGCTTCACGGTTTGCCGGGCAGCCTCCAGACCCTGCGCCCCCGGCTGGGCGCTTCCCCTCCCGGGCTCCAGCTGCGCTGGGGAAGCGCCGACCAGGGGCGCAGGGTCTGGGGGCTGCCCGGCAAACTGTGAGGCCGGTAGTGCTCGGGCAGCCCTTTTCGCGTGGCTGGGAGTGGGAGGGAAGGGGGGGGGCGGAGTTAGGGCGGGGCCAAGGTGGGAAATGGGCGGGACCAGGGCCCCGTGGAGGGTCCTCTTTTTTTTATTTGTGAAATATGGTAACCCTAACATATAGTGATTTTTTTTTTTCTGGTTGGAAAAAAACCCAATATCTAAATGTTTTGTTTTAACATTTTTAAGATGAAATGTTTCAATTATTTTTCGTTCAAAATGATTTTTTGTTTTGAAATTTCCTCTAATTTTTTTTTAAGTTAAGTGCACAGAATCAAAATGAAATGCTGTATTTGACCCACATTTTATTCAACTTTTTACTGAAAATTTTTTAAAAATGGTTTGTTTGACACCACTGAATTTTTTTTATTTTTCAGAATTGCACATGAACAACAACAAAAAAATCTATTTTCCCAGCTCTAATTATGAGCACTCATCACTTTATTTGAAGAAGTGTGTAAGGATCTTTAACAAAGGCATTCTCAACTGAAAATGTTAGTCACCTAAATAGGTTTTATCAACAAATGAAGGAGTTTTAAACAGTCTGATAAAAATCCATTCTCCTCTGAGCTCAACTTTCACTTTGTAATCTCTTGTGACATCACCATTACTAACTCCTCAATCATCAGAATCTTTCATCTTGAACAGAACCTGCTAAAGTAAAAACAAGCTGACTTTCTTTTTAAATAACTTCAGATCTTTATACATCATAAAGAAGCAAAAGGGGCAATAGCCTGTGTTTTTCCTTTGCAGGCCATCTTCAAATGGAAAGGCTAGGGCACCTAGAGATGTCTTCTTGTGATGAAGAAACATTTTGTCTTGGCTGAACAGAGCGATGGATGGGACCGAGTGATGACATTCACCATTGCCCTGCACTTTGTGTGGTCACTTACACCAGCCCAAAGTGGGTGTAAAAATTCCACATACAGTGGAGTTGCATCACGTAAGTTAAATGTGCGTATGAATTCAACTATACGTGCGCAATGAGCGTATGCCCCGGAGTGAGTGTGAGATGGGAGACGTGAATCTGCTGTTCCCTCAGTCGGTCTAAGTTTCTGCGTGACTCTCATAGTGTGAGCATCTTGCTGTGCTGAGTGTGATTCTAGTATTTAAAGATATGTATTTTTCATACAACATGGCCCCTAAACACAAGCCAACTACTTCATCTCATGCTCAACCAAAGAAACAGCGATCTGTTCCAACGCTGGAGGAAAAACTGGCTGTGTTGGACTTATTGAGAGACGGTATGTCGGTCTCCAACGTGGCGTGTAAATATGGCCGCAACAAATCTAGCATCTGTGCCATCAAGATTCGAGAGAGAGAAATTCATCAAGCTGTGGCATCAAGTGCTCCAATAACTGCTAAGGTGATGAGCCAGGTGCGTGATAAGACTTTAGTGAAGACTGAAAAGGCATTAAACTTACGGCTGGAAGACATGAACCATAAACGTGTGCCTATCGATGGCAACACGTTGCGAGAAAAGGCTCTTAGCCTCTACGCGCTGTTCAAACCTCCCGCCGAGGAGGGACAGCCTTCTGATGAGAAGGAATTCAAAGCCAGATGAGGTTGGCTTAACAGTTTTAGGAACCGCTTCAACCTCAAAAACGTGCAGACTACTGATGAAGCTGCATCTGCCGATGGCGGCAGCAAAAGCCTACCCTGAACAATTAAAGAAAATCATACAAGAAAAGGGCTATCTTCTGGAACAAGTTTTTAATGCTGACAAGACTGGGCTCTTCTGGAAAAAAATGCCCAACTGCACTTACATTTCAAAATCAGAAAGACAAGCCCCTGGCTTCAAAGCAGCTAAAGACCGTGTGACTGTGTTGTTTTGTGGCAATGCGGCTGGGGATTTAATAAAGCCGGGCTTGCTCTACAGGGCTGCAAATCCCCGTGCCCTAAAAGGCAAGAACAAAAAATCTCCTGCCTGTATTCTGGCAATTAAATAGAAAGGCTTGGGTGATGGCAGTATTATTTCTGGACTGGTTCCACAAGTGTTTCATTCTGGAGGTCAAGCGCTACCTCGAAGAGAAAGGACTTGACTTTAAAGTGTTGCTTATCGTAGACAATGCTCCTGGCCACCCTGAGGCACTCTGGTTTGCGCATAATGATGTTGAAGTCATCTTTCTCCCCCCCCCCCCAATATCACCTCCATCCTCCAACCTCTCGACCAAGGCGTGATTCCCTGTTTCAAGGCCACGTACACAAGGCTTACATTCTCACCGATATGTAGCGCTATGGATGCTGATCCCAATCTTAATGTGATGGAGTATTGGAAGTCGTTTAACATGCCGATTGCATCACTTATATTAAACAGGCAATGGATGCAATCAAGCCTGAAACAGTCAATGCATGTTGGCGAAACCTATGGAAAGAATGTGTGAATGATTTTAAGGGTTTCCCAACCATTGACAAAGACGTGAAATGCATTGTTCAGGTGGCCAGGCAAGTGGGTGGTGATGGCTTCGTCGACATCCTTGAGGAAGAAATGGAAGAATGAATTGAGAGCCATAGAGAAACATTGACTAACGAAGAGTTAGAGGAACTGATAAAATTGTCTACAGAAGACGAAGATGACGACGATGAACAGGAAGAGCCAGGAAGTTGGAATCTTCATACATTTGCTGAAGTGTTCCAAGCAGTGAAACACTTGAATGATTTAATTTCTGAATACGATCCCTCTATGGAACAAAGCCTCAAAATCACACGTAGTATTACGGACGATTTGAGACCGTATCAAGAAATGTTTGAGCAGCTCAAGAGACCACAGCAACAGTTGCCGATCATAATGTTTTCAAGAATAAACAACCAGCAGCAGATGAGCCTGGCCCATCGTCTCCTGGATCGACATCAAGACCTGACGACCCCCCCAATAGTGTCATCGTTGTCATAGACTAGCAGGAATATCCAAGATGAATGGTGAGTGGTTAGGTTTACTGTTTTCCTTTTTTATTCTTTCATTCTTCTCTCTCTCTTTTATGTAATTAAAAATACAGTACTGTAAAATTATATTTTGCATATGTACTCTATTATATACTGTACATTACTGTATACATTTATACATATTACTGTACAGGGTTGTATAATCAAAAAGAAGAACAGGAATACTTGTGGCACCTTAGAGACTAACAAATTTATTAGAGCATAAGCTTTCGTGGGCTACAGCCCACTTCTTCGGATGAGGGTTGTATAATGTACACAAAACCATGTACACTGTACTGTATGGGCGATTTAAGGGATTTTCAAGGGTAATTTTGACTGTATGCGATTTTCGCCTTACGCGCTGACTTTAGAACCTAACCCCCGCGTAAGATGCGACTCCACTGTACCTGCTTTGCAATGTGGGAATGACCACAAGAGATGCAGTGCAATGGTTAATTGGGTGTTCTCAATTTACATTATTACTATGAAGAATCAGTGATTTTGTGGTGAGCTAATCCTGCTAGAGGCTTGAACTAACACTTTAAAACCTCAGATAGTGATGAGCCACAGTGTTCGAACACTGCAGCCGTGAGAAGTAATTCTTCCATTCTACTCCTCACTGATAAGGCCTCAACTGAAGTATTGTGTGCAGTTCTGGGTGCCCCATTTCAGGAAAGCTACGGACAAATTGCAGAAAGTCCAGAGGAAAGTAACAAAAATGATTAAAGGTTTGCAAAACATGACCTATGAGGAAAGACTGAAAAAATTGGGTTTGTTTAGTCTGGAGAAGAGAAGACTGAGGGGGACATAACAGTTTTCAAATACATGAAAGATTGTTCCAAGGAGGAGGGTGAAAAAATGTTCTTAACCTCTGAGGATAGGACAAGAAGCAATGGGCTTAAATTGCAGCAAGAGAGGTTTAGGTTGGACATTAGGAAAAACTTCTTAACTGTCAGGGCAGTTAAGCACTGGAACAAATTGCCGAGGGAGGTTGAGGAATCTCCGTCATTGGAGGTTTTTAAGAACAGGTTAGACAAACACCTGTCAGGGATGGTCTAGTTGTTACTTAGTCCTGTCTTGAGTGCAGGGGACTGGATCTATTGAGGTCCCTTCCTACACTTCTATGCATTCTTCTACATCCTGGAAACCCTGATGGAGTTGGCATGCACACTCCTAACATAAAAACTAGGCAAGGGGAGTTGCTAATACTTTCAGGCAGAAACCAAGCATGGACAATTATAGCCCCAAAGATTTCAGGAAATTCTAAACATGTTAAAACAGAGTGAAAATGGAAACTATTTGATTCTAATCACTTCCCCAACAAATTATTGTCTCTAACCTTCCTGTGTAAGCCTGCTGAGAAAGTGCTCATAGGCCAGCTACAGCACCAGCTTATCTCCCACAGCTTCTCAGTTACTGTCCTGATTGCAGACCAGAGATGTTACTGTTTGCACTGATCTAATGGCTATGGACCCATACCAGTAGCAGGTCAAATCTTGTAAGGTCCTGAGTGAAAGTAAAATAACAAAACTGTATGTAGTACAGACGTGGGTAAAAGGCCTAACAGCAAGTCTGGCTGTGTCTGACAAGGCCCTTCCTGACAGATAGACCTGTGCTGTAAGTTCTGCAGAGAGCCAGCTTAGAGCAAGCGGGGTTGAGTTGTGCCTCTCTCTTTTAGGAAGAGCCTGTGTAGTCTCTCTCTGGTTTGGGGTTCTTGTCTGTTATCATTCTGAATACTAAGCAATAAGGTAAAGTGTTACCTCGCAGCAAGAGTGTTTTATGTTTTTATCTAATTTCTCTTTGTATGTCGTAACCATAGCACTAAGCACCCTCACGCCCTATGACTAGTATTTATTTTTATTATTTGCATTACAGTAGCATCTAGAAGCCAGATGCTGTTCAAACATAGCTTTTTTCAGCTCGTCTCAAGATTTGACCTATTGGTAGCTATACTAGTGGCCTTCAATACTGTTATGAGGTGCCATTGCTT
This sequence comes from Malaclemys terrapin pileata, assembly GCF_027887155.1. Lineage (NCBI taxonomy): Eukaryota > Metazoa > Chordata > Testudines > Emydidae > Malaclemys > Malaclemys terrapin. Next base: position 13,162,095 of record NC_071513.1, on the reverse strand, counting down.
CATCTCTGGCATCTAGCAGGTGTAGAGGGAGCTGTGCTAACATGCCTTTCCACTCAGACCCTCAAGAATTGTGATGGGCAACTCCTCTTCAACCAGAGGGTCCCCACCCATAAAGTCATGCAGAGCTCACTGGTGTCACCTCTTTTGCACAACTTATTAAGACTACTGGGGGAGACTGTAAGCTGCTATGGGCATCGACATGCTGACAAAACCCTTACTAAACTGTCTCTCCTCTCTTAGTGACCAAAAGGGATAAAGAGAACTGGATAAATGTTAGCTGGCTTGAGCTGAATCCAGGAAAGATGAAGGTGACAAGAGGGATTGGAAGAAGCATTTTGAGGATCCCGGAGGAACTGTCATTTTGCCATCGGTACAGGGTGCTTGCCCTCCAGTTAAGTGAGGCACAACCTCAGAGTCCCTCTGGACTCAACATTGTTCAGAGACATCCAGAACGAAATAGGGGCTAAATATGTTTTATCCATCTTCAGTTGGCCAAGAGGCTGTGCCTTTTCCTCTCAGATGTGAATTTTGCCACAAAGATCCTGTCTTTTGTTGTTATCCAAAGACTGAAAAATGCAATATAAAATCAAATGTTGTTCTATGAAATTCACGGTGGGCCAAGGTAGTCATTGGCATATATAAGTGCAGCTCCACTGCTGCATGCACCAGTGGTAAATTGGATCCTGCCCGGCAGGTGAAACTGTTTCGAATACATGTGTTGACAGTCCCTTTGTTTGTTTATCTGATGACAGGGTGTTCTGTGTGGAGGGAACTCAACTCCGAAATTTGCTTCCTCAGGTTGGTGTGACAGAGCAGTTGTGTTATTTGTTTACTCAGGCTCTTCCTGAGAGTGAGGAGGTTTGATTGGGGGGGGGAGGGAAGAGTTCTTTTAGATTATCCTTGATGTGTTGTCAGTTTAGATGTATGTTTTTGGTGTTCACATTTTTATTGTCAATGACAGCAACATGGGAACTATATACATCAACAAAAACCTACACTGGAACCAATTGCCCTGTCCTATCTGTAACCCTGATGTCTTAACAGAGTAAATGATAAAGTGGGAAAAAACAGCCTCCTTCTTAGCATCTACCTTAAACTGGTGCTTTTCATTCACTTCTCTCTCTGTGAAAGGATCTTCTGATTTACTGATTACACGACTGGGGATTACTTTAAGTATACTCACCATTGCTTTCTTGTCAAAAGAACAACTGATGGTCTAAACCAAATCATTTTCCTGCCTTTCAACTTTCTCCTTAAGGAGATAATCTCTTTTCCTTCGCACCTGTTTTCAGTCATAAGCATTAACAGCCAACGTTTCAAAAATAAAATGGTCATTGATTTGCGGGGCCTGTTTTCGGGAGCCCCACTTGAACTGCCTGGACCAGTTCCTCAAAGATATTAGACCCCCTAACTCCCATTGAAATCTGTGGGAGTTAGGCAACTAAATACCTTTGAGGAGCTGGCCCCCCTGGGCCGCATTTTCAAAAAGCACTGAGCATCCACAGCTCCTGAAAATCAGGTTCCAGATGTTTTGTGTTAGGCACATTCATCACTGGCCATTCTAAAGAAAAAAATGGGGGTCTGAATCTATTGTCTAGCTCTGAAATCAGTTTCTCTTCCAAACCAGCATCAATTTCTCCTTTTTCAAGTTGTGTAGAAGGTTTATTGTGAGACCTTCTGATTTCACATAGTGAAGACTGCATCACAGAAGCACTAGCCACCTCTCTGACCCTCTTTATAATTAGGGCCCTACCAAATTCACGGTCCATTTTGGGATTTTAAAAATTGTAAATTTCATTATTTTAGATATTTTAATCTGAAATTTTATGGTGTTGTACCTCTAGGGGTCCTGACCTAAAAGGGAGTTGGGGGGGGGTCGCAAGGTTATTGTAGGGAGGTCGCAGTATTGCCCCCCTTACTTCTGCACTGCTGCTGGCTGCGGCGCTGCCTTCAGAGCTGGGCAGCTGGACAGTGGTGGCTGCTGACTGGGAGCCCAGCTCTGAAAACAGAGCCACCGCCAGCAGCAACGCAGAAGTAAGTATGGTATTGCCACCCTTACTTCTGTGCTGCTGCCTTCAGAGCTGGACCCTCGGCCAGCAACTGATACTCTCTCACCATCCAGCTCGGATGGGCACCTATGCACAGAACCACCTCTGTGCTTCTGCTGGCAAGGCTCTGCCTTCAGAGCTGGGCACCTGGCCAGCAGCTGCTGTTCTCTGGCCCCCCAGTTCTGAAGGCAGTGCAGAATTAAGGGTGGCAATACTACAATAACCGTGCAACTCTCCCTTTTGGGTCAGGACCCCCAGCTTAAGAAACGCTGGTCTCCTCTGTGAAATCTGTCTAGTATAGGGTAAAAGTGCACAAAAGACCAGATTTCACGGGAGACACCAGATTTCACGGTCTGTGACACATTTTTCATGGCTGTGAATTTTATAATCTTGCCACGGTTGGGACAGAGCCTCTGAAGCTCTTGCCATCTGGAAAAGCTTTAATATATCTATCCACCTCACCCATTCACCATCTGTTTGCAGAGTTCCAAATTAGAAAGGTCTCTCTCTTTTTGTCTTGCCTCTTAATCTGGCTTTTCCACCATGATTTTTTATTTAAATCTAGAAAGCATTTTGGGATATAGTTCGCATATGAAGAACTGCATAAAAGAAAGTAGTACTATGGTGCATTAGATGAACCATAGACGTTGGATCCTGTGCACAATTTTGTTAGGGTATTTGATGGGGAAGAACAGTCTTGGGTCTAAAGTACGGAACTGAGTGGGAGTCAGATGGTATTGTTGGAACTGAAAAGGAAAATGTTAAATACACCAGCAACAGCTAGTTTATATGTAAATAAATGATCCAACTGAAAGTATTTTTTTATCTTGGGAAGAGAGGCTGAAAGTGTGACTGTAAAGTACAAATTCATGGAATCAATTTATAAATTGTTGCAGGAAAAAGAAATAATAGTTACAATTCAGCAATACATGGGAAGTTTGAAATTAAACCATCTTAAGAGTAGTTTTCTTTTTAAAAAAAAAAAAAAAAACAGTTCAAGGAAGAAATATTTAGGGACAGAGAGCTTTTTTAAAGTCTTAATTCTGGGAGACAGGGAAAAAATCTTCGGTCATGATAAAGATTTATACTTAATTTATTTTAAAAGAATAAAGAAATGTTGATAAACAGGCACTAAATAACATGTCAGGAGCCAGAAATACCTACACTGAATACCTAGGTTGAATTTTCAGTAACAATGAAAATATGACAGTCATTTTAGCCTGGACTGCCTCTAGGGACAGAAATGATATTCTATACAAAGGGCAATATTTTGATGCTGGAAACACTACTGATGCCAGAAGGACAGTAAAACACTAATTTCCATGTCTATTTTTTGTTTTGTATTGCAGTATTTTATGTGTTGGTCGACTTTTAATATTGTTATAAAGCCTGATTCAACTCCCATTAAAGTCTGTGGAAGGCTTCCTGTTAACATTAATAGGAGTTGGATCAGGCCCACATGCTGTTTTACAACTATTAACTAATTAATCCACAGAAGACTCTTGAGAGGTAGGTGAGTATTTTAAGCACCATTTTACCAACAGAAAAACTAAAGGCGAGATTCATGGTTTTAGTTTTAGAGGTGATGGGCAACCCCAGCTGCCTTCAGTGCAACTGAAAGCTGAGTAACTGACTTCACTGGGAGCTGGAGGTGCTCAGCTGATTTGAAATTCTGGCCACAAGTTAGTCCAGTTCCACAGACCGATGGTGTGAGCGCTGGGATTAGAACTCAGGCTCACTGACCTGTACTCAATTCACCTCTCTCCCCTCACTTCCAGTATTAGAATGAAAGTTGTTTGCTTCTATACTTGCTGTGCTAACTTGGCCAGTGCTTCCATTACATTATTTCAGGGTCTTCCTTCCACTCTGACTGCCTTCAGCTTCCTGGTACCACTGAGCCTTACCTCATGAAGTCCAGGTTCAGCAGACAACAGTGCAGCGGAGTTAGATTTTCCCTGGGTTCATTCAGCGAGCCCTACCACCAACATATGTAATGTCCTTTTAAAAAAAAGTATCCTTATCTAATTTTACTAGAGATTACTCAAAAGCATAAGGCAAGTGATGTCCCCTGATGTTTTCACTGTCCTGATCCCCACAGGACTTCTGGCAATGGAAAAGGTATCCCAACCTAACTGCATAGAGACATAATATAAGAATGCCATGCATAGTGCAGCTCGCTAGTAACTCTCTTTGTACAAGCAAGTCTCATGTAAGGCTATATGATTACCAATTTCAATATACAATTTGAACAGATTTCTTGCTGCTTCCAGATGCTGCTCATACCACACATTATAGATCTGGTAACTGGAATGGTTGTCCAACTATAAACAAAATTCAGACATATCCTTCTGTTTGATTTGATTTTGGCCTACATAAGATGGTGTAGGCCTTACAGTATGTCAGCTTACTTGATGTCAGGACAATATACTGTACTTCCCCAAGCAAAAGAAAAACTGTTACTTCCAAATGGGCTTTTTTTAAAAAAGAAAACATCCTTGATAAAGATTTCCTCCTCTGGCACCATTCTAGAAAGCAAAGGGCTGTTTACTTTTATTACATAATTTTCATAACTCTGGATTATTACTGTGTTGCTTATTATGATTCTAAGGTGCACCTGTTATTTAAGGATTTAAATAAATAAATAAAATATTAAAAATAACATGTTTTCCATCCAAACACTAAGTCTCATGTTCTAAGGACTAATGAAAACATAATTGTTTTTTGTTTGTTTTTCATGTTTGTTTATTCCTTCAGTGCTGATGAAATGTTCTACATTGACGGATTGAAGCCCTCTATTTATCCAAAGAATATTTACAACACTGACAACAGCAGTGTTAGTGTCCCTGCTCTCAACCCTGTGCTGGAGAGACCAGTTTTAGAGTGCCAGTGAAAATCAGTTTCCACAACCCACTAAAAATTTGGTCCCAGATTGTAGAGACCTTATTCACATTGGTGAACAGTCACCCACGTGATAATCACACTGAAGCTAATGGCACTACTACTTACTACTATAAGTAACTGTTCATCAGTAAGAGTAAAGCCTTTCTGCTGTGAATGCCAACAATATTATTAATGTAAACTGAGATGCTGTTTTTGTCTCCTAATGTAGACATCTGTCCCTTGAGAACTGGATCAAAGCCACTATAACAACCAGCAGATGGAAATAGTTTTTAGTTTCTACCAACTAGGGTTTGACTCAGTGTTGACCTATATGTGAAAGACTCCTTATAAATGCCCTCAACCAGCCAGCCCCTGAAGTCAAGTTTTCAAACATGAGTACTTTTAAAAAATTACATTTGTTATTTAAAGCCACCTACTTTTAATAACCTTTCTATCCATATATTTTTACCACAGTAACCACAGTGCATCTTAGTTCATTGCAAGCAAATGGATGCAGATAGCAAATTGCAGATTCTCTCTCTCTCCCCTATGTCCACTTACAGAGAGGGGTTTGTGGCACCAGCTCTTTGGTTCGGGGAGAGGGTTGTTTGGTGTGTGTGGGTGGGGTGGGGGGATTAAGGGGAAAATGTTGGATCTTGCACTTACACATGAAAGCAGGGAGAGTCAGTCATTCTAATTTCTTGGGGAAGGGAGTTCCATAACCATGAGCTGTCCACTGAAAAAGTGCTGTTTCTACTCATTCTAAATATTGTCCTTGTTGTGGACAGCTCCATCATTCCTGAGAAGTGCAACTGGCATAGAAGTCATGGACGTTAATTCAGGCAGATGAGACACATCCCGTTTGAAGAGAAACTTTGGAGATTTAGTACTGTGACTTTGAAGTGTCTATCTGGCATTCAAAGCTTAGTCTGTGTAGTTGCCGAAGGCACTAGATTGCAGCGATGCACTTCTGCCTATTGATGTTGGCCAATAATATGGGCTGCTGTATTGTGAGGCTTTTCCAGAACTTGCATATTCATTCCCATGTAGAGGGCACTGTAATTATCAAGAGTAGGCACAATAGAGCATGGATCAGTGAGGCAAAGTCTTTTTATTACAGTACTTTTATTTCACTCAAACCCATTATTCATCCCTTTGACTGAAGCATTGTGAGCAGCTTGCCCGGTTATCAGTGTGCAGCTCAGAGCTTGCACAGGACAGGGTGCCGATGACAATGCCGAAACAGCTGCAGGACACAGGTTTTGGCTACAGTTACTCCTGTCCTCTTTGGGCACTTCCATCTCCAGCAGGATTCTAGCTCCTCCTTATTTAATGGCACCTTTGTAGAGCCACTGATTACATGACCTAGTGGTACCTCACTACAGCAATGGACGCGGAGGGAACTAGGGGTTAGGATGGGACACAGCCTCTCGCGGCTGCTTGGCGGCCTCAAGTAGTGACTAAAAGCTGTTACCATCTGATGGCTGGTCTGTGAGCTGTGCCGGGGCAGATACTGCCCCAGGCCGGTTCCCTGGGGGCGAATCAGACCATCCTCACCACTGCGGGCGGGGTCACTGGCTCTCCCTTCTCAGCCCTGCTCCTCCAGTGGGGCTGAGGCCCGCCCCGTCCCGGAACCCGTGGGGGGACCCCGTCTCCGGCGGGGTGTGGGGGTGCTGAGCTCCCATCCCCTCCCCTCGCCACAGGGCGGGCTGTGGCCCCTGCACCCGCGTGGGGAGCAGCTCCTGGGCCCTCCCGCCTCGGCTCGCGTGCGTGGGGGGCCAGGCTGCCCCGCTGTCAGATGGGGTCGGGGGGGGGGGGCGCTGCACCGGCTGCGCTCCTCCCCTCGGTCCCCGCACCGTGTCCGTCTCCTTACCTGGCACTGCGGCCCCCTGCCCCTCCTCGTGCATCCCGCAAACCCGTCTGGCCAGTCGCCCGCCCGCCACGCAACCTGCCGTAGGAACCAAACGACACAGCCTCGTTGCAGGGCGGCGAGCTAGCGTGTTGCACTCCGACGTTCATTTCCTCTCTGCACGAGGCCCGGAAGGGCTTGCTGGTAACACTCGGAAGTTGTTTCCCTGGGGGCGGATTTCAATGGGTGTACCCGGAAGTACTTTCTTAGTGACGAGGGAAGAGGGCAGCGACCGGAAGTGGTGTTGCACGGGGCGGTTCACTAGGGCGCCACCCGGAAGTACCCCGCGGTCGCTGCTGGCGCTAGGGTAGCGACCCGGGAGGCTGTGATGGCCCCGGTGTCCCGGTCTCGAAGCCCCCCAGGGTCCCCAGGCTCCCGGCGGAAGGGCGGTAGCAGCAGCTCCTCCGCGAGCCCCTCGCCCCCGAGACCCAGCCGCCCCCACCGGCCCGCGTCTCCCGAGAAGCGGGGCAGGAGGTCGCGGTCCCGGGAGCGCAACGGCTTGAAGCACTCGGGCCACCGGCGGAGCCGCAGCTGGTCCCGCTCCCGGGAGCGCACTCCGGGCGGGCCGCGCTCCTCCTCCGCTCACCACGGGCACCATCACCACGGCGGCGGCGGCGGCGGGAAGCAGTGGCCGGACTACTACGAGAAGGAGAAGGAGGAGATCCTGCGGCAGAGGCGAGCCCCAAACCCCTATCTCCCCGAGCTGCCCCCCGACCCGAGCCAGGGAGTTGTGAGGAGAGGCAGAGGCAAGAACCAGCCTCAGATATCTCGAAATAGCGCCGTCCCCTCATCCCTGATCATCGGACACTCAGCCGTGGTCCCCACTGCCCCACGCAAGAGCCAGACCCCCAACCCTGGCAGCGCACCCTGGGTCCATCCCACCCGGGCTCTTTCTGTCCCCTATCCTTGGTCCCACATACACGAGCCCATCCCTTTTTCCCAGTGGAGGAGTGTTCCCTACAGTGTATTTTTTAGTGCCTTCTCCAGTCTTGTTTTAAATGACCCATGGCTGCTCACCACTTAGCTTTTAGGTTCATTGCTTGTTCCACCTTAGTTTTTGGGGTACTCTGTTAGTTTTGCCCTAATTTTGCCCATTAAAGAAACTATGTGGGGAGATAATTAGGAGCCCCAAAGGATATGAAATGAAGTAGATTTGAGTTATCTGTATTAATGTAGTGATGCAGCCCCACAGGTATGACAGGGCCCAGTGCATTAAGCTATCTTGGGTAGCCTGCAGAGTTGACAAGCTTGCAAATAGTACAGCCTACAGCAATGAGAAGTGTGAACATGAACTGGATTGTTCTGATCAAAAGCAAAGCATCACATATTGGAATTTGTTGTCTCTACAGATGGTCTTCCATTTTATAGATAAGGGCAGCCAGAGAGAGGTCTCGTGCAATAATCTGCCACAGACTTGTTACCTTTGCGTTTTAGTTTTCATCATTACATTATAAATAATATGTCTACTGTGACGATTACATCTACTTCCTAAGACAATTTGGAATATTACATATGTGGCCAAAAATCCTGTTTTACTAGGCTAGAAAGTCTGAAGGTTAACTGAAGCTTTCAGCGGCCCACTTTAAAATTTCTCAGACCTGCCTTGGTTACTGTCCCCCTGGTGATTGAGAAAACTAACATTGAATTAAGTCTTGGTTTTGGAGGGAATAAACAAATTTTAAATACTAAAGTGAAGAAAATATCTTTTCACCAAATCTAATTTCAGAGACTAGAAATGCTGCTAAAACACAAACTACTTAGGTTTTGATTATCTGTTTGGTGGGAGTAGCACAATAGGTTTTAATTCAGACATGTACCTTTACAGGAGACTAAATGAGAGAGAGAGGATTGGTGAACTGGGAGCACCTGAAGTCTGGGGACTGTCACCAAAGTTTCCTGACCCAGAGTAAGTAATTTCTCGTGGGTTTTTTTCTCCTTCTGGAACTCTGGTCTAGAGTCTTATGCTAAAATAGTATTGATAATAAATGTTACTATTACTTTACAGAAATGTTCTTGTTCTGCTTTCTTTATTCTTTGTAATTCAGGTTACACGTCTCCAAAGTTAAATCACTAAACAGTCATAACTGGATACGATTTTTTTATATAATCTCAACAGAGATTTCAGCATGTTGTAGATCACATAACGTCTTGTGGTTCAGAGAGTGACTCAAATATTAGCTGTTTAATGGTTTCTTTCATTACTAACACAGGCTCTGAATCTGCAAACAATTCTACATGTGTTTGATTTTGGATAAACAATCTGCACTTCAAATCATATTTCATAATATTTAAGATCTTTTTGTTTCTGTTCAGTTCCGATGAGCATACCCCAGCAGAAGATGAGGAGGCAAAATCTAAGAAGAGTAGCTCTTCAGATTCCAGTTCAGAAGGTATTTCGTTGTGACCATAGAAGTTGTTTGCACATTAATAGAAGATTGAGGGTTAGACTCTGTTCACCTTACTTACAAAGAACTCTACTGACTTCAGTAGGACTCAGTAAAACCAGCATGATAGAGTTCCAGTAGAGGGGGATGCTAGCAGAATAAGATCCAAAAATATTAATGGAGTGCCAAACTATACTCATCTTGCAGGTAACATTCTCTTTTCAAATCTTTACAGAAGAGAAAAAGAAGAAGAAGAAAAAGGAAAAGAAAAGAAAGAGGTCCAAAAGAAAACACAGAAAGCATTCTGGGGACAGTGATAGCGAGTCTGAGTCCGATACCAGTGGTAAGAAAACAAGGCTTCTATTAAACTATATGGTCTGAATCCTTCTATTGTATGTGTTATTTATAATCCTGTGGAATATTGCATCTGTTGTGTTGGCATTCTCACGACATTCTGGGATTTTGTACATTAGTTGCTCGTTATGGGGAAAAAAATCTGTGAATCTGTTGACTGCAGAATACATTCTGAAGACAAATTTTTCTCTTTTCCCAATAGCCATATAAATTGTAGTGAAGCTTTTTTAATTCCACTTGTACCTGTATTCAGCTCTAATTTTTTCGGACTCTATTCAAGACTAACGTTGAATGGTTTCCCTTTGTGCCCTTTTCCCATTCTCATCTCAATGCCACCTCTTGTATTTAGAATAGCCTCTGTTCTTGTGCACCAAATCACCACTCCCTCCACTCAAATGTCTCCTTAAAACACATCCTCTATGAAGTCTCTCAGCCCTAATCCACTTTGTGCAGGATGTGAAATCACAACATTCTAACCCAGAGGCAACATACAGCCTCTGTTGCTGAACTTCAGTAGCCATTCCCATAGAAATAATCAATAATCCTATAGTTTAAATTATTTCACTGTTCTGTTGAGTTTGCAGTGTCTCTTGTTTCTGTACATGGGGTTTGGCCATCAGTGAATGGTATCCTGAATTTAATCCATCAGGCATCTCAGTTCAGGTGATGATAGTATATGAGTACATTGAATAATATTGTTTTGACATTGTTTGGATATTGTAAATTACCTGTGTGACGGGTTGGATCACAGTAACCCCCTTGGGAGCTGCCACCCGATGTGCAAAGACTACCCCTGCTTCTGATTTCCCTGCCAGCTCAGGACTCCAGCACCCCTGTCTTGCTGAGCCAGACACTCCCGTCTGGCTCCAACACAGACCCAGGGTCCGAATCACCTGTCCCAAAGCTGCAAGTTTACCTGAAAACAGCTCGCAGTAGCGTGCTTGTCTTTAGCACTCAGATGCCCAACTCCCAATGGGGTCTAAACCCAGATAAATCCGTTTTACCCTGCATAAAGTTTATGCAGGGCAAACTCATAAATTGTTCGCCCTCTATAACACTGATAGAGAGATATGCACAGTTGTTTGCTCCCCCAGGTATTAATACATACTCTGAGTAAATTACTAAATAAAAAGTGATTTTATTAAATACAGACAGTAGGATTTAAGTGGTTCAAAGTAGTAACAGACAGAACAAAGTAAGTCACCAAGCAAAATAAAATAAAATGCGCAAATCTATGCCTAATCAAACTGAATACAGATAATCTCACCCTCAGAGATGCTTTAGTAAGTTTTTCTCAGACTGGACACCTTCCAGGCCTGGGCACAATTCTTTCCCCTGGTGCAGCTCTTGTTGCAGCTCAGGTGATAGCTAGGGGATTCTTCATGATGGCTTCTCCCCCTCTCTCTTCTCTTCCCCCCTTTATATATCTTTTGCATAAGGCGGGAACTCTGTCTCTCTGGGTTTCCACCCCCCCTCACTGGAAAAGCACCAGGTTAAAGATGGATTCCAGTTCAGGTGACATGATTACATGTCACTGCAAGACTTCATTACTCACTTGCCAGCACACACATATACAGGAAGACTCACAGGTAAATACAGCCATCTGCAGACAATGGGAGTCATTAAGATTCCAAACCATCATTAATGGTCCACACTTTACACAATTACAATAGGCCCTCAGAGTTACATTTTATATTTCTAGTTTTAGATACAAGAGTGGTACATTTATACAAATCAGATGATCATACTCAGTAGATTATAAGCTTTGTAATGATACCTTACAAGAGACCTTTTGCATGAAGCATATCCCAGTTACGTTACATTCACTTATTACCGTATTTTCTCTAAAACCAGCTCAGTTACATTATATTGACTTATTATCAAGTTTTTATAAAACCATATAGACTGCACAACGTCACAACCTGGAATTGAGACCCTCCCCTCTAATGCACGGTTACTCCTGGGGGAATTCTGCGCTCAATGTTTTAGAATTCTGCAAAATTCTACATATTTTATTTGTCAAAATAACACAATATAATCACGCCAGTTTCAATTATTATGGTAATTTATTTAAAAATACTTGTCAGCAAGTATGTCTGTAACAATACAGACAAAAAAAAATATTCAGATAATGTTTTTTTGACAAATAGATTCCTTACTAGGCATATTAATACAGAACTTCAAGTAATTCATTTAAACTATAATACAGAAATGTATTTCCCACACCCCTCAGAAGCAATGCAAAGGCTTGGGGGAGTTGGGGTAATGGAGGAGCTAAGGGAGAGGGAAGGAGCCTGGGAGTGAACCTGGAGGGTTGAGTGTGGATGGGAGAAGTACAAAACATTGGGGGGGGAGGATTGTTAGGGTGTCGTGGAGCCTCCCCCATGCAGACCCTAGCCAATCCCAAGCCTCTCCCATTCAGTCAAGCACATTTGCCCCCATCCCCATGTGTCCCTGCACGCACCCCCTGTCCCTGTGTGGCCCTCCCATTCAGCCCCATGCTCAGGACTGTCACCCCACTACCTCCTGAGCCCGTGCCCGGTCATTCTCCACCCCCCAGCAGCTTGATATGCCCCCCACTGTCTATCCTAACCTGGTGCCACTGGCAGGGTGCTGTCATGAACGCAGCTGGCTATTCTGGTGCCACAGCGGCCTGTGATGGGTGAAAGACATAACTGCAGCACTTCTTAGCAGAATATATTTTCTATGGGGGAATAAATTCTGCGCTGGACATGAATTCTGCACGTGCGCAGCGGTGCAGAATTCTCCCAGGAGTAGTAGCTAATCACTAAGCCATTCTGGTGTAGGGTGAACTGAGGAATCCAGGGGCATTTCTACTTTTATCCCAGGTGAGTAGCTCAGTGTTGCATGGCTTTAGTTTTCTCCACCTTCCTTTAGCTGCTGTTGTGGGGGTCGGGTTATATTTCCAATGAAGTTCGGTACTTTCTTCATTTTATTACGGTGGGTTTTTTGGTGATTGTATGTTGGATTTTTCAGATGAGGAAGATAAAAAGAAAACCAAGAAGAAGAAAAAGAAACATAGAAAGTAAGAGCAGTCTCTAAAATATTGCATTTAAAACACTGCTGTTTTTAAATCTGTGTCTTCCACCATTATGGTATTTCCCTAGCTGCTGAGTAAGGAAGAGCCAACACTTCCGTGTCTCCTGTAGTTAAGGGGCCCACGGTATCATGTAATAGCCTCACCTCAGAATCTTCATGACTCTGCCTCAGACAAACTGAATTCTGGCTAATGAAGGGCCCAGTCCAAACTTGAGAGAGCAATCTGCCAAAGAATGGCACATGCAAGACCCATAATGGTACTTGCTGGATCTGTAGAATTAAATGTGTTTTGTGTCTTATTGAACAGATAGATACCAATTGAATCCTCCACTGGGAAGTTGCTTGAAAAATGGATCAATTAAGCCTGGCCTCTAGCACTATTCCCTTTTCCCCATTAGGTGTATAAACATCTGTCTGTCTCGTCTTTAACGTCGTAACAGAAAGAAGTCTAAGAAAAAGAAGAGTAAGAGGAGTAGGAAGAAATCCAGTGATTCGAGTAGTGAAGATTCAGATGATGAAGCACTTCAAGGGGACGATCTCTGGATTGAGAGATCAAGTAGGTTCATTCTATTTAACACTTCTGTTATAACTCCTAGGTATTCTGTTCAGTAATATCAGTTGCTGATATGTTGATGTCCTGTGTAACTGACCTGACTTAGTCAGGTGTGTGACAGATTTCTGGAAGCAGAAGGTACAGCAATAATATTTGTGATTATTTGTATTGCAGAAAATACAGACACTGATAATTTAATTGGACCAGAAGCTCCAAAAATGCATGCATCTCAAGATGATAGGCCTTTGAAGTAAGTAATCATATATGATTTACACAAACAGATCAAATCAAGGAAATTAAACATGAAGGCTGCCATGCCAGATAGCCATGAGTGAAGGCGACGTTTTCTCTGACTTTCATTTGTTAGAGGCACTAAATCTGTGTTTTATTCTTAAACTGAAAACCTACTGAAATCAGCTAGAACTTTCAGTGTGTACCTGGTAACTTTTGTTACAATTTGTTACATAGTTTTCAATAGAATGGCCATGTTCCAGTATTATTTTTTCAAATACTTTCTGCAGTGTGATGACTTTATCCCAACTTACCATTAAATCAACTTTTCCATTAGCTTAATCAAAATGAATTAATTATAATGATTTACAATCTCTCTCACTGATGGAAACTGCCACAATCAAGGAAGCACGTACGTTAACTGGAGAAATGGTGATGAATAGCGAGAGGTCAAGTGAGTTACTCTTAGTGACCATTCCACGCCAGCTGTCCCAGAGCAACAGTCATGCTTTAGTAACATGTCAGCTCAGAGGAAGCCAGTCCTGCAGTAAATGGAAGCTTTTGTTACAAACTTCCTTGCTTCAGTTAGTCTAGAAATCCAACATGGAAGCGAGTATTCCAGTGTGTCGTGTCCAAGAGGTTGAACAAACGATTAAATATGCTGCTGCTCTAGTTGCAGGAAATACATATCATTTAGCTGAGTTCCTAGTGCTAGATTTATCCGGTGGTCTCTGCATTAGCTTGTGGTTTAATTACTCTTGTGACTTCTTCAGTCTGAAACTGATGACTTTTTTTTTTTTAATTTAGCTATGGCCACGCTTTGCTGCCTGGTGAAGGTGCAGCTATGGCAGAGTACGTAAAGGCTGGGAAACGCATCCCTCGAAGAGGTGAAATTGGCCTGACCAGTGAAGAGATCGCATCATTCGAGAGCTCTGGTTATGTAATGAGTGGTAGCAGGTAGGGTTTTTTTTGTTTTGTTTTTTGATGATGGCACTTAGGGTGAGATTTACAACTGCGTGGGAGACCAAGTTGAAAGCACCAAAGAAAAGTTGCTAAGTGTGTATATTATGCAACAATCAAAAAGGTTAAACAGCCTATGACTACAAACATACTTGTTAATCTCTGCTGATCTACAGCAAGTTTGTTACATGTATGTTTTTCCCAAGGGCAAAAATACTCTGCAGCTCTCCTATCCTCTTCACCTCAGTTTCCCCTCTGTAAAATGGGGATACTGATTCAGACCTCTTTTGTAAAGTTCTTTGAGGTCTATGGATGAAAAGCACTATATAAGAGCTAGGTATTATAATTGCACTAAAATGTAAATATAGTTTGAGTTCCGATCACTGGAAGCCTGATGTTCAGATAATAGAGATGGCAGTGTCGGTGCGTTCCAGATAGCATAGTGGATAATAGGAAAGGCAATGTAGGCTGTACAGTGGGGGATGGGGAAATAGTCTCCCAAAGAGGGGAAGGGTAAATGTTTTTTTGCCTCCTGACACATGCAATGTTCTCCTCAGGCATCGCCGAATGGAAGCTGTGCGTCTGCGTAAAGAGAACCAGATCTACAGTGCAGATGAGAAGAGAGCTCTGGCATCTTTCAACCAGGAGGAGAGACGGAAGCGAGAGAACAAGATCCTGGCTAGCTTCCGAGAGATGGTCTACAGAAAGACTAAGGGCAAAGAAGACAAATAACTCCCCCCCCCCCCCCTCCCCTTTTGTACAGCACAGATTGTAGTCAATAGTGGCTAACCTCTTCTTGTTGTGACTTGGAAACAGCTGTAAAGTGCTGCAGTGCCTTCCACCCGATGGGATGCGTTTCTCAGGAATGGATCGTTTGTATCAAAGAAACCATTACCCTTAGCAGGCTTTCTTGGACAACTCATTCACCAGCTGTAGGCAACTGCCATTAGGGGAAGTACAGAATCCTGAATGAGACTGAGGAGCACTCGGAGGTTCATGATCATACAAGCACCGTATCAGACCTCGATATGGACACAACAGGATACCATCAGCTGCTGCTGGTGAAATGAAACATAACCATCTTTCATTTATTTTGGTTAATCAGCACGGACAAAATCAGACTAGACTTCACCACCGTGAACAGGCTACTACTAGTAGCAAAAATGAAGGAACTCCTAAATGTCCGTTTAGATTTGAATAGGACTGTTCGCTTATGATGTACTTGTGAAAAGTTCTGTACACACTTTACATTTAGGGTTTCCTTTTAGTTGTTTTGAGGAAGAAAACTCACGTCATGTCTTGTGGTTCAGACTCCATTTGTAAATAGGAATATATTTGTAATTTAATAGATATTGGCTTCAACTATTTTAAAAAAAGCTCACAAGCAGTGTATATATTATAGAAGTAGTAACATTAACGGTCTGGCCTAGAACCTCCAAAAGCCCAGAACATGAATGAAAGAACTAAAAGCTTGTCTGCTTCTCTACTTAGCTGTACATAGATATCTCTCTCAGGTGGGGTGCAGTAGGGACCAGTGTTTGGAAGTCCTGGAAATACATAGATAATAACTAAGGATGGATTTTATTCCAGTTCTGAATTTCTTTGCTCTTGGAAATCTTCGAGATTAAACCCTTGTTATTTTAACTCCTTGTATTTTAATTTTTTTTTTTTTTCAGTAGTATTAATCTCTTAAGATTTGAGGTTAGAGGCCTACTCCTAATCAATTCTCATCCAGTGTTCCCACATTGTCATCTGGCTTATTTCCAAAATGAGTATGCTTTAACTTATTCATTCTTAAATACTTTATTAAAAAAAAAAAAGGTAAAATAGTGTCTGGACGTACTTTTAAAATCCCTGGTTTGTAGTTCTGAGGGGTGGAAATACTTATACCCTGTGTAGGTTTCCATAAAAACTTTAGAAACCCTGTTATCTACTTCTGTTGGATTTATAAACCTTATTTTAACATAACATTAGGCTTAATCTACCTCTCCTCATCTTTAAACTATGTATCTTGATCTTGTAACTCTTCTGCTAGCCTTACCCATGCGTCTGTGCAGAGCAAGTGGAAAGATCAGGTCCTTAAGCTGTCAATGTTAATGTCACGCTAATTTAAAACTTGTGTGCAGAATGTAGTAGCCAGGTACCATTATTGTAGGATCTAATTCAGAAGAGCTAGTAAACGAGAAGGAAAGACAAAACAAAAAAGCCTATTGCAGTGCCCTTAGTTTATTTCCATACAACACCAACAGATTGTAGGTGCCCTTTTGAATTGGATTTAATCTGAAGCAAATGTTTATTTAGAAAGTTATACTGTCCATGAGAATCCTCTTGCTTTCAATGATGTCTTTGAGCCACTTTTCTCTAAACCGACACTGTCCTGGTCTAGAAAAAAACAGAACAAACAGTTTAAGAACAAAGGTAGCAGTCAGCTGGAAATCAGAGTTCAGACAGCTGGAAAGAGGGAAAGCCTATCCCTTGGAAGAATGAGGCTTTTTAGGCCTGTGTAAATCCATCACTAATTCAGTAGGCAGGAAATAGACACCCATGGAACATGTCCATGCTGGGATAAGGAACTATGCTAGCTCGGTGGGGTTCGACTGGTGGGTTTTTTATTTTTTTTTGCTTGGTGGGATTTTAGTGTGGTTTCCCTGAGTCACATGGACAGGAGTTTAAGAACTCGGCTATAGCCAGCTCACTTTCCTGCCTCTGCTGGAGTACTGTCCTAGAACTCGCTTGTGATACAAAAAGATAAATTTACATAGATCGTGTTCAAATGCTGCTGGAGCTAGGTTGGGCTCCCCGTTTGTATAAGGCTGTGCGTTGTTACTCGCATTCCACATACACATCACGGATTAGACGCGTAACCCTGCTTCACCCGTATTGTGCCACAAAGGCCAGAAACAGCCTGGAACTCCCCCTGGTGGGAAGCCCCAGCATTTACAGAGCCACCGTAGTTGACTTATGTCACAAGCACTCAGCCCTGATGGGGGGGTATGGCCAAAGCACAATATCCTCAGCGGGTGTAAGAGCAGCTAATCGCAGGGCAGGGCCAGATAGCATCCACCTGCTGGAACTTACTCCCTGACTGGCCCTACCCCACCATAGCTGAGTATCTGTACCCATTTCTAATCTAGCTGGACATACCTCAAATTAACTGTGTTTTATGCAGAGTTGCTAGGGCCCCTCTACACTGGTTTGTTGCTTAAAAACAAGCTACAGAACAAAATATACCTGTGAATGAGCCTATTTGACTCCAAAATGAAGAATACCTCAACCGGCAAGGTCTGCAATAGATGAAAGTGAGGATAGAGATCAGACATTTACTAGAGTACAGGTAAAGTAGGCATTTCTATCCGTTACAATTCTCTCTCTAAATAGGTTGCATGGCTAGAACAATGTAATCTGTTATCTTATTCTAAGTCAGAGCAGAAGGTATACGTTTACACACAATTCTAAGTCTCCTTCGAGCCAGACAGCTAGACTTTACCCAGTCGCACAACAGCGTGGGAGATCATCTGGACAAACCACAGAATTGCAACTGAGTGAATAAGCAAAAACCATCAAAGAAAGTCAGATGATTCAGTGCAGACATCATTTATTTTGACATTTAGTTTTGTGATCGTTCATAGTATTACAGCACATTTTGCAAACACTATAAAATGAATGAAAGTAGCATGCACTCTAAGGTTACATTTTAGCAGCAAAGGGGAGGAAGGCCAAAGAACTATACATTTTAGTGAGGGTCTCAGTTTGTAGTATTCATATCCCAGGTCTCTTCCTGGAATATTAGTCTCAGCACACGATAGGATGTTTTCTCATTTTTCGGAGAGACAGATTCAAACCAGAATTTTGACAGAGATCAAGTACTGATCTAATCACTTGTGCAGTTATGAACTTCACTTACTTGGACAAATTTGGACCCCACATCTTACATATTATAATAATTTAATCTCCCACTTTCTCATTCCACAGAGTAAGTAAAGAGAGACTTTTACTCTCACATTTCAAAGGGAAAAATGAGATGGTTGAGTAATATTTTGAATACGTACAGGTGGTTTAATTTTGGAGATCTCGATGATGAAATAGATGCATGCTGTTGCTCGTGGAATGGGCTTCCTACATGTTGGGATGCTCCAGCGAACCCGGTAATGGTACCTTCTGCTGTACTTCAGTTCTTCTTCCTGGAGGTAGTCTGACCAGTGAAGCCAGCTCTCATGAAACTCCCACGTCTGCTGAACATACACCACACTATCAGACTTCCACTCTCTAGTACAGATGACTTAAGGGAAGTGGGGAAAAAAAGAGATTGAGTTGCTCTTGTTTAACTCTGCCACGCAAATCAAGATTATGGGGACATGGTAAAAAGGAAATGCTACTTTTAAACGCTGTCTAATCACAGTCTCCTCAAGAACTTTCTTCTGCAGCATATTACTGGGGCAAATAGTTTTAACAAGATTCCTAGAAGATTCAATGTACTCAGAGCAGCGTTTGCAATAACAGAAGGCAAGTTAAAGTTAGCTGGGTTGTCATTCTACTGCTTCTAAGCAAAAGCTTGATTGTAGAGTTCAGAAGGATTTTTCTTCATTCAATATTGCATATAGTAGTTGACTAGAACAACAAGGAGTCCGGTGGCACCTTAAAGACTAATATTTATTTGGGCATAAGCTTTTGGTTTTTTACACGTGAAAGCTTATGCCCAAATAAATCTGTTCGTCTTTAAGGTGCCACCGGACTCCTTGTTGTTTTTGTAGATACAGACTAACATGGATACTCCCGGGCCTGGTAGTTGACTAGGTGCATTTCTAATTTGTGCCACTTTTCATATACAAAGCACCTGAAAAACCATAAACATCGTGATGCAAGTGAATATTTTCCCTGTTTTCAGATGGGGACATGAAGACACACAACTTTAGGTCCAAGTTTTCAAAATGTGTCTCTAAATTTGGATGCCTCAGGTTTTGGGGGGGGCCAGTGTTGGACACCAAAAGCCTGGTTTTTCAGAGTTGCTGAGCTCCCTCGGCGCCAGATGGATGCAATGAGAACTGCAGGTGCTCAGTGTTTCTGAAAATCGGACCCAAGCAGTCTCAAAATTTGGGTGCCTAAAATTTACAGGTACTTACAAATATTGGCTCTAAAACTTGTCCCAGGTGACATGAAATCAGCATTAGAGATGGGATTTAAACAGGTCACTGCTGGAGGCAAGCAGTCCACTAGACCAGAGGAAACAGTGCTGTCTTCTGCTTTGGCATTTCCTGTATTCATATGGCCTTAGACCCTCAGCTGTACTTTAAGCTCTATTCGGGTTCTTGGATTTTTCATGTAATATTTGTGTAAAGCTGTCTAGTGAAGGTGACAGTTAAAAAGAACCCATTAGATAGTCTAAACCGAAGCCCTCAGAAGGGCTTAGTTGCCTAACTCCCATTGATTTCAAATAAATATCTGAGGTGCCGGGCCTAAGCTGCCAAAGACAATCTCACTGCATGGACATACTTCAGTCTCATCCAAAGGCCAGTAGGACACTGAGTTTTGCAGATGGGAACAATAAGGAAATGGAGAGCACCCGAGCATGTGAGGAGAGAGGGCCTTCCGACCAATTGGAAAACCACCCCAGGGTGCCATTGAGTAGTTAAAGGGCTGCTGAGGAAGCAAATTGGGGGCAGGACATGCAAGTGAAGCTTGGAAGACAGTGAGAAGGGTTTCAAAAGGAGTATTTGGAGCTATCAGGGAACAGAACCAAGCTCCAGAAAATGTCCAAGCACCTTTCTGCATGACTCAAGTGACATCTCGGTGTTCAAAGCTCTCATGGTGTTAGGCTGCCATCACTGAGAGTTAGGTGGAGAAGTTTAACCCTCCCCGCCCCCTACACACACACACACACACACACACACACACTTGAGCAGTCTACCTTTACAGCGCCCCTTTACACACATATCTGGACAAAGGGTGCTAGGCCTCCGTTTGGAAAGTAGACTGTAGTAAGTACTACCAGCAATAAATAATAGATCATAACTTCGCTCATCAATGTCCGAGGGAGCAGACCATGTTGGCTCAGTTCATTTTCAGCTACACTGAATGAAAGAAAGGCTCTGTCACTTACTGACATGTATTCCTCAATTTGCTGCTGTCCCCTTTCCACTGTAAAGTCCTTGCACGAGGCCCATTGAATGTTTTGGATGATGTACTCAGCTTCTGCAAACAGACAATATGCTGCTTAAGCCGCCTGATGGGGCTCTGACACGCTAAAGGAGTTTTGAATGCAGCCGGCTCTATATTTCAATACCTCTCTCTTTTTCTTGCAAATCTCGCAGATGCTCTTTTGCATCCCTGATTACATCCTCAATTAAAATGTGTGCTTTTTCCTTGATGGCAGCATCTTCATCTCCCACATCCATTATCATCAGCTTGAGAGAGAGAAATTGACAAGTTCACTAGGAGAAGGTCAATACATGAAACTTGGGTAGAGCTTGGCTTTCTCACCTAATCTACCCCCAACAGACCTTCAGCTGATCTGGAAAGAGATAGCAAAACAGCAGCTGCTTTCATTGGTCAATTCCCTTATAGCCCCTGACCCCTCATTTCCTGTATATACCCACACCAAAGTCTAGTCATAAAATATCTCCCTGCTAATATTAGAAAGCAGCCTCTCTCTCCTACTCTCATAAATCAGATAGGTTTAGTGCATTGGACTGAGCTCTTTACTGCAGTAATATGCAGAGGGAAGTTCAGGAATTTAGCTGGCAGGTCCCACCGACAAGAGTGGTGATATTCCTGGGGCATCAGGTCTGAGCCTCAAATGTGGCACTGAATTCTTCAGGTCCCAGGGGTAGACAGTAGAACTGCTCTCAGGCCTACCTGTCTGAATGCACCTTACAGGTTTTTCCTTAGTGCTGGGATCTGCTCTATCCCCTGTAGCCTGCAGATTCCCAGGGCTCATTAAGCAGCTGGCTCTCTGGGTTCCTTAAAAGAGTGTTTGCACACAGCCGTCACCCAGGCAACACTAGTGCCAGCCAATAGAAAAACAGAGTCTATGTACAGGCATTCCATTGTGTTTTAAAACAAGAAAAATAATTGCTTAAAGTTTAGATGTTCAGCACCAGCCTCATGGCTGTGCAGATATTGACAGTGGCAAGAGGGGTCCCCGTTCTGCTCCCACTGAGTGGGATCAGGCCCTTAGACTGGAGGTCCATGGAGCAAACTCTGTCTTCCTCTATGTTTGTGCCACACCGTGTATGCAATAATAATCCTAACTGGCAGCACTTCATTGGCCAGTCTTCATGGAAGAGTCCTGCTAGGGAACAGGTGGCCAGCATTAGCAGGAAGATGGATTTCAGGATCCAGCAAGCTTGTGTCATTACTGTCTTCTATGGCTGTGTGATTTACAATGAACACCTGCAATGGGTAAGGAGAGATTGTTCAATCCCTGGTTAGCCTGTGCAGGATTTCCTAGATTCCTTGTTCATAGCCTTAGTCTGAAGTCAGCAGAGGAAGATTGAAGGGGGTCAAATCTTGCACAGGTGTCCACTGGTAACAGGAAAGGGACTTGCTTGAATTCATCACCATTTATTAGCTCTGATGCTCTGCCCTGTCATGAGCACCCCCAGGTGATGGCACAGTGGGACAACGCTGCAGTCATGTTTCCATTACCTTGTGTCTGCCTCCAGCCACAAAATGCCCTATGCCCTGGCTGCTCTGTGTCCTCTGCATCATTCAGGCTAGGCCTGAGCTGTGCCTAGTGGTGCTAACCCAGTGGGGTGGGGAAACCTGTGCTTCTTTTTGGCAAACTTTCACCACAAAGAAAATTCATAACCATCCCACATAATTTCTCAGCCCCGAAACTTTGCTCTTCATTCCATTTTCACTGGTTGGCTGGCTTTGCATGGAAACACCCGACAGTCCTTGTGTTTGTCCATGTTTCCCTGTGAATTCACCACGGTGCGAGCAACAATAAGTTTGAAAAAGTCAAGGTCTGCCTCCGAGACCTAGCGCTGGGGGAAGGGACCGTGGCTGTGTGACAAACCAAAGCAGTCAGCCAGTATGTCTGAATGAGAAATGTTGCGCGGCAAGGAAAGTATGAAGGGGAAAAGAAAGGGAAGTAATAATGAAGCGGGCTACAGCATGGTTTAGTGATCAGGGTGTCAGGAGAACGCTCTGCAGTTCTGGCTCTGATGTTGATTCAATGTGTGTCCTTGGACAAGGACCAAAGGCCAACTTTTGAAAAGTGCCCTCTGAGTTTGGGTGGAGCAGTTTGTGGGGTGTCCAACTTTAGATACGTAGGACCTGCTCTTCAGAGGTGTGGAGGCCCCATCCTTCCACTTGGAACCTATGGGAACTACAGCTGCTCAACACTCTGACGATCAGCCTCTTGGGCCCAGATCCTCAAAGGCATTTAGGCACCTAACTCGCATTAAAATCAATAGGATTTGGTGCCTGAATATCTTGGTGGATCTGGCGCTTGGTGTCTAAACCAGTGTTGCCAACGTGCTATTTTCTTGTCAGTGATGCAGTTTGGCTGGGGCTGGAGCAAATGATGACATGAGAAGCTGCAGCCCTCTCACAAATTTCAGCTCTCCTGACCCCTCCACCTGGGGAAAACCCGCTTTGATTGGCTGCCTTCTCCACTTGCCCGCCTGGAAGAGGGAGCAGGCAGAGCCCAGCAGCACTATGTGGCTCCAATCCCTCCTCTCCTGTGAAAAATGGGTCAGTCTGCTTCCCCCTCCATCCCAGAAATACCAGGCCTGGGAAGGGGGTAACGGGGATGAAGAACCCCTGGGGGAACAGCAGTGAGGCTGGGGGGGTCAGCATTGACTTGGGAGTTGAGGGGGCAGAACTGATTGCTGGGGAGTGTGGGGTTGGGGAGAGCCAGAGTTCGCTAATTAGAATTGTGGGCTTGGGGAGAAGCTGGAAGCTCCATCCAATCCATCAGGCAGCAAGCAGAGCTCCTGCAGCAAGGGTGAGACTCACCTCACTCACTATGTGTGGGAGAGTTGGCCATGCTAATTGGTACATGTGCCTGGGAAAGGAAGAGGGTTCAAAATCAAAAGAGAAGCAAAAATCCACAATAGATTTATATATAAAAAAAAATCCTCATGATTCCAGGGGGGGAACTGACTCAGATTTTGTAACTCTTGGGGTTGGCAATGAGACGGGCACCCAAATTAGAGGCCACTTCTGAAAATGTGAACCTAACCCCTTTTTGTATCTCAGCCCCAGCTCCTCTGAGGATAACAACAATCCCTGTTGCACAGGGATGTTGCAGGGTGTATAGATTGATGTTTGTGACACAAGGTGTTCTGGAAATGCTATTGTTATTACAATGGAACATGCCAGAGGCACAGAGAAAGCAGGGTGCCCCTAAAGCAGTGTGGGGGTAGGCAGGGATGAGGGAAGACAGGAAGTATGGCTCAGTCATGGAAGCATGTGGAAACCTAGAGACCATGCCGTGTAGATTGTCCAGTCCACAAGCCAGTCCAGCAGGTACACTAGAGACTGTTCCTTGGAGTTGTGAGTAAGAAGTAAGAGGGACCCACCAGAGCTTAGTTTACTGCTCGGAGACAAGAAAATTAAATGAAAGCTAAACACCAGAGAGTAGTCAATGAAACCCTGCTTTGAACATTAGCCCTCTGTGTTCTTAAATGGTGTTTTGCTTCCTGCCCCTCATTCATTCACACAGGGCTGTGCCCAATGCCTTGCACTAATCATTGTTTCTTTGTGTAGATTGGTCAGGAATGTAACAGCCCCATCTGTGTTCTTTAGTGGGAAATTGGGTCCTGGCTGAACTGCAGAAATTGATCCATTCCAACAGACTAGTAGTTCAGCTAAGGCTGCAAAAATGGGACCTGTAATTCCCTCACTAGCAGTGGCAACAGCAGAATCTGTAGCATAAACAAGGGACCCATTGAACTTAAGCAGCTTTACCCTGACATCATCAAACTCTCTTTAGAGCTCCTTGGATTAAAAGGCCGATGAATGACCTTGACTTCCCAAAGCTCGATGCTAGGCAGCCTTCTGGAGGAGACCAGAGACCCTGAAGCAAGATTCAGGCCAGACCCCAGCCAGTGAAGCTTGAGTGCATAGTGATTTTTGTTGAGTCACTAATGAAGAGAATTCCAGCCCCTTCAAAACAGTGGGCAGGGGAACTTCCAGAGCAGGGAGTCCTTCACAGAAAGAGGGGGAGAGATTCTGAAAAGACAAGTGTTGGGAGCAAGAAATGTGGAAGCAGGAACAAATGGAACCAAGTGGAAAGTGCAGGATAGATCACACCAGAACCAAAGAGGGGGAATAGGGCTTGTGATGGACAACCCAGAAAAACTTACTAGCTGTCTGGCAAGAGGCAGACCTTGTTCACCCTGCTGTCCAGACATAGGCTGTAGTATATCCATGGTAGTCATCAGAGAGGGAATATCTCCCGGTTCTCCAGCAAGTCATGCTCCATAAGGTGAGAAGAGTCCTGGCATTGGATTTCCATTATAAAGAGCCCCACCAGGCCCAAGGGAGAATATTGTCCATGGATACTGTTGCCACCTGTCCAGCTATTCCCATGATCATCCTTTTATTTTATTTTATTAGAGGTAGCTGTCCTGGAAAATCTGTACAAGTGCTCAGTACACACTGCCAGCTCCCAGTTTTATGGGATCAAGATAATCCCAGAAGTCCCCCCCCTTTTTTTCTTTTCTTTTTTTTTTAACTTCAGAGGTGGCAACCTTATCCATGGAATGTGGCTGGGTTCCCCTGTGTGAACAGTCACCCAGCTGCTGTATTTTGGACCCAACCTTTGGATCCCACATGCTTCCAAGCTTCATGGGTCTGCGCAGAGTCTGGGCACTGGTTCCAAATCTGCCCTTTCAGGCATGCTCTGCTGATCTGGGGAATCTGCCTGTCCAATTTATGAATGATGTGAGATTATGAACTCTCTGTATGTGTCTTTACCAAGCTGCAAACTCCATTTTTAACATGCAATAGTTTGCCATCTCTTTGTCTCCTAGTTGGACTGGAATTCCAATGGTGGCTGGCAAAAGGATAACAAAAGAGGGGTGTTAACTTAAGTGCTTGACCACTGAAATGTAATAGCTCTAGACCAAAGACTGGCTCCCAGCCAGGAGACCTAGGTTGTCGGAGAGAAGTTGCCTAACAATTAAATCCTCTGGTAGGACTCTGTGGTCACCTGTTAAGGCTGACCAGGGAGTCACCTCTGAAGGGGCTGGAAGAATATAAAGGGCCAAAGCTGCTGTTTGTGCGCAGTCATTCTCTCTCCAGCCATCTTTCACCTGTTTAAGGTAGGGGAAGCTGCTGCAGGTGCTAGGTGAGATAGAGGGAACCCTGCTGAGCCGACCTGAACACAGATGGTTCTCCAAGGAGTCCCGAGAGAAGGCTGAGCTACAGTGAGGGGAAGAGCATATCGGTTTTTATTATTTTTGTGTGGATCTGTATATATCTCTCGTGATTAAGTAAAGAGCAACTGCAGCATAGAGTCCTGTGCAAAGTGACTGTGTGTGTAACCCAGAAGCCTCGCACCTTCAGTGGGCTTCTGGGAGACAGTGTGTTTAATTACTGAGGTATCTTGGGGGTCAGCGATGGAGGTGGGGGCATGAGGCGGGTGGGTTGAGGGGCTCCATTTCTGTGAAGGGGTAACTGTGAGAGTTGGTGCCCAGGAAATGTGCTACAGCCAATTAACACCCCCCTCCCCCGGAAGCTTACAACAGTGGGAGTTTCAAGAGGCTTGAATTCCTCTCTCAGCAATCTCGTGAGTGGCCAACAGAGGGCGCTGGATCAGATCTGTGACAGGGAACTAAAAGGATCTTTGCAAGCACTCCGGAGCAGACCACTCCCTGAGTGGAAGTGTCTCTCTCCAAGCAGAGCATAGCACCAATGTGCTGGGCGCAAGGGAACCTGGCGATAGGCATGGTCCAAGCAGAGAAATTCACCCTGTTATCTATTTCTTTTCACTCTATTTCCTAGCATCTAAAGTCCCAGTGCCTGTGGTGGGGGTCGGAGGGAAGTCTATAGGTGCCAAACAGCTGGCATGTTGATTTTCTGGAAGACTAAGGGTAATTGGACCCAAAGTGGCCCTGTCTGGCCTTTCACCAGCCGCAGTTTAGCTGGGATGGCGAGGAGCTCCACATCATCATCAGCAGGGGACTTGGCATCCTTTCCTTCTCTCCCTTGTGCCCGCCTGCTCAGTTTTCTCTCCCTGATCTTCACACACACAGTCCCTTTTTTCATCATCTGTCCTATCTCCTCCCTTCCCACTCTCCCTCCAGTGTTGCAACTGACCGGCTTGTGACAGGATCTTTGGGCTTTGTGTTTAATTGATTCCCAAGCTGTCTCCATCTTTCAAAAGATAGGCTGAGGCAGGAAGCGTCATGGACTGAAAACAAAGCCAAGTGAGCTGAGTTAGCCTCAATGCCAGCTAACCTAGAACACCGTGTCCATATAGCTCCCGGTCAGGGTGTCCTTAGAAACGTATTGGGGTCTCAGTGCTTAGCAACACAAACAATATTTTAAGACGCAGACAAGAGATGGGTCCACTCAGAGCCCCCTTCAAATGTGGGGAAATTCAGATCGAAATGTTGGGTCTAATTTGGGCCAAAGTTCTCCTGAATGCTGCAGTAGAGCCAGGGGAGTTCCATTTACTTGAGTTCATGTACTTTTATTCTCCACTCACACTGGCTCCACCCCAGTCGAGCTCCTCCTGATATCCCCCAGGGTGAGCAGAGTAGATCAAATCTTCTGTTATTTAATGGCGTTTGTTCCCTGGTTTGCACTCTTGATGCCCCACAAAGGGGTCAGGGCTGTTTTTCTCTTTCCTTCCCTGCTTGCCTCTGCCTACAACAAACTCCCTTCCCTTTCCGTGGCTCTTTAATCTTCTTAGCCTTGTGAAGGCTGCCGTACATTTCTCACCAGCAATGGGAACAAATGTCCGTTTGTTCTTGTCAGGGGACAGAGAGCACCTGGCCAGCCTTGGCATTTGCCATACAAGCAGAGGCTTTGAAGGGAAAGTTGATAAGCCCTTTAAACTTTTTTATGATAATGTTCAGGAATTCTGACTCATACATCTTCAGCAGCTCCCTTGCATTTTTCTAGTACTAACTCCTATTTGGCTGGAAAGCAATTTTGTTTCGGTGAGTGAGTCTAACCAGAGTAAAAGCAATTAAATGGAAAATGTCACTTCTAAAGGTGTAGATTGCGATCAGTGAATTTGTAGGTAATTTCACTGTGATTATGTAAAGAGAAAGTCATGGACCCTTCACATCTCCAGGCCACGGGTTCGTTCTGGCATCGCTTACTCATGAAGGATTAATGCCAAAGAGCGAGCTGTTAGGACACAGAATGTAGGGAATGGATGTTCGGGGATTGATAATGAGGATATAGAGTCTTTAACCCGTAGAACAGATTTGTTTAAAGTCCAGGCTGGTAGTGGCCAAAAATTACTACAATCTGATAGCTGCTCAGTGACCTTTTACAGCAAAAATAGGGGTTAGTCGGAGAGCCAGCAGTCCTGAATGCATGAATGCGGAGTGGGTAGGGAGGACAAAGGCAGCAGAGAAGGATGGGTTATGTTTTTTATTTGCTTTCCTATAGAGCACCAGTACTAATAGGGGAACTGCCCTCCTTTCCCAATTAATGCTCAGTATATAGAGAGGGGCCAACTGTGTGAAGCTTGGATTCGGGGGGCTCAGCTCTAGAGGTTTGGTTCAGACCCATCTGCAGCAGAAAGCTCGCCTTGTTATTCATCCCTACAGCATCATGAGTCGTCTTGGTCTCTACACAACACTTGAAGGACCAGGTTCCTGCCCTGAGCTGCTTACAGTCTAACTCAGACCAATAGAAAACCAGGAACAACCCCAGCACAGGGAGGGTTGGAGACCTCTTGGCAAGGCGATTACCATAGGAAAGCAGGAGAAAGAAGTGGGTTGTAAGGAGGGAAGTGAAAGCAAAATACCCTTAGTTATTCTGAAAGATCCCTTATGCAGATAGCTAATAGCTAGAAATCACTGAACACAGCCCTCATTCAGAGGGCGTGTGCGCAAAAAGCATTCAAAACCCAAGGCTAGAAAATGAATTTGTTGAGGGTAAGTGACTCAGCAGAGCCCTGCTCCTCTTTCCTCTGTCTTAAACGTGGCTACAGTCAGAGAGGATTTATTCTTGGTTCCCCCACTCATGGCTCACTGGAGTCCTTCACTTCTTGGCTACATCGTCTTTTGGAACATTATTCGTTCATGTGTTGCTTTTCCAACAGGAGCCCCAGCATCAGCCTGTGAGAATATGATGCCTGTGCATATGGGGGTCCAGCCCCAGCCAAGTCCAGCCCCCTATGAGATCCAGATTGATGTATCTTCCTTCGTGAACAGGCAGCCGATTAATGGTAATTAAGTTCCAACGTCTTAACTGGATTGATAAAATTCACTTAAAATCCATGATTTCTTCATAGTTTTGTTTGCATTTGGCATGCTTTCCGTGTAAATGGATCAGTATTATTAGTGAGCTTCTCTTTTTCACCATGTTTTCTCCCTAAAATGTGTTTAGTAAGTTTCTGTTTAGTGAAATGAATTAAAACAACTGTGAGCAGATCAGCAGGAGAGGATCAGGAGAAACTAACTGAGAACTACATGGAGATGAGAAGCTGACGTTACAAACGCTATGCAAGTTATTTTAAAGTCTGCCAGGTCTGTATGCCAATCAAGTAATCATGATATGGCTGCATTCTGTTATAGTGACGCTGATAATCTAGTGATGAATCAGACAAGGGTTAGGCCCTCAGAGGATGAATCCAGCATCTGGCAGGATTGGGCCAATGCCATGAAATCAGGGGATGATTTTAACTGGCACCAGATAGCTAAGGGAATTCTTAACTGGTGCAGGGCTATCGCCGATAGTTCGGTGATTTGTTTCTGTACCAAGGAAGGCAGTAAGCAGAAATTAACATCTGCTAGTTCTTTGGTGGCCCATTTGAAATGAGTTGGTGGTCAGATGCATAACTGAGGCTAGAGAAGAGATGTGACCTTCCCACATCCCATAGTCAGTGGCAGAGTTGGGAATGGAAGCCGGGAGGCCTGAGTCCCTGTCCTGTATACTAGTAACAAGACCATCCTTCCCCCTGCTGACTCATGCCCGGTTACTTGCTTAGCATACAGTTCAGTGTCTTCTTCCTTTCCTTTCAGTCCCAATATATCTCTGATATCTTTCTTCTTCACCTCTCGCTATGGCTACCATCTGACCCTCTCTGCCCTCCTTTTCCAAGGGCTCAGACTCCCTCTCTTCACTTCTCCCCCAGTCCATTCCTCTTCTGGTTCTTTGTTACCCTTGATCCTAGAACGTAAGAATGGCCATACTGGGTCAGACCAATGGTCCATCTAAGCCAGTATGTGGCTAGTGCCAGATGTGTCAGAGGACATGAACAGAACAGGGCAATTTTGAATGATCCATCCAGTTTCATTCAGTCCCAGCTTCTAATAGAGGTTTAGGGACACCCAAAGCTTGCAATAGTGTCCCTGATCATCTTGGGTAACAGCCATTGATGGACTATCCTGCAGGAACTTATCTAATTCTTTTCTGAACCCAGTTATACTTTCAGCCTTCGCAACATTCCCAGGCAACGAGTTCCACAGGTTGACTGTGTGTTGTGTGAAGAAATACTTGCCTTAGTTTGTTTTAAAGTTGCTGCTTGTTAATTTCACAGAGTGACCCCTGGGTCTTGTGTCAAGTGAAGGGGTAAATAACACTTCCCAATTCACTTTCTCCACACCAGTCATGATTTTATAGACCTCTATCATATCCCCCCAGTTCTTAGTCATCTCTTAGTCATCTCTTTTCTAAGCTAAACAATCCCAGTCCTTTTAATTGCTCCTCATCTGGAAGCTGTTCCATACCATTCATGATTTTCATTGCCCTTCTCTGCACTGTTTCCCATTCTAATGTATCTTTTCTTGAGAAGAGGTGACCATCACTGCCTGGCATATTCAGTCCTGTCTCCTTGTACACCCTGGCTGCCTCCTGGAGGTGGAATGTGCTGCTGTTCAAGGCCAGGAAAGAGGAGGAAGCCTTAGGTGCCAGCTCAGAAGCCCCAGGAGCTGCGAGAACAAGCTAAAGAGGAAAACTTGCTCCTTGTCCCTAGCCCTGCTTATAATCTCAATGGGAGCGGCACCCAGTTACCTGAGGGCAGAATTTTATCTAAAGCCTTTTTCACAGTCAGTCTCTGTGGTACTTATATTGCCCCAGGCCCATAGTAAAGGAGCACCTCACCCAACTTGCAGTCCCCTGTGAGACAGAGAACTACTATCATCCTTGTTTTGCAGATGGGGAAATCAAGGCATAGATAGACTAAGTGACCAGCCCAGGGTGCCATGGGAAGTCAGTGGCAAAGAGGGAATTGAGCCAGCGTCTCCTAAGTCCCGGGCTGGCACGCTAATCACTGGGCTAGTTTTGCAGACACAGCTGATGTGCAAAGATATATCTGGTATATCTTTGGAGTTATTAATGGTAGTGACGGTTTGAGAAGCCAGCCCCAGCTACGGGTGACTAACATGCGACAGATGCATATACTATCTTCCAGTTCAGATTGTAGGGCCGGGATACAGAGGCCTGTTGCTGGAAGCTCGCACCTTTGGCTCCACTGCTGCACTTGGCACTTGGCAGAATCCTGCCAATAACACTAAGTTCTTACAGGTAAGCTGGGAGCTTCTCATTTCTAGCCTTATGGGGCATCGTGGCTTAATAAATACTGTGAAATTAAATGGAGCGAGAGAAACAACATACAACAGCAAAGGCAGCTGGGAAACAGGAGACACGATGAGCTGTCCTGGGATCTCAGCGGTGGAGCAGGCAAGCTGGATCCCCAGGAAAGCAGCGTGCTCTGCCTCCCTCTCCCCCATACACACTGTGAGTTGTAGGAGACTACACACAGATGTGATGCAACCTGAGTAACCATTAACTCTCCCAGTGCTCGCTGCTTGGAAGGGCACAGAAGGGGTTACACCTCCATCCAGCTGGGCAGAATCCACAGGTTTGCAGGGCGTGGATTTCTTTCTCCACTGTTCCCTGTTCATATCACAGCTCTCTGGAGACCTCAGAATGGGGGATGGAGGGGCCGGTGCTTGAGTCCTGTGACTTCAGTGGAGCAGGGTGGGAGCATTTGGATTGATCAGGGCACGTTGCATGGGATGTCTATTACCCAGGCTTTTGGTGAGGGGAGGGGGATATCGTTGCTAAGGAAACAGGGTTTTTTTGTTTGTTTACCAATTGATTGTACATGCACCTAGTGCATAGGGTTACCATATTTTGTGCCTCCAAATGGAGGACACTCCACGGGGCCCCGCCCCCGCCCCGCCCATGCCCCCGCCCCAACTCCGCCCCCTCCCCAAAGTCTCCGCCCCCTCCCCTGCTTCCCGCGAACATTTAATTCGCGGGAAGCCTGAAGCAGGTAAGGGGGGGTGTGGGGGGAGGAGGTGCGGCCCAGGCTGGCCCCCCGGCGGCTCCAGCCTGGGTCGGCTCGGGCCCTGGGGTGCCGGCCCCGGCCGACCACCCCCGGCCCGCCCAGCACTACCGGCCCCCGGCGGCCTGGCGCCCCCCCCCCCCCCGGCGGCCCGGCCCCCCGACCGGCTCCCGGCCCGGCCCCGCGGCCCAGCGCACCCCCCCGGCCCCGCGCACCCCCCGGCCCTGCGCAGCCCCCAGCCCCGCGGCCCAGCGCACCCCCCGGCCCCGCGCACCCCCCGGCCCCGCGACCCCGGCCCGGCACTGCGCCCCTGGACCCCGGCCCGGCACCGCGCGCCTGGCCCGGCTCGGCACCATGCCCCCCGGCCCCGCGACCCCGGCCCGGCACTGCGCCCCTGGACCCCGGCCCGGCTCCCGGCCCGGCACCATGCCCCCGGCCCCGCGACCCCGGCCCGGCCCCGCACCGGCCCCGGCCAAAGAGGCCCCGGCCGAGCCTCCCTCCCTCCCGATTTTCCCGGACATGTCTGGCTTTTGGGGATTTCCCCCCGGACGGGGATTTGAGCCCCCAAAAGCCGGACATGTCCGGGAAAATCCGGACGTATGGTAACCCTACTAGTGCAGTGGTCCCCAACCTTTTTCTGTGGTAACCCCCCTCGCCTGTAATGCAATCTGTCCCGTGGGGCTGGAAGCAGAAGCCACAGCCAGGAGTCGAAGCCATGGCCTTGGCAGGGCCAGAGCCGGTGCAAGGAAGTTTCGCGCCTTAGGTGAAACTTCCACCTTGCGCCCCCCCCAGCCCTGCGTCAGCTCCCCGCCCCCCTCTCTGCCTTGAGGCTCCCCCCCACTCCGCGGCAGCTTCCTCCCCCGGGGAGCCGTGCGGCAGTTCCCCACCCCAGCTCACCTCTGCTTCTCCCACCTCCCAGGCTTGCAGCTCCAATCATCTGTTTGGCACCGCAAGCCTGGGAGGGGAGGAGAATTAGAGTGGGGGGCGGCATGCTCGGGGAGGGGGTGAAGCAGAGGTGAGCTGGGGTGGGGAGCTGCCGTACGGCTTCCTGGGCCGGGGGGGTGGGGAGCCGCCGCGGGGCGGGGGAGGGGAGATGCCGCAGGGTTCCCCACCCCAGCTCACCTCTGCTACGCCCACTCCCCGAGCACACCGCCCCCCCGGCAATGACAGTAATTGCATGGAGCGGCCGCTGAGCTGGGAGAGGGATTCTGAGCCGCACGTATCAGTGTGCCGCCAGCAGCCCAGCCCAGGAACGCTGTAAAAAAAAAAAAAAATTGGGGGCACCGCTTTTTGGCGCCCCCCAAATCTTGGCACCCTAGGCAACCGCCTAGTTTGCCTTACTGGTAGCACCAGCCCTGGCTGGGGCCGGAGTTGGGGTCAGAATGGGGTTGGGTGGTGTTCCCTCCCCACCCCCAATGAGGGCTGGTCCCAAGGCCCACCGCACCCCCCCCCCCAAATGTTCCTTCTGTATCACCGCAGGGGAGCACTCTCCAGTTTGGGGATGTGTGTAACAGGTACACTATTCATTGTAACTAAACAAGTAATACATGGATTGATATTCTTTTTTTTGCAGTGCTCTGGAAACCCAAAAGGTGCGATTACTCATTCTAACACCGAGTTAAAAACAAGCCTGACCACTTATACCTGGCTGCCCCCAATCTCTGGTTGCCCTGCCGTTATTACATTCAGGTAAGTAGCTTCATGAGAGAGTTCCCTTTTAAATGAAATCCCCTCCCCCTCCAATGGACATCTCAAACATGTTTTCTTCTCTTTTCTCTACCTATACATAATACAGTCAAACAGTTCAGCTGTTTAATATAGGGCAGGATTTTCAAAAGCACCTGAGTGATTCCAGAGCATAAGCCCCATTGACTTTCACGATCTTGTGCTCCTAAGCCACTTAGGTGCTTCTGAAAATGTCACCCACAATACATTAGGGGCTCAATCAGCAGCAGGGTCTCCCCAGACAAGTGAAAGCTGCACGTAACTAATGAGCGCTGATTCACACCGTTCGGATTACAAATGATCTTAAAGCAGAAGAATGTTGCTATACTGCAGGAATAGTATTCTGATCCTTTCTGGGAGTGGAAGGATCTTCAGTTGGGAAGCC
Organism: Malaclemys terrapin pileata; assembly: GCF_027887155.1. Classification (NCBI taxonomy): domain Eukaryota; kingdom Metazoa; phylum Chordata; order Testudines; family Emydidae; genus Malaclemys; species Malaclemys terrapin. The sequence goes on along the minus strand of NC_071513.1, from coordinate 13,128,178 downwards.
ATCTGAAAATGTCAGCCGCAGCTCACTTTTCTGTGTGCAAGACAGGGTGGATTCACTTTTCCATGAGGTTAGGCTTACATTACCATTTGCTAATGAATTTATGAGCAAAGCAGCAACGCCATCACAGAAGGGCTACAATGAGTTACTGGAATATCTTTGTAGGGTGGGAGGGGGAATTCTTCCCATTTTATAACCATGTTCCACTGTTCTTTTTCCTTTTGAACAGGGCAACTGTAGCACAGTCTCGTGAAGTTTATTGGCTCGGTATCAAATCCAAAGTGATCTGGAGAGGTGAGTAATTAGTGAATGTATCATTCCAATTTAAGGCAGCGGATTGTGTAGCTAACTGCCATTAATGCAAATAGGAGTTAAAGATGCATCAAGAGAAAAGCCACTGATGTATCAGAAATGCAGCGTGCGCTAGTCTGCGTGCAGTTTGCTCTGAAATTATTTTTCTTCACCATACAAGGGATCAGTTCAGTTCACTAAGCTGGAATTTACATATGTAGCTCTTTGTCTCTCCTCCTAAATCATTCACTCCAGCCCCCTAAACTTTGTTGCTCTTCTCTGAACTCCTTCCAGTCTGAGAATATATTTCTGCTAACATGGTGCACAGAACTAAATGAAATATCCCAGGTCTCCCATGAAGATATGACTCGTATTATGGAGTAAAATGTCAGCCACTGCTACTAGCTAATGGGAGTCTTGCACAGAGAAGAAAAAATAGACTAGTTACTCTCAGAGCTGACTCTCTCCTCCATCTGGAAAGGGGTAAAAGAGTAACTTGCACCAATAGGAATTTGTATATGCAAATATCAAAGTCATCAGAAGGGTAGAGAGCTGGTTTTGTTTCTGGTTCTTCTAGGGAATGAGTATCTTCCTCTCAGCTCACCTAATCAGAAAACTTTAACTGCGTTGAGGGCCAAATGATGCATACTAATGTAACCCTACTGTAAAGGTTGCCATGTATGCTGTTGCACAGCCTATGATAAAAAATGAGCCACTATCTCTCTTTCAGTGTTAATTATATGAAGACTTAATATCTGCAGTTGCTCAAATCTGGGTCTCGGGGGACACTTGTGGGAGCTCAGGGTTCAGCCAGTGGGGCTGAAGCCCCAAAAGGCACCTCCCATGGGGCTGAGGCCCCAAACCCTGGCAGGTATGCCTTCGCTCTTGAACTTCTGAAGATTGTTGTATGTGGCTCAGAGGCTCAGTAAATTTGGCCATCCCAGCATATAGCATGCTAGTCTCAAAGCCTGTTCAGTAACACAGCCTAGCAGTAGTGATCCAAACTACGCAGGAACAGACGTCTGCTAAAGTGGTTCCAACATAGTTATTAGGTAGCTCCAACATTGTTAATTAGGTGGCTACTTATGACACAGTTGAGGCAGGGAGTGGGAATCAGGCCTCCTAAATTCTGTTGTTGACTCAGCATGTGTTCATGGATAATTCATGTAAACCATGCCTCAGTTTCACCATCAGTAAAACAAGGATAGGCAATGCCCCCCTCACACAGATACTTGGGCTTAATTAATTAATGTTTGTAATGTGCTTGGAGTTATTGAGTAAATAAAAGGAAGTAAGATACTGTCACCTCCTCTTCAATACAAAAACAAAAGCTCATTTTCAAGCTGATTGCTCATTAGAAAGAACAATTTAAAGGCCATTATTTTAGAGATTGTCTCTGCAACTTGCTCAGGGATCATTAATCCAGGGCTTTAGTGTGCAGTTAAGTGTTGTTCTTGTCTTACATAAGAGAAACAGTACTAATGACTTATAATCTGCCCCTACATGCAGGTGGCTTGGGTGATGGTGGTAGCCTGTGATATACAGGAGATCAGACTAGATCAGGGGTTGGCAACCTTTCAGAAGTGGTGTGCCGGGTCTTAATTTATTCACTCTAATTTAAGGTTTCGCGTGCCAGTAATACATTTTAACCTTTTTAGAAGGTCTCTTTCTATAAGTCTATAATATATAACTCAACTATTGTTGTATGTAAAGTAAATAAGGTTTTTAAAATGTTTAAGAAGCTTCATTTAAAATTAAATTAAAATGCAGAGCCCCCCGGACTGGTCGCCAGGACCCAGGCAGTGTGAGTGCCACTGAAAATCAGCTCGCGTGCCGCCTTCGGCATGCGTGCCATAGGTTGCCTACCCCTGGACTAGATGATCTAATGGTCCCTGCAGGTTTTAAACGCTGACTGTACAGGGGAATTGTATAAGAGTTTGAGGGATGGTATGAGGTCTCATTTTAAGTGGAAAAGACAAGCTCTGAAACCACAAATCATACTTAATTCAAATGCTTAGAGTGAAGGGGATTTGGAACTATTCCCACTGAGTTAGCTAAGCATCAAGCCTAGGTAATTCACCAGAAAAGCACTATCTAGTTGAAGTGCTTTGACACAAACTGCACAGGTAGTATCCAAATTTTACATTAAGTGTGTCTCATCCAAAAATCAGCTCTCTTTATTGGTATTCATTTATTCTGTAGCTGCTTGGTTTAACAGCAAGAACACTTTTGAAATGTAGTTAATCCGTTCTAGTCTGACTCATGGAATGACTTCCCTGAGACAGGAGCATTATATTTTAAAACCAACATAATAAATGATAGGATTGGCCCTATCAGTCAGAAAGGGATTCAAAAGCAAGACACAAAATGTCTCAAGTTAGCAGTAAGGACACACAAGGCAACTGTACACCCTTTGAAAACCTGCAACTACACAGAACATACAAGGGGTGAGGAAGTCATTTGATATGACTGTCAGATTAATAATCAGGGTAGTAGTATAAAATGGCTAGAGCAGGAGACTAGGCACTTGTCTCACTGTGCTCCATTTTGCAACTGACTTACTGTGGGAGCTGGGGCACGTCATACAACCTCTCCGTGCTTTGGTTTTTCCATCTAATCTAGGTACAATGCACACATCTCAATCGTTGTATAAAACATGCGGTAAATACACAGTAGTTTGAAATGTTTCTTAGAAGTTAATTAATGCCCTGTTCATTGCTTCCACAATCAGCTGTGCTTAGACTTTGTTAATCCATAGATGTTGGTTGTCTGAAAAACAACAGTGATTACTAGGTACTGCCACTGATTGTGAATAGGAAGTGAACAAGTGGCAACTACTCGTTGCTTTTTCCCTATAGTTAAAACAGGGTTAAAGGGAGGAAAAACTGAGGACCACACTAGTATCAATGTTGCCTCACCTGTGTAATGAAAACTAGTTCTAAATTGAAGACATTTATTTTGTTTTCCAAACTACAGATTCTAAAGCTACATGTGGTGCTGAGAAGCTTACATGGACAGTAATTATTGTGACAATGATGTCTTTCCACTTACTGCTTTTACCTGGCTACTTATATTAAGTGTTGGCGTTTCAGAGGATCTATTAAACGGCTAAGGAATAAATACAGACCATGTATACAATCACTGCATTTGCTCCTGCCATGAAGTGGATTCTGGAAGCCTAAGGCCTTTGTCTACACATGTTATACTGTTTTTAAACTATACCAATATAGTTAAAGTAATGCAACCCTCTAGTGCACAGTTATACTGGTACAGCTTATTCCCTACAGGCACGTTATATAAGTATAACAATGTCCCCTCTCTGGGTATTACTCTCACAACCCTAACCAATGCCATTTTAATATTACATGATCTGTATGTAGACTAGGACTAAGGTTAAAGTTGAGTAGTACAAAGCTATAGTGAAATCTCAGAGCAGCTAGAACTGATCTGAAGAACAAAATTAACGCCATGACTTCAACTGCATTCTAAATTAGAACCTATATAAGATCAAACTCATTTGATTTGTATAAGGAATGGTACACATAAGGATATCACTACTATAGACTCATAGACATTAAGGTCAGAAGGGACCATTATGATCATCTGGTCTGACCCCCTGCATGCTGCAGGCCGCAAGACCCTTCCCTGGACTCTACCGTTGAAGTCCCCAAACCTGTGTTTTAGTGACTTCAATCGGCTGAGACCCTCCTGCTAGTGATCCCTGCCCCATGCTGCGGAGGAAGGCGAAAAACCTCCAGAGGCTCAGCCAATCTACCCTGGAGGAAAATTCCTTCCCGACCCCAAATATGGCGATCAGTAATACCCCGAGCATATAGGCAAGAGTCTCTAGCCTGACCCTTGTTGGCCATTATGCTGTTCATGTACCATTGCTTGGTTTTCCTTGGCTACTATGTTTTATCATTAAACCATTCCCTCCATAAACTTATCCAACTTAATCTTAAAACCAGACAGGTCCGTCGCCCCCACCGTTTCCCTCGGAAGGCCGTTCCAATATTTCACCCCTCTGATGGTCAGAAACCTTCGTCTAATTTCAAGCCTAAACTTCCCCCCGGCCAGTTTGTATCCATTCGTTCTCGTGTCCACATTAGTACTAAACTGGAATAATTCCTCTCCCTCCCTTGTATTAACCCCTCTGATATATTTAAAGATAGCAATCATATCCCCCCTCAGCCTTCGCTTTGTCAGACTAAACAACCCAAGCTCCTCTAATCTCTTTTCATACGACAGGTTTTCCATTCCTCTGATCATCTTAGTCGCCCTTCTCTGCATCCGTTCCAGTTTGAGTTCATCTTTTTTAAACATTGGAGACCAGAACTGCACACAGTACTCCAAATGAGGTCTCACCAGCGCCTTATACAACGGAAGCAGGACCTCCCTATCTCTACTAGATATACCTCGCCTAATACATCCCAAGACCGCATTGGCTTTTTTCACCGCCACGTCACATTGCCGACTCATAGTCATCCTGCGGTCCACAAGGACCCCTAGGTCCTTCTCCTCTTCCGTTACTTCTAACCAATGCGTCCCCATCTTGTAACTAAAATTGTTATTATTCGTCCCCAAGTGCATCACCTTACACTTTTTACTATTAAATTTCATCCTATTTCTGATACTCCAATTCACAAGCTCATTCAAGTCTCCCTGCAGAGTATCCCTATCCTCCTCCGAGTTTGCAACTCCTCCCACCTTCGTATCATCCGCAAACTTTATCAGCCCACTCTTGCAATCGGTCCCGAGGTCAGTTATAAATAGATTAAATAAGATGGGTCCCAAAACCGAACCTTGAGGCACTCCACTAGTAACCTCCCTCCAACCCGACAATTCACCCTTTAATACGACCCTCTGCATTCTCCCCATTAACCAATTCCCTATCCACCTTTGGATTTTCATATCGATCCCCATGTTTTTCATTTTAACCAATAGTTCCTCATGGGGTACTGTATCAAACGCTTTACTGAAATCCAGGTATATTAGGTCCACCGCATTTCCCTTATCTAATAAGTCCGTTACTTTCTCAAAGAAGGAGATCAGATTCGTTTGGCATGATCTGCCCTTCGTAAAACCATGCTGTAATTTATCGCATTTGCCATTAACTTCAAGGTCCTCAACTAGTTTCTCTTTCAGAATCTTCTCCAGCACCTTGCACACTACTGATGTTAAACTAACAGGCCTATAGTTACTATATCTGTATACCTTTTCATTATACATCAATAGTACAAAACATCTTTCAGAATTAAGACAATGGCATTGTATTCGTTAGTGGTACACTCCAGAAGTAATTTCTTAAAAGGCTGGTCATTTCTTTAAGTAATGACTGTATTGCTACTATTCTTGCAACCTCTCCTTTTTGAGAAGGGTATCCTATAATTGATTATGTGACAGCAGAAGTTGATGCTTTAACAGCTTTATAATGAATAAGAAATTAAGGCTTAGCATTACTCATTGCATGCCAATTTCGTGAGGGGAGACAACCTCAATAAATGGTTATTTTTGCTATTTACAGCAGCTTAGTAGTCTATTAGTGTATCTGCACAGAGTTATACAAGTTACTGAAAATAACAGGTATATAAATAAAATAGATTTAACTCTCTCTGGCACGCCACTAACTTTTGTTGCAAGTTTCTTAGCTGGAAGCACATCTATAACTTTAGGGTAATTGCCTACCTCTGTTGTGTATTCCTTTTTGTATGTTTGACTGCAGAATGTTTATGGTTGGCTGTATTATTTTCAATATACACCTTTTAAAGTTATACCAATAAAACAAGTGCAGAAACCCACTTTCATTTTCCAGGTTTATGTGCAACATATAACACATTGCATCAAATATACATGCATGTTTACTGGAGCTAAACTGCTTTGTACAAGAACTAGGACTCTTCACTCAATGAGTTGCTCCTTAGTCAATGTTCTCCAATCCCTGAAAAATAAAAAGTGAAACACTCTTAACTATCCATACAGAATTTACACCAATCTCACCGCGCCGTTTATGTTTCTCAGAAAGTACACATCTTTTTCTAACCATAAATTCCTCAGCAGAATAAGAAGTTAGCATTGTCCAAAAACCATGCAATTTAAAAAAAAAAATGGGGGGAAAGAATCACAAAAGCACAATTAAGCAAACTCTAGTGATAGCATCACAGGAGTTACAAAGGGAAGAGACCAAATTCATCAAGGCAACCCTGTGCAAATTATACCATCCCTACGTACCATGACTAAAGGTGATCTGAAAAGGTTTTTCAAAAGAATGTTCTTTACATTAGACATTTAGGTCTTGTCTGCTCAGGAACACCCTGCTAACTGCAGAACCAGTGAAATTACATCACTTTAGTGGAGAGTGAAAAGTTGAGCAATTCAGAGGGAAAGGAATTTTGTCACTGTTTAAAATTTGTTTGTGTTAACCCCTAATTTCACTTTAATGACTAAATAAGGCTTGGAGAAAGGATGTAACAAATTAAACATTCCAACCCCTTCTACTAATGTGACAGCTCATAATACACATGCTTAGAAACATCCCAGAGACCCCTAGAAAAAACAGACCAGGCCATGTCTAATAAAATATTACAGGCTTTCTTTGTATGTTATAAAGCAACAAATACGGGCACTCAAAAAAGCCCTTTGCATGTCACCTTTAAGTACTAGCAGTAGCAAGTCTTCACTGAAGATATCAAGTGAGAATGAAAAGACACTAATGCTAAAAGAGTCAGGCTTGGGGTGTGCACAGAAGATTGCATCCAGATTTGAACCAATCAAAGCAAGCCAGTCCACTGATTAGCTGTATGACAATGCATTAAAAATAAGCACTTGTTGTCTGCACCAGTTAGCAGGCTAAGTTCTACCCTCAGTTACCATCAAGACTGAAGTAACAGAGAGCAGAACCCAGCCAAGGGTCTAACTCAACTCAAACAATAGCTAGTGCTCAATGCAGAGACCTACAACTGTCATTTTCAACTCCTGGTTAGTTGAATTTTGAGGTGTTTGGATTTTGCAGAGTTCAGCTGCCTTGTATTTATAGATTCCTTGGAAGGCATTTACCTTGGACCGATGGTATTCATTAACCCCCGACAGTCGCCTGTCTCTTTCCATCAGGTACCACTGGTAGGGTTGGCGAGCGATTCTCTTTTCCTGCACACACAGAGCAACGTGTCACGGCGCTGGGAGAACGGGGCTTGGACACAGCGCGGAGAGGGGAGCAGGAGGAGGCCGCACAGGAGACAGGATCGTGCCGCCTGGCCTGGACAGCGAGCTTGGGCTCGGACAAGGCCCCAAGTAGTTCCCGGGGTGGGGGAAGGAGAGCGGCGCTCTCTGCTGGACTCCAGCGGCTCGCTCTGCACAAGCACCGGCTCCCCCCCGCGTTAGCTGTCCCCCCCCAGCGCCCGCTCCCCCCCGCGTCAGCTGTCCCCCCCCCCCCGCGCCAGCTATCCCCCCCCCCCACGTCAGCTGTCCCCCCCCCCAGCGCCCGCTCCCCCCCCGCGTCAGCTGTCCCCCCCCCAGCGCCCGCTCCCCCCCGCGTCAGCTATCCCCCCCCGCGTCAGCTGTCGTCCCCCCCCAGCGCCCGCTCCCCCCCGCGTCAGCTGTCACCCCCCCTCCCTTTCCGTCCGGAGCCGGCCCAGCCCCCCACCCCTCCTGGCTCCGCCCCCCACCCCTCCTGGCTCCGCCCCGGCCCTGACCTTGCCCCCGTTGAGGTATCTGTGGATGTGGATGAGGGACACGCCGGGGATGGTCAGGCACAGGCCCATAATGGCCGCGCTGGGCAGGATCTCGTACCACATCCCGGCGTCCGCTCGAGCCGCTACCGACTGCTACGCTAGACAACCGACCCCAGGAGTGCGCATGCGCAAGTAGCCCCAAGTCGCCTGCGCATTAGCCCCGCCCCAGGACTACCCACAGGGCACCGCCTACCCATCATGCATCACGACGGCGCGCCGCCGCCGCCATTGTGCCGAGGCAAAGGCCGTTGAAGGGTCACGAGTGCAACAGCGATAGGGCGGGGCTAGGCCCCCCGTGACTGTGGAGGCGCTCGGCGTCCCACTAGGCCTGCCACGGCTGCCGGGAACTTCCCGTGGCCCCGATGACCTGCCTGCTGGGAGCATGCCGGGAGCGGCCGCCCCCGTTAGCCCCAGTGCATGCCGGGAACTCCCAGCCCCACGGTGCTGTAGCCTTGAGGAGGCGCCGCCGGCGCCAGGCGGCGGTTCGTGGCCCTTTAAGGCGGTGATCCCGCGAGAGGCGCAGCAGCCAATGGGCGAGAGGGGGCGTGGCTCGCTGGCCGGAGAACGGGATGAAGGAGGATAAGGAGAACACTAGGCCTAAAGAGAAGCGGGCGCCCGGGGGCCCCCTGGATCTCAGGGGGGGCGGGGAGCCCGAGCGGCTCGAGCGGCCGAAGGACAAGAAGGAGACGCTCAGTAAGGTGAGGCTGGGGGCGGGGCCCTCGGGACCGAGGCTCCCTAGCTCGGGGCTGGCGGCGCTTTCCCCTCTCCCGTGCCCCGGCCTGCGCTCCTGCCGGGCTGCTCCGTAGAGCCCAGCGCCTCAACCCCCGGACGGGGCCTCTGGACGCTGTTCTGGGGATGGGGCCAGGCAGGCCCAGGGCGCCCGGGCCCGTATCTGGCGGTGTCTCGTTTTTCGGTGCCCAGATCTGATGGTTTGCCCAGGGAGGTGCTGAGCTCGCGCGGCGCTTTGAGAGTTGGCAGCACTCTGCAGAACCAAGGCCTGGGTGGCATCCGGACCCACTGGCCACCACGTGGGAAATGTTTGGCCCAAGTCACTTGCCCAAAGTAGCAGTTAGTGGTAGGCTAGGGAACGGAGCTCCGGAATCTTGCCTTTGAATTCCTTGCTCTCATCACTTAGGGCCTGAGACTGCTCCTCTTGGGAAGTGAGGAGGAGTCTTTTCTTTGACTTAAGTGGGTGCTGGATCAGGCCCCCAGTCTTTCTGTGCTTTCTTGAAGAATTGTGATGTTTCTAGATCACTCAGTGCTTAAGATATAAAAATGGTATTGAAGCCAGGCTGGGTGAAAAAGATTTCCACTTTCTTGACATGAGCCACAGTTGTTGACTTAGCTTTGTTATCCTATGGCATCTTTCAAGTAACCTCTGAAATAAAGTCAGGGGCAGACAATAATTTTACGCTCTTAAAATTCTTGTGTTTAAGGTGGTAATTCGACGCTTGCCTCCCAGCTTGACTAAGGAACAACTTGAAGAACATCTTCAGCCTTTGCCTGAACATGACTATTTTGAATTCTTTGCTAATGATTCCAGGTACAACACTTCAGGTTTCCATTTTTTCATGTAACTCTAGTATGTCAATTAATTTACACTTGTCTATAGTGTGTATAGTTAAAATCATCAGCAACTAGCCAGCTTCATTTCCTTACACATTGCTATCTTTCTGTCCTTTTGCAGTTTGTATCCTCACATGTTTTCCAGAGCATACATCAACTTTAAAAACCAAGAAGACATAGTACTGTTCAGGGATCGCTTTGATGGTTATGTTTTTGTTGATCACAAAGGCAAGTAAACATAAAACTTGGTTATATACTAAAATGTTTGTATGTCAGATATATTAAATGAGATTTAGGAGATTGTCAGGTAGTTTAGTCCCAATTTTTTTTTTTTCTTTTAGTGCCATAACTATACTTGGGCACCATATATCGAGATTAAATACACGGTGCTTGCATGTAGTCTTTTCGATAAACTTCATGACACTTTTTGTAGTAGATTTTAAATATAGCTTAAAATAATAACAATAAAATCCCCTTTTTAAAGCAATATTAGTGCTAAATTTTCTAAACAAACTGCTTAAGAGGAATTCTAGCCCATTAGTAACTTACATGTATATAATCTAAGTTTAGTTAACTGTCATTTTAGTATGTTTTGTGGTTTTTTGGGCGCATTCAGCACCTAATACTAAAGCCTTATAATACTAAGGCTGATATCCTCTAACACACACATTCTGGGTGAAATTCTGTCTCCATGGGAGTCTTGTGCACTGTTTCCAATTGACTTCCAGAATTTCACCTGAAACTCTTGTTTTATTTGGATATTTTTTTAGATATATTTTTATGTTTTTAAGGGAGATTTTACTTTTAATTTTTTTATTTTTCATCTTCCACCAACCAGTTGCTTTTTGTGAAATGGAGCTGTGACAATTGAAGTCTCAGTTATTCAGAAGGCATTGAGTGGCCAGCTTCATGTTCCAAGCATCAATTTAAATTACCTAGATTCTCTGAAACTACTTCTCTGTTCTGCATGGACTTTTTGTCAATCATATTGGATTTTGTCAAGAACAGAAATTTCCCATTTCTCCATATTCCCAGTTGAACACACAGAGCTCTCTCTCCCCCTTCCCCACCCCCCCAGTGAATGAAGCAGGAATGGGGGGGTGGGGGACAGACAGCATGTGATCATAATGCATAACTATCGGGATGCTGAATTAAGGTTGCCTGAGCAACCTTAGCTCTGGCATTTCCTAACTTTTGAGTATTACATTTTGCAACTTTAACTTTCTTTTAATGTAGTTTTGTATGTATTTTGTGTATAGGCTGGAAAGTGCTTTGAGATCCTCTTGCGATGAAAGGGTTATAAATAATGTTGTCATGTGGTCAGATATATAAACATAAATTTCATAGCTACTATCTATTTATCTGTTCTAGTATTGTTTCTTATAAACACGCCCCAGTGTACCTCCTCCAATATAATACACTGTCAGGAATTTAGTGTGTTGTTTTTTTTACCTTGGTGATTAAACAGTTTTAACATTTTACATTTAACAGGTCAGGAGTATGCTGCCATAGTAGAATTTGCACCTTTCCAAAAATCTGCAAAAAAGAAGAATAAGAAAAAGGATGCCAAAACTGGGACTATTGATGATGGTATAACTACTAGGGTTGGTTGTTTGTATGCATGCATATGTGGAGATTTATGTGGTGCATGGTATCTAATAGAAATTTGAATTTATTTTGACTGTGTGGTGTCCTAGTGTAACAATATGTTTGATACTAAACACTTAACGTGCAACAATTACATTTCTGTTTTTCAAAATAACTTGTCTGTTTTACTATAACAAAAGTACTTAAGGTATTATTGATATTATTATGATAGTACCTAGTGGTCCCCAGCAAGGGATAGGGTCCTGTTGTACTAGCTAACACCCATACATGTAATGAAAAGATGGTCCTTGTCCCAGTTAGCTTTTGTAGGCTTGGTACACTAGAAGAAAAACAGACAATTGCAAAACCAATACAATATCTTAATAAGCACACTATGGAATAAAGTTGTTAAAATCTTGCATTATTACTATTAATTGTGTACTTTACAAAACATAACCAGACATGGTTCCTGCCTCAGAGTTAGATTTAACTTGGCTAAAGATAAATATTGGGCAGCAGCTCATAAGACTATATAACCCATTCTTGTTTGTTCGTAAGTTTGAAAATGCAGAGTGACTACTGAAATTCCCAGAAGAGGGGTCAGTATGTGTATTTTGTAGCACAAACCAATCTTTCTCTCCAGACCCAGAGTATAAGAAGTTTTTGGAAAGTTACAGTGCAGATGATGAAAAGTTAACATCGACTCCTGAAACACTACTAGAGGAAATAGAGGCAAGAAACAAAGAGTTAATAGGTATGAAAACTGATATCTTGTATATGAACCTCTTCTCACAGTGTAGGAAGACATACGAAGTACAATATTTTGTAGGTTTGTGACTTTTGAACTTTGGGGACTCTACATTCCTTTTTAGATTATTTAGTATCATTAAGTCCTTAGAGTAATACTACTAGTGAAGATCTACTTTATTCATCCCTGTTCCAGTCCCTCTTCTTAGTTTAAATTGCATATAATAATCCTTTCCACTACCTATACTAAACACCTGTGTTATGTGCTGTTAAATTCCAGTGATGGGTGCATTGGCTCCTTTAATATTAGTACTGTGGGATGGGAAGTGATATATAAATGTAAGTTACGGCTCATTTAGTTTAGCTAAAACATTAAATGAGGAGACATAGCCATTTATAAGTAAATGAAGAGTATACATTTCAAGAAGAGAGAGAAGTTGTGGTACAAGTAAGACTGAAACTGAGCAAAACTTAATATAGACTGAGAAGTCTTTCCCATCTAACTTATGCAAACATATCTTGATATTTGTAAAGGCAAAAATATTTATGTTCTTAATGTTTATTTAGCTAAAAAGACAACTCCCCTTCTGAACTTCTTGAAAAACAAACAGGTATGATTTCTCTGTATAATCTATGTAGAATCTTTTTGGGTTACAGTTTTTGATAACTTGCTCTTAGAACTTGTGTATGTACAGTGATGTCTGTATAGTAAGATTTTCTTATGTGGTAAATGTATCTAAAGACCTTGTTTTAAATAATTCTCCCAGAGCTACAGAATTGTTCAGGTAGGTGGGAGCACTTCCTGCTTCCTTCTCTCCTCAGAAGAAAGTTGTGAAACTTAAAAAAGGCTGGGTGGGGGGAGGAAACGTCCTACAACTGATTGTTCTGCTACGGGACTGCATCCTGCTGCCTAACTGAATCCATGCTGCTCAGCAGATGGTAAGTGTAGTGGAGCAGATCTAGTGCATGCTTGCAGAGGAAAAATATAGTGTGTACAGGGCCTTAGTCTAATAATTATAATCATGTTTAAAATGGGGTGGGGTTTCCTTGTACTCTGTATCCCAAATACTTGGTATAACCTGGGTTCATGCTTAACAAACTGTGCGTTTTAGCAGGGATTGATAGTGGCTTCCAGAGAATTGATATCAAGCTATATTTTGCTTAACATGGTGGTTTAATAACAGTCCTTGTCACAGTGGAACACTGAGCGATGTGAGCTGCAGCTGTGTGATTGGCAAGCCATCTTCTGTTTAACATACCGTTTGCAGCTACCAGGATTTAATTTAATGCCCTCTTGGTGATTTCTCTCCTATGAACCTATTTTTCTTTCAGATGTGTTTAACTTTTTAGGGTGGGTTCTGATGTGTGGGTGTTTCATTTTAACCTCCATTAAAATATGGAGTTACTGATATCTGAAATATACATCATAATGCTGCTCCAGTGAATTTTGAAGCTTTCAATAAGTTGCTTAAAAGTAGGATACAACAGGAGACACAAATGTTTTATAAAGCTATATATTTTAGAGAATTTTGTGTCATTTTAGGACATGGTATCTTATGGAACTTTTAAAAGTAACTTTTTTTTTCTAATGTGGGAAATATTTTTTTTTTTTTTGTTCTCCCCCTTCCCGCCCCCCCGCCCCCTTTCCAGAGACTGAGAGAAGAAAAAAGAGAGGAGAGGAGAAGAAGGGAACTGGAAAGAAAAAGACAAAGAGAAGAAGAAAGGAGGAAATGGAAAGAAGAAGAAAGAAGGAAGAGAAAAGAAGCAGAAAAACTGAAGAAAGTTGATAAATGCCCAGAGAAAGAAAGGGATAAATCAAAGGACGAACCAAAGATTAAGGTACAGAACATATCATTGTTATAGGCCGTTTTCCTCCCCCTTCCCTGTAAAAGTTGCATACAAAATGTGTTCACTGAATACTTATCCAAGAGTAATTCATGATCTTGAAGGAGTAGACTAGTTATTTCATAATGTTCATGCTTTTGTTAAAGTACAGTAAGGATTTGTATGTTGATTGTTAGTTGCTTTAGTTTTATCTTTAATAAACAATTTTCATTTGAATACTTGTGTATATGCTTTCATTCCCCAGAACATATGAATTTAATATAATCTGGGTAACTGGCTATATTTTATTACCATCTTCAGTATTTTATCTTGTTCTCATACTGTACAGGGCAATGAATCCTATTCTGGGATTGGGATCATTATTTTAGTTGTAGACATTACTACCTCTGAGCATAGGGAGTATGGAAATAACTAGTTACATATATGTATATTTCTCATGTTAAGCAGAAGTCACTTCAACTGAGTAGCTAAATTATACTGTGCTGCAGAGTAGAATTAGAATGAGCCTTTGATTAAATCGAATGTGTGTTTTTCTTCACAGCTACTTAAGAAACCAGAGAAAGATGAAAGAGACTTGGAGAAAAAGGAAAAGTTCAAGAAACTGGAAAAAGAAATCGTGAGGGAAGAAAAGTCTGCTGGCGCACTAATCAGCGTGTCAGCCAAACGATCCGATGGGGAGACTAAAGAGGAGAAGGCAAAAAAGTTAGTATTCCAGTACTTAGTATATATGACTTACCAAAAAACCCCAGCCCTTCTAGACTATTTAAAACTTAGGCTGCGCTGTCCAGGAACAGCTTTTGAATTCAAATGAAGAAATGTCTCTGATCTGAATTGTCTGGGAGAGTTTACTCATGATCAGGGAGTGGGGTGGGTCCATCTGGACTTGAACTATTTCATAGCTGTTTGTTTAATAGACAAATTTTAGTGTTTTATCATAAACACTTGGGCTTTCATTTGAAGATATTTACAAATGGAGCCCAATTCAGGAGGCACAGCTGTTGGGCAAAGATGGCTTTAAGCCACCTCTGTGTCCTCCAAATTCTGGGGCTGGCTTTGGGCTTGCACAGTCTCTAGCATAAATGAGAACAGCTCCATAGCCTGCACTTATAGCAGCTTCTGAGAGCATAGGGGTCACTTTAAGTCCACAATACTCATAATGTATATCCCTTTAGAGGCCTTGGCAGGAAGGAAAAGTATGGCCATTCTTATGCCAGAATGCAGCCCAGAATGACAACCATATACTGCAATAACTAATCCTCACAACGTCCATGTGATGTATACAGGTGTGGGTTTCCCCCATGTGTCCGAGGAATGAGGCAGAGATTTAAGTAATTTCCAAGGCCACTGAGGGAGTTAGTCAGCTATGTGACTAGAACTGTGGGACTTCCTATCTGTAGTGTTCTCACTCATTATCAAGATTTACATCCTCACTGCAGTTATTTCTGTATCTGTAGTAAAATATGACTGTAGGCTTCTAGGATATTTTAACTCTTGTCTAAAATCTACAAATCCGTGTCTGACAACATTGATGCAAATTTGGAGCTGTAGTTTTGATTACACAGATCTGTGATTTTGATTATCCAGTCTTCTAAGCTTAATTTCTCGCTGTGTTTTTCATACAGACCTGAAGATGAATATGGAAAAGATTACAGGGAGCGGGAGAGAGACTTTGAAAGAGAGAGAGAATATGAGAGACTGCAGCGGGAGAAACAGAGACGTCAAGATGAAGAGCGTCGTAGGCAGAAGGAACGCTTTGAGAAAGAAAAAGTTTTTAGAAAAAGAGAGGAAGAGGTGAAAAAGGAGATAAACTCATTCAGAGAGAAAGGAAGGAAAAGTGAGCTTCCAGACTTTACAGGCAACACAGAAAAAGCTGAGAAAATAACCAAAGATGACAAAAAAGAGGATGCAGCTAAGAGAGATCGCATCAGAAATAAGGTGCTGACTCTTTAAATTCACACCCATTCTATAAGGTCATGTTTGTGGTTTTATAGTAAATGTTAATTAAGGGGGGGGGTCATGCTATTTCTTACCTTTTTTTGAAATTTTTTTCTCCTTCATATAATAATTCAACTGTAAACTTTGCCATTGTGTCTGAGGGGAAAAATAGACAGATCTTGTAAGCTTTGCTGCTGCTAAGATGAACTTAGTCTTGGCAAATTTCTTGTTGCCTTTGTAGGAATTATGTACAAGTCCAGCTGTTACTGGCAAGTTCTGAACAAAAGTTAATAAATGTCTGTCCTGGTTTTGCCAGCAGATAAATGTTGGTTTTTTAACTTTTGTGTCACCAGAGAACTGATCTGGTAGGACCAGATTCTTGCAGATGCTGCATGTGGGTTAATGCCAGAAAGTACATCTCTGTAAGTGAGAGAAAATGATATAGCAAGCAGCCACCCCATTATACCTTCTCCAAACACTGCAGAGGCGGCTGCATCAGGTATAAGGCACTGCTATGCAGTGTCATGGCACAGACCCCATGTTAATGTACTTATCGTTCTATATGCAAAATACCCCCAAAATATGTATTCCTTCCATTGATAGGAATACATCCAGTTTAGATGTGCATTAATTCTGCATTTGCAGCATCTATGGGTGGGTGGGTGTGTGTCATGGTTTTTAGTTAAAAAATGTTCCTTGGGAGAAGCTTTGAAATTTGCTCATGTGCTTGAAGAGGACAAACTGAATTGTTCCTTAAAATATTATCCTTGTGAATGCTTCAAAATACTTGGGTGCATAATCTAAAGCAGCATTCTCATCTGTGCTATTTGAGCAGTTACTCTTTGTCATTGAACTTGTAATGTTGGGGGTCACTGAATAATTAATAATATTTTGGGAAAGTCTGAAGTGGTCTGTGTGGTGTTCTATTTGCCTTTTTTAGTATCATCCCTTTAGAAATTATAAGAATTTGTCTAATAGCCAAAGCATCATACTGTCTGATACCTTCTGATTTATTTCAGGATCGTCCAGCAATGCAACTATACCAGCCAGGAGTTCGAAGTCGAAGTAGACTGTGTCCTTATGAAGACATGGCTACAAAGTCTGTGGACCAAGGAGCAGATAAACAGGAAAGTGAGACCAGTAATACAAAAGAAGAGGAGTGATTAGCACACAGGCCTTATGTATTCTGATTATCGAAGCAGCCAAAGAGCATGTACTACGCAATCCAGAAGTGCCTTCAAAGAGAAGGAACAAAGGAAGAAGAGGGGACATTGTGCTGTTGGATGTTTCTGGTTAAAGAACCTCAGAATTTGAAATGTGTTCTCATTGTTATTGGAATTTATTTTCATAGCATCAGACTACAATGGAGAAGAAAATGTTTGCAGTTTGCAAAGTAGAAAAGCGTTTTGTGGCCTTACGTATGAGAAATGCGAGTCATGTGGTCAGGAGGATGGCACCTGGATTTAAAAGCAGAGCTTTTTTGTAAAGCAGTCCTGAACCAGTGTTTGATACACTTAAAAGAGGAGCAAAGTTAAAGTTGCAGTTTTGCTCAAAAGCTAACATCCTATATTGCTATGCTGCGTGGTGTTTGAGTCTGAGACTACAATAGTTACAAGTAAACAGTGTAATCCTAGCACTAAAACAGAGTTCTCAGACTATGGTAGCTGGGCCATCAGTGGTCTGGGGAAGCCTTTTCCTGGTTTTCTGCAGAACAAACCTTTTCAAGATAGAAGCAGTAGGAAGTTTGGAAAGTGGGGAGAGGCCTTATAAAGAATCTTCCATGTAGGAAGTGGATTACTGAAGGAAGTAGTTGAACTAAAAGATTGCAGTGTAGGAATAATTTTGTTATTACTGGGTATTTCCTTTTTGATAAATTTGTCATGTAATGTCTGCCTACCTACACTGAAACAATTTTTTTTTTTAATTTTAGTATAGCTGTGTAGAGAGTCTGATTCTTTTCAAGCATTCCCTTTTTTTCAGTGTCTTAAAAGTAGGAAATTTGCCATTTCAATCTCTGCTTCATCTTTCCTAATCCATTGGAGTGTTATTTCACAGCCCAGAAGAAACTTCACCAATAATGATCCTCTTTAAGCGAGCAAGTTTTAGCCTTAGCTGTTTTGTACTAAAACCAATAAAATATCTCAAAATATTAAAGATACTTTAACTTACTTGTCTTCAGTGAGACTTTTCTATTTGGGGGCATGACAGAGCTAGCCTTATCTCATGAACTGTATTTATCCTTTATCAAAGCTTTTCATATTAATATTGTACATGAGTTAAGATTGTCAAATGGCCTCCAACTCAATAACAAAAAATCCCTGTACTCTGCTGAGAACAGCAGAAAATACTAAACTAATACATCACTGTAGCTAAATTACAGAGCATAACGTTACAGTAACTCCTCACTTAACATTGTAGTTATGTTCCTGAAAAATGCGACTTGGCTGACAGGATGAAATCAAATCATACATTAATTCTCATAGTACATTATAAAATCCAGCTCCTACAGAGGGGAAATCAGTGTTCCAGGACCATACTGTACACTGGGCATGTGGCTTGTGGGGAGCGGGGGGGGGGGGGGGGGGGGGGAGGGAATTCAGTCTTATAATCATTACTGTCCCCATGTTTTCCACTGGCTGTGTTTATTATGGAAGATATCTCGCTGCTGAGGATGAGCAAGAAATCAAGGGAGGGTCTTCTCCAAGGGCTTCTGCCTTGGCCCTTATGCAGCTCACCTGTATGCAGCAATGCCCCTCCCCCGCCCCCAGTGACAGCAGTGGTGCAGGAAAGTTACCCTTAATGGGGCAAGAAACAAAGCAGCTCTGCCAAAGAACCTGCGGCAGTGGATTGCCCAGTAGCTCCATGAGAGTTTTGTGGAGATCTCAGAGTCAGATTTCCGTGAAGTGAGGGAGTCAATCAACACCCTGTTCCGCCGCTCACACAAGGCATGTGGTGGTACGTGCATCATACAGACACAAGCCTGCTTTTTGCAACCCTCCTGCCCCCATCCATGCACTTCAGCAATTCTCAAAATCAAAGCCACTTACCCGGGCCCTCCCCTCCTGTTTGCGCTTTACTAAGCTGCAGCAGCTCTGACTGGCTAGCCTTCTCCAGGGTAGAGACAAGCTCCTGGCTGCATGCATCTCTGACCTCCTAGTCATCCTCTGCCTCTGGGTCCCGCACCCTCTCCTCATCCTTGTCCAAGGTTTCCTCCTCTTGGCTCAGTCCAGTCTTGACTGGCATGCAAGCCACCGAGTATCAGAGTGGAGGTGGGGTTGCCACCAAGTATCCCATCCAGCTCTTTGTAGAACCAGGAGCTCATGGGCGCAGCCCTGGAGCGGCGGTTTGCCTCCCATGCCTTGTGGTAGGCGTTCTGCAACTCCTTCACTTTAACCCTGCCGTGTACTGTGACCCGGTCATGGCCCCTTTCTGACATGCATCATGAAATCTGTTTGTAGGTATCATAATTTCTATGGCTGCAGTGCAGCTGGGACTGGACAGCCTCCTCTCCCTAAATGCTGATGAGGTCCAGCAGCTGAGTTTTGCTCCAAGCGGAGGATTGCTTGGTGTGTGGAGCAGGCATGGTCACCTGGAAAGATGCACTGTGACCACTGCTCACCGAGCAAACAGGAAGGGGACTTTCAAAATTCCCAAGGAAGTTAATGGATGGGGCTCAGGGTTGGTCACCTGAGGGCAGGGCAGTCGAGTTCAAACTGATGACCAGAAAGGCAAGGACAGGCATTGTGGGGGGGGGAGGGATAGCTCAGTGGTTTGAGCATTGGCCTGCTAAACCTAGGGTTGTGAGTTCAATCCTTGAGGGGGCCACTTAGGGATCTGGGGCAAAATCAGTACTTGGTCCTGCTAGTGAAGGCAGGGGGCTGGACTTGATGACCTTTCAAGGTCCCTTCCAGTTCTAGGAGATGGGATATCACCTCCCGGAAGCCAATCGCAGCGCTGTAATCGACCAGGGTGTCTACACTATAGCCCTGGCGCAGAAAGCTGTACGCTTCTTGTTGGGGTGGGTTTTTTATACAGTGCTGCAACCACAGTTTCTGCACACTAAGTGGCTTGGCTGTGTGTACACCTAAGGAGTTACACCGCAGAAAGCTTCCTGCATAGAAACTTGCTAGTGTAGACAAGGCCTAAGTTTGCCCATCCAAATAATGGCGTGACCTTGCCGAGTTGGAAAGAGCTGATTCCACACAAGTCCTGTGCCAGCAGCAGACGCAGCCCCTGCCCTGAGAAGTTCCCAATGGAATGACAACTGTGTAAGGCAAACTTGCTAAAAACTGCTAATGTATCCCTTTTATTAATTTCCACAAAAAAGCAGTGTTTTGAGGGTGACTCCTGTTATATTTTAAGAAAACCAAAGATTTACTCAAGAAACAAGAGACCATTAAGGCCTTGTCCCCTCAAAACAACATGGAGAGTAATCGGCTTGGGGGTGGTTTGAACGAGCCAGATGGGCTCGGTCTTTGGAGCGGGTTACAGCGGCTGTGTCAGCGGCGTTGGCTGCTCAGAGAGCGTGGGAGCCGGCACCTTAGACGCTGTCTCTTTAACACGGAGCAGGCGCGGGGCGTGAGTGAGCGAGAGACGAGGCTGCAGTGGTCCCGGGGAGGCGCTGGGTGTCGCTGTTCCCGAGGCCGCCTCCCCATCACCCCTTGCTCCCTAGCCCCACCCCCTCCTTTCCTGTGCCGCCATTGTAGTGACCGGCTGGTCGCTCCGCACCATGGTGAGACAATCCAGCCCCATCCGCTGCCGCGCGGGCCGATCCGCGCCCGGCACCGGGGCCAGGGCCTGCGGGGGCCCCCCTCGGCTCTCCCCGCGTGGAATCGGGGGGTGGGACAGGCTTGGAGGGCGGGGGGTGTCTGGGCCAGGGGCTGCCCCCTTCCCGGCTCGGCTCCTAGCCGGGGCAGCCACGAACCGCCCGAGCGGGTTCCTGGCGGGAGGCTCAGGCCGGCGAGCGAGGCCCCCGGTGGGGGTGGGGGGGACTGTCCCGCCCGGGCTGGAGTCACCCGCAGTGGCCTGGGGCCGGTGCTGCCAGCCCATGTCCTGGGCGCTCTCCTGTCCCTCGGTGCCCTCCTGCACCCCGCTGCTGCGGGGATAGGGCCAGGGGATTGGGGCCCATGGCTGGGAGGTGCGGAGCCTCCCCCCCCCCCCCCCAGCTCAGTAGGGGAAGCAGGCTGGCTGGTGGGGGGGCACTAGGGTAATACACGTGGCCTTGATTCCTGTCGGGGGGGGGGAGTTGAGCGCTCCCTGTCCAGTACATAGCGCCCCGCTCCCGGGAAATTTGTGGTAGCGTTGGCTTTGGAGCCAGGATTTGTGGTCTTTACTGTTTGTGATGGCCACTGAGCTCTGTGGAATGGATTCAGGTTACTGAGTCCCACTTAGCCCTGCTCCCTCTGAGTCACCGTCCGCTTCATGTTTGGCAGACCTGGTTGCATTAGTTTAAGTGTGAGACTAAATCTATTTAACTGAGCCGGTGCAGCTTTGAATAGGTTGAAACTGATGCAGTGTGTCCACACGCACCGTTGCACCAGTTGACCTCAATCGGTTTACCCATGTCCCTTTAGTTACCACTGATATTTCTGTGTGTGGGCAAGTTCTCACAGGCTCAGGCTGCATCTGTAGGGAGGTCTCTGAATGCAACATGTTATAGGAGAGAGTGTCTCCAATGTCTTCCCTTTATCTTTTCATCCTCAGTCGTCCCACAAGACATTCAAGATCAAGCGATTCCTTGCCAAGAAGCAAAAACAGAACCGGCCCATCCCACAGTGGATTCGCATGAAAACTGGCAATAAGATCAGGTAAAAACAGCGATTGCTTTCTGAGAATTCACAGCTTGCTGCCATACCCGATCAAAAAATATACACACTTCTGTTGGTTGGGATTGTGACGGTCCATGTCTGACATAGCTGTACTGTGATTACCCTGAGGGCATCCATCCCCTGTTCCTGAAATACAGTGTCTGGGGAACCTTGCTACGAAAGAATTTTGTTGAAGGTCTGTGGATGGTGATGGGCTAATACATAAAGTTTGGACAATTTGTAACCACAAATCATTACCAGAATGCATATGTAGACTGAAATACTGTACTTGCTTTTGTCCACCGTTGTTCACAGATATATTGCATGTTGGTACTTGCTTGTGCTACATTAAAAATAAGTATACATTTTAGACAGGGAGGTCACGGCAGTCACAGATTCTGTGACTTTCTTCAGCTGGAGCCGGGACTGTGCAAACGTGTGTGCGCTCGCCCACCCCGTGGCTTTGGCTGGGGCTGTGTCCCGTCCCCCCCCCCCCCCCCGACCCCCAGTGGCTGCACCCACTGGAGCCAGGTTTGAGCTCCCCCCCCCCCTACTTTTTTTTTTTTTTTAGTAACGTCACAGGTCATGGGCTCCTGTGAATTTTTGTTCAAATTCACAGTCCATTTTGGTCAATTTCACGGTCACAGGATTTTAAAAATCATAAATTTCATGATTTCAGCTATTTAAATCTGAAATTTCACGGTGTTGTAATTGTAGGGGTCCTGATCCAAAAAAGGAGTTATGGGGGAGGGAGGGTGGCAAGGTTATTGTAAGGGGGGCGGGGGCGTTGCGGTACTGCTACCCTTACTTCTGCGCTGTTGCTGGTAATGGCACTGCCTTCAGAGCTGGAGGGCAGCGGCTGAAGGCAAAGCAGCGCCAGCAGCAGTGCAGAAGTAAGGTTGGCATGGTATGGTATTGCCATCCTTACTTCTGCGCTGCTGCTTGCAGAGCTGGGCCATCAATCAGCAGCTGCGACTCTCTGGCTGCCCATCTCTGAAGGCAGCAGTGCAGAAGGGCGGCATGGCATGGTATTGCCACCTTTACTTCTGCGCTGCTGCTGGCGGGTGCTGCCTTCAGGCCTGGGTGCCTGGTCACCAGCCGCCACTCTCTGGCCACCCAGCTCTGAAGACAGAGCAGAATTAAGGGTGGCCCCCCCTAATATAACCTTGCTACTCCCCCTGCAACTCCCTTTTGGGTCAGGCCCCTTCCCTCCCCCCAGTTTGAGAAACGCCGGTCTCCCCCATGAAATCTGGTCTTTTGTGTGCTTTTACTCTACACTATACAGATTTCATGGTCCGTGGCACGTTTTTCATGTCAGTGAATTTGGTAGGGCCTTATTCATTGCCCATGACCTCTTCCTGACTTTTACTAAAAATAACCATGACAAAATCTAAACCTTAATTGTAAATAAAACGTAATCTACAACAACACTTCAAACAAAACAGTCTGAGCATTGGCCTGCTAAACTCAGGGTTGTGAGTTCAAACCTTGAGGGCTCCATGTAGGGATCTAGGGCAAAAATCTGTCTGGGGATTGGTCCTGCTTTGAGCAGGGGGTTGGACTAGATGACTTCCTGGGGTCCCTTCCAACCCTGATATTCTATGATACAGTGTATTTCTCTTCTATGCGGTCTTCAACACTTAAAGTGCCTTAGGTTTATTCATATCCTCAACTGCTGCAGGTGAAATACAGAGCTCTTTGCAGGAAAAACTCCTTCAGTTCCACTGTATGTGTATATTTCTATATTTTACTTTTATTTTTTCTGCTGCTGGTTCCCCTTGTTTCTCTGAGTGAGTGTAGCTAGTGGTTAAAGCAGGAGGCTGGGAGTCAGGATTGCTAGGTTCTATTGCTGTCACTACAGCTAATTTGCTCTCTGTTCTTAGGAAAGTCGCTTTGCTCTGTGCCTCAGTTTACCCATTTGTAAAAGGGGCATAGTACCTATCTAGCTGTGTTCTAGGCATGTTGAGCATTAGGGTTACTAAAATGCATAATTTTAATTATTTTTGTCTTCTAACACTTAATGCACCAAAAGCATCAGTTTTCTGCCCAAAGTATTTGATAAAGCAGGCTGCAATTACAGTGCTTCATTCTGTGGGAGTACTGCCATTTCCCTGCTGAGAGTAATTCTGTTAATATTGCCTTTGATTTCACCTCTGCATTGGTGAAACCGCTGATCATTAACATGTACAAGTATGACATTTATAGTCTTCGGTTATGCAGGTTTTGAATGAGTGCTTTAGTGGATTTCCCTGGAAAAGTGCTTTCTCCATGGTGCAGTGGACTGCTCTTGTGTTCTCGAATTCCACTTCTGTTTTGTTTTGGTAAAAATGGTACTAGTGGTGATGTTTTAAGAGCTAGCCAGTTCTTTACTGCCAGCATTGAACTCATGAATTCTAGGCTATCTGTGACTGTCTTGTCTTCTACAAGTGGCACAGTGTATGTCCATGCCCAATGCTGCTGTCTTCTAGGTAAGTTTGCTTCTGGGAACTTTCACCTTTTTTTAAAGCTGCTGATATTATTACACCAATATGGGTTCATAGACCTAGTGAAAAAGGAAAGCAAGTATATATGGAAAATAGTTTAAAAAATGAATATGAAGTAATTTGCTATTAACATACTTAATTGACAATTTCCCAACTAAACCTTTACAAGAGATTCCAGCTCCTTACTAGTGGGTTAATTCTGAATGTGATTGTGGTCTGCGTTACAGACTTCTCAAGTGTGCCTTGCTTATTAAGTGTGCTGCTTTTGTTTTAGGTACAACTCCAAAAGGAGACATTGGAGAAGGACCAAGCTGGGCTTGTAAAGAGCTGCTCTGATGGGAACTCTAATGACATGTGTCTCTCCTGCGCCAAGACCTGAAATATGCATTGCTACAAAAACCACCACAGACCCATTTTGAAGCGTTGAATCTTGTTGTTCTCCCCTCTCTCCCCCCACATGCCCAAAAACCAAACCAAACTGCAGTCTTGAAAGATGACTTTAATAGACTCTTTGGAATATTATAACTGAAAAATAAAGACTCTGTTCAATTAGTGTTCTTTATTTCTGTGCTCAAATATATTGACTTAATTTGTATTGCCAGTTTACAGGTTTGTTAATAAATATGAGCATTATTGATCCTTTGAATAAATGATTCTGGCTGAATTTATTACACGCATTGCTTGAGATGGGTGGGTAATGTGGAGAGTAAAGACTGAAATTAATGTGTGCATTTATCAGTGTGTGATAAAAGATCCTGCCATCCCAATCTCTTATCTGTACTGTTTGAAACGAGCAGACAAAACTAGTATCTCCCTTTTGACATAATTATACATTAACAACCAAACTTGGGATTCAATTTAGAAATATGAACTTGCCTTTACTTAAAAGAAAATCTCAATCTCTATCGAGAAAGAGAGGTGGCTGAACTAGTCAGGATCACACTCATGTAGAATGTGCAAAGGACTCTACATGAATAAGTAAAATAATCAAACCCTTCTAAAGCAAACTGGAAAATCCCTAGTTCCCAGGAGGTTCCATCCTGTATTGTCTTGGTGCTCATAAATAGCTGTATTCATCTTATCTATGCCATCTTGCTAATATTTAACAGTCTGCCTAGTCGGTTTGCTTTATTCTGATACAACCCTTTTGTACACCAAGGGCCAGATTTTTCAAAGGTATTTAAGCACCTGTCTGCATCTTCAGATTCCTAAGTATCTTTAAAAATCTGGCCCCAAGTCCTTTTGCAGTGACTGGGATGTTGTATATTCTCCAAAATCGCAAGCAGTGTATATTGCGAAAATGAAGCATAGAGCGATCCACATGCATTGGCCACTTCTTCACATTCAGCTGTGGTGCACAAATTGTTTTTATGTCGCAGATCCAAAAGTGATGCATTACGAAAACTTTGCCCAGTCAATTTTTTATTCTCAAAGAGCCAGATTGAATTTTGGAAATTTGCATTTGGATAGTCACTTTAATCCACCCAAGATTTTGAAGGGGTATAAAAAGTCAACAGTGAGATGTTGGGATGACTGGAGGTGAAAATCTTTCCAGTTAGGGTTATAAGTGACATTTAAACACTGAAGACTGTCTGCTCTTCCTACTTCTGATCAGTTATCAGCACGACTGAATGATTAATGCTTCTAGTTGCAACATAATAAAAAAAACTGATAGTTTAAGAAGGGTGGAGGAGGTTCCTCTGTGGAGGTGGGATAGCGGTTGGGAATATAATGGGTTGAGTCATCAGTAATACCTGCACTCTGCAGTAATGACCCTTAACTAGATGTTGCAATTACATGGCACCTTGCATGCAAAGAGGGAAGTTCTATGAAGATCTTTCTAGTGGGGGAACTGGAACACAGCAAGATGATTTGCTCAAGATCCACACTGAGTACCACTGTCAGTAGGAACTGAGCCCTGTCTTGATCCCCTGCTCTCCACCATGTGGGGTCTGGTATATACATTCTGGGTACCTGGAAATAGCTGTGGTTTTACTTCTGTGCGCTGATGCGGCTGAGACCAAGCGAGCTTGGTGCTGAATGGAGCAGAGGAGTGAGCTGCAATTGCTCTCCCTTCTAAGGGAGTTTAGTTGAAACTCAGTTCCCTGGTGGCAGCACACCACATCCTGGGGAAGCTTTAAGCCTTTATCACCATGCCTGCGGGGCCAGCAGAGACGCTGTCAATTTTTAAGAAGATAAATAGGGTGGAGCTGATCTTTTTACTGGCGTTCATAGTAAGGCAGTGAAGGTGCAGCATGTGCTGAGCTAGGTCACATACTTGCTTACGGCAGCTTGTTGGGCCTTACACAACTACCTCTCACTCCAAAGGCATTTTGGAAATCCTAGTTACCAAAAGCAAGTGAGGCTGGTGTAGCATTAACTAGGGGAGGGATAGCTCCGTGGTTTGAGTATTGGCCTGCTAAACCCACGGTTTTGAGTTCAATCCTTGAGGAGGCCATTTAGGAATCTAGGGCAAAAATCTGTCTGGGGATTGGTCCTGCTTTGAGCAGGGGGTTGGATTAGATGACCTCCTGAGGTCCCTTCCAACCCTGATAGTCTATGATCAATTGTGGCTACCACAGTTGCATGCAGCCAGCTGGAGCTTTTTGTGTGGCCACAGCCTCCTGGGCAGTGACGGGGGGGGAGGGAGGCAAAGCAGTGTTAACAAATATCGCTTTTCACAGAAACAGATATACTAGCTAGCAAATATTTAATAAAAAAAATTTTAAAAGCAAAAGAAACAACAAAAAAGACAAGAACATGCAAAGAGCATTATTTTGTTCCTATTCTGTTTAGGCCTAGTAATGAATAGAGACAAAACTGTACATTATTTTTATTGAGTGCAATAAATGCCTACATCAAAAATTACAATCATTTGGACATGTCTATGTGCATATTTATTTGTTTTTTCTAAAGTTAATTAAGTATTTTACGAAAAATTGTCAGGGTGGCCACCAGCAAGAGTTGGTGGCTGCACTCTGAGGCCACCAAAAAATGTCTAGTGAGACCCGTTGGGCTAGTGTTCTGTAACAGGCTTAGGACACATCAGTAATATCTGATCTTCCAGCAGCCCTTCCTGGGGATGTGTGATAGTCTAATTTCTGCATCATTGAGGGGAGGATAAGTCTGCAACAGAAGATGAGCACGAAGCATTAATAAAAATGCTTCAAATGCTTCAAATCTAACAAGACCGTGTGCTGCAAGTAGTCTCACTCCAATTTTTTCAAAAGGAGCTTTCTCATGTTCAGAGGTCCTCCAGGAGCCCTGTGTCTGAAAGCTTTATCCACGGACTCTCTCATAAGTTTTCCTCGTGGTTTTTTTGTTTTGTTTTGTTTTGTTTTTTTAATCCAAAAGTTTTTGTGAATCTTGAATTTCTTCTCTCTTCACAAGTACAACCACTGAGGAAGAGACCTGCTGTTTGAGGCTGCAGGCGTTTAGAAGATACAGCATTGAGGAAGGCTGAAAACCAACCCTGTTAGATCCATCAATCCCACCCCTCTCCTTTCTTGTTTGCTTCCTTTCCTTAACCTGGGCAGGAGTGATCAAAGCAATTATACCTACCAGGATAAGCTGCTGACAAAGTTTCTCCCCATCATGAGGGTCAGGGCTGGGATGAAACCAGTCACTTTACAATCCTGAGAGTAGAACTAGACCAGGGGTCTCAAACACGCGGCCCAGGGGCCACATGCGGCCCGCGAGCTCCTCGCGCGCCCTCCCCCTCCCCCCAGTGTTTACCTAGAGTGGCTCCGACCCGATGCGCACTGGGGGCGGGGCAGGGCAGGCTCCCTGCCTGCCTGCCCTGCCCCGCGCCACTCCGGGAAGCCGACGGAACCTGGGGAAGGAGGGGTGCAGGGGTGTGTGTGGCTGTTGCTTCAGACACCGCCTCCAGCAGCTCCCATTAGCCACGAATGGGGAACCACGACCAATGGGAGCTGCTGGGGGCAGTGTCTGAAGCAACAGCCACACACACCCCTGCGCCCCTCCTTCCCCAGGTTTCGTCGGCTTCCAGGAGCGGCGTGGCGCGGGGGCAGGGCAGGCAGGGAGCCTGCCCTGCCCCCAGTGCGTGTTGGGCTGGAGCCCACCTCCCAAACCCCTCCTGCAGCTGAACCCCCTGCTGCACCCTGCACCCCTCTTGCACCCTGACCCCAGGCTGCACCCCGCACTCCTCCTGCACCCCAACCCCCTGCCCTGAGCCCCCGCTGCACCCCACACCCTGACCCCCTGCCCTGAGCCCCCTGCTTCACCCTGACCCCCTGCCCTGAGCCCCCTGCTGCACCCCTCCTGCACCCCAACCCCCTGCCCTGAGCCCCCGCTGCACCCCACACCCTGACCCCCTGCCCTGAGCCCCCTGCTTCACCCTGACCCCCTGCCCTGAGCCCCCTGCTGCACCCCTCCTGCACCCCAACCCCCTGCCCTGAGCCCCCGCTGCACCCCACACCCTGACCCCCTTCCCTGAGCCCCCTGCTGCACCCTGCACCCCTCCTGCATCCTGACCCCCTGCTGCACCCCACACCCCTCCTGCACCCCAACCCCCTGCCCTGAGCCCCCTGCCGCACCCTGCACCCTGATCCCCTGCCTCACCCCTCCTGCACCCCACACCCCAACTCCCTGCCCTGAGCCCCTGCCACACCCCTCCTGCACCCCCTGGGAGCAGGTAGGGGGCGGAGTTGGGGTGGGGATTTCAGGGAAGGGGTTGGAATGGGGGCAGGGAAGGGGTGGGAAGAGGCAGGGCAGGGGCTGGGCCTCATGGAAGAGGTGGAGTGGGGGCAGGGCCGAGGGCAGCAGGGGGGAGATGTCAGTAAATGCGGCCCTCGGGCCAATGTACTAGTCCTCATGTGGCCCTCGTGGTCATTTGAGTTTGAGACCCCTGAACTAGACAATCCTTTCAGAAGGTATTTGTGGCAATGCTGGTCCAGGCAATAGGTACAACTGATTCTTTGTTGTACAACTATTATTAGATAATTGTCTAGATAATACTTAGTCCTGCTCTCAGTGCGGGGGACTGGACTGACTGGTCCCTTCCAATTCTATGATTCTGCTACTGTTATTGTGCTATTTTATTCAGACAGTGGCAACTTCGAGCAGGGAGCTGCCTTTTCCTTGGGAAAATAACTCCTCATAATTGTTTTTAAAACATTTCCCCGTTGAATCTTCCTTTTGATTCAAACCCTACCTTAAAGGGACAATATCCAGACATATTTAGGTCCAAACTGGGGTTTGGTGAAAACAAGCTTGTACAGAATCTTGGCCAACGGGGCTATTTCCATATTTTAAATGATTATTATTTCAGAGGCCGCTTGCTTTTTCCTCTTGTCACTTAGATTGAAAGCTCTTAGGGACAGGGCCTGCCAGGTTATACCAAGCTTAACGCAATGGGGTTCTGGTCCAGGACTGAGGTTCTTCTGCATTATAGTTCAGTTAAATAAATGTTCCTCGGCCTCCTGGGAACCCAGACTTTGCAAAAATGTGCTAATGCACAAGAACCAGGAAATCAGGGCTGAGGTTTTCAAGGATGCTCAAGGAATTTGGATGCCCCAGTCCCACTAATTGTAATGGAAACCAGGTGTCCAAGTCCCCTAGGCAACTTTGGAAATCTTTGCCTAAGTGGAGTAGGAACTGACCAGTCTGTTCTCGTTATGTGTGCCGAGTGAAATGCAGAGTAACTTAGACTAGTTGGGTTTAGTAATCAAAGGTGCTGATGCTAAAATAAGTCATTATTTCTATGAACCCTGCAGACCCAACACAACTAGGAGTCAGCTGGATTCTATCTCACATCATTGTTTACATAGTCCTGGTCCGTTACATTGGTGCAATCTCACTGAAGTCTCTACAATTGCCCAGGTGTCACTGAGGGCCTGATTTGGCCTGCAGGATCTTTATTACTGGTGATGATGCACAGCAAGGAAAGAAACTAGCTTGAGTCTCAGATCCCCTCTTATATTTCTAGGGCTGGCAGTTAGAAGGGAAACATCGTTCTCCCTTATAAATGGAGTCTAGAGAAGATGAGCATGGAACTCCAGGAGGCCATTTTACAGTCACTTCTCAAAGCAGAACCACACTATAAATAAATGGTACAGTTAAAAAAAGATCTGATTCTGTGTGAAACCGAGGCTGGGGCAGCTGTTAGTTTTAGGACATTCTAAGGCAGCCCCAAAACTTAAAACAAGTTGGGCAAAGTTCCATTTTTCTGATGAATAACATACACTTCAGACAGGTGAGTAGAATAGGATTTACCTTTTTAATACTTACAAATCTGAGCAGTGATACATTAGAAAGGGGGATTAGGAACCGCACCCTTCTTTGTCTCTCTGGAGTGTCACTTCACCGCCTGCCCTCTGTACCTTTGTTTGTTTGTTGTTCTTATCTATGTACTCTTTCCATTTCTCAGAACAATGTGTCACCCGCTCCTCCTTCCTTTAGGAATCTGATCTAAGTTCCTTTCCTCTGCATGGAACCCACCTACACTAATTTCCGCCTAATCTGGCCCCCTTTCCCTCCCACCCAGAGCTCCGTTTATTAGTTTAAAATCTTCAAACCCCGGTGTAGAGAAGAGTGTTTCTAGCTCCAGTCCTTTCTCCACGTTCTGTCCATCCTTTGGGAGTGCCACAGCTACTTAAACAAGCTGTACCTCCGCACTCCACCATTTTCTCTGTGCTCCACCACCGGAGTCAAATTGGGGAGTTAAGCTTTGATTTGACCCAGCAAATAGCTTCTAGGAAAAGAAATGTGCATGATACTTCTCAGGGCATTTTGAAGGCACAAGTAGTTTAGTGGCATTACCTGTTTTCTGTATTTTTCCTCCATGTTCTTCCTTAGCAGAGACATGTCATGAAAAGACGATTTTTGTTTTTGGAGTTTCAGCGGCTGCTTATTCCCCACCTGAAATCCAAATCCTCTGTGACATCTCAGTGAGTCCCGTGGAATGTGTAATCACACGCTGCTAGCTGTCTGTCCAAGGCCCTCCGAGCACCCTGCAGACAACAATCACGCTAATCTTACACCCTCACTGTGAAGTAGGGACGGGGCATTATCGTCATTTGGAAAAGAGGAAACAGAGGCACAGAGTGGTGCCCTGACCAAAGTCACGTGAAAAGCCTTTTGCATAGCCAGAAATAGACGCCAAGTTCTTCATTCAGTCCTGTGCTTTAACCACAAGACTGCACTTCCTCTGCCACTCCATCCTATGACCTGTGCCTTTGGGCAGAGAGCCACAGTAAGCAGCAACAGCAGAAGAACTAAAGGTAAACCCGCACCTCTTTCCATCCTGCTGTTCTCAGGGACCGCGCTGGAGCAGGCGGGGAAACAATGTAAACAAAGCAGTGGCACCGGCACATCCTGCTGCTCTGCTTATAGCACCATGCCCTGGCCAACTGTGCAAACCCTGAGTAAAGGGCCAGTGCGGGGCACTTGCGGGAGGGCTGGGATTGGCAGGCTGCACTTCTGGGTCTCCATTCATGCTGGAGAGGTTCGGCAGCAGGAGAAATGTTACGGGAAGAGGCTTCCATTTGGACGAGCAGAATAGTTACTGCAGGGCAAATCCTGCCCCCAGCTATGCATGCACAATTGCTAAAGAGTGGCCTGCCAGGGGAATGGTGCACAAATAGCTACGGGCAGGATCCAAGCCTGTGCAGGTTTGCAGATGCCCTAGCCAATGGCTCTTGAGTAATCTCAGTGCACCAGCTGCCATTGGTTAGTCCCGGCTCAGCAAGTCTCCTGTACCAACCCTTTGCCACCGCACTGCAGCCCCCTGCTCTCCTTCCCTGCTCCCCAGCACCAGCCAAGTTGCTCTTTAAAACTAGTTCACAGGCAACATCAAACTGATTCTTAGCCACAAAGAACAATTTAAAGGTCTTGGAAGAATGAAAGTGCCTGTCTGAACATGCTCCTGAAGGATGGCAGTCTGGTGAACACCTGGGTCCTCCGTTCAGCACCAGAGCCACCAGCCTTTCTGGACGACATGCAGTTGTTGTTGGTGTTCCACACACCAAGCTGGGCCAGGTCTTCCTCTAAAGCCCCTGACAGCTCCTTCAGCTCCCTGGAGGCATCTGCTCTCAGGTACTGCCAGGCTTTGTGGCCACTGTGGTCCCGCAGGCTTGTGTTGGCACCGTAGGCTCCCACCAACACCTTAATGACCATCTCGTGTCCCTGCAGGGCAGCCAGATGCAGGGGTGTCAGCCCACCGCTGGCTGTGGGGATGTTGACATCTGCACAGTAGCCCTTCTTCTCTGCACAGGTGATCACCTCGATCAGGGCCTCATGGCAGCCATGCTTGGCCAGCCAGTGGAGGGCAGTGAACCCTGTCACAAAATCTCTCCTGTTCAGCAGGGTGGGATCCATGTCTACCAACCTCACAATGCTCTCAGGGTCCCCCTGGGCCACAGTCAGCATCCACTCATGCTCGAGGGGGTCTAGGGCTAAGGACAAGTCCTCAGGGCTCTGTTCCAACCTCTGCTCCAGCTCTTGTTGCGTCCCAACAGCAGGGCTGCTGCTGCTGGCTATCTTCTGAGCAGTTGCAAGCCACATAGCTCCCTCGCCTCCACTGCTCTGCAGCAGAACCTCCTTCAGACCTCTCCGCCGTGCGCTGCCCCGGCCTATGGAGAGCCTGGCTGTGTCAGAGCTCACATCCCAGTTACCTGAACCTCTACTAACCCTGCCCATGCTCCTGATCAGGTCCCTCTTCTGTGACTGGCGGAGATTCACGTTCCCCACTGCTGCTGCTGCTGAGGATGATGATAATGCCTGGACTTTGGGGTTGGGCGCCCGGCTGTCAATAAGTGCCTCTGCTTGAGACTGGGAGGCTTCTGGCAACACATGTGGCTTAGTGCCCTTTGGTACCTCCAGACTCTCTTCCTTCTGCAGCCTAGCCATGATGTCTCCTGCAGCCTTCACCATCCCCAAGATCTGCTCCTGTGGCTCCCCCAGAGGCATCCGTCTCCCTTTAAGGCATGGTCGAGGCTCTCTGTGCTGCTGGGGTGTGGAGAAATGGTTCCCTGTCCCGTTGAGACTCTGCCTCCGGTCTCCCCTCCTGAGCTCTCCGGCTGCAGAGCTTCCTGAGTCTGCCTTAGAAATGTTGCAAAGAGGAACCAGAATTTAGTTTCTGTGCTCGGGGGGAAGGCACTTGTTGTGAAATAAGTTACAGGCAGCAGCAGATTCTGGGCTGCAGGCAACACACCCTTCAGCTGATCACTGATTTTCAAAGACTTCACTGTCTGCCATTTATTTACCGAGGGACGCTAGAGCAATTTCCCCCCACTCCCAGCCCCTCCTCTCCAAACTACCTGCTCCCTGGTTCTTAATATTCAATAACTCCCCAGACGGAGGCTGTGTTTTCCTCTCCTCTCCAGATTTTGGTGGCTCGTATGATAACATAGCTACATTACAACCCACTGTCCAGCTGGATCTGCAGATCCGGGACCCGTTTGACTTCCTGCTTCCTACACACAAATCAGTGATAAGAGCAGCCAAAAAAAAAAAAAGTTGCTCAGTCCATTCAAGCTGAAAGCAGGGAGTGACTTTTTCACTGGAACGGCTGCCACTTACCTTTCCAATTGCTCCTGTGCTGGGTGGGGAAATAGAGCTCCGGGTGGGCAGAATTCCCAACCTGCCTCTCGCTGGGCACCTTGAGGGCTGCTGCCAGCAACTGGGCCCCTCCTCCCGGGCCCGTGGGCTCTCGCTGCCTCTCCAGACGCACCAGCCTGCTCCTCGCCGAGTTCCTTTGTGTGAAGGTTGCCACTGGTAAGCTTTGCTGCATAGTAAAAGCTGTGGCGGGACCTTTGTCCTCCTTTTCTACGGAGACAGATTAAGCTGCGGCACGTGACTTTTCATTTCTGCTGCAGGCCTGGCATTAACCTTGGCCCTTGGGGATGTGAAACCAAATGCACCCACTTCCCAGAGAACAGAAAAACACGCACTGCGAAGGCACAACTGTGGGCCCCAAAAGAAGGGTTGCAAGTAAAACCAGTTGGGCCGGGCACTTTAAGGGATTCACCTCGAGCATAAACAGCCGGATGGTGCAATATCTCTGGAGTTAGCAATGCACAGGAATGAAAGTGAGAGAAACCTGTGTTTGCGTGAGCTCGAAGTAACTGTAGTCAGAAGGAGCTGGGCTAATCTACAGGCTGAATATTCCTAGGAGGTGCTGAACAGCTGGTAAATGGGGATGTCCTCGTTTTCCATTGAAAGAGACTCTAAAGATCAGTGCGAGGCACGTACTTCCCCTCTTGTGGAAACTCCCTGTGATGAAGTGTGACGTGCTGTGTGTGTGAGAGAGACACAGAGAAAGATTGACTGACTGCCACCTGCGGGATGGAATCAGAACTGTTTGACTGTGTGTCATAGGCTCTATACTGCTAGCAGCTAATGGAGATTCTCCTAACTCAAGTCCTAGTGGTTTGTGCTTTTGGAGCAGCAGGACCTGAGTCCTATTCCTTCCGTTGCCTTGAAGTTCTGACTGGCCACTCTGTGCAGCAAAGCGACACCCCCAGCTATAAACGCGCACACGCAAAAAGATCACAGGAAACACAGAGGGCTGCAGCTCCCATTTTAAGTCACCCAGCAATCCAAAATGTATAATCGCTGGGGGATAGTTAATTTGCCTCCTTATTAAGCAGACCTTGAATGTGGCCAACAGTGTCCCATTGACAATAACCTCTCATTCTCCCCAAGGGGCTAGAAGTCCAGCAGCCACGCAAGCTCCGGAGAGCTGTCACTGCCCCTTTTAATTCCAGATTAACACAGAGCTGGATCTACACCATCAGCAGCGTCAGGTGCCGGATCGTGACTCAGAGCCTGCCATACACAATGAGACCAGGCTGTGGCACACTCATGCTGCTCTCAGACAGTCCAGGAATCAGCTGACTTACTCTCCAGTGCCCCAGTGAAATCATGGCCAAGCCTAATGAATAAGCCCTTTTTGGGTCCCTCCTTCTATTGGCCTTTACTTCTAGTTCTCAAAAACGTCGCAGCTGTAAAGCAGTTGGTAAAGTGCGCGCTTCCCCACACGTTGCCCCAACACCGTGTCTCGACCCTGATAAGGAGGGACAGCCTGGGATGAGTCCAGCCCTGCACATCTACTGAGACTGCAGACGGGGGGGGGGGCCCAATAACGGTACTGGAGGTTTTGTGTTAGAGACACATGTCTGCTGGGAAATGAACCAAACTCACTTCACGGAGGCTGCCAAACAGCCATTGTAGCTGTTGTTATTAGAACTTACTTGTGCTGTGATAGCGTGTAGGAGCCCCTTGGGCTAGGTGCTGTACAAACACAGGCAAAAGGATGGTCTGTAACAGGGCAGTCTGCCCCTTTAAGGGTCAGATGGGCTAGGGAGTAGCCAGCCCTGTTCTGAGGAGGAGCCCAACAGGCAGTTGCTTGGATTCACCCACCCCAGCTGGACAGCAGCAAGTGACTGGGTCTGATGAGTCCCAGCTAGGGAATATAAATGAAGGCCCCAACGCTGGGTTGGTACTTGAGCCTGGGAGAGGGCTGGGAGTTGTCAGAGGCAAAGGAGGAAGAAGACAGCGATGGTGACAACGTGAGTACCAGCAGGCCCTCGGCTAAGGAAAATCCTGCCCATGGAGCTGCTGGAGTCCAGAGAGGCTTGGCTGGGAACAGGACTACTACTTTGTTATTGGTCCCTGGTTCCTTTTTGGTGCTGGGGAGTAAGCAAGGCTCTGAGGTAAGGGTTACCCACACTGAACCAGGGCGATAATCAGATCCACCACTCCTCCAAAGGGCTTCAATCGGAGAGGGAAAGGCTCCCTCCTAACCTGGCCTGGGTTTGAATGTCTTAGTCAAGCTTGACTGTCAGAGACTCTGTATTTCTCTTTTGGTGGTGGGGAGGAGAGTTTGCAGAGACACTTGCTCAAGGAGGGAGCTGCACACAGCGGAAGAGCTTTGGATTGCCAGACGTCCGCTTTTTGACTGGAATGTCCAGTCAAAAAGGGATCCTAACAGCTCTGGTTGGCAGCACAGCGGGGCCCCCAGGCTAAGGCAGGCTGCCTGCCTGCCCTGGCTCCGTGTGGCTCCTGGAAGCAGCCACCAGGTCCCTGCAGCCCCTAGACACACGGGCGGCCGGGGAGGGTCTCTGGTCCGCATGCTGCCCTTGCCCCTAGTGCCGGCTCTGCAGCTCCCATTGACTGGGAACAATGACCAATGGGAGTGCAGGGGCAGCACCTGCAGACGCGAGGGCAGTGCACGGAGCCTCCCTGTCCACCCATCCGCCCAGGGGCCGCAGAGACCTAGTGGCCACTTCCTGGGAGCTGCAATAAGTGCTGCCAGGACCCTGCCCCCCCTCCCAATCCCCTGCCCCAACCTGGAGTCCTCACCAGCACTCAAACTCTCTCTTGGAGCCTGCACCCGACAATCCCCCGCCCCAGCCCATAGCCTGCTCCTACATTCTAAACCCATCATCCCCGGCCCCACTCCAGATCCCTCACCCTCTCCTGTACCCCAACCTCCGGCCCCAGCCCGGAGCCCTCTCCTGTACCCCAAACCCCTCAGCCCCACCCCAGAGCCTGTTCTTCCAGCCAGAGCCCACCCCTGCCCCAGCCTGGAGCCCTCTCCACACCCTGAACCCCTCATTTCTGGCCCCACCCAGAGCCCATACCCCCCTACATACCCCAACCCCCAGCCCGGTTAAAGTGGGTGGGGGAGAGCAAGCGACAGAGGGAGGGGGGATGGAGTGAGCGAGGGGCGGGGCCTCAGAGAAGAGGCGGGACTGTGGGTGGGGCAGAGGTGTTCGGTTTTGTGCGATTAGAAAGTTGGCAACCCTAGAAGAGCTGCGAGCCAGGCCACCTGCTATTTGATTTGCTTTTCATTCCTTCAAAGACGGTGCCTCACCTTTGGTAAGAGATCAGCTGGCAAGCGGGAAATGAGCAGAACAACACAGAGTGGCCTCCCAAGGGACTTTATCCTTCAGTGACTGCTGAGAGCCCCAGAACTCACACACGGGCCTGCATTGCTAAGAGCGTCTCTGGACCAAAGCCTGCTTCCTGCTCTGCGCAGGGCGTTATGTGAATCCTCTGGTCCCCACCCCACAGCATGGGCCAGATACCTCACTACTGCTACTGCAGCCTTAAGGCTGGGGCAGTTACTGCTGTTGCTGCCTAATTCTCGGCTCTTCTGAGGCTTTTCCATGCTGCTGTAGCAGACCCCTGGGAGAGGTGCTCCCCAGACCAGGCAGAACAGGTCTAAGGACTCTGTGCTAGCCCTACCGTCCGTCCCTGACAAGGGGGTCATGGCAAGGCTGTGGGCAGGAAAGGGGGTATGGCTGGAGTGCACTGAGCTAAAAGGGAGCCATAGGAAGCCGAGGGTAACTTAGTGCAGTCTTAGGGCTGCTCTAATGTACACCGTGGGCCCCTAGCAGCTCCACAATACAGACCGTACAAAGGCAGCTTAAAGCCACTGTCCCAAGGACAGGAACAGAGGTCCCTAGAATTGGGATCTAAAACAGGCCCTGGCTGCTGCTGTCACTTCTTTTAGCTCCAGTAAGTAGTTCCCCCAAAAGCCAGGCTATTTGAATTAGTTATTTGACACCGAGCCAAGCTGCACGCCCCAGAACACACACAGCCCTGCCATTGAAGACACTGGTAGGTACGTGCCTGTAAACCAGGGCAGAAAACATTGGCACACAAGGAGTGACCGATAATGAGCCCTTCTTTTGCCTTCTGTTTTCCTCTGACTCTTACTGGGCAGAGAGCACTGTGCTAACTGAGAGCGTGTGCTGTCATCTGGCTGATGACTTTGGCCTGTGGGTTTTAATCTCTGGCCTCTGGAGCATCATGACGTAAATGACAATCTGTGCTCTAGACAGAAGAGGTCAAAAATATCGGGGCATTACGAGCAGATGAGTATCTTTCCTGTGCCATTAGGAAAACCTCTCTCATAAGAGGTAAGGGAACTGCAGGCAGCTGATCACGTGCTGCACATGCAGGGGATGTCAGACAGCTAGTAGCAGAGGGAAATACAGCAAATCCTCTTGTATTAGACACTGAGATCAGCATAGCTGGAGGGAACTCAATGCTTCCCAATGGAGCAGGGTGTTTTCAAAACGAATCCACTGATGAGCTTGCTGGGTCCCATAGGCTGCTCCAGTGACTCTCAAGTTATGTCACTGCGGCAGCTCTGTCCTGCTGCACCGCCCGATCGGTCTGTTGTGGCCAGCAGTATTACAGCCATTCGAGATCTCTCCTGTGCGTCAGCGACTCCATTTGTGCACGTCTGTTTGTCCCTTATGGGACACGCTCTGCTCTGCTCTGCCATGTGGTGTGGAGCAAAAAAGGGTGGGAAAACTCCAAAGGGAGGGAACTGCACCATCTGTGAGCCTGGGCCCTGGAGAAGTCCCTCCACGTGACCCCAATGCAGTAGGGTTTGCATTGCTGTTCATTTGCCTCCATAATATCCACCCACCTGCCCACACACACCTGCCAAGGTCATAATATTTGAAAAATCAGAAGAGGAAATAATTACTCTGGTGAGGCTGCTAACATTAAACCTTGATGTTTTTAGGAAAGGACAGGAGTATTTCCATCCATCGTTGTTCCACTTAGAAATAGTGTAGAAATAGTCCAGCCGCGTTGGAATGCCAAGTGGCGGTGACATGCACACGCAGGGAATGTGTGCTGGCTTTTATTCCCCGGGGCATTGCTGTAGCCATGGTGAGATCAGCAGAGTAGACATGAGAGGTCGCTCTTGCTGCTCCGTGTTGCTTGAAGTAAATATGGTTAATGCATTTGGTAGCGGGACTAGTGGCTGATTCAGTCAGCACAGTAGAGAGGCTTTCTTTGTATGCAGATTTGCTATGCCGTGAGGGCCCAATCCTAGCTGTATTGGGAGCTCAGGATTTGGACCACACTGACTCATCCAGTTTGAACTGTCCTGTCATCCTCTCTTGGTTGCAAACTCCTTAGAGCAGACGCGGAGTTTTCCTCTGTATTTTGTACAGAGCTGAGCAGGCTCAAGGTGCTTAACAAATAACGAGGATCACCACAATAACTACACTGGCTGTTAAAGGGCGCACTCTTGCTCCCACTGAAGTCAATGTAAGTTTTGCCCTTTACCTCCATGGGAGCAGCGACCAGCCAAAATTCCCTCGTCTCTGAAATGTCGCTGCTCCTGGTTTTTTTTTTTGTTTTTGTTTTTTTTTTCCCCATAGGTCTCTATTGTTAATTACGTATTAAGTGCTCCTCCTCTCAGGAAGGCTTTGATTTGCCCTGCTTTCCAGCAACCTTCCTTCACCCCTCCCCATCTCCTTGATCATCTCATTTCTCCTCCTCTTTCTTTTTCTGTGCTACAAAAAGGGCATTGAAGGGTGGCTGTACTTTATATTCGAGCTAATTCAGCCAGTTACCCTTTTTACTTTAGGTTACATCTCTAATACAATCTCACGGGTTAACATTCCTTAAAATCCTAAATTTAAAAAAATGTAAGACTGTTTGACTGGCCTTTTCAGATGGCTGCCCAACCCCAGAGCAAGGCCATCTATGTGACCTGTCACTTGTGCCAACGGGATCAGATCTGCGGAAGGAATCTGCTGCATACAGAAAACACGCTAACATACAGCACATACTGCACCGACAGGCAGGTAAATGTGATTGTGGGAGACTGCAGGAGGCAAGCAAGTGTAACGCAACTTGAAGAATTACAACCAATTCTGATCAAAACATACTTGGCTCCTCAAGGGTTTGTCCTGGGGAGAATTGCCTCTTAGCCGCTGTTTGACTCACAGGCTGCTGGACTGAATTAACAACATGAGCAGTTTTCTTTGGCAGCTGGGCACACACTAAAGAAATTGGTAAAAAAGAGGGTTTGTATGTGGAATACTGAACTTGGAACCCAACCGAGATTGGGCAGCTGAGAAAGCCGTTTTGCAGAATAAGTTTAAACCACAGCAGCTCCAAAGACAATTAAACAAGGAACCAGACTTTTGTGCAAACTGAAGCGAAATGGTGCCCATCCTGCGAATGCTGGAGCACAGTGAACAATGTACGGTGGGGCTGTAAAGTACTTCAGAAAGGTGGTACCCTGCCACCAATCTGATTCCATTGAGGGAAGCCATCCTTCTTACAGACAACCTCAACTATGTATTATGGTTGGGCCACACTGTGCACCCATTTTAGAGGCTATGTGGGGAAGCCTGGATCGTGTCAGGAAGCCAAAGCTGGTGAAGATTAAAACATAAATATCCATTGGTTTCCTCTTATGGAGCTGTGTGGTTTAGTCAGTGGCCTCTGGTGGTTAGAGAGGACACAGGGAATCAAGAAAATGGCAGCTGCTTGTGACAGGGCTGGCTCCAGGCACCAGCTGAGCAAGCTGGTGCTTGGGGCGGCAGATTGTTCGAGGCGGCATTCCGCCCAATCCTAGGGCGGCACGGCCGCTTTTTTGTTTTTTGTTTGTTTTTGTTCCGCTCCGGCCGCCCTGTAGGGGGCGGCGGCGCGGAGAACCAGAGCGCCCTGCAGGGCAGTCCTCTTCCTTCCCTCCCCACCGACCGGAGCGGAGCCCTCGCAGTAGGCAGCAGGAGGCGGCGCAGCGGGAGGGACTGCGTGGCAGCGCCCCTGCTGTAGCCCTGGCCGCCCCCTTCTCTCTCTCTCTCTCTCTCCTGCCCGCTCCCTCCCCCTCCTTCCCCCCCCCCCCCCCCAGCCGGTCCCCCTGCACCCGCGCTTCGGCCATGCCGCAGGTTGTTGGTTTTTTTTTTTTGTTTGTTTGTTTTTGCCTGGGGCGGCCAAAAAGCCAGAGCCGGTCCTGCCTGGTGACTCTGAGCTGGAGCGGTTTACCTCAGAGAATGGGCCAGGTATTCCATGCCTGTTGAGATCCACTGCTCTGGTGGGCCCAGTCTCTAGTTCTTTACTCAAACAAGACTTTCATTGGCTTCAAAGGGAGTTTAGCACTCAGTGAGGATGGGAGTTTATCTCCCTCTGGTGTTGTCAGAGAAAGCCCTTTCCATTAGGAAGTCTAAATAGTTCTATTTCCTGAGAGCAGCAAATTTGCATAATCATTATCTATGAGATCCCAGTCAGAGATATGACACTGACATGATGGACAGAGGGACCCAAAGAGGAAGAGAAATGAGTGATACACAGAACTTCACTTCCCAGAAGGTCATTCTTGTTTCTGGTCGTCTCATTACTATCTGCAAAATATTACCCCAGAACTGTGAATGGTTTGATTCCATGCTATGCCGACAACTTCCCAGCAGAATGTGAGCTGGGAAAGCTGAATGGGTAAAGAAAGATGGTAAAAGCTCAATGTGATCTCTGCAAGATCATCAAACTAACAAGCTTCCTCTGGGGCCACATGAATATTAAATCATATTTGCACATGGTTAATTGTCTCTATATACTTTAAATCCCAGGAAGCTGTTTACTCTGCATGTGAATTCTGGGTCTGCTCCTCCTCTCATACCAGCATAATTCCAGTGACATCCACTGAATTACTCCTGATTTATACTGGTGTCTGCAGGGAGATGAGACTGGGACACAATCCTGTGAGGTGCTGAATGCCTCCTGGTTTATTCCGCTTTATTCATAGATTATAAAACCAGAAGGGGCCATTGTGATAATCTGATCTCCTGCCTAACACAGTCCACAGCACTTCCCTGAATTAATTCCTGTTTGAACTACAACATCTCTCTTAGAAAAACATCCAATCTTGATGTCAAAGTTTCCAGTGATGGAGACTGTCACAGCCCTGGGTGAGTTGTACCAGTGGTTAATCAGCTGCATTATTATAAATTTACACCTCCGTTCCAGTCTGAATTTGTTTAGCTTCAACTTCCAGCCATTGGACCTCATGATACCTTTGTCTGCTGTTGCACAGTTCTTTAGTGGTCATTGATTTTTTTTATTGATTTCCAATTAATTACTCATGTAAAGAGCTGTGGATTGTAGGGGTCTAGTCCCAAAATAAAGATTATCCAGTTCTGTATCTGGTTGAGAACCCAATGTGCACAACAAAGACATACTGAGGGCAAAGCAAAACTTTAAGCAATTTTATTAGCACAATTAGTAAAGACACAAATGCTCCAAGCCACATAAAATGATAGCAGTAATATAGTATGAAGCTAATTTTTGTACCATTCCTTATGTCTACTGACACCCTTTCTTGGGGAGCTGATGGTAAGAGGCAAAGGTCCTGCTCTGGCTCTAGCTTGCCAAAACGGTCCAGTGGTACAGATCTCTCCTTTCATGGTTGTCTGCCTATTAAAGGGGCTACGGGCTGTCATGAATATTTATACAAATACCCAGCCTCCTTTGTCCATATCTAACTTCCTCACCTTAATAATGTTGCAGTATCCTTATGATACAGATTAGTATATTAATAGTCTTGACCTATTATCATACATGCATCAATTCATTGCCAAGGCAAGTTTATGGTTAAGCATCTGCCAACATTTCTGTCCTAAAATATCCAAGTCTAGTGTCAGTTCAATGTTCCTGATATCATTTTGTACACACTTCCCTTCCCTGCCTTCCCAAGCACAATGTTCCCAGTACCCCAAAACTCAGGGGCACTGTTGGGCCATATTTATGCTAAAGTTCAGAGGCCTCAAAGCCTTATGCTAACTGCTTAAACTAATGCCTTACAGGTTGTAGGCCTGTAGGTTTCTTATGTGACTGTTAAATGAAATGTTAAGCTAGCTCTATAGCAGGGGTAGGCAACCGATGGCACGCGTGCCAAAGATGGCACGTGAGCTGATTTTCAGTGGCACTCACACTGCCCGGGTCCTGGCCACCAGTCCAGGGGGCTCTGCATTTTCATTTAATTTTAACTGAAGCTTCTTAAACATTTTAAAAACCTTATTTACTTTACATACAACAATAGTTTAGTTATATTTTATAGACTTAAAGAAAGAGGCCTTCTAAAAACATTAAAATGTATTACTGGCACGTGAAACCTTAAATTAGAGTGAATAAATGAAGACTCGGCACACCACTTCTGAAAGGTTGCCAACCTCTGCTCTATAGGCTACACTGAAGAGCCTTCTTATTAAACTTCTGTCCCTCTTATAGGTAGTTATAGCCTGTGATCAAGTTACCCTTTAACCTTCCAATAAGCTAAATAAATTGAACTCCTTTAGTCTTTCAGTATAAGGCATGTTTTCTAATCCTCTAATCATTCTTGTGGTTCTTCTGACTCTTGTGTATATGGCTCTCACTAGAAATGCACCCGTTCACTAATGATTCCCCATTCACAATTACATTTTGAGACCTGTCTGTTAGCTAGTTTTCAATCCATTTAATATATACCTTGTTGATTTTGTATCGTTCTATTTTTTTAATCAAAATGTCACACGATACTAAGGCAGAAAGCTAAGTATGTTACATCAACACTATGACCTTTATCATCCACAGATGTAATCTCATCAAAAAGAAATCAAGTTAGTTTGGCAGATCTATTTTCCATAAACCCATCAACACTGATGGTCCAGAGAGCTCCTTGGCCTGGTCTTTTAAAACTCTCAGATGCAAGTTAGCTGGATCTGCTGATTTAACAATGTCTGACTCTAGTAGTGGCTGTTTAACATCCTCCTGAGTTACTGTTGGAATGGAAAAAGCAACAGAGGGTCCTCTGGCACCTTTGAGACTAACAGAAGTATTGGGAGCATAAGCTTTCGTGGGTAAGAACCTCACTTCTTCAGATGCAAGACGTTGGAAGATGTTGGAATGGAAAGTATTTCATCAACATAAGATAAGAATACATCATCTGACTTTTCCAGAAATACAAAACAGAAATATTTATTGAACACTTCTGCCTTTTCTGCATTATTGATAATCTTTTGGTTTTTGTTTTTTTGTTTTTTTTTTTTAAGCCAGTGTAGCCTTCTGTCTCAGTTGTGGAACTGTGGCTTTTTGAGCACCTAGTAAAATATTCTTAAATAGTTTCCAATTAGCATTCACATTTTTTCTATTTAAATTTTCTCCCAGATGATTTGGCTCATAATTGTTTTCAGCTTTGTGAATCTGGCTCTTTGTAAAATACCAATTATATAGCTATTACTGGTTTGGGCTTTATTCTGTTTCCACATTACAAACATAACCAAGTCATGATCACTTGCACCAAAGTAACCACTAATTTTTAGTTCTGTGATAAAGATGAATTAATCTGTCAAGATGAGGTCTAATATAGAATTCTTCTGTTGAATACAACACTTTTTGAATTAGGAAATTGTCATCTATAATTTTTAGAAATCCTGAGCATGCTTTAGTACTGGCAGCATGAGACCTGCAGCTTATATCACTCGGACTGATAAATATGAAGGACCAAATCCTTTCTTCGGATAAACATGCCCATAGAAGTCAATAAAAGTTGTGCTCTTAAGAATTTGGCCCATAGAATTTACTGAGATGGAAAAGGTCTATTTGGTTATAGAGGAACTATTGCTAATTTAAATTAAAGAGGTCTCGGCACTGTTTTAGTGGGTATTGGATCAGGCCCTTAGTCCATCCCCCACAGGGACCGAATGCTTTGTCCTCGCTGGTTTTGTGATACACTTCATGAGA
The DNA here is from genome assembly GCF_027887155.1 of Malaclemys terrapin pileata. Lineage (NCBI taxonomy): Eukaryota > Metazoa > Chordata > Testudines > Emydidae > Malaclemys > Malaclemys terrapin. Next base: position 13,083,697 of record NC_071513.1, on the reverse strand, counting down.
CATGGAAGTAAATAGCAAAACTGCTACTCGTTAGACTGGGGAAAATAAAAGACTTTTCAGATGTCCACTAAAAAGCCGGGCACGTTTTGCTTTTTCAATCTGATTAATTAGAAATGTGGCAAGTGCTTAAATATAAAGTTATGAGATGCAAAACTGGTTGGAAAACCATTCCCAGAGAGTAGTATTCAGTGGTTCACAGTCATGCTGGAAGGGCATAACGAGTGGGGTCCCGTAGGGATCAGTTCTGGTTCTGTTCAGTATCTTCATCAAAGATTTAGATAATGGTATAGAGAGACACCAAGCTGGGAGGGGTTGCAAGTGCTTTGGAAGATAGAATTAAAATTCAAAATGATCTGGACAAACTGGAGAAATGGTCTGAAGTAAATAGGATGAAATTTAATAAAGACAAATGCAAAGTACTCCACTTAGGAAGGAACAATCAGTTGCACACATACAAAATGGGAAATGACTGCCTAGGAAGGAGTACTGCAAAAAGGGATTTGGGGATCATAGTGGACCACAAACTAAATATGAGTCAACAGTGTAACTCTGTTGCAAAAAAAGCGAACATCATTCTGGGATGTATTAGCAGGAGTGTTGTAAGCAAGACACAAGAAGTAATTCTTCCACTCTACTCCGTGCTGATTAGGCCTCAACTGGAGTATTGTGTCCAATTCTGGGTGCCACATTTCAGGAAGGATGTGGACAAATTTGAGAGAATCCAGAGAAGAGCAACAAAAACGATTAAAGGTCTAGAAAACATGAGCTATGAGGGAAGATTGAAAAAATTGGGTTTGTTTAGTCTGGAAAAGAGAAGACTGAGGTGGGACATAACAGTTTTCAAGTATGTAAATGGTTGTTACAAGGAGGAGGGTGAAAAATTGTTTTTCTTAACCTCTGAGGATAGGACAAGAAGCAATGGGCTTAAATTGCAGCAAGGGAGGTTTAGGTTGGACATTAGGAAAAGCTTTCTAACTGTCAGGGTGCCTAGGGAGGTTGTAGAATTTCCATCACTGGAGATTTTAAAGAGCAAGTTAGCCAAACACCTGTCAGGGATGGTCTAGATAATACTTAGTCCTACCATGAGTGCAGGGGACTGGACTAGATGACCTCTCGAGGTCCCTTCCAGTCCTATGATTCTATGATGCAGACTTAATTGCAGATTCAATGTCTGGCATTGCTGGCCATGAAATTTATAGACTGAATGTTATGGTCTGGTATTTTCAAAGGCGCCTAAGGGATTTAGATGTTGAACTCCTCCTTTCTTTAGGAGTTGGGTACCTAATCCCTTTAGGCATTTTTGTAAATTCTATCTGTAATCATTTGCATCAGACTTATATTTAAACTTTAAAAAAAATAAGAAACATTAATCCAGTGCCTAGGAAAGATCAAATCGTTTTGATAAACCCTGGACAAATATACAAATATGTAAATACTTTCTTTTAAATATCAAAGAATTTACTGAGACTCACAGATGTAAGATACTTAAATCCAAGCCATAAACTGTGATCCAGTCCCCGAGAAGTGCTTACAAACAACTCTGCATTAGCACAGGGTGCCATGTGTTATCCGGATTATAAACTGAGAATACACTTTTAACCAATTAAGTGTTTTTTTCCTGCAAAGTCCATAGTTTCTCATTGTGTGTGCGCGTTCTGTTAGTCCCTTGCTCCGCTGTGGGTAGCAACAGCCCACTCTTAGATTAACATGAATTTGATTAAACTTCTAAAAAGGGTGGATTAGGAGTTTTATTTAGAAGTATAAATCAAATATTGGTAGTATTTGTTAACTTCCACCAATGAGCTCAGTAATGTGTAAGACACAGAATGAAACGTGGGATGAAATCCTGGCTCCAGTGAAGTCACTGGAAGTTTTGCTTAGATTAGACCTCCTGCACTTCTGGTAGGTCACTTGCAGATTTGCATGGGCTTGATGAGGCCGATCATTACTTGTGTGAGTTGCCCTTCTGCATTCATATATACTAAGAATTAAGTCCAATTTTAATAAATCAGCCACAAAGTTTTGAAAAAGGAGTTGAAAAAGGAGTATCTCCTGATGCAGGCAATCTAGACAACATCTTTTGCAATGGAACTAGTCGCATTATAAGCATATCAGCAGTAGGGAGGGGTGTGCGGTCCCAAAAAAATATTGTAAGCACCTGATTGCATTCACTCAAAGGACCCTATGGTGCTATGAGTTAGTGATTCCCACAAGGAGATGAATACTTTCACTTTGCATCAGACTCAATGGGAGTTAAGGGTATTCAAAACATGACAGAACTGGGCCTGATCCTGTACTACTGAAGTTGATGGATACTCAGCTCTTACAAGGTCTCACAGGCTTAATCCTGCACTGGGCTCTGTTAAGGTGGGCTCTCTTGTGCCCATATGAAGTCCCACTGAAGCCACTAGGACTCTATACAGGCACAGGCTGAGATAGAGAATCCCAGTGCAGGACTGGAACCTCATTAAGGTGCCTAAGTGGGGATATTGGTGCCTAAATTTAGCCACCCAAATTTGAAAATGTTGGCCCTGATTCCCAGACTGAGCAGAGAAATGGCTCCTACTGGCTCCTTGGATGGTCATGAAAATACTGTTTCATGGAAAGCATCAACCACTTTGCACAGAGGTCTGGATTTTGCAGGCTGGCAGCTGGAAAGAATGGTTGATAATTGACGTGACAAATTGCAGGACTCCGACAAAAGTAAGGGACTAAATCTGCATCCTAGTGAAGTCATTGGGGATTTTGCCGTTGAGTTCAGTTGAATCGGGAATTTGCCCACAGACTTTGTTTTTGGGCTGTTCTGTAGGGAAACTGGACTTCCTAACTGACGTAACGTGTTAAGACACAAAGCTGATAATGGGAACACGTCAACATGGTTAACTTCCATATCTTTGCCAGTATTATTCAGACCCTTCCTTTCTCTTGGGGCAGGGTTGTGCAGAGATGGGTTCCATCAAAACATGCCCCACTTGTTCTGCGATGGAGCCCAAGTAAAAGGAGGGCGTGTGCTGGCACTGTGAGTGAGTGACTCCATTCGTTCTCCCATTTAGACAAGAATGTTTGATCTGAACCATAAACAAGGCCAGAGACGCCCATCTTACACTCACCTGCATGGTGCTAGCCTGTTTTATATTTTGTCCCTGAAATGTACTGAGCACATGGATAATATTTCCCCCCTTTAGAATACTTGCCAGGTGTTTATTTGTCCTCTCTGGCAGGCGGGGGGTGTGTGAGTGAGGGGATGCTCCTTCACAGACAGGGAAATCACTCCAACTCTCTCTTCAGAGGGGTGGCAAAATTTTAAGAAGGGGGCTGTTCACGGTTCCCACTTGCCCCTGCTCATGTGTGGGGCCCCCTGACTGTGATGCAGCTTTGCATAGGCCCTGGGATCTGCCAGCATGCATTTTATCACAGGATGGGGGACCTTAGTAGATGAAAGGAATATAGTTGATGTAATATATTTGAATACAGCATTTATACCATCTCTCGTGGACTCTGAATTAAAAATAATTCATGTTGGCTTGGGTCAGAACACTAGCACATGGACTGAAAAGTGGCCAGAAGGTGTTAAACCAAAGGTAACGATAAACAGAAATGTCATGGAGTGTCATTGAGATTGATGTTAGCACCAGTTATCAGGCTGGATCCTAGGAGCAGCTCCATGTTGGTGCATTCAGTGTCTAATTTGTTACTAGGGTGACCAGACAGCAAGTGTGAAAAATCGGGACAGGGGGTGGGGGGTAATAGGAGCCTATATAAGAAAAAGACCCCAAAATCGGGACTGTCCCTATAAAATCAGGACATCTGGTCACCCTATTTGTAACCTAAGAGGTGTTGGGGCTCGAGAACATGTTTTAATTTCATAACTGATGAGGGGCTATGAACTGCCAAGCCTAGAGGTGTTGGGACTTACGAACTGCCAAGCCCAGAGGTGCTGGAGCTATGAATTGCCAAGCCGGGAGGAGTGGGGCCCCAGCCCTGACACAAAATAACCAGTGGGTGCATCCCTCTGCATGGGCAGAGCACCACTGGGGGCTCCACCAACATGAAACTCATTGTAAGCTGGTGGGCTTATTTAACATCTTAATTAATAACCTGGAAGAGTGGAGTAAATTGTCTGTCATTGAATTCATCACAGATGATGCTAAATTGGGACTGAAGCAAGTTCAGAGAAGAGCAACCAAAGATAAGGGGTGGTGGTGGAGAGACTGAATACTGAGGAAAGGTTAAAGGAGATGCCCACCACCTAATGCAGCACATGCCAGCAGAATTTTTAAATGGAGTAAACACCGAGCTGGGGCAGGAGCTATTTAGTGATACACCCAGGAGTAATTGAGATGAAGCTAAGGCAGGGAACAAGGCTTGAAATGTAGTAGGATTGAGGAGGGAATCGGGGCAGTGCTGCAGGATCAGCGGGGGGAGGGATGTAGCTACTCCCAGCAGCAGGGCAGGGCTGAGATGGAGTCTGCATGGCCCAGGGGTGCAGGCGGCAGTGTGCATCGCCTGCGGGCAGGTGGAGGAGGAACGCATCCCCCGCAGGGAGAGCAGGGCGGGGGGTACCTGGCCTGGGGCATCTCCCCCCGGCGCCGGCCGGCAGTGGTGCAGAGCTGAAGCTGGCTGTGCGTATGCGGGAGGGGAGGGGGAGCAGTGGGGCGCATCTCCCCCCTCCCACGGCTCGCGCGGGGCGCTCCGCCGCCCAGATACATTGTAGCCGAGAACTCGCACAGGGCTCGAGCCGGACCATTCCGAGCCGGGGGGGGGGGGGGGGAAGAAGTTCAGCAGCTGCCTTTTCGGGGCGCGCAGCGGGGAGGGAGCGCGCTCGGGTCCGGCCCGTGGCCGCGCGGAGGTGGGGGTCGGTGCGGAGGGGCGCAGTGCCGGGGGCGAGCTGCGGGGCGTGGCGGGTGGGGCTGCGGCGCCGCGGCTCCCCCCCCCGGGTGCAGTGGGCGGGTCCCGGGGTAGCTCGGGCTCCCGGCTGCGCGAGGGGGCATTTCCTGTTCGGCTTCTGGCGGCGGCGGGGCCATGGCGGCGACCGAGATCGCGCGGCAGGTGGTGAGCGCGGGGCCGGGCTGGGCTGCCCGGGCGGGGGCCCCCAGCGGCGCGGGGCCGGGGCTGGGCCGGGCCCCGGGGAGGCGGGCGGGGGCTCGGCTGGCGGCGCGCCGGGGCTGCGGGGAGCTGCCCGCCCGGGGAGCGATGCTGGGGCGTTGCCGATGCCGAATGAATGGCTGCCCCGAGCGGCTCCCTCCATCCCCGGAACCCGGGCTGCGAGCGGGACTCGTGCCGCTCCCGTGCCCGCGGGCTGGGGCGGGGGGACGAGCTGCTCCCCAGGTCCCCGCTGAGCCCCCTAGGGGAGATGGGCGGGACTGGAGATTGTGCGGCTCCCTGGCTCCGCGGGCTCGCACGTCCCCATTGCTCCAGAGGCAAAGTTTGGAGGCGAGCTCTGCCACCCACCGGGTAGCTCTATAGCTCTTCCCCCTCCTCTCCCGGGGATCTCGGCTTTCACACTCACACCCCCCAGGGGATCCCGGCTTTCACCCTCTTCTCTTTCCTCCTCCCCACCCCCGGATCCTAGCTTTCACCCCCGCTCCCTACTTCGCGATCCCAGCTCCCCATCGCGGAGAGGGGCCAAGTGTGGCCCGTGTTTAAAGGGGAGAGTTTCTGTGGCTTCAGGGCTCTGCTGCGTTTGCAGCTCATCTGCTCAATGTCACATGTAGCGCTCCGTGCCACCGTGAAAGCCCAAGGGACTAATGAACCAGACAGGAAGGATGGGTCCATGGTTAGGATGCTACCTTGGTGCTTGGGAGGCTGGGTTCAATTCTAGGCATGGCCACAGGCTTCCCTGTGACAAGTCACTGTGCTTCACTTCCCCCTCTGCAAAAATGATAATAGCACCTCCCTGCTTTACAAGGGTGCTGTGATGTTGCATACAGTGCTGGGGTGCTCTAAGTGCATGCTCTAGCTCAGTGGCTCTCAAACTTTTGTACTGGTGACCCCTTTCACACAGCAAGCCTCAGAGTGTGATCCCCCCTATAAATTAAAAACACTTTTTAATATCCTTAACACCATTATAAATGCTGGCGGCAAAGCAGGGTTTGGGGTGGAGGCTGACAGCTCGCGACCCCCCCCATGTAATACCCTGGTGACCCCCTGAGGGGTTCCGACCCCCAGTTTGAGAACCCCTGCTCTAGCTAGGTGAGGGGGAAGGGTTCCTAGTTAATCCACCCTCTGCTGAGGATGAGAGGGAGTTGTATGCATGGTTCTAGTGGTGTGCAACTAATTCATCTTCAGGGCAGGGGTCGGCAACGTTTGGCATGCAGCTTGCCAGGTTAAGCACCCTGGCGGGCTGGACCAGTTTTATTTACCTGCTGACGCGGCAGGTTCGGCCGATCGTGGCCCCCACTGGCCGTGGTTCGCCGTCCTGGGCCAATGGGGGCGTCGAGAAGCGGCGCGGGCGAGTGATGTGCTGGCCGCGGCTTCTCGCCGCCCCCATTGGCCTGGGACGGTGAACCGCGGCCAGTGGGGGCCGCGATCGGCCAAACCTGCCGCGTCAGCAGGTAAATAAAACTGGCCTGGCCCGCCAGGGTGCTTACCCTGGCGAGCCGCGTGCCGAACGTTGCCGACCCCTGCTTCAGGGTATGTCTACACAGCATTTTTGAGCCCTCAGGAGCAAGCCCTGCAGCCCGGGTGGACCAACTTGGGGTAACAAGACTCATGCTAATGCTCTAGAAATAGCTGTGATGATGTGGTTTGGGCTCTGGAGCCTAGGGAGGGAGATGGCTGTTAGAGCCCAAGCTGTATCTTTAAAATGCTATATCTATACAGCTGTTCTAGCACAAGCCCCACTTGCCCAAGTCTGTCAACCCAGGCGGGGTGGCTTGTTCCCACAGGTTGCAAAACACTGTGTAGATATCTCTTAGAGGTTAGACCTGAAGGGCCTATGAGGTCATCTTGCCATAGCTGGGCTCTGGAATAGAAGGCTAATGTGGTATTACCAACAAGGAATATCCTTGGTTGATCCTGTAGTTATTTTAAAAATAATGTGGCTTTATGACTAAAACTTGGAGTTCATATAGTCGCACTGTCCCTAACTCATCCTGTTATGACAAGATGTTGCATTTATCTAATCTTGGATCAAAAGGCTTCACAGGAAAGTGACTGGTGCCAAATCCATCATAAATGCAGTAAGAATTAACTTTTATATTTGGAGGATTAGGGATGTTAGCGAATTTTCTGTTGATTTCTAATATTAATGGGAAAGTCTTGTGCAGCTTCCATTGCTGTGAATCCTTGTTTACTTGGCATTGTTTCCCATCCATAAAGAGCCATACTTGACCATTTTTGTTCTTTGCTTATTAACAGCTCACTTTGCTAATAGACTTTTGAATCTTTCCTGCATTGCAGACATCACTTAGAACGCAAACAAGGCTCTTCCACGCCCATCTATCTTGGGCCGCTCTTTGCATGTCCCTGTGCTATTAAGCGCCATACGTTTTCTCTTTCTGAGTAGTATTTGATTTAGCTCCTTTTGCATTTTCCTCCAGCTGCTCATGGCACACCTGCTCTGGCTTCATTCTTCGCACATGTCCCAAATATTTCCATCTCCTTTTCTGGATAACTCTAGCTATAAGGGGTTGTGGAACATGGATGAATCTCTGCATTTGTTATAAATTGATTTAATTTAATACCTAGTATTTTTCTATGGCATTTACTTTTGAAGGCATTTAGACATTTGTCTGTACTTTTGGCGGATTTCCAGCTTTCATATCCATATGTTAAGACGGGAATACCATTTGAGTTGAATATTTAGTTTGGTTTCTAAGCTGTAAATTTTCGATGACCACATCTTGGTTAAACTGGTGTTTGCAGCCTTTGCCTTGCCAGTTGGTGACATTATTTCCTTCTGGACATCCCCCTTGGCATATTGTCATGGTATGAAAATTGGCACACTTCTTGTATTTCTTTGCCTTCTAAAATAAAATTCAGCATTGCATTCTCGTAAAGGGCTGTTGCACAGGACTGTTAAACACTCATGTGATATGGCATGGCTACTGTTGCAAGGCAATGTAGACAGCTAGCTATTCACATTGTGTGATTTAAAAAAAAAACATTTTTATTAGACAGACAAAAAATGAATGTCACGAACTGAAAATTTCTTTATCCTGATAGATGACTCATGCTGTCGTGGGCCCAGACTTGAGGCAGTGGTTTGTTGTGCAGTCAGTCGTAGCATGGTGGAGAAGAGCACGGTTATCTTTTGAGAGCAGTTTACATTGTATAAGAAGGGTGGGGGTTGGATGGCACCAGGGATTTGTTGTGGGGATACATAATCTTTCGTCCCTATGTTGTCACTTTGATACCAGCCCAGGTCAGTAGTAATGGAAAATTATTACCATTTAATGGCTGTTGAGTAGTCTCTAGGAAATAAGTGTGGTATCGATCCAGTTTCCAGGGAACATGTATCCACAGCACAAAAATGATTGCTGTTATTGTCAGCCTCTGCGGTGATGCAAAGAATGAACTCCCCCCTTATCTCTAGAAGGCAGTTCTTTCTGCTCATGGTTGAGGCACCTTAGCAGGGCAGTGTAGATGGAGCTTCGGCTACTTTCTCTGTAGATGAATAGGTCCAAGTCTCAGTTGTTGTGAATCTGACACCTTTCGTGAGCAATAAAATCCTGATCCTGCAAGCTGATCAAATAGGTCCCATGTAGGCATTAGGCTTCTGCCCATGATGAAGTCCCATCCCATCTCCTAGAACTGGAAGGGACCTTGAAAGGTCATCGAGTCCAGCCCCCTGCCTTCACTAGCAGGACCAAGTATTGATTTTGCCCCAGATCCCTAAGTGGCCCCCTCAAGGACTGAACTCACAACCCTGGGTTTAGCAGGCCAATGCTCAAACCACTCCCTCCCCCCAAGTCATTGGGTCTCTGCTTGGATGAAGGGGTTCATGTTGCAGAGAGGCGGACAGCTTGCAGGATCAGGGTCTAGATTTGCATAGGAAGCTGTCATATGTAATTTATATAGTATAAAATTGAAAGTAATGGGCGGAGGGGTGCTGACCGTTTTTTCATATCCTATTTTTTTGATGGAGGGAATTTTTCCTGGGAAAATATCCAAATAGTCTGACATCTCGGCAACCTTTGGCAAGGGCATCAAGAAGTGTTAGTAATGGCGCTGTCAGAGTCTGGAATTGCAGAAGCACTTGACTGTTCTTGGATGTTGAATGGATGATCAGTGCAATCGAGTTAGAGGAGACTGCCATCGTTTCTTCTTGGTGAATTCAAAACCACTTTTTTTTAAATTAGCCTACTGATTTATTCAGTAATAACTGGGAAAGAAAAAGAAACATGAAGCCCTTTTCCTTCACAAATGTAATGCAGGCATCTGAAGTATAGCTATTTACACTGCCCATCAGGGATTTCTGTCATTGCATAAAAGAACCACATACTTGTACAAGTCAAAAGTAGTCAGTGAAAGTGCTATTTTAGGCTGTCTTCTGATCAGAGCCAACCGGGGTCTAAATTAAGTGGGTATCAAATACAGAGTCTTGCTCCCAGAAAGTGAAGTTGCTCCAAAATTCTTCTTGCTTAAAGATGAAGTGAAAATCTTTTTATCTGTTAAAAAGTTAGACATGGTTATCAAAGGACAAACTTCTTAGAAGAAACAGATAGTGGCCTTACCCAAATAAGCTCTTTTTTGTACAAGTTTCTGGACAACTTCTTTGTTAAGCAAATTAGAAAATGTGTGACCCAGATTTTACATCCCAGACTACCTTAAAATTCTTATTGAGGGCAGTCCATGGCAGAAGCTCTCGAGCGCATCCAAGCAAATTCAGTACAAAATACTGCACCGACTGAAATATTTTCCTTCAGTTTTGAGCAAAATTAATTCAGGTCTGCATTGAAGCACTCAGTATGATTTGTCACCCTCACTCATACCTTGTTTATGACCTAGACATTACATGTCGCAATATCCTGAGGACTGAGCCTTCATTTTGTACATTGAGGCTCTGGTCCTGAAACCGTGTATTTGCATAAATAGGCTGTGGGCAGGCAGAACATTTTTTTGTCCATGAGTCTCCTCTCCCCACAGATTTTCTCATTTCTGATGATTTTCTGGTATGCCCCAAGCAGCCTGAGTCTAAACCATTACTTTCCAATACATTTCACTGCTTCTTATCTCTCAACTACTGGACTAAAGTGCCAAGGAAAATTAGTGGAGCTTTCTTAGGTGAGCTCCACTATATTTCATAGCGATGGGTTTCATTTTATGACTGTTCTAATTTCCATATTTCAGGGCTGTTTATTGTTACAACTCTCCTTCCTTGTGTATAGCAGCTTGATATTCCAAGTTATTTTTACATAGTCTTTGTGTTTTAATGGGGGAGGTTAATGTACTATGATTCAAAAATCAGTTATTTACACAGTATTTGCTGCTTTGTCTGTAACGGATGTGCAGTGTGGTTTAACAGCATTTTAAAACCACAGGTGACTAGAGAAGAGTGAACAGGAAGTGAATTGTAGATAGAGTTCTACTTGGTGAAATGTGCCTTGCCTCTTGTTCCATCTGTATCACATTTATATTTAGGGATGAAGAGAAAAAATATGTTCTGAATGAGAGCCTATGCTTCCACCCACATTCCCGGTAGCAAATTGGGTTGGATTCTTAGAGTTTCAGTGTTTTAGGTAATATTCCAGCGCTGCAGATTTAAGATTTGGTATTGAAAATGCACTTGATATTTCTTCCTGTCTCTAGTTAGAATCCTGTTTGTGATTCCTTCTCTGTTGCTTTTGTTAGTGCTCATCAGTGGAGTGTTTCCACTAGGTTACTGAGGTAGTGACGCACACTTAGTGGAGACAAAACAGTGCCTGAGATTATTCTGTTGGTTTTTATTTGTGTGCATGTGTGTGTGTTAACTTATGCTTGCAAAGGCTGTGTGTATTACAATCTGATTCACCTCTTCTTCCTCCTGTGTACAATATTCTCTAATTGTTACTCCTTTTTGAATTACTAGAATGCAGAGCTGCATACTCAGAAAGCCTTTGAGATAAAGGTGACTAGAATGGATTCCTCTTATAAACATGTGATTTGGAGGCAAGGTGCTTTGGAATTCATCAAGCGCCATATTTGGTGAACATGTTGGCAGGAGGAAGCAGACTCGCACACAAAATATGGCTGGGGGAACATATTTACCCATAACAAGGCTGTAAATATGGCTAATGGCTGGAATGTATTGTGGAGCCTCAGATTAAAAAAAAATAGCATCTATGTCTTAGTTTATTCCAAATGCATTTCTTGATAGCATTTTCCCTGTTCTAAAATATAGTTTAGTTCAATGAAAGAAAAACACATTTTATGGCCTTTTAAAAAAGGATTTTAGATATGTAAAGATCTAAATCTGAGACTAAAAAAAAGTGACATTGATGCATTCTCTCACACTGGTTTTGGCCACCTGATTACTGTAATACTTCTGACAAACTAATGATGCGTTTAAAAAGCCGAATGTGAATTTTCTGCACTGGAGAGTGAAATGCCTTATTTAGGGAGATGCCTTGAATGAGAGAAATGTCATTGTGGGGGGAAACTGTTCTTGCTATCACATTTGCATGCAAATATATGAAATTAACACTGAAATACAATTTTTGGATGAGTCAGACTTGGAATATGAACTTTTGCAAATAGTTGAGGTATTTTTATGCAGATTTCTAGCTTGTGTCCAGAATGACTTATCATAAGTTGACCTTTGCAGCAGCCAGGTGGACATTTCAAAAAGGCTGACAGTGAGAAGTGAGCCACCTGTTTGCTGCTCTGTGTATCTGGGATGGGGCGGGGGATGGATAATCCTTTTTGTTTCCAGGCCCATATCTCTCTTTCACGGGCAGGTGTAGGAGTCAGAATAAGGACCTGCATCCTTTCACTCCTACCCCCTCTGCTGAACTCCTGAGGTGGTGCCTGCATAGCTGCTGTTAATTAGTTTTGTAGTAGTGCTGTTTGTGGCCCAGGAATGGATGGAGCCTTGGGGCAGCCACTCTCCCTGCATTGTTTCCAGCTGGGAGTTGCTGCTGTTTGAAAGTCTCTTCTGGGTTGGACCCAGTGCAGCCCTATGGGGATTTAGCTACTGGAACCTAGGCTGCCAGATGTTGGGGGTGGCAGTGTGTTGCTGAGGAGCCATTGTTGACGCAAGACTGTGCGACTCTAGGGGTTGGGATTGTCCTTCTCTACAGATCCCCACGATTGAGATGCAGCACTCATGCATGTCCCCAAATCTCTTCCATCTGGGAAGACTAGCATTTAGAAATGTGTTCAACTCAGAGAGTTTTTCTGGACAGTCTGTTGCCTCTTGTGGATAAATGTGCTGGAAAGTACATGGTCTGCCAACAAACACTAATTATGTATAGTATTGTCTGTAACTTGGACAGCAGCAATCCCAGAAGTATAATACACCTCTACCTCGATATAACACTGTCCTCGGGAGCCAAAAAATCTTACCGCGTTATAGGTGAAACCGCGTTATATTGAACTTGCTTTGATCCACCGGAGTGTGCAGCCCCGCCCCCCCGGAGCACTGCTTTACCACATTATATCCAAATTCGTGTTATATTGAGTGGCGTTATATCGAGGTAGCGGTGTATGTAGACATGGAAAAGATCTGTTAGGCCATCTAGTCCATCTGTCTGCAGTGTGGGTTTATTCCCTGTTGGTCCCTGCAATAATGGCAATTGTGTCTATTGCTAATTGTCATTATTAGGATTTTACTGAACTTTAATTGGTTAACTAAGATGTTTGCATTTGCAACGATACAGAAAATGTTGCCATATTCAACAGCTCTCCATTTAGGTTGTGTTGGTAGCAACAGTTGTTACAATAACAAGTCACGGGAACCAGATGGTATTCACTCAAGAGTTCTGAAAGAACTCAAATGTGAAATTGCGGGACTATTAACTATGGTTTGTAACCTGTCCTTTAAATCAGCCTCTGTACCCAATGACTGGAAGATAGCTAATGTAACGCCAATATTTAAAAAGAGCTCTAGAGGTGATCCCGGCAATTACAGACTAACGTCAGCACCGGGCAAATTAGTTGAAACAATAGTAAAGAATAAATTGTCAGACACATAGAAGAACCCATAAATTGTTGGGTAAAAGTCAACATGGTTTCTGTAAAGGGAAATCATGTCTTACTAATCTATTAGAGTTCTTTTAAGGGGTCAACAAACGTGGATAAAGGGGATCCAGTGGACATAGTGTACTTAGATTTCCAGAAAGCCTTTGACAATGTCCCTCACCAAAGGCTCTTACGTAAATTAAGTTGTCATGGGATAAGAGGGAAGATCCTTTCATGGATTGAGAACTGGTTAAAAGACAGGGAACAAAGGGTAGGAATAAATGGTAAATTTTCAGAATGGAGTGGGGTAACTAGTGGTGTTCCCCAAGGGTCAGTCCTAGGACCAATCCTATTCAACTTATTCATAAATGATCTGGAGAAAGGGGTAAACAGTGAGGTGGCCAAGTTTGCAGACGATACTAAACTGCTCAAGATAGTTAAGACCAAAGTAGATGGTGAAGAACTTCAAAAAGATCTCGCAAAACTATGTGATTGGGCAACAAAATGGCAAATGAAATTTAATGTGGATAAATGTAAAGTAATGCACATGGGAAAAAATAACCCCAACTACACATACAATGTGATGGGGGCTAATTTAGCTACAACTAATGAGGAAAGAGATCTTGGAGTCATTGTGGATAGGTCTGAAGACGTCCATGCAGTGTGCAGCGGCAGTCAAAAAAGCAAACAGGATGTTAGGAATTATTAAAAAAGGGATAGAGAATAAGACGGAGAATATCTTATTGCCCTTATATAAATCCATGGTACGCCCACATCTTGAATACTGCATACAGATGTGGTCTCCTCATCTCAAAAAAGATATACTGGCATTAGAAAAGGTTCAGAGAAGGGCAATTAAAATGATTAGGGGTTTGGAACGGGTCCCATGTGAGGAGAGATTAAAGAGGCTAGGACTTTTCATCTGGGAAAAGAGGAGACTAAGGGGGGATATGATAGAGGTATATAAAATCACGAATGGTGTGGAGAAAGTGAATAAGGAAAAGTTATTTACTTGTTCCCATAATATAAGAACTAGGGACCACCAAATGAAATTAATGGGCAGCAGGTTTAAAACAAATAAAAGGAAGTTCTTCACACAGCGCACAGTCAACCTGTGGAACTCCTTGCCTAAGGAGGTTGTGAAGGCTAGGACTATAACAGGGTTTAAACGAGAACTAGGTAAATTTATGGAGGTTAAGTCCATTAATGGCTATTAGTCAGGATGGGTAAGGAATGGTGTCCCTAGCCTCTGTTTGTCAGAGCGTGGAGATGGATGGCAGGAGAGAGATCACTTGATCGTTGCCTGTTATGTTCACTCCCTCTGGGGCACCTGGCATTGGCCACTGTCGGCAGACAGGATACCGGGCTGGATGGACCTTTAGTCTGACCCAGTACAGCCATTTTTATGTTCTTAATACTTACACTTTACAGCTATGTTGTGTTTCAGTTGTCTGAGTATTGGGAAGGCTTATAACTTTGTTACTAATTCTTTCTAACCCTCAAGTTATATTGACATTTTATTACAAAATAGCTATAATTACTGATGATTAACTTCTGTTTTCCAGGGGAGGGTCATTTGTGTTGCTTCCATTATAGGGAAAGGCTTGAGGGTCCCATGCATCAAAGCTATAATAATTATAAATAAACTGTATACACACATAATTGCAGCTGTTTAAACATAGTTCTCTAATATATTTCTGTGGCAAAGCAACTTTGCAACACAAGAGGAATCGGGTATTTTGTTTGCATTATCTGGAGCCGTTTATTAAGCAGTGAGGGAAGTATTTGACAAGAAGAAAAGATTTACAGTATGTACAGATCTGTTTTTGGACTGTTCAGCAGAAGGAAGAAGTGACACATTTCTCTTGGGAGGTCTTAAAAAGTGTATATCAATTAGAGTGTTGTACTTAGAAGTAACTTCTAAAAATGTGTTTTAAATCATTCCAGGGTGAAGGTTGCCGTACTGTCCCTCTTTCTGGACATGTGGGATTTGACAGTTTGCCTGACCAGCTGGTTAATAAGTCAGTTAACCATGGCTTCTGTTTCAACATCCTGTGTGTGGGTGAGTATTTATTTCCATTTTGGGAGATTGTATTGATGAACAAGGCTGCTCTGCAGCCAGAAGTCATGTGTAGGTAATTGGGTTAACAAGGTAGCTTTGATTTATTCAGAATGCAATTTTTTTTGTCATCTGATCCATTTTCAGTAACTAAATGAGATTTACAGGCACTCTGAGAAGTCTGCTGCTGAAATTAGGGGAAATGTAATGTGCAATTCTATTGAGCAAAAGAACTGTAGAAATAATGTCTAAGATCCCTGGCTTTTTTGTGTGTGTGGGGGAGGATTTTTTCCCCATATTTTAATGCAATGCTTTTAGTAGAAAATAAGATGTTCAAGTCAAATAATTTGATACGAGGCCTTCTTTGGATTGTCAGTTATTAAACAATAATTGTACTGGTCTTAAAAAGCAAACAATGTTTTTTTTTGTTTTTGTTTTCTTTTTCCTTATCCACTTTTCTTCTGTACGTGTGTGTGCGTGCGCGTGTGTTTGCACGGGAGTTAAGTTAGTGTTTGGACCAGGCTTTGTGTGTCTCAGCATTGTCTAAGCTGCCCTCACACAGATCTGTCAGGGCACCTCAGTCATGGTGTGCTGTTAGTGTATGATTTTATATCTTATCACCATAGTATCTGATGGAGTCTATATAGTCTTTCGTGGGATTACAGCACCAAATGGCCCTTTCTTAGCACAGGTTGAAAACTATATGAAATTAGGTACTGGTGTCAGTGTGGATAAACATTCTTTAATAACTAATGGAACAAAACTGCCATACTTCTGCTGACTGACCTAAGCCCAGAAATAAGTGTGTTTGCTGCTTTACTGCTGCTGTTCCAGGTAGACTGCACATGCAGATCTCTGGTTTCAAGGTACTGTTGATAGACAAGGGCAGAGGCAAAGGAAGAGATGATTCTAGTACTTAATAAGAGCAAAATTTCCCCCTCAAATCCTAATGACCTGTCTTGACTCTGACAGTTGGTGCTCACTCTGTGTGAAGTTCTCTCCAGGTTTGTCTACACTGCAATAGAACACTTGTGGGCCTGTGTCCGCTGATTCGGGCTCGTCAGGCTATAAAATTGCAGTATAGATGCTTGGGCGGCTCTAGCCCAAGCCTGCGTGTCTACACTGCAGTTTTATAGCCCTGCAGCCCAAGCGCTATGAGCTCATGTCAGCTGACACTGGCCAGCTGCAGGTGTCTTATTGTAGTGTAGACAGACCCTCCTTGTCCATGAAAGATCCATGCATGCAATGCAGTGTGTGGCACTTATCCGCTGTGGAGTTCATAGAGAGAAATTCAGACAGGAAGAGCAGAATGGCAAGAGTTGAGTTCTGCCAAATGGAGCTGAGAGGAAAACTTTCTCTTACAATGGAATTCCTCTGAGAAGATAAACTTCATTAACAAATGGAGGTCATTGTATGGCTCAGTTGTGATTCCAGGGCATGTGTTTGATATACCCTGTTTACATCATAGATAAAACACTGTTCCCAAAGATGGAACTCCAACAGTATTTTCTTTGCTGTTGTGTTGTTTTACTCTTCTTTCTTTTGCAGTTAAGGAGCAGTGTTTCTTCTAACATATAGGTGTGACTGCAGGTTTCTCTTTAGATTATGTATTCTCCTTGATACGTGGAGAGCAGTTGAATACTACTGCTTGTTTCTTTCCTGCATGCAGGACAAAACTTTAACATAACAATCAAACATTAATCAATATGAATAACAAGGGTTCATCAAGATTAATATTATCACAGTGAATGTTACAGGTATTAATAACACCGATCGTATAAATAATCATTACAGAACAGACACTTCTACTATCTTAGTTTCATTTTCTGTAATTAAATTTTTTTTAATTAACTTTACCCTAGGAAAAATTATATAGATGACTTGGCAAAGGGCAGACTATAAACTTTCTTCGGCCTTATTTGAATGGTTCATGTTGTTAAATGTTTGTATTTCTTATAAGTGTTTGGGTTAAATTCATGTTAATAAAATCAAACTCTTAAACATTCTGAAAAAATACCTTTCACCTCTCCATTTGTCAGGTTTAATTAACATAACAGCATCGTCAGTTTTTCTCATCCAGAAAGTCTTCCAGGAGAGTCGTAAAGACATGACATTTTAATGCAAAAACACAAGAAGGGAAAGAATAGGCTTAGTTCTGTGCTATTTTGATACATCTTAAAACATTTAAAAAAAAGGCACAAACTAATTCCCACCCCCCCTTTTTTACTAACCTCTTTTAATACACAGTATTTACAGAGAGAATTCTTTTAACAGGAAACGGTTACTCAACTGGTTTATAACAAATTGCACAGTAAGACAGTTAAATATGAAAGAGCAACATTTAAACACTTCAATCACAAGTAACCTTTGTTGGAAAAAGGAGACTATGTAGATATTTTTAATAGATACCACATTGGTTGTAAGCCTGTTATTCTGCTCTTACTGAATCCCTTAATGTGATTACATTTAATTAAAGAACGATTTGGAAGTGACTTTTAACGATTAATTCAGATTAAGGGCAATTTTCAGCTGTCTTCTGCCGAAATCGATCTTTGATTTGAGACGAAAGCCAAAAATGGGGAGTGAAAAATAACTGAGCAACCTAGTAGAAGCCATGAGGTTCATGAACAGAATCCCTGATAATTATCCCTCAGGGTAACCGTTTCGCTCCCATAGCTGTAGCGATAAATGCTGGTTGCCTTCCACTTCAGGGCATTACTTGGATTAATATTTTGGTGCCTCAGACTGTTTCCTTTGTGCTGTCTACATTATTTAGTGACATGCAGAGAGATAGTAGAATTGGGTGGCTGAGCTTCAGTGAGTTTTCTCAATATAGGCCAGTGCAGATTATGGTCATGTTAGACTGGTATTCCACTGTACACAAGTGGTTCCTCCCCCTCAGGGAATCTTTAAAATGAAAATATCTGCTCCTCTTCCGTTTGGAGCCATGAGAAACTGACAGAGCCCCACGTTGGTACTTGATCTCATCGTTTGTGACATAGCCACTCTGAGAAAGGAGACCCAGCTCCAGCAGATAAGAATGGTCTCTAATTTCTTCACAAACTGCGTTTCCCAGTTTCGCAAGCCTATGCTTCTCGTTATTTGCATGCAGCGTAGTTGTAGTCTCGCTATTTGACAGCTCTGTACTAAGAAGTGAAACTGTGTTCATGTTTGTAGCCTAAATTGAGCCCTGGTGTTAGAGGTTCTAGTCTAGGTACCATTAACAGTTGTGCTGTTGGATGCCGGGGCTGAAGTTGGTTCATGCTCTGTCTAGTGCTTTTGGGATGATGTGATCATTACAGTTCTCAATTGCACTGTTCCCAAAGAGAACACTTTACTTGTCTGAAGCAGATTTGACAGCAAAACTGGGTAGATTCAAAGGCGTCTGGCTGACATGTCAATCTATGGTGTCAAGAGACTGGAATCACCCTAGGTGCTTGCAGTGCTTGATGATAACAGAGCAGTAATGTTTCTGAGCTGTGACTTTGAAGGGGCCATTGCAAAACTGTAATATCTTTAGATCTGTGGTCTTGATCAGAATGGGTTCAACATAAGGAAGTTGCTTACAATACAAGAGTGCTCCTGAGAAGAGGAGAGGGAAGTATATTGTATGGAGTTTTCTGGATTTGGGGTCAAATTCTGCCTTCATGTGCACGTATGCAGTTTCTGTTGATTTCAGTGGAGTTGTGTGGTCATAACGCACAGGAGAATTTGTGTCATTGAATATAAAATTAACTTTCGAGCCAATAGTAGTACAATCTTTGTCTCTTTAAGTCGCCTGAAAACCTACTGATAGTTGGTTTTTTGTTTTGTTTTGTTTTTTTCATCATTGTTTCACCTGCCTGGAAATGGCCGCTGCCTGTCACTTGATGGCTTCAAAGTACCTCCTTTGAAATGATACTCTCTTGAAATGATTCCTCTTTTGTCCTCAAGCTCCTTAATGAAGCAGAACCAAAACCGCACACAAATTACAAGGGATCCCCCTACCACAGGCTGGTATAGAGATTGTCTGTGTGGGAAGATTTCCCAGCACACAGATATTATTTTGTTATAATGGAACTTTGGAAGTGGAGTAAATATTCTAGAATAAAATCACTTTTATTTTGGAATAGTGGCCATCTAGGAACTTTATACTAGCAGCTATAGCAAAATAATTGTACCAGGTTAGCTATGCTGGGAAACTTCCCCACGCAGACAAGCCCTAAGGGAACTATTGTTATATATATATTATATAGTATATTCAAAGTCATGTTGCTTTTGCTTTTCAGTAAAAGCAGGCTGTCCGAGCTTCCTGATACAGCAAGTTACAACAATGGCAGGTCACCACTACCTCCCTTTCCTTTCCCTAAACTAATTCCCAGACATGCATTCGGGGTGGGGGTGGAGGGGCAAAGACTGCTGTAGTATTGCATGATCCTTAGATACATCTTCCAGTACTGAACTCTGGGTGTGTGTAATCTTGACATCAGGCAGCAGCTTCTCCAGTAAGGATCCTCTTGTTAGTATTTTCACACTGTAACACTCACAGTAATAAACCTCCCTTCATCCTCATCCATCGTTTCTGTTTTCTGGAGAAGATTCTAATGCTGTCAGCTGGAATAAGCCCATACTACTTTGCCTCTTGTCCTTTTTACCATACCATCTGTTCCATCTGGACTTCTTTCTCTGTATAAGAAGCAATTGGCACCATTCACGTCATCTTGCCAGCTGAAATTTCCCTCCATGCTCGGCAGGAACTCCTGAGATCCAGTAATAATCCTTCACTTTATCCCTTGTTCATTTTAAAATAGCTTTGTTCCCTAGTTTCAGTCAGGCGTCTCTTAAAAATAGCAGAGTTCCTTAAAAACTGAAAATGATTTGAAAATCTCATGTCATTTTTTACATTAATGCTGATCCCTCGACTCATCTTTTGTATTTCTCCGATCTTACACCAAGAAATTCATTTCTCTCTTGTTTATAGTCAGTTGTGCTTTCAGATTCTTAGTGCTGCAGTGTTTGGGTTTTTCAACATGGCAGGGAAGTATTTATTATTTTAAAAACTTAAATCTTCATTTTATTTACACACACACACACTGTCACTCGTGGTTTTGGTTGCAGCATTTCCATTGGTGTTAGTTTTATCGTAAATTTGGGTTAAGTTTTATTTGGTGGATGTCCCTCTTGAATCAAAAATACAAAAAATTGTCTTAATTGGGATTTGAAAAGAAAACCTATGGAAACCGATTTAGTCACTTTCACATTTATAAGATTTTGTTTTTACAAAACCTAAATTTGTGTGGATCTAAATTTACTTACATTGTCCCTGCTTAAAGCAACTGATATATGATTTTATGCTGCACCACTGAAGTCCGTGGGAGCTTTCCCATTGACTTTGATGGGTTCAGGATTAGGCCCTGTATTTCTCTTTTCTTTTTTATTACTGAAGACACTGTCTTGAAAACATGTTCTTTTTAAGGGGTCACCTGCTTCTTCTCCCACATGAAGTCACACTGACATTGCAGTCCTGTATCTGTTGTGTTGCAACCAGATTATATTGATTTTAGGTGAGCGGTAATTAGCGGGTGTAGGCTCTATAGAAGCAAAGTTCTTGTTTTTGTGCAAAAGCCCTTACTGCTAAAGAGTGTGAGGGAAGGGAGACGGCAAAAAGGGATGACTTAATATCAGAATTATTTCTAAATGGTTTTCCAGGGGCACGGTCAGCTATTTAAGGTTTACCGAATTTTAGACATGACCATTGCTGGTACACGAACGGGGAAATGCATAGTAGGAAAGTGTGCACAAACCGGAACAATGAATGTGTTTCCTTATTTTTCATACACTGTGTTCTGTCTAGGTACAGGTTCCGTCTAGTTTCTCTACTCTCCCGATCCTGAGTCGCCCGGTTGAGCATGTTCCCATTGAAGTCAGTGGCAAAATTCCCTTTGATTTCAATGAGAGCAGAATTCAGCCCTTGTTTGTTGTACCATGCATGCTTCCTGACTCCGAGATTTCTCAGGGAGACTGGCATCCATCTGAACATGCATGCTGCTACTTCACCATTCTTATCCCACCAGTAAACGCAGTACAGCTTGGCAGGAATTGCTGGAAATACCACAGCCTTCGCAAAATCTGTTTAGATTTTCTTTTTTTAAACTACCATCTTCCTGGAATCCTTGAGAAAGTCCTCGTGGGGTCATAACAGGCATCTATTTGTGCTTTCTGCTGTCTTCGCTCTCAGCGGATGTCTTGAAATCCTGATCTAAATTCTGGAAATAGTTGCTGCGCTCAGCCATGCTTTACATATTTGCTCTCTGTTTGGCTCCTACATTGGGGCTGGGCAAGCAGGTGCCCACAGAGAGAACATTCTACTGCAGCCTGAGTGAAAATCTCTTATCTGTTTTCACCCCATGTGATCCGGCCCTTTCTTTTGGGCACTCCTATTCTGCCCTCAGGCTGATGTGATTGTCAACCAAGCAACTCAGGGAGCAGCTGCACGCTCAGTTGTAGAGCTTTGGTTGCCCGGCACCCTATTCCTTTAGGGCAAATGGTCTTTGATCTGCAATACCGCAAACTGTGTCAGTGCATTAATGTAGCACAAAAGAGAGTACTAATAAAAATGTGGATGGCTACAACTGGGATGTTGTGTGTTAGCCCATTTTCCTTTTGATTTTTGCGCTAATTCTTGTCTAAGGTTAGTGTGACCAACAATCAAATTCATGAGCAATCCTGATACCTACCAGTACATGCAAAGATAAGTAGGTATATGAGGGAAGCTGTTGTTACCGCTCTTTCTCTCTCTCCAGTAATATTTATACACACACTCTTTCCATTTTAAAGTTGTAGTGAATTCGGGTGTTAGAGCTATAACCCTGGAGATCAAAGGCCACTCTGTTCGGAACAGGTAGATTGTGGTCACAGCAGTGAAGGATTTTCCTGTGCTGTCTTGTTAATATACAGTGCTTCAACTATGTTCTGGAGGAGTCGCCTTCAGGGCTGCGAAGGTAATTGCAGGCCCTTAGTAGGGGGTGGCATACAGAGGTTCTTTAAGGAGGAAAAAACAGACAAGTAACATTAAATGCAAGTCTGGTAGCAGGGCTGCAGCACACTTACTTCCAAAAACGTCATGGCTTTTTAAAAGTGAACATGCAGAAATTAGGAAGCATCTCCTTCTCCTGAAGTGAGTTTGGTTTTTGGTTGTGGGGCGTGTATGCACGTGCCTGCCTCCCTCTCTCATCGGAAATGCCCCAGCAGCAGAACCTCAGTCTGTCCGGCTCAGCAGTGAGCCTTTGCCACGGTGCCACAAAATGGGTAGGGTCAGGTAAGCTGCTGACATGTCAGCAGATGCCAGTTGGCAGGCACAACTTTTCAGCTTTCTTGCCCTAAAATCTAGCCAAGTCACCGGTCCTCAGGAAGAAATGTTCACAGGTTTTAGCATCAACGCTGTCATTTCACTAACTTTGAAAGCTAACTGCATTGCAAAAATGTAGTCCGAGTTGGAAGTAATGCATATTTTTTTTTTCTCTCTCCTCTAATTCTGGAACACCTGAATTTAGCTTCCATTCTACTGTTGGATAGATGCAAACTATAAGGAATTCGGGGGGATGGAGCGGGGAGGGAAACCACTTTGGCCAGAAAGCTGTGTGCATCTAAAAACCAGTGGGAGTGGGGTAATAATGGAAGCACTTTTACCATCAGAAGAGGCTATAGTAGAAGTGTAGGCTACCCTTGGAATTGAATGCACAGTTCTCTTGCTAGAATGTGTGGTAGATAAGTTTGGGTTAAACTCTGCACTACAGCCAACCTATGTCCTGGGAGTTGTCTGTGCTCTCCAGGTAAGGTGGTGTGCTCAGGTATTGGTAGACTGGATCCAAGTTGCTTTTCAGTATTGTTCCAAGAAGCATGGAAGCAGGTTTCAAAGTATTATTTTTGTAACTTGTACTGCCACCAGTGTGTTAGGACCCAGGTACAGCAGGCAAGGTCCCTGGCCAGGCAAGCACCCTGATCCTGCCACTGGATGTGGGTAAATGCATGAGTCTAAGTATGTAGATCACATGTGGACTTTAATTCTACAAGGGGTGGGTTTCCATACTTCCCTGTAGAGGTCTCTGCAGAATCTACAGTTGACGTGACCAGAGCAGCTGCATGCTGGAGAGGATGCTGCCGACTGGAGAATAGTCTTCCTGTTTTGGAAATGAAGTTTCTAATGAGCTCTGTGTTTGACAGTGACAGTCTCCTCTATGCTACAGAAGAGCTCAGTTCAAGGCACCGTGCCGGGACTTGTGCAGGGTCTGAATGCTGCTTCCCCTTTTCACCTCTCTCATGTCCAGGTTTTAATGATCTAAATGACACTCAGCAGTCCAGTGGCCAGCGAATACAGGCCTCCCATTGTACGTGACTTTCTGCTCACTGGACAGTTCACTTGGAGCATGGGTTCTGCTTCCATTTGTTGAAATTTCACTCTGCTAACTTTTCTGACACTGATGGGCTGAACTGTCAACTCTGGTAAAATGTTTTACCACTTGTTCTCTCTCTCTTTTTTTTTTTTTTAAGGGGAAACTGGCCTTGGTAAGTCCACGCTGATGGACACCCTTTTCAATACTAAATTTGAAGGTGAGCCAGCATCTCACTCACAGCCCGGAGTTCAGCTGAAATCCAGTACCTATGACCTTCAGGAGAGCAATGTTGGTCTGAAACTGACCGTTGTGGGCACCGTAGGCTTTGGGGACCAGATCAACAAAGAAGACAGGTAAAGAAAAGGGGATGAGCTTTGTTTGTAAGTGGGTGTTTTATTCTCTGACTTAACCAGACAAAGGTTCCTCATCTGCTCCCTAGCCTGGCTCCACCCAGGCTGGTCCAGGTGGCTTTGAAATGGAGTTGCCTTCTCACATCTTAGGAATCACATTTTAAAACCCATCTATGCCCTGTTGCTTGTGGCTGTTCGGAATGGGATGGTGGAGGGCAGGCAGTTGGCCTTCTCAGAAGCCTACAGAATGTCCATGCTGCACGGAGCATTGACCAAGAGACAGTGCTCATTTACTGCAAGCTGTGTCTACCCGCCTCAGTACCCTTCCCCCCCCCCCCCCCCCCCCGCTGCATCCCGTCCATTGGATGCCTGAGCTCCACCTGTCTAAAGAGCAGAGAGAGCTGAGGCATTTCCTCACTTGCTGTCTTGTGCTCCAGCGATGCAAACCACAATTACAGTCCAGTGTCTGCTTGTCTTTGTTGGTTGCTGGCAGTGTTTTTTCCAAACAAGGTTATGTGAAGTGCCCCTAATTAAATGCTCTGTGAGAACTGGTCTGTGGCAGCTAGCTTCCCAATGCCCATAAACAGAGTGGTACAAGTGTACATCCATTCTTAGGATTTAAGAGCACTAGAGCAGTGCGCTGATCACAGAAATACCCTCCTCCTAAATTGTAGCTTTGTACAGAGGCTCTCTGGATGGTTTTACTTTGACATGGTTTTTTTAAAATAAGCACACCCTTTCCCCATCTTGGCCGTTAAGTGATAGTCACTCTCTTTATGTAGTGTGTCCGGCACTCGGTATTCCAGATCGCTTTACAAGGACACTAAAGGAGAGCATGTTGCGGGAAATGGACTTCTTGCTGTAGGAGGACTGAATGAGTGGTGGTGTTGAAAGCCATCCTAAAAGAGTAGAAGTGCAGTTAAACCCACGGAACTCAAGGCCACATGACAGTAAGGAGGCCAAGACCTTATTGGGATTCCAAAAAGGATTAGACATTTATATGAATAAGAATAATATCCATAGTTATGTGAGATAAGGAGATAAACCCTCATGCTTCAAGGCATAAGTTGACAGACCACTAAGTGCCATGGGTAAGAAAGGAGCTTTCCTGTAGGCAGGTTACTCCATAACCATTCTTTCATGAGGTTTCTTGCACCTTCCTCTGAAGCATCTGGTACTGGTCTCTGTCAGACAGGGGACTGGACTAAGAGGACCATTTGGTATGGGAGTTCCAATGTCCTAGCACAATGCAAACTGCTTACAAACGAGCAAGTTTCACAGGAGTTTAGGTGCTGCACTGTGGGTTAGTAACCAGTGGATAACTTTTTTAATAATGGAGCGTAATAAATGGACAATGCTCTGTATTGCAAGGTGTACAGTTCTTTTCTCCCCCCCATAAAGCTATAAGCCCATCGTTGAGTTCATTGATGCCCAGTTTGAAGCCTACTTGCAAGAGGAACTGAAGATAAAGAGAGTCTTGCACAACTTCCATGACTCCCGTATCCACGCCTGCTTGTACTTCATTGCACCCACAGGCCATTCCCTGAAATCCCTGGACTTGGTAACGATGAAGAAGCTCGACAGTAAGGTAGGGGGCAGATCACCACAATCATCTATTCCTTTTCATCTGGTTATTCTTCCAAACGATGTGAAACCTCACTAATCTGTCACGGGGCTCCTTGCCACCTCTCCATCACTCATGCTAGTGCAGATTAGTGGGGTCCCACGTAATATCCTGCAGCGTTACTGAGAAGGCTGCCTAGTACACACTTGAATTCTTCACGTGTACCTAAGTTTTGTTGCCAGACATGGAAATTGCTCCTTTCGTGATTGTGACTGAGTGAAGACCAATCCCTTTTATCCCTGCGTTCCTTTCAGGTCAATATCATCCCTATCATTGCCAAATCTGATGCCATCTCCAAGAGTGAGTTGACAAAATTCAAAATTAAAATCACGAGTGAGCTGGTCAGTAACGGGGTGCAGATCTACCAGTTCCCGACAGACGATGAATCGGTGGCTGAGATCAACGGGACGATGAATGTAAGTAACAGAGCAGCTGTGATTCATTCAACACAGGACTGATTTTGATCTCCATTTTCTCTTTTATTCCACTCTGAAGAGCAATAAGAAGATGTTGCTGCAATTTTATATTTATAGTTCAGTTCAATCCAAAGTGTGTTGAACAGCCAACTCTACGGCCAGTCTCTTGTGCTGTTCTAATCCACTCGTTCTCCCAGTTGTCCCTGGAATTGCAAGGTAGATACAGCTTGAATTTCTAATATTAACAAAACAAGCAGAATCCTCTCTTCCCTCGAAATATCCTTTAAGGCCAATTTCATACTTCCCTTTAATGTCTTATGTTAGTTTAAAATGTGCTGATACTGCGTCTTATTTTAAGAGATGCACTGTTTTGAAGGTGGGGAAAGGGGTTGGTTTTGTTCTTAAAGTGACAGTTTGGGCCAAATTCATTTGTGGGGGGGGGAATTCCATTGTCTCAGTGTAATTTCACCAGGGATCAATTTAGTGTGTGTCTGTCTGTCCTCCTCTTCCCCCTCCCGCCCAGGCTCAGTAGTCTGGTTGCTCCAGATTCAGCGTGTGATGGGCTGAAAGTCTCTCCTATACATTCTGGCATGGGGGGGTATTAAAATCTACCCCTCCGTCCTGCCCCTCTGACTCTAGTCAGCTATCCCTGCACTCCGCTAACATGGCTGGATTGGTAGATGCTCCCCATAGATGTGGGATCAGGGGCTTTGTTGGTTTCAGGCAGTTGGTTCCCTGAAGGCGGGTGCCTCTGCAGGAATGGAGCGAGGCGTGTGAAGTGTGTGTCACTGGATGTTAGGGGAAGACCAGAGGGGTCCATCCTCTGTCTTTTCAAAACAACTCCTCTCTCGAGTTACGTAAACTCATCCCAGGCCATGCTTTATTTACCATCTCTCTGACTTGCTGGTCACAGTTGGAAATAATGCATCCTTTTAGCCCCTTCGCGGCTGTCTTGACGTGCATGTGCATGTGCTGCAGCTGGTGACAAATAAATGGAAGGTCAGGGCAGATGGGTAAGTCTGGCCCTGCTACATGAGTGGAGTTCTGGGATACGCTTTATTGAGATCAGTGTTGTCTGTGTTAGACACAGTGATGCATTCATATCCCTCTGCGGTTCTCCACCCCCACCCCATCTCCTGGGTCTTTTGCCCAAGTGGTTGGTACTTTTGTATTCTTGTTTCTTGCAGAGTCGTATATTCCTTTGGGTCTTCCTCCTCATTTAGCCACGTCTTTGCACAGCAATAACTCCCCTTGCTGGCTCTGATCGCTCTGTGCTATGCCTTGATGCTTTCACAACCAGAAGCTCATCTGGCTGGGTGGTCTAACTGCCCTGCAGTGGAGGTGCTTTGATGAAGGTGGCAAGTTTTTGGCCATAACAAGAAGACAGAGGGACTGTTGCTGGGACTAACAGTCACAACGGTTCCCCTCCCCAAAAAGGGCGTGCGGCACATTAGCTTTGTCCAAGTAACAGCTCTTTCCCTGTGGCTCAGAGAGATTCTCCTGTGCAGCTCTGGATTTCCAGTGTAAAACACCATAATGCAGAGAGGGGCCAAACTTTTAAAAAGGCAGCCCTACACTGCCTCTCATGGGCACCTCCAGTACCCACAAAACTTCGTGTTAGCAGTTTTTGTGCTTGCGGTTGAATTGTGGCTCAGACACGAGAATCCGTGCCACTCTGTCTGAACGCAGGGCAAACTATCCCTGTAAATACCTTGGCCTTCTTGAAAACTGACACCCTCATGTTCTCGTCTCCTCACATCTCAGTCATTTTCTGAAGACTTTTGATGGAAAAGGCATTTTCTCTCTAAAGGTATTTGGACAATATTTTCTCTGGCTTTATCTAAGGAGAGCATGTAAAAGGGGAGCCAGCACTGCAAAGGGTTGGAACACAGGACAGGACGTTGGGGAAACCTGGATTGTGGCCCAGGCTCTGACACTGGCTGCTTCATTATGTTGGGTGTGTCACTTAATCTCTGCCTCACTTTCCCATCTGGATAATGTCTACCTGGAAAAATGTGATGTGAAGTGCTAAGAATCTTTATTAGATGGGTATGCTACTTACTGTGGCTGCTTTCTGTATTTTCTCTTGTGGTTTGATCTTGCCATTTGAATGGTTTTGCTGTTGGATCTCACTCTATGCACTGATCCTCTTGCGATGTAAGCTTTGAAATAATGTTGGGAAAAGGTAGACTCTGAGACTCTCGTGATTGACAGAGGAATAGCCACCACTTTCTTGGTAATGCGAAGGTCCATGGTAAATATCCATCCATCGGTCCCTTGGTCATTTACGTTTCTCTTGAATGGGAGTCGCCATCACCGATTTTAAATACACTGGAAATTGCCAATGGCTGAACAGAGAGAGAATCCCATTTAAATCCTCACATTAAACTGATAGAAATCATAATTTCCAGGTGTATGAAGACTAATGACTATACAGGAAAGAATCCAAATTTGATTCAGGTATTTTATCAAACCTGGGGAAGATGCATTCTAATAATCTATTTTATTAATTGCATAAAACGAATCTGCTTAGACTTCAGGTGCTGCAGATAACCTGGCAGAGTGATTGAAACCCATAATCATAGTGCATAAGGCAAAAGCAGAGAGATTCTTTACTCTTAGAACAGAAGAAGATGAGCCTATTTGAAAGACTTCTCTAAAAGAAGGGGAGGCTTTCTATTTCTTTTCTCATTTCTTCCCAGACCTACATACCAAGGGCCAAATTAAG
Organism: Malaclemys terrapin pileata; assembly: GCF_027887155.1. Lineage (NCBI taxonomy): Eukaryota > Metazoa > Chordata > Testudines > Emydidae > Malaclemys > Malaclemys terrapin. Next base: position 13,055,047 of record NC_071513.1, on the reverse strand, counting down.
TTTCTCTTTAACTATCAGATCATTCATATTTGTGCAAATCAAAACCCTCCTGAACTGGGAGAATCAATTAATCTTTATATCAATGCTCTTGCTGGGTTACTTGATTTGATCTGGAGGAATTGACAGGGCTGTTTGCTTGTTTAGTGTATTTTTAAAGGATTGTGTCAAGAGTGCCAGGAGCCTGGCATGGGCCACTCTGTTATGATAGTTTGTAAAAGTCCAAATAAACTAAAATTAGAATAGCGAAGGAAGCTACTTTGCTCTTAAGATTAAAATAACAGCCAGATGATAAAATAGTTCAAACAGATGGTGTTCTGTCTTGGTGGGCAGAGCACAGGATTTTGAGCCAGAACTCTTGGGTTGTATCCCTCCTTCCAGCACACATTACTTTGATGACTTTAGAAAAGCTATGTTAGTTTACTGGTGTGTAGAATGGGGATAACACTTGTGTACTTCCTAGGGATGTTCTGAGGCTTGATTGTTTGTAAAGTGCTTTGTGTTACTCAGATGAGAGAGAAGTTCAAAGGATTTTAGTTAAGGCTATGAGCATCCAGATTTGGTAGTAGGCAAACTTATAAAGCCTCCGGGTTTGTTATCAGAAAGCAAAGAGCCAAGAAGTTAAATGTAAAGCACTACTCTGATGAGAAAACATTAGATCTGAAAGATCCAGGATATCATGAGAATGTCCTTGTAAAACAAATCAGAAGGCTCATTGGATGAATATTAAAATCTTTCTGAATTGACTCTTTCCAAGAAGCTCTGTGAAAAGCTGGGAGCCAGCTCTGAGACTTTCCAGGCTCGTAAACTACTAGCACTGTGCAGTAATTGCAGTTTATAAACCAGTCATTGTGAAAGAACAACTCAGACTGGTGGCTCGAGAGTCTGTGTGTTTCCAGCACAATTGCACAAACTGGCCCCAGAACACTTCCTCTAGTCAGTAATGTACCTCGAGCATTTGCAGCTTGAGAACCACACTTCTCAGGTGGCTGATGGCACTTGGTCCTCAGTCTGGTGCCGTACAGCATGCCGGGGAACTCATAAGAACCATGTGCCACTGCTTACGTGAATGGCAAGTTTTAAACAGGACTTGGAGAATTAATAGAGGTCAAAGTCATGTCAGAGCAAAAATAATCACCGTAGCCTGCGCTACCCCGGTGAAGAACATTTAATTGGCAGACATTTATAGAACTATTGTTTAGCCAAACTGGTCTCCTTCAGTTATCCAAGTCTCTCTAAGCTGGATGTCTCAGTACTTAAGTTTTCGATCAGCTATTGAATTGGAAGCTACGGATCTAATGCAGCTTCACACATACTATGCCACAGAAGCACAGGAATTCAGACAGAAACTGGGTATGCTGGCGCTCCCAAGTAAGGTTCTCAAAATCATCAGGAAACGATTCTAAAAACAGCCAACCCAATTCGTCATCAGAAGATTGAACCTGCTTCAGAAAGGGTGATCAATATCCAGCAATGCAACGCCTGGACTGTAAACATGTCCTGCGTGGTGCCCAGCCAGACCTGCTTGATATCTGAACGTCAAACAAATTAACGGCAAAAACAAAGGGGTGAAAATAGGCCAAGTGAGTGGTGCTTATGAAGGTCCTAAAAAGCCAAAAGCACAGGTCCAGGAATTCTTGTGTAACATCCACCAGGCTGGGAACAACAGAAATGGAAGAAAGAACTCAAGATGGGAGCCAATAGACAGTCACAACCTAAAATAACTAATGAGTTATTGAAGGGAAAGGGTCAGCAGCTGGAAGCATGCCAACTGTAATTTATTATATACACATACACACTCTCTCTCTCACGCTCAGAAATAGACAGTAACCAAAAGAATGACACCAACATGAGAATCCACCTTGTCTTCATGGCTAAACTCAGGCCAGCTGTCCAGTGAAAGGCTCTTAACTGCCTAAGAGATGGTGTCACAGTCTCTGGAAACAGTATTTTCTAGTCCTGGAAAGACATCTGTAGTCTCTGCACTTTAAGTACAGAATTTTCTTTGACAATTTCTAACAGTTGTACTTCAACGTGGACTGACGATGACCCATACCACGTCGACATACACAGTGTAAATGCCTAGATAGGCTGAATGCCACATTCTGTTCTTAGTTACGCCACTTACATACCTGCAGCAACATCGTCAAAGTTATTCTTCATTTATGGTAGTGTAACGGAGGGCAGAGTTTGGCCCTTGATCTACCTTGTTAGTCTCTTTTAGTCCGGTTACAGTTTTATCTTTTCTTTCAAATATTTTTTTTGGAAGCTGTTTGGCTCTTCCTACGCTGTGCTATGGGAAACAAATTTCCCATTCATAACCTTGTAGGTGGTAATATCCTGTTTTTCTGGGCAGTTGCTAATATGAATTCATTCCACTTCCGTGTGTAGATGTTTTCCCTGTAGGTCTCTGGACTCTATGTGTGTGTGGGGGGGGATTTGTAATTTTTCTGTCTGAAAAGCCAAATACATTTAAAATGAGGACACAAATGAGTAACTGTTTAATTGTTTTCTTTAAATGTACAGCACTGTATTTCCAGCCCTTCATAATTAGCTGATTTCCAGCAGATGTCTGCTTTCCAGCTGAGAGGCTGAATCCTTCCCTTGGGCCACTTTGCTTCCTAAAGCTCTCTGTACCCTCATGGAGAGGGAGTTAAACCTAAACATAATGGGCCCAAGTCGGTGCTAACTTCTCCCCAGGCCGCTGGTTTCGGTGGGAGTGTAGAGGTGACTGCCCAGAACATCCTCAGGGTATTGAATGATTGCATGGTCCAGCAGAGCTGAGAGTCTATCTCAGCACTCAGCCTTTGTTTTATACAGTACACCTCTACCCCGATAGAACACGAATTCGGATATAACGCGGTAAAGCAGCGCTCCGGGGGGGGGGGAGCGGGGATGCGCACTCTGGCGGATCAAAGCGAGTTCGATATAACGCGGTTTCACCTATAACGCAATAAGATTTTTTGACTCCCGAGGACAGCGTTATATCGGGGTAGAGGTGTATATTCATGTCTTCACTATTCTGACTATCAGGATGAGAGCAGTATGGCCCAGGAGAAGGCTGCATGGCTCATCTTAGTCTGTCGTGGATGCTCACAGGCAGTTTCATAGTGTTTGTTAGTTTAGTTAGTAGCCTGGTTTAAACCCCAGCGTTGTATTTCCTATGTCACTGACTTGTGCCCGTGGAAAATAGCTTCTAATCTTTGACGCTCACAGCATTAAAATGACTAGGAACTCCCATGGCAGGATCAGTCACTAACCTACTAGCTGTTCTCCGTGCACCACTGTGCCTATCCCCACCTTTCCTGGGGATCCTCAAGGTGCAGAGATCCCCCCTCCCCCCTTCTTACCTGCTCACTTTCAAAACCCTGCGTCATGTCTGACCATCCTTTAGGTCGACTGGGGCTGGCTCTGGAGTCTGGTTCCCTTTGGAACTAATGCTTGACTCAAAAATGGTGCCAGAGAATGGGGGGCTGGTGCTCCCTCCCCTTCTCTAGTCTGCTCCCCCACAACGCTCGTATCTCACATCGAGGATTGAGGGGCAGATCTCTGGTCTCAGGCTCTGTGTGTCAGTGAGTGGGATAGGCTGGCTCTAATAAAACCCTGTCAACTTAAAGCCAAATCTCTCCACATTCCCCTGTCTTGACTCTTGTCACTAATCCAACAAATTTTCAACCTACTTGTGAGCTTAAATCCTTATTCTTATTCCCGTGAGCAAAGCCAAGGTCATTGATCTTACTGGTGTAATTGGTATCCCAAGGCTCCATTAATTACTCAGAATTCAGTGCAGCTTAATGGCTGTTACTAGCAAATGTCACTGCATGCTATCCAGCATATGGGGCTGGGGAGGGGGAGGAGCAGAGGAGCTGGCTGCTTATTTTAAACGCTGAAATCCAGAGTGTGATTTGTTCACTGCTGTGCAGAATGCGCTATAATCCTCTGCCCACCCCCCACCACCCACCCTTCAGATCTAGTTTGTCACACAGCAGACAGAATAATGTACTAAGAGAGCAGCATTTTTAGTTCAGCTGCCGAAGTTTTTCTGGAAGGTTTTAGAGAGAGAGGGATGGAGTGTACTCACAAGCCCCTGACTGGTGACTCTTAATGTTTATAGAGCTCTTTACATTTTTTAACCTTTCATCTGCACGGTGACCCTTTGAGGTTGCGAAGTTTGGTCCCTATTTTACAATGGGAAGCTGAGACTGAGAGGTTACGTGGCTTGCGCAGGGTCACCGAAGAAATTGGTAGCAGAGCTGGGGATAGACCCTGGAAGTGCCTGGCTTTGAACCCTACATTCAGTCTACTAGGCCATGCTGTGTTCTATTACTCATGGGATGCCAATATCCCAGAACGAAAAGATGGGTGAAATACTCAGATCTCTCAGACTTGCTGCCTTGGGGTGGAAAGCAGCCTCCATTAACCTTTTTGGACACCTGGGCAGTGAGGGAAAAACCATGCTCCAAAGCCTGAAAACCGGCACAGCAAAGACAAATGGCCATGTAGAGAGGATCACTCTGAAGTTTACAAGATGTGCAAGTGCAGGGAAAAATGTGCATTCTTTGAAGGATTAGCAGGCAAACTGGATGCAGTTTAGGATTGCTTTAGCTGGATTAATCCCTGTATTTTTCCAAGCCAAGTCCCAGAATCCATGTGCTTCTAGGAAAATTGAGTTAATACATTCCAGCTAATCAGAGCACCACTTGGGTTCTCCCACCTTTGTGCTATTCCAAAATGTGTCTCCTTGGTTTGTCCCCCTAACTTGATCTGGGAATCTCTCCTTCCCTCTAGTGTGGAGTGAGTCAGTTGCTGCCAGTGAGTTCATGAGGTGTGTTTATGAAGCAGTCAAAGGCTGAGTGAACAGATCAAAAACTGTTAGAAAATCTAGTTTGATCAGAAAGCTCTTGTGCGAGACTGGACCGCTCTGAGGATTGGTGATGGGCAGAGCCTTTTATTTCTAGGTTGCAGATTCAAATGCCATGCAGGCCAAATAACTGCAGGTAGTTGCCATCTTGCTGGTTTTATGTCAGCTCCCAGTAGCTACTTACCCACATTGAGACAAACCACCACAACTGGCATCTTGGCTGGCAGGCTTGGTGCAGAGGCTGAGGTACGAATGGGAATGGAGACTGACTACCCCCATGAGGGTCCCTTCTGGTCAGGATTGAGACGTGTCGGCAGGGAAAGCTGCTTCTGTTCTATGGCTAATGCGCCACAGAACAGCCTCCGGGACTTTTAAGATGGTCACGTTCACTGAGTACCGAGTTGTCTCTCTCATGTCACTCACGCGAGTGTCTTAAAGAGGGGAAACGTGTGAGAGCTGAAAAAAAGCAAAGGAGGCTCTGAGAGGTCTCTTGCTGCTTCTGCACCCCCACAGCACTAACTCCTCAGGCAGAGCAAGCCTGTTAGGACAAAAGCAGAATTGGTCACAATGCAGCTAGTTCAGCTCGCTTGAGACTCGGGGAGTGTATGTCTGGCAGGAGGAGCCAGGTAGTGAGTAAACATTAGCAACAGGGGTCCCAAAAGCCCTTCTTTGTCTTGGCCCTGGGGCCTCTGCCCCACCCCACTTTAGCGACTGGGCTTATGGGATGGAGAGGAGATTGATCTGGTGTCTTGGGGCCTGTGTTCAACAACGTCTCGCTTGGTAGCTGTGGGTAATCCAGGTGGTTTAAGTAGCCATAGTAAAAGGTGACTAATACAGACCTGTTGAAATGTTTCAGGCCCACCTGCCGTTCGCAGTGATTGGCAGCACGGAGGAGCTGAAAATAGGAAACAAAATGATGAAAGCCCGTCAGTATCCGTGGGGCACGGTGCAGGGTGAGTGCTGCTCGCTGGTGTTTCCTGGGTGTGCTGGGACCATTCTCCCCAGAGTCAGTGTGATCTCGTAGGTGGAAGCACGACTGAGTCCCCGTCAGTCCCCTGCTATGGCTCTGCTGCTGACTGGGGCATCTCCATGCCTTAGTTTCCTGTTAGGGATTACCGTCCATATCTCTCATTGTTCTAGCTTTGTGGGGCTCCTCTTAAGAAGTTGCTTTTAGTGAGAAAGGGTTATTGAAGTCCCTTCATGGGGTTGTGTAAGGCTGAGGGGTATGTGGAGAAGACCTGTGTGTGTCTCTCTCTGTAACTCCTTCTCACAACTCTGTGCAGTTGAGAATGAAACTCACTGCGACTTTGTGAAGCTGAGAGAGATGCTGATCCGCGTGAACATGGAGGATCTTCGCGAGCAGACCCACACGCGCCACTACGAGCTGTACCGGCGATGCAAACTGGAGGAAATGGGATTTAAAGACACTGACCCAGACAGCAAACCATTCAGGTACAATCCCTGGAGCACTGGTTGTAGGAGAGAAAGGAGCTGGAGAGAGACACGGTGGGCCCTGGCAGGAGGCTGGCTACTGTATAGCACCGTGTTAGTGCTCTGTGACCTGGTTCTCCAACCTCCTGAAGTGTTTGATCTTTGGAATTAATTGGGCTCTGTGCAGCCCGGCTGATTTCCCCTCCCTCCTGGTCAGTAATGAGTGGGAGAGTAACCACCACAGCTAGTTAACCCCTCAGTGTGGGCCCAGCCGAAGTGAGAGAAAAGTGGGGGAAGTAAACAAACGAAGGGAGGATGCAGATGGGGTGTGAGTGAAATGAGGGTAGGGGGGTAGGGGAGGAGAATGCTAGAAGCAGAGAGAACTATGGGAAATAATCTCTTTATGAAACTGAGGAGTCTTTTGCCCCATGGGAGCCCCTGCTAGGCATGATGTGGTGGTTTCCCTTTGAACAAATGTCCATCTGTAAACCCTTTGGCTGACTGATTTGCCAGTCTGCTCGTGCCAGTGTCCAGAGGTGGTCTCCGCTGTTCTTTTCCACCCAGTCACGGCTAAGCTAGACTTCTCCTACAGGAACAGCAGAGACCTGGGGAGAGGCTAGAACAGGGGTCAGCAACCTTTCAGAAGCGGTGTGCCGAGTCTTCATTTGTTCACTCTAATTTAAGTTTTCGCGTGCCAGTAATAAATTTTAATGTTTTTAGAAGGTCTCTTTCTATAAGTCTATAATATAGAACTAAACTATTGTTGTATGTAAAGTAAATAAGGTTTTTAAAATGATTAAGAAGCTTCATTTAAAATTAAATTAAAATGCAGAGCCCCCTAGACCGGTGGCCGGGACCCGGGCAGTGTGAGTGCCACTGAAAATCAGTTTGCGTGCCGCCTTTGGTACACGTACCATAGGTTGCCTACCTCTGCACTAGAACAATCAGGTGGTGGTCCTTGGAGGTAGAGGGCTAACCAACTGCTGCATCAGACAGGATCACTGTGACTTGTTAATTAAACCATGAGGCTGGAGAGCCCATCCATTCAAGCCCTTTTAATATATGGCAGTAGTATGATAATGCGCAGAGCTAATAATGACATGGAAGGAAAGGCCCTTGGAGACGTATGGATTAGCGAGCAGCGTATGAAGGATTTGATGGTGAAGGTCTGAGCCAAAGCCAATTGAAAGCCTTCCATTGACCTCAAAGGACTATGGACGTGGACTTGAATGGAGAAGTGGGAGAAGGAAAATAGGACTGGATGAGGAGGAAGGTGGGGCAGGGATGGAGGGAAAAGCAGCACAAGAAAAGTGCTTGACTTATAATGGGGATGTGAGAATCTCCTAGAATTGGAATGTTTGAAGCACTCCATCTTCTCTGAAGCAAAGTCAGTGCTCCTGCTCCCAGCAGGAGGCCTGAGGAGCGTGTGGTACTGGGGCATTCATGGGGAGATGACCGATGGTTCTTTAACACTCACTCAAATTGCAAAATGCGGCAGACCTAATCTGCCAAAGTTGGATCCGGAGTCAAACTTCCCCAGAGTCCTGCAGGTGTTGGGATGTGGGTTTTGAGTTGGCCCCTTCTCTTAAGATGATTGATGGCATTAGAGCAGCATGGTCAAATTCTGCACTGTCATGTGCATTCACCCCAGCCATCACCCTCGTGGATTTTAATGGAGATGCACAAAATGAGAGCAGAATTTAGACCACTGATTATTGGTTGTTTTTTTCCCCCCTCCTTAGCTTACAAGAGACTTATGAGGCCAAGAGGAATGAGTTTCTGGGGGAACTGCAGAAAAAGGAAGAGGAGATGAGGCAAATGTTTGTCCAGAGAGTCAAGGAGAAAGAAGGTGAACTTAAAGAGGCCGAAAAAGAGGTAAAGGCAGCTCTGTCTGGCTCCAATCTCATCCGCTGTTGGGAGCATTAAATTTACCTCAAAAAAGTTGGTGCTGAAATTGCCATTATGTGTAGAGAACGTGGCCTTGCTTCATGGTGACTCTCAGTAAAGAGAGAAGGGTCCAGATTTGGCTCAGGAATGGAGTGTGTTGTGTACGTTTTATGGGGGAAGAAATCAGGTCATTACATTTGCATGCTGTAGGAAAATGCAACATTCTTCTATTGTGATGGCTACCAGACAATATCACAGTACCATAAATAAGTGCACCACTTTCACTGTGCTATGTCTGCGTGTCTGGCCTAGGGAGAACTCAGACCCCCTAGTTCAGTTGTGATCCCTGGTCCGTTCTCCCATTTGCTCTACTGAACTCCCCTCCACACTGTGTGAGTGTGTGCCAAGATGCAAGGGGTGAAACTGAGGCCTTGAAAGAAACTGAATCCTCAGTTTGTTTTCTCCATGTGCAGGAATTTAAATAAACAATTCCCTGAGCCTCATAAGGGGAATAAATGCTGTAGTGTGATGGCTTGTGAGAATAAGGTATATGGCATGAAATAGCTATAATCCATTTCTCGCTGTTAGAGCCTAAAGCCTCTAATTAGTTAATTAGGTACTTAAGACGAATTTAAGAAATAACTAAGCAATCCCATTAGAAAGTAAAATAAATGGATTAAAATTAAGAAACAAAAGTTGACTGCTACTTTTTGTAACTAAACAGTGCCTACCACTTATCCCATCCCATTCATACCTTTCTCAGTGACATATTAATAAAATATTGTCTAAACTGTAAACATTTTGGGGTAAGGACTGTTTACCACTCTGTTTGTGTAGCAGAATGGGGGCCCTAGGCATTACTGTAATAAGCATGTGATTTCCATGGGCTGTATAGCATGTTGTTATGAACCTATGATGACAGTCTCATAGGATCTTAATCCGTTCCCGCAGGGAGAGTTAGATGAAGGAAGAATCAATACTGTACTTCAGTGTTCTCTGGAATAGAAAGCCTGCTAATGCCTTGTTTTCCTTTGATGATCTGCCCCTTTTCGTCACTCTAGCTGCACGAAAAGTTTGATCGTCTCAAGAAGCTGCATCAGGATGAAAAAAAGAAGCTGGAGGACAAGAAGAAATCTCTGGACGATGAAGTCAATGCGTTTAAACAGAGGAAGACGGCAGCTGAATTGCTCCAGTCTCAGGCCCAGCAGGCTGGAGGATCACAGACTCTTAAAAGGGAAAAGGAGAGAAAAAAGTAAGTGGCTAACCTGGTGTTTGCTTCCTGGCAATGATTTTCCTTTATTAGTTTCTAGAGGTGAACTGGGTTCTCTTCATTTAAACCTCTCTCAGTACCATTTCTCACTTAGTAGAACACGGCATCCCTAAGGGGCCGACTTTTCAGTGAGACAAACCTTCAGCCCCTAGTATGGCTGAAAAATAGCTTGAAGCTGTTGACCATCACATTTCATCTTGAAGAGCAAAGAACCCAGTGCTAACTAGGCGAGGTAATGTTGTGATTGCCACTAGCCAATGGGTGCCTTAAACCAGGCCTAGTCGGGTCTTTCTTTTTTTTGGGGTAGGATTCAGCTGTCTTTCCCTCTATCTATGCCATGTCATTCAAAACAATCCAACCTGATGTGATGCTTGTTCAGGGACCTCCCGTGTTGGCCTGTGGACAACATGTGAGCACCATGACGGGAATGATCTCATGTGGTCTAGAGAGGTGCACCATGATGGGTCTCATGCAGAGCTCAGTTTGCTGTAGTTAGGTATAAAAGCAAGGAGAGCCCTGTAGCCACTTGGAGGTATTATCCATCTAGAGCAGGGTTTGAGCGGTGGATGTATCGAAAGATGAACAGAGGAGCTTCTCTTCTCTCATTAACCTGTTTATTTAACTCCGTGATACTCAGACTGAGGCTGGGGAGCCGCAAATGGCTCTTTAATGTCTCCCGCGGCTCTTTGCAGCACATGATATTAAAACAGTGTGAGTTAATTATTAACCACTCTAAGTTACTATGTTGTTGACCAACTGTAGAATACTTGGTCAGTCATCTTACTGGTAGAATAATAGCTAGTAAATGAAACAATGAATTCACACTACTGTGGCTCTTTTGGGTAGTGTTGATCGCTAATTTAGCTCCTGAACCACTGAGGTCTGAGTATCACTGATCTAAGTGAAGGGAGAGCTGAGTTTTCCCTGGTCTGGAGCTCTTCCTATAGCTCCTGGTTACACTGTGGACATTTTCCATTGAAGCTAATCACCTTCGATACATACATGCAGATCCTAGGACTTGTAGTTGTTACTCAATAAATTCTAGCTGCTTCAGAACAACACAAGCCAAGTAATATTTTTTCATGGAAAAATGTAAGAACCTGGTGTCTGACTCAAACTAGGTGAAGAGATTAAGTTGAAAGGAAGATTCCAGTGGTATTACTTTGGTGGGAAAACTAGTGTAACAGAGTGGAGAATTGGGTCCATAACCTTTAGTCTGCAACCACTAGAGAGCAACGTAGTCGTGCATACTTAAACAGCCTGTCATTCCACCCAGAAGTGAGCAGCTATTATTTCTCTGCGATGGTGTATTACCTGAAACAGAGTTCCACTGCCATCTTGTGTGTGTACTAGTAGCATTGTGCATATAACTAATGTGATCTGTTTTTATAGTTTCCATGATTGACACCTGTCTAGACCATCTGTGCAAATGCAGAGTAAATCTTGCATGCAATCAGCAGTCCTAAATAAACCAATTAGTCCTATTAATATGAAGAGTACAGGAGATGCCTGAGGAGCCGGATGAGAATGCTTGTTACAACAGGATGGCCCCTCTTTGTTTGGATTTTATTTTTGTAGCTGTTTCATCACTAGTTCAGCAGTTAAGAACCAGGTCCAGCAGTTAAGATACCATTTTAGGTTTCAGTTTAGTTCTTCTAATCTGCTCAGTATTTCTCTAGGCTGCACAAGTCTTGTAAAGCTGTGGCTGTCGACTAATTAGCCTTTCTGTCCTTTCCTCCTTTGTTGGTTCCTTCAGCCTCCTAGTCATTTTTATTTCTGTTTTGTGCTCCCTTCAGTTCCTCAACAACTTTGTTACTGAGGTGACCAAGACTAAATGCAGTGATCTAGAGGGCAAAAGTCCATCCTCCAACCTGAGTCTCACCTTGCTGCATGTTCTGCATGTGTTCCACATTTAGAACTCGCTGACATCCATAGAAATGTTACTTGCAGAACAGGAACAGTGATCTGCACTGTGGATTGAAGACCTTTTGCCCTAGGATTGATCTTGCCAGAGCTGTATAGAAAGAGAGATTATCTTATTCCATGACATGATGTGTGTCTACAGTATAAACAGCTCCAGAAGCACCCAAGTGTACTTTGTGTGTCTGAGTTCAGACACCCCCGCCCCGCCCATGTATCATTCATAGAATTCAGCTTGATCAGGCCAGAAAGGGTTAGTACTATCTTCACTGAAAAGTTTAGGGGCCCAGAAAAACACCATTGAGCACTGAAGCCAACATTGGGTGGGATCAGAGTGATTGAGTAAGAGAGTGGCTCTCAAATACAATAGCTGTCTTTAAAATGTGATATTGTACTTTGCTGTCTACCTAAATCCTACAGTTGATATTGTCCTATATGTTCAGTTACAGTATTTAGATCGGAAATCTCTCTAACAAGCCATGGATTATATACACAGTACTTTAACTCTTTCATTTCATAATGGCTGAACATAAACTAGCCCTTCTCTTTCCCCGCACTTCTCACTTCTTTGTGTAGTTCAGACTTCATTAATTGCGCTAATTCATGACTTGATTTCCTTTTTTATTGTCATTCCATCATCAGTAGTTCTTACTTGTGTGCTGTTTTACAGTTAACTGCTGTTTGCTGCATGGTGCATGAGGTACATTGTCCTGGTAAGCTTTATTAACTAAAATAGACCTTGCAGTGGGGTCAATTACAGTTCTTAAAAACAACAAAAAACAAACAAACCTAAAGCCACTAAATTTTCTCACCCTCTCTTGGCACTGTGGATGTATTACCAGTCTGTTGTTGTGCATACCCTGTTACAAAATGACAATGCATAGGGGAAGTGTGTATGTTCTTTGAAGATGCTGCAAAGTAATGTGCATGATAATTCCTATAGAACTGTTTTGATTTGTAATATTAAAAGTCAGGACATTTCCTTTTGAGCTTCACAGCCATTTAGCTTGTGTCGCTAATTTAAAAGTTGTGTTCTTTTCTTTTAGCCTTGTAGAGTTATAAATTATATTCTTTAAGCTTGTAGGCCTCTCCGATACTATGGTAACAGTTGCTATAGAAATGCATATGGTGATAATAGATTCAAGCTAGCTGGTGAAAATTGGCTTTGTTTTAATCTAGGATGTAGTATTATCTCGTGGTTAGAGTGCAGGACTTGCTTTCAAAACTGAGTTTTATTCTTGATTCTGCCACTGGTTTACCTGTGACCTGGGGCAAGTCACTGAACTTCTCTGAGCCTCCATTCACCTCTAGGCACCATATAATCACAAAGCATTAATTATTTTTTTAAATCAGCTATTGTCAAATAAGACAAAATCCAGTTCAGGTTGATTATCTAAAGCAATCCAGGATCACAGGTTGCAGGCTTCCATAAGTCAGATTAAGAGGTCAGAAACCTTATTTATGCTTTGTATATCGAGCAAGAGGTGCTAGTAGTCTTTAATATTAAACATGGGATTTTTGGCAAAAAAGATTAGCACCCCAGATACAGTCAATCTTCTAAAACCCTCCCCTGTAAATATGCACGGACACATGCCTCTCTGGGCCATGCCGTGCACACTCAGGATTAAGGTAGTTGGATGCTCCTGCAGAGAGGCAACAAAAGTGCTTCTTCCTTACATGGGTCAGTACCTTAGTCCTCAAGGAATTTTAACCAGCCTTGCAAAACTATTCACCCTGCAGAAGTAGGTTTGTCTTGACTGCAGTATCATTGGTCATTGGATCATTGGTCTCTTCCGTCTCTAACGACTATTCTTACCACATGCGTAGCATGGAAATGTTGTGGGCTGCATAGCGTTAGGGAGGCTTCATTGTCTACATGAGGATGCATGTCCTCCAGCGCCGAACAGGGTTAATGTAACTTGCAGTCAGCAAGTGCTTTCAGCATTCAGGGTCTGTGTTGTAAAGGGGAGGATAATTTATATAATGACAACTTTTGAGAAACGCACTCGTCTGGCTGAAGGAGACAGGGAAAGCCACCCACATCTCTCTGGGCTGGATGAAGAATAAACTGATGTTTACAGCTGTCTACTTACTTTTCTTAGAGCTGGAATGAATAAGCGTACATGTAAGTTTTTCAGTTTCCGACTAGATAAATGGTGGCGCATCAGCCCTGTCAACATTAATAGAGGCTGCATGCACTGCTGTAAGAACATGCCCTTAAAATCATATTTACCTACTTTTTATAAAGAGAATCAGAATCGTATCCATTTGGACCATCGCGCACACACTTACTAAAACCTATTTAAAATAAGTTCTGTCTTTAGGATCTAGCTAGTAACAAACCCACAGTCTGTTCTTAAACAGGGAAATAAAAGCCAGTTCTAATTTTATTCAGAAAGGGAGGAAACAATCCTAATTAGAATAGGAAGTAAATGTTTGTTTGTAAGTGAGGCATTTGAATTGAAGTTAACGTGTTTACCAAGCTCCACTTAATGGTAAGATCTCCAGAAGTGTCCTTTACTGATTGAAATACACCAAAGAAATCTCTCGAGCAGTCTGACCAGATGAGTGTTCTTGCTGATCATAACAGTGTAAAACAAAGAAAAGAACAATTCTTTGCTTTTTGGGATCTGAACATGAAAAATAAGCTCAGAGAACAGCTATGTTCATTCTAGTGCAGATTACAAAGCCCCCAGTGCTAAAATGCAGTTGGAGTGAACATTACTGATTCTTGTTGGTTTTGGATTGCTTTTGGCAGTCCTTGTAACTGGTCGCTGTTGTGCGCTGGGCTCTGAATCCAATAAAGTTCTTTTGTTCAAAATACACAATTGCAAGACAGTGCCTTTTGAATGGGTATTTGTCCTTGCTGAGCTTAATATGTATATCTGGTACTTTTTCAGCCATTCAAAAACTACTTACAATACTTACTGATCCCTAGAGCACTACAGGGTGTCACTGTTTTGCAAGGGTATAAATAATCCGACGATGATAGATTCTGCAATCAGCAGAGATCCAAAAGGATTGTTTTAAAAAGAAGCCTGGTTTATCCCACTGCTTTGTGTGCCTGTGTGAAAAGCATGTCTTGTAATCAGTCCAATTAAACTTTATTAACACGTAGTAACATTTTCATTTGTTTTGTATGTTAAGAACCATATTATTTTTTATTTTTAAATTAATCCATAAAAACATTAATCTGCCTTTTTCTTTCATTTTCAGTTCGGGTTTCCTGTAGAACCTTTCCCTTCGCACCAGAACCGAATGCTCCCACATTCAGTTAACATGCAGTTACGCCACTGTGCCTATTTGCCCATCTTTACCCCCCCACTCCCTTCCTCTTCTCATCACTCTTAAAAAAGCAAACGAGTCTGCATCCTTGGCTGTCTTTTGGTGAAGAACCCAGCAATAACCTGTGTGGAACTGACAAGAGATGCTAAACGCTGCTATCTGTTCCCCGGATCGGTAGCACGTTTGCCAAGCGCTTTCAGAACTAGCGTTCTCTGTCCTAAATTGTTACGATTATTTCTCATGTTTGTTTCACGGCTGCATGGTAAGAGAGCACGTCTGCTTGTTGGTTGCATTTAGTGCCATGACTTCCTGAGCCCTATCACGTATTGCCTGTGAATGCTGTAGTCCTGCATCTTGGTGAAATGTGGCTGCCTATAGATAGTTTTCATTTCATGTATAAACATCTAATCCATCATTATTTAGATGTGCTTTGGTTAATTTGAGTAATTTAAGTGACTGTTACAAAACTTGCCGTGCTAGCAGGGATGGGCCTGCGCCAAAACCCAGAGGATGGAACAACCCTCTGCCCCAAACTTTGGGGAAACTCAAATCAGGATCCAATCCTTGCAGCAAAATCCCTGTGATTTATTCCCTTTCCCAATGGTGGACTGAACCAAAACGCCAGATCCAAACAGCTGCCCTGCCCCCCTTTCTGGGAGGTTCAGATCTGATTCAGTCTAGGCTGGCCTCTTAATTTTATTGCCCTCTGACTGCGATGGGTTGAAACAAACTCTGGATCGGAACTCGGGGAACATTGATGGCTCGGGCCCATATTGACTTGCTAGAACAAACTGGTGTTTATGAAGAAAGATATGTTGCAATGTTTCCATGTGATTTTGTTCTTCAGGACCTGTCAATTTTTTTATTTTCAATACATAAAGTATTGCCTAGAAAAGATCAGCGTGTGTTCCTAAGCAGATGCTGCCAAGTTGCTTACATTTTCTATTCAGCAAAATATTTTTTTAATGCGCGATTTGCACTGAAAGGGTGGGACTCTTGCCACTGACTTCAGTGGGGCCAGTATTTCACCCCATGGCCAGGTACACTTTGATCACTAAATATACATTTTACCACAGTCTGCATGTAAGTGTCTTGTATATTTCTTGATGGGGAAATGTTTAAAATAGTCTTCCTCAGACAGTGAATTCTGGTTAACGTTACATTTTTTTGCCCTTCTTTTACAGTAATCCATGGCTCTGTACTGAATAGTAATCCCTGAATACAATGGGCTGGAATGGACCTTCATTTACTTGTTAAATTGGAGGTTCTAATATAAACTGACAGCTTCTCATAATATTTCAGTCCTGGCCTTCCTATGCAAAACTGCTCTCTTAGATATCTTCATCATGAGTCTGTCTTTACTGTGTACTGATGGTTATTGCTTTTATTAAATCATGTAACATAAGTCAGTAATGAGGTTTTTGGACATTGTCATTTTAAATCTCAATTTTTTCCCCTACATTTAATGGACACCCCCTCCCCTCCATATTAAGGGATGTGGAAATAAGTTCTGTGCTTATTTTTTGTGCTGTCAAAATAACAGTACAGATTAAAATATATTTATTGGTGAGTTTAAGAAGACGACAGCACCTAGGTTTGATTATGGCATGACTGAGAGGTTAAGAACTTTCCTTGTATCTTGGATGCTTTGTATAATAGCTGTAAAATATTAATTGTCTTTCTCATTTGATTGATTTCCCAAGTCACTGTGCCTAAAAATGGACATTTTAATCCTCATTTGAAATTCTTACTGGCCCTGATCCTGCAGTCGGATCTGTGTGCGCTGGGCTCTGCCTGGTTGCAGGGGTCTGCAGGCACAGATCCCATTGCAGGATCAGGGTCCGTGTTGGCAAATATCACCTTTATAACACATTTAAACTTTTTAAAATTCTGTGTAAGATAAGCACACTTCATTTTTCATCCAGAATGACAATGTATCTTTCTATGCAGTTATAGGCTGAGAGAGAATTTTACCTAGAAAGATCTGAAGTTTGCACATCTTACAAAGTTTGAAACAAACATCCCTCTTCCCTCCTACCCCCCCCCCTCCCCACTCAAATACCCTTCTGGTTAAATGGGAGCTGGTTACTTCAATGCGTGTGACAGTTTTGCTGTTGCCAGAAGATTAACCAGTTGTCTTCACATGCTCATTTTAAAGCTAAGTACTGATTGACATTGATAGATACCACTCAGGTAAACTTTTCATTGTTTCTACTCAATACTATGATTTTTATATTCAGGGACAAGCTTTTGGGACACATACTGCCCCAAATCTTTTGGAAAACTCCTGGCCCTAGGGCTGTACATACACCTCTACCCCGATATAACGCAACCCGATATAACACAAATTCGGATATAACGCGGTAAAGCAGCGCTCTGGGGGGGCGAGGCTGCACACTCCAGATCAAAGCAAGTTCGATATAACGCAGTTTCACCTATAACGCAGTAAGATTTTTTTGGCTCCCGAGGACAGCGTTATATCAAGGTAGAGGTGTAGTCCTACATTCTGAAGTAGTTAACCATACACTGATACAAGGCGTTCCAAATAGTATCATTCTAAGGTTGGCATATAATCTGTTCTCTGTGATGTGCATTGATGTTAAAGGGGAGTTGAGTTTAAAGCACCAGAGTGGTGTGTGTATTTAGTCCCCTTTCCATCCATATAGTCACTCAAGTCAAGTGCTCAGTTAACATTGTGCAGTAATCCATAACTGAAACTAAGGTGTGGCCTCGTTTTAGAAATCAGGACTATTAAAACTCTTGATTGCAATTTATTTATATTCGTCTCAGGTATCCTGTTTCACTGTAAAGACAATCCCCCCCCCCTCCTACCTCCCCCCCCCAAAAAAAGCGTTGGTTTCTTTTTTAGAAGTTTAAATATTTTAAGCTTTTGCTTCTTTCTGCTCTGTGGAATGTAAGCATGTTTTCCGAAATCGGTCAGTTTCACTTTGTCAGGGGTTCCAGGGATTAGCTGAAAGGGGCTTTTCATCTTGCTTTCACTTGCTGCATTGCGGGTTGTTTTAGATCATTTTACTTTTTTTATAATGCTATTAAAAGTATTTTTTAAACGAGTTTTAACTTGTCTGGTTTTCTTCAAGCACTTTGAGCAGCCCCCTGCGGGATCCGTAATTGCCTAGAAATGATGCATGTGCCCATTTCTCTTCTGTTGTTTTCATGTTGAGTCTCTATTTCTTGCTTTTTTGAATGTCCTTCTCCTTTTTGATAATCTCCTGTTTTTCTCTTTCTGTAGCTTTTTTTAAATCTGTCCTCGCCAGCTGCACTGTGTCTGAGGGAGAAGACTGCCACTTGTAGAAGAGTTTAGGGATCCTATAATGTCGGGGGGAAAAAAAATCTTCAGTGTTAGTGTCTTGGAAAGAAGCTCTTTTCTGACTTGCATGGTATTTAAAATTGAAGTGTCTTGTATTTTGTGTGACAAGACCGCACAATATTGGGGAAAGTTGATCATGTACAAAAAACGTGGAGGAGCCACAGAAATGTGATGATTAGATTAACGAGTAGCCAAATTTTCAAAACGTTGGGTTACAACCATGTTTTTCCCTCTAATTTGGCCTAATAGAAGGGTCATGGACTCCCCTAAGGATCTGTGGAAGCCTGATGGGGTGTTTTCAGTATGTGAATTTGTTGGTTTGTTCTGAAAACTGTTACATGCGATGTCAAAGGAGATATAAACAAGGGGTGATTTGCCATATTGACAGCCACAAAATACTTAATTTTAACAAGGAAATAAAGCAAAACGAAATGTTTCCATTAGTGTTATTTGTGTCTCCACCACCTTATTAAACTGCATCACCTGATTGACTACAGGTTGAGTGAGTTTTTTTAACGTGAAATCATGTATTGTGTAAAACGCTCCAAATAGTCTAACCTCTCCCTGTGCGCTTTAGTTAGAGAATGATCTTACACTTAGAGTTATTGAAAGGGGAGGGGCGGAGCTGTCAGTGGCTGGTGATACTCCATCCAAATACCATGTGAGTAGAGTGCAGTGTCCTTAAAATGCATTTGACGCCTGTCTCGGTTTTTTTTGCTTGTCTCGTTCTCCCTTGGAACATTCACTGCATGTTTTTCCAAACTGCTTTCTACTGTCTCTCTCCTTTATTTTTTTGTTTCCTTTTTACAAATGGAAGTGTGAATAACTGCACTGCATATATATTTACATGACAAACATTAAAGAACCAGCACTGTTAAGCGTGATACCTTTCTAACTTTAATGTAAATTTTCAATTAAAAAGAAAAATGCAAAAACCCAGCCGTGTCCTGCTGTTGTTTGTGCTGAGGGTTTCCCCTAAGTCAATCAATCTGCCAGTCATGTGTTCTCTTCAAAGGAAATGTATGCAGCTCAGTAGATGAGCCATTTTGCAATGTAGCCCCAGGATACTGGGATTAACGTTTGTCAGAAGTATCACAGGTTCTTTAATATGGAAAACACACCGAGAAGATAGGGAGGGGGTAATGGTGATGCGGGGGAGGTTGTGGAGTTTTTACATCTCATCCCAAATACTTCATCTCTAGCACAACACCCATAACTCCGTGCTGAAGCTTTGGCGCAGTCCTGACTTGATGGAAAGTGCCTCCTGCTCCACTTCCTGTAGCACACTCTGGGTTGTCCTTGGAGATCTTGCATACGATTCTTTCCCAGGTCTCTGTCTGCTTCATTTAGGAGATCAGAGCCTGAGATATTATAACTGCAGGTGAAAATACAGAACTACCTTAGATGCCAAAATGTATTGTGCATGAAAGCTCTCTAAATTCAACATGGATTTACTCTTAGCCTGTTGCACTTTACGATAAAAGAATTGTTTAGCTGCTTTTTTTCAGAAGGCGGTGTCAGGCTGGTAGTTACATTTCCTTGTGTGTTACTGACACTGCCAATTATTAAAACTGAAAATGTAAATATTGAATTTGCTCTTTGCCTTTTATGGGATGTGTTTGCTTTTTGCACTTTGAGGTTGGCTGATTAAACTAGACTGGTCTGAACCTTAACAATGTTTTTGTTTGGGTGTGTGTGAAACCTCAAATGGATAGAATCGTTGCCAAAATGAGCAATGAAATACTGTATTTAAAGTATCCAGAACAACCTGTCATGTACTTGCTATGTATTTCATCTTTATAACACAGTTTATATTTGTCTGCTTTTATATACAGCTAACTACAGCAGTACTCTCAAATGGGGGGGGGGGGAAACAGCTTCAACTAGGAGATGCTCGGTTGGTTGAGGGGAGACTGTTTGTCAGTTATGAAACTGTAGGTGAGCTCTCTAAACTGGAGAGGAAAAGTGCAGTGAAATCTCTCCAAAGTGACTTCTCCGGGGGCTAACAAACTGGTTGCTTAAGAGGTGGCTTTAGATACAGTTGGAGCAGAATTGTACTCAATGCTCTACAATTTTGGTGGGGTCCCAGAGCCCAGGCTGCACCCCGAGCTCAGGCATCTGCACTGCAGTTTTATAGCCCCACACTCCGAGCCCTGCGACCCTGAGTCAGCTGACATGGGCCAGCCAGGGGTGTTTTATTGCAGGATAGACATACCATTGCAATTAGCGGTTTATTTGCAAATCTGCAGCATGTAGCAGGGCAGTTCTATGTTTCCAATCAGCCTAAAATGTCCATTTCCCTTGATTGTTGCTCCCTGATTGATTTCACCTGCCTTGGGAATTGCTCTGCTGCAGGAGGGCCTCCGTGGTTGTATAGCTTTATTGCGAAGGACTTGATACTGCTTTATTGAACTAGATTCAGGCCTCCTGTCTTGAGGAGCTGGACTTGGGGTCACAGATGAAAGGGACCATGGATGCCTCATGCATTCTTTAATTGCTCTGTATAGTCTATAATAACTCTTGAGTATCACACACAGGGGCCTGATCCAGGGCCGGTGCAAGGATATTTTGTGCCCTAGGCGAAACTTCCACCTTGCGCTCCCCTCCCCCCCTTGCACATCGGTTCATTGAGGGGCAAATCCCAACGAGCCTTTATCGCTCTAACTGCACCTGTTACCTCTTGATTATTAAAAAGATATTTCTTAATGATCAGTAATGAATACAGTCATACAATACAAGGGCAAGGGGATATTTTATTATTGGGTTATAAATCTTTTTCTCTTATAGTATAAATCATACTTGCTGCTAAGAAGGAAGGTCTTGTGTGTGAGTCACATGCCTGGGAGTGAGCAGATCCATGTTCTATTCCCAGCTTTTCCTCAGAATTCCTGCAACACACAGATTCTTCTCCCTTGCAAGGCAACTCAGAGGAACATCTAATAGAGCTGGCTCTTACATAGACATATCCTTGGGCCAACATGACACCCACATGCCTCATTTTCAATTGAATAGGCACCTTGCCTCCCAAGAACTCCAGAGAGCAGGGCTAGGGAGTGTGCATGGTACACCATCCCTAGAGGACATGCTACCATATTTGCAACCAATGTGGAGAAAGGTGTAAGGGGAACATGACCAAGTCTGCAGCCCAGCACCTTTTGAGGGAATTTGTGCACCAAGGGTACCCAGAGTGAGTCCCTTAAGCAGGACTACTTGCAATCATGTACTATGTGTCCTAGGGTGCAAGACAATGCTAATCTGCCAGTTTATGGTTAAAGAGCACGTCAAATGCCATTGCATCTACTAACTGATGATTAGACAATACAGCACTGAAGCACTGGAGTGCTCATTTATGTATCATGGCCCCCAAAGTTCCATTAAACTTCTCCACCAGACCATTTGTTTGATGATGGTCAGGGGTGGCCACCAAGTGGTTCACCCCATGAGCTTCCCACAGGCTTTTCATGGTCCCTGCCAGGAAATTAGGTCCCGTAAGGATGTCAGAAGGCCAACCTACCTGGGCAAAAATGTCTGTTAGTGCCTGGCTTACGCTTTTAGCCCTGGTGGTGCTTAGAGCTACTGCTTCCGGCCATCAGGTAGCAAAACAACTGCTATGTTTAAAGTTACTCACATGCTTCAGTGCGTGTAGCATGGGGGCTGGAGAAATGCTGCTACTCTGGATGGAGTTATGTATTACAATTCCTATGGTACTGTGTTTTAAAAATATAAAGATTTATATTGCCAGAGGCGTCAACCAAGTTGGGGCCCCATTGTGCTAGCAACTAAATTGATACATAGTAAATGATAGTCCCCAGGTGTTTACAATCTAAAGACCTGAGATAACAGGTGCACAGACAAACAGCTGAGCAGGTTGTCAGTGGTGCGTATGGCTGTGGGATGTTTCTTTTAGAATGAAATCCAAATTAATAAATAAAGTCACTTGGCATAGCCTACCAAGAATCAACTTTGCAGTTGACAAATCCCACTCAGTTGATTGCTCATCTAACTTTCAGCAACTTTAATGAAAATCTAGGCTCTTTATCTCAGATAAAAAATGTATTTCTGTCTCCCCATCCTCTGGAAACTGAACTACTTGGTGGCTTAGTTGATATGAGTTCACTGATTTTCATTTGATTTTCAAAATATGCTGTGCAAATATTTGAGTATCTCAAACAGTACCTCAAAAGGCAGAAAAGGGGTGGGGGGGGGGGAAGGGTTGTTTTTTCATACTCAACTTTCAAAGTCATTTTCTTTCTTTGTGAATTTTTAACAATATTAAAGTTAGTAAAACAAGACTTTTTTTAAGATGTGATGATCCAAGTATAAACAAACTCACTTTGTATAAACACATTAAAATACTTTATATTTACTTCTCAACCATGTAATTGGTCTTTTTATATCTGAAATCTGAAGAATATTCCCATTTTGCATGATAAGCTATAATCTAGGGCTTCTTCTGAATTCTGTACCATTTTTCTGGAATGTAACCAAGATTTCCAAAGGTGAACACAGAATCTGCTTTTCAAACACAAAAGGCCAAAAATGCAATGTGATGGGATATCAAGTTATTGAAGAACCCTAAATCTAGAGGCAGAGCTGTTCTTCTGATTCACACTGGCAGCCAAACTAAATCAGTCTTATGAGTGCGCAGGGGGACAGCAGCCCTGCAAAGGCGGTGGCGCTGCTAGGGGGAGCAGCTGTGCCCACCGCCCCTCCTGCCTGGGTTGTGGCCCGTTGCCCCCTCCCCCCGCAGGCTCCTGCAGCAGATGCATGTGGGCACCGGCCCCCATGCGCCCCCCGGCTTCCCCATCACCACACTCGGGCTCTGTGGCTGCTGGGCGTGTGAGCCGCTGCTCTCCCCCCCCCCCCCATAGCAGGCTAAGGGCCCTGTGCCCTGGTGGCGGCTCACAGGCCCAGGAGCCGCAGAGCCCGAGCATGGCGAGGGGTGAACCGGGAGGTGCATGGGGGCTGGCGCCCACATGCATCTGCTGCAGCCTGTAGGAGCCCCCGGGGGGGGGGGGTACCGGGCCCCAGCCTGGGCAGGAGGAGCAGGGATGCTGCTGCTCCCCACTAGCAGTGCTGCCACCTTTGCAGGGCTGCTGCCCCCCATGCCGCGCCGGCTCCTCCAGGGCTGGATCTCGCTGCCCCTACACGCCGACGCTCTGGCTTTCCGATGCCTCTGGAAGGTGGCTCCTCCCTCCTGAGCCAGGGCACGGCTTTTTGGTGCCCCCAACCACTTGGCGCCTTAGGCGACCGCCTAGTGGTTGCACCAGCCCTGGCCTGATCCTGCAATCAGCCATATTATCAAGTGGGCATTATTTAGGCACCTATTCCCATTTATATCAATGGGATTTATTGCAGGAGGGGTGCATGGCCCTTACTCACTGTATTATCAGTTGCCTATATCTCTTATGGAGGTACTGTTCCCTTTCCTATATGTATAGGATCCAGTTTGATGGCTATGTATAGTAATAACAGTGTAGGCATTGGCTCTTTCATATACAGGGAACATTAGCCACCTGCCTATTCTCTGGAACCCCAGAAGTTTGCTCCTATGGCAAATTTGAGACTCTTAAGTTTTCAGGTCTTTTGTCTCCCTACAAGTTGGTGTTTAATCAAGGTATTTGGGCCAATAAGTCTGACCCCCACTCCAGTATGTCAACCATCACCGTCGTCAACCCACATCTCGACAGAGATGCAGTTTCTGCTACCACCATCCCTCCCCAGGCTCTTGGGATGCTTTGTATTTTATCTTTTTCAGAGATGACAGTTGCTCATTGCATAGACATGATCTCTCTGAAACAGAAGGTACAGGAGTTGCAAGATGGTGCTCGGAGTGCTGGTCATTAGATCTGTGCCTGAGGCATGAAGGAAACTTCCTTTCCTCTGTGCTTTCTCTGTCTGCCATTATTATCATGGTTTAGTGTCCCACAACCATCCAGCACCCATCAGAGGTAAGTGCAGAAACAAATGGCTGCTGGTCTCCAAATGTAAAAGTAGGGTTTTTCCCCAACGCAGCCAGAACTCTTCACCTCTTGCTGTCCACTCTCTTCTCTCGAGGGTTAATTTTTTTGCATCCCTTTCTGGTTCTGATGCACTACCACAACACTGCAATGTTTGGACTGCAACTGGGGGGGGGGAGGGAGAGGAGATGTTTACATTGACATTTCAAGGAGAAATGTTTGAGTTAGGAAAATCATTTCCCCTGATGTAGATTTTACATTTTTAAAATATACTGTCCAATTATTTAAAAATATATTGGCAGTGTGTGTACACATCCCCACCCCCACTAGAGTCCCCAGGGCTTGGGGCTGCTGAGAGGGGGACCCAGCCTGTTTTTGTTAGAGGGACTTTTGAAATCTGGCTCAGTGGGCACTGGGTTCATTGAGGTGAAAGTTCTTCGGCCCCCTTAGCCGCAACCCCTGACATTAGCTGAGGCTGCAACGTGAGTCGCTCACTCCTGTCTTTGCAGGTGTGGTCTGAGTAGGGTTACCATATCTCATAAATAAAAAAAGAGGACCCTCCACGGGCCCTGCCCCGCCAATTTCTCCACCCCTAGCCCCGCCCCTTCTCCCTCCCAGCCAGGGAGAAAGGGCTGCCCCAGCGCTACCGGCTTCAGGGTTTGCCCGGCAGCCCCCAGACGGCGCTTCCCCAGCGCAGCTGGAGCCCAGGAGGGGAAGCGCCCAGCCGGGGGCGCAGGGTCTGGAGGCTGCCCGGCAAACTGTGAAGCCGGTAGCGCTCGGGCTTCGGGCAGCCCCTATGCCTCCGGACCCTGCGCCCCCAGCCGGGCACTTCGCCTCCCGGGCTCCGGCGGCGCAGGGTCCGGAGGCAAGGGGGCTGCCCGAAGCCGGTAGCGCTCGGGCAGCCCGGCTCTTAAACAGAGCCGAAGAGGAGCAGAGCCTCCAGCCGCGGCGGCTCTGCTTCTCCCCGACTCTTCGGCTCTGTTTAAGAGCCGGGCTGCCCGAGCACTACCGGCTTCGGGCAGCCCCCTTGCCTCCGGACCCTGCGCCGCCGGAGCCCGGGAGGGGAAGTGCCCGGCTGGGGGCGCAGGGTCCGGAGGCACGGGGCTGCCCGAAGCCGGTAGCGCTTGGGCAGCTCGGCTCTTAAACAGAGCTGAAGTGTCAGGGAGGAGCAGAGCCGCCATTTTCCTGGACATGTTCGGCTTTTTGGCAATTCCCCCCGGACAGGGGTTTGAGTGCCGAAAAGCCGGACATGTCCGGGGAAAAGAGGACGTATGGTTACCCTAGGTCTGAGCCCAGAGACGGCACGTGGGCAGGAAATCCTGTTAGTCATCCTGCTCCAGGCTGCCCGCCCCGCGCTCCCCTTGCAGCCGGAGGCTGGGCCGCCACATGTGCTTTTCCTTGTAAGCCAAAGCTGCCCCTCGCTGTGCTGCGGGGCGACGTTGGCTCGGGCCCAGGGCGGGAGCGCAGCATTTGCTTTAGGCTTAAGGGCACGTTAGTGCGCGTGCAGCCGGGCTGAGCCTGCGGTGCTGCGCGTTGGGCAGCAGCAGGTTCCACACCCGGCGAGGCGCCGCCTGAGGCTCCCTCCCGGGGCGGCTTGTGGCCTTCCGCGCGCACCGCCCAGCGCAGGGCCCCTGCCAGCCCGGCCGCCATGTGCCGCCCCCGCCCCTCGTGCTGCGGACCCCAGCTCCCAGCGCGGGGCCGCCCCGGCTACCGCACCCGCCTCGTGGCGCCGCTAGGTGGCGCTGTGAGCAGAGCCCGGCCCCTCCCGCGGGGTCTCGCGGTCTCTTGACGTCACGCTCACGTGACGAGCGTGTAACAAAAAAAAGCTACAGTGTAACGGGGTGCGGGCGGCGCGTGAGGGGCCCGGCGCGGGGGTCGCGGCCGCACGTGGCGGGGAGCGGAGCGGAGTTTGCGCGCGGGGCCCGCCCCGGCATCCCCGGCTCGGGCCGGTCTCTCCTCCGCCCGGCTCGGGCCGCACGTGGGGCCTGGCCCTCCCTCTCCCCGCAGGCCGGGAGCCGGGCTCGCGCCGGCTCGGGCGCACAGGCTGGCCGAGCCGATGGCTGGCGGCTGGATGCTGCTGGGCGGGGATTTCCTGACCCCGCAGCCGCCGCCGCTGCCCCCGGTGCCGCCCCCGGAGCAGCCGCCGCCGCCCCCGGAGCCCGAGGCGGTGCCCGAGCCTGTGCTGGAGCAGTGGCGCCAGTACCAGGAGAGCGACTGGCACTGGGGGCTGCGCCGCCAGTTCATCCTCCGCCACCTGGCCAGTTACCCGGGCGCCGCGATCGACCAGCTGCTGTCGCTCTCCGTGCTCTGGACCAACCACGTCTTCATGGGCTGCAGGTGAGGGGCCGGGCCTAGCGGGAGGGGGCCCGCGGTGGGGATCCGGCTTCCCCGGGGGAGGGACGTTTCCTTCCCGGTGTTGGGGGGGTGGCCTTGAGGCTGCCTGGATGGGGTGTCGGTGCCGGTTTTTTCCTTCCCAGTAACTTTGTCGCGTTGACAGAAGCGTAGGGAAGTGACAGGAGGAAGCGGCCGAGTCAGTGGGTTCCTTCCTTCGCTCCCCTCCAACCCCTGCTCATTACCCTCGGTCCCCGGCTCCCGCCTGCATCTCATTTCCCGTTGTGTTCCTCCTCATCCTTTGTGCTCCCCTCCAGACCCCACCTTTCCTCTCAGTGCCTTCCAGGCTGCCCTCCCCGCAGGTTGCTTGGAAACCCTCTTCCATAATCTATTCCTGAAGGCTGTCATTCGCTGCACTCGAACTGCTCCTTAAACCCCCTCTCAGACAATGGAGATATGTATCCCTCTAGGATCTGAATGGAAAAGAGGGGGGGGGGCTATATTATTATTTTATAGCACCCTTCCAAAGTAACTACCCTCTGGAAGTTCTTCAGAGTCCATCGGAAAGAGTTTCCTGCAACATCAGCAATTCTGAGTAGAGCAAACCAAGCTAAGCATCAAATATAAGAAGATGACGGTGGACACATTTAGGACACGCTTTAAGGATGCCACCAACACGACTTCTACAGCAAGTGATAATATGGACACCACCTGGAAAGAGAGAAAGAGAGTGACCTAGAGAAATGTTCCACAGAAAAATAAAGTGAAATCCATCAGCATGACACCCAGAAGCCCGAACAGACCAGCACAAGACTGAAATTAATGATGGAAACTGGTGGATGCTCTATATACTTGAGGGTGCGAGAGAATAAAGAAAAATAAAAGAATGAGGCACTCAGACAGAAAGAGCTCTCATCATCTAAAGCCTTTTTCTTACTATGAGCACTGCATGGGTCCAGATCTTCACCTGGACAGAACTCATAGCACAGGGGTGGCCAAACTGTGGGTCATGAGCCACATGTGGCTCTTTTACGGTTAAAGTGCAGCTCGCAGAGCCCCCCCGGCTGCTCCCCTCCCATTGTCCACCTAGCAGACTGTGGGGTTGGAGCACAAGACCTCTGCCTTGCAGCAGGATGGTGCGGTAGGGGCTTCTGCCCAGCGGGAGGGGGGACTTGGGACTTCTGCCCTGCGGAGCGCACCTGCTGGGGCTTGGGGCTTCAGCAGGAGCGGGGCTGAAGCCCCAAGCCCTGTCAGGTGCCTCCCGTGGGGCTGAAGCCCTGATCCCCAGCAAGTGTGCCTTGGCTCTTGAACTTCTGAAGATTGTCGTGTGCGGCTCAGAGGACCAATAAGTTTGGCCACCCGTCATAGGAGGATGAGGGCTGAAATGGTGGACTTGATAGTGGGGATATAACGTACACCTGAAGCAACGGCATGGGTTATAGATAGTTATGCAGTTACTCTCTTTGGGCAGACTTGGTGGTTCCTTGGTGGGTTATATAATTAGTGTAAACACATTCATTTTCTGTAAGTGATGCTGCAGAACTACATTTTTAGGAGTGACTTTGAATGAGTGTGGAGCCCTCAGGAATAGATTTTGGAAGGGGCAAAGCCATAAGGGGCAGCGCAGAAGAAGGCATGGAGAGATTTGTGTAAGTGTCATCAAGATGAGCATCATATGAAAGTAGAAAGGATGTGGGGGAATGCAAAAGGAAATCACAGCAGAAAAGTAGGTGGGGCCTGCGTAATGAAAGGCCTTGAAAGCAAAGAAGAGAAATTTAAATAGAACATAATAGGGAGGGAATACCAGTTGATTCCGAAGTCTGAATATTCCTCTTGACTATTAATTTACAGATGCTTTCTTTTTTTAGTTGTTCCTTTTGGTGCATCGCACTTTCTGGGCCCTAGCATAATGCTGCATGCTTGAGATGTAAATGCTAAGAGCAAACTGAATTTTTCCTTGATGATTTTTTATTGACTACTAAACAGAATCCATTTTTAACACATCATCTCCCACAATGTAGGAACTCAGTGTAGGAGAGTGTTTCTCAGCCTTTTTGATACCAAGTACCAGCTTGCTGACTTCCTAATCTGTATCAGGTCAATCTCAGGGACTGGCGCTGGTCCATGGAGGGATGGTTAAGAAACATTAGTATAGGGAGAACCTGAAACTGACCCGAAAACAAAAGTGAAACTGGTCAATTTCCCTTGTTCAAGATGAGAAAAATGCAAAAAGTAAGCTATATAAATAGTGAAAAGTAAGCACCTTAAAACTGAATTTTCTGGCTATATTAAAACAGACTTCAATAATGGAAGAGCTATGTAGTTGCTATCCCTAGACACAGCAATCATTAACTTGTGGAAACCACAATATAGTAACTAGGATACTGTTTTAGATTTCCATATCCCTGCTAGTCAGAATGAAAGGGCTGCTTTCCCTGTGTACTTTGACTGAAATTTCTAAAGTTAATGATTTTTTTGGGGTGGGGGGAGGATAAAGAAACTAAAGAAAAACAAGTACTTGCTGATGACTTAAAAAGTATAGTGACTAACTTCAGTGAGGCAGGTAATACTTAAGCAAAGCTCTGAAACACTAAAAGATAATTTAGAGTTTAAAATTTAAGATTTGTTAGTCTTCTTATGAGGCCTGTCTTTAATAGACCTTTCTCATAATTTGTCTGAATTTTAATTAACTATCTTGGTTTGGATCTAAACATCCCGCTGCAGTGTTCACAATCCAAATGTTTCATTGTGCTAGTTGTGAGAGAGCCAGAAAGTGAAACTGGTTACAGTTTTTATCACTTAATCCATATGCAAATAACAGGAATGGCCCGTTGTTTCAATATTTAACACTTAGACTGTAAGTTCTTTGGGGCAGAGACTTTTTGTTCTATGTTTATACAGCACCTAACATAAATGGGGTCCTGATCCTTGACCAGGGACCCTACCACAGCACAAATAATCATATCCTCACGTGGTGTTGACAGCAGATATAAGGAAGCACTTTATAGTATATTAAAAAAATCCATGGTATTTAATCTGATGATGTCCCATTAACCCATTTTCAACCATGGTTGCATGTTCACCATCACTTTAAAAACTGCTAGGCCTAAAAATCAAAGCCCAAAGTTGCTTACGGAGCTAGGGTACTGATTATCTTTATTAATGAAATGCATGCAGACTGTCTCCTGCACTTGTATGGAACCCTGCTGTGATGCTGCTGTGCGCAGGTGCAGGGTGCTGCCTGCGTGCATCTCAATGCAGAGCACTATCTGTCATGTGACTGGTGCCAAGGAAGACCCAGTTACTGAGGAATTACTTGTGGATTACAGAATGGGCAACGCTTATTATTTCTTCTGCATTTTTACTGCCGTCTTACAAAGCAGAGTAGGCATCTTTAAATCGGTTACAAGAGACTAAAATGTCCCCTGTCTGCACTGGAGATTTCTTTATTCATCTCTTCTACCCTGGCCCGACACAGGAATTAGGAAGGCTGTCAGATCTTGAATAATGATGTTACTGAATGCTCTAAATGTGTAAGCAGTGCTGCGCAGAACACACCAAAAAATAGGATCACTTTCCCTGAAGAACTTACAAACTCACAGATGATGCACAAGGGAATAGTTCAGATATGAGATGGTGCAGACACGGTCAGTCAAGAGATTTGTGCAGGAAGACTTCCCGAAAGATACTGTCGTGAGGTGCAAAATTAACATGCCGTACAGTGGTGGAATGGACAGAGGAGGAGACTCTGTTATGAAATATAGCTGTATTTCTGTGTTCTGAAAAAAAATTCTAATCTAAAATGGTCTTTGCTGCCAGGTAAAGTGGAGAGGGAAGTTTGCTGTTTAAATTATATTAACTAATAATTTGTTCAAGCCCTGGTTGTTCATGTTTCCCAGACATCTGCTAGTGGAAGGATTGACCCAGTAGCCAGAAGTGGTTCTTGGACCTTGTGGTTGGGTGCCATCTTTCGTATCATCTTCTAGCTGAATAAAGTTTAAGTTCCAACCCTCCCTTTGGTTGATGGTAGAGAGAAAGGGCTTCCATTTTTTCACCTCCTGGCTGTTGTGGGGGGATGGCATCCACGACTCTGTCTCTCCCCCTGCTGCCATTTTTAGGTCCCTCTCTTCCATGAGTAACTCTAGCGCCTGCCATTGCTGCTGAGGCTGCTTCTAATTTTCTCAAGCAGCAGCGTGAAATCGACCTGTTTCTTGACCGTTTTAATTGCTGCTCACAGGGTTCTGAATAGTAGCTGCTTGGAAGAGGGATGAGCAGCAGTGTAGGTATTGCAGTGTCTGCAGACTCAGGAGAAAATACAGCCTCAGTTTACATTCAGAGAGCTTGCTCTTAATATTTGTTACCTCATACTTAAACGCAAGCTTAAATTCTGGTTGGGTCTCCATCCATACAAGGAAAGCTTCTCACATACCACCGGTGAGTAGACTTTCCATACTTGTGTAGCACCAGTTTTGAAAAGCTAATCAAAGGCCATTTGCTTAAAAAAGGTATCTCTGGCTTTTGTGCTCAGAACCTTAGTTTTTGTCTGCCTTGGTAGACATAAGATGCTGACCTGATCCTCAGCTTAATTTAAATATCAGCCCTGTGGTAGAACAGTGTATTCTTTCTGTACAGTGATGGAAAATCTACAGCCCATGGCTTTATGCAGTGTTTTCAGGCCATCCTTGGTTAGATTTTTCAGTTCAGCTTTTTCCATCTAAATACACCGAAAAGATTTAGTAAGTTACAGGAGCTGGAATTCTGTAAACTGATGAATTCTGCTAGATTGGAACTGCCCATGATCTTGGCAGTTCTAATGCAACATTCTTTTGCAGCAGTAACCAGACTTCAGTTAATGCAGGACTCCTTATGAAATAACACTATCATACCGTCACTTTTGTGGCGGTGGGATTTAAAATGTTGCTGTGACATCAATGCTAATTTAAAAATAAAACTGTTGTTTAAAGTAATAATTGTTAGTAAGAAGCAGCTGGGTTCCTACTGTAAAAACTGAACCGTTCCTTGGCTGCTGTCTGACATCAGTGATGGCAAACGTCTGGTGACATGTCACAGATTGTCACTAAGCTTTTTGTCTAGGCAAGCGGCAAGGAATCAGTTTCAATACTGTTCTGACTCTGTTAAATTAAAACCCAACAAGTTTTCCGATGTTTCTTTTCTGCTGCCATTTAAATTTTCCTCGTTGCTGTATTAAGTGGTACATTTCAATAGCAAATACTTCAAAGGGAGCTTCAGTTTACCAATTCAAAACTCCATTCATTTAATGACTTGCGATGAATGATTGGCAGAATATTTGATGTTAAGATACGTGAGTTTGTTCAGAATCTGTATGAAAAGTAGTGACTTGTTGCCTTATTATAGATTTCTTCTGTAGGGCCCCAGTTCTGCAAGGAAGCCACACACAGTCTCCTGACTTCTTTGGGGTTCCACACAGTGACATAAATCTGCCTGTATAGAATTGATGACAGGTTCAACATAAACTTTCACCACCATTTATTAGAGCCTGATCCAGTGCCAGTTAAGTCATTGGCAAGACACCTGTTGACTTTAGTGGGTATTGGATCAGGCCAGATTTGACCAGAGTTTTGCTTGTAATGTCACAGGCAGCTTTCTAGTCCTAATTTAACTTAATTAGGAAGTATCCACAAGCTACGCTATATTGTACAACATTTCACACTGGCATATTTTTCCATGTGTGAGGTGGTGAGGTCTTGCTATCTGCATGGCTGCAAATACTGAAATCTTGGTTGTAAAGACACCAGGAGTTTGGTACTGGAAGTGGGAGGGGTCTAGTAAAAACCTGGCAGCATGGAGCTTTAGTGTTGCATGTTCTAATGCGATGTGTCCTTGAATTAAACAGGTATGGCTCGCAAGTTATGGAGAAAGTCTTCAAGATGGCTGAAGGTATCGATATTGGGGAGATGCCATCGTTCGAGCTGGTACCTCCTGCTAAGCCACCAAAAAGACCCTGCTCTCCACCTTGCTCTCCCTATGCCAGTGAGTATATTTGCTTGCATATCAAAGGGGACGTCATTCTCTGTTGCTGCTTCAGATATGATTTTCGGATCACGGGAACTGCAACTGCAAAACAGACCAATGTCTGCCTCTGACTGTAGCCAATAGTGGATGCTTCAGGGGGGAAATGGCAGCAGGCCAAATAAGCAGTGGACAATTTAGTGCACAGAGTTACACCACAAGCAGGCTGGATTTCTCCTTCACCGCAGCTGGTGGCTGGCTTATGATAGAAGTAATCTGAGTTGTGGTGGTTGGGGAACTTGCAAAAGTTTAAGGATCTGATTTAGATGTCAGGGTTTTTTTCTACTGATCTCAAATGAACTGGGTTATGATAACTATGCTGCAACAGAGGTGTCTAGATGTATGTGGCAGCCTGACTCATATTAGCATGACAGGTTAGCATTGAATCAGATTGTTCTTTCTAAGTGCTTGAGATGGCCTTTTGCTTCACTGATGAAGTCACGTGCCTGGCATTTGGGGCATGGGAGTTTGAACAGAATACTACTACTGGTGTGGAGAAAGGGTGCTCTTCTACTTACTGTATTTATGCATCAGATATTTAATTCTTCAGATTAGTTACACAGTGATTGTCTTCACAGTATTTGTTTATGTAAAATTTGTGTCTTGTTTCTAATCCAGACACATTCAAATTAGAAACGAGGCACAAACTTTTAAAGTGAGGGTGAAGTGGTGGATTCAGAACAAGACTTTTTGGAGGATATGCTTCAATATCAATTATAGAGCACTTTTCACCAGATCTTTACAAAGGAGGTCAGTACCATTGTCCCCATTTTGCAGACAGGGAAACGGAAGCACAGAGAAGTGAAGTGAGTTGCCACAGTCACTGACAGAGCTGGGGATAGCATCCAGGTCTTCTGTGTCCCACTGCAGTGCTCTATCCAATAGGAAACACTGCCTCCTCAAATTTAGTCTCACAAGAGTGACTGGGCAACAAAATGGCAGATGAAATTCAGTGTCGATAAATGCAAAGTAATGCACATTGGAAAACATAATCCCAACTATACATACAAAATGATGGGGTCTAAATTAGCTGTTACCACTGAAGAAAGATCTTGGAGTCATTGTGGATAGTTCTCTGAAAACATCCACTCAATGTGCAGCGGCAGTCAAAAAAGCATACAGAATGTTGGGAATCATTAAGAAAGGGATAGATAATAAGACATAAAATATCATATTGCCTCTATGGTATGCCCACATATTGAATATTGTGTGCAGATGTGGTCATCCCATCTCAAAAAAGATGTATTGGAATTGGAAAAGGTTCAGAAAAGGGCAACAAAAATTATTAGGGGTATGGAATGGCTGCTGTATGAGGAGAGATTAATAGGATTGGGTCTTTTCAGCTTGGAAAAGAGATTGCAAAGGGGGGGATATGATAGAGGTCTATAAAATCATGACTGGTGCGGAGAATTTAAATAAGGAAGTGTTATTTACTCCTTGTAACACAAGAACTGGGGGTCACCAAATAAAATTAATAGGCAGCAGGTTTAAAACAAACAAAAGGAAGTATTTCTTCACACAAGGCAGTCTGTGGAACTCTGCCAGAGGATGTTGTGAAGGCCAACACTATAACATGATTCAAAAAAGATAAATTAATGGAAGATAGGTCCATCAATGGCTATTAGCCAGGATGGTCAGGGATGGTGTCCCTAGCCTCTGTTTGCCAGCAGCTGGGAATGGGTGATGGGATTAATCACTTGATGATTAGATTACCTGTTCTGTTCATTCCCTCTGAAGCACCTGGCAATGGCCACTGTCGGAAGAGAGGATACTGGACTAGATGGACCTTTGGTCTGACCCAGTATGGTCGTTCTTATGTAAGTTACTGTGCTCAGTATAGGAGTAACTGGAATTGTTTAACCAGTGTTATATAGGAGATCAGAATAAATGATCTGATGGTCTTAAATCTATGAACTTGAGTAGTACCAAAACCACTTTTTCATATAGTAGTAGGTGAAGTGGAAATACTTTTGCAGTATCTTGCCTATGAATGAAAATTCCACTTATCTATTGCATACATCTTCATATAGAAAATCTTGGTATCTGTGATGTGGGGAGCGGGAATTCTGTACTCAAAAACTTACTAATTACTGCTGGTGATCGTACTGTACATATTCCCTCCGTGTTGTAGAACTTATTTTTTTAATGCTGTAAATTTCACTCATTCCGTAGATCCAGAGCCTCCCAAAAAAGTCCTCCCCAGGTTCCGCGTGAGACCTCGTTTTGAGCCTGTACACTTTGTAGCCAGTAGTGAAAAAGATGAAAGAAAAGAAGATCCTTCAGACAACCAAACGCAGGAGTCAAACAAGGATGCAAACACAAACAGCACTGCCCAGTCAGTCGAAAACTATGTGGATTTTGTTTTTAACAGTTTCAATACCCAGGAAGCAGATCCCCAGTTCTCCAACTCGGTGGGTTTTGGTTATGCAAGTAGCCAGACAACCGCCACCAGTGTGGTTTTGAACAGCATGGACACTACCCAGAGTGGTGCTCCACAACTTTCCACTTCCTCTTCAGTTCTCCAGTCTTCATCAGATACTTTCTCCCAGTCAGTTATCACAGCAAAGCAGTATTTTATTGACAAACTCTCAGCAGCAATCTGGAAGAATCTTGCTAACCCAGATGCTAACACTGGGACTGATAAAATTAACTATACATATTTGTTGACTCGGTCAATTCAGGCATGTAAGACAAATCCTGAATATATTTATGCTCCTCTAAAAGAAATTGCCCCTGCCGACCTCCCAAAAAATAAGAAGCTTCCAACAGATGGCTTTGCTTGTGAAGTGAGATGCCAAAATGTCTACTTAACTACTGGTTATGCTGGCAGCAAAAATGGATCCAGGGATCGAGCCACAGAATTAGCAGTCAAGTTGTTGCAAAAGTCTGTGGAAGTTAAAGTTGCTCAGCGGAAGTTCAAACATACCTATCGAGAGGACTTAATAGTGTGTGAGTCCGGCACATGCCCGCAGGAATTGCCTCCTGCTCTCAAACAGCTTGACGACTTTCTAGCTGCCAACAAAGATTTTTCGTCTGGGCAGTCTGGGTCTGATCCCTTGCAAGGTTCTAGTAGTTCAACCAAACACTGGACTAATTTTGTCCTCACAGAAAATGCTAGCGATGCTATAGGGATACTTAACAACTCGGCTTCATTTAACAAAATGTCAGTTGAATACAAATATGACTTAATGTCAAACCGCTCGTGGCGCTGTAGAGTGTTTTTACAAGACCACTGCTTAGCCGAGGGATACGGCAGTAAGAAAACTAGCAAACATGCAGCTGCAGATGAGGCTTTGAAAATTCTTCAAAAGATGCAGTCCAATGTGACCCCCATCAAAACAACCCAGGTTCAGAAAGTGGGCTGTTCATCCCGGAGTTCTGGCAAAAAGAAAGACCTGAAGGATCTTGTTATCTATGAGAACTCTGAGAATCCCGTGTGCACACTGAACGACACTGCTCAGTTCAACAAGATGACAGTGGAATATGTCTTCGAAAGGATGACGGGCATGCGGTGGAAGTGCAAGGTGATGCTAGAAAACGAGTTAATTGCTGAAGCAGTTGGGGTTAAGAAATCTGTGAAGCACGAGGCGGCGGAGGAAGCTGTGAAAATCCTCAAAAAAACACAGCCGACTGTCGTCAATAACCTGAAGAAGGGCACCATCGAAGACGTCATCTCAAGAAATGAGATTCGGGGCCGCTCAGCAGAAGAGGCTTTCAAACAGAAGATTAAAGAAGACAACATAGGGAATCAGATTTTAAGAAAAATGGGCTGGACAGGTGGTGGGTTAGGGAAAGATGGCGAAGGGATACGAGAACCTATTGCAGTAAAGGAGCAATTTAAAAGGGAAGGACTCGGGCTTGATGTGGAAAGGGTGAACAAAATTGCTAAAAGAGATATTGAGCAGATCATTCGAAATTATGCGCGCTCAGATAGTCATGTTGACTTGACTTTTTCTACAGAACTTACCAATGACGAGCGGAAGCAGATCCATCAAATTGCCCAAAAATATGGTCTTAAAAGTAAATCCCATGGGCAGGGCCATGATAGATTCTTGGTGGTAAGCAGAAAGAGACGTAAGGAAGACTTATTAGACCAACTGAAGCAAGAAGGCCATGTTGGACATTATGAACTTATTATGCCTCAAGCCAATTGAGCTTCATGGTGTCCAATTTCATTGGTGAATGCATAAGGAGATGGAGTTTCCTAGATCCCTAATTAAAGAAACAGATGCTGCATTTTCTTGTTGTGGGATATATTATGTTTTACTTTGCTCATTTAATTTCTAAAACTTTATTAGAAAAAGAACTTAAAGTTCTGTCCAATTGTATTAGCACAACCCAGCAGCCAATAGTGCAGTTACTGTATGTGTCTTTGATATTACTTGTTCCTTCACATTTTAATAGTTTTGTAATAGCAAAAACACATGTCCAACCACACAAAAATTGACACTATTTAAAATGATAGTTCCCTTATTCTTTTTGCCCCAGGAAAGAAATTTTGCCTTTTAAAAGCAGAGGAAATGCAGTTCAGAGAAAAAAATATGTAAAGTTGGTATTAACTACAATAAAAATACAGTTTTATTTCCAGAAAAAAACAGGATTTGCCACATTTTGTATGTATCTTAAATTTTGTGTGAAACCTCAATTCTAGAAGAGTTAGCAAAGTAAAATGTCTCTACCGTGTGTGTGTGTGTTTATGTGGGGAAAAGTCTTTAACCAGCTTAACAATTCAACTTTCTTTATAACCAGTGTTCCAGTTTATTCATAAATTTCTGCTATGCTGAGAATTAATGAATGCACCCTAATCAACTTTGTACTAAACTGAGTTATTGCCGGAAGGATTTTTACCTAGAAGTACTGCTTGACATGTGCAAATGCCATGTGGCCTGTAAAACCCTATTTTTACTTTGACTCTGAGCTCTAAACCCTGAGCAAAATCAAATTGTGCTTCATTATTTCTATCCACTACATTAATGTATCTGTGCTTGTGTATGTCAAGGAGAGATTCACAAGTAAAAGTCTTGTGCTACTCCAATACGTGGTTTGAGTGTGGAGTGTCTCCAGGACTGGCCCACCTGGGCTAGAAGAGCCCTCTGCCTGAAGAACAAATAGTTGGCTGCTGCAAGTCACCATTTTTGGGATGTGTTCTTCCACCATTGCTGAACTTTTGGAAACCTTCCAAAAACCAGTCCCTGAGCCATGCCTTGTAAAACAGATTAAAAATCAACCTCTGGGTGAGGCAAGTGTTAATTCTCTTTAGGTGCTGCTTGTTCAGATGGGACCTACTGTGTCTTTTCCAGCTTGAATATCTGATTCACTCAGCCAGCTATGATAGATATTCCTCAGTAGCCACTCTCCTGTTTGTCCCTGTGCTTCAGTTTATCATTCCTGCCTCCCATATCTGCCTCTCCATCTGTTTACATTGCCCTCTAGGTCAGTCCATCCTCCTGTGTTGCCTTTTATACCCTTGGCTTTGAGGAGAGGGGGAGTGGCCCCAACTGGCACTGCAGAAGATCCTGGTGGCTCATGGCACAGGCGGTTTGAATCTCACAGGTGTGAAAATAGAGGCTCATCTTGAAGAACTCGTTACAGGTGAGTAGCATTCACTTAGGAATGAACAAATGCCCCTGTGCCATCCTTGTTTTCATTAGCACGTCTCAGCCCATCTTCCTTGGGCTTGTTCTGCGAGCTAGGTCCCCTAACTTGGCAGTGGTTCTGCAAGCATGTTCTCTCTTCAGATTCATGCCACTTTCTCCTCTCCCTCTGAATTCTACTCTCAAGGACTCAGGGTTTTGGGAAATGGTACTAAGGGGGTTGGGGTCTGCGTGGCATTTTATAATGTCTCCACTATTGGTGTCTCGCTCCCCTAACAGTCACTGCTTTTCCAGCAGGTTCCCAAGGCACAGTAACTCTGTGGAGTATGGCAGAGGCAACACTTGCAGAACCACAGTTCCTAGTGAGCAGCCCTTTTCCTGGAAGGTTGTGGTAGGGGTAGAGGAAGCTGGCTAAATAGAATGGTGTTTTCACAAAGTATGCATTTGGTATAATGTGCTGGAAATATTTTATCCCTAAACTCTTTCTCAAGTATGAGCTTAGTGAACAGGGCAGTTGCTGGGATTTCAGTTGAAACTTTGAGAGAGTGCTGCTCATGCATAGCTATATAGATTGTAAACTTTTTTGGAGGGCAGGGACTATACATCTTGTATTTGCCCAGAATCTATGACATTGTGGAAACTACGTGACACTTTTCCTTCCTATCCCTGTTCACCTAGTAATTTATGGGGAAGCTCACTCCTTTCTAATTTAAACTCCTGTTTTAAGCTGTGATGATGCTGTAGGCTTGTCTAGATCACCTTTCATTTATTTTCAATGATGTGGGGGCTTCTGGTGGCATAGGTATTCCACTTCCTCAACAGGTGCTAACTAGGTGGACTGAGAATTGTGCTGTCTACACTGGGGGGTAGGTCAGTTTAACTGCATAGCTTAGTTGTGTAGTAGTTTTTCACACCATTGAATAATGTAGTTACATAGACTAATTATATATAAACTGACTGTTTCTACCCAGCTTAGTTTCCATGATACTCTCCCAAGAATCAAAATGTGAATTCAAAATGCATTTGTCAAGAGGCTTGGGTTTTGATCTGGTGCTGTTATAAAATAGACATGCTTGCCTGATGCAGAAAGCACCACAATAAATGTAGATATTTAGTGTATTTGTGGCATGATCTACTCAGCCTAATCTTGCTTGACTGTTAGTGTACCCAGTGCCTAAAGTACTTGGTGATGCTGATCTTTTTAAATATAGTAAGTGGCTGTATAGTTTAAACCACTGCAACTTCTGCTATAGGTAGAGCCCTGCAAATCCAGATAGCCACATTTTTTTTTTTTTGGGGGGGGGGGGGGGAGAGAAGGGGGTCATGGATGGATGTGGATCCAAATTTTATAGCTAAAGCCCTGCAACTCTACAGCCAGCTGCTTTAGATCCATGGATCAATCAGCTGTAGCTACAAATTTTGTATGTGCACAGGGCTCTAGTGGTGTACTTTGGTTTATTTTAGGACTGTCCAACTGAAAGCTTGAAACTGCATTACCTAGATTGAGCATGGGTGACTATGCACTAGTTAAAACTGTCATTTTCAATACTCTTCCTTGAAGTGTAGATGATGATGCCACTCTGACTTACTCTTCCAGCATGTGTAATCAAGTATGCAAAACTTGAACAGGTCTGCAAGATGAGGGTCATCCTTTTTGTGACTAGATAGAATCTTTCAAAGAGCACTCCAGGGCTGTTAAGTTATCCAGGCCTCTTTTACCCAGAGATAATATTGCATAACCCTCCCCCCTGCTACCAATAGCACAAACACGAATAGTTACTTTTCAAATCCTACTTGAATTATGATGCATGAACCACAGCTGTATACTTAGCCCTTTGAACAACAAAACAGCATCTACCTCTTGGGATCCAAACCAATAAATGTTAGCTTCCACTACCCCTGTAAAATAGATCTCTTGCCTCTTTATACAATAAGGATATAAGGTTACACTTTTATTTACAAGTTTTGAAAAATGTACAGTTTCTTACATGGGTTACTTATGCAAAGTTATACTTCTCAACAGACCAATGTGCACATAAGACAGGGGGATAGTGGACAACAGTTATAGGTCTCATCCCACACTGCTGTTTAAAAGGTACTGCCTCCAAAGTGTACAAACTTAGCCTTGCAAAAGATTGTAAATCCAAACTCACTCCACCTTTTGAAACTTGGAAAGATATTTTCATTAAATTGGGTGGAAACTAACAAGCACATAGCTGTTGCTCACACACACACCCCACTCGTAATTTACAGAGAGCAGGAACTGCACAGCCTCAAGTGACCCCTCTCACAATTCTTAACTCTTTCCACAACAGTTAACTGTTGCAAGGGAACCAAGTACTAATGAATGTGATATCCTAACTTCAAAGCGTTTTGTTTTTTCCTACCTCACCTTTTTTTAAAACTCAAAATAGTAAAGTTAACAAGATTTTGAACTTAAGTACAACAGCTCAACATGGGTATGTCCAGTCAGTGCCTCACTGAGAAGACTAAAGTAACCTATTTCATCAGTATCCTCATAGGTATATCCTTTAAAACCCTATTTTTGTAAATAAAAAGGAGGTACTTTGCATATCACCTCAAGTACCATAACAGTCATCATACCTTATCTTGCACCCGAAGTGCAGAAGTAGCCACTATCCCCCATTTTCACTATCTGATTAGTCAGATTAGAATCAGTTGTTTTGTATTTCTAAACAGTTGACAACCCTGTAAGACCAGGGAAAAGGAAAGTTAATTCTTCCTGCAGTACTTACAAATGCAGTGGGGTCTAAAACCAACAGTAGAGGTAAGTGACCAGCCTGGACAGATCAGCACTCTAGTAATATCAGTTAAAAATGCATATACACATCCCTTTTATCAAGCTACACATAAGCATCACTGTGTATAACACAATTACAATTAAAAGCTTAGTGTACACTACAGAAATGCACAATACTGCCCTAAGACTGGAGAAGAGGGACCACAGAAAATGAATTCAGCATCAGTAATTCTTTTGCAAGTAACCCAAGTACAGTACATTTGACTTCAAAATGGGTGCTTTCTGATGTCCAAGGAAGGGAAGCTTCAGCAAGGGAGAGTGGCAACAGCACAACAGCTAGTTTGCGTTCAAAGTAAATGCAATGATGCTAGGAGGAAGATGACTCAGACACTTCATATATATTTTCCTCATCACCAGAGTGTTCATTTGCATCATCCAGGGTCAACAATCACGCCAACTCTGTTCTACTATTGCAGAAACCCGTTTTTCATATTCCCGCTTATTCTCTTGGTATAGTTGAGCTGCCTGACTGTTTGCTGGACTGTTGGGATTCGGCTCATCCAACAGAGACTATTAAAAAAGACAAAAAAATCTTGTCAGTTTTGTAGGAATAACCCTTGAAAAATTATTTCCAGTAATTAGTTCAAAAAAATTGTCAAGTGTTCCTCCTGCTCACTGTACTCAAGTAGTGTAACCACAAGATACTGCATTGTATTCTGGGTTATTTGCTATTACAGATACACCTCTACCCCGCTATAACACGAATTCGGATATAACACAGTAAAGCAGTGCTCGGGGGGGGGGGGGGGGGGGAGAAGAGGACTGCGCACTCCAACAGATCAAAGCAAATTCAATATAACACGGTTTCACCTATAATGCGGTAAGATTTTTGGCTCACGAGGACAGCGTTATATCGGGGTAGAGGTGTATTAAATCCTCATCTTTCACATGAGAAGTTTGAAATACGTAACTAGTGTTCTGTTACCATACATTATAGGTTCTAAAGTCTCTTCTGGTTTTACCTTCTCCAATTAATACTAGGTGCTTGGTTATTTTAAGACCTGATTAACATAAGTACCCACTGATAAAGTTAACTCTCTCCCCACCAGCCCTCTACCAAAAGACTCCCTGTAATTGATTAGACACATTAGCAGGCGTAATCAATTGTGTGTGTCAAGGTCCAGACTCCAGGGAAAATAGAACACTGATAAGTAAATAAGAATCTGACATACATCAGATTCAAAAGCATCTGATGATCTGGATTTGGCCCACACTCCACCTATTGCCTACTCCTGCATTAGACTGCTTACGTTTGTTGCTTGTTCTTAACGTAAAGAAGAACGGTAATTTGTGGTGAAAACTAAACTTTGCTCAGAACCAGATTTTCACCATTAACTGAAATTTGTCACAGCAACTTTACATGCAAGTATCGGATTACAATAAATGGTGGGAAGTCATTTTACCTGTATGGATGTTAAGATGGAGGACACATCATAGGTAGGACTCCAACGATTCTGAAGAATATCCAGACATATACTACCATCTGCGTAGACTAGAAGAGGGGTGAAAAAGAATTGTTGTATAACAATATAAGATGTGATAACATTGAGGATAGGGTTTAAAAAACAAACACAGAAGTGCCACACCAAATTTTTGCCAGCATTACTCACTCTTCAGAAGCCTAAATAGTGAAACATACATTAGAACAAGTTAATGACCTTCAGAAGCCTTAGAGTTGATATCTGTTAACAGAAAAATGACCCCTGATCTCTTGGGGGGGTCTGACTTGTTGCTAAGGAGAGTTGCCTAGACATGTAATTTTTAGACTGCTTATTAAAAAAAACAAAACACCCCAACTTGCTCCATTGTGACCTCACAAGGGGCTATGAAGAGGTCTCTACCATGCTACTTGAAGCAAGGATTAAGTAACAGAAACAAGTTTACTTTGAAGCAACAACTGTTTTCATGCAGGTGACTCTAGTAACTAAACAAGGAACAGAGAAGCAAGAAATTGTTTAAGGTGGTCTTCCCACCCACTAATTTAAGGAACCCTCCCCCACTAATAGTGCATTTGATCTATACCTTGTTAGCAACTAAACATGAAAGTTTTATGGTGGTTCTATTTTTATTCATGTACCCAGCAAGTGTTTAATTAAAAGCCTTTGGAATTAAAGAGAGTTATGCAGGCCACAACGCCCTATTGTTCATCAGCAGCTACAGTTGGAAGCAAGCATAGATTAAGGAACGCAATCTGACATTGAATTGAAATATTCACTCCTGAAGGCAGCCACTGAAACAGAGAAAACAATCTAGCTAGCTTTGATTGTACAAGCCACATTTCTGAATGCATCTGATATTATAAACCACCATGATACTGAAGCATAGACAGAACTGTTGAGAGAGACATGTTTCACAGAAAAGGTCAAATTCAGCTTAAAAGTGACAAATGTAAACTTTAAGAGCACAGTTATGACTGTAAATGTTAACATGTATTTACAAAGATTATTTTGCATGAGGCCACATAAGGACAAAAGATCCCACTGACTTTTTTTAAAAAAAAAAAAAAAAAAAGGGAAATCTATGTAGCAGTCATAAAATGGAATGCTGTTACCTCAAGCATTTGTGTTTTTAAAAAAAGGACAATGTTCACGTAAGATTCCACTCATTCTGGTTAACTGAATTAACCAGACTGTGTAAATGAACACGATTCCCTTCCCTTCCCACCTCTCAGTGGTGAAGGCCTCTTTGTCCTCAGAGCCAGAGGAATTCTCTGAGCAAAAGATGTTTAACCAGAAATACAGTAACCAAATAAGATGGGAGCCTAAGGGATTCACATCAACACTGCTCCATAAGAGTTG
Source organism: Malaclemys terrapin pileata (assembly GCF_027887155.1). NCBI lineage: Eukaryota > Metazoa > Chordata > Testudines > Emydidae > Malaclemys > Malaclemys terrapin. The sequence continues at coordinate 13,011,513 of NC_071513.1, read as the reverse complement.
TGAATCAAGGGAGTTCAAACACACACACACACGAGTCTGAGTGCTACTTGGGACATGTCCAATCCCTGCTCCCTCCTGTATCAGAATGAGAGCTAGTTCACGTACTTGTTTTTATGTATGTTTATAAAAGACTACACTGTCTAATCAGCAAGCATTATGCTTTACTGTAAGTGCTGTAATAAGCCATAAACCACAGAATGATTGCATCTTATATGGGTACTTACCATTTGGATGAAACATTTTAGAGACAAATCTAACGGTAGGTGGCTTATTTGGATATTCCTCTGTGAATTCTATTGTAAGTTTGAAAGTTCCTGGAGTTGAAAGAGAAAATTATAAATAACTTTTTGTTCAAGGACATCCATATGCTTCACAAGGGATAGGCAAGTATCCTCCATTTATAGAGAGGTCCAATGTGTTATCCCAACATCACATACAAAGTTGGAAATAGAATTCAAGCTGTTCAACTCCATTCTTCTGCTCTAAATCCTAGACAATGCCTCATATTTTGAGCAGCCTCTCCCAATAAGAGAATAATTTTCACCATTATTCTCTTATGCAGAACTGTTCTATACAGACATTTTAGGTGAGGAAATAAGTCCGTCCTCAGTATCCTTCCAACGATCTAGTTCTCTTTATAATACCTCTTAAATATCCAGATGCATAGAAAACGGTTGTTCTGCACGTTCAGAAGATTAGGAATCTGCTTTGCAGGGAAGAGCAATGTTCTATTCCCAACAATACATAATTGGATTTATTTTTTTTAAGCTTGATGCTTGTAATACTATAAGAGATCATATTTCTAGGAGCCTAATGCACTTGTGACTTCCCTTGTACATCAAGTTGTGTGGAACCTTTCTGCAACATTACCATGGATTCTGCAAATGGACAATCTGCCTTGAGGAGCCAATATGAAGAAGTTTTGGAGAGTCAATTATCTGCCAGCCATTTGGTGCGATCAGAGCAACTCTGTATGGCTTGAGACTACCAAAACTTGTGCCCCTTAAGAAACGTGTTAACATGAGCCACAAGAATTGAGATGGTTAAATCCTTTGAGCCCAACAACCTTAACATAGCCTGTGTCAGCAGAAGCTATTTTTGTCCTTCTCCTAAAGCTATGATGACCTGGGAAAATAAGTCAGTCAACTAAGCTGCGGACAAGCAGAGTCCCATGTATTGTGAGTGCTAGCAAAAATTCAAATACGACTGGCATTTCTAGAGTTCATCGCTCACTCAATCTCTTGGAAGTAAATACACTGAGCCTTTTTTACAGTACTGTCCTTGATCCACCAAATCAAAAAAGCCACACATTGTGTAGTATATACAAAGAGGTTAACAGCCAAAAACAACGTATGAAGCTAAAAAAAATACCCTCTTTACAACTGAAGTCTCCTGTAACTCAGATATATCCTTGCACCATCTATCAGTGTCATGTTAGCATATGCAACCAGTTGCCATGATTAAGGGAAACACTGCAATTTTATTTTTCTTGTAATGCACCTTCTTCCCAGACCAATGACAACCTAGTTTAGGCCCAGAGAGTTTAAAGAAATCAGATACCTTGAATATAAAAATTCATGTCTACTGTGAGTATACATTAATACTAGTTATTATTAGTATTAATTGTACGCATTTAAGTGGTATTTGCCAAGTGGGAAAAGTGTTTTTAGCCAAACGTTAGCTATTCTAGAAATCTTCAAGCCTTCCCTAGTGGAAAGCATCAAGGGAGAGCCAAGGAGTATTTATTTGTCAGCTCCTTTCCCTTCTGCCAGAGGTCAGCAGGACTAGCATGGTAGGATGCCTGTAGTTTGTTCCCACAAAACAGCGGTATTAGTTGTGTTTCTAATATGCAGATGAAAAGCCTTGAAGTGCAGTGCTGGAGAGAGTAATTTCCTAATATTGCACTTTCTGTACACAAGCTGGCTATGAAAAGAAGCATCATTATGACTCCAATGCCATTTATGAAGACACTGAAACTCAGATGTTAGCATGATATGCCTGTTAATTTTATATTGTATTATGTATTTTTAATTTATGGAATTACATATACATTTTTACAATTACTGGGAATCTAGGCTATACTACACAAAACTGACATGCCATTAGGGAATCAATTCCAACATAACCCTGTCTAGCTGTATAGATAGATTGCTCATCCAAGGAAAGGAAAGTAATGAAGTCTCATTTGTGTCCACAAGCAGAAGATAGACCTTGTTAAATGGCAACATCAACACATAATGCTTTTTAGTGGTGTTCCATTCCTCATGCTATTGATTTGAGGTTTAGGAAGGAGAATCAAGCTGAATTGCCAACTCTACCACAAGCAACGCTTCTTATAGACTGGGCAGCAAACAGATCACAAAATGGATAAGCATCTGGCTGAAAACTGAGCACAAGCTACCACAAATGGTGTGCCTACGACGAACATCAAGGGGTTCTCAAAATACATCTGTAAGACATGACTAGAATTATTCTAGAACAGTGGCTAGAATGTAAAGAGGAGAGAGTGGAGAAGCCAATCAGACAACAACCAACAATATCAAAACGCATTTTAAACAGATCCTACTGCCAGGCTGTTGAGGAAAAAAGGCACCCTGATGTCCTGCTTAACATAGTGAGTTTAGTTACTCAAACAACCCTGTTGTAAATCAAAAATGCATTTATTTAGTTATTGTGGGCCTTTCTCCGTGCACTCATTTATCCATGGTTCTACTTGAAAAGATTTTCATAGCCTCTCACAGAAGTCTCATTGTTTGGCCTCACTAAAGACACATTCATTAAAATTTCGGAATGGTAATCAAACTGCAAGTCACTCATATTTAAAGGCTACATGAACAAAATAAGTGGGGTTCTGCAGACCATACTCTGAATGATAAGGGGAAGAAAAATAAGAACAAAAAAAAGTAAGATGGTAACTCACGTAACAGTCTGATAAACATATGGTAAGGCAGATGCATGGTCCTCTTTCAAGGGCCAACAACTTAATCTTCTGAGGCAAGCAATGGATGGTGCATTGCCTAGGATGAGACTACCTTGACATGACTTCCAAGTTCAGGGCGGCTAAGTCAGCTACACTAATGAGCAGGGCAGACCACCACTAAAACATGGTTTTCTTATTAGAAGTATTACCCCACAGGGCAACGGAACAAAAAACTGGATGGACCTATAAGGTTCAGTGCACCTCACGTAAGCTACCAAGGACCTTTGAAGTCGGGCATCCAGAGAAGGGCCTCACCAGAGGAATATAAACACAGAAAAGATGCAGGCAGGACAACAGATCCCGTAAATGGAATTCTCACCATGTTGGATGAGATCTTCTGAGATTCTTGCAGCACCAATTTAATTCCACCATGTACCAAATTCTACAGAATTAGTCACTAAACCCCAAATCTCTTACTCTGCCAGCTAACACTGTCACCAGGAAGTGATCTGACACCAAAAATCTTGGTCTTACAAATAGCGCGTGACCCAAAAGAAATGCATCAACTTTGTCACAACCACATTAGTCCCAGACACTCAGGTTTTTAATATGGGATTTAAAAGTACCAACCCCTGCATGAGCTCAGAGAAAAAGGCAGTGGAGACACTGATATACCTTTGACTAGTTCATGAATAGCTGAACAGCTGCAAGACAAACCGGAAAAGTTATTAAATTACTCAGGACAGGCAAAGAAGAGAGAGTCAGGTACTTCTTATGTGAAGTAAACTAGTCTACATGGGCCTGCTTCCACACTTGAAATCTTGTCAATGTACAAATAGGTCATCCTGGCTTCTTGAAGGCCATTTAATTGTAGACCACATGCCTATAAAGCTTCCTCTAGACAGGACCCAAAAATTCAGGGGGAGCAGCTTAAGTCTGAACAGAGTGAGGTGGCCTAGTTCTGAGTGATCACTCCTGGCCAGACTCAGACTGATGGTATCTGTAGTACAGTTAAGAACTGTACCCATCTGAACCAGTACAAGATGAACCATTTGTCTCTCCTTAGCATGGCCAAGATTTTTGCTGTAAGGTTCCAGCACAAAGTTAAACACTTCCCTCCCTAGCAAACTGAGATGTCTCTGGCTCAAGCAGTTTTCTTCTACCATTACCAGAGTCTGTAGTTTAGGTGGGAAAAAAAAAAAAAAAAAAAAAAAGAGATCCAGCATTAGTGTCCCCCACTGGAGATGGTTCTAATCTACATGTACTCCATGACCCAGAGACCAATTGTGAGAATCGATCACAAGAAGAGCCTCCTTATTAATCTTCCTTTGCTTGTCAGAAAAGAGAACAGAAATGTCTGTAGGTGTGGGAGTAGGCAAAGTCCTGGAAACAGGAGACCCAGACCAGGGTCTCTTTGCCAATTATTATAGCTTGTGCTGAGAACACAAACTATGCCCCCATTTCTTTCCTCCTTGTGGACAGTAAAATCCCGCTTTCACTGAAGTCAATAGCAAAACTGCCACTGACTTCAGTGGAAGTAGTATTTCACCGTGGGTCTCCTGTGGCACTTTAATGTATTAAGCACAGCATTCTGGATAACAGCAAGTGAGAGACAGCTGTCCTCTGGGAAAAATGCATTCCTAATGAGGAATCAGGTACTCCAACCAAGACAAAAACATTCAGACTGGTTTGATGCCTAAAGAAGTGTTGCCGTCTGCTGCTGGTAAAAGAGGTGCTGCAATGAGCTGCCAGACCACTAATAGTCCAGTATTACTGAAGAAAGCATTCTTAGAGTCAAGTCTTACTAAGCCAGAATGGGTGTAAGAAACTAACCACCACTACACTAACCATAGTGAGAGGCAGAGCACAAGGTAAAGGCACCACGAAGCTACCCTAGTAGTACCTGGAGATATCAGCATCAACACTTCTAGGTGGTGAGATGCTGTGCTGTAAGAAGTAAATATATTCTGGTCTGTCCAAGATATTAAATTTAAAGAGAGTATTTCCCATAGGCTGCGGTCAGGAAAAATTAGCAAAGATGCTGTTACTCCTCACTCAAGTATGAGATGGGAATCCCAGTGGGCACCAGTGCCAGAGTACCTTCCAAGGAACAATCCAGCAGGCACCAAGGTGAAGAGAAGGTGCCAAGACTATATGCTCTGCTAAAGCTCCCAAAGTGCTAGGATATCAGCATGACACTTAAAAGCACACACAGTAAATGAGCACCAGTCCCAAGTAATGCCAGAACCCACTCAGCCCCAGGTCTAGATCCAAGCACAATACTTCCAAAAAGCTGTTCTACCACCTTCAACATGCCAGTGGGAGTATTGATGCCTAAAGTCCTTAGTAACTAAACTTATCAGCCACAGAGATAGGAGGAGACTCCAATGTCTCAAGCTGCAGGAGATACAGAAGAGAGAAACCCCCAGGTATTAACCCATTCCATTAGAGGCAGTGCACCAAGAACCTGGGCATCTGAGCAGTTCTGGTAACATCAGCATGCCAAGGCCAAGGAGGCAAAAGGGAGTTTATCTGCCTTAAACAGTTTCATAAATTGAGAGGAGATCCCTAGCAACAAGCACTGCAGAAAAAGAAGAGAAAAAAGGATATCCAGCCTCCAAACTAAGGCACAATAGAAGCTGGAGCTGCATTAATTAAAACTGAGGCAGCTCCTGTAATGAGCTTCTTGAGAAATCAAGGATAAAAAGGAAGTGGCTGAAATACTGTGGGGGTCTGAGGTACCGGAAAGTTAAAGCATGCTCAGTAAGGCAAAGTCTCAACCCAGCCTGCAAGGTGTCCTCAGAGGGTCAGAAGCATTAAGAGCTAGAGTTTGCCATAGGCTTTCAGCATGAGAACCAAGAATAATTGGAGTCCTGCACTGATGGTACTGTTAGAGTGTACCATTGTTTTCAGTTCGTTTGCTTTGCTTATTTGACAGCATTTCATGTCTACTGAGTTTCCACTGTGTGTGCTGGTCTTTCATACAGCATCAGTGAAGTGAAAACATTTTCAGAGATAATAAAGCCACAGAAATTGGCATAGGTTCTTAGGGGTAAGTTTATTATTTGAACCTACCTTTAATTCTTAAAACTGACTAAATTTCAAGTTGGTGTCCTTTTAAAGTTGACTAAAGCAAGGAAATTTAAAGCAAAGGGCAGAGTAGCCATTTATGAATAGAGCCTAGCTTTTGCATATTATGGGATGTTAAAGATCACTTCCTGTAATAAAGGCATTGTGATAGAAGATCCAGTGAAGCATTGCCCTGATATAAACAAGTCTGAATTTTCTTAACACCCTATAAGCTTAGAAGGACATCCAATATGTACCTTTTTGTGTTTAATGCAAATACCTAGGTTGCCCATTTACATTTCAAGCATGAAAATCACCTGAAAAAAATAACCCAGGGTTATGATAGAAATGCTAACAAATTCTAGCAGTGCTCTGACTAGACTAAGGACAAAACACAGCTGAAGACTGCATTCTGATCTGCATGTGTTTTTGTGCAATGAGATGGTAACCAGATTATAAATTTTCAAAAAAGTTAAGACTTTTTTGGAAAAGGGAAGGGAAGGAGGGAACATTGCAAGGGTCAGGGATGGAACAAAGCTAAACATCAATTTTAAAGGCAAAGTTCTGCTTTCAAATCTGCCAGGTGAATCTCAACTAATGGTATGTTCTCCTGACTTGTACAGAATTCTCATTAGGAGAGCAAAATATCTAGTCTAAACATGTTGCAAGGACCCAGGAGAGTAACATTTTGAGATTGTGTCAAACGTCCATAGTTTAATCCTTTACACACACAGAGAGATAAGAACAGACGAGGGCTGGATTTTAACCAAACTTACCATCTTCGAAAGGGGTCCCCTCAGGCCTGGAAAATAAATAAAAACAGTCATTACACCACACCCCCCTTTACTTTGGTCCCTCCCCACCACAGAAACAGGCTTTAAAGTGTTCACAAACTTACAGACAAAAGTGCCCTAGTGGGTGCCCTGCTTCTAAATCTATAACAGGGGAGGGGGGAAATGATGTGCATGGGTGCAAGGCATTTCAATCATAGGGAGAGAAGCGGACCTGGACCCTCCCAATTTGTATTCCCAAAGAGTGCATAGCCGCGAATTGGGGGAGGGGTGGCGCACATGTGTGTAGGAAGAGGTCCCCCTTTTCCTAAGGCTATTGGGGAGGGGATCAAAGGCCCCCCACTTAACATTCACAAAGTGGGGGGAGCTCCTCCGGATAACAGATCCCATGGCTATGCACGGAGACTGTCCTGACATTCGCAGGGGACAGAGGGGCACAGACACAAAACTCCCTTTTGGCGGCCCCATGCGGGGCTATGGTGAAAATCTGGGAAGCTGTAGGGCACGCTTCCTCCCTACACCCACCCCGCCCAGCTCCCCCGCCTCACCCGAAGATGACCGCGTTCCACACCATGATGTTGTTCTCGGAAGGGGCCCCGCTCACCCCGGCCGGGGGATCCTCCTGCAACCTGCGGGACAGAGACACAGACCAGCCGTGGGACCCCTCGTCACTAACCCCGCCCACGGCTTCCCCCCGCCCTCGGCGTAGCCCTCCCCTCCGCCAAGGACGGAAGTAGCGTAGCTAGCGAGTAACCCCCCCCCTCCCCGGTGAGCTGCGCAATTACCGTAACCCGGCGGGCAGCTCCACTGTCATGAGCAAGCCGCGTAACCCGCCGCCAGACAGCGTGGCCCTGCGTTACGCAATCAGCGTAGCGCTCCCTATCCCGCCGCCATGTTAGCCTGCCCCCTCCTTTCCCGGCAGAGGCGCGGGCCCCTTAGCCAGCGGGCTCGTTACCTCTTGAAGTCCCGCATGAGGCGCCTCCGGGCCGGAGTTGACATGGCGGGCTCAGGATTATAAATCACTCATACACTAGCCCGAAGCGGGAGAGAGGCTCGAGGCGCCCACGGCCACAGCGGCTGGATCCGACTGAGGCGGCGGGGGCTGCCGACAAGCGAAACCGGCCTCTACCACTGTGCCGGAGAGGCGGGGGAGGCTTGGGCGGCAGCTACTACCTATTCCTGCGTCTGCGCCTGCGGCCGGGCGATACCACTGCCGCGGAAGGGAAAGGAGCCGGATGCAGCTGAGCCGAATCAGACTGTACCACCACGGGTGGCGGAGAGGTGGGAGCGAGGCGGTGTCTAAGGAACCAGGGGACTGTACCACCGACAGGGGAGCCGGAAGTGCTGACGCGGAGGGGTGGGGGGGAGGAATCTCCTTCCCCGCCATAGTGTCTGTCTCTGTCAGGCCGGTACTGTGGGAGGCTCCCCCACGCCGGATCCTCCCCTGGACCCTGCATACGGGGTGGGGAGAGAAGCCGGGCGGGGGGCGCTCCGGCTGCTGGGCGGGGAACAGGGTAGCGGGGTCATTTGCTTATGGGGGGCGAGAAGCCAAGCGGGATTTCCACCTGCCGGGGGCGGGGCAGAAACACCGCTTAGGGATCCTAATTTGATTAGGGGGAAATCTTCAAGCCCTTATGGGGATAACAAGAAAGGGGGCAAGGGGCACGGCCTGGTCATTAGGAGCAAGGAGAGGTCTGAGCTGGTTTCTAGAGCGGGCTAGGCTTCCTAGCTTTGTGAAGTGCCACAATGCATCTAAAGCCGCCCTACCTCCTGGGTGGGGGTATATTGCTAAATATCACTCCTGGGTTGCCCCCACTAGGAACCCCAGGCACTGGTTACTTGAATAAATGCTAACCTTTGCTGGATCAGAAAGGCAGAGGTAATCATTGCATAGACATGCGTGTTCCCTGCCTTTTGTTCCAGTTGTATGTGACTGGTAAGCATGTCATAAGAGAATCTGATCCTTATGCATAACAACATATTGTAGGAGTCACTAAACGATTTTCTATCTGTATAATGATTTGCTTGTCTCATTGTTCCCCTTATTTCTTTACACTCCACCTTAAAAATCAGTTACCCAGTGGGGCAGTCATTTTACTCTTACTGGGGAGCTGAGTTGCTGTAAATAAATCACACTAGATAGTTACACTGATTGATTCAAAGTAGCTGTGCAGTAGAGTTGAACAGCTGAAAGAAAAGCCCATGCTACTTGTGATGTTCTTGGGAACATATTGCCACTTTTGTATGTGAGGTGAGGTTGTTTTCTATTGCTTGGTTTCAAAGAAATACAGCATCCCATTAATTCCCTTTGCCACCGATAAATTGCTCTCTATACATGTTTTGACAATAAATTAATTATACATTCTTGTCTCCCTGTGGTTTTTGGCAGAATGATTTGCATCTGGAAAAGCCTCATTTCTCTGTGTTGGTCCCTCATGCTTAGTGGTCACTTGTCTGCCATTTGCCATCACTAATATATGTTGTTTCTCATCAGAGAAGAGTGTTCCATATGGGGGAAAACTATCTGGCATGCCATTTATAGATTCCCAGGCCAGAAAGGACACTGAAATAATCTAGTCGGACCTCCTGTATAATACAGGCCATAGAATTTCCCCAAAATAATTCCTAGAGCAGATCTCTTAGAAAAACATCCAATTGTGAGTTAAAAGTGGTCTGTGATGGAGCCTCCACCACGACTATTGTTTCCCAACAGAAACAGGAGCCTCTTAAAATTTCCTCTTGCCCCATCTACAATCACATTGGCTAAGTGGAATTTCCTAATATTGTCCAAGACAATCAGATTCCTCCTGTCTCTTAGGACAGGACTTCAGGAGCACAACATTCTGAGGACAGTCCATCTGCCAGGTTTCAACTGTCACTGAACCTTCTGATCCCAACATTCCCCCTCTACTGTTATTAAATACGTTTCCAACTACAATGGCACTTTCTGACCCCAACATTCCATTCCGTCTGTTAAGGGGGCATTTAATATGTTTAAGGGGGAAGGTAATGAAGGAGTTCTTACTTATGAGACAGAGGGAGGTTTTATCCTGCTAATGGGGTATCAGACTTCTTGACTGCTTATAAAGGGAATGGGCGGCTTCATACTTGCTTACAGAAAGGAAGTCCTTATAGCTAGGGTGGCGTCTTAATTTATTGGATGCAAGGGGTTTCTTATCTGCTTATGTGAGCACCAGTGGGCTTCTTAACTGTTCATCGGAGTTTTTACACTTGGTTATAGGTGTCCAGGTTGCTTCTTAATCTTCCAAAATGGTGAGTGGTTTCTTGTAATTTTCATTGAACCATAGAAATGTAGGGCTGGGAAAGACCGCGAAAAGTCATCAAGTCCAGTCCCCTACACTGTGGGAGGACCAAGTAAACCTAGACCCTTCCTGACAGGTGTTTGTCCAACTTGTTTTTAAAAGCTTCCAATGATAGGGACTCTACAACCTCCCTTGGAAGACCATTGCAGAGCTTAACTACCCTTATAGTTACAAAGTTTTTCCTAATATCTAACCTAACTCTTCCTCGCTGCAGATTAAACCCATTTTGTGATCGAGCAGTGAATTTCTTACTTGCCTTTAGGGTGTGAGAAGGAACCCAGAACACCTGCTCCCTACACTGATGTCTGACTTTACAAATACTTCTATATTAGTGGGATGAGCTGACCCATGCTCACTGAAAATACACGAGATAGAATAACAACTGTATAGATAAAGTGCCCCTCTGCGGTCATGCATGGTAGAGATGAATAGGAAACCAGTATTGAAAACAAATTGCAGGTTTGTTACTTCTGTAGGGGGAGAAAAGAGAAGAGTAAATAGAATTATAAGGGCTATTTGCTGAACTTCTTCTAACCAGAGGCAGAAGTGCAGCCCCTTCACTTCTACAATATGGCATATAGCTTCCCTTATCTTCGTAATAAGGGTGCAGTCTAGGGAGACTGCAGGCCTCAATGTGCCATGTTCTATTTTGATCTGAATGGCCTCTGTTTGCATCAGAGCAGTGTATTGTATGTTGGGTCTATTATATGCACTGCAGATGAGTGTGGCTGCAATCTGGTCAATTTCTATAAACGTGGTGAGTCCCTTGGGCTCTAGCAAATTGCCAAGGTGACCCTTGACTGGGCAAAAGTATATGCTGTGCCTGCCTCATATTTAAAAAAACAACAGCACCTTCACCATCATTTTGTAGCTTGTACAGGGTATTTGGAAGTGTTTTGTATCATCTATATAATAAGAGTCCAGGAATCTCACTCTGTGTATCACTTAAAGCCTATTATCTCTATACAGTCAGTGTGAAGCAACAGAAGCAGCTACAAGCATAGTTGAGACTCTTTTTGTCCAGAATATCACCAGGTTAAATCATCACTGGATTTTGCAGTCTGTTACAGTCTAACTTTTAAATTCTCAGCCATTTTGACTTAGTGAATTATACCTGTGCAATGTACAGCAGCTACAGTAGGGCATGCATCTATGCCACGCCAGAGCCTTAGACCATTGTGATAGCAGAGGTAACTCAACCAATCACCTTACTCTGCAGCCAATTTGTATGCAACAGTTTCATTGGTCGTATGAGGGAGACTGCACAGATGGTTGATTACTTAGCCCAGCTGCTACAGTTCTTCAAAACCACCCACACCATAACACAACCAGCACACACAATCACCCCAAATATGCATAGCCCATCATGCAGCAAATACCCCTCATTTGCCATCCGCACAAATCTCCCAGGATTATCACTTGGTCTGTGTGTCATTCGGACACCTGGAATGTCTGTTGAGTCAGTATGAAGTGATGAAAACAGCTATATGCATGGTTGAGAGCTCTTTTTGCTTAGCATATCACCACGTTCAATCATCTCTAGACCCTTTGAGAATCAGATGGACTGTTGTAGTCCAAAGGTTCTGTGGCAGTTTGCATGCGACTTGTAACAGTTGATCAGAAGAGACAGGAACAATAGCTATGCGGGATAACAAAGAGGGGATTGTGCCTTCAGCAAAGGGGCAGCTCTGTGCATAAACTTTGGGGAATATGTACAAACAGCAATATTGCTCGCTACAACACAGTGCATGGAAACAAAAGCCCCAAAATACTACCTATGTGGCTTTACTGCCGCTGTATATAATTTCCTGTTCACAAATACATACTGGCCTATCTTGATTATCACTTCAAATTTTTTTTTCTCTTACTTAATTGGCCTCTCAGAGTTGGTAAGACAACTCCCACCTGTTCATGCTCTCTGTATGTGTGTATATATATCTCCTCAATATATGTTCCACTCTATATACATCCAAAGAAGTGGGCTGTAGCCCACGAAAGCTTATGCTCTAATAAATTTGTTAGTCTCTAAGGTGCCACAAGTACTCCTGTTCTTTTTGCGGATACAGACTAACACGGCTGCTACTCTGAAACCTGTCATTGTGGGTTGTGTTAGCATGTTTACTGCTGGGTGTTTTTTGAGATCATGTTTACTGCTATGGTGTTCAGTGATATAGTACATATACTGGTAAAGTAACTCCTCACTTAACGTTGTAGTTATGTTCCTGAAAAATGCTACTTTAAGCGAAACGATATTAAGCGAATCCAATTTCCCCATAAGAATTAATGTAAATAGGGAGGTTAGGTTCCAGGGAAATGTTTTTTGCTAGACAAAAGAAAGGGACTCCACTCCATATCATATGCTCAGTTCAGCTGCAAGAAATCAGTGTCTCTCTCTGGATGTGGGAAAAGCCCTAGACTGAGCTGAATGGAACTATTTGTCATTGAGTCTAGAGGGAAATGGTTTTGGCTCCAATTTTTTTTCAATTGGACCAGATTTGGCACTTTGGGTCAAATTCTGACCCAGAATAAACAAAGTGCTTCTCCACTGATTGTAGTGCATTTGCATCTAGTAACACAAGATATGAATTTGGTCTTTTATGAATCCATTTTGACATAAAAGCTATGTAATTGTATTATGTCCTCTTGATGTTAGAAATAGGATCTGTTTATATAGTTACCCCCATCACTATAGTATCTGAGTGTTTCCCGAGTTTATAACAATAGCAAGTACACTGCTACCTTGATATAACGCGACCCGATATAACACGAATTCGGATATAACGTGGTAAAGCAGTGCTCCGGGCGGGGCTGCGCACTCTGGTGTATCAAAGCAAGTTCAATATAACGCAGTTTCACCTATAACGCGGTAAGATTTTTTTGGCTCCCGAGGACAGCGTTATATCAAGGTAGAGGTGTACCACAATCAATAAAAATAAACAGCTGCAGCACTAGAGACAATGTATGAAAAGTAGTCTATCAATCCCTCTGGAGTAATCTCATTCTATAACACTAAAAAGTGTAAAAACTGCTAGGCTAAACTATTAGATAATTTTCATAGGTTACATTCCCTGACACCCAGTTTGGGCTGAATCACTCCCAGGTGCTGAGTCCCCTCAATTCGCATTTGATTTCAGTGTTCTTCACAAGATCTGGTCCATTAGTATTTCCAGATTCTTAGATATTTAACTTTTGCTTGAGTCCACATGGAGGATTATTATTAAGTTGTACAATAGCTCTATACTTAGAATGTCAGTTAAGAGTTTATACAATAGGTAGTACTTATGGGAAAACATTTCCACAATGGAAGAGGATAAAATATGTGTGAAACTGACAAAGTATAAAGCTTTTTTCATACCTTGACTTTTCCAGCCAGACACTAGATTAAATTGTTTCACCTGACAACTCAGACTTACTTTCTCTGCACTGTACTACTGTAGGTTTTGTTCAGACATTACTACACAGAAGTTTGCACTGCATTTATATCTTGGAGAATATGTTGAACTTGCAGTGCCAAGAACTGCTTGTTCTATTCTGTGTGTACAGGATTTCTATTGCACACAGCAGGTTTGTCTATCTGGAATAAATTTGTGAGTTGTTACAATTTTTTTCTGGGTTTATTTGTACATTTTTATATACCGTTTGCTTTTAAAACCCAACAAGAGTTATTGACAATAAAACAGGAGATTAAATTTTCTAACATCAAGCTTGGAAATATGAATAACATTCACAGGGATTTATAATGTATATCTTTATAAGCAAAAAGCCACTTTCAAATCACTTGTATATAACATGGTGTATATTACCGACCTGTGACAAAAGATAGGCATTATGTAACTACCATATGCAAAGGAAACATATGAACCAAACTTAATTTAATGCTAAGACCTCTCGTTGGCTTGCATTAAATTAAGTGGAGCTCTTTGCAGGATCAGGACCTTACTTTCCTGCATGTATTTTCATTTTGCTTGGGCTGGATATATTTTCTGGATCCAAAACAGATTCTGTTAACATTGGAATCAAAGGACAGTCTTAGCGAAAACAGGCTTCAATATCCTTAGTTTGCAGTTTCAGTATCTTTATTTTATAGTATTCTGAGCCACCATAAGAATCTCTAACATTTTTAATTAAATACTTGTTTCCCTTTGATTCTCGAACATTTTGCACTTGCAGTATATAGAGCCTGTTACCTGAGGCTCATAGGAAATGTAGAAATTGTCATACTGGATCAGATCAGCAGTCCATCTGGCCCAAGATCTTATCTCTGGCAGTGGCCAGAACCAGATGCTTCAGAGGATGGCATAAGAAGCCTGCAGTAAGCATATATAGGATAATCTGTTCTGGCCTCCCCACCTACATCTCATCCTGATCTCTAATAGAGATTGGTTTAAGACCTGCAATACAAGGCTTAATATGGCTTCCAAAACTTTTATTGTCAATACTTATAACTCTGGATTTTTTTGATTGGCTATTCATATGGCTATCTCTTTTTTAATCTTAAATTATTTGGCTCCCAAGGTGCTTTATTAATATTAATTAACTTCACAATATCCCTGTGAAGAAGACAGACAAGTAGTCTAATTCCCATTTTACAGATGAGGAAACTGACATGGGGGAGGTATTAGATGAGAAAATGATTTTCAGCACTAAAATATACACTGCTTGTAGTACACAAACATGACAATGTGGGTTAAACTGCTCATATGCAAGGCAGTCCTGGGATTTTTCAAATGCACCCTAAGGAGTCACATGCCCATTTCCCATTGAAAGTAACTGGAGCTGGTTGCCTAATTCCCATTAGTACCTTTAAAAATCTCCTTTTCTACAAGTGTAGAACAGAGAAGCGCAGCATCCTTCGCTACATTGGCTATGCTAATGCAGGCCAGAGAAATCCAAAATACTCCTGCTGTGCTACCACAAGTCAGAGCAAGCAACCCCTTTAATATACGGTGTGTTATACCAGTGAGCTACTGCCAATATATGTATATGTCCCCCCCTCTCATACACCAGGTAGTGCCCCTTCCTGGGTGCATGTCACAACATATAAACACCCCATTATGTCATGCCAGTTCAGTATACAATCAATGCTACTGCAGTCCCCACATATATCCCAGGACAGCACTCCCCCCCCCCCCCCCCAGTGTATTTCATCCCAGGGCAGCTCCCCCTGGTCCTAGTATACAGTGTCCCAGGACAACAGCCCCCACCCCACCCCAGTGTATAACCTCCTAGAGCAGCCCCTCCCCCCATGTTTAGCATCCCAGAGCCGCGGGCACCCCAATGTACGACCCAGAGCAACCCCCCCCCGTACACCGTGACCCCCCCGCTCGAGAAGCTCCCCCAGTGTAACCACACCAGGCCAACTCCACGCGTGTTTACCGCCCCCCCCCCCGGCAACTCCTGCCCCAGCGCACCCCCCGCAGCGCTCAGCCCCACCCCGGGGGCGGCCCTTCGGGGAGGCAGGCCCAGGCCCCCGCCCTAGGCCCATCCCTTGAAGGGGCGGCCCGACCCCGACGCAGGCCGAGGGGCAGGGCCTCGGCCGGCTGCTCTCACTCGGTGCCGCCATG
Organism: Malaclemys terrapin pileata; assembly: GCF_027887155.1. Lineage (NCBI taxonomy): Eukaryota > Metazoa > Chordata > Testudines > Emydidae > Malaclemys > Malaclemys terrapin. The sequence goes on along the minus strand of NC_071513.1, from coordinate 12,995,846 downwards.
CCCAAGGTGGTGTCCCGCTCCGTGGTCTGCTCCGACACCCGGGACCGCGAGGAGTACGATGATGGCGAGAAGCCGCTGCACGTTTACTACTGTCTGTGCGGCCAGATGGTGCTGGTGCTGGGTGAGCCGGGCTGGGCCCTGGGGCAGGGACCCGGGCGGCTGGGCCCTGGGACCCGTGGGGAGGGGGCAGCTGGGGCCTGGGGGGCAGGGACCCGTGGGGAGGGGGCAGCTGGGGCCTGGGGGGGAGGGGCAGGGACCCGTGGGGAGGGGGCAGCTGGGGCCTGGGGGGGAGGGGCAGGGACCCGTGGGGAGGGGGCAGCTGGGGCCTGGGGGGGAGGGGCAGGGACCCGTGGGGAGGGGGCAGCTGGGGCCTGGGGGGGAGGGGCAGGGACCCGTGGGGAAGGGGCAGCTGGGGTGGGGAGGGACCAAGGAAAGGGACCTTAGTCTTGTCTGAGTCCCTATAGATCCCTGAAGGCCAGAGGCTGGGATGACAGCTGGGTGTGGGGTCTTGTTCCGTGGGTCAGTTTGTGGGTCACAGGTGGGAGGGGATGTTGGGCATCCCTGGGGACTGGGAAGATTTTCAGATGACATGGACACCTCCCTTGCACTTCAGAATGTGCCTGTGATGCACCAGCTGACCCCATGGCCTCCCACCACCTTATGACAGTGGGGTCCCTGAGAAAATCTGAGTGGGAAGTAGCTCTGCCTTCGGGCCTTTATTCCTGGCCCTGCCATTCTCTCCCTTCTCGGCCTTGGACAAGTCGCTTTCCCTGTACTTCAGTTTCCCCATCTGCAAAGCGGGGGGGGTAAAGCTTCCATAGATCCCCTGGGGAGGCTGAGAGACTAAATTAATTGATTTGAGATTCTCTGAGTGTAAAGGGATGGTAGAGTTCTCTGATCACAGCACTAGGAGTGCCTGAGTCCTCAGACCATCTCGTACTAATTTAAACCAGGTACTTCAGTTTTCTGGGCCTTAATGTTTGCTCAGTGCTTTGGATATGTAAAGTGCTATAGAGTTGCTAACATTATTAAGTTTGTCACCACTCTGCAGCATCTCTTGGTGTCCAAAGTTTCTTAAATCCTTGTGTTGGGATCCTTTTTTTTTTTTCCCCCCTGTCTTCCCCTCCATCCTTAATGATGCTGTGTTGTGATAGAGTTTGCTCATTACGGAGCCCGATGGAAGGAGAAGAAATGTGGTACTGTAATGTTGGGCACTCTTCTGTGCCTGACTTTGATCAGTTAGGTTGCTAAACCACTCAACATTTATGTCACCAGGAGTTCATGCAGAAGTCTAACAGAGTGGACCAATGCTTTTGTGTCGCTGTTTTTCAGTGTGTGTGGGTGGTGGGGAGATAATGAGGTGTTTAAAGCAAATGTATGACTGAAGAAAGTCACTAGGTGTTCACCCTCCCCCCCGCCCCAAAAGGGCCCTTCAAATTTTGTCTCTCCATCTCAGATGAGCGCTCCTGACAATCAGCAAAAAGAAGAACAGGAGTACTTGTGGCACCTTAGAGACTAACAAATTTATTAGAGCATAAGCTTTCGTGGACTACAGCCCACTTCTTCGGATGCATATAGAATGGAACATATAATGAGGAGATATATATACACACATACAGAGAGCATAAACAGGTGGGAGTTGTCTTACCAACTCTGAGAGGCCAATTAATTAAGAGAAAAAAAACTTTTGAAGTGATAATCAAGCTAGCCGAGTACAGACAGTGTGATAAGAAGTGTGAGAGTACTTACAAGGGGAGATAGAGTCAATGTTTGTAATGGCTCAGCCATTCCCAGTCCTTATTCAAACCGGAGTTGATTGTGTCTAGTTTGCATATCAATTCTAGCTCTGCAGTCTCTCTTTGGAGTCTGTTTTTGAAGTTTTCCTGTTGTAATATAGCCACCCGCAGGTCTGACAATCAGAACTCCCTCCCCTAGCGATGGATCTGAATCTGCATTCTATAACAGCCTCTCTCTTCACTTCTGCAGACTGTCAGCTGGAGAAGCTGCCCATGAGGCCTCGAGACAGAGCTCGGGTGATTGATGCAGCCAAACATGCCCATAAATTCTGTAACACAGAGGAGGAGGAAAATGTTTATCTCAGAAGGTAGGAAACCTTCTCTTCCTCCATTGGCTTCCTTGACAGTTGCTGTGATACTGTCACTCTTTGTGCTCCAAATTTTTGGATGAAAATAACTCCTAAAATTGGTAACCTGAGTACCGCTAAATCTGAAGTCATTAACACTGTCATCAGCTCATTTGCTGGTATTAAAGAGACATGGTCAGCTTCCAAGAAGCTTGGACTGCCAGCACCCCTGCTGTTGGATTTCTGATAAAAGGAGGCCATTGAGAGCCTATTGTAAATCACTTTTATAAACACATTGGTCACTGCAATACAGAGTTGACAGGTTAAAGTGCAGCCTATTTGGGGATGGGGACCTTGTGCTTTGTTTTCCTCTTCTCTTGGATATTAGGTAAATTACAGCTCTCCGGTTTTCTAGTCTTGCTGTGACTTTTAACTCTGTTTGGGAATATTAGTATTAAAAATCTCGTACACATTTACATAGCCCTTTACAACATACCATAGACTGAGACACATTCTCTGACCCAAAGAATTTACAGCCTGAGAGAGAAGACCAAAGGCTTGTCTGTATGGACAGTTAGGTTGTGGCAAGCTGGTGTGTGAATCTATCCACAGTAGTCAGAGGTTCACAAATTGTCCATGTGGACCCTGCTGCCATGCACTGAAAGTTCTGTAGTGTGCTTGGCTCTACTCTCGTTTCAAAATGGGGCCGCAGGGTCCACAGAGTCAATTTGTGCACAGCAGGTTAGTGTGGGGTAGATTTAGACCCCAGTTTGCTGTGAACTAAGTGCTTATATAGACAAGCCCCAAGACAAAACAGAACAACAGCTCAAGTAAGGAAGGATGTTGAGATTTCATTAGGGATAAAATCAAGGTAGCAAGCCTTTCTTGAAGAAAAATCTTTTAAAAAGGGGTTTAAAAGAAAAGGTGTCTTTGCCCTGGGCCTTCCACTACGGTCTGTTGCTGTGATGTGGCTTCCTGCCTTCTCTACTCCTCCAGCAATTCTAGTTTTATGCCCCATTCATGATCTCTTTCCCCCATGTCTCTTTTAGTTGGTGTCCAGAATGAGACTATGTATTACACCTTTATGGACACCTAATGAATTGTAGATCTGTTAGGTATACACAACACCCAAGCCACTATCTCATTGCTCATTCAGAATTATTTCTGTTTACGCTTAGGTGTTTCTAATGCACTCTCCTCCTTAGTATCTAGACAGCAGTAGCTGATGCCTTTCCATTTTTCTGTAAATTCTCTCTTTCTCCCCCCAGACCTGAAGGTATTGAACGGCAGTACAGGAAGAAGTGTGGGAAGTAAGTGTCAGCAGAGCAAATCATTTCAGCATAAGAGATGTTTGTTTTTTATTTTTCATGGTGTGTCACGCCCCCTTAGAAATAACATTTCTTCTTGTCAGAGTAGCTGCTGGAGACAGGAGATTTTTGACTGGTGTGATGCGATGGGGGTATTAGCATTTTGTTATCCTGATCCTGGTCAAGTAGCTGGGGCCAGAATATAAAGACCAGGCTTTTACCAGCACTCCCATTTGTCACAATTTTATTGCACTTTTAATTTTTGTTGCATTTCTCAATTTGGCAGCTCAGGAAAGCAGGGAGAGAGTTGGGTACGTATCACATAATGGAAGGAAAGACAAGACCGTATTATAAAATGGGCTTTTGAGAAAATCTTTGGCTCTTCACCTGTTGACATTCTAATGTTTGGTCTATGATCTGTCTCCTTTGATGATCGGTTACCCGAAAAGAAGTTCCAGCCTGTACAAAAAAGCTAATTAGCTACATGGTCACTGGACTAGTTTGTGGTACAGGCTGTTTTTAAAGCTCGTTTGGTAAATAAACTACAACCAAGGCCTCTGCGCATGAGACTGAGATCTGCACTCTTTCACCAGTAGATGTGTTATTGTTTCCAGGTGTGGACTTCTGCTCTTCTACCAGCACCAGCAGAAGAATGCCCCAGTTACCTTCATTGTCGATGGAGCTGTGGTCAAGTTTGGCCAGGGCTTTGGGAAAACAAACATATACACTCAGAAACAGGAACCTCCCAAAAAGGTAAATAGCTTTGTAACTCATCTAAGCCTATCTTTGCCTTTTGAAAGGGTGTGGATAGACAAAATGACCTAAGAGGTCTGGTCGTCTCTGCTAGAATGCCTGGCCCCTGTGCCATGTCACTCTAACGATCCCTTCTAGTTTACCTGAAATAGTGGTGTTGACTGCATTCAACTTCTGCCAAGGAAGACCAACATGAAGTTTTTTGAAACCGGAGGACAGAGGAATAAGGGTGGGAAGGGATCCCAGCACCTGTTAGGTCTTTGGCCCAAGCAACCTAGAAGATCCATTTGAAAACATCTCAGACTCGTCACCTGAATATTATCTTCTCTCCAGTTCTTGGTGTTGAGTACATTAATTCCAAGACCTGGCACTTCTTGGTACCAGCAAACCCATGTGGTTAATCTTACTGTGCCGCCCATAAAAGGCAATACTTAACAGTATGGATTTACAGGAAAAGCCTTCAAGGCTATGGAGTAGCGAAAAGTTATTGGTAACACTAATGTACACTGAACTAAAGTAAAATCTCTTGTTCATTTCCTAGGTGATGATGACCAAACGGACAAAAGACATGGGCAAGTTCAGTTCAGTCACGGTCTCCACCATTGATGAAGAGGAGGAGGAGATTGAAGCAGTGAGTTTTCTTTGCCCTGCTAATGCCAGCAAGATACCAAGTTATACAGGGGTTTTGTTGGGACACCAAATCTAAGTTCTCCAGAAGTTTCTTGTCTGAATGACAACACTTTCAGTTTAATTCCATTTTAGCCTTTCAGTCTGATCCATACGTAAGGGAAGTCCATTATTCATCACTTAGAAGATTTGAATTTCCCCATGGAAGTTCAGTCAAACAGAATGCTCAGTTATCCAAGTATTTATGTTATGCTCTTCACCATAGTATCTGGCTACCTGAACGTTTCTGTGGCTAATAAGATTCATGCCACAGGCATGGATCATCCTACCAATACTAGTGAGATGGGTATCTTCTAGGACAAGCTAACAAATAATGCTAGTGAGTTACTATGCAGTAGCCATCCTCTCAGCAGTATTCTCGGAGGGCTCCTTAACTTACTTTTCCCTATGTGCAGCAATTTGAGGGGAATTGTGACCTCATTCCTGCTTCTCCTTCCTTGTCATTCTCCTCCGTTTATTTTGCATTCTGCAATGCTCTTGGTTGAAATAAATGGATGATCTCAAGTCAGGTGTATTCAGATTGGTTAAGACTGCATATAGATAAGCAGGTAATTAATATATTAAACATGCAGATGACAGTCTCCTCGTGTGGTAGTATTAATAGTCTTCCATCTGGTAACACAGACTCCTTTAGCCGTTCTGATCTCCCCTGAACTGCCTCTGCCATGATGATAATGAAGAGACCTGGTCCAGAGCACACATTACATATCAACCTACCTTGATTGCATTTTGCGTGTACCAGCCAGAACATCATGGTGATGACTAAAATTGGCCAGTGACTTGTGGTCCTGATTCTTTACTTCCTGTTCTAAGCTGTTGTTACCATGCACTTTAAACAGCAGGCATGCTGCACCCTAGAGGTGACTGCATTTCAGTTGCAGGAGAAATTATCACTTTATAGTTTGCCTGTCAACCTGAAGCATTTTGAGATCTGTTGGCAGGACAGAACACTGTGTAGAGATATAGCAGCACAATGGCGATCTTTTCACAGGTGCAGGCCCCACACTAAAGATGGGTAGTGCTCACATTGTCACTCACGTTCCTGCCCATCTCACTTATGAGCTCAGTGAGGCAGTGCAGTTCTGGCCCACAGTATAACACAGGGACACTGTCTATTTTTCAGCGAGAGATTGCAGATTCCTATGCGCAGAACGCTAAAGTGATTGAAAAGCAGCTGGAACGCAAAGGCATGAGCAAAAGGAGGTTGCAGGAACTGGTAAGTCGGTTTTGTTTTCAGTGCATTGTTGCTGCAACTGTATCTTTGTGGGGTGTCCAGTTCCCTTGGGTCTGTTGGCAGGATACATACGCAGCATATCTTACTACCCTACAGTGGGTTTACAGAGTTCACATGCAGCTTTGGGGGTGGGCGGTTGTTACGCTTAACAGTCCAAATTATTTATGCTTTGTATTTTTAACTTGAATTGGAAAATTTATTAAATAATAATATAAAGAAAATCCACACGATTATTGTAGGTTTTCCCCCAGTGATGTAAGCTCCTGTTGTTAGACATCTCCTCATAGGACGGGTAGGAGAGGTAAAATATGGTGAAGACTGTACAGAGATTTTCTCTAGTCCTCTAAAATTGAAGATCATAGAAAATTATATATAGACCTACTCAAAAAGGGTAGTTTATAAGACACTGGTGCAACCAGGGCAGCCTCTGTAGCCAATTAGCCCATGAATGGTCAGATCAGAGCTGGGGGAAATTACCCCAGAACTTGAGCAACAGAATGTGCCTTACATTGTGTCCTCAAGCCTGCCACGCTCAGGCTTTAGCATAGGCTACAACAGGGAGTAAGTTACAGAAAGGAGGGCCTGCTAGTGTAGTAGCTCTGCTGCTGGTCCTGTAAAGGTCAACTTAGAAACCAACAGTAAGAACATGCTCGGTTATCTTAATATGGCGACAGGCTTATAGAAGTTGGAGATGGGAAAGATTTACTGGATTATCTAGCTCACCTTCCTGCCAGTGCAGGATATAAAGTGTGAAATGGCCTCTTCTGTAACTAGTACCAGACCATTTGGGGCTTCAAAGATTGTAATCCACCTTCTGATTTGCACCCAGAAGCAAAGAGGATAGTGAATGAAGAGACTTGAAGCGTTTTGTTCTTCACTTAGATGACCGGTGGCTGCATGCTGCATTAGTAATGTCCAGATCAGAAGATCATATCTCAGAGTGCTGGAGAGAAAGTTACTCATGATGATGTTTTTGTCTAGAGTTTTCATTCTGTCCCAATTTTTCTAATCAGGCTGAGCTGGAAGCCAAGAAAGCCAAGATGAAAGGAACCCTGATAGATAATCAGTTCAAATAAGAGAGGAATCCACATCAGATCTTGCCCAGGCAGCTGAATATTTGGAGAGGGAGGAAAACCAACAGCAAGTCCTGAGACTCCAACAGAGAATTCAATCAACCCCGCAGACCTTAAGTACAACTTTTAAGAGCTATGCGTCGAAACCAGCTTGGAAGGTGACACTGTTTCTGCTACAGACTGTACTTTGATCTCTGGTATTTTAATACACTGAAGGACTTCAAAGACTTTTTTTAAAATTACAACTTCTGTGCACACTTGAGTGTTTTGCCTGTCTTTTTGGGGTAATATCTGTTCCAGAGGAAACCCCTCTGCCAGGTGTGTGCATGGGATTAAGACACTGTTACAAAAGATCAGTGTGTTATTTTCAGATGTACATAAAATTCCAGTAAATACCTTAGATGTGTAGGTAAAGCAATAATCTATGTATAGCAAATAAATCCTTATAAAGTAAGTTGTCCATGTTCTTATTTAAAAAACAATTCTTCAAATCATGCAGTATATACAAAGGGAATTCTCATCCTAGCACAAGCTGGAATGGTAATAATCTACCCAAACCTTCAACATGTTTACTTAACTGAAAATCTTCACTGAATAGACTTGAAACAAAGTCCCATGATGCAACACGATTGGTAGGCAGCGCGTCTTTATAAACTCCCAGCTACATTCTTCTAAGATCATAGGAACTGCTGGGTTCCCAGCACTTTTGAAAACTAGGCCATTTGAGTGCCTGACTAAAAGTACTTAAGCGTCCCTACTTTTGAAAATTGGAAAACAGTGGTGATCAAAAAGTTTTTAAATCCAATTGTAACAACAAAGCCCGTGGTACAGATGTGGCAGGGTGAAGTCCAAACCTACCTTAGATGACTGAAAACAAAAATTGGATCTACACCACCAACAATGCCTTCTTTAAACTAAGGAATGCAAATATAAATATCCTGGGACTAATAAATGAAATCCATTGACTACCACACTTTTAACTTGAATAGTACTTCTGTCTCTAAAGTGTAAGCTATCTCCTGCCCAAAATGTCATTAGTACTTAGACTTATAATGAAGAATTAAGGGATAGGAAGGAAATTTAGAATGTAATTACTATTAAATATGCACTGAAAAGACAATATGAATTCATATATAATCAGAGTTTCAGGCTAGAAGGGACCACTGGATCATCTACTCTAAACACCTGTATACCACAGGCCACCCAGCACCTACACACTAAACCCAACTACTGGAATTAGACCCAAGTATCAAAGTTCACAGGAGACTAAACTATTATGCACCACAGGGAGAGAATAGGAGGAACCAACGTGCACCAATGTCAAGGCCCCTGCAATGTCAGGGAATTGATTAGGTGAGATATAGCCACAAAAATCCTGGCAAGTGCCCTGAACCCATATGCTGCGAGGAAGATGAAAACTCTCCAAGGTCATTGCCAGTCTGACCTGGGGGAAGAATTACCACCTGACCTCAAATAGGGTGATCAGTTCGACCCTGAGCATTTGAACAAGAACCAGCCAAGCAACAGAGAAGGCTCAATGCTGCCTCAGAGCCCTGGCCACCCAAGCCAATGTGCCATCTCCAGCCACGGCCCCCTCGGATGCTAAGAGGAAGGAGACCAACAAAAACCCCTCTGCTGGTTAGAAACCTTCTAATTTTCAGCCTGAATTTGTTCATGGCTAGTTTTGTGCCCACTTTGTCCTACAGTTAAACAAGAGGGAGGGTGAAGAGCTATTTAATCCCCAATGTAGTTATAGAAAGCAATCATATCCCCTCTGTCTTCTTTCTGCTAGGCTAAACAAGCCAAGCACTTCCCATCTCCTCTCATTAGATAGGCCCTCCATTTCCCCTATCATCCCAGTAGCTCCTCTCTTCCCCTGTTCCAGTTTGAATGCATCTTGCTGAATGGGAGTGAGTAGAATTGTACACAGTATCCCAGATGAGGTCTTACCAGTGCCTTGAACGATGGTGTTAATACTTCTCTATCGTTCTGGAAATACCTTGCCTGATACAGCCAAGGATTGCATTTGCTTTTTCCCACAGCTGTACCACATTGGGGCTCAGCCAGTTTGTGAAACCCCCAGCTTGTAGCAGAAATTTGTATTAGCCCCAGCGGCATGCACAGGGGCCTGCCCCCCCATAATCTGCAGGGGCACAGAACTTATCCAGCCAGTGGCCACAGTGGGGAGAGCGAGCTCCTTCGGCCCTGGCAGCAGGAACTGACAGCTCCTCTGGCCTTGGGGCTGCAGCCGGGGCACAGAACATACCTGTCCAAAAGGACTCAAATTTTTATTCCTGTGCACGCCCCTGATCTGAAGCCTGTTTCAGAGGCTCATTAGTTAGAAAACAGCAGAGTTGTTGTGTGTAATAGATGGAGAGGGCAAGAGAAGTAGTGACTGGGTGGAACTGTACTAAAGGGCACTGGTTTTACAAAGGAGTCAGAGAACTTATCTGATTGTGGTACCACAGTCCAACCAGCAGAGGGCCTCACTGGATACAGTCAATACAACTGAAAGAAGGGTGTCCTAGACTAGTGATTCTCAACCAGAGGTCTGCATACCCCTAGGCGTATGCAGAGGTCTTTTGGGGGTACATCAACTCATCTAGCTCTTTGCCTCTTTTTGCAACAGGCTACATAAAATGCACTAGCGAAGTCAGTACAAACTAAATTTTATACAGACAATGACTTGTTTATACTGCTCTATAGGCTGAAATGTAAGTACAATATTTATATTCCTGTTGATTTATTATATAATTATATGGTGAAAGTGAGCAATTTTTCAGTAACAGTGCGGTGTGACACTTTTGTATTTTTAGGTCAAATTTTATAAGCAAATAGTTTTTAAATGAGGTGAAACTTGGGGTATGCAAGACAAATCAGACTCCTGAAAGGGGTACGGTAGTCTGGAAAGATTGAGAGCCACTGTCCTAGACTTTTGGCTTTGGAGTCAGTGTCCTTTCCTGACCTCAGCAAGATAGAAGAGTGCAGAATCAGAATGTCACTTACTCAAAAGAGTTCTACTGAGATAAGGAAACATCCAGTTCAGTCTCTTTGTCCTTTGAAGATCTGAAGATGTCTTATCACATTTCTTCACTGCAGGCCTGTCCCACTGCATGTTTGGACTTAGGCTGCTGAAAACCAGAGAACGTTTCTTCTGAGTAAGAGCCAGGGATCGGAAATTGCTTTAAAACTAAAAATCATTCTTATTCAATACGATTACAGTCTGGTCACCGATGTCATCTGGGATGCTGAATTTAATTTAGTCTATGGTTGGCACTAAACATGAAGCCTGCTCCTGCTCCCACTAAAGTCAGGCGGGTATGCATCACAAATTCTAGGCCTTGCATCAGTACAGTTCACTAATACGTTGTATGGATGAAGGAGACAGGCAACAGGCACTCTGTTATAATACACCCTTGCATGTTGTTGGGTCAAATCCCATGTCTAATTAGGTCTACTCACCCCAGAAGGATTTAAATTACTTAATTTTTTCCCAAATCTAAAGGCAATAGGATATCATGGTGATGTGATCCCTGTGCCAGGGTCAGGAAATCTTGTGTTCCAGTCCCAAATCTAGCACTGAAATAAAAAGTTACTGTTTCCATGGAACTTCTCAGGTTCCAATAACAATTTTCTAATGCTTATCAATCCCAAGATATTCAAATAAACAAGAACTTATTTTCTTTCAGAGCACTTGTAAAGGCCAGTTTTTGTTTATTTGACACACAAAGCTCTGTGGAGGGTGCTGTAAAAAACTGACCTGGGAATGAGCTTACGCATTGGGGATAGTACATTGACCTTTTGCTCTTGGAAATCAGCGTCCATTGATTAAGAAGAGAACTGGACGGCAGGAAAAGCAGATTCTGTTCCCCGTTCCACTGCTGACTGGCTGTGAGATCCCGGGGAATTTTCTTCACTTCTTTGTGCTGCAATGTCCTCATCTGTAAAACGCTTGCCCACCTTTGTCAAGTGCTTTAGTGCTCTATATGTCCTGAGTATAATTATTAGTGTTACATTCTGCCTTAGGGGATGTCTGCACACACAAGTTGTTCTGTTTTACCTATACCGGTATAGCCTATACCCCCTAGCATAGAGACAGTTATATTGGTAGGAAGGTGCTGTACACCAACACAGGAAGGGAATAAGGCCTTGTCTACACTAGGATTTGTCTGGTATAGCTCATAGCATAACCTCTACAGGAGTGTAAGCGAAGTTATATCAGTATCACTGTGTCCCCACTAGGGGTTGCGCTGATGTACGTGTGACGTTCCCCACACTAGTACAAAATGTGTGTATGGACCAAGGAGAATCTGCGGGGGGGGGGGGGGGGGGGGGAACTAAGCTAATTTGCACCTCACCAAACAACCGCACAATCCCTCTCAATGAGCAGAGCCGCAGGGGACATTTCAGGTCAGGGATGTGCTAGGCAATGTCAGTGTAACTCCTCCTCCTGCCTGGCTGATCCAGGGACTGTCAGTGGAGGGGTTAAGGTTGTCATGCTGTTGGGAAGCCACTCCTCGAATTTGCGTGTCATCCTTGCGCAGGGGCCGTGCTAATCTTCTCTGTATCGTTCCAATTTTAGTATATGTGCTGCCGAAGCCACTCCTCACTGGGGAGTCAGCATTCACAGCTGGGCGGAAGGAGGGGCCACTCCCTCCTCTTGCGTATGCAGCTCTGTTAATGTCCTAAGAGGAAGGATTTTGCAATGGGTGTTTCAATGAGACATTTGAAACTTCCGTGGTTGTCTCCAGCTGACAAGCCTGCCAATAAACCTCAGCTCAGACGCAGGACAGCGACAGGGAGCCCTGAGCTCAGTCAGGACCGCTGCAGGTGTCTGAGCAAACTGTGGCTGAGCAAACCAACGCTTCTCATGCTTGTTAGTCTCTTTGTGCATGTTCAGGAGCCCCCAGGTGTGTGCCATGTTGGAACTCCCACAAGAGGTCAGCAAGCCTTGCAAACACTGCGCCTGCGAGGAGTGGCTGAAATGACACACAACTGACGGTGGAGCCCTAGCTAATATAGTGAACACTTCCTGACTTCACATATAGCCCTAAAAGGAAATCCAGCTCTGTTAGCTCCCAGCTGTGACCTTCAGTCAGGTGACTGATTGTGCTTTGCCTTTCCTGAAGGTCATTCCCAGAACATACAAGACAAATAGCGTCACTCTGCACCTTTGATCCATAATCAGCTCCTTCTGTTGATATATTTGAGTATATTTAGGGCCCTACCAAATTCACATTCCATTTTGGTCAATTTCACGGTCATGGGATTTTAAAAATCATAAATCTCATGATTTCAGCTATTTAAACCTGAATTTTCACGGTGTTGTAATTGTAGGGGTCCTGACCCAAACAGGAGTTGTAAGGGGGATTGCAGGGTTATTGTAGGGGAGGGTTGTGGTATTGATACTTTTATTTAAATCTCCAAGGTAACATAATACACCTCTACCCCGATATAACACTGTCCTCGGGAGCCAAAAAATCTTATCGTGTTATATCGAACTTGCTTTGATCCGCCGGAGTGCACAGTCCCACCCCCCGTAGCGCTGCTTTACCGTGTTATATCCGAATTTGTGTTATATCGGGTCACATTATATCGGGGTAGAGGTGTACTCCGCAACATAATAAATGCACTGTAACTCTTGGTGTATGCCAGTGTGAAAGGCTTTGAAACCAAACTGGAGCCATCAGCATATCAGACGTTACTTAATACTTTTTCCTCTAGAGAGACACCCGCTTACTGTGTCATGATGTGGCTTTATGCCTCCGGACCCCTATTTTAACTTGTCCATAGGAACATGGGAAGTGCCATATCAAATCAGACCAGTGGTCCATTTAATCTAATACAGTGGTCAGTAGCAGATGCCCCACATGAAGGTGCAAGAAACCTCAAAATCGTCAATTATGGAATAAGCTGCCATGGTGCAAATTTCTTCTATTCCCCCCACACACGCACACCTAGGAGCGGTGCCAGGGTTTTTGGTGCCCTAGGCAGGGGTTCTTCCGCGTTCCCGGTCATCGTCGGCAATTCTGTGGCAGGGGGTCCTTCTGCGCTCCCGGTCTTCGGGGCACTTCGGCGGCGGGTCCCGGCGCAAGTGAAGGACCTGCCGCAGAATTGCCGCCGAAGACCCGGAGCATGGAAGGACCCCCTGCTGCCGAATTGCCCCCAAGGGCGGCAAAATGCCGCCCCCCCCCCAAAAAATCCTGGCGCCCTAGGGGAATCGCCTAAATGGAAGCACTGGCCCTGCCCACACCCACACCAGTTCCAGTTTGGTTTAATTCCTGAAGCTAGAGAGTTTGGATTGTTATTTGACCGACCTATCCATCTGTAGTTCTTAAAGAAAGGCCTACATGCCTGTTGAAAGGTAGGGTGAGATTTTCAAAAGGGCTCAGCCTAGATTTAACTCTGCTCTCCCTGAAGCCAACACAAATTTTACCTTAACGTCAATGGCAGCACAGTTAGGCCCAGGCTGAGCTCTTAAAAATTCCACTGTATTGTTCAGGTGATCTTTGGTGATTAGCTTGTTCCTGGTAAGTTAAATCAGTCCTAGATAAAAAAAAATTAAGAGTTATTTTAAAAATATATACATTTCAAAGAGTACTTTCCCGAAAATATTAATTTTAATTAATTTATATGATTTTAAAGCTCTTTAATAATAAATATTAATGTCACTGTACAAGGAATTTCCCATCATGCCTCTACTTTCACGTTGTAAATGACAGATAATAGCTATTATTCACTATTAAGAATGTAAGTGTAGCCTCTGTTTAACGTCTGGATATGATTACATCCTACCCTGGAAAAGGAATACATTACAGAATTGAATAGATCTTTTGACTCTCTATCTGCTATGAATGAGCCTAATACTTTTAATTGAGATGCAACCAAAAATCTGTCTTCTGACAAATGTCTGAGTTCCTAAATTTTTCTCAGAATGCAAAAAGGAGTGTGTGTGTCAGCCAAATTCCAACTTATTACAGTCCAGGAGATCATGTGCTTGCCTGATCATTTATTTTAATTGTACCCATTTGTATTTACACAAAGTATCACTTCTTTCTTTATATCAAACAGGGTTGGATTGAGGATAAACTGGTGATGTTACTTATTTTATCTTGTATTTCTGAGTATCACTGCTACCAGGAGAAGGCAATATTTATTTAGAAGAATGTCTAGCTCCCTCAATATTATATCTGGACCAAGGCATTTGGACAGAGATCACTTTCTTCTCTGCTGGAAAGCACTTTGGGTAATATATTATTTACAAGTATGTGGCCTCATTAACTGAAGTAAGAGTTAATGCACTATAGACAGCACATTACTGCTTGTAAATCAAGATTGTTTGGACATAAGGTACTATGTAATTGGCTACCAAAGCTCTGAGGTTTGTTCCAAGGTAATAATGGGCTATTCACATGATTTAAACAAAATAATGTATTGTAATAACTGGTGGTGCATGTATTCCACTGCCATCAACTGGATGGAATCAGAACCACTTTGCCATGTGTCATAGGCCCTTCTCTGCTAACAGATGATAAGAACTCCCCTTAGGGCCTTGTGTTTTAGGAACAGACGAGTCAGTGTTCCTTCCTGGTTTTGTTGTGAAGCTCCAAGCAGAGTGGATTGATTTAAATCAAAGCAATTTCAGTCACCAATGTTATCATGATTTTAATCAGCAAGCAGGGAACCTTGATTTTAAATCAATTTTAAACTTGTTTTGCCTTTGTACTTTTTAGTTGTTTTCCTAAAGAAAGGTTTCAGAGTAGCAGCCGTGTTAGTCTGTATCCGCAAAAAGAAGAACAGGAGTACTTGTGGCACCTTAGAGACTAACAAATTTATTAGAGCATAAGCTTTCGTGGACTACAGCCCACTTCTTCAGATGCATATGCATATGCATCTGAAGAAGTGGGCTGTAGTCCACGAAAGCTTATGCTCTAATAAATTTGTTAGTCTCTAAGGTGCCACAAGTACTCCTGTTCTTCTTTTTAAAGAAAGGTTGACTCTCATTAGTTCGTAACTATTAAAACCTGGCCTTTAAACTAAATATACCTCCTACACTAAATTTGGTACTTCTTTTGCTAATCAGGAGAATACACATCAATACACATTTAAGTTATTATATAACTGACCTTACATTTATTCAGATTTTTAATTTACTATTGATATGTGTCAAGTTCTACCTGGATGGAAATTAAAATTAAATTTAAAAAGAGCATTTTACATTTTGTTTTATTTAAATAGAATTACCTTGAATGTGCTGAATACATAAGACAAAATTATCAAAAAGTTTATCAAAACATGTTTTACATTTAAAATGATTTATTAAACAGAGGAAGTATTATGTGTAGTTAGTCACTTATGAATTGACTGTTTCACCATGTCTGTCAGGATTTCAGAACTAGTAGATCTCATCCTCTCACACCCCATTTTTGTTTATAGACTGGAAGAGGAAAACAAGCTTTCCTGCTTTTTTAACACCCAATTGTTTTTTATTTTTAAACTCTGAATGAACTAGCCTTTGCACTGAACTGGTTGAATAAACTGAAAAGAAGAAAATATTCTCTCTGCACTTGCCTGAGCAGCTACTGCTGTCAAAATCTAGTTTAGCACATCAAACTCTGGTTCCAGTTGTTTAGCCAGTGATTTCGACCAGTTCAGTGGTTTGAGTTTCTTTAAAACGTCGCAGTGAACATGTATTATTTTTTAATTAATGTAATTATTTTAAACAGATTATAGTAAATGTAGGACTTACTTTAGGTTTTTCATAATTTAAAATTTTAATTCTAAATAAACCTGTATTTAAATTAAATTTAAAAAATCAATTTTAATTTAAAAAAAACTAAGATTTTTATCCACCCTGGTGTGATGTGCAACACAGGGATAAAATTGATGGCTATGGTTTGGTTACAATAACATTTGAATATTAGGGTCAGAAGCTTTCTACCAAACACATAAGATCAGGAAAGGCTTTAGATTGTTTTAATGTATTTGGTTTGAACTGTGTGTATCTGTACAAAACAGCTCCATATTTTTCATGGTGGGCTATCCTCGCTCACGGAGATGTTTAAACATGCACCAGTATTCTCTTGCACAGGAAGGACTCTTCATTGTCTATAGCACAAATATGCAACGTTTGCTAAATCTTTGGGAAGTTCACATCCTGCTCCAACTCAAACAGTCATTTTGGAGAAAGCTCTGATCCTAAACAAAATCCCTGTGGATTAATCCTTTCTGGCAATATAGACATCTCCAGATTCCATCCCTAACCCCAAACACCCACACTTTCATCCATCCCCTGCTCTGACCACTGGAAATCATAAAGCTGAACCTGGTTTCCAGTTTAGGAATACAGGAATTACCCTGCTGGATCTATCTAGGTGCATCCAGTCCAATACACGGTCTTTGGCAGTGACCAGCACCGGATGCTTCAAAGGAAAGTGTAAGTAACAACAGTAGCAGTTGTGGGGTAATCTGCCATCCACATTAGGTCGCACCCTGATCTCTAATAGTCTGATATTGGCGTAAATCTGAAGCATGAAATTTCATATCCCTGCCAACATTTCTATCATCATTAACTATAACTCCAGTGACTTTTTTTATCCTTATACATGTCCAATCTCTTTCTGAATCTTGCAAAATTCTTGGCCACAAATTTCCTGTGGCAATGAGTTCCACAGTCTTAGGGCTTATCTACATAGGAAAATTGACCGAAATAGCTATTTCAGAATACCTTCCAGTGTGGACACTATTCCAGAGTAATTACTCCACTTTGGAAGTGCACTAATTATTCTGGAATAAAAGTGACTTTTATTGCCGAATGGGGTGTCTGCACAGGGAGCTATTCTGTAATTGCTATTCCAGTCAATTTCCTAAGATAGACAATCCTGGAGTCTTAGGGCTGGTCTATACAAACAGTTAGTGCACGGTAAACTGGGGTGTAAATCTATAGCACAATAGCCTGCCATGCACTGTCTGGCCATGTGGACCCTGCTACTATGCACTAAAAGTTCCATAGTGCCAGGGCCGGCTCTGGCTTTTTTGCCGCCCCAGGCAAAAAAGCCTCTGACAGCCCGCCGCCTGCACCCCCCCCCCGGGGAGCGCCGGAGGGAGAGCGGCCACGGCTCCGCTCTCCCCGGAGGCCAGCGCGCCAGGGGGAGGGCGGAGAGCCCGGCCGGGGCTCTGCTCTCCCCGGCGGCCAGAGCGCCAGAGGGAGGGCGGCGAGCCCACTGTGGTTCCGCTCTCCCCGGCCAGAGCGCCGTGGGGAGGGCGGCAAGCCCAGTTGCGGCCCCGCTCTCGGGCTGGAGCGCCGCGCCATGCGGCCCCCCTCCAGGTGCCGCCCCAAGCACATGCTTGGTGGGCTGGTGACTGGAGCCGGCCCTGCATAGTGCCCTGTGATCAACTCTGCTTTGAAACAGGAGTCAATCAGAACAAACCACAGAACTGTTAGAGCGCAATAGCAGAGTCCACATGGCCAGTTAGTGCATAACAGGTTACTGTGCTGTAGATTTGCACCCCAGCCTACTGTGAATTAACTGGCCAAACCCTTAGCTTGCAAGTTGCAGCACTTGTTTACATTTGTTACATTGTAACAAATAAAAAGTAAGGAGCCACATATGCTTAAGTCTTTGCACAGTCAGGGCCTATGTGTGAGTCACATGTGGAACAACTGTAGCTGTTTGATAAGAGAGGGGATCTGATTACAACACACAGAGAGGAGTGGGTCCCATTATGTTTGTGTGGGTGTTAATTTCTCTCATGGATTTCAGAGAAACGTGATGTTGACTGATCTATCTTTGCCCAGCAGCATGGAAAATGCATCTAAAAGAATCTGACTACATTCGGTGCAGTAACCACTTCCTCTTAGACTTAATAGTGTCATATTTTAGATTGGCTACCTAAGGGGAAAAAAGCACCATTGTTAATATATTAATCAACCCCCACTTCCCCCAAAGGGAACCTAATTACAAACACAAGGACCTGATGAGCCCTTTAAACTTCAACAAGAATCCTCAATGTTATGCAAATATGCCGACACCATACAGGCAGCAGGGACAGGGTACAGGACTCCCGGCTGCTCAAGGACGTGACACACCTGCTTTTTCTGGTCTAAACCTGCTGTGTAACCTGTAAACTAGGTGCTTTACAAGGCAGATTGCTCTAGCAAGTACAGGTGTCTCAGTGCCTGGATTGGTCTAAACGGAATGAGGCCAGCCATGCCACTCAGGCACTCTAAATAAACCAACACAGTGGATTTGGTTTAATAATACAGGTTAGGACAGACTTTGGTTGTTTTTTAAAAATTCTCTCTTTTTCTAAATGCAGAAGACCTCACTCATTCACTCACTCACACTAAAGTCCACAAGACACAATGTGGATTTCTGAATTAGAGAAACATGATCGGGAATTCAATGATCCAGCCTCACTCACTGTGGCTCATTAACCAATCGGGGAAAGTGTCATTTCCTTTTAGTTTTACATGCCTAACACAGCAGGGACTATTTTGTTCTCTAGGAAGGAGCCTTAGTAACATGAGGCCTCGTTGCTGCACTTGAGTATTCATCTTTACTGAGAAGTAGGGGGGAGGTTGCTGGGTTTTTGTTTGTGTTTTGGTGGGTATGACTGGGTTTGTAAAATAGCTCATTGAGAGTTAATGAAGCTCTGATTTAAGTACTTATGTGTTTACTTAGAACTTTAAGAATGTAATTTCTATTAATCAAAGGGTGGATTATTCACCGGACAGATCCTACTCTGGGTGCTTAGATAGTGCACTAGACGGCTTACACTGTCCATAATTATCTTCCATTGTCCACAGTGAGGAGAGTCTTGCAGTTGAGGCACCGGACTGGGACTCTGGAGATCTCCGGTCAGGCCTTGGCTCTACCACACACTTTCTGTGTGAACATGGTTAAGTCCCTTAGGGTATGTCAACACAACACTGCTCCCTGCCTGGGTAGACAGACTGTTGGTAGCGGGGCTCCTGCTAGCATGCTCAAAATAGCTGCATGGCTGTTACGGTACAGACAAAAAGAACAGGAATACTTGTGGCACCTTAGAGACTAACAAATTTATTAGAGCATAAGCTTTCGTGGACTACAGCCCACTTCTTCGGATGTTCCAATGGACATTCTATATGCATCCGAAGAAGTGGGCTGTAGTCCACGAAAGCTTATGCTCTAATAAATTTGTTAGTCTCTAAGGTGCCACAAGTACTCCTGTTCTTTTTGCGGATACAGACTAACACGGCTGCTACTCTGAAACCTGTCACGGTACAGACAGGCTCAGGCTAGCCACCTGAGCTCAGACACAGGGGATAGGCTGGGCTTGAGCTCAGGGGCCTAGCCCAAGCCTCCGCCAGTGCCTCAATGTCCACACCACTCTTTTTAGTGCACTAGTGCGAGCCCTGCTAGCATGAGTCTGTCTTTGGGGGCTGGGAGGCTCATTCACAGCTGCTGTGTAGACGTACCCTTAGGCCCAGTGATATTTACACTCCTAACTACCATTGGTTTCAATGGAAATTAGGAACCTAAATAGCAATGAAGATCTGGACCTTAATCTCTCTGTACCCCAGTTGCCCATTGGTAAAACAGGCATGATAATACTTCCTTTTCCCCACCATTTGTCAGGTCTGTTTAGACGGTAAACTTTTCTGGGCAAGGACCGTTTCTCCTTGTCTAGCGTTTAACACAAAGGATCTTTGATCTCAGTGAGGGTTTCTCAGTGCTACTATAATAATAATAACAAGCCTTGCTGAAGTTGGATGCAAACATCTCACTTATTTCTCTGATTCCCTTGCAGGCCGAAACAGAATGGCTTTGATTTAATAGAGGAACAGAACCCTTCAATTATATATCTCAACTCTTCACTTTGTTGCACACTACAACTGTTGGGAGGTGGGATAGCTCAGTGGTTTGAGTATTGGCCTGCTAAACTCAGGGTTGTGAGTTCAATCCTTGAGGGGGCCCTTAGGGATCTAGGGCAAAATCAGTACTTGGTCCTGCTAGTGAAGGCAGGGGACTGGAGTCAATGACTCTTCCCTTCCAGTTCTACAAGATAGGATAGCTCCATTTTTTATTATTATTTTATTTACAAGCCTGTTTGAAAGGCAGGTGTGGCTCCAGGCACCAGCGCACCAAGCACATGCCTGGGGCGGCAAGCCGCAGGGGGCAGCAGGCAGGGAGTTTTCGGTGGCATGCCTGTGGAAGGTCTGCCAGTCCCGCGGCTTCGGTGGCAATTCGGCGGCGGGTACACCGAAGCCATGGGACCGGTGGACCTACCGCAGGTGCATCGCCAAAAACTGCCTGACTGCCGTGCTTGGGGTGGCAAAATACATAGAGCCGCCCCTGTTGAAAGGGCAACATTTGATTGTGGGTTGTTTGATTTGATTGTTGATTCTCTTGTGACAGTTCACGCACAAAGCACTTCACGTTAATTAGCTCTGATGGGTTTTGTTTTGCCGGGGGACTCAGTCACTCTCTTTCTTTGTCAGGGGAATATCTGGCACAGCCATGCATTTTTAAAACTTATTTTCCCATTTTGTCTCTATCAAGTTTCTGTCTTTCCTAGGAGCGTGCGGACTTGCCGCAAACTAGCAAACATTGTTCTGTCTCTATCTACCTGCCAACGAATAAGTTCAAGGTTAGCATATCTCCATTAACAGCTGAGCTCACCAACACCTAAAGCAGAGCAGGGAGCTGCAGTGTTTGCATTGCTTGATGAATAGGAGTTTTGTGCACCAAACAACTGCAGAATTAGGTCTGCCACTGTGAGGTGCTGAGCACGGGCGCTGAGGGCGTTGGACACCGTGTAGAGCCCTTAGTGAGGCCTCCACCTTTAGCAGGTGAAGCACAGACTGAGCTTGGGCCTTGGCAAGTGCATGAAAGGAGAGATGGATATTCAGCTATGTTGTTTCAAAACATCGTCTAATTTTCAGCCCTTTATATGGCTATAATGTGAATATATAATAAAGGAAAACATCATGCTTTCAAAGGTCTGCCTCCAGCAGTCAGGATCTCCAGAACTTCATTCTCCTTCCCTACAGTTAGTATCAAGCGCCTTTATACTAGGGTTACCATACGTCTGGATTTTCCCGGACATGTCCGGCTTTTTGGGCTCCAAATCCCCGTCCGGGGGGAAATCCCCAAAAGCCGGACATGTCCGGGAAAATTGGACATGCGGTGCTGGGCCGGAGGAGCGGGGCCTGGCCGGGCCGGGGGCTCGGGGGCTCGGCCGGCGGTGCCGGGCTGGGGGCTCGGGGGACGGGCTGGGGGCTCGGGGGACGGGACGGGGGCCAGGCTGGGGACCTGCGGTGCCGGGGGCCAGGGGTGGGCCGCGCCTCCTCCCCCCACACCCCCTCTTACCTGCTTCAGGCTTCCCGCGACTCAAATGTTCGCGGGAAGCAGGGGAGGGGGCGGAGACTTTGGGGAGGGGGCGGAGTTGGGGCGGGGCTGGGGCCCCGTGGAGTGTCCTCCTTTCGGAGGCACTAAATATGGTAACCCTACTTTATACCAATATAACTGCATCCACACTGGGGGACTGTACCCCTTTTACCATAGGGCTATAGTTAAAGCAGTACAACTTGTGCGTGTAGACAAGGCCTTAGAGATCGAAGCGCCATCCCAGAGCCATTCGATCCTTCCTAGAAAAGGTGTGGCCTGATCCGGAGGCCAGTGAACTCAGAGGGAGACTTTTCATCAACTTCAGCAGGCTTTGGATCAGGCCCATGTTTCCTGAAAGGACTCCAGGTCAACAAATCTCAGAGCAGCTTGGACACAAATCAATTCAAGTCAGTTTCAGTTATTTAGCATAGGTGGCACTTTCAGGCTCTCAAGGGGGCCATGTTTGGGGCGCAAGCACCACATTTGTACTGGGTTTTGGCCTTGTGAAAACAGGGTGTTTACAAAATAAATTTTGAGCCAAATCTGAGTGACAGTCTCCCCTGAGATGGTGTATGAAACACATTCACTCAAACGATGTTTCACTGCCACCCACTTCAATGGCTCAGTGGGGGGAGGGACAGCGTGCTCAATCGAGGGTTATGAGTTCAATTCTTGAGGGAGCCTCTTAGGGATCTGGGGCAAAATCAGTACTTGGTCCTGCCTAGTGAAGGCAGGGGGCTGGACTCAATGACCTTTCAAGGTTCCTTCCAGTTCTAGGAGATAGGATATCTCAATAAATTAATAAATATTTTCAACACAGAACTCTGGGGCTAGCTGAGGGTTCAACTTTGCCGCCTTTAATCATGTCAAGTCATACCTTATTCCATGAGTAGAACCGGTGGCAATGACAAGGAATACCCCTGGCACAGAAAACTTGTCCTGCCCCTAGGCATATTAAGCAAGGGGCAGGAGGAACCCTGGTTCGAGTATTCTTATGCCCAATATTTCCCAGCTGCTGCAAGGTCCAAAAGGGCTATGGCAGCTGGAGCACACGTTAGGATAGCCCCCAAGTGTGCCATAAGAACGGCCACTGAGTTAGTCCATCTAGCCCAGTATCCTCTCTTCCGCCAGGGGCCAATGCTTCAGAGGAAATGAACAGAACAGGCAATAATAGTGATCCATCCCATGTAGTCCACGCCCAGCTTCTGGCAAAGAGAGGCTAGGTACACTTAGAGCACGGGGTTGCATCCCTGCTCATCCTGGCTAATAGCCATTGATGGGCCTGTCCTCCATGAACTTATCTAGTTCTTTTTTTGAATCCTGTTTTGGCCTTCACGACATCCCCGCGCAATGAGTTCCACAGGTTGACTGTGTGAAAAAGTACTTCCTTTTGTGCGTTTTAAACCTGCTGCCTATTCATTTCATTGGGTGACCCCTAGTTTGTGTGTTATGTGAAGGAGTAAATAACATTTCCTTATTCACTTTCTGCATACCAGTCAAGATTTTTATAGATCTCTATTATATCCCCTCTTAGTCATCTCTTCTCCAAGGTGAAAAGTCCATCTTTTTAATCTTTCGCAGATGGAAGCTGTTCCATACCCCTAATAATTTTTGTTGCCTTTCTTTGTACCTTTTCCAATTCTAATATATCTTTTTTGAGAAGGGGTGATCAGATCTGCTCTGGGTCTGAACTAGCCCCAGGTCACTTCAAGATAGGTTCCCTTCTCCCTGTGCTGGGATGATCCCAGGGCATTTCAATGGGACGACTTACAGAGTAAGGTAGTACTCAGCCAGCAGAGTGCAGCCCTAGTGATGTCAATGAGATTACTCACAAGAGAAAGTTCTGAGCGCCCACCGTCTGACCTTAACTGTTGACATGAACAAGAATGTTGCGTAATGAAGCCTGGCAGTTGTGGAATGAGAGTGTAAATCTAACAACAATGTACAGGTGGTTTTGACATACCCAATTTGCTGCGTGAGCTGCGTGAGTATAGTGCTTGCCTGTGGTTTCTATGCCCTGCATCAGTGCAAGCAATTACAGCTGAGAAGTAACGTGGTGCCAAACACCCAGAACAGCTCCTCTACTGCTGGGGGACTGGGCGTGTCTATGTAGCTACACAAACTTATGAGCAATCATGGGGCAGGGGTTTCAGGGTGATGAAAAAAGGTTTGTTTTTCACTTCTCCCCCTTCTCTTCCCTGCACCAGATGGCTTGGCCCAGACAAGTCATTGGTTTGACCTCCCAGCACTTCCCAGTCAGGATGTGCGCGCCTGCTCTCTTAGCCTAAATTACTGAGATGGGTCCAAACTGCAAAGCGTGATCCTACATCCAAACTTCCCAAAGCTGAGGGTTTAGGCTCCTCTTCCACCACTTCTAGAAAGTCCTTGGCTCTTTTAGTCTGTCCAACTGGGTTTTACTTTCCCAATCACGCCCTGTCTTGCTTTGATAGTCACAATAACATAAAGCAGCAAAGGTGAAAGAATATTTGTAAACATCCAGATCAATACCATTTTTGACTGCTTGTGGTTTGTAATTTTTTCCCCATTCATTTGCTCAATTGTGTTTGCTCCTGGCCACTGCTGATCCCTAGTCTAACAGCAAGAGCAAAGCAGAAAGACTAAAAAAGGAAAGGTGTGAAAATCTGCCATGAAATCTTAAGCCCTTTGCTTCAAAGCCCTTTTTTAAACAAGATGGTTTGAAATCTAGTTTACCCGGGGCTGGCTCCAGGGTTTTGGCCACCCCCAGCACCCCCCCTAAAAAAAAGCCACGATCGCGATCTGTGGCAGGAGGTCCTTCGCTCCGAGCGGGAGTGAGGGACCATCTGCCGAATTGCTGCCGAATAGCTGGACGTGCCGCCCCTCTCCGGAGTGGCCGCCCCAAGCACCTGCTTGCCAGGCTAGTGCCTGGAGCCGGCCCTGAGTTTACCTAAATGCTGACAGTTTCAAATACTAATTTGCTGCATGTGCTGAATAAAATCAGTTGTGTGAATACTGTACAAATAAGGGCAGCAGATGGGGCCCCGGTGTAGATACTAAAGTGAGCAGAATTCTTAACACATTGGCCAGCAACACCTTTAACTGAGGAGAGACAGATGGTTTGATGCCTGAGCCAAAGCCCAAGGAGGTCAATGGGAGTCCTTCCATTGAGTTCAATGGGCTTTGGATCAGGCCCTCAGTGGGCTACGCCGCAGGTGTGGCAGAGATAAGCTCCCTGGTTCAAAGTCCAAGAAGGCTGAATCAGCACTTCATCCTCCCAGGGTGGGAACATGGAGTGCCAGGAGGTGTGCTGTGTGGAAGGGCTCTTTTCAAAAAGCCTTTTAAAACCAAAGTCCAGTCTGGACGGACTTTAAAGATCTTTGGACTCTTCTTGTAAGAGTTAAGATTTTCCCAGGGTACATCTACACTGCGATAACCTCCCCTTCCCAGGGGGTCTCAGACAGATCCAGAGGGCCAACCTGAGCCCAAACGTCCACACTGCAATTTTATAGTCCCACAGGCCCCAGTCAGCTGACCTGGGTCTGCCACGGCCATGCCGCAGGTCTTTTATTGCAGTGTAGACGTACCCTGAGAGTCTTTGTTAAAGAAATTCCCCTTTCCGTGGCAGGGTTGTGCAGTGCGCTTCCTCCTAGTATCTCCTCCAGAGGCTGCGTTTCAGTGCTGAAGATGTACACTGTATAGTGTAGATATGATCCATCACTTAGATCTGGACTGAACACTCTTGAATATTGCGAAAGCTGAGAGTTGGATCGGCACTTTGCAACTGGCCCAAATCTCTATAATGGGCCAAACTGAAACCGGGGCCCAAACACCCTGCATTTTGGAAAAATTTGAATTTGAACGTCGCAATTCAAGCATATGGCTAGTATAAAAGTGAAACACTTTGGGATCGTAGGGGCAGTGCAAAGATCAAGCAATTGCAGCTAAAATCGGATCAGTAGATTATTTCCAGAGGACGAATGCTCTTGTGGATTGGGATTTAGCAGACGTTGGTACAATTCCCAGCTCTGCCGCAGACTCCCTGGGTGACCTTGGTCAAGACACAATCTCTGTGACTCAATTCATCTTCTGTAAAACAGGGATAATAATCCTTCCTTTCTCCCCCTCTTTTTCTGATTGTCTATTTACGTAGGAAACTCTTAAATGTAGGGACCGTGCTTTTGTACAGCCCCTAGCACAATGGGGCCTTGATCTTGGGTGTTACATTTAGGCACAACTATAGCACTACTAGTTATTCATTTTAATCACTCTAGTTTTAGCAACCTGGAGAAATGGTCTGCATCCTTCCAAAGACGATCACCAATTGAAACGTTATGCTTGGGCCTCATTCCAGCTACAAGGCTGCCTGTGATAGGAGGCTGCTTTATCTTCTCTGCCAATGGGATTGTATCCCAGTATAAATAACCTTCTGGCCACCTGCAAAAGTAAAGACCTTGTAAGGGACCACGCCATTAAGGGGCAGCCTGCTATGCACACGCACGTGTTGGCTACTCTCCAGCTTTCAGAATAAGCCAGTGAATTCACAGAACCGGAAAGTTCAATCCTATCTGCTTCCCAGACGATATCTCATACGTAGCAGTAGCTGCCAGTGACTTGGGGGAGGGGGCGGGGGAACGGGACGACTTAAAACTGACCTCAATCTGTGGGCTGGTCTCTTATTAAACACAGCTCAACCCGACTGCAGAGAGGGGGATGAGGGACTGAGCTTAGGGGCCTGCTACCACGCAATTCATTCATGTTATGGTATTGTCAGTCCAGTTACATGGGGCTGGATTCCCTTTGTCAATTAGTGTCTTTAATTAGTGGCCTAAGCGCACTCACAATTACACTTTATTCATTCAGCCTTTACAAAGGGACAAGAACAGGCTTTCCTGGAGATGGAGCGTTCTAGCCCTCAGGAAAATGAGGAGCTGGCAGAACCTACTAGATACATGCACTACGCAAGCCGCCTTGCATTCCTGAGCCCCTAAGCAGACACTGCCGATCGCTCTAATTTCCAGAGTATCCACAGGGATCCAGACTGTGACCACTACATTCATTTCTTTATAGCTGAGGCCTGCTTGTCGAACCGGAAACGAGAGTCTCTGTCGTTACTGTGGCACTTGGCCTCATCAGCAAAATTCATGCCTGTGGCGAGGACTGAGACTCTGGCCAACTCAGTTCCCCTCATCAGTAGAGGGGGAATAACACCCCCCAACCTAGTGCACAGAGATGATGTGCGTCCCACTGAGTTGTGCTGAATGGAGCTGCAAAACTGGAATTGTTTTTCAAACTTCCCCAGGGTTCAGATCCAGTGTTCTACAGTTAAGGCCAAGTGCAAAGTTTGGCTCAGTCCATTCCCACTCTTTGGGGAACGTTTGGATCCACCGTCACGGTTCGGGCTGTTAGAGAAAGAGGGGCCAGTTGCACAGAGGTCAGCTGCAGTTTTGGTCTTGAATCATTGCTCTCTATTGGTTAATATTTGTGAAGTGCTATAGCTATCGTGATTAGAAAAGGTCCCAAACAGAGGCAGGGCTAGCCCACTGGGGGCCTTAAACAGGAATATTTTTGCCCCCTCCCCCAACATACTAAAAAAGCAAATATCTTTCTCCCCCCCCCCCAACCATCCCTTGAGCTGCTCAGGGCCCTAAGCAATTGCTTAGTCTGCTTATGCCGAGCACTGGCTCTGGTCCCCAAGCCGAGTGCTAGATCCAGCCCATCCCCTGGCGTCTGGGGGACTTTGGCCCTGACTCTGAACTTTGTGACTAAGGCCCATCTCCAGTGAGCATGCTGGCAATGCATTGCCCCTTGCATTCCTACACCCTTCTGCTAGATGGACTTCAGACCAGCACGCCTGACGTGACACGGGTGTGGGGCTGGCAACACTTGGTCGAATGAGGAAGTAAAGTCCAGCCACACTGACCTAGCACTGGAGGTAACGATGTCTGTGCTAGCTGGGCTCTTATGGGAGGAAAGCGAGATCTGGCTGAACTCTTAGGAAGGGCTGGCTCTCCTTTAGCTCACAGCTATTCCAAGCATTTAGCACCACTATCAGCCACCGGCAAATATTTAATATGATCCTGTGTGTAGCCTTTCTGCGTCAACAGGTCTTTAGCAGAGGATTTACAGCGGCTGGGCAGCCAGGGGGTTGTCTCTGTGCCAGCGAGGAGGACGTTGGGAGCCGTAGCTCTGCCTAAGAACTCATTTGTACAGTGACTGGTTGGCAATATGCACAGGGAATCCTTAACACCAAGCAGCAGCTGGGCCTGGACCAGACAGAGCCGCCACACACACACGAGAGGAAATAAGACATTGTCAATATGCCGGAGGAGGAGGTTTTATGTAAAAACCACCACCAGAACAGACACCCTTTAGGTAATGTGCCTTAGGGCATCAGTCTGTGACCCAGGAACCTGGGTTCAAATCCTGACTCCACCACTAGGTTGCTGGTCACTTTGGGCAAGTCTTTTCCCTTCCCCAAGAGTCTGTTTTCCCCATAATGACACTGACATCCTCTGTAGCATGCTTGAGAGCTCGTGCTGAAAGTGCTTGCCTAGAGCTGAGTATTACTAATACCTAATTAATTTCAGCAACGAGGCCAATGACTGGAGCCTGAATTCCCTCTCAGAAGGGATTCTCTCTCCCAGTTCAGGTTGAAGTATATGGGAAGAATGATGTAAGGAAACTCGCGATACTACTGCCTATGCTTTCTGTTGGTGAGTAAAGAGAACATTTACATTGCTAATCTGGGCCATGTTCCACTGGGCGCCAACACTTGAAAAAGGCATGTTATAGAAATGCCATGAAGTATGCACAAAGATTTCGATCATGTACCAAATGCTTTTAACTGGTGTTCTTGAGACAGAGTTTTCTTCGCTTGATTAAATCCCCCACCACCACACAGACCAAGCTCATTGCATAGAATGGACTGCTCCACCTTGGAGTGGTTTGTGAAAATGGAATGTGACCGCAAAAAGGATCAAATTCTCTTCTCCGTTACACTGGTTCAACCCCACCAGATGGCCCATTCACCTCTACTAGAGGAGGACTCCACGGCAAACGTACCGACATTCTCATTTTCACAATCAGCATTTCTTAGGACTCTGCTCTTGAGCCTAGCCTGTATAGTGGAGCCTAGCACAAGTCAGTCTAGGCACCATCCTGCTCTGCTAGAAACTGGCCCATCAGCAGATCTCCCACAGCACCACCACTTGCAAAAGTAGATTCAGTACTCACCCTCATCTTACACAGCCGTGATTTCACAGCCTCACCTTCCCACCTCTCCCCCTACAGGGGGCTATTGGGAGGAGAGAAGTACCAGTGGCATGGACTATGTAATTACTGAATCCATGTGTGGCACAAGGGTTCTCCCCCCAAATAGCTGACCTAGAGCTGCCTGATTGGGATGAAGCATTACCATATGTTGAGGGAAAGAGAAATGTTGTCTCAGTGTAACTCATACCCCTCGCAGCCACTTGACTTTTAAGGCCACAATAAGCACAAGTTGCTGACTCTGCTCCTGGGGGTGAACTGATTTGTAAATGACCTTCATCCATTATATACAGGTTGGGAGGGAGAGGGTCACAGTGAAAGAATGGAAAGGCTACGTAAAAGAACCCAGCAAAGGCTCTTGGATAGGTAATCTGGGAAATGCAGAAGTGCCTGCTCCATGGTGGTTCATTTAGTTCCCTGGTGCCATCGTATAATCAATTACCCAAAGTTCATTCTCCATCAACTTCTTTGACATTCAACCGGTCTTGCTGGACTAGAAGCAAAATGCTCTGCACCATCATAGCACGGGAAGGCTGCTGTACACGGTCACTCAGAAGCATTATCTGAGGGTGGAAGCCTGGCAAGCAATAGCAGGCTGGTAGGAGACAATATGCCAAGTGCGAATTCAGAGCGCCAGTCATGCATAGCCCAGTAGTGCCTGCCCTTAGCTTACAGCTATAATTAATGAGGCTGTGTCCTCTATAATTCAGAATTAATTTTCAACAGTAAAAATTACTATTGGCACTTCGCAAGGCAGCTGTAGGGCTGTTTGAGTCACACCACTTCAGTTTGATGATTGAGACAAATGGCTCTAACAACTGATTGAGTTAGAGACAGAGGCTTAGAAGGGTGGTTTAGGAAAGGGTCCCTCGTTGAAGTCAGATTTAGGGATGGGAGAACCACCTTCCTGCATTTGATCAGGATAGATACAAAGTATCCCAACTGCCCTATATTAATGTAAGCTACACCTGCACATCTAGGTGGGGCAATACCATAGCTGCATTTCCCTTGTGGCTGTAAGGGATGAGGTAGAGGTTATGTAGTACCAAGCAAGGTGCAATGGCTGTTGATTTGTAGGTAGGCTATGTAACCCAAAGAAAGCTAGCTCATGTTTAACAGGGCTGGTCTTCATTGCAGTTAACCCAGACTCTGACCCCTAACCCAGCTCCCCTCCACACACTAAAACCTCTCCCTCACATGGAGTGGTGCTTTCTACCTAGGCACACTACTCACACTTGGGGGGGGGGGGGAGGAAGGGGGGAAAATGTCACTAGACCAACTCCCTTCTGTGGGCATAGCTCTCCATTGCCTTCCCATAACTCCTCCTGGTTGCCCAAGTTCTCCCCCAATTCACAAGGAATAAGAGTGGCTCAGTTTACTGCAGCATTAAGCAGAGGATAGTCCCCCCCACAAGTCCTAGTGCCTCACCTGAGCATGGATACACTTCAGTGGACATGCTTGGGTAAAGTCTTGCTGAGTGGCTGCTCACAGCTGGGCAACAGGACCATCCTGGGTGCTCACAATCAGGTGTGAATCACTAGTTCGCTCTGCAGGAAGGACATACCCATACCTGACTGTTTTGTTTGTGTTCTTAACTAGGGAGTCAGTAGTTTTCAGCCACTTCCTTGAAATTCTTACAGAGAGCCTAGTTTTCCAAGTGAGTTACTCCCTCATGCCATTGCATACCTGTCCCTGGGAGTTCTGGCTACATCAGACATGGGTTAAACCATTTCTGGCTCCTCTTATCTGCCTAGAGAGTGGCTAGTTTAAAGCTCAAGCTTTCACTAGCACCAGTGGGCAGGGGGCACAGGCAGGTACTGCTGGCCTCTTATCACTTAACAGCTACCGTATCTATGCAGGCACTGGAGCTCCATAGAGATTTGAATTAAGATGCTAGTGCAGACAAGGTCTGTACATATTCGGGATTGTTCAGAAAGTGGTGGTTTCAAAAGAGATTGTGGCTTTAAAGGAAACAGTCAAAGTTAGGTAGCATCCCTTCCCCTCCCTCTCAAGAAGGTACATCAAGAAATATGCCCCGTTTCCTAGTAGCACAAGCATTAGAAATTTAGATTTACCTGGACTATGACATCCCCTTAGGCCCCCTCAAAGTGCTACTATGTAGTTACTATGCTTCTTCCAGCATTTTCTCCAGTGCAGCTGAGACAGTTTACTGAGAAGAGGGAAAGCAAGTACAACACTAGTAGAGTTGGTTCTGGATTTTTTTTTTTTTTATTTCCTCAGACTTGTTATTTAAACAGGAGTGCCTGAAATAAAAACATTTGAGTCCCATCATCAGGGGAATGACTTGATAAAGACAGAGGTCAGGTGAGCATGACAGCTGCCCTTTGCCAAAGAATATGGATACCAGTTGTAATTGATACAGTTTCGACAGTCCATGAATGGTCAGAGTAAGTTACATAATACAACATGCCAGTTCACACGAGGAAGTAACTTAAGTGTACTTCTTGATTTCATCGTACAATACTAAGACAAAAGCACCACCCATTCCTCTGAGTACATTGGACCATGCACCCTTGAAGAACGCCTTGGACCCTTCATCACGGGCAATCTTTCGCCAGCAGTCAATTGTACCCGAGTACATGATGTCAGCTGTGGAAAGTACAGAGATTGTTAGTGAGAGGAGTCTCATGGCCAAGCTCCTCGTCCAGGTCAGTAGTGGCTCAGCAAGGCTGCCAGCTTTGAATGACTACACTTGCACCACTAACGCATCTCAGGTCTATACGGAGATGTAATAGGCAAGAATTTGAGTTTCTCTGTCTATAGCAACTGCACTAACATCTCAAGTGCTTGGTTTAGCAGCTGCATAAAGGCAAGTCTTCACTGCCAATTACCCCAGGAGATATGCTGCTCTCCCATCCTCATGGCTTATACTAGAAGCACCACCATCTGCTGGGAGTTCTTCTGCCGCTTGTTTATATTCAACATAATAGAGTGTCTGGATGTATTCTAGCAAAAGGGCTGCAGGGTCTCATGGAGCAAGGAACTCTAGCTCTAATCCTGGTCCAGCCAGTGATTTGCAGCACATTCTGGGAACGATGGACTACTTCTCCTATAAATGGAGAGCATACATCTCACCAGAGCATTGAGAGGACTTATACTCTGAGTGGTACAACTGCTAAAGCAATAGACAATCTGCCTAGCCAGGGCATCAAAGGAAACCAACATCCATTTACAAGATCCCTCTTCTGAACCATGAAGTCCTGCCTGCCCAAACCCTTCTGATCCCATGGGCCTTGGAACACAGATGTAGAGTTCTCTGCACCCATCTTGCATCTCCGGACAGAAATGTTTCTTTGGGAATGCTCACCCCCATTATGTTCTACATGGGAATTAGATACATACTTGCTTTACGCCCTGACTGCATCATCATACGACGACGGACAGTATCAAATGGATAGGAGGTCAAACCAGCAACAGCAGTAACTGTCTGAGCAATCATCCAGCTGATAAAGATGTGGGTGTTCTTTGGGTCAGGAAGCATTCCTATGGGAGGGAGGGAGATGTTATAACACCAAAGGAAATCTGTTTTTGCATTAGAATCTAGAGTTCCTTCTAAAAGCCTTAATATTGTTGTCTAGCTTCTTATGCATTTTAAGAAGTTAGTTCAAAGGACCTACCCTTCGCAGTGTCATAGATGCCAAAATAGGCAGCTCTGTAGATAATGATACCCTGAACGGATACATTGAAGCCTTGGTACAGGCCCTTAAGACCATCAGACTTGAAGATCTTGACCAGGCAGTCACCAAGACCCTTGAATTCTCTGTCGGCTCCAGCTTTACCCACATCAGCTGCCAGACGGGTACGGGCAAAGTCAAGAGGGTAGACAAAACACAGAGATGTAGCACCAGCAGCACCACCAGATGCCAGGTTACCAGCAAAGTAACGCCAGAACTGGGTTCTTTTATCAACGCCACCCAGAAAGATCTGCTTGTATTTGTCTTTGAAAGCGAAGTTGAGGGCCTGAGTAGGGAAGTATCTGATCACATTAGCCAGGTTGCCACGCCAGAAGGACAGGGCACCCTGCTCTTTGGGGATACGGACAACACAGTCAATGATGCCCTTGTATTGCTGGTCTACTGCAATTTGCTTGCTTGCATGCTGCACCTGTAAAACAGTAAAACAAGCTGGATTAATATCACTGTGCTGATAAAATTACAAGCCTGAATATCTGGATTTATGACGTTTCATGGTTTTCACTTGGTAGAAATGTTTGCTTTAATTTGCATTTAATAATTAGCATCTGATTCCAGGGTCTGGATAGACCGTCTTCCCCTACAGAGGGGAAGTACATTTGAAGGATATCCGTTTAGACTAAAAATGCTGAAAGCTTGTTATGAAATGAAATAAGCCTGGTCCTATGAAGCTAGAGGAATTATAAATGAAAGCATGACAGATTTGGTAGTGAAAACATGAATTACTAGTAAACAAGAATGAGGATAAAATTAAGCGTGGCTCTCTTAAATTTGGTGAAGAGACAAGCTAGAGTGAGTTTATTGTTGAACTTTGCTCGTTATAACTAGGTGTGGAAGGATTATATTTGTACCAGTAAACAATGATTTCACCGCACACACAACTAACAATCACAATTTACAGCTAAGGCAACATAAGAAAAATGCTGCTTGAGACCTCACAGTTTGTGTTAAGGATGATTACTCAAGGATATCCTAACACTTGGTGTTCATGGTTATAAGGCTTTAACTTTTTGAATCTCATTGACTACTGTCATTAAATAATTGTCTGACCTCCCATAATTTCCCTACGACTGCAAAAAGTATTTATCAATTTAAGATCGATCAATATTAGCGGTCAAAAATCATAAATAAAAATTAAGTTTGCCAAGCCTAGTTACACCAGAGTGTCATGAAAGTCCCAGGCTGCTTCAGTGAGAAACGTCACTGTCCTCTAAGCAGATGTCAGTGCAATATAGACGCCTGGAATGCAGAGATGGTAAGTGCTGAATTCCAAGGTTATCACCTGCCATTCACTTGACCCAGAAACAGGAAGTGCTATTGTCTTAGGGTGGGGTGGTAAGAATGACCTTTCTGGCTCCATTTAGACCTGGTAGGATTTTCTAGAGCAGCCCTCCTCCGTACACTTGTCAAACTTTCATTAGAATGATGTGACAATAAGGGGACAGTCAGAAAGAACATCTTTAGAGTAGAACTGCACGTGAATTTCTTTTCAAAAGCAAAATAGGCTTTGCTACGTTGGATTTTTCCATATTACCTAAAAGGCAGCAATTTACCCTGATCCAGCCCAGATCAGAGTTGCATGGGCTGTCTACTTTGGAGCAAAGCTAAGTTAATAGCCTGCCTTTAACATTTGGGGATGTGGGGTCGTGTGGCCTGGAAGGTCACCGGTTTGCTGTCCTGAGGCTCGGCATTGTGCCGGCTTGGCTCTGCGCGCTGGTTTTACCGCATGATGCTTGGAAGCGGCGAGTCAATGGAGGCTCACTCGGGGGTCCGAGTCCCCACGGCTGGGCCAGGGGGCGCAGCTGGGCCCAGAGCACGAGGACGATGCAGCCTCAAGGAGCCTCCAGGCCGGAGGGAAGGAGCCGGGGCGGAGGCTGCTCTCACCCCCCTCCGCGCGGAGCCGGCACCGATTGCATAAGCGGAACTAGCTGGCTCCGGCAGCCGATCGAGGCAGGCGGGTGGTTTCCGGCTCTGCCCGGCTTCTCTGCGCCTGGGGACCCCACAGGGGCAGGGGAGGGAGAGGCCCCAGCTCGCTCTGAGCCCGGCACGCCGGGCCCGATGGGGCCCAGCCGCCCGCAGGGCCAAGGAGACCGTCCCCTTGGGCAGGGCAAGGCCGGCCGGGGGGCAGCGGAGCCTCGCCCCAGGCACAGACCGGGGTGTGGGGGGTCGTGCTGGCTGCAGCGGCCCGGCCCCCTCGCCCAAGCCGAGGCAGCCCCTGCGCCGGGATGCCCGGGCCTTCCCTCTCCTTGCAGCGACCTTGGGAGGCGGATCAGCGCGCCGGCATCTCCTTGGCTCGCGGAGGCACCACGCGGCCACGTCCCAGCTCCAGACAAAGCTGCGGCGGCGTCCCGTCCCCACACACCCCGGCCACAGGATTTCCCCGAGCCCAGGGCACTCGGGGCCCGCCCGCCTGCACCAAGCGGGCACGAGCCCATTCATCCCCCGGGGCGAGCGCCCAGCGCCCCGCGCATGCAAGCCCCCAGCGCCCTGCCGCCCCGCGCGCCGCCCCGGGGCACGTCCCAAACCCACCTGCAGAAGCAGCTTCACTCTCTCGATGGGGGCGACGGCTGTTTTGGAGATGGCCGCGGCCACTCCCCCGGCCAGGAAATCCTTGGCGAAGGACAGGGCGGCATCGGCCATGGCGACGGGGGCAGGTTAATAAATTAGAACCAGGGAGCGAAAGGCGACTGCTGGGGGGACCCGCGGGCTCTGAGACCGAGCTGCTGAAATGGCCGGTTTATATACAACCCCCGGGCTCCAGCGAGCGGGGGTGAGGCTCGCGGAGCGACGCACGGCAGCTTCCCACCCCGCTGATTGGCTTGGAGCAGGAGGGCTGGGCCGGGGAGGGACCGGCTGGGAGTGGGGGGGCCTTGGGTGTCACCTCCCCCCACGTGACGCGGTGGGGCCTGCCCATGGCTATGTGGGTCGGAGGGGTCTCCAGCATCACGGGGCGTGGGGGGGCCTGGCAGGGCCAGGCTGGGCTCTGGGTTTCAGGGCGTGACGCCAAGCGAGAGACTGTTCCTAGGCAACCCCCGGGGACATACAGAGCGGAGTGCATCTGCCAACGCTGGATCCGCCTCTGACACCATCGCCATGGAAACAGGGTTGGGCTGGGAGCACCCCCACAAAACCCAGCCTCAGACCTGAGTCACTGATCACAGGCGCCTGGGGGGCAGAGAGATGGGTGGGCACCGAGGTGCACATGTTGTGGGGGATGCTTCCCAGAATCATGGTCATCTCAGAGTTTTCCAGTTTTGGGGTGGAGGGCAGAGGTAGAACAGCCCACTTTAAATCTTAATCTCATCCATGGACCTTCCAGTGAAGGTCTGTTCCCTGCATATTTTTTTCAGTGCCTTTGTCCAGTCCACTTTTTGTTACATCACACTCAAGCCATCAAACATGGTACCTGAATTTAATCTCCAGGGTTAAGAATTTCTACAAAATTGTAAAAAAAACCCCACCCCATAAACAGGAAATAATACAAAGATATGAATGAACAAGACTAGCAAATAATACCATCAGTTCTTCCCCTCTCAGCTGATCAGGAGAAACTTTAAGGCTTCATTCTACACATATGCATTACAGGAATATATGAGGTGAGCTTTCATGTCTTTCATAAAACCATAATTTCTTGACAGAAAGCTTAGGAAAACCGATTTTGCCCAGAGTCATAGAGGCTTAGGATACAGTGCCAGTTTAACTATTCAGACAAGGGGTCCATGCCCAAAAGCCTGCCAGTGACTAGACAATAAAATAAGTATCAGCTTTAGGACTATAATTCAACTGAACAACTGATGGGGTGAAGAACAAAGATAATTGTGCCTGTGGGGTGTGAGTGTGTGATTCTAATATGCAGTTAGTGGAGGGAGCAGTCAGCATGGGGGAACTGAATGGTCATCAGCCGGGATGTTAATACAAGGGATCAGGATCTCAGTTTTAGATGTTCCCTACTATCTTTGTTAGTGTAGGGTGCTAAGGCTGGACCTCTATCCAAATTTCACCTCAGTTACATTCTGCCTACCTGTTTCCTCTCCACTTTCATGATATTCTTCACTTCTTATATGCTATTGGACACTCTTATAGAGGTCTAGCATTCTATACAAACAGTGCTTCATTTCAGTGCTGTGTGAAATACTCCTGGCATAGTCTTTAGGGGTGGTGTATGGCTTAGTGTTTGGGGTCATACTTTATAAATGATTAACAAATATAACTATGTTACAATATAGATGGTTATAAGCACATCAGAAGAAGGTGTTAAAGATGGTTACAAGTAACTGATTGACTTGCTATACTATCAACTGATCATTTATGAAAACAATTCATCATTTATTAACCCTCTACATTTTGTTTATAAATGGAACATTAATATAAAGGACAAACCTATTGGTGACCTAAATAAGGATATTAAGAATCTGGATGCACCCCCTGTCATCTACAAGTGAATAATAACCTGTAGGTATTGCACAGTGTACAGCTTTGAGTTTTGCTGAAATTAATATAATTGTTTATGAAAGTATTTCCCTTCAGGTAGGAGGAATCAGATCAAGATTATTCTAGGAAAATGAAATTGGTAGAAAGTGCTAAGGTAGCAGAACCCATCAACAACAGTTAGGATGGAACAGTCCTAGGGCCTAGTCAAGTCTGCCAAGCACGTCAACCAGCTTTTTATCAAAAATATGAGATAGATTAGTCTATCTCGGTTAACTTTGGGCAGCCTTTCTAGGCTCGGCTCTTCTTAACACAGTCTGACTGTCTACTCTGCTTCTTCTGATACATCTCTTTATTAGCAACTGCATGCGTAAAAGTATCTATTAAAAATATTACTAAGCTAAGGGAATACAGTGTGCTGGATTCATCAGAGGATTGGGAAGCAAGAAAGGACAAATTCCAATCCCAGCTCTTCCAGGGTCTTGGTGTGCGGTCTTTAGTAAAGCCCTGAACCTTTCTGGATCAAATTCAGCTCTGGTATAATTGGAAGCAACTGCAGTTGAAAACACCAGCTTACAGCAGGGCTGAACTTGGACAAAGAAGACAGGGAGAGCCATTTGTTAAATGGGGTCATTAATACTTAGCTGATACAGGGCTGCTGTAAGACTTTACTCATCATTGTAAAGTGTTCTGCTCTCAAGGGCTTTATTCCTTACATCTAAGATTGAATTTAACCACCACTTTCTACCCATTGCTTCTTTACAATTCCCCAGGTAAGCAAAGGTTTCTCTCTCTGTCAGGGAGGATAGCTCATTGCCACTGACTACCCTTGGCCTCACAGAGCCTGAGTGATAAACACTGCAATGAGGGCACCTGGAATCAGGGATGCTGTGCTAGATGCAACTGGGTGTCACAATGCTGCATAGAGAAATTTTATACTTTCCCTGGAAGAATCAGGATCCCAGCAACCATTTCTTACTGATCTGAGGGCTGGCCCCTGAATGACACTTATCGGAGCTGGGAATAAACTAGTTCTCATGCTGTAGCATTCCATAGTGTTTTATATCTGTGAGGTCCCCTCCTCAGAAAAGCATGATAATGCATTGACTTATAGATCACAGCAGGTAAAAGGGACCACCCCTGTTTGTGTCTGTAAAGAGATGGTGAGGTTAAGTAGCATTCTAAGCTCTGACCATAAAACTGTCATCTCTGAAAATTAATTTAATATAAAATACACCTTTAAAAATATTGACAGACATATAAGAGTGTTAACACTGAAATATCTAACGCGTTTGGTATCTGTATTTTTCACACAGTAGTAGGTAGAGTTAGTCATAACAAAATGAACACAGCATATAAACAGTCTTGTTTTTCCCCCAAAGCGGAAATAATTCAGATACTTGTAGAAATATACTAGGGTGGGCAAAGAGATCATCATTTAGTGCTGTTTCACATATTACTATTCTTTCTTGGGAAAAGTATCTTTGCAGCATGTTTTCATCTTTCTTTGCAACTGGGGACACAGAAAATTATTCAATTCTCAAATAAGTTTTACAAAAGCTGAAAACAAGAATTAGGAGGACAACAATGTGAATTATGTGGGGACAAATATTGCCTATCCAGAATGCCAAGTCTATATTGTATCAGTAACAGACAGATTTCAGTAGAAATGCGTACCCAATATATTTTATTCTATTTTTAACCATATCTATTCTGAATTCTATGTGTTCAGTGCTCTCAAGTGTTACAAATGTTTTTAAACTTCCCTAATATTTTTAAATAAATCATAATTCATGATCACGGCTCACATCGCTTATTCTCTGCAAGTGGTTTTAGCATTAAAAAGCTATTCAGCATTGAAAAATCCCCAAATGAGTAGATTTCAAGTATTGTAGAAGTTTCAAAATGTGTGTGTCCTTCAGATAAGCTTGAATTGATTGTATCAATTAACTACATGAGTTACAAGGTTTATTCATGTTTGACATGGGGGTTTCAATCCCAGGGAAGGCCATACAGTAAACTGAAGTGTTGCTACCTCTAGTGCAATGTGTCTTCCTTTTTGCTACGCTTTCTTCAGGTTGTGGACTTGGCAGAGAATGACTGCAACATACATTTGTTTAATGGACTTTCCAATGTCAATTTTCAAGAGTTGGCTTCGGCGGCTCAAAATTTCTTCTTCGGAGAAACTTTAATTCTTGCAACTCTTGTGGTTGTAAACTCTGGTCCACTCCAGGAATTAGTTTGTAGCTTAAGGGAGATTCAATATAACCATTTCTGTAGAGACAGACCCGCTTGCAGAACTCAAAGGTGCTAAACATAACACCATAGTATGGGACAATCTGGGGGGGAAAAAAAAGGATTGAAATCAGTTATTAATTTAGAGTCACTATCAATATTCTCTACTCAGTTACAAAGCTAGGATTTAGAGGACTTCATTGTTGATTTGGCCTCATCAGGCCAACTGAGAATTTGATCCTAAATTAGTTGTGTCATTCTACAGGTACCAGACTGAGTTAAGACTTGGTTTATTATATGCACAACCCAATTATAGCAAATTATTGTGAGGAAATGGGCTTGTGCTGAACTTTAAAACACCACAACGTTTAAAACAGTTAAGATTTGTTTGAACAGGAAATTAGGGATGCGTTTTGTATGTGGCAGAAACGCGTCCTTTCTTTTGTCCCAAGCAGAGTCAATGAAGCTATGCTGACTTACAATAGCTGAAATTCTGGCTCTTTATGTTTAGCCATTTTCCCTGCTCTCTCTCTCTCTCGGTTATTTCCCAAGTGTGTTTGAATAAACTTCCATCAGAACATAAGAACGGCCGTACCGGGTCAGACCAAAGGTCCATCTAGCCCAGTATCCTGTCTACCGACAGTGGCCAATGCCAGGTGCCCCAGAGGGAGTGAATCTAACAGGCAATGATCAAGTGATCTCTCTCCTGCCATCCATCTCCACCCTCTGACAGACAGAGGCTAGGGACACCATTCCTTACCCGTCCTGGCTAATAGCCATTCATGGACTTAACCACCATGAATTTATCCAGTTCTCTTTTAAACTCTGTTACAGTCCTAGCCTTCACAACCTCCTCAGGTAAGGAGTTCCACAAGTTGACTGTGCGCTGCGTGAAGAAGAACTTCCTTTTATTTGTTTTAAACCTGCTGCCTATTAATTTCATTTGATGACCCCTAGTTCTTGTATTATGGGAATAAGTAAATAACTTTTCCTTATCCACTTTCTCCACATCACTCATGATTTTATATACCTCTATCATATCCCCCCTTAGTCTCCTCTTTTCCAAGCTGAAGAGTCCTAGCCTCTTTAATCTCTCCTCGTATGGGACCCGTTCCAAACCCTTAATCATTTTAGTTGCCCTTTTCTGAACCTTTTCTAGTGCCAGTATATCTTTTTTGAAATGAGGAGACCACATCTGTACGCAGTATTCGAGATGAGGGCGTACCATTGGTTTATATAAGGGCAATAATATATTCTCCGTCTTATTCTCTATCCCCTTTTGAATGACTCCTAACATCCTGTTTGCTTTTTTGACTGCCTCTGCACACTGCGTGGACATTTTCAGAGAACTATCCACGATGACTCCAAGATCTTTTTCCTGACTTGTAGCTAAATTAGCCCCCATCATATTGTATGTAAAGTTGGGGTTATTTTTTCCAATGTGCATTACTTTACATTTATCCACATTAAATTTCATTTGCCATTTTGTTGCCCAATCACTTAGTTTTGTGAGATCTTTTTGAAGTTCTTCACAGTCTGCTTTGGACTTAACTATCTTTAGCAGTTTAGTATCATCTGCAAACTTTGCCATCTCACTGTTTACCCCTTTCTCCAGCTCATTTATGAATAAGTTGAATAGGATCGGTCCGAGGACTGACCCTTGGGGGAACACCACTAGTTACCCCTCTCCATTCTGAGAATTTACCATTAATTCCTACCCTTTGTTCCCTGTCTTTTAACCAGTTCTCAATCCATGAAAGGACCTTCCCTTTTATCCCATGGCAGCTTAATTTACATAAGAGCCTTTGGTGAGGGACTTTGTCAAAGGCTTTCTGGAAATCTAAGTACACTATGTCCACTGGATCCCCCTTGTCCACATGTTTGTTGACCCCTTCAAAGAATTCTAATAGATTAGTAAGACACGATTTCCCTTTACAGAAACCATGTTGACTATTGCTCAACAGTTTGTGTTTTTCTATGTGTCGGACAATTTTATTCTTAACTATTGTTTCGACTAATTTGCCCGGTACTGACGTTAGACTTACCGGTCTGTAATTGCCGGGATCACCTCTAGAGCCCTTTTTAAATATTCCAGTCATTGGGTACAGAAGCCGATTTAAAGGACAGGTGACAAACCTTAGTTAACAGTTCCGCAACTTCACATCTGAGTTCTTTCAGAACTCTTGGGTGAATGCCATCTGGTCCCGGTGACTTGTTAATGTTAAGTTTATCAATTAATTCCAAAACCTCCTCTCGTGACACTTCAATCCGTGACAGTTCCTCAGATTTGTCACCTACAAAAGCCAGCTCAGGTTTGGGAATCTCCCTAACATCCTCAGCCGTGAAGACTGAAGCAAAGAATCCATTTAATTTCTACGCAATGACTTTATCGTCTTTAAGCGCTCCTTTTGTATCTCGATCATCAAGGGGCCCCACTGGTTGTTTAGCAGGCTTCCCGCTTCCATCAAAAGGCTCTGCCACTTCCTCGAATGCTTTTGATGAGGATGTTATCATATGAAAGTCAGCAACTTGCAGTTGGCCATTAAGACCAAACCAATATAGCTCAAACAGCTATATTGTAACCAGAGTACAGGCAAACCTCTACCATTACTGTCACAAACTGTCTAATCAACACGCTGTTCATAAGGTGAGGAGAAGAGGGGACATCATGTGTGTTACAGTCCCAACCACCAATTAGTTGGTCATGTGTCTCAGATCGTATTTAAATACAGACTAATCAGAATGGAGGACATCCGCACCTTGAGCAGATTGGCTGTGAGTCCACACCAGAGTCCGAGTACGCCCTTGGTCTTTACAGTTTGCCTAAAACAGTCAACCACGCCAGTAAAATGGACATCAACCCCTCCATAATGGGGAAGGCAAGGACTCTGAGCCTGTTCAAACAAAAACCACAACAGGTTAATTATTTTTAATTGAGTTGATTTGTTTATTTCCTTCACTTCT
This sequence comes from Malaclemys terrapin pileata, assembly GCF_027887155.1. NCBI lineage: Eukaryota > Metazoa > Chordata > Testudines > Emydidae > Malaclemys > Malaclemys terrapin. The sequence goes on along the minus strand of NC_071513.1, from coordinate 12,953,749 downwards.
ACAGGTGTTCAACCCTTAAATGCTGAAGCAGGAGGCCTGTGTCTATTTACCATGCTTTAGTCAATTATATTTCAAAGAATTAACAATTCTGCCTGAGGTCTGATTGAAAGGCAAGCGGGGGGAGGGGGGGGCGGGTGAATATTTGAAATGTAGAGTATAGGAGAAGTCTACTATTAATTCTGTGCTGCATTGTACATGGTGTCACTTGAGTAACACATCCAAGCCACTTCCAAACACAGTAAGATTTAAACCATCAAAATACTAAGTCACATGAGAACATGATATTATGTCATAATCTACCAGACCAGTGTGCACTTAGTTCACATGGAACAAAAGTGCAATGGGTCATTCTGAGCAGCAAAATCCTTTCACCATTAATCTCTTACTGTGTTAGAACAGTTAGGATGGCCTGATCTTCAGTAATCTGATCCTCATCCATCTGTATGGACACAGATGGAAGTCTACTTTGCATGTGCAAATCAAGGATTTGTTCATACATATGACAAGACAGACTCTTTTCCAGACAAGTGATTGCACATGCCGGTCTGATCACTGAAGATCAGTAATTTTATATTAGTGGCAGTGATCTTACATTAGCGGGAGTTTAACTGTTAATTTATTGGTATATTGATATAATTCTCTTACATTTCCCCAGTGATCTATAACAGCAAGTGGTGTAATACTCCTTCTTAGTTTGGCTGAAAAACCCACAGCTTCCTCAAGGTGATAAGCCTGTAACAACCTTTTCTATCAAACTGACAACTGGTGATGTTTTCTAGATGCATCTGCTCTAGAATGTCAATCATTTGGCAGCCCTGGTCTAGCTGGTAAAAAATGGAAACATACTGAAGACTAAAATCATTCCTGGTGTAAGTGGGTGTGGCTAAATTGGTTTTAACAGAGTTGTGTCCCCTAATGCCATAAGTGAATTTGACCCTAACGTTTTAGAAGACACAAAAAATACTTAACATATTTGTATCCTTAATATGCCCCCCTCTTCCCAGCAGATGGTGGTGGTGGGGGGTGGATTAAACTCTGGTCTCCTAGAACTCACGTGTGTTCTAACCATTAGGCTAAAAGTTATAAGGTGGGCGGGGGCAGCAGCAGCTCCTCTCTGGATGTTTTTGTGTGGAGCGAGGCAGGTGCCTAACTCATTCCCACAGGAAATGCCTTAGGTGCCAAACCAGGTGACTCCAGGCAGCTGATTCCCATTTGTGGCTAGGTGCTTAAGTCTGGGATGCAGGGAGGCATCTGTCTCCACGACAGGGATTAGCACCTCCCTCCCCTCATTGCTGATATCTTCCTTGGCTAGCTTCGGTTGCTCCCTGCCTAGTGCACTGGCTTTTGTGGGTCACATTCTAAGGCTCCAGTCTCTCCCCATTCATTGTACAGGAGCACAGGCACCTAACTTGGCTTTGGGGAATCTCAGTGGTGATCTTGTGATTTTCTGGGCACCTAAGGCACTGTGACACTCAGCATTGCAGTGCCTAAACCCCTTTGTGGCTCTGGGCCCAGATTCCTTAGGTCAAAGCACAATCAGTGCATGGTAACTGGGTGAGATTTTTGAAAGCACCTAAGAGAGTTAGAAGAACAAGTCATTGAGGCACTTTTTTGAAAATCCCACTGCAGTCACTAAAAACCCGGGATGGATTTGACACATGCTTCTGCTTTCCAAAGTGACAGGGATACTTTGAAACAGATTCCAAAAGCCCAGGAAACTGTGGACAAGTAGTGGAAAAGGGACAGCTAGCTAAAATACTTGAGTAAGATGACAATGCTGCTAAACATATGCATCTTTTCCTTCCCAACGTGCAGGGGAGGACTTGCAAGAATTAAGTGCACCAGTTTAGCTTAATCACTTTAGCCATTATGTACACTGCAAAGGCACATATCAAAGGGTGGCACTTTTGTGTACAATACAAATGTAGGGTACGATGTACTTCAGATTTAAATAAGATTTGGTAAGCAGTAAAACTACTCTGGCGAATGTTAAAAAAGAATGGTATGTCTCAAAGAACCAGATTTCTAGTTTGCCTACAGCCTCTAATCTCTAAAATGATTTATTGAGAGATTATTTATAGTAACATTCACCATTGTAAAAACCATTATAAAGATTTTTTTAACTGTGGTGCAAGGTTCATACCCCCACCTTTCTGGCTTATCGGAGCCATAAAAACAGTTTTTCAAGCCCTTAGACACAGTACTTGAGAACCAAAAGAATCTCAAAGGAAGTGTCAGACTAAAAACAATGGCACAACTTAAATCAAAGTCATTTCATCCAGTAGTTCAAGTTAAAAATTTAAGTTTTGAAAAAGGATTTTACAAAGCTAGAAAATATTATTAAAACACAAACACTATTTTTAATGAATCTGTGAACTCAGGGGTTGTAGCCTATGACTGGAGAATTGCAAATATAGTACCTGTTTTTAAGAAAGGAAAAGAAAGTGATCCGGGCAACTACTGGGCCATTAGTTTGACCTCACTGTATGCAAGGTCTTAGAACAAATTTTGAAAGAGAAAGTAATTAAGGACAGAGGTAAAGAGTTCCTCAGTGACCCCTCTTAGGACCAATCTTATTTAACATTTTCATTAATGTCCTTGGCACAAAAAGTGGGGGTATGCTAATAAAATCTGCAGCTGACAAAAAGCTGGGAGGTATTGTCAATACGCAGGAGGACTGGAATATCATACAAGAAGATTTGGATGACGTTGAAAACTGGAGGAATAGAAATGGGATGAAATTTAATAGTGCAAAGTGCAAGGTCATGCATTTAGGGACTAACAACAAGAATTTTTGCTATAAGCTGGGGACGTATCAGTTGGAAGTAACAGGAAGAGAAGACAGATTTGGGTGTATTGGCAGATCACAGGATGACTCTGAGCCATCAGTGTGATGTGGCCATGAAAAAGGCTAATGCAATCCTAGGATGCATCAGGCTAGGTATTTCCAGTAGAGATAGGGAAGTGTTACTACAATTATACAAGGCACTAGTGAGACCTCATCTGGAATATTGCGTGCAATTCTGGTCTCCCATGTTTAAGAAAAGATGAATTCAAACTGGAACAGGTGCAGAGAAGGGCTAGGAGGATAATCACAGGAATGGAGAACCTACCTTACAAGAGGAGACTTAAGGAGCTTGACTTGTTTAGCCTAATAAAATGAAGGATGAGGGGAAATATGATCACTCTTCTCCCTCCCTACATCAGAGGGATAAACAATGGGGAGGGAGAGGAGTTATTTAAGTTAAGGGCCAATAGTGGCACAAGAACAAATGGATATAAACTGGCCAACAGTAAGGTTAGGCTTGAAATTAGACGAAGGTTTCTAACCATCAGAGGAGAGTAGTTCTGGAACAGCCTTCCAAAGGGAGTAGTGGGGGAAAACAAACCTAACCTGGTTCAAGCCTGAGCATGACAAGTTTATGGAGGTGATGATATGGTGAGATTGGCAACAATGGCATATGGCCCATCAGCAACTGCTATTAGCAAATATCTCCAATGGCTGGAGACGTGACACTAGATGGGGAGGGCTCTCAGTTACTACAGAGAATTCTTTCCCAGATATCTGGCTGGTGGATCTCACCCACATGCTTAGGGTCTAATTGATCGGCATATTTGAGGTTGAGAAGAAATTTTCTCCCAGATCAGATTGGCAGAGACCCTGGGGTTGGTTTTTTTTTGCCTTCCTCTGCAGCATGGGGCACGGGTCACTTGCTGGTTTGAACTAGTGTAAATGGTGGATTCTCTGTAACTTGAAGTCTTTAAATCAGGGTTTGAGGACTTCAGTAACTCAGCCAGAGGTTATGCGTCTATTACAGGAGTGGGCGGGTGAGGTTCTGTGGACTGCAATGTGAAGGAGGTCAGACTAGATCATCATGATAGTCTCTCTGGCCTTAAAGTCTATGATCCTAAATGAAAACGTTGGTTTGGTTATCAAGTGATGCTGGAGGATTTACACATCCCTACAACTGCACTAGAGCAGGAGAGCTAAAAATGAAACTAACTGAACAGCTCAGACTAGTTTCACTGGCCAAGTTCTGCAGAAACCTAACCTGGTTTATATAATGGGGAGAAGTGGTTAATTGCTTATTCAAAAGAACACACCGACAGAGTATACTTTTTATGGGTAGCATAACACATCACAAAGCAACTTTTACTCCTCTCTTTTGATAGAGCTTGGGTCTTTAGGTTGCTAAACTGATACCCATTTGGAACAGACCAAAGAGGCAAGACTTTCCTACTAGCTGAATTGACAGCCAATTGCGACCGGACATCCGCATCACCAATGAGGACCAGAAGATCATCATGGCGGACGTCACAGTGCCCTTCAAGAACAGGACCCCGGCTTACCTGTCCCCTGGTAACCCTTAGCTCTCAAAGTGTTGGTGGAGAAATACGCCCCTCTGGCTGATACCTTGAGAGCTAAGGGTTACCAGGTACAGACAGACGCACTGATCATTGGAGCCCTGAGTGCATGGGACCCCAGTAACGAGCGAATGTTGTGGGAATGTGGAATCGGTCAATGCTACACTCGGCTAATGCGGCAACTCATGGTGTTGGACGCCAGAGGGACATCTACACAGAACACGTCACCGGACATCAGCAATACCAGGAGGGATGAGCTGGTGAGCCAATGAGAAGTGCAGCGGGGAAAGTAACTGAAACACTTTCTGTGACATGTCATTCCATATTCTTTATGAAAATATGCTTATGATATGACTATGACATAACTGAGAGATACTTTATACATGTGATATATCATTGAAAAGGTTAGGATTTACTGAATGAGATTATCCAGTTTGTATGCCTGTATCATTTCTGTATCTGAAATTAGGAATATGGACTATGTATCTGTATTTCAACTATGCTACTTTGGGTGACGTCCACTGCTAACACTTCAGGTACAACAATGGAAAAGCCAGACAGGGTGGATGGCCCATCAGCGAGGACAATGGACTGTGAAAAGCTTGGCCTTCCTGTGAACTCTTCATACTGCCACTGACTCATGGACGCTGATACTAAAACATTACCTGAGACTTCTTGTAACTTTCCACTGTAAGGGAAGGGGGGGTAGGATGGGCAGGGCCGGCTTTAGACCGATTCAGGCGATTCCCCTGAATCGGGCCCTGCGCCCTTGCCGTCGGCGGTACACCATACCGGGGCTGCCGGCTTCCCCAGGGGGCAATTTAAAGGGCCTGGGGCTCCCAGCAGGGGCTGGAGCCCCAGGTCCTTTAAATTGCCACCAGAGCCCCACTGCTGAAGCCCTGGGGTAGCAGGGGGCTGTGGGGGCTATTTAAAGGGCAGGGGCTCCAGCTGCCTTTGCCGCCCCGGTCCTTTAAATAGCCACAGGAGCCCCGCAGCTTCCTCAGGGCTCCAGCAGCTATTTAAAGGGCCGGGGCGGTAGAAGCAGGGGAGCCCCTGCCCTGCCCGCGGCCAGCCCCTGCTGCACCCCCTGCCCGCACCAACCCCGCACCCCGCACTGGCAGCCAGCCCCTGCTGCACCCCCTGCCCGCACCCCTGCCCTGCCCACAGCCAGCCTGTCTCCAGCCAGCCCCGCACCCCCTGCCCACAGCCAGTCCCTGCTGCACCCCATGCCCGCACCAGCCCCACACCCCCTGCCCTGCCCACAACCAGCCCGCCCCGCACCCCCTGCCCACAGCCAGTCCCTGCTGCACCCCCGCCCTGCCCGCACCAGCCTGTCTCCAGCCAGCCCTGCACCCCCTGCTCTGCCTGCAGCCAGCCCCGCACCCCCTGCCCTGCCTCTAGCCAGCAGTGTAGGTAATATATAATGTTGTTATTATTTATATAGTTATGGAAAGTAAATAATGAAATGAAAGTTTTTTTTAAACTTTTTTTTAAGTCATCCTTGCCGGGGCCCCGACGAAAATGTTCGAATTGGGCCCCGCACTTCCTAAAGCCGGCCCTGGGGATGGGGAGTCAAGTTTGGGAAACAACGAATCCCACCTTATGTAAATCCTATTTAAGGGTGGGGAAGAAGGCAAACAGGACTCCTCCTCTCCATGGCCTGTTTGTCCAAGAAGAAAGACTGCAAAAAGGAAAGACCTGGGGGAAGGGGGGGCGTCCAGACTGAGACAGGGGTCCAGTTTGAAAAGGAATACAACTGGAACTCTGAACCACAGAAGCTTTGCAAACTGCCTGCAACAATATCTAGGGTGAGAAATACTATTTGTAACCAATTTCTTTAGTGAAACTAGCTTAGCTTGCATGTTTGATTTCATTTGCTTAGTAATCAGCTTTGTTCTGTTTGTTACCCCTTTTACCACTTAAAATCTGCCCTTTATAGTTAATAACATTTGTTTTGTTTATTATTAAACTCAGTTTCTGTCATTTCTAATGGGGAGGAGGAAGAGGGGCAAGAAGTGTGAACACCTCTCTCCACATTGAGGGAGGGGGCGAATTTCATAATATATCTTCTGGTCTGCATTCCAAGGGGGTGGACATCTGAGTGCTGGAGCAAGTCCCTTAAGCTGAGTCTTCCCTGAACTGATCTGCAGCTGGGTATGGCCCTGCCTGTGTGTGTATTAGAGGTGGTTTTAATAGCCTGGCTCAGCAAGACAGGGTAAAGGGGGTCCATGCTGGCAGAACAGGTAGACTCAGTGGCATCTCAGCAGATCAGGTGGCTTCGTAAGGGATCGAACCTGTCACACTTTCCTCATGGATTGTATTTTCCAAATGGACAACCTACCGTACATTCTCACTTACTGAGGGACAATCTTCACTCATTGATATATTTTGCTTTCCATAACCAACTTTCTGTACAACTTTTCATGAGTGATGTACCCAAGTACTGGGATTCTAAATCTCTAAACTGTATTGTTAAACTTATTCACCTAAATTTGGGTTATTGGTGCTTATACACTATATGTATCTTATGACTTTACAAACAAACTATATTTGTGGATAACCTAAGCACTATACCCAGATGTACAGACACTCTTTTCTTAACGTCTGTACTATATTTATTTAACAGTGGCTTTAATACATTTTTTAAAATCTATTCTACTTTGTATGTTCCTTACGTTTCTGTGAAAGAAGAGAGGTATTGTATGGAAGGGGCTGTGCTGATGATAAAGAAAGAAATTCAAGTTGCTCATCTGCATTCCTTAGGTTTGTGATGGATGCAGTGGGTACTTTCAGTGTTAAATCTATTAAATGCAAGACTGATTCTACTCCCTATCTCCCAAGTACAAAACAATCTTTTAGTCTCCAGTGGGTTTTGCGTCACTCACCAAAACGCGCACTCATATAACTCAGACTACCCTAAATTTGATAGTCTAAGACCAGGATTTATTTTTTAAAAGGTGAAGTATCATGGCAAAATTCTTCCCCCAACAGAGTACAGTAAATTTGCAGACCCTACAAACACCATCCCACCTATGGCCTGTAATGCCAGGCTAAGGTCAAAAGGCAACTTTAGGGAGTGATCTTGCAGACCTTACAGGACAAAATGCTTAATTATTTCTCTCTGTTCCCCCAGCCCGGCATTTCTCATCCCTGGGACCAGGACCTGTGGTTCACACACTGATTTCAATGGGAATTCTGCTTAAGGATGAACAAATTGAGCCTTTCAAGGGTAAATCATGTTACCCCACGAGGAACGAAGATGAGACCTTTTAGACCAGATTTTCTGACAAGGTGGCAGGGCCTCTGGTTTGCCAAAACTGCAGGCACACAACTGCATACAATTTTGCACCAGCCATTTAGGACACACAGATTTCCACGTATCTGATTTGCTGGCGTTATCAGATATTTAAGTGACCTACACTGCATCTATGAATTTTATACCCACAAACTACAGGCACAAAAATGGAGGCCAGCTTGAAAATATGGCCCTAAATTCAGGCTCTTCTTACTAACATACTTTCCCATGGGATAAAATGTATGAAACTCTGTTTTGCAGATACAGTACTTTACCTTCTAGGTGTGTGGTATGAATGACCAGGGAGGGTGAAAGATCAGTTAACAATATATTCCTGTAGTAATGGGGATTTAGGATTTTGATCACTAAATATAGTACTCTCTCTTATTGATACAAATGTATACACATTCAAAAGATCACAACTAAAAAACAACTCAGCAGTGAAGGAAAGCAACTTATGATAAAGCTCAGCAGGTCATTTCACTTAATCTGGAATCTAAAATAAGAACGGTGAAGTCGTTTAAGGCTGGGTTAACAGGGACACTTGTAGCAGCAAGATGTAATCATAGTTGAAAGGAAACGGACGGCCAAATCCTGTAGTCCCCGCTCAGGCAATACTTCCACCAAAGTCAATGGAAATTTTCATTCAATGAGGACTAAAGGATTTGGGCCTGAAAGAATATTTTGTTACCCAGAGATGGCAAACAATTTCAAAATGCAAATAAAGAACCAGTATTAAGAACGTGTGAGCAATTTTACACTGCACGGACCAAATTACAACCTACAATATTGCGGACAGATTAAGCGTGGACCAGAACATACAGCAAGCCCACACAGGGCATTCAGACATGTGGAAAGGTAATCTGCTGTGAGGTAACAGCAGTCAATTGTCTCCAGAGCAATCGATGAGAACAGCCGACCTTCAGCTGCCTGCACTCTAGAAACACTTTGTCCTCTTCTCCTTAGGTAGAGGGAAAAACCCCTGATTTGGGGTCAAACTCTGCCTCTCTTGCTGAAATCAATGGGACAGCTCCAGTGAGCAAAGCAAGCAGAATTTGGCCTCTAGCACAGCATTAAATAGGTTAGAATCAGGGCTTTTGTATTCTGTGGCTTCTGCCTTTGCAGTGGAATGCATTCCTTGCTGCTGAGCCTAAGTTTTCATTAAAAAGAAAAAGTTTGCTTTTGCTTCTATGCTCATGATTATGAGGGTGTTGCCTATAGAGTAGGGTTACCATATTTAAAAAAAGGACACTCCACGGGCCCAGGCCCCGCCCCAACTCCCCCTCCTCCCTCCCAGCCACGTGGAAAGGGCTGCCTGAGCACTACCGCTTCATGGCTTGCTGGGCAGCCTCCAGACCCTGCGCCCCCGGCCGGCGCTTCCCCAGTGCAGCTGGAGCCCGGGAGTGGAATCACCCAGCCGGGGGCGCAGGGTCTGGAGGCTGCACGGCAAACCGTGAAGCCAGTAGCGCTTCGGCTTCGGGCAGCCCCCATGCCTCCGGACCCTGCGCCCCCGGAGCCCAGGAGAGGAAGTGCCCGGCTGGCGGCGCAGGGTCCGGAGGCATAGGGGCTGCCCGAAGCCGGTAGCGCTTGGGCAGCTCGGCTCTTAAACAGAGCCAAAGAGTCAGGGGAGGAGCACAGCAGCCGCGGGAGGGGAAGTGCCCGGCCGGTGGTATTTTTCCCAGACACGTTCGGCTTTTTGGCAATTCCCCCCGGACGGGGGTTTGATTACCACAAAGCCGTACATGTCTGGAAAAAAACGGTCGTATGGTAACCCTACTATAGAGAGTCAGTGCAATCCCCTTGTATACACACGCTCATTTTGGTTTTGGAGTGCCTTATATTGATTTAGCTCAAAGTGGTAAGAAATTGACACAAGCTAAAGCATCATTTGCATGCAAAGTTGCACTGATTTCTTTAAACTGGTGCAAACCCCTATGCAGACAATCTTGGGCCCAAATCCTGCAAACATGCATGGTTAACTTCACGTATGGTGACTTGTCCCTTTGATTTCAGTTGAGCTACTCTCTGTATGCAAAAGTAAGTATTTGCGTAAGTCTTGACAGGACTGGGGCATTATTTTGGTTTAAGCCGGGCAGGGGCCTATTGCAGTTTAGTTTATGGTGATTAGCAACAGACTGAAGCTAAAGTGAAAGAGAAGGTTTAAACCAGTAGAAGAGAGTGTCCACACAGCCTTTTGCACAGTTATCAGTTTAAAATTACACATTGTTATAGAAGTGCAACTCTGTGTATAGATAAATCAATTAAGAGAGCCTTATATCAATCATGGGTTTAACAGTGTCCCCACACACACACACCCCACTGATTTCATTACTTCAGTTTCCAAACAGTCCCTCTCTTGGTTAAATTCCCGCACGGGTAAATACATTCCATTCAGTCTGCCTCCTGCAGTTTCAATCAGATACAATAAGTTTAATTTCCTTTTCCAAAAAAACATGGAGCAGTGCTGCTGAATGACAAACAGCTGCCTCAGTACCTCAGAGGTGGCTGCATTTCACTGGTGGGTAAGTGAGGCCTATAGATGCCTCACCTTCCACAGAGAGATGTTTATTTAGCTTAATTCGCTAAGCAGCTTGAGATCCTTATTTATTACTCCTAGCATCCTGCCTCCTTGGAGAAAAGAGGTTATAGAAGAGCAAAGTAGTAGTAGTTATTACCAACCAGATCAGGACTATTAAATCTGTTCAGTTCCAGTGGAGGCTTCACAAGGCTGAGGAAGGGTCAGCTATGACCAGTCCTACTGCTAATTATTTTTATTGCCTTTTCATGTAAGGGAAAAAAAAAAAAAAAACCTCAAATCAACAACAAAACCTGCTGTACTACAAAATGTTAACACCACAGTTTTACGATGACAACCATATGGATAGTCCGTTTCCAGGCGTCTTTGGGGTTTCTGAGAGAAATGCCTCTAAGTGGTTGGGCCAGAGAAAAGCCAACTAGAGCTTTGGTAGAAGGAAAGTCTCACATTTCACTGAGGCAAGAATTGCGCCCCAACTGGCCAACAGTGTTCCAGGGACTGTAGTTCCTAAGGCAATAGGGCTCACGTATCTTGCTCTTTAACAACCTCAGAGACTGAACTGTATTAAGTATAGGTTTCAGAGTAGCAGCCGTGTTAGTCTGTATCCGCAAAAAGAACAGGAGTACTTGTGGCACCTTAGAGACTAACAAATTTATTAGAGCATCAGCTTTCGTGGGCTACAACCCACTTCTTTGGATGCTTGCCAAATAAATAAATAAAAAGTTGACATGGCCAGTAACTGGAAGTGATTGCAAAGAAAAAGCCCATAGAAAACAAATGGACTCTGATGTGACCCATTTGGCAACACTCCCCTCCTAGTCAGGCTAGTCATGAGTTCAGGTTTCACTCCAGGACTTGGGCTCATACCCAATACTAACACTACAGTACCAGAGAGGGAGTTTGGGATGGTGATAGGAATCAGAAGTTAGAAAATACAAATTAGTTGAGTAGTCCCATTGCTTTGCAAACATACAAGTGTAGGGAAGAAGAGAAATGCTGCATTGATGGAGGTATTGTCCTTCTTATGAAATAAGACAACAAATATGTTCCTGATGCACTGAAATCATCTGATCTACACCCAGGATGAGTTTGGCCTTTTAAGCACAGATCCTTTCTGCTTGTCCGGAAGTGACAGAGCATGTTGGAAATTCTCAGGGCACTTTTGAATCTCTCTCTTCATCTATGCAGAAGCAGAACACCACACTTTGATGCCAATTAAAAAATATGTAAACAGATTAAACTATGCAGATTCAGGTGGATTATACAAATAAATACTTTTGGGGTTGAATTAACAGGACAAATAGAGACATGGTCCCTTTCACAATAAAACCCAGAGTATTTAAAATGTATTGTGTACTAACAATGGATGTCCATTATACAAAGTACAGTATTTAAGATTTAAAACAAAACAAAACAAAAAACAGTATTGTTCCTTATTATTTACACTGTGTAATATACCACTCTACTCATTCAAATAGTTTCATCTTTAAAAGGTTCCAAGGCACCGGCACATAAGGAGTTAAATAATAAACAGCTTTTGTGCAAAAGGTCCTAAAGCATGCTTGCTTTTTAGATGTCATGTGAATCACATGACCCAGAAGTTTTTTAAATAAATTGGCTCATGATTCAAATAACTTTCATATTCCCAGCTGGCAGGAAAACCAAATCTTGTAAATAGCAGGGATGCTATAGTACAAGAGGACTCAGAGATTGGCCTTAAAGCACTGGGAAACATCCCACTGCCTAAGCTCTCTCTGTACAAAAATTACTCACACTTAGGCGGTGTTGGAATGTAACTATCTGACAAACCCGAATTTCAGTGGCTCACACGGAGAATGCTTTTTATAATAAAAGACTATTGGATCCCATTTCCTTGTCCAGGCTTTGCTTATAACCCAGCTCTAAGAGTTGTGTTAGGCCGACATTTAGCACCCAAGGCCCTAACTAAGGAGCTATTTTAACAAACAACAAAAATATTATATGCAAGTTCTTTATTGACGTCAGATTACGGTGCTCCATGGGCTCTAAACTGGGCTTAATGAATGGTCAGCCAACCCTATAATGCAGTATGGCCCTTATTAAAGGTTTCAAAATCTGCTACTGCAAATTCACAGTACTTAATCACTTTTTATTAATAAAAAAATTACATTTGCATAGCACCTTTTATCCCAAAGCACTTTACAAACTGATACAGGGAGCTGGAACAATTTGTATAGTGGGGGTGCTGAGAGCCATTGATCCAAACTGTAAATCCTGTATATGATGGAAACCGCTTCAAACCAGGGGGTGCTGCCACTCCCCCATAACCCCTGATTCCAGCACCTATGAACTGATATATATAATGTTTTCCACCTCCCAACTCATAGAACTACACCCAATATTAATGCAATTCCCCACTGAAAAACAGCCACTTCCAGTCCATAGCAACCCTGCACAACTGTTTAGGACAGGAAGTGAAGAACATCATATCCATTTGTTTTTGATTGCTCCAAAAAGAACAGTTACAGTCCACTGAATACATAACCTGGTGTTAAAATGGTATGGAAGCATCTTCACATGATGCACTCCAACATGCTACCTTCCTGTGAGAGGTTTCTTCATAACACACGGAATGGTGTGCAATCAATGCCACATTACATATATATAAACTGAATCCTACAATAGCTGTAAGGAATGGACTCTGTTAGGCTTAGTCTTCTACACTAGAGAAGGTTTGCTGGTCTAGCTATACCAGCAAACCCTCCTAGCTGGCTGAAGGTAACAGCAGAAAGAGATCATCTTGAATTCACTTTAATAAAGGTGCAAGGTTCTCTGGTGCAGTATTAGATATTCATCTGGGAAACTGGATTTTGGTTTAAACAACTCCTCAATATCTTTCATGCTACTGATGGAAGATGAGAGTACCAGTAATTGGCAATTTTTATTTTGATTTGAATTAGCTTAGAAATGTTAAGAGAGTCCTAAGGAAGCAATTAAAAAAAACCTCAACAGCCCTTCTCCTCCTTTAACATTTCCTTTTAATATTTGCAAACAAACATTGCATCATTGTGCTAATGCATGACAGCCTAATAAAGACATTAATTAGAAATTAGCTACAAATAAAAATGAAACTGATTAGACTATTTTCATTGTTCAAACTGAGCGAAATCCAAAAAGTAAGTGAAAAAGTAAGAAATAATTTTGAGGTTTAATATCTATGGTGTTATATGCAACACAAATTTATTTAATATATACAATTTTTAAACCTAAAGTGACCCCTATAATGCCAATGGAACACAAATCAGCTATGCAAAATTTCATTACATTTTAATGTGAAAATTTTAGTGATGTTTTCAGCAAATACTTGGATTCAAACAAAGATTTCAAAGTACATGTTAAAAATATCAACTCAACACCCACTAAGTTTTTCTTCTAAACTTCAAATAAAAGTAATCCAGCTATTTCCTTTTTCAGTCATCAGGTTTGTATCCTGTCTTCCAATACCTTGTGCACTATGATGGGCTATGATAAAGGCCATCTCATACTGGAGGGAAGGATCTAGTCTTAGGTTCTCTTTCACCTAAGCAATAATTTACTTATTTCTTCTAAAAGTTGATAGCACAGAAAGTGTTACTGAGAAATTCCCCTCTGACTAACCCCATCCTCTAGATTCACAATATAAGCCATATGTTCCATGCCAAAACATGCATACTGTACCTCTCAATTCTCTAACATGCCAATCAGGAGCGAAATGAAAAAAAGGAAGACAAAGGGATAAAATTAGGATAATCACAATAGAGAGAGAGGGCTCACACATTCAAAATGACTAATTAGAATTAGTTTCTAATTAAAAAAAATCAAAAAGCATTCGACTATATTTAGGATCAAATATAACAACTTTAAAAAAAAAAAAAAAAAAAAAAAAAAAAAAGCTAAACATGGTAACGATAACACTGAGGGTGAAGTGGGGAAGGGGAGAGCCCTGGTTACAGGAACAAGTTTGACAGAGTAAATCACCACCAAAATATAAAATAATGCAGAGTCCGATCCTGTTCCATTGAAGTCAGTGACAAAACTCCTACTAAAAAAAGAAGAACAGGAGTACTTGTGGCACCTTAGAGACTAACAAATTTATTAGAGCATAAGCTTTCGTGGACTACAGCCCACTTCTCTGAAAACTCCTACTGACATCAGTGGAGCAGGATCCGGCTGTAGATCTGTAACACTGGAAAGGATGGATCAACTGTGATCAAAGGATGACTGTGATAAATGTTAGTAGTACTTAGTCCTTACATAGCGGTATGTCTCTTCAAAGCACTGTGCATACAACTCCTAGCTGAGGAAGTATTATTCAGACATGGAAATAGATGGCGTTCAAGTGATTTGCCCAAGGCTGTCTAGTAAGTCGGTTACAGAGCTGGGATTAGAACTCAAGTGTTCCTAGGTCCCAGTCCTAGTCTCACTTCCTTGGATCAGTGCTGCAGTTCCAGACCACTGCTGTATTAGTGGGGTCTAGGCCTTGTGGGGGCTCTTCCTGATGGTTGTCCAGTTCTCTCTATCAGGGGGATCTGAGAGAGCCTTGAGACTCCCCAATTTCCCCTGCCCAACACCAATATTGAGCCACTGGATCTCCCCTTGGGCAGGAAGACTGGTGAGACTCCTTTGGCAGCCTGCTAGTTTCATTCCTGAAGCCCATCAGAGGGACTCCTTGTGGCCCCAAGTCCACCCCAGAGTTCTCAGCTCCTCCTCACCCAGCAAGCAAGAGTCCAGGTCTGTGAAATGAACCAGAGTTTCCCCATGTGCCACTGCAGAGCATACTAGCCTACTGGGGTAGCTAAACATTTCAGTACATCACATGTTTCTTTTCCCCAGTGAGTAGGCTCACCAGATGGAAACAGATCAGAAGAGACAGTTGGGACAGAATCATGGTTACGAAAGGTATTAGCTCCTCCCCCCATTGTTTTCCCCACAGTACCTCTGGGATATTCCATTTTCCCACTCCCCTTTCTAGGTCCCACCTTGTCACTGCCCTTCTGATGCGGATATCATCATAGCTACTCTGCACTCCCTAACGCACTGACTCCTCTCTGTATTGGGGACAAAGCATTCCTCCTTCAGAGCGCTCCCAGGATCCAGTCCACGTCCCATTGAAGGCAATGGGAGCCTTTCCATTTGCTTCAGCAAGAGGTGATTCAGGCCCTCAGCAGGCGAGATCAGTGGAACTGATTCCCCACAAGGCTGGGCAACATGCGTATGCTAACTTTTAGAAACAACTTCTTAGACCGCTTCAACCCAGCTTCAGCCAGCCCCCAGGGTCAGCCAGGCTTTTTACTTGGCAGTTTGAGCAAGTTCAACCACTCCTACTTAAAATAATAAATTCAACCAATCCTGATTTGTATGTATCCTCCTGCCTTCCCCACAGTTTGTTAGTAAAGTGTTATGAGGAGCTGGGGGTCTTTAAGCTCAAAAAAAGCACCTTAAAACAGTAAGGCACTTGACAAGTATATAAATTGCAGCAAAGGCGAAAACAAATAACTGTAGAACAGAGAAAATATTTATATTTTTGATCAATTTCTTCTTTCCGGTCATTTTTTTTTAATACATTTATTTGCTGGAAGTGTAGGACAGTTCTCTACAGAGATAGGGCTAGGTGACCAAACAGCAAATGTGAAAAATCGGGACAGGGGGTGGGAGGGTAATAGGAGCCTAATAAGAAAAAGACCCAAAAATCGGGACTGTCCTTATAAAAATCGGGACATCTAGTCACCTAGAGAGGGCAATAAACCCAGAGTTCCTCAACATTCTTTACAGGAGTACCCAACAGAGAGCAGCTGGCATTTATCTATAAAAAAAACAAAAACAAAACAAAACAAAAACCCACAACACTGGTGAAACAGCACAACCTAGTGGCTGAAAAATGATTTTTTTGCTTCCCCAACTGTACTGTTCCAGAGGAGCAAACTATAAATGGACCTTTTTAATATAAGACCAGAAGCCTGAGAATTTTCCTTCTCACTAGCTATGAAAACTTAATGCACAAGTTACTGGTAAACTGAAATGTAGGTGGTTATGGCTAACGAGAAAAGCATGAGAATGTGACCTGGTCCCTGCCTAATTCTCTATGGACTGTGCTAGCTATGAACGTATGTGGAATGTATGTAGGAACTCCAACACGAGGAACAATACAAGCAACTCAAGTGGTGAAACAAGCCAACCGTTTCACGTGAGTATGGAGAGGGTGAAAAAAAAAGAAGGCAAAGGTCTGGATTCAGGACAGAATGGTAGGGGGAAAAAAAAAAAAAAAAAAAAAAAAAATCAGATTTCACACTATTTTGGGGAACTGTGTTACAACTGTCCTAAAAACCAATACGGGAATTTAAATCCCAGTTTG
Source organism: Malaclemys terrapin pileata (assembly GCF_027887155.1). NCBI lineage: Eukaryota > Metazoa > Chordata > Testudines > Emydidae > Malaclemys > Malaclemys terrapin. Next base: position 12,937,183 of record NC_071513.1, on the reverse strand, counting down.
AACTGAGGGGGAACTAGTTTTCCTTATTAAACTATTTGGCAGAAGCATGAGTTTAGTAGATCAGAGGAGAGAACCAAAAGGAAGGGCTATTCCCACTACTGAACGTTCATCATACTAGTCCCAAAGTTTGTGCTCATGTAGGGTATCAGACACAGGGTGCATCTACACTGCAAAAAAACACCATGCAGCAGCGAGTCTCAGAGCCCAGGTTAACTGACTTGGCTTATGGAGCTTGCGCTACGGGGCTAAAAATAAGGTTTCAGAGCCAGGCTCCAGCCCGAACAGGGAATGTCTACAGTGCTATTTTTAGCCCCATAACGTGAGCCCGAGTCAGTTGATGTGGGCTCCGAAACTTGGCACTGTGGGTCTTTTTTGCAATGTACAAGTACCCTGGGAGCCTTAGAAATGAAGCCCCATGTTTACTTTTTGAATCGAGAAGCAGTGAACACTTCCACTTCAATAGGCCTGAACCCTGACTCAAAGGGGCCTCCCCAGGTAGTTTCCATCCCTTTTGTTTGGCTTCCATCCTGAGATTGTCAATAAGGCTACCAATTATGATGGGAGCATTTATGATATGGATACCTGCACACCAAGAGCAGGATATCAGCTCATTTGACATAGGCCAAGCAGCCACCAGATGATGACATGTCTGTTACTCTGATGATGGTGATGAAGTTTTAATGAAAATAAGGTAACATCAAGAAATATTGTTGATCTCATGATACCACTTAAGACCAGTTTAACAAAACCTAAGCCAAAAAATTCTCGGCCATTACTGCCAGGAATAATTAAACCTCTCTAAGGATTCACTCTTGGTAAAAAAGAATCACAATCAACAGGCTAATGTCTGGCCCCAAACTCCTGAAACTAACACTGACCATATGACCACCACCAAAATGGTAACAATAACGATGCTCCATACCTGCATTTTCCTCTTTACGGTCTCAAAGGGGAAGGAGAGTGTCTGTGCTACCCCAGCTGCTAGGCAGCCATTTATGAAGTTCTGAAGAGGAGAGAAGCGAAAGTTGGGCTCTTGCCATATTTTATTCAGATTGATGTAAACAAAGAACGAGCCAGCAGAAAATGGGATAGCACCTATAAAGCAAACCAGACAGAAAAGATTCATGTGAGCATACAACACAGTATAATGAGAACTTACATGCTTCCTCCTAGCCTTGTCTAAATGCCAGGGACTGTAAGCCAGTTTAAACCCTGCTTTACTCACTTAGATCAGACTTAAATATCTAAAAACCTTTACTTGTTAGATGTTCATTTATCAAGGGGACTTCTTGCTTATTTAAAGCTCAGGTTTTAGGGTCCAAATATGGCATTAGGTATTTACGTTTACAACAGGGCTTGTATATTGTGTTGGTGTCTCTTACTGTTCTGATCTCGTGAAAGGTCAATCTTTTGTTCCACTCTTCACACAACTGGGTTGCACTTTAGCCCAAATTGATGAGTGACATTCTCCTCTCGTGCCTGGCATACGATTTCTGTTTTCTGCTGTCACTAATTTTAAGTTTTGCTTGTAAGCGGTTAGTGCTCATTGTTTTTTGTCAGAATCAATTTATGTAAACATTTACGGTATATTAAAATGTGGTATTCTGCAAAGCTACAGAGTAGAGAGTCAATAACTATTTTACAAAATAAATAAAAATGCCCCATCTGCCTCAAGTAAAGAGGAATGCCACTGCTTTGACTCGTCTTTCAAGAGTACCATATTACACCCACAGTGCACTATGGGTACACGTCATTTTTCTTAAGTAAAGTAAAGGAGGAATAGGCTGCCTCTAAATGCAACCAGGTAATCCAGAAAAGCTAGGCCAGTGTATCTTCTCAAATTCTCTTAGCCACACCCATTAAAGATAATGGCAGCATTTGCTCATAATTTAGAGACAACTCAGCTACAGCAGAAATAACAAAATTGTGAAACAAGTTGTGAGCTATAGAGCTTTATACATCTAGATGTCCTTTAGAGAGTCTTTTTACTGCTTGCACATTTAAAATGAACTGGGAAAACTTACAGGTGCATCATATTGATGTTTCAATACATAATGTACAGTAAAGCTAAAAAAAAAAAAAAAAGACTCTTTCCCATTATTAGATTACCTAATACAGTCAGCGAAACACCGCGATAAAGTGCCAGGAATCCTTCTTGATGATAAATTATGTAAAAAGCATGAAGAATCCCTTTGTAAGACGGCTCCAACCGGTTCTGCACTATGAGTCGCGTTTTTACCACATCGGTAGGGTAAGTCACTATGGTTGCAACCATGCCAGCCAGGCTTCCGGCCATGATGGCACTCCACTGGGAAATGTGGCCCAAGTCATCCGTAAAGAGCATGACAAACCTAGAAGAGACAGATAAAAGAGGAACTATTAATTATGACTCAATAAAAATCAGGCATAAAAATGAAGCTAGTTCTTGATGTAATTGTTCTTCTGTCCATCAGCTTATTTGATAATAAATAATACTTAGAATTTCAATGATGCATTTCATCCAAGGGTCTCAAAGCACATTACAAATCCTGAGCAAGCCTCAAAACCTCCATGAAGCAGGTAATAACAATTGTAAACAGGGGGTAAACATGGGCACAGAGGTCAGAATGACTTGCCCTATGGTCACAAAGTAATTCAGTGACTGACTCTCAGTCCCCAGATATAACCACTAACCAAAACTCTCTCAATTTTCTTGGCTAGGAAGCACCAGCTCAAGAAAAACTATGAAAACTGTGAAGGGATGTCACACTGTAGTAGTTCAAAGGACCGCTGGTTTGCTTTTCAAAAGAATTCTGGTTTAAAACACAGGTCAGTAAATGAGAACCCTAATGAGAAGCAGCACCTCTGTCCCTCCTAGTCTCTCTGCCTGTGGCACATAATACTCTGGTCTCCTGTGGGCTGTAATACTGTGGTTTACTTTTGGTGGTTGGGTTTAGTATGCGGGTGCTGGGTGGTGTTTAGTGGCCTGTGATATCCTGGAGGTCAGATAATCTGGTGATCCCTTTTGGCCTTAAATCCTAGGACTCTGTATTTACATCTACTGAGACGAAAGTTACTATAACTCAAAACACTACTGCACAGACTTCATATGCTAAAGGAGTTGACTCACTGTTTCAGTTATCAACAGGAGATCTGAGATGTGACTACTTCTCTCTACCAGTGTTTCCAATATACGGGCTACTCCAGAAGAAGTTATAGAAAAAAATATGCAGAAATCTTCATTACAATCCTGAGAGCAGCAGAACATCCCTTGTTTCATTGTCTCAGGGTTAGAAGGGCTTCTCTTGCTCAGGGGGAAGACTCACGCTCAGGCACTACATTGTGTCAAGGATTAAGTCTAGGTTTGAGTTTGCTATTAAAACATCAACATTGGCATGTTTTGTATTTTTCCCCCAACTCACTGGTAGCATCCTGGAGTCTTCAAGGGTAGTCTGTGATTCTGGCATTTGTGATTCAGAGGACAGGACTTACTCCAGTGCACACATTACTCAAATCAAATTAGAAATGAGCATGATGGATATCATGCAAGCAGCAGGAAGTGAGCAAAGGAAAAGTCAGAGGGGAGTCAGAGCCTAGGGAGCAGCTTAGAAGGGGTGTGTGTGTGTGTGTGTGTGTGTGTGTGTGTGTGTGTGTGTGTGTGTGTGTGTGTGTGTGTGTGTGTGTGTGTGTGTGTGTGTGTGTGTGTGTGTGTGTGTGTGTGTGTGTGTGTGTGTGTGTGTGTGTGTGTGTGTGTGTGTGTGTGTGTGTGTGTGTGTGTGATTAAATTCCATCCTTTCCCATCAAGCTACCATTCCCTGGCTCAAAACATTCAATAACTGTCTAGCCAGACCATGTCCTTTTTGGACTAAATATCATTAGTGTTTATCTCTGTCTGATGTTTTGTGTCTGTGCATGGTATTCCCCTCCTAGGAATCTCACAAATAAACCACAAGCTTAATGCATTAGAGTGGGAGTGTGTGAGTAATTGTACTTGTTTTTGCCTAACAGCTCCTCTCCACTTGTAGCAATTGACAGAGATCTGCTGGGTAAATGAGAAGAGAAAGAAAACTGTCCATCCTCTCCTCTGAGCAGCTTGCTGACCCAGCGAATAGTGGGTGCATTGTTTCAAGTAACATTCAGTCAGTCCATCTAAGATTCACAGAATTGTTACAAAGCAGGAGGACCTAATAAAGCTGCTTGAGTCCAAATCTTGGTGCTCCACTAACCCATCTTCATCATGAACTGCACATGCAGAGCAATGATGATTCACTCACTGCCCGGTGAAGAACAAGCACATTACAAACAGTGGATGGCGTCAGTGTGGGTCGAGTCCCCTGTGGCGTGCCTGATTGGACAGCAGGAAAGTGAGCCCACTTCTTTTCCTTCCCCTCCCATCCGGTTTGGGAAGCCAATGAACTGGAATAACCCCAGCCTCCCAACCATGCAGAAGCATACATCCTGCACCCAGCTGACCTCAATAAACCAACTGGCAAAAAGCAAAAAATCCACCCAACCTTCAAACTAGGGTGACCAGACAGCAAGTGTAAAAAATCAGGACGGAGGTGGGGGGTAATAGGAGCCTATATAAGAAAAAGACCCAAAAATCAGGACTGTCCCTATAAAATCGGGACATCTGGTCACCCTACTTCAAACAAACAGGCCCACTGCTTCAGAGACAACTGGAGGCTTTGCAACAAACAACTGACTGCAAACTGCCTGACAGAAAAGGAAATCCTAATAAACCACGCATGTCTGCTGAGTAATGTTGACAGAACTACTTCATATTGGCAAACACTCCTCTCTCTCTGCAGCATTATTGCCTCTAGTGGCTGTTTCTTATTAAAAAAGGGAGTTTTAACATGTAATGTTGTACAGTAGTTTTAAAGACTCTGTGCATACAGATTAGAGATCCCCATTAGGCTAGCATTACAGCTATAAAAATGAAGGCTCTTAGTTATGAGTCTGGTAAAATTAAAAAGAATGTTCTTGTTCATTTTTGTATATAGGCTCATTTAATACAGATTTGTGAAAAACTAAAACTAAATACAATTAACAGTGCTTAAGGAACAGATGATAACTGCAACCTACTGTGACCTTAATTAAAAAAAAAGGCCCAGTAAATCACATAGTGAATGGAACATTTACAGGATTGTCAAACTGTGATAATCTGAAAGATATACGACTCTGTACATGTTTGTATGGGAACACTAAAAGCTACTGCAATAATTGAAAGAGCAAAATTATCACAAGGAACAACTTTGAACTTCCTTAAAGGGACACAGTCAATTTGAAATCTAGCCAATTCAAAACAAAAAGTTAAAAACAACAGCCTATGGTTTGGTTTGAGTTTTACAGTCATAATTTCCCCCTTTTTAAAAAATATGCATCTTTCCCCTGCTGCTGTACTAGAGACAATCACAAACAGGGGAAACTGACTACAACATTGAGGCCTAGAGTGGGAGTATACAGGGAACAGAGAAACTGACAACACACTGTCCAGCCAAGTAAACTGAAAAAAAAATAAAAATAAAAAAAATTAAGTGGAGCCACATCTTTTTTCCTAATCTCTTTCAATTACAGGAAATGTAGGTGTTACTGAGTGCACTTAGTCAAGAGAGATGACATATTTTCAAGCAGAAGTGGGAGTTTTAATATGAGGAGTCTCTGATGTTAATCTAAAACGAGAAAATCTCCTTTCCAAATGAGATCTGCCAGGTCAGCACCTGCTAAATTGTAGAAAAATGCAAGGAAACAGGTTTCATACTAAGTCAAACTGGAAAAAGTCTACTTGCTGACCGAGACGTGAGGTTTCTTTTGACAAATACCCATGGTCAAACTCATCCTAAAGGGTGGGCCGGTCTGGATGGGTAAATGTCCAGATGATTTAAATCCGGATCTCAACTCGGTCAGCAGAGTAAACATGGCAGGAGGTCCCAGTCCTCAGCCTCCGAAACGGTTAATCTGAGACGTAACAGGACAACTTGTGCTGCCTGTACCCTGGAAAACCCCTTTGCAGGAGCAGGGCAGATTCTGGCAGCGCCCATAGCCCCAGCGGGGTGGGGGGCACCAGGCTGCCCATCCCAATTGCCCCCTTGGCAGCAGGCGGGCCGAGCCAGCAGCGCCCCGCGCTTACCTGCGGTAGGAGGCGAGCTGCAGGGCGCTGTAGGGGAAGAGGCGCAGGCAGGCGGTGAGGTTCCCCTTCCACAGGGCCCCGATGCCCTCGGCCCGGCAGACGCTGCGGCCCGCCTGCCAGAGCCCCCGCCAGGGCGGGGAGGTGCCCACCTGGGCCAGGACGGTGAGCAGCTCCAGCGGGGCGGTCAGGCTGAGGCTCAGCGCCCCGGCCAGCCCGGCGCAGCCCAGCCGCTGGCAGCCGGTCACCCGGCCGTCCCGCTTCCAGGTGGCCATGGCCCCGGGCTGCCCCTACCGCCTGCCCGGCTGCATGGTGCCCAGGCCGGGCAGCTGCGGGCTCCCTCCGCCTCCTCCAGGGACTGGGAGCCAGAGCGGCGCGCGGCGGCCAGGCCTCTCTGCGGGCCCCGGGAGGCGGCGCCCCACTGCCGGGCGGGGCTGTCCCTTCGCCGGGCTGGGCGGGCCCCGGAGCTGCCAGCATCGTCCCGCCCCCCCAGCGCTTCCCCTGGCCCTTTATTGTTACCGAGGGGCCCCGAGGCTCCTGCCCGCCCCACGCAGGGAGTCCCGGTCCCCACTGGGCTGGACCTGCCGCCCGAAAGCCCCTGGCCGGCCTGGGAGCTCGGGGGGGCCAAGCACGTGGAGATTTAGCGTTTGAGGCCAGGCCTAGGGGAGAGTTAGCTGGTGTCTGAACTCGCTCAACTCCAGCCTATCGTCTCCATTATTAATGGCACTTTATGCGGGGCCTGTATTTGGTGCTGGATCCAGCCTGTCAAGTACGGCCTCCCTCCGATAAGGATCTGGTTTGCAGCCAGGGTCGGAGGTGATGCTGTCCAGGCCGGATGGAGGGGGAGGATGCAGTGGTACCCGGACTCCTGAAGGAAGACAGTAGTTCTAGCAAAGCTATTCTTAGCTGTGCCCCACAGCCTTTACTTTTAGCAGAAACATCCCTCCTCCAGTGGTCTCTGTAGCGCACAGCCAGGGGGGATCCACTTCTATGATTTGCTATGAATATACAATTACTTCTCATCCCAGTTGAGATGTTCCCTCTCCTGCTCTGGGGTTTGCCTTACCCTGCAGCTTTATGAGGTTTGCCTCTATCTGCTCAATAGATCACTGCTTTGGATCTCTCCTACGCCTTAGCATAGTGATTTCCTGCTGTTGCTTCATTCTGTCTCTTTAGGATTATTTCTTGTCATTGGGTTTGTTTTGCATGGGATAGCAGGGAGTATAGAAGCAGGCATGGCCATTGCTGTGACTGTGATAGGAAGGACAGATGAAACTGAGTTTCCAGCACCATTTAATCCCTGGATTAGTCCCTTTTAAAACAAAATGTTCTTGTCCTTTATCTGATGAGTCAGGGACACAGGAGTTTGTTATATAAATCAGATTATTCTGAATCTAGAAAATCTGCCCCTGTATAAAAATCATTTGCATAAACTGTGGAAAATTGTATTTAGGGACAGATTCAGGCTAACTGAGGACTGGATTGCTCCAGACAACACAGCCCCAAATTTACCCACGTACTTCCATAAGTGGGGTTGGAACACTGGGCTGGATCGGCCTATCCACTCAATCTGCCCAGAGTCTGCTATTGCTTGTATTTAATGTTATGTTATGTAATGTTAATGTATTTGCATTTATATAACACTTTACAAAGATTTGTTAATTAATCAATGTCTCCAAGTTGTTACTAAATTGGTTTATTCACTTTCATAGCTGTGTTTAGCACTCATCTCCATGGCATCTGGACATATTACCTTATTCAACCATATCTCTACAATTAAACAATACCTCCTACATACAGTAGGCAAATGCCCAGTGGCTACACTGTTAGCCCAGATGATATCTCTTCAGAGACCTTTTAACATGTTCAATTAGCCTGCATAAGAAAAGGCACCTTGCAGAGCATGCTGAAGCCTTCCAATCACTGGCTCTGGGTGAACTGTGAGAAAATGCAAGCTCAACATGGGAGGACCTCTTCTAAGAAAGCTTTGGTGCTGGGCCTAGAGACTATTATTCAGAAATTGACAGGAAAAAAAAAATAGGAGTAGAAGCTATTTCTTGAATAAGTGGGTTCCAACAATATGTTTTATATATCATAACCAGAACCCTGGATGTTACTCAGAAGGGAATGGCTACCCTGTGCAGAGCTCTGAGCACAGATGTACATTCCTTGCAAATGCGTAAGAATCAAACAGCAACATTATGTAGGAATCTGAACTTCCAAGAGGCATTTCTGTGATGTAGTCACATGTTGGATCTGGTTCAAATATGTCCTGTCCTGGGTTTTGCCTTTCTTGTTAACTTGTCCACCAAGAAACATAAACTTCAGTCTAAGATTTTTCCTGAAAATAGGGTTTTTTCCTGAAAACCTAGGGGTTTTCTATTAAAACAAAAACAAAACAAAACAAAACAAAAAAAAAACCAACCAACCAACCAACCAAAAAAAACAAAAACAAAAACAAAAAAATCCCCAACCATTCTGTCCCCCATCCCAAGTTCCTTCTGCCAGGGAGAGAACTGAAACCCTTTTGTCTTGAGGCTTTTATACACCTGTTCTGGCTGCAAGGGAGAGTCAGCAGAAGACCTCTGCCTTTTTATGCAGCTTGCTAGCACCTGCCAACCTGTTACATGTGATCTGCATCCAGCAAAGGTATGAATAACTGTCAAAGACCACATCAGAGAGGAAGGTAGTTGGAAAGGGGAGATGCAGCACCATCCATCCATCCAAATGTAATCCCAACCCAACTAGCATGAATTCAGTCTTGTCTAGATTGTCTGAAAGCAAATAGCTAAAACTGAATCTAACTCATTCTCTGGGAAATTAGAGAAACTATGAAATCTGGATCTGATGTGAGGAAAATGTAGAGTGGAGTATCATTAGAACTAGCACATATACATTGATATAGAGAACTACTGATCAGAGCTTTGCGTGGCCCCAGGTGTAGTTATTCATACAACCCAGTGGGATCTCTCACCAAGAGAAAAAAGGAGCCACTGCAAATCAGCTCAATCTACTCTTGTAGGGAAGATACAATTAAAGAGAATTTGGCTGGTCTTTTTTCTCTTGTATGCATATAAAGGGACTGTAGAAATCAAAGTAATATTTTTAAAGTGGACTTACCTGTGTGTCACTAACAATATCTGAGGTTATTGAACCTGAGCGAATTTTAAAAATTGAATTTAATTTTCACCATTCTGCAGTTTCAGCTTGAACAATGAAGCGACACTGATCCATTTCATGTTCAGTTCATATCCATTTTGACGTTCTGTCTTTCACAGGCTAGCATAGTACCGTGATGACTGTGGTTTCAACACTACAGTGATCTTTACAATCAGAAAGGACTGGTTTCTTTCTATTTCCTAACATTAGGAAGTATCAGTATTCATATCAGAACTCTAAAAAACTAATTTTGGGGGCCTAAACTACTTGATAACGTTATCTTCAAAAAAAATTTAGAAATACTCAATTGAGCATTGAGTAAAAACTATATTGACAATAGCTTTTCCATGTCGTAGCCAAAGCCTGTATTTCTCTTTTTACTTTGTTTTGTATTATATAGAACCATGTGTGTTATTTATTAAATGTATCTCTTGTGACGCTTCCCAAGGGTATGCAGGGTAGTGAGGCACATCACCACCACCTGCCCTTAGCATAAGGAAGTCTTATCTGTACCTACTGTGGGTCAGCTCCTTGAAACCACCAGCCTATGGCACCACAAACACTATCTCTGAGGCCTCTGCAGGCCTTGCTCCTTTTGTACAGATTAGCCACAGGCACACACCAATGGCACAATCCGAGTGTTCTCTGTACCATTCAGACTTTTATCCACTGAACTCTCATAGATTAACCAGGCCTGCTGTTCCCAAAAGAATAATACACACCAGCTTGTAAGATTTAACTCAGAACGACCACTGTACTTAACACAGTGCACGTGTGCACACACACACATCATCATCATCATCATCAAAGAACAGAGAGATAGTGAGTAAGAATATAGGAAACAAATGGTTACATCCAATACAAAATCATAACGTTCTTTCTAGAGACTAAACATAACTAACAAGTTAAGCTTCTTTAGACAGGAGATTAGCTCACCCAAACTTCTTTCCAGTGTTTTCAGCTTGCCTGATTCAGACCTTTTTTCATGGAGCAATCTTGCTGTCCATTTTCTTGCTGGGTGAAGGATGCCAGGGTGTCTTCTTTGTCCCCCAAATATACTACAGCAAACCTTTGATATGCACCTCAAGATAGGGGCCTCCCTCTATTTCCTCTGTTTTCTTCCTGTTACTTTTCTCCTTTTGAAGTTTTTACAATCCTTCTTTAGCATTTGGTTTAGACTGTTAGTAGAGACCTACTCTGAACCACACAATACTTAATGTACATGTAAACAGACAGACAGATAAACGTTTCTTGCCTGACAGAAAACCTGTTTTTCACCATTTCTGGTGTTCAGTCCCTAGACGCAGACTTTAAGACCATAATTTTCAATATATATACATAACTCCTTCCACAACATCTGGGCATGCATTTTGCAATGATATTGATGACCAGCGTGATGCTGGCTTTCATTTGAGACTTCACATGACATGACACTCTTTGGTGAACTAGAATGTACATACCAGACCCAGAAGTTCACTGTAACTCTTATGCACTCCATCTGTACCTTTGCCAGCTGGTCTATAGGGTTCCTGGATCACATCTCTGGAATAGCTTTTGATGCACCCCATAGAATCGCTCATCATCATTATATAAGCACCGTTTAAATCAATCAGTGTATGTAAATGCTATACAAATCTGCAACATGTTACTCTTCAGAGAAAAGTGAAAGGCTTAGTTCTGACATCACACAGATTTTGTCTGGGAATTAAAATCAGTGGATTTACTCCTGGGTTATAGTAGCTAAGGACAGAATCAGGCCCTAAATCTGGAGTCTGTGATGTTGTGATTTCATTAGGTGACAGTGAAAACAGACGCAATCTTTGAAAACAAAAATTCTTTCTATTTAGGAGTCGCTTTCCACAGGAGGTGCTCAAGAGACCTACATGTGAAGTTTCACAAGATGCCTGTGAGTGGGCAGAGGCAGGGCCGACAGGAAACCCAAATCTCTGTCTGGCCCTATCTCTAGGTGCAGGATAGAATAGCTCTAAACTTACAGCAGCCCTAAACTTTTCAGTGGGCTGTGATCCCCTCGGAGTCATACATTAGCTGAGGATAGCTGGAATGCATCACGCTTCCTACCCCTACATCAGAGGCTGTGAAGTGGGAGGCATCACAGCTGGCTCAGGGTACCCACATGGCTCCTGAATATTCCCACTCCCCTGACATCTTGGCTCACTATTATTATTCCTACTGAGGTATAGAAGAGTTTAACGACTTTCCTATGCTCATGCAAGAGATCTATCACTGGGCAGGAAACAGAACCCCAGTCTCCGAATGCCTTTTTCTATGCCTTATTTACCAAGCTACCTTTCCTCAGGCTGGGTCTACACTACCCGCCTGAATCGGCGGGTAGAAATCGACCTCTCGGGGATCGATTTATCGCGTCCCATCGGGACACGACAATCGATCCCCGAATCGACACTCTTACTCCACCAGCGAAGGTGGGAGTAAGCGCTGTCGACGGGAAGCCGCAGAGGTCGATTTTGCCGCCGTCCTCACAGCGGGGTAAGTCAGCTGTGATACGTCGAATTCAGCTACGCTATTCACGTAGCTGAATTTGCGTATCTTAAATCGACCCCCCCCCCCCCCCCGTAGTGTAGATGTAGCCTCAGTAAGAGCTATTAACAGAGCCTGCTGGCACTGTCATTTGCAAAAGAGACTTTAAAAAAAACAAGAATCTTCTTAGACAAGTGTCTCTAATAACAACACCTCATGTTAGAATTTACATTACTGATACAAATTCTCAGTTTAGCTCAGGAATTATGTTGTTATCAAGAAGAATAAGAATGATTGTAGCATTCTGGAGTTTAAATGCAAATAATCATGTTTCTTTGTGTTAGACAGATTAGATTTGTAAAGACTAATCTTTCTACAGCCACTTCCTTTCTACTTTCTATGTTTAATATAGAGCTGGATCAAGAGAGAAGGATTTTCCCATAGCAAAACTCACCTACCTTTATACCAAAATAATTCTGAGGGTGATCTTGTTGTAGATTCAATCTGAATCCTTTGTGGTACAATCAGCATAGAAAGCCCGCCCAAGTGAATATTTCAATCACTAAAATTCAGTATCTGATTCCTGATTCCCTCACGGAGTATTTTTAATTGCACTAATAGTTTGTCTGAAACTCTATCAGTGCATCTAACCAGACGGTGGCAGTATTCATTTCAAAATTCAATTGCTTCTGGAAATAAAACTATTTGTTATAGGTGTCCTGCTTCCCACTCATAATCACTAAAATCAATATCTATTTGGCAAGGAAGTTTAAGCCAATCCAGAAGTCAGTAGAATGTAAAGTGCTAGAGTCAAATTGACAGTCAGGATCACCTCAAATAAGCAAGGTCTCCAATGCCATTATTTATAGGCCATCCTTAACTAGGCCATTGATTTTTGCTGAGTGGCCAGGTAGTACAAGTTTCACTGTGCTTTCAAAATTTAACAAAATTGTTGGGAAACACAGAAGAAAGAGGCATTCTGACATCAAAAACCAGGAGGCTGGAGCTTGGGTGCTTTGTGTAGTGTGCACAACATCAAGATGGGAGGATAGTACCATAATTCAGAATGATCATTTTAAATTTAATGATAGTAATTCTTAGCATATATACAGCGCATTACAACTTCAGAGCATGTAGATCTGTGTCCCAGATTCATGGCCTCTCAGAATTGAAGCCTTTCTCACCCACAACCTTGTCCTTCCTCCAAGCTCCTACTATAGGCTTCAGCCCAGATTTTTAAAGGCATTTAGGCACCTAAAGATGCAGATAGGTACCTCATGGGATTTTCAAAAGCTCCCCGGGGCTGAACTCACTGAAATCAAGAGGAGTTATGTGCTTAGGTGCTTTTGAAAATTCTACTAGTCGCCTATCTACATTTTTAGGCACCTAAATGCTTTTAAAAATCTGGTCCCTCTGCTTCTTCATCTTTCTCTGCTGCCTTTCCCCTAACCTTCTACAGAAGGTGTAGGCCTTGTGTACATGCACAAGTTGCATCTCTTCAACTTACATTGATTTTAAACCAATTTAGTTAAACTGGTGCAAACCCCTGTGTAGACACTCTTATTTTCATTTAACAGTGGTTTATTGGGTTTTAAACTGTTCCTAATTAATTTAAGCTAAACTAAAAGAAGACTGGACCTAAACTGAAGTAGGTGTGTCTACAAGGGCTTCTGCACTAGTTTAACTAAATTGATTTAAAATCACACCTTAAATTAAACTGGTGTGATTTTCTCATGTAGAATCTCATCTTTTACATTTTTAGGAGCATAGGAATTATCAAACTGGAACAGCTCTGAGGTCCATCTAGTCTAGTGCCCTGTCTCTAACAGTGCCCAATATTATACACTTAAGAGGAAAGTGTAAGAACCCTGAAATAGGCAGATATAAAATAATCTGACCCCCATATTAGGTCTCATCCTGATCTCTAGTAGTCAGATATTGGCTTAAACCAGAGGTAATCAATTATTTTTTGTCAAGGTCCAAATTTCTTGATCAAAGTCCAGACTCCAGAGAAAATAATAAAATAATAAGTAAATAAAAAGATGTCAGGGTCTGTTCAAAAGCGTAGGGCGGTTGAGATTTGGCCCACAGACCACCCATTGACTACATGGATTAAACCCTGAAGTTAAATATCCCTTTCAAAATTATAGGCAATGATTATATGGGGATAACAAGAATATTGAGTTATATGTTCAATCCCTTTCTGAATCCTACTAAATTCTCAACCTCAACAATTTCCTGTGGCAGTGAGTTTTGCACTCTTATTATGCATTGTGTGAAAAAGTATTTTCTTTTATCAGTGTTGAATTTGCCACTTTTAAATTTCATTGATTGGCCCCTTGTTCTCATGAGACTGCTGCCAGAGTACCTCCCTCTGCCATTCCAGTAGGTCCATGTCTACCTTTGCCAGAGTAGCTATGTCTTCCAATTATGGTAGTTCATTCACCATCATCAGAATAACTTTGCCATCCTGCTTCCGCAATATGACTGGCCCTGGGAGGAAGTACATCCTGCAACTGCAAGGAGACTGCAATTCCCAGTAGCCTACTCAGTGGAACATGTGGCTTAAAATTGATGTAGTTTTCATGAAATTACATGTGTGAGAGCCTGTTCTGATGTTTGCAGGGGGCTCTGTGTGAACGTGCCCAGCCCTGTCAAGCTCTGGGAGAGGTGATCTTTAATATCACTTTTTTTTGGCATGGATTTCTTTGTGCTAAACGAGTCTGAACTTTTATGTCAAGCACCACTCTAGAAAAATATATTCTCAGCCACAGTATGCTCCTATAATAGTGGACCCATTGATCTGTAGACAAGAAAAGTACAGGTATTAGTGGCAAAGAGTTCAGTTGTGTTAAAGGCAAAATAATCGGGATTTAAACCTCTATTTACTATTGGTTGATTAATTATTACAGAATCATTGCTGTAGCAGTGAGAGAAAAAGTAAAACTGTTACACCCTACACGAAACCACCAGAGTCTGAAAGGCTAATCTTAGCATCATTTTCTTATCTCTTTATCTCCTTCTCACACTGTAGTCTCTGGATTTGTAAACAATATTTTTGCAGAGTGGCAAAAACCATTTTCTTTCTTCATTGGTCAAAACATCAGAACTTCTTGGATTGTTGCACTGTGTCCAGAGAAGCAGCAGGTTCTGAACCAATTTATTTAAATGAAAAAAAACCCATACATCTGCAACGTATTATCAAGTTCCAGCCTTCCAATGTTTTTGGAATACTATAAAATATGAAGGAAAAATTCTGAACATGAAGCTTGGAAATTCTGGCCTTGAAATTTAACTTGTTTTAACATCAAAATGTAAATAATTATTTTTTTGCACTTTTCATTGCACAATACATTCCCCTAAGAAGTCTTGCATATAATAGCGAGACCTGTGACTACAGAGAAATAGTATCTCCCATTAGGGGTGGGAGGAAAACAAGAATGTTTGCAACTATTAACTATCCATATCATATATTTTAATGATTGGGTTTTGAAGGGCAGAAGAAATATAGAAGAAAACAGTCTTCAGCATCCATTCAAAGGCTCTACTAAACTTACTTGGCTCATTGACTTTTAAAAGATAAACAAAACAGTACTGGAAAATTTGGGGAATACTTTAAACTGTTCATTTAAGTCTAGAAGGAGGCATCTATTAGAGGTGGTCCTTTGTGCAGGTTTCACTGTATAGTACTTTCTGTATGAGTACAGAGAGGTAGCATGTTTTACCTGAGTATATCTGTAACTTGCATTCACTAGTGCCTAAAAAATAAGTGAGATAAAGAAAGCATATATTAATCCTTGCATATACATTGTTTAGACTAAACCACTGTATTCTTTGGAGAGGGATGTGATTAAATGTCTTTGTCACAAGGAAAAAGATTATTGATTTCACAGTGAAACCCTGTAATCCTGTAACTGAGCATTCACAAAGAACATATTTTTTTTGTCCTTTACAAGAAATGTACTTGATATTCATAGAGTGAAGAACAAATGAAAGAAGATCACCTGAGCAGGAATGGGACAGGAACAGAGGAGGTGGTGGGTAGCGTTTAACTGCAAAGTACATTGCAGGAGAAGAGCAACAAACTAAGAATGGGTAGATGTGATCGGACCTGAAAAATCAATTATTTCCTTTTATTTTTACAACAGGGTAAGCCTGTGAACAATTTAACACTGGTAAGAACGATTATACTGCTCCTTTTCACTTCTACAGCACCTTCTGGTTGAAGAGCTCAACACATTTGAAAAAAACATAAAGGAAATTAGCCTCCCGAGGTAGGAAATGATTATCTTTTAGAGATGAGGAAATCAAGGCACACAGCTCCAACTTCGACCCTAACTTGCATCCCTCTGGGATACACAAACCAGGCCAGAATGGGACCCATGGGCAATGACGGA
This sequence comes from Malaclemys terrapin pileata, assembly GCF_027887155.1. Lineage (NCBI taxonomy): Eukaryota > Metazoa > Chordata > Testudines > Emydidae > Malaclemys > Malaclemys terrapin. The sequence continues at coordinate 12,921,022 of NC_071513.1, read as the reverse complement.
CATCACTGGAGAGATGAATCGGGCCTTCCCTCACTTGCCCAAGGCCCCCCACGAAACCTAGGGCACAGTCACAGGCCAGAAAGGCCATTAGCTCAGGCCAGGGAATTTGTTCCATCTCACTACGGGGGCTGCGCAAAGCCCGACCCCGGCGGGTCTCCATGGTTCCCGCTGCTTCTCGCGCCTGACCACCCTGGGCCCCTTGTTTCCCTGGCGGCAGCCCGGCCCGGCCCGGCGCGGGGCTCCTTCTCCCCCCCTTTCCTGGGGACACCGGAGCCCCCCGGTTAGTGGCGGACGGGGGGGGCAGGAGCGAGCTCCCCGCTCCGGCCCGCGGCCCCGCTCGGCGGCTGGCTCCGGCGTGCGCCGCGCTCCGCCCCGAGCGGGGGGCGAACCCGGAAGTGCAGGTGGCCGATGGGGGCAGGCGGAGCGGCGGCCTGAGGGGTAAGAGCGACCGCTCCGGGGGCACCGGGCCGCCGCTTCCCGCCCGACCCGACCCGACCCGAGCGCGGCGCGGCTGGGCCCGGTGGGGCGGGGCCGCTAATTGTGGCAAGCGCTGGGCTGGGAGCTACTGGGGGCTGGGGGCGGGCTGGGGGCGAAAGGGGGGCAGGGAGCTGGCTGGGGGCGGGGTGGGGTTAAGGTGGGCTGGGGGACAGGGAGCTGGCTGGGGGTGGGTTGGAGTGAAGGGGGGCTGGGGGCAGTGGGCGGGCTGGGGGCGAAAGGGGGTCAGGGAGCGGGCTGGGGGCGGGGTGGGGTTAAGGGGGGCTGCGGGACAGGGAGCTGGCTGGGGGCGGGTTGGAGTGAAGGGGGGCTGGGGGCAGTGGGCGGGCTGGAGGTGAAAGGGGGTCAGGGAGCGGGCTGGGGGCGGGGTGGGGTTAAGGGGGGCTGCGGGACAGGGAGCTGGCTGGGGGCAGGTTGGAGTGAAGGGGGGCTGGGGGCAGTGGGCGGGCTGGGGGTGAAAGGGGGGCAGGGAGCTGGCTGGGGGTGGGGTGGGGTTAAGGGGGGCTGGGGGACAGGGAGCTGGCTGGGGGTGGGTTGGAGTGAAGGGGGGCTGGGGGCAGTGGGCGGGCTGGGGGCGAAAGGGGGGCAGGGAGCTGGCTGGGGGCGGGGTGGGGTTAAGGTGGGCTGGGGGACAGGGAGCTGGCTGGGGGCGGGTTGGAGTGAAGGGGGGCTGGGGGCAGTGGGCGGGCTGGGGGCGAAAGGGGGTCAAGGAGTGGGCTGGGGGCGGGGTGGGGTTAAGGTGGGCTGGGGGACAGGGAGCGGGCTGGGGGCGGGTTGGAGTGAAGGGGGGCTGGGGGCAGTGGGCGGGCTGGGGGCGAAAGGGGGTCAGGGAGCTGGCTGGGGGCGGGGTGGGGTTAAGGGGGGCTGGGGGACAGGGAGCTGGCTGGGGGCAGGTTGGAGTGAAGGGGGGCTGGGGGCAGTGGGCGGGCTGGAGGTGAAAGGGGGTCAGGGAGCTGGCTGGGGGCGGGGTGGGGTTAAGGGGGGCTGGGGGACAGGGAGCTGGCTGGGGGCGGGTTGGAGTGAAGGGGGGCTGGGGGCAGTGGGCGGGCTGGGGGTCAAAGGGGGGCAGGGAGCTGGCTGGGGTGAGGGCCAGGTGCTGTCAGAAGAAGGGTGGGTGGTTGGGGGATGCACCCATCAGGCATTAATGGAGAAAAGGGACTAACTCTGGGAGGGTTAAGGACAGAAACTGCTGAGTCAAAGGTGTGCTTTGAGCTGTGTGGAGCAGGACACATTTCCCAGCCTGGTTAAGTGAACTGGCTGGGGAGCCTTCCTGTGGACAGGCCCCTGGCTGCAGACACCGTTTTCAACTCCATGTGGTGCAGGCATGCTTGGTTAGATCAGCAGCCTTTGAGGACGTGGTGCGGAAATCAATCTCTGTCGCAAGCAGCCCATAGCTACTACCCTGTTTCCCCGAAAATAAGACATCCTCCGAAAATAAGGCCTACTTACAGTTTTGCCTCTCGTTGTAATATAAGGCATCCCCCCGATAATAAGACCTCCCCGATAATAAGGCATCCACCGATAATAAGGCATTTTTCATTTCTGAAAAATAAGACATCCCCTGAAAATAAGACCTAGCGCATCTTTGGGAGCAAAAATTAATATAAGACACTGTCTTATTTTCGGGGAAACAGGGTAACACTTCCAGTGCTGCTAGCACCAGTTCATTCAAAACAGAGCTAGCAGTGGTGGGAAATAGGCCAACAATGTCCCTTGTTTAGACAAGATTTAAAGTAAAAACTCCAAGGAATATAGGGCTGGATCCTGCTCCCACTGACTCAGTGAGAATCCTGCCCATGGCTTCAGGTGGAGTAATAACAGACCCATAAATGGCTGGAAAATGATCCCCTATGCTACTTAACTTTCAATGGTAGTTTGACTCTAGCAGATAATCTCCCTCCTCTGCCCCTTGGCCACTAGCTCAGTGTCTGCTCTGGTGATGATCTCTCAATATGCGTTTGCCTTCAGAAACTGAAAGATGAGGGTAGGTGTCTAGTGGTGAAAGCAGAGGTAGTTCCTATATTCTGTGAGCTATCCTTATGAGTAACCTTTTATTCTTGTTTGCCTAATATCTTTTTTTTTTAATTGAATTGAATTTTCGTGCTTGTGAAATGTTCTGGTGTGATGGCACTAGATTGTGAAACCCACAATTCCTCACAGGCCACGTAGAGCAAGCTGCTTACCAATCTCCCTGTCCAGGAGGGACCACCTATGGGACAAGAAGGGACTTAAGTCTCCATGACCCATTCTATCCCTGATGTCTCTGCTGAGCTTGCTTCTAGGGTGCCGTTTATGGTATTTGTTGTGACACTTGTCTAATAGCTCGTAACTGTGACGATTTAATTAATTTCATATATTACCAACAGTCAGGAGTCTGACTTCTATTCCCTGCTAACCTGAGCTGGATTTGAACAAGTGTCCTGTTGGATCAAAGTATTGTTGTTATCTTGTGACAATTCCAGATAATGGGATCTATTTTTTCTAGGTGATTAAAAAAAATTAATTGCGATTAATTGCTCTGTTAAACAATAATAGAATACCATTTATTTTAATTTTTTAAAATTTTGTTCTACATTTTCAAATATATTGATTTCAATTACAACACAGAATACAAAGTGTACAGTGCTCACTTCATATTTATTTTTGATTTGCACTGTAAAAAAAAAAGTATTTTCAATTCACCTAATACAAGTACTGCAGTGCAGTCTCTTTATCATGAAAGTTGAACTTATAAATGTAGAATTATACACAAAAAACTGCATTCAAAAATAAAACAATGTAAAACTTTAGAGCCTGCAAGTCTACTCAGTCCTACTTCTTGTTCAGCCAATCGCTCAGACAAACAAGTTTGTTTACCTTTGCAGGAGATAATGCTGCCTGCTTCTTGTTTACTGTGTCACCTGAAAGTGAGAACAGGCGTTCGCATGGCACTGTTGTAGTCAGCGTCACAAGATATTTATATGCCAAATGCGCTACAGATTCATATGTCTCTTCATGTTTCAACCACCATTCCAGAGGACATGCGTCCATGCTGAAGACAGGTTCTGCTCAAGAAGAATCCAAAGCAGTTCAGATTGATGCATGTTCATTTTCATTATCTGAGTTACATGCCACCAGCAGAAGGTTGATTGTTCTTTTTTGGTGGTTTGGGTTCTGTAGTTTCTGCATCAGAGTGCTGCTCTTTTAAGACTTCTGAACGCATGCTCCACACCTTGTCCCTCTCAGATTTTGGAAGGTACTTCAGATTCTTAAACCTTGGGCCGAGTGCTGTAGCTATCTTTAGAAATCTCACATTGGTATCTTCTTTGTGTTTTGTCAAATATGCAGTGAAAGTGTTCTTAAAATGAACAACATGTGCTGGGTCATCATCTGAGGCTGCTAAACATGAAATATATGGTAGAATGTGGATAAAACAGAGCAGGGGACATACAATTCTCCCTCAAGGAGTTCAGTCACAAATTTAATTAACGCATTATTTATTAACGAGTGTCATCAGCATGGAACCATGTCCTCTGGAATGGTGGCTGAAGCATGAAGTGGCATACAAATGTTTAGCATATCTGGCATGTAAATACCTTGCAATGCCGGCTACAAAAGTGCCATGTAAATGCCTCTTCTCACTTTCTGGTGACATTGTAAATAAGAAGAGGGCGGCATTATCTCCTGTAAATGTAAACACACTTGTTTGTCTTAGTGATTGGACTTGTAGCCGCTGAAGTTTTACATTTTTTTTTGAGTGCAGTTATGTAACAACAACAAATATAGCTTTTTAAGTTGCACTTTCATGACAAAGACAAATTGCACCACAGTAGTTTTATGAGGTGAATTGAAAAATACTATTTCTTTTGTTTATCATTTTTACACTGCAAATATTTGTAATATTTGATTTCAATTACAACACAGAATATAACATACACCTCTACCCCGATATAACGCTGTCCTTGGGAGCCAAAATATCTTATCGCGTTATAGGTGAAACTGTGTTATATCGAACTTGCTTTCATCTGCCGGAGCATGCAGCCCCGCCCCTCCGGAGCGCTGCTTTACCGTGTTATATCTGAATTTGTGTTATATCGGGTCGCATTATATCGGGGTAGAGGTGTATATGAAAATGTAGAGAAACATCAAAAATATTTAGTGTCAATTGATATTCTATTGTTTAACAGTGCAATTAAAACTGCAATTAGTCACGATTAATTTTTTAATTGGAATTAATTTTTGAGTTAATCGCGTGAGATAACTGTGATTAATCGACAGCCCTCCTTTTTTCCCTATCCAATAATGTCCAACATTAAGTGCCTTTAGTGGAATACTCATCAGTCATGTGGACAGAAGTAATTTTAGCCACTGGTACTGTTTACAGTTATCTAACTTTTCTTAGAGCTACTTGTATGGACTGTCCCTGTTTCTTGAAATTCTGTCATCATTGAGACCTCTTGTCTAAAACAGTTCATCAAATGAATGCTCCTGGCAACTCCAGTGCCCTAGATGAACTCCTTGTGCTGTTGGAGGAGGGAATTATTTTGACTTGTGCCATGACTGCCACTTACTAAATGTAGTTTTCTTGTAGTACCCATCTCCATAGAATCTAAACCATATCTAAAAACATGACTTACTATTAAAAACAACCCCATCAGCTGGGAATCTATATGCACTAGCAACAACCTGGAACGCTTTAGGTATATACTAAAAAAACACATTGAAAGTTGAAGTCATAATCTTTGAGACCCTATTTTTGCCACTCCTTGTGGTCGACTGGCTTTTCCCATTCCTCTTCAGGATTGCACTTTTTAGCAGCTTTCTCAATGGCGTGCTCCAGAATAGGTATTGATTTCTCCCCAGTCATCTCTCAAAAGAGGTCAGAAGGCTCTTTCCTGAATGGACACAAAACAATGACCTTGCTTCACAACAATCTGAAATTCAAACAGTCTCATTAAGAATACAGAGATAAATCAAACTAAAACCAAGGAGACAGCACATGTAACACATCTAGCCCTGTACAAAGCAAGAATTAAGCTCACTAGGTACAATTTGTGCTGCTACAGTGAAATATGTAAGGACTTATATTTCTAGGCTGTGCATCCTTCCGCTCCTTATTGCAAGGGCAGCCTGCGGGTGAGGCAGTTTCTCCCCCTCTCAAGGGCTGCCTTCTTCCTCTTGTCCTTTAAGATTCACGAAGAGACTTAGGTGTTTAAGAATCAGGTATAGGCACCTAAATCCCTGTTTTGGCTCCAGCGTGACCCACAAAATTCCTGCCAAACCCTGTAGGCGCCTAAACTCACTCAGCGCTGAAATTGTCAAGGTAAAAGTTCCCTAGGCACCAAGTTTCTGCTTCTGGGTATCCACTCTGCTGCTTCCTCCTAGGCAGCCAGACTCCTGTCTTCTGCCTAAACCCCACAGTGATTCACAAACCAGAGGAAGATAGGTGACCAAATGCTTAAATCACACTGATTCAGTCGGTGTACTCGGAGGCCTCCTACTGAATCAGATCCTCTTCAGTGGAGGTGGTGCTGCTGCTACCCACCTTATTACTTTGAGCCTAGTGGTTAGAGCACTCACTGGTGATGTGGGAGACTGAGGTTCAATTCCCTCCTCTCTACCGGAGGGGGGGAAAGAACTTGAACAGGGTCTCCCACCTCTCAGAAGAATGCTTGATTCACTGGTCTATGGGATATGCTGATGTGGGCGTTCTCCTGTTGAAGCTATTCCACTGTGGTTAAATAATGAAAGCATGGCTAGGCCAGGGGAAATGGATCTTGCGTCTCCCACCTCCGAGATGGATGCCCTAACCACCAAACTGCAAATTCATTTTCACTCTGTGCCAATGACTGTTTAAGTCAAATAAGCATCAGAATATTCCATAGCTCAGTGGTTAGACCACTCAGAGGTGGGAGCCAGATATATAAAAACCTTATTTTGTGTAGTGTCAGAAAGGGCAACATAACACCACTTAGGTCTTGCTTAGCACTTTTCATCAAAGTACTTTACAAAGGTGAGTAAGTATCATTATTCCCCCCCCCCCATGGATGAAGCAACTTACCCTGCAGCAAAACTAGGAGTAGAACCCAGGTCAACTGAGGTTCAGTGTAGTGCTCTAGCCTCTGGCCCACACTATCTTCCTGCAGCAGTATTTTATAGTTGGTATTGGTGCAGGCTAGGACCCTGATGGAAGAGCCAGGCTTGTTTGTCCATTGGTATATTTGGATGATTATCCAAAAGCGATATAGTTTTTCTATACTACCTAAAAGAAATAGTATTAGACCTGATTTACAGAGGTACTGAGAACTCAACTGCCAGTAAAATAGGCCAATTAGGCCTATTCTAAACTTAAAAGTTTTGCTTGTATAGTTCTATCAGTACACGCTTCTAGTGAAAATGCAGCTTACACCATCAAAAAAGTTTTGATAGCATGGCTTATAGCAGGGGTGGCCAACCTGCGGCTGAGAAGGAGCCAGAATTTACCAATGTACTTTGCCAAAGAGCCACAGTAATACGTCACCAGCCTCCACCCCCATCTGCCGGCAGCTCTCACCAATCAGCGCCTGCTCCCCCCACCCACCGCAATTAGCTGTTTCACGTGCGCAGGAGGCTGGGGGGGGGGAGGGGGGGAGTGGGGGCATGCAAGGCTTGGGGGAAGGGGTGGAATGGGGGCAGGGCCTGGGACAGAGCAGGGGGTTGAGCAGTGAACACCCCCCCACCACATTGGAAAGTTAACATCTATAGCTACAGCCCCCGGAACCAGTGCCTAGGTAAGGAGCCGCATATTAACCTCTGAAGAGCCACATTCAGCTCCGGAGACACAGGTTGGCCACTCCTGGCTCATAGCAATTTAGTGAACAAAATAAGGTGTACTTGCAAAAGCACTTTTATGCCGGTATAGAAATGTCATGGAACACCTCTAATTGACATTGCTGTGCTGTCAGAAGATTCTAGTGTAGACATGGCCTTACTTTTCTAAGGTTTTATTGACCATATTGTTGCAATTTGTGGAAAAACGGCTCATGGTTATGCACTGGACTGTTCTAGATTAGATGGCCAGCTGCACTCCACACCTTAGTCTTGTGGAAATTTACATTTTGTGCCAAGGTGAGATGTAGCAAGACGACAGAAAATAGTAGTTTATCTCAAAGAACATTGGACCAATATAACTGTGAACAGCATCAACAGTGTTTGCTTTTTGAGGTAGTTGTGGTTTACGCAATAAATACCTTGGCTCTTCTAACAAGAATGGGATTCACCCTTACCCGTATAATGTACCAAAACTATATATATTTTTAATTTCAGAGATGAATTCCAATACAGTCAGTTTTGCGTGACAAAGCTTTGGTCACCTCAATAGCAGCAACGCAGTGCTCCAGCCTCTGTTCTAGCGGCTGCTCCATGAGAATACTGATCTTTTTACCTGCAAGATCAGGCCCTCATGCTAACGTTTTCTCTAAGAGAGCACGCAAGACCTGTTTCTTGTTGGTACTCTGATTCACTAGGCCGTTTCTTGCACCGAAGTCCACATCATCTTCAAAATACACACACACTGACTGGAGGCAAAGGGGCATTCCAAGAATAGTGGCTGTATAGAAGTGCTCTGCTCTTTTTTGGGTGTTTTGAATATTGTTTAAACTGGTCAGTCTCTTGAGCCCCTCTGTGTGTATATCTTTCTCTTGGTTTGAGCTGTATCTCTGATAAGATAATAGCTGAGAAAAAAAATGTTTTCCAATTGCAGCAAGACCTATGGACCTGTATATGTGATCAGGTGCTGGCATTTGTTGTAAGGCAGTGTTTCCCAAACTTGGGACGCCGCTTGTGTAGGAAAAGCCCCCTGGCGGGCTGGGCCGGTTTGTTTACCTGCCACATCCACAGGTCCGGCCGATTGTGGCTCCCACTGGCTGCGGTTCGCTGCTCCAGGCCAATGGAAGCTGCTGGAAGCAGTGGCCAGTACGTCCCTTGGTATTGATGCATGATTTCTTCACATTTGCTACATTTACGGACGTCTTAAAATATTGTTCCTCAGAGTCCAATCCAACCTTTCCTGTTTGTATTAACCTCATTCTGAGATCCAAGGTTAATTTTTTATTAACAGTGGCCCCAGTCTTGAGCCCACTGTATTAATGATTTCTACACCAATCCCTTCACTCCAGGCAGTGTTTTGTTGTTAAAGGGTGCTTTTGCATTGTTTCAAGCCTAATCTTCCCAACTGGCTAAGATTGTGTGGTTTATCTGGTAAATTTGGTTGGGTTAAGATTTAGAGCTTGACTAACAGCATTTCTTTCTTGTCATAGATAGGTTCTATCAATATTACATTTCCTAATTTAGGAATATTCTATAAAAATCCATCTGTATATAAATGTCTGGTCTCCGGAATACTCTCATGAATTCAATTAGGATAACATATTTTGTGCTGTTAATATTGATTTCTGGATTCATCCACATGGATGATTTTATATATTTATACAAGCTAAATTGCAAGCATTTAGACAATATGAGATCAATTTTCCCTGTGTGAATAGATTGTATTACAGTGTATTGAGCTGAGAGCTACCTCTAATGGTACAGGTTTTAGACATTTCTTCTCAGTCCTTAACCAGGCATACATTTCACTGGTATTATTTCTTAGCCAATATAAGGTTTGTGTGTTAGTACAAGCATTGTGATATAAGTCATTAGGCAAACAATATCTTTTCCTCATTTCTTGCTTCAGGATATAGTTGTAAAGAGATAATTAGCATTTCCAGTTTTATTTTTAAGATAAATTATAGATTAAAAAAAAGTTTTAGGCTGATTTAGCGGTTGGTTTAACCAGCAGTAAATTAACCTATTTTTTCCCCTTTGTGAGAAGAGAAGATCCAGTTAGATAAGGAAAGAACTAAAGACAAACTAGTTTGTACAAACATGTCAGAACCCTGGCCTTGATGGCATCTCAGTGGAATTCCACAAAGGTTACAAGAACAGTTAACAACCAGTTATTATACATTTATGAATCAGCAGTGAAGGATAATTTATTAGCACGGAGTGTAAGAACTCATCTTATCTCACTGATTCCGATGTTTGAAAAGGCTGCTGAATGATGGATGAACGATCACCTGACTTCCCTAATAAAGATTGCAAAATCCTAGCTGAGGTACTTGCTAAGATATTTCAGTCAAATCTGGTAAAACTTGTCCATTGGAAACAAGGCCATTTCAGAACAGGCTATCCAGCAATTGCATCAGATTGCTCTTAGATTGATTAATTTATACATGGCCATAATACATAGAGCAAATTATTATTTAGTAATTTATCTAACCTAGTACAAGTAATGACTGCATTTTTCTTTTAACTGGAAAAGAATATTGGTGTTAGGAATGTATTTAACTTCATTTTTGTTTGGTTACTGTTTTTAATCCTTCCTGTGCCGTTGGTACACAGATGTGGGAGAATGTGTTCCAGGGGTTTTGTCTTGACTTACTGATCTCTCTTGAGGCTATGACAGCCATGTTGCTGTAGAATGTTGACTCTTGTTTTTATATTAGTTTGATGATAGAAAATCTGGAGTTAGCATCTTTTGATGATACATCTTACTAGGTATATTTATTCAAACACAATTTATTTGCATTATAATTTAAATTATAGACTAGTATAAATGTACAGTATAATTTTTCTTAATTTAATCTGAATGTTAAATGAAATTATATCCCAAGATAGTCACTTAAATTTTGCACTAGAGGATATTTTTACCCTTTTTACTCCATGTCTTTTAGCTTAACATGGTTTTAATTGTTTTTCTAAAGGGTATTGGACACAATGACAATCACTGTAGTGTATGATAACTCTGAAGCTATGGAGCTCTGTGCTTCTCAGCATCTGTATCTTAAACCAGTAGCAAAACTGACAATCAATGTGGTGTTTCCAGAACACACAGAATCTACCCGATCTTTCTCTAAGTGGGAAGTGATGGACAAGCTGAAGAACATGATTTGTCCAGACCAATTCACTACTGTTAGGGTTTCAAAGAGCACTAAGGATTTCATTCGATTTGAGGGAGAGGCAGAAAATAAAAAGTTGATCCTCACCCTTAAGGAAAAACTGCATGGAAAGGTAATAAAACTGAATGGTTTTAAAGATGACTTGAAGGTGATGGCCACCGAGGCACAAGCTGACTTTCCAACTGCACAAGAGTGGGCATCTTACCTGAATAAAAGAGAGATTACGAATGAAGATCTTACTGAGCAAACTGCTGATATTCCTGATTGCATCTATTTTGAAGGTTTGCCATGTAAATGGTTTGCACTAAAGGGCTCAAATAGTGAAAAGCCGAGTGAAGATGTTTTAAGAGTGGTGTTCGAAAGCTTTGGAAAGATTAAGAACATAGATATCCCTATGCTTGATCCTTATAGAGAAGAAATGGTGGGAGGAAATTTAAATAACTTCCTTTTTGGAGGTCTACAGACATTTGAAGCTTTTGTCCAGTATCAAGAGTACACGGCTTTTGTGAAAGCTATGGAGTCACTTAGGGGAATGAAGCTGATGTTTAAAGGGGATGATGGAAAAGCTCTGGCATGTAACATGAAGGTAAGCATCACTGGCTGTATCTTTTGATACTGCCAATGCTATATTTGCCCAAATACACTACCATAAAGACTTCTATAGTAGTCAAATATTAGAAATGGTACAGCAGAAAAGTATAAAATTCCTTGGCCCAACCAAGACTTATCTGCTGAGACTGCCATGAAGATCATTACTGCTATTTGAAATCCTAATTAAAAAAAAAAAGACAAATTGGGAACTTTTTGCTCGCCAGTGTAAACATTTAAGTGATGGATACTTGAGGTGGGAATTTAGACCTGGAGCACTGCTGTTTGGGAGAGGGAATAGATGGATGGTTCTCGCAGCTATTCATCCTCATAGTTCCCCACCTAGCAAATAAAGCTGTGGCTTTTTTGGTGGGCCGTTCTCACTGAGTTAAGGCTCACAGATGAGCCAGCCACAAGGCTGTCTCTTCAGAAGCAGCATTCACTCTGGTTTGTTTGCATCAAGATTTTGGTTTGTATGGATTTGCTGCTTGGTTGACTATTGTTGACCTCTCAATCCAGATTTTAGTGAAGATTTTAATCCTTCAGTATGACTGACCTGGAAAAAGTATTTGCTTGTTGATTTCCTGAAACATTTTTCTCCACTGGTAAAATAAAAGTGAAAAGTTATTAAGTTTATGAATCAATTGAATGAACACTGGAGCTGAGAGGGATGCAGTCAAGGCCTGGAAGAGCTGTTCTGAAGACATTGTTTTCTACATTGGTAAACCCCAAGCAGTGTCAGCAATAGCCTTCCTTTCTGCCTTTTTTACAAAAAATGTTCATAGTTACTTTGAACCTATACTAGCAGGATGTATCCTTGCTTCTCGTGGCACTTTGCTTTGATTAAGGTGGATATAGTGAACAGTTTTGGAGGATGGATTTGTTTGGGGCATACCCTGTGTTATGCTGTGAAAGGAAATTGGAGATCTGCATGCGTACAAAAGTTCATAGCTGCTTAGCAGCGTTCATCTAAAAGTCGGATTTAGTCATTGAGATAAGCCTGGTTCCAAGTATTGTGCTCAGCACAAAGCATGTAAATTATCTATGATTCTTGAATATGTAGCAGTCATTACACAATGGTTTAGAAATCATGCTCCAAATGACTTGGTTTCCCAGCTTGGATCAAGTGCTGTTTGCCTGGATGTTTTCTTTTAATGTGCCCACATTGAGTTAAACAGTTCTCAGCAGACAGCCTCCCCTGCTGTACCAACCAGCCAACTGTAATCCACTGATTGCCTGTAGTTGTGGCTCATACAGTGCACTGAAAATAAGTAAACTCTGGCAATCTGTCAGAGAGAGGGAATTCTACAGCTAGGAACTCTCCACTGAAAATGCCCCAAACTGAACATCTACAAGCTATTAAAGGTGTATTATCACAGTTTATGAGCCTCTAATGGCACAGGGTAAGGTGACATTTGGAGTAATGCTCATAGTAACGTTTGAGAATAGGAGATAGCTATTAGTGTGAATTCTGCAGGTCATATTCCAGTCTGCTCAACTAAAAAGCAGCAGAAAGAAATACTCATGTTTCAAATATAATTGTGCAGAAATAGATTAGAGACTTTCTAAGTTGTATAGGCTGTTTGTATTTTATTTGTATAAATAAGGTGACCCAGTAGATTGACAAGTTTGTGGTCTTTTTTAGGGCTGTTGATTAATTGCAGTTAACTCACATGATTAACTCAAAAAATTAATCATGATTAATTGCAATTTTAATCGCACTGTTAAACAATAGAATACCAATTGACATTTATTAAATATTTTGGATGTTTTTCTATATTTTCATATATTTTGTATTCTGTGTTGTAATTGAAATCAGTGTATATTATTTTTATTCCAAATATTTGCACTGTAAAAATGATAAAAGAAATAGTATTTTTTAATTCACCTCATACAAGTACTGTAGTGCAATCTCTTTGTTGTGAAAGTGCAGTTTACAAATGCACACTTTTTTTGTTACATAACTGCACTCAAAAACAAAACAATGTAAAACTTTAGCGCCTACAAGTCCACTCAGTCCTACTTCTTGTTCGACCAATCGCTTAGACAAGCAAGTTTGTTTACATTTACAGGCGATAATGCTGCACTCTTCTTATTTACATCACCAGAAAATGAGAATAGGCATTTGCATGGCACTTTAGTAGCTGGCATTGCAAGGTATTTATGTGCCACATATGCTAAACATTCGTATGCCACTTCATGCTTCGGCCACCATTCCAGAGGATGTGCATCCATGCTGATGACGCTAGTTAATAAAATAATGCGTTAATTAAATTTGTGACTGAACTCCTTGGGGGAGAATTGTATGTCCCCTGCTCTGTTTTACCCACATTCTGCCATATATTTCATGTTCTAGCAGTCTCGCATGATGACCCAGCACATGTTGTTCATTTTAAGCTCACACTCACTGCAGATTTGATAAAACGCAAAGATGATACCAATGTGAGATTTTTAAAGATAGCTACAGCACTTGATGCAAGGTTTAAGGATCTAAAGTGCCTTCCAAAATCTGAGAGGGACGAGGTGTGGAGCATGCTTTCAGAAGTCTTAAATGAGCAACACTCTGATGCGGAAACTACAGAACCTGAACCACCAAAAAAGAAAATCAACCTTCTGCGTCTGACTCAGATAATGAAAATGAACATGCGTCGGTTGCACTGCTTTGGATTGTTATCGAGCAGAACCAGCAGTGCGAGTAGGCCGGCAACCTATTTATAGTCAGTACAGCGTACCCAAAAAAACACAGCAGCAGGAGAGGGCTGGGGGGCGGGGCTGGAGGTTCTGCTCCTTTCCCCGCTGGGAGGGGCAGCAGCGGGGAAAGGAGCAGAATGCCGGCAGCTCCTCTGGTGGCTCTACTGCTGGCCCCCACCTTCGCTCCCCCCCAGCCCTGTCTCCGGCGCAGCAGGAGGAGGACAGACCCCCCCCCCCCCGCTCCAGGTAACATGGGATGGATGTGGGGAGGGGACAAGGAGAGCGTGGGGGCCCCGGGCAGAGAGGAGTCACATGGAGGGTCACATGGAGAGGTCACGTGCCCCCCTTAGCTGGTGCGTCTCCCCCCTCTCCTCCCCGTACCAGTAAGACATGGATTTTACTTGCACCACTGAGCAGAACACATCATCAGCATGGACGCATGTCCCCTGGAATGGTGGTTGAAGCATGAAGAGACATATGAATCTTTAGTGCATCTGGCATATAAATATCTTGTGATGCCGGCTACAACAGTGCCATGAGAACGCCTGATCTCACTTTCAGATGACAACATAAACAAGAAGTGGGCAGCATTATCTCCTGGACATGTAAACAAACTTGTTTGTCTGAGCGATTGACTGAACAAAAAGTAGGACTGAGTGGACGTGCAGGGTCTAAAATTTTACATTGTTTTAATTTTGAATGCAGTTTTTTTTTTACATAATTCCACATTTGTAAGTTTAAGTTCATGATAAAGAGATTGCACTGAAGTACTTGTATTAGGTGAATTGAAACATACTATTTCTTTTGTTGTTTTACAGTGCCAATACTTGTAATCAAATATAAAGTGAGCACTGTACGCTTTGTATTCTGTGTTGTAATTGAAATCAATATATTTGAAAAGACAGAAAACCAAAACTATTTAAATAAATGGTATTCTATTATTGTTTAACAGTGCAATTAATCACACGATTAATCACAATTTTTTTAATCACACAATTAATTATAATTAATTTTTTAATGACTTGACAGCCCTAGTCTCTTTATAATTCATGAACAATCCTGCCTTCTGATTCGGTTTCTTCTGGAACAGGTGACTTTTGATACAACCAAACATTTCAGCAAAGGAGCTATCAAAAAGAGAAGGCTGGAAAGACAAAAGCTGCAAGAGCTAGAGCAAGAAAGAAAAAGGGAAAAAAAGAGAGAGGAAGAGGAGGCTGCAAGGTGAGAAACTTGTTTTGAATGAGTGTTCTACTTTTTTAAAATTTACTCTCGTGTCTTGCTCCCAACAAAATCTCAAGAGAGGAGCACCCAATACAATACCCCCGAACCTAGATAATGTTAAGGGTTAGATAATGTTAAACTGAAAGCTGAATATTGTCTAATTCATATGGTGTAACAAACAAACAAACAAAAAAAAGCACAATATCGTCAATTGTGTAGATGTCACATAAAGGGAACTAGATTAAGAGAGGAGCAGTAGACCTACGCAGTGTATAGAAAAAGGGGATTGTGATTGGAGAAGTGGTCTGGAGCTGTCTAGACATCTGCTGGATCCTCTCAATTAAAAACACTATGTGCCCTCGTTGCTCCCTCCCTTGTATCTCTCCTCTTACAGATCCAGGATTTGTTTTTCTTTCAATCACTCTAGTAATCTATCAAACTCCATTGAAAAGTTTGTTTTAAACTGCGTGAAGGCCTAAGGAGTCTTTTCTGCAGTGGAACTGTAGCTCAGTAAATAGCTGAGACAAGATCAGCCCAGGAAGATGACAAACCATCCTTCTGGCCATGTTTCCAGTGGCTGAACATAGGGTTACAGAAATGTATTGACTGCTCAAAGATTAAAGGTAAATCTTAGATCAGTTGTATCACTCAAAGTGGTCCTCACCAGATCACTGATGATGTGTGCTGTAGTTGGAAAGGGCAGCAAAACAGCATGTTTTAACAGAGAGGGTAGCTTATGGTCAGTTTGGATATGTGCTTAATCATAGAATCCTAGATATGTAGGGCTGGAAGGGACCTGAGGAAATCTAGGAAGCCTGGTGGCTTGAGATCTTGTTTGTAGTATTATTTCATAATTGCTGTAACAGCACAAAGTAATAATATGCAGCCTAGCTGTGTCCTGAAGTAAAATTAATATACAGTATAGAACACGTGACAAGATTCCACATGCCTCAGTGTTGACTGGAGAGTCCCAGTGCATGAGCGATCCCCCATCATTGCTATCATCTTGAAGGCAGTGTTGTCAGATGTATCGGAACAACTATCACACTGTATTAAGTTCCTACTTCTATAGGGAGCGTTTAGGATCCACCCTATCTGCCACTGGACATTATTCTATGAATATATCCATTGATGTAGGAATGAGAGTCGAAATGCTAAATCTAGCAACATCTCTAAATCTGTCACCAAATTTAATACCCGTATTATTTGAATTTTTCTTTAAAATATTTAATGGTTATACATTGACCTCTAGGAGAGTTTTGCCTGCATACGGAATGCAGGATTAGGTCCAAAAGTTTGTGAACCTTAGTTATTGGTGTTAACTGAAAATGAAGGAGAAGGGGGCAAATCATTCTCTAGCAGTGACCTGGAAGAGACTATAATATGAACAACCTGTATATTCTTTAGCGAGAGAGAGATTATTATTAGAAGAGTCTTAAGAGTACAAGCGAAACTCAAACTGTCCTAAATCTTTGCATCTATTGGATGTATGTTGGTTGTATGCCATTGACTTAAAACCTACCTCGGCACTATGATGTCTTGATTGTAACAGCAAATCGATTCCTAGCATCGAGTCACTTGCTGTTAGCACACTAAAATCCTACTTTTCACCCTCCAGGGGTTAACATGTAAAATGAGTGTCATCTAAATTGTCCCATATTAATAATTACCTAGAAAAAGACGTGATGATGAAAAAATTGCTCGAGAAAGAAAAAGGAAGGCTAAGCTCAAGAGGAGAGAACCCAGGCAGATAGATCGGGATGAGAAACGCCCAAGAAAGCAGCAGAAGGTAACAGCTGAAGAAGAGCAGAGGCCAGAGAATATGCCTGAATGGGAAGAGAGGAAATATCTACTAGCTCAGAGAAGAGTGGAGTCTATAAGGCTGCTTACAGTGCTGTTAAGCCGAGTAAAAGTAAGAATATTTTTTAAAAATATTCTGTTTTAAAGGATGTTTAGTAGAGCTTGAAACATTTACCAGATAGCTGATGGCCAGAGGCTGATGAGAAGAATGACTTGGAGTTGGGGAAATGCTAGCAAGGCCTAATAGCAAACCCCTAGTGTTAATCTATCCCTTCTTCATAGAGTCATAGACTTTAAGGTTAGAAGGTACCATTATGATTGTCTAGTCTGACCTCCTGCACAACACAGGCCACAGAATCTCACTCACCCACTCCCGCAACAAACCCATTGAAGTCCTCAAATCATGGTTTAAAGACTTCAAGGTGCAGAGAATCCTCCAGCAAGTGACCCGTGCCCCACGCTGCAGAGGAAGGTGAAAAAACCCCAGGGCCTCTGCCAATCTGCCCTGGAGGAAAATTCCTTCCCAACCCCAAATATGGCGATCAGCTAAACCCTGAGCATGTGGGCAAGACTCACCAGCCAGACACCCAGGAAAGAATTCTCTGTAGTAACTCAGATCCCACCCCATCCAACATCCCATCACAGGCCATTGGGCATATTTACCTGCTAATAATCAAAGATCAATTTATTGCCAAAATTAGGCTATCCCATTATACCATCCACTCCATAAACTTATCAAGTTTAGTCTTGAAGCCAGATATGTCTTTTGCTCCCACTGCTCCCCTTGGAAAGCTGTTCCAGAACTTCACTCCTCTGATGGTTAGAAACCTTCGTCTAATTTCAAGTCTAAACTTCCTGCTGGCCAGTTTATATCCATTTGTTCTTGTGTCCACATTGGTATTGAGCTTAAATAATTCCTCTCCCTCCCTGGTATTTATCCCTTTGATATATTTATAAAGAGCAATCATATCTCTCCTCAGCCTTCTTTTGGTTAGGCTAAACAAGCCAAGCTCTTTGAGTCTCCTTTCATAAGACAGGTTTTCCAGTCCTCAGATCATCCTAGTAGCCCTTCTCTGTACCTGTTCCAGTTTGAATTCATCCTTCTTAAACATGGGAGACCAGAACTGCACACAGTATTCCAAATGAAGTCTCACCAGTGCCTTGTATAACGGTACTAACACCACCTTATCTCTACTGGAAATACCTCGCCTGATGCATCCCAAGACCGCATTAGCTTTTTTCACGGCCATATCACATTGGCGGCTCATAGTCATCCTGTGATCAACCAATACTCCGAGGTCCTTCTGCTCCTCTGTTACTTCCAACTGATGAGTCCCCAGCTTATAACAAAAATTCTTGTTAGTAATCCCTAAGTGCATGACCTTTCACTTTTCACTATTACATTTCATCCTATTATTATTACTCCAGTTTACAAGGTCATCCAGATCTTCCTGTATGATATCCCAGTCCTTCTCTGTATTGGCAATATGTCCCAGCTTTGTATCATCCACAAACTTTATTAGCACACTCCCACTTTTTGTGCCAAGGTCAGTAATAAAAAGATTAAATAAGATTTGTCCCAAAACCGATCCCTGAGGAACTCCACTCCCTCCAGCCTGACAGTTCACCTTTCATTATGACCCGTTGTAAGCTCCCCTTTAACCAGTTCCTTATCCACCTTTCAATTTTCATATTGATCCCCATCTTTTCCAATTTAACTAATAATTCCTTGTGTGGAACTGTATCAAATGTATTACTGAAATCGAGGTAAATTAGATCCACTGTGTTTCCTTTGTCTAAAAAATCTGTTACCTTCTCAAAGAAGGAGATTAGGTTGGTTTGGCACGATCTACTTTTTGTAAAACCTTGTTGTATTTTGTCCCAATTACCATTGACCTCAATGTCCTTAACTACTTTCTCCTTCACATTTTTTTCCAAGACCTTGCATACTACAGATGTCAAACTGACAGGCCTGTAGTTACCCGGGTCCGTTTTTTTCCCTTTCTTAAAAATAGGAACTATGTTAGCAGTTCTCCAGTCATACGGTATAACCCCGGAGTTTACAGATTCATTTGCATATGAACATAAGGGAAAAGGTGTTGAGATTCTGTCCCTGCTTGAGACTTCATCTTTTGTATCAGTCTCTGTCCAGTAGGTGTCTGGTAAATTGAATCAGTTCCCTGGTTCTCATTACCATGCTGAAAAGAAGAAGGGCTATTTCTATTATAATCCTGCCCCAGCATCCTGTGACATAGTCTCTGCTATTTTTGGGCCCTCTTGTCCCATAAATAGCTCCAGTTATTGCCTCTGCTGCTCAGAGCTCCCCAATAGCAGAGTAAAATTGATATGCATCCTGTAAGTTTCACTGCTGCTGAGGGAATACAGCATATCCAAAGTGAGGCTAACACACCTTTTGTCAGTTTCACTCTGCTGATGCTTTGGGAAAATCAGAGCAGGAGAGGCAGTACTGGAAGTGTTTGTCTACATGCTCACTACGTTGATTTGCATTTGAAGAATTATCTTCTTAGCTACATGGACTAGAAACTTTTAAAAATTAAAGCTTAACTACTGCAGTAATTAAGATAGGCGCCATCACTTGCCAGGGAAAGCTTACTACTGGCCACTGGCAAGTGGATTTTTTCAACCCCTGATGTTTAATATTTCTTACAGTACTTAGGAATCCCCATCACAAGCACTAGCCAGAGACCACACCAGCCAATCTGTGTGAGTTAGTGCTCTTTAAAACTAACTGGCAGCAGAACATTTTACATTTTGCAGAAGGTGGGGGTGTCTTAAACAAACCTTTTTTAAAGGGTGAGGAACTAGACAGAAAAGATTTGGAGAGAGATGTAGGGCCTTTTAATCCCTGGGTGTCATCACCTGTAAAGTTTAATATTAGTTATCATATTTGTAGCTGTTACAAAATAGAGTAATTTAAAGCAGTTTCTCTAATAATTCTTAGATAAGATATTCAGTTTACAAAAGTGCAGCACTTTACTTTAACAGAATTAGTGAAGTTAGTGCAGTGCTATAGTCCAGGGTAGGCAACCTATGGCACATGTGCCGAAGGCGGCACGCGAGCTGATTTTCAGTGGCACTCACATTGCCTGGGTCCTGGCCACCGGTCCGGAGGGCTCTGCATTTTAATTTAATTTTAAATGAAGCTTCTTAAACATTTTACAAACCTTATTTACTTTACATAACAATAGTTTAGTTATATATTATAGACTTATAGCAAGAGACCTTCTAAAAACATTAAAATGTATTACTGGCACTCGAAACCTTAAATTAGAGTGAATAAATTAAGACTTGGCACACCACTTCTGAAAGGTTGCCGGCCTCTGCTATAGTGTAAGTGGGTGACTAAAATGATTTTTGTGGTGGATGCAAATCAGGTAAAAGCAGCAAGGTTAGCTCAATATAGCCAATGACTTTTATTGAAAGGGCAAATATTCTAGCTAATTAAGGACCCAATCCTGTGACACAGTGAATACCCTCAACTTTCACAGGAGAGCTGCAGAACCTTGTATGATCATGGCCTGAATTAGATACAGTAGGTAAATTCGGCCCTCATTTATACCTGACTTGAGCAAAGTTGCATTGCCTGTATGTTAGTTCACAATTTAGTTCGGTATAGTTTCTCTGTACAAATTTTGTCTGTTACATTCACACTGTAATTTTCTCTGATTTTATTTGAAGGATTTTGCACAGTTGACCAGCCAAAAAGTGGAGCCCTTGCTGTACCCTGAAGAGATAAGAAAGGATTGCTTTCCTGAGACGGAGTTCCAAAATGCACAGACAGAGCAGAGAGAATCCCGTTATCTTCTACACAAAGAACTGAAGGATAAGAAAAAATTTAGCTGTCAGTTCTTCCAAACGGATAACACCTCTTTTAGTGAGGAAGAGGTGCCAAGTAATCTACCTGCCTCACCTTGTCATCTTGTGAGAACGATCTTAAATGATCCAACTGCAGCAGCAAGCACTGGTAAATTAACTGGCAGGGATGAGTACAGCTCCCTTGGCTGTGGGTCTTTACAGATTACAGTTACTCAAGACTGCAAGGTTATAGAATCCCTTGAGAGAGAAGACTGTCCTCCTTTGAAGACAGTACACTCTGGAAAAGGGTACTGCAAAAAGCAAAAGATTTATGAAACTGACGAGTTTATACATTATTTATTAAACTATTATCAAACTCCAAGCTACGCACGTGTCTGCCTAGAGCCAAAAAGCACCGTTAGCAAGTCTTGGTGGCAGAGGATAGTGTCTGATAATGGGAATGGCTTTCAGATCCACTTGAAGAACAAATATGGGGGACGCTTTACAGAAGTGAGTTTTGTACAAAACCCCGACAAGGGAAATTGTAGCGGGGATGATAATTATAGATGGGAGATCACGATTCGGAAATCTGAGCCTACAGAGAGTGTGTCAAAAAACAACGCCTATGCTGGAGGGTTTACAACAAAGTTCCAAGTACAGTGGAATGACTCACTTGATATTGCTAATTTACCATATGCTGAATTTAATAATTCTTCTTTTGGAGGCATTAATACTAGTCAGGATAAAAAATCCAAAGACGACAATAACAGAAGAGAAGTTGCCCCAGCATACACACCCTCAGGCTCTGCATACAAATTCAGGGATTTAATGGAAGAGATCAGTAGTGATTCTGAGTATTTTAGTGAGGCAAAGAGAACAGAAAGAAGATATAAAGATGTTTACAGTGATGGCAATAAAACATGGTCCCTCCCAAGAGAGATGGAGAGAAAATTCCTTGTCTGTGTTAAAAACGTAGGTCAAAATTGTCCAGAAAATGAATCCAGCAAATGTAGCTTCTGTTCAAATTCTGCCCCTGGTGGCTTGACAAAGCAGTGTAGACATAAGCTTAAAAAATCACACAAGAGATGCAGTAGTAAATTGAGTCACGAAGGGCGAAAAAGTGAGTGGAAATCCAATGAAGAGGCGATAAATACCCCCAAAAAGAAGAAAAAGAGAAAAAAGCCCTCCCCTGACATTTTACCTGATGAACATGGCTTCTCTGAAATGGAGAGTTGGAGACAGTTGGAATCTCTAAAAAAGATACAGAGAAAATGTAGCAAAATGTTTCACCATAAGATGAAATTCAAAACCCTTCATGTGATGGCAGCAGCATCAAAAGAGGCCATCCATGCTGATGCCTCTCTGCTTCAAAGATCTCACCAAAGGGCCGGTGAGGTGGGGGAAGTGAAATAGAACCAAGACGACACTCCTCAGTTTGACAGGTTTAAGGATTCTGTGCAGAATTATGGTTACTGACACAATCACTCTGGCAGTCAAGCTCACCTAACGGTTGAAAGTAGTTTAGAAGGCGGAGACGCTGATTCCTCTGACCCCTAAAGAGCTTGACAGTCGTTTAGTGCAGCAGCACTCTTTGGGGTGGGAGACTGGACCACAGCACCACGCCTGGTCCCTGGAGGATGCCTGTTTGCATTTGGGTGGCTGTGAGAGTATGCTGTAGCTACACCCCTACGCAGCCAGGTTAGAAACGGTCTGGAGATATCACCTTTGTCTAGGTGCTGCTTCTCCTGGTGGCAGAAGCCACCGTCATTCTTATTTATCCTGACCTGGGAACCTAAGAAATCCTGCCACTGAAGTGGAGCAAGAAGAGGCTCCCAAGGACCTGGGCTAAGGTTTAAATTAATAAAAGGGGAGAGCAAGGGGAGACCAATCAGCTCCCCTCCTTCTCTGGTTGGCCAATGGATGAGAGCCTCTGGAGGAGGGGTCATCCTGCATTCCTCCAGCATCTGCTCCCCACTGCCTTCTGGGGCTGTCCCAATCACAGCCATCAAGTTTCCACCTGTTGAGCTAGGTGAGTTGCAGTCTTCTCATGGCAGTGAAAGATTTGCAAAGAACGATGTAAAAGCTGAAAAGTAGAATCTTTGACCACCTAACTGGATGGCAATGTATCTATCTCGAATACATGCACACTAGCAAATCTATGCCTATCCTGTTATGCTTGTTAAGATTTATTGGGGATAAGCAGTGCACACTCACCAGCTCATCACATTTTGGAAGGAGAATATGTGCAATTCTGAAGATCAGTAAAATAATGTGGTGGCTAAAACTACAGTTCTAGAGACACATTACTGTGGGAAAATTAACTGAGAAAGAACACAGTGTACAGCACAGATGGGGATGAACATACTGTTCAAACTGACTGAGGCACTGTACATTTGGCCTTCTGATCTCCCAACAGGAATGAAATAATTCTCCCTTTTGGCTTTCCCCTTTGAATCTTGATTCAGTCTATTATGCTTTAGCTACATGGCTGCATCACTCCAGCATCTTTTTCTGGGAAAATCTCCTTCAAATAACTTGTTTTTCCGCCTTATCTACAGGAGATGAGAGGAAATTAACACTGAGGAAAGAGATGGATGCAGATGTTGGAGGATGTCCTGTTGAGTTAATTTAGACAAATCCATGCTCTGATGCTGCCTGTGGAGCAGAACCCAAAAGAGAATGCTGAATAGTTGCTAGCTAATGGCAATGGGGTCTTGAAGCTGCTCACAAAAGTCCCCCCACCCCCAAAAGGCCTTTTATATGGGTCTAAGAAGTGAACTGTAAGGTCAGGTCTTTAGTGCAGTGGTTCCCAAACTTGTTCCGCCACTTGTGCAGGGAAAGGCCCTGGCGGTCCAGGCCGGTTTGTGTACCTGCCGCGTCCACAGGTTTGGCCGATTGTGGCTCCCAGTGGCCGCGGTTCGCTGCTCCGGGCCAATGGGAGCTGCTGGAAGCGGTGCGGGCCGAGCCGCCGCTTCCAGCAGCTCCCATTGGCCCGGAGCAGCGAACCGCGGCCAGCCGAACCTGCGGATGCAGCAGATACACAAACTGGCCCGGACTGCCAGGAGCTTTCCCAGCCCAAGCGTCGGAACAAGTTTGGGAACCACTGCTTTAGTGATTATAGGCAGTCTAAAATAGTCTGTTTTGTTTAGACTCCTTTAATGCATGCTGGAGTGGTAGGACAGTGAAACAATCTAGTTAGTACAAGCTACAAAAATAGAATCTGTATGGATTTGGCATTGATATGAAAAAAGACCAAAAAGTTACCCAAGTGCATGACACAAGCTATTGTGAACCAATTGCTGAGAGTTTTGAAGCTTAATGGGTTGAAACCTCTGAGTGACCACCCAGCTAAGTCCAGGGGAGCCATAAAACATTTGCATTCTGTTATCTAGTAATTATTATACAGTTGAATTGATTGTGCATAAAACCACTTATACATAGATGGGATAAATCTTTAAGTAACCATATATTCAGAGTGGCTCCTCAGTCATATTGTTAATATGATGGGATGGCAAGAGGGTGGGGTATGGCAACCTTGCAATTCAGTTGTCAGAAAAAAATAGAAAAAGGAAAAAAAGGTGAAAACTTGCAGTGAGTTTCTAAATTAGAGAAAACACACCCTAGTACATGTTAACCTTCTCCGAGCAGCTACACTGGGAAAGTTCCTCAGCATTCTGTTAAAATTCTAGGAATGAGCCAGAAAACTTGACATTTTCTTGGGCTGATCTAAATCATTACACTGCCACTAGATTTAGCATTCCTGAGATGGTGAGTGAGGATATTCCAAACAAAGCTCTAAATGCTGAACAATGAAAGGGGATTATTTCAGCATGTTGACCATCAGCATGAAAGGTTACCTTCAATACAGGGTGAAAATTGTTTTCAGGATTTCTAAAACGGGCCTTTCTGGAGGCACAAGCACTGAGACAGCTACTTAGTTCAAGGTAGTTTACAGATAATTCCCAGAGAAGACTTCATTTTCAAAATGTTGCTAACTTTTATAAATCTCTGCTGCATGGAGACATAATGTGAAAATGCATACTAGAAGCTTGGACTAATATCTACATATATTCAGTTCTCTCTATTTAGAAGATAGCCACAGCTGCTCTTGGACAAAGTCCCTCATGAAGATGTAGATGGAAATGGAACAGATTCTGGTCTGAATTTAGACCAACATACTTACTGTTTCAAGTTTCATTTTAGTATGTTTTATTTATTACATGTCAAGATACTAAATGTGATGTAGCTCCCTTCATTACATAGCATATCATTCATGTTTGTAACCTCTGCTCTAATAAAGTAGTAGTAAAAATGTTTGCAGTTATCATTCATGTTATGTTGTGTTTCCCACCGCATCGTTCAATAATGGTGACTTCTACAGCCTTCTAAGCCAGGTTTTACCCCCGTCTATTCTTATTGTTAAAAACACGTTCATATGTTGAGTGCCTTTTTCAGGTTCCCAGTAATCAATGACAAATGGTTGCTACTCAAAGTACTGTTATGTATGACACCTTTTTGTTTGAAGACAGCTTCTTGCTGAGAATATTGTCTATATACTTTGGAAAACTTATGCCCCCTGTCTGTCTTGCTTTTTATATAGTTGTAATGAAGACCAACTATTGCAATTGTTTACCATGTAAATATCTCTGTTCCACTATGGTGACATAAGTGTTTTTCCTTGATGCAATATTTACAGCCACAAAAAGCAAACTTTTCTCCCACTGATCCCGAAATGGCTATTTATGTGCATAGGCTTATGCACATTGCATTATATAATTCACACACTTACAGGTAAGGAAGTGACTTTATCTAGAACTGGAACTAAATATTTCTGTAATTTTCTGATGGTTTTGCACCAGGCTGTCATCCCACTTAAAAGCAAATAAATATACTGATTCTTTACTTGCTTCTTGCACCACCTTGATTCATTTACAAACAAGCAAATCCTGAATTTGAAATTTTCAGTTTAGATAATAAAACACAAATAAAGTGAATAAAATGTAATATGTGCACTTTAAAATGAAAAATGCCAATCTGATTGGTTTTACTTCATCATATTAAGATATGAAATAACTTGATATGATTTCAGCAAACTCTTTCCTTAGTAGTTTATAGATTGCATTCTTTAGATCCTACCCCCCCCCCCTTTTTTTTTTTTTAATTAATTTCCTTACCTTTCTTCCCAGACACACACACTACCTGAGCCCCTGTAGTTCCATATTTTGGACTGTTCCGCATGATTTGTGTTTCAGAGGTCAATAGTCATTTACATGGCTTTTGTAAAATAACTACAGAATTTTTTAAGAATTTGCTTGTAAACTTTAAAAAAAAAGTTTGTTGATGTTTTCTGGTTAAACTTGTATATTGATGTTGCTCAGGAATAAGATGTAATGTCTTAATTATGAAAGTTAAAGAATAAAATGTATTTTTATTTGATGTAAATCTCTTAAATGTTAATGTATAATATATTAAACTATGAAAAGTAACTTTCAGGTGGCTAATGATCAGGCATGCACTACAGTTGCTTACATAATTCCATGTAATTCCGTTAGTTATTTGTATTGCATTGGCACCTATCTATGCTAGGACCCCAATCTGTTAGGCGCTGTATAAACACAGAACAAAAAGATGGTCCCTGTCCCCAAAGAGCTTACAACCTCAGTAAGATACTTGCATGAAATGGTTAGAATACTTGAACTTCTGTTATAAAACGGGCATTAAGGACTAGATGCTGAGGGGTTGCCACTCACCATTGGAGTCAGGTGGAGTTTCCGCTATTCAGCACTTCCCTAAGCTGCCTAAAATGTGTTAGCTAGGTCATAACCCAGTTTTAGGCTAATACACCATGTTACACAGTAACTGGCTAGTGGGTTGTGCCTCAGGTGTGCTTAAGGTCAGATCCTGAAGGGTAAATTCAGTGGATATTGTAGATGATCAGGCCCTTTTTAGAAGTGGAAATGAACCAAGTCCATTACATACTTGCCCAACTTGCTTTGAAATAAAGCTAGTCACGTACCAAAACAACCAAATGTGTTTGGTACATAAATAATGTGATCTGGGATAGGGAGTACAATAAACCCGAAGGACAAAAATGCTTAGTGTGATTCTGCCACACACCTGCAAAGCTGTGACTGGAGCACTCAGGGACCAAGCAGACAGCTGCTCTCTACCTGTATTGTAACCTCTTTGCAACAAGGAGCACTCAACTCCTCAGCTGGAGAGCTTCTGTTCAGCTACAGGATAGGTGAGGAGGAGTGAGAGAACCTGTCTTCTGCAAACCCACTCTTGGACAGCTCTACTTGAATTATCAGTTTAAATTTCCAGCAGTTGCTGCATGTTATGGTACAGCAAGGCAGCAGGTGAAATAAACGAGACAATTAAAATTGGTTTTTAAAATGCATTTGGGTGGGTGAGGTAATATTTTTTATTGGATCAACTTTTGTTGGAGAGAGAGACAAGCTTTTGAGCTTACACAGAGCTCTTCTTCATGTCTGGGAAACTAGTGCAGAGTGTCACTGCTAAATCTGTTCCACCTTGTATTTACCTGGAGACAGTTAGTTTCCTAGCCCTGAAGAAGAGCTCTGTGGAAACTCAAAAGCTTGTCACTCTCACCAACAGAAGTTGATCCAGCAGAAGATGTTCTCTCACCTAGTTTGTCTGTCTACTGTCCTAGGACTGACAAAGCTACAACACACCACTGTGTATTTTAAAACCAAGAAATATGATCTAAGAATAGTGTTATTTTTTACTGCATTTCTGCTCTGCTTGAGGAGACATTTCCTTTTAACTTTTGTACTAGCTCTGATATGATGTAACCTGGCTCAAAGATAAGTGAATTTAATCTTTACCTTCATTTTTCCAGGTAAAGTGATCATGTCCCCCTTGTGAGGCGTAGCCTAGGTATTGAACAAAAATGCAAAAGAAAGGAGGACTAGAGGTGTGAAAAAGCACCAAGGCTCCACTTGTTTGAAAAAGGGAAAACTTAGTCATATCTAGGAAGTAAGGTTAACAATGGCTGTGGCATTTGTTCTCATTTAGCACCCCTTTACAAGCCAAAACTTTACATAAATTTCCCCACTTGTATCTAAATGACTAATGTAAGAATGACTGGCAAGATTTCTTTATCAATGATTTAACAGCCACTCTCTGGGTTGGCTCAGGCAGTAGAAAAGAGGGAAGAAATAATCCAGGTCCTTTCCACATAACTGAGTACCATTTGACAAACATTTGCCTTGCATTCAGACTCTGCCACTTTATGTTGATTTAACAAACAAACTGGTATCAAATTGTGCACACAGAGTACAAGAGCATGTGGGGCAAAATGCTGAAGGGTAGCAGGTTACAAATGGAATTCGTAGCACACAGTGTACTGGAAGATCTAGTAAATATAAGGATTCAGATGTAAATCCCCTTTCATTGTATAGATTTTTTTTTAAAATCCAAACAACGCATAAACATGAAGCCTTTCAGCCCCACCTCAGTCTTGTGTGACTGCTTACATAACTTTTCCTGTGACCATTCATTCCTGAAGCATACTTTCTTACATAATTAGAGAACTTAAGGTAATGCCTACTTACAGATAATTAGTTAAGGGGTAGATTCAAAGCCTTTGGAGGTTTATGGCCCTTACAGAGCAGCTGCTAGTGAACCAAGGCTGCTTGGAGAGGAGAGTAGGTAGGTTTTTCTTTTTCCAGAATTCTACACCTCTCTCTATATTATACATGCCCACAGCAATTCTGTCCCTATTCCCCAACAGTTCAGACTAGGGTGATTATTTGGAAAGACTCAACAACTGCTAATCTGCATGATGCTCTGTTAATCTGAAATTTGTTCAATTACCTGGTGTGCTTCTTAGCACTTAGTCACAGTAGCTGGTGATAGTTGGAAAAGGAGATTACGCCACAGCAAATGCAGATATCGTTTGTTTGTCCACTTCCCCTAGCCGTGTTTATCAAGAGAAAACATCAGCCATTTTATGAAGCAATTCTCCCTTCCCTTGCCAAAAATTTAGAACATCACACATTGGCTTTACTAGAAGTGGTACCTGACCCCTACCACATTGTACACTTTCTTCCTTCTGTTGAATTGCCATCATAGTGCATTAGACAGATCAATTCTTACTTAAGCCTGGTCTACACTGGGTGGGGGGGAAGAGGGAGGAGGAAATCGATCTAAGATACGCAACTTCAGCTACGAGAATAGCGTAGCTGAAGTCAACGCATCTTAGATCGACTTACCTCCCGTCCTCACAGTGCGGGATCGACGGCCGTGGCTCCCCTGTCGACTCTGCTTCCGCCTCTCGCCCTGGTGGAGTTCCGAAGTTGACAGGGAGTGCGTTCAGGGAGCGATTTATTGCGTCTAAACAAGACACGATAAATCGATCCCCAATAGATCGATCGTTACCTGCCGATCCCGCGGGTAATGTGGATGTACCCTTAAATAAGTGCTTACTTCCTCAAAGCAATTTACAGAGTGAGGGTAAGTATCATCTCCATTTTATAGACATGACAACTGAAGCACAAGTGTTACATGACTTGTGTAAGGATCTAAAGAGAGTCAATAAGTCAGGTCTCTGGATCCAGTCCTAGACCAAACTACTGTTCACAGACAGTACATTATACTCCTAGGATGCTAGTCACAAAGCTTGTTCTCGTGTAGATCACCATTCAGAAGGTTTTATAATTTTGTTGCAGATCCCCCCCATGCTGGAATTGTGTCCTCAATTCACATGTGCCACATGTAGAATATTTTTCTATATAACATACACAATTTAGGAATATTACTCAAAAGTGTCTTACATGCAGCTACGGGTGGAACTCAAAAGTTCTCCCACCCAAGAAATAATGGAGCAAAGATGGGGAGTTAATTTTGGAAGCGCAACATATTAAAGCCAAAATAATGTTTTTTGCATTTGAACTCTAAAACGGGTGAAGTTCAAATCAAGGAAATCAATAGGCCCAGGGCAGCTTCTGAGCTGGGCAAGCACACACCAATCCTGTCAGCTCTGCCTCAAGTTTATATTAACCAGACAGGCTACAACTGGAAACTCATCTTTACCGGGGAGCCAGGCTGAGATGTTGGCACAGCTGTGAAGAGGCTTGTTAACAGCTGCTGAAAGCCCAGGTCAGGGGAAGATCATTGGTTTGGGGGGTAGGGGATGTACATGTACATTGTGTTTGCAAAGTTCATTCTGATTTTTGGTGGTTTCGTTAAATTATTGCTATTTTCCTTGAGTTTCATATAAAACCTGCCCACCCCTCACTTCTGGGGAAGAGCCCCCCGTGACCATGAAGGTTTTTTAGGGGCTGTCAGGCAATTTTTTAACATTCCAAAACCCACGTTGGGGCAGTGGCCACTGTATTGTATTTGAAAATAGGTTTTTAGTTTTGCTTTAACCTATACACAAGTCAAGTGTATAACCTGCTCTACACTACAGTTAAGTCTACAGAAGCTGCCTTATGTTGACCTAAGTCAGTGTACACACCTACAGCCTTGCTTCCGCCGCTGTAAGTGCCCTACACCAACGCAACTCCACTAGAGGCATAAGTGGAGCCGTGAAATTGACAAGAAAGCCTGGCTCCCCAGCTGGGCTGACCCCCAGGCTCGCCGCTGGGAGCTCTGCTTCCCCCGGGGTCCCGGCTCCCCCGAGGCTCCCAGCTTGGAGCCCGGCTCCCCCTGCAGGCTCTCGATTCCTGCTGGAAGCATGGCAGCCAACTGGACTGTGGGCGCAGATCTCCCTCCTAGAAGTGAGAAACCCCAGCTGGGAGCAGGAAGGCTCCCGGCAGGGATCTGCGTGGAGCTGAGAGCACTGGCTCTCAGCCCCCTACACTGCCCCTCTTCCATTGATGAAAGTGCTCCTGATGAGTGCACGTACCACTGACAGAAGGAGGGTAGGGTGGACATCAGCCACTGCCGTTATTACTAACTTAGGTTGACTAAAGATTGTAGCGTGGACATGCCCTTGGTTTATTAAAATCTTAGCAATGGCATAAGAAGCACATTAGATCACTTGGAAGCAGACTGTTGATCTCATTAAGCTCACTTGAAGGCATCCAAACCTTCAACTTCTATGTTTTTCTTGCTATACACCGTTAATGCTTACTTGAGCCTTTTTGTTGCACAGCTGTAGATCTGCAACAACAAAGCAGGTTTTATAGCCATGCTGGAGTACAATCTTGTCAACTGCACATTCATTAATCAAATGTTCAGATAAAATTAGTATGTTTCAAACCCCATCCAGAGGCATTCAGCTCACACTGGCTAAGGTTGAATATGGAGTGTCCAAAGTGGAGATTGTACCTATTAAGCATTGTCCCTGTTCACATGACAGACTGGAAACAATATATAAATACATACCTGAAATTCAGAATGCTAGGGACTAGAAATTTTCATTTGGTCCCTTTAGATAAAATAAAGAAATACCACCACTATGTAAGAATTTTATTGTCTGCCTGTAACAAGTAAAAGCACTTTTCTGATTTGAGATAAAACCATTAGAAGTAGTCTACAAGGAGTATAAATGGCTTTAAAAAGCAACACAAAGCCCATAACTAGTTTTACATTAGCCTAGCCCCTCCCTACATGGTTCATAGAATAATATTTTAGCAAGCTACCTGTGCAAACAACTGCCCTCTTTGTTTTAAGGCCTAGTGTTACAAAAAGACAAATGCCATCAAAGTGGTTCCCCGAGTATGGATTGAGAACAGTCATTCTGAACAAACAAGGTCTCAGGTATTTTTACACAGTGCACTAGGTAGTGTTTACAAAAGCTGCGGCACCTCATGGAACACTTTCTATTTAAGAACAATTTTGCCTAGTTTAGGGAGTTTCCCTTTTTGTTTGGTGTAAGCAGCTACGCTCTGTCTGCTCCTCTGCCTAAAGTGTCCTGTCTAAGTTTTATAGAACATTGGGCTGTTCTGGCAAACAGGGTCATTAGCAACGAAGGATTTTGCAAGAAGTTTGAGCTCCCACGGAGCCGGTTTTCATTCAAAAATACACTGTAGCAGCAACACACATCAGGCTGCTCGTGATAAAAAAAAAAAACACACAACACACATGGGCACCATGAAAAAAACAGCTAAAAAACCCTACATAATACTTTGCCTTTCTATAGCACTTTCCACCACAGGATTTCTAAGAACTTTGCATGAAAGAACCGAGGCTCAATCCCCTGTGAAGTAGGTATCATCCTCCTTTTACCAATGGAGAAACTGGAGCACATAAAGTTAAAGTGACTTGGCTAAGCCTACAGAGCAAGTCTGACTCTAGATCTGTGCTTAAGCCACCAGACCACTATTAACCTTTCAGTGCAGGAATGTGCCTATTGTAGATTTGCAATGTTGTCTTGAAAGTTTACTGGCCTGTATAAAACCCACTTAACGACCCTTTACCATGGTATTAATGAAGAGTTAAAACATTACTTTTGCTTAAAATATATATATTACATACATACTGCAGGCAAGTGGGCAGGAGTTCTGCAAGGTCGGCCTATTGCAAACTCACATTCAATCTGGTTTAAAACCAACCAAGGTAAAAAAAACATTTAACAAAAGTCAACAACAAAAAAAAAGTGCCTCTCTTGTAGCAGAGGCTTAAGTGAATAGGTAACTTGAAACATGTCCTGAAGGCCAATGAACTCAGATCTGTTGGACTCAGAAGGGAAACAAGCTAAAAAAAAATCAAGGACCTATGCTGACTTGCTTAATTGAATCCAACAGCAGGATCTGACAGAGAGGGAACCATGGAGAACTACAGAGCACGCACAACATTCAAGCAAAAGTGTTTCGATAAGGAATGCATTCCATGAGGGATCAGTGGGTCATTAACTCCTTGAAATTTCCACTAACAATCTGAAATAGTTCTTCAGTGTCCTAACAGTATGTGGACCCTCCTCACTGGGCAAAGACATTCTCAATTCCCGTTTTTGGTATGCGACTTGGTTACTCAGTAAGGAAGAACCTGCTAAAAAACAAGCCTGGACGTGAATTATGAGACAAAGTAACACGCTAAAAAACAATTCTAGAGCCAGCTCTACCCTAGAAACTTGCTGGTACAGTAATGTCAGTTAGGGGTGCCGTGTTTTTTCAAATGACATTTCTATACCAGCAAAAGCATTAGTGTAGATGCAGTTGTACTGGCAATAAAGTGCTTTTGCTGGTATAACTTATTTTGTTCTGGGAACTGGGATGAACTGTACCAGCTTTAGCACTCTTTTGCTGGCATAAGCTGTGTCTACATTAGGAGGTTTGCCAATAAAAAAAAAAAAATTTCATCTAGATTAAATTTTGGGATCAGTCCCTAGAATAGTTTTGCTAAGAGGAAACGGGAATGAACAGTAGTCATAGCTGAGTCATGCCCCTCTCTAGGTGGGAGGTCCAACTTATAATCAATACCAAAACGTTTGTAACATTTCAGATATGCTTTAGAGGTAAACACAACAAAAATCATTAATCCAGTTACGTGGCTGTCAATAAACATGGGGTGTGTCTTCGCTGCCACTGGGTGTATTTCTGTGCCAGGTAGACATATACATGGTAGCTTTGATCAAGCTCGCATGCTAAAATAGCTTGACTGCCATGGCACGGACAGTGATTGAGGCTAGCTACTCAAATACGTACCTAGGATCTTGGATGGGGTTGTACTCGGATGGCAAGCCTGAGCCACTGTGGCCACACTACCTCTCTGAACAAAAAAGAGGATTTTTTTATAAAAGCATTCATGTTCAGTGATTCCCCTATAGGCTTGTGGTAAATCTTTTTAAAATGTCAGTTTTATCTGCCATTAAAATTATTATTTATATAGCACCATAGATAGGTATGCTGCTTTATGGACATGGTCCCTGCCCCATAGAAATTAGAATCTAAAGCCCAGATCCTGCAAGCTCTTCCATTGAGTTCAGTGTAGAATAACTACTCATATATGTAAAGTTACTCTTATGCTTAAGTGTTTGCAGGATTGGGGCCTTAGCCATTAAATAAAAGATTTTTTGATTTCAACCTACTCTGATGGAAGAAAAACAGAAATAACTTCTTAGGACAAAGTTGCAGTTCACTTTTGCACTGTTCTGGTGCTTTTTGTCCTACAGAATGTTAGGTCATGCAGTTTTTATGGAAGAAATTTAATCTTGTTTATGTTACTGGTAAATTTAGATTAAGAATGGTTTTAAAAGCAATCCAATGCACAGCAAGTCTGTACCTTTTCTAACTACTGTTGATGTTACAACTTGTAAAACAGAACTGGAATGTTACAAAGGTCCCTTAAGATACAAAAATATTGTTCCTCACTGCATTCTCTAGTCTCTCTTTTGATCTTTAGCATCTTCTTTTTCTTCTTCATCTGAGTATACGGTGGGTTCCTCTCCTTCCTTCAGCAGTTTGCCAACGTAGTGATACTTAACTGTAAATTGAGAAAAAAAGCACAGAATACAGATCATTCCTTTACCTCGTGCAACCTAATGTTTTCACTAAAGCAGAGACAGTGGTTAACATAGCGTTAACATTAACACCAAGAATCAACAATTCTACATTTGTTTTGCCCATCGACAAAAGTGACTGACTTGCCCAACGATTACTACTGTCGTAACAGGTGGTATTTATGTGAGAAATGGGCAAAATAAATGCAAACCATACAATTCTCCTTTTGCAAAAACCAGGAGTGACAATGTAAAGGCATTCGTGGATACTTTTGTTACCCATGACGTTCTCAATTTCAAGGTCTCACGTTCAAAGGGAGCCAACTATAACAGTGAAGAAATGAAATCCCCACTTTGGGGGTGAGTGGGAAAGAACAACACTCTCCCCCAGTTACACTTGCCTATGCCAGTTCTGAAAGCTAGAATCCTGAGAATGTCAGGAGAACCTTGAAGGGTTTATATTTTCAGAGATTCATGGTGTGAACAGGCACTGGGAAACAGGAAAAATGTTCTTCCCGCCTGCATTAAAGATGGCACTATAGGAATTCTCCCACTGTGCACCCAGACAAGCCTTATTCCTGTTAGATATTTCCTTGTGAATCATTTTAAGTACTGTAGTAAGACATATGCATAAGGAGGAAGGTTATGAAGCACAGCTCTCCAGATCAGCAAAGCCTTTTGGCAAGCGAAGGGAAATCTCTTAC
Source organism: Malaclemys terrapin pileata (assembly GCF_027887155.1). Lineage (NCBI taxonomy): Eukaryota > Metazoa > Chordata > Testudines > Emydidae > Malaclemys > Malaclemys terrapin. The sequence continues at coordinate 12,886,337 of NC_071513.1, read as the reverse complement.
TATGCTTCCTTCTATATTATAGTTTAAAATTATGTGAATTTAAAGGCAAATATTTGCATAATCTGCTAGAAGTTTGAGAACTACATTTCAGTTGTTAAAGTACTAACACTTCACTCCTGGACAGACTGATTTAAATGCTGTTTTTTGGTCACACATATGGTAGTGTAATACTGGTGTCTAGGACACACTTATCATAAAACCACCATTCAACCTGACATGATTAATAGCTTTGTTCAAGACAGGATGAGAGTCAAAATAGCAGCTGCGTCTACATGAGGAGGTTTTCCAAAATAGCAAATTAGGAGCGAAAAACTAAGAGCATTATCTGGGGAAATCTTGGCTCTTCATGTTGGGCAACAAATTAAAAAAAAACAAAAAAACACACAACTTTTAATTCCCATTGCACAAAAAATAAATTTCTGTAACTGTTTCTAAAATATTGATTATTTATGACTAGGGGAAGTGATACTGTGGAAAAAGATCCTTGTCTACATTTGCTCCTACATTTTTTTTTTTTTTTTTTTTTTTTTTTTTACTCCAATTAAAGGTTTTTACCCTAAGAGGATTATTTTCTTTTCAACCATTTCTTTTAAAAGGACTTAATTACATTTAGGCACACTGAATAGATTATTTTCACATGTACTCTTTAGAAAGCTCCTTGACAGAAACACAATATACACAACATACAACAGGAACATATGAAAGTTACAGACTTCTTCACAAGTTGATCATGATGAAAATGTCTTGTCTACGTCTGACCCCAGACTGACTGCTTAATGTAAAGTTTGTATAGTTTTCTGGTGTGAAGACCATGCTAACAATGAGCATGTCAGAAACCACAGCTGTGAAAGGACAAGTCGCACTTAAAGTTGTCTGAATGTAGGTATCTTAAGACTTAAGGGTTATATGCCACATTCATTTGTAAGTACCGTTGTTATACCAGTGTAATAGTGGGAACACTGAATCAGTTGAAGTTCTAGACTAAAATTAAGTCTGACGTTCTTGTTTTAACACTGACCACCATGCAGCCAGACTGCTAGTAAACTGTAATGGTCATATTATCTAGACTAAGTGTATATGGAATTTCCATTACATGTTTCTTACTGAAATGCTTGTTATATAAATAACATTTACAGTCTGTTTTATGTAAATGGAGGGAAAAAAAAAAACCACACTTAGAGCTTTTCTGGTCTAGAAACCCAGGTTAAGTGTTGGTGCAGTTAATATTCATCACCAGGAAGGTATTACTGTAGAGGATCGTTACAGAATAATCAAACTCCTGGGTATAAGAAGCTACCTGAGCAGTTTCCAACCTACAAAGTTTCAATTTTTTTTGTTTAAACAAAAACCTGGCTCACAGAGCAGCTATAGCTGGTATATTTACACTGGAAGCCTTTAAAACAAAGAGCTGCAAAACAAAACATAAGAATGGCCATACTGGATCAGACCAAAGGTCCATCTCGCCCAGTATCCTGTCTTCTGACAGTGGCCAGTGCCAGGTGCCCCAGAGGGAATGAACAGAACAGATAATAATCAAGTGACCCATTCCCTGTCACACATTCCCAGCTTCTGGCAAACAGAGGCTAGGGACACCATCCCTGCCCATCCTGGCCTATAGCCATTGATGGACTTATCCTCCATGAACTTCTCTAGTTCTTTTTTGAACCCTGTTATAGTCTCGACCTTCACATCATCATCATCTGGCAAAGGTGGACTGTGAATTGTATATAGAAATACCTCCTTTTGTTTTAAACCTGCTGCCAATTAATTTCATTTGGTGACCCCTAGTTCAAAACAGAAGAGAGAGTATTGCCCAGATTTTTTAGATTATTGTATATTTATATCTAAGCCTGAATAGACAAGAAAAGTGATAGCTGCTTTAAACTTATTTTGTTGGCAAAGTCCCCAGATGTGAGCAAATGGCAGCCTGTCTCCCCTAATTCTGGGACTGCCGTTCCTGAATAATGCTGCATAGTTAATTTGACATATACAGAATTGATTAATTTCACTCAGTATTCAAAGGCGCTTAAATGATTTTTGAAAATGCAACATAGGCTTCTGAAAGTCTCTTAGAAGCTCCTGAAAATTTTACTTCTCCGAATCTTGTTTTGTAAATGCTCAAATAAGAATAGGAGAAACAAGGAGTACCAAGTGGAAAACATCCAGTTTTCCAGAAGTAAGCTTCCTTAATTCTTCAGGATGTTAGAAAAACAGAATGCTCCCATACAATGCCAACTAAATTTACAGGAACACTCTCTATGTGCAACCAGGTTAATTAAGAAGTTAAAAGCAGTTTCATTCCCTGCCAATTTCCCCCCCCCCCCCCCCTAGTTTTATAGTCACATTTTACTATTTGAAAAAGTGGTTTAATCTCTTCTCTTTCTCTGTAAAAAAACAAATCCAAACAAAAAGCTACCACCCAAATGGGGGAAAACTGACATTTTTTCCTCTAATCTTTCAGTATTAGAAAACTTAACACAACAAGGGGTACAATATTTTCAAACAGAAGTTTGTTTGTAGCGTTGGTTCCAGGACATTAGACAGACAAGACGGATGAGGTAGTATCTTCTATTGGATCAACTTCTGTTAGTGAGAGATCTTTTGAGCTTCTTCTTCAGGTGTGGGCCAGACCTTAAGAAGAAGGCCTCTTTGTAAGTTTTTGTCTTTCCCCATCAGAAGTTGGTGTAATAAACTATATTAACCTCACCCACCTTGTCTCTTAGACATTTGATATAGGCTATTGAATGTCATCCACCATTATACACAGAAACTAGCTACTTCACTGTGAGTTCATTAGAAATTGCTTACAAGTGAACTGTGATTCCCAGTCTCTCAGGGTCTCTTGCTGTGTAGCGTTGAGATCAGACAGGTCATCATATTCATCCTTCAGAGCCTCCTTATCCAGACAGAATGTGGCAAGACCTCTGGATGCATCCCGTCCAGCAAAAATTCCATATGGGCCCTCTTTAAAATAAAAATGTAGGGGTAATTATTACGTTGTTGTTTCTTTGAGGACCACGTACCAAGAACCAAATGACATGCTGTTCCCCTGACTTGAACCTTATGTAGAAATCCCCAAATAAGATTTGTATTGTAAAATTTGTCCTATTTTGTAATATTGAGCCAGATATTTTCCAGTACATACACACCCCAAAATAAGAAACACTACAAGAAAACAGAATCACTAAAGAAGATACTGAGCATGCTGGTACATCAGGAAGAGGAGACAAGTGCTGGTGTGCGGAGGGCATGGCAAAAGGGAGCGATGCACAAGGAGATGACAAGAAGCAAATGGCTTTCCTGGAGCAAGCCTAAGACATATGGGTGGCACCTGTAAAGACAGCTAACAGGAGTCAGTTATGTGGGAAGAGGAAAGGAGAAAGGATTCAGAAGTCTGAGGAGATGGAGTGCCAGGCAAGGGTATGGCTTTCTGACAAATCCTTCTGGCTTAGAGAGTTGACCCATGAAAGAAGAAGGACCTGAAAGGTGATTAGTTGGCTTGAGATATGGAGGAGAATCTTGACTGATACTACTCCAAGGATAGCGATCAGGCTGGACTTGGGTGCCTATAAAGATAAAATTTACACAAAATGCATGTAATGCACATTTTATAATAATCCCAAGGGACTGATGTGTAGATGTCACAGTGGGTCAGAAGTATCTTATCAAGAGGGAGTGCTGGTAAACTTCATCAATCATTAACTTATTTGCAATAGTAAGCAGAATGTTTTATCTGTACAAAAGTAACAGAAAATTTGGGATAGCACATGTTCCAATGATACATTAATGCCTCTTAAGAGAGCTGAAACACCAAAATCTGTTACTTGAGAGGCTGTGCCCACCTGAACTTAGGAGAAAAAGCCTTTTCAGAGTTTCAATAAATGGAATCACTTTCCTTTTCATACAGAGACCCAATTTCATGACTACATTAATAAATTAGACATGATATATAGCCTCATGTTCTGAGATGTAACTCAAGAGTAGGTTTTTTTAAAGCTCTATGCTGATAGAGAACCACACACCCAAATCAATCATGTATATTACCTGACTGTTCTAGAACTTAAAACCTTACTCATCTTTACGCACACACATGCACCTATGGGGCATGGATTATCTTTGCATGGGTCTGAACAGCACAAGTGGGGCTGTAATTTTGACTGGGAACAACTATTATAAAAATAACTGTGTTACTATATTATAAATATTAAATAATGTAACGGTTTCCATTAAAAGTGAATGTAATGATGAAATCAACAAAAGATTTCATGAGCTTCCATTTATGGCTTTACAAAGAAATCTTGTGCCAGGTGAACAAAACTGCCTGCCCCATCAGTATCATCATTTAAAGAGTTCTGTAAATGTGCATGGAGCTTGACAAAAAAAGATCAAAATGAAGTGAAAGGGGCAGATATACGCTGAGTGTACACAATTAAAAGGCTTGGTTCTGTACTCTGATGATACAAGTAAACCTATAGGAGGAGCCCTGAGTATGGCAATTAGTTTAGGTGAGTAGGAGTTACAGGACTGGCTCCCAACTTTATGATCTCATTATTATTACTTAGTTGTAGTGGTATCACCTCCCATTAGGCATAAGTTCACCAATTTTAAAGACAACCCAAACCCAGAGCCGCTCAGAAGCAAAAGTGTTTTTCAAATAGGAAACTAGAGAGATTAAGCATTAATAAAGAATATTTCCCCCCCATGTGTTGTGCAGGGAATACAGTTCTAAATTGATAGCTGCCCAAATTCCAGCGGACAGCATATATTGCAAAGCCCTGTGGTGGGGTACTTTCCCCCTTAGAGACCACTGCCTCTGTGGGCCCCCATATTGGTAGTTTTGCCTTGTTATCTAGGAGTCTCCTGTGCTCTGGAAAGAGGCACTGATTGTTGTGTAACCTACTACACCCACGGAGATTGCGAGATTGCAGAGCAAGGCAGTGATTTGGGTTGTGTTCAGTCAGGCCTTGGGAGTTGGGTGAGGAGCTGGGCTTCTAAACTGCAGACAGAGCACAGATGGGCCTCTCTCCCCCCCCAATTCAGTGCCCCCAGTATAAATCCTCTCCACAGACCAGATCTGCCAGTTACACAGGGAAACAACAAACAAGCAGCAGAGGGAGGGAGGGAGGGAGGAAGGGTTGGGGAGCTCTGCTAGGGAGATGGGAACATACTGTGAGAGACAGAGCCCAACACTGCAACCAGATCCAAGGCCTCTCCCCCACACTGCTCCCCAGAGCCTCTCCTCACCCCCACTGCACCTCCACTGCACCCCTCTCCCCCACACTACACACGAGCACCTCCCCTGGTCCCCACTGCACTCCAGCTCATCCCCACTGCACCCCAGCTCGTCCCCCTCATCCCCACTGCACCCCGGCTCATCCCCTGGTCCCCACTACACCCTCCCCCTCACACTACACCCCAGCACCTTCCCAGTCTCCACTGCACCCCAGCACCTCCTCTGGTCCCCACTGCACCCCAGCTCATCCCCCCCACACTCCACCCCAGCTCATCCCCCTCATCCCCACTGCACCCTCCCCCTCACACTGCACCCCAGCACCTCCTCTGGTCCCCACTGCACTCCAGCTCATCCCCCCACACTACACCCCAGCTCGTCCCCCTTGTCCCCACTGCACCCCAGCTCGTCCCCCCCACAGCACACCCCAGCACCTGCCCTGATCCCCACACCCCCACACCACCTCCCCCTCATCCCCGCTACACCCAGCACCTCCCCCCACAGCTCCCCACATCCTCTCCTCCTCCCCCACAGCTCCCAAGAGCCAGCCTCCCCCCACTGTCCCCTGGGCACCCCCCGCACCCAGCGCCTCCCCGCGCTGCCCCCCAGCCACGCACCGGGCCCGTAGAACTTCCTGGCGCGGCTCACGTCGAAGACTTTGCCGTTGATGGCCATGAGGATGCGCGGGTCCTGCACCCCGTCGTAGGGCCGCAGCTGCGCCAGGGTGAAGTCGCGGCGCTTGAGCTCGGGCGGCGGCGGCGGCTCGGCGTCGGGCTGGCGCGGGGGCCGCTCGCCGCGCAGGATCTGGTAGAGCAGGAAGAGGCAGAGGCCCAGCAGGCTCAGGTTGAGCGGCGAGCTCAGGATCTCCAGCAGGAGCCCGCCGCTCTCCGCCTCCGCCGCCGCCTCATCCTCCTGGGCCATGGGCTCGGCTGGTTCCGCGGCGCGCCGGGCTGCCTCTGCGCGGCCAGCGGGGACGGGGACGGGGACGGGGAGGAGCAGCCAGCAGGGCCCGCCCAGCCCCGCCAGGGAGGAGGGACCTGGGGCTTCACGCCCAGGCGGCCCGCCGGGGCTTCAGCGAGCTCGCCCGGGGCCCCCGAGCCCAGCCAGGCCCGAGGGAGCCCCTGCTCCCGGTGTGCGCCGAGCCTGGGCTCGAGTCATAACAGCCGGGCTGTGGCGCGCTCCTCTCGGCCACCCAGCCAGAGCAGATGGCCTGATGTTACAGGGACAGGCCTGATAGTGGGGCTTTGTCTTATATAGGCGCCTATTCCCCCTCCCGCCCCCGCCAGCTGCTCACCCTATGGCCAACCACAGCTAGGGTAACCATACGTCCTCTTTTTCCCCGGACATGTCTGGCTTTTCGGCACTCAAACCCCCGTCCGGGGGGAATGGCCAAAAAGCCAAACATGTCCGGGAAAATGGCGGCTCTGCTCCTCCCCTGACTCTTCGGCTCTGTTTAAGAGCTGAGCTGCCCGAGTGCTATGGGCTTCAGGCAGCGCCCTTGCCTCCGGACCCCAGCTGCCAGTCGGGCACTTCCCCTCCCGGGCTCCGGCAGCGCAGGGTCCGGAGGCATGGGGGCTGCCCGAAGCCGGTAGCGCTCTGCTCCTCCCCTGACTCTTTGGCTCTGTTTAAGAGCCGAGCACTACGGGCTTCAGGCAGCCCCCATGCCTCTGGACTCTGCGCCGCCGGAGCCCGGGAGGGGAAGTGCCCGGCTGGGGGCGCAGGGTCCGGAGGCAAGGGGACTGCCCGAAGCCCAAGCGCTACCGGCTTCACGGTTTGCCAGGCAGCCTCCAGACCCTGCGCCCCCGGCTGGGCGCTTCCCCTCCCGGGCTCCAGGTGCGCTGGGGAAGCGCCGGCCGGGGGCGCAGGGTCTGGGGGCTGCCCGGCAAACCGTGAAGCCAGTAGTGCTCGGGCAGCCCTTTCCATGTGGCTGGGAGTGGGAGAGAGGAGGGGGCGGAGTTAGGGCAGGGAAGGGGCGGAGTTGGGGCGGGGCTGGGGTGGGGAAATGGGCGGGGCCAGGGCCCGTGGAGGGTCCTCTTTTTTTATTTGTTAGATATGGTAACCCTAACAGGGCCAAATGCCACCCTGGGTGGCTGAGCAATGCGGGCTCCTGATTTCTTTGTGCCCCTTCCCCCCGCAGTGGGCTGCTCTGTGGTAGGGTGACCAGATTTCCCGATTTTATAGGGACAGTCCTGATATTTGGGGCTATTTCTTAAAAGGCACCTATTACACACACACACAGGGCCGTCTGTAGACAGTATGGTGCCCTACTCAGCCCCAGGCCTCCGTGGGGCGGTGGGGCTGTGCCCAAGATCTGTGGAGGGAAGGAGCAGGCTTGGGGGGCAGAGGGGAACCAGCACTAGCCGGCAGAGTGGGTTGGGGCCAGGTCACTCCACTTCCCGGCACCCGGTGAGTGCAGGGCAAGCCTGACCCCTGCTGCAGTCCCCCAAGTTGTAGCTCATGGGAAGGGGTGGAGCAGGGGTGGGAAGAGGTGGGGCAGGGCAGATCAGGGCCAGGGGCTATGGGGAAGGGGTGGAGTGGGCACAGGGCAGGAGTGGGGACAGCTTTCCTGGCTGGATTGGGCTGGCTGCTGGAGCAGCACTAGGGTGACCAGATGTCCTGATTTTATAGGGATGGTCCGATTTTTGGGTCTTTTTCTTATATAGTCTCCTATTACCCCCCACCCCCTGCCCCGATTTTTCACATTTGCTGTCTGGTTATCCTAAGCAGCACGGAGCTGCATAGGGCACCAGGAAATTTGGTGCCCCAAATTTCCTGGTGCCCTACGCAGCTGCGTACTTTGCATATGGGTAAAGACGGCCCTGCACGCACACACGCACCCTCTGTCCTGATTTTTCACACTTGCTATCTGGTCATCCTACTCTGTAGTCACCTGTTTCTCTCATCTTGTTCTGGGCTTGTCAAGTTTTGGGACAGGGACTGTCCTTTTATCTGGTGTACTGCACAATGGGGTCCTCCTCGGCCAGGACTGCGGGTCTAGGTGCTACTGCAATGTAAGTAATTACACACACAAAACTATCTTAAGGTTACAAAGCCAAGCCCTCAGAGAATGCCAGACTTAAGGTTGTCATTGGGCTACTCAGTAGTAAAGTTAAGCATACATGTGTTTGCAGGATCAGAGTTTACAATCTTTGCTACAAGATGATTTTTATTCATTTTATCTTTTTTCATGTTACTGTCCTTAGTCAACCGATCCATTATTTTTCTTGCTAGTTTCTTCAGTCCTCCCCCTCCTCCCTGTTTTTTCCACAATATTCTTGCAGAGGACAACAATCCCTTCAACACATTCAAAACTTGGGATGTGCCTCTTATATTTTATTGGCGGATACTAAAATAATGTGGCCCCATATTATTTTAGTATCCGCCAATAAAACATTAGAGGCACATCCCAAATTGTATATATAGTTAATTAGGACATTTGCAATCAAAGGAACTTTCATGTGTGAGGGTAGTTCAAAACATTGTGTTGCACTTTGCCATACACTAAAGTGTAATTATCTCCAATAACTGCACCATACTTTTTAAAAGATGTGTTATAATTGCCCCACCACAATGCTATTCATGTCATATCATCTCTTAGAAAGGGATCACTTCACATGTTGAGGGTTATTTTGCTCTTAGCAATGATGGGAAAGAGAAGCAGGAAGAGGGCTGAGACTGGGCCTGGACTAGAGGCATTTTCTAGCTACACTGCCAAAAATGAACACTAGATGGTGCTGTGAGCACACGAATGTTTTCTGCATAGCTCATGCTGTATTTTAGAACATCATCTTAGTCTCTAACCATAATGAATAAATTAGATTTCATAGATGCTCACAATGAGGGTTTCATCAGAGAGCCCTGTAATATGATTTAGCAGCCAGCAAATTGCAATTACCTTACAAAACAATACAAAATATCTGCTCATTCTTTTCAAATTGATTTGGTGAAGTGGAAAGGCACTTTGAATGTCTGCTGTTGTGCACACTGAAATACAGAAATGTGACCTTACATACAGAATAACCACAAGTGGAGCATGGCTTGTTTTATTACAACCCATCATAAAGCTCAATAGCTAGTCTATTAGTAAGACTCAGACATTCTTTCTATACATTTCCTAGCATTTATCTGATAGAAGAGCTTTTTTCCACTGGCTTAAGCTTGGGCATGTGCATTTTTGATCATCTGCTTGAAAAATTAATGATCTGAATAGTATTTACTAAAGAGAATCCAAATACACCTGCATACCTGCTTCTATGTGGGGTTGGTCCCATGTGTTCACTCTTTGGCTATATGAGGGAACAATGCACAAGTGATAGTTCTGAGAGTGCATTTTACAAGATGTTTAGCAACAGAGAACTAGCGTCATACTAGGGGGTCTAATCTTGGAATTCCTTATTCAGTTTTGATTGCAATAGGACTTTGGACTAAGTAAGGACTTCAAGATGGGGCCCAGTGAGGCTAACACAGAAAGGCTACTGATGTTACCAGTTCTGATTATTTAAAATGGTGTGCTCTTTCCTTCTGTGGTATTCCATCTATTTCTACTTATGACAGTGTTCTTAAGAAGGAAGTAATGGAGTCTAGACAGTGATTGTGCACTACTAACTACCTATGTCACCAGAGAACTGAGGGAGGGGGGAAAAAAAGTACCTACCAAGGGGCTTGAATTTTCATCTCCTAACACCTGGTGGTGTATTTTAATACCTATGCTAAATAGGTGTAAAATGCTACCAGATCAGGGTGGTAACATTACATTCTCTCTTTGCACAGCTGAGTAGCACCACACAAGGTGCAAAGAAGTGAAAAATCAGGCTGGCTGAAGTATGAAACTTGGTCATATACTCTACAGAGGAACTTGGTTTGAGTTAATAGTGATCAGACAGTTGTATGCATCAAATCTTACCATACTTTCCAAAAGCCAATTACCATTGGTGACAATGTATTTGCTTTTCCTTATGCTGATTGCTTCGGCATTTAGTTAAAAGTTGGGATGGGAAGTAGTTGGTTTGATTTTCTTTATAATTTTCAATGGTAGGAAAGAACAAGCGTGCCCCTAGAAATTTTTCACAGGGTATGCACAACTTAACTACAAAAGGATCTCTCAAAACTGGGTGACTGGGCAACAAAATGGCAGATGAAATTCAATGTTGATAAATGCAAAGTAGTGCACATTGGAAAACATAATCCCAACTATACATATAAAATGATGGGGTCTAAATTGGCTGATACCATGCAAGAAAGAGATCTTGGAGTCATTGTGGATAGTTCGCTGGAAACATCCACTCAATGTGCAGCGGCAGTCAAAAAAGCACACAGAATGTTGGGAATCATTAAGATAGGGATAGATAATAAGACAACATATCATATTGCCGCTATATAAATCCATGGTACGCCCACATCTTGAATACTGCGTGCAGGTGTGGTCGCCCCATCTCAAAAAAAGATATATTGGAATTGGAAAAGGTTCTGAAAAGAGCAACAAAAATGAGTGGGTGAAACTAAGGTCAGGGCAAACTAAGGAGGCCTGAGTAAGATTCCCAACTCTGCCACTGGTCTGCTGGATGACTTTGGGCAAGTCTCCTGGTACCTCAGTTTCCCCCCCGGTGTAGAAAACCTGCAGCACTTAAGTCCCATTTAAACACTATTTCAAAGTCTTAAGTGGTGGATTATCTCTGTGTTGGCCCACTGCAGAGGGATCAGTGTCATCCCATATTCTTGGACCCCTCCCAATTGTTTATTGTGCAGCAACGTCCTCTGTCTTTCTCTCTCTATTGAGCTACTAATTCAAATGAACTCGATGGTGAACTATGTGCCTCAGTGTTCACCAGGGAGAAGGGAATGTGATGGTGATTGGTGCCAGAAAGAGCGATCTCTCCCAAAGTGAAGAATACGATATACCGCTGGCTATCAGGATGTCGTCAGTACTGGAGACTGATTAATCAGAACATCTGCAGCCTAAGAAAGCTCCAGATGGAACTCATTACAGAATTCTGGAAAACGTGTCAGAGATAGGGGGCAGACCGGTTAGCTGGAGCAGCTTGACAATGTGCTATTGAATTTCCTTTCAAAGGAACATATTGGTGGAAGCTTGCTACTCAAACAGTTTCCTTACTGCAGTTATCAGTCATGCTGCCAGATCTGCTGCTTCTGAATTGGTCCTGCCAAATAGGTCCCTTTGTCCATCACTGTGACAGGAAAGCTGCCGAGCTGGTACCAACTACAATAAGGAATTTTTTAGGACCAGGTCAGTGACTTTTAGGTAAGCACTGGAGATCCAGATATGAATTTCAGATATGAGTTCTTTCCTTTGGAGGCAGCAGATGCCAGAAGCATTTTGCAGGAGATACTTCTGGAAGGCTTAGCATGAGGCCGGGACGGGGGAAAAGGAATACGTACAATCTATGTCTGCTTCCTAGCCCCAACATCCCCAGTATTCCATGAGAACATTCACAGTGATGTTAGGGGAGTAAATAAAATCCCTGCTCTTCCTATGAAGTAACTCCTGGGATTTGATTGGATTTGAGATGCACCAGGAAGGTTTTCCTGAAAGTGGAAAGTAATTGGAAAACTCTACATGAAAGAGACCGAACTAATGCACACACCGAAATAAGATACTGTTGCAGATGGTGTGAAATGCTAACAATTCAATTCCATTAGTGCTGTGTTGGGGGGCAGGGAAGAGACTACACAATGCATTTAAATGTGTTATGGGCTGTACTCTTCAGAAGGACCAATTCCTACTGATGTGAAAGTTACTTACCTGGTCCTAAAATCTCATAATGCAGTTGCTGTCTGTACTAGTGCCATTATGCCTCCCCCCCTAAAGGAGGCATTATATCGGAACCCTCAATTTTGTATGCATCCCTACCATTATATTAATCTGCCCCAGGAGTGAAAGAGGATAAAGGGAAGAAAAAGAAAGTAGGATAGAGGAGTTGTCTTTACACAAACTTGAACCAGTTTAGTTGAACTGATGTAACGGTGTAGAGACTCCTATTTCAGATAGGAGTGACTTGTTTCTGTTTAGCTAACATCTGTTCCTAATCTATTTAAGATAAAGCAAAATAAGCCACTCTTAACCAAATAAGTGTGCCTTTTGCATTGGTTTAACCAGCTCAGTTTAAAATAACTTCTAGTTAACTGAGTAGCTCTGTGTGTAGACAAGTCCAGATATCACCATAGAGAAGACAGAACGATGGCCAGGTTGAAAGCCAAAATGAGAAGGCGGCAGTGGCAGCCGGAGGGGGAAAGCAAGAGCAGAAAGAGACATGTGGAAGGCATATCTTTCACTCTCGTCTCCTAAATCATCTCAATGTCTAGTTCAATGAAATAAAACCCAGTTTTGATTTGACACTTTTCTAGGTGCAAGCCAAATTCTTGTCTCATTCCACAAGTGGTTCTTTTTATCATCAGCTTTCTGATTTTATCCATCATTTTAAGGCAGTTAGCTCATGTTTGGTTTTGACACAAGGTTAAACTGCTAAGTAGTGGTCTGGGAGTTAGTTTTCAATGCACATCAAGAGAAGAATCCGGTACTCTCCCATTCCTATTCACTTACAGCTGCTCTAGTTATGGCACATCCTTTATAAATATGTAGTAGAAGCCTTCCTCCATGCCCCAAATCCTCAGTACTTCAAAATATACAAAGCTTATAATTAAAAAAGGCAGCCAAGCTTAATAGTTACCAGAGGAGTCTGGAGGTTGGGGGAGGTGGTGGACAGGGGAAGAATGAGACCAAAGAAATCAAAAAGAAGCTACCATCAGCTAACCACAAACATAACATCATAACTTTGTCAGGTGAGAAAAAACTTTTGTTCCTACTGAATACTTACTGGCCAGGTTTTCTTCTGAAGCCAGCAGGGGAGCTCTCAAGGAACCAATATTGGAACCCGAGGGCTGTTCTAAATTGCCAGCTGGGAATAGCCATAGTGAGTATGTTCTAGCTGCTCCCCACCTGCATTGCCATGAGAAGGAGGCATAGAAGCAGCTATGTTAGTACTACACCTGCTGGGGAATCCACTCCTTTTGTGCTGCCTGAGAGGGGCTGATGGAGCAGAGACTTGGCAATATTCAGATGTATTAATTATAGTTTAAAATGTTTTTGGAGCAACGTATTTTCTTTTCCAATGCTTTGGTTTTGCTTTATGTTAGGGGCACTGTATCTTGGGAAATCCTTGCTCCACTGATGTACTCAAATATGTACTCCTAACTCTACCCTGAACCCCAACAAAGCACAGCAATTCTAAACACAATCAGAGAGCCTATCTTCATGTACAGTGCTACCATGGTGCAGCTGTAGCACATTAGTGAAGACGATACTATGCTGATGGAAGATCTTCTCCCATCAGGTGGGCATAGTTAATCCATCTCCCTGAGAGGTAGTAGCTATGTCGAGGGGAGAGCATTTCCCCTCGACACAGCACTATCTACATGGGGGGGTTAGGTCAATATAACTATGTAGCTTGGGGGGCTGGATTTTTGTTATACCAGTATAGGTCTGTAGTGTTGGATTTTAAAGCACTTAGAAAAACCATCTGTTAAAAAGTAAGCTCTTCTCAAACTTACCTCTAATAGTGCTACTACAGTAACAGATTAAACCAAATTAAAACAAATCAACTCTCTGGAAAGTCTAGCCTGAAAAAGAGAGAAAATGAGCTCACATCACACTAAAATACCAAGCCATCAACATTTACAACAGGGCCCAAAGAGCACAGATGCAGTTGATGTGGCCAAGTTATTCCATATAAAAGCACTTGTGGGTTCAGGCCTTTAATTTCAAGTTCCTTGCTAGAGTTCTTCTAAATACTGTAGTTATTGTACCACATGGTGAAACAGTACATATAAGAATCAAGATCTCAAGTTTATATTATCCCAAGGACACACATGCTCTAGGGGAGGCGACAAACACAGGAAAAGTTATTAAAAGAGGGAGGTTACTGTACATTTGCAAAGTGAAGAATTCAGAAAGAACCACTACCCAGGACCTTTGCTTAAGATCCCAAGCAACACTGACTTCCATGGAGAGTGTAGGGCTTTTGGACAGATGTTTAAAATCAAGTTTCTGGGTAAAGGTGAAAGATCCCATGGCACTGTTGGTCAGAGGGCTTTTCCTTGTATACTTAGCCAAAATTGCAACCCCTCCCCCCCGCTGTTGTACATTGTTTTTGGGCTCCAGTTGTCCACCAGTTTCCTAACTGCCACCCCAGAAGTGGATGCATTTCAATTGCAGGTATCTATATATCAAAATTCATGGGAGACATTCTGGATGACATGCACTATAGACATGAAATTATTGCATACTTCCAAGGAGCTCACAGCTTATTGCTTGAGAGGACTTTCCCCACCACTTCTTAAGATGTGTTCTTTCAAGACTAATCAACACCCATCTGGCTGCAAGTCCCACTCAAAGCAAGCAAACCCGTATAACCCAGGTCTCAGAGGTACCTGGGGTGGGATTCCTGTTCGCTTTTCTCACCTCACTGGCAGTTTTGCAGGAGAGTCAGGTTCTAGTGGTCAGATCAGTGGCCTGGGAATCAGGACTCCTGGATTTTAGCTCCTCCAGCCTCCCATCACTCACGGTGCCCCTGCAACAGTCATTCACCTCTCTGTGCTCCAGTGTTACCCCATTGGTAAAAGGGGGGAAATAATAAATACCCCAGGGGCTGCTGCTGGGGAGAAGGGAGGATTCCGAGCCAGGGGCTGGAGCCATCAGGGAGCGGAAGCAAGGCTGGGGTGGAGCGCAGGGCTGCAGGCAATGGGGGGGATGGACGGAATCGGGCCTCTCAGAACTTGACTCCATCCGGAGCTGGGAGCCACCTTGGGGAAGCGCCCGGCTCTGCACATGGGCCTGTGCGGGGATCTTCCCAGCAGCAGTCCGCTCTCCAGACGCTGCCCCGCCCGCTAGGCTGGGGAGGCCACTGGGCGGCGACTGGCCGCTCCGGCGGCGCGGAGCGCACGGAGCCCCGGCAGAGGGAAGCGCAGGACGCGCCTGGGGTCCCCGCCTGTGAGTAGGGGCTGCGGGTCCCAGCGGGCGGCGGGGGGCTGCCCGGGCTGCCAAGCCCCCTGCGGGGCGCTCACCTGCTGCGGTACGGGCTGAGCGCAGGAGCCCCGCGGAGGGACCGTGCCCAGCCTGCACTCTGCCCCCGGCTTCGGGGTGCGGCGTTGGGGGGAGCCGGGCGCCTCTGAGCCTGTGCCGGCTTCAGGTCGGATCTTGGGGGGCCCCTCGCCAGGCCAGAGATGAGGAGCCCGGCGTGTGTGCAGCCCCCAGGTGGGGGCTTGGGAACCGGGGAGGCACTGGGAGTCGGGGGTCCCCCAGCCCGGGGGAAGGAGGCAGGCGCTGGGGTGAGCCTGTGAGGGGCACGATGGACCCTCCGTTGCCAGCTGGGTCGCTGGTTCTTTCCTCACCCCGGTGCCTTTTGTATTGAATCTCTGGCTGCCAGGGTTAATGCAGCCGGTGCTGCCAGTGCTCAGGATGTCAAAAGGCTCTGTAGGTCTATTTTAAGTGTCTAGGGAGGCGGAGAGATTAGAGCTGGAGGCCACTGACACCGAAGGACTCGGTACCATCCGCCCTCTGATTTCCTAGTAGAGCTGAGTGTCTGTCACTCAGCATCTGAAGAAGTGAGGTTCTTACCCACGAAAGCTTATGCTCCCAGTACTTCTGTTAGTCTCAAAGGTGCCACAGGACCCTCTGTTGCTTTTTACAGATTCAGACTAACACGGCTACCCCTCTGATACTTGAGTGTCTGTGAGTGCATCCCACTGCGCCTCTCCGCGGAATACTCCTAATTTTGAAGCACTCTTTGTTTGAGCCAAGAAACATCTTTAGCCATCTGAAACCCATGGTACAGGCTCAGCAAATCTATTCAGTAACAAGCTGCTCCCAGAGGACAACAAACCTAAATACTCAAACCAAAGGAGCAGAGAACAATGGAGAAAAAAGTTCCTAATATTAGAATCATAGAATCATAAAATATCAGAGTTGGAAGGGACCTCAAGAGGCCATCTAGTCCAACCCCCTGCTCAAAGCAGGTCCAATTCCCAACTAAATCATCCCAGCCAGGGCTTTGTCAAGCCGGGCCTTAAAAACCTCCAAGGAAGGAGACTCCACCACCTCCCTAGGTAATGCATTCCAGTGTTTCACCACCCTCATATTCTAGCTGAATAGCTCTCATTTCCCTCTCTAGCCCTCCTGGTGCAATGTATTTCGGAAGAGCTAAATGGCTATGCCTTTATTATCTCCCCCCACCTCCTTCTTTAGCTCTCTGTTTAGTGCTTGAGTTTCCCAGTCTCCCAACAAGCTCTGTGCAGACAGGATCTAGGCCTTAGAGTTTTCAAATGTGGATGTATAGGTGCAGTGTGTGTGTCAGATGATATAACATTATATCAAGAAGTTATTCCCTACCCCACTCCAAACCCCTGTACTATGTGGATGTAAACGTCTCATATTAATTTTCAGCCCCCAGGTGTCTATGCACTAGTTCTATGTAGTCAGTATTAAGTTGTCTATAGGCCACATCCCGGCATGCACTTATGCATGTGCTTAATTTTACATAGAGTAGTCAATTGAAGTCAATGGAATTACTCACATGTGTCAAGTTACTTTCAGACAGTTGTGTCTGCAGAATTGGGGGAAGAGTTTGGATCTAAAGTTGGCATATCCATAGTATTTAGGAAAAAAAATAGCATTTTACTAATTTTGAATGAAAAAATGTTAAAGAAATATTAAAAAGTGTTGATGAGTGAAATTGGGCAAGTTGCATGTATGCATATCACACTTAACTTGCATGTGTGGGCTACTCTCCTTACTGATTCAGAGCCCAATTCTGCAGCATGTACAGAATGGCTGCAATATCAGGCCCGTAAGTAAACACCAAAATGGGTTCACTGATGCACATCTTATAATACCCACATGAAATCAGACAGTCTTACAACTCACACAAGGAAATTGGTGAGCTCACTGTACCCACTTCTTAGCAAAGATTTAACAGTAGGTCACTGTAGTGAGGCTTCTGTTAAGCCTGGTCTACTAAAATTTTACTTTGTTAATTTATACCACAGAGCACTAATGTTTAAATGCAACGAAGTAAAATAAATAATTAAAACTAAATTATATTTTGTCAAATCAATAAACAAAGTATATCTTGTGAAGCATAATCCTTGGTTATATTGCTCATGTACCGTATTTGTTAGGGTCTTCCTGTCATTCGTGTGAATTACCGAGATTCTATCATATGTAAAACTGGTACCATCTTTCTCAGAATATTGTTTCATGTGTCTTTGAGTCAGCCCTTTGTACTTTATGCCCTAAACCAGTGTTTAATTTATGTTAGCCCAGCAGGGCCAACATGCTTATGGGTGAATGATCTGGATTTTATTCTGCCTCATGCATCAATAATATTGTCCATTAAATCCCAGGTGTGTAATCTTTAATACTGTGCTATAGTACACTGAAGGAACCCAACTTGACTTGCAGATGGGTTTGCCTCACAGACATTAAGAAAAATCATATCATCTTGTAAACTGAACAAATGATCTGTAATCACAAGTGCTATGGAACCACATCTACTGTGTCATTCACTTAACCCATCACTTTTCTGGGGAGATCCCCAGTTTAAGAGCTTGCTCCTTGCTAACCACCCATCCTGTGAGTTAGTCCTTATTCACGTAAATAGTTTTATTGATTTCAATTGGGAATGCTTGTGTGAATAAGAATTACTCATGTAAGACAGATTTCTTAGGAGTATGCCCTAATTGTGCACCATGTGCATGTACCTGGGTAGCAAAGTGCACACAGAGCTTCCTCAGTATGGCCCTACTTCACCCAACAAATCATTCCCTCTACGTAATCCTGTGCAGTCACACCATTTTCCTTAAAGATAGGCCTTGAAGGAGTCCAACAGCCCTGACAGCCATTCTGATGAGCCCCAATGTTGCTTAGGTCCTGATCCTGTAAAGACCTGCATGTGGGTGAACCCCTATATACTCCCATGGAGTGCCATGAAGACAATGGAGCTCTGCATTAGCTAATTGCAGAACTGGGGCCTTATTAGTTTTGAAGGTGGTACACAGCTTTGGAGTGTGGGAGGGAGGAAACTCATTTACATAAACTGCTCTCCCTGGGCACTTCCCAGGGAGTTCCCTGCAGTTCCCTGCCCTGGCTTTTGTTGCTTTCTTTTTGATCTTTGATATCTGCCTGCTAAGGCCTTGGCATGTGAAGCTTCTATAGTTTGCATGTCTCAGGGCAGGTCTTCACTACGGGGGGCGGGTCAATTTAAGATACGCAAATTCAGCTATCGGAGCCAATTTACCCCGCTGTGAGGACGGCGGCAAAATCGACCTCCGTGGCTCCCCGTCAACGGCGCTTACTCCCACCTCTGCTGGTGGAGTAAGAGTGTCAATTCGGGGATCGATTGTTGCGTCCCGACGAGACGCAATAATTCGATCCCAGAGAGATTGATTTCTACCCGCCAATTCAGGCGGGTAGTGTAGACCTAGCCTCAGAAGCAGCAGGTTCTGCTAGATGGGGGCTTTTAAATAATGCTATTGAAATTGCTTTTCTGATATTTGTATTGTCAGCTTCAGATACTCCTGATTTCCACTTTCTCCACTGCAGCAGCCCCCCAGAAAAGCATGTTGTAATACCTTTGTATGCTTGCAAGTGACGTGTTTACATTATAGGAAATGTGAATATATAGGTGCTATATTGCTGCAAAATGAATACAATGAAAAGCAAATGGTCATACATGACTGAAAACACTTTCTATGAGCGGGTGTTTCTGTCAGCAAGATGATGTTTGATTTTTTTTTTTTTTTTTTTTTTTGCATAACACTATACAATGTGCACTGTAGGGACTATTGTTGAACCAAATACCTTATTTTGAGCTTGATCCTGAAAGGTGTTGAGTACATGAGTAGTTCCATTGACTTCAATGAAATTGCTCACATGCCTAAAGTTACATACATTTTTAATGCTGTGCACCATCAGCTCAGAGTCCTCAGCTCTTTGGTCCTCAAAAAGACCACATCCTCACAGACTGGGTATGAAGTTAAATCCTGGTGTAGGATTTGAACCCATAACTCTTTAGCCTAACAGTGAGAAGAGCCCAAATCTATGAAATCCTGAGTGCCCTTAATTCTTATTTACTTAGGTGGGAGGTGCTCAGCACCTCCTTAACTTGGGCTTTATATATGCATAACGTAAATGTATGTACAATACAGATATATTAACAGTGTAGTGCAGATCGCACTCTGATTTTCACTATGTAACTAAACTTTAATCAGATGCTCCAGGAGCAGAGACTAAATATCTTCATGTGTTTATCACTATACCGGTTGAAAATGAGATGTTTTTCTCCACTGTTGTTTGCTTGAGTTTTCATTCTAATGCTCTAAATTCCTAGATGCCCAATGCAGATTTGATTACGCAAACATTACTTGTAATTTGGGACCTATAATACAGTCTTTTCAGCCATTTCCACATACTGTGCAATCAATATCCACTCTTCCCAGTCTCTCTGGGATCCAGTAGTCATGATAAATTAATTTTGCTGTCTTAATATAAGCCTCAGGACTTCGGAAGATTTGCTAGTGCTAGTGCAAATATTACTACAGACTTCAGTTTCAAAATTAATGTTTGTCTGTTCTCCAAATTTGTCTTAATTTATCAGTTGGTGTATTCGCTGCAGACAAAATATAACTACAGAAAGGCTGTTTAGCCTTTTCACTTACCAAGAAGAGGGTGGGGAGATGGGGAGAAAAGAAATGAAGAATGCTTCTGCATTCAGAACCCCTGATTGATTGATACAAGAAAAGTCTGCTTATTTGGAATGTTTTGCAGTTAGATGATGCTGACAAATGAAGATGTCAAGATCATGAATAACTGTGGGGAAAGGTTTAGAATGTTACTTAATTCTGAACAATTGAGAAAATGAAGATGCACTGAACATTATTTGTCTGGTTCTCATTACATGATTACTCTGGATGGTTTCTATGGGAGAAAGTCTAATATGTTTGGTGCTAACAAATAAACATTCTTGCATCTTTAATCAATACTGCCTAATCTTTGCTGTAATTCCACTAAGCCTTCCGGTCAGGATTTTTCATCTGTATTGCTGAATCATTTTAAAATGGTTTTAAAATTAAACTAAAGAAAATGAACAGTGGCCCAGCAAGCCCACTAGAGCGTTTTTCTGAGGATTTTCATTAATCTTTGGCTTTATACTACAGCCTGTGTTTATCATGTGGTTGGTTTCAAAATCTTTAGTTATATAATGTGAACATCAGGCTGTGTAATGACAAATCAAACATAGAACACATAGCAGTGTGACTAGAGTCCACGTTATACGCCCTATTGTGCACACTGGGCCACCAGTGTTCTCCTGAATCATGCGTGCTTACACTCGTTAAATCTGAAATAATTTTCAAAAGCAATGCCAATGACACAAGCATAGACCTCTTTTGAAACTGATCAGTGACTTCAAAAGTAATTAGAACGATTTGCATAAGGGTTTGTTACTTACCATCTGTTTTAATTGGAAAGCAGTTTTTTTCCAATAAGACTAACAAGTGACTGTATCTTACTTAAGATCAATCTACAGTGCAATTTAAACAGAGAGACAGATAAGTTTGTCTTGATCTGGGAAGGTTTATCACCACACCTTTTGCTGATAACGTCTACATGCAATAGAATGAGTGCTACAGGTTACAACTGGAAAATACCTCCTCACATAGCTGCAG
Source organism: Malaclemys terrapin pileata (assembly GCF_027887155.1). NCBI lineage: Eukaryota > Metazoa > Chordata > Testudines > Emydidae > Malaclemys > Malaclemys terrapin. The sequence goes on along the minus strand of NC_071513.1, from coordinate 12,865,372 downwards.
ATGAGATCTGTAATTAACTCCAATCACAGGAACCGTTTAAAACAATATTACTCAGTGTTGCCAATCCCTACAATGTTATCACATGTCTCATGATAATTGGTGTTTTTCTTAAAGCCTCAGCTCTTGGAGTCAAGGGATTATGTAAAAAGAAGAACAGGAGTACTTGTGGCACCTTAGAGACTAACAAATTTATTAGAGCATAAGCTTTCGTGGACTACAGCCCACTTCTTCGGATGTAGTCCACGAAAGCTTATGCTCTAATAAATTTGTTAGTCTCTAAGGTGCCACAAGTACTCCTGTTCTTCTTTTTGCGGATACAGACTAACACGGCTGTTACTCTGAAACAAGGGATTATGTGACAATTAGAGCTTTCACTAAAACCAAAAATATCTAAATTTCTACTTTTGTGGAGAAAGACTTGAAAATGTGAACAGAATGTACCCTCCCAAAGGCTCAGAAACTAGAAGATAAATACCACCCCCATATTATTTTTTGGTTTAAAAATCATGTTTTTTTTTTTAATCTCATAACTTTGTTGAAGCCTGATTCATGATTTTTAAAGGTTTAGAGTTGGCAGTAGTGCTCCCTAGTGCTTTGGGAGTTTACAGTAATGTGGAGCTAATTTCACAGCCTCTTTATAAGAAGCTCCTTAACCCTTCAGAAGCAAAATGGAAGCTAATGCAGGTGGGTTTATTTTTCTGATGGCTTTGATCCCAGCCCCAAATCTGACCTCATCTGGGCTATTTACTATTGAGTTATACAACCAGCAGTGCTCTCACAAAGCCATTTTCTGTAACTACCAGATTTGCATATCTGGCTCTGTTCATTATTTCTCTTTACTGCAATATATATCTCATTTCAGTTTAATTAAAAATTACTAATAAATAGAGGCTACTATAATTCATAGGAGTTGGTTGGATATTTTTGCCTATGTTTGCTGGAAAAGTTGACATAGCGTTGGTTGGAAGTAGACTATGTCTATAACATCAGTTTTACCACTGTAGTTGGCCTTTATAGGAATGTCCTGATGTTCCATTGATTTAAATGATACCTGCTAGCAGTGAAGGGGTTAATCCTGTTGACTAACTCTGCTGTCATGTCTTTTACCAGTTTGTGCTCTATTGAATGACTACGCTGCTTTTAAAAGATATTCAGCTTCCCTAAGAGATGCAGCCCCTTCTGTGTAAGTAGGGAGCTTTGTCCGGTGTTACACCATGGGGCTAGGAGTCAAGCAATCTGGCCTCTTTTCCCAGCCCTGCTGCTGACTTGCTGTGTGACTTTAAGCAAATCACACAGGGCCTGTTACTTTTCCCAATGACGTCTGTCAGGTACTGATTGTACCCGGTAGGTTGCAGGTCAGGCTCTTTCCCAGATGTGGACTCCCCACAGAGCTTCCATTCCAGAGAGATTCATGAGATGTTCACTCTAAGATCCTTTAATGCGCTGCCCAGGTATGGCAGATCTAGTCTCAGATAAGGTAAATTACACACAGCACCAGGTAGCGGCTGGTTTAGCATTTAATCACAAAGTCAGTGGGAGTTTTACCTCTGTGATTTAGGATTAGAGCTGAGTGAAGAATGATTTTTCAATTTGGTAGCCAAACTAAACCGGGGGAAAAATTAGTTGTAGGTGTACCAGAAATGGAATATTTTTGGCTTTTCTCACGGAAATAAAAAAACAGGAAAAGAAAACTGGTTCCATCCCAAACAAAATTTTTACTTCTACCCAAAATGAAAACGTTTTGTTTGGCTGAAAAGCTATTTTGAGTTTAGTTTAGTTTCCAGTGTTTTTTTCTTTTGTTGTTGTTTTTAAAGAAATCTAGGCAATTTTCTAACGTAACCCTGCAATTTGAAAAGAAAGTTGAAATGTTTCATTTAGAAAAGGCTGAATTAAAGTGTTTTGACTTCTTAAAAATAATTCATTGTTTTTCAGCGAATAAACTATCATTTTGCAAAGCGTTGCCCAGCTCCCCCTAGAATACCCATCTGTAAGCCCAGAGACACTACCAGTGCCTGAGAGGCTTGAAGGGGACATATTTTCCCACCCCTGTTTTCACTAAGCACTTTGACCTTCTCAAAGTAGAGGCAGGTGTTAGGTATTCCCAAGTCGGATCCTACCCTATGCCCACATCTTGTCTTTTTTGGGGGGGATGTAGGGTCCCCTACCTCATGGGGAGGAGGGGTTCAGTGTTGTGATTGTAGCTATGTTGGTCCCAGGATATTAGAGGGACAAAGTGGGTAAGGTAATATCTTTTACTGGCCCCATGTCTGTTGGTAAAAAAGACAAGCTTTCAAACTACATAGAGCTCTTCTTCTGAGTGGTTGTGTGGCTTCCTTAGTGTTTGTGAAGTGCTCTGAGAGCCTCCTTTTAACGGAGCTCTAGTAGTGCAAAATGATGAATATAATCCTGGTATATAATCCAGGAACATATACCAAACTGGGGAGTGAACGGTGCTTTCTTGATTTCATTTTTGGTTCTCTAACTATATGTTATATTCAAGTCTGGCATGAAATGATTTAATAGGTTAGGGCACCACATTGGAAGCTGTGGATTTGTCTAGCTCAGTGGTTCCTAAACTTGTTCCGTTGCTTGTGCAGGGAAAGCCCCTGGCGGGCTGGGCCGGTTTGGCCGAACCTGCGGACGCGGCAGGTAAAACAATCGCGGCTCCCAGTGGCCGTGGTTCACTGCTCCAGGCCAATGGGAGCTGCTGGAAGCAGTGCAGGCCGAGGGACATACTGGCCGCCACTTCCCGCAGCCCCCATTGGCCTGGAGCGGTGAACCGCAGCCACTGGGAGCCGCGATCTGCTGAACCTGCGGACACGGCAGGTAAACAAACTGGCCCGGCCCGCCAGGGGCTTTCCCTGCACAAGTGGCGGAACAAGTTTGGGAACCACTGGTCTAGCTTTTCCTTCAAATCTCAGTTTAAAAAAAAAAAAGATGGAACCATGATATACAGAGAGTGGGATATGAAAAACCTCCTGTTCATTAGGTCAGTGGTTCTCAATGTGTACCCATGGGGGGTATGCTAAGGTCTTCCAGCGGGTACATCAACTCATCTAGCTATTTACCTAATTTACCACAGGCTACATAAAATGCACTAGAAAAGTCAGTACAAACTAAAATTTCATACAGTCAATGACTTGTTTATACTGCTCTATATACTATACACTGAAAGTACAATATGTACATTCCAATTGATTTATAAATATATGGTAAAAATGAGAAAGTGAGCAATTTTTCAGTAATAGCCTGCTGTGACACTTTTGTATTTTTATGTCTGAATTTGTAAGTAAGTAATTTCTAAGTTAAGTGAAACTTGGGGTACAGAAGACAAATCAGACTCCTGAAAGGGGTACAGGAGGCTGGAAAGGTTGAGAGCCACTGCATTAGGTAAGCAGAAGGTTGATAAGATAAACAGAAGATACCACATAATAACTGCCTTATGACAGCATGTACGAAAGCCCTTTTTAAACATCCTCCAGCCTTTCACTTCAAAAGAGTTAAGAAAGACCTTGTCTACAGACTTCCCCTCTGCACCTGGGCTTTAAAGTCTGCCCCCTATAACTGCCCCCAGTGTCTGGTCCTTCTTTTTGAAAATGACATAGCAACTCAACATTAGAGACTGGAATTCAAAATCTCAGCATAACACATTGGCCAACTGCACCGTGTTCCTCCTCCTCCTCTGTGTTTCTTCAGTATAGGAACAATAATTATACAAGAAGTAGAGGAATGTTAAACCATTTATACATGTATTACTAACTGCCAGCATATGTTTCTTTAAGGGTTTATGTTTCAGTACCAATTTCCTTCATTGGAATTCATCTTTTGTGGGTTTTCTTACCTTACCATTGTGATGACTGAAGAGTGGATTTAATGAATGTTAGACCCCTAAGGCTGCTGGCTAGTGGATTCTTCAATAATTAAAAATGATAGCTTATTAGAGAAGAAAATACATTAAAAATGTTAAGGTTCTCATTGTAAATCAGCTTAAAGCAAAGGAAATCTGAGTTTTATCTCAGAAATTCTTGCTTTAGCTGATTTGTCAAGTCTGTAGAATTAAGTTAATCTAATTAAAAAGATAATATAAAAATATAAGCAATGTAACAGCCATCTTAGTTAGAGAGATGATGAGAGAGAAAAAGAGCAAGCCTGCCATTGCTATAGTAATGGGTCTAAAGAATCTTCATTAGAAGTTATACCACCCCTACTTTTTTGCATGTGAGTGGGGTTAGAAAAGTGACTAATGAAAAACAGCATACACAGAGGGGGGAGATCTGGTGAGAGAGTATTAGATTCTTATCTGCTGACTTTTTACTTCTGCTATCAGAAAAATCTCAGTTTGACTTTCAGTTAACAGGGCTAGCAGATAGGCGGGAAAGCATTTTTACATATAGAGAGAGTAAATTAGAAAGACAATAAATTGCAACTTTTGACACTTTAGCAGGGTCGCTTTTTCAGAGTGGAATCAAACTCTAGCTTTGTAATAACTCAGACCATGTTGTCATTTTACGTGGTATGCAGCATTGTTAGTCTGTAACACTCTTCTATTGTATTTCCCTGGGGCGATTGTAATGTTTTCTGTTATATTTGGCAATAATATATCATCAATTCATAGTGACAACACTATGCACAGTCCCGGGAAAAGGCTGGTATTGTTGCTGCACCGAAAGACTCATTAATTTTAATACTTTGTTACATTTGTCTCAGTGAAACCTTGAACCTTACCCATTATGTGCAAATAGTACAATATGGAATATTGTGATACCAAATGTAACAAACAGTAAAAGTCCTTCCATAATTTAACTCAGCAGTTGTATTTTTTGGTTGCTTTAAAATACTAGAAGGGCCTGGAATTCAAATGATATGTTAAAGACCTTTAAAACTTAAGGACTGTCTAAGAATTTTCCTGGTGGGGGGGAACTCTCAGCTGGGGCAGAGCCAGTACATCAGGTTCTTGCACCACTCCCCACACCTGGCCTCCAAGTAGTGGTATCAGTACTTTGCTCTGGCTTATCCCCAGGTGGTACATAGTTCCTCAAGGACCATTGCCAGCTGGCACAAATTACAGCAGCTCCCAGGCTACTCTAACCAATGCAGCAAAGATTTGCCTTGAGAATATGATCCCCTCTCTCAGCTGCACCAAATGGAAACTTCTTGAGAGAGAATCTGGGCCTACTTGCTTTAATGGAAGCTAATAACCTGAAGGAGACAGAGGAAGACTCTCTAGCTAAATATGAGGACACTAAAAACTCCTCTTATTCTAACTTTCCTGTTACTCTAAGTTTATGGTTGACTGGTATCTCTCTGTATGGAACTTACTTTATTAAATCTAGTAGCAGAAAAGAATCTGCAGCTAAAATCAGTGTATCTGCATCAAAAGTTAATCATATTATGAGGACTAACAAAGACAAGCTGATTCCTGTGCATGCAGGGTGAAATTCACTCCAAGAGAGCTTGAGCAAGGCTCTAAGCATCAATTAAGCGCCACATTAAGACACTGAGAGTATGTCTACACTACCCGCCAGATTGGCGGCCAGCGATCGATCCAGCGGGGGTCAGTTTATCAAATCTAGTCTAGACGTGATAAATCGATCCCCGAGTGCTCTCCCATACTCCACCTCTGCGAGAGGCGCAGGCGGAGTCGACGGGGGAGCAGCAGCAGTCGACTCACCACAGTGAAGACACCACAATAAGTCGATCTAAGTACATCAACTTCCGCTGTGTTATTCACGTAGCTGAAGTTGCATAACTTGGATTGATCCCCCCCGGTGTAGACCAGGCCTAATATACTAAAGGAATGGGCACCTAATTAGAGTGATTTTGATTGCAATCCTCTACATGCAATACAACTTCTCTGGTCAATAGCTAGGATCTCTTTTTAGCAAGGTATTTAACCACATGCCTAGCTCCAACATTTGTAGCCCTATTGAAATCAGGGGTACTGCCCACATGTGTAACTTTAGGCATGTGCTTCACCCTTGCTAAATGGGTGCCCAAATTTGCTAAACAGTTCTAGGCTTTAAAATACTCCTGAAGTTTGAATCTTTCCTGCAACTGGAAATGTAGTAGATTATTTTGTCTTCCCTTTACTGTGGGAACAATGCCAACATATTTAAGAGATGGTTGGGAACAAACTGCTGATCTTTTAGGATTCCCAGAAATGGAATCTGACTAGTCCAGTGTGCTGCTGTACCTGCATGAAGTTGTTTCTGTACAAGGTATGTTTTATTATATGATGACTTCAGAACTCTGGACTCAAGGGGATACATGCTCAGATGAAGTAAATTGGTGCAGCCTCATTGACTGTAATTTAACTCAGCAGTTTGGTTGACTTCATTGGCATTATTACACTTCTTCTTCTTTCATATGGCTGGTGTAGAGCAGCAACTGCAGTTTCACCTGAAGTTGATCGAGCCAAATGGCTACATCAGGAGTAGCAGAATTTATTGCAGTAAATGCCTCCTCCATACTTATAAATTGGGCAGTAGGTAGTGATATGTTCAATGGTCTGTTGTGGGGAACCACACTTGCACACCGGGGAGTCTTTGATTTTCCATTTGTGCATTAGATATCCGCATCTACCAGGGTTGGTTTGAATTCGGTTCCGAGTTGACCAGGATGACCATGGAAGGTCAAACCCAGAAACCTTCTGCGTGAGATCTGGCACAAGGTGCTTATTTTTTAAGTCTTGTTTAGCCCAATCTGCTTTCCAAGCCTCCTCCTGATCATAGCTTGATTGCATGAAGCTAAAGGAATGTTCCCAGAAAGGCTTGCAGGACTTACGATGTTGGGTGTGTGTGGGGGGGCATCGTCAAGGTCTTGGTGAATAGGAAGACATCTGTTTTCACAGGTTGGCTGAGCTTCGTGGAATGTGGCAGCAGTTTGGCGTATTGTTGGGGGAGCGATGTTAGATAGGACAGGTAGCCATGGTGTTGGAGTCGACTTAAGGGTTCCCGTGATGCACCGCATCACTGTATTCAGCTGGGTATCCACAAGTTGTGTGTGGCTGCATCTGCTCCATACCGGTGCACAATATTCAGCTACTGAATATACAAGTGCTATTGCAGATGTTCGCAACGCTGATGCACCCCAGGTTGTACCTGATAGTTTCTGGATTATGTTGGCTCTCTTTTTTTTTTAATCTTTCCAGCTACCTTCTCAAGATGATCGTGGAAGGAGAGGGTGTGGTCGAGTTTCACTCTGAGATATGTTGGAGTGTAATCGTGTTGCACATTTTTACCACAGCTACTTTCAGTGTGGTTTTGGCACTCTTATTATCAAGATGAAATGTGCTTACTATTGTTTTTCCAGGGTTTGGTTTGAGCCTCCATTTCTGGAAATATTGTTCCATCTTTTGGAGGTCCTCAGTTAATGCTTTCTCAGTGTCATGGAGGTTTGATGCTTGGATTGTCATGGCACGTTCATTTGCATATCCAAATTTTCATGATTTAGTTGGAGACATGTCAGTTATGTAAATATTAAAAAGGGTTGGTGCAAGTACAGAGCCTTGTGGTAGCTTGTTGTTTATGATACGGGCTACCACATCGCATATCGCTCAGTGATCTCCCGGTCATCAGAGCAGCAACTCAACAAATTATCACATTTTCACCAGCTGAAGATCTGGCCCATGGACATAAATCTTTCTACCTTAGGTATTTGTAGAGTGCTCATTTTTATAGCATCTCAGTGGTACATAGACCTTTCTGACTGATTGTTTTTATAGATGTAGGCATAACAGAAGCGGAGGGTGAGAGACAGCTGTGGTCTGAGCACAGAGCTGGAAATCAGGAATTCCTTACCAATCCCTTTCTGAAACAGATGTTGGGAAAGTCACTGAATTACTTTTCCTCAGTTTTCCCATCTGTAACAGTGGTAAGGAGTAACCATATATACCATATGGTGGTTGTGGAAATTAAATGCTTGTAAAACACTTTGAAGGTATAAAATGCTGCATCAGTGCTAGGTACTATTATTACCCTGTGCACTTTATTTATTTTGCAATTTATAATATGGGCCAAATGTTACATCTCTGAGCATGTCCAGAAGGAGTGAAATAAAGAAAACAAGATATTGACCAACATCAACTAATTTGATTTCCATTTCAACTAGATGCAAAGGTTTGATTTTTATTTCTCTGTTTGCTTCCTTTTCTCAGAGCAATAAAGCCTGACAGAGGAGACTTTCTGGGAGTTTATTGCTCTTCTGAGGAGGTCAATGCTCACTTTATATTCAGTCTTGTGTTTGCGGGCACTAGAATTAGACAGCCTTTCCCCAGAACTGCACGTCCCTGCCTTCCTGTATTATGGCTTAAATCAATGGCCAGCGAGGCGTTACTTGAGACATGACCTTCACCTTTGAATTTGTTTTTTCTTCAGTCCAGTTAATATCCAGGGTGTTGATGGTTATAAGGAAATTCCAGACACATGAGCGGTGAGGGGGATTCTCCTCTTACTCAGACTGGTGCAAATCAAGAGTAATTCCATTGAAGTCAAAGGGGCTATATTGGTCAGAAACTATTGTGAGAGGAGAAGCATGCCCATTAAACTTCAGATGGCCTTTTATAGTATTCCTAAAACTTGCACAAGCATTAGCAGCATTAGGGGCCTCATCCAACTCCCAGTGGGCATTGGATCTGCCCCTAGAAGTGGAATGGAGAAGAAAGTGGTACATAGAAAACTTACCTTATTCACACCCTTACCAACAGAGTAGAGCCAGGTTAACCCTCAGTGTAGACAGTTGTAGGTCAACGGAAGAATTCTTCCATTGATGTAGCTACCACCTCTCAGAGAGGTGAATTACCTATGATGACAGGAGAACCCTTCCCGTTGCTGTAGTAAACATCTACACTAAAGCACTCGGGTAGAGGCATTTGGACCATGCCACCGACCTATTGCGTTCTCACATTTTCTTGCAGATGGGCTTAAATTGTGTTTGACTGAACACCAAGGAGAGTGAGTCATGTTGTTACAACTAAGGGTATGTCTACGCTACCTGCCGGGTCGGCGGGCAGCGATCGATCCCCGAGTGCTCTCCCATCGACTCCTGTACTCCAATGCTGCGAGAAGCACAGGCAGAGTTGACGGGGGAGCGGCAGCAGTCGACTCACCATGGTGAAGACACTACCATAAGTCGATCTAGGTACGTCGACTTCAGCTACGTGAATAACGTAGCTGAAGTTGCGTAACTTGGATCGATTCCCCCCCATCCCCCCCAGTGTAGACCAGGGCTTAGTGGTTTTTTAACATATTTTCTTAAGTGAGTGTTATAGGTGTAGAAATAAAGCTGCTTTGTTCAGATTCTGCCTTATGTATCTTTAAAAAAAAGAACCATAGTTTCCTAATGTATAAAATAGTGACTGTGCTAGTATTTTTACAGGAAATACCAGTCTCTTGTACTGTCTCAAAAAGTAATCCACTTTTCATCAAGACCCATTAAAATCTTGCATTTTTGGATTTACAATCTTGTGTGAAAAAACACATTTCAGAAATGTAGCGTTTCCTCATACAAGGACCTTGGTATTTTCCCCAGAAATAAACAACATTTTTATATATGAATGGATATTACATACTTTATCCTTGTAAATTAATAAAATCCTAATGAATCTACTATATATAGTGCGCACTCACACACACACACACACACACACATATATTGTATGGAGATTAATGCAGTGTGACACCGAGGTCCAAAGCTATGTCTCTGATCTGGTTAAAAGAACAGGAGTACTTGTGGCACCTTAGAGACTAACAAATTTATTAGAGCATAAGCTTTCGTGGACTACAGCTTTCGTGGACTACAGCCCACTTCTTCGGATGCATCCGAAGAAGTGGGCTGTAGTCCACGAAAGCTGTAGTCCACGAAAGCTTATGCCCTAATAAATTTGTTAGTCTCTAAGGTGCCACAAGTACTCCTGTTCTTTTTGCGGATACAGACTAACACGGCTGCTACTCTGAAATCTGATCTGGTTGCAAATCTAAGGGAAATTACCTATTGAATGACACGTGGCATGACCTTTAACTCCGAATGCTCCAGGAAGAGTTCGTGTCTGACTGCTCATGCATTGAGGAGACCCAGAATACACAGGATAGATTCAGTATGTTCTCTAATATATTTTAACAACCCATGATAACCTGGATAGGACATACTGAACTTTATCTCAAATTCCTTGGTGGAAGTAGTGTGTTCTATGGTATGTTCTGTAGCTAGCCATAGGACATGACTCATGCTTGGAAATATCAACTCCTGGCATCAAATAATATTTTCCCTTTTTCTTTTCTTTTTTTTTAAATATCCTTGGTATTGAAGGAGCTTGTCTTACACAGACTCCTGCAATAGGGGAGTCACTGAAAAGACATCTTGCACAGAGAGTAAAAAGGAATGCAATTAGATCAACAGACTCCAAAGTAAGTAGCCTAAAAAATCCCCCAGGCTCATATACATGAATCAAGAGCTGATACAGATACACAGTCTAAGAGACTCAGTTCTGTATTTTCAGGGACAGGATTTGATCCTAGTTTTTTTCTAAAATTAAGCACAGATGGATGTCTTAGTGTGTAAACTATGAAAGGCAGAAATCCTCTTATCTCCACTTGTTTGTTCTTGTTTATTTTCCCCAGAACATTGTACCTTATTCCAACCCTGTTTCTTTAACGCTCTGATGCTGCAGCCTGTAAAAGTGATGCCTACTCAGCCGTCTCTGTAGCAATGAAGGGCTTTCACTGAACATTCCTAAGCTAAGCTCATTTGGCAGCAAGGGAATCTCATTGTTGGATCTGTTCCTACTTCAAGAAGATGTTTCCTGAGTCCTGTTTATGTGAGCATACAGCTAAACAATCCGGGCTGCAAATGCAACGAGAATAGTGGCATGATTTATGGAGAAAGCGATTTCCAAGGTTAGATTTCGGTTTCTGCACAAGTTTTATTACATTATATTGGAAAGGATATTCCATATGCAACTCAACTGGAAAGTCACATTTTAATAAATATTTTGGTAAGACCAAGATCATGGTGAAATCCTGCCTGAGTGTAAGGAGGATTTCCCTTCTGCGAGTAGAAGATATGATAATGCTCAATTAATGGAGGCTGGATTGCCTTGCGGTTAAGGTACAGGATGAGAAGTTAGGAGACTTGGATTCAAGAAAGACCTTGCTCTTCCATAAATGCCGCAGTGGCAAGTCACTTGTGATTTTTCAGAGCTGTTGAAGTTGATGGAAACAGCAGATGTTCAACACCTTTGAAAACCAAGCCATAAACTTTTTTGTGCCTCATTTTGCAGCTCTCTAAAAAGTGATGGTGTAGAGCTAAATTATCTGAAGTTTATAAAGCACTTTGAGATCTTAGCTGGAAGGTGCTATAGAAGTGTGAAATGTTATTTGGTGCTCAGATATCATGGTGATGCAGACATTAGAAATGCATATAGTTTTCATATATGTTGCTGCTAATATTTTTGCTGCTGTATTCTCACAACAGCAAAACTTAACAAAGGAAAAAAAGTCACGATATGATTTATTTTTCTTGATGGGGGGGGGGGAAGCGGAATGCAAGGGGGGAGAGAGAACTAGGTAGTAAAGAATGTTCACCCCAAGGACTGTATAGGTCCCTATGGCAATCACATGGGTAAATCCTGCACAGATCTTTGCAGAAGAGAGGTTAAGGCTAAAAATGAGAGAGACCAAAAGTCTGCCCTTTTAATGAGAAGCCATTCCAGAGATCCTAAAATATACTTAAAAGCAGAAACGTTAAGCCCCAAGGATGAATGCCGGTTTGTTATAAGATTTCTATTCCGCCCCCAGAATTGCTCAATGTAAAATTCACATGACATTTTGGTCCTCTGAACCAGGAAGCCTGCTCCCTCCCTCCCTCCCCCCCCCAAAAACCCAATGTTTAAAATGGTTGTGAAACATGGTTGTGGCCCAGCTGTGTGTGGAATATGGTATCTTCTTGTGGATTTTTTTTTTTTAAAGTTCTAACTATGTGAAGGATTCTTTTTTTTTTTTTTTTTTAAATCCTGGTTCAATAGAGACTTGGTTGCCAGGGGCTGCTAAAACTGCAGTACTTAAGTTGGATATGAAACATATTTCTGCTTCTTGGCTGTATTTGCAGCTTCTGACACCTCTGCTGTAGAGCTTAAAGCGGATGCACTGGGTGGGAGGTGACTGTGGAACTATGCCAGCGTGTCTAGCTCTTTTTGGGTTCCCCTGTTGCATTTCCTATTGCTGTATGATCTCTGACTTTGAAGAGGCTTCTGCTGTGTGTACGCTGATGTGTACAGATGTCTGGAAAAAATCTCTGATTTCAGATGTTACTTTTTAATACAAAACATTTCTCTATAATCCCAGATGAGAAAGATGGGCTGGTGAGTAACTGGGCTCTGCCTGGACATGCCTGCCTCATTCCCTGTGGGTTTGTGCAGAAGTTAAGAAATTCCTGAGTAAACTTTACCTTTGATTCCCCAATGATGCTCCTCCATGCTGAGGCAACACCTTTCTTTAAATGAGCTATGACTCAGCAACTTGCCACTTGGAATCCTTGCTCTGCTTTCACATGCAGGGAAACAATGCGCTGATCGATTTGGGTGCCCAGTGACTGTCTCAGCTCAACACTGGCTCAGAGTGATGCTTGGGTGTCAAGCCAGAGAGGAGGAGCAGCAGCAGCGAATGTGAGCCATGTCAGTTGTTACTTTAATTAAACACAGTGCATGCAAACTACCTTGAGATAGGGTGACCAGATGTCCCGATTTTATAGGGACAGTCCCAATTTTGGGGGCTTTTTTTTATATAGGCTCCTATTACCCCCCACCCCCGTCCCGATTTTTCACACTTGCTGTCTGGTCACCCTACCTTGAGATGATGGGAGGGGAAGGGTTATACTTGAGTCAGCAAAGCCAAGGTAGTTCAGAGTCGAGTGGAGTTAAAAATGAACCTGGGCTGGAACACTGCAGCTAAACCCAACCCACAAACCTTGGGGAAATGCAGATTTGAGTCTTAACCCTAAAACTGAGCACCCCGCATCCCCATCAGCTTTCATAGACCCTGTCAGCACTGCAGAGATCTGCACACTGCTGTCGTTTGGCTAGTACAGTGCTCCCATGTGGCCAAGTGCTGAGATTTTGTGTGTCCCCCAGATGTGTATTAAGACTTGTTTAACTATTGGAGGGTGAGTGATCCACTGGTAGGGTACCCGACAATGAGTCAAGTGGTTTAACATCAGGTCTGCCACTGCCTTGCCATGCGGCCTTCGGCAAGTAACTGTAACCTCTCTGTGTCTCAGTTTCCCCATTTTAGAATAGGAATGATGATGTTTACCAGCATTTGTAAAGTGCTTTCATATCTACAGCTGAAAAAGTTAATACGGGGGTCTCTAGGTGCTACTCAGTACAACTGATAAAGAATAATAGCAGTAAGTAGTGAGTACTGTTTAAAAAGAAAAGGGTTTTACAGACATTGATCCATATATGTGCATAAAATGTCACCTTTTGGAAACTGGACTATATTTTGCCTAAATAAAAACCAGCAAATGCAGATTTCTGTATTAAAATAAGTAACTTCAAGGCAACAACAAAAGTAAAGAAACATATTTTCCTGGGGGAAAAGCTCACATCTTGGGAGGAAAGATGAGAGGGAATCTACTTCATATTAACGAAGAGTCTGATCCACTGAGGATTATCGGCCCAATTCAGTACCTACTAAATGAATGGGCTTTTGCTGTTGAGATCACTGCGAGCAGAGTTGGGCCCTGCCGCTGGATTTTGTCCCTTTTTTTGAGCTGCAATTCAAATTTCTGATGGGGTTTCCTTCTTTTCTTCTTATAAATATTGCAGTTGGCAGCCTCTCCAGAATTGAATGCCAGACAGATTTCGGACCAGATCCTACTTCCAAGGTTTCATAGGGTAAACGAGTCATAAAGTTTCATAGTAATCTCTGGGAGTTCCTTTTTGGGTAGTTGCTACTCCATAGCCAGAGTTTTGATTTCAGCATTCTTTCAGTTGACTTTCTATGCTGGGTGGAGACTCTCTGTCTCTAGCCAACTCTTGTTTGTTTGAACTAGGAGTTCAACATGGAGTCATCTTGACAAATTCTAATTCAGTACAACAATGGAACTCATTAGGTTACAAATGTAAGTGGTATTGTGTGTGTGTGTGTGTGTGTGTACATTCTGCTTCTTAGCATCCTCCCAACGACTGGAAGCTTCCACTTGCTGAGCTTGGGTTTGATTTTCAATTCTGTTATGAATAATACTGAATTCTGCTGTAGGTAGCATCTTTCCCTGTTCTCGTAAATGGATTTTATGTGTGTGATTTTATGATTCGGTTCCTATAGTAATGTTTGTTCATTTATTATTATTATTATTTAACATCTGTATACAGTGCCTTTGTCCCGGAGAAGAGATGGGCACTGCCAGGAAACTAGGCCCCTATGATTGAGTTGGTCATGGGATACATGCATAAATACCCTTTACTTGGTGCATGCTGCTTTACAGAGAATGAAGATATGGGGTTTGATTCCTAAATCCATTCAATGGAGTTGCACCATCATTAAACTGGTGTAACAGAGTGGGATATTGGGCTCATGGTCCCTATCCCAATGGACTTCCAACCTGGGTATATTTGTCAGCTCTCTTAAATTTGAGGGTGTGTTTCCCCCCCCCCCCCAAGTGTCAAAATAAATGTTGCTTCTCTCCACTTCAGTGTTTACCCTTCCAAAGAGACTGGTCCATCATAGATCTATTCTTGCCTGGCAGTATTCTCAAGGGAAATGCTTATGGGAATCCTGTCTTACAGCACTGCTACCCCCAAGCAAACACCACAAATCAATCCTCTAAAAGTCACAAGTGAGGAAAAAAATAAATGTGCCATTCTTTATTTGCTTTCTGGCTTTTGACCCTTTAGTCGTATTTTAAATCTTTTCTGTGCAACCATGAGGGCTACTAATTTATTGTAATAAATTAAAAATACAAAACAAAGATTATCTCCTAATCCTATGACTCCAGGACCTGGGTCTTTAGGAAAAACATCAACTATCATGAAATTTGTGATAAAATTGCAAGAGTCAGCAACATTGCTCTTCTGATAAAAATATGCACCATGCAAAGGTTGTCGTATATGTTACCCAGTTCTGCCCTCAGAAACACTCCTGTTAACTTCAGTGGCATTGGGCAAGTATAACTGAGGGTGGAATTTATCCCACACGTGGTTGTTTGTGACAAGTCACCACAATAACATCACCCTTTATGTCCATTCTTTTGAGATTGAAGTCCTAGCTCTGCTGAAATTAATGGCAAAACTCCCATTGACTTTAACCGATCCAGGGTTTCTCCTTTGTTCTGTGGCTGGCTGCTGAGATTCCCCAAGCATGGGAATGTTAGGAGGTGATATGCTTAGGCAATACTTGCCCTTTGATCTCTCTTCACCTGCTCTTTCATCAACATCTGGGTGCACCTAACCAATGGCTTAAAAGAAGAGAAGACAAAGATGCTATAGGTGAGTTGAGACATGAAGGCAAGACCAGAAGAGTTCTGGGAACAGTATGCATCAAAAATGAAAGGGACAAAGGGCTGGGAATTGTTTGAGATTGTAAATGAACTCTGTGAAAAGGGCATTGAATTGTTACCAGTGACTGACAAGAACATAAGATGTAACGTGTGAGAAGAAGATATCCTATATGTCTGGCAGCCTGGGCAGCCGAAATTCAGACAAAAAGACAGCATCTGATGCTTCTCCGTTTGCGATTGCATTAAGTCAAGAACGGAGCAGAGGAGAGAGGAATGGAAAGCTGGTGAAATGAGAGAGGCAGACACAAGTGACATTGAAGAAAATGGAACAAAGTGGTTAGGGAGATTTCAGGAAAGAAAACCTGCGGAAGTGTGAAATAGTTGCCAAAGTACTCTCGACGGGTCCTGAAGCAGGGGACTGGTAAGAGTTCTTAGAAGGAGGGATAGCTTGGTGTTTTGAGCATTGGCCTGCTAAACCCAGGGTTCTGAGTTCAATCCTTGAGGGGGCCATTTAGGGATCTGGGGCAAAAATCGGTCTGGGGATTGGTCCTGCTTTGAGCAGGGGGTTGGACTAGATGACCTCCTGAGGTCCCTTCCAACCCTGACATTCAATGAGTCTATGAAATGGAGGGAATATTAGCAACTCTTCAAGACTCTGAGAGACCTGCCTAATTTGCAAATAAATCTAAATACTATTTAATGTTGGAAATAGGGTAGCTGTATGCATTTATCTGCTTGAACCTGTATCATCCCTGATGGATGAAACTGCTTGTTGTTTGAGTTCTCTGGCAATAAAAGGCAGTCATTATTAAACTTTGTCCTCCTCCTACAGTGACAGGGGAGGATGACCCTTGGCTATGTTTTAGGACTTGGTAAGTTGCAATTTGTTTATTTATGTCTTCAGATTTCTAACATGGACACTCTGGGGCCTTTCCTTTGGTCAGGGTATCTATCCCAGAAATTAAAATCATAACATAAATAAAGGACTGCTCATAAATATATCTACCTCAGCCCGCTCCTCCTCAGAAGCACGGGAGAAGAGAGGAAAAAAAGACAGGCTTTGAGTTGTGCCTGAAAAGTTAACAAATGTGGGGAAGTGATGGAGGGAACGTGTTCCAAAACTGAGGACCAATCAGAGAGAAGGCCGTCATTTAAACGGATAGTGCTCCAGCTTGAACAGTCCTGCTGATCTCCACTGCATCAGTATGGAAGCTGGCGGAGAAGTGTCTCTCAAGCATCCAGGTCTCGGACAGTTTAGAGCTTTATAGCTAAAAACCAACTATCTGAATTCCAACTGGAAGCTTATTGGGAGCCAGTGCAGATCATGTAGCACTGGCCTAATGTGTTTCCAATACACAACTCCACTTATTAAGCAGGCTGCTGCATTCTGCACCGACTGCAGCTTCTGAGTGGTCCCAAGGTATACTTCTGTACAGATCACGGTACACCAGTCTATATGGGAGGCGACAAAGGTATGGGTAATCAAGGCAAGGCCCACATTGGAAGAGATAGTCGCACTTGTTTTGCCCTGGCACAGCTGGGGGGAAAGTGCTGGTTGCCACAACCACCACCTGGACTCCATGACAAGCCCAAGACCCATCGGCACGCTCCAGCTGTGCCCCGTCTTACTAATGATGGACACACTCCTTTAATGAGGGATGGGGATATAACTTCTGCCCACTCTTCCACTTGATTCTCATTGCCCAACAACATCTGAGTCTTGCCAGGACTGAATCACAGCCAGCCAGCTCTCATCCACATCCCAAATTAATTCAAGCACTGGATAGTTACATTAATTGCTCTGGCTGGGTCAGGTATGATGGAGACCTCGAACTGAATGTTGTCCGCATGCTGCAGCCTATGTAACCACCCTAGCAACCATGTGGAGCAAAAGAGCTGGCAGTATGGGTCCCTGTGGGCCCCAGAGCAGAGGAGCAATTGTCCACAGCTACCCTTTGGGTTCTCTCAGAAAGACAGGAATAGAGCCACTCAAGAGCAGCTTAATTCACCCTGCTAGTGTCTGCAATTGAATCTCATGGTCAGCAGTACCTAAGGCTGCTGACAGATCTAAAAGAATCCATGTAGACTGCTTTGGGCAATACTGTCCTACAGTTAGCCTTGCAGAAAGATAGACACTTGGAACCCAATAAAATAGGTATCTCTAATATAATGCAGATGGGACAGAAAGCGAGACATCTTTCTGGATCACAGGATCACAGTTAGTACTGCATTTTGCATCTGTACAGTGACTTTCATAATCAAAAAACTTCTGAATGTTTTAGAGACAGGGAGATTTAGTCTGAGCACAGGATCGGGAATGGTGCACTCTGGAGTTCTATATTCCAGCTGTGTCACTGACACGCCTACTGTGTCTGCGTTTGGGCAAGTCGCTTAACCTCTGCACTTCAGCTTCCCAGTTTGAATACTGGGGAAAATGAGAATAGTAATACTTAGGTACCTCTCTTTGTAGTGTCAGTTGATTAGTGAGCCCGCAAAAGCCCCATATTAGTGGTGATAAGTATAAATGGTACCTTTCTTTTTAGCATAATGGTAAATGGTAGCATGGTAGTAGAGAGATCCAGTACAAATACGACTGTCTTAAAAGGACATTGTCAGGTAATCCTTTTCTAACGGGTTGGTCAGATATTTTAACTCCAAGCAAATTCTGTTAATATGCAAAAGTAAACTTTTGGGGTGAGTTTACAGTATTGCATGGGATTTCATCATCATGGTAGTGTACAAAGCAGCTTGTTGGAATAGAGATGTTTTATACTGAGGCAGTATAATGCCTGTTTTTGCAGTATAGATGGCGTGTCTGAAAGGGTCCCCTGCTTCTTAACTGCTGGAAAGTGGCTTTCTTTTTTTAAAAATATTATTGCTGTTTCAAAGCTCTTGACACTGTTTTCTGTCTGCCTTTCTCTGATAAAAACCACGGTTATCTCCTCAGGGCTTCTTCACATCCTAATTACAACCGAGTCCCTTATTAGCCCTGTAGGGAGACAGAGTCAAACAACATATGGTATTTTTCACTTAGGATGCTGTGGTTACCAAAAGTTGGAGAGAGACAGGAAAAGGGGGAGTTAACATTTCATAACCATTTATGGAGCAAGCACAGCCCTCCTTGGACCCAGTTCAGCAGAGACTGTGGGCCTCAGATCAGGAACTTTATCTGGCTAGTAATTGCATCGGCATGCTGGCTTTCTTGTGTATGTGTGTGGGCATTTGGGGAGCAGAATTCTAAGCTGCAGAACCTTTGTGCTGGCATCCACACGTGAGTATGAATTAAACATATCTCACTTGAAGGACTATGGCTGGATTCTACAATTGCCTGAAAAGTAAAAAGTAAGTGACGTTCTAACCCTTCCCCCTCTACCTTTTCTAAAGTTAGTTGATTCTAGTGGATACTTTAAAATTCTGTCTCTGATATACTGCATAAGAACTACAGCACCGAATAAAATATCCATGCTGTCAACCTGAAGTGCCATTCTTAATAACAAAGTGCAGAATAGCTGTTATGACTGCAATATTAGACTAATGAGAATTGGAAATATTTTTTCTTTAGTGGACTAAATGTAGCTGTAAACACGTACTATCCCAAAAAAGATTTTTATCCAATTACACTGAAAGAAGAAAAAAATCTTTCTTCCAGATTATCTAAATTAGTTGTACAATCATGAATAAAAATAAGAAACACAGAAAAATGCACACTAGTTTCAAAGAGCTGCATTAATTCAGCTCGAGTCATAGCATTAGATGCTACGTAAGAAATTCATGTGCACAGCTTTTGAACGTAAAGGCTGAAAGTGTTTTTCATTTTTGCTCTCCACTGTCCAATTGTCCTTTGATTTTATTTAAAATACGTAATTTTGGTTTCCACACTGTCATGGTTTGTGGGGCCAGCTGTGAAGGGAGAATAAAACCGAACACTGCATGCTTATGTCGGTGCTTTAGATAATGATGAAGACACCTTGGTTTTTCCATTGATACTCTCCCTGCTAAGGAATGGAACAAAATATTCTGTTGTAAAAGCTGAGCAGTGGTTTTGAGATGATATTTTAAGTGAGCAGACTGTAGAGGGCTCTTTGCTTGTAATACAGTACAAGATATACTGGAAGGAAAATAGCAGTAAAAGGCTAACAGAGTTACATCTTGAAGCTTAAGATATGCACTCATGATCCTTCTGTCATGCAGCACTGTTAAATATGTGAGTGAAATCCTGCTAATGGGTAAACTCCCATTGACTTAATGAGGCCAGGATTTCACCCTCTGTTCCCCCCAGATTATAGACTTCAGTCCAGGAGCCTGTTGCACTTATTCCTTTGATGGAGACTCAGAAATTCAAAGGGCACCCAACTCCATTGTATTTCAGCTAGGGTTTCCATTGGATTTGAACTCCCTTAGGAACCTCTGAATATCTCAGCCACAGTCTATAAAAAGGTTTTAAATATTTAGAAGAGAAAGTAATACCCACACAAAGAGAGAGAATGTGCCCATAGCTAACAAAATAAGCTAAGAGGCAGACTTGGTGAGGAGATAGATGTTTCCACTTGCATATGTGAGAAAGCCACCTCATGTTGTCTTAAATTAGGAACCCAAGAATATCTGATTTTTCCAGGCTAATATAATTAAAACACCACTCCCCATACTTAGGCTAGCCAGTGATTTTTGTTTAATTTTTGCTCAAACATTTTTCTTAGGAATCGTTCAGCATCCGGTGTGGCTGAGGCAAAAATGGATCCTGTAGCTTGGGAGAACATTTGTAAAAAAGAATTGCCAGATGAGGCTTCAGTGAAATAGGTTTTGATTATGTCTGTACGTTTCCCATTGAATCTCTATCTTTGTAATGTGGAGTAACAGACTGTTTGCATTTGTTTCCTTAAAGAATCCTGACTTTCTTTATTTTGAGTGCTGCATTGAGTTTATGTTTCGACTCCATTTCATAAGCTGTCATCTTAGTCTTGTGATCAGTTCCTGGGTGGATTAGTGCCATTATTAGCACTTTGCAACCTTCACTTTTGATGTTCATATTCTACTTTGATCTTAGCTATTGCCAATTAAAACTAGTATTTACAAAACCCCATTGTGATACAGTTTGGAGCACAAGATTAAGTTTTTATGTGGTTTGTTAGGAATTTGACCTTAAGGGCTTGTCTACATGGGGCAATTGAGCAGAATAGCTGTTGTTGTTAGGAACAATATATATAGCTCCCCATGTGTCCCCCGTGCAGACACTCTACTCCAGAATAAAAGTCACTATGTTCTGCAACAGAATGTCTACACTGGGAGTTATGCTGGAATAGCAATTGTGGAATAGTTTATCCCTGTGTAGATTAAGACTGGAATAGTCTTTACTGCTCTTCCTCCTTATTTACATCTATCCCAATGCAGTGACTGGCACAATTACTGCACTTCCTTCCCCAGTAGTTAGACTGAATGCACTAGTACATGTGTGTGTATTTCTATTGGGATTGGTAAAATGCTGTCAGAGTATCTATGATGAAGAATGACCATTATGTATTCAGAATTCTACTATCTTGTTACCTCCAGCTGAGAGAAGTGCTAATTAAAGGTAACTTTCTGGAACCACTCTAAAGCTATGTTGCTTGTGTGGCCTAGTTGGAACCAGATGAACCAAAATCTTATCTTCTCCAGGTCTCTTTATCATCATAAGAGGATTTTTGAATCATGCTGACGGAGACAAATTCATAAAAAAACTACAATTGGAGATATCAGGGTGTCTCATTAGCGGTGGAATGATATATTGAGATGATTCTTGTTTAATTCCATTGGAGCGGACCATTCCTCTCCACATTCTTTACAGCACAGTAGCCCCCTGGAATCTGATAGTGTGAGGTGCTGTACAAACACAGAGAGATACAGACAGTTCCCGCCCTGAAGAGTTTACAAGCTAAATAGGCTAGACGAAGAGTGGATGCAGAAATAGAGACAGAGGTAAGTGTCTTGTCTAAGAGCACAGAGCAGGGCACTAGCAGAACTGGGGGTCTCATGGGACCCAGAGCATTGCCCTGTTCACTGAATCATACTAGAATTGCTGATGTGTTGCCCTGATTATAAAGACTCCTGGAGCCATGACAATTCCTGAATGCATTCTGTTAGACTAGCTTTGTTATCATCTTATTGAGTGCATATAATACCGTAATGAGGTTGCACAGCGAGAGAGGAAGAAAATGATGGCAAGTTAAAATCTTTTATTGCTGAGTGCTATATATGAGAAGCCAGTGCAAAGACTATAGTCATGAGCGTGACAATGAGTCAGAAGCCTCTTACGTTTTTGAGGCCAAACCCAAGGACACACAGTGCTTGTATGACGGGACTCTTAGGAACTTTTTTCCCAACATTTGAGTTCACGTGACGTGTCAGTCCTGGACATTTGTAAATGTACGTGAAATAGAGCTCTGCAGTTTTGTCAATGTACATGATAAGAGGAATTTGCTTTGAGTAAAGCAAGCCCATGAACAAGATGTATGGAACTTTAATATTTGTTATCATGCAAGTAACTCCTGAGCCATGGCAAACAGCTTCCCTAAAGGTAAACCTTCACATTGATACTGCTGCAGTAATCAAGCCATGCACTGTGGAAGGCAATGGGCCAGATTCATTCCTGGCGTCACTCCATTTACTTCACTGGAATTAAGCCATGGATAGATCTAAAGTATCAATTTTGTTTGGGGTCCTGCTCCTGATCTTACAAACTCCACGTGGAATCCTCACTCCTGTTCTGACACCTTCATGTTGGGGAAAAGGGCCAGAGCAGCATAAAGGGGCCCTGAAAGGCTTGGATCTGGATCTGGATCTGGAAGGATTCTCCTAGGGCAGGTGTGGTGGTAGAGAGCAATAAGGCTGCCTCTTGAGGATCCCCTTGCAAGTGCTGGAGTACATGGTGTGGAGGGGCAGGGGGGAGAGGAATGACTCACTCGGCGCTGCAGTACACAGCACTGCAGATATTCAAAGCAGGACTGTAGCCCCGAGAGCATCCCCAAGAGCCCAGGTCTACACTCTGAGTTACTGAGCAGCAAACCAGGGTGCAAACCTGCTGTGCAGTAATGTCCCATGTTGACACTCCCACAGCCCTGCAGCAGTGTCTACACAGAATGTTGCTGCACGTGAGCTGGTGCGCTGCAGATTCACACCCTGGCTTGCCGAGCCGTAACTCGCCATGCGGAGAAGCCCTTAGACAATGGGAATTTTGACACTTGACTTCAGCAGGGTTAGGATTTCCCCCAGTTTTCCTCCTGAATATCCATATGATACGGCAGTTTTCAGCTGCAACCAGAGGAAATGTCAGGTAATTAGCTTTATCTGGATGGGGATTTACTGCTGAACAATGCCCAGCATTACTAATTACTAATGTTTGCAAAGAAAGCTAAGAGTGTGCACCCCTCCCAGAGTCACTATGGTTTACTACACACTCACATGATACTGTGACTGGCCGGATGCCACATAATCTAAGCAGATTTTAGTAATCTAAGAGACCTACTTGGTAAAAATCAATTGCTCGCAGCAGTTCTAACAATGAAGTATTAGGTCAGCTAATACATTATGGCTCAAAAGAGTTTGTAAAAGAATACTCTTGCTGCCAAAGTCTGTCTCACTCTTAAAAGTCTTGATGTAACTCAAGTAGCTTCATTCTCCCTGCAGAGCTGGCCAGCAAGAATTAGAGCTTGCAGGGAAAACACCCGTTCTGCTGAGTTCAGCAGTCTGAAGAGTTCAAAAGGTAAAAATGTGCAGCTTCCCACCAGAAATAAACTGTGAAACTGGTTCAAAAAAGTGTGATTGCAGCTGGCAATTAAGCCCAACAGCCGGCACCTTGCTGGAAAGCAGCATGGCTGGGGCCCAAGGTCAGGGGATGGAAACTCTTGACAATCGGGGAAGGGGAGACAGCAGCCATTTATTGCAAATATTCACCATAATATATTTTAAGCAGTGAGGGTCTTTTTACACCGCAGAACAGAGAACTTTTTTTAAAATAAAGACAATCCTGAATAGTTGGCTCCCATTATTCCTGTGTGAAACCCAGATGCCTGGGTTCACCAGGCTCCATGAAAACTTTGTGCCTGGACACATTTTCCATGGCCCTGAGTTCCTTGTTAGTGTAACCCACACACCTGCTGGGTGTGGTGCTCTGTCCCATTGAGTGGCACCGAGACCACTAAGAGAAAGATTAATGAGTTTTCTCCACACCCTTAGCTAACAGCCATATTTAGCTCATGCAGTAGAGGCTCATGCACTAAGCTCCAGAAGTCCCAGGTTCAATCCCGCCTGCCGATGACCGGGGTCTGTCGGCGTTATATTAGCATGAACTTCAACAACAAAGGATAAAATCCCTGCCCCGTGGAAGTCAATGGTGGCTTAGCCACTGACTTCAGTGGGGCCAGGATTTCACCCATAGTGTGTTTTTATTATGCTGTTGGTTTATGCCTGAGGAGCACTGTTAGAATCTCATGCTTTCAAGCACCAAAGAAGTGCCTTGTCATCAGTAGCTGAGAAGTGCAGTGACTTATTGCTGTCATTAGAATCTGGGCTCATTAATTTTATTCATTATTTTAAAAATATACTTTAAAAATCATTTTTGCAGTTATTTATGTAGTGTCTTCGTCTACTACAAAAAGTAGCTCCTAGTAACAGAATGCCACAGTCCACTCCCGAGGAACATTTTGAGGAAGTGTTTCCTCAAAAGCAGGTGTTGATGTGGATGGGAAATGGATAAGTGGGTTGGGCTGGCTGGTGGGTTTGGACTCCGTGCAGATGTAAGGGAGGGAGGAGGGGTTCCCTATGGAGAGAGGATCTAGGGTGTGGCCTGAGCAAGTCCTGTTCTTTACACAGGAAATGTAATATGAAGGAACCACATTGACACAGTGGGGTCCAAATAACTGTTCACTAGCTATACGCAACATGCAAGGCTTAGTTTTTTACACACACACACACACACACACACACACACACACACACACACACACACACTTCACCCCCTTCCCACTAGGGTGCCTTACTGAGGTAATGCTCCCCCATCAACTTTTCCACATACACTGAACATAAAAGCCCTAAGAATTGGTTGTATATGTCTCACTGAGGAGACCCCAGCTGTGCACAGCTGTGGCAACCTCAGAAAGGCCCAGCTGACTGAACAGAATGGGGCTTTCGCAATCAATGTTCCCAGCAATACTCTTTACTGGAATTAAACTACGTATGCTGATGAACTTTGCATGGTCTTTCTGACATTCGTTTGAATGGGTAACGAGATGCAGTAACATGCCACAACCCCTAGCACAGATTGGAAACAAATTTTACCAAATGTCATAGAGCCTTATGGTTTTTGCAAATCTGAAATAACACAAAATAAAACGAAAAACTTCACTCAGCAGCAGTGGCTAATGCTGCTCCTGTTCCAGAGAGCTGGGCTCTGTTCCCCACACGGGGCATTGCAACCTGGAGTACAAGGGTGCAGCGCCCCTGACTCAAATTTGGCCATCAGGATGGAGGGGCAGGTAGGCCAGACCTGAGCAGCACTGCAACTGCATACTCCAGGTCGCAACACACGGAGCAGAGAGCCTGGCCCAGGCCTGCAGACAGGACCTGCCACCGCAAGGTGAGTGCAGGACAAGCTTGTTCTGCAATCCCCTGCTCCCGCCAGTGGCAGGACCTGATCCCACCACAAGCCCCTGGATAAAATAGATAAAATGAAAGAACATGAAATTCCCCCAAAATAAAAAAGATATATATATATATAAAAAGAATTTCACTGGCTCTCATCCTGGTTGTATTATCTTATAATGCTTTTCCTCCAAAGCACTTTAAAAACCATTCTGAGCAATCTCTTAATCCAATTCTCTGCTGTCTTCTGCAAAGGCAGCATCCAGGTAACAATACAAACACCCCTCGCAACAGTTTTGGACCCTGAGAGTAATGCAGTAGCCCACTGAAAGTGCAGGAGAATTGAGGAAGGCAGAATATACTTGCCCAAACTGGGTTTTGGGCCAGGACATGGGGGTTAACACCCACACGCTTGTACTCTTGGAAGCCACCATGAAATCTTTAGTGACCACATTAAATGTGGACCCGTTAAGTGCGCTTAATTGTAGTATATTATAGAAATACTTTCTGAGCTGGCGTGCGGCACTTTCAGCCAAGTATTTCAAGTCACTTCTAACGCACTATATTTGTCTTTGAAAATTAGCAGTTTGCACTGAGCATCAGGGAACGTTACTATTCAAGTAACTAAATTATAGCATGTTTAGCATTACAAACTATATGTTTAGTAGTACTGAAAACCCAAAGGCCAGAGCTATGAACCAATACCCAACCCAGGATTTACAGAACATGGTCCCATTTGGCCCAGGGCTGGGATTCCTTATGGCACCAGGCTCAGGCCTGCTACAATGAGACTCCGCTAAATGAGGATGATTAGTGAGAAGCCTTTTAGGAAGAGGAACTGTATAAAGAAATTCAGGCTGCATATACTCACCCCACTAAAAAGAAACGTTGTTACTGAGATGAAACAGAATTGTTGACCGTACAAATCATGACCCTGACTGTGGGCATTGCACATTGGAGCTATTCACAATAATGAGCACTATGCTTGGTAAATAAGTGTTTACAGGACCAGGCCCTGTTGTCTTACGTAAGTATTAAAAGAGAGTGCATGGGATAAGAAGGAAGGTCCTTTCCTGGATCAGTAACTGGGTAAATGTTAGGAAATAAAGGGTAGGAGTAAATGGTCAGTTTTCAGAATAAGATGGGTAAATAGCAGTGTCACCCAAGGATCCATACTGGGACCAGTGCTGTTCAACATATTCATAAATGATCTGGAAAAAGGGGGTAAATGGTGAAGTGGCAACATTTGCAGATGATACAAAACTACTCAAGATAGTTAAATCCAAAGCTGACTGCAAAGAATTACAAAAGGCTCTCACAAAACTGTGTGACTGGGAAAAGAAATGGCAGATGAAATTCAATGTTAATAAGTGCAAAGTAATGCACATTGGACACCATAATCCCAACTATACATATAGAATGATGGGGTCTAAATTAGCTGTTACCACTTAAAAAAGAGATCTTGGAGTCATCGTGGATAGTTCTCTGAAAACATCCACTCAATGTGCAGTGGCAGTCCAAAAAAGCTAACAAAATGTCAGGAACCATTAGGAAAGGGGTAGATAATAAGAAAGTAAATATCATAATACCACTATATAAATCCCTGGCATGCCCACATCTTAAATACTGCATGCAGTTCTAGTTCCCCCATTTCAAAAATGGTGTATTAGATTTGGAAAAAGTACAGAGAAGGGCAACAAAATTCTTAGGGGTATGGAACACCTTCCATGTGAGGAGAGATTAAAAAGACTGGGTCTGGCCATCTTACAAAAAAGATGACTAAGGGGGGGATATGATAGAGGTCTAAAAAATCATGACTGGTGTGGAGAAAGTAAATAAGGAAGTGTTATTTACCCCCTTCACATTGCACAAGAACCAGGGGTCACCCAATGACATTAATAGGCATCAGGTTTAAAACAAACATAAGGAAGTATTTCTTCACACAATGCAGTCAATCGGTGGAATCATTACCAGGGGATGTTGTGAAGGCCAAAAGTATAACTGGATTAAAAAAAGAGTTAGGCAAGTTCATGGAGGCAAGATGGTCAGGGGACGCATCTTGGGTGTTCCTAAAGTCTGACTGCCAGAAGCTGGAACTGGGCAACCAGGAGGGATCACTTGATAATTTCCCCGTTCTGTTCACTCCCTCTGAATCGGTGCACTGGCCACTGTAAGAAGACAGGATACTGGGCTAGATGGACCATTGGTCTGACCTGATATTGTCATTCTTATGTTCTTATTTTAGCAAATGTAGCTCGTAAGGGAAATGGCAGAATTGTGGCAGTGTAGACGATTAGCTGCAGTTGGTACAAGACATACCATTTAAAAAAAATTAGATCATTGATCTACTTTTAGTCATTTCATCCCTTTTGGATCATCCTACCATAGAAAGTTCAGTTGTTAATCTAATGCAGGTAATGAGTCACTCCATATCTCCTAATTTTTATTCTGTTCCCCCTCATTTCTGTGGATGGTATTTGTTTTTGCAGATATATTTATTGGCTACAGTCACAAACCTTCTAAATGGGTATTTGTCGTTGTTCAATTTCAGCAAGTAAGGACATTTTCCTAATAGCAAATTTGGGGGACACACAACTGAAATAATTCTTTCCCCATTTTTTTTTTAAATCAAACAGAACCCTTTCAGGTAGACACAACCCCAAAAGATGTGAAGGTGATTCCCTGTACCGTGGCATCCTTTCTAGCATTTTACTGTGAATTCTGTGTTTATCTTATTTTAGAAGACTGAGATGTGAAAATATTTAATCATAGTTTTCCATTATGTCATCTTCGCAGAGGGGAACTTGTATTGCTCAAAGGATGTATCTACACTACAATCGGAGGTGTGCTTACATCTTGAGTAGGGGGGTACACCTAGCTTTAATCTATCTAGCACAGCTAAAAATAGCAGTTAAGATGTGGCATGGATTAGCAATGTGAGTACATATCCAGGGCTCCAAGTGGGCTTGTCCAGCCTGTGCCAGGGTCCGTACCGCCACATCTTCACTGCTATTTTTAGCAGTGTGAGCTAGATTAAAGCTATCATGGGTACACCTTCCCGAGCTGCAATCACACCTCCAGTTGCAGGGTAGACAAAACTAAAGTATCTGGCTTTGTATCCTTTCAACCATCAGGAGAGATTCGCCGGTCATTTCCTTGTCATACATAGAGCCCCCAAGAGTTTAAAATCTCCAGTATGATGAGCTAGACTTGGCTTTAAAAGTTGAAACCTTGCTACAGCTGCTTACAGCAAAACGTTTATTAGGTCCGATTTGCACGTCAAATGCAGGACTTAATTGAAGTGGTGTCGTGAGACCTAGAGCCAATTGCCACCCAGCTTTCTCTGAGACCAGAGTGAATCTATCACTGGGGAAAAGGAAAAACAGTCCCCCTAGCATAATGTGGGGGAAGCTGCAATTCTGAAAGTTGGTGCTCAAAGGAGTATTGTAAGGAAATAGTTAAGCAGAAGACGCACAAAGCTCTATCTGATATTAGACAACCTTTCAGTCCTGAATCAAATCACTTCCAGGTCACATTTCAAGGCTGGCTAAAACAATAATCAAGGAGTTTTACTAAATAAAATATTAGAAACAAATTAACAAATTAATTGCAGGCCTGTTGGCTCTTCCCAGCTCTTATCTTATTATTTTATTTTCATTAATGATTGTTATTGGGGTAACACCTAGTCATGGACCAGGGCCTTACTGTGCTAAGCAGCGTACGAACACACAAAAATACAGTCACTTACAGATTTATCTGATTTTGCCTTCACTGTTTACAAACTTTAAGCAGTGATTGTTGATTTATTATCTTTGCAACCAAGACAGTACTAGCACTTCAGCTTTTCCAGAATGATATAGATTAGAAAACAGAGGCATGAGCTACACAGAACTTTTATGCTAGTTAGGAGGTTTTTTTTAACGTAATAGTTATACTGATACAACCCCTAGTGTGGAGGGCCAGTATAGTTTAAGCCAGTGGCTCTCTAACTTTTTTACTGGTGACCCCTTTCACATAGCAAGTCTCTGAGTCCTCCCCCCCTTATAAATTAAAAACACTTTTTTTATATATTTAACACCATTATAAATGCTGGAGGCAAAGCGAGGTTTGGGGTGGAGGTTGACAGCTCGCGACCCCCCATGTAATAACCTTGCGACCCCCTGAAGGGTCCCAACCCCCAGTTTGAGAACCCCTGGTTTAAGCAGTATAATGTTTGTGTGTAGACAAGCCATGAGTTAGCCTTGGCATGAATGGTTAAAGAACAAAGAGGGTGCTCCAACTTCCAGTTTTTGTTGGGGCTGTTTCTCTTGGCCTTGTAACTCCAGAAGTCTGGTGCTAATTAAGTGAATCATGCTCTTTGACTCTTATTCATAAAGAATTCACTAATGCTTATTCATTCTGAGAAATATGCAGCTATGTGTTTGCCAGACAACACATGTATAACTCTTGTCCAACTGTGGAGTTGTTGAGTCACACAGTCACTCAGATTCAAGTGGGATGTATTTTGAGAAATATGTAGCTCTAAGGAAAATGCTCATGCTGCCTTTGGTATAATTCTGTTTACCATCAAATATGTAACTGGAGCAACGTGTCAGTGGCTAGAAACCTGATTGGGATGTGGAGTTATTTTGCTGATTCACTTTGGCAACTAGACAAAGTTGCTTCTGGTTGTTACAAAAGGGGTGAAATATCTTCCTTTGAGCTAGAGAGAAACTGAGAGTGGTGGGTGGGTGTCCTGGTTGGTTCTTATGCTGTTGCTTGTATAGCATAGAAGTGGGTATCCTGGAGGAAAAAATCCTAGAAACAGCCACGCTCGGGGGAAAAAAGTCTGAGGTTTATGATTTGTTGTTATGTTTGTTAACAAGGTGAAATTCAGAAAGTGGGTAAGTCTTTGCATCACACTCAAGATATCCGTGAACAGGGGATGCTGTCATTCCACCCACAGGTCCTATCTTCCCTCACTGGAGTCCCCTGAGTTGCTTGATAGATGAATAGAGATGTCTTGTGAGCTATTGCATCCTTCCAGCTAGTGGCCTGGTTATTGTCATAAAGCGGTATCACTATGGGTTTCAGCAAACACCATTGCTGCCT
Source organism: Malaclemys terrapin pileata (assembly GCF_027887155.1). Classification (NCBI taxonomy): domain Eukaryota; kingdom Metazoa; phylum Chordata; order Testudines; family Emydidae; genus Malaclemys; species Malaclemys terrapin. Next base: position 12,835,180 of record NC_071513.1, on the reverse strand, counting down.
TCAGCTTTGGGCTTTTGCCAGAAGGATTCGTGATTGGCTACTCCTCTCCAGCGTAATAGCATTGGGTGTAGCTGTGTAAATACAGGGAAGATGTTACAATTCTCTTTTCTGAGTACTGCACCTTTAAATGACTTTCTAAAAGATGTGCTCTTCTTGAGCCGCAAGTTACTGGGCTCGATACAGAAATTACTTGGTGCATTTCTATGGCCTGAGTTATGCAGGAGCTCAGATGAGATGGTTCTAGTAGTCCATTCTGCCTTTATAATCTAGGTAAGGTGTTTGCCTGCCTATCTGCTGGGTGGCAGTCCTCTGAGTTGAGTCAGTATGAGTACCACAGAGAGAGAGAGTCTATCTATCTATCTATCTATCTATCTATCTATCTATCTATCTATCTATCTATCTATATCTGGTGATAAGGGCCATATAGGTACCTAGACAGACATCTATATAGACTGACTTTCTTTCATTGGTAGGAAACAAATCTCCCGGGATGAAAGTACATGGTTGTCTTTTTTGCTTATAAGCAAAAAACACAACGGAAATTTTATGCAGCCTTATTCCTTGTTTTGTTTCAGACTGGTTGGTTTTGAGTTAGTGAATAAGACTAAAAGGATGGCTGACATGACTGATCAGTCACTAGACCATTTGACTAGGTTGACCTTAAAACTAACTTCCACCCACTTGCAGGGGATGACAGGCTATGTGCCATCATTTTAGCGAAATTTAGTCCGTATCGCCACTACGTGACCTGAGTGTTTGACGTCATATGGATGTGTGTGACTTCAGACACTTGTTTAAATCCAGTTGGAGCTAATTCCATAAGGCTTACATTGGCCAGGCTCTGGGGACTTGTTCACACTAGCAAGGGTATGAAAGGCAAACAGCAGGAAAACGTAGCCAGAGCTCCTTGAGTAATCACCATGATTAAAAATACCTGGCTCCATTCACATCGGCAGTTTGGATTAAATCTTGTGCGCACCGCCAGTAGATCAAAAAGGGGAAACTAATTTATGGTAAAAAGCTGGCTTTCTGTTTCTGACTCTTACTGGGATGAACAAAGTTGGACAACTTTCTCCTGTTTCCCTACAGATAAGAGTTGGTCTGTTTTTGTGGTTTGGGTTTTACGTTTTAGAGTATGTATGATCAAAGAAAGGGCTGTGATAAGAAACAGCTCTCTGCTCTTTTAGTAATTCTAAAAATACCCCATAGATCAAGTGCATGTCCTCCTTCCCTAGGCTGAGATCTAGTGTTTGTTTAACAACGGGAATTTACTAGATTTGTAATTAAATAAGGCCCTAATTAATGGTACAAAAAGCCCTATCGTCACAAGAATAACCCGCCAGGTGGAATCCCTCTTGTTTTTTTAAAAAAATACAAATTGTATCGGTGCTCCCCTCCTCCTTAATTCCTTCTGTACAGCTCATGGCCTGGCCCCAAAGACCCTAAATAATTCTGCCCCCACCTAACCCTTCTTTTTCTAATGCTATTTATTTTCAGTGCTTATTTCCTCCAACTCCCCCTTCCCTATGCTGGTCCCTCCAACCCCTTCTCCCAATATTTGCTTTGCATTTTCTTTGATGCACCATCTACAGACTCTTGTTTTCTTCCAGTGTGTCATGTGCTCCTCCACCTTCAAAAGACAAAGGGCTGGATTCTCGGCTGGTGTAAATCAGCAATGGTTCTATTGATTTACTCCTGCTGAGATTCTGGTCCCATTGTGGGCATGAAGTGTGGCCTTCCTGCTTTAACTTCCTCACTGGCCATCATCCCATTGCCATTTACAGGGCAAGGTGATTTTTGGGATCCCACAGAAGGAGCTCAATTCCTCCCCATCACCAAATTGTTCCTGTTCCCATACCCAGCCCCCATCCTATTAATTCTGACCCCCCTCTGCCCCTCCAGGGGTTATCCACTCTCCCAGGCCTGGGGGCAATGCAATGAGGTTCCTTCTCTCCCTTCCAGGCTGGGAGGCCAGCTCCAGGAGCTCTTCACCCCCCCCACCCCGCTCCTTCCCAGGCTGGGTACTGAGAGGGAGGAGAAGCTGGGGCCCCCTAGTGCCTGTTGCCCTCAGGAGGGGATGGGGAAGGAGAGCCACCCTGAGCCGCTGGGCTCTTTAACTCTCTCTTGTGAGACTGGCTTTAGGCTGCTGAGGTGAAGGGGTGTGGGACAGAGCTTTTTCAATAGCAGCTCTGATTGGTTGCTCAGCCCCAAGAGGAAGGCAGTTGGGGTAAGCAGCCAATCCGAGGGGGATTCTCTCCCCAGGAAGGGCTTAAATTCATTAGAGGGCTGGAGATTCTCTGTCCTCTTGAGGCTGGTCTATGGCCCCTGCCAAAATCCTGTCATGGTGAAAATGTCACGAAAATGGGCCACACTGAGAACTTGCATTAGATGTTACCACCAGCTGGATTGTGGGAGGCAGATGAAGAGAGATTTCCCGAGTTTACTGCCAAGAGCAGCATCTGAGACAATCAAGCCTGCATTTTATTTGCACTCTCACAACCTAAAGAGGACTGACTGTTTTTACTAGAGCGAATTCTTATGGCACAGCTAAACTTCTGAAAGTTTCTGCCAGCTTCTATTTTCCTCCGTGCACTTTGAATTCCTGGGCCACTAAATATCTGTATTAAATCCTCTTGAATTCCAGTTGGCCAAGGGAAATTCAATCTATGTGAACTGTTTTCCCCTGACCCCAGCTACTTTGTAACCTACCAATTGAGGGATAACTGGCTGTTTTGGAGAGGATCTAAAAAAAGGTTTAGAAACACTCTTAATATCACGTCTTAAAATTGGCATTCAGTTCATTGTTGTTTTAGTCTATTTTCCTCACCATTGTTAGTGTTTATGAAGTATAATTGATTATTAAAAATACTCCAGAATCTCTCTTTTTTGAGCCTTTCGATTTTGTTACCTACAATAAGATGGTGCCTTTCGATGAGATAAATGTGAGACTCAGACATGTAGATGCGGCAAGGGTGTAGACCAGCAATGTTATTGTTATTGCTATTCATAACTTGTATTGTGGTAAAATGTAAGAGGCCCCAGTCAGGGGCTGGAAGACCATTGTATTAGGCACTGTAATTATAGCAACAATACCTAGCTCCTACATAGTACTTTTCAGCCATTGATCTCAAAGTGCTTGTGGTATCATTATCCCCATTTTACAGATGGGGAAACTGAGACATAGGGTGATGAAGCTCACCCAGTATCCAGCGGCAGAGATGGGAATAGCACCCATGTCTTCTGAGTCGCGGTCCAGTGCTCTATCCACTAGGCTATCATATAAAAGATAATCTGTGGCCGAAAGAGTTTAAGGCCTAAACATAGGATGAGATGCAAGATGTGGAGCTAAACAGTTTGGGGGTGGGGAGGACCAGGTAACAGTGGAAGAATTGCATTTAGGACAGTAAACAGCAGTTCCAGCATGCCCGTTGCCTAACTATTTGAATCGTTTTTGTTTTGTTTTTAAGCATGTGGAGTGACTGAGAGAGTCACAGTGTTGGTTTCATCCTGATACCAGAGTCTCTGGCATTTTGACGCTATCAGCATGAGGATTGTCTGCTGTTTAGCAATAGTGGCTTGACATTTCCTGTTGCTGACCTCTTGCAACATCTCTATGGGCAGCAAGGCTTTCTGGATGTGTCCACTCTCCAACTGGTGAAGTCTGCGTTCTGCAGCATCCTTGAGGATCTTAAATGTATGTTTTCCAAACGACCCCCAAATTTCTCAGGGTCATGAAGCTTTGAAAAGGTCTCATAAGGCCAACAATGCACTTGAGTCTCCCAGTGCAGTTGCTTGATAACGCTGCTGATTCCCATCCTAAAATAATGGATGTTCAGTGTGGAAGGACAAGACATCTGGGAGTGGGCAGCCTCATTCCACCTGTCTCCTAAAAGTTTCCTGGTGGCAGTTTAAAGAGGATGAATTGCTGTGTGGGGAAAAAGTTTTGACCGATTTCTAATAAGGTGCAAATCGGTACAGTATAGCTCTATTGAGGTCAATGAATCTATGCTGGTTTACAACAGCAAAGGATCTGTCTGGCCTATAATGGCTAAAATCCTGTCCACGCTGAGGTCCTAACTGTATGTGCTTCAGTCCTTTAAAACATGGTTCCGCCATACTTTTCCTGACTTATGTGGACAGGATATTTTTTCCTGCAAAATGTTTTGGAAAAAACATGCTGTAGATCATTATGCAGGGGGTTTGGCTAACCCGGTTGCAACTAGCACAATCTTAGTGTGGAAAGGCTAGCATTGAAATCAATGGAAGTTAGGTGCCTCAATACTTTTGAGGACCTGGGCCTGAGTCTCGTGACTGTAGAGAGGGGAATGAACTGATGGAGATATTGCACCATACGACATAAAGAGGCGTTAGTGTTCCTCGTTCCAGTGTTGTTAACACCGGTTTGTATTTCCAAATACAGTTTGGAAGGGTAGCTTCTGAATGTTTTTTGTTTCATTTTGCCCTTCCCCCTTCTTATCCCTTTGGCTTTTCACACAATTACAGACTGAGTCTGTGTGGCTGTATGAAAGGCATTTCCTCCCTGTTACATTAAAAAAAAAAAAAATCCTAGAATTCAGCACACCAGCTGCTTTCCATTAGTGCTACATACACGCACGCTAGGAGGGCAGAGTGTGATGCTTCGGACACTGTTGGGTAGCAGAAATCCTTCAGAAACTCTGTCAGGAAAAGCCTCTGGAATGCAAACTGTGGGGGTAAAGAACGCAGCGGCTTCGGGCCCTGCTCTTTACTCAGGCAAACCTCCTCATTGAGGTCAAGAGGGGGTTTGCCTGAATCAAGAATAAGAAAGTGATGAATACGGCCTTTTCTATGGACTGTTCTATGCTCTGGAGATCTCTGTAGGACATGGAGTTGAGCGCTGTCTGAGGTGTCAGGGAATTTTGACCCCTCGTTGATCCTCAGAGGGAATTTTTATTGATATTAAATATCATCTTGCTGCTTATCTAGCCTTCCTGGTGGCAATTAATACTTTATTATTTGTGCTCCTTGGGAAAAGGCCTTTAACCTTTCTCAAGTTTCTGGATGAAAACTCTCTCTGCATGCAAATTAGTCTTTATTAAGATCCTATTACTCATCAGCTTCCCTGTCACTAGAGGGTTTTTTCCTTTCTTAAACTTCTCACTCTCACTCTGACCAGTGCTGATCACAATGGGAGTGTTTTAACTACCACGCTGTTATGCCTGCTTAGAGCAGCCAGTGGCCTGTCTCCAGTAGCGCTCTCACTGGTGATGGTAGCAACAGCTGGAAATTTTTAACAAGACCAATCTAGTGCAGAAGAGGTTGTAGATCTTTTTTTGATATCCGGTAACTCAGGGTCAGGTTCAGATCCCCTGACTTGTACTAGCAGCTGCCTTCAGTAGGACTATTTGTGGAGTAAGATACTACTCAACATGAGTAAGGGGATCAGAATCTGGCCCGCAAAGTGCGCTTTTGCTGTGCTCGTCATACCCAGAGCACGGTGAGGTTCCACATTTGTAGTGTTTCAATAGCTTCCAGGTCTAATTTTCTCAGGGGATCTGAAAGTTGAGCAGTACTCTTACTGGGTTCGCTATGATCAGCTAAGTGCTCTGCTAGGGTTACCATATTTAAAAAAATAAAAAAAGAGGACACTCCACGGGCCCTGGCCCCGCCCCTGTCCCAACCCGGCCCCGCCCCAACTCTGCCCCTTCCCCGCCCCTTCCCCAAAGTCCCCGCCCTAACTCCCCCTCCTCCCTCCCAGCCACGCGAAAAGGGCTGCCCGAGCGCTACCGGCTTCATGGTTTGCCGGGAAGCCTCCAGACCCTGTGCCCCCAGCCGGCGCTTCCCCAGCGCAGCTGGAGCCCGGGAGGGGAAGTGCCCAGCCGGGGGCGCAGGGTCTGGAGGCTGCACGGCAAACCGTGAAGCCGGTAGCGCTCAGGCTTCAGGCAGCCCCCATGCCTCCGGACCCTGCGTCCCCGGCTGGGCACTTCCCCTCCCGGGCTCCAGCTGCTCTGCTCCTCCCCTGACTCTTTGGCTCTGTTTAAGAGCCAAGCTGCCCGAGCGCTACCGGCTTCGGGCAGCCCCCTTGCCTCCGGACCCCAGCTGCCGGAGCAGAGCAGCTGGAGCCCGGGAAGGGAAGTGCCCGGCCGGCGGCTGGGGTCCGGAGGCAAGGGGGCTGCCCGAAGCTGGAGCGCTCGGGCAGCTCGGCTCTTAAACAGAGCCGAAGAGTCAGGGGAGGAGCAGAACAGCTGGAGCCCGGGAGGGGAAGTGCCTGGCCGGTATTTTTCCTGGACATGTTCGGCATTTTGGCAATTCCCCCTGGACGGGGGTTTGATTACCAAAAAGCCGGACATGTCTGGGAAAAACCGGACGTATGGTAACCCTATGCTCTGCTCTCAACCAGACCCATTTGTAAGATGGGGCTAGTGATCCTTGCATTTCCCCTCATGTTGGGAGGCCTCATTCAGAGGTGCTGGAACAATTTTTATAGTGGGGGTGCTGAGATCCACTTCAAGCCAGGGGGTGTGGCAGCACCCCTAGCTCCAGCAACTATGGCCTCATTAGTTCTTGCACATGAAAAGCTCTGTGTAAGTGCTGTTGCTATGAAAAATGTTGCCGTTATTAATGGAAGCTGCATATTGAAGGAGTGTGGAGAGCAGCAGATATAAGCCTGTAGGCCTGTGTTGACTCAATAAACTTACTACAAAAAAAGATGAATGCCATGTTGATTTCTAGGCAGTCCTATTGAGAGCTTTAAAAATAAAAACTCTGCATCTCAGCAGATTTATTGGTTTAAACTATGCCCCTGCGATCTGAACGCCAGCTGCAAATTGGATCCAGTAAAGTCAGTTTTGTTCTGATATGTACAACTATACAGGAAACTATTTTGTTAGTTGTGCTTAATGCAAGTAATTCATTAATGTGTCGGTTCCGTACTGATTGTGCATGGCCAGGAGGGAAGAGCGCAGTGTTCTCCAAAATCCTTGCTGCTATGGTTAAGCTTTAAATCCTTTCCATTCCCTCCTCCCCGGCCCATGGGAGAAGAGGGGCCAGGACATAGAGAAACCAATATGCTGTCTCTGTGTAGGTTGTGGCTGGCTTCTGAGAGACCTAGCAAGGAGTCAGCATCATCTTTGCACTATGGATCGCTGCACTGCAGGGGCTCCCACCAGACCTATGCAATGGGGGAAGGATTGTGGGGGCAAGTTGAAAGAGGATCAAAGACGGGGCTGGTAGGTCTGTAACTATGCATCAACCATTTAACAGCGTTTAAAAGAGAACTGGATAAATTCATGGAGGTTAAGTCCATTAATGGCTATTAGCCAGGATGGGTAAGGAATGGTGTCCCTAGACTCTGTCAGAGGGTGGAGATGGATGGCAGGAGAGAGATCACTTGATCATTACCTGTTAGGTTCACTCCCTCTGGGGCACCTGGCATTGGCCACTGTCAGCAGACAGGATACTGGGCTAGATGGACCTTTGGTCTGACCCAGTATGGCCGTTCTTATGTTCTTATGTTATTCCATTCCTATAGGGAGATAATACAGCAGCCGTTGGGACTCTGGCAATCCTGTGTCCCCAGTAGCATCTGTGGAGTGGCTCTGCTGCTGCTCTGTCATAGGAGAGGGGAATTCCTTACCTCTGGTCTCTATCAGTTTGTCCCACAGTGGGGTTACTTAGGGTGTGCAGTGGGCCCAGGACTCTCCCTTTAGTCCCGTTTGCCAGGTGAGAAATTTGGCACAGCTCCAGAGAGAATCTGTCTCATCCCTCTGGGAATTCCTTCACCCTCCCTGCCCTCCAGTGTCTCATGACCCAAAGAGTATTGAAAATGTTGCTGCAAATGGCCATGCCTTTATTTAACCTGATATTTTTATCAGCAGAAATCAATATACATATTGCATTTTTGAAAAACCCTTGCCTAATGGGTTAGCGCCATGGGAAAGCTCGCATGTTGCACATGGTTAGTACAGCTGATTGAAAGACTGGCGAGGATACATCCGCTGTATTGATACACCAGCCACAGCACTGTGTCTGTCAGCTCTCATTACACTTTAGAAATGGTGAAGTTCCAAGGATTCAATCAATTAATGCCTCACATGCATTTCTATTGATAGTTTGTCATTTTCTCTCTCTACATTACCATGACAGACACCCATAGTCCAGGGCATATTATCCATAACCTTTGACGACTGTTCTTTCTGAAGTACGAGTAATTTACAACATAGCCAATGGACTACAACCCTGCTTGACTTAGGTTCTTAAATTCTGAGTCTGTTTAAAATATTTCAACAAATATTTTTCTGGTAGAGCTCATTGTTTTTTAATTTGAATATTTGTTCATTGAAAGCTTGGAAAAACTCTGTTATGCTTCCTCTCCCTCCCAAATCACTGTTTCATACTTAAGACAATAATAGCGATGTGATCTAGTGCTAGATGTAGATTCTTTGTGTGCCCTTAAATAAGTCACTTGACCTTCATATGCCTCAGTCAGTCCAGCTGTAAAATTGGGTAAATGCAGGGGCTGATTTGACTGCAGATGCTGCCTGTCAGCTGAATCATCACTGAACATTAAAAAAAAAAAAAAAAAAACCAAATAGAAAAAAATGGTTACATTTAGAAGCATGACTGTCAAAATTTAACCGAGTTCTAGCAGGACTCTTGGTGAGCAGATGAGATTATAAAGTGATTATATAAATGTATAACAGATGAAAACTAAGGAGGAAAAGCTAGCCAGCGTGAAATCAACATTGCACCAAATTCTGATCTCATTTGGAGTGGAGTAAATTACTCGGAATCTGGCCCATTCTGTAAAAATGAGTAGAGATCTGGGGATCTGCAAATTTGTCAGTTTTAGTTTATTGAACACTTTCACGACACTTCATTTCAAATAGATTTTCCCCTACCTGAAAGAAAATCTAATGCAATAAACATTTACAATATATAAGGAGCAGTGAAAAAAACAAGACAAAACTTCCGTGTGAAATCCTATTGATCACCACTTTAACCAGAATACATGGGAAAGACAGACATTACAGAAGAAAGAACATGACAAAACATTAGGAGAAAGAAAGAGAAGAGATGATCTGAAAGGTATAATGCCTCTCCATAATTGCAAAGAAAGAATCATGGCAGCCAGACTTTCCTTGCAGAAGAGAAGAACGAGGGGGGATTTGATAGCTGCTTTCAACTACCTGAAAGGGGGTTCCAAAGAAGATGGATCTAGACTGTTCTCAGTGGATTGTAGAGCTGTCTTGCTAAAACTGTCATATTTCCATTGTTGCTTGACATTTGAACTATCACTTTTGTGGTCTGCTGCTTTAATTCTTTTGTATCTGAAGGAGCACTGGAAAATACAAACTGGAGCCACTTAACTTTGTATGATCTTAAAAACTAGATTTAACTTTTATTTTAGTCAAGGGGGGAAATGATGCTCTCCGCTAACTTGATTGATCAATAGACCTATTTGTGATAGGGTTTTGAAGCTTGTGGCCAAAAGCTGATTGCACTAAATCCAAAATAGATTTGACCTAACAGCTGAACTCAGCTTCCACATGTGTAGCATAGCCCAGGATGCTGGTTCAATGCAAATACTTAATTCCCTTTTTATAATACTGGCAGGGTAGCACAATGACTGCTGTAGGGAGACACCATAGGACAGAACATGTGAATTCTCAGCAGGTCGTCTCTCTTACTCAAGTTGTGTTTGGACTTAAAAAGAAAGAAAAAAAAAAAAAGCCAAATTGGTTCTTTTTGCATGATTTTGACAGGATTTTACAGTAGCATGGATGGAGCTGTGTCTGTTAGTAAATAGCGATTGTAAAGATTCAGTATTCTGAGGCTGGGACATGTTACTCTTAGTTGAGCATATTTAATGGCTTCTTTCCTTTAATGTAAACTTTGATCCTGACTTCCTGAAAAGACGCCTGTGCTGTGGAGAAGCAATGCTGCTTTGTTAGTTTTGGGTGGGGGGGGGCAGAGGGGGAGAGAAGAGGGTTGTTATTGAAAAGTGAAGAAAAGACTTGTGGTTGGAGTCAGTGGTGGATTTAGAGTTAGTGGGGTGCTGTGCGCAGCTTCATTTTCACACCCCCACCTCAGGACCCAGCCAAGAAAAAGAACATTCTCTCTTATCTCCCCTCCCCGCCCCCCCGTTTTTCATTCTTTTTTTCTTCGTCCTCCTCCTATATTATAAGTAATAGGAAGTTAATGAAAATAAAGTGAGGTACCTTGATTGTTTTTGTAGTCAAACATTTTTTTCCACAGACCACTTGAAAATTGCTGAGGGTCTCGGCGGACCACTTAATGATCTTTCCAAATGTTGTTTGTACCATTTACTGACTATTGTAAAGTGCTTTGGATAAGAGCGTTTTATTAAAAAAAAAACAACTTAATAACCTTTCCTCGGTCCACCTGAATGGAGTTCTCAGACCACAGTTGGAGAATTTCTGGCCTAGATGAAAGCTCGTATTTGCATTACGCTAACGTGAAAAATGTGTGAAAATAAAAAGTATAGATGACGCATGAATGGAAAATAAAAGTTAACTTCATCTGAAGAAACATAGTGAATTTGAAAAAAATATATATGTATTCAGATAGCTTTTTTTTTTAAACACTTTTTCTTTACAAAATCGACCTCATCGTTTTTGATAAAATGAATGAAATGTTTCACTTCATCTTCAAAAAGATTTGTGGCTATGTCCTCTCGGTAGAATTCACTTACTTTCTTACTGTAGTGGCTTTTAGCATTTTCGTCCATACTTCTGTCAAAAAACACGCAAAATAAATCAACAGTTTTCTTTAGAGATTCACCTCTACCCTGCAATTGCACTATTATTGTGTTACAAATAACATTAACGGTCTTAACGACGATCTTCTCTTTCCCTTTTAAATGGATGACATTGTCTCTAGTTTCATCGAAAAATAACTTCCTGCTTTGTTTATGCTTCTCATCAGATATATCAGAGGAACCTATATTGTCTGTTAATGTTAGTGCCTGCCTCTGTTTCCACGGAGCTATAGTCATTTCAAACTTCCATGACAAAACTTTTAACTGAGGCTAACAATTGTGCAGCATTCAAAAAATTTGTATCGACCTTTTGCAGCAATTTGCTGACAGCATTAATTCTTTGAAGTAAATGGTCTCACAAAAGAATAAAAACAGCAATATCGTACACCTCTATCCCGATATAACGTGACACAATATAACACAAATTCGGATATAACACGGTAAAGCAGTGCCCTGGGAGGGTGGGGTTGCGCACTTGCGGATTAAAGCAAGTTCGATACAACACGGTTTCACTTATAATGCGGTAAGATTTTTTGGCTCCTGAGGACAGCGTTATATCGGGGTAGAGGTGTACTTTTCAAACTTTTCTGCTAATGATTTTGCTTCAGTTTTCGCACAGGTGGTTTTTCAGAATTTGATGTGGCTATGTCTAATAAGGTTTTCTTTATATCATCATAGCTCATTTTCAAAGCCAAAACAGCATCTGCATGAGCAGATCACGTGGTGTCACAAATTCTTTTGACTGTCAAATGTTTTTCATTTGCCTGCTCCAAGTGTGATTGTAGCATACTCCACCAATTCGTGGAAACCGAAGAAAGGCATACACATTTTGAACAAAGTCAAAAAAATGTGTAGCTCCCTCACAAGATTCGGCTGCAGCTTAAATTTAAGGAATGGCTGGAACATGGTATGACTAAAGCAGAGGGGCTTGCATTGTTCAGTCTTGCCTGTAGACCTGAATATTTTCCTGCCATATTTGTGGCGTTATCAAAACTCTGCCCACGACAATTTTTGATGTCCAAACCTAAATTTGCAATGATTTCCAAAACAGTTGTCTCTAGACATTCAGAAGTGTGGGATTTTAGCGGGACAAAACAAAGAAATCGCTCTATAACTTCACCATTGCCGGTCACATATCTTAAAATTAATGTTAATTGGTCTACATGACTCACATCTGGTGTTGAATAGACTATTATGGAATAGCATCCTTTACTTCATCAGTGAATTGGTTTCTGAGCCGCTTTGCCATTATAGTGATGAATTCATTATACGTTTGGAGGGTTAAAAAGTTGGTCTTCCCTGAGCCATAATACTGATAATTTTTCAAATGTTCTTTGAGAAAATTGTCAAATTCACTAAGATATTCAAAGCAGGTTAAAGAATTACCTTTTTGATTTGACATTGAGGACTCCTCATGCCCTCTTAGAGCCAGGGTGGGCAAACTATGGCTCACGGGCTGGATCCGGCCCCTCAGGGCTTTGGATACGGCCTGCGGGATTGCCCCCCATGGTGCTGTGGGCCCCACGCCGCTCTCAGAAGCGGCTGGCACCACTTCCCTGTGGCCCCTGGGCAGGGGGGTGGGGCAGAGGGCTCCGTGCGTTGCCCATGCCTCCAGGCACCGCCTCTCGCAGCTCCCATTGGTCGGGAACGGGGACCCGCGGCCAATGGGAGCTTCGGGGGAGGTACCTGGAGGTGCGGCAAGGGCAGCGTGCACGGAGCCCTCCGCCTCCCCTCCCCCAGGGGCCACAGCACTTCCTGGAGCGGCGCGGGGCCGGGGACAGGGCAGGCATGCAGGGAGCCTGCCCTGGCCCTGGTACACGCCACTGCCACCCCGGAGCCACTTTAGGTAAGCGGCGCCAGGCCAAAACCCGAACCTCGCCTGCACCCCACCCCCCAACTCCCTGCCCTAAGCCCCCTACCTGCACCTCGCACTGCTCGTGCACCCCAACTCCCTGCCCTGAGCCCCCTCGTACACCCGCACCCCTCCTGCACCCCAACCCCCTGCCCTGAGCCCCCTACTGCACCCTGCACCCCTCCTGCACCCCAACTCCCTGCCCTGAGCCCTCTTGTACACCTTGCACCCCTCCTGCACCCCAACGCCCTGCCCTGAGCCCCCTCCTGCACTCTGCACACCTCCTGCACCCCAACCCTCTTCCCTGAGCCCCCTCATATGCCCTGCACCCCTCCTTTGCCCCAATCCCTTGCCCTGAGCCCCTACTGCACACCGCACCCCCTCCCACACCCCAACCCCCTGCCCCGGCCCTGCATACAATTTCCCCACTCAGATGTGGCCCTCGGCCCAAAAAGTTTGCCCACTCCTGTCTTAGACGCAGTCCCAAAGAAGACACCAGTTTAATCGAGGCAACAACACGTCTCAGCACTTTCCTCCAATAAGAACGCTCCTTTTCAAACTGAGCTGATAAGTCAGAATCAATTCTTCCAGATAATTTACACCGTTGAATGAACTTACACATAGCATTAATATAAGCTTTAGAAGTTTCATGATCAACAATATGTCTTGCAAAGTTTCTCCAATTAGAGTTCTCATCGACGAATGTTTGTTTTCCTTTACTATGGTCAGGGAATAATTTGCAAACATAACAGTAGACTGCCTTAGTGGTTTCCGAAAAAATCAACCAAATTCTCATTTCTGTCATCCCGTTTTTCTTCGTCCTCAGAAAACGGGACTCATGAAGACCTCTAAATTGCTTTAGTCCTGCAACCTCATACTCTTTTCTCAAATTTTGCATATTACCTATGTTTTTCGGTTTATTTACTAAGAAATATTATGTCATATCCAATGAAACAGATTTTGACCATAATGCAATGTCTTCAGAGTAGGTTTCTTCCCTTACCAATATTTTGTAGTTCCATTGTCACTTCTGAGTCCACTTGTTCAACTTTTGCAGTTGTTGTGGTATCCCCACAACTCAGCAAGTGATCAGATAATTCCGATGTTTCCTCGCCCATACTTTTTGATGAATGTCGACTATTCAATACTTCAAGCTTTTTAAAATAAGATGACAAATTGTCTTTTTGCTTAGCTTCGTTTTCTTGCCTCACCTTCCCTTTTTTTGCGTTTTTGACTGCCAGACTCATAGTGTCACTTCATTATTGTTAAAAAAACTGATCTTGATTTTAGGCAGATTAAAAATGTCTGAAAGAGCAGGGGCGTAGCCATAGGTGGGCCTGGATGGGCCGTGGACCACCCAATTAGGTTTAACGCAGTTAATCCTGCATTTTTAATCAGACTCTGTAAAAATGGGATTTTGAACCATTACATACTTGTGGCAAATCACAGGCATTGATGCAAAGTGCGGGGGAGGGTGCTTTTGTTCAGTTGGATAATTGATCAAGCAGACAGACTTTGATTGGCAAATGACGATTTCCTTAGTTGTTGTGATACTATTGCCAAGACAGCGAAAAAATGGCAAAGCAAAATTCTTTGCTAGACGACAAAAAAACACGTTTAGAGCACAGTTCTCAGAATAAGTTTGCAGAATGCAGAAAGCCTGGACTGCTTCGCGACTTGCAACGGGTATTAAATTCAGTCATTTGTCAGATTTGTCCTGCATTTGGGGCCCCCTGTTGTTGGGGGCCCCATGCCACCGCATGGTTTGTTTCACGGTAAATCTAGCACTGGTTGGAGTGCAAAATATCTGTGCAAGCCCTTTTTGGTGACTAGTATCTGGGAACATTCAGCAATGTTCGGTTTCCTTGCTGAGTAGAAAGATTCTGTCTCTCTAACGTTGTTGAGTGCATTGACTAAAAATTAACATGCTGTTTTATCTTTTATTTCAGTGACTACATCATGGCTACAGGGCCAACAGATGTCATACAGCCACCAGAGGCCGGGGAGACAACTGAGGAATGTGCAGGTAAACAGCTGCTCTTCACATGTATAGTTAATTTGGCAAGCTGTTGGAAAGCAGGATTAATTTCTTTAAAAGGGAGCCATGACTGAACTGTTCTTTGGAGTCTTGTGAGTTTTTGTAATGGAAAGAAAGAGCCATGCCTTGTAAGCAAGGGAATCTTGTTGGGAAAGCAATGTGAAGTCCTGGAGAGTCATAAATTTGTGCAGGATATTTATCTCAAATTCTAATGTTGGATGCCTATCAAACAGGGCTGCGTAGTCTGCAGAACTGGCTGTCGTGCGTACTTTGCCGGGATCTTATCTTAGAATCCGGCCCTGAATGTATGTTGCAATGATAACTCCTGCGTAGGGAAGAGGTGATGGACCATGTCACCACGGTAGCACTTCCTCATGGTTGATGAGCATCCGTGTTTGCTACAGATGTCCACCCATTTGCTTACCTTTCAGTCTGGTGGCCTGCATTGGCACTCTGTCAGCCCCACGAATGAGAGCGACAGTCTAGGGAGAAAAGAAAATGTCTTGTCCAGTCAGAAGATCTGTCTGTCTTCAAAACAAAAAGCCTTTTGCCACTATTCAAGCTGTTCCTCAGGAGACACGTATGAGCAGCAGTAGGGTGGTCTGAGATAGTTCAGGAGCAGTTGTAATATCATCTATTGATGGAGCGGTTCAGTACTTCATAGATAACGATCATCTTGCTTATCATGTGTAAATGCATCTACACCCATCAGTATAGACCAAACCATGTGCTGCTGCATGCTGTCAGAGACCTGTATGCACATAGGCCATTCCCCTGCTAGCTGTCAGAGTAAGGGGTGGCAATGTAGCACTGTGAAGGCTGCAGATAGGCACAGCTAAGCACAGCAGTTATGCTGGGAGTCTAGAGAGCCTGGAAATGGGACTACATAAAGAAGCAAATTTTAGAATAGAAGAAGTCTGTTAATTGAACTATGAATGGGTGGTGGGAATAGGATAAAGGAATGAGGGTGGAGAATAAGAATGGATGCTTAACCAATAACATACTTTTTAGTATATAAATCTAGTTTGTGGAAACCATCCCAGGTTCCTCATAGTACACAATGTGCAAGCTAGTGAACTTTATCATCTGTGTGACACCTACTGCATGGACGGACTAAGTTCCTTTCAGCTAGTTTTGGTCATAAATACACATCTCATGAGTGAAAGCCTGGACCCAGTGAAGCCCGTGAGAATTTTGTCATTGATTGCAATGAGGTTAGGATTTGGCCCAGCATCTGCAGCTGAATTGAGCCTACATATATATTTGGGTCTGAAAAAACATAGGAATGTTTTTGTTTCTAACTTAATCCAGCTCTAAAAAGGTTCGGGGTTGCAGTAGCTAATATTGAATTGTTTAATGAGACTGGCACTGAACAGAGCTATCCCAGTCCTTCCTTTCTTAGCTCCCTACAAAGTGTAGCATTACATCAAATCCTCCTCTTTATAGCTTTAATTGGGGTGGATTTCAAAAACCTTGGAGACTGAGATTCCCAGCGTTTATGCTCCAGTCAATTGGATTACTCCACAGATTTTGGATTTTTTCCTATAGGTAGCAGAGCGTTTTCAGTATGTGCTGTTCCCTGTTGATGGCAGTGATCACAGAGAGAAACCAGACAAGCTTGACTCTCTGACCACCTTCAAGTCACAATCTTAGCATTGCCTACTCTTGCAAGTCTGGCAATATTTGGCATTTTTCATCAAGTCTCAGCTCCTGGAGTCATGGTATTTCATGAGACTCTTGGCTTAATATTTTTAATATGAAGTTTCTAACCCTCATGGCTGGAGAGAAAAGCTTGCAAATATGACCTTAGTGCACTTTAAAGGCCCCAAACCCAGAAGGTAAATAAAAAGCACCTAAAATTTATGATGATTGGTTTACATTTCATGATTGTTTTTAAGCCAGTCTCAAGATTTTGGGGCACCTGACTCATAATTTTTTAAACATTTGAGGTTGGCGATACTGATAATTTCAGGTGTTATCCCTACCCCTGTATCTTCCTAGCAATTTTTGTCATTTTACAATCACATTTTCTTATTTTAAAAAATGTTTTTCTTTCCCCTGTTGCTGTGTAAAAGAATCACACAAACAACAAGGGGACACTGTTTAACGAACTGACCAGGGGGAAAAATAACTGAGAGGGAAAAATAAAAGTGACCGAGAGGGAAAAATAACGCAACTGGCTCCATGCAAAGTGCTGCGAAATGCACAAAGTAAACAAACTTGAAAAAACAGAACAAAATGTTTGTTTTCTTGTCTTTCAGTTACAGTAGTTACTTGCAATTTTAACAGCCCATACATTTTCAGATAGCAGTGTGATTTTTTTTTTTTTAAGTTGACAATAGCCCTTTAAATTTTATCTGGAAAACATACATCTTAAATTGCAGTATTGCCAATCCCAAGCATTCAAATCGTGAGTCATCATTCCTAAACTGTTTGATGAATGGTTTTATACACAGTTGCGTTAACTTGGGATTCCTCTCTCTCTCTTTGCTGGATTTTTAATTCGTTATCTGATTAAGTTTTCCTTTTTTATGTATTATTATTTGTATTATTGCAGTTCTTAGAAGCCCTAGTCATGGGCCAGGACCCCATTGCGCTGGGCACTGTATATACACAGATTATCTTGCCCATAGATAGCTCAAGTATTGTATCACAAAACCTAGTGAAATATTTGGTTACTTCACCTAGTACTGAAATGCCCCGTAGGTGAAACTTGGTAACTTTTGAACAGCATACAAAAACGATGCCCAACAGTTCACAACATGAAGCTAAAGTGAATACCATTATTGTGAATTATGTCTTAAGTGCCAAATGCTCTCCGAACTCAATACAAGAACACAGACATGGCGCCCCAGAGGGCTCATGGTCTAAATACACAGATCATACAGGAAAGGGCTATCTTGAAGTGGTTTTTTGATATAATGGTTGGGACTGTAGGTTCTGTGAGCTTCAGGGAAGAGCCTTCTTTTTCTCATTTAGTTTAAACAGCTGGAGGAATTCAATTAGGTCAGAACATAACTGGGTTAGTATTGCTATTTGAGATGATGTGCAAGGCACTGTCAACATTAAAATGATGGTTAAGGAACAGATTGCGGTTTCCGAGTTTTAAACTGTATTAGAGTAGTATGTATCGCTCATGTAACGACTGAGGTTTACCCATTGTCTGATGCTGACAAACTACTTCCATGGCCTCCATCCTGAAATTCGTTACCATACTGATTTTAAAAAAAAAAATCAGGGAAGAAATTGCCTGGTTTTATCCTTTGCAGTAATAATCACAACAACTTTCTTTGTTTGCTTTGTTTCACTCCTGTTTTTATAATTTACTGTATGAACAACTAGCTCGGGGAACTGTGACCCTCCCCCAATCCCTTCGCTTCTGATTTATTCTAGTGCAAATGCCATTGGTGAGCCTAAACTAACTAGGTGACCCTCCCTGTTCATATCACCATTGGTGTCTGATATGTATGATAGTGATGTAATTGTAATGCCTTTGTTTTCTGCATATGATGCCTTTAAATTTCTAAAAATTTTCCTGCAGCGGTCTGACATTTTGTTCTTTGAGCAGCTGAAGCCTGTTAGAGGATGAACTGATGGGGATAGATGGATGTACGCGTACACACTAACACTCTCTCTCTCTACTCTCTTCAGAGACTTTACTTTTATCTTTTCATGCTCTTTACCTTACCTAGAATAAGTAATTTTAGACCGATGGTATATAGTTGCTTTTTGGAATATTATATAGAGACCTAACAGGCTGTATAGATATGTACAGGATTGTTGGGAGACACACATCTAGAACGTTAATTACTCATATGAGCACTAGTGGTGGTGTGAAGATAGTATAAGAACCACCTGACTTCTCTATTGTTTGAGAGGTAATGGGGTCTAATGGCTAGCGCATGACCTGTCTTCTGTTACCAACTCTGCCACTGGCTGTTTATGGGCCTGGTTCAAAGCCAATTTGAGTCAACAGGAATCTCTACTGACTTCAGTGGGCTTTGGCTTGGGCTTCGTGTGATCTTGCACAAGTCACTTACTCCCTTTTTTAGATACCTGATTTGTAAAATGAGAATAATATAACTTACTCATCTCTTACAGTGCTTTGAGGTCTTCAGCTGAAAGCCACGGCAGGAAAGTGTTGTGTATCATTATTATTGTTATGGTGAGAGTCGCTAGGTGGTGCTGTTACACACAGTCTTACAAGCTCTTTCTCTTTGTTGTTGGGCGGTGTACAGCCTCTGAAGAAACGCTTGTGTTTCGTGATGTAGTTTCTTTTGGGGGGAGCTGTAGCAAGCGGCAAGAGAGACTCTCTAACTAGAGTCAATTCCTGGGACACAGTTGCTCTCTGGAAACCAGGCATTAGTATTTTGATTGAGATTCCTGAAAAGGGGGTTGCCTGTATGCTATTGATGACCACCTCTATTCTGGAACTGGTGTATGGAGGAAGGTACCATCCCATGGCAACCCTTTGGGGTCTAGGATGGCCCACAGTTTCCCTCTGAATTCCCAGAATAATCCAGTCACAGCCAAGGTCTTTGAAACAATATTCCACCTCTCCTCGTGTCTAAATTATTAAATATTATTCAGCTCCCAAAAGACCCCTTTCCACTCAGCCCTCAAATGTAGGGTCTCATAGTTGTCCTTCTTGGGACTGTTTCCAGTCCTGGTCTCCCTGGCCTGTAGATTATCCCCTCAGGTTCAGGGCTTTCGCCTCCCTCCTTCCTGGGGCTGTGTCCTGGCTGAGTTTTCCCCCTCTCCAGCGCCTCTCTCCCTGACAGGCCTTGGAGCCTCCTTTTGAATTGCCTGCCCCATGAACTAATGAGTTTCTTGAGCCTCCCCAGGGGAGTCTAATAACCCCAACACCTGTTTGTTCAGGCTGAGAGGGAGGGAAGCCTTGTCGCGCCCACTGTGGCAGGCTCCTGGTCCCAGGCCCTTAAAGCAGCAGTGGTCTGAGATGCCGTGTGCCCGTGTATTTAAATACATTTGTACCCAAGTAGGTACTTAGGTATTTTGAAGCACTCTCCATACTTGTATGCAAGTGCTTTAAATAGTCTGTATTTATGTGCAGTTAAAAGGTGTTTAAAGCTTAAAGCCTTTTTTTTTATCTGCAAGTAGTTTTTCAAAGCAGTTTTTTGAAACAATCAGATCCCTCCTAACTGTCCCAGATGCTGGTTGGCCCCCAGAGCTCACTGTCCCAGCTTGGAAGATCCAGACCATGAGGTCCGGCTGCCAGGTCATTTTTCTATTGGCTCTGCTGTTGTACCAGCCAAGGAAGATGGCGGCCCAGCCCCCTTTGCTTTTGGTTGGTCACTAAACCGGCCATGAGGAGACTCGCTGTCCAGCCCAGCGGAGGAGTGCATCGGTGGGGGTTGGGCAGAACAGGCAGACAAATGTCTGTGTCCTGCATTGAGAGAACCAGCCCAGTAGCTGCATCCCCTGTGGGGTGGGGTGGAAAATGCCTACTAGCCACTGGGCACAGTCCAGTGCTGAAGGGGCTGTTGGGAATATGGGAGTTGAAAGTACTGGCACTTGTACTTTTCCTTATAAATGTATAGATACTATTTCCGCAGCGTACTCGTACTTATAAATACTCATGTAATGGTGCACTTGGCACTTAAGTCCTTTCTATCAGTACTTATAGTAATTTTGGCCTATATCTTCCCTGTCCCAGACACTAATTACACCCCGGGGCTGTATTCCTCCCTCCCAATGACTGCTTCCTTTGCTTCCCTGGACGCATGGAATGGGGTAACAACCGCCTCTGTCCTTAAAGGGCTAGTACCCTCAGAGGCAGATTAGGGGTTTGTGGAGCCCTGAGCCAGAGCAAGTGGGGACCCCTCCCCACCCCTTCTGCCTGCAGTCCCCCCCCAGCACTGCCCAGCAGTCCTGCCAGGGAGCTGGGTTGGAGTGTGGGAGCTTTCCCCGCCCGCCCGGCACTCCGGCCAGGGAGCGGGGTTGGGACACGGGGGCTTCCCCTGCTTCCCGTCAGAAGCGCTGGATGGGCAGAGCGAGGCAAGCTCCCATGCCCCGACCCCATTCCCCAGGAGGGTGGGTGAAGCAGGTCAGGGTGTGGGGGGTGCCCATTTTTCTGGGGGGCCCCCAATTGGCTGAGGGACCCGGGCACAGGACCCGTTGGCCCAGTGGCTAATCCACCACTAAGTATCCTGTTTCAGTGTAAGTAAATCAAGTTACACTAGCAGAATACCCAGACTCCCAAGTCACTGATTTCTCCTCCAAGAGAAACCAACCTGCAAGCCCCCAACATCTGCTACAACTCAACAGGGAGTGACAATATTATTATTTGCCACTGTATAGCGTAGAGCCTGGAGTCATTGTGTATTTCTCAAAATGACTATTGTCTGATGCAAGATGCAGCTGGATGGTGGCATTGCCTCAGCTCCAATAATGCCTCTGGCATAAATTGCTGTACGTGCAGGGCACACGCTGAGACAAAGCATTGCTGACTAACTTATTCCTGGGAGAAGACAAATAATTGTATTGAAATAATGCCTTGTTTATGAAGAAATCCTCCAGCTGCGTATTACCCCAGCTACCCTGGAATATGAATTGAACAATGGTTTGTGCTCCAGTACCTTGCACTGTTTTTGCAGTCTAACTGCGTCAGAGTCAAGTCTGAGGGTACTTAGTACAATGGGTTTTGACCAAAGAACCCCAAAGTGTCATTAAAGGGACCCTGTCAATTTAAAAGTCAATAATAAAGAAATAATAGCTAAACAAACAAAACTATATCACCCTAAAATATTTTGGATTAGTATCAGTGAAGGAATTAGAAAAAAATCTACTATGCTTCTTACTACTTATGCTTTTTGATACGTTGTGTATTTCTGAGTTTGGACAATAAAACCCAGTGAAGTCTTTTGTTTGTAGCCAGTTTCACTGTTGGATATTTGGTGCACCAATGTTTTGGGGTGTCAGATGCTGCAGGAGAGTGTTATATGTTTAAAAGCAACTGTCTTCATTGAAATATAGATATATTTTAATTTGAGAGACTTTTTCTTTTGATTTTAGGATTTATAAAAGCTTTTTTTTTGGCCAAATTTAGTCTGTGTCCCTTTAAATGCTGTCTTTTTTTACAAAACTGACTGAAAAATCCAGGGCTAAATTAAGCTAATTGAAGACTTTAAGAGTTAAGTAAAGACATTAGACCATTTAAAATGTACTTTATCCTTCATGGTAAACCAAACTCGATTTACAGAGCCAATGTGCGGATCTGTGGTGTGTGTTCTATATAAGCTGTGTTCCTAAATGGAAACCTAAAGAAGTATTGGAACCATCTGCTTATTGTAGTGATATTTCATAGGCAGCCCAACTAAGAATTACAGCTTTGCATTTCACAGGACTCCGCCACTGAATTATTTACAAAGTTGTTCAGTTAAATGAATGGGTTGCTGTGGCTTGCAGCTCTCCAAAGGATCCCTCTGCAGTTTCGGATGGAACGTTGTCCATAGTAACCTCCACCTGCACCCTTTGTAAAGTTTTGTTCTCTTACATTGCAGGAAAGAAAAAATCCAAATTTCAGACTTTCAAGAACTTTTTTGCTAAGAAGAAAAGGAAAGAATCTCCAGCTCCCAGGGGGGAGAGTAATTTAAAACCAAGCCAGTCCAGCAGCAATGTCAGCATCCCTGCGCTCGATACTATTGCTCTTCATTCACCAACTGAGCCGGGGTAAGCTTGCAGCGAAACACAAAAATTACCAGGTTGTGCAGACATTTTGCAGCAATCGCATGAAAGCATGAGCTGGCCCCTAAGGAGAAACCTCTGTCCAAGTTTGTGCAAAACAAGTCCTAACGCTGCTGATGGAATTTCAGGAATTTCCTTTTTCCTTTGAAACGGGCTCCAAAAATCAGCATAGGAGGGAAAATATATCCAACTGTTTAGCCTGTAAAACTGCAGATAGACCAGAATTTATTGTTTGGTGTTTGAAATCCACCCTGGCAAGTCTTACCAGCAACGATGTTAGAGTAAGTGGTGATCTGAGTACTGCTGATACAGAGAATGTACATGAAATCAGATGGCTGTTTCTTAGCATCAATGGAGTCTGTGTGGATTAACCTGCCTCATGACTGGGGCAAAGGAAAAGAATTTAGAAGCAGAATCTCTGCCTTAGAGATCCACTTAGTTAATTTTCTTATGGCAAAGCTGACAATTAGGGCTAAATTTTTTTTTAAAGGCCTCTAATTTTGCACCTGCAACCACATGCACGTAGTGTGGCAAGGGAGACATTACACATCTGTGCTGGGTACCCCTTGCTTTGAATTTGATTCTGAATATTGTTATGTCCCTTCCCAAAGGAGTTGTTGTTATTTCTTAGTTAAGGAGACATGCACAAACCTATTACAGATACCACTGTCCTCAGGGGCACGTATTGCCACAACATCAGCAAGTCATACAGTAGAACCTAACCATTAACAACCAGCAAGACATTTGAAAATTCTTTTAAAAAACAAACAAACCTGCAAAAATATTAAAATCAATGTGCCCCCTCCCCCTTGTTTCAATGTAAGTATTTGATCAGTTCTCTGTTGAAACAATCCATGTAACTGTTTACTTTCAAACCCAGCCTGGAACAAATTAGTTAAACACGTCTGTTTAGGAGGACCGATGAGTTATGTGGGTGCGCGCTGCATACTGGGCAGTAGGCAGGAATTTGGGGATCTGACAGGCCTTGGCTTGTTAGCATAGCAATGACAGAGGGAGTGATTATACATAGGGTACGAGGAATTATACCCACACAACTAACCTATCAATCCTTGTTAGCTGATGCACAGAGTGGAAATGGTGCAGATTCATAAGAATGTTACTGTCTATTCCAAGTGCAAAAACGAAGAAGAGATTTCTCTCTTGCAGTTAATCCAGCACACCATACCCAAGGGCTCTTTATCCCAGCATTATCATTCACGGATTATAAACTGAAGTTAATATTGTGCAAAACTAGAGTTTAGGAAGTGGGTAAAACTCTATTGTTATAAGAAATAAAATTGAGTTGATTATTAAAAAAAATCCATTTTTTGTGTTGTTCAAAAACCTGTTCATACCAGATATCACACTGAGTTGGGTGCTTTATAAATACCTAGAGAAACTAAACAAGCTAATTCTTTAATGGGTCTGTTCTTGAACATGCAAGGGACTCTATTGAAGCCAACAGGAATTTTGCATGTGGAAGGCTTGCAGAACTGGGCACCGAGCTTTGTAATTCCTGGTATGTAGAATACCAAAACAATCCTGGAGCTGTGGTTTTGGTGTTGGTGGGTGTGGCAGATTTACCATGTCATCTTTTTTTATAGTTTAATTAAAAATATTAACGATGGCCAGACCCTCAGAGGTATTGAGCGCCTCCCATACAAGCCAGTGCAATGGTAAGGAGAGTTCTGTCAGCAGAGCTTCCATAGAAACCCAACTGTCCCTGAGTTGGTGGGAATTAGGGAGGCAGGCTGGCAGTGGGGGCCAAGGGCAGGGGGGCTGGAACAGTTTTTATAGTGGGGAAGCTGAGAGCCTTTGAACCAAACTGTAAACCCTGGATATAATGGAAACTACTTCAAGCCAGGAGGTATGGCAGCACCCCTGGTTCGAGTACCTATGGCCAAGGGGCCTCTGTGTGGTTGCCCCTTGAACTCTGAGGTCCATGGGATGAAGATATGGGATGGGAACTCCTCCTTGATGACTAGAGCTGCCAATTTTGGTTGGATGAAGGTTTCATCACATGATATAATCTTTAATTCCAAATTAATCTTTAATTCCTGGAGATTCCAGGACAACCTTAGAGGCTTGTCAACCCTAGACAGTCCCAGCTCTAAACCTGTCACCCCTCCCATGTATCCCCTTGGTATCACCCCCTTTTTGTTTTGTGCCGCCTTCTACCCCTTCCTTTTGCAACTCCACCCCTCTTTCTTGTGCGCCACTCTCTCCTCATTCCAACCACTGCTCAAACATGCTGCTTTCATAAAAGCATCCATCAATCACCCACCCGAGAGTATGCATTATACACACACACCCCATGCTGAGATTAAACCACCAGCTCATACTTAGAAGCCCCTCCTGCTCAATGGATTTTATTTGGAGCAGGATTATTTAGGACCAAGTTCTCCCCTCGGTTGGTTTTACCCACTTAGTGGAGCAGAAATTAAGCAAACTCCAACTCATGGAGTTTCCTTTTAAATTCTGTCTTCATGTTCATGCTGCTTTAAGTAACAGCATCTTGGTGGGAATGCATGTGGCTGACTCATATATTTATATAGGGAAACTGGGGTAGAAGTATAATGGCTAAAACATCTGTTTTCTCTTTTTATTGGCTAACAATGCAGCTTTAGATTTGGATGCAAATATAAATACACTGCATGGGATTACACTGTGAATATGCTGTATGTAGGAAAGCGTGTCCTACACTCATCTCTCCTAGACCAGCAATTCATTCTAAAGTTACTTTTATGCTCCTATTGTCAGTGCCAAAAGAAAATGTAGAAAGTCTTCTGCAAGTACATATATATGTGTGTATATATGTATTTTTTAAACATCTATGGTGCTGGCAGCAGCGCAGTCTCCAGAACACGCAAACATCTGCCGCTCTTTCTAAAGGACTCCAAATAAGTACAGTAAGAACATCACTGTTTTAAAAAGAGATTAATACATGGCCAGACCCAGGATCAGTTCTAAATAAATCAATAAAGAACAACGAGCATCGGTATTAATTTATATTCATTAAAAACCTAATTGACACCATCTTTCTAGCCACAGCATAATAGCTTCAGTAATTATCTTGCCTGGGTATAGTCCTTTCATTCAGAAGGTGCTTGTATAAAAATTGATATACACAGTGTAAAAACTTAGGGATTACCTAGAGGATGAAGGCAGGCAAGGGTTTATCAGTGCACTGCAACGCTACACAACTCATAGACTCATAGACTTTAAGGTCAGAAGGGACCATTATGATCATCTGGTCTGACCCCCTGCATGCTGCAGGCCATAAAACCGTCCCTACCCCTTCCCTGGACCCTGCTGTTGAAGTCCCCAATCAACAACTCAAGATAAACATTAGCAAGCTGATAATGCTAAAGGAAAGGGGAAGAACATGAACTCTGGTCCTGGCTTTTAGTGTAAGAGCACAGATTAGTTCTGGATAGGACAGTAACGTGCAGCAAGATTGCTGCACATGCCCTGGGGGAATGCTTTCAGACTCAGCCTAAGCATATGGTTGGCTACATCTCAAATGGCAAAGTGAAGTTAGCCAAGCAGGCACTGCAGGTGTCATTCCCCAGTGCTGTGAGAAGAAGATGGTTTTGCTGTAGGGCAGGAGGAGAAAGGTGTTTTTTTTTTTTTTTTGTATTGTGTATTCCTTTATGAAAAGTCCCCTCTCTCTGTCCCAGAGTTTGTTTTGGAGGTAAAGAGAGAATTTTAGGTTATGAGACTAATGGAAAGCCATACCCCCTCCCCATTCTATCTGGAATCCCCATATAAAGCAAATGTTGGATAGCGTAGGAGATTTTCCCAGACAGTTTTGTGGTAAGGGATTGTCCCTCGTCACTTCCATTTACCCTGAGTCAATCTGCTAAATGCAATTTACGTTGCCTGAAAGGCAGCTGGGCCAAGAGGTTTAGACCTGGGTTACAGGTCTGGCCGCAGGAGAGAGCTCTTTGTGTCTAGCTAGGTGCTGGTGTGAAATTTTGATGCAACCCATGTTTGTTGCCTTTTAGACAGGGAATGTACAACTACAACCTGTCTATACAGCATCTATAACTGAACAGGCCTGGTTACAACTCAGTTAATAGCTGTAGCACAGACAGGAGCTAATCATCTCCCTTAGCCAAGCTAAACCTCTGGAGAGCGTAGAGCTGGACTCAGGAGGAGACCTAGGTGAAATTTTTTGTCAGAAACCTTTTTTTGTTGTTATTGCAAAAAATGCAGATTTGGCAACACGGAAATGCTTCACTAAATTGAATCAATTTTACCCAAATTGTTCATGTTGGGGGAAAAAATTCTGTAAAAATCGAAAAGTTTGTTTTTCATCTTGAAATGACTTTTTGTTTAGAAATCTCCGTCAATTTTACTAAAGACCAATTACAAACATTTTAAAAAAAGCTCAAAATGAAATGATTTGTTTGACTTGATATTATTATTTTTTATTTGCCACCTACCTAAAAAATCCGTTCTTCATCCAACTGTACTTGGGAGGTGTAACTGGGTCCCCTGCCGTGGCTCTAGTTGTATTGTAGATGGGCCTTGGACATATTTAAAATGTAGATTGGAACTATATTTGTGGTCCAATCATGTTATAACAGTTTCTCTTTGCTTATGTGGACAGAAAAAAACCCTGTTAGGGAACCATATTTTAACCTTGATGCGTGCCAAGGTTTGAACTCAATTTGTGTGTGTGCTTCCATCTCCCCAGAAACTGGGGCTGATCTGACCCACACCCAGCAATGAAGGGCCAAAGGGGCTGTTCGAGCAGCCAAGTACAGCTGGACAGAGGGATGCCCCCAGTCTCCTGCAAAGGCATGGTATGGAGCTGCTACAATGGCTGCATGCCATTCAGAGATTCCTCCAGCACTGGAGGAGTTTCCCAGTGACTGTATTAGCCCTCTGCATGGGTGATGTGGCACAAAGGAGCCTTATTGGAATGGAGAATTGGGCTCAGATCCTGCTGTTCTGATGGATTATAGGCCATGTAACCCTGGACTCTGGGGGGAAGCCTTGCATTAAAGGACAGGGGTTTTCTCTAACAACAGTGTAAAATGTAACTTTCCCTCAAGCTAGAGGAGCAGGGCCATACGTGGAGTTGCCATGGAGAAAACAAAAAAGCAAACCGGCAGTAAGAAGGGAGGGAAGATTGCAAAGGGGACTTATCCCTGTGACATGCTTGTCTTTGAAGCCTTGCTGGCAAGGCCCAAAGTGTGAGTGAGTCAAGGAGTTTATTAATTATTAATTATTATTATTATTATTAATTACTTGTATTATGGTAGCACCTAGAGGCCAGGTGAATAAAGCTGAGACCAGGGCTTTATTTGTGGTAGGAACTGCACAAACACATAGTGATACAATCCCTGCCCCTAAGAGCTTACAGTCTAACTAGACAAGACCCACAAAAGGTGGGAGGGAAAACAGACGCACAGAGAATGACTTGCCCAATGTCACCCAACAGGTCAGTGGCAAAGGTAGGAATAGAACCCACCTCTCCGGATTCCTAGTTAAACGTCCTGACCGCTCTGCCCCTTAAGGTGGCTGAATACAGGAATGATACGAAATTTTGGAGATGGAGATAATGGGCTCAAAGATCTTCCCTCCCTTTCAGATCCAAAGGAAGCATGGGAAACAAAGCCTTGTCACATGACAGTGTCTTTATTTTTGAATCTGCGCCAGAAAACACAGCTGGTGACATGTCCTCTCAGGAAAACATACCTGGGAAAGTGAAAACGTTACAGGTAAGAGCACGTTCCATGTTCACAGGGCTGGATAATTTACTGCTTGTTAGCTGCCATGCTGAACACTTGCTTGGATCCGCTCTCCAGCTGATTCCTCAAGGCGTATGGCAGAGAGTTGGAAAATAGATGTACTGTTGTTTGAATCTGTTCTGCTGCTTAGAAATACATATATATATATATATATATATATATATATAAGCGGCACCAGTGTGTTCAGCCTTGTGCTGGTTACTCCGGTGACAACCCCTGCCCCCAAGACTTCATAACCTATATTCTTTCCGAGGTGAGTAGTTCCTCTTCGCAAGGACCTTCCATTCTTTATTTCATAGCTTCCGCCTTTTGGTTAAGGCTATTTGTTTATATTGAAATGTATCCCTTACACTGAAGCTGGGAATGGGTGACGGGATGGATCACTTGATGATTACCTGTTCTGTTCATTCCTTCTGGGGCACCTGGCATTGGCCACTGTCGGAAGACAGGATACTGGGCAAGATGGACCATTGGTCTGACCTAGTATCGCTGTTCTTATATTCACTGGTATTATTTTAAAGGCATCCCGCTGCTCCAGTTCTGCCCTGAGATGTTTTTTAAATGTTTTTTATTGTATTGTCCAGCACCACTCTGTGTGTGCATGAATGTGTTGTGGAATGACAGATGTGTCAGGGCATTCTTAATAACAGCTTTATTTATATCATTATTCTTCCTATCGCTGTCAGCTGAGGACACTCTGTTCTCCTAGGTCATTTCCTTCTTCCAAAGCACATGCTGAACCCTCCTTGGCAACCTCCTTATCAATTTTTGGGTATTGCACTCTGAGAGCTGCCCGACGTAAACCACAAAGATAAAAGTTTAAGGTTTTCCCGGGGATTGAAGCAAACTGTTGATAATGCAGTCCAAGGCCGCCTACAGGCCTTCATTGGTCAGCATGAACCACGGTTGCAAAACAAGGTTGCATCACATGTTAAATAGCAGGAGATACGCAGAGGGACCTCTTCACGAAAATACAGATGAGGCTAAGTTTCAGTTCAAGATATTACTTGCAAAACAATGGGGTCAGGGGCGGGGGAGAATAATAATTTCATAAGGCAGGACCTTTGGGGGCAAAAGCTCCTTTCCATTTGTTTAATCTGATTCTGTTATCTCCATCCCCTTGATTCCTCTTCCCTCAACTATCCATGACACTGCATAGTAACAGAGTGCTGCCAGGGATATTTTTATAGTCAAAAGGGAGAGTCTGTTTCCTTTAAGTTAACTCTCATTTGCGTGAAAAAGCTGCGCACCAATAAAACCAGATAGTTCTTAGTAACAGTAGATTGACTTTTGCCAGCACAAGAGGGATCGTACATTTGCATTTCTCCTGTAATGTCTTGCCCTCTGCATTTAATAAATAATGGTGGGCAGGGTTTGTAAAATATTAGGGAAGCAGATTTTACTCCCACTTAGGGAGTAGATGTGCAGATGTGTCGTGGGTCTCATTTGCTTGCTGCATTCATTGCATTCTTTGAGCAGCTTGTCATTTGTCTAGCATTTGCAGATTGTCTTGCTTCTATTTCTCTGATTGGTTTGGGGTAAATCTGTGGGGTGCTTGGGCAGATGTGGGAGAATCTGAATAAGAAGATTGTAGAACAGAGGCTTGACGAGGAGCAGATTTACCATTAAACACACCGTGCGATGACAGGGGGCCCCCCAAAATGCGACAAGCGCAGCAGGGCTCAGGCAGGCTGCCCGCGCTGCTCCCAGAAGCGGTTGGCTGCTGGCACGTCTCTGCACGCCCCTGGTGGGGGGAGGTGGCTCCGTGCACTGCCCCCACCCCAGGCAGCGCATGGAGACCCGCTGTCCCCCAAGGGGCGCACAGAGACTAAGCAGAGCTAAGATGGCTCCCTGCCCGCTCTACCTCCCTCCCTCCCTCCACGCCGCACTGCTCCTGGAAACGGCCGGCATGTCCCTGTGTCACCGCGTATTGCCCCTGCTCCAAGTGCCGACTCCGCAGCTCCCATTGGCTGGGAATTGCGGCCAATGGGAGCTGCGGGGGCGGTGCCTGCGGGCAGCGGCACATGGAGAGTCCTGTCGCCCCCCCACCTAGGAGCTGCTGCCAGAGGGGTGTGCCGGTCGCTTTGGGAGCCACGCCGTCTGAGGTAAGTGCTGCCCCCCTCCCGCACCCCAGCCCAGAACCCACACCCCGCACCCAAACTTCCTTCCAGAGCCAACATCCCTCACCCCCTCCTACACTCCGACCCCCTGCCCCAGCCCAGAGCCCACACCCAGCACCCAAACTCCCTCCCAGAGCCCACACCCCTCACCCCCTCCTGCACCCCAACCCTCTGCCCCAATCAAGGTACCTCATTTTATTTTCATTTACTTCCTATTACTTACAATATAGGAAGGGATGAAGAAAAAAAAGAATGAAAAATGGGGGGAGATAAGAGAATGTTCTTTTTCTTGGCTGGGTCTGGAGGGGGGGCCCCCAAAAAATGAAGTGCACACAGGGCCCCACTCACTCTAAATCCACCACTGGGCTTGACTCCCTGTTGCTCTTTAGTCGTTCACACCCATACATTTGAGAGCAATGCAGGTGTAAAATGCTACCACATCAGAATAGTAGCATTTTACATCCATTTTGCAGAGGTGTAAATGACCGTATAGCGTGAGGGGCAACAGAGAATCAGCCCCTAGATCTTTGTAAACTCCCCAGCCCGTGGTTTGATAAGCAAATGACCATGATCCTGGTCTCTGTCAGGAGTCCTTAGATGAGCCATTTTTAGTTGAAGGACAAAAGTTCTCTTCAGACCTTGTCTGTGTTCCAGCCCTGACATAGCTGACTCCAAGAGCTTTAGGACCGGTGTTTCCTGAGATTTGTTTTTTTGTTGTGTTTTTTAAGAGGGAACATCTGTCCGCTTGTGAGGTTGCAGACTTTCGGTTTATTTTTGTTCTCTGCCGCGCCCCTCACCCCCCCCGGATCAGACTGGTCCTAGCATTTTTCTGGCAGCCTTGCAAAATAATTCACACCCTCTCTGACAAACATCAGTGATTCCTGTCAGCCACGATCACTCCCCATGTCCTGAGGTTTTGGGGAAGAGTTAGTGAGATGATCCCACAAATTTTAAAGAACTCCCTTTGTATAAAATGTCTGTGTGAGAGCAATTCTTCCTGTCAACACCTTCCTTCTTGGTGCAGAAGTGGGGCCCAGCTGCTTGTCGGGGGTTGGGGCATAGCTGTCATTTTTTTGCAAAGGAATTTTTTGAAAAGGACAATTGTCCAGATAAAGCCAGGGTTCTAGGAGCTACCAGCCCTCCAAACTCTGGAGGATTCTGTGTGCATTCTGGTAAATGCCATCACTTGTAATTCTTTACCAACACTAGCTAATTAACCGTCACCTCGGTAAAATGGGAAAGTGTTACTTTTAGTGATGAAGAAAGATTAAGTTACTTGACCAAACGCACAGAGTTAGGTCTGGGTGTGGGCAGATGGTGGAAGTTGACTAGGGGTTAAGGTATAAACTGAGAATTCAAAATAGGGGGGGATGTGCGCATGAACACCATGTGTTGTAATAAACTGGCTGTGGTTCTGCTGGGGATGGTGAGATGTCAGTCTGTAATAATCTGCTGAATTAAATTGTTTTTTCAATATTTTGTGTAGCAGCCAGTGTTCATGGAAGGTCCTGGAAGAATGTAACTAAATATAACTTCACTCTTTACTAAGCTTTCTGGATGGCCCTTTCCTTTGTATACTCCTCTTCACTAAAAACTTCTGTCTGGTAACTGACGTATCTTGGGTAGAATTATACATAATGAAGGTTTCTTCCGTATAGTTAAAGCTATTTTAAGATTGTGTATTATGTTTCCCTTCGCCCCACAGCTCCAGTTACAACAGAACATCAGACTTGGGTCTTCTCCTCTTGTTATAACTGGCAGGAAATTGGAAGATACAGGTGCTGTTTCAGAAGATGATGGATTACCTAAAAGCCCTCCAGAAATCTCCACTCTTCATGAAGTTCTAACATGTTCACCAAGCAAGGTATGTTCATCATGTCACCTCAGTATTAGAGGAATAAATGGAATTGCCTGTGTAGAATAATGAAGTCTGCAGTCAAAAAATGCTTTACTATAAATCATTATTCTTATTTCAATGCCATCTTTTATGTGGGTTCATTTGTACAAAACCTGTGGTTCTCTGATTTATCATGCATGGTGGTTTCCCTCTTTCAAATTCAATACCAGAATCAGAAACCAACAAAAAACTTTTTTTTACGTTTGCAAGTCAGTGGAAGAGGAGGTTATTAAAAAATGGTTTACAGAAGTTGAGTTATTTCCGGAAGTATAAAACACACACACAAACGTATATAGATATATTTAAAAAAAAAAGATCAAATCTGCTGTAGATTAAATCCAAAGTGGGTAGAGTTGGTGCAAGGAAACTTTTTTTTTTTAAACTGACAGTCCTACAATTCTAGGTCAACAATGGCCCCTTATATATATATCTCATTGAAGATCCATCACTAAGTTAGAGACAGGAATGCTCAAGGTCCAGTGGTGGGAAAGAGGTTTGGGCAGTCACCGAGTGTTTAAAGGCTATTTTGTATTTACATGTAATTAAAACAAATCCAATTGTCAAACATACCTAAAGAAAAGCAGGCATTCTGGGGTACTTGTGAATGTGTACCTGCACCATACTTAAATCCTGGTTCATCTCTGTATATTACTATAAAAGATATTAGTAACTGAGAGGATGTTCCTGATTCAATTTAAAATTCAGGCTTTAAAAATCCGTCCTTTCCACAAAATATTATTATAATAACAATCATCTACATCTCCAAATGCGCAGGGATAGACAAACAGTCTTCAGAAAATACCAACCATGTAATAGCAGTCCCTGAAATACACAAAAAGTTAGAGTGTTCTGTGCTTATCTCTTAAAGAATTATACAAAATTGTTAAGGATCAAGTTAGAACAAACTGTGCTTTTAACAGTCTTGAAAACTAGTAGAAACATTGAAAGGTGAAACACTGCTGGGAAAGATTAAGGTAGTTGGAAGATTTATATAAAAGTCATAAAGACAACAAAAAAGTAAATTCATACTTCAACTCTGAGTTTAATTAGGGCAGAAGGGAAGAACCAAGCAAAGGAATTTATGCAGCTGATGAAAACAGAATCATAGCCTTTAATAACGGAAGACTCCTAGCTGGCTTGAAAACTTATCTAACAAAAGATGGCACTATTTGAAACCCCCTGATTTGGTTGCTGCAATACACGAGGGGCCAAATTCAGATCAGTTATAACACAGTTGAAACAAATGGAGTTCTATCTGCTTATGTCCAGTCTGAACTTGGCCAGAGATCCCTAAATGCTCCAAGATTCTGGAGCAAAGATGTGTCTCTCAGTGGAAAGCAAGGGCAATATTCATCTTTGAAAAGCCTCAGTAGAGGCTACTCAGAACATAGATGTGCCATCCCATGGGCTAACAGGCCAAATCTGGAATTCTCTGGCAGTGGCCTACAATGTATCTGCTGCATCAGAGGAAGGTGAAAAAAATCCAGAATATTCCTGTACAGTTGTGCAGTGCTCAATGTAAGCATGGTAACTTCAACAAAAAGGCAGAGCAAGGAGAAAGCGTGTCTGGATTTGCATAGAGAGAGAAAGCAAACGAAGAGGATTTAAAAATGTTTTAAGGTACTCGAGTAACAATGGATAGATCAAGATGCAAAACAGATGGAAATACCAGACATGTGGAAGAGGACTTGGTCCCAGTGGCAGTTGTGAGTAGCAAGGACCATTGACCGCAAAGAGTTGTTGTTGCAGAACATTTGTATGTATCCAAGCGAGAAGCTTGGGAGCATCATGGTGAACTGTTTATACAGCAGTAGAGAGAATGGTTTGAAGATGTGGGGGAAACATGCCAGTATTTTGTTTCAGCACTGGGACTACGATAAGTGGATGCCTAAGTAAGACCTGGAACTCACGTGTTTAAAGATGGAGAAAAGCACATTAGCATGAAGCAGAGTTCAATTTGAAAAGGACAGGTTGAAAAGGGGGCTGTTGTAGTAAAGTCTTGGTAGTAAATAACTTCCTTTGTGGTGGGGGGGGAGGAAAGCATGCATTTATCTAGGTGTTCTGCAAATAATAAAATACTTCGGAGCACTTTTAAAGAGTGAAACTGATCTGTTAATAAGGTTTCTAGAGCAGTCTGCCTAGTTCCACGAAAAGTTGAACAATACATTTATATCTGGACTGTGGTTTTTTTTTTTTAAGTATTTTATAGAATGCTCTAGCAGCAGAATGTTAGCATATGATGATTATCCACTGATCAGAGAAGTACATTTAAGTCAAATCTCTTTGCACACTTTGGACAGAATGATTGATCTGCTGTTGTAGGAGAAATAAACATCATTCTTACTTTGGTTCATTATAGTCTTATTGTTTCCACAAGTGAAAATGTCTTAAGGTTTAAAACTGTTGCCTTCTAGAAGTTTGTCAGTTGTGTTGAATTGTGCAGTGGTTGTTCTTATGTCAGGTCATATAGGGAGAGGAAGAATGATCCAGTGGTTAGGGCTCTAATCTGGGATTTGGGAGACCTATGTTCAATTTCTTGATCCTACAGCCTTCCTGTGTGACCATGAAATAGTCACTTAGCCTCTCTGTGCCTCTTCCTTTGTAAAATGTGAATAATAGAACTTCCGTACCAGATGGGTGTGTCGTGAGGATAAATATATTCAAGATTGTGAGATTCTCAGCTGCTTCTGTAATGGAGGCCATAATAATAACTCAGATTGAAACAGCACAGGAATGAGGGACATTGGCAATTTGACTAAACCCATATGTGAAGCAGACAGTGCTATGAGACACCTTCTCATCCGAATCAATCTGATTCAAAGGAGCGAGATCTTTTCCAAGAACTTTCTTCCTACTTTAAAAAAGTTTCAACAATATTTTAGTGGGAGGAGGCATTTGAGTGAATCTAATCATAGTTGTAAATCTGAATATCTAACAGTGGCAGAAGGTCAAAATAACTTTTAAAACACTATAGGCTCAATTCTCCACTAAGGTGTGTGTCCCCTTACTGCATATATATCTAGGCACTGTGCTTCTGTACGCTGTCCCGTCTACACAATATGAATCTGATAGCGGGATACAGGTATAAATGTATGTAAGGTCCTGCCCCTTGTGTCTGATCACTGATGAGGAATGAACAAATGACCGAGAGGCTATGCTATGAATTAGGAATCCTGTAACGACCCCTCCTAAGTTTTCCTTTTGTATTTTCTCATAATTATGCTTTTGTATCAGTCCCAGATATCTGTGTGTAATGCTTCCCTTGACTTACCCTTTTCCTTATTTTATCCCACAGTCCTCCAACCCTGTTCAGCGCCATAGCTCTTTGAGTTTAGGTGGGACAGACAGTGAAGATGAACAGGTAAATAGTCGCTCTTCCTGTTACTAAAGTTTTCTGAGAAAGTGCATACAGGGTCTGGTATGAAGCCAAATATGCACCACATACTACTGCTATATCTCTTCTGGGTAAAAAAATGCCACAGTGAACTGTGAATGTGACAATTCATGCACGTGTGCTCAGAAAGACACGTGTCAGAATTTTGAACAAACAAGTTCATAAAAATGTGAAGTCTGTTTGCAGATAATGCACAAACAGAAAGAGGGGCTGAATTCCACTAATAAGTTGTTCATGTGAATAGCTTAGCTGTCTCTACTGACATACTACATACTCTGTTGTGTAACTTAGCAGGCATTGTTCAAATTAGCAGGCACAATCTAATATTGCAAAACAATTCACTCCCCTATATACACAATGAAGCCCTAACAGCAGCCACTGCTCAGTGAGTCCTGTCTGTCAGCAGAAGATTGTTGGGGACACTCTACTCCTCTCTGACAGATGAGAATGGCTAGAGGGTCGGCATACATAAAGCTCTTGACCCTTTCTAAAACCTGGGTATCCTGGGGAAAAGGGACTGAGCTAAGCTGCAGCCTGTGTTTAGTATATAACTGATAACTAGGAGCAGTTAAAGTTAGCCCAGCACAACCTATCCCTGACCGAAGAAGGGGAAGGCTTAAGCCAGCTCTCCTCACCAGTATATGTGCTTGAAAAACAGGCCCAGGTGACTCTCCCCCAGGCCTTCCCTGCTGATTGCAGAGCAAGAGGGCTCGTTTCCACTGACAGTAGCCTACTTTAGCCATTGAAGGCAGACCTAATGGTGCAGATTTGCGTTTTCAGCCACCCATTCTCCAGCAGCTAATAAAGTGGCTGGAAAACTATTCGACCCTCCCCAGGTGACCTCGGACCTCAAATGCCAGTTACAAGAATGGCCATCACTTATAAATAGGGCTGCAGAGGTGCTTGCCTACCCCATGAGATAGCCACTGCCTAGTTGGAGGGCTCTTCCTACTCCCTGGCTACACCCCTAGCACCAGACATCTCCATGCCAGCCTGATGGAGAAGAAAGGGAAGGGGCGTTTCGTGGGGTCACAACAAATGCTGATCTGGCTGGAGTGGCGTACTGCCCGCCCCATATGGAAAAACTGCCAAAAAGAAGAAGAATTAACTCTTCAGCTATCTAGTAGGAACTGCAAGTAAGGCCAAGGCAGCATGATGGCAGAAAATTGTGTACAGCCCCGTGCACCCTCCCGAGGGGGCTCCACTCACAGGGCCCTACTCAGGCAGAGCAGCGTCTCCAAGGCCAAACCCTCAGTCTCTAATCAAACTGCTCAGGAGGCCTTCTCTTCCCTTACACCCTCTCCTGCCACTAAGCCTCTGAGGAGGATGGGAGAGGAGGGTGTTTTCCCAAGACTGACCCTGCTCCTCTGCCTGTGGTTGAGAGCAAGTACTGCCTCGCCTGGTAGTTTCTGGATTTATCGCTTTCAGTCTCTCTCCCTGAGACTGCCTTCTCTCTTCCCCCCAATTGCTGCTCCACCCAGAAAGCTATATCTCCTAGTGGGTCACAAACTGGACTGGGCAAATAATCCTAAAGTCAAAGTGGTCCAAGTAACTTGCACTTGTTTTTTTTTTTTTTTTAAATCTCATTATGTGTATTGAATCCATGGTTCAACTAATGTTCTACCAGTTCTAGTCAAAATCAGTCCCTTTGCCCATTTATATTAGCCAGACTATCCTTTCCGTAGCCTGGCTACTGGTGGTTCCTTTTCATTTTTCCATGGAAAATATCTGCTTCCTGCTGACCATGATTTCCTTCCCTCCTATTTGCCTGTTTCATGTCCTGGTCTTCTATGCAGAAAGAGGGGAAGCAGGGAAGAAGAGAAATAACTTTCTGTGGTGCACAGAGCTCCACTACTTGTCAGCTCCTGCTTTCTTCCTCCAATTGCCGGGAAGCTGTATAGACTTTTTCTCTTTCTTCACAGTGCAGCATCTGTCCCTTCTCCCAAAGATTTTCTCAACAGCCTAGCTTGATGTTGTATTTACATTTATTTTAAATTAAAACGTCTTCCCTTAAACAATCATCAACCGTGCAGTAACATTCGTACCCTTTGCTTTTACTATCAAGCTCTGAATTAGTAGAGCATGAACCAGTAAACTGAACAGAACAGCAATTATAAATCCATAGCTAGTTGTTCCGTTTAACAGAATTCCTTTTGCTTCGTGCTAAGTAAAGAACAAGTGGCCTTGATCACAGTCCTGGCTTAAGTGGATTTCACACAGTGTAATGGTTTGATTTTAGCAGTTTTTTGCTGAAATGGATGGGTAACGTGACAACAAAGCCTCCACTGGCTTCCAGGATTCTCTGAG
This sequence comes from Malaclemys terrapin pileata, assembly GCF_027887155.1. Taxonomy (NCBI): domain Eukaryota; kingdom Metazoa; phylum Chordata; order Testudines; family Emydidae; genus Malaclemys; species Malaclemys terrapin. The sequence goes on along the minus strand of NC_071513.1, from coordinate 12,797,347 downwards.
TGCTTCTGCTGCTGTCTTCATCTTTAGGAAGCTCTCAGGGGGCATGTGTGTGACTCCCATTAGTGGCCTAAGTATTTATAAATGTACACTTCCTGACTGTTTAAAAGATAAGGATGGGCTGTTATTCCAAAAACATCACAGCAAATCTTTTTTTTCCCCCTTTCCCTCTTCCAGAGCTTTCACCCAGGGCTAAACTCCTTTGCCAAATGGCTGTTACAGCAATCTAACTTCCCTGTTGGCTGCTTTAACTCCAATTAATTAAAGAGCAAAGCGAAGTCCAACACACAAGGAAAGTTTCCTGGCCCAAACACTTCTCAAGGAAAATCCTCTCTAGTTGCAACATTTTCCTTCTGCTTGAATTCCAGTTACAGCACAGATGTCTTCCCTAATCATCTAACCCAAACTTCCCCCTTTTACCTTAAAACAAAGCACTAAGGAGACAGTTTTCTATCTACTCTTCTTTAAACTGCCCCAGAGAAGAGGAAATCACCATCCAATCAATGTTGGGGGGTGGGGCAAAACATCCACTGAGAAAGCAATATAGCAGTTAATGTCCATTAAAGACCAGGTTTATCATCCCTAGAGGCAGATCTTCCGCTGGTGTAAACTGTCATAGCTCTGGAGTCCCTGTGAAGACCTCCTCTAGCCTCAGGTTTCAGTAAAAGTTGACAGCCTACGAAAAGAAGATGGGTCACTGTGTCTTACAGGACAAAAATAAGAAGTACTATTAATCGTTTTGTCCTCAGATAAACTAGAGTTTCAGAGTTTGTGCCTCTTGAATATGTGGCGATGCATCACATATCCTGTAAAATCAGGTACTGGTGCAGAGGTAAGCCCAGTAGCTGATTTTGCTGTATAAACCAGCGTGTCACTAGCTACAGGATCTGGCCTTTCATACATGAATTCAGAGTGCCACAGTCATTTAAAAACTGTTAGAGGAAAGAACTTGTATGAGGGAAATGAGCAACAGTTACTGTTTTCTTTTTCTAAGATTTGCTGAACCTATTATTATAATTCTACAGGACCAATAATAGTTTGCTGCTTTAGTTCTTTTAACTTCTCCTGAATTTACACATTGTGAAAAAGAGAACCTAAAACGGAATTAATCAATTCAGTGTTGATTTTGTTTTAGCTCCATGAACTTAAAAAGTCAACAGTGATTAAGAAAGTGGGAGTTGCTTTTCTTTTTCTTAAAATGAAAAGCATGTAATGTATATACCTAGACTAATACTGCAGATCAGATGGGGAAAGCCTTTTAGAGCACAGCTCCAGTTCCAATCTTGCATTTAAAAACAAAGCTGAGAGTGAGTACTTTCCTACAATCAGAGTTAAAGGATTTTTAATAAATTTTAGGCAACCAGATGCAGCCTGATGGTTTGAATTAAATCTGACAGGCCTTGGCCCAGGCCAAGATTGAGAGCAGATACTTTCTTAAAGTGACCATACTATGTACCGTTGGAGGATCTTGTAGATCATGATTCTTCTTTAATGCACAATACTGTATTTCATCATGGTAACCACTATTTTCATCTTAAGTCTGTGACTTTGAGCCCAGCAAATCTAAAATATTCACTTATTAAATACTTGCCTAGGAATCTTTACAATGGAATTTTCATGGGGGTGGGGGAGATAGCTCAGTGGTTTGAGCATTGGCCTGCTAAACCCAGGGTTGTGAGTTCAATCCTTGAGGGGGCCACTTAAGGATCTGGGGCAAAATCAGTACTTGGTCCTGCTAGTGAAGGCAGGGGGCTGGACTCAATGACCTTTCAAGGTCCCTTCCAGTTCTAGGAGATGGGATATCTCCATTATTTTAAAATTTAAATTTAAATTTCATCTAAATGAAGCTATGTAGCAGCCTTAAAAGGCAATTTCCCCATGTATTCTCACTGTCTGATGTATGCCTACCGACCCTGAGACTGAAACTGTGTAATAAGACATTATAACTTTGCCACATTATAAATAATATGGGGAACTCTGCACATTCCCTTCAAAGAGGTTTGTAGGAACATTTTATTTGATCAGCATAGATTACTCCTTCTTGACCCTGTTTCAAGTTCAAGCAAACCCAAAAAGGAGAATGCCAAACTCAGTCCAAACTGGGATGTTTCACTGGGTTTTGTGGTGGAACCATGGAAAACGGCAGATTTTTCACTCCGATAAAGCTTGCTTGAAGTGTCTGTGCAACTTTGCGAACCTTCCAGCAAACCTGGTCTGAGTTTCAAGTTTGTAACAAAACCAGACTAACTTTGCATGGTTTTGGGTTTTACTGCACACATTTCCCCCGACTCACTTTATAATAGCATCATTTCTTGCTAAAATGACAAATATTTGATTCCCAAGGATAGCAGTGTTGTGGGGCTGTCCTGTGCGTAGCATATTTATCTCAAAAATAGTACAGGACTGCTAGATGGAAAGGGACACGTGAATTCTGTTGCGAGTTTGAGGGAGAGGGAAGAGTGGAAGAACAAATTAATCGATAGAAACATTCTTAGAGTTGGTGGGGAACAGAGAGTGGGCCTTCTTTTGTGAACGTCAGCAATCACACTGCTGCAGGGTATCTGCTTGCTCTCATGAGGAAAAGCAAAAAGACCCTGTTATAAAAACGGCAGCAGTGTCTCCTGCTGGTACAAGAAGATACTACTAACTGCTCATTCAAATAAGAATTGGGAGAGGAATGTTACTATGTGTGTTTCACTTGTGTTACGATGCCATCGATCAGAAAAAACTAAGCGTAAACATTAATTCCAAGTAGAAGCCGATAGAAGAATGGACACATCCAGGAAGAGGGTGTGTTTTATGCAACAAAAACAAAAAATTCAGCTGTTTAATATTTTTATAAATCTGATTTTGAGTATATTTGCTTCTAAACCAATCTGGTGAGATAGGCAATGGAAACCAGGATCAGATGCACAGAAAATCTGAGCAAAATAAATAGCGATGTGTTGGTGTTTTGCAGGTACCCTCTGATGCTTCCTCTAGACCTGTCAGCCCTTTGTCCTCTATGGTGCTTGTGAGTCCAGCCACACAAGCCAGCAGCTTGCTTCCCGTTGACTTCAACACCCCTGCCAGTCCCGTGGGCTGCCTGGATACCTCCGCAGCTAGGCACAGGATAGCAATAAACCCACGGAAACAGAGAGTTTTTACCAGTAAGAACCAGCAAACCCCTGTAAGTCTTTTCTGGAGGAGAGTGCAAAGCAAAGGGAGACGGGTGCAAGTGTGTGCAACCTTTGCTGTGCTTCCCCGAGTCTGGGGTCCATGAATATGTTAAACAGGAGGATAAGTGATTAAAGCCAATGGGAATCTTCCTATTGGAATCTTCCCATTGGTTTTAAGAGAGACAGGAATAGACACCTAGTCCTGTTTTGGCCTTAAAACTCTGACTGAATGTCCGTGAAGGGGAGAATTTTGCTACAGTGAAAATTAAACTGTGGAAGTAGAATTTGACATCGGAATAATCAATAGAATAGAGAATTCTGTAGCTGTCTCAGAGCCAGTCAAAAATGGGAATTCTTTTCCAAGGAAATTTTTGAATGAAACTAAAATTTTGTTTGGTTTGGAATTTTTCACTGAAATGATTCACAATTGCACTTCTACCTCGATATAACTCTGTCCTCGGGAGCCAAAAAATCTTACTGCGTTATAGGTGAAGCCGCGTTATATTGAACTTGCTTTGATCCGCTGGACTGCGCAGCCCTGCCCCCCCGGAGCACTGCTTTACCACGCTATATCCGAATTCGTGTTATATCGGGTCACGTTATATCGGGGTAAAGGTGTAATTTGTTTTGTTGCCGGCATTCAAATTGAAATGAAATGTTCTCTTTTTTGTTCCCTCCCCCCATTTCTCTGTCCCACCTCCCTTTTTCCACTGGAAGGAAAAGAAAGGGGGGAACGCCAAAACAAGATTTGTTTTCAGTCCTATTTGATTGAATAAAATGAAAGGGGTTTTTAGTTTCTAATCGTTTAATTGAAAAACTTCAAATTAAACTTTTTCTTTAAAAAAAAAAAAGTTTGTATTTGAAAAGCCAATTTACTTAGAAAAAACTATTAAACAACCTCAGACCAGCCTTATCTGAAATCTTTTGCATCTCAAGGAGGCAGAGTAGTTGAGCTACTCTAAGCAGCCTTGGGCTGAATGTCAGTCCTAGCAGCTCCATAGATCTGGGAACCGATTGCTCAGACAGATGGATGCATGGAACTTGTAGTCTTCCACTTCCACTGGCAGAGAGAAGCAAAAGTGGGTGGCCCTGGGGTAGGGAGTCTGAGGGGAAGAGTAGTGTATCTCCCCCGCCTCCTGGGAATCTACAGAGCCCTGGGAAACATATTGTGGGACTGGGGCCCATAGGCTAGGAAGAGAATGATGGGGCAGAGTGTGGCAGAAATGGGGAGGAACTGCTCTATGCAAGATGCTCCCTTCTGCAGCAGGAGCATTTCCTCTTGAAAATGTGTTCTGGATTTACTGCTGCTAGGCAGAGTACAAATTCCCAAGGGTGGCTCTCTGCCCCCTTGGAGACATGAACTCCTGCCCTGCCAAGTGGCTAGGCTTCAGTGGCAGCACCGCTCTTACAGAATCTTTATTTGATGTTCTTTGCACTGCAGCAGATAAAACTACAACACTGGAGGAGAATAGCTAATTCTCCTGTGGCATTTCTAGTGACCTGAACTGATGATGACATCTCTGACTTGTTCTGTTCTATACACCCATGTAGCTTTGTGATGTCTTGAAAACACTCCCTCTCAAAATGTATCTGTCTTAGAATGTTTCTGGTACTCACCAAAAACTGAAGTACTGTATGTGTAGTTTTAAAGCTTTGATGTCTTGCTATGTAATTCATTGGAGTAGCAACATTCATTCATCGTATTGTTGAAGTTACAATACAGGGATTTTTTCTTGTGTATGTTTATATTTTTCAAAATGAAGTTACATAGAGTGTAAGTTTTGTGCAAAAGTCTTTACTTTGAACCAACCCAAGCGTCTTTTTTGAATCCCACTAGCTGGAACAACTGGAAAAGGAACAGAGTCTTCCTGTAACTGCAGAAAAGAAAAGTACAACAAAATTCCTTGATGCTGACCAGTATGAAAATTGGGCAGGTAAGGCATAATTCTGAAGGCTAAATGGTTAAGTCTGTTAACAGAATTCTATTACAGCCCTTTTAAAACTAGGCAGCTTTTACTTTTTTTTTAAATCCCAAACTCCGTCCCCTCTGCCTGAGAGCTGGCAGACTGTGCTTGAAAGTGAGAAAAGAATGATGTGCTCTGCTAAACAGAACGATGATGAACTCTGCGGAAGGTATTAAAACAGAAATCACACTAGGCGTAACATTTTTCCAAAGCACCTATATCACACGGGAGCCTAAATCTCATTGATTATGCTTCTAAGTAACCTAGGCACTATTGGAAAATTTTATCCTACATCTGTAAATACTGCCTGAGCATTATACCTTTGGAACAAACCATCTTGTGAGACAGTGTGTAGTGTGACTTTAAATAGCTTCTGTACAAGCAGGTCCTTGTTTCCTCTATTTTTTTTTTGGCTGATAATTGATTCTCACTGCAATAGTAAAATCAACTGCCATTTCTCCCAAACAGCCCCTTATTAGAATCCCTGATTTTGATCAGCGCGTTATAAATACATTGATTGATTGTAACATTGTCAGTGTTTTGTTAAACCAAACTCAAGGCCTGACCCTGCAGGATGCTAAGTGTATTGATTGAGGGTTCTTAACAGCTCACAGCTCTGCGTGGTATGTAGTTGGGCATCTCTTTGCACTATTTCTGGTGTATTTGCACTATTTCTGGTGAATTCAGCGTTTGTGAAAGGGGGCAGTTCTAAAGGTCGAGGTTCCAAAGCCAAAGAACAGGAATAGGGCAGATATCAGCAGGGTGAGCTGCCCCAGCTGCCATTTCAGATATTGCATCCCTGAGATTACTAGTAATAGTGCCAATAGTTATGGTGATTTTACTGATGTAGATACTGGCACACTAGGATCCGAACTGAAAGCAACAATGCATTTGATACATCAGCTGCTGAGCAGGCACGTGGCGACAGCAGCTTTCAAATACTACTAGCCTTGGCTATATTCCAACGGAAGCCAATGTATTTCATTACCAGACTCCTGAGCCAGCCAATCCATCCCCCATTTTTAAGTATGTTTGTCAGCCTTGGGCATCTAGTAAATTGCAGGGGGGTTGAGGAGTGCAGGAGTCTTCATTGTAACCATCAAGCATAAATTTGTTTTCTTTTGTTCAACACAGGTTCATTGGTCTGGAAGGATGGAAAAGGAAGTGGTGCTAAGGAGACACAGGCCATAACAAAGACTGACAATTCCACAAGTAACCCTCAGAATTCTGTATCCCCTGCAGACATAGTTTGTACTTTGCTAGAAGAGGATGTATGCCCTATAGAAACAGACCATCAATCTAAAGTAACAGCGTCCTTTCCAAATGAGCAGTCTTCTCTAGCAAAATCTGAGGAGGAGAACAAGGCAGAGGAAGTACTGGTACCTTACTGCTCTGATGAATCTATTGGTGAATTCAAACTACTTCTGCAAAATACTGATGAAGTAATTGAACTGTTTGACTCTCTACAGACTGAACCAGAAGCAATTGTATTTCAGGACACATTAGCATCTGACTTGTATGGCATTTCCATGGAAAAGGAGGATGCCACAAAGGTATCCTTAAAACAACCTGCAGACCAAAGTGACAAAGAGCCTGGAGACGGTGGTGTGGCACTTGTAGGAAAAGTGGAAGATCAGCCTTGTACCGATGAGAACAACTTCCTCTGGCCTGATTCAGATCCTGCAGTGTGCGTTTCCCAGGTTCCTTTAGCCACTTTGGAGACGTCCTCTGAAGTAGAGTGCATGGCTGTTTCAGTGCCTGAAAACACCCCAGCAGCAGAAGATGATAAAGAAATGTGCAAAGTTACGGAACTTCAGCCAGCCAAAGACCATGTAGATTCAACAACATCCCTACAAAAAGACTCAGTTGTGTCTGTGTCAGATATAGATCGCATGTTGCCTCAGAGTAAAGTGAACAAGGAGCTACATTTTAAATCAGAAATGCATTGTCCTGTTTCAAAGGCTCGCCAAAGCAATCAGGAGACAGGTGCATCCAACAACTTGGAAAAAAATTCCATCGGATGCCTTGCCTCCTCCAGTTTGGCCGGCTTCAAGAGTTGTATTCCTCTTAGTGGTGACAGTCAGCAGAACCAGTTAGGCGGCGTAACTTCTCAAGAGAAAACAAGGAAAGAAAGCAAATCTCCAGAGGAAAATATAAAGACTCCATTGAAATCTGCTGCTACAAAACCAGTTCGATTTACTATTGCTCCTGCCTGGCAAAGATCTCTTTCGGGGGGTTCAAATTCCAAGGAAGATTCCTGTGCTAGAAGCTCCCCATCCTCTCCCATAAGACCAGAGTTGTTTGAAGGAACAGCTCACTTAGATACCACCAGGCAAGAGTCTACAAAAAACAACCCTGAAGGGTTTGAGAGGGATAATGAGAGCAACAAGGCCAGTTTGAATTCTTCCATGGAGGGGGCTGAGCATGAAACACAGAATGCTGAAAACCCATTTGGGATCAGACTGAGAAGAACATCCTCTTTGCTAAAGTACCACAGTGAATCTCCAAAGCAGATTCCATTAGCTGTTCACACCACCTCTTCTGGTTCTGTCAAGGAGGATCAAAAATCAGTAGGCACTGGGAGGCCACCTCACAGCCTTCCAGGCAACCAGAAAGCTTTACCTAAAAAATCAGCTGTCGTGGAAGAGAAAAATGCCCCCAAAACAAAACCTGAAGAAGTCTCAAAGAAGCAACACTCTAACAAACTTTCAGGTATTTATGCTATACTTGTATCCAAAGACTGTTGAGAATAATGGCTGTGCAAGGCCATTACAAAGAGCGGCAAACCAGGGATATGAAAAGAGTAAAAATTTTCTTTAATAGCCTTGGCCCTGAAATACAGGACCCTATTCAGCCCTGGTGTAACTCAGCTGATGTCAGTTTGGACTTGTATCTTGGGTTTAGGCTATTCAAGAACATTCTTAGGTTCCACCATACAGTATGTTCAAGCTAGAATAGTAACAGGGCATCAGAAATATAAAATGGGCCATTTTTGCCCATTTTTTGTGGAATCTGTAGAATTTGTTTTCAGCTAATTGTCAGGCCAATGCAATTTAGAACTTAACCAGGTATCACATTAGTTGTAATTTTTTTCTAAAAAATTTGGGAAACGAAAAGGCAGCTTGGCTCTAACTGGATTACATAACAGAACAATGGTCATCACTCTACATTTAGCCTGTACTGTCAGAATGTTGCTTTGAGAGCTGAATCTTGCCCCGATTGACTTTAAAGACTCCAGTAGATAAAAAGGACAAACATCCTTGCTGAGGAACAAAGACAAAATCAGCAGGGAAATTAATGTTATCTTCACCCTTTTCAAAGTGTATTCGCTGAAGGATTTAAAACACAAAACTGTTTAGGTTTTGATAGACTTGCCCTAAATCCCTTTTTTACTTCCAAAATGCTTCTTTTATAGAAAAAGTCCATAGTCCGCATTTGGAAACTGTTACCTCTGAACCAGCTTGGGTCTCCATGGCAAAACTAAAGCAGAAAGGTTTCCAGGGTCATCCTCTTGCCAAAGGACATCAAAGGGAGGACAAAACTTTGACCAAAATGGATCAAGAGGAGGTATGGTACCTAGTGGCTGGTAGACTAGAACCATTGTGAATACTGTGACAGTCTGACAGGATACCTGTACACAATACTGAATTTGGTGTTCTTGGATAGCAGGTTTTTAGTAATGTGTATGACCAAATTTTCAAAACCAATTTCTAATGTTGTGCCCACAGACAGTTGCTGATGCAAATGAATAGATGTGTATTTGGCCATATCCACAGCTCAGGTACTTGGAAGTTTGGGGTCAGACTCTGCAACACACCTATCCTGCCATAGTCATCTTTGTGCCTCTCATATTCTGAACCTTGCAAGGGGTCTGCCAAATGCCCAGCACAATTTAAAGCAGCCACAAAAAGCTGCTCTATGTTACGGCAGTTTTCCACAGCCCCTGCTCTGCTGCTGAGAGCTGGTTCTGGCACAGGACTTGGAGGCAAAAGGTTTGTGGTTCATCCACAGATTTCCTGTGTGACCTTGGGCAAGTCATTTGACTGTGTCTCACTTTCTTAATCTGTAAAATGGGGATAACTGTCGTCTTTGCAGGGCTGTTGGGAAGTTTAATTCAGTAATATTTGTAAAGGACTTTGTGATCCTTGGCTAGAGGGTGCCAAGGAAGGACAAAGCAGTATTGTTATTTCAGTGATCATAAGTATATTACAGACTTAATGGTAAGTGGATACAATATCACAAGTAGTGATTGTTAAACATGCCATTGAAAAGCTGTGTAAAAAGAAAAGCACCTGGCCTGCCTTGGTATATTCCCCAGAGCACCTGTGCCCTGTTTCTATTTCTCTTCTGGTGAATTCTCAAAGTCCACCTCTGATCGAACCTTAAAGGGGAACTGCTTCCTGTGTGTAATTATTTACACTTGCTGGTTTCCTTATTTGCATTCTTTTTTTTTTCCTTAAAGCGAGTGACCTGTGCTAGTGAGAATTTATTGGGGAAGAACCTAACTCCCAGCCTGTGCGCTCAGGAGAAGAAATCACAAATGAAGACCACTATGTCTGCTACAGCAGGTATTTTTTTTAAAAGTGTGTGTGTCTGACTCACTCACTCACAGTAATGGCCAAGATTTTCACTGGTGACTTTTTGGGTGTGTCCATTTTTGGCTGCCCAGCCTGAGAAACCTTTAAATGGGCATAATCTTCAGAGGGTGACTGCTCAGCATTTTCACCCACTAGGCTGCGTCCAGACATGTCGATAATGCTACTCCCCTGCTTACTCCATCCCCAGAGCAGGTGGGTGGGGGGTGAGCGGAGAAAAGTTCCGTCCTCAGCCCGCTTGCCAAGGTTCCTGACTGAGGACGTGGAAGGGGTGGTTGGTGATGCAGTGACTCACTGCGACTAGAGACCAGTAGTAAATTACAACCAGCAGGGAGTAACCGTGGCTCAAAGAGGTGTGTGCCTCATGGTGCTTTCTGAGGAGACTGATGCAACGTATGCCCAGCCCTGGTTCAGGGCTATGCCTAAAATCAGAGTTGAGCCGGAACCGTGTGCAGATAACACGCATCAAACTTGCAGCTCAGACTATATTTTACTCAATGAAATCTATTAACTTCAAAGCTTTCTTGTAAGTAAGTGAATAGACTTTCTCGCCTTCCTCCCCATCCTGGGTCGCTGACATAGCAATGGATGACTGGCTGAGGAATCATGACCCAGAAATGCCACGTTAGCTGCCAGCTCAGTGTGTGATTCAGCTATGATTTTAAGGATTCCATTATGTGCCAGCTTCATTCCCAAACTTGGTAAACTTGGCACAAAGCTAGACAATGGTAAGCAGGTAGAAGTTTGAGACGTCTCCTTTTGGAGTACAGTCAGGGCTGGGCTGAAAATTTCTCCCATGCCTCTGCCGGAGACCCCTGGATTTTCACTTTGGCTGGAATTCATGCCACCCATGAAAGTTGCAGCCTAAACCTTTCTTTGCATTGTCTTGCTCCATGGATCATTCTGTACAATGTCTTTCCCCCACAGTGGTAGCAGCTAAGGTCACCCAATTCTTTCACCTCTTGAAAATTATGACGATCTCTGACTAATGTTGATGTTTTCAAGAAAAATCACCATTACCCAACAGTTCAGAAAAACACCACGCCCTGCTGCCAGCATTGTCCCCACATGACCAACAAAACAGGAAGACTTTCAAAACTTAGACTCCTCTTGTTTTACTCATATTAAAGGAGCCAATAATTTGACTTGGCTGAGGGGCAAGGAGTATATATAATTTCCAGAGCAAGTGGTAACCTTGGACACACTTTTTGTCTTGTAAATGGCTGTTGCAAAAGTTTTCTTTCTACACTTGATAAGTGATTGCGGCTTGTGTGTATGATACGTGTCCTGTACAGGTTGACATTTGTAGCTTGGTGCATGTATAGCGCAAGGTAGAATGGGATGATTAGGAGAGAGTTCTGAGAAACCAGATCCTGCATTGAGAGCTGCTGCATTACTCCTCTCTCGGAGCAAATCTCAGGCCAGAAAGGGGATTGCTTATTTAGACCCCCTATTAGCATGTCCTTAAGCCCCTATCTCCTCAGATGTGCCCATTCTCGGTCTACACTCCACTCCCTTTTTTAAGCCTACGCTCTTGAGACTGTCGAAGGGACTTGAGACTGACTTTCACTCAATACAGAGGAATATGGGTATAATCTTCATAAGTGTCCAAGTTCCTTTTTTCAAAAGGGACTTAGGTACTTGAGAGCCTAACTCCCTTTGAGACTTGAGGCCCAGATTTTAAAAAGGTATTTAAGCCTTGCTGGAGCCTAAATCTCATCAACTGTCAATGGGATTTTGGCTCCTAAGTGCCTACTTCCCTTTTGAAAAATGAGATGTAGGCTCCTAAATCAGTTAGGTGTGGCACTGCTGAGTGCAGCAATGCCTGAACACCTTTACAAATCTGGGCCTAAGTCCCTACGTTATGTAAGCACTGTTGAAAAAGTGATCCTATATCTGGAGCTTGACCTGCTCTTATTAGGGGAGCGTTGTCCCTTCCGCTATAGTCTGCCCCATGCAGGGCACAGCCAGGGCTATCCCTACTGAGCTGATCCCAGGGGCAGGCTTTGCCAACAAGTGTTATCAGAGTGAATGTGCATTTTTTCATTGATCTCAACACAAGCAGGATCAAGGCCCCTTGTGCTTAACTTTGCTTGTACCCATAAATAGCTTCCATTCATGCTTGCCCCCCCCCCCCCCCCGCGTGCCACGCAAAGACTTGTAGATAGTAATTAAATATGAGAAGGTTTGGCTTTTTCAGGCCCTGATTTATATTTCCAAATGAAATACAATCTGTTGGAGTGTGCCGAATGTCAAATGGCTTGTGAACTGTCCCTTGAGATATTTCAGTTGCTTATGTGTAGGCTGCATTCTGTCCTGGCCCATGCAACCCATCGGAAGACATCAGTCTTCGATATTTTCTATTAGATCGATAAATTAGGCGTTTTTTTTAAATAGTAGCTCAGAGCCTTACCAGCAACAGTATCAACATTCCTTAGTCTTTGCCGATGTCACCAGGCTTTTGAAATCTGCAGCCTATTTGAAAAGAATATCTAGTCACATTATGTTATCAGCTTCCCTCCCCTCTGGCTAACATGTCCAAGAAAATGTAGTATGGGTTTAACGCATATTTTTTTCCTAGTAGCATTTTTATAGTACAAGTATTTTTGTTGGCAGTAAAGACTGGAAGGTAAACCTCTAGACCACTCAGTGTTGAAGATGCCTATCGTTCTCTGCTAGCCCAAGGTAAACTTGGAGTGATTCTTCCCATGCAGCACATGATCATATGGTTGACTCCTAGAGCCACTTGTGCGTTACACAATGCAAAATTATCCTGTGGAATTCCCTGCCACAAGCTATACTTGTGGCCAAGAGTTTTTAGCAGGATCCAGAAAATAACTGGATATTTATATGAACAAGATAAAAATCCCTCAGGAATTTTGGAAAAATTTACTCATGCTTCAGGGCTTAAGCCTTCCTCTAAATACTGGGAGTTAGCCTGTCTTCACTGAAAGCTGTCTCTTAAGTGCCTACTACAGAGTTTCTGACACCTTCATCTGAAGCAGCCAGTACTGGCCATTGTCACAGACTGGGCACTGGTCTCTGGACCACTGGTCAGATCTAGTCTGGCAATTCCTCCTCTTATCTCTGTTGCTTTGTGAAATTGTGTCACTTTTGGTTTTGTTTCACCTCTAGGTGACGTCACTTTAAAGAGCAGGAAAAAAAGTTAGCGTAAGTTCTGTCTAACTCTCCTGTGTTCTGATGACTGACTGGCATTGTTCTCAGCAGTTACACTTGGACCTATGGCTCAGGAAGCATCTGTGGTTCCCACCACTGAAAAGGAAACAAGACAATCCTGTAATCTGCCAATGACACCGTGCAGCTCTGCTGAACCACCCTGGCTGTCCCTGGCCAAGAAAAAAGCCAAAGCTTGGAGTGAAATGCCTCAGATTGTTCAATAGCAAATGACAAGAGTGTCCTCCTCTGTACTGCCAATAACTGTATTAACTCCATATAGTAACTTCTTCGCTGGGACCATTTTTGGGGGGATGAGATAAAAGCCGTAGAACCTTCAGCACAGACTGTAGCTGTGAATATGTGAAGAAGAAATGCCATTGACGGGTTAACCTGCAGTAACCACCAGCATTAGGAAACTGAGCATTTTCCACGATAAAATACCATGAAATTCCAATTGACCAATTCATACTGACCATGTTTGACTAAAAGACAGTGGTGCTCTAAGAGGAGGCACTTCATGCCTTTGAAGCATTTCCTTTCTAAAAGGGGAGATTAAAGTACCCTGCACACAATACAGTATTCTGCATGATTTCACTTTGAGCATTGAATTTGTTTGGTGTCACAAAATGGTTTTAGAGCTCTGCACTGGAGCATCCAGACTGGCTGTCACTGATGTAGTACCATTTATGTCTCTAGAGCTTGGTCTAGGGCAGGTCTGACTGTGGTTCTGATTGTTAATGTATCTGTTTCATAAATGAAACAAGACAAAAGCAGCAATGCAGATTTAGGGGATTCTCATTTCTTAGGTGGTTAGAGTCACTCTGCCTTGGGCCTCATGCCTTCTATTATACCATCTACTGGAAAGGCCCAGAACTGCACTGCCTTTATGTTCTACTGCTAATGTATTTTAAAAAAATCAATACCTTCTAAGGACTAGATTCTGCTCAGTTACCTCTGTAAATCTGGAATAACTCCACTAACCTTAAGGTAGTTTGGAGATGCTGAATTTGGTCCTTATACCTAAGCTAAAATTTTTATATTTAATTTCTAGCATAGAGCAATTTCTCTTTGTAAGCCTCTTTAGTGAAATATCCCTGCTAATGGCAGAGGTGGGAAAGGTTTGACCCACTCTTGTTTTCTGTGTAGAAGGAGACCTGTTCGCCACAAACAGTATCCCACTGTTCATATTCACCGCAATATGATTTTTAGACTATTTCCTTTGCAGTTTAGAAAAAAAATACACGTAACATCCACCCTTAGCCATCAGTACATAACTGAAAGCTGAATCTGAACATCTATCTAAAGATACATAGCTGGCAAACAGCTGCTCTTTTAGGGTTCAATTCTGCTGTCACTGAAGTCTTGCCACTGACTTTTATGGGAGCAGAATCAGATCCTTTAAAAATAAACTTTGTAAAATGACTTAGTGACATCAGTGTCAGGACAACCAAACTGCAGCTGCCTATACATTGCACATTTGCAAAACATTTTCTGTTTACAGCCAATGAAAACATTGAAGACTGACTTGTCCGACAGATTGTCTTTTGCAAACAAGCTGGGTAGCATCTTTAAGAAAAATGGTGCGGGGCAAGAGGTCCAAATGTGAAACAACACGTTTGACCTTGGAGTAACTCATTATCTAGACTCCCACTGTTGGTTCTGGCCTGAATTTAAATATACTACTACTTCTGAAATCTGTATCCATTGCTAATGAAGACTGTGCAACTCTTATTCATGTGGCTGAACAACTTACTCGCACTAATAGTCCCACTTAAGTTAATGGGTCTGCTCTTATGAGTCAATGCTAATCAGAAAGAGAAAAGGTTCCACAGTCGGTTCACTAATACAGGCTGGTTTTACTACTTTTTAGTATCTGTTCTAAGAAGTGTATCTTCTCCTGCAATGTATTGAAGCACTTGTATTTCTCTAAAGTTTGAGAGTATTATGTAAAAGAACAAATTAAACATTGTCTACTATGGTTTTCTACAGCTGACATCACATACATGGGTTTACTGACCCTCTGTTTAAAATATGCACTTTCCTATATACTGCTATTTCTCTCCTGTTCTTTGCCAGTCTGGATTGCAACCCCACACCTAAACTACTGCAAACAAAAACAGCATTTATCTATTACCTTGTTGCTTTTGTTCTTGATATTGTGTCTCTCATTTTCTGTATGGTATGTATATACGTTTTTGTAATCCTCACCTTTGGAGGACCCCCTTTTGTATTCTATTCCCATATTTGGTTTACTATTAAACGCTATGGTCATGATGGAATTTTTCTGGGTTTGGATGGTTTGTGATTCTGGAGGGGATGGACTGGCATTAGGGAAGCAGACCTTGAAGAAGAACTGTTTGCTTGGTGGGTTGATATACTGTATAGATTCCAGGTTGGGGAAAACTCTACCTCTGGGACTTTGAACTGAGCATCACAGAGGTGAGAGACTGTATTTAGTTTTCTTTGAAGTCATGGGACAATTTGTGCAGTCTCTCTTGGGGCGTGGGGTTCGCTGTGTTGTGCTTTGCTATGTGGACCTTGAAGTCAGCAGGATCAAGGGGCTGGCACAGTAGCATTGATGACAGGAATGGAGCTTAAGCTCTTGATGAACTGGAATATCAGTAATTATTGTTTTTTTTTAATTAGTCGATCAGAAGAATTTGGTGACCAGACGAGACGTTCCCTACTCCTTGCAGCAGAACTGCTGCTGTCTGGACAGGAAGCTACTCTAGAAATCCTTATATATAACCGACTCTCAATGAGCAGGATTCTGTAAACTTCTATAGTAGTTTGTTTATAGAAACTGAGCAATAGGCTGCCCCAGCAAAATCAAAGTGAATGGGCCTTATGTTAGGCCTAACAGCCTCAATTAACATTTCCTTATAACAGCCCATTTAAACATCCAGCTGGTCATGCCTCGTGCTGCATTTTGGGATACAGCCATAGAGCAGGTACCTTTGGCTGTCAAGCCAGGGGATAGAAATGCTATAGAATGTTTATCCAATATATAAATTTGCAGCATCATTGGCACCTCTCTTACATGCATCACTGAGTAAAGATGGGAATACTAAACATACCATCCTCCTTGGCTCCAACCTTCAGTGATTGTTTTGCTTCATCTGTTATGTTAAATAGAAAATAAGCAAATCTCCACTGAATAGCATAGTCTACTGCTGCCTTTGGAGGGGAGCTGGTTCAGTAGCAAAGTGCATGAATGTTTTTTCTCTCAGTTTGGTGTATATCAGCAGATCAGGGCCCCAATCCTGCAAATGTATGCATATGTGCATAGTCTCATTGACTCCAGTAGGCCTACAGGCATGCTTAAAGTTGAGCACAGGTGGAAGTGTTTGCAGGATCCAGGGGTAGACTGGCTATGCTGTACTCCCTGCTCCACCACAGTTTTGTGAATTTGGCCCTGCTGCCGGTCTTTCCAGAGTCAAGAGTCCCCATGGCCTTGGTTGAACTAGACTATGGAGAACAGATTTTTAAGACCTTGGAGCCTAAATGTGTCCCTTCTCATTTACATGAAAGTTCCTATGCACTAAGCTTTGCACACAGCTGATAATGTAGTATCAGCTGAACAAGGCAATCTGAGTGGGATAAATGTACCTTGGGCAGTCTGTGTTAACTTAATCTCTAGAGCAGATTTATTCATAGTGAGACGTGGTGGTCCCTTATGAACCTTCATACTCCTAGGCATAGAAAATGGAGTTTCCTTTCACACCCTCTTTAGGTTCTCCTGCTGATGGATACAATCCTTTCCTCACTCTCCAGAACTCAAACACCCTGAAATTAGAGCTTATCAAAAACTGAAAAGTTAGTTTTTTGAAGCATTACAAAATTTCAGAGTTTTGTTCCAAAGGGTTTGAAATGGATCTATGTTTTCCCCAGCACTTTATTGAAAAATTGATCTAAGATGTTCTAGACATGATTACCATTTCAGTGACAATTTTGAAAAATATTTTTAACAAATGCTTTGAAAAAAAGTTGGGAAAAGTAATCTAAAAAAATATTTGAACAGTTTGACAAGTCTGTGGGGAGAAATAATTTCAATTAAGGATAAGCAAAATGTTTTAGTCTTCTGGCCAGTTCTACCCAAAATATACCAGAGTGAATCTGTAGAAAGTGGCAAAGAATAAACGTGAGCATGAGCAGTTACAGGAAAGAAACCTAAAAAAAGAGTTTTTCAATGTCAGTTTTAGTTAGTTATACTGGCCCTAGATCTATGCACCATTTGTGAAAACTCTCAGATCCCCTAAACAATGGTAGAAGCAGAAACAAGGCCTAAAGGCGTATTGATTTGTCTCCAAATTCTGACAGTGTTAGTAAGTGGAAAATATGGTAGCTAATCCATTTAAAAGATCTACCATATAGACCGTTTCCAAGGGCAGCAAGATATCAGCAACCACAATTCAATGACATTTCATTTTGGTGACTGAGGAGTTTGGAGGGATAAATGTGCTTTGTCACTTCTCGGGGCAACAGAGAACTGTTGGCCCTGCCCGTTTACATGGTATGCTTGTTCGAGGCAGTCATTCAAATGACTGGAAGGGCACAGCATGCTGTGTGAAGCTGAAAAACTGCATATTGCCATGGTTCAGGATTGAATATTGCCATAGAGCACAGAAGCATTTAATTCATATATAACTTGAGAGAAATCATTTAACATGTTGCTATAAGTGATCTATGCGCTAACAGGCTCCAGTAGGTCAAACATCCCCAAATGTCCTATTTAAAACTTCCTCACTGAGGAGCTCTCTTAAACTGGTTCAGGGGTTTCCTTAGCGCAACCTCAGATTCAGAGAACTGGAGACTCATGCATTCCTCCTGTGAATGGGAATTTGGAAATAGGGTGAAACTAGAAGTGATGAGGAAGAACTGAAATATTTTCAGAGCCAACTTTATTGATTGATTTTGTTTCCAGCCAATAAACTGGATATGTTCAAGGCAGTATATGACTGTTACTTCTAAAAGCAAAATATATGTCAATAGAAGGAATTATACGGCTCTTCCTTTGAGGTTAGATGAACCTTTTCAAGACTCCCATGGCCCTTTATCACAGTACACCTCTACCCTGATATAACGCGACCTGATATAACATGAATTCGGATATAACACAGTAAAGCAGTGCTCCGGGAGGGCGGGGCTGCGCAGTCCGGTGGATCAAAGCAAGTTCGATATAACGTGGTTTCACCTATAACGCAGTAAGATTTTTTGGCGCCCGAGGACAGCGGTATATCGGGGTAGAGATGTACCTTATTCCCCTTTAGGAAATTCCCTTAAGAATCTCCTCATTCATCTCTTATCATGGAGTTATTGCTTTTCTACTGATACTGATAATAACCTTTAAGTATATTCCTTCAAATCGCTCTTGCCTCTGATGCTGGAGATGACAGGCTCATGCTTAAAATAAAGCAGATAGTACAGATAGATAAAATTATTCAATTACAAATCAGTGCATGCCTATATTGAGGCATCTAAACATGGTTCAGTAAAAAAAATGCAAAAAAAGGTTCTAAATAAAAAGGTCCAGGTAAACCCAGCCCACAGCAACAATGATATATACAACAGCCATCAAGCAAAACCCTTCTGTGCTCCCAGAGATCAGTTTCCAATTAGTGGGAGGACTGGGGGAGACCAAAAGGTAGCCAGTGGGAAAAATCAAGGGCTGGAGGCCTCCAAAAAGCAGTAAAAACTAGAACAATGCAAATAAGACAGACACCCAGTGAGGGACAGCAGTACCCTCCGTGGAGAGGATATGATAGCAGTTTTCAGGTATCTAAAAGGGTGTCATAAGGAGGAGGGAGAAAACTGGTTCATCATAGCCTCTAAAGGATAGAACAAGAAGCAATGGGCTTAAACTGCAGAAAGGGAGGTTTAGGTTGGACATTAGGAAAAAGTTCCTAACTGTCAGGGTGGTTAAACACTGGAATAAATTGCCTAGGGAGGTTGTGGAATCTCCATCGCTGGAGATATTTAAGAGTAGGTTAGTTAAATGTCTATCAGGGATGGTCTAGACAGTATTTGGACCTGGACTCAATGACCTCTCAAGGTCCTTTCCAGTCCTAGAATCCATGAAAAAAATAACTGTCCTCATTATACATAGGGACCAAGAGCAGACTAGCCCCACCTAACTAAGTGCCAGCTAGGAGTAGAGACAATCACTTTCATATTTAGTACCTAGATTATGAAGGGCTTTACATAATACATCAGAGGTTCCCATGCTTTCCCTCAGGGCTTTTGTTATTATAGAGAGATTGCCTCTGGGACCACCTCTCCACCTGTTTGTGATCAGATAGGCCACCTTCCCCTGGCACTACAGAAATCACTTACATGGAAAAATAATATTAGGAGACTGACATATTTCAACTGTCTTTTAATGCAAATGAGCAGGTGGAAACAAGGAGGAGGAGCCAACATCATATGACCAGCCCGTAGTTCATGGAGTACAGTTTGTGAGCCAATATATACTAATCCTGACTGTGATTACTGCACACAGGAGAACTGAGCAACTACTGCAAAAACAGCATTCACCAAAGCTTCTTGGATTGAAAGCCAGGACTGTGCACCAGCAGTGTTCACAGCACTTTTAATAAGCCTTCTACCAGTGTTTGTGCCAGTGGTCCTCTGGTCCCGGGAAGCCTTGCAAAAAACTCAAGAGAGTAGATTTCAGTATTGCCAATGCCACACATTTAAAAAAAAAAATCATGGGATTAAGAAAATACATCTGGGTTCCTTTTATTTGTTTTCTGGATTTTGAGGTGCACATTTTTCAAGCTTTTCTCTGAAACCATGAAGGCTAGAAGCTTACTTTAAAAAAAGTTGAGCGTCTCAATGTAATCACTTGACTCCAGGAGCGAGGGCTTTAAAAAAAAAAAACCCACCATCACATATCATGAGATTTGTGATAAAGCCATGAGAACTAGCTATGTTCATGCAGCCATCTTAATATCTTTGATTTTCCATTTTCTGTGCCCAGCACAATCCTGACTGGGTCTTTGGGCCCTACCTCGCTACAAATAATACATAACACAATAAGCTTACTTGGGTATTTTTAAAAATTTAAGATTACTTTTCAAAGATTGTAATTTTAAATAAACTGCATAGAAGTGCAGAGGGTATGTAACGTTATGGGTAATTAGGGCTGGGGTTTTACTGACAGACCTGGAAACCGGTCACAGAAACTCCATGTGTATGGCACAGGCATCCGGCTTTAGGCTTCCTGCTATGCTGCCGTATGGCAGCAGAGGGTACTCAAACCTTCCCCAAAGAGCAAGGGAGCATTCCAATGACTACGAGCAGTAGATTCATTTAAAAACGTGGTTGCATTTATTACAATAAGGAGGCTTTTGTTAATGCAAAGGAAAGGTGGGTCCAAGAAAGGGGAGGGGCATTTCTGTTTATAACTCTGTGTTTATTTACTAAGCTACATAAAAAGTGTGGTGAAAGCTACAGCTGCTAGAAAGACACTGCATCCCCTGGTGCTGCTGCAGTTAGAAGCCATTGGGACCAGAGGAGAGTTGCTGTGCGAGTAAACCATCATGCAGAATATACAGGAAGTTTTATAGGCAAGTTATGTAAAGAGGGATATTGTCAATTGTTAAACTGGTATATAGTTCAGTAAATCAGTCTGTCAACAAGCAGACACACAGGTGAGCTGGCCAATGTATATACAGAACATGTTAAAGTCATGAAATGGGTTTTTATAAGAGCAAGAGTAAGTGAATGGCTGGAGCAGCCGCCTGTCCCGATTTTCCTAGATGACTCATATTGCAAGATCAGCCTACAGAATGTCAAACAAAGTCTCTGTTTTAAATAGCTGAGGGTGTTGGCAGCATAGTGTCATGCTGCGAGGCTATTGCTCTGTAGGACAAATCCTGAAACATATTGAGGGAGGACTCACTCCAAGGGAAGGAAATAGAGTTCATAGAATATCAGGGTTGGAAGGGACCTCAGGAGGTCATCTAGTCCAACCCCCTGCTCAAAGCAGGGCCAATCCCCAGACAGATTTTTGCCCTAGATCCTTAACTGGAGTCCTCAAGGATTGAACTCACAACCCTGGCTTTAGCAGGCCAATGCTCAAACCACTGAGGTATCCCTCCCACCTGAGCAGTGAAGGACATTGAGGCCTTGTCTACACTAGAAAGTTGTACTGCTTTAGCAATACCAGTATAGCTGATGCAGTAAAACTCCCTTAGTATGGACACAGTTATATAGATATATACTGGTATCTCCCATATGAGAAGGGAAATAAGCTGTCAGTATAAGGCACGTTTATACCAGTATAACTGCTTCTAAATGAGAGATTCTACTGGTGTAACTATATGGGTATTAAATCATACCCCTAACTGACATAGTTAACCAGTTCAAAGTTTGTGTGTAGACCAGGCCGTATTGAAAATAATTATTTGTCTATTCAGTTTATTGAAGATAAATGTTCTTTGCATTCTTACATCATATAAAAATCTTTAAATTACATTTAAATGGAAAATGGCAACTTACATTTAACAGACTATACTAGTTCAACAGCAATTGCTTGACAAATATTCTGTATTTTAAAAAAATATCATTTGCAACATGACTCTCAAAGTAGATTCTCCCTTTTATCCATTTCAGAATGTATTTGTTAATACTACTTGGCTCTTATATAATACTTTTCATCTGTGGATTTCAAAGCACTTTACAAAAGCAACTAAATATAATCAGCCTTATTTTACAGGGATCTGAGGCACAGAAAGGTGAAGTGACTTACCCAAGGTCACACAACAGGTCAGTGGCAGAGCCCAGATCTCCTGAGTCCCAGGTCAGTGCCCTATGCACTAGATCACAATGTCCATTTAGATCATCATCTAAAATTGAGCTAATGAATTCAGATGTGTTCTACAGAGGCCTCTTTCCAGAATAGAAGAGGGAGTCTGATTGTGTACCAGAGCACTGTGGAAAGCTTCTAAATTTAAACATTTCCACAGCATTTAGGTAACTCTCTCCAATTTACAAAATAACGACAGCAGCAACCTGTGGGAAAGGTGCCAAGTCATGGGGATCTTGTTTGTTTTAATTGTTTGCAGTGACAGCTCTCTGCCGGTTACATCACCAAGCCCAGCTCTGATCTGATGTTTTGGAAGAGAAGTTTATTGTCTGAACTGCAGTAAGCAGAGTTATTCCTACTGTTTTGGATACATGCTGTACTGCTGGTGATGCGAATACTTTGAACAGCCATGCCAAGCTGCAGCATATGTAGTCACAAGCAATGGGCAAGTGAATATGTTTTCTGTACATGTCTTCCAAGGGGGCAGCATTTTACAGGTCAAACTTGGCAGGGTAAAACCATATCAGTTGCACGGCCGACGCTTCCACTAGGCGACCGGATTTGGGGGGCGGCATTTTGCCGCCCTCGGTGGAAATTCGGGAGCGGGGTGGGGGGAGGTCCTTCTGCTCCGGGTCTTCAGCGGAAATTCGGCGGCGGGTCCTTCACTCGCTCTGGGACCTGCCGCCGAAGTGCCCCAAAGACGCAAAGCGGAAGGACCCCCACCGCCAAATGCTCAGAGGAAGAGCGCTGCCACCTAGGGCGGCAAAAACCCTGGCACTGCTCCTGGTCAGTTGGCATCATTAGCTGCAGAGATACCACGTTTTATTGGTAGAAAGGAGTAAAAAAAGTGACTGGTGTCTCAGCTGGATATAAAAGTGCAGGGGACTAGGCTAGATGACCTCTCAAGGTTCCTTCCAGTCCTATGATTCTATGAAAACCTCGGATGCTTCCACATTGCACTTTAAATATAGGTAAAGACAGTAGAGTCTTTTCTCCATTTGAATCATGCCTATTTGAGACCCATAACATACTACAGATTTTAAATTAGAATTCTCCATTGAAATCAATTAGAAGTTCTCATTTTACATAAAAAGCAGCATGATCTGTACCTATGTTAATGGAAGTAATCGGTAGCTGAGAGTAGACACTCAATGTGCTTTTGTTCAGTCTGAGAAAGTATTTTAATATGTAAACATCCCTAAGTTTATGTCCACCCTGCTAATAAATGTGACTTTTGTAACAGAATCTCCTTACTGCATGACAGTCCTAAAACAATAATTCTAGTTTTAAGGAATATTGTTTGCTGTGATGGAAGGATACAACAGAAAGGTAAGTAGAGAATACTTAAAATGACAAAGGAAAAAAGGTACTTTAAGAAAATATTAAACTGCTACAAGTAGTTAATATACCTTCCCCCACTACCAACAAGATCCTGGTTCAGCAAAGCCCTTCAACCCAAGCCAAGGTGAGTGGTCTTATTGGCTGCAATGGGACTATGCACATGATTAAAGTTAAGCCTGTGTTTAATTATGTTGCTGAATTGGGGCCTGCGGACCCAGTCCTGCTCACACAGAAGCTAAGGCAAAACATAAAGTGACTTCAGTGGGAGCAGAATTGGGCCCATAGAAAGGACAGTTTAACAAAGTTGATTGAAAGAACGATTGCATTATTTAATCTGGTAATGCAGTTAAGAGCGTTAGTGAGAATGAACATAAAGAAAAATTGTTTCTCTAAATATTCAGTAATATCTGAAGCTCAGAGGCTGACAGTCCTGGGCTGGTGGGTACTGCTATATGTTTTTTCTTTTCCACTTGATCCTATATATAGTGTCTCCTTACAGCTGCATAGTTTACCTTGAGCTTGTTTAATTCCTAAACCGATCTTCTGAAAGGGACACTTAAGTTTTATTATCTCAACATCGGACCTTCCTTAAAAATAGGTGTTATACAGATTACTTTTGTAAGTAATTGGGCTTATTCCCCACTACCATCTCCATTATGATGCACTCTTCTATTAATGTGAATCTGTTTCATATAGTTTTGAGAATTCTTGAAATGTGCATGTCTTCCCACTCCTATGAGTGCATGACTCTGCAGGGGACATGGCTTAGATAGCATGCATTCAAGCAATCTAGCATGGAGGTTACAAACTCAAGAATAACTGTAACAAGGTTCATGGTTGCAGCCTTTACTCCAGCCATAAATGAAAGATGTTACATGCAACCACTGGCTCCTGGGAATCCAGGAGTGGTGATGGATCCAATATGGCTCTGAAACCGACTTGCACTTGGACAGGTCACTCATATCTCCAACAGAATGTACAGTTAAACAGGGCCGGCTCTAGATTTTTTGCCACCCCAAGCAAAAAAAATTTTGGCTGCCCCCCGTCCCAGCCCTGGGCTCCTCGCCGCACCCCCCTGCTGCCCCAGCTCTGGGCTCCCTCATTCCTCCCCACCATTGCCCCCCACACACACACACACCTCCTGCTGCCCCAGCCCTGGGCTCTCCCCCCCCCAGCCAACCACCTGCACCCTCCTTCCACTGCAGCCCTGGGTCACTGGTAACTCGCTCCCAGGGCAGGTCATTCAGCAGGAATTTTAGATGTGCACAGAACACAGACAGGATTGGTTCCCATATGGTTACAGAACTGCAGTAAAGTGGAACAATCTTCAGCTTGTGTGATTGGAGGATATCTGGATATAAGACTGTCCTACATAAATGAGGAAAAGTTGAGGTGCCTTTATTATTCTTTTGTTCCACTCTTTCTTTCTATGGGGAATTTGCCAATGCAATATCACTTCCTTTTAAACAAACAAACAAACAAAAGGCAATGGCTGTTGAAAATAGCAATTCCAGTCCTAATAACCACTGGGAAGCATTTCTTGCTCAATTTTATCCTACTTTTTCTACAGCAAGTTACAGTGGATCAGTATATTTGATTTGGGAGAAATGAAGTAACAGCTGCCCAAACTGAGCTTGAGCACTCCTGAATTTTGAGGTGTTCAAATCTGGAAGGCAGGTGCTGGGGCGGGGGGGCGGCTGTGGCTCCACAGGGTAGCACGGCAGCATGTATGCAGCAGTGTGTCTGGTGCTGTGCGAAGCCAGACACGCTGGTCTGAGTGGCACGGTAAGGGGGCTGGGGGGTTGGATGGGGCAGAGGATCGGGGGGGCAGTCAGGGGCAGGGAGAAGAGGGGTTAGATGGGTCGGGGGGGGCAGTCAGGGGACAGGCAGCAGTTGAATAGGCATGGGAGTCCCAGGGGTTTGTCAGGGGACAGGTAGGGGGTGGGGTCCTAGGGCGGAAGTTAGGGGGGGTCTCAGGAGGGGGCAATCAGGGGACAAGGAGAAGGGAGACTTAGATAGGGGGTGGGATCCTGGGGGGCAGTTGGGGGCAGGGGTCCCGGGAGGGGGTGAGCAAGGGACAGGGAGCAGGGGGGTTGGATGGGTTGGGGTTTCTGTGGGGGGCAGTCGGAGGGAGTGGATGGGGGCAGGGTGGAGCTACCCTCCCTCCCCGTGGAGTGTCCTATTTTTTGAATGTTAAAATATGGTATCCCCACTCACAGTGCAGCTCTCCATTCACTGCAGGCTGCAGCATGAGGTCTCAGCTTCCTCACTCCCTCCCCGTCTTTCCTGTTGGTAGTGGCCAAGGGAATGCTGGGAAATGTAGTTCTTTCCCTGCTCCAGGGCTGGCTCTATAGGCAGGGAGCTAACCAAGGAACTACAGCTCCCAGGGACCCCTGTTGGTTCTCAGCTCCCATGCTGGATCCCTGCCGCCCCTGCAAACGGGCTGCCCCAAGCACGTGCTTGCTTTGCTGGTGCCTAGAGCCGCCCTTGCAGTTAAAGCCCTGGCCTACTCCCCAACTATTTTCCCCTACAGCATTTTAAAGTCATGGCTCTCACCATCTGTCCTTTTTCTTGGGTAGGGAAAAGACATCCTATTTGAATGATCTGTTAACGCCAACCTTGGTTTTGACAAATACGACTTCAGCAGCAGACATGATGGGATAAGTATTGTTTCTTTAAGTGCAAGTGAAAAAACAAACAGCACAGTTGCATCCATGCCAGTAAGAATCTTGAAAACTGTATGTATTGCTTCACAGGCAGACAGATGCTCCGTACTGCCACAGAAAGTGGAAGCGATGTTTATGCAGCTTCACTTCTCATAGTTTGATGAGGGGGTTGCTACTGCCAGTAACTATCCCGCTGTGCTCCCTGGTATCTTGTAGCAAGGTCAATTTATTTATCAGGTTATATATTTAAAAAAAAAAAAAAGACTATAGACTACCAGCCTTGTTCATGAACTAAATGTGAGGAGCCCAATTTATCCTTGGTGTAAATCCATTGAAGTCCATGGAATTTATACCAGGTGTGAATTTGGCCCTTTAATCTCACCACCCTCTCTCTCCATTTGTTTGAAGTTTTTCTCCGTAATCTTTCATGTAGATTTCTCCTTTTGATGAATGTGTCCTAGCAACAATGTAGGTGGTGGAGGTGTATTGCCATTGCTGGCTTCTCTTCAGACAGGATCCTCAAACATCTTTCACGTAAAGCTGAAGTGCTAGGCACCAGTGGAGTGTGTTTGCCCTGAAAGCTTAAAAAACAAAAACCCCACCCCGTACTTGTTAGGATTTGCTGACATCTACACGTTTCACAGTGAGAGCTTCTGTGTCTGGCCAGCTAGGCTTGAAATAGCTACACAGTTGGAGCCTTTGAAGGTCCTTGAAGTTCATTTTGTACAGTGGTGCTGCTGTTCCACTGATTTAGAGGCAGTGTGTGCCAAGTAGGAAGGCAGTGTTGCCTAGTGCATGGATCACTGGACTGGGACTTGGAAGACCAGGTAAGATTTGATTCTTGGCTTTGATCTGCTGATAGACTTTAGGCAACTCACAATTTCCCCTCCCCCCCTTCACCTTTTGTCTTGTCTATTTAGACAAGTAGTTATTTGGGGTAAAGACAGTCTTACTATGTGTCCGTACAGCGCCTACCACGAGTCCCTCATTTTGGTGCTACTGTAATAATCCTTTTCTGAGAGAGAAACATTTGAGTTATGATAAGCTCCAAACAGGACATACTGTACATTCCATGTAAACGTAGCAAAGCAAATGGCTATATTAACCAAGTTCCCATACAGTGAATTAAAATATAAAATCCATAATGTAAAGGTGCTGCTCTACAAGGGATAATGGGCCAGATTCACAGCTGGTGTCACTCCACTGATTTATTCCAGCTGAGGAGCAGGCTCCAATATGTTGAACAACATAAAAGGAAAAAAATTCTCAAACACAAACAACTCTGAAAACTGAAAGTTTGTCTTCACTTCAATTTCTGTTGCCCCTAACTTGAGTCCCATCCACATACAAAAACCCTTCACTCAAGTGTGGGGGTGATTTAACTCAAGTGGGCTGGCCCATCTGAGGAACAGGGTAAAGCTTGTGTTAGCAGCTGATGAATGACACCAACTTAACTACTCTCTGTAGCCGTGAGTGTTGTTTTTGCAGTCTGGCCGCTCTTACTTGAGCTAGGCTAACTGTAGAGGAGTTAACTGCCATGAAGCCACATGCTAACTCATTTCCCCTACTAAATAAAGTCAACTTTGAACCTCTTTTGCCTTCATTACAAATCCATAAAAATGCACACATGACCAGCAAGGAAGCAGGATTCCCTGGCTGCAGCCTGTTCCAGTCCCACTCTCTGAACGGCCAGCAATCTGTTGTGAGGGGGCCCAACCACTGAATTCCACGGGCTGCTAACCAACCTGGCTCTGGGTAGTGACGGATCACTGTTCTTAGCTCTAGGTCACTCAGGCACAGGCCCCAGCTGCAGGCACTCTGATGCCTCTTTTGGGATTGTGGGTCCCACAGTCCAGCCACCTAGACCCTGGAACCAGTGCCACAGACCTCTTGACCCCACTCCATCAGTTGCTTAGACCCATTCCCTCTAGCATCCATGTGGCTGGGTGAGCTCTGGTTTCTTCATTTACACCCTTCTGGGACCCCAGGACAGTTAAAGCAAGGAACATAGGTTTTGTAAAGGAATTTCTGCGCACACACACACACACTTTATACTTCGTAAGCACAACAGAATGACAGATTTATGGGGAAAAATGCTTGTAGAAGTGTGACTTACCACCGGGGTGACAGGGCATGACATAGCAGCTCTTTCCACCTCATCATCTAGCATTCCCCGCTGATGATTACTCCAGCCTGGCGGTTGTTTGCCTCTTCTAGTGACTCTGCCCTCCAGCTGGGTCACATTTTAGTTCCATACCCCTTCAGGGTACTCCACTCCCAAGTCCCCATAAAACTATTTCCAACGTTCCAGTCCCTTCAGCCCCTCTTCATGGTGGTTACTAAGATCCACATGTCCTACCTGGTATCTTCAACTGTAGACTGCTCAAGGAACTCCCAATTCAAGTGCTTCTACTGCCACTCAACTCCCAGTACTTTACCAATCCTTGTCTTGGGCTTGCCATCCTTGTCATCTCCTGCCAGCTTGGTACTCCTTTGGTCTCAGCTCCGTATTGAGCCCTCTTCCAGGAGGACGAGAGCGAATCACCATTTCCTGTAGCCTTTGCCTTTTAGTGCCAATATTCAGGGTTTTCCCTGCCTCTAGCAGCCTTCCATGACACAATCAGCTTCCTTTCCAGGTCCCCCACCCTCCTTCATCATGGCTTCTTATTGGGGCTCAGCTTAATATCAGCAGAGTTCTTTCTTTCACAGCAGAGCCTCCCAGGCTGTCTCTTGGCTCAGCCCCGCAACCTGTTCTGCATCCAAGCTTCAGGCCTTCCTGGCTTCTCTGAGCCTTTAGCCTAAGAGAGAAAGCTCCTAGTTACTTCTCACATGGATCTCCTCTCTGGCCTCATTTTCCCCTGCCCTCTGCTTCCTTTATGAAGGCCCAACTCCTCCCCAGCTGGGTTTAATAACCAATTATGAATAGGTGCTGACTTTTGTTTTTGCCCATGGGTGCTTTTGAAGAAGGTGTGTATGTTTGTGGGAGGCACTCCACCAGTTTTGGGGGAGGCTATTATCAGCACATTTATACACTTCTTTCATATTCTAGTTATGTGTCTATCCTTTGTATCTTTACTATTTTAGTGATTCAATTGTTGTGAACTACATAATTACAGTCTCATGAATTACAGTATATTAAAATCATTGCAATCACCTAAAAGCTGTCTTCACTAACATCCCAGTTGAAAGACATTATGACTCACTAGCTTTCTGGATGAAAATGGTCAGCAATCTTATTTACATCTAGGTTCCCTGGTATTGTTTTGATGCACATTAGGGACAGCTACATTATTCAGTTGCTTCTGTCCCATTGATAACTGGAGATAATTTTTAAGTCTTCTGAAGCTGGAGAATGAGTTCAGGATAATACAGGCACAGTGAAGGATTTATAAATTTGCAGTATTCTGGAAACCTAGTGTATCCAGAGTACTGCAAATGACTTCAGGCTCTCTTTCTTGCTAGGTAACAGCTAATTTAGGCACCATCATTTTGTATGCATAGTTGTGATTATATTTTGCTATGTGCATTACTTTGCATTTAACATTGAATTTCATCTGCCATTTTGTTGCCAAGTCACCCAGTTTTGAGAGACCCTTTTGTAACTCTTTGCAGTCTGTTTTGGACTTATCTTGAGTAATTTTGTATCATCTGCAAAAAAAAGTAAACAGATCATTTATGAATATGTTGAACAGCACTGGTCCCAGACCAGTACAAGCCCCTCAGGGACACCACTTTACTTCTCTCCATTCTGAAAATGAACCACTTATTCCTTTGTTTCCTATCTTTAACTGGAGTGCCTGGGAATGCTTTCTGGATCATCTAATGATTCTTAATTTAATAAATGACAAGCCTATTGTTATCTTAATCACCCTGCCTCTGTTTCTAAACAAACTCCCTGCCCCAAGGGCAGAAGTTGTTAGCAGCACAGAACTCATCAGATTCCATGCTCAAGGTCTGACTCCTGGGTGCTGAGCACCCACTATTTTTTTCCTTCTGTGGGTGCTTGAGCCCCTGAGCACCCATGGGGTCAGCGCCTATGAAATTATGCCTTAGACCCACCAGATGCTACACAGGGGCCTAATTGGGCTCACACTCCTATTAACCCAGGGTTAACTAGTGTGGGATGTATACACCTCATTACACAGCTGTACACAAGTCACACCCTCAGCTTCCTCACCACTCCTAAGAGTCTTTGGCTTTTGAGGAGTTCCTTCAGGGAGGCCAAGTTGTTCCTGCTTCTACTCCTTCCACTGAGTCTTCTGGTTCTGGCAGTGGTCTGATCCTCCTGGCTAGATGCTCTCTAGCCAGGATCTGTTTACTTTTTTTTTTAAACAGTGAGGTGGCAAAGTTTGCAGATGATACAAAATTACTCAAAAGCTCCTGGGATCCACCCTCAGGCTTGGCTGCCTTTAACCAAGCTGGTTCTTGCCCTTGTTTCCAGGATCCTCTACACAAGCTTTCCTGTCCTCAGCAGGGTTGCTCAGCACTTCACCATTTGTTCTGCCCAGCAGTTCTCTAGTCCAGTGTGGTAATAACAACCACTACTTTCTTCCTAAGGCAATTCTTACCTCCCTGCTTCCCTTTTTATATAGCTCAGGTGTCTTTCTTAAACCCAATTGGGAAGCAGTTGAAGAGTCACAGGTGCACTGGAAACCACCCCTCCCCCCCCATCCCCTCACTCCTTCTTAAAGGGGCCAGTCACCTTGTGACAGGGTTTATATATCATCCAGCACCCTGCATCTAGATTAGATTCAGTCTTGGAGAAAAGGCTCTTACCCTTTTTCCCCAGAGAAAGCTTATGCTCTAATAAATTTGTTAGTCTCTAAGGTGCCACAAGGACTCCTGTTCTTTTTGCGGATACAGACGAACACGGCTGCTACTCTGAAATTTCCCCAGAGAGTGCCTCAATGGCAGTGTCTGAAGGATACTGCTTCAGTGTCTAGCCTTAAATAAAGGCAGTACCTCTGGTTGTTTTGGATAAGACTTCCCAGTTTCATTGGCACTTGTAACTTCTTTGAGGCCAGTCTGGTTTATTTTTCATCTCGTAGATATGTAAATGTGTTATTAATTTTCAATATGCACACTCTGGTGTCTGGGGTAGCGTGCTTAACAAGAAATCGGTGTTAGATTTGACCATATTAATTCACTCCCTGTAGGGGAAATCGAAGCAACTTTTCATATCTCTGCATTAGTCTTAGATCACCACAGGAAAATTCACTTAATCAGAATGTGAAAATTAAAAAAGGAAATTCTGTTCTGACACCTAGACTGTGATTTCTTTGGGACACAGACTATCTTCTTACTTGTCCGTACAGTGTCTAGCGCAATGGGGCTCTGATCCTTGACTGGGTTCCTAAGCCTGTCTGTAATAATAACAATAATTAATAAATAATGCAAAGCAGTATTTAAAGATGTTTCAAAATCTCCAGTGATATCTGCCAAGCAGCCATTATAGTGATAACTCCAACAAACCAAGCCTCCCAGTAACATGTATCAAGTCAGGAAGATGAGCATGTCAGCCAGAAACACAGGGGACAGCAAGAGATTCCCACAGTTCGTTTAGGTACATTCTGTATATTTCTGATTAGGTTTAGTGGGTGGAAATCTGGCATTCTCTGTGTCTCTGGCTCCAGCACTGATCTTCCTCTCTTGATGCAGTCTTGTCAGGCTGACAGAATGGTTTCTTCCTGTTTCATTAGTTCATATTCAAATTGTTTATAAACAAAAAAACTTTGAAGAAACAATTAGTAGAGCTTTAACCCTACTTACATTGGATTCAGGGACTGGACAATACTTTTTTTTAATTGCATGGCAGGTTTCCTGCAGTGCAATATAAAATGCGGAAGAAGAACAAGGACAAAAGAATAGCAAGTTGGAAAGGGCTAGTAATCTTCCATGGTATAGCTAGCTTGTAGCATAGCACAAAAGGTTTTGGTCATAGGCATCATTTCACTGGCAGGGGCATCTCCCCACCCAAGCAACTTTCAACTGGGGAAGATTATTAATAGATTTCTCCTCACCAACTTTTAGCCCCTGCCTGGAGGGAGGGAGGAAGGGAGCAGGAGAGAGACAGCCCTCAGCACTCTCTCTCTCTCGCCTTCCCCTATGATCAGCAACCGGTTGGCTGGGTTGGAGGAAGCTGCAGTGTCACCTTCAGCAACTAGCGGCTGCTATGTCTCTCCTGGCTGCTCTGAGCCCTGCCAGCACCTCCACAGACCCTAGTGCAGAGTGAGGGGGCCACTCTGGGAAGGGAGGGGGCTGGACTGACTCCAGAGTAAAGAGCCCTGGTGAGTTCTGCGCTGCCTGGTATAGGGTTACCATATTTCAGCAAGCAAAAAAGAGGACAGAAGGAGCCCCGCCCTAGCCCCGCCCCATCCTGCCCTATCCCCTGCCCCTCCCACTTCCCGCCCCCCTCAGAACTCCCAACCCTCCCCCCCGCTCCTTGTCCCCTGACTGCCCCCTCCTGGGACCCCTGCCCCAACTGCCCCCCAGGACTCCACCCCCTATCTAAGCCTCCCTGCCTCTTGTCCCCTGACTGCCCCCTCCTGAGACCCTTCCCCCCATCCTAACTGGCCCCCTAGGACCCTACCCCCTACCTGTACCCTGACTGCTCCAACCCTTATCCACACCCCCACCCCCAGACAGACCCCTGGGACTCCCACGCCCCATCCAACCATTCTCCACCCCCTGACAGCCCCCCCCCGAACTCCCGACCCATCTAAACCCCTCTGCTCCCTGTCCCCTGACTGTTCTGATCCCTCTCCCCACCCCTGCCCCCTGACAGCCCCGCCCCCAGAACTCCCAACCCCCCCCGGCTCCTTGTCCCCTGACTGCCCCGTCCTGGGACCTCTGCTCCTAACTGCCCTCCAGGACCCCACCCCCTACCTAAGCCTCCCTGTTCCTTGTCCCCTAACTGCACCCTCCTAAGACCTCCCCACCCTAACTGCCCCCCAGGACCCTACCCCCTACCTGTACCCTAACTGCCCAAAACCTTATCCACCCCCCCCCAGAAAACCCTCCCCCCGAACTCCCGACCCCCCCGTCTCTTGATTGCCCCCTCCAAAACCTCCCTGCCCCTTCTCCAACCCCCTGGTCCCCTTGTTGTTGGCCTTTGCCTAATGTCTCTGTGAGCTTGCTCAGGAACGGCCGGAGCCGTTCGTCCCGACACGCTGGGGAGCGGGAGAGGAGCTCCAGACTGCCGGAGGTGATCTGCGAATGCAGGGAGGGAGGGAGTGATCTCTGTTGCACGGGGGACGAGGGGTTTCTCTGGCTGTCAGAGCCCCATGTAAAGGGCACCATCCGGCCGGCTGCCCTCTTAGTTGGGCGCGCTCTGCAGGGGGGGGGGAAGTCTGGACATTTACAGATTCCCCCTGGATGCTATTTTTAGCTCAAAAAGCTGGACATGTCCGGGGGAATCCGGACGAATGGTAACCCTAGCCTGGTAACTTCTTTCCTCCAAAGAAGGTTCAGGTATGGGAGAGGGGAACTGCGAGGACCCAGGATTGAGGGGTCCTTGGGGGAGGGGAGCTGAGGGAAACCTAATCACAGAGGTGGAGGTTTTTGGGGGGGGCAACACTGGCTCTGGGGGGGGGCTCAGAGTGGAGACACATTCTGGGGGAAGGGAAGGGCCCTGTGGAGGATTGCTGAGGAGCCATCTCTCAGGCATGTGGTGTCAACTCCAGTGACTTTGTCATGAGTGTCACAAAAAACGATGTTCACTTGGCGCCTCAGCTCCTGGAGTCACGTGATTACACAAGTGTCTTGGCTTTGGTAGGGGAAAAAAAAGGTTTCTGGCCCTCCCAGTTACCGAGAAGAGGAGAAAATGCGAGCCAAGGGCCCAGAAGCCCTGATTTTTAACTAGTTTCGTAATGTTTTGGGGCCCAAGTCATGGTTTTGGAACATTAGAAGTTGGCAGGGTTGGGAACTATAGTGGTCTGTCATCCCCCATTCTCACTGACAAGGTTATTCACTGTTTTTGGCTGATCCCAGGAACTCTCAGGCCTTGCTATTCAGGGCCCCTGATTTTAGCTGTGTGAGAGGTTGCGCTGTCAAAACAAACACCAGAGGATAGGAAGGACAACCCTGTCCTCTTCTGTTCTCTAATGTAAAAGAAGCCCACCCTGTGCTAAAATAACGAAGTCCATTGCATAATAATCTTGTCCTCAAAATGAATTCCTCCTGGCCTATAACATGTGAAATAAGTAGGGCCGGTTGACGTTGCTAAGTACCTGAAAATGCACCAGAGGAATGATGGATTTCTGTGCATCAGGCAAGCAGTTTCTCAGTCTTTTCGTGCTGTCTGCTGAGGAAGAGACCTTAAGAAATCCTATTTGTTCTGGATTAACCAGATAAGATCAACAATTTTCCAAGCACCTAGCTAACATTTTTGCTAGAGTTTTGCATCCATCTTAGTTAGTGATATGGGTCTGTAACCACGTTCCTCCAGCGAAGAGCTTCCCTTCTAGGGAATTACTGCAATAAGAAGGGATTTCATGCAATTTTCCAAGCAAAATGTAAAATAACAGGAAGGATTTCAGTTTGGGGGAAGTTTGGGCTTTCATTCTGATTTTATTAGCAGTTCTGTCAATCAGGAATAAATCCGCTAAAGCCAATGGAATTAAGTTGATGTAAATGAGATTAGAATCAGGCCTTTTGTTTCATTGTAAAACAACAATAAATCCAGGAAAAGAATTTAGGGCCAAATTCTATTTCCAGTTTCACCAGAATAAAATTGGAGAAATTCCACTGAAGTTAGTTGACTTTACTCCAGATTTACTTTAGTGTGCCTGCCAACAAAATTTATCCCACAATGAAAAAATGACTAGATGAATGTCTTGGTTTTCTGTGTAGTGCCTCCAGAACTTGGCCCATAATTAATGTCTTTTTCATGCTTAAGAGGCACTTCTGCCTATTTTTTGGGGTTGCTGTTAAATCATTAAGATTGTCTCTCTTATGAAGAACTTTCAAAACACAGTTGTTCACACCATAATATGATGGACCTGAGCCACAAAGTTTGGATATGGAGCTAGATACAAACTTTTCCAAAATTCAGAAAGGGTTCAGAGCCAGGCTTGTGGTTCTGCCTATTGTGAAGCCGTGGGATCAAATCTGCTGTGGGACACTGCTGCAAAGTTTGGGAACGTTTATAGCTGGGATTTTCATTCATGCCAATCTCTAAGTTTCACAGCTCCATTTATTTTGATGCCAAATATATTAGTACACAGCTTAAAAGGGAGCAGCTCCCGTTAGCTAAGATACCAGCATATCCTTCATATATTTCTGCTAATTGCCCAAGTCCATCTTTTTAAGTAATGCAGTATTTTTAATTTGGGGAAGTTGCTAATTAAAGCTGCAAACCTGAGGGGTGTGTATGTGTGTATAAAGAAATTGGGATTTATATTACTCAAGGGCAACTATTAATCCCTTGTACAAAAGAAGAGTGAGAAGCTGCATTTTTGAGATCTTTGTACTAATTTGACATCTTTGTCCTTTTTATGTAGTGAAATGTGACAGTTATTTACAGCATGGATACTGGCTTGGATCCTTTGTGTTGTTGGAAACAGTTAGTTTGGCACATGAAAAACAGTATTAAGGTAGGACTTCCTTTATTCCCACAAAGCTTCTGTGTTCTGGGGTCTGTTGCATTGGTCAGGTAACAGCCGTAGGATCAAATTGCAGATAATAGCTGGATTGCAGATAATAGCTGAATCACTTAATAATTCCTGTGACCATTTACTCTAACACTGGTTATAAAATGCTATAAAGTTGCTACTGGTCATTTCATGTGTATTTGGAGGTATAATCCTGGTGTTCTCATTCTGGCCATGACCAGCTGGAATGGAGTGAGAGTAACAGACCTGACTCATTCTTCTTCCCAGAGCCATGGTTTGAGCCTTGTGGCATGGAGTGGACATAAAGCTCTTGCCTAGTTCATAGGTGACACACTTGCTTCCCTCTTCCCCATTCGCTTGCTGAAAGCTGCCAACGTGACTTCCTTGAGATGAAGAAGGGCTGTGCTTGCTTCCCCAGCACTGACTCGCTCCAGAGGTGTCCCCCAGAATCTTTTCTGCTGACTTTAGGCCTCGTGAGACCACATAGGTCATTTCAAGACTTGGTCCTGGCAATCAGTTTTGCACCAGTAACGAGGGTTCAAATTCAATGGCATTCTTTAAATGTCATTGACATAAGTCTTTGCCTGGGGAGCTACTGGAGGAATCTGAGGTACGTTTGTCTTTAAGGAGTGAGGGAAGAATCTGGATTCTGGCATTGGCAATGAGACATTTTTATTTAAATGTAGTGCACTAGGATGAAGAGAGTGCTTTGATTTGATACACTGAAATACATTTTGAAAGAAACTAACCAAAGGGAAGTTGAAAATCTTGCAAAAAGGGTACCACTTGTTTTACACTCAGAATTGGAATTGGAATTTTGTGTTATAAGGACTAAATTTGTATTGGTGAAGGTTGGTAAATCCCAGTTTCACTGTGCACTCAGAAACAGTCAGAACAATATTTTCATTGATGATGATAGAAATTTACAGATAGGCTAAGTAAGAAAAATGCTGCTTGAGAACTTCTTACAGTTTGATTTCAGGATATTTATTTTGTATATTTTGACATGTGATGTTGACAATTTTGTTTTAATGGTTGCAATGCTTTAACTTTTTGGATCTCAACATCTGATTAAATAACTATTGTCTGAACCCTCCCCCCCCCATAATTTCCCATAACTGCAAAAATGTAAATAGATAAAAATTGAAAAAGTGCTTAAAACCCATAATTTCACACAACCGTGAAAATGTAAATGGATTCAAATAAAAAAGTGTCAAAATAAACATCAATATTATCCATCAAAATTATTAAAAATAAATAAATGAGTTCTGCCAATCCTCGTTACAAGCTCTAAAAACTTGCTTACATAACTCAGTTATAAAACCTCTATTTCTATTCCTAAAGGCTTATGTGGTCTATACAGTATTGAATTACGCATTTAAAATTAATCCACTGAGGCAGCCCACTGAGATGCCACTTCTTATTTAGTAACTGCGCCAAGCACTTTGTGCTTCATTTAGGGACAGTGAGGCGCATGCTTTGTGCTAAACACAGAAGCAGGACTGTCCGGACTATTGCAGGGGATTTGAAATAACCATCCATCTGCTTTTCTCCCGCTTAGTTTCCAATAAGATTCTACTCCTGACTCTTATGACATTCATGCAACTTGACTTAAACTGACAACATCCAACCAATCGTGTCAAATTCTTGAGGGGAAGATTAATAGATTTTCTGAAGGGATCAGGAGCATCTGTTTCTGGGACTGCGGGAAACATGGCTATATGAACAGAAACTCTTGGAGGAATCAAGATTTTATGACAGGAGCAATAGAACAAGTTTTCAAAGTCTTTTGTCTCTGTAGTGATCAGCTTCTTGTTTCCCCATCCCCTTCACAGGGTTAATAGAATCACAGACTATCAGGGTTGGAAGGGACCTCAGGAGGTCATCTAGTCCAACCCCCTGCTCAAAGCAGGACCAATCCTCAGACAGATTTTTACCCCAGTTCCCTAAATGGATCCCTCAAGGATTGAACTCACAACCCGGGGTTTAGCAGGCCAATACTCAAACCAAATCCCTCCATGCTGGTAATCTATGTATTTACTCAAGACAAGGTTTGGGGTAATCTCACTTCTTTTCCTCTGAATTCTTCCAAGTGCAGTTCTGCTCTGAAAAGGGCATTGTGGGACTCCATGCTGATTGTATATCCAAATCAAATCTGATCAGGTTAAAAATAAAAAACAATGCCAGCCCGTCCCGCAAACTCATACTGGGATTTGAAATACAGACAGGGTTTCTTCCAGCTACTGCATCATGACCAGGAATTAGGATTTTGCAGGGCAACATCTGCCCTGAGTGACACCTGGGCAAACCTGTGGTCTTCAAAATCTACTCTCAGTTGTACCTGTGCAACCCCTGAATATATTTTAGAACAAATTTCTATCAGTGAACACTGGTTCTGAGAATATGGGAATATATCATCATTCCCCCAAGGTGCTCTTTCACTTTCTATTTCCCTGTTTCTGTGTTTACAGGCCCCGCAACCCGCAACGGTAGTATCTGAGCATCTCCTGAATAATTAAAAATAGAAATAACATAACAATCTCTCTCTCTTTGCTAAAAGAATCTGTCTCCCCATGTAAGTATTCTCACACTTCTTATCAAACTGTCTGTACTGGGCTATCTTGATTATCACTTCAAAAGTTTTTTTTCTCTTACTTAATTGGCCTCTCAGAGTTGGTAAGATAACTCCCACCTTTCATGCTCTCTGTATGTGTATATATATCTCCTCAATATATGTTCCATTCTATGCATCCGAAGAAGTGGGCTGTAGCCCACGAAAGCTTATGCTCAAATAAATTTGTTAGTCTCTAAGGTGCCACAAGTACTCCTGTTCTTTTTGCGGATAACACGGCTGCTACTCTGAAATCTCTCTTTGCTGTCATCCATCTCAGCCTGTAGGAGAACCTGTTTGATTGGTTTACTCGTGTGTATGTGGAGCAAAATTAAATTCTGGAAGTGGTTAGTTCTCCGGTTGTTTTTATCTCTTGCGAGATTGAGTTCTGTCATCTCGATCCAGCTAGCATGAAAGTTCAGTCTCCTGTGTTTATGAGCCTCGTAGTTCCAATGGAATGTAGTTTTTATGGGAAGTGATGTTTATGGAGGGAGATACAATCTCTCTCGGGTAACTGGGACCCATCCCACTTAGGGCTTTGAATAAAGGATAGAGATTCTAAACTTCTCAATGAGAAGTCACTGCAGACACCACAGCATCTCTGTAGGTAACTGAAATTGTTTTTGTGCCTGGGTATATAACTTCCTTAATTTAAAATAGTCTCAGCGTAACCAGATCCACTAAACAGTGATGAGCTTTTCTAGGAAAAAATAACAACGATTAAAATCTGAGGGAATTTTTAAAAAACACTGCTTTAAGGATATGAGTATAGTTTTATTTGTGCTTAGATTGATTTTGTTTGTTTATTTCCCCCTTGTACATTTTAATTTGTGAAAAAGCTACTGGTTGCATAACTCACGAGTTATGAAACCTATATTTTTGTCTTCTATATTCTGAACATCTGTGGCTGTATCCAATTACAGTTTTCATCTTCAATTTGAAGAAACGATATTTAGCCTGAAGACTAAAGTGATCTGTATAGCGAAATCAGCTAAATAATGTGGTTGAGTCTCACTTGCTAACAGAATTCACACATGTGCTAGGTCTTGAAATTCCATTTGTTTAATTAATAGGTTAAATATGGTTCCGAATATTCCAGTATTTTTAACACATTGTGGAAAGAGAAATAACACACATCAATTTATAGTGGAAGAGGAATAGGAGCATAGGAGTAAGGCCACATTGTGCCATCAGTTTTTAAGCAGAAAGCTACACTGATTTCAGTAGGGAATAGTTCTGCTTAAATA
This sequence comes from Malaclemys terrapin pileata, assembly GCF_027887155.1. Lineage (NCBI taxonomy): Eukaryota > Metazoa > Chordata > Testudines > Emydidae > Malaclemys > Malaclemys terrapin. Next base: position 12,758,171 of record NC_071513.1, on the reverse strand, counting down.
TTGATGTCATGATATGGCCTACGGGCAGGAAATAACAAAATGAGATTTGACCTGGAAAAAAATGCAACCTAATTCAGTTGGGGAAAAGAGAGTCATAGGGAGAGAGATACCCGTGAAGAAATAATGCTTAAAAAAATCCCAAAGAATGATGATGGACAGCAAGTTATACATGAGCTTGCAGTGCAATATAATGGAAAAAAGGAGGTGGTGGTGGGAAAATGTAGAGGTTCTTATGAATGAGGCGTACTGTTGAGATTATACCTAAAATGCTATACACTGTTCCAGGATCCTCAATGCTGAGAGGAGATCAACACACTGGAGGGAATTCACAAGACAGACAGAAAAATAATGAAGGATCTGGAGGAACTGATTTACATGGAAAGAACTAAACGCAGAAAATTGTCTAACTGATTACTATATTGGGGGAAAATAATAATGGTTTACAATAATGCTCCATTATGGCTTCTAATACCTACATTTAGTGTTTCCAGGTAACAATAAGGGACCTGAAAGGGCTTTATGGAAGGCAGGACTCAAATAGGAAAAAAGAAAGTACTGATGCTCTCCCAAGTTCCACCTACAAACAAACCACCTACCTGAGACACCAAAATGAGTTTCCACGTACAGTAAATTCTTCCTGATTTAATCAGTAGTTCAATAGCTTACAATGCTGACATTGAAATTGCCATTAATACACTTCAGAGTTAACAACCCTTTAAATAATCAGAGGCAGTTCACGCTGCCCTCCAAAGTATTATTTCAGGCTTTCTGCAGATGCAAGCACTGCATCAATTTACACTTGAGTATCATCTTTCAGGTTACCTTTGCAACCATCAAGGCTAGAGACCTTCTTAAGCTTGATATTCAAAGGTTCTCAGCACCCACAACTCCCACTGAGTTTATGTCAGGTTGCAGCTGAGACTGGTCTTGGCTAAATTCCACCTCCTGGATGAGCAACAGAGGACCAGCAGCTGAATCACAATTGGCTTGTAGCAGAATCACATGATTGGCCAGACCATCCAATTGGCTGGAGGAATCAAGAGCCATGTTCTGAAGCCCAGCACTAACATTAGACTGACAGCTAGCTGCTCAACACTTACATCTGCAGCGTCAAGCACTCCTGTTCCTGCCTTGTTTCCAGCCCTGCTCGGTTTCTGACCCTTGGTTCTGTCTCCTGACCTTTGGTGGTGACCGCTAGGCACAGTCGCCCATGGCTCTCATCACTAACCTGGCAGTGACAGTTCAGGTGCTGAGCACTGTAATATGACTCTTAATTTTCATTTTAAATGAAAATTTAGATTATGGTACACAAGTTACAGCCTCCAGAAACAAGTACTCGGTCACCAGAGCACTATAACTAGCCCAATTCTCCCTCTGATGGCGGCATAAAGTCCTGGAGGCATTCTGATTCTGTTCAAGCTAAAGCAATCTGAATCAGTGGGAGCATGCACATCCCCACTACAGTTCCTTATTCTTGATATGGAAAGGTCCTGCCATGCTCCATCACACCTCCTTTCCGGGTCTAGCATCACTGATGCTGCTGCAACCTGCTTGCCCTGAACTTTTGGAGAGGAAGAGGGTTCAGAATTAGAACTGGGGTCTAAATTTTGCACTTGGCCCCTATATTTGTAATGGGCTGAACCAAAAGCACAAACACTCCCGAACGCTGAAGGCTTGAAATTCAGATCTGCATTTTGTGGCTCATCTAGCACAATAATCATAGAGAAGATGTGGGAGGAGATTAACGGCAAGGTGAAAAAAGTAAGGGGTGAGACTGTGGTATATTGGTCAGAGTGATTTTTCCGATTCTTACAGTTTTAAGGGCCAAATACTATTCTGAGATACATGTACTCAGTTCCCTTCCACTTCAGTCTACACCTGGGCAGAATGAGTTTCTCTCATTGGCTATGTCTGCACTAGAAAAAAGGTGTGTGTTAACATGTGTTAATCTCCTGCTGAAGACAAGGCAAATTCTAGTTTTAAAAAATTAGCCTAGCTATTACCTCAACCAGCTGTGTGCTAAAACTACAACTTGCTCTGTCTACACTAGGGTGTTAACACATTCGCTAATGTATTTAAAATATACCTTTGTCCCTAGTGAAGACAAGACTTTTCTCTCATCCTGCAATTTAACCCTTCATGTAACTCCAATTGAAGTGACTAGGTGGCCTTTCCTCTTTACGTTACATGGTTAAACTGAGTAGGCTGTTCTTACTCAGGACATTAAACATCTCAGTCAAACAGGCGTCACAGTTAACTGAATCGAAAGTGGAACTATTTTTGCTTAACATGGACAGGTAGCTCCTCCTACAGAGAGTAAGGGCTTGTCTACACTTGAAACGCTGCAGCAGCGTAGCTGCGCCTCTGTAGCACATCAGTGAAGATGATACCTATGCTGACTGGAGGGACTCTCCAATTGGCATAGGTAATCCACTTCCCTGCGAGTCAGTAGCGAGGTTGATGGAGAATTCTCCCATCAGCCCAGCACCATTTACACCCGGGGGGGGAGGGGTGGGGGGGCTATGGGGTAGGTCAGTTTAACTGCGTCGCATCAGGGGATGGATTTTTCACACTCCTGGGCGACATAGTTATACCGACCTGGGTACTTCTCAAATATTTTATTTGCAGGTCATTTCACATTAATGGTGAATGTTTTTCCTCAGTTTGGCTGTATAGATTAACACATGAAGGAATAGGAGGGATTTTTCAGAATACAAATGTCATTGAAATGATCTGCTTGTGGCTGCCAGTGTCTCCCCCCCCCCCTTTTTTATAAAGAATCCTTAAAGACATCAGGCTTATAATTTCCAAAATAATGAGGACATTTAAAAGAGAATATATTATTTACGCTGAAGAAAAGAGACTATTCCCATATATTGCAACAAATTGTTCACCAGCACTTTAGCTTAATATCATGGATGGAAATGCAGAGGAAACACCACAATATTGAGTGAACCTGTTTCAGAACATTGGCAGAGGCCACAAAGCAAGCAATTAACTAGCTGAATGAAGCATATAAGCCTACGCCTTATCATTTATGTAACTAACCTTTGAGTTTTGGACATACTGGTAGGCTGCAGTGAAGCCTACGCAGTGTTTCTTTTATGTCTATGTACTGAGCAAATGGGAAATGCAGATCCTGCCATTTGCTTTTCTCATTTTCAGCACTTATCAGTGCTCCCTGCCTGAGTGATCTTATACTGCAAAAATGTTCATCTTTCAGTCCCTTGTTTGTAATGCACTGCAAAGCTAGATGAGACTTTGCCTTGCCGTGTGAGAGGTATATTCTGCCCTTAAAGGTGCTTTTGAGCCTAGTCTCATGCATGATTAGTAGCACCTAAAAGGAATTCATGCCCTGCCCTTGCCATGCCTCCGCGGAGAAGTCAGAAATAATGAACTGGAGAGGGCTTCCGCAAGCTCCTTGTTGACAACAGAGACAGCCTTTGCGAATAGTCTTGAAAACATAAAACCAATGTAAACCAGTGTAATCTGATTGTAAGGGCTGAAGGGAAGTAGGCCCTGGACTTCAATTCTGCAGGTTGACTCCCTTGTCCATTCCAGGAAGCATTGGGAGCACAGGAATGCTTGGATCTCTGGTGATATTAAGCAGTGGAGTCACTCATATGCAGGTCTGCTCTACTGAAGTCACTTCTGCGGTTGGGGAATGAGTCATTTTGCTCATTAGTTCTTTTTTCTTCCTTCTTTCTCCCATCACTTTATAACCAGACTAATTTGGAAGCCTTTTAAGACAGACACGATTTCTTCTCAGCAGGAGGAAATAAAACAGCATACATAACATGGTTATATAACACTCTGCTACTCATGCCTAGAATGAGGTCATTTTGATTAATGTATTTATCCAATGTGCAGCTCTAGCAGGAGATGTAATTGTGATAAAAGTGCACCATTTTAGGCTCTTTTCAGCAGAGCCCTCAGCTTTCTAACTCATTTGCCAAAACCTGTAGGTTTACTTTGCATGCTCTAAGCCAGGGGTCGGCAACGTTTGGCATGCGGCTCACCAGGGTAAGCACCCTAGCGGGCCGGGCCAGTTTATTTACCTGCTGACGCGGCAGGTTCGGCCGATCGCGGCCCCCACTGGCTGCGGTTCGCCGTCCCGGGCCAATGGGGGCGGTGGGAAGCCGCGGCCAGAACATGCGCCGCTTCTTGCCGCCCCCATTGGCCTGGGACGGTGAACCGCAGCGAGTGAGGGCCGCGATCGGCCGAACCTGCTGCGTCAGCAGGTACATAAACTGGCCTGGCCCACTAGGGTGCTTACCCTGGCGAGCCGTGTGCCAAACGTTGCCGACCCCTGCTCTAAGCTCTCTAAACCTTGGGAAGCCCTTTGAGCTTTCTTTCTTTTGGCAAGAAGCACACTCTGTAGTTGCCTATTTTCTAGTATTATTATATTTTCTTTGTATTACAGCAGTGACCGGTGGCCTCAATCGCAGCAGGGCCCCATTTTGCTAGGGACTGTGTAAACATATAGTAAAAGTCTCTGTCCTGAAAAGTTTAAGACCTAAATTAGGCCAAGAGGCACCAGTATGATGGAACATACAACTGGAGGGCTGATAACAGCGATAGGTACTAGGGCTGTCGATTAATTGCAGTTAACTCATGCGATTAACTCAAAAAAATTAACTGCAATTAAAAAAATTAATCACGATTAATTGCACTGTTAAACCCTAGAATATCAATTGAAATTTATTAAATATTTGTGGATGTTTTTCTACATTTTCAAATATATTGATTTTTATTACAACACAGAATACAAAGTGTACAGTGCTCACTTTATATTATTTTTATTACAAATATTTGCACTGTAAAAATGATAAAAGAAATAGTATTTTTCAGTTCACTTCATACAAGTACTGTAATGCAATCTCTTTATCGTGAAAGTGTAACTTACAAATATAGATTTTTTTTTTGTTACATATCTGCACTCAAAAACAAAACAATGTAAAACTTTAGAGCGGACAAGTCCATTCAGTCCTACGTCTTGTTTAGCGAATTGCTAAGACAAGCAAGTTTGTTTACATTTAAGGGCAAAATTTCTGACTGCTTCTTATTTACAATGTAATCTGAAAGTGAGAACAGGCATTCGCATGGTACTTTTGTAGCCGGCGTTGCAAGGTATTTACGTGCCAGATATGCTAAATGTTCATATGCCCCTTCATGCTTCGGCCACCATTCCAGAAGACATGCTTCCATGCTGATGATGCTCGTTAAAAAAATGTGTTAATTAAATTTGTGACTGAATTCCTTGAGGGAGAATTGTGTCTCCTGTTCTGTTTTACCTGCATTCTGCCATATATTTCATGTTATAGCAGTCTCAGATGATGATGACAGCAGGTGTTCGTTTTAAGAACACTTTCATAGCAGATTTAAAAAAAACTCAAAGAAGTTACCAATGTGAGATTTCTAAGGATAGAAACAGCACTCAACGCAAGGTTTAAGAATCTGAAGTGCCTTCCAAAATCAAAGAGGGATGAGGCGTGGAAAATGCTTTCAGAGTCTTAAAAGAGCAACACTCTGATTCAGAAACTACAAAACTCAAACCACCGACAAAGAAAATCAACCTTCTACTGGTGGCATCTGACTCAGAGGATGAAAATGAACATGCGTCGGTCCGCTCTGATTTGGATCATTATTGAACACAACCCGTCATCAGCCTGGACGCATGTCCCCTGGAATGGTGACTGAAGCATGAAGGGACATATGAATCTTTAGCGCATCTGGTACATAAATATCTTGTGATGCCGGTTACAACAATGCCATTCGAACGCCGGTTCTTTCCGGTGGCATTGTAAACAAGACGTGGGTAGCATTGGTGGTGGAGAGGATGGGTTTGGGCTGGGATAATACAAGGGCATAAGTAAGGGGGAGCCATGTTGTGATGAGCCTTAAAAATAAGGCCAAGAAGCTGTATTTGAGGGGATGGCAAAGGGTGAGCCAGTAGAGGGGCAAGTGACACAGTCATAGCAATGGGCTAGGAAGATCGTCTTAGCAGCCATGCTTTGGGTGACGCCATTCCTGCATCAGTGTAAGATGATCCCTAGTACTTGCTTGTGGAATCAGAGCGTGTGTATTTTTTTTCAGGGTGTTGAATTCCCATTCTTCAAAGCTTTGACACCCCTCCCCTCCTTTCTTTTTCAGTTTAGCAGCTCCTAACTGGCCCTATAACCTATTGCTGCCGTGCAGCAGCTGGACTTTGGAAACACTGTGTGTTTATTTGTACTACTGTGTCTGGCAAAAAGCTGGTTATTCAATGGGTCTCTCTAACCTTTAGTTACCCTTGTTACATAAGTGGACAGTGACTTCCCATCATGCAGTTCTCTGACCCAGTTGTGCCTATCTGTTAAGTGATTTTTTGAGTTATGAAAGGTGTGTCTGCTTAGTTGCTAGAGAAACATTTACTCTACTGACCCTCATTTTTTCTAGTCAAAATTCACTATAGAATGGTGGGGGAAATTTCAGTGAATAGTCACTTGAATTTAAAAGGAAATTTCAATTCAACTACATTCAGGAGCCCCTTAGAACGTTTGCAGAAAGAGAATTCAAGTGCTTGAGCATCTTACTTGTGCAAATACTCATGGAAACCACATTGAAGCTTCAATATTCCTGCAACATGAATTTCAAATTCATATTAAAATTTCAACAAATAATCAATGTTAATAGGCCCAGTTAATGGTGTGTAAGTAAGTTACTCTCTCAGTGGAGAGAAAGAATAGCATGTGACTTGCTTAATTAACCAACAGTGTAAATTGTGAATGTTCACAGTAAACTTTCTGCACACTATCTGCAGACCTGCAAAAAATCCCTTCATAATTATGTCATAATTTCATGAATTCTTCTCTCAGGGTAGACAAGAACTGAATTTCTAATATAGAAATCACACAAAGAAAAGTTATTTAGTACGATCATTGCTGTTACAAAACTTTCCAGGCCTTCTTTGTGCCTTACAAAGACCAAACCACCCTCAAGCCCACAAAAAAAGGCACGAGCTCAATTTTATTTTCCTTTTCAGGTCACCCTTAAAATACAGACATACAAAAGGCCTGAGACTCTCCTTTTGTTTACAGTTATGTAAATCAGGAGTAGCTCCATGGAAGTTAAGAGGTATTATACCAGCACCCTATGTACCCATATTAACTGTGATTAGCATCATGTGAGAAATAATCAGTCTGTGACTGAAGACTCTAAATAACCTATATAGTGGAGAAATGCAACATGTAGGGCAGTTGCTCCAAATTTCACATGCAAGGTGTCAATGTTGCGATCCCCAAATTCCTATAACTCAGCAATACAAAATACTGCAGCATTTTGACTCAGTGATTCCAGCTGTTCATGGCATATCACTTATGGGAATGAAAAGCATATCAGAGCTGCAAGCCAGAGGCTCTCAAAGCAGTGGCAGCTAACCCCCAGAAGCAGTCCGATGATGTGGTCCTCAGTTCACTGAGCAGCACGCCATATGGTCATCATCCAGATTGCACTGAAATCACTTGGAGTTTGGGGATCAGACACTATAGAAGGAGATGCTGTAATTTGATTAAGTAATTTCACTTACGTTGGCTTGCACAGATGGTGTTCATTGAGAAAAATGAAGATTAAAATATTAGACCGGATGGTGAGCTCACTTCTGTTGACATAAAATCAAGGAAGACCACAATCATGGTAATGGAGATCTACTAGTGCAGGGGCTCTCAAACATCATTGCACTGTGACCCTCTTCTGACAACAAAAATTACTATACAACCCCAGGACGGGGGACCGAAGCTCAAGGGCTTCAGCCCCAGCTAGGGGGCCTGTAACCTGAGCCCCGCCATCCCAGGCTAAAGCCCTCAGGCTTTGGCCCCAGCAACTCTAAGCCAGCCCTGGCGACCCCATTAGAAAGGGGTTACGATCCACTTTGGGGCCCCCACCCAGAGGTTGAGAACTGCTGTGCTAGTATAAAATGAGCCAAATCATGCCAAATGTATCTATCACCAGTGGTGTTGGAACTTTTTATGGGGTGTGTGTGTGTTTGTGTGTGTGTGGGGGGGTCACTGAAGAAAATGGTAAACCCGATTATAGAAACCACTTCAAGGCAGAGGGTGCTGCCACACCCCCTACAGCCCTTGTTCCAGCACCCCATCACAGAAAGGAAAACTACAGTTGTGAAATATTTGGCTCACCACTTGCAGTCCTGCCCTCACAGTCTATGACCTTATCAACTATAATATAGTGAGCAGGGTTGGGCTCAGACAATACTTGTTTAGACCTACAAGCAAAGCTTCAGTGGTGCGGTCAGAAATGGTTTCTTTTCCTTATACTTAACAATGCTTGTATAGCTTGTCATGCCCCCCAACTCTCATTGAGTTGAAAATGGAGGCAGTGCCGCTGTCCAAGCCTCGCATTTAGAAGTGCTGTTTTTCAACTGACATGTAAAATCAAGGTCTTTATTGCAAGCCCTTCAACAGCCCCTGGAACTCTATAAGAGGGGAGCTTTTAACCTCAATGTCCTGTTCTTTTATGCAATCACATTAAGCCAGGAGGCAGTGAGACACACATCAACATTGGTAAGGAAATTGAAAGCGGTTTGATTACCGGTCCTTTTAAAATAAATTAAAATAATTCCTCATGAAGCAGACTGTACTGTAGGAGAGGCACAATGATCCAGTGGAATGAGCACAATAATGGGAGCTAGGAGTTCCAATTATTCTTGTTTTATAGATTCAAAACTAAGCCAGAGAAACTATGGGATTTGCCCAAGGTCGTAGATTCATAGAGTTTAAGGGCCACCAGATCACCTAGTCTGACCAGCTCTGTATCACAGGCCAACCAACCATCAACACACCACAATTAACTCAAAGTCTTACAGCCCGCCTGGAACTAGACTGCCTGTGGCACACAACAGAACAGTAGGGACCAAGGTGCACCAGTGCTCAAGACCCCTGCAACAGACCATAAGGTTTAAGCAAATTACTCCCCCTTAATGTCAGTTTCCCAAACCTTCCCCCACCCATGGGCTTATATGATCTTGGACAAGGCCCTATGCTCCTTTGCCTTACTTTTCCTATCTATAAACTGGGAATAATAATTACTAAGTACACTTCTTGCAGACAATTCATGTCTGTACAGTTGTTTGAACATAGTGTTGAGTACTAATTATTACTATTTTTTATCAGTTAACAAGACAGCAGCAGTGTTACTTGCTCACTATTTAATGTTTTAATAAGAATCCTCAAAACATTTATTGAATGAATAGCAAGTTAAACTCCTTTGAGGCAATACAGCTTACTGAACAATTAAGCCTAAGGGGCCTAATTTACTGAGCCTGCCAATTGTGTGACTCTTCTCCTTTGCATGAGGAAAAACTAGTGCCTGTGTATTAAAATCTGATCCCCCATATGCATGGAGATTGGGTGTGCACACACCAGCATTCATAAGCTAGCCTTACTTTACCCTCAAATATAGATATACAGGCCCCACTGAAATCAACAGCAGTTGGTCACCTATTTTATGGCAGAATTTGGTCCAGGTTGTGTAGTTGTCCTTCGGGGGTGGAGGAGGTAGAAAATGCAACTAGTAGTTGTACAAATGCGGCAGCTGCTTGTTAGAGGAAAGTATCTGCCAGAGCATAAACAGGTGTCAGGATATTCTCTCAAGTCTCCTGTTATAAGGCCCTGAGGCAGAAAAGCACCCCTGTTCAATCCTTCTGACATCAAGGGAACTTAAGCACCTTTTTAAAGTTAAAGCATGTGCTTAGTGTTGTCCTGAATTGGGATGGATTTCAGCACCTACTTAAGAGCTTTTCCTGAGTTGTGCCTGATTGAGCATCCATTGCAGGCAATGAGAATCTTTCCATTAACTGCAGTGGAGAGCAGGCCTTAAGTTACAAGTGCCATCGTGATTCAGTGCATTCTTTCCAGGTTTGTAATTTCTTGTTATCAGATACAGCTCGGAGAGTAAGGCCTGGTCTACACTACGACTTTAATTCGGATTTATCAGCTTTAATTCGAATTAACCCTGTAACCGTCCACACAACGACGCCATTTAATTCGATGTAAAGGGCCCTTTAAATCGATTTCTGTACTCCACCCCAACAAGCGGAGTAGCGCCAAAATCGATTTTAGCAATTCGAATTAGGGTTAGTGTGGCCGCAATTCGATGGTATTGGCCTCCGGGAGCTATCCCACAGTGCATCATTGTGACCGCTCTGGACAGCAATCCGAACTCGGATGCACTGGCCAGGTAGACAGGAAAAGCCCCGCGAACATTTGAACTTCATTTCCTGTTTGCCCAGCGTGGAGAGCACAGGTGACCACAGATACCTCATCAGCACAGGTAACCATGCAGGCTGATAATCGAAAAAGAGCACCAGCATGGACCGTGAGGGAGGTACTGGATCTGATCGCTGTATGGGGAGAGGATTCAGTGCTTGCAGAACTTCGTTCTAAAAGACGAAATGCAAAAACTTTTGAAAAAATTTCCAAGGGCATGATGGAGAGAGGCCACAATAGGGACTCTGAGCAGTGCCGCGTGAAGGTCAAGGAGCTCAGACAAGCCTATCAAAAAACAAAGGAGGCAAACGGTCGCTCCGGGTCAGAGCCGCGGACATGCCGCTACTACGCCGAGCTGCATGCAATTCTAGGGGGGGCTGCCACCACTACCCCACCTTTGTTCGTGGATTCTGGGTCGGGGATAGTCTCGACGCCTGAGGATTCTGCCGATGGGGTAGAGGAGGAGGAGGAGGAGGATGAGCTTGCAGAGAGCACACAGCACTCCATTCTCCCCAACAGCCAGGATCTTTTTATCACCCTGACTGAAGTACCCTCCCAAGCCTCCCAAGCCAGTACCCAAGACTCTGACCCCATGGAAGGGACCTCAGGTGAGTTTACCTTTTAAAATATAAAACTTGTTTTAAAAGCAAACGGTTTTTAATGATTACTTTGCCTGACTTTGCATTCGCGGTCAGTTCAGCTACTGGAAAAGTCTGTAGCTACTGGAAAAGTCTGTTAACGTGTCTGGGGATGGAGCGGAAATGCTCCAGGGACATCTCCATGAAGCTCTCCTGGAGGTACTCCGAAAGCCTTGCCAGAAGGTTTCTGGGCAGTGCATCCTTATTCCCTCCTCCATGGTAGGACACTTGACCACGCCATGCTTGCAGCAAGTAATCTGGTATCATTGCCTGACAAAGCCTGGCAGCGTATGGTCCCGGTGTTTGCTGGCATTCAAGCAACATCCGTTCTTTATCTTGTTGTGTAATCCTCAGGAGAGTGATATCACTCCTGGTAACCTGGTTGAAATACGGGAACTTAATTAAGGGGACAGAGGTGGCCGTTCCTACTGGGCTGTTTGCCTGTGGCGGAAAATAAATCCTTCCCTGCAGTTAGCCAAGCGCAGATGGGAAATTGGCCCTGAAGTTTTCCGCGTTTGGCTAGCAGGGATCTTCCCTGTTACCAGCCACGCGGTGGGGGGAGGGTACCGTGATCATCCCAGAGAATTCATGGCGAGGGGGGGGGTCGGCGGCGGGGGGGGGGTAGTTTGGTGCCTGCAGGGATCTTCCCTGATACCAGCCATGCGGTGGGGGGAGGGGTACCGTGATCATCCCAGAGAATTCATGGCAGGGGGGGGGTTAGTTTGTTTTCTGGTGCTGCTGAATGTTAACAGAAAAACCGCAGCACTCTACTTGCCTGAAGGGGCCCAGACAAGCCCCCCCACACTGCCCCCCCCCCAACTGGCTGAGATTGGCCAGGCTTCTGCAGCACTCTACAGGCTATGCTTGGTATGTGGGAAAGGAGGGTGCAGAAGCTGTAAAACAATGGCTTACCATGGCCGCATGCAAGCCGAATTCTGTTGCCCAGACCTGTGATCTCTAGCAGCAAAGCCACAAGCACTCAGCATTAAGAGGCAAAATGCGACCTTGCACAGAAATCACATGTGCTATGTAATGTGAACAGTGTTGGTCACCGTGAAAGAGTATAAGCATTGTTCTGCAAAATGTAGCTTTTAAAACAATTCTCTCTTTTTTCCCCTCCCTACAGCAGCTGCAAATTCCTCAAGCCTCCCTCCTCCATCCCGAAGGTTATCACAGATAAGGCGTCGTAAGAAGAAGACGCGGGAGGACATGTTTTCTGAAATTATGCAATCCAGCAGGAGTGACAGAGCTCATCTGAATGAGTGGAAGGAAACAGTTTCAAAGTATAGGAAAGAAGTCAGTGAACGTGAGGAGAGGAGGGACCAACGTGAGGAGAGGAGGGACGATCGAGATGAGAGATGGCGGCAGGAAGACCAGAGGATGAAGGATGCAACGCTGGGGCTGCTCCGGCGTCTGGTGGAGGTTCAGGAACGGCTGCTGGAAAACAGACTGCCGCTTCAGCCCCTGTTCCACCCTCCCCATGTTCCGTATCCTCCTCACCCAGACGTGTAAGAACGCGGGGGGGGAGGCTCCGTACACCTTCCCATTCCACCCCAGTAGACAGCCCAAGCAAAAGGCTGTCATTTTTTTAACCTTTTCTTTGTGGCTTTTTCCTTCCCAGCAATCCTCCTCCCAAATACCACCCGGGTTCCCTCCCTCTTTTTCTAATCTATTAATAAAGAATAAATGATTTTTAAATGATAGTGACTTTATTTGGTTTGAAAGAAAGCTGGGGGAAGGGGCAGGGTGGGTTCCTTACAGAAAATCAGTCAGTAAAGGGGGAGGGTTTTCATGAAGGAGAAACAAACAGATATTTCACACGGTAGCCTGGCCAGCCATGAAACTGGTTTTCAAAGCTTCTCTGATGCACAGTGCTTCATGGTGTGATCTTCTAATCGCCCTGGTGTCTGGCTGCGCGTAATCAGCAGCCAGGCGATTTGCCTCAGCCTCCCACCCTGCCATAAAGGTCTCCCCCTTACTTTCACAGAGATTGTGGAGCACGCAGCAAGCAGAAATAACAATGGGGAGATTTCTTTGGCTGAGGTCAGAGCGAGTCAATAATGAACGCCAGCGACCTTTTAAACGGCCAAATGCACATTCTACCACCATTCTGCACTTGCTTAGCCTGTAGTTAAACAGCTCCTGACTCCTGTCCAGGCTGCCTGTGTATGGCTTCATAAGCCATGGCATTAAGGGGTAGGCTGGGTCCCCAAGAATAACTATGGGCATTTCAACATCCCCAACGGTTATTTTCTGGTCCGGAAAGTAAGTCCCTTGCTGCAGCCCTTTAAACAGAGTAGTGTTCCTGAAGACGCGAGCGTCATGAACCCTTCCCGCCCAGCTCGCGTTGATGTTGGTGAAACGTCCCTTGTGATCCACAAGTGCTTGCAGCACCATTGAAAAGTACCCCTTGCGGTTTATGTACTCGGTGGCTTGGTGCTCCGGTGCCAAGATAGGGATATGGGTTCCGTCTATTGCCCCACCACAGTTAGGGAATCCCATTGCAGCAAAACCATCCACTATAGCCTGCACATTTCCCAGAGTCACTAACTTTCGTAGCAGCACCTGAGTGATTGCTTTGGCTACTTGCATCACAGCAGCCCCCACCGTAGATTTGCCCACTCCAAATTGATTCCCGACTGACCGGTAGCTGTCTGGCGTTGCAAGCTTCCACAGGGCTATCGCCACGCGCTTCTCAATTGTGAGGGCTGCTCTCATCTTGGTATTCTGGCGTTTCAGGGCAGGAGACAGCAAGTCACAAAGTTCCATGAAAGTGCCCTTACGCATGCGAAAGTTCCGCAGCCACTGGGAATCGTCCCAGACCTGCAACACTATGCGGTCCCACCAGTCTGTGCTTGTTTCCCTTGCCCAGAATCGGCGTTCCATGGATAGAATCTGCCCCATTAACAACATGATCTCCAAAGCACCGGGGCCTGTGGTTTCACTGAATTCTGTGTCCGTGTCCATGTCCTCATCATGCTTGTTGCTGCGCTGCCGCCGCCGCTGCCTCCTCGCCTCGTTTTTCTGGTCCTGGCTGAGCATAAACTCCACGAGAACGCGCGAGGTGTTTGCAATATTCATGAGTGCTGTCTTGACCTCAGCGGGCTCCATGCTTGCCGTGGTATGGAGTCTGCAGTGTTCACCCACCCAGGAAAAAAGGCGCGAAAATGGTTGTCTGCCGTCCGTTGCTTTCATGCAGGGAGGGAGGGAGGGAGGAAGTGAGGCTGTACCCAGAACCACCTGCGACGATGTTTTTTGTCCCATCAGGCACTGGGATCTTAACCCACAATCCCAATGGGCGCAGGAGACTGCGGGAACTATGGGATAGCTATGGAATTGCTACCCACAGTGCAACGGTGCAGAAATCGACGCTAGCCCCGGTACTTGGACGCACACCACCGAATTACTGTGCTAGTGTGGCCGCACTCATTTCGACTTTATACAACCTGTTTCTCAAATCCGAATTATCTAAATTCGGATTAATCCCGTAGTCTAGACATACCCTAAATAACACAAATTTTAATTAGCAAACAAGTATTCACAAACTTTGTCCATACAGCATAATTATTAGTACTACTGGATACACATACAGGCTGACAGGACTCTGAAATTAATATCCTGAACATGACAACGTAAATTGGAAAAAATAAAGATATGTCAAACTTATATAGAGGTAGCGGAATAGTACTGCTGTTCAATGACGAGAGTTTAATTTAATTTCACTTCAAGTTCATTACAGTGCAAGAAAATAAAAGGATGCTTTACACACAGATGGAATACACAAGCCCCCAAAGACATTTGTCACTATTTAAAATGACTTGATATTTTATTTCTGGCTCTCTAATAATCACATAGCTTGATGGTATTAAATAGGACAAGTCTACGGCATCACATGAAGATATCTCAAATGATCTTTTTCCACCTGCTTTTTGTGGATTTCTTTTCTTCCAGTAGATGTAAAACGATTACATGGTTTCTGCCACAGTGCTGCCCTGTAAACCTGTATTCCTCAAATCTGATGTCAAGAATTAAAAAAGGGGGTGTGAGGTGGGCTATGACTGACAAGATTAAGAATGGCAACCAGCAACATAGAAATACAGGCACTTCTATTTGAGGGTTAATTTAGACCTCATGAAAACTGATATTAGTAAGCACTTCTGTACAGTACTGACAGGGGTATGAACTGTAGAATATGCTAACTTGTGCTCTGACCCCTGTATACCCCGCTTGTGTGAACTAAGTAGTACTTAGCCCTGTTTCAAATAGGACTACAGCAGTGATAACTAGGTACCTTCTAGTTCACACCAGCATGGTCTACATGGGACAATTAGAGCATACTCTACAGTTCACACCGCTGTAGTTACCACTGCACTGCCATGTAGACAAGACCTCAGTGTAACAGTTCAGCTTTTGTGCATCAGCCATTTAAGATTTAATCCTGTATTAAACAATCTGGTTTCTTGTATATTGGCAATATTTATTCTGCAAATCTTGGCAGAGTATTTCATTTACAAAGAAGGTACTTTTCTGCATTTTTCCTGATCCTGCCATCTTTGTGGGCTTGATCCAACCCCTCATGAAGTCAATGCAGAGTCTATTGACACATTTGTATCAGACCCTAAACGCATACAATGCTGAGTTTTGCACATAAAGCAACCGTAGACTCAGTTACTTATAGATATGCAAAACATCTATTTTCACAAATATGCGACATGAACCAATCTCCCCACTACTCCCAAAAAACAAGGCTGCATTGAAAATGTACCTTTTGCTCTCATTAACTAGTTTAAACACTGGTAAAATTCCAGTATCAAAGAAATCATTGAGTGACCACATTCAAAATATAAAACTTCAGTTTATAATGCTCTCTAACCTCTATACCTAACTATCTATCAGACCCAGTAAATGCAAATCTGTCATCTAACTCCATTTTTACCAAGATTAAAATAATTATTGGATTAACAAATTAGTGGTTCGTATGTGCTCTAAAGGCTAGTAAACACTCACACAGGATAGAGGGGTAGCCCAAGCATGGACCAGCCACTTCACAATGAGAAATCCCAGCTGTCAGCTTAACAGCTAATAAAAAAAATAAAAAAACCCCACACATAATAGCACTCAAGAAAAGGGAACTCCAGTGTTACCTCC
Organism: Malaclemys terrapin pileata; assembly: GCF_027887155.1. Lineage (NCBI taxonomy): Eukaryota > Metazoa > Chordata > Testudines > Emydidae > Malaclemys > Malaclemys terrapin. Next base: position 12,742,123 of record NC_071513.1, on the reverse strand, counting down.
ATGAGGCCAACCAGGTCTGACTGAACCTTTTGCTTGATTCTGTTCTCACATCAGTTTTATACTGGTGTAATTTAATTGTCTTCAGTGCAGTTACTCCTGATTTATACCTGTCAATGAGATCAGAATCAGTCTATCTACTCAGTTCCATTCTCAACCATTTTTAGTTTTTTGGAAAGTTGAGCTGGCCAAGAGAAAACTTTTTTCCCCCTTCATTCATATGTTTTCCCATCATTTTTTGTTGTTAGATGAAGTAGCGTACAAAGCAGGAAGGAGTCATTTAGCTTGAGTCTGCCTTGTACTTAGTGTCATAGAAACAATAAATTTACTGAAGAAATTTGACATGAATATCAGAGGGGTGTGTGTGTGTGTGTGTATATACACACACACACATTAATACACAGGAATGTGGCATGACATGACCAGCATTAAGTTATTTTCATGCATTTGCACTAATCACGTCTCATAAATGGTGAAGGTCGCAAATGAACAAAATCGTATCAAACAAGTGTAAATGAATTTAAAACTTTCAGGAAACCCATGCTAGGGCTGCTTTATGGCTTGCCCTACAATATTGATATGGCAGATGGCTTTCATTCAGCTATGGTTTGATCTTTTTCCTCTTATCTGATTGTCATTATTGGGAACCAAACTGCCCCGAAATCAAACTTTTGCTGGTGACTTCAAGACTGTTGAATTGAGCTCCAGTGGATATTTAACCTGTGTGAAGGACCAGCAAAAAGCATACACAGTTATTTAACCCCCCAAAATAGGGGTTAAATGGGATTTAAATGGGTTTGCTACACAGGGGCGAATTTTACCCTATGCTGTTTAAGAACTAGGAACCCGAGCCTGTATTTGGTGTGCAGCCAAAACTGCCATTGATCAATACATTTGGGTGCACAGGTAACAGGACTGTTTTTATTCTACAGTAGGTCAGTACACAGTTATGGGGACAACTTGATGGTGAGAATAATAAGTATACTATCAGATCAATGTAGTATATGAAATTTAAGTGAAGGTATTGTTAAAGCTATTTTCTCACATTTCAGACAAGATGCCAAATTTACTGTATCTCAAAAATAAACACTACACGGTGGCATAAGTAGAAACTGGTAGATGTTATCATAATTAACTCCAAGAGAGTTGAAACTTGGTGGTTTCAACTCACCCTGCGAGTGATGGAAAGGACAATGCCTACTTTTAAAATCCATCAGCCAAGTGTAATTAAAGGACTCTCCATAGTTATCTGTGAACCAGTAACATAAATAAGTGTGACAGAAGTTCTGGCATGCAGAAAAGAGCAATACAATCAGTCCCAAAATACAAGATACTTAAAGACCTATGGATGCGAGGACCAAAACCACCCACTGACTTGTATGGGAGCAGGACTGGTCTCTTAAGTTATACATTATTAATACAGAAATGGCCTAGGTCAGAACTGCATTTAATGTGACTTCACCTGCAAATAAGATGAGAACTCACTCCTTGCTAAGTGACTTGTTTTCTTCCTTATGAAGATAGATGCCATAGCAGATAGCGGCCACCATGCAGTTTACTTTTTAAAACAGGCGTTCATAATACATATACAAGGCTTCTGATTTTTGGTTTTAATAGACAGGATAAAACATCCCCAATTAAAAAAAGAAATTGGTTTTTATCCAATAAAACTGGAAAAAAAAACATTGGAAATGGTTACTCAATTCACGTTGACTTCACCCCTTTCACAGTGCAGTTTGTTTATATAGGTGATGTCCCTGTTCACTGGCTTGCGAACGCAGAGCAGTAATATGAACTAGGGATGTGTGATTTCTGAAGTTCACTAGCATATTGCACATTAATTGGTCTTCATAGACCTCGCTGATTCACACTAAAGGTTCCCTAATGTCCTTTAAGGTAATGCTGTTTGAAACAGTACTAAGTGTATATACAAAGAGAAAAGCCCCATTTTTGGATATCTTCATAGAACTCAAAACAAATGCCAAACAATGAAATTAATAAGCCAAGAACAGAAGCCCTATACTGTGTATGATTCTCAAACAGGCACAGGACCATCCACAGAAAAGTGTGGCAATCTAACAGCATTGAAATGAGTTTCCTGTAGTATTTACAAAGTAGCTAAAGCAAAAAACACAAAATACACTTTCAATCTGCGTCACTAGATGGAAAACTGAAACGTGTGACAATTTGTTTCTATGGCACTTACAGAAGAGTGCCATAGAATTTAATAGGGCTGAAACAAACTACATTCTACAGAAACTTAACAGGGTTCATAAATTACTCTAAAAAACTATAGAACTGAAATAAATTATCTCGAACTAAAATGATTTTAAAAACCTATGGAAAGATGACAATATTCTATTAAATTCTACAGGGCTTTTCCAGAAGGGTATGAAATAAATACTATTCCAGGCAATATCATGAATTTTCATTCATCCTACTTGCTCTCTGAAGAGGGAAATCCATAGTTTAGATACAAAGACCTATGCTTGCTCCCACGTAAGTCAATGATAGAACTCCAACTGACTTTAATGGAAGCAAGATCAGGCCCAAAATGTTACACAGAACAAAAGATACAGAAAAAGTGAAGTGAAGCCCAATTTTCATTTGTTTTTAGGGTTTTAACCATTAGCTATCAAGCGGCTCAGTGTCTGACAGGAGACACGCAGAGATCAGGTAGAGACTTGTGGCTAATGGAAAAACCCGGAGGTTGAGGTGGAATAAATAGAAAGTTTATTAAAATACCTTCCTTCTTGTGAGCCCTCCTGGAGCCCTTCATAGCACAAATCAAATCATAATATTAATTACAAACATAACAGGATCTTAACATTTAACAGGGTTGATATAAAGAGTCTCTCTAATAACCTGAAGTGAAATAATCCCCCTCTCTCTAGGTCTCTTTTGTGAAAGGTTGCCTCTCACACCAATCAGCTCCTGCCTTGTGTTTGTAGGTAGCTGTGATACTCACAGCAATTCAAATACAACATTTCACCGCAAGCTGTTGCATCGTGCTACTCTTTATATCTGTGCAAAATTAATGGCTGGATCCTTCAGTCATCTCTCTGGGCAAACCCCACTGAAGTTTGTTACCCAAAGCCCCAAATCAACAAAACACTTTAGTATATACTGAAGGGCTTTGCTTGACTGGGGGCCAAGTTAAGATTGTAGGATCAAGCTCTACCCAGCAACTGACTGAATTATTTCAGACAAAGCCTGCATTTTCACGGCTAGCTGTGTTGGGGGCAATCCTTCTTAGAATATAGAACACTGGAGATAGTAGAAAAACATTCAAAGTACTCAAACACAAATGTATTGAAAAATGATCGAAGTAGTAGCTTGTGTATTCCTAATCTCTTTTCTCCTAGTCATTCATACATGGTAAGACACCATAAATAAATAGAGCAGCTTACTTTCTGTGTAGAGAATGTACACATAAATAATTACAATATATATCTGGAAACCAAAAAAAAGACATAGTAGTGCAAAAATAAAAGATCAAACAGAAGTTGTGGACATTATAATATACAATGCTATATAAACCTGAACCATTTGGAATAAAAGACTTTGCAGTTCATTGAAATAATGCTTTAACACTATCAGTATTTCTGTTTCACATTAACTGCACAGATTTCATTTATCTACTACTACAAAAAAAACCCACCTCAAACTTTCAAAAAGTTTATGGCAAACAAGATCACTTTGTTCTGTTATATAACACCGATGATACTAGCCTAGCAGTGCAGCAATTGAATACTCATCTCAAGAAAGTTCAGAGATCCAAATGGATACTACTGAGTGATCTGTAAATATCCTTGGCTCTTTATATTTTATTTCCTTTGAAAGTTAGACTTCAAACTTGTCCTGTTTTGACACACAAATCCGTAAGACATTATTGCAGTTAGATATAGCTACAAGAGAAACTCCACAGTCAAGTATTGCAAGAGGCTTCACAGCTCGTTCTCAGCATCATCGTGACCTTGTACGGGACATAAATGTAAGGACTCGTCTGATGCCATTCAAGCGGTCTTTCATAGATTTCATGGCAAGAAACGGGAGCTGAGCTCTACTCTCAAGGGGAAGGACAGCAAGGACCCACCAGCACCACGCAGGGCCATTGGGGCTAGCCTGCAATAGAGAACAACACACATACATTATGATGCAGAAGCTAAGATTCGGTCAGTGACTTAAAAAAAAAATCATGGTATGGTAGCAATACATTTTCACTTCAGACTCTTAGTAAGAGATGCTTTCTATATGGTCCCTCCAAATGCCATTTTAATAACTTCTAGTTAGATGTACACAGTTTATACCCAGATCCTAAACTTTTCTATGAATTTGCAGTGTTTGGATTAGACCCATTTTTGCCTCTAGTAATCTGTAGTTTGTGTCTTCTGCATTATCTTCATGCTATGTCATAGTGGGCCCAAATCTAGGATTAGGGCCCTACCAAATTCATGGTCCATTTTGGTGAATACATTTAATGATTACAGCTATTTCAATCTGAAATTTCATCGTGTTGTAATTGTTAGGGTCCTGACCCAAAAAGGAGTTGTGGGGTGGTCACAAGGTTGTAGGGGGGTTGCGGTACTGCTATCTTTACTTCTGCACTGCTGTTGGCGGTGGCGCTGCCTTCAGAGGTCTGAAGGCAGCACCGCCGCCAGCAGCAATGCAGAAGTAAGGATGGCATGGTATGGTATTGCCACCTTTATTTCTGCGCTGCTTCCTGCAGAGCTGGGCCTGCAGTCAGCAGCCACCTTTCTCCAGCCACCCATCTCTAAAGGCAGCAGTGCAGAAGGATGGCATCATACGGTATGCCACCCGTACATCTGTGCTGTTGGAGCACTCCCTTCAGAGCTGGGTGCCCAGCCAACAGCTGTCGCTCTGACCGCCCAGCTCTGAAGGCAGCGCAGAAGTAAGGGTAGCAATCTGCGACCCCCCCTAAAATAACCATGTGACCCCCCCCTGCAATTCCATTTTGTGTCAGGACCTCCAATTTGTGAACTCTGGACTCCCCCTGTGAAATCTGTAAAGGGTAAAAGTGCACAAAAGACCAGAATTCATGGGAGAAGGCCAGATTTTATGGTCTGTGATGCATATTCCATGGCCGTGAATTTGGTAGGGCCCTACCTATTAGGGATTTAGCACCCTAACATCTGTTATACTCTGTTAGTACTTGGAGTTTAGGCTGTCCAGCACCTTGCGGTATTGAGTCCTGTAACACTAGCATCAACTTTGTCCTGCAGTTGTCACTGTTTGGTACGATCTCTATTTGCTACCTAACTTCGGGACAAATTCAGTTACGCTGCAAATTGGTGCACATCCACTGAAATCAATAGGGATTATTGTTGTCAATATTTCTTAGGAAGTTAAATGAAATAATAAATATGAATACTGACTTGCTCAGAGTTACTGCAGCAATAGCTTATGGCAACAATTCAGATACTGAACAGGTTATACAGGATCAATGAAGAGGATTAACATTTTCTTCAATGGAATTAGAAAATTCTCCTTGGTTTATCAGTGTGTGATTGCTAAGCTTCCTGTAATCAATAAAAATGACAACCTCTATTCCTGGATAAATATAAAGTCATGTACCTGTGGGTCAGGATCCTTAGCTGGCATTGGACCAAAATGACTGAGAATTCGACTCTTGAGTGGTTGTTTGAGTGAGTTAAACCACATATAAGCCTGATCATATACAGAATCATGTAGAACAAGTAACTCCGCATAGTTCTCTCCTTGCACCTGGAGTTAACACACAGAGAGGGGGGTGAGGCTGGAGTTAATTCCAATTACATTTTCAAAAGGCACTACACACATTCTTAATTCTTTTGAGAACTCTAGGGCAGATCCTGAAAGTTTGTTCTTAGGTTTATTTTTCTGAAAAGCCTCTCAATCAAAAAGTTTATCTCAACCTTTTCCTTCACCCCTATGTTCGAAAACAAAAAAAATCCATTTTCAGAACGAAGTTGTTTGTCAGGCTAAAGCCAATCACCACTTGCTAGATTATATATTTAAATGAAAATGGGTCCCCCAAATGATTTGTGTTCAGGTTTGTGTTTTTTTTTTTTTAAATATGAAAACTTTGAGGCAGGCACTGTCTTCCTATAGCACAGTGTGAGTTTGCACAGTATCTAATACTTTTTGGGTGTGTTACATATTCTCTCAATACTAGTGGACTTTAAAAATTTGGGCATTGATTTCAGCAGGCGTAAGGCCAGATCCAATCTGATTATCTGACAGTTATAAAGCAGACCTATTAGGAGGCCTGGCAAAATTGCATCCTGATACAAACTGCCTTTATAAAAATAAAAAAAAACTCTTGGAAAATCTTCGTTAAACTCACTTTCTGATCCTCAATGTACTCAATATCTGCTGTGTTGTATCCATCACGCTGGCTGTGCTCTATCACCTTAAACCTCCTCTTGCCAATGCTGTCTACAACAGAGCGACCGTCAGCAAAGAATTCAACGTTTCTTATCTCCAGAATGCAGCCATAATCAGCAAACCTATTTAAACCAAAACAAAAGCAAATCAATTGGCTGCATTCTTTCCAGGTTCAGTGCTGTCGATTTACTGAACAGCCACTCTAGAATACAAAGATATTTCCCAGTGTCAAGGAGTGCTGCATGTAATACAGATTACTCTGTCTCCTTCAGGTTATACAACACCTTTCAAAACTGTATCGCCATGAACGTTCAGCTGATCGCCCAGCACCATTGTAATAAGGCTGACTTTTCTAGTCGTCTCTAAAAATCAAGGCCCTTAGCTGGATTCAGCTGAAATTTGGCCTGCCTCATGAAGGTGCACAGTAGGCTTAGTGAGCCAGAATTGGGATCCTTTGGGCTAAGGGTTCTGAGATACAATCCCTTCCCCCCACCCCCAAGCCATTTCTCAAAGAGTTTCTAGGTGGGTTTTTCGCACACAGAGCTAGAGATTACACTTAACTATTAATGTGATGCAGGTCAGAATGGTCTCAAGCCAGCGTTTTACTCCAGGTAGTGCATGGCACCCATTAAATCTTTGGTTTCAGAGTAGCAGCCGTGTTAGTCTGTATCCGCAAAAAGAAGAACAGGAGTACTTGTGGCACCTTAGAGACTAACAAATGTATTAGAGCATAACCCCGTGGGCTGTAGTCCACGAAAGCTTATGCTCTAATACATTTGTTAGTCTCTAAGGTGCCACAAGTACTCCTGTTCTTTTTATTAAATCTTTGGGGGTGGACCCAAACTGAGAACAGTATTTAAGAAAACGTACCTTTTACAGTGCACATGCGCCAATTCAGAAAGGTGACTAGAGGGTTTCCATGCCTGCCATTTTATATGCTTGGCTTTTGTAAGGGCTCTAAAAGCCAAATGGTTACTTGGATTGCTATGAAATTTGGGATGCCTCATGGGGGCAAAGGGTAGCGTTAATGATCCAAAATGTGGGATCATTTGACCGAGAGGATCCAAGTTACATGCCTCATAAAACCAAAACCAAACCAGTTTCCTTCTGCTGCCTTGTTCTGTTAAATTGAAATGTACTAATGGCTGGATGAGTCACAGACCATGCTAAGACGGATGGTGATTAACTTCTCACCATTGTCATAAGGGACTGCAAAGCAAAGCTCATAACTGAGGATGAATTAATCACAAGCCCCACATCTTAGACAAAAGGAGTTTTGGACTGAGTGGCCAGAGGCAGCTGCAATTTGCGAGTCACAGGCGGCAATTTTATTTTGAGGGAATGTAATCGAAGTCTGCGGGGAGGAAAAAAATTAGACATGACTGCTTCCTGGAAGGAGAGGGCTATTAGGAGGCTGAGGAATTGAGTAATAAGGGGAGAGGGGCTTGGGGCTGCAGCAAGGGGAAGAGGTTTATAGGGGATTCACAGGGATGGGTGATTAAACAACCAGTTCGAGACTTGCCGGGGGGATTTTTTTCACTAGCTCCTGGGGGACTGGTTGGACCAAGTAGTTACAAGGGCAGATTAATGTGATGTTTTCAAAGAAACACTGCACAGAGCTTAGGAACCGACAGCGCAGGCATCATGTTTTGTCCACTCTGCATCATCTAACCAGTGACTTAAGAACTGTGCCCTACTGGGCACAGGGGTGATTCATTTGGGCAGAAATAATCTGAGCCTTATTCCTGGTGTTCATCTCATACATTGGATCGTATCAGATGTGTGTCCAGGAGTTATGATGATTTTCATCTCATTTTTGTCCTTTAAGAGTTTTAGATGGAATCCTGTGAGTGAGTGAGTGAATGCGCTGTAAAAAGGAGGTAAAGAGCTAACACATTTCAGCAACTGTGGGGTTGGCAAAGGAAATGCCCTGTGACTACACAGACCTACGGAAGCATTGCTGAAAGAGGGCGGATTAAAGGTTGCATGGGCAATCTTAACTAGGCATTTCCTGGTTTTCAGGAGTTTGAATTTTGCAAGGGGACAATATACCACCAAGCAACCTTAATTCTGCATGAATGTAGTCTGTTGCCATTGAATTTTAGAATACTGAGAATTTCTTGTGCAATGGAATCTCTTAGGTAACCACATACTGGACCAGTGCAACTGTTCCAGAAGGATAATTCACTTTCTACTATTTATCTACATTTCAAAATGTAAGAACTTCAATTGTTCAGTGAAAACTCCATGGCCAGTAGGGTTAAGGATAGTAAGCACTACGGAAGGACTATAAAACCTACAAAGAAAAACTTAGCAATGATTTTAGTAAGCTTTGCTTTGCAGTCCCTTATGACAATGGTGAGAAGTCAAAATGCAGATGTGGGCTTCAAGGCAGGGTGATACAAGATTGGCACTTACAGTGTTTGCTGTAAATGGCATGATGTCAATGCTCAGCCAGTCCATGTACTAAGCTGACCATACTTCTATCCCAACCACTATATTTAATACAGTGGAGATGTCAATCTGACCTGATAACATGACTGTTTCTTTCGACAGTAAAATTCATTAACATTCCAACTTGGCTGGCGGTACCAAAGAAATAAATGTAAGACTAATAAGAGAAAATACTTTTTCCTCAAGCTATACCTAATAAACTGTGAGCCACTGCCACATACCATTGAGGCCAATAGCTTAGTGGGATTCCAAAAAAGGATTAAATATTTAAATGAATAATATCTGCAGTTACCCTAGATAGGGCAGAAGTGTCTAGTAAGGGATATAAATCTTATCTTCACGCTTCAGTGCATCAGCACACCAGTAACCAACACTGTTAGGAAGAAATGCCCCCCGCCCCCCATCAGCCTGTTATTCCACAGTTGTCCATTATGGGGTTTTCAGCACCTTCCTTTGAGGCAACTAGCACAGACAGGCTACTGGACTAAAACAGATCATTGGTCTGATCTAGAAAAGCAACTGCCACCACTGGTGTGCACTGCTCACTCACCCCTTGACAGGATCACCAATACACATTCCAAATTGTTTGGTGCCAGTCTCCATGCATCTTCGAATCATCAGTCGATAACATGGCTCAAAGATGTGCAGAGGGCAAGGGACTGTAGGATAGGCCATTGTGCAGACAAAGATGGGAACATTCTTATTTAAGCTATAAGAAAAAAAACCCACTAGGAAAACATGCACCATCTTCCAAAAAACATTAGAAAAGTACAAACCACAGACATATTTTATGCAACACAATGCAATTAGAGGATGCCAAAGTGCTTTACAATAAAATCAAATGGAAAACAAGATTTCTATATTAAACTATTTTTTGCTTTCATCTTTCCAAACAATGGTAATTGATATTCCATTATAATTAATGGAACTTTTTTTTTTTTTTTAAATCCTTCCAGCAAAGTCAGAAAGAGTTACCACCTCATCTCTCTAGGTTGCTTTAGAGCTCAGATGTTCCTCAATTCTCTCCCTTTCCCATCCAATTTCCAATCCACATGTACTGGTGAGCTTTTTTATCATGTGGAATTCCACTTCCAGCTACTATGACATGCGCCAAGGTCAACAGAACGCAATGTCATCGCGATGCACCTCATATTACTGGCTTGGATTTCCTCTTGTATTTGAAACCAATCACAAGAGTATGCTACCAGATAGCTTGAAGTTTAATCTTGTGTATCTGAACCCTGCCCTTCTTGAATCATGTAATACAGAGTAAGCTCCTTTATCAGTACCTTAGGACATGTTCTACAGTGATGAGAGCCATTCAGTTGCTAGCTAAACTACTTTTAAAGACTGGCTTAAAAAAAAAACCACGAAAGCCCACACAAACAGATTACATACTTGGAAAGCTCTGCAATTTCTTCTTCATAAATCTTCCTTCTCTCAGTGAGTTCCTCTGGAAGGTACTTCGCTATTAACTCCTCCATCAGTACCGTTTTGCAATATTTCCTCAGAGCCAAACACTGCAACAAGAAGGCACAACTGAGCAGCTATCAATGTATAGCAATGGCTGCCATGCTATATTTTACCAACGTTTCCTCCGATGTAGCCTTTTCTTAATTGTATTTGGTCACTTCCATTATAACTGAAATGGTCACTAATCCATTTCCCTCCTTGCTTTCTGGCCTGCTTGTGACAATCAAGGTCCAGACACCCCACGACCTGGGGGTCTGGACTTCCAAGAATAAGCAATTGAGTCAACTGATTCTATACAATATTACTGAACTATAAAAGTGTCAAGTACGGTCTTTTTACTAAAGCTAGACACACACTGGTCTTGTGTGTGATGGTTTTGGGGAGATCTGAGACTGGAAGGGCTGTTGGGGTTACCCCTGCAAGCGGCAACCAGGCTGGTGGATGCCAGTGTGCTGTGAACAGGCTGTTGGTGTCAGGGCTCTGAGCCAAAGCTGGCAGTACAGAAGCACGCAGGGTTACAGGACAGGTGGTGACATGACCCCTTTCTGGTTTGGGTGTACCCCTGCAGCATCACACTATTATAAAGACATGGGCAGAGCACTGATTTTTGAGAAGACCTTTCAAAGGAATACAGAGAACAGCATTACAAGCTAATATCCTACATGAACATCATGCACCAAACTGATGTCATGGGGAATTCCATGCCCGGGGCGTGCAGGATTGGGCTTTATTACACCTGTAATTGGTATGGAGAACCTACACAGACAGTAACTTAACCAATCCTCCCCCCGCAAAAAAAGCTACTGTCTCATTTTTCTGGGGGATTGGCCATTTCCTAAGGGCTTTTGTATTTCCCAAAAACCTAGCAGAAACAGCTGGATGTATGATGAGCTTCAGTTTCATCACTCCATTCAAGGAGTTAAAGTGGAGTAATAATTTATGGTTTCCTGTCTTTTAAATTTGTTCACTCTGAAGATATCACTTCTTTCCCTACTGGCTTAGTTTGTGTGTCTCAGAATTTGTATAGATCTATATCATTGCTGTGTTTCCCACAGAGCTTAAAGTTAACTTTCCTCATTTTGTTTACCTTTGGTTGGTGCAGCAGTGAGTCAACACTACTGCTCTTTACATAATGTGTCAGAGCCAGAAGAGGGAACAAAATATCGTAGAGACTCTATAAACCCTAGCTACTCTCTTCCCCTCTCCACTATAATTAAAAATTGTTAGTCCCTGGGAGTTTACCAATGCCAAGCATTTTTTAAAACCCCACCCTTGAAATCTGGGAGACATTTCTCATCATGTTTAAAACAGTTTATTCCCTTCCAACCCTCAGCTCCCAAATTTTTAATAAATCTTTAAATAATTACAAATATGCATTCCTGCAAAAGACAGAGCAAAAATTGAAGAGTAAACCAAAGAGAAAAAGAAAGCATACCAAATCCTACTAGCGAAGGCCACACAAATAATTTAATGATTTTAAAGCAGACAAAAATTAGCATCTAAGGTACTTGACAGTATCCTTTTAAGGCATGAACTGAGAACATGACTGAAGAAGTTCAAGTGAACACCAGTCACGTGCGCCACATGGGCTGACCAGGCAGAGCACTGCTGATCTCAATGTGCAACCACCCACACAGAGCTCTGTGCTGGATCAGGGCTTTAGGTCTTAAAAATGTTTAAACACAGAAAACTACATGAGCTCTCTGAGCCTGAGAGACATTGAAAAAGGCTTCTTCCCCAAATCACATGGGATTTCAAGTATATTTGGATATACCAGTGGATTTCTGAAGTTATTAATTCCCCCTCCCCTCCAGTTTATGTGGACCAAATTCATGCATCATTACCTCAGAGAGACCTTCTTTGCACAGGGGACATTTTGCATTGTGATCTAGGCATCTTTCGAGACATTTCAGGCAGAAGGTGTGCCCACAAGGTGTGGTGACAGGTTCATAAAAAAGCCTGGAATGGAACAATCAACAAAAAAGCGACAATATCGTGTAGCAAGAATAAGATTAAAAAAGGCTACTTCAGAACATCTTTTCATATTTATTCACTAGTTACAATTCTGTGCACTTTAGTCAGAAATCTGTTTCTTGTTTTTCACTTTTGTATTTATTCAATTAAGGCATTTTGCTATTGTCAGTCTAATGTAGAAGGCGCTCTGAAATCCTGGGCCCATTGAAGGAAATCCATGGCAAAACTTCCACTGACATTTGAGCAGGATTGCACTCATGCTATGGTGATGAATGGCAGTACAAAATAATAAGATAGACCTTTTATGTTTTTCAAATTAAGCGGATTAAAAATAAGGCCCTGATCTTGCAAATCCTAACTCACATGGGTAAAGTTAAGCACATGCATAATTGTTTGCAGTTTTGGGACCTATAGGATTAATAAAATGGGTATACACTAGCGATGGGCAAACTTTTTGGCCCGAGGGCCATATATGGGTATAGAAATTGTATGGGAGGCCATGAATGCTCATGAAACTGGGGGGCTGGGGAGCAGGAGGGGGTGAGGGCTCTGTGGTGGGGCCAGAAATGATGAGTTCTGGGTGTGGGAAGGGGCTCCGAGCTGGGGCAGAAGTGTGTGTGGGAGGGAGGGCTCCGGCTGGGGGTGAAGGCTTTGGGGGTGGTGATGAGGGATCGGGGGTAGAGGAGAGTGCTCCGGGTTGGGACCAAGGGATTCAGAGGGCAGGAGGGGAATTAGGGCAGGGATCAGGGGTGCAGGCTCTGGGCGGCGCTTACCTTAAGCAACTCCCGGAAGCAGCAGCATGTCCCCCCTCCATCTCCTACATGGAGGTGCGCTGGCGCCCGTGTGCAAGCCCCACCCCTGCAGCTCCCATTGGCTGTGCCCAGCCAGTGGGAGCTGGGAGGGCAGCACTTGGGGTGGGAGCAGCATGTGGAGCCAAAGGGGGGACATGCACTGCTTCCGGGAGCCATGTGGAGCTACTGTATGCGTGGAGCAGGGCAAGCCCCCAGCCCCGCTCCCCAGCTGGAGCACCAGAGTGGGGAAGCCCCGGACCCAGCTCCCTGGTGGGTGCTCATGGGCCAGATTAAAAGAAACATCTAAAGGGACGGCTTCGGCCCCCGGGCTGTAGTTTACCCACCCCAGTATACACTATTGTTACCATATCTAATGCTGGAGAATTTAGTTTTGTTTGAATACATTGCACAGCTTCTAACTTCCAAATGAACATTCTCCCTCCCACAAAATAAATGCACATTAGAGTCATATTTCATCAAAACATTATACACATTGCGATTCTGCTTTTCCGGTTAGTAGTCTTCTTTCCTGGCTAAACTCATTGGAAGACTAAATTCCAAAAAGAGATCTTTCCCTGCTGATGAGCATTTAAAGAACAGAGGGATGTTACCAAAGTCTCTCTAATCATTGAAACTAGAAATGAGACCATTCAAAACTGACTACTTTGATCTTAAAAAAAACCCCACTCAATATTTTAAGGTCTCATAAGTAATTACATCAGGCTAAATAATTTAAGTTCATTTTATTAAAGGTAATATAAAAAAATAAAAATAAAAAACTGGTTTATCAAGATGATAAATCTGGGTGCTACTGTCCAGGCATAAAAATAATTCCATACTTATTTTTTTCAGCATACAAAATATGTTTAAGAACATACTGACTCTTAACAAAATAGCAATAGCCAGTTTAAGTGTCATTAGTGGCTATAAATACAGACATTTAGTGAGGGAGCATATGAAGGAATATCTAAAATGCCAGTTATCTTGTTGCATATCAGTTAAAATCCTGTCAATTGTTCAAAGAACAGAAACTTTACTGCATAATATTACCTGTTTTGCTTTAAAATGTTTAATACCAAGTTCTAAAATAAGTGTTTGTACATTTAATCAACTTACAATAGATTTACTTGGACAAATACCACTTGAAATGTAAGCATACAGCACAGGAAACGTCTATTAGATCACAGTCCTGATCCAGCTCTTACTTCACTAATGGGAGTTTTGCTATTGAGTTTAATGGGGGCTGATTTAAGCCTCGCAAATTGGAGAAAGATATATTGTAGAGAAAGATTTCTTGAGACCACATGTCAGGTGCAGTATGACAACAGCAACAATATTCACCCTTGGTGGGAAATACCTGCTCACTTCCAAGCAAACACAGACACATAGAAATGTAGGGCTGGAAGGCATCTGGAGAGCTCATTCATCCAGCCCCTAGGCTAAGGCAAGACCTAATATACCTCATCATTAACAATTTGTCCATGTTTACACTTCTGTAGGATTCCTTTTTGATTTTTAGGTCACAAAAAAGCTGCCATATTGGCCTCTTACTATTCTTCCTATCCTTTCCTTTGCATCAGGACAGTTTGCTGGCCCCCCCACCCCACAGCTGGAATGGGTGACTCACCACCTCAAAACATGTTCTGCCAGTGCTTACTGCCTGCCACTGAAATGGATATAGGTCAGTAACACCTTTGCCACTTAGACGAAATAGGTCAATAGTAGCTTCTGCAGTTAGTTGGTGAAAGGTCACTATTAGTCCAAAGTACACCTCAGCCTCCAAATCACAGATAAGTCATTTCTGAATTACATAATATGGATAAAGAAGAACAGGAGTACTTGTGGCACCTTAGAGACTAACAAGTTAGTTAGTCTCTAAGGTGCCACAAGTACTCCTGTTCTTTTTGCGGATACAGACTAACACGGCTGCTACTCTGAAACCTGTCATAATATGGATAATGACCATGAGGACCACTATGCGTTAATATCAGTGGCAAGAGGAAGATCCTCCCACAGGATCGTCTTACACAGGCCCTGACATCCATATGGTCTCAAGGACTTCAGTGGGACTCCATGTGGCTGCAAGGATCTGTGCTGTCCTGTGTTGCAGGATCAGGGCCAATATCGTGACAGTCATGGAAGATAAAGGGTCAGAGCGAAGTAATTTAAAAAAAAGGTATCTGAAAATTGCTTTGTAAACAGTCAAATGGACATCCTTATTAAAATAGCCAAATTCAAATTGTGCGCGCCTATATGGCGGTGGTGGAGGGAGGGAGTGTTGGAGGAAGAGTTTTGCTCTTATGAATATTGAAGCTTTTGAGAGCTGTGTAAACTTTTGGAGCACCTGGTTCAGGTTTACAGTTTAGGCTTCTGATTTTATTTTTTGTTTTCTTTTAACAATTTGTTCCAAGCTGAAAATAGCCAAACCAAATACCATATTTTCTCCAAAATGTTTCATTTTATTTTAAACAATTTTTTAAGATGGCACAAAAATATATGCAAACTTTTCAGTCAAAATAATGACTGAAATCCAAACTTCTGCAGCCATGTGTCCAGAACCCCTTCTCCCCCTCCCAAAAACCAAATGCCAATTCATTTAAAAGCTAAAAGCTAATAGGGGATTAATCCAGAACACAGCTAATTGGTTTTGGGGATTTTTTTTTTTTTCCTGGAGTGCGACTGTGTCCTTGTCAGAGCCCTGAGAAACCAACTCCAAATACATTTCTCAACTCCTTATTCTTATGGTCACACGTCAAGGTAATCATCCTAATTGAGAACTGATTACACAAACTGACAGACCTGTGAAAGGTGCTTAAACTTTACATCTCCTGCACACAGTTCTAATGTTAATTATACTTAGTTTTGCTGTATATTTTAACAAACATGATTTGAAGTCAGGCTGTTCGTATACAGCTACAGGAACTAGGTTAGCATCTTGTACCTGAACTCTATCTGCAGTCTACACTTGCTCTTTTGTTGACCTATAATAGTTACAAGATAGTAGTGCTTTTATAAGGTTTAACTTATTGCCACACACTGGCTTGAAGCTAGAGATTTTATTTGGAAGAATAGTTTAACTATTGTGTACTTCTAAATGTTAGTTGGGAAGATGTATTTGCCTCTCTGTCAAAGTTTAATGGAGCATGCAAGACCAATAATAAAACTGATTTGTCAGGCAACTCCTGTTTTCATGCTCAAATTAGAAGCATCTCTGAGAAGAAATCTGAGGAGAAAGATATTTAACTGTGTGAACAGAACAGCGAGCAAGGGTATATTGAGCCTATGTTTGGTTATTTGTGCTGACTTATTGTGGCTAAGTACTAGAAACACACAAAGGACTTCTATTTGCTTATAAGGCCTTTACTATTGTAACAACACTACTTTATTATAGTGGCTCCATTTTACATAAATTGTTGTCATAGAAATCAACTTTTCAAATATTTCAAGCATTATGAAAAAAAATCGATACATGGCGTATTAAATTAACTGCAGAGGACTAAGTGTTGACTTCCACATAGTGGCTGTGGAGAAGAAATCTTTCAGATATGTTCATTAATCTATTTAACCCTGACATGAGGTATCTTTTGCCAGAACAGTCATTTGTCTGGGGCACATCAAAAGCTTTCAGACATAGTCCCATTCATAGTTAACTTTTCAGAACCAAATAATTAGGAGTGAGAGGGAAAAACGCATCCCCCCCTAAACAAACAGCTTCCAAATGATAGAAAAATAAGCGACCGAGGAAGCTAGGGAATGCCATAGATCATGGCAGTGAAAAACAGGTACAATATAAAAACATTTGTTAGAAAATAATGGATACCTCATACACAAAGAACAATCCAGGTCAGAGGGGTCCACAAATTCAAATGGAACGCAGTGCCCAGCACTAGATCCCTTAGCATCAATTGCACCTATTTAGAATTGTAAAAAAAGGTCATTGGAATATATAACTGGACAGACACAGCTATGTGACTGGTTTAACATTTCAAAGACGGACTGTTTTGGGAGTTCACAAACAGCATCTGATTTTAACATGTACTGTGATCACATACTGCATGTATTTATGAGTAGTTATTGAATCATTAGGATCATGGGAATAATTTGTGTGCAGACACCAAAAAAAATCAGCCTTGGCATAAGTGGGCACAACTCACAGCAGGCTTGAATTTAATATCACACAACCATGTGGTCACTGTTGGAAATATATAAAGGGCTGGATTCTCCTGTCACGCCACTGTCTATCCATGGAATGGAGGGCGAATCAGGCCCAAACACTTCTGTGGTCTCAGAGATGTCATGAGCAATGAACAACATTCATGCTTTGTAGGTATGAATAAAGCAAGTCAAAATTTTGACTTTAATTATACTATTACTATTGGACAGAGTGCCATAAGTGTACATGGCACTGACATTTCTCATAATTCTCAGGGCTCAACTGGTAAACAAGGGCTTGGCCCAATCCCTTTTGTTCTCTTCCTAGATTTATTAGTGTAATTACTTTTACAGAGGAAACTGCACTCTCTCCACATCAGTTCAAGCCCGGACTATAATCCAGAGTGAATAGAAAAGACATGAAAATCTAATTTGGAGCCCAGTCCTGCATTCTTTACCTAGGCAAAACTCCTGCTGGAATTAAGGATCCAACACTGCATTCCTTACTAAGGCAAAATTCCCACTGCCTTCATAGCACAGGACCAGGCCCCCATTTTATTAAACAGGTTTACCTTTCTTCATGAGTTTGCAGGGCACCTCAGCACTTCTCATTTCCTCAGAGCAGTGCTTTCTCTTCAGAAGGCTGCATTTCTCAGAAATGAGAAGGGCAGACTCTGGGGCAGAGGCATGTTTGTTCTCATCTTCTGAGCAGCCTTTTTTACTTTCTATCATTTGAATGGATTTTCTCAGACTGCCACAGTCACTCATTTTTTGTTCTTCCTGAGCAGGGAAACTCTTTTTCTGTTCCACATTTACCTGTGCGAAAGAGGATTGTACATTAGGACTGCAGTTCTGTACCATTTTCATTCTGCAGACCACTTTGTAAGAGAAACACACACACACACACACACACACACACCTGCTTCGATCTCAAAAATTGTCATGTTGCGGACCATCAGGAAGGGATCTGCAAACCAATGGACTCCAGTTTGAGAACCAGTGTGTCTGGGCCTTATTTTCAGTCAAAATACCACCTTCCCACAATACACAACAAAACAAGTACAGTGTTGCTGTGTTATCAGCCTTCATTTAGAGGGGCCTATAACTTTAACAAATTACTTCTGGAATCAAGTATCATGGCTAAGTCTCACCCTGCAAGTCATTTCCTGAACTATGGAAAAATCTATTTGACTGGTTTTAAGTTAAGAGTGAAAAATATTTTGTATATCACACTGCTGGTTTAAAAAACTAAACACCATATGATCTTTATTCCAAGGGAGGAGGAGGAGTATACACAAAACAATCGATAAAAGGAAAAAGTACATACAAGAGGCTGCTTCAGTGAGACTGAACTTTTACTCAATAGCTAAAATGGGCTGCTCACAATATCCCAGACAACAGGTCATAAATTGAAGTTTTGCTGCATCATCCTTAATCCTACTGTTGCCATGTAACCACCAGTTAGTAACCATTTCATAAGATAATGCCTACCAGTTTGCCAAATCAAATGGCGGGACTGATTCCCCCTACTCCTCTGGTGAATATGAACGTAGATACTGTAGGTCATTGTCAAGAGCCATCAGAGACCATGGTACACAGGAAGGCAGGTGTAGGGGGTTGAATTGTCTCCTCTCCTCCCAAATAACCTACCTCATTCAGGAATGGCGATCTAACGGAGGGGGGCCTCTCCTCAGAAAACACACAAAAGGCCTTTTAGGAGACTATGGCATTGACTTAGGGGTGCACCTGAGCAGAGCTGTGCAAAAGTCACCATTTTAGTTTGCAGCTATGTGAGAGAATTTACACCCTCGGAGTCTCAGGTTTGGATGAACTAAAGATAGTCCTCAGCCAAACCACTCAATCCAAACTCCCATAAACATTAGTGAACCCTAGATCTGAAACCAACCTTGTGGGTGGCTCATATACCCATATCGGTAAAGACCCCATAATCGCCAGCCTGAATACTTCTGAACTTTGGATCTGAATCCAGGGTGGATGGCCTATCATCAATTAAGGGCCAAATCAAAACCCTTGATCTGAACACCTCCCAAACTATGGGGACATCTGGATCCGAACTTTACAACTCAGGCCCATCTCTGCTGTAAACTAAATGGAAGATCTAGAATTTCTGTTATCACAGGTAAAGAGATTAATTTTGACAAGCAAGAAAAAGAAGGATCATCTTTTGAAGTCTGACAGCCTTCCTTCCTTTTTATGTATCAATTAAGTTGAATCCAGTAAATTAGTAGTTTGTTGCAGCTTTTCCATCCCTAAAGCAGTCTTTAGCTGGTCTGTATTAAGTATTCTGATTCTCAATAAAAACACTCTGGAAAAAAAGTATTATTCAATGTCCCATACAACACAGCAAAATTAAGAACCACAGAGTTTATTTTTACCTTGAGCAACCTTTGTAGGTTATGGCTGGTGTCTGCAGATCCCACTGAATTTAGAAGGTTCCCCTTCAATCTAGAGTGAGGTGACAACAGCTGCAGGATATCGGGTAAGTGTTCCTGAGCGTTTCCCGGGATGGGTGAAAATAAACTAAGTAGAAGCTGTGATATAAAACAAAATACATACTTCACTACTTAGTTCTTCTCTTACAATCTCTTAAGGGAAAGTGGGGATTGTGAGGAAGGGGATGGTTGACAGAAACTGCTTTGATTTACAAAATCACTCAAGCAGCCCTGAACAACTAATTAGATTTAGGGTGAACCCAAAAAGGAACAAATATAAAAGCCGGTGTGATGCAGGCTTAGAATAAGCAAAAAAAAAGTCAATTTCAGAGTTAAATGTGCTGATAAGTTGTCAACTGGTTTTGTTCTTTAGGGTAACACCGCTTACACACATGTGAATTATGTTCTGCAGACTGTAGAACTAGAATTCTACATAAACATGTCTGAAGCTACCGCTTGACGAATTTGATACAAGTTTGTGCTATGCACCCTAAACTCCCATTGAAGTCATTGGGAACTGAGGGCACTTATCCCTCAAGTCCCTGCCCAATCTAATCTCTTATGTTACAAATAATTGGTGTGTCGAGAAAGAAAAATTCAGACAGTGACAAAGTTGCAGGCATGAAAAACGGGCAATGGCTTCTCGCCAACCGAAAACAAATGTAAAATCCACTAGCAAATTGCTAGCCATTAGCAGAGTGCAATTCACTGAATGCATTAAAAAATAAGAATTCCATGTTATAAAAGACTGAAATCGTTTCACCAAACTCTAAGCCTGGTCCAGCAATGCTTCCATATGTGCATTGAGCACATCATGTATGAATAACAATCAATCCATAATCCTGTTCAAGCCAAAAAGGGACTCCTCTTGTGAGTAAGACTGCAGGATTGAATCTTCAACATCAAAATGAATTTCAGTGAAGACTGCCAATTACAATGAGCGGAATGACAAATTTTCACGTGAAGGATTTCATAAGAAGGCGATGTCACTGTTATGCAAACAGTCTTGGGAAAAAAAAATCAATAGACTATTATATCATTTGATGCACTCTGTAGCTGACAAAGTCGAGTTCCTCCTCAGGACCCCTATTACTTAGAAGTGAATAGCATTCTTGGACAAGGCTACTTTGAGCCTGAATTTAGAAACGTGTCAGTTCATTATATCTTGCTCCAACACACAGGAAGATATCACTACAAAAATGATGCATTGTCAGATTCATGTATGAGACTGCATTTTGGGAAAGGAACATGCTAGCAATTCAGGAAAACACAGGAAAAACACCACAAATGTCTACAGTCATTCTCAAAGCCTCCCAATCGACTATATTATAATCAAACTGGTGCAGAAACACTTCCTCACATCAGAGCAATCATGTACTCGTTTGTTTTCACTGCAGGGACCACTACTAAAATTATTATTATATTTTATATAATGTTGAGTGTCCCAGCAAAGATTATTTTCAACAAAGGGTCAAACACACACATGCAAACCTTAAGGTAAGTGTTAATAACTGAAACAATTATCAAAAGGTATGTAAAGAAGGATTAGCAACCTTGGCAGTAGCTCTTTAAAGAGAAAGATAACAGCTACATACTGTAGCTTAGTTTGCTACTGGAAGAAACTTATTATAGATCTGTCACATTGCCCATTTATCTTTAATTAGCCACCTTTTGAAACCGTTTTTAAAATAAGTCTCTTCCTTGGTTTACTCTATTCCCTTTCATGCCTTCTCGGCTTACTGATGCTCACAGCCGCTTTAGTGGCTGTGAAAAGAGTGATGCTGCTCCCAAGTGGAATCCTGGCTCTGCTGCGCAGTGTTTTCACAGTCTGAGTCATCGAGCTGATACAACATTAACTAGAAACTCCCACTTCTGTCCCAATTGATAGCATCAGTCTACCTGGTAATAAGACTAGGAAACAGACTGGAAGTGTAATTGCAGGGAGTCTAGGAGTGCAATACTAACCTCCCATTGATTTTTAACAACTCCACTGTTATCAAGTTACACAGGCAACTCTCTTACTAATATTTAAGACACAAAATAGCCTTTCTATAAACTGTGCTGTATGTGTTTCTTGTTATCTCCAATGAAACTTTTCGGAGTATAGCAATGGACATCATGTAATACATCACCATGTAATAATCTTTACTTCATTATTTTTTTAAAACAAAAGAAAAAAATCTTTCATTTTCAGTAATCTAAGTGTTGTTGCACAAGGCTAAAGAACTCACCTTTTGAGCCTCTGATTTGGCTGTCCTGTTCCCAAAATCCAGGGCAAGGCAAAATAGAAACTCTCTTAAAGATTCTTCTATTTTCCCCACATTAGCCAATGCTTGTCCTTTCCTTAAGTGACCCTGAAAGCAAACAGATCTACAGTTCTAGTTTATTTCCTTTTACCACATTGAGCCTCTTTATTAAAGCAAGATAATTACTATGAAAAAAATTCCAAAAGTGAAATAAAAATAGGCACAAGGCAATTATGATAGTCTGCATTACTTAAATAACACAAGAGAGAAATATAAGAAGTCTTTGAGCTTTTAACCACAATACGCCTGAAGACTCTGAAAGCTAAATATGAAAAGAAGTATCGCATCCCTACTCCCCCCACAGATACACATGCAAGTTTACCCTCACAGCATCTGCTCGGAGTTAAAGGCTGGTGTAGTTGAAGTCCTAGGGATCCCTCATCTCATCATTGGACGGAACCTCCTCCCACAACTTGATCTCCTAACCTTCTCCTTAATGCTTTCTTCTAGCACAATATAAACACTGCACTCAACTTTTGACAGGGCATTAGAACCTGACCTTCATAAAGGTCAGTGACAATGGTGCCTAATCCATCAGCGAGCAGCCTGTGCCCCCCGGCCCTTCTCCGTAGCCAGAGAACTCATGGAATGTGTTTGAGTTCTACTGATCTAAGATGCTGAGAGTTGAGGCATCTCTCAAATTCAGTTCTTTTGTGCTGCAGCATTTGCTAAGCCACCAGGATGGCCAAAGAGGTTTTACCCCTAAAACATTTGTTAAAATTAGAACTTACCTTTGACCAATATGGTTGGAGCCTGCATGCTGTTTCTGCATCATGCAATGCATCTTCATAAGATTTCAAAGTAGAGTTAATCTGGGACCGGTTGCTATATAATAAATGGTCATTTGGAGCTGCAATGGAAACATTGTCTCATTATAATTACTACAAACATTACTGACATGGGCCCTATTCTTTAGGACTCTTTTCTAAAGCAAAAGAGTTTTTCAAGTTGTCTCAGGAAAGCAAACACCCATTATTTAAATAACCAATTACAAAATTAGATATGGCCATCTCACTGGGGATTTCCAGGTACAAAGGTGTCAGATTTATATTATACAACTGCTGTAAACACTGCATACATAAAATTCAGAACAGCTCACAAAATCAATCACCAGCTCAGACAGGGGATCAGATTGTTTATAGAAGCTGACCAGAAAGATTTAAGGTGTGTCATAACTGTATTGTTATGGCCCAATTAATGCTGCCACAGTATAGATGAGATTTTAAAATGAATCACTCCCTTTTCAAAAAGTTTGGGATCAAAAATTGTAAGTGGCACATAACTCTATAATCAAAGGAAATTAAATGACAACCTGAAGAACTCTGTGCAGCTCAACACTTTTTTCACTAGCAGAAGTTGGTCCAATAAAAGATATTACCTCACTCACAATGTCTCTAATAACAGCTACCATCAGATAAGTGTTACAGCAGCACAGACCAAATGGCCCCATTGTTTCATACGCTATGTGCTGTAACAGCTAGACACAATGTGGTTTAAGAAAAAATTCTGGTCTTCAGTTAAAGGTTCTTAGTCTGGGATATTCTTCATTGTTATTTTAACTTTTTTTTTACATTTAGTTTATTCAACACTAAATATTTTGAAACCAGATTATAGTTAACAAGTAATAAATCAGTTTTCTTCACAACCATTTGTAATGTTTATTACTGGCTTGACATTGTTAAACCGAACAGTGTTTACAGAAGCTTGTTTAGCTGTTCTGTATTACTACAATGTTCCTGTTGGGTGGAGACTGAAGAGGACACAGAACGGTCATGAGTTCTAGAAGTGACCTGCATGTATTCCAAAATCAAGCACTAAATATCTAGTGAAACCATTTGACAAGCAAGTCTCTCAACAAAATAGGCCAGGGCATTTTAAATCTTTTTCACTCATTGCAACATGTCCATTAATGATTCACCACGTGATGCTGCGTAAGTTAGATTTGTCAAGAGAGGGAAAGCCCTTTTTAGGCAAAGAGCAGCAACCATCTCCTGAAATAAAGCATATTCCAATGAGCACCATGTAATGGGAAGCTGTGACAATGACTCACTTGTAATTTTGATAAATACGATCAAACCTCTGGGATGCTTTCAGAAACATGACCCAATTTGTTGTTACTTCACTGGTTATACAACCATTCCATAAGAAGGGGGCAGGGAATCCAGACCAGAGTCGCAGGCTAAAAGCTTATGCAACACACTGTTCTCCTGACCTAGTTTCACTTTGGACTTTAAAAAAAACAAAATAACAGATTCCTAAAAGTTATCCCTCCCCGCAAAAGAGATGTAAATATGATGGATATTGGTTTACCCTGTCAAGCTACAAACACCACCAAACATAAAGAGCACCGTTAGGTCATGTATGCTCTGCTGCCTGTAAGTCCCTAGTATGCATACGACAAACTATTCGGTAAACTGATTTTAAACTGGCATTAATACAGTCAATACTGCAGAAATTAATAACGTTTGCTTCTTTATAAAGGACTCGGCTTTATAGCATATCCTCGGCACAGCATGCGAACTGCCACACCCACCCCAATGTTATAGCTAGGAATACCTCCCAATGGCTGCACCTGGGATCAAAGTCTGTAACTTGCCCTGGTCAAACTACTTGGTAAATAGGCTCGGATTTAAAAACAAGACTATAAATGACACCCAGCAGCAGTTTAAGGAGAAATTTGGTTGCTAGAAACTTGGGCGTCTAACATCCCCTCTGCCTGGCTGTGATCGATCAGTCGCAAAAGTTGCACGGAGAAAAAAATTCCAAATTCTAAGGAGTTAAGTCTTGCAGCATTAACCCCCTTAACTCTGCCCCATGTGAATGGATCGGTGGGGGGATCATTTCTGGGGTGTGTGGGGGGGTCATTACCTAGGCTGACTGCTTCATTGTACTTCTGCAGGGCAGCTTGCAGCTTCTTCTCCTTATACAAGAGGTTCCCTTCGTGCCTGAGCTGCGATGCCTTCACTTGTCCGGGGAACCACTTGGCCAGCAGGTTGCTGAGGATGACATTGACGCGGAGGTGCTGCCCGGCAGCCAGGCTCCCCTCTTCCTTGCACAGGGCGCAGTGGGACTCGGAGGCCCTGTCCCGCTCCAGGCACTTTTTGCAAAACGTGTGTCCGCAAGGCAAAGAGACGGGCTCGAAAAGGAAGCCCTGGCATTTGCGACAGCTAAAGATGTCCCACTCCCGGGGCTGCAGGAGGCTGCCCCCGCCGCTCCAGCAGGCGGGCAGCCGCTCTCGGAGCCGGATGCCCTGCGCCAGGCACTCCACCAGCTTCTCCAGCTGCTCCGCCCGCAGCTGCTGGTGGCGGGAGACCAGCTGGTAGAGCTGGAAGGCTTCGTGGAGCCGGCCCCCGCCGGCCAGCGCGTCGGCCCGCTTGAGCAGCACCTGCCACTCGGGCACCAGGCTCGGGGCATCCACCTGCAGCTGGTGCCCGCAGAGCTCGGCCGCCCGCTCCAAGTTCTGCGCCTGGAGCGCGCCGGCGGCGAACTGCAGCAGCAGCTGGCGCGGCGGGTGGGAGCCCATGGCCGGGGCCGCTCTACAGGGCGCGGGGCCGCGCGCGGGGCAGGGCCCCGGGGCTGGGCTGCGGCGCTGCTGGGACTGTCTGGCGGCGTCCCCGCCGCTCCATGCTGCTCGCGCCCGGCACCGAACAAGTGGCCCGGCTCCGCGGCCGGTTATATAAACCGCGCGGCACGTGACCCCGCGCGGCGCCGCCCATTGGCCAGCGCCTGCAGGATGGTTACAAAACGGGCTGGTTTTGTAACCGCGTGGCGCTGGGGGCTTCGCTGCGGGGCGAGGCGAGGGGGGGTCACTTCCCCACCCCCGCGGGGAGCGCTGGGCTCTAGGGGCAGCCCTGGAGGGAAGGGCCGGGCTGGCTCGTGCATAAAGTCCGGAGCGGCTTTGTAACGCCCGGCTGCGGGCTGGGGAGGGGAGACGGGCGCTGGAGGGGAGCGGCTCCCCCCGCAAGGGATCGGGGAGAGGGGGTGAGAGCTGCGGGCACGGAGCAGCGGCGGGAGCAGCGCAGGACTTGGGGCGCGGGGAGAGCCAGGCGCCCGCGGGCTCCCCGTGCTGCCGGGGCGGCTCCGCTCTCTGCCCCGGTCGGGCCGGTCTCCAGGGGCAGGAGGCGATGCTGGGCGCCCTGTCTCCTTCCGGGACTCGTGGCTGCGAAACTCAAGGGACGACGCAGTCGAAAATACACCGAAGTGGAAAAACCCCGCTGTGCCCGGGGCGCTGGCCTGAGAGATCTTTCCACTTCCCCCGAGGCTGGTTACAGGCTCGCTTCCCTAACCCAGCCCAGAGCACGCAGGGGTCTGAGAAACAGGTGTCCCCCCCCCCCCCCCAACTCTTCACACACACGGGCCTGACCCACTGAAACGGCCCCTCTTGGCCCACACGGAGTAGCAATCAGCTTGCAAAGCGACATCTGAGTCTTTCCCCGACCCTGCCCGGGGGAGTTTATACACTGCAGAACCTGGACAAATCCTCCTTCGCGGGAATAGCCGGGTCATTGCAAATGGGTTTGTCTCGGTTATTGTATTTATTTTACCCAAATAAAAGGGCTAGTTAGCAACGCCTTAGGAAGAAAACAACAACCCCCTCCCCAACCCTTTTTGTACAACGTGTTCCACTGATCCTCACATTTAAAATCACACTTGCATAACTCCGGACCTTACTCGCTACCTAGTGGTGGTGAGAAGCCTAATTCCTTAATATATTCAAAACGCTTAGCGCTGAAAGGTACTCTGCAGCCATAGAGGTTTGATGACTACAGTATAAATAAAACATCAGTTAAAGATACAATTCCAAAGACCAGTAACATGGCAAAACAAAGGAATCAAGTCCCCACCCCAAGACAGCAATGGAATTATACAAAGTTTAATTATACAGGTTATAGTAAAAAATCTTTATCAACAAATCCACACCCCTTCCGAAGAAGTGGGCTGTAGCCCACGAAAGCTTATGCTCTAATAAATTTGTTAGTCTCTAAGGTGCCACAAGTACTCCTGTTCTTTTTGCAGATACAGACTAACACGGCTGCTACTCTGAAACCTATAGAACATATTTACATTTCACCACACTTAGATCATAAGTAGCAAAATCTCTTGTCTACTTTGTCTTGTTCAGTCATGTAATATCTCATCTTGTGTGTGTGTGTGTGTGTATATATATATATATATATATATACACACACACATATATACACACCAGTTTTTAGATTAACAACATTTAGGTATAGGTTGCTATTACAAAAAACTTATATAAGGTTAGCTATGTTGACCTCTTTACTGTAATTTTCCGTAATACCCATTGATTGGCCTAGAGGGATCTTTAGGATAAATCCACCTCAAAGGATACTGGAAGACATTTTAAAAAAAATCAACTGTCCGACAACATAATTAATGTTGATATGCATTTGCTTCAAAATGAATGTACTCGATTGCAGGAGGTTTTTTGGTTTTGTTTGCAATTGTTCATGGAGGTAGAGCTTTAGATTGCACATTTTTAGAAACTGATCTACATACGTGAATTTTCAAAACCGCGTGTAAAAATACAAGCCATTGTCCCAATATCTCCATTCAGCGAAAGAGACATGCTGTCTATCTCAGGATTGCTATAGCAAGGATACAGCCTTGTACTTCCGCAGATAGCCTCCCTCCCCCGCCGCAGACGGTCAGGAGTCGGAGTCAGAGAATCCAGTTCCCATCCAGTATTCTTACTCATATTACAGTAACACCTATAAATCTGAACCTAGTTTGGGGCCCCACTTGTGCTAGACACTATACCAGGGGTCGGCAACCTTTCAGAAGTGGTGTGCCGAGTCTTCACTTATTCACTTTAACTTAAGGTTTCGCGTGCCGGTAATACATTTTAACGTTTTTTAGAAGGTGTCTCTCTATAAGTCTATGTTATATAACTAAACTATTGTATGTAAAGTAAACAAGGTTTTCAAAATGTTTAAGAAGCTTAATTTAAAATTAAATTAAAATGCTGATTTTTTGCCACCGGCCCACTCAGCCCGCTGCCAGCCTGGGAAACATTCACCTAGTTCGGCAGTGGGCTGAGCGGGGCCTGTGGGACCCCGGCTGGCAAGGGGCCGGCAGCTGGGACCCCAGACTGGGGATGTAGGTGGGGATGTGGGGTGTGTGTGTGCAGGAGTTCCTGTTTGGTGCCCAGGGTGGGGGTGGAGTTGTGGGGGGGTGCAAGAGTCAGGGCATGGGGGGGCTGGGTATCTGTGGGGGTGCAGGAGTCAGAACGGGGGCTAGAGATGTGTGAGGGGGTGCAGGGGTCAGGGCAGAGGGCTGAGTGTGTGGAGGGGGTGCAGGGGTCAGGGCAGAGGGCTGGGTGTGTATGGGGGGGTGCAGGGGTCAGGGCAGAAGGCTGGGTGTGTTGGGAGGTGCAGGGGGGAATAGGGGGGTGCAGGAGCTCCCATTTGATGGTGGGGGTGGGGATGTGGGGGGGTGCAAGAGTCAGGGCATGGGGTGTGGGAGGGCTGGGTATGTGTGGAGGGTGCAGGAGTCAGAACGGGGGCTGAAGGTGTGTGAGGGGGTGCAGGGGTCAGGGCAGAGGGCTGGAGGCGTGTGAGGGGGTGCAGGGGTCAGGGCAGAGGGCTGTGTGTATGTGTGGGGGGTGCAGGGGTCAGGGCAGAGGGCTGTGTGTGGGGGGGGTTCAGGGGTCAGGGCAGACGGCTGAGGTGCTCGGCTCGTGGGGGTGCTCACGGCAGGGGGCTGGAGGGGATATGCCCCGTTCCGACCCCTTTCCCCAGGGCCCCGTCCCCACCTCTTCTCTGCCTCCTCCCCAGAGCAGTGAGCACGCTGCGGCTCAGCTCCTCTCCCCCTTCCCCTCCCCCTCGCAAGGGCGATCAGCTGATCCGCGGCAGGGAGAGGGAGGGGGAGCGGCAGAAAAGCACCACGCTGGGGGAAGAAGTGGGGGAGAGGGGAGTTGGCTGCCGGCAGGACCAAGCTTTTGCCTCCTGCCCCCTCAGGAGAAATCGGTGGGCGGGGGGGGGGGGGGGGCGCTGAGTGGGGCCAGGATCCCGGCAAGCAGCAGCGTGCCATCAAAAATTGGCTCGCATGCCGTCTTTGGCACGCGTGCTGCAGGTTGCCAACCCCTGCACTATACAGACAGATAACGAACGACAATCCCTGCCCTGATGAGCTTACAGTCTAAACAGACAAGACACAAGATGGGAGGGGAAATAAAGGTAAAGTGATTTGTACAAGGTTGCACAGCAGGCTAGTAATAGAATCTCTGGGGTGGATCCTCAGCTGTCTTTGACATCAATGGAGCTATGACAATGTATGCCAGTGATGTTCTGGCCTTTGCTCTCTTGAGTAACAATCCAGCACCCTATCTATTAAACCATACAGCATCTCCTTAGAAAACGTTCAGAATCAAAGCACGTTGTCAGGTAAAATTCTTTAAAATAAACTGATTAATTGAATAACTAGTTTCAATAATTCTGTACTTGGAAAGTCAGGTAATAGCTCAAAAGTACAGCACAGCCCCATAGCAAATAGTTCAAAAAAGGCATGAAAACCAAAGTACTTACCTATTAATTACAGTATTTCAAATTAGGCAAAGATTAATAAAAACAGGTAATTAGTGCATATGCCGTGATCATGTTTTATACTTAACCTCCCCCCGCCCCCCCCCAAACCCTAAAACAAGATGGCTGATGAAACATACACATCTTATTTGTATTTGGAGTTCTCTCAAAAAAATGTACACTATTTTGTTAATAAAATGTTAACGTTCATAAAAAGCAGGGGAGATATGATTGCTCTTTATAAATACATAGTGGGATAAACAGCAAGGAGGGAGAGGAGTTATTTAAGTTAAGGGCCAATGTTGATACTAGATATACACTGACCATCAATGAGTTTAGGCTTGAAACTAGACAAGGATTTCTGACCATGAGAGGATGGAGTGATGTTCTGGAAGAGCCTGCCAAAGGGAATTGGGGGGTGGGGAACCTAGATTGTTTCAAGACTTAGCTTACTACTAAGTTTGTGGAGGGGATGGTATGAGGTTACCTACTATGGCAAATGGCCCATCTTCATCTGCTATTAGCAAATATCTCCAGTAGCCAGAGATGGGACACTAGATGGGAAGGTCTCTGACTTACTATAGAGAATTCTTTCCAGGGGTCTGGCTGATGGGTCTTGCCCACAAGCTCAGGGCCTAACTGATTGCCTGTTTGGAGTTGGGAAGGAATTTTTCCCCAAGTCAGATTGGCAGAGACTCTGGAGGGGTTTCACCTTCCTCTGCAGCATGGGGCACGAGACACTTGCTGATTTGAACTACTGTAAATGGTGGATTGTATATAACTTGAAATCTTTAACTCAGGCTTTGAGGACTTTAGTAACTAAGCCAGAGGTGTTGGACCTATTGCAGGAGTGGGTGGGTGAGGTTCTGTGGCCTGCAGTATGCAGGAAGTCAGACTAGAGGATCAAGATGTCCCTTCTGGCCTTAAAGACTATGAAGGTATAAGGAAAATATCTGTTTTTCTAATTTTAGAACTCAGGATAGCAACAGTTTCTTTTCATTGCAGTGGCTTTTATATCTTTGTGATTTTCATAACCAGTGTCCTATGAGCCAAAGTCTCTGTGAAGGAGAGTGACCTAACCAGTAACTAGCAGTGCTGTAATAATGACTTATGAGCAGTGGGACATGCTAACAGTTAACATATAGTAAACACCAAAGAGATAGAAGGTAGTGGTAGAAAGAGGGTACAAACTAGGCCTAAGGGGATGAAGCTAGGGAAGGGAAAATTTCCTAACAGTGAGAGCGCTGTAGGATGTGGGAAAGACTCCCAAGGGAAGTGTTGAAAGTCCAGCCACTTTCAAACTAGCCTGACAAAACACTGCAAAATGTATATTTGTGAACAATCCTCCTCTAGCAGGAACATGGACTGGAAAATTTGAAGAAGGGAGGGCAGCTTTGCAAAGGGGCCACTCCAATGGTGGGAGCTGCATGCTCATAAGCATTCAGAGTGCAGACCTTGACTCCAACCCAGGAAACAGTTCTCCGTCATGGAAGGCCTGTGGAGCAGAATCCATGGGAGTTCTGGGGGAAAACCACCACCTAAATTCCACCCAGCTTGAGGTTTGCTGTGACTGCATATTGCCAGCCATAATTTGGTACCTGCTAATGTGGGGCCTGGGGATGATGAAGTGAGATGGGGAGATAGTCTTACATTCTATACTTTCAAGTATTTTCATGGTGAAAATGTCACAGAACTACAAATATTTGGTCCTGAGTACCTCCCCGGACAGTCCAGCAAACCCACGTTAGCAAAGGGCACCTCTACAAATCAAGCTGACACACTAAGCTAGATTGCAATGTTTTCTGTATAACAGACTCTGGAAGCATGATTTGGAGATTGGCATTCAGACATAGATTCAGAGCAGCAGGAGGTCACGAGGTGCATTCTGGTTAGGAAGCAGAAGAGAAAGGAACCACTGCCTACTTGCATTGCTCATCAGATTAAGAAACTGATTTATCCTACACTTAAACAGAAAAAGTTGAAGCTAGCAGGTGACTCACTCTGAAAAACACAAATCTCCCTTGTATGATTTTTCTACTAATACAAAAGTAGAGTTTCTGCTTTTTAAAGACAGGGAGTACAGAACTGGTCTTTCTCAAGCAGTTAATGACTGGTATAATAAACACAATGAAAGCTATGAACACTGTGAATGACTGGTATAATAAACACGATGAAAGCTACGAACACTATGACTTCATTCTTGAACTTTCTCTTAGGTTTATACTCTATTATGATAATTGAGAACAGGAACGTAATATAAACACCCCTATAGTGTTTTTCTTGTATTCAAGAGGTTGAAGACGGTGAAATTCTGTCCTATTGAAGTCAATGGCAAAACTCCAACTGACTTCAAGGGGGTCAGGATTTCATCCACAGTTTTAGAGAGATGGATATGAACGTCACCTAGCAATTATGTAACCACAATGGTTTTTTTTAGTCTATGCACTTTCTCCATAATAACCAATAGGCATGAATATTTTTTGACTGCTGACTCAGAGTTCAGCCAATGCATTTTTTTTAAAGGGAGGGGAATAAGAATCATGACTGTAGATCTTACCTTATACGACGGGAAGCAGCATGAACTCCTAGTTAGATGGAGGACATAGAGTCAGGAAATGTTGGTTCTATTACTTTATCTGCCATTGTGACTCTGTGTGAGCTTGAGTAAGTCCCTTTAATTCTCCATGCCTCAGTTTCCCCATCTGTAAAATACTACCTATGCTTTGAGTTCCGCGGTGCTATTATATATGCTGAAAATTATTCATAGTGAAAATGATCAAGTCAGATTTCCATTCTGATATGCTCTCATTGAGAGGAAAGGCACTGGTGGAAAATTATGTAAATATTACATGTTTTATTGTTAGAAATTTATTACAACTAAAAGTAAAGGCAATTGTGAAAAACAGTTTAAGTAGATTCTGGGGACCAGCAGACAGAAGACAATGAGAGAACTTGGATTTGTTTTTTCAGGGAAAACGACAAATGAAATCTGTGAAAATCCTTGTTACCTACTAATCCACGAACAAAGTGTAATGAATAAGAAGCAGCACCCTTTCCATGCAAGGCTCATATCTTCATAATTGATGACTGACTAGTGATCAGCTTGACAAGGCCTTGGGACTAGCAAAATGAGCATTGCATTCAATTCCACTTTGAAGGAGGTGATACAGAAAGAGAGGCACTCACATGGTATTGTGATAATCAAACCGAGAGCTGGACAGAAAACAGAACATCTCTTCCATGGGAAATCCCAACATTTCAAAATCTGATTTCATTCCAAAATGGAATGAAGTAAAATTTTTGAAATTTCCCATGACATGGAAATTCCAAATAATTTCAATTCAGAATCATCAGTGTTTTGTTTAGATATCAAAATATTAATATAAAATAGCAATTACATGAATACTTTAAAAGTAATATATCAAAATGAATCAAAATAAAGTTGAAACAAAACATTTTGACGTTATCAAAATGAAAAGGGAAAATTGTTTTGACTTTCTTCCATTAAAAGTGATAAGTTCCCCTGAAATGTTTTGATTTAAATGAAATTGCATTTGCCAGCAGAAAACTGTTGTCAATTTTTTTGACCAGCTTTATCAAATTCCATTTGTTGCGCAGAAGATGGAAAATCCCCAATTTTTTCAACACATGCAAATTATATTTGCTTACAACAAACCCCTGCTTAAGATGACATTGGCTTATGGCAAGTTAGACTTGTGGAGTGTAGGGTTGAGTGTCTTTCAGGGCACTGGACACAGTGATTGCAGAAAGAGGCTAGTCATATCATTTCCAGCTCTGTTGAACATGGGAGTGAAATCAGAATCAAGCTTAAAATGTATACGTATCCAAAAGATTTTCAAGGTTCTTGTTGGCCTATGGGTAAGACAGACCATCACATGAAGCCCACAAAACTTGTGAGGTACAACAGAGTAAGTTTGAAGGTAACTATCTCAGCATAATTTATATGGGAGAGAGGAAAAGCTTGTCATCCACAAATGATGAGTAAACTACAGGTTTACAATACACATGAGAAGTATGGGAAGTCCATAGGAGCAGAGGCAGCCCTCAATTAGAGCTAATCTTTGGATTGGGGCATAGACGGCTGCAGTTACAAGAGAAACCACTGGTACCGTAAGGAAGTCTACTATGGAAGGAAGAAATGATTTTCAGATACTTCAAATCTTGATGCTGACCAGTAGAAAGACTGCCCCGCTGTCCTAGTTAAAATGGCTCAAATAATGGCAGAACAACATTTTGTACTGACCGTCATTTACAAACACGAGAGATATTGAAAAAGAATTCATTAGTGAAAGCTCAGTTGAGATTTAGATTTTCAATGTAGAAGACACTTATGGCTAATATTAAGAGGGAAAAATTAAAACAAGGGATTGTAGGAACCCATGCTTTGGATCAAGATGTAATAAAGTCATTCCAATAATCGGTTAGGAAAATCTTAAACTAGTGGAACCAAAAAGGAGACACTGACTTATCGTAACCTATGGGGCACCTTGAGCCATAGGGGTCAAGGTTGTTCACTTATAGCCTTTCCATGTTTCAGTCTCTAACTCCTTTTTTCTATCTAGGCCTGATCCAAAGCCTGTGGGAGTCAATGGAGAGACTCCCATTGACTTCAATAGGTTATGGATCAGGCCTTCTGTGAGTCACTGATAAGATGTGCCTGTCAGAAGGGCTGGATCTTAATGGACAAAGGATAGTAGGTGGGTGGAAGGCTGGATTCTTACCTGCTCAAATCATAACTCACTGATTTGTTTGGCAACTTAGGGCTGGTCCACACTAACCCCCCACTTCGAACTAAGATACGCAATTTCAGCTACGTGAATAACGTAGCTGAAGTCGAAGTATCTTAGTTCGAACTTACCGCGGGTCCACACGTGGCAGGCAAGCTCCCACGTCGCCTCCGCGTACTCCTCTCGCGGAGCAGGAATACCGGCGTCGACGGCGAGCACTTCCGGGATTGATCCCAGAAGATCGATTGCTTACCGCCGGACCCGGAGGTAAGTATAGACGTACCCTTTCAGTACAAACAGGTGTTTAGATTTCATAGACGTGGAGCATATTTTTTGTGGACTCAGACAACTCTCTGCCTTGGGATTCGGATTGTCTCTCCTCAAAGAAAACTCCTCCTAAAAATATATTCCCTCTACTGAGCCATTCTTCTCTAGAAGAATCAAAGACCTGCCAAGGCAGGTGGAGGAGTTTGGACTTGCCTCACTAGCTAGTTGGAAAGACAATTGTTCTATAGAGACTGTGATGGGCTGATATGCTAGAATCTAGCACGAAGGGAAACTGATAGAACTTAAGTGGCATGCCCGCTGATATTAGAGGACCAGGATTCAGGACCCTGCTCTTCTGTTGCCAGTTCCACTCCTAACTTGCTTATGACTTTGCACAAGTCACTATCCATCTATGACAATTGACCCATTTGATAAGTGGGCCAAATAACACACCTTGCCTTAGGGACATGGTGGTGGCTTGTTTGCAAAGCATTTTGAGATCCTCAGATGAAAGGTAAGTATTATTCAGGTTAATTATGGTGGAAATGCTTGAGACACGCTGCTCCCTATCAGCTCTCTCCGTTCATTCACTCAGAGCCTCAACCCAGTTTCTAGACCTTGCTCAAGGGAAGGTAAATCGTGTTATATTGCACTTACCTGAGATTTCTAGGGGTTCAGAGGCACACAACTTTATTTTTAGGCAGCAACTGTACATCTTATACCACAGAGTATGCTAAAGACTTCAAATACATTTTTCCAATGAGAGAAGATTAGAGGTCATTGATGTGATGATTAGGGCTATAGCTGGACAACTTATGAATTCTGATTTATATTGTGAAGTTGTGTTCCGAAAAACTGTTTTATCGTGTGCCTTTATGTACATGGATCCACCACTGCTGACAGGCACAGTAGCAGGCACACACCAGACAGGGAAAATGGGAAATACTTAAGGTTAACAACAGTACTTCGACCTCACAAAGGTTATGCTAAAAAACAAAACAAAAAACAGCTGCATTCTTTGAAAAAAAGAAAAAAAAACAGTTTAGCTGATTCCTCTGAAGACAGGAGCTGTGGAAAGTTAACTGGGAGTAAAACAAGGGACCAGGTGCCCAGCAAGAGTAGAAATCATAGGAACAAAGGGAGTGAGACAGGAGGAAGTGTGGGGCAAGAGACAACAAGATCACAGGAACTGAATAAGGGGCTCCCACCGGAAGGAGATACCAGCTAGCATGTAACAGCCTGCATGAGGAGGGGACACCGTCTCTGCCTGGCTTCCTGGACCCAGATAATTCCTCAAGGGCTTACAAGGGAAGGATGAGCTAGAAAGTGAGGGACATTGTAGTTTCAGATGTTTATTGTTTTGTATGATCTGTACGCTCCTGTGTTTTACATGATTAAGTACAGAAGAGCACAAAGGTGCTAGACTGAATAAAGTTGAATGCTGCATAACTGCTGCACGGCTCTGAGAGAGTTAAACTGTCAACCAGAAACTTCACACCTTTTGGGGCTGAGTTCTGGGAGAGCAGGGCCGGTGCAACCCATTAGGCGACCGGCGCTACAATTTGGGGGGCAGCGACCGCGGCGGTATTTCAGCGGCGGGACCTTCTGCCACCTCTGTGGGGGGCGGCATTTCGGGGCAGGACCTTCCGCTACCATGGGCGGCAGAAAAGTTGGCGGCGCTCCTGTGGGAGGGGGATGTGTTTAAAGTAACTGGGGTAGCTTGGAAGTCAGTATTGGCCCCTGGGACCTACAGCAGGTGGACTGAGGAGCCCCATTACCTTGAAGTAGTAACAGATGAGAGTCAGCACCCAGGAAATGTGTCAGAGAGACCTAGGGAGGAACCAGTCCTGCAGCCAGCTGATGCTCTAAGCTTAACACACCCCAGGGATCCAGAGCACAGAGGTATGGATTCTGCTCACAGCTGTCCTAGTGGCTGGCTAGGAGGGGACACTTGCTAGGATCTGGAATACTTGACAGCTAGAGATATTGGTTATGTTAGAATCCTTTGGCACTGAGCAACAGGAATACAGAATAATGGCCATTTTGTAAAGGGGGCTCACAACAACGTGGTCAATTGACAATGACAACTATAGTTGTCACAAACATGATATGGAAGCAGTTACACATCCTACTAAAACATGATCGTTCTCAAAGGACTGTGCATTCCCACCCATCCATCCACTGCATGCTGCCGTTTGACCTTTAGCTCTTATTTGCATTGGACTTTCAGGAAGAAAATAGAACATTTGGATACAGTGCCAAGTCTGGCTTTTGGCAACACGATGTGATCTTGCAATCTTCAGATATTTTGATTCGTTTCAGCAGGAAGTCACGCAGTCTAAAATAATGCGACAGTCTGAAGTAAGTCCAACATCATGTCAGTGTATTTTTATGCCTATTGTGGTTCTGAAAAAAACAAGAACCCACTTGTCCTCTCCCACACAAAAACATGGGGGAGGGAAAAAGGCTTTCTTGAAACGCCAAGCGTGTGTGTGTGTGTGTGTATGTACGTACGTACGTACAAGGGACAGTTTTGCAACCACACCAGACACAGGGGCGCCAAAGGAATAGGTGGCACTACTGAGCCAGATCAGCAGGTAGCTAATTAAAGCCAGTGCTTAAAAACTACAATTCACGCTACGTCAAATACTTTTGACAGGTAAATCCCATGGTTCCAAAGCCTATGCACTGTGTTGTCTTCATGCTATTACCCAGCCTCCACATCTCCCCTGGCAGCAAAACTCACTCAAGCCTGGATTCATGAACATATGCATCCCTACTCCGCAAATCCCTTAAACTCATGCTTGTTGTCCCATTGAAGCCAATGGGACAAACACAGGCTTGAAGTTAAGTAGGTGCTTACGTGCTTTTCTCAAAAGGGATGACTTAAGCATGCTTTCCTGAATGCAGATCTCAAGTGCCAATGCACTACCTTTCTGTTCAAGAGGAGTAGGGAACAATGGACAATGAGCAGCTTTGGATTTCTGCTTGGAAGTCCATCAGGTAACCAGAGCAGCACGCCACCCACCCATGACAACCTGGTGAGGGGTTCTTACAGGCCCAAGTTCCACCCCCATGCTGTTTGCACAGCTCTAGCTGGTTGCACTGGATTTCTTCTTTCGTGCTCCAAAGGCTCCCAATTTTCTTTAAATTACCTTTTTTAACTGTCACTGCACCTCACTCACTTACGGACAACGCACATCATTTGAGAACACAGACAGCAATATGACTTGTATGAGACTTGCTCAATTTCATATATTTGTCGTGCTGTTTACAGTGAGGTTTTTTTAATTTCAAGCATTGCAAAGTTTTTCTTATGTTACATAGTGACAGGGCTTTCGGTAGCAAGCTTTCTAAAATAATTAGAGATGAATCATTATAATGAAGCAGCGGTTCTTACATCTATTAGGACAGTTATTTTAAAAATGTTTTGATGAATCATAGAGAAGCGCTCACAAACAGTGGATTATACCATGTTCATAAATATATTTCTTAGGCAAAAATAAGTTTGAGAAAACAGCAGAGGCTTTTAACACTTTAATTGAAAAATATTTACAGCAGATGTTAGAAATGTTATGTTACAATACTGATAACATGCAAAATGGTGCTGAATCTTTATTTTGCATTTCACAATTCTCTTTCAGGTTTTCCAACTGGTTCTATTAATTTGCAGTTTGGAAGTGTTCAGTCCTGAATTTTCAGAATGCTTCTTTTCTCCAGATCATTCATTTCCTTCAATATCAGGGCAACGTTGTACCTTAATTCTTGAAACTTTACAACTGGCACCTGAAACATACGATTTGTTAGAATTGTGACTCATCTGGCTAATACACCCATACAGACAGAAAACATTCTAGAACATCAGGCCCATATAGGTTCAGACAAGAGTTTTATAGATTTTTAAGCAAAAGATCAGAGGCTAACAAAATGCTAGGTAATAACATAAGAATGATCACAGTGAGTCAGACCAGTGGTCCATCTAGCTCAGTATCTGTCTTCTGAGTGGCCGGTGCCAGATGCTTCAGAGGGACTGAACAGAACACGACGATTTATCGAGTGATCCATCACCTATGGTCCAGTCCCAGCTTGTAGCAGTCAGAGGTTTAGGGACTCCAAGAGCATGGGATTGCATCCCTGACCATCTTGGCTAATAACCATTGATGAACCTAACCTCCATGAACTTATCCAATTCTTTTTTGAATCCAGTTATACTTTTGGCCTTCACAACATCCCCTGGCAACAGGTTTCACAGTTTGTATGCTGTGTGAAGAAATATTTCCTTATGTTTGTTTTAAACCTGCTGCCTATTAATTTCATTGGGTGATGCCTGGTTCAAGTGTTACGTGACGGGGTAAATAACACTTTCCTATTGACTTTCCCCACACCAGTCATGATTTTAGAGACCTCTATCAACCCTCCCTAGTTGTCTCTTTTCCAAGCTGAACAGTCCGTCTTTTTAATCTCTCCTCATATGGAAGCAGTTCCCATACCCCTAATCATTTCTGTTGCCCTTCTCTGCACCTTTTCAAATTCTTATATATGTTTTTTGAGATGGAGCAACCAGAACTGCACACAGTGTTTAAGATGTGGGCACACCATGGATTTATATAGAGGCATTATGATATTTTTTGTTGTATTATCTCTCTCTTTCCTAACGGTTCCTAACATTCTATTAGCTTTTTGGACTGCTGCTGCACACTGAAAGATCTTTTCAGAGAACTATCCACAATGACTCCATGGCTTCTTTCTTGAGTGGTAACAGCTAATTTAGACGCCATCATTTTCTATGTACAGTTGGGATTACATTTTCCAATGTGTATTACTTTGCATTTATCAACATTAAATTTCATCTGACATTTTCTTGCCCAGTCACCTAGTTTTGTGAGATCCTTTTGTAACTTCACAGTCAGCTTTAGACTTAACAGCTGAATGTGTGTTGGCTAAATCAACTGTGTGACTATAAAAAAAAAAAATCACTACACTACTTCTGTGCAGGGAAATCAGTCTGGGAATAGACGAGTGAATGCAACTATTCCCAATTAGGCATTTCCACTGAAAAAGTTGAAGCATCTGATTTCCCTGAGGAGGCCACACAGCCAGAAGAGCAAAAAACAGGGCTTAAAAAGGAAGGATACAGGAAAGGAAAAAGACAAGGCAGGAGAGGGAAGGGAAAAAAGTCTATGGACTGATTTATTTGGGGTGTGTGGGTGATTGCTGTAGCTTCTCACGGCTCCCCTGTTAAAAGCAGCATCAGATAATTTTAACAATGTCACAGAAGAGAGGAAAAATAGCAAGTGAATTACTTTTTTTCAGACACATAATGGGAGTTTTGCTGCAGAAAGTGGAAGCTCTGTGTCCGGTTAGGGTGCTTTTGGCAAAGCTGAGGAATAGACAACGTCAAGGAAATCACGGCTAGCAATGCCTAACAGGAGAGTAAGCTTCCAGAAAACACCCGCTGAACAAAAGGAAAAACTAAAATTACAAGAAGATCCATTTACGAAAGCACGAAGTACAACAGGTGCTGCATAAGGCTGGCATGAACATTTTGTAAATGACATTCTAATGTTAAAGGACATGTGAGCTGGAGGCTAGATAACACATTGGGGATCAGAGTTCACTTCCTGAGCATCCCATGGCTGGCAGGTGATGGGAGCGCTCAGTCTCCAGGATCTGGGAGAGTTGTGACATTCTGACAAGAAATAGGGAGGAGTGGCTCTACAGGGTCTTTTGAAGGACTGGGAAGAGGGCAAAGATGGGGAGGCCAAGTAGGCCACACAAGATGGCCTACTTGAGTTACATGGTACTTTGCACTATATCTACTACAGATGCAGGCAAGCAGTTTGTTGCACCTCTGAAGATTAGAAGATGACTTTGTGGCTCTTCAAGGTGAGGAAGCTTTGATGGTTCCTAGCTGTGCTGGTTTTTAAGTGCCTACTAGACCAGGAGTGGGCAAACTTTTTGGCCCAAGGGCAACATCTAGGAATAGAAATTGTATGGCGGGCCATGAATGCTCACAAAATTGGGGTGCGGGAGTGGGTGAGGACTCTGGTTGGGGGTGCAGGTTCCGGGGTGGGGCCAGAAATGAGGAGTTCAGGGTGAGGGAGGGGGCTCCGGGGAGGGGGCTCCGGGCTGGGGCGGGAGAGTGGGGTGCGGGCTCCGGCTGGGGGTGCAGGCTCCGGGGTGGGGCTGGGAATGAGGAGTTTGGGGTGTGGGAGGGTGCTCTGGGCTGGGGCGAAGGGGTTCAGAGGGCAGGAGGGGCTCAGGGCTGGAGGTTGGGGTGTGGGAAGGGGTGCAAGTTCCGGCTGAGGGTGTGGGCCAATGGGAGCTGCAGGGGCAGCGTTTGGGGTAGGGGCAGCATGCAGAGCAGAGCCCCCTGGCTGCCCCTACGTGTAGGAGCCAGAGCAGGGCCATGCCGCTGCTTCCAGGAGCCACATGGAACAGCCCCCGACCCTGCTCCCTGGCTGGAGCGGAGCAAGCCCCACATCCCGCTCCCGAGTGGGAGCTCGAGGGCGGGATTAAAACGGCTAGCGGGTTGGATCTGGCCCATATTTTGTCCACCCCTGCACTAGACACTCTTCTGTAACTTTACAAAAGCACAGAAAAATTTGGAAAAACCCACATAAACTGAAAGCAGGGCTGAAAGTTTGGGCTC
This sequence comes from Malaclemys terrapin pileata, assembly GCF_027887155.1. Lineage (NCBI taxonomy): Eukaryota > Metazoa > Chordata > Testudines > Emydidae > Malaclemys > Malaclemys terrapin. The sequence continues at coordinate 12,700,925 of NC_071513.1, read as the reverse complement.
TTGCTGCAAGAGAACACAATCCAGGCTGAGTAAACCATTCCCTTGTGACGTCCCAAGACCAGGTACAGAAGGTATCAGCCTAGGAGAGCATTTCTGTGTATAAAGAATGCTGAGTGTTCATAATGGCTTGATCAGGACTGGAACTTCTGTGCTATTTTTTTATTCAAAACTAGTGGCAAAAGCCGCTTCTGCACATGTCAATATAAACATATCAGTAGCTTAGAGAAAGCAACACATCCAAGCCCGAGATCTATTCTTAGGACTACTCTTACTCCCCACTAATAGGAAGAAAGTGTGGGGTCAGTGGATAAGGCATAGGACTGGAAGTCAGGGAGACGTGTTCTAGTCCCAGCTCTGCATGGGTTGCTGTGTGAACCCATGTTCTCTGTACCTCCTTTCAGCTCCTAAATGGATATTATTTGTATTACCACAGTGTCTAGGAGCCCTAGTCAGGGATCAGAACTCCACCTCCAGGTCCACAGCTGAAAAAGGACTATGCAAGGACTAAGTATTACAACTTTGGTCACAGGAACGTACCTGGAAAGCAGGTGTTGGGATATACTTATAAACTGTGAGAAGGGAAAACTGAGGCAGTGGGATCTTCACAGCAAAATCACAGAAACATGAGGACAGCTGTGATTATCTAAGGTAAGTGTGAAAGAAGAGGAACCCCTCGGCACAGGCCAGCATTCAGGATCATAGCAACAGGAAGCATTATACTACCCTCTGCCTAAAGAGAACTGCCCACCCACACAACCTACTCCCATCCAAATGCCATTAGCACATGACAAACATGATGAGAGTAGACAGACTACTATGTCTAGGACATCTTAACCAATAGAGAAGTGTCAGAACCAGATGAAGGAGAAATGCTTCACTGCAGTGAGTGAGTAGCCTACACTTCATACAACTGGAATGCATAATGAAACCTATGAAGCAGTGAGGGCAGTCCATGAAAGGTGGACAGTGCTGCCCAGGACTGCAAGAGAATTTTACTTAAGCACTTTAAAGACCATATACTTCTGAACATCAACACACTAGACTGTATGGAGGTAGCCCTACACCATCCAACACAAGCCTACAGAATGGAGAATTTCTAGTGAAAGAAGATCCTTCAGACCAGCTTAGTTGACCAATGAAACATTCCTAGTGTACACTAATGTTGACCCTAGTTGCGGACAATAGATATCACGTTACACTTGTTTTAGACCCAAAGAATCCAACGATGAAAGAAGAAATACAATACTACCGAAAAAGATTATCTTTGCAGAGATGGCAGAGACTTCAAAGCAGCTCATCCAATCTCAAAATATTTAACAAACATATTCTTCCCAGACCCCCTCAAAAGACCACAAACCAAAAGTAACATTACAGTAATCTTTCCTGGTCTCAACTAAAGCCACTTATGGAAATTCAGACTTAAGCCATTACATTTTTTGTTGCATCTACACAAATTTGATACATAAGTTAGTAAACACACAGACCCCCAGCTATTAGAGTGCCATCAGCAACGTGGAAACTCTATACAAGAGATTTTTGGTAACCAGTTTCCAGACTCCTTTTTATGCTGGTGTGACAATTAGAAGAATAACTTACATTTCACTTTTAAAAATGTCAACAAGTTCATACACGTTGGGATTTGAAGGAATTCACACCCCTTTTTTAACAACCATAAAAAACTGACACTGGCCTCCAGTCTGCTTGAATGCACAAATGAGGCAACTTTTTTATTTTTAGAAGCAAGATGGTGACTTAAAAACATCAAATATATTTAAAACCAAGGAGGTTTTTTTTGTTTTTTGTTTTAAATAATTTACATTTTACTGTTCAGTCACAGCCAGAACTTTCTGAACTTTCAGACTGTTTGGAGAAGTATTAGAGTTAAAAAACTCGGAGTCTATTCATGTTCTGTAAATTGGAAAGTAGTTATGGCAGATAATGCCTTAGGTATAATAATGCAATTACATTACAATGGTGTACTATTAAGGCAGTTATGAAAAAATGTGGCCGCATGACTTTATGCAAAATGCACATTCAGATAACATTAAAAACAGCACGCTGTCTGTATTCCTATTTCTCCCCCCCCTTCTTCTGGAGGTGAATAAGAAGGTTAAACAAAGTTTTATGAACCCAGTCACTTAACAGGATGTTTGTGTTGATTGACAAAATACAATAAAATATGTTAGAACCAGTTTCTCCTTCAAGTTATCTTCCAAACTGAGGTTTCTTTGTTCCCTGCTAGTTAGCATCCTAACCACTAGGGGTAAAATCCGCTCATCAGATCCATGGGCTGGATTAGAGATAAGCTGCAGAAGTGACTACTTATCCTGGCTGAAATGTACTAGCATGGCTTTACCCAGATGCTTCCATGCTCCAAATAAGGATCCTTGCAGCCTATGCACATTTCTGGAGGCCCCAATGGATCTTCAAAAGGGCATGTGGTCTGGCCAAAACAAAGGGGCCTTGAGTCCCTGATTAACTGAACTACAGGGGTATATTAGGTGGAACGGAGAATACACTCCTTACACTTTGTCTTCGCTACAAAATGGCATTGTGTTAGAACACTGCTGTGAAGAGACCAATTAGCTAAGAGGATGCAGACCATGATTTTGCAGTTGGTGTACAGAAGGAGGATTAATATTCAGCATCATGTCAGCCCCATCATATTTAAACCTTGATTCGGGTAGGGTTTAACCATGGCTAGCTGATATGATAGAGATGACTTATCCTTGTCTCAAAGTCCTGGTTAGCATCGTTAGCGAATTTGACTATTCACAGTCATATTCTCACATGACATTCACTAGCGAAGTGATGCCCTTAGTTAGAATAACTCAATGGTTTTCAACCTTTTTTCATTTGCAGACCCCTAAAAAATTTCCAATGAAGGTGCAGACCCCTTTGGAAATCTCAGTCTGTGGACCCCCAGGGGCCTGTGGCCCACAGGTTGAAAACCACAGGATACAGTAACCATCTCAGATGTGATTACACTTGGAAAAAAGATGGACAAATGCATAATATATGTCCACTAATGTCAAGGTCTTAAAGCAAAGGCTAGACAAGCAGATCATTAATGAGGCTGAAGCTATGGCTACATTACAGAGCTTACATGGTTATGGAAATGGAATGCCTCTTGTGCGTGGTTTACGCAAAAATTGCCCCCATATTCCTCACTTCACTTGGAAGAGACTCATTTTTCAGCTTGAAGAAACGAATCTAATGGATTTATCTTTACCACTACAAACCGCAAGGAGCCAAATGGGGGCAGTGATCTATTAATGCTGCCATACCCCTTGTGAGACTAAGAAGTTCCTTCCACAACACGTCTCCTATCTCCTATCACACGTTTGCTAAGCGTAGCATGGACCATCAGTGAAGTGAGAGGCATTCAGCACCTGACTGTGACTCTCTCATGCAGCTGAGTAGTAAAAGCGTCATGGTTTTTTCATTTACACGACAGGCAAGCAATGTGCCACAAAATGTTGCAGTCCCCCCTTCTTTATTTAACCTCTCAGCGCCAGCAAACATGGCTTGAGACAGAAGGGCCAGCAGATCAAAGGGCATATAACTTTTGTGTGTGTGCAACAGAATAATTTTAAAGCACTATTCATTGTGGAACAATCCTTTGGATTAATTATCTTGGTTTCCCAGTCCAAACACAAACATGGCTGAGCTAGCAGGTCACGGTATGTGCATGTTTGGGCACAAAAGAAACTCAGAAGTGGAGAATGTTTGCCTACCTGAATAAGGCACTTTGAACCAGAAGACAGATTTACCCATAGATCTGGTACCAACTATTGGAGGGGCTCTGACCTTGTGTTGAAATCCTGCTCACAGCCAGTTCTGCAGTACCCAGATCTAAGTGGCTGGTGGATTAGGATTCAGAATGAGATATGCTGCTTGTGCATGATCTGCATGCACTAGAGGAGACCCAGCAGCAGATCTCTTTGACAGGACGGCTCCACCTTTAAAAAGGTGCAGAGTTGCACTGCTGACTGCCCTTTTGGTGTCTGATGTCCCCTCTGGAAAGAAAAAACATGGAACCCTGAACCCAATCCTGGCAGTTACGGGAAGGAGAAACTGATTTTCCAATAGATTTTTGAAAATATTTGTAACTGTCAGTTGGGCTCATTTATTTGCGTAGGGTGAAATTCACTCCTGTGCAGAAGTTTAGCACAAAGCCTATGCACCACTTAAGTCCCAGGTAACACCTCAATGTAGGGCTTAAGTGGAGCGTAGTCCTTGAGCTGGCCTCTCTGCATAGGAATGAATTTCATCCTTTGTTATATGGCCTCTTAAAGACTTCACAGTGTAGCAAATCACAGTCAGGCCTTTCCAAGCAGCTTTATGTTACGTCTTTCTGTGAAACAGTTTTCCACATTAAACACAGTAAAGGTTGTGAAGCTAAACATTTAATCCAATACCTGGCGCATAACCACCAGATATTTATGTATGAATTGAAGCCAAAAACACTAAAAGGTGAACGACTCATGCAACACAGCGTTATTTATAGAGTGCAACATTCTATTACAAAGGTTAAAAGTACAGACAAGTTCATGCCATTTTCTGGGAAGGCATTATGTACAATGTCAAAAAGAATGCCCTTGCTTAATTGGAAGTAAAAAAAGGCACCACAGCTTTCTGCTCTCTTTCTAGAAGCAGGATGTGTATTAAAGAGAAAATGAGTAAAGATACTTGATAACTATCTTCTGTGGCAAAAGTAACAGTGGGGCATCATGCATTTCATAAATTGCTTCAGTAACTTCCCAGCCATCAAAAACCATTGTCTTATCTTAAGATTAAAGTCAATAATAAACTTATAAAGTGTTAATCACCAGAAATTATGCAATAGTACTTTGGAGTGATTCATATTTCTTTGGAAAACAAAGTTTCAACAAAACATGCCCAAGAAGAAGATAAGAAATCATTTTGGCTGGAGTTTTGTAATATACTGTGTGTGGCTGTACAGAAATATACTAAAGGAAAAAAAGTTCCAACAAAAATGAATTGTCCATGAAGGCTTTAACATTTTAAATAGCAATTTAACTTTCTAAAAGGACTATAAAGTGGATCTCTCTCTTTATCTATTAGGATAACAAGACTTACTTCAAAGCGATGAGCTGTCCCATCCGAAAGCTTCAGCAGCATTAAAATGGACGGTTGCAATGCCCGGGCCAGTGAACTGAAATTATTTACATGATTAGTATTAAAATAGTACACATTTGCAACGCTATTATACAGCATTATAAGTTAACCCTTTCAGGTGTCCGAGAGAGGTCCCATATAGCTCACATGAATAATTTCCAAACATTTCAATCAAGCATTCACATTTGGCTGAGTAGGAAATTCAGAGGAACACAAATTAACAGAACTCTATCAAATTCACTTTCATACGGAGGTAGTAGACTAAAAAAGGAGAAGGAGCTTTTAGATTTAAAAGGAAATGTATTCCAACTTGCAATCATTACAGATAATAAGCCAAAGTCAACCCTGGTATAATTCCATTGATTTCTACAGAGATACATTAGGGATGAAAATTGCCCAAATACTGTTAGCAAAAAAGAACCCAGACCATCTTCACTAAGCAACAGTAGCCTAAATCCTTCCATTCCTCCTTTGCTCTAAACTGCAGCCCCAGCTGGGGAATCAAGCTCTCCTGGAGACTGTGCTAAGTTTGTGGCTTGCTATTTTATTCCAGAGTCTATTTGGTGACCAGAGGAGTGGGAAATGAGTCATCCCTGTGCTGCTTCCATCAGCGGATGTTGCCAAAGCCAGGTCAGGTACTGACAGGCATCAGAGCTGGAAGCCTGGAATCACTGTGCTTCCTCATCTCCTAAGCAGAGGCGATGGCCAGACGATAAACAAGAAATCCTGAGGGGGCAAGGAGTGGCAGGGTGACTGGAAAGGAAAATAAAGGAGAAGAATACAGAAAGTGGAAGACATACTGTTCCCGAGTTGTTTGGAAGGAATGGTGAGGCTATTATGGGGCCCTCAAGGCAGTGAGGCTTAGGTTATTTATCTGCATGCCTTGCTCTATCTTAAGAATTTGCAGTGTAGTGGCATCTGAGTGGAACTCTTTAGAACAGGGGTTCTCAATCTTTTTCTTTCAGAGGCCCCCGCAACATGCTATAAAAACTCCACGGCCCACCTGTGCCAAAACTACTGGTTTTCTGCATATAAAATCCAGGGCTGGTTTTAGGGGGTGGCAAGCTGGGCAATTGCCTCATGCCCCATGCCACAGGGCCCCCCATGAAGCTAAGTTGCTCAGGCTTTGGCTTCAGCCCCATGCGGTGGGGCTTTGGCTTTCTGCCTTGGGCCCCAGCAAGTCTAATGGCCCTGCTTGGGGACCCCCTGAAACCCGCTTGCGGCCCCCCCAGGTGGCCCTGGGTCCCTGGTTGAGATACCCACTGCTTTGGAACACACCTCAGGGCACTCCTTATTTGTAACTACCCTATCTGCTTTGTATAATTCAATTCAGCCAATGGTGAGTGCCCAACATCCTCCTCGCTCTGAGTTGGCTGCAGAGCTTGTAGTTGCAAGTTGCTTGGCTTCCAATAGTTTGCTGTATTTGTGGGTGCAGGGTAATGTCTCGAGCAGACAAATGTTGTGTGTTCTTTGGCTGAGTTTTGGCCAATATTGCCCATTTTGGGTTGCCACAGTGCACCAGACCCTTGAGCCTCTTGGTTGGTAAAGGACATTAGTGAGACACCACGGCCACTGTTGGTGGTATGCCAGTGTCTCTTTGATTGAAGGTAAGGAGACAGCTTCTCAGGGATGCACTGGTGGGGCCACTACTAAAGAAACTGTCTTGAGCCCAACAATCTCAGCTACTGACTCGCGGTGCATCTGCCTCTTTTGGGAAAGATTACCAAGACTTCCTCTTTTGGGAAGGATGGCCAAGCAGCTACGCCAGTGTCTACAGACTCTATATTCCCTTCAGCCTGATCAATCTCGGTTCAGACCAGATCTGAGGGACAGAAACTGCATGAGCAGTACTGATCACTCTCTCTTCCTGGCTCTGCCCAAAGCCAATGTATCTACAGTGAGTGCATAAGATGTGCCTTTGGCCTGGCTGATCATAAAGGGCTGTTCACAAGGCTGTGAGGTCCCTAGCAGCAGTGGACAACTATTCTGAAATGGATTCATTCCTGTTCAGAAGAGGAATTCCAAGGGGTAATCATGGATGATTGTTTAGCCACCCAAGAGCCCTCTCATGTAGGGTACTGCAAAGGTTCTGCTCTGTTGTCTTTCTTAGTCAATGTGTATATTAGGCTGCAAGGAGGATTAGTAAGGAGACAAGAGCTGCTGTGTCTATAACGTGCAGATGATATTCAGCTCCACTCTTCTCAATTACAGTTGATCCCACCAATGAATCTGAAAGGATAACCAGACATCTAAAGGAGTCTGGGGTTCGGAGGAGGGTTGGCTGACCGAGGCTATGTCCAGGTGAGACCGAGAGATAATGTTAGAAAGTTGGGGGAAGCAGCCAAGTGAACTGGCTGGAGTTATCTCAGCTGCAATGTGTGATGGGGCCATGATTTGTAAATCAGGGGTGCAGTTTAGACTATTGTTGGAGACGCAAGTAGTAGCTGTGTCCAAGGGCATTTTTTCCCCACCTGCTTGGTAAGGGGAGTGTGCTCTTCGGTTTCAAACGTGGACCATGCTACACTTATCCATGCCTTTGTCACTTTGAGATAAAGACTGTTGTAATGCACTCTCCTCAGGGCTACATTCTGACACCATTCAGGAACTTCAGCTAGTTCCAAAGGTGGAGGCCTGCTTACAAATAGTATATGCTGGAGCTCATAGCACTGCTGCGCCGAGAGCTGCACAGGTTGCCTGTGGGCTTCCAGATGAAAGTCAAGGTGGCAGTCTTGGGTTTTAAGGCCCAGGTTACTCGAGGGATTGCCTCTCCCCTTGGACCATACAAACACAGTTGCAGTCAGTGGAGGCCCTAGAAATGGAACTCCTCTGATACAAAAGAAAAGGGACGCTTCATTTTACTTTCATGCTTGGCCTGCTGGAGTCCAGCTTCATCCACCTTCTCCACAGGCTACAAAGCTCATCTTCCTTTGTGGTGTTTGGGGAGGAGACAGGATGTGGTTAGCTGCTATATGGTGTAATTACATAGTGAGACTGGATTGGGTTACAATTATGGGCCGCTGGCAAGGCACTAATTAAGTTTATTATTGTGCATTTTAAAATATTGGAAGGGTGTCACAGAGCTTGGGAGGGGAGCTTCTAGCATGCATGTTTTAGAAATCTAAACAAACTGAAGGCATAAAAATGCATGACTGTATTAACAAATGATGCAAGCATTTCCAGACAGATAGATTTTATGTAACAGTAGCCTTGTATATAATCTGATTTGTGTGTTACTCGAGGTTATCTCCATACGGTACCATTTAACACTGCATGCAAATCTCACAGTGAGATATATTTTAGCATTGAGAAGTGGATTTAAAGTGCAATTAAAGTTTAGAGTTGGAAAACCCTTTCACTGGTCCCGCAGACTTATTTCTTACCTTGTGGATATAGCCACATCCACTCTCCACTTAATGTCATTAACACTTGGCAGCTTATTTCCTTGTTTCGTAGTTGTGGCTTCAACAACAGGACGCCTGGAAGATAAACCAGGGAAGGGAAATTATGAAGCACACATGTAAGGCAAAAATCTAAAGGGAAAAAAACATGCCTCAGTACAAACATGTTTCCCCTCTGCGCCTAGCACCATTCAGAGCACTCTGAACAAATTAAGGTTTTGTAAAGGGGCTGCATCTTGTGCTCAGACTACACACGTGCTTCTCGCCTTTTGCTGCACTTTTCAACAGATAATTTATCGAACTCCTGTGTGTAATTTCAGTAAACTGAGGTCACAGTAATGATCTGTCAAAGGGTTATGGTAGAGACCTGAGTGTTGAAATTGGAATCAGAATAATATATAAGTCAGTGATGCACTATTAACAACTAAGGTCCTTCTGCCAATATACCATGTGAGGCCAGCACTAGCAAGTAAGAAAGAGGGTTTAAACACAGAAATTAAGATGTGCCAACACCCTCCTCCCCAACTGCCCTCCCCTCAGCAAACACATACAGCACCGCTGCAGCAGAGCACGCCTAGTGTCAATTAACATCAAGTTTAAAAAAAGAAAAGAAAAGATAATGTTAACATCAGGGAGCCGTCTGAAGCGTGCAGTAAAATGTCATCCCTGGATCCTTGTTAGAGTATGTAAAGTGGATCGGATTAGAGTTCCTTATGTAATGCACAGTCACAGCAAGCCCCGACGTGGCTTTTATGATTTTGTCTAGTCTAATAAATGAAAGTTTTGGCTTCTTACACATCGTATTTTGTAGCAAGAGTCACACATGCTGGGTTTAGGTGTATTTCTATGAGAAAATGCAGTTGATGGTGATTAAACTTCAGATGCCTGGCAGTCTTTAAAATTTTAATAGCATCTTAAACTCAGAGTAAGTAAACAAGCCAAATCTGATACAAAGACACAACAAGCATCCATTTTTAGATGGACTCACAAACTATCTCCAGAAGAAGGTCACTCAGTGGTCTGCTGGGGAGACAGTCTGAACTTTGTGTTACTCATCCTTTTTTTTTTTTTTTTTGCTAAGCTTCTTGTGCCAGGGTAAGTTATTTATGGTACATTTCAAAGCTACTCCAACCAAGGGCTGGATGATGCTTCACATAATCTAATTACATACTTTATTTCAGAAGAGATTCCTCTTTTCACAAACGAGGATACATTTGCTCGATAGTCTAATGGCTATCCCTACTCAGATCCAGGCATACCGTTTCCTTGGTGTCTGCTTATAATTTGTCCAGAGAAATTAGCAGTTAGACGAAGGTGTGTAACACGGACAACCTAAGGTAGTATGATGTTCTCGTGTAGAGCAAAGGCCAAAAAAAAAACAGAACACCCCCCTCCCCCCCAACAAGTTATTTTCAGAACTGAGAGGCATCCCTGGTAGTGTGGACAAAAACAAGAGCAGAGGAAATAGATCATCTGGCTCTTGCCCATAGTCAGCCTGTGGATAAGAAGTAGGTCAACACAGCTGGGTGCCACTACGAGGAGTCAGAGCCTAGAAATGGGCATTAGCAGAATCCTGACAGGATTAAATATTATAAACATGCCTTCCCCTCAATGGTGAGCTGCTGCAGGGCATCGTTTGTAGGGAGATCACCTCAAAAATATCCATGCTGCAATTTGCTGCCTTTGTACGTGCTAATGTCTGGCAGTGGAAGACACTTCAATTAGGCAGGAGGGTCTTGGGGGGAGAGGTGGAATAAGAAGTCTTCTTCCATTTTCTAGGTTGCGGGTGGTTGGCGTTAAAGGTCCATAGTGCAAACAAGTGTGATGAGACTTAGCGTCAGACTCTCACTTAGAAGTCACAAAAACTCTGTGGCCAAAGTTTAGACCAGGGGTCTCAAACTCAATTTACCTTAGGGCCAGTGCCAGTCCTCAAATCCTCCCAGTGGGCCAATAATGTCACTCATGCTGCCCCCCCAACACTCCGCCCCCTGCCTGCTTAAGGCTCTGGGAGGGAGTTTGGGTGGGGGAGGAGGTGCAGGGTGCAGGCTCTGGGCTGGGGGTGGGGTTACAGGCTCTGGGAGGGAGGAGGGGGTAAGGCTGTGGGAGGGAGTTTGGGGGCTGGGTGTGTGTGTGGGGAGGGGGTGCAGGCTCTGGGAAGGAGTTTGGGGGCGGTAGGGAATATGTGGGAGGGGGTGCGGTGCTTACCTGGGGCTCCAGGGCGGGGCGGGACAGGGGGCCTCAGTGCGCTGCTGCTCCCAGGCACTGCCCCTGCAGCTTCCCATTGGCCACAGGGGCGCTCGGGGCAGGGGCAGCATGCGGAGGCACAGTCCCGCCCCTCCCTGTGGCCGCAGGGAGGGGCCAGCAGCCACTGGAGTGAGCAGGCAGATGCCACTCAGCTCCGCTGCGCTGCCGGGGCCCTGGGGTGGCAGGTGGGGCCAAGGGAGAGACCCGGCCCCAAAACTGCTGGAGCCCCGCGGACCACACTGGGGAGGTTCGCGGGCTCTGGTTTAGACCTTTAGTTTGGTGCTGGACTGATAGGTATAAACTTCTCTTTACAAGGTAGTTTCGTTTTCAGTCAACACTTTCTTAACCCTCTCCACCCATACAAATGCAGCTGGAAACGGAAAATCAGCAAGGATGGTAGAAACTCAGCAGCCAACGTGAAAAGAAATGGGATGTTGGTGATAGGAAAAGAAGAATTTATTTACACTGCAAAACATAAGACACCTTTGACTTCACAGAGTCTTCACTGCACCTGCTGAGTCTCGTGTCTTCAAAAACACTTTAATTAAATAAAATTTTTTGGGGGGGCTAAAGAGTGTCCATCAGTGACCCCATATATTCTCCGCATGCAACGCTTCACACAGAACTGTCTAGAAACAGTGTGAGTGAAGGAACAGTGGGCAAACTGGGATGCACCACATTATACTTGGGACATAATGATATTCATAGGGACCTAAGTGAGTGTGTCAGAGTACTCTAAGCAAAATGCATTGCAGCAGGAGAGCATCTGGAATGAACTCCAGGATTGGATGCAGTAACTGAACTACCAATGTCAAAATTAATGATGAACCAATTCCAGACATAGCAGTATTCGCCTAAAAGGAATGTATGAAAATTCAATTGTATAACAAGAGCACACGAATCAGTGAGACACACAGAACCATGGGACCCACTCTAAGCAATGATCTGACAATACAGTAATCTGGATTAAAATTAAATTGTACTAAATTTATTGTAGGTATTAAAAGTTGGAGAATCTAGAGTAATCCCTTTCAAAAAGCAGCTTTAATTTCTCAGTTTATCTGATGGTGTCTATCAGACATGATGCTCTTCTCCCTTTATCTACACAGCTTGACATATCTGAAGCTGTGGTGATATAAAGAGAAATACCATTTTTAATTTTGGAGAGTTTTGGAACTGTCATTTAAGATGCAAAATTATGTGGATAGGCCAGAATGCCTGGAAAACCATAAAAATGAGAGGTTAAATGTTTATTTGAAATGGATTCCTCTGGGATATCTAGTTCATATGAGTTCTGAATCAAAAAATCTAATAGGTCTCACTCCAGTGGTCAGGTACTTAGAATGACTGTACATACATTTATAATTCATTAAAAAAAATGTAGAATTAGGTGTTAGCTCATGCAGCAGATTTGCATGGAAATGATACATGGTCCTAAAAGTCCCTTTGTTCTGGTTCTTAAACATGAAGCCAGATTACATTGGATAATCACAGCTGGAGTTAACTCTTCTGAAATTAAAAAAGCTAAATTCTCTAACACAATAGTGGCCTGGATGAAAATACATAATTCATGCACATTCTACCCTCCCTTCAAATGTCTCTCTCCATCACCAACATTTCACTTGGCACCTATGAACTCTGCATTCTTACATCTACCGTGGTGTAATTCAGAAAGAAAATTACAGAAAGGAAGAAAGAGTAAAACGTATACCTGCTCCCAAGAAATCTGCACTTTGAGCAAAGAGCTGAAACAAGGAAAATTAATAATATTTTGAACTTCTGTAGCATCATTCATCCATTTGTTTTGGGTAAAAACAACAACCAAGAACAAGGAGAAAAGAATTATATCAATAACAATGCTGGGCTTGATTCTCACAGGTGCTGAGTGCCTCCAACTCTCGGTGAGGAACACTCAGCACATGCAAGATCAAGCCATTTATAAATATGGTGAGAGATAAATAAGAATAGAGGATCCGTCTGGGAGAAAGGACCCCCTAGAGAGGGAGAAAAATAGTCTGCTCTAATCCTCCTTGATTTGATGTAGCACACTAATCTATTAAGCTATCAGGTAAATGAATTCTGACTAGTGCAGCACCAGCTATTAACCCTTCTAGAGTATCATCAAATCACCTGGATTGAATTCTCAAGTCAATTTTACAATCAGGCTGGATGACTGAACTCGATCTAGGAAAGTCTCTAACAATTACAGCACAGCATATGGCATGGCACCTGTGGTTAGACTGTCAATGAAGCATGCTAATGAATATGCTCTGTATAATGCAAGTTATAGAAAACTTAACGATGATGAATAATCATAGAAGTGTAGGACTGGAAGGGACCTCAATAGGTCATCTAGTCCAGACCCCAGCTCTCATGGCAGGACTAAGTAACAACTAGCTCATTCCTGATAGATGTTTGTGCTAAAAAATATCCGGGTCTCAGCTGCCTAGCCCTGCGTGGTGGCAGGGTACAGGTCTGGGTCCTGGCTGCCTGCCCCCCACTGGTCTAACCTGTTCTTAAAAATCTCCAATGAAGGGATTCCACAACCTTCCTAGACAATTTGTTCCAGTGCTTAACCACCCTAACAGGAAGCTTTTGCTAATGTCCATACCTACACCTCCCTTGTTGCAATTTAAGCCCATTGCGTCTTGTCCTATCCTCAGAGGTTAAGGAGAACATTTTTTCATCCTCCTCCTTGTGACAACCTTTTATGTATTTTATGTTATGTCCCCTCCTCAGTCTTCTCGTCTCCAAACCAAACAAACCCAGTTTTTTCAATCTTTCCTCATAGGTCATGTTTTGTAGACTTTTAATCATTTTTGTTGCTCTCCTCTGAACTTTCTCCAATTTGTCCATATGGTGCCCAGAACTGGGAGTAAATAGGAAAATTGTTTCTTGTGTCTTGCTTACAACACTCCTGCTAATACATCCCAGAATGTTGTTTGCTTTTTTTGCAGTAGTATTACACTGTTGACTCATGTAGCTTGTGACTGACAATAACCCCCACATTCCTTTCCACAGTACTTCTTCCTGGACAGTCATTTCCCATTCTGTACGTGTGGAATTTGATTCTTCCTTCCTAAGTGAATACTTTGCATTTGTCCTTCTTGAATTTCATCCCATTTACTACAGACCATTTCTCCAGTTTGTTCAGATCATTTTGAATTTTAATCCTATCCTCAAAGCACTTGCAACCGCTCTTAGCTTGGTATCATCTGCAAACTTTATAAGTGTACTCTCTATGCCATTATTTAAATAACTGAAGAAGATATTGAACAGAACTGGACCCAAGGACACATCCCTGAGGGATCCTACTCAATAACCCTTTCCAGCTTGACTGTGAGCTACTGATAACTACTCTCTGGGAACGATTTTCCAGCACCCACATTATAGTAGTTCCATCTAGGTTGTATTTCCCTAGTTTGTTTATGAGAAGATCATGCGAGATAGTATCAAAAGCCTTACTAAAGTCAAGATATACCACATTTAACACTTCCCCCTATCCATAAAGCTTGTTACCCTGTCAAAGATAGCTGTTATGTTGGTTTGACATGATTTCTACTGGACAAATTCATGTTGACTGTTACTTATTACCTTATTATCTTCTAGGTGTTTGATTGCTTGACTATTTGCTCCATTATCTTACCAGGTACTAAATGACTAGTCTGTAATTCCCCAGGGTTGTCCTTTCTCCCTTTTTATAGATTGGCACTATAGTTGCCCCTTTCCAATCCTCTGGAATCTCTCCCATCTTCCATGAGTTTTCAAAGATAATGGCTAATGGCTCAGATATCTCCTCATTCAGCTCCTTGAGTATTAGGATGTATTTCATCAGGCCAAGCCAACTTGAAGACATCTAATCTGAGTAAGTAATTTTTAACTTGTTCTTTCCCTACTTTAGCCTCAGATCTTGCCTCATTTTTACAGGAATTCTCTATGTTAGATGTCAGATCGCTACTAATCTTTTTGGTGAAAATGAACAAAAAAAGGCATTTAGGACTTCTGCGATTTTCACATTTCCTCTTACTGTCTTTTCCCCCTCATTGGGTAACAGGCCTACCCTGTTCTTGGTCTTCCTCTTGATTCTAATATATTTGTAGAATGTTTTCATTTTACTCTTTATGTCTCTAGCTAGTTTAATCTCATTTTGTGCCTTGGCCTTACTAATTTTGTCCCTACATGCTTGACTGAATTTTGTCTGTACATACATAATATCTAACTCTTACATAGCATTTCCATCTGTTGGTGAAAGTATCATTATCCCCATCTTACACATAGGGAAACTGAGGGACAAACCCAAAATCATTCTGAGTTTCCCAAAGAAACTGCTGGTCTCCACTGCACCTGACTACTACTACTGGAATTCTGTGCCACTGCGCAATGCAGAATTTGCGCAGAATTAATGTTCCCTGCAGAATTTTATATTTTTATGCAAAATTTGTGATTTCCAGAGAAATGCTTCCTTTTTCGAGTTTTGCGTGTTTCCAATGTATTAGTTATGTATACACATTATGTCTCTATGTGCACATGAGCCTGAACACATCCCCCTCTGCTCCCATCTATCACTAAACGCCCCAGCACGCCTGCCTGCACCTGGCATGGGGGCATGCATACCACCTCTGGAGATGAAGGGGGGTTGGCTGGCAAACCATGTACAAGACCCAAGCCACACAAACACCCCCTCTCCCTCCACACACTCACCCTTACACACACACACTTTTTGCTGGGTCTCTCTTCTCCATGCTAACTGCCCACTATCCTACAACAAAACTCACCAGCCCCCCTCCCATTACGGTGGTGTGTCCCAAAAACCTTACAATACACATAGAAGCTTGAACTTGGACAAGACATGACAGACAGACACAAAACAGTCCTTTAGGATGCTAGTGCCCTTTTAGACCAGGTCATTACAATACTTTTGTATAACCTATTTTTGTATAATATTTAATTTCACTGAAACAGAACATAAGTGTCACCAAAATACATCGAGTTCTGTATTAATATGTCTAGTAGAGAATCTATTTGCCAAAAAACATTTCCTGATTTTTTTGTTGTTGTCTGTATTGTTACAGACATACTTGCTGATGGGTATTTTGAAATAAATTACCAAAGGAATTGAAACTGGTGTGATTATATTGTATTTTGACAAAATATGCAGAATTTTTAAATATTGTATGCAGTATTTTTAATTTTTTGGTGCAGAAATCCCCAGGAATACCTGACACAATCTGGGATTTCACCACTTGCCTTCTGTTGCAGATATACTAGTTGAAATTTTCAAGGCAGTTCAAGAGATTCAGCTACACGTCCTCTATCCAAGCAGTGCAAGAACTGTGGCTAAATTCCCTGCACTGTTTCAAAAATCTCAACCATTATTTTAATTGTCCATAAACATGCATGTATTCATCATCATGGAACAGTGCATAAAAGTAAGTATGACCCCTGATTCACGGAGCTTACAATGCAAATCATGTTGAGCAAAAGACAAACTACATAGACTGAAGATTGAATCTTCACGGGGAAGGTCAGGGATTTGTGCCTTGAGAAAGGATTTAAATGTGGCAAGAGAAGCTGCTTGCTGCACAGAGGTATACTCTTGAACTGACTGTCACTTTACATAGAATCAGAGTTGTAGGGTGAAATCCTGGACCCTACTTCATTGGGACCAGGTTATCACCCACGATCCTTTAGACCAGTCGCTTTCAACCTGTGGTCTGTGGACCCTTGAGTTTCTGCAGACTATGTCTAAGGGGCCCGCAAAGGGGTCAGCACCTCCATTTGAAAATTTGTAGGGGTCCGCAAATGAAAAAAGGTTGAAAACCACTGCTTTAGACTTCTGATAAGAGCATGTAAATTGATTTATAAAATTACGAACCTGTTACCAAAGACCACACTAGCAAAGTCCATGATGAACTCTTCTGGTATCCTTAAAGAAAAGGTCAACAATATTAGACAAATATGTAAGTGTTCTGTAACCACAGATTCCCACCCCTCTCTCTCCAAGTTATATAAACCATTATATAATTCAAAACACATAGTTTTATCAACATTTTACATTTTTTCCTCAGTTAGAACTACCATCAGATTTTAAGCAATCACTTAAGTTCAGTCAAATTGAGAGGAACACAGCCTAGCAGGATTCTACTACCTTTTATAGCAGGGGTCTTAGGAACTCCCTTTCACATTTCCCTCCTCCCTTGGATAGCCTTTATTCTCTAAAGCAAATGATTAGATACATCAAGTGTGAATTTCAAAGGTGCTCAGCCCTGACCTAACTGCTCTCAGTGACGTCAATTGGCATTTTACCAGTGACTTTAATGGGAGCAGAATTAGGCCAATGCTAGGTGCTTTGGAGAATCCCAACCAACACTTTTTGATTTTACTTCCAGCTTAAAGTTCAGGGGAAAGAGAAGGAAAAGATTTGCAAAGAATGGCACCTCAGAACGATGTGGAAATCTCTGGAATAGCTCAGAGCACTTATTAAAAAAGCCACATTACATGGACTGTGCAATATTATTAATAATTCACAATGTCTTAACGCACACAGCAATCGAAGATCAGAAAAGAAAAGGAAAGGTCCCTGTCCTGAATGGCTTATTGGTTATAGGTGAGATCGGAACAAAGAGGAACAAGGTAAGAATTTACACAGAGTGGGGTGTGACCATTAGATCTTGAATGCTTAATGGTAAAGGTGGATTTTAAATAGCTTCTTGAAGGGGAAGTTTAATTTACATTAGTGGGGAGGGTATTCCAGGCATATGGAAACACATGGAAGGTGGCACAGAGAGGGAAGTGGGCAAGAGGCAAAGAGGAGTGCTTTTCTGGCTGTATGCACATCTCCTTCTCCATGAAAGGCAATGGGGTCCTACAATACAAACACTGTCTGAATTATCTGGGCAAGCTTTTTACCTGAAACACCCCAGCAAGGAACAAGGTTCCATATGGCAAACAACTCTTCCTGACTTTTCCTCTGTAAGGACTGAACAAAGGGGACGTAATGGTACTTCTCAATGCACTGTGTTTATTGTCCTGGTGTGGATTACTCAAACACATAAGACCTACTAATACCACCTTTGCTACTGCATTATTTTTGCAATTCAAAATATGTTTTCAGGAAACCAACAATGTGCAGACATTGTCCCTGGCTCAAGCAGCTTACATTTTAGTCCAGTCACAGAAGGAAGAGATCAGACAAACAGTGCTGAACTAGAGACGGTGTAAGTATCCAGCAGTGATCATTTTTCAAAGGTTTTGTTGAAAAGAATGTTTCAAGGAGGGATCTGTGGGACGAGGAGCAGACTGTGAGGACACCCTTATTCAGTGTTACTGGACCAGGTGCTGACCAGCGCTACAAAACTACTAAGTATGCAGAGAAAAATATTCCTGGCAGTGGTCACAGACTCACTCCCACTGGCTCAGCGGCTTCTGTTTTGCTAAATGAAAGGTGAATTTGAGAGACTGCTATTCTCTCTGCTGATGAAAGTGCATGCCTGGAGATAACCTCCGTGTTGTGATACTGGATGACAACTAGAGTGACAATCAACAGTGATGTAATCAATCCTAAGTGGGTTTGCCCTCCCTGCCTCCTTTTCCACTAGATCTATTGAGGCAGGGGTAAGGAACTAAAGACCATAAAAGCACCTGAGAGTTACAGGACCTTTGCCTGTCTGATTCCAGCCAAAAAAGTTTTCAGCCTCACTGAAGGGAATGGTAAAGACTATGGGGAAGGCGAAAGCAAGGATATGACTCAAGCCCATAACTTCTGGAGGAGAAATGACAACTTGCTGTCTCTCTGCTCTGGCCAAATTCTGGCAGCATCAATAGAAGATGGCTATTGCTCAGCCAGGTACATGTGTACCTCATGCATGTGGTCATGGTGCCAATGAGAAATCTTGGCCCAATGACCCACACCAGTTGATGCACATGGAGATATTTCTTTGGTTAATTAATACATCCCTGGGGCAGTGAGTGTCTGCTTTGCCTCCAGCTCAGATATGCTGTGCAACAATATCAATGTCATTTCCCATAAGAATCACTGAAGTTGTGAAATGAGCCAATACACCTAAAACTTTCAAAATCTCTCTGCATGCCCTTGTGACCAGAAAGACACTATTTACTCATTTAAAAATCTAGTCTCAAGGTGAGCAGAAACAATGATTTAAAGAAAAAAAAAAATCATTCAGAGATGAAAATGTTTGAAGACATCTCCCCTTAAGTTAACTAGCTTATTAGACTCTCCCGAGGGCACCAGAGAAGACTACCAGTGTAAACTTCTAGGTCTGAGAGCAGCATGAATGTACAGGCAAGTTAACTTTTATGGCTACGCCAGCCACATTAACAGCAGCAATGAGGCATGTGTATTGTCACTCTTATGTACTTTCTTCTTCTAGTAATCCAGGCCAATCCTGTAACAAGAGTCACCTAGGCTGACTAATGAAGACCTTCCTGTGGGGAAAAGTGTTGGTAACATGATTAATCTATTAGTAGGAGGGGAAAAAAAACCCATACAAGTGTGAGGCAATGGCACTGTGGTCAAGTGGCAAGAGCAGGGGACTGGATATCAGGAGTCCTGGATTCTATTTCCAACTCTAACACTGACTTGTGCTTTGGAAAGTTTCATTTCTCAACCCCAATTTCCTCTGTACAACAGGGATAATATTTACCTACTCACAGGTGGCATGGAGGTTTTAGAGAGTCCTGTGGCACCTTTAAGACTAACAGATGTATTGGCGCATAAGCTTTCGTGGGTGAATACCCACTTCATCAGATGCATGTTTAGGACTCTCTGTTGCTTTTTACAGATCCAGACTAACACGGCTACCTCTCTGATACATGAGGGTTTTATTATTTCTTGAGCACATAAATGCACTTCTTAATGTCCAACACAGAGAAGACAAGGCTCCTGCCTCATTCTAGGCAACCAAGTTCAGACCCAGTACACCAGATGTTCAAGGATTGGAAAGTCAAATACCCAAGTGGTGCACATTTATTTAAAAAAATGGGTTCACGTTGAAAAGGCTTCTTAGAAAAATGCAAAGGAGGCAGGGCAATTCATTGACCTAGATGAAGAGGGAGACTGTCCCAAGCAGTAGGGGTAGCATGGAAGATGACACAAAGATGAAATGGGGACAGAGTACAAAGAGGGATGGGGTTAGGCAGGAGGCTTGGATGGAATGAGGGGATAACTGAGAGGTCGGCAGCCCCTGCTGGCGACTAGGATGTGATTGCCAACAACCTTGAGGAAAGTAGCTTTGGTGGAATGAAAGAGGCAGAAGCCAGAATGCCGAGGAGCTAGGAGAGAGAATGTTTGTAAAATAATTTGAGATCCTGGCACAAAAGACATTACACAGATGCACAAAATATTAAAACAAACAATGCAGGGTATAGGTTGCGTTTTCTCTTATTTCTCTGTTCAGCAACAAACCAGGAAGATCACTACTATGCAGTGAGGACTAGCTTATAGTGCCTGAACGTCTATACAAAGATATTCTCTCTGGATAGACTGAAATGGATTTTGACTAAGTCTTTGTAACAAACATTGTGCTTTGCTGGCTAATTAGCACAAGCGATCACAGCTGAACAATGCAGTAGGATTTCACGAGTGTTATATCATTGTCCTTTCAAAGCAAAAAGTAGGACAGTTCCTCAACTTCTGAAATGTTGTCATTGTCTTAGCAAACGTACTAACAAAAACAAAATATTGCATGGCGGGTGTGTGTGCGCAGGTCACATTTGTATAACCTACATTAAGGACTAAATTGTGCCATCTCCCCAATGTGTGAAATTTACTGCATGAGTTCAATGCCAAATCATATCTTATACAACGCCTGAATATTTCTCCTGGCTTCACATGACCTCATTATCAAAGTGTTACAAGTAAATTACATCTGAACAGGACCATGTTACATTACACTCATCTCACACAGTTCAGTTGATATCATGGTAATAAGCAAAGTGATAATCAAGCTTTTTGGGGGGAGGTGGGCAACGGATAGAAGGGGTGAGGCAAGGATGAAGTGGCAGGCTCAGCTCTTTGTTATCTTGCATCTGAAGGATGAAGTCAATCCCTTACAGAGTTCTCTCAGCAGGTCCATGGGTGTGATGCTATATTGATCACTCTGACATTTTAAAACAAACCTAACTTTGAAGAGCTTTTTTTTTTAAAAGGTAGTGTTTGGTGAAAGCTTCTGGTCTGACAGCCTGGAGCCTCAAATCCTCTATCTACAGATCAGGTACAGCCCAGACAGCAATAACACAATTTCCTTTATTTATGCCACACTCTTTCTGTGGGTACGTCTACACTTACCAGAGGGTCCGGCAGCAGGCAATCGATGTTCTGGGATCGATTTATCGAGTCTGGTTTAGACGCGATAAATCGATCCCGGATCGATCCCGGAAGTGCTCGCCGTCGACGCCGGTACTCCAGCTCGGCGAGAGGACGGGGGAGCCTCGACGGGGGAGCCTCCCTGCCGAGTCTGGACCCGCGGTAAGTTCGGACTAAGGTACTTCGAATTCAGCTACGTTATTAACGTAGCTGAATTTGCGTACCTCAGTCCAAAGTGGGGGGGTTAGTGGGGACCAGGCCTGTGTCTCAGCCATGATCTGGAGAAAAGTTGGCTAGGATTGTGGCTGGTTTTACCTTCATGTTCAATCCTTGGAGTCTCAAGCGTGGACTGCCAATCATGGTGGTGCTTTTGTGATGGAGTTACTTGTTCACGGGGAACTGGACTGAGAACACCAGCTCATTTCACAAAGGCTGTCACTAGACAGTATCCACTTTTGGATTATACTGACCTGGGCTGGTTTTCAACTGGTGACCTAGAGGAGACTGGCTTGAGGAATTGGCAATGAGACATAGAGCTGCTCTCTCCCACAAAGAGCATTAACGTTTAAAAAGTTGATTACAGCGGCCTGTTCCCCTACAGGGTAGCAGCTACACAAAAACAGTTATAGTGAGCAATTTAGATGAAATAAATGGGCATACCTAAGCTCCTGAAGATCTTCCTTAAAAACCTACAAAGACAAGGAATGTGCAATTTACATACTGTAGACTTGAAAACTGGTTCCGCATTAAAAAGATATACATTTACAAGAACTAAAATAGTGGTTACTTGCTTGTTAGCGCGCCCCCCTCCCCCAATTTTATTCCATGCTAATAGTCCTGAGATGGTAAAATGGATGCTGGATAGGATTTCCAGACATGCCTAAGTGACTTGGGAGCAGAAGTCAACACTCAATGGGACCTGTGCTCCTAAATCACTTAGGTCTATCCATACTGCCCACCATTGGCAGCAGCATGTAGGGCATAGGTAGCTACCTGCTGCAGTGGAAGGCAAGCTGTGTCTACAGTGTGATGTGTAGCTACATGAATCAGTGAAAGGCTCTGGCAGCAGGACTCCTAAAAATAGCAATGTAGACGGGAGAGGCACTGCTTGGGCATGTAGAGAGCTGTGTAGGGTACTTACCCACAGGGTTCAGGCTTGTCTTTACTTGCCTAAGCAGTGCCTCACCACTGTTTATACACTAGATAGGGGATGTGCAGTGCATGTACTCTACACACTGCTGGAAGGAGTGTGTTGTGTACACGTTCTCTTAGACACATTTGAAAACTCCACCCATTAGTTTTAAGAAAAACCTCTGTCATTCCATCTTTATTAAATCTACATGCTCTTCCTTTGGAATCATGTTGTGGTCTCTGAAAACACTTTAGGGGTGCTTGTTTAAACTATTAGAACAAAACAGAAGTTGCAAAAGATAAATTCTGACCACTAAAGAAGCTTCATCACTGTAACAGTATAATGGGAGATCCCTCCCAACACCACCCTATGACAGAGGAAAAAGAACATCTTGACACAGAAGATGCCAGGAAGCTAAAAGCAGACACATTTAAAATAGAAAATAAGATTAGACAAAAAGAACAAACATAAGTTAAAATAAAGCAAAAGGTAAGGGAAACAAAATCACAAAATCATACAGAACAATGGGGGGAATTGAGGCAGAGAGATTAAGTGACTTGTCCAAATTCACATAGAATGTGTAGCAGAACCAGGAACAGAACTCCGGTCTTCTGACACTCAGTGCCATATCCTAACCATGCACTTATCTTTCCTCCGAGATACACATACAAGGCAAGGAAAAACAGGTGTGCAGCACAATTTCACACGTTTTTTTCTAAACACACACACACACACACACATAGATAGTGTGGAAAAAAAGTTGATGGCAAAAGAAATTACAAATTATCAAAAAAAGAGAGATGGCTACAAAATGAAGACAAATAAAACAGACAAGCACAACCAGAATGCAAGCTGCTGAAGTAGAAAATGGATGCAAGTAAATCTTTTCCATAAACTAAGTTTTTCCACAAACGTCTGCAGAAGTATCTTGTAAATCTATACTTCAGGTCTTTTTAAAAACAGAACAACAAGATTAGTAGCAACAAATGCATTCCCAGCAGAGATCCTTCTACCAGTTTCTCATGACCTTTTTGAGCTGAGTGACACACCCCCGCATGGAGAAGTTTATGCTGTAATTTGCAAGTGACACAATCTTAATTTATCAAGGCACCATGCACTCCTAGTACTTACTTCTTGTTTGAAAGTCAATAAGGGAAGCCGCAGGGCCTCTCTGAGAAGAGTATACATGCCAGAGATGAGGGAAGTGAGCTGCTCTTCTGACAGATCAACGCTTTCTGCAATCGCCCTCACAGATTCTTTGCAATCTTTTCCTTCCAATGCACTAACAACGACTGCAAAGAAACCAACAGGATACTCCTTTAAAATGGGGAAAGTGCGATGTATGCGTGCACATCCAAGCAAAATTATGGAAATATTTGTGTGTATGAGGAGGCTGGTGTTTTCCCCCGGTATTAATATATCACTCCATGTCTTTGTAAACACAACTGATTGTTTACCAGGTCTGTTGTACAACAACATATTGCACACAAAGCTCGAGTTGATGGAATAAGAGTTACGGTTTAAAGTGGAACTGTCAGCAGCAGTGGGCGAGTTTGATTCGCTCAGGGAACTGGAAATGGGATACAAACGCTTTCATCATTATGTACTCCTGGGGGAATTCTGCACCGCTGCGCATGCACAGAATTGATGTTCCCCGCAGAAAAATGACTTTCTGACAGGGAAGCAAAGGGAAGCCACAAGAGCGGTCATGTGACCCTCCCCAGCAGTATGCTTTGGGTGCCCAGGGCAGCCGGCAGAGAGGTAAATCACTGTGGAACAGAGGGCAGGACTGGGGAAGACCCAGCTGGTGGCACCTACCCTGCACTGGGTTCAGTGCTAGTCCCGGGTGGGCTGGATAGGATGGGACTCCTCTTCCCCTGCACGGCATCCAGGGCCAGGTCAGACCCACCCCCAGATTTCTACCCGGGCTGCAGGAAGTGCTGCAAACTGTCCCCACTCCCTGCACCCATCACTCCTCAGCTACAGGGGGAGGGATCACTGTATGGGAAGCTGTTCCTCCATCCACCCAATCCCCATGCATCCAGACTCCCTCATACCCAGACCCCCTCGCTGAGCCTCACACCCCATATCCAGAACCCCTCTGCCAAGCCCCACTCCCCCTGCACTTGGAACATCCTGATGAGCCACCTGCACCCCGATCCCCACTCCACTGGCCCCAACCAGCTACATCTGGATCCCCACCAACTGAGCCCCACTCTCCCAGCATCTGGACCCCCACTGACCCCCCCTACAGAGCTCTATCCCCCCACATCCACCCCCTCCTCCACCGCTGAGCCTCAACCACCTTCACCTGGACCCCCCTGCAGAGACCAATTACCATTGCAAACCCCCCAACAAGCCCCTGTGCATCCATATCCCCCCCCCACACCCAGATCCCCCACTGAGCCACCCACACCCAGATTGCCCCACACAGAACTCTCTCAACCCACACCTGGATCCCCCAATGCTAAGCCCCTCCACACTTGGATCCTGTCTTGCTGAGTCTGTCTGCCCACACCTGGTGCACCTGGCACAGAGGGGCAGGGCCCTGGGGTGTTTCTGGGGCAGGCTGGGTCCTTGCACTGTGTCAGGGTTGGGTGCAGCCTCATTGCTGAGTCCATATCCTGGAGGGAGTCGGGGGGACCTGCAGAGAGATCTCCCACCTCTGTGCAGGCAGTGCTCCCCAATGCCAGGCTGGAGCCTCCACATTTATTTGACAAATAACATTTGCGGAATTTTAAAATATTGTACGCAGAATTTTTTTGGCACAGAATGTCCTCAGGAGTAATTAGGTCACCAGTTTAAATTTGATGTGGGCGTGTAGTGACAAAGTCTTTCACGTCACAAGTCTGGTTTGGTGGTTCACCTACTTTAGGATGGCCTGTAGCTCTGACACTTGTTTAGTAGGAGCAGGACTAGGAGAACTAACTTGCTTCTCATCAGCTTTAGATACCACAGAGAGTTGGAAATGACACCCTGGTTGCAAGCTCAGCAGACAGGTTAAATATTGAATGGGCATGGAGGTAAAGTGAAACTAACTCTTTTTAGCTGACCTCTCTGGGTCAACATCAATGCACATTTCTGGAGCAGTTTGCACTGGTGCTAATGGTGCAGTACCAGCACCAAAGATCAGCCAGGCTTCAACATCATAAAGAGACACCTTTGGTTGGACTCCCTAAGACCGTCAATATATAATTATTTTTCCACATTCCACATACACAAAGGCTTATAAAAATGAATTTGGCTTATATAAAAATTTTGCTTCTACAATCACATCTGTGTGGGCAGACCTCACAAACACATGAAGCCCCACTGAGAAAGATAAATGTCTGCCTACATGGATGGGTTTGCAGGATCAGGCCTTTACATTGGACATTTATTCTGCTCCAGATTTACCTCCTGAAATAAAATACGAAAAGTTAAAAATGGCCAGGCTGGGACAACAGCTTAACATTAAGGTTAAAAAATAAAAACAGTTTTAACTGAATTGCCAAACTTCCTTGTGGTATTAAATGGATTTCACTCACTACCAGCTTCTATTTTTGGACAATTTTACTTCCTTTTGTACATTTTAAAATGTCTTTAAATGCAGTGAAAGATTCTAAATAATCAGAGCAGTCGACTGAAATCTTCAGTATTTATCCCCAGAACAGATGTAATATGGGCAGTGCCAGCACAAGATTTCCCACAATGTTGGAAAATGACTCAACACTCAAGCTGAGGAATCGTCTTTAAAGGAGAAGGGGAAGATTCCTTCTTCACTGAAACTGCCTAAAAGAGTGTCAATTCGTACCAGTGGCGAGGATGTTTTTTCTGTTAACGTCTGTCCAGTAAGTGCACGTCCAGACTCGAAAAGCAGGTTGTGTTTTAAAACACATTAGCTGGTTCTGAACAACCCTAGCATGGGTAGAAGAATGGGAGGGGGCAGGTGGTGAGATCAAGCTAACACATTTTCAAACACAATTAACCCAAGCTACGGTAAGTGCAACATCTTGTTTAAAATCACGTCAGTTACAACATATTAGCTAGTATGTTTTAAAACAACCTGTTTTCCTCATTTGGACATGACCTAGAAATTGGACTGGTATCAATAATCAAATAGAAATGAATTTGGTTTCTATAAAAATTTTGCTTCTACAATCACATCTGTGTGGGCAGACCTCACAAGCAGACACATGCCAACAAATGATCCAAGAAGCGAAAGGTTCCTTCTCTCATTACTGAATCCTATGAGTATTTCTCTTCAAATCCATTTGATCTATTTTACAATGTATATTACACCAGGGGTTCTCAACCTTTTTCTTTCTGAGTCCCCCCTTCCCCAACATGCCATAAAATCTCCATGGCCCACCTGTGCCACAACAACTGTTTTTCTGCATATAAAAGCCAGAGACAGCGTTAGGGGGTAGCAAGCAGGTCAATTGTCCAGGGCCCCACGCCACTGGGGGCCTCGTGAAGCTAAGTTGCTCAGACTTTGGCTTCAGCTCTAGATGGCGGGTGTAGAGGCCCCAGGCTTCAGACTCATGTGGTGGGACTTCAGCTTTCTGCCCTGTGCCCCAGCAAGTGCCAAATCCTGCTTGGCAGACCCCCTGAAACCTGGTTGCGGCCCCCAAGGAGGCCCCAGACCTCTGGTTGAGAACCACTGTATCACACTACCCTAGAATGCCTACTGTTTAATCCACACGTTGTAAAGAACTGCATAGCTTTACTGGATTGATTGGAATGCTGGTAACCACATTATAGTAACATTTCCAGTTGATACTTTTTTAAGATTGACTATTGGTAGGCAGCATGTCCAGTGGATAGAGCACAGGAGACCTAGGTTCTCATCCAGGCTCTGGAAGTGACACAGATGACTTCTCTGCACCTTAGTTTCTCCATCTGTCAAAATGGGATAACACTAAAAACATTAAAAATCCTTGTGAGCTAGGTAAACTAAATGCTGATTGAGATCAATGAAGAGAGCGTGCTGTATAAGTGCAAACATTGTTTTTAACATGAAACATTTCATCACGCATCCACTGAGTCAGAGCTAACATGCCATTAGTTTATGCTGTCAGACTTACATTCAGGGGAGCTTGTAATACCTTTGGCAGGATAACCTTGAGACTCTGGTTTGTGAATTTCTACACCTTCAACTCAGGGGTTGTATGACATTGCATATCATTTGACATTAGCTATAATATATAGTATGATATATAAACAAATTCACCATGCCTTCCAAGGCTGCCAATCCTTCAATGGAATAATAGTTTGTAGTACGTGCGCTCACCATACATCAGCATGTCAGCAAGAGGAAAAGATGGGTAGAGGGAGACCTGTGCTAGCTCGGTTTATTCTGGAAAAGTCTGTTTCCTTTGGTTGTAAGTGAAAAGTAACTAACAGTTTGGGAGGTTTCAGGGTAGCAGCCGTGTTAGTCTGTAT
Organism: Malaclemys terrapin pileata; assembly: GCF_027887155.1. Lineage (NCBI taxonomy): Eukaryota > Metazoa > Chordata > Testudines > Emydidae > Malaclemys > Malaclemys terrapin. Next base: position 12,673,261 of record NC_071513.1, on the reverse strand, counting down.
CCTCAAAAAGAACAGGAGTACTTGTGGCACCTTAGAGACTAACAAATTTATTAGAGCATAAGCTTTCGTGGGCTACAGCATCCGAAGAAGTGGGCTGTAGCCCACGAAAGCTTATGCTCTAATAAATTTGTTAGTCTCTAAGGTGCCACAAGTACTCCTGTTCTTTTTAAGAGTTTGTGAGCCGATGGAAGATTGTTTACATGTTCTAGTTACAATAGCATTTTTGAGAGACTGTTTGCTCCCTCTACAGAAGGAAGTGGGAAATGCACAATGAACTCATGAAATCTTTACCACAGACATTAAACCACTATGGGATTTAGGGAGAAAAGGGACATGTTTCTGTGTTACCTAGTCTCCAGTCCTCCCTCGTTAATAGTGGGCTGGACAAACATGGATCTACTTCCAATTTTACTTGACTATCCGGTGAATCTGGCAATTTGTAATCCCATTGCCTACAATTATTACATAGCTGCTGATATAGCTTCAGTCACGAGGTGTTGCTCCATTCTCACCCCAATACACTAGCACTATGAAGATTCCTAATCCCAACTAGAGCCAGACCATTACAGCCCTGCGCAGATACAAAATTTGTATCCGCATCCAATCCACAATCCGAAAAATAATCTGCGGATGCAGATATCTGGCCGATTTGCAGCGCTCTACAGACCATCTTAATCTAATAACGGTCTACTTGTCCACTTCTTGGAATGCTTAGCTTTCTGTTATTCAGATCCAACACTCTCAGTGACTGGTTTGATCAGGAGACCAAGCATGTGGCTTCTGGTGCCAAAGAAAATTCAGTGTCCAAAACTGAAGTGATGTCAGTTGATTAAAGGGTATGAGCAGGACCTTCCTATCCATATGGGGAGTGGGAGGGTGGTACCCACTGGGGAGGAAAGGTGCAGGACCCCAAGGGGAACAGGACCCCTCCGCCCATTGCGGGGGGGTGGGGGTGCAGGACCCCCCGGGTAGGAGCTGGGAGCCCCTGCCCGTTGCATGGGGGGGGTTCAGGACCCCCCCGGGGAGGAGCTGGGAGCCCCTGCCCGTTGCATGGGGGGGGTTCAGGACCCCCCCGGGGAGGAGCTGGGAGCCCCTGCCCGTTGCATGGGGGGGGTTCAGGACCCCCCCGGGGAGGAGCTGGGAGCCCCTGCCCGTTGCATGGGGGGGGGTTCAGGACCCCCCCGGGGAGGAGCTGGGAGCCCCTGCCCATTGTGTGTGTGGGGGAGGGTCAGGAGGCCCCTGCCCGTTGGGGGGGGGCACAGGACCCACTAGGGGAGCAGGACCCCCCTGCCCGTTGGGGGGGAGGAGAGAGGGAGCAGGAGCCCTGCCCAAGCGGAGGCAGGGGGCGGGGAGGGCAGCCCGGGCCCGGCCGTACCTGTCAGCAGGCGGCGGAAGGTTTCCTGGCTCAGGCCCCGCACGCCCCTGGCCATCGCCTCCACCTCGGCGGGCAGCCGGGCCCCCAGGAAGCTGACTCTGCCCAGGCTGCTCTCGCCGTGCACCGGGTGCGAGTAGGGCGGCGACCCCGCCTTCCCGGCTGCAGCCATGGCGGCCCGAGCGCCCGGCTCTCCGGCTCCGCTCGCAGCCCCGCGCCCGGCCGCTCCGCCTGCCCAGCGCGCCCCCTGCTGGGCCGAGGCAGACGCGGCAGCGCCCGGCGCGCCGCCGCTTGGGAAGCTGGGAGACTGGCGCAGCGGCTGGGGGGAAGTGGGGGGATGGTGTAAAATGCTTGGGGCCAGATTTAGCCTGAAGTAAAGCAACGCTAAGAACTCCCTGCAGTGCTCATGTTTGTGCAGATGTTTGCAGCTGGCTGCAGGTCCCCCTGTAAACCAATTCATGTCCCTATTTCATAGCCAGCATCGGTAACAACAGAATTACAGACACACCACAAGGCAGGGAAAAGGCACTCTCCTGGGCTTTCCCTGTTAGCTTTACTGGGATTTTAGGGAAGGGAAAATATAGAAGAGAGAAAGAGAAAGGAGGTAAATACAAATGAGAAAAAGAAGGCGCCCTAGAGAAACGTGATGCTGAAGAACAGAGAAAGAAGCCAAATCCATCAACATGAAAAAAGCCTGAACATCAGCATGAGACTGAAATCAATGGCAGAAACTGGAAGACACCCTGTGCTCCTGAGGGTGCGGAGGAGAAAGAAAGAAATACAAAAGAGTAAAAAGAAGGGGAAAGAGAAGCAGAAAAATAGATACAGGATCAAACTCACAGAACTAGACATTAACACGTGTAGCTGTCAAATAACTATTGATTCAATTCCTCTTCTCATCTATGTTTGTGACCCGGCTCTCCCCTCAGACTTAGCTGTTATTGTGTGTGGGGTTTGTGTTTTGGGGTGTGGTGTGTTGAATTATGTGTATAATGCAGTTATATGCTGCTGGGTATGTTGGATGTGTATGTGGCTGGCTCTGGTGGGTGCTGCATATGGGATGTGTACAGCTGTGTGTGTAGGGGGTGTTGCTGAGTGTGGTGTATATTGGATGTGTGGCTGGGATGGTGTGTGCGCACGGCTGGTGTATGCTGGGTATGGTGTGTGTGTGGCTGGTGTACAGGGCCGGCTCTAGGCCGATTCCCCTGAATGGGGCCCCGCGCCTAGAGGGGCCCCGCGCAGCTGTCCATCCGGCCCACGGCCCACTTACACCTCCTCCCCTGAACACTCCACCCACCTTCTCCTCCCCGCGAATCAGATGTTCGCCGGGAAGCTTGAAACAAGCAGCAGGCAGGAGGTAAGCAGGGGGGGTGGAGGAGAGTTCCAGGGGGGCTCAGTGCGGCCAGGTCGAGCGCGCGGCTCCCTCCGGTCTGGCTCCGGCCGAACACCCCCAGCCCGGTCCCGGCCAAGTGGCTCTGGCCCGGCCTGGCTCGGGCCCTGCGGCGCCGGTCTCGGTCCTGGCCAAGTGGCGCCGGCTCGGCCCGAGAGGCTCCGGCCCCGCGGCCCCGGGCCCGGGCCCGGCCCCGGCCCGGACGTGGACCTGGCCGAGCGGCTCGGGCCCTGCGGCACCGGCGCCAGCGCGGACCGAGAGGCTCCAGCCTGGCCCTGGCCCAGTGGCTCCGGCCCAGGCCCAGACCGAGCGGACCCGGCCCAGGCCCGGGCCGAGCGGACCCAGCCCGGACCGAGCGGACCCGGCCCAGACCCAGACCCGGACCCGGCCGAGCGGCTCCAGGCAGCGCGGTTAGGGGGCAGGGAGCAGGTGTTGGAAGAGGACAGGGGAGTTCGGAGGGTTGTGGGGGGGTGGATAGGGGTTGGGGTGGTCAGAGGGCAGGGAACAGGGGGATTGAATGAGGGCACGGGTCCTGGGGGGGCAGTCAGGAAGGAGCAGGGGTTGGGTTGGGCGGTGGGGGGCAGTCAGGGGCAGGAGTTCCAGGGGCAGTCAGGGACAGAGAGAAGGGGTGGCTGGATGGGGCAGGGGTCCCAGTGGGCCATCAGGAATGAGAAGAAGGGTTGGATGGGGTGGCAGGGGACAGTAGGGGACAGGGAAGGGGGGGTGGATGGGGCAGGGGTCCCGGGGTGTGTGTCAATAACTTTAGGTAGGCTTAGCATGCATCCACATACATTACGCAATGTATGTAATATATAATTTTATTTATATAGTTATGGAAAGCAAATAATACATGGAAGAAATGAAAGGTGTTTTTTACGTTTTTTTTTTTTTTTTTTTTAAAGTAATCCCTGTCGGGGCCCCGCCGAAAATGTTCGAATTGGGCCCCGCACTTCCTAAAGCCGGCCCTGCTGGTGTATGCTGGGTATGGTGTGTGTGTGGCTGGTGTATGCTGGGTCTGGGCTGTGTGCATGGCTGGGGTTGCTCCTGGGTATAAGTTGTGTGTGTGTGTGTTGCTGGATATGGATATGTATGTGTCTAGTGGTGTTGGATACTGTGTGTCTCTCTCCAGCGGTGTTGTTGACGGGTCTGGGCTCTGATCACCGGCGGCTTAGGGCCGTAGTTCCCCTCCCTCGCAGCAGGGGGCGCAGCCTCCCCGTCTCTTCCCGGAGCCGGAAGCGGCGGCGGCTGGCTCCCGCTCGGAGCGGATTGAAGCCTGGCACCGGCCGGCCTGTAATGGCGGCTCCCGCGGCCCGGCTGCAGTGTGTGTGAGCAGCTCGCAGAGCCCGCGGCCCCGCGCTCCCCCGGCCGGGCCCCCGTCCATGGTGGCGCCGTGGGCCCGCGAGAGCAGCAGGTGCTTGAGGCCGGGCGAGCCCGAGCCCGAGCCGCCGCCCGGGCCCCCCGCCCTGCCCGCGGCGCCATGAGCGAGGCGTTGTACGAGAAGTTCCTGGCCCCGGACGAGCCCTGCCCGCTGCTCTGCCACCAGCCCCCGCCGCGGGCCGCCAGCCTGAGCGAGGAGGGCTGCCTGGATGTCAGCGACTTCGGCTGCCAGCTCTCGTCCTGCCACCGCACCGACCCGCTGCGCCGCTTCCACTCCAGCAGGTGCGGGGCCGGGGGGGGGGGGGCGCCCCAGGGGTCCCCCTCTAGGCAGCCCGGCCACGGGGCGGGGGGCTGTTCCCCTGCGTGGGGTGGTGCTTGCCCTGCCCTCACCCCCTGGCTGTGCCTGGCACAGGCAGTAAGTGCTCAGCTCTCTCCCTGCCTCTTGGGTGGATGGGGTTGTCCCCGACCGAGTTGTTTTCCTGAATCTGCCAGTAGGAGTAAAGGTGATTTTCCCCCCCAGTAGAGTTAGTACAATCGGCTCAGGTTCATTGAAACCCCTCCATCGCCAGAGAGTAGCTGACCATTTTGGCAGGTAGAATGAGCGTTTAGGCAAGAGTTGAGCTAGTTTAAATTGAGCTAGCTGGGTTGGGAAATAGCACCCGTTTCCCTAGTGTAGATAAGGCCTTTCTGTGCCTTAGTTCCCTCCTCGTCCACCCCCAAGAAATTTGCAAATCCCTGTATTACTGCCCAGCCATCTCCTGTAAGCCTTCACTAAGCTAAAAAAACCTTACTATGCTAAGTATCAGAGGGGTAGCCGTGTTAGTCCGGATCTGTAAAACCGAGTACAGGACTCTTTGTCGCTTTTTACTATGCTAGTAACTATTTGCTTTTCCTCCACCCCAATCCCAGCATGCTTGTAAAACACAGCCAGCCCACATACATGCCAAATACCGTTTGGATTAGGCTTGCTTTCTGCAGGGCTAATTCGTTTAATGACATTATGGCTGGTATTAAAATGGTTCAGATAGCTATCCTATGGTGCGTTTGTGGCCTTGTTGAATCTTCTAGAAATCATTGTGTTTGGGAACTGTGGGATAGGAACTCTGAGGGTGTTGCAGCCGAAACAGTTTAGAACAGCACTAGTGTGGGCACAAAGCAAACCTACAAAGATTCAGAACATGAGTCAGAATGGCTAGAGTGGATGGATCTAAATGTTTCTGCTTGAACTAGTGCAGTCTTCACACTTCGGCTAAGAACAGTTTGATTTTTCTGGTGCAAATCGAGTCTTACGGCATTGGTTAGGTGTAACTTCCAAAAGTACTCAACTAGTTTTGCTAAAAACTACCACTTCTGTTTATTACAAAATACAAACAAATCAATTCCCAAAATGAAAAAATAATTTTGTCTACCCAAGAAGCAGATCTTGTATATGTGTATCCGGAAGTGACTTTTTGTACGTCAATAATCAGTCACGCTAAAGTTGCAACAACGTTCAGATCTGGGCCTTAGATGTCAATTCAAGATAGTTTTGATGATTCTCAGTTTAGACTTAATGTTTTTGCATTACACGTGCATCTAACTCCCCCACACTTTAATTTTTTTTAATTATTTAATGTAAATATGACAGGTACTTTGCAAAGTTTGAATTTAGACTGAGAAGTAACATACCAACTTCCAGCTCAATTTACATTAAAATAAGTTAACTTAGGCTTTGTCTACGCTGGCACTTTTGTTGCTAAAACTTTTGTCGCTCGGGGGTGTGAAAAAACATCCCCCGAATGACAAAAGTTTTAGTGATGAAAAGCGCCCGTGGGGGCAGTGCTTCATCAGCCGTTGACGAAACTGCCGCCCCTCATTGGAGGTGGTTTTATTTTGTCTCGCTCCTAGTGATAAAGAGCAGCCACACAGCGAACCTTACAATGGCGTGGTTGCAGCGGCAAAACTGTGCCGTTGTAAGGGTTGCAATGTAGATATAGCCTTAGAAAGATGGTTGACAGTGGAAAAGCTGACAGGCCCTTAATCATAGCATTGCTATCCATCATTCTAATACAAACATGATCAAATAAGTGTGCTTTCATTTCTCAGTGTGAATTCAATTACATTTTCTCCCTCTGGGCTTTTGCACTATACTTCTATAAAGCCTGCATGTGACCTAAACAATAGGTTCATGTATTTCTGATCAATCTTTGGATCAATGTGAGTGACAAGCTTGTAAATGTATGTGTAGGCTATTTTTAAATGTTCCTCCTTATAACATACCTGTCATTCAAGTTTCTGAGCATGTGTAACCAAGCCTCTGTCAGTTAACTAGTCAGTATTCTGCACCTTGAGCTAGTTCCTCATTTTTTTAGGAAAGTATATAACTTGTCTTCATTATTTTTTTAATTCACTTTGTCCTTGTCATCTTTTGGAATATTCTACTCACTTCCATAGTGTCTGCAAGTGCTCTGTATCTTTTGAATTTTCAAGTAAATATAATGCAATTCTCATTTCTCATGTACTTAGGTGTACTATGTTCAGCAGCCCGACACCACTTTTTCTTTCATCAAGTTTTTGAACTATTTTGGTGTTTGTGTCTGATCAAGTGTAAGGAGGCTAGCAGTGGCTTTTACAGACCATGAACTTCCCGTAGGAAATGGCAATTACAGTATTATTTAGGCCACCCGTCTTCATTCATTAAAGATTTAGGGCAAATATTTGGCCTATTGGAATGTGCAGATGCCATCCAAGAAACATAAGTGTTGACAAGCAAGCATATGTGTAAATCAAGTAAAGGTGCTGAGGGACATGCTTCCCACATCAGAAGGTGTTGCTCTTCAGTCTGTGATTAAAGGGATATTCCAATAGTAATCAATATGTCAAACGAATAGAACTTCAAAGGTTAAACGTAGCTTGTATGGCTTTGTACAGTGAATTTTGGAAACCTTTGAATTTTCCAAACTCTTCTGGAATTGGGCCAGAATGCTGTCCAATTGTGAAACATAGTCAAGTCTCTGCTCATCATATTGGTGAAAAATAATTGAGATACTGAAACAAATTTTCTGACCTTGCTAAACTTCATGTGAGTAGGTCAGCAGAGTGAAAATCTGTTCCACGGCTTTCCGTGGGACCAGACAGACTTTCCAGTTTAGCACAATTAACTAATTTGTAATAATGAAGCTGTGGATAACATAATTCTTTTTAATTAGTATTGACTGAGGTATTGGATTTTTTTCATGTGGATCGCTTTCTGTTTTTCTGTGTCGTCTTTAGCATTAAAAGCTCTGTATCCTATGTCTTTTTTGGCTTTGAGAACAGAGTCCAAAATATTGAGTAAATGAGTCCCAGATGTTTCCCTGGCAAGCACTGACTTCATGGGCTCTACTCACATGAGAGAGAGTTATGCTTGCTGACTCCCTGTTCTGTCTTTTAAAACAAGACCATCCTCCCTCCCTCATCTAGTGTTGGTACCTTTTAATTTTGTCATGCCTATTATGGGAATACTTTTAATGGAGGTTTAAACAAACTGGAAATCATTTTTAAAAACTACATTTAATTAGAAATCTGAGACTCATAAATATGAGGAAATTATGGCTCTCTATGTGTAATACAAAGACTCTGGTGAAATTTTTTATCTGAGTATTCATCCTTTGAGTTTTTCTTGATTTTGTGTGTGTAAATTAGACCCTTAATATCTATTTAAATGCAGCTTATTAGATGAATTAACTTATTTCTAGCAAAATCCACATGTAACAACTGATGCAAAGGTATGAATATTTTAATGTACATCTTCAAAGGACAAAGCATTTTTTCGGTGAGTGTGTGTACTGCTGTTAATTTGCTTGGTATGCTTTGCAGGTGGAACTTGACTTCTTGTGGAACAAGTGTAGCCAGCTCAGAATGCAGCGAGGAGCTGTTTTCATCAGTTTCAGTTGGTGATCAGGATGACTGCTACTCTCTATTGGATGACCAGGAGTTCACATCTTTTGATCTGTTCCCAGAGGGTAGTGTCTGCAGTGATGTTTCCTCTTCTATTAGCACATACTGGGATTGGTCAGACAGCGAGTTTGAGTGGCAGGTAAACTATTTCTATGGTCAACACAGCAGATGAAGTGGGATCTACTAGCTGCTGTTTGCAGTTTTGACTCAGAAGTAAATGTCTGAGGCTCTTTGATGGCACGATAAACTCCCAGTGCCTATACTGAGATTCAGCAGTAAAGGAAGTGTTTTGATAGACCATTTTATTACAAAGTTCCCGTATAGAATTTTGATGACGAGACCTGACCAGCTTCTGAAATAGGGCTGTTGCATGTTATGGTCACGTTCATTTTTAGTTATCAGCATATCTTGCATCTATGAGGCCCAATCCTTTGGTGTGGGGCATCTGCACGTGTATTGGAATCTGCTGTGTTTACCTTGCATTGGCATTCCGGTGTGGCTGGGTTGCCACTGTGTTCTTAATTCCCATTTGTGATTTTTGGGTCTGTGGGGCTGTTAGTAATCTCTGTGGCCCAAGGATGGGAAGAGTGCAAAGATGAGCTTTGTGCTACCTTGTCACTTTTCTCCCAGTCTGTTACGTGCAATTCGATCTGACATCAGATTCTAATCTAGTATCTTTACAATTTTGTTTTTGTTTTTGCATATAGCAGTCTTTCACCTGTGGAACGTGCAGACGTTCTTTCTGTTACAGGTTTAGATTTGATTATTTAACTACAATTAAAATATATGGCACATCCTGTTTTGGATAAGTGTAATCATCAATTAAAAGCATAATGTTCCCTTTATCTTTCATGGACTTTAGTCATGTCATACAGTGTAATACTCTGTGGCCATAGAAATATACTGTCTGTTCCAAATGTGATTTAACCCCCCTCCACCCCAATTTAAGCATTCCATGATGAATTAGGAATGTTACAGATATCCTGCAAAAGAGAAGCTGTAAGTGACGTTGTGTAGGATAGCATTAGCTGAAAGTAGCTCCATGTTTCTTACTGCAGCTTTAGAATCCCAATTTCCAACTATATCCCTTTATACAAAAAGAATTCCAATTGCAGTTTTATAATGCAGCTTATAGAAATACCTCAGAAAATTACCTGGATGACTTAGTTCCTCATTGAGATGTGAAATATTAATTACCAGGTGGACACAGTGGGATTGTAATTTTAAAAGAGAGTTTTCTGGTTAGTTGATTAGCTGGCAGCTTTCCTTTTGAGTAGTTACTGGACATTTTTCTGTAAGCGTTTGCTAGAAGAGACCTACTTGACTGGACTTGTAGAGCTTTGGAAAAGATTTTTCATTGCTTTTACCACCTTACACAGCAAATTCCGTAAGTGAGTAATTCAGTTGTCACATTTGCACTTGAAGTGGATCAGAAATTACATGTCAGTTGTACAAATGAAGCTAGTTATTATTCAGCTGTTGCTTACAGGAAAAAAAAACATGATACAGGTTTCTTGTGTAGTTACTGTATAGAGAACAAATAAATAGGTTTCCAATCTTCTCAAACCATACTTTTGGAATTGAATGTTTGTTTATTTTACAATGGAAAATATTCCCAATTATATAACTTCTATTAAACACCTGTAATTATGACAAGTTAATTATGGGTTCCCTGGGTACACAAACGTGCAGGTAATTAGAACTGTATGGTTCAGAATGTCTTATTTTTAATAAATAACCTAATAATTAGAATCGTGGCTCAATAAACAAAAGATAGTAAACTGAATAATATTACCCAAAAATTTAATAAATACCTTTATTTTAGGGCGTCCCGTTGCAATTTAAAGCTATCATTTTTTATATGTGCATACGTTCATCTTTGTAGGATCTAAAACAATGAATTACCATCCTTAAATGACAATAATAGTATTTCTGCAACATTAGGGCCTCCTGGGTTTAAGTAACAATGTACTATCATTTGAGTTTTATTTCTAAACTTTTGAATAGTCTTTTTAAGAGTGTTATTTATGTTAATAGGAATGAACAAAGAAGTCCATCTTTTTAAAATAAACCTCCAAAACATTTATGTATTAACACTTTTTTTTTAAATGTGAAAAACTCAAATTCTGCATGTTCCAGGAATTGGTATGTATATAACACATGCAATTTTGAAAACCAAAATCTAATCAAAGTAAACTTAAATCCATAAAATCAATTTAAACCAATTGCAATAACCATTTTAAAATTAATTTATAAATTTGTTGCTTCCCTTCTCTAAGCATCTGAGCACCTTATTTTATAAAAGAAACTAGTTATAAAATACCAGCTTTTCAATGTAAAGGTCAGCAATTAAACCCCGTTCCTCCACTTCCTATTGATAAACTAAATAAAACATTCTCAGAAATTTGACCAAACAGATAAGTATTGTACTGCCCTGAAGCATGTTAAACTCTGGCTGTGGTGGACTTCTAGAAGGAGCACTTTGCCCTGCCATGGGAAGTTTAAGCTACATATATTGACAGAGTTACTCATGTGATGGAGGAGAGAGAAGTTCCAGATTATAAATATCTTCTTGAATGGTACTCAGCACAGAAGTGAGTAAGTAGCCATTGCGGACAAAAGGTTTGTGCTGCATCCTGCACTAACTGAAGCTTTTAGGGACTTTTCAAGGCTAGACCCAAGTAGCATATGTTGCAGTAATGCAGTCTGGAGGTAATAAACATGGATCACTGGTTTGGGGATGCCTCAGAAAACAATGATCACAACCTCCAGGCCAGCCATACACGAAAAAAGATAGTATGTGCTACAGGTAATAGCTGAGACCTCAGGTGTAGTGATAAAATCCAGACTGCAAACTGTTGACAAAGGTTGGACCTACACCCACACAAATGGAAGGTGGTCTTTTCACCTTTGCTAGTTCTGCCCAGATACTTCTCCTTAGCCATCAGCATTGCTTCCATTGTAGTTGAGTTTGGCCTGTCCCCACCTCTGAAATCTGGCATTAGTTGAGGGCGCCCTCAACCTCAATATTTGTCTGAAGTTTCTTTAGTACCACTCTGTCACTGAGCTTCCTTAAAATTGGTGAGTAAGAGACTGTCCAATAATTGACTAGTGGTGATTTTCTGAGCAGGCGCTTCTTCATATGCTATTTAAGTATAGCTTCACAATGGGAAGCATTAACAATCCTCAATGAAGGACTAAAACCCTTCTCATTAGAATTCATTAGCCACGTGGCAAGGCTCCAGATTGATGTAGTTGGCTGCAGCCCATGTAAAACCTCACTGAGTGAAATTGGACAGAACTCCATCAGAGAAGGCAGTGTGTTCATAGCCAGCTGCTCTAGCACGGCTCCAATAGTGCCGGCTTAACCAGCTTGTATTTGGCTAATTATTTTTTTTTAAATTCCTTCTGGTGTAAAAAGTTTGACTCTAATAGAGCTTAGGCAAATAAGGTTCACTTGATTTCCATTCACAATGACCATTCCTGTTGGATGATGCTTGGCAGAGAATGATGCGTTAATAGAGAACATTACTCCTGAGGGCATTCTGCGCCAAAAAATTCAAAATTCTGCACACAATATTATAAAACTCTGCAAATTTTATTTGTCAAATGGGGAGGCTCCACTATGGCATTAGGGAGCACAGGGCACTGGCTGAACAGAGGTGGGAGATCACTGTGCAGCTCCCCTCCAGGATATGGACTCAGTGGTGAAGCTGCACCCAACCCTGACACAGCACAAGGACCGGGTCTGCCCAAGAAACCGCCCAGGGCCCTGCCCCTTCGTGCCAGGTGTGAGCAGGCAGGCTCAGCAAGGCAGGATCTTAGTGTGGGGGGATCCAGGTGTGGGTTGAGAGGGTTCTGTGTGGGACCATCTGGGTGCGGGCGGCTCAGTGGGAGATCTGGATGCTAAGGGGCTTGTTGGGGGGGGTTCTGGGTGCAACAGTAATGGGACTTTGTAGGGGGGTCCAGGTGAAGGTGTTTGGGGCTCAGCACGGGGGGTGGGATCTGGGTGTGGGGGGCTCAGTGAGGCATCCAGATGCTGGGGGAGTGGGGCTCAGTGGGGTGCAGGGCCGGCTCCAGGCACCAGCTAAAAAAGCAGGTGCTTGGGGTGGCACTCCGGCTGCTATTGGGGCGGCATGTCTGGGTCTTTGGCGGCAATTTGGCAGCGGGTCCCTACAAGTTGCCTCTCAGAACGAAGGACCTGCCGCCGAATTGCCACCGAAGAGTGGAGCGGCTCGATCACGCTGCCGCGGCTTGCTTTTTTTTTTTTTTTTTTTTTGCACCACTTGGGGCGGCAGAAAACCTGGAGCCGGCCCTGGTGGGGTGGGCATTCAGGTGCAACTGGTTGGGGCTTGGTGAGGTGAGGATCGGGGTGTGGGTGGCTTGTTGGCATGGTCCAGGTGCAGGGGGAGTGGGGCTTATCAGGAAGGGGTTCTGAGTGCAGGGGAGTAAGGCTCAGCGGGAAGGTCTGGATGCACGGGGGTTGGGTGATTGGGGGAGCAGCTCCCTGCACAGGGATCCTTCTCCCTGCAGCTGAAGAGCCATGAGTGCAGGAAGTGCGGGGGAGTTTGCAGAGCTTCCTACAGCTGGGGGAGAAATCTGGGGGTGGGTCTGACCCATTCCCGGATGCTGTGCAGGGGAAGAGGAAGTCCAATCCTCCCCAGTCCAGCTGGGACTAGCAGCTGAGCCCAGTGCAAGGGTAGGAGCCACCAGCTGGATCTTCCCCAGTCCTGCCCTCTTCCCCACAGTGATTTACCTCTCATGCGCAGTGGTGCAGAATTCCCCCAGGAATAGAATATACTAGCATAGCATGTTAATGGATAGGGAAGAGTGAAATGCTGCATAATTCTGCCATTTCCCTGAACGCAAATTGAAAAGGGAAATTGTGAAGTAGAAAGCTGCATAGTTTGAGTTTGCTACACTTCACTACTGCAGATGGGTCATGAAATTAACTTTTGTGCTTTGGAGTTGTAAATCATTGCTGGGCAATTGTTTGTTTGGATTAAGAACTGATCCTTTTCCCATTTGACGGCATATTTTGCATGGTTAATAGTATTGGTCTGACTATTTTTCTACTCCTACCTAGCATATTTTGAGATTTTGTTCTGTTTCTTTTTTTTCTTTGCACACCTACAAGTTGCCTGGCAGTGACATTGCAAGTGGGAGTGATGTACTTTCTGATGTCATACCTAGTATTCCAAGCTCTCCGTGCTTGCTTCCAAAAAAGAAAAACAAGCATAGGAATCTTGATGAACTCCCGTGGAGCGCGATGACAAATGATGAACAGGTAAGCTTTGTTTTCATTTGTATTGGAGAGAACCAGTATAGTTGTACAGAATAATTAAGACTCCATTAAATTGTTTAATAAAAGTTCTATTGGTTACAGAAATGTAAGCATGATTTTGAACAGTTGTACAAAGCTATTGAAGTGAGAGATCAAATTCCTTGTCAAATGTTCATATAGAGACGGTTAACTTTTACTTTTCATTCTGAATTTTTATCTTAGATGATTCTCAACTAGGTTGAGTCAAGAAACATAGGAAATGCAACATTTGAGAGCATTTCTTTGATCCCACATAGTACGGGTTCCTTCCTTTTACTTGTGCTTTGACTCATATTAAGAGCTAGCAGTTTTTAATAACTGTGCATTTTGTTTTTATTAGGTTGAATATATTGAATACCTGAGTCGGAAAGTCAGTACTGAGATGGGTCTTCGAGAGCAACTTGATATTATTAAAATTATTGATCCCACTGCTCAGATCTCGCCTACAGATAGCGAATTTATTATTGAATTAAACTGTCTCACAGATGAAAAATTGAAACAGGTAGGTTAAAATTTTTGTATGTGTCTCTTGAACTGGAGATACCATTGCCCTCTGACATGTGGTATGTCTCGATACATGTCTTGGAAAATCATCTATTGGGTTGTGACTAATTTTTTTTCCATGTTCACGGAGTACCAGTGGGCAGGATGGAACACAAAGTATGTTGTTGAACTTTGGCTTTCTTCAACAGTTTCATATCAGTATGTGATCTTGGACCTTATATGAAACACATTAATTACATAAACGTGACTGAAGTGGTAAGTTATTTCTGGCATATGAAACAGTTTCAGACAAAATACTCGCTGAGTAACTTTCAAGATTTAGGCCTCAATCCTGAAAATACTTCCTCTGGTGTGTAACTTCACTCACATTAGTAGTCCCAAAGTGAAGGTACTGGTTGTGTGACTATACTTATACACCTACATAAGCGTTTACAGGATTGGGGCCTTAATTTGCTTGCAAAAACTAAACTTAAAAAAATCCAAAGGCATATATTGAGTAGCAATTGATTAAAGGCTAGATCATTACTTTGGAAGTAGCTTACCCTTTTTCTTGCGTTTGGATTTCTTGTTCTTACAAAACTCGAATTCTCATGAGAGATGATGTAATTCTTCTGATTGATTTGGCAGCTTTCTATATGAATATTTTTTGCGGGGAAAAAACTTATTGAAGCAAGAGGATTATTGGCCTTATAGAAAATAGAGCAAAAATAACTCTTCACTGCGAGTGCAGAGTAGCTACTCAGCCAACCCTTAGTGTCACTTGATGAGGTGGATAGTACCGCATAGCTTCATCTTTATCATAAGCTTTGTTTTCCCTCCACTTATATTATTGCTGAACCTATTTTGCAGGCCAGTTTTGGCATGATGGCAAGCACCCTCAGCTTTTACTGAATTCAATCGAAATTGAGAGCATTCAGGTCCTTCATAGAGTCATGCCCATTTCATATTTCAGAACACTTAAAAACCCCTAATATGGGTAAGAATCTACTCTTCTGAGGGTTACTACTGGATATGTCTATGTAGTACAATAAGTTTATAAAACATAATTTGCTTAAACAAATGTTAGTTGTCTTTTTACTACTATGGCTGACCTTTCTACATGGTGGTATAATTTTTGTAATTCCTTAAATAGAAAGGGGAAGAAATGTAAAAAGAATGTCAGGCAAGTAATTCTCTAGCTAATTAAGTCTATTATAAGAAAGCCGAAGTGAAGAAGTTAGTAGTGTCATTACAATAAGTAGTTTTAACTGGCCAACTGAATCCCTGTTTTAGACTATTCTTGGTTTAGTTTTTTCCCCCAGAACTTAGCTGTAATAAACATAAAACATACAGCTTGTCCATGAAATATGCTGTCACAAAACAGTGCAGTACCAATCAAGCTTTTATCCTTTTTAATGCTTTTGCTCTGAAGGTGAGAAACTATATCAAGGAGCACGGTCCTCGACAACGCTCTGCACGGGAAAGCTGGAAGAGAAGCAGCTACAGTTGTGCAAGCACCAGTGGCGTGAGCGGTGCAAGTGCCAGCAGTAGCAGTGCCAGTATGGTCAGCTCAGCAAGCAGCAGCAGTTCCAGTGTTGGCAACTCTGCTTCAAATTCCAGCGCCAACATGAGTCGAGCGCACAGTGATAGTAACTTATCCACCAGTGCTGCAGAGAGAATCCGGGATTCAAAAGTAAAACTCCTAATTATGTGTGTGTGTGTGTGTGTGTGTGTGAGAGAGAGAGTGTGCACATCAATTGTTTGTTAAAGTCACTTATGTGCACTGATTGTCATATTTTTAGTGAAAGAAAAAGTATCATTGATAGTTGCAGGACCCAAGGAAATGATTTGACTAGCTGCCCCATGACACGCTAGTAAAGTGTCTAAAGGTGTTCTTATATTGCTCGGCATCACTTTTTTTTGGCAAGTGAAGAATTATTTTGAGACGTGTGTATGTGGTAGGGCTTCAAACTAGTTTGATTTTTTTGTTTGACTATTTAAAGAGCTGCTAAATCAGCTTGACTTTTTTAATGGTAAAAGCATGTGTTCTTTCTTTGAAATGATTAAAGATCAATTTAATCTTTCAGAGCACAATACATGAATATTAAAGAATATCTTGATCTTTGTGATAGAACTTGTCTGATTTCCTAATTTCTTTTTGTTTTTTCAACGTATTTCTCATAGGTTACTTGCCCATGCAAGCATGGTTGTACACTGAGAAGTGATTCTTTAAAAGTAACATTATGGCATCTGTGTCTCAATGATTTTCATTTTGTGTGTATATTTCTTCCAATTTTGCAAACTCAGTCTGGGCTTTAAGACAAGCTGATTTCTCTTGGTCTCGTGATTCATCACTTATAGTTAAGGTTCTTCATCTCAAAGGCTCAGTTTTACCTTCCAGTGAGCTTGCACAAATATAACTGATAGATACTTAAAAGTTTCGACAATGCACAACATGGAATAGAATTTGCATTTTGTTCACTCTTAGTTGCATTGGCTCTGCATGGCTAAACAGTAAAAAGTTGCTTATTTTAGTGACAAAATTAAGTATGATTTTTGAATAAACACATGTAATAGATCTGAGTAAGGGTGCCTTTTTTTAGTCACTTCTCAGAGCAGTTTTATGTTCACTAAAATCCACCTTTAATGTTTCTAATAAAGGACCATTTATTCCAGTAGTTTAGATATACAAGAACTCATTTTGCCATTTGTCTTTATTTTGACAGAAACGTTCTAAGCAACGGAAGCTCCAGCAAAAGGCTTTACGCAAGAGACAGCTGAAAGAGCAGAGACAGGCTCGTAAGGAAAGACTGAGCGGATTGTTTCTTAATGAAGAAGTGCTCTCTTTAAAAGTGACTGAGGAGGACCATGAAGGAGATGTGGATGTTTTAATGTGACAGGGATGAATTTATCAGTGTTCTTTCTAAGCCTTAAGTGTATTATCTTTGTTTACATACGTTTCTTGACCAAAATTTTGATTAGGACAGAGCTAACAATGTATCAAACAGAACCCTCTATTGAGTGTAATTTTAATAATTTGAACATTTATAATTTATTAGAGTGAGCTAACTCTTTAAGACTAACAATTTTGTCTAAGATTGAGACTGCAACAGACAATTTCACAGTGACTTTAACAAGCTGCTGAGAAGATACTGTCTAAAAAATAAGCCACTGAATTAGGTTTGTATGATATTTGGTTTCAAGAAGCTAACTGCAATGGATTGTTCTGTTAAATAGGTTGGTACTCGCTTAGACACACTGATACTGATAGCAAAATTTGAAAAAAACTGTTTCTAAATAGGAAATCACACCTTTATCTTGTTCTGTGGGTTCCCTTATTTCTTATTAGGAGGTTTGTTTTCATGAAAACAGGATCTTAGTTCTATAAGTTACTCTGTTCTTGCCCCTCACCATATCAAATCCTAATACTTCATGAAATTAAATTGGATTTTTTGGAAATTATGGTTATGATTTCACTTAAAGAATTATGAAGTCATTGGGAAGTAATAAGCAGAAGCAACTTCAAACTGTAATGCAAATGTCAGCTAGTAACAAAATGTAGTAGAAAATGGTCATTTTCAAAAGTAAAATTTTTTCTAGGAGGAATTGGCTGTTCTTTAAGATGTAAAACTTAGTCTCTAAAAGGTTATCTTGCTCCTCAATATTTGAATGATTAGTTTTTTGGTTCCTTTGATAGTTTTATTTGTTATTAATGGTTAATCAGTACATCCTCTTTCTTGATGTTAAGAAAAAAAACAACCCTAAAAAATGAAAATCTCATACATTACACTAATATCTATGGTTCAGTCATAGAATACCATTCATAAAAAAAAGTCTTAAAAAGTGTTACTGGAAACCAAAGTGCAAACAACTGATGCCCAAACTTGCTAGATATTTCTTTGTGGCCAAAACCATATGTAAGAATAACTATATGCTGTTGTTGTTGGCAAGAGAACCTAATTATTGATGCAGCATTGTGTTTTAACTGTATGCTGCCAGTTTATTTACCACTTGCAGGATAGTTTAAGGTGACTGAACTTTTTTAGGAGGTGTTGTATCATTGCTAATCTAACTCACAGAGTGCTGGTTTTGTTGTATAGCCTTTTGAATAAGTGTTGCTGAGGAGAACAAGACACACCTTTTAGTTTTTACTTCTGCACCTGGAAACTCAAATTGAGATGATTTTATTCTTGACAATTAGTAAATGAATTCCTGACTTTATTATGGAAATGTTTGTTGTTGGGTTCATCTTTTGTTTTGGAAAAAAATGGCTGCGTTCATTCAAATGCAACTGTTAGAGGTGAAAGAGGTGACTAGAATGACCCAGTTCTGAATTCAGAAAGGTGACCTTTCTGATTTATGTTGGTGCTTCATGAATATCATTTAGACTGGTTCACTCTGGAGATAATGAGTTTCTCTTACTGTCAATTTAATGTGGCCTCAGAAAACAGGAGTCCTGAAGTGTACATTTTCAGGATTGGGACCTAACTCTGCTCATGAATAACTTTTTACACATGTGAGTAGTCCTATCAACTCCATGTGACTATCCACCAATGCAAATGTTTGCATGATTGGGCCTTAAATTAGTCCTGACAGTAGAATTTTATTGTTTTCTGCAAAAGTTAAATTAAAGAGAAAAAATCTGGGGACAAAGAAAATGTTAACAATGATACTACAGTTGAGATCACATTTCAGTGGAAGATCAAAAGTAAAAACTTCCATACATGTATGTGACGACATACGTTTAGACTGTAGCATCTTTGGAAATATTTGTTTGATAGTAAATGATAGGTGTATTACTGTTCTGACTACAAACTCCAGAACATGGACCACCTGTGAATTGATGCAAAATATATTGGAGATCTGAAATGTCTAGTAGGTATTTATTCCTTTAAGTATGTATAATGCCATGTGCCAAATGAAAGGGCTTCAATAAGAGAGAGGCCCACAGTCAAAATAGTAAATGTAAACTCTCCTGCTCAGTTGATCCTTCAGAAGTCACTAACAAGTTTGATTGCCCACTGTCTTCAGTGGCAATGAGAAATATCTTAATTGTCCGTTTTAAAATTCAAATATCTATGTCATTTCTGTCTTGTCATTTGAATATACTGGTAACTTGTCCTGGGCAGTGAGCTTTTTTTTATTATTATTACTTGTCTATTATACACGGTTGCAATAGTAAAATACAAAAACAATCCCATAAACTCTAATAGTAAATCTTGTTTGTAGTGTTAAGTGTAACTCAAACCAAATAATCCTTATGTTTTCTGTTAACAAGTTTCTGAGATGGAGGATAGCTGAAATTGTATTGCTGTTAATACTGCTAATTTCAGGGCCAATTATTGAACCCTTGTGGCAGAAGTTCACAAATTCATCATGAAACATTTCACGTAATCCATATAGGTATCTACTGCAGTTCAGTACAAGCTTTATTTTCTACAGTGGCTTTGAAATATGCATCTTTATCTAAAGAAAATTGCACATTGGTTGCCACATAGAGCGTTGAAACGCTGAAATTAATTGTAAGAAGGGTGCAATATCTCAATTTTTGGGGGCGTGAAAGTGTCACTTTATTTTTCTGTCTCAGCAAGTCTGCTCTTCAAAGTGTAAAATTCTTAGTTTTTATTGCAAGAGGTGACCCTCATTTTGATGAGATGCAACTCTTTTGAGTCACTTATTACCAACTTCAGAGTAGAGTAAATGTTAGTGTGAACCCCAAAGCAGTTTGTCACCCTGACTTACCAGAACGGCAAGTTAGTTAATTTTTCTAAATAATAAATTTCTAAATCTAAACCTTAAGTTGTTTGAGGAAGACCTTGCTATAGTGATTATGTGCAGTAGCAGAATTCCTATGAAATGGGAAACTTCACCGAAAGGAATGGAAAGCCTGAGGCTTTCCTATTTTTATCTGTTTGTCGTTTGGTAAATGTTATGTGAAATCCTTCACTTATTTTTATAATGGTTTTAAACTGGATATCATTCAAAACATTAGTTTTTTGTTTGAAAATACTAGAATACTAAAACAAGACGGGTTGTACTAGCCTCCAAGCTTTAATTTAAGTTCTCACCTCTGTATATAAGGATGTGTATAGCCCCATTTGTCATAATGAGGATATATCACTTTAAATGTGCCTTAAAGTGAGTCTGACATTTGTTTAAAATTATGAATTGGAAAAAGAAAATACAAAATTAAAATTATTACAAAATGGATTAATTAAAATAGGTCCCTCCTAGACAAAATCTGACAATTTTTTTTAAAAAATGAAGAGCAGAATGAGTCCTCAATTTAAATGTTAGCCAATATAATTCTTCATTAATATTTTACAGTACAAAATGAGAGGAAAAGAAATAGCATTTCTATCCTGGTGTGTGAGTGGTCCTATATGAAATAAAGTGTAAACCTACATTTAAACTTAATGGTTAAATAGTTCCAGTTTTCATCAACTTGGATGAATAGTTTCCAGAACTATTTTGGCCTGGTGGTGGTGGTGGTGGTTCACCATCACCTGGAGAGTTCAGCTCCTCATTGTGTAATTTGATGATGGTAGTCAAGAAGGGTGGAGGAAAAAGTGGCTTCCAAAAGGTGCCAAAATGGTGCTTTAATAATTTGTAGTTTTTAGCATCCTGCAACTCAAGTAAAATCTTACATTATTGGTTATTCAGTTATAACTGTGTGGTTCTTTGGTCACCAAACTGAACAGTCTTCATTTCTTTATCTCATGCAACTAAATGTTTTGACTTTCTTATCTCTGTCTTGTAAAACCAGTCCATCAGAGGCCGAGTGCTCCGCACCTCAGAAAATAAGGCTCTAGATAATTTCTTTTTTCTGAGGTGCTTATTTACACTTTGAGATTGTGTATCTGAGCTGGAGGGAAAATAGCTCCAAGAACAAAAGGCATAACAGAATGTAAAAAGTTAAATACTTCTGTCCCTTCATAGATTTCAGTTCTCACATTTGAACAAACAACTTTTTTTCAGCACCAGCGTTTTTTTTGTCAATGATTTTGGTCTTCACTTATAAAATGCAATGTCATTCTCATCACGTACTTGCCCATGGTGTCAATCTAATTTATGGGTTTGTGGTTGAAAAGAATATTTAAGTTTTGCAACATGGATGTTAGTTACTACTGCGATTTGTCAACCCATCTGGTCTTTGTAGGACTGACATCGGAGATACAGAAAGAAGCCAAACTGTTAAAATTTTAGATCTTTGAACTGCTTTTTTAAAAGTCCAATCCTGCTTTTTATCCCTTGATGGAAATTTAAATCTTGGAAGCAATGTACAAGTGGAGAAGGAAGTGCTAATAGTTATTTGGTTCCTGAGTATTGGTTCTGTGGCTATCTTGAGCTTTGTAACAGCTGTGATATAAATGTAATCCATTTAAACTCTGCAAGAACATTAGCAGTTTGCCTGGGAATTATTTCTTTATAAAGGCTTAGAAGGAGCACTGAAAATCAAACTGCAAGAGGACTGTTTAAAAAAAAAAAAAAAAAAAGCAGAAGTCTTGCGCATGATTAAACGTGAGGAAGAAAAAACTGCCTGACAGACCTGTTCACTTTTTGTATATGTATAGCTAATTTCATCTTTTGTTTTGTTTGAAATGGTTTCAGTATTTTCTTCCTTTAACAGCCTGACAAATTTAATTAGATTAAAAGATAAACTTACGTTCAGTACAGAATGCTTACTGAGAACAAGAAGCAAAAATCAGATCTCTTCTCTTGGTTCAATATTTAGTTTTTGAATGTGAACTTTTTTTATATTGTGGTCAATAAAACCTGTGGAGATCTTTCTCTAGAAACTATTGCTTAAATTTATACATATGCATTTAAACTATTAAAGAGTACCTACTAGATGTGGAAAAATGTGTATAAATTTGACAATATATATTGATCTGAGTTGCTGAAAGGTCTGAAGCCTGTACTCTTCCTATATGGCTGCTTGAACTTCAAAAGTAGGTTGACATGTTGACCTTTAAATATTGGTGATTTCTAAAAATTTGTTCTAGATGTCTGAAGCGTCGTGTTAGCCCTCAGTTTCTCATGGCCAGCATTTAAGACTATCTGGCCTAATGGTCACTACTTTGTTGACTAATTAATCCTGCAATTCTTGTGCATGGAAAACTTAGATGAAATGGGTTGTGTGCATAAAGTCCCATTCTTGCAGCCTTTGATTCGTGAAGTGCAGATTTTAGCCAAACTCAAACCTTGTACGTTTGACGCTTCGGTCTGAATGAATCTTAGCCAGAGAAGAGAAATGCAGCGAGCTTTAAAACATTTCATAAGGTGGTTAAAATTTTCAAATTAATTCATTCTAAAAGGTCAGTGATGTTGGAACCCTGAGACTAAAGGTCATAACTAAAGCAAGGAGGAAGTTGTCTCATTTGAAAAATCTGCTTCAAATAGTCTTAAGATTTATAATGTATGAAATGTTAAATTGGAGCTATTTTTCCAGGGTTTCTGCTACATTTATTGCAACAATGCACTTTTGTACATAAAACTGTCCTTTGTAAATTCTGTACCTACTTGCCACAATGTTTATAGAAAGCTTTTTTTCGGAAGTTGTGAAGAACTGCAACACTGGTGACTGACTTTATTTTCAGCTCTTCATTGTATTTAAAATAGTCATGTGAACATCAAAGTACGGGTTGGAATTAAAAATAACATAGCAAAGATGTGCTGATGAAACTGACAATGTGGTGTCTTGTTTTGAACAATAAAGTTTGACATGAGGTTTATGTGCCCATTGCCCGGCCTCTGGGCAGATGGCATAAATAAATGCAGCATGTTTAAGCTGCCTTTGGTAGTAGACAGCATGTACAGCCCTACTTGTTCATAATAAATAACCCAGCAAAGGTTCATAGTAAAACATACACTTGACTAAAGCAGATGTGCTTTCAGCTGAACTCTGACGGATCAGAGGAAATGAGTTACTTAACCTGAGACCCACTAGCAAAAATGCTCTGGCTTTAATCAGTGACTTTGCACCTACAGGTTTCAGAGTGGTAGCTGTGTTAGTCTGTATCAGCAAAAACAAAGAGGAGTCCTTGTGGCACCTTAGAGACTAAGGAATTTATTTGGGCATAACCTTGTTCTAGCCCACAAAAGTTTATGCCCAAATAAATTCCTTAGTCTCTAAGGTGCCACAAGGACTCCTCTTTGTTTTTTCACCTACAGACTGTCACCAAAAGTTCTCATTTGTTCTCTACGATCATGGTGCTGTGCATAGGGAGAGGAAGTCTTTAACTGTACATTCTTACTGCAGCGTTAATCTATCCCCACATACAAACCTCTGATCTGAGTTTAGTGGTGCTTTCAATCCAGGCTAGCTGGCCTATCCTGGGGTATTGGCTAAAACCCAACTGAGGCTTTCAGTCAGGCAGGTAATCCACCTACTTTATAGTGAAGATGCAGGTAAAACCACTTGAGGGCTGATAGTCCTCCAGTGCTTTCCCACACTTCCCCTTGTATGCCTGGAAGGACAGACAAGTTCTCCCACAATTCACTGGAAAGGAATCAAGTGGCTCTGCTACGGTAAAACAAAGAACCATGGGACAAGCCTACTGAAGTACTAGTGACACATACTACTGGCTGCAGCATCAGTGAGAGCTTTGCAGTGTGGTGGTTCACACCTGGGCCAGGCTAACCTGGGTGCTCAGGCCTGGCTGCTGATTACTTGAGATAACTAGTGAAGACATCTCCTAAATAGATACATTCAGAACCATAGAGGCAAGGCCTTGTGTAGTCTGCTATGCTTCAGAATTTGTCATGGAATTGACTCCTCAGTTTACCAATTAAAATGGAGCAATTTAATCTCAAAGTATTGCAATTGCAATCTAGAAAAGTTAAGGTTTTTAACTTTGTCTGTTTCCACTAGAGGGAGTTCTGTGATTGTATTATTTACCTTCTCTGACAGTGCAGTTTAACAGACTTGTTCTTTATTCAGTTCCTTTTCTTTATTCCTCAAAGAGAAGAGTTATACTTGTTATCAGGATGACTGATTCATGCTCTAAAGTGTTTTAGTAGGAGAGAGAAACCTATAAAAGAATGTGGTATCTATCTTTTACAATTAAATTTACACTTCAGGTGTTTTTTTGTAAATGTTTAATTTAGCTTTTTTTTTAAATAGGTGACATTGCCATAATTTTTCTCTGTTGATGGTCCTTGCATTTGGGAGTTGGATGTCTACCCTATCTGTAGTTAATAGGGAATACTTTTAAGTCTCTTGAACTTTGGTTCAAATCCAGTACTGCTGAACATTAGCTGAAAGTTGCTAACAGCTGCATGACTAGGTGGTTGATGTGAAATGAAATAGTCTGAATCCAGTTCCTTCTGCTGGGCAGGTATTTACATCACAAAACTCAGATCGTGGCAGTTGGTACCCTCAGAAAAATGGCAGCGGTGCTGCCTCCTACCCTTTCACTGATTATTCCAGGTAAAGTTTGGGGCTCGTTCGTTGGTGACTTGGGGAAACTTGGATTGCTGCCTCTGCTGAACCTGTTCTGTAGGTAAACAAAATGCTTCACTTTCTACTTGTGTCTGTGTGGTGCCCTTTACCCTCATTAAACATCTTTCCTTAATATAGATACAACTGCTGACTAGGGTGTTCTTTTCCCCTGGAGTCTCAGCACATGCTGGGAGCTCATGGCCCTACTGTTCCTGGACAGTATTACGCTCTAGTACAAAGAGTCTTATCTACAATGGCTGTATCATTATCCTCCTCATGATGCTGCACAAATAGCCAGCTTTGTATGCTGAAGAAAATTCAGGCAGGAGGGAGAGAATTTCTGAGGCAGGTACTTGCCCAGAACCACTGCTTGCTAGATGTGCCTGCCCCTGGAACCCCTAAGCTCCAGCAGAGCGAAGCAATGTCTTGCTGTTTTAGAGCAGGAGTAGGCAATCTATGGCACGTGAGCTGATTTTCTGTGGCACTCACACTGCCCAGGTCCTGGCTACCGGCCCCGGGGGCTCCGCTGCTGGCCTGGAGTACTGGCTGGCCACCCGCCCCCTGCCAGCTGGGGTTCCGTCTGCCGGCCCTGCTCAGCTCGCTGCCTGCCACGGGTCCAGGGGGCTCTGCTGACGTCCCGGCCGCTGGCCTGGGTCTCTGCAGCCACCCCCACCTGTGGCCCACTGCCCCCAGCCTGGGCAATGAGGGGTGTAGACGGGGCAAGAGGGGGCACAGCTCAGCACCCCCACCTTAAAAATTGTTCCAGCACCACTGTGATAGGTTATTTTTAAGTCCTGATTTGCTGCTTACATCACAGTCACGCCACGTGGAACAGCGCACTGCGTTTGACATTAAGATTAGAATGTACATGCAAGAACAGACATCAGAATTTTCTGACATTTCAAGATTTCCAGCGATTTGGCCCAATGCTTTCTTTCCTAATTAAACCTGAAAAGTTCAACAAAAGGGACTTGGATTTGTCTGTATTTCAGTGGATGAGTGTTGAAGATTTCAAAACGCAGCTCATTCAGTTAAAAAGCTCAGAATTGTGGGCATCAAAGTTTGGAGATCAGCGGAGTGCACTTGAAGGTACGGAGAGAGACCCTGGGGCCTCTATTCTGACCTGCTGGACATCCCTGCCAGTGAAATTTTACTGTTTGAAGAAAATTGCATTTGCAATGCTTTCAGCATTTGGATCCACGTATCTGTGTGAACAGGTATTTTCACACACGAAATCTGTCCTCTGTCCCTCTCGGCACCGGTTAACAACTGATCACGCAGAAGCCTGGGCGCAGCTTAAAGTATCCAAATACGTGCCAGACATTGGAAGACGCAGCAAGGAAAAGCCAGGGCAAGGATCACACTAAACTAATAAGATCTTCATTTTAATTAAATTTTAAATGAAGCTTAAACATTTAAAAAACCTTATTTACTTTACATACAACAGTAGTTTAGTTATATTATATATAGACTTGTAGAAAGAGACCTTCTCAAAACATTAACATGTATTACCGGCATGTGAAACCTTAAATTAGACTGAATAAATGAAGACTCAGCAAACCACTTCTGAAAGGTTACTTACCCGTTTTAGAGTTTAGGTGCTCTGCCCAGGAAAGACCTCACCTGCTTGAAAGCCTTGCCCTGTGGTCAGGTTTGATGTTAATCGCTACTTAGCAGCAGGCCCCTTCTTAGGCCTCCCGGTAGTTGGATTTAATTCTCAGGAGACCCCCTAACTTTAAACGCACACGTGCATTTTCTCTCTCTCTCCTAGTTTCTACAAGGAGGGAGGAGGTTAGATCCTACTAGTAGCAGGCTGGCCCTTGCTGCGTAATTAGAGTTGGACATGCTGCATGTACAAAAAGTCTCAAACACCATGTATCCTTTAATGACGTGCTCAGCTGTAGTGTTCTTTACTGCTTCCCGGATAGTGGAGTTGGTTTCCTATTCATACACATTTTTCCTCTGAGAAGGGGAAAACTGTCTTGAAAAATTGACAGTTCAGCTCCTTCAGCAGCCGTGTGTATTTTTGCTCCTTGCCTACTGTAATGTAAAGTATTCCCAGCGGCACTTCATTTTCGTATACATCATCAGTAAGTGGGATGGGAGGAGGGGGTGAAAGAGCTGAAGAGTGGAGGTGCAAAGTTTCAAAACACACCTCTTGGTACTGAGTCTGTATCTGCAGCCACATGAAATCTGCTCTAATGTTTTGTAAAGAAACAGGAGCTTCCTGTACAAACTCCTTAGATGGACAAAGTTGTAGGTAACTAATTCTAGAATACTGGCCCTAGCAAAAGTTTACCCAAAGAGCCCTGGAGTGAGGGAATATACTTTGAAAAGGTAATGAAATACACCATACAGTTATTAACAACTGCATACTTTGGTCATCAAAAGTCCTTTTCTCTTCCCAATCTTGTTGTACCTTCTTTACCTACAAGAAAGTTGAAATGGTGGTGCAGAGAAAAGACCAGGGCTGCATAAAGAGGTGTGTGGGTTACAACTAGATACACCATTTGTTCACGTCCCCTTGGACATGTTAGTTGGGCATCTCTTTTCCGCAGTGCAATGCTGCTTGGGGATGTGTAGCTGCCCATGTTGTTTTCTCCCCACTGTAACAGCACACACAACCCCAACCTAAAGATAGCCCAGGGGTGGCCAACCTGTGGCTCCGGAGCCACGTGCACCTCTTCAGAAGTTAATATGTGGTTCCTTGTATAGGTACCGACTCTGGGGCTGGAGCTACAGGTACCAACTTTCCAATGTGCTGGGGGGTGCTCACTGCTCACCCCTTGGCTCTTCCACAAGCCCTGCTCCCACTCCACCCCTTCCCTGAGCTAGCCGTGCCCTCCCTCCACTCCCCCTCCCCCAGAGCCTCCTGCTTGCCGCAAAACAGCTGATCGGGAGGTGCAGTGAGGGAGGGGAAGGCGCTGACTGGCAGGGCTGCCAGTGGATGAGAGGTGCTGAGAGCGGGGGTGGGGAGCTGATGGGAGGGCTGCTGAGGTATTACTGTGGCTCTTCGGCAATGTACATTGGTAAATTTTGGCTCCTTCTCAGGCTCAGGTTGGCCACCCCTGAGGTAGTCCTATGTTTTCCACATAACTAAATACAATTCTTGGTACTAAACAATACACATTGGAACAAAGCATTAAAATGTGCAGCAGTTGTACATCAGAGAAATCTGCGGACATGGGGATCTTAATATTTAATAGTTATGTTCCCTCTTCGTTACGCCTTTTGTGTTCTGGATTTATTTTTCTTAATTTCTGTTATCCTTTCGGACTGTCGTATGAAATGTCCTTGAATGTTAAGGGTTGATCCATAAATTCTCTGTTGATGGTATGGTGGAATTATTGACCTCCTTTAGAGAGAGATCCCATATTGTATCCCTTTAACAATTTTGTATGTGCTATAAGGAAAGTCACTTGAGTAAGAAAACCAGGCTTTTACAGTGTAAAAATAGTGATAAAGGAAAAAATCAGAAGGAAGAGCTGAAGTAATTGTAGGATGGATTTATTCATTAAAATTCCTAGTCTTGTTTTTTAATGCAACTAAGCTCTTAGCCTATATCTTCTGGCACTGAGTTGCACAGGTTAATTAGGAATTGTTAATTATTTCCGTTCATCAGTATTTAAATATGTGCCATTTAATTTCATTGGCTGTTCTCCTTGGCTTTGTGTTCTAAGAAAAGGCAAACTGAAGAGTCCAACTGAACACCTCTCTACCATTTATTTTCTTTACTTTGACTCTATCTCCTCTAACCTAAGAGTCCTAAACGTTTTATTTTCTCTTATTACTATTTGTATTGCAGTAGCGCTTAAGCATAACTCCATTATGCAAGGATCTGTACAAACACAGCCCAAAAAGACAGTTCTTGCCTGGAGGTCTTTCAATTTCTCTAACCATTTCTCTAGAGCCTTTCTCTATTTTTTTTTCTTTTTCATGATGGATCTCCCTTGAGTTAGGGCAATGAGACTGGAACACAGGATTCGTGATAAAGACGAGCCATCCAATTCAGTAACATTCTATAATCTGTCCCTTTCTTAAGGCAGCCGAATATCTTGTCACCACTGACCAGATATTCAGATTGAGCTGTGCACGATGGCACCTACTACTTTTTCTCTGAGTTGTTACACACTGATGAGTTCTTAAATTACCTGTATCAGTTCTTTCCACTGGGTGTCACCTTGCACTTGTCCACACTGAATTTCATCAGTTGTTTCCCAATCACTGGGCTTTGAGGTCCCTCTAAAGTTCCTTGCAATTCTCTAAATAATGTCACTGGAAATGTCATCTCCATATTCCCTCCCTTTTCCCAGATAATCATTAGCAAACCACTTCTACTACAAGTCCGTGGAACACCCCGCAATTAACCTGCGACCATGTGTAAAATTGACCAGTTATTCCTACTCTTGTTTTCTACTTGCTAATTAGGGTCCAATCCATGACAGAACTTTACTTCTTAACTTGTGAATGCTTTGCTGTATTGGTGGTCTCTTGAGGAAGACCTTTTAAAAAATGCTTCTTGAAAGTCCAGCTAAATATCTATTGGTTCGTCTTTATTTGCTACTATGTTGACTTCTTCTTCTAAGAATTCTAGTAGATTGGAGAGATGCAGTTTTCCTTTACACAAGTAATGCTGGTTTGTCCTTAGGTTATGCTTATGCTGGTGTTTTATAACTTCATTTATTGTGTCAACTAATTTACCTGAAGTAAGGCTCATGAACCTGTAATTCCCAGAAACGCTCCCTATTTTAAAGATAAAGAAAACATTGGCTACCTTCCAGTAGCTGATTTTTAATGACTCCTAAATTATGTAGCCTAATAGCTTTAGACACTTCATTCTTAAATCCCTTTGGATGAACAGGCAACTTGATAGAGCAATGTGGGGAAACTTGCATTAGCTAAGTTCTAGCTGGTTGGTTGACAAACAGAGAAATCTAGTCTTCAAATCTCAGTCCAGCACCTTCCATGAGCACAATATATACCTTACAAAACTTGGGAACTGTGCAAGCCCATGCCTTCAAAGTAGCCCAAACTGATTCTTGTTTTATATCATGCAATGATTTGGGGGGGAGGGATAGCTCAGTGGTTTGAGCATTGGCCTGCTAAACCCAGGGTTGTGAGTTCAATCCTTGAGGGGGCCACTTGGGGATCTGGGGCAAAATCAGTACTTGGTCCTGCTAGTGAAGGCAGGGGGCTGGACTTGATGACCTTTCAAGGTCCCTTCCAGTTCTAGGAGATGGGATATCTCCATTATTATTATTATTATTATTATAATATCTGCAGTGTAATCAACAAGAATGTGAGTGCTTTCTAGTAGTGGACCTGTTTACTAAAGTGAGTTGAATCATGAAAAGAAAAAAAAAATGACAGGCCTAGTAATCTATTTGAAAATATTCGACTAATACACTATTTGAGTACTATTTGGCTGCCTATACAGTGTACCTGAGCTGCAGTGTCTCCTGTTGCTCCAAACTGTCACTCTTGTTGGCATGGAAACAATATTACCAGAAACCATTTATACTGGTTTATTTGGTAGGCAGATGAAAATAATATGTATATAAATATTTTCATTAATCCCAAGAGAAAATGTATATTGACACGAAAGGGAGCATGTCCTTTATGAAGTCTGAAAGACAACATCCTCATCTGTTAGCGCTGAAATATGTTCAATAAGGTGAGTTTATTTACCAAATAGAAGCCATTCAAAGCATAAGTACGGCTTACTAACCTATTACTCTTAACAAATCCATGCACTTCCTCCTGAAAGGATTTAGATCATAAAACTGTTTGTTTGAAGTTACAAACGCTAGTCAACCGAAAATGAAGCAGTGACTAAAATCTTAGTACAAACCCATTTGCAGGTTGATAAAATGAGTGTAATTGATAGTTCTAAATATCTTATTGGCATATGTATTAAAATTCTAGAATATGTCTCTCTTTCTTAGTATTGCATTAACTGTAATTTCTATGTAATGCTTGAATTCATTTATATATTTGCACAATACACTATTAGATAAAAAAGTGCCAAAATGTGTATAAGGAGGCCATCACTTTAGCTTAATTGCACACAAATTTCCTGTAGACTCTGATGCTTAAGACCAATAACGAGACTGCTACAGCTAGAATAAATGCATTAGCTTATAAATTTAGAGCTTCTACCTGCTTTGCAGAAGGAGAATCGTCTCTAAATGAGCCTAGTAACATTGATTTGTGATTAATCATTTTACTTAGTGACTCATCTGTGATCACAGTACAACAAAAATGCCATGTTTGCTTAGTGGCATTAACTCCATTTATCTTCTGTGCGTGCAGAGAATTGCCTTGTTGTCAATGTGGGACTGGGAATATGTCTGAACAATACAGTTGTTAAAATTTTTTGTCAGTTTTTGATATTGCAGTTTTGGGATGGAGGGAAAAGGCAATTGATTAAAACAAACCAACAACACCCCCTTCAAATTTAATAATTCCAGTTGGTCAAACCAAAGTAGTATTTGAAATAACGAGTTTGCATCTGCAGAACCGAAATAATTACCCGGAAAATGACAGTATCTTCCACTTGCGGCTGAATTCCTCACTTCGGCTTTTCATATTGGGCCCAATTCTGCAAGCTGATGAGTGCTCTCAACTCTCTTAGGATTTTATTAGATCAGAATTGTAGGGTTCACTTGCTATATTAGTACCACAATTTTAATGATAATTCATCTGTGTTCCACTTGACTCTAATCCAGCTGTGTCCTTGCCCTTCAAACAGAGATTTCTGAAAATGTGTATTGGGCAGGGAGGTTTGATGAGTTTATGGAAGAGGATTCTGTCAACTTTCATAAGGAAATCTATGGGAAGAACTGCTACTTGTTGAAGAGCATTGCCAGAGGGACTGAGAGACTAAAATATTGTTTGGTAACTTTTGCGTTACTCTGTTTTTGGCTATCGGTCATATAATACTATGTATTTTTATAGCACCTCTTACCAGAGATGTTACATTAATGGTTGTCTGCATCCCATGGTCCAGTGGACAGGCCACAGGACTAAGAGTCAGGTGAGCTGGGTTCTCTTCTTGGCTGTCAATCATTTGTTGTGTGCCCTTTGGCAAGTCACTGCACCTCTCTCTACGTCAAAACTTACAGATTATATATATCTATATCTATAGATAGTGTGTGTGTGTATATTTGGTGTGTGTCTATATTTAATATGTAATTTTGTCTTCTGGCTTTTGAGTCATTGGAGTTTATATTTAAGCTTTTCTATACAACCATAAGGGCTAGATACTGTAGCTGGAGAAGGGCTTTCAATGTGACAAATCCTGATTTTAAAAGGAACCTGGAACTAGTTGTGTACACTTTCAACACTGCTGCTCTCTATTCTGTTGATAGCAGTGCTTCAAGTAGGCACGTTGGAAATCAAATGACTCTTATTCGGCTTTTCAATTAAGACTTAACCACTTTACGTGCACCTTAGTGATGATCAGTAGGAAAATGCTGACACCTAGAATTGTTTGGATAAAGTAATCTGAGTCATTGACGCTAATCTACATTTGTTTGACAAAATGGGGCCTCTTGCCATATCATGACTAACATGACATCATGACGTTAATGCTCAATCCGTATACATAAATCATTAACTGTTTAGTTTTGATTTAGAAACCTGAGGAAATTAAATGCTCCACCAAATGCGTATGTTTCTCTCTCAATATTCTGAACCAGCCATCTCCAGGGGATTTAGGATGCAGTAGAAAAATGAATTCAAGAGCTGAACGAAGTCTAGATCCCAGGGGCCAGAAAGATGCTTGCAAGCAAAAAGCTAAGCAAAAAACCAAACCCCATTCTGACCGCCCCCACCCCCTCCAAACCATGAACTGGTGAAAAAGAATGATGAGGTGATGCAATTTTAAATGCTGCCTTTATCTATGCTAGGATATTAGATGCTACACTACACCCCAAAAACAACAAAAGCTAAGAAGAATACCAAGATTTTGATTTTTTGGGTGGAAAGCAGAAATAAGGTCTCGATCCTACAGAAACTTTGGCATATGGTTAACTTTACTCTCTTGAATAGTCAAGAGGATGACTTGCATGCTTAAAGCTACTCACGTGCACAGGTGTTTGCAGGACCAGGACTGAAGGCTTCAATTCAGCACAGCATTTAAGCACGTGCCTAAAGCTAAGCGTATGATCTGTTGAATAGGGATGGGCTGCTGAATCAGTGCTGATGGGGAAGTGGGGGGGGGAACCTTGCCAGTGTGATCATATCTCGCATGATCACGTTCCTTCAAGTGCTTGGGAAGAAATGTACAGGTGTTTGTTATGTAGGGTTACCATATTCTGTGCCTCCAAATGGAGGACACTCCACGGCCCCCGGCCCCGCCCCCAGCCCCGCCCATACCCCCTCCCCAACCCCGCCCCCTCCCCAAAGTCTCCGCCCCCTCCCCTGCTTCCCGCGAACATTTAATTCGCGGGAAGCCTGAAGCAGGTAAGGGGGATGTGGGGGGGAGGAGGCGCGGCCCAGGCTGGCCCCCCGGCGGCTCCAGCCTGGGTCGGCTCGGGTCCTGGGGTGCCGGCCCCGGCCCCCGGCCGACCACCCCCGGCCCGCCCAGCACTGCCGGCCCCCGGCGGCCCGGCGCACCCCCCAGCTCCCCGCGGGCCCGGCTCCCCGCCAGCCCGGCTGACCGGGCTCCCCGCCGGCCCGGCTCCCCGCCGGCCCGGCTGACCGGGCTCCCCGCGGGCTCGGCTCCCCGCGGGCCCGGCTGACCGGCTCCCCGGCCCCGCCGGCCCGGCTGACCGGCTCCCCGCGGGCTCGGCTCCCCGCGGGCCCGCCGGCCCGGCTGACCGGCTCCCCGCGGGCCCGGCTGACCGGCTCCCCGCGGGCCCGGCTCCCCGCCGGCCCGGCTGACCGGGCTCCCCGCGGGCCCCGCTCCCCGCCGGCTCGGCTGACCGGGCTCCCCGCCGGCCTGGCTGACCGGCTCCCCGCCGGCCCGGCTCCCCGCCGGCCCGGCTGACCGGCTCCCCGCCGGCCCGGCTCCCCGCCGGCCCGGCTGACCGGCTCCCCGCCGGCCCGGCTCCCCGCCGGCCCGGCTGACCGGGCTCCCCGGCTGACCGGCTCCCCGCCGGCCCGGCTGACCGGGCTCCCCGGCTGACCGGCTCCCCGGCCCCGCCGGCCCGGCTGACCGGCTCCCCGCGGGCTCGGCTCCCCGCGGGCCCGGCTGACCGGCTCCCCGGCCCCGGCTGACCGGCTCCCCACGGGCCCGGCTCCCCGCCGGCCCGGCTGACCGGCTCCCCGCCGGCCCGGCTCCCCGCCGGCCCGGCTGACCGGCTCCCCGGCTGACCGGCTCCCCGCCGGCCCGGCTGACCGGCTCCCCGCCGGCCCGGCTCCCCGCCGGCCCGGCTGACCGGCTCCCCGCGGCCCGGCTCCCCTCCGGCCCGGCTGACCGGCTCCCCGCGGGCTCGGCTCCCCGCGGGCCCGGCTGACCGGCTCCCCGGCCCCGCCGGCCCAGCTGACCGGCTCCCCGCGGGCTCGGCTCCCCGCCGGCCCGGCTGACCGGCTCCCCGCGGGCCCGGCTCCCCGCCGGCCCGGCTGACCGGCTCCCGGCCCGGCACCGCGCCCCCGGCTCTCCCTCCGGCCCCGCGCCCGGCCCGGCACTGTGACCCTGGTTCCCGGCCCGGCACCATGCCCCCGGACCCGCACCGCCGGCCCGGCCGAGCACCACCGAGCCCTCCCGATTTTCCCGGACATGCCCGGCTTTTGGGGATTTCCCCCCGGACGGGGATTTGAGCCCCCAAAAGCCGGACATGTCCGGGAAAATCCGGACGTATGGTAACCCTATTGTTATGGCTGCTGTCTTCCATGTTTCTAACAAATATCCGGAGGCAACGAATAACAGTCGAGTCCTGTGTACAATAACATTACTTTACAATGACACTCATGTGACTTTCCAAGTCCTGTCACTCACTCTGATTAGTCCACTGAAATAATGGGATAACTCCTACTGAGTAAGGTTTCCCCGAGAAGAAAATATGATAGTGGTGAAATTTGAGTTTAAATTGAAAAGCTTTAGGATTTCCTGTCTTTTCTGATTCATAGCAATAAGCTTTGCACTCCTCTTCCTAAAATTTAAAGAAGACTTTGGTTTGACTTTAAGATGGGAATGAGAAGAGACCATAAGGCAGAGTGGGAAAGGCAGACTTCTTAACGAGAAACAATTTTGTCTCTGAAACTTGAGGCTCTTGAGTTACTAAAATGAATGTGTTTTCATTTTTTATAGTATCTGTACAGAAACTAAATCTGAGGTGCTTTCCAAAACCCTACTTAAGCCTCACTTCATCCCTTTAAGGTTGGGAAACATGAATACCCTGTTTTATAGAAAGGGAAACTGAGGCACAGAGCAGTTGTGAGCTGACCAAAGTTACAGAGTAAATAAAGCAGAACAGGGCCTAGAACCTGGGAATCCTGCCCTGATTTGACCTCTTGTTATCCTTCCTTCCTTTTGAGAGTGTTAACACATTCCCAGACAGGGTCTTCTTGTTCTCTTTCACGGTGCTCATTTGACAACACTTATGAAAAACAGCATCATTAGGTGCAAGTAAGTAAAATCTTTTATTTGACCCCTTTCACGACTCATTCAAAATCTAGACGCTTGTTGCTAATTATCATTTTGGCTATTTTGGAGGAGCAAGTATTTAAGCCAATGAGATTCCCATCTATTCATAGGTTTCAGAGTAGCAGCCGTGTTAGTCTATATCCGCAAAAAGAACAGGAGTACTTGTGGCACCCGAGAGACTAGCTCACGAAAGCTTATGCTCAAATAAATTTGTTAGTCTCTAAGGTGCCACAAGTACTCCTGTTCTCTTTGCCATCTATTCATGTATCCCCCAACTGGACTTCAGTTTATTTGTTACATGCAGAATTTATCAGTTCAACCCACTTTTTTTTTTTTCTGAGCCAATGTCATGATCCGGGATTTCTATTTTATAAAGCAGATGTTGTGTCTTTTAATATTTTATTGCTTTTTACACATTTTGAGGGAAACTCATCCATCCTTCAAGAAAAGCTTTGCTTTGAGATGTATTGGCATTGCATATTAAAGTGCTTCAGTTATGAACTGATTACATATATTTGCAAACTTCAGCACTAAGTATGTTACATTCCAACTCTATTAATTGAAAGGGAAAACTAATTTGCTATTCTAGATATTTATGTTGAAACAAATTTGGAAAATTGTATGCAAAATAAAATATATTAATATTTCATTCCTACTTGCCTTTCTTTTCGTAGATACTGCAAAGCAATTAGAATCTATTTTAAATATGAGCTATATCATAATATATCCATATTATGGATTTTGGCTCAAAAGCTAGAAAGTGATGTTTGAGGGGTAAGTTCAATAATCTAAGAAGGATTTGTTTTACTTCATATAATAAAACTCAGCCATTATTTTTCAGCTACGCTGGCTTTTAGGGGCTCTGTTTACAATGAACAATATATTCTTTGGAATACAGAAGTCCCTTTTAGAATGAAATAAAATGAAAATTTTTCTAACATCTCTGAGTGGATGAGCTCTAAAGAATTCAATACAATACCCCCCTCTGCCCAGTTCAAGCCAGTAATATAAGTTTTTACAGTTGCTAATAGCAACTTATGTGGCGAACATAATTACAGCAATTTAGAGGACACTGGTAATATGAATTTCTTCAAGTAGTTAAATACTAATGTCTTTCATGACAACATCAATGTCAGCCCCACTCCAAGCGAAGGACAAATGAACTTACCATTTTTATTTGCTTTTTCTGAATGAAAGGTTTTCAGAAAAGTGACAGTCTAGTCTGTAATTTTAACTTGATTTATTTGAATTAGTGAAATCTTTATTAAATACATCCCAGTGCACATCTTAAATATTTCCCCCTAGATATTAAACATCCATTACTTTGTGCTCACACACTTTAATTTCTGTGCCTGACAGTCTTCTTGAAAGAAAGGAAAAGATAAGTGAAAAGGAAAAGGTCACTTATGTACCAGAACCATTACAGCGAACAGGAGCATTTGGCTAGCACATTTTACCTACTAATCTAAGCGATAGGCAGAAGTGTTGATCCAATGAGAGGTATATCTGACTTGTTTACATTGGGATCAGAATGAAGGGATGGTCTTTTGCTGGGGAAGCTGTTTTCCAATGTATTATCTCTGGCTGTTGACTCTTTCATCTGTGTCTGTGAGCAGGAGTGGGTCTACATTTATTAGTTATTCGCAAAGAAACATTAATCTCGAGTTAAAGTACCGAGGGTAATAAGGAAGAAAAGGCAAGGCAGTACTGAAATATGCTCCTGGAAAGGATGTGGAGGGATACTGGGAGTAGAATGCAGGCCTGACAAGTGAGGAAGAAAATAAAATGACATCCAAAAGTTAAAGTGCTCTCTTGTGGTGAAATTCTGGCTTGTTGAAATCAACGGAAGTCTTGCCATTGTCTTCAATGGGGCCAGGATTTCATCCTTGTTCTTTTTATCTGTGACTCTCCAGCTGGTAACCCTGTATCTATCCATGGTTCTTCTCTAAGAAACTCAGATGTTGTCCTGGTCTTTGAAGGCTCAATCCAAAGTCTATTAAAGTCCATGGAAGGACTCCTCTTGATCGGCAGGCTTTGTATTGGGGCTTAAGAAAAGCAAAATGCTGTATTCTGCAGATGTTATTTCAATTTGTATATTCCTTGTATTCAAATTTGAGTGAGGTTATTCCATGCTGTTTTGGAAACACTTGGGCGCACACAACTCCACATGCATTTCAACCGCTCATATATTTTTCTAATATTTATCTCTGGTCTAAGTTCTTACTTCTTCCCATGCTTGTATTTGGTATCCCAGAATCCCAACGGCAAGCTCTGTTTTGAAGATATGCTAGCGGGTCTTCATTGTTACTTGACAGTATGAATAGTATCACTAGTTCCAGCCAGAATAGACTGTGTCTACACATGCTTTTAAGCACAGCAGGCCAGGATGATTTTGACTGTCCTCTATAAAGCCTGAATGGCCAAGCGATCTCAGAAGTGCCCTTTGTACTTAGCTCCCTCTTGATATACGACAGACTGAGTTTGAACAGCATCCTAAAGACATCTGAAACATCAATTTAATCTGTTTATTTTTTTACAGTGTCAGTGGCTGGTAAGATATTGCCTGTCACTAAATGAAGGTGGTAATTACAGTTCTTGGTCTGTACTGGGTCCTTTTGTGAACACTTGTTTAGATTTTGTGAATATCTCTGGTAAATATCTCATGATGGTGTGACACCCAGGGTTGTGAGGCATCTCGCTACCACCTGCCCTTAACATGAGGGAAACTTGTCTGTGCTTGCCATGGGTTGGCTTCCAACTCCCCTGGCCATAGGCAACACAAGCACTCCCCTCTAGGCCTTGTGGGCCCTGCTGTCTCTCTGCTGATTAGCGAAAGACACACTACAACCCCTGGCCACTGAGGGTTTGTCTATACAGCAATGTAACCCCAGGGTTAGCCGGACTCAAGTCAGTTGACCCATGTTAGGGAATCCTGGGCTTGAAGCATCTACATTGTATTTGAACCCTAGGTTAAGAGTTTTCTGACCCATGCTTGAACCTAGCGCCCTGGCATCCACACTACAGTGCACAGACCAAGTAACTATCCCGGAGTACCTAGCGCCCCCCTCCCCCGCCCCCAAATGTGGCCAGTCTAGCCATAAGTGCATGGTGCACTGTGGGAAAACTTTACTGCCCACCCTGCACAACCAGGAAACAGTTCCCTTTGCAAAAGCCTTGATTGGTTCATTAGGGTTACCATTATCCAGCAATCAAAAAAGAGGACGGGAGGAGCCCCGCCCCGTCCTGCCCTAGCCCCGCCCCATCCTGCCCTAGCCCCCCCTGCCCCTCCCACTTCCCCCCCCCTCAGAACCCCCAACCCTCTCTCCACTCCTTGTCCCCTGACTGCCCCCTCCTGGGACCCCTTCCCCTAACTGCCCCCCAGGACTCCACCCCCTACCTAAGCCTCCCTGCTCCTTGTTCCCTGACTGCCCCCTCCTGAGACCCTCCCCCCATCCTAACTGACCCCCTAGGACTCTACCCCCTACCTGTACCCTGATTGCCCCAACCCTTATCCCCACCCCCACCCCCAGACAGACCCCTGGGACTCCCATGCCCCATCCAACCACTCCCCACCCCCTGACAGCCCCCCCCAGAACTCCCGACCCATCTAAACCCCTCTGCTCCCTGTCCCCTGACTGTTCCGATCCCTCTCCCCACTCCTGCCCCCTGACAGCCCCGCCCCCAGAACTCCCAAATACCCTCCCCCCCACTCCTTGTCCCCTGACTGCCCCATCCTGGGACCCCTGGTCCTAACTGCCCTCCACAACCCCACCCCCTACCTAAGCCTCCCTGTTCCTTGTCCCCCAACTGCCCCCTCCTAAGACCCCCCCCAAATGCCCCCCAGGACCCTACCCCCTACCTGTACCCTGACTGCCCAAAACCTTATCCACACCGCCCCCCCCGAAAGTCCCCCCCCGAACTCCCGACCCCCTCCATCTCTTGACTGCCCCCTCCAAAACCTCCCTGCCCCTTCTCCGACCCCCTGGCCCCCTTGTTGTTGGCCTTTCTTCACCTAATGTCTGGTGAACTTGCTCAGAAACTGCCTGAGCTGCTGGGCAGCAGCGGGGGATGAGCTCCAAACTGCCGGAGCCGATCTGCGATGCAGGGAGGGAGGGAGGGAGGAGGAGGAGCCCTCTCTGGCTGAGTGTCGGAGCCCCATGTAAGTGACATCGTCTGGCCGGCAGCACTGTTAGCCGCGCGTGCTCTGCATGGGGGGGGGGGAAGTCCGGCCATTTACAAATTCCCCCCGGACGCTATTTTTAGCTTAAAAAGCCGGACATGTCCGGGGGAATGCGGACGAATGGTAACCCTAGGTTCATTCTCCATGCAAACCCAGGAGGCTCTCTGCTAGTGTGCTTGCAGACTGGTGACCAGAACAGAATGGGTTAACCCTGACCTGAGCTGCTGCCATTTGCCAAGGGCGGGGTGCTTCTGTTTTCAGTAGAGTGGATTGCAGACTTTTGGGATAGAGAGGTCTATGGAAGTTGTCCCATGGAATTGTGGGATACTTCCGGTTGACGGATGTGACCTGAGTCAGGCAGGGCTGCGGCTACACTGTAAAGCAATAGGGCTGGGACCCTGGGTCCCTGCTTGACTTGAGCTCGGACCCTTCAGCCCTGCAGGGTCCCGGGACCCCGGGTCCAAGCCCTGGGTTAGCACATTTGCAGTAGAGACACCCGGTGTGGTTAGGCTTGAGCCTGGGTTCTAGCACAGGTTTACATTGCACTGTAGACCAATGGATCTCAATGTGTACCCCGGGGGCTACGCAGAGGTCTTCCAAGGTGTACGTCAACTCATCTAGATATTTGCCTAGTTTTACAACAGGCTACGTAGAAAGCACTAGTGAAGACAGTACAAACTAAAATTTCATACAGTCAATGACTTGTTTATACTGCTCTATAGACTATACACTGAAATGTAAGTACGATATTTATATTACAATTGATTCATTTTATAATTACGGTATATGGTAAAAATGAGAGGCAGCAATTTTTCAGTGATAGTGTGCTGTGGCACTTTTTTGTATTTTTATGTCTGATTTTGTAAGCAAGTAGTTTTTAAGTGAGGTGAAATTTGGGGGTACGCAAGACAAATCAGACTCCTGAAAGAGGTACAGTAGTCTGAAAAGGTTGAGAGCCACTGCTGTAGACAAACTCCTCACAGTATTCACTGACCACTGCTTACGAAAAAGCAGTACAAACCAGTTTGCCAGTTCCACCTCTGATCACCGCTTCACTTAACTCAAAGAACTTAGATTTGTTTATAGTGAAATCACGTATGAAGTTTATTTAACAAAGCACAGAGTTTCAAGTAATAGCAAGTAGATGTATTGGAAACAAATGGCTACATATAAAACAAAATCATAACATGCATTCTGGAGCCTAGACTTGATTAACAAGAACCTCTCATATCTAATTAAGTATTGCTCACCCAAAATCCTTGCAGAGCGTTACTGCCAGGCTGGCTGTGACCCTTCTTGCATGAGACAAGCTGTCAGTTTGCCACTTAGGTGAAGGACTCAGTGTATCTTTCTGCACTCCAGGATATACCTGACCAGTTCTTTGTCTTTATTCATAAGCAGGACACCCTTCTGCTGTATGTTTCTTCCTGTAGATTTTCTCTCTTGTAGATTTTGCAATCTCTCAATTTGCATCTGCCTTAGAATGCAAATAGGTCTACGGTGCAAGGCACACAATACACAGATTGGCCAGACAGAGTTACGGGTGTCAGTTACTTCCAGCCTGAAAGGAATATCTCCAAGGTATGTCACCTTGTGGGAATCTGCCTTAATTCCAGCACTTTCAGGACATAATTTTCAGTATAGGTACATAAGTCCTTAAATATTATCCGTGCATACATCTTGCAATGATTTTGATGACCAGTGGGCTACTGACTTTCAATAGAGACCTCACACATCACCCTTTGGTGAATTATTATGCAGATACCCAACCCAGGGGATTCTGTAAAATCCTATGCACCTCTTGTGCCCTCTGCCAGTTGGTACCAAGGGGTCCCTGGGTCACAGATAGGTGTGACAGAAATGTCTTTAACTTCAGGCCTTTTCAGAATTGTACTTCCAAGTTCCAAGTCTAAAACCATTGAGAAATGGTGGCAACTCCTATGATAAATAGGAGAGAATGGCTTCCTTAAAAATAGAATTTGGGTTTATTTTCAATTGAATTTTAGACTAAATCATATTAATTAAACTACCCTTATCATTAGATGCCCAAGTACGGCTCTGTGTTTTATCATTTTAGCTGGATACTCAGCATTCACAAAGATGAACCTTGATATTTTCAGTGCTCTCACTACTCGCAAAGTTCACAAATATGTATACATCATACTATTTTAATTCTGGTTAGAGAAGAGTTGGATGCCAAATGCAGATACCTTGCAGATTACTCTCATACTTTTAGTTTGATGTCACTCACTGAATTTCCACCTCCTGGGAGCAGTGCTTCCTGGAACAAAGACTTAAGAGCAGCCTCTGTGACTCCAGTGTTAATAGGTCATTTCTGGGAATAACTTTTTTGGTTGACACTTCTATGAATCATGGACAAAGACAGTAGCTTCTATGGTTGGGTAAATGTTGCATAATAAATACTTCATTGAAGCTCTCTGGTCCACAGCCATTTTGGAATGTAGCCACACTTTTCAAAACCTGCCAGTCTCCCTCGAGTTGAGATTACTGATAAATCCTAAACTTGACTTCCAGGCATAAGAGATAAATAGGGCAGAGCAAAATTTTTAATTCAAAACTTTTTTCAATGGAAAATTGGTTTTGCAACAAAATGAAAATTTTCCCAGGAAGTGTATGCTTTCCTCAAGAACTTTTCAATATTTATCAGAAAACTGAAAACCCCAATCCCAAATATTTTTGACCAAAAGCTGAAATTTTTTGGTTTCACAAAAAAAGTTGAATATTTTTTCAGCAGAAAATTTAAACAGATACCCCCACACCTTTTGTTGAAATGTTCCAT
The DNA here is from genome assembly GCF_027887155.1 of Malaclemys terrapin pileata. NCBI lineage: Eukaryota > Metazoa > Chordata > Testudines > Emydidae > Malaclemys > Malaclemys terrapin. The sequence continues at coordinate 12,631,383 of NC_071513.1, read as the reverse complement.
GGGTCGGGGAAGCCATTTTCTGAAAAGTGCCTGAGGTATCATAGACTGAGATTGTCCTTTTTAAAAGTTTTTTCAAGCTGTATACCAGACAGGAGTTTCCTTCTTAGCCACCATGGCAGGGTTCTTATGAGGTCCTCACTCCGGGTGAATGGAAGGGGGTCCTTTGGTCTCTATGGTGACCCATGACAAGAGCTACTCCAGGCCTAGGGCTGTTGACATTCCCAGAAAGAATGAGTTGTAGAAGGCAGGGAACTCTCTTTTCTGGAACTTCTTTACTCCTTTTGGCTTGAGGACTTCCCTTTTCCCGGGATAAGCTAATTTCTCTGAAGAGGCAGCATCCTGGCCTCCTGGGCATTGCACAGCTCAGAAAGCTGTAGACAGGGCCGGCTTTAGGCCGATTCCCCCAATTCCCCTGAATCGGGCCCCACGCCTAAGAGGACCCCGCGCCCGCACCTAAGAGGGCCCCACGCCCTAAAGAAGAGCGCCTAACTTTTTAATTTTTACTCACCCAGCGGCGGTCCGGGTCTTTGGCAGCACTTTGGCGGGGGGGTCCTTCAGTGGCTCTGGGTCTTCGGCGGCATTTCGGCAGCGGGTCCTTCAGTGCGCGGAAGACCCGGAGCAAGTGAAGGACGTGCCGCTGAAGACCCAGACCGTCGCCAGGTATTCGAATCGGGCCCCGCACTGGCACTTCCTAAAGCCGGCCCTGGCCGTAGATGTGTTTTGGCTGGAGACTGATCATTGCAATGGAATAAAATCCACTCTCAGATTTTTTTTTTCCAAGCTAGAGAAATCAGTTTCTCAGGAAATAACTATTCCAGGCTGGAGACTTTCAGGCTAATGTAAGAAATGTCTGCAGATATTGCAGTGCTCTCTGACTTCCTCTTGAGAGCGTTATTTACAAGTTCTGATTTACAGCCATGAGGCACAGGCCTGCCCAATTCAGTGTGCTGAGGAAATCACACCCTCAAGATATTGCTCCTAATCTTCAGTGTCCTCATAGACTCCAAGGTCAGAAGGAACCACCATGATCATCTAGTCTGACCTCCCGCATGATGCGGGCCACAAAAGCTGACCCACCCACTCCTGGAAGAATTCTCTCCCTTGACTCAGCTGTTGGAGTCCCCAAATCATGATTTAAAGACTTCAAATTGCTGAGAATCCTCCAGCAAGCGACCCCTGCCCCATGCTTGGGAGGAAGGCGAAAAACCTCCAGGGCCTCTGCCAATCTACCCTGGAGGAAAATTCCTTCCCGACCCCAAATATGGCGATCAGCTGAACCCCGCGCATGCGGGCAAGATTCTCTAGCCAGACCCTCTGGAAAAAGTTCTGAGAAACATGAATTCTCTTTGCCTTTTTGTAAGAGTTCTAAACAATCCCCACCCATGCTTAACTGACATTTCTTCCTAGACTGTTACAGTGTTCAGGACTTTCAACACTGGGGGAGTTGCTTGCTTCTTCATGGCAGTATTTTTGTGTGTGTGTGTGTGTGTGTGGGGGTGTATTTTCAGGTATAATTGGGGTAGAAAATGTGCATAGCATTATATGTCTAATTAAAACCATGTCAATAAAAAGCAGTTGTGTGCTACATAAAAGAAACATTTGTAGAAAATTGGCCTGAATTACAGCTGTTTTATACACATTAATTTGCTTTGTCCATACAAAATGGAGTTGAATGAATAGCATGATTGTTTGACGAGGACTGAAAAGCGGCGCTTGGTGTAAGTAATTTAAATTGAGCACTATTATCATTTACGGATTTATTCTGTTTAGAATCAATAAGAGGAAAAAGCCCTGAAAGCTTTACGCTAATGCTAATCACTCTTGGTTCAGTAACTCCTTGTGTTTAAGTTATGTATTTTTTTCCCCTCCTCTCAGTAATTGTGGCTACTTGGGAAGCCAAATATTTAAAGTATCTTCAACTGGGGAGAATCCCCCCTTCCCCTCACTTCATGGACAATTTGGCATCTGTAAATCTCTTGTTGTGATAGAAAAGTTCCCTCAGAGGTTAGTGATGCCAAACAGGAGAACAAAAGAGCCACTCTGGAAAGAAACTGAGCTCAGCTTACATGGACAATGTGCTGCTTTTATTATTGGCTTACAGGGGCACCTTCATGCCACGGTGGTTGGAGTCTCCCAGGCTGAGAGCTTCTGGAGTATGATTCTGGTGAACTCCTAGACTTGAATGCAGCCCTGGGTAACCACAGTAACTTTACGGATGGTAACTTGTTCCTTTCTGGGTTTACTTATTTTTGTCTGGTCAGAGGCCACTGGTCTGCAAAAAGGAAATGCACAGGGGAAATGGCACAAGGGCAGAAGAGAAAAGGTTAGGAGGAGGGTAGGAGCTAGGGGTGCTCAACATGGAGATGGTGCCAAAACATTTGGGAGTAATAAAGCCCTTGTGCTTCTGAGTAAAGTGAACTGAAGATGAGCAGGAAAGATTAATTAACTCACCAGGTAAAGCAATGGGGCTGAAGCTGGTCTTTATGGCCCAGTGAAAAGGATCTATTGAGTTGGAAGTCTGGATTTTGCAAATTGAAGGAGAGGCAGCTTGACAAGCAAGTTCTTGTGGTGAGAAGTCCAGAGGGGAGCGGCACTCGAAGCCAGGAGCTGCTGAAGTAGGGGTGTTGGAGTTGGGCCCATCCCCCTAAGTTTCCTTTTTCCTTTCCCAGTGAATTTCAGGAGTGATTCTGATAGATGCTGCCTAATGCCACAAGAGGTTGGCTTGAAGAGAGGTTGGAAAGAATTTGGTTACTGCCACAGCAAAGCTGGGGTTGTTGACTGAGGCTAACAAATGATTCATAAGTTTCATGAGTCACTTTATCACCCCCAGCCTGCAGCAAGATTTGATTCCATGAGGACAAAAGCATCATTCACAAAATGTAGGGACAGAGAAGAACAGATATCAGATGGAATGTCTGATATACTAATTCCTGATACAGTATCCTGTTATCAATGTACATGCACTGCTGGGTGGACTCTGCTTGAGTTACACTACGTACCAGTGGAGCAGGTCCTGCTACCACTGACCTAGTGCATTTGGAACCTCAGATGTATTCCTGATTACTCACATGTATGGTTAACTGAGAACTCTGGGGTCCGGAACACACCCATAGAGGAGTCTAACGAGTGGAATGGTAAAGAGCAAATAGCTAAAGAATGGATAAAAGGACATTGGTTGAGTGAGGAGCATAAATCAAGTTAGGAAGAGAAGCACATTAAGTCAGATTGCATTAGGGAATCTGGTTTATTGATGCCACTGCTAAGGTCGCTAGTATCTGAAATCAGAGTTTTATCTGACCGACTGGCGGAGAGATCGAGGTATTTCACCAGCAACAGCGGCCTGTGACTAGAGCTGGCTGGGAAATTTTTGCCTAATTGGTTTTTTGTTGTTGTTGTCAAAAATGCCAGTTCATCAAAACCAAAACTGTTTATGGAATAGGGTTGGGTTTCGTGAATTTCCTAACTTGAAAAAGGGTCAGGAAAATTTCATAATTTTCCCCTGACTGTTTTAGTCTGACAGTTTCAAAATGAAAATTCATTTTCCAGGTCAAAATGAACTTTTGTTGACAAATTTATGCTAATTACAGCAAAGACGGTTTTTTGAAAAGAAAAAGTTTTGAACTCACAATGACACACTTTGATTGAACCAAAACAAACACAATAAAATCTTTCTTTTCATTGCAAATAATTTTGAGATTTCAACTTTTCATCCTGACAGAACTTTTTTTTTCTTTCAAACTTTCCAAAATACTTGTAGGTCCAGAAAACCACTTCCCACCCAGCTCTGCCTGTGAGCCTAGAACTGCAGAGAAACAAAGAGTGCGTTGGTCACTTAGAATAAACAGAGCTCTCCAGAGATACGCAGGGACGTTGTTCAGGCCTGAGACTTCTTAGCAAAAGCATTAGTGGAATCAAAAACAGGAAAAAGAAAGCATGATCAACTATCTTGGGTTTTGGTGTGAATGATTGACATTTTTTGCACTAGTCAATATCCTTGTGCACTCTTTTTTGTCCACTGCTTTGTAGTTCATAATATGGGGGGCAGTATGTGTTACAGTTGCTATATACATTAAAGTACACTTTATAAATATTTTATTTGTAGAAAAAATCATCTGAAAGTCTTTAAATTGGCTAATTTAGTTATCATATTATTTATTATGTAGTTGTATTGCGGTAGGGTCCAGGGACCCCAGGACCCTATTTTGCTAGGCACTGTATGGTATAGGTGAGTTACAGTCAGGTTATGTTGGGCATTGTCCTGCTCCCAGCGGGGTCAGTGGCAAAACTTCCATTGACTTCTGCGGTGCAGAGTCAGGCCCAGAAAAGCTTTTATTTGGAGACTGTAATAGTTTTTATTAGAATGTCTCTAGTGAATACATCCTCTAAGGACATATGTATCTTTGGATGTTCCGTAATCAGACTGCTGGCTATTCCTTTCAGTGGTCTTACTGCAGTGGACTCAATGGTCTCGAAATGGCAGAGCAGACTCAAATGTAAGATTTCCATCTGTTCCATTAACACATTAATTTACAAAGGGTTAGACTGTGTGGGTGCATAGTCCAAGTCCCAAGAAGGAGTAAGAATCCCCACTACCCTGTCTAGTTGGAGGTTGGGTCCAGAGGTTTAGGGACATTGTAAGCAGAGTGACCAGTTTACTCTCCTCCCTAGAGTGAGTGGGTGGAGAGTGGGTGCAGCTGCTCAGAGTAGCTGAACCAGTGCGGGGGTGGGTGATTATTGCAGGTCTATACTATCTTACAGGAACAAGGAGGAAGCGGGGAAGGAACTGTTGTTCAGAGTGGTGTCTGAGTCACACTATCTCCTGGTGCTACCCCTGGGGTGGTGCCGTTTACAGCCCACCCCTTTGCTTAGGGCTGTGCCAAAATTCAGAGTGGATCCCCAAGTGCACCCAATGGAAATAAGGTACGGCACGTTTGCCTGTCAATAAGATGGCTAATGTGTAATGTCCCATATTAATTTGTGTAAGTGACACTGATTTGCTGTATGATATTGCAAGGTGCAAATTAGTGGCTAGGGATTAAAATGACATTTATAAACAGCTTCTTTTTAAAAACACTCCCAGGAAAAGGAATAATAAAAACCCTGTTAATAGGGTTGTTAAAAGAAACAGTAAAGATCCTAAACCAACCTTTAAGTAGGATTAGTGACCCAAGAAACACCAGCTTTCAGCACACCATTTAAATCTCATCCTAGGCAAGATATGGGGTAATGTAGATATTGTCCATGGCCCTGGTGGTTAGATGAGGTAATGTGGAGGTGTCTTGTCTGCCCTGACATAGCTGGGCTCGATGGGGAGCTTCATGGAGGCACAGGGCTTCTGCTTGATGGTCTTTTTGAACCTGGGGAGATCCATGGATTTAGGGGCTAACTCCCCTAGCCAATGGGGAAGTATTAGTGCAGGTTCCACATGCAACAACTCAGAAGGAACTCGATGCCTGGGTACTTGTGGAGTTTCTTGTCCCCGCACAGGACTTGCTTATATAGGGTGTGATTTATTATTGGTATTACGGTAGCACCCGCAAACCCTAACCACGATCACTGGCCCACTGCACAGACTCATAGTGAGAAACAGTGCTGCCGCGAAGAGCTTACAGTCTAAACAGACCAGGCAGAAGAAGGATGCTGAGAGACATGAAGTGTGAAGTCCAAGGCGGTACAACAGATCACTGACTGAGCTTTAGAATAGAATTCAGGTCTCCTGAATCCAAGGCAGTGCCCTAACCGTTAGACCATGCTGCCTCTCTAATCAAACCCTTAAAGGTTATTTGTGGATGATATCCACTGATTAAATACCCAGTGCTTTTAAAATCTCAATACATCATGCACAACACTGTTATGCCTGATTGCAAGGATGCCTTTTTGCCAAATCCTCATTATTTTTTTCCAAAAACTGTCTTTCACTTCTAGCCGTTACTCTCCTACATGTCTAACACTACTACACCTGTTAACTTTTTATGAAAAAGCATTTTTAAAAATGTGTTAAACTTTGCTTTTATTAAAATGGACCAGAGCAGCTAATACACTCTCTCTTACAATAAATAGCTATAAAAACATCAAAGGTTTTGATAACTGTTAGCTGTATATTTTGTAATGCATGCCTGTTGTATTTCCATTTTGTTAGCTCTATTTAAAAAGCAGTTTTATCATGCCCCATTTCCTGTTAGATAGTTCTATTTGTCTGCTCTACAGGAGGCAAAAGATTTTAGGTCCAAAAGAAATTATCTCTCAGTAAATTACTAACTCCATTACTGAATACTAAACATCATCCCCATTTACCGTACGAGCAGCTAGAAGAGATAACATTGCAATTTATTTATTTGTTTTGTCCTGTGTGCATAGGTGACACACAGACCCATCTGAGCAGAGAAGGTGATAAACTGACAGGTACATTAGATCTGCCACATATAGTAAAGTTTACTTTGATTATGTAGTAAGTGTCAAGATGTACAGTAGCTGATGTCAGTTTGATCACTCTTATAGTATATAATGGCTCATCTTTTTCATGGTTGATTGGACACTAATTTTTGTCTAATAAGTAAGCTATCAGTGAGAGTGTTTTAGAGAGTAGCCAGAGGTTTTTTATCCTACTGAAAGGGAAACCATTCGTGAAATTATTTTAAAAATTGTTTGGATTGCTTGTTGTATTCATTTTTCTCCTCCTAAAGTCTCCTGTTTACTCCAGGAAAGCACTAAAGGGACACTATTTTCCAGGGACCTGCTGTGAATCTGCTATATTGTGTGAAACAGACTTCCATATTAAAATAGCAGCATCGGATAGAATATTTTATGTTTATCCTCTTTGTATCGCTACCCAACTGAAATGTCCATATGTAACACCTCCCAAACTTTAAAGACATAGGAACAATAATTATGTTCTCTTATCCACATACCCCCTTTTTTGTGTGTGTAATAATATAGTGACGTGCAGCAGAGGTTACATTTGTAAAATATTTCTTTTTCTATTGCTATACAGATATGATTGAATTAAAATCAGTTTTTTAAGTTATTCTGTTAAATAGATTTTGCAATGTTTTACATTAATTCTGGTGTTTAAAAGTTACGTCAACAGATGAAAAAGAGAAAAGCCTAATAGAGACATTTAAGAGTGAAGGCTGGTATTCTGTCCTAGTTTATAGCACAGAGTGATAGGGCAATGCCAGGGAAACAGGGGATACAGTGAAAATGGTCAACTCTTGATTTCTTTGGGGTTGGCCGTTTGTATCACAACTTTAGTGTTATTTAAATATAGCTTCTCGATCCAATAGTCCATAACACAGGTCCCTTGAACCCTTAGTGCTAACAGTGTAAATACATAATGTGATGGGATCCAACTAACACAGAATATTGTCATAGTGCTTTGATGTAGTTAGAGCTGCAGATATATTTTAGGACTTTAATATTCTTTATTGGTGGAATAGAGCCAAAATGAATCAGTCATCATTGATCCATAATAAGGTTTCATACGGGTTCTTTTAAGGGCTTTCACCTTCCACTGACCTCAGTTGTAGTTAAGGGTATTCAGTACTAATGTAGACACGTGTTCTGTTGCTAAACTTTTAATCTTTTCATTATGAACACACGCAAGTATTAAACCTTTTTGGTCAGGGATTCAAGGAGACCCAAGGTTGGATGGAGCCCATCTAGCTGAACCCATCTCCTAACTACCATTTTTAACCTATAATGTTGATTTCCTTGCTTGTTTTTAGATAAAGTCACAAATGGGGCCTCAATTATGAGTTTACTCCATAAATTAACTGCCCTCTGTGTAAAGAAATGTCTGCTAAGGTCGTTTAATGCAAGATCCTTTCCTAGTGCCAACTTCTGCCTTTTATTTATTTATTTATATATATATATATGTGTGTGTGTGTGTACATATATGCATTGATTTTAGTGGGAGTTACATGGAGGTATCTAAGGAAGGGCATTTAGGCATCTAATTGACCTGTGCTTTTATTGTTTCTGAGTTTACACCGGGGACGCTCCTACAGCTCGAATCATTGTATGTAACCTAAATCATCTTATTGGTGCTCATCTGTGCTCCATGCCCATGTACTAAAAACACTGTTTTACAGCAAAACACAAGGTGGGTGAGGTCATATCTTTTAGTGGACCAACTTCTGTAGGTGAGCTTATCTCTCACCAATAGGAGTCAGTCCTATCAACGATATGACTTCACCGACCTTGTCTCTCTCATATCCTGGGACTGACATGGCTACAACTACGCGGCATACAATAATGTCAAAGTTAGAGACACAAGTTGGGTGAGGTCATATCTTTTATTGACCAACTTCTGTTGGTGAGTCAGACAAGCTTTTGAGCTTATACAGAGCTCTTCTTCAGGTCTGGGAAACATACTCTGACTGTCACAGAAGGTGGAACAGATTGTTTTGCATACATGGTTAGCTCATATTTCAAGGGACTGTTTTCAGTCATGGGGGTGGTGGGGAAGGCCAGGAGAGGGGGAAAAAGGCAGCTTGGAGGGGAGACAGGGGAGGAGTTAGTGGGTTATAGATTGTTGTAATAAATCCAGTGTCTCTGTTCAGTCCATGATTTTTAGTGTCCAGAAGAGTTATGAATTTAAGCTTTCAGGCTCATCTTTTGAAGGTGTTGTATGGGTTTCCTTTGAGAATGAGGACTGATAGGTCAGCTGTAGAGTGATCATTTTGTGATGTGTGTTTACCCATGGGTGACATGGTGTTTTTATTTTTTCTCATTTCCCTCTGTGAGTTCATTCAAGAGTGTAGAGATTGTCTGGTTTCATCCACAAAGTTGTTATTAGAGCATGTAGTGCACTGGATGAGGTACGGCACATGTTGTGATAGGCATGTGTAGGATCCATGTATTTTGAAAGGTGTGTTGATCATCCTAGCAGTTGAGATATATCTGCAGGTTTTGCATATATTATTCTTCTGAGTCCAAGTCAAAGCCCTACCAATTAGACTGTCCTTCCTCCCTTGTTCATATTAGAGATTCCATTTTTAGCACCCCTCTAGCTTCAGTTAACTGGACCTTTATGGTAACTTCTCTACAAAGAGGGTAAAAGCTTCCAGAACATCAGCTAAAACATCAAATAAAGGTCTTTGTTTGCTGCAGTCAGCAACTTCCCGGCTTGTTCAATTTGAGAGAGCACTAACAAAGGTAAAAATAGATGTTTCTGATCACTTGCTGATGAGCACCCTTCAGGCTTCTTCATACATTAACAATACAGCCCACTTCACTTTCTTTTCCTTATCCGTATAGTCACCTGGGATATATAGAAAATAAGGCTATAATGATGTTGCCCTTTCTTGTCTTCTTTCACAAACATTAATCCCATGATTTTTGATCAGTACAAAATAACCCTGTAGATAGGGCAGTCTGTGGACCAGCTTCTATGAAACTAGAAAACTGAAATTATTTTGTTTAATTGTGTGTGAAAGTCAACTTTTGTCAAAGTCTCTAGCTGTGACTGGGTACTTACAAAATGCAATATATTCTTTTCTTTAGCAGATCACCTAAATACATTTTACTAGCAACCCTTTTGAACTAGATGAAACTGTAATTCAAGCTGTCTTGTCTTCTTCTGCTTTCGTTCACAATAATGTCACTATCCTGTTCACACCAAAGACTGTTGAGTTTTTATCTGTATTGCATCAAGTATTTTGTCCCAGTTTTTCTGCAGGTCATTACTGTTAAGGCAGCTTTTTAAACTTGCTTTTTCTCTTGCTTCTAGTCAGTAAATTTTTAATGTAAAAGTTTTTTTGTTTCTCTGGCAGTGTGACTTTGCAAGCTTGAATTGTTCTTCACTGCCCTCCCCCTCAGCCATTATATAGTGATTACTTGCTCACTAATAGAAGAAATGCTATTTCAGCCAACACAAGAAGAGAATTCAGAATGTTATGTTCCCTCCAGGAACTGGCTTCCACCTTTAGCCTAGTCATAATCTGGCATGCCACTTGATGGTACTTCTTGGCTTCTAGAAGGTTTACATTGCATTCATTAGTAAATTGATGGGGGCAATATGGTATTATAGTTAGAACAGAGGACTAGGAGTCAGGAGACTTAGGGTCTTGCCCAAACAGTGCCACTGGTGAAATAAAGTCTATCACTTAGCTTCTCTGTGCTGTCGTTTCCTCATCTATAAAATGATGTAACCCTCAGTTCCATACCTTCCTGCAGTGTTGAAGGTTTATGTGCTTGAAACCCTTGAAGATCCTAGGCTGGTAGATGATATATACTTGCAGTATTATTGGTATTAACAAAATAGGGACCTAAATCAAAATCTGAAATCCAAACTTCCCTGAAACCATGCAGCAGTTCTGTATTCAGATGTGAAAAATGATCTGTGGTTTAGGCCCATCTCTAATTAGTGAAATGTCATACCAAATTTAAAAATGTACATTTGTGCTCTCTTCCAAAAAGTAACTTTCTATACCAGTTTGAATAGTCCTTAGAAGATAAAACTGAAGGCACTAGACATAGGTGGGGTCAAATTAAATCTTTTTATGCCTGTGCAACTCTTGTTGACTTCAGCCTGGTTTACCATATAGAGTTGTATGGTGAAGTCAATAGAGTTGCATGGAAGTAATTGAAGACATAATTTGGCTCAGTGTGTATAAAGCCAAAAAAGTGTAGGAAGTAGAAAAGTAGCTATTGCCAAATATTGAAATATAATTTTTCAGGCTGTTTATATCCATGTATCCATGTTTATATCATCTGCCAAAAAAAAAACAAAAAAAGATGAAACTGAGCTTTAGATGAGCCTTCCACAAATTCATGTCTGAGGACTTAAGTGGGAGATGTTGGACACCATTTAGAGGTGGCTCCTGCCTCCCTAGAAAATACCAAATGACTAGTATGTTGGGAATGTAGGTTTTTTCCTTTGTTAGGAATTCTGGCTTGTTTACTCCCGGGAATTTGGTGTATTTGAGAATTATCAGCCATGGGGTATTGGCTTCCTCTTCTTGACAGAGGAGTTCATGCCCTGCCATTCTGTGACTGTATTCCAGATCCTGGTGTGTACTTAGTTGGCTTGGTGAGTTGTAGACTGTTTGGACAACAGCACTCTTATCACTACCCACTTGTAGTCTGGGAGCAACAGGCAGCATTATATGTAAGGTGTTAAACCTATATCAATCTAGAATTAGGCTCAGATTTTCAGAACTGTGCCTGTGCATATGCATAATTAATAATTTAACAAAAGGTATTGCATTTGTTGGTCTAATTTGTTTGTTAGGTATCTAACTGGCATTTGCATACATGTTTACCATAACTCATGCACTCACGGTGATTCCATGTAGAATCACGTGAACATGTAACACTTACGTTAGCTTCATTTCTTCACAAACCATGTTTAAAGGTGTTTGGTATCATGGCAGAAACTGAGTGTAGAAGGCCCTTGTTCCCAGGAAGATATTTATGTAATCCAGATGGTTTATATTAGCTCAAATAAGTGAAGTGTAGATTGCATGGTATGCATTTGAAAACAGTGGAGAATTCAGATCCGTTTGCACTTCATCATTATGTAGATTTTCCACCATAGCTTTTTAAACTCCTCCTTTCTCTGTGTGGTTATGAAAGGGTAGCCAAATGGCCGGATAGCCCTTGTATTTATCTTGAAGTGTTAGCATCTGATTGTCTATGACACAATCAGTCACACTCCTAGTACCTTCTGTTCTAATCTGTTTCAAATTGTAGGCAAATTACATTCTTCTCAGTTACAATCAAGTGATATACAGGCCAGGGTAGACTCATTGCAGGAGTCTAGGATGGCATTGTCTGCTGTACATATTTGTCAGGTATTATTGTGACAACAATGAAAAATGTTAAAATATGCTCCTTGAACTACTATAGTCATTCAGTATTCAATAAAATAGGTGATGGCGATTAGCAGAGTTACTATTGTAGTTATTCATTGGTCTTGAATAGATAAATAAATAGACTACTTCATGGGGTGAAATTAGAGCCAAGTTCATCAACTCCACATTGTTTTTGGCCCAATATTCTTGTTCCAATCCTATAGTGGGTACATTGCTGTTGTCTAGAGATAGAAGAACCTCAGACATTTCCAAATCATTTGAAATCTGCAAAATTAGCAGGAAATCCCATAAGGAAAGGTTTTTATTATGAGATTCCAGCCTAAAATACACTTAGAACAACCTTTCTTGCTGGTATTCTGTGACTTCTAGTTCTGATCCTGGCCAAATATTGGCAGTGGGAAAAAATAAAAAATTATAAACAGATAAATCAGAACCTTAAAAAAAAAATTGAGTTCTTATTTTGGGCAAATCATTTGGGACTTGGGAATCCAAACTCCTTCTCCTAGCCCAGATCATGTCCCATTTTTTTTCACTTCATTTCATATATTTTTCTCCAGTTACATGGTTCACAGGTGTGTAGTGGAGAAAGGTTATTCCTTGCATATGGGAGAAGAGAGGTTTAAAGAGCTGCATGCAAATCAAGATCTATAAGTGAAGAAATTCCTGTTATCTATTTTAGATGAAAAGAAATGCCTGCTCATTTCGGTGTATTCAGTTTTATTGTTGAGGAAAATTAATTTTCTATTAAATCAAATCACACCCAGCAGTTCACAAATTTGCAATGGGGACCAAATTGCAGTTTGGTGGTTTACATTTAATGTAGCTTGAAATAAAGGAATCGCTCATGCATTCACGATCAATACAATTACCACTACTTTACATGAATTAAGTAATTTGTATGGTATTGCTGTTTGGTGCATTTGTATCCCTATTCAGTGCACTTCTTCAGTACTTCAACCCCTCTGATGGTAAAGGCAGGTGCATGGCAGTAGCCCACAAAACCAAGGAAAAGCTCTATGGGGAAACTCTTTTATGTCCATCTATATTTGAATTTGTAGTCCCTTTCCAATTACTGCACTAATTGTTTAAGAGATTGCTAGAATAAAAAAGTTTTTAATCACTAATCTGTTTTTGAAAAGACTTATGGGCTCAAAACCTGAACTACATACTTTTTAAATTAATTTTCTTCATGAATACTTCTTACTCAATACAGATTTGTGAGTCAGAACACCCTACTGTGCTCGCTCCTTTGTCTTTTCTTCAAACACCTGGCTTATTATTCTCTCTCTCTCACTCTCTAACAATAAAATTACTCTTTCTTTGTAGACAAGGTTCTGATGATATTATGCCACTGGAAATATGGACATTTTATCCAAACTCCTGTGTTATCAAATCTGAACTTGAGGTAGAAAACTAAGCTAAACAAAATTGACAGTTGTACACTATTTCCGCCGAAGGAGAGAAATCCATTAGAAACATGTGCCAGTGTTTCTTAGAGCGATACCAGTGTTCAGCAGAATTTTAGGACATCACTCCCCAAACACATTGCAGGACAGAGGACAACATGGAGATGTTTAATTATAAGGCTGAGATTTTTCAAAGTTGTCCAGGGGATTTACGCAGATGAAGGGAAGATGTGTCTAAATCTCTTATGCGGCTTTGAAAATCTCCATTTACGTATTTTCAGTGTCCATAAAAAAAAAGACACAGAGTAAGGGCTCCAATCTTGCTTCTGTTGAAGTCAATGGCACAACTCCCATTTATGTCAACCAGAGTAGAATTATGCTATAAATATAAGACTTAAATCCTAAAGCAACAGAAAAGCACAAGGCCAAATTATGCAATCTTAATCCAGGTCAATGGGCATTTTGCCTAAGTAAGGACTGTATGATTTGATCTATATGGCAACATCAAGTGTTGGAGAATAATTCATATGTTCAGTGTGACAACTCTTCTATGAATGGGCTATTCTGCATATGGCATGCTTCGTATTGCATTGAAATAAATTGTAAAAGTAAATTTCTGCATAACTCATTATAAGAATGCTGACACATGCATGTCTATGAATCCAGACCCAGACTGAAGGTTTTTCCGCTTGCTGCTTAAAAAAAGAAGTAATTAAAGCAACACTATGGGGGGAATTCTTCTTCTTTTACTGTGCATGTGGTATATGCATGCAGCCCCCTGATAATGCAAATGGGAGTTGAGCAGAGTGGGCCTGATCCGTAGTCTATTGATGAAATCAATGGAAAAGCTCTTATTGATTGATAATTGGCCTTGGATCAGACCCTTAAATCCACTGGAGACTTTGAGAGAATGCACTAGTATGTTTTTAAAAATGAAGGTTTAATAACTGTGTGTGTGTGTGTGTGTGTGTGTGTGTGTATAAGTTTGTATTTTAGCCTCTAGTGCCTCCGAAAACTTAAAATGAGAAGGGTGGGTCTAAGCAAACCCTCCTCCTTTGGTGTTATAGTTAATAAAACACTGATCTGTAACAGCAACAAAAGAAGCTTCTGGGAGTTCAAACAAGGCACAGTTTTGGTTACAGATGTGCTTTGATTCCTAAGCCGGTTTCAAGTGTTGCACATACATATTGACTTTCATAATGTTATTAGCTCTCACAGCTGGCTTTTCAGTTCACGCAGCGGAATGGAAACTTTTGGAAAAACTCATTAAAGCAGAGAAAATTAAATCAGTTTAAATAAAATTTCTCTATGGTTTCAAAGGAAAATGGGCAGGAAGTTATTGAGGCATGCTCTGCTAGGAAACATTTAATGCATGATACACCAGTTTCCATCTGAGTGCTCTGTGGACTGGTAGCCTCTGTTACATTCCCCCATAATTCCTTTCACTGGAGGCCTCTCCGATCTGTGGTATAATTACATTAATACCAAACTAAGTAATATTTAAAATTAATATCTGGAGTGACGTCACTCCCAGAGGCCACAAGCCCATTGTGTTTGGCACTGTACAAATATACATCAGAGAGATGGGCCTTGACTCAGGCTTACAATCTAAGTAGAACACTATAGACACCAGGAAGATACAACAAGAGGACATGGGGGCGCACAAGCAACCAGTGGGATGATAGTGGTCGGCATGCTGGGCAAACCAGCTGCCTTGCTCTGATTGAGCTGTTCGTAGGCCTCATGGTAGAGGAGAGTTTTAAGGAGGACCCTGAGGCGGCTTTGCAGCTATTGACAGGGAGCTCCTCCCACACATAAAGGGCAGCATGGGAGGAAGTACAAAGGAGCCTGCTGAAAACAAGTGGGACTTGAGTTTTATTCAGAGGCGATGCATGGGGGGTGGGGGTGGGGAGCATGTGGGGTCATGTCCCCCTCCCCCCCAATTTGCTGCTTGGCTTGTACTGAGCATAATCACATGGATTGAGCATGCTCACTAACATCTGCTGAAGCCGCTGCCCTCATTGTGTCCCTCTCCCGCCCCATTGGCAGGCACGGGTCATCTCTGGCTTTTATTTCAATAATAAAACTGCAATTTGAAGTGGTTGATAGAGCATCTTTCCTTTGTGGCCTTTGTACACTCTGCTTATTAAAAGCAAAGTTTGGGTGACTGATGGGAAATTTTAGTGGTTACGGAAGTGAGGGTCTGGCAGAGTAGCACGAAGTAAAGCAACCCCAGCACTGGCAGGTAGGGGTGTCAGCTTCCATATGTGCTGCCGTCAATCAATACAGCCCTGTTGATCTGACATGTTAATGGCCCGGCTAAACATTCCGATATATAGGGATTCACCAGTCAGAGAGGAAGTGTGGTTCAGTGGGATACAGGGACGCCCAAAGGGGAGGGCAAGTGGGGCAATTTGCCATAGGCCCTGGGCCCCACAGTGGCCCCCACAAGAATATAGTATTCTATAGTATTGCAACTTTCTTTTATGGAAGGGGCCCCCAAAATTGCTTTGCCCCCGGCCCCCTGAATCCTCTGGGCAGCCCTGGTGGGATAGGGCTCTAGACTGGAACTCAGCAAATTGGGACTCTATTCCCAGCTCTGACATGGACTGGATGTTATGTGTGACCATGGGTAAAGAGTTCTGCCTCTTTGTGGCTTGGTTTCTGTAGCTGTAAAATGGGCTAAAAGGACATTTATCTTGCTTTCAGATCCATGGATGAAAAGTATGATATAGGAGGTAGGTACTATTATTGAATTTGCACCAGGGCAAGATTAGCATAAAATAATTTTGAGTTCACGGGGTTTTCTGTGGTCCTGAAGCCTATCAAATGAATGCCTATGTTTCCAGGCTCCAGCTGAACAGACAGTGATTCTGCAGGCAACTGTAGGCGATCCTTGAAACTTATTGTATGGGGTAGCCAAACTTAATTGAACACAAGTATCCAGATCGCAGGGTAATCCTGTAAACCACTGAACCATCAAGCTGCCCTGAACTTAAAAAAATGGTTAATTTCCTCTTTTGTTTTACTCCCCCCCCGCCCGGGAAAGCCTGTGATTTCACATTACCAGGGGCTTTCTCACAACAGCGTCCTGTCCCAGTTCACTTTCAAAGTTTCTCTTCTCACCCCACCCAGTTCCTTCCTTTGTGAAACCTTCATGGTCCGTCTGCAGACCCCATACTTCTAAACAAGTATGCCTGACGTACTCACTGAAAAAAATGTGAGCAAAGCAACTCACCTCCTGGCATTGCTTATTTTGCTAAACTCATTTTTACCTGATTGTGAATATGCATGGGAGTTCTATATGTATGGGGAAAGCTTAGGGACTTGCTGGGCCAAATTCATCCCCGTTATAATTATAAAAATCAATGGAATTCTGACGTGGGTGAATTTGACCCAGGAGATGAAATCTTGACGCCACTGATGTCAATGACAAGACTCCCATTGACTACAGTGGTGCTAGGATTTCACCCAATATGTTGAAATGCAGGAGTGCCTTCTTCAAAAAGTATTTGTGACACTAATTATCTTATGGATACTGCTCTGCAGAATAATAATTAGCAGGAACAGCTGGGATTTTTTAAATAGTCAAATTCTGTTTTGAATAGCTATTGGACGAGTTCATTTAAGCAATGCATTAGGGAGCAATATCTAATGCACCTAGCATACTTGGGTATTCTATTTCTTGTTACTTTTTAGAAAAAGTACAGAATGTGCTTTCCTTGCAGAATTTTCTAGCCTTTTCAAGAAACTGAGTATTAATTCCAGAGGAAGAACACAAGGAACTATGTGCAGAAAGAAATACAACTTGTGTAATGACAGTTTATACAAACTATCCTCCTACTTTACAAAAAGGTGGAAGAACAGTTACACTGGTCTACAGACCTAAAATATTTCTGCTCTCTCACCCCTATGCGAAGGTGATGTTATGTAGATGCATACACAACTTTTACTGCCGTCAGACCACAAACTAGAATAAAAGCAGTTTTGGAGAGTAAGGGAAGTGAACAATCTAATTAACCAAGAAGTCTTCTGTATAATGTACAAAATTTAATACAATCAAGGTTTAGAGACATCTACAAAAGCAGAAATTAGGGTAGCTAAGGGTTCTACATTCCAAGCTCACTGCAACATTATTGATCACATTCAGAATAAATGTTATCAAGAGATGTAACAGGGGCTATGGTAGGTTGATTGTAGTTTGAGTCAAGATACAGTAGCCTGATCTTACAGAGCATGAAGCACATGGGGAAAAAAATCTTACAGAGGTGTGGGGGACACTGAATGCTTTTTCTGTATTTTCTAAGTGACGTTAGTGCATCAGAATGGTCTCAATGGAACAGGAGAAGCACGGGCAGCATCAATGAAAGATTCTCCACCCTGTCCCACTAATGTATGGTACTCGAAGCCTCTTTGGAGGGACCTCTAGGGATGAGACAAAAGCTTGGTCTCCATGTCTGTTTAGTCCTTGTTGCCTCTGCTGTGACTGCCACTGAGGTTGCCAATTAACATACAACACTTAGCACTAATATAGCTTTTTTACATTTGGACAGTGTTCAGAACATTCATTTAGTCCTCACAACAGCCCTGGTCGATACGCAAGTGGTCTGTAAAATGGGATGATACTTACCCTCCTTTATAACACACTTTGGTATTTCTGGATCAAGAGCTATACAAGAACTAGTTGTTGTTCTTCTCACCCCCAGTTTACAGCTGGGGCAGATACAGTAAATGGCTTGCCCACGGGTTTTGGTAAATTTAATGTCTATTCGTCAGAACCTCAGTTTTTACTCTTCCCAATAATCATTTCAAGGACTTTTTTTTTTAAAGACCTGTTAATAATTTTCACTGCAAATCTGAATCTATTTAAGCATACAATATACTTTGAAAGAGATTTACAAATAATGAGAGTTAACTTAACGATATTGGTCTGCTACTATTTGCCACCAGTCACCCTAAAAACATTCAGAAACCTTGTGGTTAAAACTAGTAACTACTCACCAATATATATATATTGAATTACACACAATTTACTGCACAGAAACAAATATTTTCTTACAGGACAACTTTCATTTACAAAGTGATCTATGGTCAAAGGTTAAAGCTTAGGATATAGTTATTAAAACATTGCCGCATTGAACGGAGAAGCAAACTTTTTTTTGTTTATTTCAGTTTGAAACAGGATACATTTTGTACAAACCTAGTTTTGAATCAAAGCCCTATATTCAAAATATTTCATACCTCATTCCTGATCATTCTGTTTACTTTGTGAAATTTCACTGGCATTTGTACTTCAACGTGAAGCATGATCTTTAAATTAAGAACATACCATATATTGATTCTTAGGTCTAAACTATTGTGGTTACACAGTTCCTCCTGAGACATCATTTAAGGATTGTTTATAAAACTCCAGAGTTATTTCTACAGAGGATTTTCAACCTTTGTGCTAATGTCCAGTACATCATGGGGTTTCACAGCAAACTCGTTCTTCACATTAGTTTTATTTATGTAGAAGAATCAATTCCTGATGTATATCTTTTGTAATGTTGAAAATTCACCATAAGTAGTCATTTATCATTTGCTACATGACCGCACAATTTTGTGTTATAATAAAGGAAAGCTATTTTTAGCAGGATTAAAATTTCCATCAGTCCATTTTGCAGATGGAAGATCTACAGATGGATGGGTTTTTTTATATGCCTCTGTATAACTGGATCCACTTATGGGAGAAGGCATTTGCTTTCTCCTATGCTACTGCAGTCTGCGGGAAAGTTCCTAACAAAGTTCTTTGTTAGTGTTTGTAAGACTGGATAGGAGGTTTAATTGAGGGATTTGTGCTGAATGTTCTTTCGCTTTGAGCCTTAGTGCTGCAATGCTCGACGTTTTCCTTTCAACTGCTGCCGGATCAGTGAAGGCAGTGAGACCAGGGTCTGACGGGGGTCCTGGTGCTTTCATTAAGACTGAAGCTGTTGTCATGAGAGGATTTAAAGTATTGAGAAATCTATATTTGGAAAAAAAAAGTCAATAGTAACAAACCAAGAAGTATTTTGTAGAAGAAATATTTACCTTATTAATAACCACAGCACTAAACTGGGTTGAATTTTTTTTAAACCAAACTTCTTCTTTGTTCCAAACTTACATTTTTTTGTAAATTTACTTTTAGCTTGTTTTGTTTTTTTTAGTGCAATAGGCAAATCCACTTTGCACCTAATGAATATCACTTACTAAACTGTGGCTGCAGCATAGAAGAAAGATGTTCATACCGCTGCATTGCATGCAGCTATCTAGAAAAGTCAGTTTGTTAGCTTTACGGTCACTCTCTTAACATGTTACATCCTTTCTAAGCAAACCTTGTAATGCGGGAGAGCAGCACGCTCTGTGGAAACAACAGAATACTTCATGAAGGGAACAATTTTCAGACAGGTCTCTGGGCAACCCATTTGTTGTGACAAGTTATTTCATGTGAAAAGCAGCATAAGTCAGCATGGCAGAAAGGTGTGCTCATTAATCGGAGGCTATAATATAGGCTGTCATTTCAGGAGGCAGAGGACTATACAGTGCTAACACAGCAGTAGCTTTCAGTTGTTTAATTTCAGCACTTGGAGCGAGCGAGACTGAGGAGCTGATCTTCAGCTATTCTAAATCATCAGAGCTCCTTAGAATTCAATGGAGCGCTGATAATGGACACAGGTTCGGGATCTCCCCATTGGTCTTGAGTTTTGGAAGGAAGACCCTGAACTCATCCCTGTGCTTATTGTAGTCAATGGCAAAACTCCCATTGGGATTGGGCACACGTGTCTTCAATAAAGGAAATGTTAACAGTACGAATATGGCCCTGAAATGAAAACCAATGATGTCAGCTCTGTCATTGGTGCTCAGGGAACTGGGGCCGTGTTCTGCTCTCCTGTGTGGGAACATCCAGTATAATTCTCTATTTTGTAGAGCCACCTCGAGAGCTCCTATCTAGATCTGTTGTAGTAGATTTTAAGATGTGTAATATACTACACCCGTATATACGAGATCAGAATAGAGTCCATAGTTGGTCTACATTAAAACAGTCTGTCATGAAGACAAGGGCCCACTGACTTCAATGGGGCCAGGATTTCCCCCAACACGTACAACTGCCCTTAAAACAGTAACTATATAGAATGACTTTCACTGGGGTTTACAGCTAATTTAGGGCCAAATCCTGCTTATTTTACTCAAGTTATCCCAGTGAGTAAGACATGTGAAAACTGGCCTTTTTAATAACTTTTTATATTATTCATTTATATAGACAGAATCCATACTGTAACATTGGAACACACATTTAATTATGGCACCTATGAATTGCTTACTGATATTAAGCTGTTGTATTGCATAAGAACGGCCATACTGGGTCAGACCAAAGGTCCATCTAGCCCAGTATCCTGTCTTCTGACAGTGGCCAATGCCAGGTGCCCCAGAGGGAATGAACAGAACAGGGAATCATGAAGTGATCCATCCCCTGTTGCCCATTCCCAGCTTCTGGCAAACAGAGGCTAGGGACACCATCCTGCCCACCCTAGCTAATAACCATTGATGGACCTATCCTCCATGAACTTATCGAGTTCTTTTTTTGAACCCTATTATAGTATTGGCCTTCACAACATCCTCTGGCAAGGAGTTCCACAGATTGACTGTGTGTTGTGTGAAAAAATACTTCCTTTTGTTTGTTTAAAACCTGCTGCCTATTAATTTCATTTGGTGATCCCTAGTTCTTGTGTTCTGAGAAGGAGTAAATAACACTTCCTTATTTACTTTCTCCACACCAGTCATGATTTTATAGATCTCTATCATATCCCCCTTGGTCATCTCTTTTCCAAGGTGAAAAATCCCAGTCTTATTAATCTCTCCTCATATGGCAGCCATTCCATACCCCTAATAATTTTTGTTGCCCTTTTCTGGACCTTTTCCAATTCCAATATATCTTTTTTGAGATGAGTTGACCACATCTGCATGCAGTATTCAAGATGTGGGTGTACCATGGATGTAGATAGAGGCAATATTGTATTTTCTGTCTTATATATCCCTTTCTTTTAAACCTTGAGGGTTAAAAGAAAGGGATAGATAATAAGACCGAAGACCTCACAGTTTAAAAGAAAAGATAATAAGATAGATAATAAGACAGAAAACCTTGAGGTTTAAAAGAAAAACACTTAAAATATGGTCTCTGTACCTTCCAAAATGGGGACTTAAAATTGGATTTCTGAAGAGAGATGTCCAGGCAAGACTGCTGAGACCAAACGGCCCTAAACTTGCAGGGTTGAATGCTGGAGTTACGGATGGCATAGCTATTGTTGAAAGTGGCATTGATCTCCATGCGTGGTCCAGAAGAGGAGACTGACTCAATGGAATGTCCAAAAACAGACCCAATGGATGCGTTAAGGAGAGTCCTGGAACGTTCCCTAACAATTCAGTTTTTTCACGTTTCCTCCATTTTGCCCTTCTGTTTTGAAACCAGACCTTCAGAGAGAATACAAAAGGGTTAGCTAGACTGAGTTTGTTGTTGCTTTTATCAGCTATGGTAGGCCGTGGTGCACATGGCATAGTAGTGACCTTTATTTTAAAAGTACAGTTTCTATGCAGAAAGGTTCTGTTTATAAAGTGTTTTTTATTAATTAATAGATGTCATAATCATGTTTATGGATGTGAGTAGTATCTGTTGTAGGCATATCAGCAAAAGGTGTTATTGGTAATAAGCCATAGTAATATGCAATCTCTGACCTGTTGGACTCTAATTATTGACTAATCTATTAAACAATGAAAATAGCTATTAATAATTTACTACCCCTTTATTAGTTGAGCCTTCAAATATGATCCCCCTGACCTCCCCAAATCGGAAGGTGGCTACCTCAGTCCATGCAATTTAAGAAGCAATTTAATCATAACTGAAATATTTTTTAATCAAAACCATGAGTGTGATTTAAATGCCTAGATAGTCTGGCTGACTAACTACATAGATAAGTATTTAAAAACATTTTTTTAGATGCTCTTATTACTTGCCATGACTCAAACTGATGTCATATATAGTTATGTGAAACTGATTAACTCAGTTATAGTACAATAGAAATCTATGTTACTCAAGACACCAAATATATTCCGATACTTGAGAGTTCTGGTAACCAGGAGTCAATAAAACAGGGAGACATGCTGGTAGTTTCTTAGACATAGGGCTTTGGATGGTAAGGAGTCTACTGTACAGCATACTTTTGTACAGTAAACTGTTTATTATATCAACTTCTCTTTGCAAGGCTGCACTATTAATTATTTTAGCCTATGGAGTATATTATAAAGTAACGGAGAAGTGAGACTAGAATTTAATCTACTCTGACAACTGACACCACACCATTTTTTGTTTGTTTGTAATTTTGACTCTGTTTTGGAGTATTCTCTCTTGGGTCCCTAAATATGTGTGTGCACTAAGGTGAAAATGCATTGTGAAGTATACAGCAGAGATGGGCTGAAACCAGAATCTCAGATAGGAATGCTCCCAAGTTTGAGGATTCAAAAATCTAAATTTTCTCAAATGTTGAGATGTTCTAATTCAGGTAGAGAGATACATTCAACCTGAATTCTGAACTGTATCTGGGCTTGGATCAAAGATTTTTAGTTTGGGCCTGTAGCGGGGTGGCTACCCCGCTCCTGCCCTGAGGGGTTTAAAATAGCCCTGGAGGAGGGCTGCAGCTCTAAAAGCTGGGCTGATTGGGGAAGCAGCCACAGCTGGCCTGTATAAAAAGGCTGGGAGCCAGAGGCCAAAGAGTCTATCTCTGCCTTCAGAGGGAGAAGGGCCTGGCTGCAGGGAGACAGAGTACCTGAGTGGAGCGGGGCTGGGGAGCTCCAGCCTGGATAGCCCCAGGCTGCGGCCTAGTAGGAGGCCAAGGGGTACTGGGGGTTGCAGAGGGCAGCCCATGGCTAGGCCAAGGCAGCAGGTCCAAACCCAACCTTGCCAATGATGAGTGGCCTATACTGCAGTCTGCCCCAGGGAGTGGGGGGCTAGTTGGTGACTGGCAGTGGCCTAGTGCTGAGGTGAGGTAGGGATAGTGGGTGGGGCTTCCCTGGGAGGGGAGACCCTGAGACTGGGGGGTGTACTGCCAGTGGGCAGCACCCAGAGATAGGGGCACCGGGGTCCGGGAGGGACACGGGGCCAGGGGACAGGTGGATCACCAGCCTGCAGGGGGTGCTCCATGACGCTGGAAGAGCTAATTCCCGAGATGACCAGCAGGAGAGGCCCTGTATAGGTTCGGACTCACCCCTGCGGCTCATCATCTCTAACTCAAATTTTATATCTAGCCACTACTGAAATTCAATAAGCCATTAGCAGAAGTTTTCATATAGTATAACGATCATGTATTAATTGGTACATTAATAGTCCCCCAAATAGGAGTAAATATTTACTGCAGAGAATGCTGGGATATAAATAGACACTTATTCCATCTGCAGGTGCAGCATTATGAAACCAAACAGTTCAAGTAAGACGATCAAAACATTCTAGTGTATGGCGAGAATTATTATATTTTTAAAATGACCTATGAGTCACAATACAGTTTTGAAATCTTTATCAGAAGTCTCTAATATGAGTGCAACTATGGTCTGGGAGTTAGAGCAGGGCTGACTGGGAATCACTGACTTGCTCTGATCTTGGGCAAGTTGTTTACCCTCTCTTTTGGACTTAGTTTACCTGTCTGTAAAGATATACTAGCATCTGCTTCACAAAGAGCTTTTTGTTGCATATTTAAATAATAATTGTAAAGTGCCAAGAGCTTCTGAAGAAAAGCCCTATGGAAGTGAAAAGCTGTTAATACCCAAAGTACATTGCTATACTGTATGTGTTGCTAGCCTTGGTATCACAGGCCTGATCTTTTCCCTTTAAGTCAATGGCAAACCTCCTATTGAGTTCAAAGGGGACAGGATTGGGCCACACATCAGTCTCACTAAAATACATTACAATATATATAATAAGGAGCGAAAAGATACTGTAATAAGGTACCCACATGGCATAAGTCTTGTGAATGCTTATTCACAGGGACCTAAAGAAGCAGTGACTATTTGAACACCTTTTGTTTAGATTTTTTTTTTTTAAAGCTAGCAATATTCTGTGAAAACTTAAGTGACTCTGCAAAAATAATGGTGTCTTTTTCCTCCGGGTAACTAACGTACACTTCGTGCTTATGTCTGTTGGCAAGGAGATTGGTGCTTTGAACCAAGAAAAGGACAATGGAAAATATCGCACATTTGACAAAATCTGGCACAATAGTGTTGAACAATAAATAATCTTAGGGACACAAGGTCTGTGCTTGTAAAGGGTCAAATTTCTTATAGGCGATAGCTGAACTAGTGAAATGCTGGAAATCTATATCTACAGATGGGAGTCAGGTGCATGAAAGCTTTAGGCATCGGCTAAAACAGATTTTAGTAATGTAATTAAATTAGTTTTACAAGGTTTATTGGTTAAATAGCTGCCTCCAATCACTTGCCAATAAGCATCATAAATGGAGCTAGAGTTGGTATCTCAGAAAATAAAACCACTAGCGCTAAGCCACCAGTGCTCTCCTCTAGAATGGAGTTCAAAGGACGAAAAGAGTAGTGAGAATATTACATAATTAAGCATTTTTTTCCTCAGTCTGCCCCAAACAGAGAAACTGAATAAGGAGTGAAATGTTTGCTACCTTAAAATGTTAAAATAATTCCTTTAATATACTCTTATGGAATCTGTAGAGCTATCTTTTATGATTGCAATACTATTGCTTGTCTATTGCACAGATTGTAAATCCAGTGTAACAACTGATTTCAATTGGCCATTAATTATTGTATTTATCAAACTTCTTTTAAAATCTAAACTGAATTTGGACTATCAGCACTGAAAGCCATTATTTAGGACTAAAATCCCCATCTTGAACTCCCGGCTTGGGCAAAATTCACATTAATATGAGTGATAAATGGGGCATAAACACATCTTACCTTACAGTGACATCATAAACAGACAGTACTTTCAAAACTTTAGCATTTATATTATTATAAATAAGATTTAGATTATTTAATACAAGCATAAAAATGACTAATTTTGTATTTTTGCTACTGATTAATAGAAGAGTTCAACTGCCTTTAAAAATAATTTAGCTTTACATTTTTAGATCATTACATTTCTGTCAGGTTACCTGGGTAGTTTGCATCTATACACAGATGTGTACATACTTTTTAGCTAACCATATCCTTTTGGGCTAAATATATTCAAAATAATGTGTTAGAGGTATGTTATAAAGAAGAGTGAATTGTAGACTCCTGGAGTCATTACAGTTTTGATCAGTTTTTAAATTTAACAAGAATGGACTATAAACCAGTGTATATTAAATACTGCATATGTTATTTTTGTAACTATTGATAGATTATGAATGTATCCTAAAAGTAATTCCTATGCCAGGACTTTCATTAGAAATCTAAATTTGGATTATGAATGATAATTTCAAAGTACTCGGTGTTTTGAAAATAATTAAAAACTTTAACTATGCAATTTTAAGAGAAGAGCCTACTGAATGTAAAGTCAGTTTTCAATTTAGTCATTTCTGGAGACTTTAAATCTCTTCAAAATCATGTGAATTAAAACACTTTCTGATACATAAAAAACAAGTTAAATTATATTTGACTAGCCATAGTGTATCTTTGTTGCTGAGATTGATTTTTTGGGACTATTAGCAAATAATATCACAAGGATGTTCAATTTGCAGTAATCCTTATTACTTTGTGAGTGAGTGCTTTACCAATGATACCTATGGTGCTGAATCAACCACTTGATGTTTCTAACTTTTTCATGTTAGAACTTTTTAAGATGTTCCTATTTTTCTCCCCAGACCAATGATCTACACTAATAATGAGAAAGAAGCCTGTTAAGAGAAGCGAAGTATGGACTCAAACAAGAATGCTTCTGGAAGTCCACAAAGGATGGGTTCCGAGCAGGACTGGATTTACCAGAGTTTCACATCATTCCTTTCCCATGGTATGGAAAAATATAAGGGTCCCCTTGGATGCATTTTCAAAGAGGGGAAATCTCCCTAGGTGGGGGAAATAGCTGAAATAAGTGGTGCACTTTGGAATGAGATGGGAATAAGAGAGTTGTTCATTTTTCTTTCTTGCAGGGTCACTTCCAATTAGGACTCAATGAAATACAAGTTTCTGCCGACTCCGGTAAGAGAGAGAATATTATGCCTGCTCCCCATTGTATCTGGCCGTGCGTATACTGCCCCAGGAAGAGGTACGGCAGGTGTCTCCCCGGAGAAGCAAATCTCAGTTTGAAAAGCAATGGGCTGCTTTGCTGGCTCAGTGAGGTACAGAAATGACAACTCTGCGTTAAATTAACTTCACAGAGAGTTACTTTTGAGCAAGTCCGGAAGATACCATTGCAGTATATTTAAAAAATGGTCTATTAACCTACCGTGCTATCTAAGCATCTCAGAATCTTTAATGTATTTATCCTCACAACACCTGTGTGAGTTATCATCTCCATTTTACAGTTGGGGGAATGAGACCGAGAGATCAAGTGACTTGCCCAAGGTACTTGTCTATGGTAAAGCAGGGAATTGAAACTCCGTCTCATGTTAGCAATCAAACCACTCTGCCTGTGACACATAAGTCTAGCCTCCTGAGGGCTGTAATACTGGGGTCTCATCTCAGTGGTTGGGTTTCATGTACGGGTGCTGGGTGGTGGTGATGACCTGTGATACATAAGAGCTCAGGTTAGATACTGTGGTGGTCCCTTCTGGCCTTGAATTCTATGATACTGGAGAATCCTTCCTCTCAATATTTGCCTAGTACTCCTATGTGGCTATGCCACTGAAAGTTTTGTTCTTTTTTATGACATTCACAGGAAGCTTGGCTTCAAATCATCTACATGATCCCTTTTGCCGTATGCCAATGTCTCAAAAAAGAGACATCGAACAGCACAACTCAACTGCATGCAATTGGCAAGCCCATATGAGAAGGTGAGAATGGGATTGGGGAAAGAGGTGGGTTAACAGTTTTGCATCCATGTTCATTTTATGGGAGAAACAAGTGGCTGTCATGTGTTAAGATATTTTAGTTACTAGTAGCATTGGTGATATTTATGTTGGGGTGTGTGTGTGTGTGTGTGTGTGTGTGTGTGTGTGTGTGTGTGTGTGTGTGTGTATTTTCTTTCCTTAAAGGTCAGAAAATAACTTAGCTATGGTGTTGAGATGAAAAAGGTGACAAAGCTTGCTCACACGTAAAATCATTGAGCACTGGATGTAATATATAAATTGTCTAAGAGCTTTCCCTGATGGCTGGAAGTTCTCTTTCCCAGTCTTCAAGGCCCAGATCCTCACAGGTATTTAGGCTCCTAACTTCCACTGACATCAATGGATTTTAGGAACCTACTTATCTTTAAGGATCTGGGCCCAAGTGTTAAAATATGGAAAGATGAGTAAATCAAGACTTCTGGGGCCAGCTCCTCAGCCAGTGTAAACTGTCATTGCTCCATTGACTTCAACTGATCTACAGTTTACACAAATTGAGCATCTGGCCCCATTGGTGAAGTGTGAGGAGAAACAGAGCTAAATAGATGAGTCTGTGAGTAAGCCTGTCAAATCAGGGAAGAGGTTGCAATGCATATCATACTCATGAAAAATGAACAGTACATGCTGGGAGCCAAGTCATGACCGCAGCTTGCAGCTGGACTGACATGCAAAGTAATTCATTAAATATCCGATGTGCTGAGGTTAGTATAATTTGATTGGTTTTGTGCGAATTTGGACCCTTAATGGTCTGTTTGAAACTAAATTTTTAACAAGATTTAATATTTGCTATGTAGACAAGTTTTTTTTTAAAAAATAGCTAACAGTAAAGGAGTTAATACTAGAGTTAATACTTTGTAAAAGAGAGTGTTAATTATGGGTGTTTAGATCCAAGGATAGGCTTCTTTAGAGGATTGCAGTATGGACGATTGGTTACACAAACTTTGCACCTGTATGCTTAAGGTTTTGTCTGATGTTCCATTATAACTGACCAACCTAGTAATAAAAATTCCCTTCAAGCAGACATTCTCATCTCAGTCTCAGAATCATCTTTTAATTTATGTAACCATTTTTTAAACCGTGCAGATGTTTTCAAGTTAAATTGGGGCAGGAGATGGTGCATGAATGCTTTTGTGAACTACATAAATAACTGCTTAGCTGTAGAACACAACATTCAACTAATCATTAGTTCACAACACACTCTAACCATTTTGGGTCCTTTTATTGTTTTGGTCAAGAACCAAAACATCAGATTTTGGCACTTCAAAAGAAACTGCATAAATATTTTGCTAATGTGAACTTTTACAAAAACTAAATACAGAAATTTTAAAAATGCCAGTATGCATTTAATTTTGGACTATTACAGACCAGTGGTAAAATTGCATTTTTAAGTGTACATCTAGAAAATATTACTGTCTAAAATGTTATGGTTAGTGTTTTTGTCTCAGATTTAGTAATGGATGACATGTCCTGGATATTTCTCCTTTCTTTAAAAAACAAATATCAAGGAGAACACCAGTTGATAAATGTCAGAAAATTATTAATGTAACTACATTCGGAACTCCTATACAATACTATTGTCCCCAATTAGGGTAACCAGATGTCCCGATTTTATAGGGACAATCCCCAATTTGGGGGCCTTTTTCTTATATAGGGTCCTATTATCCCCCACCCCGTCCCGATTTTTCACACTTGCTGTCTGGTCACCCTATCCCCAATTAATTTTGTTTTTAAATATTTTTCTAGTGGAGGAAATTATAGTGGAAAAAGTATCAAATTTTACTGTGAATCTTTAAGCTTCTGTTGGTTTGTTTCAGAACTTTAAGATTTAAATATAAAATGGTATTTAAACAATATGCGTACAACTCATTCAAATCCACATCTACATCCGTAAACAGATGTTTAAATAGTTTAGAGCAGTGGCTCTCACCTTTCCAAACTATTGTACCCCTTTCAGGAGTCTGATTTGTCTTGTGTACCCCCAAATTCCACCTCACTTTAAAAAAACTTGCTTACAAAATCAGATGTTAAAAATAACAAAAGTGTCACAGTATGCTATTACTGAAAAATTGCTTACTTTCTCATCTTTACCATATAATTATAAAATAAATATAAATATTGTACTTACATTTCAATGTACAGTATATAGAGTAGCATAAACAAGTCATTGTCTCGCTGAAATTTTAGTTTGTACTGACTTCGCTAGTGCTTTTTATAAAACTAGGCAAAAATCTAGATGAGTTGATTTACCCCCTGGAAGACCTCTGCGTACCCTCAGCGATAAGCGTACCCCAGCTGAGATCCACTGGTTTAGACAAGCTGCAAAGCCTATTTTTAAATGATCATTTAATGTTCGCTGACGTGTATTGATATTACATCTGACAATTACTACATTTCATTTCGACGTTTCTGGTTTTGTGAGGGGTGGGATACTAACAACTTCTCA
Organism: Malaclemys terrapin pileata; assembly: GCF_027887155.1. Lineage (NCBI taxonomy): Eukaryota > Metazoa > Chordata > Testudines > Emydidae > Malaclemys > Malaclemys terrapin. The sequence goes on along the minus strand of NC_071513.1, from coordinate 12,601,673 downwards.
TTCTTTTAAATTCAAAACTCTGATCACATTTGGTCCTCTTCTGTAGGATAATATGGAATAACAGCCCCCAGCTTTTTACATCATTTACAGCAGCACTTCTCAATCTGAGTGAGCTGGAAAAATAAAAAACCCAATAGCACTAAGAAAACACTTCACACTTAGCTTAAAATTAAGAACGTTTATACATATCAAAAGGCAGTGTATTCAGTCCAAAACTAGATCCATGTTCTTTAGTACCTGTTACTCACCTGAACTCTGGCTTCTGTTAAATCCAGACGCATTGCTAGCTCCTCTCTGCAGAAGAGCCAAACATCATTTAGTATTTCCCTCTTGAAGCCAACTCTTTTTTTGTGACTAATCAAAAACAGCCCCATCAAAAACTGAGAGTTCACTAAAAGTCAAATCAGATCCCCGGCTCTTTATAGGTGATTTCCAATCTAGAAGCCGCTGCATCGTGCCTACCAGCCTGAGACTATATAAACAGTAACATACAACTCCAAGGTTTTTACACACACACACACACACACACCCACACCCACACCCACACCCACCCGGTAACTGTATCAGGACCATTGGGACAGCAATAAGTGGATGGAAGATCTGAGCCCCCCTCGCACACCATAGTGCCCTGATTTCACCTTGATTCCCACTTAATGGGAGCGCGGAATGGCATGTGTTCCAGCTGTTACTTTAAAGCCAGCGATTACCATCCATCCCGAGCTATTTCCCTTTGCTTCAAGTGCTTTTCCTATCCGCCAGAGTCACTGCTCGCTTTCCTGGGGGCTCCCTGACATTACATCCCCTGGGTTCATTCAATCTGGTTTATTTCCCTACAGCAGGGAGTGGCATTGACAGGGCAGTGACCATTTCAAGGTCTGACCCTGCTGCCTCGGGGGAGGAATCTCTCTTTGAATCCCCCTGGACCCAGTCGGAACTTGGGGGAGAGGGCGCAGTCAGGGCCCGATCCTCCCAAAGGAGGGCAGCATCTCCCAGGATCTGGCCCCCCCGGGAGGGTGGGAAGGGCTGTGCTGGGGCTGGCGGCCCCTGGCGGAGCGGCCTGGCCGCGCTCCTACCTGGTGAACACGTCGGGGTAGTGGCACTTGCGGAACGCCCGCTCCAGCTGCTCCAGCTGCAAGTTGCTGAACGTGGTGCGGTAGCGCCGCTGCTTCCGCTTCAGGGGCCCCGGCGCCTCGGCCGCAGCTGCGGGGGCTGAGCCGGAGACACCAGCCGCCGGCTCCCCGGGGCAGCTGCTGCCCTTCTCCGCGTCCTCTGCCGCTTCCTTCTCCGCCCACGCGCCGGGGACCGGGCGCTTCTCTGCCGCCAGCGGCGCGGGGCAGGGCTCGGGCGGCTCCGTGGGGTCCCCGCCTGGGGAGAGTGGAGAAGCGGGAGAATGACTGGAGGGCCCGGCTGCTGCGCTGCCCCGGGGAGCTCCGCACTGGGGGAACCAGCAGGGCGCCCCGGTCCCCCCCATCCATCCCCGGCGGGTGGGGGCTGGCAGGGCTCCCCGGTCCCCCCATCCATCCCCGGCGGGTGGGGGCTGGCAGGGCTCCCCGGTACCCCCCATCCATCCCCGGCGGGTGGGGGCTGGCAGGGCCCCCCGGTCCCCTCCATCTATCCCCGGCGGGTGGGGGACTGGCAGGGCCCCCCGGTCCCCTCCATCTATCCCCGGCGGGTGGGGGGCTGGCAGGGCGCCCCGGTACCCCCCATCTATCCCCGGCGGGTGGGGGCTGGCAGGGCGCCCCTGTCCCCTCCATCTATCCCCGGCGGGTGGGGGGCTGGCAGGGCGCCCCGGTACCCCCCATCTATCCCCGGCGGGTGGGGGCTGGCAGGGCCCCCCGGTCCCCTCCATCTATCCCCGGCGGGTGGGGGGCTGGCAGGGCCCCCCGGTCCCCTCCATCTATCCCCGGCGGGTGGGGGGCTGGCAGGGCGCCCCGGTCCCGGGGGCAGTTCCCCGGGCAGGGTCCCGCTCACCTTGCCGCCTGGCGGCGGGGCTCCGGCCCAGGATGCTGTCTATGAAGTAGGAGGTGAGCAGGTGCAGGGCGGGGGCGGCCGGCCCGGGGGCTGAGCTCTGCATGGCTGCGGAGGCTGCGGGCTGGCACCGGGTAGAGCCCCGGCTCCGCGCCGGGTTTTATTGGTGCTGGCAGCGACCGGCTCGGCGCCCCCGGTATTAGCATTTCATTAGCGCGCTGGCGTCAAGGCTGGGGGTGGGACCCGCACTGGGGCCGGGTTCGCAGCCTGGCCAGGCGGGAAGGAGTGCCAAGCAGCCCCCGGGAGCCGCGGGGATGGGTGCCACCCCCTGGGAGCCGCGGGGGAGGTGCCAGACAACATCCCCTCCGCCTCAGTCTCTGTCAGCTATCCCCTGCTGCCTTGGAAAGTGGGCACCAGCTCCCCCAGAGCCTTTGCCACGACGTGGTGAGGTGGGAGGAAGCCCCTGCTGGGGAGAGCTGGGAGTGAGTGCCAGCTTCCACCCTCTGCAGAGGGAGGTGCCAGGCGGGCAGGGAGCTGCCAGGCAATTGACTCTTAAAGGTTGTATGCGGGGGAGGTGGGTGCGCGTGTACAGGAGAAAGGGCAGATCTCTTGGCCTGGGGTTCACTCTGCACTATTGGCTACAAATGGGGAGGGGGGCAGATTCTGAGCTCCCCTCCAGTGGTGTAAGGCCAGAGTCTTCCCTGGAGTTACAAAGACATCAATCTGGCATAAGGGAGACTAGACTCTGGCCCGCTATCAGAAGCAAACGATTGCTGTTTGGTAATAGGGTACTTTTAGAGGGAGCCTACATCCTGCTCCTCAGTGCCAGGCAGAGAGGAGGTGCAGCACATGAAAACATCACACTGAGCTCTAGAAACACAATGCGCTTCCTTTTTTTGCACCTACCACTCCATTGCGCACAATGAACTCGTACCCACCTACTGAATCTGATTTTGGCCCTTGGAGCCTGACTCTGCAAAGTGCGGAATGCCTTCAGGTCCTGTAAGAGCACACAGCATCTTGCAGGATTGGGCCCCCCCTGGCCCATCCTCCTTTAGTTTTCCTCTTTGCTGTTACAGCAACAATCCCTCAGCAGCCGGAGGGCTGCAAGCCAGCGCCTGCATGCAGACACTCAGCACTGCCATGACATTACTACAGTGCACTGCTAGAGCCCTATACATTAGATCAAGAGGTGACTTGATCACAGCGTACAAGTTCCTTCACAGGAATTCAATTCCAGCTACTAAAGGGCTCTCTAATCTAGTGGAGAAAGGCATAACAAGAACCAATGGCTGGATGCTGAAACCAGATCATTTCAATTTAGAAAAGAAAGCACCTATTTGTAACAGTAAGGGTGATACCACTGGAACAAACCACCAAGGGAAGCAATGGATTCTTTGTCTCTTTATGGCTTCAAATCCAGAGCGGATGTCTTTCTGGATGGTATGCTTTAGTCAACCCCAAATATTGGGCTCAGTGCAGTAGTAACTAGGTGAAATTCTATAGCTTGTACAGTACAGCTGGTCAGACTAGATGATCTAATGGTCCTTCTGGCTTTAAAAATCTAGGAATAAATTACATGTTCTTTCATCTTCCTCTCCTCCTATCCACCCAGCTGCATGTGAATGATGCAGTGCTTCCATCTCTCGCCAAGCGGGGCCCAGCACCCAATCCTCTGCATGCCAGCTCATTGTCCCAGACCTAGAGTTTGTTTGTTTGAACACAAAAACTTTATTTAGCCCAAAATAATTCCATAACAAACCCATTTCTGTAGCACCTTCCAGCCTAGACTCTCTGAAAGTCCTTACTGATGCTAATTAAGTAACCTCATAATACCCCTGTAAGAGAGAGACATATTATCATCCCTATTTTACAGAAATGGAGGCCCAGTAAGATGAAGTGACCTACCCCAAAAATTCATTGCAGAGCTGGGGATACACTCCTGATCGCTTGACCACAAGACCATCTTTCCTTCTCTTGGATCCCATAAATCAATACATGGATCATATTTAGAGCAACTACAGCAGATACCAACTCAAGTAAAAAGCAGGATGATAGCCATAATAGAGGGTCCCTTGGCTCTTAGTCCTCTAGGAAGAGATGGGTCAGGCCGGGGAGATAATGTGACCAGTGTATTTTCATCTTCTGTAAAATTACAACTTGATTAAAGCTGGAACAATCACATGTCTGGCAATGGGTGACTTCTAGGGGCAAATGCAACTGCAGGAAACACAAATGAATTCAGAGAGAAGCAAGTCTGTGGCTGCAGGTCCAAATTTCTAGTGCACAGTGCATGTCTACAATCAGTGGGCTGGGACACAGGTATCATGTTCTCAAAGAAACCAGGGTCAGTCACTTCATATTTTTATTTTTAAGCTACATGCAGAAACCAGAAGTTCCTTTTGAGCCACAGCTGTCCTGAGGGGTGAAGCATAGGAAGGTGTGCACTTCAAAGGGAAGACGATCTTTTGAACTCTGCAGTAGAGCTGGGCCATTTTTTTCTGGCAAACAGTACAGAAAAATGCATTTTTTGGGGGAGCATCAAAACTGTTCACGAGCTTGGGTTGACTTAGGTGAATCGTTTCAGCCAAAAGAAAAATGGATTTTTTTTTAAAGTCAGCATTTAGTTTTGACCATTTCAAAATGAAACATTTTGGCTTTTTTCCTCCTCCCCAAAATTGCAATTTGTTTAGAAATCTAGCTATTTTTTTTTTAAAAAAAGGAGGAGAAAAATGCCTGAAAATGACTTGAAACGCAACCAACAATTTTTTTATTTTGGGTCGAATAAAATGTTTCGGTGAGAAAAACGAGGAAAAAAATCAGTTTTGGTTCAAACTGAGCCAATTTTTTTTTTGCTATTTCAGTTTGGCCCCATTATTATTTACTTAGGGCAGGTCTACACGACCGCTTGAGTCGAGCTAACAGACGTTGCCCGGGGGTGTGAAAAAGACACCGCCCCCAAGCGACACAGATTACAGCGACCTAAGCACTGTCCACACTGGAGCTATGTCGGCGGGAAGCTGACATAGCTTCTGCCTCTTGCAGAAGTGGAGTAATTATGCCGGTGGGAGAGCTCTCTCCTGTTGGCACAGAGCGTCTTCACCAGACGCACTACAGCAGCTGTGCCGATGTAGTGCTTCTAATGTAGACCTGCCCTGAGTTCTACTCTGCAGCACCATCCCACAGGCTTTGTATTGAGGTTACCTGGCAGACCAGCATTGGAGCATTTTTGTTTTATAACCATGAATTTCCTCATAAATATATTCACCAGGGTAGTTGGGTCTTTGGTTTAGGAGGGGCGGTGTAGAGGTCTACTACAGCCTCTGTTCTTTCTGTATAAATTGAAAAAAATATTACTGTAACCTCCATTTTCTCTGAGTTCACTCTCACACAGGCTTGAATATTGGTTACCTAATAAGGGGGTGGGGATGCTATTTAGCTGACTGTATAAGAGAATTCTATGAGGCCTATTGAACCATGTACAGTTTTATGGTTGTGGAGGTAGCCAGGAGGCATGTGAAATGGGTGGTCCAACTACTGCAGTTATATAGTCTACCCCAGGCTGGCTCTCCATTCCTTTGGCTCCACAATCCATAAAATGGCTGAAAAATCTTCCTGAGACCCACTGTATCCCACATGCCTCTGCTGGCCCCAAACGCTTGTGAGATACATCAAGAAAGGTTGGTGGGTCACAGGACAATTTTTTGGTCTTTGCGTGTGCATGTAGGGGAGGCTTCTGGGTAGGTTATTGCTCCTGGGAGCGAGCTGCCCCTTCCCTGGCCTGTCTGTGCTCCTGTGGGAGAATTTGCAGCTCTTTGAACCCATTGGGTGTGCCCCATTTCCTGGTCACATTCGACTAGGTGAGCACCATACCATCCTACGCGGTCTATGCAGAAGCTCCTGAATTTCTGAGAAAATAGGGTCAGGTGCACACACAAGATCTTCATGTGAACTGATGACTCTATGTGCTAAAATGAGGCCAGGTTAATTTATTTCTTCCTTTCGAAAAACAAACAAAAAACCCCAACCCCCCCCATCCCCCTAGCCCTGAACTACAATTGAAGACTCATTATCATCTCACTAGACATTCATCTAATGATGACATCTGCCATCTGATGCACACCAATTTTGCCACGTGTACTGTCCCACACAACTCTCAGGGGCTGGCTGATTCCCAAGTGTTTATGAAGAAGCTGGTTTTCATTCTGAAGGTGTGTTCCACTGCAGCATTGATGTTTCTGTTTTGAAACACAGCTAAAAATAAGAGCTAGTTATGAACACCTGGATGAAAAGGTCAATCCTATTTAGAGTTTTTGTTGATCACAGTCAGGCACTTCATTCCACTAATGGCGGGCGCCTAGCATGCCTTCTGTCAGATTGTGATTGAACAAATGAGGACATCCTCATTATGGAAACATTTACTGGCCTGAAATCGATAATGTAAATTACTTGGCAATATAGTCCCCATCACTGAAATGTATTGAAATAAATAAAGGTGCAGTTTACCCTTTTCTGTTGCCATTTGTACCCTATTAGCAGTGATCATGTGAGTAACATTTATATTGTTGGCTGGACCTGGATATCTGATCTAGTTTGATAATGTATTTATTGCGGTAAAACAAAGGAGCCCCAGTTATTGACTAGAACCCCACTGTGCTAGTGCTGTACAAACACAGAACAAAAGACAGTCCCTGCCCCAATGAGCTTACAATCTAAGAAATTTCATCTTTGATTACCAGCCTTTTTATTTGCTTACATGGTTTCTCTTTCTGACTCCCAAATAACATAAAATAGAACAGCTAACACGATCCCCCAGCCAATGGGAAGGCAGTGGACCTAGGCGAAGGGCAGCCGCCATCTTGCCATGCATGCACTCTCACACCCCCTCCCACCTCTTCCAGACACCATGTTACATTCCCTGCAGTCCATCCAACACACTCACACCCCCATCCCATTGACTGTGGAGGAAGAGGGGCAGTGACCCCCAGCCAGTACTGCAAGGAGGAGGAAGGAGGAGATCCCAGCCACGAGCGAAGGGCGTCCTGCTGCTGAATGGCTGAAAGGCTCGTCCCATCTCGATTATCCCAGCTCCCAGCTATCCAAAGCAAATCCATGTCCCCCATGCTATTTGGATAATTGGGAGTGCACTGTCTAATGTTTGCCCTCTAGGCTAAGCTAATAACCCCAGAAAATATTATATCTATCTTTTGCTGACAGCAACACCTGACTGTTAGAAAAAAAGGCATAGCATATAGCTAATTTCCCTCTCTCATGCTGAATATGTTGGATATTGAATAGTGCAATAAAGTATTAACTACCAAACATCGGAGATAAAAATCAGTGCACTGATCAGGGCACAAATGGAAATAACATGCAATACAGTCACTGCATGCCTTACGGGGGGGAGGGAGTGCAGCTGAGTTCCTCTCGTGGCACTGGACTGTGATTCTGTTCTGTTTGCACGCTGGTTTCCAGAACTGTTCAGCTGCCCTTTGCAGGTCTCCTACTGCATCACTTGAGACACACAGATAAAGTGGTGCTCCTTGTGTACTCTGTTAGTCTTTGTCCATATGGTTCTTGAAGGGGATTGCTCACAAAAGGCAGCCAAATGGAGGAGGATCCTGTGTAGAATTACAAGGGGCACTAGAGGGAGAGGGACCCAGAAGAACCTAATCATGCAGCACTGAATGTTCTTTGTATCAGCGTTGGTAACTGGATGTTTTTTCCCCAACATTCTAAGGCCTGGTCTACACTACAAAGCTAGGCTGATGTAAGTCGCTTGGCGTTGGCCTAGTTGTGCGTGTGTCTGCATTAAAATTTCTCTCCTGCCGATGTCAGCACCCAATGATGGCGACACACTAACGCCACCGCCCTGAATGAACCATGGGCAGTATACTGTGGTCGACGAAGTGCAAGTGTAGATATCGTCTGACCTATGTTGACTCTAACAGTCCTCCAGCAGCTGTCCCACAATGCCTGACACTGACCGCTCTGGTCACAATTGTGAACTCCACTGCCCAGGGGTCACGGAGACCCAAAGCCTGCCCCACAAAATTGTTGAAATGGCTTTTCTTAATCGCCTAGCTTGGCAAGCACACCTAAGCAGCTCTCCCTTGTTGTGTGCAACTGCCCAACCGACCATTCAGGCTCCAAGCTCTAGACGTGCTCCTGCCTGGACTAGACAGGAGGTATTGGAGGTATTGGATCTCTTAGGCCTGTGGGGAGAAGAGGCCGTGGAACAGCTGGATAGCTATGAGCAGATTGCACAGGGGTTGCAGGCAAAGGGGTGTGACAAAGATCAGCAGCGGTGCCACATGAAAGCAAAGGAATTCCAGCCGGCGTACTAGAAGGTCGGGGTGGCCAATTGTTGATGGGGTGCTTGAGCCACAGACCCGCTGCTTTTACAACAAGCAGCATGCCACACTTGGCAGAGACCCTGCAGAACATGGTGGATATCTCTGAGGAACCCGAGACACGGACCCCTGGCGTGAACAGTAGGGAAGAGGAGGAGGATGGGGGACGTGTGACCAGGGTGTCCAGCAGTGCTGCGAGCCAGGATCTGTTCAAGATTTCATCGCAGTCTAGTCAGTCCTGGCTGCTGAGCAAGGGCGAGACCAGTGCAGGGGAAGCAACCTCGGGTAAGTGTGTGAATGCATTTCCCATTACAATGTTTAAATGTACAAATGATGCCTGACCCCAACGTAGCAGGACACAGGTATTGACTTTTCATTAATTTACTTGTACTAGAGGAGGTAGAGTCGTTATCTGCTTTTCATTCCCCTGCAGAGTTAGCGGGAGAGGGGGCATGCGGAGCAGTTTGTTTACGTACACAGGGCTGTCCCTTGAATCCTTCTGAGAGATCTTAATGCAACTTTCACAGAGGTATTCTGAAATCCTCTCCTGACGGTTTCTAGAGATGGCAGCCTTATTTCTTCCTTTGTGGTAGGACACTTTCCCAGGGCCGGCTCCAGCTTTTTTGCCGCCCCAAGCGGCGAAGCGAAAAAAAAAAAAGATAAAGCCGTGATCGGTGGCACTTCGGCGGCAGCTCTACCACGCCGCTTCATTCTTCAGCGGCAATTCGGCGGCGGGTCCTTTGAGCGGGACTAAGGGACCTGCTGCCGAAGACCTGGACATGCCGTCCCTTTCCATTGGCTGCCCCAGGCACCTGCTTCCTTTGCTGGTGCCTGGAGCTGGCCCTGCACTTTCCTACGCCAGTTTGCGATGCAGTAAACAGGTTAGTGACACATGGGCTCAAGTGGTTTTGGGACACCAGCAGCAGTTGCGTTCTCTGTGCCTTTGTTACCCTGAGGAGTGAGATGGCAGCTAAAATAATAGAATCATAGAGGATTAGGGTTGGAAGAGACCTCAGGAGGTCATCTAGTCCAACCCCCTGCTCAAAGCAGGACCAACACCAACTAAATCATCCCAGCCAGGGCTTTGTCAAGCCGGGCCTTAAAAACCTCTAAGGATGGAGATTCCACCACCTCCCTAGGTAACCCATTCCAGTGGTTCACCACCCTCCTAGTGAAATAGTGTTTCCTAATATCCAACCAAGACCTCCGCCACTGTAACTTGAGACCATTGCTCCTTGTTCTGTCATCTGCCACCCTTGAGAACAGCTGAGCTCCATCCTCTTTGGAACCCCCTTTCAGGTAGTTGAAGGCTGCTATCAAATCCCACCCCACTCTTCTCTTCTGCACACTAAATAAGCCCAGTTCCTGCAGCCTCTCCTCATAAGTCATGTGCCCCAGCCCCCTAATAATTTTCGTTGCCCTTCGCTGGACTCTCTCCAATTTGTCCACGTCCCTTCTGTAGTTGGGGGGGACGACCAAAACTGGGTGCAATACTCCAGGTGTGGCCTCACCAGTGTCGAATAGAGGGGAATAATCACTTCCCTCGATCTGCTGGCAGTGCTCCTACTAATGCAGCCCAATATGCCGTTAGCCTTCTTGGCAACAAGGGCACACTGTTGATTCATATTCAGCTTCTTGTCCACTGTAATCCTCAGGTCCTTTTCTGCAGAACTGCTGCTTAGTTAGTCGGTTCCCAGCCTGTAGCAGTGCATGGGATTCTTCCATCCTAAGTGCAGGACTCTGCACTTGTCCTTGTTGAACCTCATCAGATTTCTTTTAGCCCAATCCTCCAACCACCACTGCCTGTGGAAAATACTGCCAGTGCTGCATGCCATTGCCCGGCACTCGTACCCACAGAAATAGGGGCCAAAATTGTATTGTTCCATGCAGCTCATTAATTCCTTCATCATTCTCCCATCTCCTGCTGGACTGTGCTCAACATGGCGGGGGCTGGAGAACGGGGCTGTGTACAGGTGCTCCAAGGTTGAAATGTCAATCAGCGCGTGTTGTTTAAAACTTTAGGGAACTAAGGGAAGCAAGTTTTGAAACTTAACTTTTGCTTCCCATTGTGACTGTAAAGACAATGATACCGCTGAGTGTTTTATCTGCAGCTGTCGCCACTGCGGCCTTGAGGGGTTCCCCCTCCATGCCTGTCTGACTATGATAAGGAGAAGAAAGAAGAGGACACGGGAGGATATGTTGAGCGAGATCCTGCAAGCCAGTGCTGCATCAGACTGGGAGCAGAGGACCTGGAGGGTGAATATTGCAGAAGGAATGGACAGGGAAAGAGTGGACAGGAGAGAGGCCCAGGAGTCGCAGAGTGAGATGCACCAGGATATAATGGGGCTTCTCCGGCAGCAAACACAAATGATGACCTACAGGCCCAACAATCACAGGCTTGCCTCCCTTTGCAGTCATTGGAGAACTCCATTTGAGCATCTCCCTACCCATCCAGCCCCCAACATTCCACATGGCATCATGGGCTGCAACCCTACCCTTACTCCTCCACACTGCGGGCCAGTAAGGACAACCACTGCTTCACATACACTGACCTGTAAGAGCCACGGTTGCTGTATGTGTAGCCAAGATGAACTGAACTGGACAGAAGTGTTCTTTCTTCTTGTTAAGTTCTGTTAATTTATTTCAGAAGTTTTTATTGTATTTGTTTTTTAATTGCATGTTGGAATTTTGCACTGGTTTTGATATGCAATAAAATCTATTTTTTGGTAAATAATTTATCTTTATTATTTCACAAAATATGCTGCAGAATGCCAAGCGCTACTGAAAGTGCCCACTACACTAATTGTACAGGGCACCAGAACTCACAGGATCAGTGACAAACACAGAGTTATAATTATGAATATATAGCAAACCCTGCAAAATTAATTGGTGCATTACCAGACAGGGTTATATTCATAAATGTACACCAAGCACCACACAATTCCTAACAGCCCCCAAAACTGCAGGGCCAGGCAGAGCACAGTTCACCACACCACATTACTGTGGCTGACTGTCAAAAAGCTCTTTCAAGGCTATCTCAGCTGCATAGCTCCGCGTTGAGCTCTTCTAATAGCCCTGGTGTCTAGCTGTGCAAACTCAGCAGGCAGCTGCTCTACCTCTCCACCCTGGCAGCAACTTTTACCCCTTTGCCTCACAGATTCTTGGCAGGATACAACATGAAGCTATAACCTTTGGGATAGTTTTTCATTGAGATCCAATCTGGTGAGTAAACAACGCCAACGCTCCTTCAATCTACCAAAGACACGTTCAACTGTCATTCTGCATCTGCTGAGCCGATAGGCGACTCTTTCCTTGGTGCTGTTGAGGTGGCTGGTGTACGGCTTCATGTGCCAGGAGAGCAAGGGGTAGGCAGGGCTCCTCAGGCTCCTTATTGGCATTTCAACATCCCCAATGGTAATCTGCTGGTTGGGAAAGAATGTCCCTGCTCACAGCTTTCTGAACAGTCCTGTGCTCTTAAAGATGCGAGTATCATACACCTTCCTTGACTAGCCAACACAGATATTGGAGAAGCATCCCTGGTGATCCATCAGTGTTTGGATAAGCATAGAAAAGAAGTCCTTTCTGTCGATGTACTCTGTAGCAAAGTGGGCTGGTGCCAAAATAAGGATGTGAGTGCTGTCTTTCACCACGCCACAGTTCGGGAACCCCATTGCTGCAAATCCATCCACTATGTCCTGCACATTACTAAGTGTCACAGTCCTACATATTTGCATGACAACAGCCCCCGGTGTGAATTTTCCAACTCCAAAATGATTTCCCACTGACTGGTAGCAATCATGCATTGCAAGTTTCCACAAAGCAATCGTCACTTGTCAGTGCAGCTGTCATCCTGATGTCCCTGTACTGGAGGGCTGGGGTGAGCTCGGCACAGAGCCAGGAATGTGGCCTTTCACATCTGGAAGCTCTGCAGCCATGGTTTGTCGTCCCAAACCTACCTTATGATGCAATCCTACCAGTCAGTGCCCTTTTCTTGGGCCCAGAAGTGCTGCTCCACCGTCTGCAGCCACCAACCACCTTGAATTGGTTTTCACGGTGTCCTCCACAAAATTATGTCATGTCCCTCACCGCTGCAATTCTTCCTGCGGCTCTGCAAATACAAGAGGATCATTCATCCTGTGTTTGTAATGCTCCTGACAGTAGTGCAGAGCTGTGCAGGCTCCATGCTTTTTGCCAGAGATGGCAGACAGCCGTTCCATGCGGCTTTTGTGAGATTTTTTTTTAAAAAAAGACACGAAAATTATGGGATATGGATGGCATTATGGATGGAGTAAGTTGCATAATGGGAATTTGCTCCCAGTTACTCCTGAGCAACTCGTTTCTGCCCCACCGTGAATTGCCAAAATTTCCCAAAAGACAGTGTACTGAGTTGCACTCTGGGATACCTACCCATGGCGCTCTGCACTGACACACACATTCCTGGTGAGTACGCGCATCATTGACTCAAGGAGTCAAGTATGCATGCATGTGCAAAAGCAATTGTGACAGGGTATATTAGACCCAGAGCCCCCCCGATGGAGGCCTCTTGGTCCCGCCACACCCTGTCTCAGAAAGGAGCAGTGGAGATGAGTCCTCCAAGCAGCCCAGAGAGCCTGCAGGGAAAGCAGCCAGTCAGGCCCAGGAGGACCGTATTAAAGGAGCAGCTGCGCTAGAGACAGTCAGTTTCTGCCTGGAGCTGGAGCAGTGAGGAAAGTGTTCCTGGCTGGCTGAAGGAGCAGCAGATCTAGGGTGGGCCCTGGAGTAATGGGTGGGACTGCCGCCCCCCCGCCAAACACTAGGGAAGTGGTTTAAGCCCCAAGGAAGAGAGTTGAGAAGGGGCTGAATAATGAACTGTGAAACATTCCTGGAAAAGGATCACATGGTTTAGTGGCCCAGCTTGGACCAGAAAGGCCCAGAGTGGGCAAAGACAGTGCCTCCAGTGAGGAAGACCTGGGGATATGGCTGCATACCAGGGCTGGGGTGTTTAAAGACTGAGCCCGAGGAGGGCTACAGAGATACCAACTGAGGGGTACTGGGATAGGCCCCTGTTGGACTGTATACCTTCAAAGGGGTCTCTTTTGTTTCACGTATAGACTGTGTGTGTAACTCGGCTGGAGGGCTGAGTCCACTGAAAACCCGCCTGAGAAACCACCTGACAGAGGTCACCACAGATTAAGAGAGTGCAGACACTCCCCCGGCCAGGGGTGCTTGCGAGAGGTGGGTGCCACGCCACTCCAGCGATATACTAACTGGCGTTATGCCAACTTAACTTGTGTTGACCATAGTTTGTAGTGTAGACGTGACCAAGGTGAAATGTGAATAGCTGTTTGTAGTATTGATAACTCTTGCAATTTTTATCACAAATCTCACAATTTTTGGTGTTTTAAAGCTCCATCTTCTGGACTCGAGTGATGAGGTGAGAAGCTTTCATAAAATTTTTTTTCTAGCTCTGATTGTTTTTGAGAAAAGCTTGAAAATGCGATCAAATAAAAATAACCCTGCATTTATTATTTGTAAAGAAATGTCATGATTTTAAAGCCAGTCTCTTTATTTTGGGGTGTGTGTGTATGTGTGCCTTACACATGATTTTGGAACAGTCAGCAAAGTGTTTGCATGATGCTGAAAAAAAATCATTATGTCTAATTCCTTGCAGAATTTGTCCAAGGACACTTTGCGTGAAAACCATCATTTCTTTAGGATGCTTCGAGACTCATGGAAATGCAGGTGATCTGCTCTGCTGTCTGCAGTTTGTGGCATGGAAAGTCTTAAAAGCCCCTCTCCAAAAACTGTCCTTTCACTCTGGATGTGTAATGCATTTGTGAAGCGGGGGCTATGTCCCTGCCTACTGGCTAATCTACCTAGAGGGTAACAGTTTATTTCTGCTGCCACCTAACGGAGCCACTCCTGGAAGCTAAAAGAAGATCCTCCTCTCGGCTTCTCAGCTTGCATATCGGAGAAGGAAGTCTTTATCTTGGCCTGTAACGTCAGCTTTTGCGATTATTTCTCATTCTTGCTTAACTTTTGGTTTTACTACCATCAACTTGTGCATTAGTTAATCACCTCTTTCCTCACTAATTGTAATTTCTATTTAAGTCACCATACATGGGTTATCGTGGCAGCAGTCTGTGGAGAGATATTTACTATTTAATTCCTGTAGTCTAATGAATTCTCTGCCATTTCTCATTTTTCACACATTTCAGTATTAGAAGCTCTCTCTTCAATCCTTGTTTGTACCAAAGGGACATGGTTTGTGCACTTAAATACAGATGAAACGTATTTCATCATAAATATATTAAAACAGAATTCTATCCCACTCATAGGAATGTAAAAAGCCTGTGTGTGATGAATATTGCATACTCCAAAGTCAGTTCCTCCTGATCCTAAACTCAAGGGCACTTGCATGTTTTTACAACACTGCATCTCTTCCTGGACGTGAGTTTTTCATGATGTTGTAAATGACAATGAAAAACAAATATATAAGGGGGAGAGACATACACACATGGGAGTGGCAAACATTTTTATAGACAGTTTTCTCCAAGCAGACAGCAAATACAGTGCCCACTTGTATTACTCATCTTATAACCTTTATTTTGCTGCTTTGAGGTATATATGAACTATTACTTTTCCCATGCATTTTTATATTTTGAACGTGTTTAATTTTTGTGGCTTTCTCTAACTCCCTCTGGCCGATGACAAATTAATTCTTCAGAGGATAAAGGTTTAGTTGACGCTCTGCTAAACATGCCAGCTGCAGTATGGGCCACTCCGGAGAATGGTTTTCAGGGATTTTCTTAAACTGAGATAATTCTGTCTTTACTTATTAACACAGCCAAGTCATTCTATTAAACTTATTTATATTCCAAAATAACGGGATGAGTAACAGTATGATGATTCTTGTGATGTGTGCAAGAAAGAATGAGCTTTTCAAATTCCTTCCAATTTGTGAATCTGGTTCAAGAAGTGAAAAGGATTGTTTAATTCATTTCTCCATCTAACCTGTTGCAATAAGGGTGTTTGAGATATAGGAACCATGAAATATAAAGACAGATTGATGCATACAATTCCTATTAATGTTAGTGGGAGTTACGTGCACGCATCAAGGTGAGCGTATGGGCATGACTCTCTTGCCCTGCACTGCGTGTAATCATTTACTCCAGTGCAAAGTAGATACTCTAATTTCGGGCAATGTTTTCTTGTCCAATGAGAAGTTACCAATAGTCTAGTAGCTACTGAAAGTGATTAATTCATCATTTTTTAAATGTATACAGTATGAATACAGTGACATAGAAAGGAGAGAATTGGACAATTAGATCATATTTGGTTACTGTTTATTCAGTACTCTTGCATGCACAAAACCTATCACTTGAAATTATGCTGGAATATTAATAAGTTTAATAGATTGGCTTCACTGTGTTAACGAGTAAAGACAGAATAATCTTTCAGTATAAGAAAAACCTTGGGAAACATCATGTACGGGGTGCTGTCAAGATGCTCTTCTTCTAATGTGCTTATGCCCTCCCAAATAAAGAAACGTAATGCAATGATATAATCACCAATTTGTTCTAAGGTCCTTTTTATAATAGCTTAGTGGGTAGAGCTCAGATCTGGGACTCGGGAGATCTGGGTTCTGCTCCTGGCTCTGCAATTGGCCTGCTAGGTGACCTTGGGCAAGTCACATTACTGCCCTGTGCCTCAGTTTCCCCATCTGTAAAATGGGGTTCATGACACGTCATTTGAAAAGTGCTTCGAGTTCTACTGGTGAAAAGCACTATACAAGAGCTGGGTTTTATTACTATTATAATATTGCTCTTCTGATGCATGCACAATAATTTGTAAAATTACTTATATTTCCTAAAATTTTTTTTTTAACTCTTAAAGCTGAGCCTTGTTTTGTTTCAGAATAAACACTGAAAATATGATTCTCTTTTAGGTGACCCTTTTTGTTCTAAGGAATGAATTTTCTAGTCACAGTGGCTGTGGTTAAAAAAAATCCAGCATTTATCAGCAGTTGCCATACGGCGCCGTCTGAGGCTCCCCAATGTTTCTCTGTATAAGTAGAACAGGAAATAACCAGGCCATCTCACATACTACTCTATGGTAGTTATATCCTTCGGCCCTGATCCTGCAAACACTTATGCACATGCTTAACTTCCCTACTTTGAGTAGTTTCATTGCAGACAGAGTCCAAAGACTGTAAACTCTTTTGGGAAAGGGACTGTTATTTTGTAATATGGATGTGACATGCCTAGCTCAATGGGGCCTGATCCCTCATAGGGGCCATGGCACAAATGATGATAAGGCTTGGTAAACACACTGGCTTTTATTCTGCTAGGGTACCGCTACACAGCACCAGTCTGGGCTCCAACCCAAGGAATGTCTACACTGTTGTTTTTAGCCCCGTAGAGTGAGTCAATTGATGCAGGCTCTGCGACTCGGTGTCACAGGGTGGTTTTTTGCAGTGTTGACCATCTGACCCGCATTACTGTAGTATCTGAGTGCCTCACAATTTTTTTAATGTATTCATCTTCACCACACCATATGCGATTAGCCGCATTTTACAGATGAGGGACTGAGCCACAGAGTTATTGTGACTCACCCAAAAAGTCGGGGCACAGGAGGAAACTGAACTGAGCTCTGCCAAGTCCCAGGTTAGCACCTTAACCACCGGACCAGCCTTCCTCTCCTTTTAAGGGCCGCTTTATAAATATTAATATCAATTAACTTTTAATTATTGTTACAATAATGATAAACATAGAAACAACAAGGAGTCCGGTGGCACCTTAAAGACTAACAGATTTATTTGGGCATAAGCTTTTGTGGGTAAAAAACCTACTTCCTCAGATGCATCAGATGGGTTTTTTACCCACGAAAGCTTATGCCCAAGTAAATCTGTTAGTCTTTAAGGTGCCACCAGACTCCTCGTTGTTTTTGTGGATACAGACTAACACGGCTACCCCCTGATACTTGGTAAACATAGGCTGCTTTTTTGCTATATTAACCTGATAAAATTAAATATAAAACAGTATGTTGAACAGCTACAAGCATCTAACTGAATTTCTTTCATAATCAATAAATATTCAGATGATTACAATTAACCTTACAACACTTGTTACAAGTTGGAAAGGCTATTGCAAGAAGGATTGATTTGTAGCATTTAATTGGATTCTTGTTGTGCCATTATGCGTGTTGCATTTCGGAGTGATTACCGTCCCTTTATGTATCTTTAATTAAATGAGACTGGTGAAGCACACCCAACACTTCCATACATATTGCATTTGTACGCTCCCTCTGCTGGGCAAATAAAGGTATTGAGTCCGAGCCTCCTCTGGCATTACTTTTACACGTGTATAACTTCCTTGACTTCATTGCCTTTACTTCTGATATATACTGAAGTCTAGATTTAGTTTAAACTCATACTGATGGGTAACAAAACCCCACCTAAAACAAGCAGGTGTCTGGAGGCTGCCACTTACAATATTTTTGAAGGTTGGTTTTAATATCTAATATCAAACAAAATTGGGTCTAAAAGTCAGAATGGCATCTCAAATTTCAGCAGGAAAATTACAAAAGAAATGGAATTTCCCACTGGTCTATAATTTGTTTTGTTTCATGAGTTTTTTTTTTAAAAAGCGCATAGTCATTTATCAGATACTGAGGTTCATTTTCATATATATACCAATTATGAGTAAGGTTATGTCACAGAGGTCATGGAAGTCACAAAATCTGTGACGTCCAGAGGCCTCCGTGACATTCTCTGCTTCAGCCCCGTGGGACTCTGGAGCTGGCAGCCAGCGTGGCCCTGGCAGGGTTACAGCGACGGGCAACAGCCTCGCGTGGGGGGGGGGGGCGGGGGCAGTGGGATGCTTTGGGCGAGTGGCTGGGGTGTCCCATTTTCTCTTTGGGCAATATGGTCACCCTGCAGTTCCCAGCCAATGTGGGTGGAGGGGCCCCTGTAGCTTCCAGGTGCCATGGGCAGAGGGGAACCCCATAGCTCCCAGCCACCACGGTGGCGGGGGAAACCATGGAGTTGCAGCAGCAAAAGTCACGGACAGGTCACGGCTTCCGTGAATTTTTGTTTATTGCCTGTGATCTGTCCATGACTTTTACTAAAAATAACCATGACACAATCTTAGCCTTAATTATGACCAAATTATCCAAAAGGAAATGAGTACACGAGTAAGCAGAGCACTTAACTTTAAGCATCTGAATAAATCCATCCCTATCCAGCAAAGCACTTAAGCATGTGCTTAACTTTAAGCATTTGATACTATGGGCATGAGTGTGGTATAAGAATCAGAATCGAGTAGAATAGAATCTATGTTTTCCCATTGAAATCAATCTTCTTAAATGCTTTCCTGAATTGGGACCTTAGTCATCATTCTGCATTAGTGACATCAAAGCCATGTCAATAATGCTCTGTAAGAGCTTAGAACGGAGATGTTTTATCATTTTCATTTAATGGTAGCTGTTAAAAAGAAAAGCCTTAAAAGGGAATAGAAGAGAAATGGTACCATGGAATTGTTCCAAACACGGAGAGCTTAATCATACGTAACTATACAACAGGATATTCAGGGGAGTATCCTTCTAGGGGACTATTTATAGGGAAATGTATTTCTAAAAGATCATTGCATGCTTAGGGTGGTTGAAAGGAATCTCTCCTTCTTCCACTTATCCCACGCATACACTAGTATCTACACCTGTGTGCGTCTCGTGTCTTACTATTGCAATGAATCTGAAAGCTCCTTAACATGAATGTGGATGGGTTTTTGGGCAGCACTGAATAGTCCTGATGGACTCTGCCCGTTAGCCAGTCCCGTTAGCCAGTCTTTGTATGTGTTTATTTTACTGTAGACACATATGCAGTGTGCGTGCCCGGGGCTCCTGGTGCAGCACCCAGAGCAAAGGGAGACCAGTCCTGGGTGGCCCGGAGTACTGCAATTAAAATAGTAACTAATGATTAAAAACAATCCAATATAGCAATTGTTTCTCTTGAGTACCTTGAATGCCAGTTGAAGCGTTTCACTGGAGGGAATCTCTGGAGACCAAAGAGATGAGTACAATCAAATATTACCAATGTACCATCAACGTGTGCTTCTCTACCACTTTTCGGGAACAATTTCCTAAGTCTTCTAGGGACAGAGCTCTTCTGGGAGGCAATGGCAATTGTGCTCCAGTCCAAGCCCAGATGGCTGCACTGTAATTTTATAGCCCTGCAGCCAAAGCCCAAGCCCGAGGACACAGGCCAGCTGTGGGTGTTCTATTGCAGTGTAGACGTACCCCCCTCCCGCCCCACTATACCTGCAGCCAATGCCAGGCCTGGAGGGGGAAGAAAAGGAGAGAACCTGGCGCAGTTCAGGGCTGACTGGTGAAGAGGCAGGAAGCAGCTCCGCCTCTCTACGAGCCTGAGGGCCAAGCGAGATGCTGAGGGAGAAGCACTGCATCCCTGACTGAGGGAGACTGGGGAGCACCCAGCAGTGAGTGGCCTGTTCTACAGTAAAAGCTGTGTTATCTGGCACTTTCTCAACCAGAGAGCTCTATTAACCAGCATTTCTGGTATCTCCCAATACAAATCTTCAATCTAGTAACGGGGACTAGTATACTGCCTGGGAGGTTACGCAATTGCACATTCTGCACTCTACTTTTATGCAAAAGAGGCAGAAGACAAGTAAGCAAGCTGATATCAGGGATTTATTCCAAAAAGCAGCTTCCAGGGTGTGTCGTAGGGTCAGTACAGATTCAGCCCAATCTAGGGTGATCAGATGTCCCGATTTTATAGGGACAGTCTCGATTTTTGGGTCATTTTCTTATTTAGGTTCCTATTACCCTCCACCTTCCGTCCCGATTTTTCATACTTGCTGTCTGGTCATCCTAGCCCAATCTCCTACACCTTCTACAACAATAATTGATGTTGATAACGATGACCCTGAGGCACTGGCAAGATCCTGAAGTGCCTTCTGAATCATCAAAGAAAGATTAAATTATGTTCAGTATAGTTTTAGTGCTAAGTGTATTTTTAGTGATCTGGGTGTACTCCCTGCGCTGCCCATTGTGATATGTAGTGTCATAAGATAACCTGCTGTATAGAAAACGTTACCTGTTTACACCTAAATGCTTCAAGAAACCAACCTCTCTGCAGTGCAATACTACTACTGGATTGAAGTACCGGTCTACTATTTTATACTTTATTCATCTTATTGTATTCTAATTCTTTGAAAATTGGTATTTCATTGGTAAGTATAACTCTTAGTTAACCAGAATTTTTGATTAACTGGCACCCCCATCCCCCAAACATGCCGAATAACAAAGCTTTTTGCTTAACTATAAAGACGTTTTGGATGAGGCCCTTCCAATTTTCCTTTCCCCCCATCCAGAGGGACCTGCGGTAGGGTGACCAGATGTCCCGATTTTATAGGGACAGTCCCGATTTTGGGGGCTTTTTCTTATATAGGCTCCTATTACCCCCCACCCCCGTCCCGATTTTTTACAGTTGCTATCTGGTCACCCTAACCTGCGGCCACTGCAGGATACTGCCAAAGGTCCACAAGGAGGTGCCATTTGAGTCAAGCCACTACAGACTATTTGTACTAGCGGGGCCACGCCCCAAACTGAAGGGACAGTAGGAAGTTGCCGAGGGCAGTGGATTTGGACTCTTTGCTGGGAGGACCCAGCTGATGTTGCTTTACACAGGGCCCTGGGCTGGGATCTGGTGGAGAGGGAGGGCCATTGCCCCCCCACCACACCTCCTTAAGGGCTGAAGTCCAGATGCAAGTGGAGGCCAGAGAAGGTTCCCAGCCTAAGGTCAGGAACCAGGTACCTCTGCCAGGGAAGCAAGGGGCCAGAAGTCAGGTGTGCTAGCTGCTAGGCCACCCGGCCCTCTGAGCACCCTATCACACTCCACTAGTGGGTTGCTGTGAAAATGAGGGCATTGTCAGCTCTGACTTTGGATTTCATTGTAAATAATTGCAGAACGTGAGCATCCTCATAACTTAGCTCGCTCTGTAGAACAGAAAGCATAAGGAAGGTGAATTCTGGGCTCCCTCTTGTGGTGAATGACAAAAAAAGAAAGTTGTTTGCAGGGTGATTGTATCTGAGTCGGCCCCAGGACATTAGAAAGACAAGGTGGGTGAGGTAATGAAGAAGCTGGTCCAATCAAAGATATTACCTCTTCCACCTTCTCTCTCTAAAAAAAGAAAGGGAAAGTAACTCGAGAGTTAATCTATTCTCCCATTAAAACTAATGAAGTTGCACATGTACATTTTCATGCTGATCCTATTGCCACTGAAGTCGGTGGCAGTTTTGCCCATGACATAAATGGTAGCAGGGTCATACCCATAATGAGATCAGAACATAGCCCTTCAGTCAACATTTTTTTAAAAGCTCTGCTAAATGAATCACCACGTCCTAGCCTTTGGGTTTCCAGCAAGCACAAGCATATGAAATGTGGCTACATGTATAACTCACTTACTGTGCTTTATCTTTTCTGGGAAAAGAACGGCCTGGCAGAATGTAGCCAATAATGCTCATAGCTGTTCAACCTAAAATCCCTCTGGCCTTTGGTTCTCACATGGATTTGTGGATTGTATGTTACTTCTATGTCTCTTACATGGATTTGGGGATTATGTATGACATCTGTGTCTCTTACATGGATTTGTGATCCAGTGATGGAAAATACAATCATTTTATTTATTATTAAGATTTCTATAGCTCCCACAGTGCACCAGGCATTTAGAGACAAGTATGAAGATAAGGTCCCTGCCCAAAGAAATTGCAGCCTGAACTATTCCCACACTGATGGGGTATGAGATGCATTAAAGAGCAAACTGAGCCATGCAGTTCATCATGTATCTTGTAAGTGGTGGGGTACTGCTTAGATTTTGTAATGTCTGTTTTGTTACAGCGTATAGTGGGGAGAAGTAGGGGTTTGTCCATTTAGAAGAAAATACACTTCCTTTGTCTTATGTAATGGAGACAGTAGCGGGGCACTTGCCCCGCTTCTGGAAAAAAGGCTAAGCTGATTGGGGAAGCAGCCACAGCTGGCCCTATAAAAGGGCTGTGAGCCAGGGGCTGAGATTAGTCTCTCTCTTGTTCTGGATTGAGAAGGACCTGGCTGCCCAGGGAATGGAACAGGGCTGGGGAAAGGCAGGAGGAGCTGGGGAGCTCCAGCCTTGTAAATCCCCAGGCTGCTGGCCTTGCTGAAAGGGCCAAAACAGGTACTGGGGTTGCAGAGGCAGCAAGCCCGGAGATAGGCAGCGGCAGCTGGTCCAACCTCCTTACCAATGATGAGTGGCCATGACAGACTGCAGTCTGCCCCAGTGAATGGGGGCTAGATGATGACTGGCAGTAGCCACTGAGGCAACAGGGCCGGCTTTAGGAAGTGTGGGGCCCGATTCGAACAGTTTCGACGGGGCCCCGACAGGGACGACTGAAAAAAAAAAAAAAACACGTTAAAAAAAAAACACGTTAAAAAAAAACCACGTGGGGCTTGTACTCACCGGGCTGCGCTCCTAGTCTTTGGCGGCGGGTCCTTCACTCGCTCTGGGTCTTTGGCGGCACTGAAGGACCCGCTGCCAAAGTGCCGCCAAAGACCCGGAGCGAGTGAAGGACCCGCTGCCAAAGACCTGGAGCGCCGCCGGGTGAGTAAAAATTAAAAAGGTGCCTGTAGCCAGGGAAGGGATTCTCTGCCACTTGCCCCCCACTCTGGGCGACCCTGCCACTGGGCGCGGGGCCCTCTTAAGCGCGGGGCCCGATTCGGGGGAATTGGTGGAATTGGCCTAAAGCCGGCCCTGTGAGGCAAGGTGGGTGAGAGGGTTGGGGGTTCCCTTAGAAGGGGAGACCCAGGCTGTGGGTTACTGCTGGGGGCAGATCCCAGAGGAAAAGGGGGTACCATGGTCCAGGAGGGACATGGGGGCCCTAGGGCAGGTGAGACACCAGCCTGCAGAGGGCACTTGGGGCTGGAAAAGAGCTAATTCCCAGAATAACCAGCAGGAGGTGCTATGCCAGTGAGTCTTGCTTTGCTAAAGAGACAATAAGGGACTAAACTAGTTCTTTATCCTGTATACACATAGACATGTGAGTAGTTCTGCTGCAGTCAGTGTTACCTGTGTGTGAGTGTTTGCAGGATCACATCTCTAGGGTAAAAGTTTATATTTTGGTTGACCCAAACCTACATCATGTGTGAACAGTTGCCCTCTTATAAGCTATATGGTTGGGGTGAGCATAAAGTCAAGAGAATATTGAAGTCAAGACCCCCGCAGTGATCTGAGAGCAGGGTTTTGCACAATATGTTTATGTAGCTCCCCATTAGCATCATGTACATTATGTATACTAAACTTAAAGCTGCGACACTTAATATCCTGTTTCTTCCTTAAGTGCATGTTGTTGCTTAGTTTTCCCCCCCTCATCTATTGCAAGGGAGTGTGTTGCCCTGTTGTTAGGGCAGGGAGACTCTGGGTTCTATTTCTGCCTTTATTACTGACTCACTGTGTGTGATCTTTTGCAAAACAGGTAATTGCTCCATGCCTCAGTTTACCTATCTGTAAAATGGCATGATACATACCTTGTAGGCATCTCATGAGCCTAAATCGATATTTTTAAAGTCCTTTTGGGATACAAAGAAGTGCAAAGTATTTTTATTATTTAAAGATTATAGTCTTTATGCTAAACTATGGTACAATATACATGAATCTCAGGTTGTTTTGAACGTGGCCAACTAATTTTTTTTTGTTGCCTCTTTTGTAAGTTTTATTACTTGGATATAACTTTGGGGGCAGAGGCTGTGTTTGCACAGCACCTAGTATAATGGGGTCAATACCTGGTTGGCTGTTTGTACAACTGTAGTATCTAACAATAACAATTAATATCACTGCATACATTTTACATCCAATTTAAAAATGTGTAATTCTGTACTTTACAAGGCGAGAACTTTGCGTTAGTGTTATATTGGCTATTTTACATGGCTCAGCAGGGGTGCTAAAATTTGAAAATGTAGGTTTACTTTGACAGCTACCTGTCCGGTGCTGACTAGAGCTGGTTGAATCATTTTCGATGAATGATTTTCCATTTGGAAAATGCTGTTTTGTTGAAATTGCCAAGTTCCCCCCAAAAAACATTTAACAGAAGTTTTGAAATGATTCAAAATTGAAACTGAAATATTTGGTTTCAAATGTCTCATTTCATTTTGACTTGTAATATTATGTTTTGATGCTATTGACATGGCAGACTTTGACAACGTTTGCCATTTTAGATATGTTCTTTTCCGTGTTTCCAAATTGAAATATGTGGGCACCATTAAACATGTCCAGATTTGACTTTTCATCCTGATTGAGACACAAACCAAATTTCAAAATACTCAATTTCCTGAAGGATGAAGATTCCATTTATGACCTGCTCCAGTCCTGACATCAGCAAAAATCCCATTGAAGTCAATGGAGGTTTGGCCAGAATAAAGAATATGGCATTGGGCTTTCAGTGACATAATGCTAAATAATCTTAGCAGAAGAAAGAAGACATACCTCTGGTGGGCCACCGTTGTTTGATTCAGAGAACATAAGCTATCATTAACATGGAGCATCCTACATCCGAGTCTTACTGTAAACTGTCAGTCAAAAGTTACCCAAAATACATCCAGCTGGATAGATGTCAGATACTGTACCATTTCAGGGAGGTGCTGTCATGTAACTGACAGTCTGGAGAGACAGAGAAATGAATATTTCATCAATGCAAAGCTTTGCTTAATGATACAACATGCTGTTGCAAACCACAGTGTGTTAGTTGTATGTGGAGTACAGCATGCCTGAGCAGTGCTATTTAGCCACAGCTATAGAGGACAGTTCATGCATTAAGCATAGGTCTGTAATATATGATGGGCATTTAGATCCAAATCCAGGACTTACTGTGCAGTATGAATAAATGGGCTCCATGCTGGTAAGGTCTGGGGTGTGTGTGGTGGGGCACTAGTAGGACAGAATCCCTGTTCTCTCTGGTTGTACCGTGGCAGTAAAGCATGCAACACAGTACTAGAGAGACTTGCTGTTGACTTGAGGCTGCTCTAACTTACCCCAGGGGCTGGACAGGATTCTGTATGGTCACAGGATATGGCGTGCATACAGGGCAGGCATTGAGGCTGGTCGGGAGATGGGAAGCATTAGCTGTGGCAAAATTCCAAAGACTTGAAAAATGTTAATTTTGGAGGGAATTTATTTTGTTGTTGACATGAAATATCAAAACTAAATAGTGTTTTCTTTTGGGTTTTCAGTCATTTCTCTCTGCCTCCCCCCCCATTTCTCTCCTTTTGGAAAAGAGGGAGTAGGAAAATTAAAAATATGGATTAGGTTTTGATACAAATCAAAATATGTTAAAACAATTAATTACAAAACTTTTGTCCCAACTCCGTCCCATTATTTTTCAGCCAACCAGCTTTAGATAAGGCCACGCAACCCAGTCCTTTCCCTAAGAGTCAGGGCCACTGAATGCGAAGTCAGAGCATCTAGCTCTAAGAGGGCAGTACTTTTTCTTCATTCTTAGATGATCCTCAGTATTGCTGACTTCAGGCACTGAAACCTCATGAGTAAGGCTCAAAGATTATGAGCTTGGCTTGAAGGAAAAAAAACTTTTTTTTCTTTCAAATAGTCCATTTTGGGTTCCTTCTCTTTACCTTCTGGTTTTTGAGCTTTTAGTTTTCATATTTCAAGGTTCCCGCTGAAAGCCTTGAGACTGGAAACGTTCCATTTTCTTTAAAATGAAAGCCAAGTTTTTAAATGTGAAAGCGCCAACTGCTGGACTCCTGTTAAGATAAAACAGGAAACTTTGCAAAACTTGAGATAAACCATCCAGTATTTAACACTGGATCTTAAATATAAAATTGCTGGACACTGACTCCTACTGGTAAATTCATCATAAATTCCATCTGTACACTATGCACTTTGCTATGACAGCCTATTAGATGGCTAGCCCCCACCCCCAAACCACCTTTAAGTGAGGGAGGGCTCTGTCACTGTAATGACATTTAAAGCAATTTGGTGAAGCACATATATTTACATTCCAGTGCAACATAAAATACGGTAAATATCTTCCATCTTGTTAGCCTCTTCCACTGCCCTAATTAATGGACTAACTTGCTGGTTTGTCAGTTTATCACATTGATAGATCTGTTAAATGAAACCTGCAGAGGTTAGACAATTTAGTCTGGTCAGTTTCAGCTAGTCACGGCAGTAATTTCTAGTAATGGCCTATGTGCCAAATGTCCAAGCAGTATCAACATCCATTATACTTTTTGTTGACTTGAACCATTCATAACCTGTCAGATTAGGCAATTTGGCTGTCTTGACTTGCCAGGGGAAATTGCTTTCCCCTAACTGATGGTATTGGTTTTGTGGTTGAGCAGATAAGCACTTGGTCAGACTTCTCTATGCATTCCTAGCTGGCATGGATGATGAATGCTGAACAGTGTTCAAACTTGAGTGCTTGGTAGCAGCAAATAGACAGTCACCAATAGAAATATCCCCGGCACCTTCATGCATGTTTTAAAGGTGCACGATTAATGATGCCCCCAATCTTGCAAACACTCAGTCATGTGCTTGACTTGATGTACGTGAGCAGTCCCATTGATTCCAGCACTACCTTTTTTTACACTGTCCCTCTCCTGAATTCGGGTCAGATCCAAAAATCTATTGAAGCTAATAGGAAATGTTCTACATGGCTTCAATGGGCTTTGGAATAGGGCCTTAGACAAGTAGTGCTCTTCTTGCAGGGGGTGCTGACATTCTCCTCTGGCAATTGTCCATCTGGTACGTCAAGCAGTTGCTGTATCAGTTTGTAAATGCATGAGTGCTTCTGTTTATTCCATAGGAGGTCCTGCTCAGCTCTCAGTCAAATGGCTTTTAAGAGCCACAAATCCTTGACCTCAAAAGCCTGAGAAGTGCAGCATCCAATCCATCAGGATATAGTGTCACTTTAGTTGCTTTATGACTTTCAGCAGAAATAATTTTTTTTGTTTATCTTGAAAAGCCCGTTGGATCTTGTAGCAAAGTGATGACTGTTGAAGCGCCTCCTGCTGGTCATTCTGGGAATTAGCTCTTTTCCAGCTCTAGAGCTCCCTCTGCCGGCTGATGTCTTGCCTGCCTCAGGCACCATGTTCTCCTGGACCCCGGTGCCCTTTTCCTTGGGGTTCTGCCCCAGCAGTACCCCCACACTCTGGGTCTCCCCTCCCAGGGGAACCCCCAACCTTCAAAACCCACCTTGCATCATTGGCTGCTGCCAGTCATCATCTAGCCCCCTTTCCCTGGGGCAGACTGCAGTGTGTAATGGCCACTCATCATTGGCAAGGGATTCAGACCAGTTGCCTCTGCCTAACCCCGGGGCTGCACCTCTGCAACCCCTGTACCAGCTTTGGCCTTTAGCAAGGCCTGTAGCCTGGGGATTTGCCAGGCTGGAGCTCCCCAGCTCCTCGTGCCTTTCCCCAGCCTTGCTCTTCTCCCATGCAGCCAGATCCTTCCCTCTCCAGAGCAAGAGAGAGACTGAGTCAGCTCCTGGCTCACAGCCCTTTTATAGGGCCAGCTATGGCCTGATTGGGGCATGGCCCCAGCTGTGGCTGCTTCCCCAGTCAGCCTATTTTTGCTGCTTCTATTCCTCTATCCCAGTCCTCTTCAGGGCTGCTTGTATTCCTTTTACCTTGGAGTGGGGCAGCTGCCCCACTCCAGGTCTCCACTGAGTAAGGCATATGCCCTTTCAGTGGCTTTTTTTTTTTTTTTTTAGCTCTTTACAAGATTGGCACAAAAAGTGAATGGTGGTGAAAGGCAAGACTGACAAAGGCGTTGACTTCATGAGCAGATCATCATTTTAAGGGGAAATTTCCGAGTTCTATTCTGCTGGAATTTCTGTGGGGGCATTTGCGGGGGATGATACTGCTGATAGATTGATGCTTGTGTGTGTGTGTTTGTTGCAAAACAAAACAAACAAGTGTTACACTGACTCATTTAGCTTATGATCCACTATGACCCGCAAACCCCTTTCTGCAGTATTCCTTCCTAGGCAGTCCTTTCGCATTTTGTATGTGTGTAACTGCCTGGGCCTTCCTAAGTGGAGTACTTTGCATTTGTCCTTATTGAATTTCATCCTGTTTACTTTAGGCCATTTCTCCAGTTTGTTCAGAGCATTCTGAATTTTAATGCTATCCTCCAAAGCACTTGCAACCCCTCCCAGCTTGGTATTGTCCGTAAACTTTATAAGAATACTCTCTCTATGCCAAAGATGGACAATCTGAGCCTGAGAAGGAGGCAGAATTTACCAATGTACATTGCCAAAGAGCCACAGTAATACATCACGAGCCTCCATTCAGCTCCTCCCCCTCCTGCTCCCAGCACCTCCTGCCCACTGGCAGTCCCACTGATCAGCACCTCCCCCTCCCACCCCATATCTCCTGATCAGCTGTTTCGTGGTGTGCAGGAGGCTGGGGGGCAGGGCAAGGGCACTGCAGGCTCAGGGGAGGGGGCGGGAAGGGGTGGATGGGGGCAGGGCCTGTGACAGAACCAGGGGTTGAGCAGTGAGCACCCCCCCGCACATTGGAAAGTTGGCACCTGTAGCTCCAGCCCCGGAGTCGGTGCCCATACAAGGAGCCGCACATTAACTTCTGAAGAGCTGCATGTGGCTCCAGAGGCACAGGTTGGCCACCCCTGCTCTATGCCATTATCTAAATCATTGATGACGATACTGAACAGAGCTGGACCCAGAACTGATCCCTGCAGGACCCCACTTGATATGCCCATCCAGCTTGATTGTGAACCACTGATAACTACTCTCTGGGAAAGGTTTTCCAACCAGTTATGCACCCATCTTGTAGCAGCACCATCTAGGTTGTATTTCCCTAGTTTGTTTATGAAAAGGTCATGCGAGACAGTATCAAAAGCCTTACGAAAGTCAAGATATATCAAATCTACTGCTTCCCCCTCCTCCCCCATCCACAAGGCTTGTTACCCTGTCAAAGAACGCTACTAGGTTAGTTTGACATGATTTGTTCTTGACAAATCCATGCTAACTGTCATTTATCACCTTATCTTCTAGGTGTTTGCAAATTGATTGCTTAATTTGCTCCATTATCTTTCTGGGTGTTGAAGTTAAGCTTATTCTCCAGTTTTTCTTATTCCCCCTTTGTATAAATTGGCATTATATTTGCTGTTTTCCAGTCCTCTGGAATCTCTCCTGTCTTCCATGACTTCTTGAAGATAATTGCTTATGTCTCAGATATCTCCTCAGTCAGCTCCTTGAGTATTCTAGGATGTATTTCTTCAAGCCCTGGTGATTTGAAAACATCTAACTCGTCTAAGTAATTTTTAAACTTGTCCTTTCCCTATTTTAGGCCTCTGAACCTATCTCATTTTCTCTGGCGTTCACTATGTGAGATGTCCAACCTAACATTGGGCATTGGATGTCCAATCCAATGTCTGGCTTTAGTCATTTGTTTTGTTTCTTGCTTTGTCAGCCAATCCCCTCCAAAAATATATATTGAAGAAGGGGAAAAGCTCTTGGAATGATGGACATTTCCCAGTGAGAGTTTTCCTTTGACCCCTGATGCTTCCTTTGGCAGCTCCACAAAAGAAAAAAGCGCACATGTGCACAACTTACTGAAGGTTCAGCAAGACCTACTGAATCTCATATGACTGCCAGGAGTCTGCCACTTATGTCATAGGGAAGGGCACATCTGCATTTCTTGGGGCGTGAGGGGCCGTCTGCTTCTGCACTTAAACAGGGTGATGCAGATCTTGATTCTAAACCTCAGTGAGGAAATTTGGCCAAACCTCTATAAAAATAGAAGCAGGCTTTAAATTCTCTGAGATTTACTACCCTAACTTTTTTCAGGCTCAAGCTCAAAAGCAGCGTCAAGCATTTAATTTACTGTGAGTACAAGGCCTGGAGGCAGCTGATCTCTAGACAATGATCTATTAGAAGCCAACGTTATCCATCACTCTGAGAGGAGTTTAGCCACTACTCGCATTATGGAGGTGGTGGGAGCAAACCCTGGTTAGGGTTACTTTGAACTTTTCACTTAAAACGAGATTAAAATCCCTCTATTTCAGAGTTCAGCAATTGAATTTCGTCTC
This sequence comes from Malaclemys terrapin pileata, assembly GCF_027887155.1. Taxonomy (NCBI): domain Eukaryota; kingdom Metazoa; phylum Chordata; order Testudines; family Emydidae; genus Malaclemys; species Malaclemys terrapin. The sequence continues at coordinate 12,571,261 of NC_071513.1, read as the reverse complement.
CTGCGTTACCACTATCTTTTCTGAGGACAGCTGAATTTTTTGTCATTTTTTAATAGAATAGTTACCGATTTTTTTTTGAGATGATACCAATCAAGGCTACATTTAAAAATGATAGAATTAAAATCAATCTTCCTCTTTGTACAGAACCTTCTGCAATGAGGCCCGATCTTGACTGGGTCCTCTAAGTGCTACCACAGCACGATAATATTGTTCTCACTTTTTTTGGCTAAACAATCTCAATTGCTTCAGACTCAAAACTTCCCCCAGACAGATCCATTACCATGGCACGTTTTGACATAGACTGTGACAATATCTGACATGCAGTTCTGTTTTCTGATGCTGGATTCCCAGCCCTTCTCTTTACAAAGACCCTTCCCCTCTTTTCCCTCCCCTCCCTCCCTGCCCAGTCAGCCCTTATCCTTGGGGAGCTATGGAAGCAGGGTGAGTAGCATAACACGTCTCCTCCTCTGGGTCCCCAGCCCCACTGCCTTTCTCTCCCCAACTAAGCTACTCTATAACTGTTTGGCCTGCCAGGACAGCTTCCAGCCAGCCTTGACTCCCACATCCTCCACTGTCCCTGCTCAGATGTCCCTAGATCTGCTAAGGTTTGCCAGTAGGTATCCAGAGGTCTGGTGAACATGATCAAATTCGTTGGCACAGGACTCCTCACTTGGGGAACAATAGAAAATTCGCTAGGAGAAGATGCTTCCTCCTAGCAGGGCTACTGCTCGGTTTTCCAGGTCACTTTTCCTGCAGGTCTTCCTGTGTCTGTGTCCCTTCCCTTCTGTTTCCCCCTGGGACAGAGAGGAGTAGGTAGGATGGAGACTGGCAGCATGTATTTTGGAAGCCATAATGCCTTGGGCTTCCCGCTAGACCCTGCCCCAAAGACTTCCCCTGTGGGTAGTGCTTTCAGTCTATGGAGTGGAAGCAGCATAGAATTTTACGGATGCTTCTGGTGCTATCTTGCCTTGCACGTTTTCAGCAGTTTTAATAGGGGTGAGCCAGTGGAGAGAAGCTACCCCTGAAGCTCTGCTCCTGTTGGATACCTGTAAAGAGGCATCGAGGATGCCAGGGTGGGGGAACATACCCTGGAGTTGCTGCTCTTCCCTTGGTGTGCCTCACCCCTGCTTTGTGCGCCTTCCCCTAACACCAATGGAGTCTGCAATCAGGCCCATCAAAATTATATTGAGCCACAGATTGTGTTAAATACCAGTAAGATGGAGAGCTAAAGTATAAACAGTTCAACACCAGGACTGTTTTACTGTGAATACTTATGGCTCACAGCTATTGTAGACTAATACACTCCTATAACTGTCTACTCTTAGCTTTGTGACTATCAGAACCTACCCAGCAAGCCAACTTGGAAAATGCAGTCCTATTTGATGGAAGCACTGAATGGATGGCTCTTGCCGTAGTTGATTAAATACTGATGCAAGTCTGATCCAGGGATGTTTGTGTTCAGTAATAAACAGAGGGTTCATAATTACAAAGACTAGCTCCCGGTTTTGGATTAAGGGCCTCAGGTGGCGCATAGTAAATAAGCAACACCAAGATGTTTCTTTGCAAGGGTCAGTTTTTAGAAATCCTAAGCTTGCTCAGAGCCAACAGACATTGGTCACCTACATGTAGCTATCAGACTTATTTACTGTTGTGAAATTTGGTATCCTGCTGTGTGGCAGACATGAGGCTTCACTCCTATGTGGTTTAAAAAAAAAATCTCTGACAGAAATTTGTCAGACTCACTAGGTGTATTCTTGATTAATAGGGTCATTTTGCGGGGCTGGCAGAGAATCAGGGGCACAATAAATCAAAGACCATGGTATGTGTGTGGGGTGTTTTTTCTAAAAACAGGGCTCTTCAATTTGAACTTGCAGTTGTTTAACTTTCGTATTGGAGCTAGTGCTGGGTGATTTCCTCCTGCAACCTGAAGTAGTGCTCTGGGAAACCTTGGGGGAATAAGTGAAGGAAAGAGGAGGGGGATTGAGGTGAAAGGCGGCAAGGACTGGGTTGGGTTTGGAAGCTAGGACAGGGCTAGAGGTGAGGAAGGAGAATTCAGAGCATCTTTTATAGCTGCAGACCAATGTTATCAAATGGCGATTCCCTCCCCCAGGATCATCGCTTAGGTCCCTGCAAGACAGTAGATGTTCCACAGTCTTAAGAGCCAGGGATCCAATAGACAATAACAAACCTCTGGCCACCTAGGATTTTACAATGGACCCACCATGGCCACTCCAGTCTTCAAGGATAGACCTGCTCCAAAAGCACAAGCCCCTGCCTCTTGAACTAAACCGAATACTTTGTTAGCACTGGGGCTAGGACACCATGTTGAGCAGTTCTAATTCAATCCAGCAGAGGGCAGTCTCTCAGACACATGCGCACGCACACATTTTTCTCTCACCCACCAGTGTACTTTTGCTCCCTTCCCCAACAGGCGGAAAGCAGTGTTTACCAGAGAAGCTGCAGAAGTGCTTTGCACTTGGTGAAATCTATGTGTCACTGCTGAGGGTGGAAGTTGAAAGTTAGAGGGTAAATTCCTCTTTCACAAAGGCTGCTCTGTGGGCTGCCCTGTTTATACCCACAGCAGAGAGCACCTGGGTATGGCGAGAGCATCTGAAGGGGTGTTGGGGGAAAGGTGCAGTGAAATCCTGTAAAATGAGTGTGTGCTTAAGCAGTGAAACCAACTAAACTATCCCACAAATATCCTGCAGCAAACAAGGTGCATAAATCGGGATTCTCAGGTATGATGCTGTAGTTTGCCACAAGGTGGCGCTAGTTGTACAGAGATATATTTGCGTGAGGCAGTACAGACATTTAAGCACAGGTCTGCAACAAAACCATACTAGCTTTGCGTATGTTGCCCATGTGTTACATTAGTTGCCCATGTCATCAGAGAGGTAGATTTACAGCGGGAAACATGTAAACATGAGACATCACTACAGTAGTGCAGGAGGACTTTTGGGTGGCTAATGTTTTCAAATCTATATGTAAAAACAACAAAGAGTCTGGTGGCACCTTAAAGACTAACAGATTTATTTGGGCATAAGCTTTCGTGGGTAAAAACCTCACTTCTTCGGATGCAGTTTCTTCGGTGAGGTTTTTACCCACGAAAGCTTATGCCCAAATAAATCTGTTAGTCTTTAAGGTGCCACCAGACTCTTTGTTGTTTTTGTAGGTACAGACTAACACGGCTACCCCTGCTACTTGAAATCTATATGTAGATTCCCTTAGGAAAACATAGATCACTCAGGGGAATAGACCTGCCACCCCAGTTTCTGCTGCAGGTATTTGTTGCTTCTTCCACTATTTTCTTTTATTTTCAGTTGCATTATAGTGCAAAATGCATTCGGTCGCACAGGGCCGCCGAGTCCGAGCAATGAGAATTGTGTGCCTATGCTGTATGTTTGCAATAAGAACATGATTATACGCATTAAAATTTTTTTCTAATCTGCACTTTGCTGGGCCACACATCTTATGATCTCCACCTGGAACTGATTCTCTCTCTCTCTCTCTCACAAACGATTTGACAGCAAATGTAGCCAGGACTCCCATTACTAATATTTACAAACTACACTATGGTACATTTACAATGTTACAGCCAATTGTTAGTAAGCATTGAGAGCACTCATGAACAAAGCACATATGATGATGCATTACCCCTGCTTTCTTTCTTGTTTCTCCTCAGTTAGATCCAGGTGGGGGAGCCCCTAGGTCGATGTAGAGCTCCATAGTAGTCAGTTTGTTCATTTATTTAGGTTGAAAATAATAAAAAAGATGCCTCTCCAAGGCTCTAGGTGCCCTAACAATCATTAATAATGCAGCATTCCAGTAAATGCTTCAGCAGGAACTCAGCCAGCCAGACACCTACTGAAAGTCCTTTCCATCCTTTTGTCGTTGTGGGGTGTGTATGTGCTGCCTTCTCCAAACCCCCTTGTTAACTGATGGCTTTTGCTGTGTGCCAGGGTCAGGGGCAGCAGGGTTCCACCAGGGAGGAACTCACTGCAGAATTGGGTCCCTCTACTAATTTAAATTAGGTTGTAGACTCTCCAGGGCCAGGCCATTGGGAAAATTTTCAGGAGCCTATTTTTGAAAGTCACTAAAGTGGCGCCTCCATTGCGCAGAAGTGCAGCCTGCAGGGGTGTGAACCGCAGAGCCCACCACAATGTTGCCCTGCGACTGCCCGGTGTGGACGCTGCTAGTGCTAACTAAAAGGTACCGGGGTTGGCGTGAAGTCTTCTTTCAGACAGACTTCGTTAACCTGTGCTAGGCACCTTTTAGTTGGCACCAGTAGCATCCACACAGGGTTAGAGTGCAACATTTTGGTGTGCTTTGTAGTTTATCCCCCCACAGTCCTCATTGCATTGCAGTGTAGACCAGCCAGCAGCACGGGTGCTGCAACAATTTGTATAGTGGGGGCGCTGGGAGCCATTGAACCAAACTGGAAACCCTGGATACGATGGAAACCACTTCAAGCCAGGGGGTGCAGCAGCGTCCCCCTCGCCTCTAGTTCCAGCACCTATGGCTGTCAGGTACTTTAAGCACCTTAGTGCCATTGAAAATCAATGTGACTTAGGCACCCAGGTGCCTAAGTCAATTTTGCACATGGGATTAAGGAGTTTTTGAACATTTTATCCCATCTCTTCCTTTGGTTTCTTCTCTAAAGCACCTAGAACACTTTGCAGCACTGTAAACAATAATACATCATTAGACTAATTCACACCATTTGGTAATTCACAGTGGGTCTCCTAGGGGTATGTCTACACTGCAATTAAAAACCCATGGCTGGCCTGTACCAGCTGACTTGGACTTAGAGGGCTTGGGCTAAGTGGCTGTTTAATTACACTTGATGATTACCTGTTCTGTTCATTCCCTCTGGGGCACCTGGCATTGGCCATTGTCGGAAGACAGGATACTGGGCTAGATGGACCTTTGGTCTGACCCAGTTTGGCTGTTCTTATGTAGACATTTGGTCTCAGGGCTGCAGCCTGGGCTCTAGGACCTTGCAAGGAGGGTCTTAGAGCTCGGGCTGCAGCCCAAACATCTGCATGACACTTAAACAGTCCCTTGGCCAGAGCCCAGTGAGCCTGAATCAGCTGGCATGGGCCAGCTGTGTGTGTAACTGCAGGGTAGCCATACCCCTAGGCACTAGTGAGAGAGTGTGAGATACGATTTTATTCTCTGATCATTTTACTAAGATGGTACACCCCACCTGGAGGCACTCAGATACCATGGGGAGGAGCGTGGAACAAAAGCCTTCTCTATAAATCGATAACAGAAGGTCCATTTTTCTCCTACCAGGGCAGGGAGACCAGCTGTGTTTGCTGAGAACTAGATGGTGAGAACATTCTCAGCAAACAATGTTAAATGGATGTGAATTAGCAAACTGTCTCCTCTACCCTGACCACCTCAGGCCGCTGGGATGGGGGTGACCCTGCATAAGGACTATTGCCCTGCATTTCAGTTTGCAGAATTGTTTTTCTTCTGTCATCAGGAATATGGATACTTCAGCCCAAGGAACTATATTTGGCCAACCCTTTGCTAGGGCTTAGCTGCTGCAACAAGACACAATCCACGGCCATCGCTCCATTTTAATTCCACTAATTTCCAACTAGCTGCAGCTAACAATGGTTTGGCTTTGTGGCCGGCTGCTATGAAATGCAGTCCAGTGGCACATGTGTACAGTGAACGTGGCTAATAATAATACATAGCTCTCGTGCAATGCTGTTCATCTTCATCTTCAAAGTGCTCTGCAAACATTAATCCTCACAGCTGCCCTAGGCTGTAGGAAAGTATTATGAACCCCATTTGACAGATGGGGAAGTGGAGGCAGAGAGATCAACACAGTGACTTGGCCTCTGGGATTAGAAGGCAGAAATTCCTGTTGGCCAGTCTGTGTCCAGACCATGCTTTCGCAATAGTGAGACTGTTTTCTTCTAGTGAAGTAGATCTGGCAGGGAGGAGGGCCTTAGACATACATATGGAATGCAGACAGCAAAGTAGGTTGAAATCCAGCTGTTTCAGTGGGTGACAATGTACCAATTCCAGTGGCCTTCCACACTAAGGGGGAAGTTGTTCTGAGTATGAGGGGCAGGAAATAACCTGGTTCTACTTTGTGCAGGTTCCACTTTGAGTGTCCTGTTATTCCTGTGACCTACTGTGTGCCATGACGCGATATCTGTGTCCCTTGCTCCTTTGGTGGAGCATGGATTACCTCAGCAGGTCTCTGATGGGTGTGCTCCCCACACTTGCCTGGCAAGAGCTGAATTAGGCTAGGTGGGTCCAATTAGATAATTAGACAGCAAACAGGAGAGCTTTAGGCTGGAGGCAGCTAATTAGAGAAAAGCGACAAAGAATCCTGTGGCACCTTATAGATTAACAGAAGTATTGGAGCATAAGCTTTCGCCAGAGAGAGGCTTCTATAAAAGCTAGGAGGCTGGCAACAGAAGGGGTGGTAGTGAGAAGGCTACAGTCACTCCCTGAGAGAAAGGAGGGATGTTTGAGGGGCTGCAGAGATAAGCTGCCTAAAGTTATTCCCTGGGGGGAGGAGGAGGAGGGAGTGAGGAGACTGGCAAACCTGGAGGAGGGGGGAAGGCTCAGAGAAATGTAGCACAGTGCAGGGAACAGAGCTTGGCTGTTGTGTAGAGGGTCCCTGAGCTGGAACCCAGAGTAGAGGGTGGGTCTGGGTTCCCCAACCAGCTATTGTGAGAGTGGCACTGTGAGCTGTGAAGCAGAAGACTGCCTGGTACTGTTGGAGAGCAGGAACCTTTATGCACTTCCCTGCTGGAAGGGGCCACCATAGTGACCTGGCCGGAGGGCTGAGTCATGAAGAGGACAGCTGCGGCTTCTGAGTGCGAGAGAGGAAACTGATGTGGTGTAACTGCTGGAAGGGGTGTGACCGAGCTAATCCCCAGAATGGCCAGGAGGTGGTGCCATCCAGTGGTGAGTACAACATCCTGTCACAAGGTCATACATCATCTTGCTCTCCCACCAGTTTGGCTGGAAAATGCAATTTTAATCACATTCTGGATAATTTTAAACTTCATTCTGGGGAATTAAAGCTCTAATAATGATAGCAGTGCTGTAGATTGGAATGCACATGAAACTGCCAGTCAGCTGGGATAAGTGATGATGCCAGATATAATGAAGACAGTTCTTAGCTGGGCCTGACAAGGCAGTCAAAATGCATGTGGGAGGATGCATTAGGTAAGGTGATGACATTTGTGTACTAATGGAAATTCCCCATTAACAGCTCTGGGGACCAGAGAGGCCTAGGCAGCAGGACGATGGAAATTGTTTAGTCAAAATCGGATTAATACTGATATGAATGAGGAGAGTCTGCTACTGGGCTTCTGTTGATGGAAATGTCTCAGGGGAATGAGAGAAATTTCCTTCAAGTGCAGTGATGGTCAGAACAGTGACTATGTAAGAAAGGCACCTGCTTATTCATTGGGTCTGCTTCCCAGGGGCCTGGTACGTGGAAATCTCTTCTTTAGCTTTCAGTGAACTTTAGAACAGGTCCCCAAGTTAATTTAGATCCATGTCATTAGTTTACTTACTAGAATAAGTATGCATGGCAGAGCTATCACAGCTGGGGGCGGACGAGCTCATGGATTGTCAATTAAGTCCTCACTGCATTATCTTTGTTACATGTGGCTTATGATGATGAATAAGCCAGCAAGAACCCAGCTTGACTTTCAGATCCCAGGGATGCAGTTGGGAAAACCCTTCAGTTTATTTGCAAGCTGGTCAAATTTGATGTGAGACCCAGTGAAGAAGGAGCCCTGCAATGCCATTCCTGCAGGGTTGCTTTTCAGCTCAGAACCAGATATTTAACCAAAGGGAATAGGAAGAGATTCAGCAGTGGAGACCCAAGACATGCTCCATAGAGAGGTCCAGGAAATATGTGGACTAAATATGTGGACCCTCAGGTGGTGGGGTTTCCCTCTGCTTTGAAATAAAACAAAGGGCTTCATCCTCTGACTCCTCACATACCCAGTGACCTATATAAGTCTCAGGGGAGCTGTTGGAAGCAAGGACCATCCATGAGAGCCATATCCCGACTTTCTGGTCCTTGTCAGGGAATCCTATAACCTCTCACAGAATATTGGGAGGGGCTACCATAGCTCAGAGGGAACCCAAGTTTTTTAGACTGTTTTGGGCCTTGAAGATGGAGAATCCATGTGGGTTTGCTGTGGGGATGAGGTATGGAGAAGGCCTCTTCTCTCCTGGCCCCTTTCTCTCAAGGCATGGATCCCAGTGGAGGGGCTTTCACAGGGTCTGGGGAAGGTGGCACTTCCCTACTCTGCGGGTCCCCTTCCTTCAGTCAGGGATTCAGTAACTTTTCATCCTTCATGTCCGGGATCTCAGAAAGGACAATCGGCTAGTACAGTGATGGGTGTGGTGTAAGAACTAATACAGAATCTCGGTCAGAATTTGGATGAATCTCGCTGTGGATTGAGGGTGTTAGGCTCCAAATGAAGGAACTCCCACTCACAATCGTTAGTGATGCTGAAAGGCTGATTGTGTAGGGGGAATATAGACAGGACAAGAAACTGAAGGTGCAGGGACAGTGTTGCCTGGGGCCCACGTCCTTGCTTGGCTTTGCTATAGCAAATTTTGTGTTTTGGAAAACTAAGTCGTCTGAGGCAAAAAGCGACAGGCCTGCTGCTAGAAAGCGTCCCGCTGCTGCTCAAGCCACAGAGCGGTAGGGTGTAATGAAGCATTGATCAATTTTCCACTCCAGTACGGTGGAGCATGTTGCCTGCATGAAATTATTGACTAGCTTGGGGTCAATATTGAGTCCTACACAGAGAGGTGTCTCTATGCACAGAAGTACACGCTGTGCCTTCGCTTACACATGTGCCTGCGTGTTCTATTGGAATAAATGTCTCCTTTGACTGGAGACCAGCTCATGCCCTTGGCAGCATCCTCCTGCTGTCTATATTCCCTTTAGTTTTGTATACTCTGGGATCTTCTCTTTTATGGCCCAATCCTGCAAGGTACCTAGTACCTGGGGAATTGAGATGGCTCAGCACCTACCAGGACTAGGCTCTGAATCTCCTATTTCCTAAAAATGTCAGACCTAGTTTTCATAACCTTTTTAGAATGACTAAGATTTCCGAGTCCCCGTATTCCGCTGCTTGCCCTCTGCTGGGCTTTCTTCAGATTTGCCATTTATACCCGGTGTTCTAAATGTGGCCTCATTTGTTCTTTAGAGTACGCTAGAAACATCTCTTCCGGGTTACATTTGATAACTTCTTTATGCCTTTTGCAATTGTATTTGCATTCCACTGGTATTAGCACACTTGCCTATTTTAACTTCCGTCCAGGGGATTGAAACATGCGGCTAGTGAAGATATACTGGATTCTCCATAGGTTTTGGATCCCAAGCACTTCACATTTCTCTACATTGCATTGCAGTTTGGCCTCTCTATCTTCCTGTCCAGAACTTTAGAATAATGAATGAAGAGACTATGCCCAGAAAATGCAGCCTAGGTTTGACATGTTGCGACAGGAATTTGGAAGCTGCGTGGACCCTCAGAGGCCTGATTCAAAGCCCATTCAAGTCAATGGGAGTCTTTCCATGGAAGTCAATGGCTTTTTAATCAATCCAAAAGCGCAGACAAGTTCGACAAAGTTCATAATGATGGATAACCCAAGTAGGAGCGCTTTGATTTATGAAGCCCCTGGTCAACTGGAATATAACAATGCATCATTCTAGGATGTCACAGATTCAAGAAGAGGCAATAGTTGAATGAGATGAGGTGTCTGCTATTGCTAATGCCCCAGAATCCTGTATTATGGGGGGAAGCATGGATACTATTGCATTGCGTCTAATAAACCCATAAGTGCACCTTAATTTCTACAAGCCTAAAAAGAACATGTAAAAAAAAATTGAGTTAAAATTTGTCTGTACTGCATGCCTGGTTACTGAGGGCATTTATCATCTGATTCTAGGCTTGTCTCCCTTTTTTATTTTAGCTTTGTAGTTCATGGCTAAATTCTTAGGTTCAGGATTGCAGCCATGAAGAATATCAGTGACTCACATGCTGTTTTAAAAGTTCATAATGGAACTTGAGGTGAAAAGTCCAGTCTTTTTAGTTCAGAGATAGAATTATACTCTTAGTCTATTTATATTAACTTGAACTGTATTATTGCTCTCCTATTGTACTGATTGCATCCTCCAAAGTTTCCTATCAGGAGCAATTTTCATTATCTTTTTTCCAAGTCACTGACATCTAAACAGAAAAATTCAGCCTCAGTCCATCCCAAACTGTTTCCACTTAAATGTGTCCTCAGATTTCAAGTCTTTCATTATTTCACCCACTTAAGATCCTCACTCAATAAACCTAAATATCCAGTTATCTTGTTTACAGTCTGACACTGTCCTGCATTTGTTTGCATGTGTCTGTCCTGTAGGCAGCAGCTATGCTCCTAAAAATGACCCAGTCAGACCTATGCAGAAAGAACAGTCTTTACATGTGTAATATCACAACTTCCAAGAAGAACTGCACCGCAAGTAACAAATAGCATTTCTCCAAGAGCTTGCTGCCTAGTCATTCAGTTCGATCGAGCTTGTAAGATAATCTGTAACTGCACCATCCGGTGACTCCAAAAATATTATGTCTTATAGAGCAATTAGCGTTTGATACAGTAGTATACTGATTTTCTAATCTTTAGGGTACTATAGCAAGTGAAGTGGACAAGCTCTCTGTCTTAGTTTCACTTTGCAACTTGTGCTTTTGTGCAGTGCTGGTCTACTCACAGAGGGAGCCAAGAAGTATGTCCGAGGGCTTTGCATGCCCCACTCTTGTTGTCATGCCTGGCAGGTGTGGCTGTCCCCCATTGGCAGTCAGAATTGTAGGAAGCTTTTCCAATTTGCACTTCTGTGTGTTGATTACACAAGTAAACTTGCTAACACTGCACTCTTTCTCCATTGCCATGGCTCGAAGATGCTGTTAGGGATTGCAAGTGAGTATGTGTTAATGCAGACCTTGCCTAATGGGCAGAGTTTTAGCCAGAGGATTTTAGTGGAGGTCATGAACCCAAAGCCCTGTGTAGGACTTTGAAACTGTAGGCATAGAAAGGATGGTTTTGTCATTTAAAACATTTGTGAGAACTCAAGACATCTAAATTCAATTCCCGACTCCGCCACAAATGTCCAATGTGACATTGGGCAAGTCACTTAATCTCTGTGCCTCAGTCCCTTCTTTTTAATTGGGAGACAATAATAATCCCTTCCTGCCAAGTCTTGTATGTTTAAATTGCAAGCTTTTTAGGGCAGCAACTGTCCCTTTACTATGTTTATTACAGTGCCTAGCACCTCTTGGTGCTACTATAATACCACTAATAAAACTAGGGCTATGTCCTTTTTTTCTTTTTTATTACCTTATCCACATGACCCATCTCTCACACCTGTCTCTGATTACAGCACGTGAGCTCTAGATTAAGGATGGTGCTTCAGCAGGCACACAGACCATGCCAATGCTGTAGGGCTTTCCTTTCCTTCTCTCCCTGGCACTCAAGTACTTTACTCATGGCGATTTGTAAGCAAATAAATATTTATAACGATGTACAAATTATTTAACGCTACCATACATAATGCTGTCACCGACTGAGTAGGCATTAAAGGAGAAAAAGATGCTCTAAGACTGAACAATCCTCTGGGTCTCCCAGTGCATTCTGTGTCTGCTTTATGTTGTTGGCAGTGTTGTTATAGCCATGTTGGTCCCAAGATATTGGAGAGATGAGGGGCATGAGGTAATATCTTTTATTGGACCAACTTCTGCTGGTGAAAGAGACCAGATTTCAAGCTATACAGAGCTTTTCTTTGGGTATGTCTACACTTACCGGAGGGTCCGGCGCAGGCAATTGATGTTCTGGGATCGATTTATCGCTTCTGGTTAAGACGCGATAAATCGATCCCGGAAGTGCTCGCCGTCGACGCCGGTACTCCAGCTCGGCGAGAGGAGTACGCGGCATCGACGGGGGAGCCTCCCTGCCGCGTCTGGAGCCGCGGTAAGTTCGGACTAAGGTACTTCGAATTCAGCTACGTTATTAACGTAGCTGAATTTGCGTACCTTAGTCCGAAGTGGGGGCTTAGTGGGGACCAGGCCCCATGCAGGTGTCAGGAAATGCTGATCTCCTCACCTTGTGGGGAGGCTGTGCAGAGGGGCAGAAGTCCCAGTGTCTGGGCTTTCCTTCCCTAACAGTCCTAGTTAATTTTACATCAGTTTTGAAAATACGGCCCTCACTGCCTTCCTCCAGATCAGAAAAAGAACTAAGTGCAGGGCCGGATTCCTTTTGCACCTCGTCTAGATGTTTACGCCTGTGAACAGGGAGTGTTTAACTGCCACCCAGAGGAGTGAGTGGAAAAGTCTCTGATCTGGTTGAGTTTCCTGCTCACTTTGCACAGGTCTGAATGGCGACCCAAGATGCAAGGCAATGCAGAATCAAGGCCAGAGAGCATCTCGGGCTTTATCTGAACCATCAGACGAAATTCTCCTTATCCCAGTCCATCTTCTGCTGCATTTTAATGGATATTTACGGGTTTGCCCCAGGCAACCAAGTAGCACAGCAGGGATTTAAAGGGACCACACCCAGCATCTGTGTTAGTCTCTCTTTAGCACACTGGGAAACGTACCTTGTGTCATCATCTATCAGTTTCCTTTCCCCCTGTGGGAGCACTGAGGCAAATAATTCATTGAGCTTGTTTTAGAAAATGTCATTTTGCAATGTCAATAAATTAGCTTGGCTGCACTATCTTCAAGCCAGGCAGGCGGCTTCACTTACAGCACCCCCTGGGTCTTCTGGACTTGAATCTTTTATTATTATTTGTCTGAACATCTTGCATGATCTTTTATTCATTCGCCCCCTTTGTGTTTGCTTTTCATGTGTTGCAATCTCTAACTTCCGTCTTCAATCCTGCCAGGTTTCCCAGTGCCTGATGTTTAGTGGCCATACGCCTCTTTGCTGCTCTTTACATCTCTTGATGTGTCCGCGTTGCCCTTTCTTTGTGCACAGACCGTGCCCACGCCGTCACTTAGCACTGAACCCACTTAAATCAAGTGAGGCCACTGTGATGGGTTTCCCCCGAGAGCCCAGGCTGGTAGGTCAGGGGGCTCGGTGCCACCTGGAACGGGGGTACCACTCTGGGGGAACCCGTCACAGCCACCTCATTGTAACTCTACCTCTTGGCCCCCCTGTCTGTCTCTGCTCAGGGTGGCTTGCACAATACCTGATCGTATCCAGTTGGGTTAGTGCCTACTTGCCAGGGATATGTTGTCATCAGTTTGAAAACATGAAGGATTCATGTCTCCTGGGATCCCCTCAGATCATGGGATGTTCAGAATGGACTCCAGACTCCCGAGCACCTTCTGTCGCAACATTGCTCAGAAAAAAAGAACAAAGTGTTCACACACACTTTACTTTTTCTGCTCTTACACAGCTTTGCTTGGGGGCTTGGAGGGCGGCCGAGAAGCAGCCCAAGTAACAGGGCACCTTGCACTGGTGGAAGGTGACACAGCAGACAAAGCAGAGACTGAGGTTGGAGTGGAATGAGCAGGAGGAAGACAATGTGGCCATGAGGATACGCAGACTGGACAGAGTTAGTTTATTGACAGCTTTGAAAACCAGTTTTGATCTCTGCAATAAGCCAGTGAAGAGGATGGAAGATAGGGGGGATTCTGCTTCTGGGAGTGGGAGCCTCATCTGGATAAAGTTTAGCTGCACTTTAAATCTAAAGTGCAATTCTACCCTGTGAAAATGTCATCGTCATTCTCAACAGATCAGCTCCCTGTGCACGTTCAGAGCCAGATCTCACATCTCTAGTGACTCATTAAATTTGTTCTGCTTTTAACTCCTATTAGCCCTGCGGAGGAATCACAGCCTCAGGAGAGGGGGCTGGATTCAGTTCCTCCTTGTGTGCCTCATCAACAGAGTTGTTTCCTAAGTTCCAGCCAACTACACCTGTGCAACCCCATAGAAGGCAATGGAGTTACACAGGCATCACTGAGGGCATACTTTGACCTGTAGGCAGGGCCGGCTCTAACTTTTTTGCTACCCCAAGCAGCAAAAAAAAGTGCCGCCCCCCGCCGAGCGCCGCACCACACCACCCCCCCCAGCGCCGCCCCCCGCCAAGCCCGCCTGAGCCCGCCCCCCCGCCAAGCGCCGCCGGAACACCCCCCCGCCCTCCCCAGCGCCGCGCCGCCGGAGCCCACCCTCCACCCCCCGCCAAGCGCCGCCGGTACCCCGAGCGCCGCGCCGCCGGAGCCCGCCGCCCCCCGCCGATCGCCGCCGGACCTCCCCCCCGAGCGCCGAGCCCCGCGCTGCAACCCCGCTGAGCGCCGCGCCGCCGGAGCGCCCCCCCTGCCGAATGCCGCGCCGCGCTCCCCCCGCCGCCCCTTACCAGGTGCCACCCCAAGCACATGCTTGGGTGCCTGGTGCCTGGAGCCGGCCCTGCCTGTAGGACCTTTATGATGAAGCGAGAGAAGGAAAGAGTGGTTGATTCTCAGAGCCCAGGTTGAGTTTGCAGGGAGTGTAGTTTTAAAAAGATGGTGTTATTTTTCCTCTGTGAACTGGGCACATTTAATCAGGAGTCACTTGGAGATGATAAACATGAAGCAATTTCAGGAGCAGCATTTTGGAGCAGATCTGCAGCTCAATAAGACTATAAAAGATCAAGGGGTGAGGAAGGATTTCAGTAGAGAGCGAATCAGGGTAAATCCATTCAGAGAGAAGACAGCAGGCCAGGAAGTTGCAGGAGTAAAAATTTAGCTATTATTTAAGGATGGCTGACGCTTATGGGGCCTGATCCTGCAGGGAAATAAGTTGTTTGTTTTTTAGAACAAAATTAGGATCTGACTGAAGAGTGGTGGCAGGCACAGAAAGCATAATGCAAAGAGAACATGCTACCTGAGAGGATTAAATTCAATAGTAGGCAGTTATGGTATAGCCAGGAGTTGACAGCTTTGAAAGAGCCAGCTGAAGGGATCGGAGAGTGAGTTACAGCTATGGGTATAACTCATTAGTGTCCCAGTGACTGGATTGTGTAGGTTTGTGTCTCCGGTGATAAGTTCTCATCTCCCAATGACCAAGTCTTTTGTGCTGATGAGCTTTTCAAGTAGAAATTCTCCATCTTCTGACCGAAATCGGCAAACCCTTCCATAACTGCTATGCAGGCTAACCAATGTGCTTCTTTAGAGGGATCTGGTATAAGGTAGCATACATACATAGGGATAGATTCTGCGTGCACATCCCATGAGTGTGTAGCAAAGAAAGGAGTCTTCAGTCACCCCTTTGCAAAGCCTGCCGAAGGGCGAGCAGCATTACAGCCTCTCTTCGTTGGGAAGGGCAGGGACTGCTCCTTCCCCACTTCGCTGGAGGTGGAGGGTGCCCTAAAGGGTGGGGAGGAGCTGGAGTGATGGCCTTGCGCTACTTCCAGACCAGCCTGTGGAGTGGAACTAGGTGGGGCCCCAGGAAAGGCAAACAAGCCAACGAGTTTGGGCCGTTCCTCCCAGTACTCTGCCTGCCTCTCACTCTGGGCTGTGCCCAAATGGAATGATCTAGCCCTGAGTTACTGCTGATATCACTGATTTTTTTTTTCTTTCTAGGTGCTGGGGGCCAGCTCCTCAGCTGGCGTAAATAGGTGCAGGTCCACAGAAGCCATTCCCGCTGCTGCCAGCTCTGGATCTAGCCCTGCACAGGAACCCCCATTAACCCAGTACAGATGGAAGGATTTGTCAGCGCTTTGGTGTCCGACAGATCCTGTGATATGCATCCTGTGCCTGAAGTGAGAGGACAGCCCATCTCTTCAAAACCACGGTACAGGCTCCATGGCGGGCCTGATAATATGCGGGCAAGGCAGCCCTCCGTAACAAAGGGCTGGTGTGGCCTATAATGTAGTCCAGCTGTTCTCAAACTGTGGGTTGGGATCCCAAAGTGGGTCCGACCCCATTTTAATGGGGTTGCCAGGGCTGATGTTAGACTTGCTGGGGCCAGGGGCCGAAAACCGAGCCCCGTTGCCTGGGGCCAAAGTTGAAGCCGAAATCCCACTATCTGGGTCCAAAGCCTGAGGACTTCATCCCTTAGTGGCGGGGCTCAGGTCACGAGCCCCCAGACTTTGTCTTTGGTCGTTCTGCCTAGAGCAATGGAGCTCAGGCTTTAGCCACCTGCCCTGACCCGGGGCAGCTGGGCTTGGGCAGGGTCAGGCTTCAGTTTCCCCCTCCTGGGTTGTGTAGCAATTTTTGTTGCCCAAAGGGGGTTGCAGGGCAATGAACTGAGAGAACCCCGATGTAGTCACCGGAGCCTGGCCTTGCTTACGTCTTGCTACACAGTGCAATGAGAGAATCTGTGCTGGGGCCAGCAAGAGGAGACTGTATTGCTCAGGCACTGCTGTTGCTGTAATGTTCCCGTCTGACACAGCTGTCAAAGTGTCCAAATGGTTCAGACAAAACTCTGCTGTTTTCTAGGTGATGTTCCCATTCTTTTCTCTCTGCTTTCCTCTCCCAAAAAGCCTTTGTAACAGTAGGAGGAGAGAGAGAGAGCGAGCCAGGGCCGCCCAGAGGGGGGGGCAAGTGGGCCAATTTTCCCCAGGCCCTGGGCCCCACAGGGGCCCCCATGAGAATGTCGGAGGCTCCCCCCTGCCTTCGCCTTCCCCTGGCGTCTCGGCGCACTGCATCCAGGAGCGGCCCTGGACAGAGTTAACATGGCGTGGCTCGGGCAGGGCCTGAGCTCCTCCTGCTCGGAGCCGCGTGGTAAGGGGGTGGGGCCTGAGCTCCTCCTGCTTGGAACCGCGTGGTAAGGGGGTGGGGCCTGAGCTCCTCCTGCTTGGAGCCGCGTGGTAAGGGGGCGGGGCTGTTAGCTGTGGCCAAGCGGCGGGAGCTCAGGCGCGGCGGGAGCTCAGGCCCTGCTGGAGCCAGGCTGCTGCAGCGCTGTCCAAGGCTGTTCCTGGACGCAGCTCGCTGAGGCTCTGGGAGAGGCCGGGGACCACCCCCCCCAAACCCCATCTCCCCCTAGCCCTGACCCCCCAGCTCCGAGCCCAGCCCTTCTGAGCTGGACACCCCCTGACCCCATTCCCCTCACAGCCCTGACCCCTAGCTCCAAGCCCAGCCCCTCTGAGCTGGGCACTCCCCCGACCCAGAGTCCAGCTCCTCACCTAGCCCTGGGCAACAGCAGCGCCACCCCCAGGCAGTGACAGCCCATTGGCACCAACCATCACCAAGCGACAGCCCATTATGTAATTGCAAATGTATACATACCATTAAAGTATTTAATGTTTTTAATAATGTATTTCGTGTATTTTCAAATGATTAAAAATTAATTTTTGAATGTATTTCACTGGTTATTTTTTACATTTCCAAATACATGTTACTATAGTATTGCAACTTTTTTTTTTATGGAAGGGGCCCCCATAATTGCTTTGCCCCAGGCCCCCTGAATCCTCTGGGCGGCCCTGGAGAAAACGAGCACCCTTTTCTCTGTATAGCTTAGCCTTGTCTTCACTTGGAAAAGAGGGGTGTTTGTTACCATGCTTGTTAGTTAAAATCCTAGTGAAGACAGGGCAGTTGTGGTTTTAACATGTTAGCAGTGGAGGTATGACCTAGATTCCACCATAGTCTTTAACTTGAAACTGCACACCGTTTAGTTAGCTAACTTCCATTAGTTAATGCCCAAAGACTGCGGACAATCCTGAGCTCATTCTGAAGAATGTAGTTATACAATGTAGCTCATTTTCCAGTCCTGTCCTTTGCTCTTTTTTTCCACTCAGGTACATGGTCTCCAATCTGGGAATCCGAAACAAACTGATTTGGCTGTGGTGAGTGCTGGGAGACAGAACAGGTTGAAGAATAAGAACAAAATTTTGTGACAATTCCCTTCTTTTCCTTGATTTCCCCCCCCCCATTGAAATATGAATTTTTGAAGGAAATATGAGGAAACTACCCCCTGTTCCCTCCCAAGGCCACCACCTCGCCTTACATGTGCATCTTCTCCAGGGTCCAGGCACCTAATAAGTGGAGCCACGCGTGTGTGGCCCCACTAATTAGGTGGGTGGCCCTTCATTCTCTTCTGCGTGTCTGCCCACCCACACACCTTAAAGGGAACTATTTGCGGACCATTTGAATGGAGTTTGTGGACCACAGTTTGAGAACCTCTGTCTTAGATGGTATAAAAAAAATAGTAATAACTGCCATCTCAGGTGGTATTTGGGATTCAACTGGAGCCAAAGGGAGGGGTGATGTCCTCTGGCTTCCTCTCTCTGCCCCAATCTGGTCAGGACATTTCTCAGGATCAGGAATAAGGCCTGGGGGAAATGGGGAGCCATAGAGGTGAAGCTCACTGTCTATTCTTTCTGTCTGTCACCGTAGCCTCTGTCTGTTCTTTCGATTTGCTCTTTATTTATTTTGTGACCAAAACAACAACAACAACAAAAAACACCACCTCATTCTTTAAAGGTCCCAGAAAGGGAGTAGTGGGTGGAATAGCCCATCCCCTCATTATTTTGTCCACCAATTAGTCCTAATAGCCAACATACCAATTTTGGCTCATTAACTTCTGGCTCCACATCTTCTGTTTTTAAACAAGAATAATTTCAACGTAATCCTTGAATCATGTCAACTTGGCCTTCTTGTTTAGACTATTTCAGTTGTTCTGTCTCCCTTTCAGACCTTTTCTTAAGATTTGTTACTCTAGGTTATTGTAATCTCTTATAAACTTTTACATACTTTTTACAGTTGAGCTCACAATTCAGGTAAATTTGTAGGTCCGCCTATCACAACATTAGGGGCTTACTCACGTCACACTAGCAGCTTCCAATACCTCCCTTTCCATCTTCAACTAGCTCCTCACGTGTTCCACCTAACTACAGAACAAATTTCATTTCCCTTTCAAGAATCATCTGAAATATTTGTTTAACAGATGCCGTAGTTTCACTTTTTAACACCTCTCCCCCTAAAAAGTTCTTCAAATATTCAAGATCTGTATAAATTATTCTCAATGCTTTTATGTAAAGCAGCACAGAATTAATGACTTGTGCACTAGCATTCTGCTTAATTGTATCATGCCTCTACACCTTCTGGCTCTGTTTTCCATCCCTGATGTTTACCCTAAAATTCTTCTCTCCAGTTGAATAGCTCAACAAATTGCTGCATTGTACATAATACAGGTAATAAAGAGCTGGCAAACTTCTCATTCACATTATGTTAGCCAGCTATCTCATAAGCATTGGTTTAGTGATGATTGATAGACCATTATTAGCAGGCAGAGTGATATGCTGTAGTGAGTCATTTGGCCCAAATCCACTCATTACTTTTTTTTTGGGGGGGGGAATCCATGGAGCACAGCTTGTCCACAAATAAACCTACTTATGTGAGACTAGAAAGCTCTTATTAATGCAAAGGAGGCTATGTAATTCCAGTATGAGCAATCAGCAGAGAAACTTGTGTTCCTAGCCTCACACTGAAA
The DNA here is from genome assembly GCF_027887155.1 of Malaclemys terrapin pileata. Taxonomy (NCBI): domain Eukaryota; kingdom Metazoa; phylum Chordata; order Testudines; family Emydidae; genus Malaclemys; species Malaclemys terrapin. The sequence continues at coordinate 12,551,803 of NC_071513.1, read as the reverse complement.
TATTGGTATAGGTCATAAAATCGTTTTTTAAAACATTAACTTTCCCAGAAGAGAGATCATAATTCACCACTCCCCTGAAGCAGCCTGTATAAACTGTCTAGTTAGAAGCCACCTTATTGCAAAGTCTTGCCTGTCAGTCAGTAAAACCCACAATTACAATGAATGGTTGAACCCATTCAGAAAGTTTGGGTGCTCTCAAAATAGAGGTTCCTTTTAACAGGTTGTTCCTTTATAACCCATACATCACCTGCCCACCACTGATAAGGGTTCATGGGACAGTTTGGATAGGTAATCTCCACCCCAAGGAGTGAAGCTAATGTAACAGCATTGGCATTAATTCAAAAAGGAATTTCACTGGTTTGCCAGAGGATATACAGCCAATCTTCCCTGGCTAGCCATATCCCCTCCCCATTTAAACAGCTATAGTGGCCCAATGCATGCATTTGTCACAGTGGGGTTTCTGTGGGATCAGATGGAAATGGGGATTCCTTTCCCGTTGACAGATTTTGCACGTCGGAGCAGGCCTTTTACTCCTCCACAAACTAAAGTCAAAGGGGATCAGGATTGGGCCTCAGATCTGTTCTATGATTAGGGCTACGTTTTAGTCATGGGTAGTTTTAATAAAAGTCAGACAGGTTATGGGCAGTAAACAAAAATTCATGGCCTGTGACCTGTCCATGACTTACTAAAAATACTCATGAATAATACTTTGGCTGGGGGCCCCATGGATGCTGGAGGAGGGTGGCCCAGGTGCTGGAGGTGTGGGGGGCAGTGCACAGCCCAGAACCCCTGTTAGTGCTGAGGGGGGGTTGGTGGGTCCGGCAGTCTCCCTACTTGGCTCTGTGCCCCTCCTCCCCCACCTAGCAGCAGAGTTTGGGTGTGGGAGGGGGCAGGGGCATGGGACAGGGTGAGACTGGCTCTGGGCGGCGCTTACCTGGGGAGGCTACCTGGAAGCAGCAACGTCCCCCTCACTCAGCTTCTAGGTGGAGGCATGGCCAGGTAGCTCTAAGTGCTGCCTCTGCCTGCAGGCACCACCCCTGAGCTGCCCCTAAGCCAGGCACACGAACCACTGCAGAAGTCACAGAAAGTCATGGAATCTGTGACAAACTTGCAGCCTTATCTATGATAGATGTATTTCTGTAACTGTTCTAGCTCTACATTTTCCCCATGTGACACTATAGCAGTTAAGTGTGAGCTATTTGCTCTGCCTCCGGCCTTTAACTTCAGGAAACAGTCTCATTTGATACAGTAGTTAAACATTGTACTTTTGAAGTTGACATTAAAAAAAAATTATGGAAATCCCATTTCATTGAGTAGCTTGGAGTACTGCTATACGTTCAGTGCCAAGCACTTATACACCGAAGGAAGGAAAAAAAAAAAAAGGCAGATTTCAAACTAATTCCTGGCAGACCAAACACTGAGCTAGTTGCACATGCTCTGAGCATGAAGGAACCATTTAGGTTTTTAAAGCTATGGCCTGAACCAGTTCTGAAAAGCTTGGATACATGTCTGTGACCTTGGGATGTCTGCCTGGTCACAGTCAGCGAGTGATGATATTTTGTTCCCCATATACCAGGCTCCAGTACAGATACTAGAGCCCATATCTGCTCTCCTTTTACACCCGTGTAAGCCACAGGCTAGACATTTGAAGGCAGAATGTGTCTCAGTGGATATTGCGGCCTACCAGACTGAGACATCTTCATGGAGTCATGTGGGTAGGCGTCTTCTGTAAATGTTTCCTTCTGCCAGAATATCCACTTGATGCTTTGCTCATGGAACCCTCTAGGACTTCCCAGAACAAATGTGGGAAGGGGTAGAGCGGTGAGAAGCGGGGGGTGGGGGGACTTTGGGATGTGCAGAGCTGTGGTGGCTAGAGAAACAGGCGACTTTCCCCAGCTCCAGGGCTGTGGCTGCCGGGGAGAGAGAGCCCTCCTTCCTAACCTCAGTGGCTACTGTGGCAGGGGAGAGACCCCCCCGCTGCTCCTTCCCAGCCCCAGCTTGGGGGCTGCTGTGGTGGGGGAGAGAGGGCACATCCATCACATTAGAAAGGTAAGACTACTGATCTTAAACTATGAGTTGTGTGCTTTTATTTGTAGAACAATATAATTTTTTTTTATATAGCGCTTTTATCCAAAGCGCTTTACAATACTTAGCTAAGGGTACAAACAACAGTTGGAAAGATCATTAAGTGGTCTGCTGAGACCCTCAGAAATTTTCAAGTGGTCCATGGGGAAAAAAAAGTTTGAGAACCACTGTTCTAAGAGACTGTCAAACATGGGGGGCTTTTCCTTCTAAGATTGGACTTCAGCAGCAGCAACATCTCCAGCTCATCTCAACTACCTTCTCTTTTCCTCAACAGGACAGTTATTACTATCTGTGATGGGTTGTACAGACCCCATACTGAAGCAGTGCTAGCCCAAGCCCTGCCAATCATGTATGGTAGGGAGGAGGCCTTAAAAGGGAGGAAATTGCAGGCAGCTCGGGATGGAGCAGGATTGCCCAATGCAGGAGACTGCTAGAGTGAGTTTGGAGGCCATAAGGGAAACCCGCATCCATCAGCCCTTCACCCCAAACCTACAGAGAGTGCAGCAAACTCCCAGGGTAAACTGGACAGAACAACTGAATTAGTCTAAACAAGAAGGCCAAGTTGACATGATTCAAGGATTGCATCGAAATTATGCTTTCTGTAGAAGCATTGCCAGCAGATCGAGGGATGTGATCATTCCCCTTTATTCGGCATTGGTGAGGCCTCATCTAGAGTACTGTGTCCAGTTTTGGGCCCCATACTACAAGAAGGATGTGGAAAAATTGGAAAGAGTCCAGCGGAGGGCAACAAAAATGATTAGGGGGCTGGAGCCCATGATTTATGAGGAGAGGCTGAGGGAACTGGGATTATTTAGTCTGCAGAAGAGAAGAATGAGGGGGGATTTGATAGCTACTTTCAACTACCTGAAAGGGGGTTCCAAAGAGGATGGATCTAGACTGTTCTCCGTGGTACCAGATGACACAACAAGGAGTAATGGTCTCAAGTTGCAGTGTGGGAGGTTTAGGTTGGCTATTAGGAAAAAATTTTTCACTAGGAGGGTGGTGAAGCACTGGAATGGGTTACCTAGGGAGGTGGTGGAATCTCCTTCCTGAGAGGTTTTTAAGGTCAGGCTTGACAAAGCCCTGGCTGGGATGATTTAGTTGGGGATTGGTCCTGCTTTGAGCAGGGGGTTGGACTAGATGACCTCCTGACGTCCCTTCCAACCCCGATAGTTTAGGACAGTGTAAGCTGGACTCAGTAGCCCTGTCGGAGAGATTTCTCAAAACCCACTGTGTGGGCGCTGCAGCATTGCCAGTGCAGTGAATCTTCCATCCCCTGGGCCCTCCAGTGCATTGGGGCATTTAACTGTTTTCTCTAAGCGGGGATCAAAAGGCGACTTAAGAAGGCTCGCAAAGGCTTGCAAGTAATAACAGACTGAGACCTTGGCTGGAGGCACTCCAAATTGGAACACCCCTGACCTTTGGATATAGTTGGGATCTGGGTCCAAATGTCACAGCTACAGCCTGCCTGTAAGTACTGTTTACAGCTCCTTAAAATTAAGACAAATCTGCATGTTAAATTTTTTTAATGCTCAATTAGAACAGCCCAAATTATGTTCTAAACTTAAATTAAAACCTCAGCATGAATTGGATAGTGCGTCTCTGTATGACGGCTTTTATATTAAATGGTTTACATGAATGCAGTTATTTATCTTGGAAACAGGTTGGCATGCATATTAATGAGACCCAGGTGTTAATGCCATGCTGTTTCCTTTCCAACTAAGAATCTTTACATTAACTTAAAGGATTTTTTTTTAACAAGTATTTCTTTTAAGACAATGCTTTGTGCAGCATCATGTTTGTTTATAATGGTTTCTGATTTTCTCTTCTTTCCCCTCCACCAAATTTTCTCCTGCCCCCCACTTCTTTTCTTTCAGATAAGGCAGCAATACTAAAGTTCTCCTGTTACTTCCAGTGTTCCTGTGTCCTTTAACAATTCTGGCTACTGTGATATCCCATGCAAGGTCACTTTTTTTTATTTACTGTCTCTTGGCTCTTCCTTCCCCAAGAGGGAATCAACCCAAGGAGTTTCTCTGTTACTGGAAACCTAATTAACTAGCTGTTGGAATGAGGGCTGGGAGCACACAGAGATGATTTCTGGTTCCCATGAAATGATTAAAATGGGGGCATTTTGAATTTTTAGAGGCAGCATGACCTGATGGCTAGAGCACTGAACTGGGAGTCAGGAAACCTGGGTTTTATTCTTGGCTTTGCTGCTGATCTGATGGGCAAGTCATGTCACCTTTCCGTATATCACTTCCAGGAGCGGCATGGCGCAGAGGGAGGGAGGCAGTGTGGTCAAGGAGTCCCCTTAGCCCTGCTGCACTGCCAGCCGGGACCTGGGGGCAGGTTGTCAGATGAGATTTGTCCTGCATTTTGTCCCACCGCACTGTTTGTTTCATGGTAAATCCACCTCTGGCTTAGAGATCAAAATAGAGGATAGAAGTTGTGTGTGGGGGTTAATACAAATAACTGGTTCATAAAGCTCTGATCCCATTAAACAAAGGGTCAAATAAACCAGTGACGGACTAAGGTGGGAATTAATGTGTTGTCTCGAAACTGGAAGCCTTTCTGGTCCATTTGCACAGAGCTCATGACAGAACTGGGGCCTAACCCTGCAATTCTCACACAGGCAATCTTGGATTGATGTCACTGGGAGTTTTACTTCAGCCCTTTTTACTCGCTCAGACTTTGATATATGGGGATCACCATTAAAAAGTTAGCATCTGCAGGGAGTTACCACACGGTGACATCTGAGATAGCAGCTTTCTTTATACTTAGAGTAGGGGATTTCTGCTGTACAGTGGAGGAGGAGTGTTACAGCTACATCTAGCCCACGGCTTATGTTCCAGTGCAGATGGGCTTAGTGTACATCTGGTGGGGGGGAGGGGGGGGATTTAAAAATAAAAGCATCTATTTTTGTCAACATTTTGAAAAATGTGAGCAGCTCTCATTGACTGTTCTTTCATTTGAGATGCTGTAGGGTGACCAGGTCGTAAGAGTGAAATATCAGGACACATTGTGTGTGTGTGTGTGTGTGTGTGTGTGTGTGTGTGTGTGTGTGTGTGTGTGACAGACAGACAGACACAGGTCCACCTGGCCCTGCGCCCCCCTGCCCACAGCCCCACCACAGATGCCTAGCACCCCCTACAGAACCCCCCACTTGCTACTTTCCCAATACACACAGATTTCCCCTCCCTCCCTCCCTCCCAGTGCCCTTCCTCACAGCCCCACCACCACAACTACACAATGCCCCACACAGACCCATATCACTGTAAGATGCTGGCACATTTCAGGTGATACGGAGAGAGCATTTGCTCTGTTCTTCCCATTTAGAAAAAAAAATATGGTTTGAGATTCCCCTTCATTATGGGCCATTGGATAGGGAAGCCAGTGGGGGAGGGGTAGCGAAATAGAAATATTTCATACATTGTCCTTGGTTTAGTGAAATGCCAAAAGCACAATGCCCAACATTGACTTTTTTTTTCAGTAAGAAGCCTGCTATTAATTAGAATTGCAATTGTTCTGCTTGATCAAGTTAAACCCAAATAAATGATTAGGACTTCCCATGTGAGCGTGGTCTTCAGGACTGGGTCTACTATATGTAACCAGGGGGAACTGCAGCAAGATATCTAGTACAAAAGTCCTTTCCTGAAACTCCTCCTCATTTGTCCATTAAGCTAATGAAGCCTTGCAGGATGGCTCAGGCTGTGGACGGGCAAAGCAAGAATGAAGATTAAAGCCAATTAAAATCACAGCTTTGGGGAAGGAATACGACTGGTTGAGTGAAAGTACAGTAGCATCACCATGTTTGCTCAAAGCTTTGAAAGATTAGTGGATCCGTGTTTCCCAGCTGGTGAGGATCAGGGAGCAAATAGGCCCTGTGAATGGGCTTGCGATCTTTGTAAGCCAACTATATATGGTATAAATGTGAAAATCTGTTGAGTTCTAAAGCTCTAACCGCTCTGATCTGTAGCCTGGGTGGGGCTTTCTCCTGCCACTACCCCATGAAACAGCCATTTGGTCCCTGGCTGTTGGCAAATCTGCCAGTTGTGGTGATAGTTTTCCTGATCGAGAGAGACTTGCCATTGGGAACTGGATGGAGACCTTCCAATTCATTTTGCTAAAGTCTTTTGAACAGCCATCAAGGACTTACTGTTTTTAGTCACTATGGAGCTGGGCGGGAGAAAATGGGCTTTCAAGCATAATTCTAGATTGCAAGACGCTATAGCCATCCAGGAGGATTATAACTTTTGACTGTTTTAAATATTCCCTCCTTCTATCTTACAGAGTGAAGATATTTTTGTTGTTTTTCCAGCTTGTGGTAGGAAAGTTCATGGGCTGCTGGTAAGACTGAAAACTTCTAGAGTGAAAAGTAATCTTTATGGATATGTTCTAAGGTAAGTTTGCAATATTATGTGGCTGACACAGTGACAAACTGTGTCAAGTGCTGCTAATGAGTCCTCTTGTAGTCTAGTCTGTGTAGACCACAAGAGTCCCGAAACACTACAGAGTTCACACAGCTGCTTCTGTCATAATGATGAAGCAGCTGTCAATCCTCAAACAATGATGTTACCTGTAGCTCAGACTGGGACTAGTTGACAGCATGTACTGTTTTTTGTTTTAATCTAGTAAGCTAAAACATTACATTTCTCCGTGCCCTGCTCTGTTGCTTCATGTTTTTCTTTTTTGGGTGTATCTTTGATGTTACTCTAACAATATTCAGCTGTCAACTGCACACTTGATTTAGAGGGACAGCAGGGACTGAGGAAGGTAGAACCAAACTGCAAAGCCATCTCAAGAGATTCCAGCGGGGGCTGCCAGGGTGGTTTAATGCCCTACAATCAGCAAGAGAAAATTAAATAGCACAAAGTGAGGGGAACACAACCAAGCAAGCTGACTTGCTGCATTCATGTGAATTTCTTTTCAGCTGTTCTTTTCTGTTCTGTCCCAATAGCCCTTTTCAGATGTTCTCGGGCACTGTAGATTCAAAAGGGAAGGTGAAGAATCAGGAGGGAATGGTTGGGGGAAGGTGATGTTCTAGGAGATGATCACTGTGTTAAGAAGAGGTCCACCATATGAAAAAGCCCAAGAAGCTTTAGCCTTGGCACATACTTTCTGATTGTTTCCTGATTCATGCTCAGTGCATTCTAATCATTTTTGTAAGGGAAACAAGTGCCGTGAACATCAACATGTGCAGTAGAAGGGAATTGCTCTGTATAGTTTACAAAACAGGTCTGATCTGACGTATTCATCTAACGCCATAACCAGATATTCTAGGCGGGGCTGGTAGCGCTGCCTATTAAGGTTGCTCAACACTTCCCATGATAAGACCCTGTTTTCAGTTGTTTATAACGTTGCCAAACTTTAACGGTTTGGGCAGTAATTTTCCATGCCAGGTGTTTGTCTGAGGTTGAAGTATTTATGAAAATTCACAGCCCTGATTCATACCCAGAGTAGGTCCCTCCTGTGCACTGAATGAGGGGGGGGCCTGTGGAAAAAACAGTATGCACCAGGCAACTTTTTTAATTCTGGCATTTCCTAAATTTGGAGTGCTTGACTTTGCAACACTGCTAATGTTCTTTTAGTGTTTGTGTGTGAGCTAAATGCAGCCTTTTTGTGACTCCATTGACGTCCCCCAGGATGAAGTTGGCCCATTGATCCTGGAGATATGTGGAGATGCGCTTTTGCGGTGCTGCTTTGACAATTTCTGATGCTGAACTGGAGCACTGTTGGGAGTGCCACATCCAAAATGCTGGAGGTATGGACTCCGGCTGTTCTTCTAAATAGACCGTATTGTCCCCAGTCTGCAGACTCCCCTTCACAGAATATCATTTCTTGGTGTTAAAACCGGACTTAATCCACCGTTTTTAAAAGCCAACAAATGAACTAAATAAAGTATACGTCTGTTAGTCTATAAGGTGCCACAGGACTCTTTGCTGCTTCTAAATGCATGTGAGTGCCCACTTTGCGGGGTCTGGGAGGTTTCTGTGGGAGTGCCAGGGTAGGGTGAGGTGGTTGTGATAACTGCTGATCTTAAATGACAGCCTGATTGCTCTAGGGAACGCTTATATGGTTTGCCAGTTAATGCCATCCAGACTTGCTCTGTGGTTCTCCAGGGTTGGTTGTGCATATATTCAAATGAGCACTTGCAGAGTGGTTTTATTTAATTTATTTTCAGATTCTGATACACTAGTTTGGCAGATGTGAAAGGATCTGCCAGCTGTCCTGCCCTGTTAGCAGGAGCTGAAATCTTGCAGGGAGCTGCTGGTGAATTCCTGCTGACTCACTGGAGCATGTGGGGCTCATTAGACTCCATGCTGAATACAGGGAAGTTGGGGGTAGCTCTTGCAGGGAGGAATTTAAGATCTGGAACAGGCAGGCCCTACAGTAGTGTTCTAGGGAGAAGGCTTAGGCTGGAGTTTCCCTTGTATCCTGAGTTACTTTGTTGCTAATATCAAACTCCAGGAAGGGTGCAAGGAGTGACCATATAAGGGGTGTGTGTGTGTAGTCTTTATCTGGAATAGAGTTTATACTGAACAATGGAAATGTGGCCATTTGGAAAGGAGATTGGGATTGATAAAACAATACAAGTATTTTGCAGTGAATAATGATAAACCTTTGCAAACATTGACTTACAAACTTACGCAGCAGGCGCCAGACAAGGAAATTCTGAATTGAGCTGGGCCGAAATCAAAATCTAAAATCCAGACTTGGCTCCAGTTCTGTTGCTACCTTCTATCTCTATAATAAACTGAATGAAAACCTGAGATTGGGAGCCAGATTGGCTCTTTCTGACTTCTTGAATTATAGGGTTGTGTTGTACTTGGATGGAAAGCTTTTTGGAGCAGGCACCATCTTGTTTTTCTGTCTAGCACAATGGGCTCCTGAGTGCTCCCACAATACAAATAATAATAACAATGGTCGCATTTTTAACTAGGCCCTAGTAGGCTTATTCAATGGAGCCTCAAAAGGTTCCTCAAAACATGCCAAACCAGGGTTATTTTATATGCCAGATATGCCCCAATGTATGGGGTCAAGAGATGACTAAATGGGTGTGGTAGACTTGGCCAGGGATTGCTTTGCTTTAGTCCAGGGGTTCTCAAACTTCATTGCACTGCGACCCCCTTCTGACAACACAAATTACTACACGACCCCAGGACGGGGGACTGAAGCCTGAGCTGGCCCAGGCCCTGCCACCCCGGGCAGGCTGGGGTGTGTGTATAAAGCTCAAGTTCCACCACCCTGGGCAGGGAGGGGGGCAAAGCCGAAGCCCTGGGTGGTGAGGCTTGAGTTTGGCTTCGGCCCTGAGCCCTAGCCCACTTTGGGGTCCTGACCCACAGCTTGAGACCCACTGCTTCAGTGGGTTTGTCAGGATGTAATGGAACTGTAACCGAGCATCATGTTTTCTCTGTGTACATTTCCCTCTAGGGCTCTTTTTTTTTTTTTTTTCTTTTTTCAGCTGATGCCTCAAAAACCTGACTTTTCAAATGTGAGATCCTTGTGTCACCAATTCTAACTTGGAGGTATAATTTTACCACATACTTGTTCAATCAAGATTTGGATTTGAGAAAATATCTGAAGGCAGCTTCTTTGCTTCCCCTTTAGGCATGTTCAGTCTCTGCTCTGACTCAAATCAAAGATTTTTTTGGGGGGGGTACTGTTTCCCCCCACTACTTCTATAGTAACCTTTTCATCAGACATGAGCAACTGCGTGTCTTATGCCTAGAATTGTGTTATCCTTAGGCAACAATAAGTAGAAAAATGTGTTTCTGCCTAGGAGATCTTATCACTTATAAAATCGCTTTCAGGTTCTTCACTTCTCTTTTATCTGCCTGCTTGTCTGTGTCCTTTGCGATTGTGGGTGAACTGTAGCCACATTACTTATGTAAAATGCAGAAGAGTGAATGCTGTGCATCAGAGGTGTTTAAAGGAGGGTTCTAATTCAATAGAAATCAAGCATTTCTTTTGATTAGAGCTCCCTGAACAATGAAAAAATTTTCTAAGTCTTGACATACTTAGGAAAAGGAAATGAAGATTATTTTGCAAAATGTTTATTGAAATGTTTATTTTCCATTATTAACAGAAAGGTATCACTTATCACTTTTCTATTAAGAAATATTTTGGGAAAAAAAAGAATTTAAATTGACTTAATCACATGCTATTTCTAGGAAGAAAGTCAAATTGGATTTAAAAAAAAACATGATTTAGGGTTTTTTTTTGTGGTGGGAGGAAGAAGGTCAGTACCAATGACCCCCCCGACAATGATTGTTTTATGAAGTTGAAGTTAAGTTAATGGAGATATCCCATCTCCTAGAACTGGAAGGTATCCCATCTCCTAGAACTGGAAGGGACCTTGAAAGGTCATTGAGTCCAGCCCCCTGCCTTCACTAGGAGGACCAAGTACTGATTTTGCCCCAGATCCCCAAGTGGCCCCCTCAAGGATTGAACTCACAACCCTGGGTTTAGCAGGCCAATGCTATCCCTCCCCCCTCCTGATTATCGCCTTCTGGTAATCAATTTTATATGAAGATAAATATTTGACTTAAATAATCCTCCACAAAATAGATTGCCATTGGCTTAGAGCTTTATTGGCTGCACTTCACTGGTGTAAGGTCAGAATTACATGTAGTATGTGGCAGTGTTGGTTGAGCACTGATTCTGTGTGGCACATTCTCAACTAGTATAAATTGTGAGCTCAACTGACGTCAATGGCATCATGACAATTTATACCAGTGGAGAATGTGCCCCTGTATGTTCTGGAGAGTATCAGATGTTCCTTTGTGTTTTGGTCAGCTGGCAAGCCGCCACATTTTTCAAATAGGGAGTTGATTTACAGAAAGAAGGGGGTGAATTTATTCTTCTCCTCAGCTTTTTTGCAGAGCGTCATGCGTGAATGTGAACATCCAGTCACTGATCTATTCGTGCACTGGGCTGCCTCTTAGTTTTGCAGCCTACCTCTTGAAATGTGGATCTAGTCATGTTCCAGAACTAAACTCCCCTAAAATATTTCACCAGTCCTGGCAGTGTGAGCCAGCAGAAAAGCCTTTGTTACTAAAAAGGGAGCTCCTTGGTGTACTAGTTTATAGGAATTGGATAGTATTTCTGTAAATAGTTTGTGAGCCCCTCTCATGGTGGTCTACGTTTCAGAAACCAGCCAGATCAACAGTGTATACATAGGTAGGCTGTGCATGTTGTATATAATTAGTAAATATGGCTATTTGGACCCCACTGTGCCTGTGGATTATTTTGTTGTGTAAATGGCAAAAGACACAACCCTTGGCCTTCATATTCAGACCGTAGTTTTTCAGTCAAGGAAAGGAAGCTTCAGCAGATCCGGTGATGCAAATCAAACAGACAATAGGACCTAATGTATGGACACTCTGATGTGCCTGTCTAATGCCCTTCAAATAAACGCAAGTTGTTTAAGCACATGCTCAGTGGAGTTCCAGTGGGATGGAACTTGCTACTTGAGGTTTGTTTTTTGTTGTTGTTGTTGTTGTTGTGAGAAACACATTTATTGCAGCTGAAACACTGGACAGACCCTTCCCTCCCCCCCCAGGCTGTAGGTTCTGCCCCCTCCGGGCAACACAGGGGGGCATTTCCTGCTTTGCCAGCCCCCAGTGGGGGCAGAGCCATAGGTGTGATGGAGGCGGCTGTGTTGATTTTTGGCACAAATTGTATTTTTTGCCACAGTCGGAGTTTTTTTTTTTTTAATACACCCTTGAAATGTTCTTTTGGTTTGAGAAGTAGAGCTGTCCAGGCAGCGTGTGCTGGCAGTTTCAGCAATACTGCCTCTTTATTCCGCCACTGGCTGGTGTGACACACGGTGATGCCACATGTTTAGGCTGCATCAATAAGTCCATAGAGCAGGGATGGCCAAACTTAGTGGTCTTTGAGCCACATATGACAATGTTCAGAAGTTTGAGAACCAGGGCACACCTACCGGGGCTCAGGACTTCAGCACCGCTCCCGCTGAAGCCCTGAGCTCTGGCAGGTGCGCCCTGCTGGACAGAAGCCCCAAGAGTCCCCTCCCCACTGCAAGGCACAGGTTCCAAGCTTCCCTAACCCCCTAGCTGGTTCAAGAGCTGCATGTGCCTCATGAGTCACAGTTTGGCCACCCCTGCTATAGAGCATTGCAAAGAAAGGATGTGATGTGACCTGTTGGTTGGAAAGTTTAAAAAAAAAAAAAAAAAGATGTCTAGGATTTACCCAAGCGCCAGTATCTGTTAGAGCTCTCATAGCTCTGCCACTGTTGGATGTTTTTACTGGACCTGTATCAGAGGGGTAGCCGTGTTAGTCTGGATCTGTAAAAAGCGACAAAGGGTCCTGTGGCACCTTATAGACTAACAGACGTATTGGAGCATAAGTTTTCATGGGTGAATATCCATGAAGTGGGTATTCACCCACTAAAGCTTATGCTCCAATACGTCTGTTAGTCTATAACAGGGGTAGGCAACCTATGGCACGCGTGCCGAAGGCAGCACGCAAGCTGATTTTTCAGTGGCACTCACACTGCCCTGGTCTTGGCCACCGGTCCAGGGGCTCTGCATTTTAATTTAGTTTTAAATGAAACTTCTTAAACATTTTAAAAACCTTATTTACTTTACATACAACAATAGTTTAGTTATATATTGTAGACTTATAGAAAGAGACCTTCTAAAAACATTAAAATGTATTACTGGCACGCAAAACCTTAGATCAGAGTGACTAAATGAAGCCTCGGCACACCACCTCTGAAAGGTTGCCAACCCCTGGTCTATAAGGTGCCACAGGACTCTGTTGCTTTTTACTGGACCTGTTAATTAACACTCCATTTTACACTGATCCTATAAAGGGCTTTATACCTTTAGCTGCTAATGAAATGAAAGGGAATTGAAAGCACTTGCACCTCACAGGACTGGGTTCTCTGATGCAAAACCAATGTCCAAGCCAAGGATTTCAACTAGATGCTTGGGGGAAGCAAAGCAGGAATCTTCCCTGTGGCTGTGATGTGATCGCACAGCTGCTCGGTAGTCTCACGGCTTGTCTTCATTACACGGGCACACTTCACTTAGTGCACCCCATCTATGGGCAGAGCCTTCGAATAGCAATAAATCCTCTCTGCCCCGGCCTTCCCCCGTCCCACCTGCAACATCTCCCTGCAATACGGGGAGCCCACGCAGAGCTGGGCAAAGCATGTGCTTCCCCAAAACCCTCCTCCTGGCACAGCAGAACCACAGCATTTCTGGTGCCAAGGAGCATTCTGTTCCTGTGGAGGAGGGGCAAGACTGGTAAGCAGGCACTGGGAGGTAACCCAGTTTCGATGGTGCTGTCAAGCAGATCAGGATGTTTGCAATGTCTCATGTATTGTCTGTTACAATTCCAATGCCTTCTGAGGTACATTTAGGAAAATACAGAGGTGTGCACCTGTTGGGTGCATTCTGCAGTAAGCAGTATTGGGTGGGCATCTTCCCTCACCCCAGAAACCAAGGTCTGTGGCACATGAATTATGGACCAGTCTTGTGGTATGGAATCAATGAGCATCAGAAGCCTGCTGCTGCATCTTCTATTTTTCTATCCCTTCACTAAGCGTGGAGCTGTCTTATTGTATGAGAGTGACATAAAATATTGACTTGGGGATGGAGGCCTAATGGTTCCACCAGGTACTCAAAGTAGCAAAGCAGGATGATTAATGAGAACAGGCTCCAGCTCTGTCAAAAGCCATATCTACGGGGCTGAGCGGTTTCTTTCTTTTTGGAATATTGCACTCGGCAACATGCTGCCGTGCAGCCTATTGAGCAAGTGAGTAGCAGATGGCGCAATGACACATTTTACTTCTCAGCAGCAGGGACAATGTATGTGTTAGGAGATTTAAAAAAAAAATTACTTGCATGCAAAAATAAAAGCTACAGGCGAGTTCTCTCTCTCTGCAGTGTTGCAGCTGGACAAATGGGGGAAACAAACAAACAAAAAAGCGATTGACCTAAATTGGCATTGCCAAGATCAAATGTTCATTAAGTTAATATTGAATCCATGTATAGTAAGTACACAAGTCTCTCTACAATATGGGTCCAGCTGTTATGGTGTATGACTGTCAGAACTTTCTTTTGCTTTTTAAGATCATACCTAGTGCTTAACAAATGCCATGGCTGGATAGATAGGGAGAGCTACTGGATAGCTGTCATTTAAATCCCAGATGCTAACTTTCATTTGGGTGGTCTCTCTGACGTCACATCCCTGGCCTTTTATAAGTAGATTCCCTTTTTCATATCTGGAGCAGATGAGCTGTTTTTAAATGAAAATTGGAGTCGGAGCTGAGATAAGAATTCCAGAGTTACTGGCTCCCAGTCCTGGACTCAGACAGCTGTGCCACATCTGTGTCTCAGCTATAAATTCCCTGCTTAATCATGTGTGCTAGGGTGTTTGGAATTTGACAATACTAACTATGAGGCTCAAGTGCCTTGATAAAAATGTTGGGCTGGATCCTGAAGCCAATGGGATGGTTTGCATGGGTAAAGCCAGCTCTTACTGGCAGGGACTTACTTTGTCTGTACAGTTCTAGCACAATAAAGCCCTTATTTTGTTGGGAGTCCCTAGGCACTACCATAATATTAATAAATAGGATTTGGCCCATGAAGTACGATTGTTTGTTTTTACTAAGGCCCACTAGTAGGGGACCTGTCCATTTAATGTCTTAAATGGACAGCATGGTGTTCTCACTACCACTGTTACATTATGCTACTATTTTATCATCGGATGGCTTTTACTAGTATTTACTGAGAATTTAATGATTTATGTGCAGTCGAGAGAGCATATAGACCAGCGCATGCGGTGAGAATTGCTCTACACCAAGTCTGAGGAACATCTGTAAAAGCCAGTTTGCGCGATAATCCTATGCAACTTGGGGGTATTTTGATCAAAGGCATCAGACATTTTCCAAAGCTACACAATCTTTATTTGTTCAGTGTCTTCCCACAGTGGATGAGATCTTGTTGCTGTAATGTACCACCGGAAGACATATTAATTAGTCTATCTCGCCTCACTCGTCCTATCATGCTACAGTTCTAAGACACAAAGGTTTGTGGACCATAGCAATAGACATGTGTTGGGGGCAGTGGTGAGGCACCCTGCTCCAGTGGGAACTCAGCGAGACATTTAGCTTTAAGCTGTAAGAATGCCTCTGGATGACCCATTGGCTGCAGGGATCAAACTTGGGGCCTCTAGATGTAAAACCATAATTCTCTCCTGCTTGAGTTAAGAGTTAGCTCCATTTGGTAACCCTGTAGCAGGCTCATCAACCTTCACATGTGTCGCAGCTACCACTAAAGGGCAACAGAATGCCACACTGAGTTGGTGTGGATTGCAAAGGCATGACACTTCCCAGAGCTTCCAGGTGAGCAAGGCTGCTGCACATTTGAAGGTGTCTTGTCTAGCTCTACCTTGAACCCACATCTGAATCCAAACATTGCAGCTCGCCCCTCCTTCAGTCTGAAGATCTGATATCTGATGACTTATCAAAGGTAGAAAAGGGAGTTTTATGCCATAGGAAAGAGGAGATTCCTTGTTTTGCAATAAGATTTGCTTGATGCATTGGCTGGGCCAAAGATACTGGATCTTAAAATGTGTACATTATTCTGAACAGCAAAGCTATTGTAGGTCACTTGCAGAAGTTTCTAAATTGTATTGGTTTCAGAGGGGTAGCCGTGTTCGTCTGTATCAGCAAAAGCAACGAGGAGTCTTTGTGGCACCTTAGAGACTAACAAATGTATTCGGGCATAAGCTTTCGTGGGCTGTAAGTGGGTTATAGCCCTCGAAAGCTTATGCCCAAATACATTTGTTAGTCTCTAAGGTGCCACAAAGACTCCTCGTTGTTTTTAAATGGCATTGGTTATCAGTTTCCTCTTACTGTAGCTAGACTTCAGTGGGATACAGATTATGAAAAGTAGCTCTTTATAGGCACTTTAAAAAAAAATCCTATAAAACATTTCTAAAGCAGCTCTGTTATAACACAAGCACATGCACAGAATATGTGATGCTGCTGTGTGGCGTGAAGCTTTCGCTGGACCAGCATGCAGTGATGTTGTAGCCATGTTGGCCACAGGCTGCCAGAGAGACAAGGTGGATGAGGTGATATCTTTTATTGGTCCAACTTCTCTCACCAACAAAGGTTGGTTCAAATAAAAGATATTACCTCACCCAGCTTGTCTCTCTCCTTGGCACCAGCTCAGCTGTGCCACTCCTAAATAATGGGACCATTCTGAACTTACGCTGATCAAAACTTTACACTGCCACATCATGTATTCAGTCAGTCTTGTGCGCCTTCCCTTTCTTTGTCTGCATCTAAACCTATACATAAGTGCACATAACCAAGTGATCAATATGATGTTCAGATAGAGGAAAATTGAAAATGATTGGCTGTCACCTTGAAATGTGTGGAGAACATCTTGAGCAGAATCAATGAAGAGCAAGTTTTTATTTATTTTTGTTCATTCCTGCAAAGAGCAAAATGAGCACTTTGTTCACTCCACTGCTTTTTAGTTTAAAAAAAAATTCAACTAAAGGAAAAAGGGAGCCCATTTGACCTCATTTTTTTGGAAACCTTCAACAATGAGGGTCTCATAACAAGGTTAAGTTCAAATAATTTCAGCTCTCCTTTCTCTTTCCCACACATCAAAGAACTTCTAATGACAGCCTTAATGAGTCTCTCACTGAGATCTAGATGCAAATTTTATTATCTCACCAATGGAACAGACAATCATGCTTCCTACTGCAAGAGGGAGGATGAGGGAAGCATTCTGATGAGTCAGTATAGCAAAAATGCAGAGTCATTTTCCTTTCTGAAAACTTGATGTGTTTTTCCCCCCAGGAAAAGGTGAGACACCTGTTTTAACAACTTTTACACCTATCAGACAGATGTCATTTGTCTTTGAGAGCTTTTGACTGCTAACCAAAAGGGTTTCCTGGATTTAAGGTGACATCTTGTGTTTTTTGAGATCTTCGTAGATGGGCGAGTCTGGGTTCATTATCGCGTGGTTGTATTCTAGTGCTGTTGCTGCTTCTCTTCAGATAGATGGTGGTAAGATATACGCAAGGATGGAGAGGCAGACTGTCAGTGACATCAGCCTTCCTGTGACAATTCTCACAGCAATGTTCAATTGCACATCAGCTAATTTCATGAATATTGCCCATACTGGTGTCTTCTCAGCAGCTGAATATTGGACAAGTGGCTGTCCGCAAGGTCTGAGCGTCTGCTCCCTAACTGGTCCTGCCTCGTTTGTGGATTATATTGTTCCTAGCTTTTCCCTTGGCAGCGGTTTTCATCACATGTTAGTGTAATGCATGGCTACAATGCAGAACCTCTCTGAGATATTTTTGGAAATCCTTGTGCCTGAGTTTCGTGTCTCAGAAGGTGTCATTCACTCTGCAGGGTGGTTGTTCAGGTGGAATGCAGTGACAGCTGTTTTTTTTTTGAGGGCTCAGTCAGTCACCATAACTAATAGTACTCCATTTTTTTTCAGCTCTTCTGTGAGGATGAATTCTACTTGGGTGAAGGTGTTTGTTTGAATGGTGAGCACAAAACCATCTGTGTATCCAAATTTCTGTGATTAGGTCAGTGGCATGTTAATATAAATACCAAAGAGCTATGGTGCCAAGATGGATCCCGGTGGGAGCCGACTGTTCAGTAGATGAGTCTGCTGGTCTGTTCCATTACACGTACGTGGAACTTGCGATGGTTATTCGTTAGTGCACTATTTTAGTCACTTTCAGGCCATCCTGCCAAACCATGTCATGTGCTGAGGACAAGACCACAAAGGTTGCTGCTTTTTGCACCTGCCTTGGTAGCCGGCTTCAATATGGGTTCTCATTGTGATTACCTGATTGCAAGTGCTTCATTCTGGTCTGCAACTGGATTGCTCTTTGGGGATGTAGCCCTCCAAGATGGGTATAGGTCTCTGAAACAGTACCCTTTTCAAGAGCTTATATGTTATGATAAATATACTACCATTATTTGAGAGAGAGGCGAAATGGGGTTGTTCTGTAATCTGATAAATGTTGCCCTCTTCCCAGCCTTCATATGTTGACTAATTCCATATGTATCTATAGATAGATTGCAGAAAAAGTGACTTGGAGGAGAGGGTGTTTGGACTCAGGTTCACATAATAGAGTATAGATGCTGGAGCCCCAGGTTGGGACCCAGGGTTCAACAATTCCTAACTTGTGGTTCCAGATGAGTGTAGATGCTCAAGCCCTAGGTTAACAAACCTGGGGTCTGTTAACTCGTTCTAACCCTGGGCTTACAATCAAGTGTAGACATACCCATAGAGACTACTAAGGCTCCTTAAGGGAACAATGGGGGAGCTACCAACTGGGCAGTGCCTCTGCTTGATTCCATCCAGGCTGGTAAAGGGCATTTCTCCCAGACAAAACCTATGATTAAAGGGAATCCTAAAGCCTTAAAGATGCTAGCCTAGGGAGGAAGGGGAGCTGGGTGGACTGTTGGCAGGAGATGAGTCTCTGGCAGACAGAAAGATACAGAAGCTGCAACAGGTCAAACTGCTTCACCCAGTCAGAGATGGAGGGATCTGGGCTGAGGGGAGCTTTCAAGGAAAGATTAAGGGGTAGGTAAAAGCCTTCTGACTTTCTTGTTTGCATGCGTTGCTCTGCATGCAGTGTACTTTTGGGTGAATAACGAATGCTTTGTTTGGAAGAAGCTGTTTTGGAGTCGCTTTAGTCACAGATCCCAGGAGGGGAGGACTTTACAGGTGCCACACCCAGACGGGCCTGTCCAATGAGGGGTTCGTCCCAGAGATCCAGCCTGAGTGGCTGGAATGTGAAGTTCGGTCTTGTGAGCAAGGCACAGGCAGCCGTGCTGTGGCGTGTACTTAAGAGGGAATGAGAAGGGTATAAAGTTCACCAGACATGGATTTACCCACCTACTGATGCTGTTGGGCAACAAATCACCACACTTAATGTATGGAGGCATCTCGCTGTTTCATCACTTGCAAGCCACAGCATGAAACATAAAGGACCAGGACGTACTCTCTGAGCAGTATGTCATGTCTGAAATTCCTTTATGGGGAGAACTACCACTGAATCCAAAGAGACTTTCCTCATTCCTCCTCTAAGGGCAGCATGTCATGGCATCGTATGGGGAAGGATACCAACTGGGGGGTTAGAGTGCCTTTCATTTCACATTCAGAGTAACGTTTTTGGATGCTAGTGTGTCATGAATATCCCCTGCAAAATAGACAGATGCCTTAACACTGTCATTAGCATCTCCACGATAGTTGGGCAGAATGAAGGATGAGTTTCAGCTGAACGTTAATTGCAGATTAGTCAGTTTGAAGGGAAAAAAAAAGGAAATTGCATAATTTCTGAATCTCAATGGGTGAGGGAAAAACCCTATTTATTTGGGGGTAAATCACTTTAAACGGTTACTCCAGTAGCAGAAGTTTAGTTAATGTTATCTCTGTCTACTTAAAGAGGCCATGGAATAACACTGCTTTCAACACTCTGCTTTTATAATCTTATCTATTTAGAAGACCTAGAAATCCTACCTTGTGGTAGCACTGTGATGCTGTCTGAAGCCGGCGGGAGGGGGCATGTTTGCCTGCTAGTGCTTGCTTTGAACTTCTGAGCTTATTAGCCCCCTGAATCAATATTCAACACAATTTCATTACCAGTCAAGCGCATTTGGACTTTTCATACAATGTGATTATTTCCCACCCTCTAGCTGTGAGGGAGGCTCTTAAACACGCTGCTCCAGACTGATCAAAACATTAGCAGAGCCTTGTGATGTTTGGACATGCTAGTCAGCACCAGATTCATTAATCTTTTGGGGTTCTAACAGATGCTAAGTAAAAGCAGCTGTATGTTAAGATTTTCCTTTACTGATCAACACATAACAGTGGTTGGAGCCTGGAGGGATAACACAGAGTACATTGAGTTACGTGCCGCAAATGTATATTCAGACAGATAAAATAACTAGAAACTAAAACATAAAACTGGAGCCTGACATTATTAGTTATAATGTCTGAAGAGTATTTAACAGTTTAATTTTCTTAATGATTCTGAATGTTTGAAGGATAATTACAATTATCCAGTATAAAACCCCATCCACAGTTTAAAATCCATACAGTTAACGCTTCTAATACATATTCACTGAGGATATAGAATTAAGTATTTTTATATCCAAGGTTGGAATTAATTTGTAAAAAATTCCTCAAGTAAAAAGATTTGTTAAATACTCCTGTTGCAGACTCTGCCAATTCCTTAGAAATTTCCACAGTTACCAAGAAAAATTGCATGTATTATGAGACAAGCCTAATAGATCACACAGTTAGTCACTTAAATCTGCAGGAAGCACTTTTATTAGGGTTTAATCTATATTATTAAGTACTCCTGGGGAATTACTATTAAGTTATAAATCACTGTCACTGATGGTCGGTATAAAACAATGTGTCTCGACTGTGATTTTACTGCCACCTTTAAACCTTTTAGAATAGGGAGGAAAAAAGCTTAAAATAGAGCATTTCAAACTGTGTGTGTGATAAAGGGGAAATCGTTCACGGCCAGGTTGCATGGCTCTTCCGCAGACTGTAACTTGGGAGTGCTCAAGTTTTTTTTTTGCCATGGTTCATTGAGTATTGTTAAGGGTGCCTACCTTAAAGGCTATGACAGTGATCTGCCAAACACTCCCTGCGCTTTGTCAGGGTCTAACCAACAGCAAATCTGAAAGCTGTGGCTATGGTGAAGTGTGTTTTGGTGGTTAAATCCGGTTCCTGTTCACAGACTGGTTATTGCAGTACTTGGCATAGGAAAATCATTGTTACTGTGTGAGAACAGTAACGGCAGGAGAGGATTAATGTTATTCCTCAAAGACTAGGGCCTCAACAAATCGTTTGAAGATAAGATATTTGGCCACATACAATAGATTGTGTTAATTTTTTTTCAGTTTTTTTCCTTTCACCTTAATCATTTTGACCAAGTATTTTTAACTTGTAAGGGCAAGTTACATCATTGACTATATTGCAAATGTGGACCTATGTGTCTATTAATGGAGTGATGTAAGTTACCTTTGAAATTCCCATAAAGCCTAAGGGCTGAGGACTATGCTCAGTGTACCATCTTTCATTTTGATGCAATCCATTTCCTCCCAGGATCATGCACCATTCCCAGGGGGTTCTTGGATGCAGCAAAGAGCTGTTTATATTAGCAAATTTATTTGTAAAGGCGCTGGTTGGTAGCCGGTTCCCTAATAGCGAAGGTTCTAAGTGCCAGGGAAGGGGGTGATTTCACTTCTGAATGTAATATGGAGCAGAATATTAGGCATTAGCTGACAGTGCACTGATGAACACAACACTCTTTGACTAATACATACCGCCATTTGGCACGTTCCCGTGAGAAGGATGCCTGCCAACAGTTGATAGCTATCAGAGGCATTTTTAATGGGGAACAGACACCTTTTGAATTCCACACAGTTCCATTGGACTCGCAGAGATCTATGGAGCGACAGAGTGGAAATGGTAAATATTTTACTGCTGTTCCATCTTAGCTAAATGCAGAAGGTTGGCTGCATGCATGCAGCAGAACAGCACTCATGTAGCATCCCAGTTATCGGGAAGGACTTACAAACCACTATATAGCCCTGTAAAGGAGACCGCTAACTGCTTGGTGCCTCCTCATGGCTATGCATGGCATGACCGTTCTTTCTCCCTTGAGGTCTGCAGCTGCTGACTGCTCTCCCTCCTGTGGCTTGGCCCTCTGGCTAGGTCACTTCCAAGTCTTCCCTTATGGGATACTCCATGAACAATAAGCAATGGGAATGAAAACAAACAAGCTGAGTTAGTATGAGAGAGAGGGAGAATGACACTCACTCAGGGTATATCAGGCCATCCCTCCCCGCAGGGATGTGTCTTCAGGCAGTGGTTGTCAGGGAAGCTCCTGACTTCCTTTGGCCCTTTTCTCACGGGTTGAGGGTCTGTTCTCTTTCCTGGCCTGCTCCCAAGTGCGCTGTTCTGTCCCTCTTTTAACTTTTCTTCCAGCCTGTGTGTGTCTTGCAGGTGTGGCAGGGCAGGGCTGGCTGAGCCCAGAGCAGCTCCTTAACCTCTTGTTGGCCAGTGTGGGGTTTGTAGACCCCATCACAATCCTATACCAAGAGGGTGCAAACCTGGCATATTTCACGCTGTTTTGAACATTAAAAGTACTTTGGCCTTGATACTCATTTATCCTAAGGCTTTGTTTACACTGCTTTGGCAGCACAAAGAGGCCATAAAGTACACCTGCTTTAATATTGTCTTTCTATCATCACAGTGGTGTAAAAGGGCCTCAGTGTAGCTGAGAATCAGGTGCTTTCCATATGACTCAAAATCTGAACGCTGACAACATAAACAGCAGCTGCTGGATATAGTTGGTCCATAACAGGTTTCTGTTAAAGTAAATATTTCCATGGTACAGCCATGGCCAAGCAAATATCTAGGAAGAATCTAACACCAGAACCTACAGAATCCTAGAAGGCAGAAACTGAAAAGACTATTAGGTTATCTAAGACTTTTTCATTCACTCTAATAGGAGTAGGATCAGTCCCTTAGTCCCTGCCCTTGTAGGGTTTTACTAAACCTTGTGCTTTCTTTTCTTTTTCTTTGATCTTATTTGAAACACCCATAAACTGTCTGACAAGAAGGTAGAAATGATTCTTCCAAGTAAATATATAAAATGAAGCTGATTCAGTTTCTAAAAGTACAAAACTATGTAAAATTAAAAATAGACACAGAATTCTATATCCATTTCAATTTCAGATCCAAAGCAACACTTCTACTATTGTATCTTTCAGAAAAAAACACTTGGCGTCGCTCAATAGGGATGTAATATATTGACATCCGTGGCATAGGTATTATGGAGAGCTTTGATTCATACGCCTCCCACAACTATTTTCTTGGATCTGTATTTCACTTCAGTTGTTTGATTTGGTGTCAGTGCCACAGATGGTAAAGGGCCCTGATTTTATTGCTCCTGCCTAGATAATATTACTAATGTTTCTGGGAGTGTTATAAAGCACACAAGTGAGGCATAAATCTATAAGGTAGCCTGGCTGCTGTATAACTAGAAAATAAAGAAAGGCCTTTTGCATTTCCTATTAGGTTGAAAGGAAAAATGCTTGACCAATCAACTACTAATTATAATGATTAAAAATGACAAATTTGCTTTAACCATCTTAAATCTATTAGGCAAACTATCCCATTGCTCTTCAACAATGTAAACATGATTCAATGAAGGGGAGTAGAATACAACAACGTGGGCCTACTTATTTTGAGCAGACACGCAGATATACTGTGAACCTCACTGAATGCAATTCTAAGAACCACTCTGTCCCTACAAACCTGCTATATTTTGGGAGACCTTGATTCTATCATCCTTCCTCATCACAGGCCCAAACCTTCCAGCCTTTACTGCCATGAGTTATACTATTTGCTTGAATGGTCTCCTTCGGCAATGTATTCCATGTATGTCACAGTCTTTTAACGACACGGGAGTAGTGGCATTTTGGACCCAGTTCTGCTCTTATTTGTTTAGGTAGTAAAATAACTCACTATATGTCAACCTTTCTCCTCTGGACACCTGAGCACAAATCCTGATTCACAGCGCACAAGAGAGCATGAGTTTGGCATCCCTGTTTGTGGACATCACTACGCCATGCTGCAATTTGGCACACTTTGCAATCTGTGCTTAAGAAAGGCCCTGGACTGTGGGTCAGACTGAAGTGTATTGACAGAGGTGAGCTGTAGTGCACCTAATGCCTCAAGCAACAATATTAATTCCGCTCTTTCCTCAGCACGCTCACACATTTTATAAAAAGAACACCCTCCAATATCTTAAAGCTATGCTTGATTGCTTTTAGCTCATGCAATGTTAATTATGTTGGTTGAGTGGTTGGCATCTAAAAAATATGATCTTGTATTTTTAATAAGATTCATCCTTGTCAGTTATACGAAGCAGGGTAGGTATTCAAAGGATAATGGCAAGCTGACTTAAATTCTCATAAATTGTTGAATTCCACTGCCATCTTAGAGCTGCTTCTTAAATCCCAGTCTTGCAAGGTACTCAGCATCCTCCACTCCCATTGGCTTGAATAGATGCTGAGGGAACTGAGCCCCTCCCAAGAAGTCATGTGGTCTCACAAGGTTCCATCTTGTCTGTTCAAGATCTATATGGACGAATCACCAAAGACAGATTCTATCTCCTCTGTCTCTCTCCCCAACGTTGTTAGTGGTGTATAGGTGAGATTGAGGCATGGAGGAGAGCTAGTTGTCTGGAGCTCAGTGAGGATAAGATTGAGGTCAGGTTGGGGAAAGTGAATAGATGTTATGGTGAGGATTATATCCACCCCTTTCATTGAGGGGGCAGGCGTGCCCTATGTCATTAGAGTTTGCAGTCTGGGATTGATTCTTCCTTCAGATATACAAATACAGTGGGAATTGCACACGTGTATTTGAGGGAAGAGCTGGGCCCTTGCATGGTAAACATATCACTGCAGAGATTTCCCCTTTAGTGCAGGGTTCCTTTTGGGCAGTGCTCTGTCCGCTTACAGAGTTACATCAATGCAAAGAGTAGAATAACTTGCTACCTGCTTCTCTGGACTGACTCTGACATGGCTTGCATCTCATTCCCTTGTGGGACTTGTTTTTTCCTTTGAGGTGTTAGGATCGCTGGCCCTGGTTTAAGTATCTGATGGTCTGTGGTGCTCGCATCACATGAGTTGGTGGGCTCAGTTCGTTTCCTAGTGAACAGATGTTCACTTCAAAAACAAAACCGTTCACGCCATTTAGCAAATGTATTGTCAGCCTTGGAGGGATCTGAGTCTAATGGCTGGTGGCAACAGAGACTGAAGTCCCTGCAAAGCAGAGGTGAGGCTGTGTGGAGAAGTTTGCACTGCCACTGCCCAGGCTGATCAAGTAGGGAGGACTTTGTTTTCCAGCATTGTCACTCTGGGACCTTTTTTGAGCACTAAATCCTTTAAAAAAAAAAAAATCCTTGTAAGACTGAGATGGAGACAAGCCCAGGAAATAAATTACCCAGAGTTAGACAGGCATAAACATTCTAAAAAATGACACAAGTCTGCTAAGGAGAAAATAAAAAGCCCTGTTTTTTGCAGAAGAAGGAACAAGTTCTAAGGGCCACTGATGACAAATTGAAGCTCAGCCAGCCGTAGCCCCTCAGCCTCCCAGACCTGTGCTGAGTCTCCCTCTCCAGCCTCAGTCTTGTCTGTTCTACTGCTGGTTTGGGGCTCCCTCTTTCTGTTCCCACCATTCTTTTCTACTTGTCCTGCTTTGCTGTAAAGAGAAGGCTTCCTCCAGGAGATGCTTGCTCATCATAGCTCTCTGTCACGCACAACGGTTTGCTGCAGACTTCCTGCAACGTCCTTCCCAAATTCAGTCTCAAGTAAGATGTTGCCCTTCACAAAATAGCAGTTCTGTAGTTCTGCGCTATGTGCATTTGCTTCCAACACTTGTCCTAAAACTTGTTCCCAGGCTCTGCTGGGAGTTTAGACAAACCCCAAATTTCCAACTTCTTAACCTGATCACAATAGTCTAAAGAAGGGTTCAGTCTGGAGGTTGAGACGCACTCCCCCCCCATGGAATTTAACAGGTGTTTTGGGGGGGGTCATGGTTACCATACACTTCCCATTGTTCTAATGGCTGGATCCCTGCTAAATGAGAGGTTGGTCCCATTACGGAGAAGGTGGTCTCTGTATGGAATAGGTTGAGAACAGCAGGTCTAGAGAGATTTATGGTTCCATCCTCTTCTGCTGACCTATTGTCCCTTTGTCAAGGATTTAACCGATCCAACTCTTTCCTTCTTGCTGAGTTCCACAGAGCAAGGGGTTCCCTAGTTTTTTAGATACAAAGAGGCAATCTGTTTTGTCTCCTTCTGGCACTGGAGAAAGGTCTGTCTAGGCCAGGGTCTCAAACATGCGGCCCGTGGGCGGCATGTGGCCCACAGAGCTCTTCCCTGTGGCCCGTGGAGCTCCCCATGCCCCCCCCCGTTACTTTCTGTTGCCGCCAAACTCCCCTCACCTCCATCCCCCCGAGTTATTTTCTGTGCCTGTTAAGCTCCCCGTGTGCTGCTCCCCAATGTTTGGGGCACCTGCCACCCCCACACGCCACCCCCCCGGAGTGTCTCCCGGCACCCACTTGCTGCCTCCTCACTGCTCTGGAGCCTGGAGCCTGCAGCACAGGGTGGCTCCGCTCTGCAGGCTGCCGGCTTCCGGCAGGTTCTAGTGTCCCTCATCACTAGGGCCAGGGCAGGCTGCCCTTCCCCTGCCCTAGTCCTGAGCCTCTCTCTTCAGTGAGGTGCTGCCACCCTGGAGTCGCTCTAGGTAAGCGGCGCCAGGCCGGAGTCCGCACCCCACACCCCAACCCCCTATCCGGAGCCCCCTGCCACATCCCACACCCCCCGCACCCCAACCCCCTGTCCGGAGCCCCCTGCCACATCCCACACCCTCCCGTACCCCAACTCCCTGCCCTGAGCCCCCTGCCGCACCCTGCACCCCGACCCCCTGCCGCATCCCTCCTGCACCCCACACCCCAATTTGCTGCCCTGAGCCCCCTGCTGCACACCTCCTGCACCTCAACTCCCTGCCCTGAGCCCCCATCACACCCCGCACCCCTCCTGCACCCTAACCCCGTCTGGAGCCCCTGCCACATCCCACACCCTCCCGCACCCCAACTCTCTGCTGCACCCCTCACCCCTCCTGCACCCCACACCCCAATTCCCTGCCCTGAGCCCCCACTGTACCCTACACACCTCCTGCACCTCAACTCCCTGCCCTGAGCCCCCATCACACCCCGCACCCCTCCTGCACTGCCTGGGGGCAGAGAGGGGGCAGAGTTGGGGTGAGGACTTCGGGGAAGGGGTTGGAATGGGGGCAGGGAAGAGGTGGGGCAGGGGCGGGGCCTCATGGAAGGGGTGGCGTGGGGGCGGGGCCGGGGGCAGCAAGGGGTGGGTGTCAGTGATGCGGCCCTCAGGCCAATGCACTAGTCCTCATGCGGCCCTCGTGGTCATTTGAGTTTGAGACCCCTGGTCTAGGCTCTATTAGCTGCTAGAATCCAGCCATTTCTCCATTCCACATGCTCCTCAAAGGCATGCTTTTATCCTGAGCTTTGCTACATTGGCTCCTTTGTGATTCAGTTTTACCCCTGTTGCTCCTGGCTGCTGGGGAATTGCCTTTGGGCTGTGCTCACCTGCTCTTACATAGATCCTAATTCCCCAGTGGGATTGGGCGAATTCCTTCAGATATAGTACAAATCCCCACCCCTGCCATCTGCAACCTGTGACAAATCTGAACCTTGGCTCAGATTTGGCATAGAGGAGACTGACTATTAAGAATGAATTATATAAGGCTATAGGGCTTACATAATTCTTATGAGCAGAAGGATCTAGCTTCAGGTTGACATCTCCAACCAAGGCAAGCATGGGTTTAGGCCAGACTAAGTAGCAGAGAGCCCTTGAAGGGTTTTGGGAAAACCATGTTATTTGGGGCGATAATAAGCAAAGACAGATGAAAAAACAGCTATTGCAGATGCACCTTCAAAGGGAATGTACTTACTAAAAACGGGATGTGCAAAACAGTGACTATAGTTCTAGCACACACACACCAGCCATGGCATGACCAGCAACTGAAAGCACCACCTGGGAGGATATGTCTGATAGGATGATAAACCAGGTACACCAAAGAAATCTGAAACACCTAACAGGGCAGAGAGGCAGGTGAAGAAAGGAGGATGACATGGGACCAGAAGCCAAAGGCTGTGGTCTTCTAGCTGGCAAAGTGGAAGGATTAGGGGGAAGAAAAGAGTTCCCTGGAAGGGGGAAGGTATGTTTCTTTCATTTATTGTCTCTAATACTAAGGTGCAAGTATCTAGATGAGCTTTTGCAGAGTCTCAGACTAGATACGTCTTTGTACACCATTTCTTTTGGTTTAATCTCATCTTTTCTCTCTGTTCTTAATAGATCTTATTTTTAATTAGACCACTTGGGACTGATTCTCAGTAAAACCAAGGCCCCTTTATGTCTCTCTTGCAATGTAAAGGAGCATTAATATGGGCAGGAATGGCCTACTCAGAATACTCCCTTCCTTGGCTGGCCTAGAGCTAGTATAAAGACACTAAACTAACCCCTGTTCTCAGTCCTGGTTGTAGAGGCATATCAGGGGCATTATGTCGTTTAGGCTCAATTCAGCAAGGCATTTAAGCATATGCTTAATGTTAAGCCTGTGAGCAGTGGAGAGGCAGTTTGGGCTAGTGGATAGTGCACTGATCTGAGAGCCAGGAGACCTGGGCTCCATTCCTGACTCTGCTTTTCACCTGCTCTATGCTCTTGGGCAAGTCACTTTACTTTCTGTGCCTCCATTTCCCCTCCCACACTTCATCTTTCTGGTCTATTTAGGTTGTAAATTGAAGCAGGGGCTGTTGCTGTCGGTTTACAATAGGGTTACCATATTTAGCAAATAAAAAAAGAGGACCCTCCACGGGCCCTGGCCCCGCCCATTTCCCCACCCCGCCCCAACTCCGCCCCTTCCCCGCCCTAACTCCGCCCCCTCCTCCCTCCCACTGCCAGCCACATGGAAAGGGCTGCCCGAGCGCTACCGGCTTCACGGTTTGCCGGGCAGCCCCCAGACCCTGCGCCCCTGGCCGGCGCTTCCCCAGCGCAGCTGGAGCCTGGGAGGGGAAGCTCCCAGCCGGGGGTGCAGGGTCTGGAGGCTGCCCGGCAAACCGTGAAGCCGGTAGCGCTTGGGCTTCGGGCAGCCCCCTTGCCTCCGGACCCTGCGCCCCCAGCCGGGCACTTCCCCTCCCGGGCTCTGGCGGCGCAGGGTCCGGAGGCATGGGGGCTGCCCGAATCCGGTAGTGCTCGGGCAGCCCGGCTCTTAAACCGAGCTGAAGAGTCAGGGAGGAGCAGAGCCGCCATTTTCCCAGACATGTTCGGCTTTTTGGCAGTTCCCCCCGGACGGGGGTTTGAGTGCCGAAAAGCCGGACATGTCCGGGAAAAAGAGGACGTATGGTAACCCTAGAAGGCCCAGCACATTGGACCCCTGATCTCGTTCGAGGCCTTTAGATGCTACCATAACACAAAGAATAAATAACATGACTACAAAGTCATGGGATTACTCACATCTTGAATTCAGTGGGACTGCACACATGTTTAAAGTTAGGCTTCTGTATCTTGCTCAAACAAGGCCTTACACTGCAAGCTTTCCAAAACCGGTGCTAGCACAGCTCCCAAAACAAGGAGGTGCCTTTGGGTGTGTCACTACCTTGTTCCTATTAATTAATTAACGAAGGGCTCGAATGAAATCCTTGGAACCAAATTATGGCCAGTTCAGCTGTGGACCCAAATCCAACATGTACAGCTCAGTGTCGGGCTCCTCTTTTGGATGTTGATCTAGAGCACAGGTCGGCAATGTTTGGCACGCGGCTCACCAGGGTAAGCACCCTGGCGGGCCGGGCCAGTTTATTTACCTGCTGACGCGGCAGGTTCAGCCGATCGCGGCCCCCACTGGCTGCGGTTCGCCGTCCTGGGCCAATGGGGGCGGCGGGAAGCCGCGGCCAGCTCATCCCTCGCCCGCGCCGCTTCTCGCAGCCCCCATTGGCCCAGGACGGCGAACCACGGCGAGTGGGGGCCACGATCGGCCGAACGTGCCGCGTCAGCAGGTAAATAAACTGGCCCTGCCCGCCAGGGTGCTTACCCTGGCGAGCCGCTTGCCGAACGTTGCCAACCCCTCATCTAGAGTGACTGAACCTCTGAGGCACTTAATGGCAGTTCAATAATTAAGCCTCCCTAAAAATGTTCAGTATTGGTAATATGCCATCATTGTCTAACTTCTATCACCCCTTCCAGATAGCTCTGGGAGGCTGTCTCCCTGCTTGGCCATGCCTGACATCATGGTTGATATGTATACATCTTTTTAATCAAAGGCTGAAATCGCAGTTCTGTGGAAGCTCTGAGGATAAAACCATCTGGCTGATGAATCCCAGCTGAGATGGAGCGGTAGTCCATGTGTGCAGAGGCCAAAGACGTGGAGAGATCAGACTTTTGCCTGAATGGATCCTAACTATTCTATTTCTCAGAATACCTAAATCATCTTGCTCTATGTGCAACTGATGAATCCCTAAGTTATTGTCAGAGAAAAGCAACAATTATTCTACTTAATGCTTTGGGTGGTCACTACTGCTTAAGGGCATATTCGGACTCGGTGCCACGCCTTTGGTTTCAGAAGTTACGCTGCTTTGACCCCAGGTCTGAATTTGGCTGTTGTCTTTAGCAGCTGGAGATGTAAACACACAGCAGTGGAACATTTAACTTAACTTCATATGACTACATGACTTGCAGATTTTGAGGCAAATTTGGCTGCTATTAAAGAGAGACACTTATGTGTTAATATCCATGCATTCCAACAAAAGACTGGAGGAAAATTTTAATATTTATGGTGCAATAATTGATCTTTTACCACTGTCAAAAGCTGTTAAAGACTTATCAGCTTGGTATTTCAGTACCATATGCTCTGTACAAGTTGCTCACCATGTGTCTTTCTGTGCTTTAGGGAAAGAACATTTGTAGAGTATCCGACTAGGAAATCATTTGAACTGTATCTTACCCTGCCACCAGAAATTCACTTGGACTGAGAGCTTTTTAAACAATGGGGTCTATGTAGGCATGGATATACTTGGAACCTGATCTTGTACATATAAAACTCCTGTGGCAATCACTGGGAGTTTGGAAGAATGTATGATCAAACCCTCATATATCTCAGCAATGAAAGTTGTAAATTGTTCTGTTTGCTTTTTTTAAAGATATATTGCCTTGTTCCATTTTTGCTGCATTTCCATCAGGTTTCTTTCCCCCCCCCAGCCCCCAATCAGCCTATTCTTTCTTGATCAGTGTCTAAGGGTGGTGTGGGACTCCTAGGACTCCAAAGATGCTTTGAATTTTAAGAAATTTAGTGGTGGTCTCCTTTGCTCAGGTTGTCTCTCTTACCTGGCTCTGAGAACTAGTCAGCCTTTACTGGATGATAACCTGCCCTGATCCATAGCTGCCTCTCAAAGAGGCATGAAAGATTTTTGGAACCACTTGGAACTAGAGGTTATTTACAGTGCGTTTTCTGACAACTTTGTGGTGATGTTTTGTCTACTTCTCTCCCCCCTCTTCCTCCCCCCCACAAAGGCTTTTTGTGCTTTCAGGATTCTTTGAACTGAACTGAGTGTGAAGCAATTTGGCATGTTCCATGATTGGTAGCCTGAGGCCAGGAGAGAGATTGGAGATAGACGACCCTTCGAGAGTATGCTGGCTTTGCTGCTGTACTTACGTGTTTAAGTACATTTGTGTTAGTTTTAAACTTTTTCTGGGAAAAGAACCTGCCCGCAAAAAACAACCTCTGGGTAAAGGAATTGGCAGAAGATTCAATGTGCAAAAATAGTGGAGTGTGGTTGTTTGTGGGTTGTTTTTTTTTTTTTTAATCATGGAGCTGGCAGGAAAAAAATGTCTGGAAATCAGGGCCATCCAGGCAGTTGTTGACCTGAGTGATGGAGAAGTTGCCTCACATAACATAAAATAAAGTTGCCAAGGAAACTCCTGAAGTGAAAGCAGATGTCCTGAAAAACCTAGCATCAGGTGAGGCAATGTGGGCTATTACATTATAGTATTATTGTTCTGGTATAAATTAACTTTGTGTTACTGTTGAAGAGAAGGTAGATTTAGATTCTTAAGGTAAAATATTATCTAATCCTTTTTATTTGATCTAAAAAAAATCTATCTATGTATATGCTCCCCAACACTGCAGTGCTCAAATATCCAGTAAAAATGTGAAGAAATGAAGGAAATCTTGGGTCCCACCTTTTCTGTGAGATCTGTGTGAGGACTGGACATTCTGTATACCTGTTTCTACTCACATAGGAATAGGAGATCAGCTGACTCTGTTGCACTAGCCACCCCTTCCTAAGTAGGAAACCTCTTGCAGGGGTCTAGGATCTTCACCTCTTTTCAAATAACAAGATTAGTGCAATCACTGTAATAACTTTGCCCTCGGGATGAAACTCAACTGCAAACTCTGGATCTGTGTCCAAAATGTTCCAGAGACTGGCAGAAATGGGCCGGAACACCTGGCTGCTTTCAATCGTGTTTGACTTCTTGGAACACAAGTTTCCGCACTAGAGATGGCCTGCGTTAACCCAACTTGGCTCTTCAATGATTTAAAGAAGTTGTCAAGTCTCTTTGGGTGGGAGCTAGAGCCATGGGAATGTTCATAATGAATCATGAAACTGCACGAAACTTATCAGCTTTTGGTTTTTGGTCTGACTAGGTTTACCAGCAAGTTGGTTGATTGGCAAGTTCACAACTTTTGGGGAACTTGGTGCAAGCTGCAAGCAACCCTCCACCAATTTCTCCTCTGTGGGTTTCTATTGTTGTAGTAAAGACCTCTAGCTTTTAGTGGTTAAATTCCTTCTGGTTCAGCAAAGTGCCATGCAGGAAACAATTTTGATGCGTAAGGCTTCCCCTGGGAAAGATCAACAGCTATGTGGGGAAACTTAACAGTGGTAAAAAATAATCCTGGTGTGTGTGTGTGTGGGGAATGCCAATTTTAATACATGTTATAGTTATTAATAGGTCCTGGAGCAGATAACTGATGATGCTTCAGTTCTTTGGATTGTACGTCGAATTAAGAGTGGAAGAGCTGCTAAAGCTGGTAATGGCTCAGCTGAGCCAGATACGACTATTGGAAGTGTAGCAAAACTGAGCGTTTCAGAAAGTAGGAACCTGAACATGCTGCACACTTTGAAATGACCCAGAATTGATCAGGGCCTTGGGCAATACATGGCGAAAGCACTTACTCAGCATTGTGTGGCTGTGTTGAATTTGTGTGCGGTGTCCCAAAAGAATGAGAGAGACAACAGAGTGCTTTAGTGGCAGAGGGATACTTACATCCTGCAGCTGAGATGGAGCATTCTAAGTGTATCTAAGAAGAGAGACTATAGGAATCCACAGAGTTTGTTCCTGACAGGAAGAAGTCTCTGGCTTGGAGAGCAGTGGAAGGGAGAATGTCTAGTAACAAGACTAGCAGAAGGAAGCTGCGAAGATCTGAGTGCTTAAAGAAAATGATAAAAGTTATTTAGTGTAAGGCTTTTATAAAGACCTACGGGTCCACTGAAGTCCGAGGTAGCTGGGTGACTAACTCCATTAGGAAATCTTGAAAATCCTACCCTCAATGATCTGCCCAACATCTGGCATGACGGACCATGCTGGAGTTTGGATCTGGTAACCAGTATGGTGCAAGTGCATGGATTTAAGACTGATAGTGCTTTCAGGCATCTCTGGTACTGTATGGCTTATTATGGCCACTTCTCATGTTTAGACCATAGTATTACTCTGACTGCATCTGTCTGTCATCCACAAACCAATGTCTCAATAACTGAACTTTGAGAATCTACAGAAGAGAGTATAAAGTAAGTTTTACTCACCCACAGCTCACAATGATCATTAATTTTTACCAGTCTCTTCAGAAGAGTTCCTTCTGTCCCCATCAAAGGCCAGAGATGGTGGGGCATGGAGAACGAAGGGTAGAAAATTTAGAAAAGGCGAAAAATTTATCGGTACAAATAGCTTTATTTCTGGTGGCTTCCACTGGTACAGGGTCTTATCACCCAATGATGGGATAAAGAAATGGACTGTCGGTGCCAGACTCAGTAGTGTTATGTGAATTCAGATCCCCTATGATAAAAAGGCAGTGCCCCAATCCTGCATTCCTGTACAGCCGGAAGTCTCAATGACCTCAACAGGGCATGACCAAAAAGGCAGGATTCAGCCCCGTGTCCCCTAGTCTTCTCTACTAGTAACTTAAAATGTTAGTCAGCTGCATATTTATGGATATAATATACCAAAGTATGTCCCGGTATAGTGTCTGTGTTTTGGCAGTGCGGAATCGGGAGTGATTTAACTCTTTGTGTTCTTTGACTAGATTTCTCTCATAGTCAATTTAAATTATTTTAGACTGAATTCAGTTTTCTGCCCCAGAAGCAGCAAAAAGCATTGCTAAATATTTGAACAGTGCTTTTAAATTATATGCTTGCAAATTAGGCAGCTGTTAAACAGTTAGACCACAACAGTAAGATTGTTAAAGTTAATGATCTGATTCATTACGAATGAACTTGCCATTCAATATCACTTAACTGAACTCAGTGAAATACTGAAGAGTGGAGCTGGCCAAACTATTCGGATGCAGTCCATGTCACTTCCAGACAGAATGGAGAGAGGCTTCTTTCCTGAAGGCCCAACCCCCGACATTGCCAAGAGACTCCGGTGCTTTGCTGAGTGCCTGCTGCTGCCGTTGACGTCAACTAGATTGACATTCCCTGCTTTATTGGTATTTAACACTCTTAACCAAAAGCAATGACAGCTCATTAAAAGAACATGAGGTCACAAAGCAGGGCAGTGTAATTCATGTTGGAGCATATCTCAAAGTCAAAGTCACTTGTGTACCATTGAAATGGTTGGTAGGGAAAATCTAGATTGAATATGAATATTGCTTTCAAAACTATTCTAACAATATATTAAATAAAGACCTGGTCTTGTAATCATTGAGATCAATGGCAAACCTCCCTTTTATTTCAATGATGTAGTATCAGACCCTAAATTCTTCATGCTGCTTATAATACGGACAAAGGTTATGGAAGAGTTACTTGG
This sequence comes from Malaclemys terrapin pileata, assembly GCF_027887155.1. Taxonomy (NCBI): domain Eukaryota; kingdom Metazoa; phylum Chordata; order Testudines; family Emydidae; genus Malaclemys; species Malaclemys terrapin. Next base: position 12,517,006 of record NC_071513.1, on the reverse strand, counting down.
GCTTAGATTCAGCAACAGACTACAGTGGGCAAAATTTATGCCTCGATTAGGAGTTACACCATGCATGAATTTGGCCCTCTACAAAAATACTCTGTTCCCATGTATGATATAGGTCTGGGCTCAAACATGAGCCATGCAAGTGATTATTCCATGAGTTTGGGAGTCCTCTGCAGACAGGCAACTCATGGGACCAGTGGGGGATGCAACTCACTACTTGAGTTCTCTCTCGTAGGGCCTCATCCAATGCCCATTGAGGTCAATGGGAATCTTCTCCTTGGTTTAAATCCAGACCTTAGGTGGTAGCAGAGGGGGGAGATAGTGACTTTACTCAGGTCCTCCCCATGGAGGTAGGCTCAGAAAAGGAGGAAATGCGTGGTCCGGTCTATCCCTACCCCATGCCTGAGAACTTAGGGCCATGCTTTATTTATGGCCAGCAAACTATAGGGATAGGCCTGTTATTCCTAAAGAGAGCTGCCTAATTTGCAAGCAGAAAGAGTGAACCAGGGCTCAGATTGGATATCTTTGTTTTTGCATAATTTGCATAACATTTTCTCCTTCTCTTCAGAGGTCTCCCAACTACGGTAGACCTTCCTCCTGGAGTGTTGTGGGAGATTAAATGGTTGTCTGGCATTCTCCCCAGTACAGACCCCCTTTTTAAAAGGGGAGGTGTACGCCCCTTTTTGCTTGGGTTAAGGGCCTGATATCTGTGGAAATGTGTATAATTATGAGGCTTTCAGCAGGGTTTTCTTTACTTGGCATGTAGTGATCAATGTTTCAAAGGCCTAATTGTTTTACAGTTCTGTGTATTTTCTGGATGATGAAGACCGTGGCTTTATAGTGCTAAAAGGTTCTCTCCTGTGTTTCTCAGTATCTATAATAGAGATAACACATTAGTCCAAAGTGATGCACTGTACAGCGAGAGGCTGAACGTTCACAGTGTAAAGATGGAGAGAACAGGCTCTAACAATCCAGAGACTGAAGGATATCAATGTCAAGTTGCTTTCACCCTTTTACTGCCTTAAGGTATCCTTTTAACTAGTGCTTCCAAGAGCGACGGAGTAGAAGTGAGAACTTCTGTACAACTCAAAATAGGGCCCTGACCCAGCACCTACAGAGGTCAATAGAAGGATTCCCCCTGACTCAATGGGCATTGAATCAGGCCCCAAAGATTGGGTTGGCATGTTGCAGTCCACCCTGACTGAGGGGCAGTATGTAGTTGTGCCACACAGGTGCAGAGCAGTGATAGAATTGTGGCTCTGAGAGTTACAATTTGGTCCCTTCTTCCTCTCGCTCCACTGGGGAAGCTGCACCAGCCCTTTTCCTCATACAACTTACTTTCCCCTCTGGCTTGAGCTCAGCTGTGTTAGCTAAGACTCCACCCACTCCCCCACGCTTGCCTATCCACTCCTTGCCCAGCTGTGCAGGAGTGGGACTAGCAGCACAGAGAGGATGAAAAGTCAAAATCTTGAGCATTCTTGCAAACTAATAATCCAAACACGTTTTGAGATTGGGTCAATTGAAACATTTTGTTTCAATAATTTTGAAACATTTTGACCTTTTTTTAATTTTTTTAACTTCCCCCCTCCCCCTCCCCCTTCCCCTCAGAAATCAACTACAATTTCAAAGTGAAACATCATTTGAAACCGGAAAATGAAATGTCTCAGTTTGAAAATGCTGAAAGGGGATGTTCCAACAACTTCAGATTTGAAAGGGAAAAAAAATTAAGAAGTTTTGGACAGTTGTCAACACTGACCCTTTCTTCTGAACAGTTTCAGTTTTGACAAATTGATGTTTTCCAATAAATATTTTATTGGAAAATTCCTGTCTCTACTCATGATGGGGGTCCAAAATAAGTAAATGTGGCTTTTTTTAAAGCGTGGGATAATCAACCATGTGCAGAGGGCATACTTGTCTTGTGAACCAGTTTCTTCATCTGAGAAGAGAGAAATTGTGTTTTAGTTTATTTCCTGTGCTCCAATTAATATATATTGCTCATAAAATATATAAAGTATGCTTCCTATACAGTATAATTTTAGATCTACACATAGCAAGCATATACGCCCAAATCTTACAGCAATTGCTTCTTTTTAATATGTTAAGCATATATTTCTAGTATGGTACTACAGTGAAGTAGTGAATTCACACTAGGCAAAGCATTAGATGGAGTGAACATCATAATTTCTATTCCAACCGATATACTATTAAAGCAAAGTGCAAAGTTTTTGTTTCACGCCTTTACTAATTTAGTGTTCTTCTTTCATTAGAACCGACTATGAGATGCTAAGGTTGCTACGAAGCTGACGAACTAGATACAATCGCAAAAGGAACATCAAAAGAGAATCTTGAATTGCAGTTCTGCTTTAAAAAGTAACTGTAAAAATGACATCAAGGGTTTCCATGTTTGTTTACCTCGATGACTCATGTTTCGCATCTGGTCAGTTTACAAGTATTTACAGTATTTTTATTCTAGCTGTCAGTCCTACAAACTCAACCTCAGTTTTGAAAGTCCAAGTCCCATTTCCCCCTACCCTCAGGCTCATGGATTATTACCAGGAAAAACAGTTCTGTAACTGGAATTTAGTGGACCGTTCTCTTCCATCTCTCACTTCCAGTGCTAAAGCATCAAAAACATATTTTTGTCTCTCTGGGCTAAATCATGGTCCCATTGGGTTTTAGAGAGTTCCAGGATTTGGCCCATAAGTATATAGGATTCTGAATATGCCTGTGGAGTAGATCTGTAGGATAAGAAAGTACCACTTTTTTCATACTCTTCAGAGTAGAACAGCATTTTGGGCCCAATCTAAAGCCTGTGGAAGTCCCTGTGAGTTTTTCCATTGACTTAACTGGGGTTTGGGTCAGAACTTCCCAACTGTCTTGAAATTTATCTTGTACACATATGTTTTGTTTCTACACCCCAGCTCTGAACTTCTTCCAGTCAACAAATCCAGCACGTTTATTTTCATTCTCTCTGATCTCAGCTGTCATGGAGGGGAAAAAATGGTAGGAAGCTAAAGGCTTCCTTGGAGTTGCTGGTTGATTTAAAATTGGTAGCTGACCTTTCTGGTTTTGCATATGAGATCATTTGTAAGAACAATTGGCTTTGTCTGTTCGTCACATTATGATTGGCCTGTCAGGTCTGGTAACTGCAGAAGTCTGGTATACAGGAGAAAAGTAACAACAGCCGTAGGGGACTATTCAAGCTGAAAGATCTGATTTTTTGCGTGCAAATTGTCACACTAAAAGATGGATTATCAGTAATCAGATATATTAATATTTATTTGTATTCACTATTTCCCCCCCCAACTGTTATAATTCTGCCCTTCCTATTTCTCTGACTGTATCCCATAAGCATTTCTGTATCATTTTCATGTTGTGTCCTACGTGTGGAACGTATTCCCCTGCTCTGACCCATTAAGTCACTACCCTCTCTTAGTTTAAATCCACCTCGAAAAGTCATTCCCCTGATGGCAACGGTAAGTGAAGCAATAATAATCTTTGTATCAGTGCTTCGGGTGGTGCTTAAAGTTAATTACGGGCTTAAATTCTTTGCTGACTCTTGGCCTTGGTTCAGTTTTGACTCCGGACCAGTAACACAATTGTGATCAGACTCTTGATTCATGGCATTGGGGTGGGTGGGCAGAAAAGGATTTATACATCTCTTAGGCATCTTAGTGTTTCTTCACACTGATGGGTTGGACACACCCAAGGACTATTAGTGCAAGCCCTTTTATTTGAAAAGTAAATATTAATTGTTTTTCCATGCACCAAAATATTAGTCCATTCCATGGCTACAAGATTGGGATTTGAAAATTGCAAAAGATGCTAATTTTCTATTTCATATTGAGGTTGATTTTTTTTTCTCATAATGTTTCTTTAAATATTAAATCTGTGTAGCCTTTAATGCATTCTGTAGTTTCTTAGTGGCTCAACTTCTGCTCCTTTAATCGCTTAAAATTCGTCAAGAACAAAGTGGTTGAGAATGGGTGATCAGCTACAATTGTGATAGCGCTTTATTGTTCTGCATGAAATGCATGCAGCCTTGTTACCTTCAAAAATCTGTTTCCTTTCCTTTCCAGGGCAGTGGCTCAAGATGATATAGAAAAAGGAACATTTTTCTGTCTAGCCACATTCACATAGCAAGTAGCATGAATTGCAGTAGGATTCCTCTTAGGGATTTCTTCCTGAATGTATTCTGCAAGATATGTCAGTCTTGAACCAATCTCTCAGACTGTCTCTCTAGTCATATCTGCCACCAACGTAACAATAATAGATTATAGGACAGAGCCAGGGGATATCAACAGGAGACTGGGAATCTTCATTGCACTCCATTTTTCTTTCCCTGGACAACTCTTTCGGCAAGATCCTGAACAGCCTTCCATGGCTGCATAAGGTCCAAAAACAGTGGACATGCTGGGATTGGAGGACCAGAGAGGGAAGAATTGTGAAGGGCAACACTAGTCCAGACCTCGCCTTGTCAATGGCTCTGCACACTGCAACACAGAGAAAGGGAAATTGTGCCTGTAGAGGGTGTGGTGAGCAGGTTCATACATAGTAAGAAGAGCTGTAGTTAGTACTGTGGGTTGGGCCTGTGAAACCTTTTTATGGTACCCCCATCAAAACCTGATCACCTGCTTTCCATAGCAACAGCAGTAGCATTCTAGGGAACTGCAGTGTGATGGCACTGATTAACTGATCTGACCATGGCAGAGAGGACATTAGAACACAAGTCCCTTGCTCTCAGCCTCATACACATGGCCTGTCGGGCTACTGGACTGCATTTTCTTCTGTTCATAAGCCACATTAGTTGCTCAGCAGAAGCTGGGTTAGCTGCAAGCAGAGCACAGCCTTTCATAATTGCATGCACAGTCATTGTTCAAGGGAGTGACTTGACTATATATTCTATATATTCAGGTATACATGTCTGGGTATGTTAGCTAGGCAACCCTTGTGAGCTGTTTGTCTAAATCCAAGAATACATGTATTAATAGGTTAATAGGAGTGCTGTCAAGCGATTAAAAAAATTAATCGCGATTAATCGTGCTGTTAAACAATAATAGAATACCATTTATATAAATATTTTTGGATGTTTTCCACATTTTCAAATATATTGATTTCAATTACAACACAGAGTACGAAGTGTACAGTGCTCACTTTATATTTATTATAAATATTTGCACTGTAAAAAAAAATATTTTTCAATTCACCTAATACAAGTACTGTAGTGCAATCTCTTTATCATGGAAGTGCAACTTACAAATGTAGAGTTGTGTACAAAAGTAACTGCATTCAAAAACAAAACAACATAAAACTTTAGAGCCTACAAGTCCACTCTGTCCTACTTCTTGTTCAGCCAAACAAGTTTGTTTACATTTGCAGGAGATAATGCTGCCCACTTCTTGTTTACAATGTCACCGGAAAGTGTTCGCATGGCACTGTTGTAGCCGGTGTTGCAAGATATTTATGTGCCAGATGCGCTAAAGATTCATATATCCCTTCATGCTTCAACCACTGATGTAGAAAAACATCCAAAATATTTATTAAACTTCAATTGGTATTCTGTTGTTTAACAGTGCAATTAAAACGGCAATTATGATTTTCTAAATTGCGATAATTTGAGTTAATGGTGTGAGTTAACTGTGATTAATCAACAGCCCTAGTTAATAGTTGAGTAGTTTGGTATTAAACTAGGCATTGTGTTCCAGATTCTCCTCTCACAATGGTTTTACACTAGTGTAACTCGATTGACTTCAGTGGTGTCACCCCTCACTTGTTTAAGTCAGGATGGAAGTTAGACATACAAGACTATAATTCAAGATCACTCTCCTTTCCAGGAGAGACACTATTTTAATGGAAGCTTGGACATGGCCCAAAGGAAAAAGTCCTAGAAAGCTGCTTCTCCTGAGATTTCCAGCTGGCTTTAAAGCCCAAAGAGATTCAGAATGTAGGACAAGCCTCTGCTCCAAACTTTTTATGGTCCATCATCACTAACTGATAGATTTGTTACCCAAACATGATAAATCCTTATGGGACAGAAAATGTTAAACATAAACTGTATAGCTAATACATAAATTGCTGTCTTGATGCGAGGAAAGGAGAACGCTGTTTCTTTGCCATGAAGGCTCTCATGATAACATATGAAATGATTTAGTGTTTCCTAATGTTATGCTTCATCTAGGCATCCTAAATAGGATTAATTATGAGCTAATTAAAAAGGCCTCCTGCTTCCCTTCAAAATATCCTTTTTGGTATCGACTACAGTGTGTTTAGCTAGTCTCAGAAAACCATAAATCATTCCTCTGCTTAAAGAAAAATTGATTGCTGTTCTAATACTTATTGAACACCTATAACAGACGTTTAAATCTCTACAAGCTTGAGATAATTAAAATAATAAATCTATACTCATTTGACAAGAACATTAGCAGGAATAAAGGGTATAAATAATCGGGTAGAGTGAGGAGACATTACTGTGCCAGACATTATGATCATGTTCTTATGGATGGAAATATAGAACTGATTCCATAGTCCTTACTTGGGTAAAGCTCCCATTGACTATCTAACATGATTGAGTTGAATGGGGTGCTTGTCTGAGTAATGACCAGAGGATTGGAGCTCTATAGTGTGGAGGAAAAAAAGAATTAGAATTTCTGGAAGGCTCACCACTCTACCCAATGTCATGGCTCAGTACTCAGCCACATAACTTGTCTTAGCAGGACTCAAACATCCTTGATAAATTTGTATAGATTTCAGTAGACATAGGCTATATGTCAGACCTTTCATTTTCAGTTTTTACCAATTTTTACCAAAAATTTCCCATGTTTTCCAAAAGCTGTTACTTCTGGTTACTGATTTTGCCCTGAATTTTGGGCCTCTCAAGTACATGAAAATATTGAGTGTGTTAAGAACATCCAATACATTACATTAGGTAGACATGTTTATGTTAATTAGTGTAACTGTGAGGCTGTCTGTTAAAAGTAAGGTCGTGTATTGGAAGAGACACACATGCATGCACATGAATGTGTATGTACTGTTAATGTACAGTTCATGAAATAAACTAAAGCATCGGACAGCTTGTCCTTTCAATATGCTCACTTTTCTCTATTAGTTGCTTTCCCCCCATCCTCCTATTTCCCAATATTAATCCAGAAAGCTGTGAAGTTAATTTTTTGCACTGATTTTTCACCTGTTTTTAAATGTTTCTAATATACACTGATAAATTCCTGGGAAATGGTAAATAAAATAAAAACTGAAAATGAAGGGCGTTGAATATCTGTCAATTGGCACCCAACAATTAGTATGGTTTTCAGTGGACATAAGGTATAGATCATTTGGAACAGGACAAATGAGTATAGATTTCAGTGAAGCCAATCAGATTTATTAATCAACAGCCCTAGTTAATAGTTGAGTTTAATACCAAACTAGGCATTGTATTCCAGATTCTCCTTTCACAATGATTTTACACTAGTGTAACACAATAGGGACTTTATAGGTGGTATGACAGGACCCATGGGGTACAACCTGGAACTGTGGGACCACTGTGCCTCCTTAACTCTCCAGGTTGGGTTGTCTCCATCAAAGCTATACTAGTGCCAAGCAGCAAACCCCTCCAGGCTCTCATCACTCAGCCATATGCATGTGAAACTACACTCCCAGCTAAATTGCTTGAATCATCCCTGAGCCACTCATAAATTATACAGAGAAAGGCACCAGCAAATCACCCCAGCTCCCGGCCTTGCACCCTTGAAATATACCATCTAACACTGCTCAAGATTCCCTTAGACAGCGCAAGCTCATTAATAAGTTCACCACTCCGACAAAAGGATAGTGGATGTACAACAGCCCTTTTGTTAACCTGAGCTGAGATTTCCCCCAGCACTTCAACCAAAAACAGACTGTTTGTAGTTAATAAATCTGTTTTATATTTTACCTAAGAAAGATTTAAGTGGTTATAAATAGAGGCATAGAGACCAAAGTTGGTTACCTAGGAAATAAAAATAAAAACAGTCTAAATTCTAACTTTAACAGACTAAGCCAGATTTGAATCAGCCGCTCACTCTACTAGATGTTACAAGCAGTTTAGAGTTCTCTATACTCAGCCTAAACTCTCTTCCAGCTTGGGACCAATCTCCCTAGTTCAAAGTCTTTGTCTTCCAGACAATCTTCCAGGTGTTGAGATTGGGGGAGAGGGGTGTGGGAGAAAGAGGGCAAGACTGTCCCTCTTTTAAACCTTCCTCCAGCTGCTAGAAAGATCCTTTCTGTGGTGTGGGGTCAGGAAGTCCTCGTTCGGTATATGCTTTCTCTGAGAAGCCTCGGGGATAGTGGATGCTTCTTGATGAGCCATTAACTCCTGTCTGGCCGCTGATTGTTGCTCCTTTGTCCTTACGGAAAGGCCAGCTGTGGGCATCTCCCCAACGTATTTCACTAGCACGTATAGCAATACTTCATAACTTCACATACAATGATAATATATACAATTCAACAGGATATCAAGATGCAATGGATCAAGACTTTTAAAATGATATCTCACAAGGCATGCATTGTATAAACATATAATTATATGACAGTGGTGAATATGGGGATTCCAGGGTGTCACAGGTGGTTAAAATTTCTGTTGGCTATGTTTTCCCATGGGCACCACTAATCTCCGGAGCATAAATCCTCCTACTCACTCCCTCACCAGGGACAAGAGGAAGGGGTTTTCAAAAAGAGCATAAGGAAGTTGGATGTCTCATTCCCATTGATTTTGATGTGCTCCAGGTACCTAATTTCCCTTTTTTGGAAAATTAAAGCCATAATGCAGGAAAAAGCATTTAAATGACAAGAAATGTATAAAACAAAAGGATGTCTGGACTAGAGCTGGTCAAATCCCCGCACAAAATTCCATGAAAAATTTCAGAATTTTGAGGCTGTTTCCATTTTTCAGAGTTTAGAATGGATTCATTTTTCATTCTCTCCTCCCCCCACAAATATTTGAGAACAAAGTCAACATCATTACTGAATGTTTTCACTTTCTGGAAACCAGGGAATGGCACACAACATCCAAAACTCCAGCCACATCTGGCCAATACCAATGTAAAACAGGCTGCCAAAGTATCTTCCTTTGAAAGAGATTCTATATATTTACTTCTCTGCATCCATTACAGAGTCTTTACGTTTTGTGAAGAAGTAATTAACTTAACATGTCTGAATAACTTAAAGGTGGCATTTTTATTGTAAGGAGGAAGAGGGGTTGGTAAACAGCAGACTTTAATCATTTAATTTAAAGCATGTAAAGATGTATTGAAATGAAGCTCCCGTGGGGAAGTTTAAAGTAGCTCACTGGAATGAACAACCAGAACTCCAGAGCCATCCTATTATCAACTACTTTCCTGTCTGCTCAGAGCCCTGCATTTGCCTGCTTTTAAAACCTACAAGGTTGAGTGTCTCCTAACTATTCTGATGAATGCCGGGGAATGAATCGACAACCATGCTGAAACTGACAAATATGTGAGTTATGTTCAGGGTGCATTTCACCCAATTGTAGCTATCGGTCCTTTCAGATGGATTTTAAGGGCCTGGAAATCTTGATTTCATCAGTAATATTTTGTCACAATAATTGGACTGAAAATAAAATGAGTTCATTATAACACCAACGTGTTTGCTTTCATCTTATCATAATATTAATTTTACTATGTTAAACTGTGATATTGTCCTGATCTTAGAATAATCTAATATTACAATATTTCCTCTGTCATTTCTAACACGGAGTGGCCCTCTCTTTCTGCTATCTACATAGGGTCATTTGAAAGGTATATCCATTAGAAGGAGAAAAAGCCCATAGCATAGCGATGAAAAATAGTTTTTAGCTTCTTTTCCTTATTTGTTTAATTTCTACTGCACTTTTGTTCCTGCTCGAGCAGTGACACTGACTTGCTAATAAGACCTTGCATTGATAAATATTAGCCAATTATGTTCAGGCTTTTAACACATGAAGCACAGATTTTGGAGCACTAGTTGGTTCACGGTACCAGATTATCTGTGGATTTGTGTGGGTAGCAGTTAATCAATGATTCTGGCTCAGGTCTGACGATTTGTTATTTGCTGTCTCTGTGTTATCCTGTTGACATTTGCTTTACTGTGCTGTTTGTACTTTAGGTTCTCTATTTGTATTGTACTTTTTTTCCTTTCTATAACACAATGCAATTCTGCACCTCTGTTAGCCAAAGAAATCTACCAGCACTCCATTTACTAGATTTTTTTTCTTCCAAGGGAACCCCTGCCCCCACGTTTATCTTGTCAAGGGAATCCAGCTGATGTGTTCCTGCATGGATAATTATTACTTTCCTGTCAGAGAAATGTTATAAAAAAATTTGTTTTGGGAAAATGCAATAGAGATTTTTTTTCCTGACAGGGAAATATTATACAGATGTTCTTCTCCAGACAATACAGCTGAAATGTTCTTTGTAAAATAACCTGACATAAATGCTTCCGTTAGGCTGATTTCTGTGTTAGTAAAAGACTGAGAATATGGTCCTCAGAGGAGAATGTAGAGGGAAAATATTCTTCAGGTGCCTGGTTCTATCAGGATAATACAACTGAAAAATGCTGAAGTGTTTTGTATTTTAAATGCATTAGAGCTCCAATTCAGCAAAGCACTTAAGCACCTATTTAAGTCTAGTCCTATTCAGCAAAGCACTTAAGAACATGCCTAAATTCACTACTGAACAGGGATGGACGGTTGACCTAGAACTGTACAGTAGATTTGGATAGTATCTCGCGCTCAGCTAACCAGCCTGTCGAACATAGATGTAGCCATTCACAGGAGAACTGGAAGGTTTACTAGTCGAGTGGTAACTTGCCACATGAGCCATTGTTTATCTGGTATCAGCATTGTTGTCATAAATATAAAGGGAAGGGTAACCACCTTTCTGTATACAGTACTATAAAATCCCTCCTGGCCAGGGGCACAAAATCCTCTTACCTGTAAAGGGTTAAGAAGCTCAAGTAACCTGGCTAACACCTGACCCAAAGGACCAAGAAGGGGACAAAATACTTTCAAATCTGGGGGGGAGGGGAGGCTTTGTTTTGTCTGTTCCGTGTGGCTCTTACAGATCAAGAAAGCAAGCAATCCGACTCCTATAGAATTAGTAAGTACTAGCAAGGGAATGTATTAGATTATCTTTTGTTTTGGCTTGTGATTTTTCTCTGTGCTGAGAGGAAGGTGTATTCCTGGTTTTTTTTCTTTTTGTAACTTTAAGGTTTTGCCTAGCGGGAAATCCTCTGTGTTTTGAATCTGATTGCCCTGTGAGATTCTTCCATTCTAACTTTACAGAGGTGCTTTTTACCTTTTTTCTTTCTAATAAAGTTCTGTTTTTTTAAGAATCTGATTGGTTTTTTTAGTGTCCTAAAAAACCCAAGGTTGGTCTGTGCTCATCCTGTTTATTCTCAAGCCTCACCAGAAAAGGGGGTGTAGGGCTTGTGGGGATGTTGGGGGGAGAGAGGGCTCCAAGTGGCCCTCCCTAAATGTTTGTTTGAATCACTTGGTGGTGGCAGTGTTTACCTAATCCAAGGTACAAGGGAGAATTTGTGCCTTGGGGAAGTTTTAACCTAAGCTGGTAGAAATAAGCTTAGGGGGTCTTTCATGCGGGTCCCCACATCTGTATCCTAAAGTTCAGAGTGGGGAGGGAATCCTGACAACTGTCTTGTTTGACAGTATCAAGCTTACATCAAACCACCCTATTTACAGGAGCTGGACAAGTTACTTAACCAAATAAGCATCTTTTCTGCTGTCCCAGCTTTGGTATGACCAGTAGCTGATACTTGAGAAGAGAGTGACCCCTCTACCCTCCATCCTCTAAAATGCACCTGGATCATTTGGCAACGTACAGTCCTAAGTCCCTGTGGTTAGGAAAAGCATTTTGAGGATAACTGCAAGCGATGGAATATTGGTCTAGTTGTTTATTCTATGATACTTGTACATAAAGAAAATATTTCGAGATAGGGAGCTATTACCTGTCTTTTTCTCTATAAAAAAGGGAGGGATAGCTCAGTGGTTTGAGCATTGGCCTGCTAAACCCAGGGTTGTGAGTTCAATCCTTGAGGGGGCCACTTGGGGATCTGGGGCAAAATCAGTACTTGGTCCTGCTAGTGAAGGCAGGGGGCTGGACTCGATGACCTTTCAAGGTCCCTTCCAGTTCTAGGAGATGGGATATCTCCATTAATTAATTAATTTATTTATTTAAACATTAACAGGTGCCCAATTAGTTGCTTCGTCTAATGCACTTACACACATTTGCAGGAATGATCGGGACAGCAACCAAGAAAATAGACTGGTCCCAGTGCAATGTGTCTGCATGCTGGCAGTGGATGTTGAGAGTAGTTTTCAAGCCTGGTTCTGATTAATCCAGCAGATGTCCTTTTGACACTTTTTTTTTGTACCCTTCATTATTTAATTGGGCCTGGCGCTGGGAGCCTGGGGAGAGCATATTTCCATTTCTTTGGAATCCAGGATTCCCTGGGTCCGAGTTAGACAGAAACTGATATCATCTCTCCATCAACACTCACCTATCAACAAGATAACTTAAAATGTTTGGTGAGATTAGGAGTTGGGCCTTAATTATTGTCTCAAATGAATGCACTGCTAATGCAGCATGTATATGATCCAGAACTACAAGGGTACTCAAAATTATAACTTTCACCCCTTCTGATTACTGTTGTGCTAAGATTTGTCTCATGCCTTTGGCATATGGGAGATAGTGAAACAGGGGGAGGGATAGCTCAGTGGTTTGAGCATTGGCCTGCTAAACCCAGGGTTGTGAGCTCAGTCCTTGAGAGGGCCACTTAGGGATTTGGGGCAAAATCAGTACTTGGTCCTGCTAGTGAAGGCAGGGGACTGGACTCAACTCAATGACCTTTCAGGGTCCCTTCCAGTTCTTTGAGATAGGTATATCTATATATATATATAGAAGAGGAGGCTGTATTTTAGGAATCTGTGACCCTACTGGATCCCCTTTCAGTCCCAACCTCTTCACCATCCAAGAACTGATGCGTCTGTTGACTGCAGGTGAACTGATAGTGGTGGCAACTCAGAAGATGTTTAGCTGAAACACTGGCATAGCCAGGAAACCAAACCCCAGCAACAAGGATTTTGGGGACTGTCCTCACTTGCACAGAGCGAGTTTTATGTTGTCCCTCTTGAAGGGGCAAAGATTGTGCTGTACCACTTGGCAGCAGTTTTTGAATAAGCCTTGTCCTTCCTGATACAGTTGGCCTTCTCCCATATACATGTGTAACAGTAATAACGTAGTGAGTTATCTGCTGGTAACCAATGGAGCCAGCTATACAGCACCCAAGCCAGAAAATATCATAAAACTATTATTTACACTGCACAGTGGCCTGCATAACCCAAAGTTTTGGAATAAAGAATTTCATTGTATTTCAGCGCATTGCAGCAGACTCAAGTATTTATCTCTGTTTAAGAGCGCTGTTGAAGGACCTTTGCCAGCTCAGAGCTTTAAACTCTCTGGACTATGTGATTTTTATCAATTCGTTAAAGGAGGGGTGAAATTAAATATCATCACTGGAATACTTGCAATGATCAATTAGGTTACATAATCCCAGTTACTATGACTTTATAAGAAATGTTTATCTTCAAAGTGGTGTGAGTAATAACTCATGGAGCTTCCCAATATTTCGGAGTTATGTAAGTATTGCTCACCTTATTCTGAAGATGGAGAAACTGAGACCCAGAGACTGTAGGCGACTTGCCCCAGGTCACAGAAGCTTTCAGTGGCAGAATGAGGATCTCAAGAGGTCCTGGCTCCCTGATGTGTTTAGCATACTACTCCATGCTCCTTTTAAAAATTATTACACCTAGAGGTCCCAGTCAGGATTGGGATCTAATTATGCGTGGTGCTCTGCAAGCATATGAAGATATATTGCTTGCCTTAGAGCTTGCATTATACAACTTCAGACTCCATTCTTTTCTCACTAACCCCCACCTCTGGAGCTGGTCCCTGATGCAGACTCTGTGTAACATGGTGACTTCAAAGATGACATACTTGGGATGGAATTGGAGGTGCATTTTATCCCATCGGCTGGGTACCCAGGAGATTTAAAAAAGATCAGCTTTTTGCTGTAAATCACTATGGGCTAGATCCACAAAAGGTTGATTATGACCATTTATATCATTGATATTGCCACTGCTATACAATTGCAACAAACCTTGTACAAAGTCAGCCATGTAAGGTGTCAATGGAAAAGTTATGATTTGCCTAAGTATGATTATCCTGTTTATATGCATGCAGTTCTGAAGTTATGAATGTTGGCTATGTATTGGCATCATACATATGTGTTGTATTCCTGGGTAACCCCCACCGGGGAAAATTTACATTAAAGTCAGACAGCTAGGTACTGATGGCCCATCAAGGACACTTAGCTTTCACAATGGGCCATAGAAGAAACTCATTCTTCCCAAATCACTCTTCCTGTGGACACCTCAGCAAGAATATGGGCAATGGCTACCCCCCCGTGAGTCATCAAGCCATGTCAGGCCACGTGATTTACTCATGTGACCTTGGACTCCATCTTAGGCCAGTAACTTTCCACAAACAGAGACAGTAACTTTCCAGGCATGTGGCAGAGGATATAAAAGACCCCTGAGATCTCCATTTTGCCTCTTTCCTGCCCTGATTTTCTGGACTGTGGATTTACAACTAAAAGGAGCATTTTGAACTATAGGCTGAGAACCTTCCAATCTTTTGGAAGTTACCAGAGAGACTTTACAAGTCAGCAGTCTATTCCATCACTACTACAAACCTGATATAAAGACGTTGCAATCATTTGTATGTATATGATCTATTAACTATTATTAACTTTCTGCTTCTTTTCTTTTTTTATTAAACCTTTAGTCTTAGTTACCAAAGGCTTGGCATCAGCGCGATTATTGGGTAAGATCTGAGTTATATATTGACCTGGCTAGGTGTCTGATCTCTTGGGATTAGAAGAACCCTATATCTGATGAAATTGGTTTTCAGTAACCACTCATCTTAGAGTCCAGTGTCTGGTTGGTGAGACAAGGACAGGAATGCCTAAGGAGACTTCCTGTTAACCAGTGTGGTGAGACGGAAGTTTACTTTTGTTACTGGCTTGGTATATCTAATGATAGAATAACCACCAGTTTGGGGTGCTTCTACCCTACTTCTCAGCAGTCTGTCCTGAATTTGGCATCTTCAGCACCCACCGAGGCATGGTGACAGGGACTCAGACTCGCAATGACTAACTTTTAGGCATCCTGCTGCCTACTGGTACCCTCTCCCCCAAGTTAGGCTCCCTACACAATGCATGGAGAGAGTTGCCTAAGAATCGGAGTCACAAAGGTCAGCATACTGAGGAGCCAGGAGGAAATGCCAAGGAATTAGGTGTCTAATGGGAAGCATCTTTCTCCCCTTGGGATTCACAGCCATGAACCCTTTCCTGGACTTGGGTGTCTAAACCAGGTCAATCCTGTCTTACAAAAAACTGAGGAGGCCTTTCCACCCCCCCCCCTTCTTCTACCCACCAGCCTAGTGGTTAGAGCACTTACCTAGAGTGTGGGAGACCAAGGTTCAAATCCCTTCTCTACCTGATGTAGAACAGGGATTTGGACACACGTCTCCCACCTCTCCAGAGAGTGTCTGAGTCACTGGGCTATGGGCTATTTTGGGGTTCTGCTCAATGTCTTCTATTGAAGCTTATTAATTTTGTATAAATAGTTAAATATTAATTGGGCCAGCAGGAGAGCATGGCTGATTGGGAACTCAGGTCGGAGAAGGGAGAGCAGGGGTTCCGTCCCAGCGCCAATGAATATTTAATTACTTTAAATGTGAAGTGTGTTTCTGTTCAGTGATTGTAGAACAGACATTGCAGCCTCCACGGTTGTGTCTCAGGGATTTCCATAGGATGTGGTAATGTAAGTAAGAAGATCTTCTTTCTAACGGCTTACCCTTCAGAGGCAACGTCAATACATCAGCAAAGCTCCATGGAAGGTCATTGGAGCTACGCTAACTTACTCCCGCGTGGAGCTGCTCCTCCATCTTGCATGTAAGAGCCAAGCTGCGTTGTTTTTGGAGTTGGCTGAAATTTCCTGATAAAATATGTGACATTTTTTTAGCCAAAACATTAATTTTCAATGGGGAAAAAACCCCTAAAAAATATCAGGGGGTAGCCGTGTTAGTCTGTAACTACAAAAACAACAAGGAGTCTGGTGGCACCTTAAAGACTAACAGATTTATTTGGGCATAAGCTTTCGTGAGTAAAAACCTCACTTCTTCGGATGCAGTGACAACCAAAAAATTCAGATGACTTTTTTAAAAAAACAACCCCTCAAATATTGAAAAAAATCCCTATGATTTTTTTAAAAACCAGGTCTAGTTATTTTCTTCTAATACATCACCTGTAATAGAAGGTCTGCAGAACATAGTAAGACCCCAGTTACCTCCATGCCAAGCCCACTATATTCAAGTGAAACTCAAGTGCATTGAGATCTACTGATGAACAAGTGCTGTATAAGAGTTAGTTTTTATTTATTATTATCTGTGCAATGTCCTTGCTGCCCATGAGTTTCCACATGTGTAATCCATTGGAATTCTGTAACTACTTCTGCCAATGCTGCACAAGAGAGAACAAAGTCCAGCTCGCCCTCTGAGCTATATTGTTTCTGCAATGCTGTCAGGAGTAAAAATCGGTACAATTATTATTATTGATCACTGAAGTCAGTAGATTGGACTCTGAATAAGCACAAGAGCTGATCTGCTGGGTAAGGCATTGATCTACAATGTAATGCATGTGGGTGGCATTTCTGTGCGTAGCCCCATTGACATCAGGATGTCCCTCTGCAGGCATAGGGATCTCTCTTGCAAGATCAGGACCTAAAAAGGTGCCATTTTCACAAAGTCATTTTCCAGAGTAGAACTTGCCAGCTGAATAAAAATACTTAAGAAACTCGTATTTTAGAACTACATTTGGAACTGGTCTTCAGGATTCCCCTATTCCTTTTCATCAATAGATGGCAGCAGTTTCCCTTGTCTTACTCTGATAAGATGAGCACATTAATTACTGTAAAACAATCCAATCTACCTACAGAAATCTAGTTATTTTAAAAGCTAAACATTTCAATTGCTCTTTTTGATGAGCATTGTTATTGCCTGTTAACTAAAATGCAAATCCTGTACTACTCCTGTGATTGGCATAGGCAGTACACTAAGCAGGGGGTTAGTCAAATGTGCAGTGACAGCGGAGACAGGAGTGTGACAGATCTGGCAATTTCCTGCAATATCCTTGAAAGACCTTATATATTAAGTGTATGTATTAGTGTGGGCTGGGATAGTGTGTAACCTCTCTAGCGGGGAGATGTGACAGATAGTACAACCCTATGCAGTCACTTTGGGGTCCATTGTTTTTCAATGAATGGTTTCTATGTGATTGTGTTCTATTCCATGGGGGAGGGCTAGCACAGGTCCTCCAGGAACTGACAACATTGGCTGGTGATTAAGACAACTCAGCCAAGTTGTAAACCCTCCCAGGGACGATTGCATATACTAATGTCTCCAGAGACCAACAGACAAAAAAAGATTTTGGATAAATAGCCTGACTCAGGGCCTTCTTTCTGATCCGGCAAACAGCCAGGACCTTCGGTCCCAGAAGGGGCCCCAATGCTCGCGGAAGGGTTGGAAGGATTTGACCGGCTAGAGCTCCATGAGACTGATGGGTGACCTCTGATAAGCTTTTTAGCATGTGTGCAGGTTCTTTTGTTGTTTTTAATGTTCTCTCTGTAATGCTTTTACCTTAAGAATAAATGGGCTTGCTTAGAAAAAGCTGTGTGGTAACTTGTAACTCTGGGCAACTACACAGTTTGTAGCTTTTGTAGCACAGACGCTGGCCTGTTTAGGCAGTCTGGCTTGCTGGGGATATCCCACTGTTAGGCAAGGAGCTGTGCAGCCATGAAAACCCCTGGTCAGGAGGGAGCAAGTTATGGGTCTCTGCCCAAGAGAGGTGATGGGAGCCTAAAGGTGGGTGCCCTTGGTGGACAATGAACGGGGAATACAGGTGCAGTTACCCTGAACTGTGACATGGAGTATGAAACTGCTTATCTGATTCATGTCTAAACATCTCAGCCACTGTCAAATACTTTCACTAATACAGCATGAGAGCCCAGTCCTCCACATTGATTGCAGAGAAACCTGCCTTGAAGGAGCTGCTGAGGATTGCCTACAACATAGGGGAGTCCTGGGATGGTGCAAAGCCAATTTAGATGGTTCTGCCCTGCCCCTTTCAGCATAGGAGGCGTGCACACAACACCCTCCCATCTCAACATGTGCAGCGGTTGAACTCAAAGTAGCCTGCAGTCTGCTCTAAATTTGCCTGGATACCATTGTGCCCATGTGGTTGCTGAAGATTTGTGGAGTGCAATGGGGTAGAGGTAACAGTCTAGCCTTCAGCCAGGGTTGTGTCAAGAAGGAAGTGGTAAGGTCCTTTGTGCATCCTCTTGTAAATGAGGCTAGAAGGATTCCCCCCACCCCACCAAACACACAGGATGACAATAGCGTAACGGAGGGGCCAGACAGACTGAAGCTCAGTTTAGTCCAGAGATAAAAGTGATAAGCATAGAAGAGACTGGAAATGATCCAGCTTAGAAGCAATTCATTTGTACATATTACTTGAGGCTGATTTTTCTCATATGCGCTGGAAATGTATTTCCAGGAGACAGTCATTAAGAGACTCATTTTTAAATGAAATTTCCATGTTCAGTACAAAGGTTTGCAAACAGGAGATTGAAAGTAAGGGAAATAAATCAGGCAAAGCGACTTAATGAATCTAAAATATAATGGCTCCTGTGATATGAGCATAGAAATAATGATGTTGAAATTAGGGAAGCTTCATGAACTTCAAACGAATAACCAATCTCCATTGAACAGAGGGAAAACTGATTTTAATTACTATTTTAAACTAACATTTTGGTGTGATAAATGTTTTATGCACTTGCTATCATATGGAATTAGCTGCTTTTCCTCCCCTTAGTCTTTGGCACCGGCTTTGTCTGCTATCACACACTCCATCAGCTATCTCACTCTTCAATCTTGCAAAAGTATTTCTAAAAGCTGCAGCCAATTTTTAAAGTTTATGGTCCATTTCATAATGGCTTGTAAATCAGCCCTTGCTCCTTTTTTAATGATGTGTCCCAGAGGCTTGGATATACCACCCTGAGATGTATATGCAAGGCCGAGAATTGGACAACTTTATAAGAGGATAATTGTTTTAAAGCCTATTAAGGTCTCTTTTTTTTCTTAAATATTGCTCAGATTATGAACAGTAGCCTTCCTTTCCATTTCTGGTAGTGCATTAAGAGCCTGTACAGCTATTTCAGATTATTAATATCCCTTCAGCATAATACAGACCAATAAAGGACTCTGAGCTGCACTAAATCAGAGTGAGACTTAGAAGGAGAAAAAGAGTGGCCCCAGAATGGTCTAGGCAATAGAGTCATAGAACTCTATAATGGGGGGGAGGGATAGCTCAGTGGTTTGAGCATTGGCCTGCTAAACCCAGGGTTGTGAGTTCAATCCTTGAGGGGGCCACTTAGGGATCTGGGGCAAAATCAGTATTTGGTCCTGCTAGTGAAGGCAGGGGGCTGGACTCAATGACCTTTCAAGGTCCCTTCCAGTTCTAGGAGATAAGATATCTCCATTAATTTAATTTAACCATAGGGAGAAGGGACTGCCAGGGTAACTAGTCTGAACCCTTGCCAAGATGTAGGATTTGTTGTGTCTAAACCTTCAAAGGCTATCCAGCCTCATTTTGAAAACCTCTAGTGAAATAGATCATCATTGTGACCATTTTCATGGTCTGACCTGCAGCAACTGGACCCATTGGTGGGGCAGACTGGAGAATTCTTAGTAGTCATCAGAGGAAACCACTTACAAATGTACCGCCTGTTCCTGAAAACTGCTTTGTCCATGGATACAGGCCCCCCCATACTGTGTCCCACTGAAGTCAATGGAATGTGGAGTGGGGTAGCTTTACTTGCAGATATAGCAGTTTGCAGGATCAGGTCCCCAAATGGCACAATCTGCACTCTACCATGCTCTGAGTTCTGTTGGTTTTGGGGACTGCCAGATTCTTCTTGTGAATGCACACAGGGATTCTTTCTGTGTTGGGATTTAGAGGAGAATTGGCGGGTGTGTTGTTTGTGGCTGAATTAACTACAGCAGCTTTGCTGAGACAGCGGACTCATTTATTACAGCACCTTTCCTGAGCTGTGGTAAACTCTTCTGTTCTAGATATTTCCCACTGTTTACCAGCGAGACCGTACCCCTCTGCTCTCATCTCCACCTAGACTACTCCACGCACTCTGAACACAAAGGCTGAGGTTTTCAAAGCCCTTTGCATTGGACCAACTCTGCTCCCATCGAAATCAATGGTAAAACTCCCATAGACGTCAATGCAATAGAATGTCAATAGAAAGTGCTCTTGAAAAGGCCACCCAGGAAGTCCTAGTTAATTTATTAATTATTTAACATTTTTGATTATTATTATTATCCCTTGATTGGAAAATAAAATCCAGGACTGTGCATATCTTGTGCTGAATGCAGACTTTTACCTAGCCAGTCTCACTGATCCAGCTACCAGTCCTGTAGCAGGTTTACTCACCGCTTTATATTTTGTTAATTTCTCTTTTCATACCCCTTGGAGTCTGAGGGACGGTCACCGCATTCATGCTCTAGTAGTGACCTTTCATTTCAGCAGCTTTGCCAGCTTCTGTGCCAGCCAAAGAGTAAATTTCCCAGCAACTTGAAGGTAAGCTTTTAACTCCTTCTTCAAGTGCTCCATTGGGAACCTAGTAATCTTGTATTTGTGCTTCCCTTGGGGCTCCAGCCTCCCAGGGATGCACCATGAGCTCCACTTTCTGGGATTGGATTAGTTCACTCACTGCTAAAGCTTTTTTTTTTTTTCTTCTTTCCTTCCAAGGTGCAAAGAAAAAAAAGAAGCCCCTCTAAAGAAGCCCCATGGGCATATTGAACATTATAGAAACAAAAAGCATGATAAAGGTCCTGGGTAACATTTTTAAAAGTGCCTAAGTGAATGAAGAGGCTAAGACCTTCGCTTTTGAAAATGGGACTTGGGCCACTAATTCTCTTAATTACTTTTGAAAAGTTCATCCATTGGCTACAGCCTCAAGTTGGTTACTCAAGTTTTCCGCATATAGGATGATCAGTACTTGGTGTGTTTCCCTAATGTCTGTGTCAGAGTGATTTCTGTCACTGGAATATTTGAGTCTCTTAAAAAGACTGATAAATGATAGCACAGGGGTCTATGTCCTCTCATTGACTTCCACAGCAAATCAGCTGAAGGCACCAGTCAAAAATTTCTTTCCTAACTGCCAGCATGGTAAACTCCTCCTTGGATCTGACAATCGAGCACTGTTCTTTCTACCATATGCAGATTTAGATGTAGCAGAGTTATTTGCAGTAAAGTTTGCACTGAGATTTGCCATGACAGCAGGGTCTAAATCCCTTTGTTATACATGTAAAATAAACTCTCGTTAGTCAGTATCAAATGTACGTCACATCTTCTCAGAGTACAGGTTGAATTTTCTGGGAAGTTGGAGGAAAGTTTGTCCAGTGGTTTGAGTTATAAATGTAAGCCTACAAACTTTTTGTTTTCCAGATTTCTCTGGCTTTGAGAATGCAGCCTCCTTGGGATAGGGACTGTCCTGTACAGTATGCACAATGAGTCCCTGCCTTCTACAGGCTTCTAGATACTATTGCAATATAAATGTTTAACACACGGGTCTTCCTATTTGCTGTTTTCCTGTTGCTGGTCCCTCTCATTGCTGTTCCGTAACAGCTGGAGAAATAGACGTCATCTCAAAAAGGTTATGGCAGAAATGAAAAAAGAAAAGAAAAAAGAGCCAGCAAAGGGCAACTGAAATAATTAGAGGCATGGGAGGACTTTCTTATGAGATTAAACAAGCTTAAGACTACTTCATTTGGAGAGAAGACTAATAAAAGGAGATATGACAGACGCATAGATAATAATGAATGGCACAGAGAAGGGCAGTCAGGCACTGGTATTTATCCTCTCGCAATATAAGAAGGGAATAGTAAATGAAATTAAAAGGCAACAAGTTTGAAACTGATAAATGAGAGTTTTTTTTAACCCAATGCATAATGAACCTGTGGAATTCACTTCCATACGATTTGATATAGCGGGATACAAAAAGAGATTAGTGGTTTGCAGGAATAAGAAGACTATTATCCACAACGACGCTATCTATTTATTTTAGGTTTTAATGTACTATGTAAACCTATCAGTCTATCCCTGGCTCTAAGCATCTTTGTCATGCATTAAAAATACAAATCCAAGTAAACCCAGCAACTTCCCTGAACCAGGAAGGAAAACAAAACTGAAACCTACCCGAGCACTCAATGGTCTCTTCCCTCTTTCCATATGCCGGAAAACGGAGGCGCTAGCTAGGGTTAATGTTGATAAGGCATTATAAACCTTCATGCTTTAGAACATAAGACCAGTTGGCTGGGGTTAGCAAGACTTAGGCACACTATTACATAATGGGGATTTTAAACTTTCCTTTGAAGCAACTGGTGTTAGAAAGAGGACACTGGACTAGAAGGAGAATTGGTCTGATCTGATAGAGCAAATCTTATGTTCTTTTCATCAGTGTGTAGATTACCCCCATGCGGCGATGTAACTGAGTACAACATTTGCAATCAGAATTTAGGTGACACTGTAAGTGTTAATATGACAAAATACAAGAGAACCCAAATCATATACAGCAATACAAAATTAATTGAACCACCAAGCCTGGGGCCTTTGCACTTTGTTTTGACTCCTAAAAATCCTGTGGCAAGCTTCTGTCCTCAGTTACACCGGTGGAAATCTGTAGTGACTCCAGTCAATGAAGTAACTCTGGATTTAGTGTCTGAGCCAAAGCCCATTGATATCAATGGGCTTTGGATTGGGCCTTTACCTCAGTTATTGGGATTAGAATCTGGCCATTAACAGGCTGCGATCCTTTCTAAATTATACATGTTTAGGAAGGGTGCGCGGGCACATGCTAGGTGACTTATTTAACACTTATCCAGGTGCTAATGCAATATAAATAATATCTGGTTGCATCATCAATTTTCTGCACAAGGCCAATTAGACACCACCTCGCTGAGTAGCTGCTTAAGGAGTGAAAGGCTCATGCACTATAAATAAGCTTCTTGCTGTCAAAGGCTGGCTTTTTAAGGGGAGTCAGGCTCAGATTTGCCTGCGACAATCAGCTACCATCCTAGCTGCTCCTAATCCACTGGGGATCAGGTGGCTTTGAGTTATGGAGATATACCTATCTCATAGAGCTGGAAGGGACCTCGAAGGGTCATCAAGTCCAGCCCCCTGCCTTCACTAGCAGGACCAAGTACTGATTTTTGCTGCAGATCCCTAAGTGGCCCCCTCAAGGATTGAGCTCACAACCCTGGGTTTTAGCAGGCCCATGCTCAAACCACTGAGCTATTCTCAGCTGTGAGAGTTGGCAAAAAAGGCTAAGAGCACTAAGCTAGAGAGAGGCGCATCAGGAGGGGGTTTACTCCCTGGGACTGGTCCTGATGAAGTGAAGGAGGCTTTGGAAGTGGGGCCTGAGAGAAGGCAAACCCACAAGCAGATGACCTTGGGGGTAGACTGGAGCTGAGGATCCGGAGTAGAGGAAGGGGCTCCAGGGAAGAAGCCCAGTGGATCAATGGCTTAGTAGGAACTGGGCCTCCAGAGAGAGAGAGAGAGCCTAGGGAGGCAGTGCTCTATAGGAGAGTGGGAAAGGACTCTGCAGAGCCTGTGAGGGCGTGAAGGGTCTGGAGGAGTGAACCTTGGAAGGGGCTGAGGAAGGGGCCTAAAAACTGACCAAGGCAGGAAGTGGTCCAGGGTGGCGGCAAGTAGATGGACCTTGGCTGTGTTCTACAGGTCCCTGGGCTGGAACTCAGAGGAGAGGGAGGGCATGGGTGTCCCGACTGGCCACCAAGGAAGGTGGTGTGAAACTATCTGATAAAAGGGACATGGACTATTGGAAGCCCCGAGACAAGAGGTGGAAGGACCACTGGGGCCAGAGAGCCAACATAAGGGCATTGCACTGTTGTTTTGTGGGACTTCTTGTTACCCCAGAAAGGGTGGGATTGAACATGACGTGGTTGGAGGACTGAGTCACGAGAAGAAGCAGACCACTGCAGGGCTGGTGTGGCTGTTGGCACTCAGTGCCAAAGGAGTAGCATTGCTATGGGGGAATGCACCAGCAGTGAGTACACTCTTCTACACTTGTCTACTACAACGCTCTATTCTTGGTCCAGTCTATTGTTGTTTTTTCTCTTCCTCTCATCCCTTGCCTGAGGAGGCCATGCAACTTGCAGCCTTAGGACCTGAGTAACTCCCCTGTTCAGACCCTTTAGGGAGAGGGTGTCTGGTTGCTTACCGTCCCCACTCCTCCCTGAAACCGTCCTTCCATGCAACTTCCACCATCCCTGATGTTTGCTATCTGGGGCAAGAGAATCATGTGACCAATGGGGGTTATGTAACTTTTGCATCTTGCACCGTGCTTGGAAATACCAGCTCTTTAAAATAAAATCCATCCAAAAGAAGGAAGTAGCTTATCTGTCAGTTAGTATAAATATTTGAGGTGTTCCAAAATAACAAGAACATTTTTACCTTTATAGGATTATGTGAAATGATTGTCTTGCCCTTTTACAGCAGCTCAAATATTTGCACACCCTTATTAAACTGCCAGGGAAGGGACCTTGTTTGTCCAGATAAAACAATATGTTTCCTTCAAGAAACCAAGCCACAAGGGAAAAAACGGATTCTTGAAACTTGGCTGAGTTTTTGGAGACCGTGGATCAGTTGCCTTTGGGATAGCTTTTAAAAAAAGCATAGAGTCCGTTATTCCCTCCCCCCTTCCATTCTTGAACTTCATTTCAAGGAAGTTATTCACTCGTCACACAGATAGTTATATGACTTCCTTATGGGTATTGCATACATCCTTGTCCAGCGGCTTCAGGTAAATGTTATTTACAGATGGCCAAAAAAGACTGAATTATATTAATTTGCCAAAAATAACCTCCCCCCCCATTTTTTTGCTCTTGGCAGAAGGTTTTTAATTGTTGTATACAGCATCTACTTTATTTTAATGATTATATGTGACTTTTTCCCATGTTGACTGTCTTTGTGACTTTAAATGGTAACCCCTAAAGGCATCATGCACATACCTGAAGGAGGCCATCTGCTTGTTTATCCCTGTTTGCATGGACCTGATTAACCGAATCTAACACCCCCGCCCCCAGGCAACATCAGAACTAGGAGGTGTGATTCCCAGTTTGTGTAGAAATACTTGCACTATTAAAAATAGCAGTGTGTGGTTGGCATAGCATGGGTGAGGGCTTGAGCTAACCACCCAAGTACATACGTGGGGGCCCGGATGGGTACCTACTCAGGTAGCGCGAGCGGCTACCCTGGCTTATGCTGCTCAAGCTAGCATGGGCGCATCTCCATGAGCTGGGAATCACACCTCCCAGCTCGGCTGTAGACGTGCCCTGAGGGGGCAGTCCTGCAGTCCCTAAGGAGCTTATAGCAGGAAAAAAATTCTGCTGGTGAGATGTAGTATAATAGTTTGTGGCGCAGTCTCCTAAAAGCAGTGGTGGAACCCTGTTGCTTTTAGACCTCTGAACCTCAGCTGGCCAATGTACCAAAGTGAAGCATCCCATGCTAGCAGGGAGGTGGACTAGATAATTGAATAGGCCTCTTTGGACTCTCATTTCTGTGGAAATGAAGTCCATGGGAGTGTTGCCAGCATAAGGACTGTAGGGTTTTGACTAACTGGATATGTTTGCTGTGATGGGAGATTAGTGCACGTATATATGCCACTGTGTAATCCACAGAAGACTACGGGCCAGCTTGTGGGAACTGGCATAGTTCCATTGACTTTGCTGTATGCTAGTTGAGGAGCTGTGCCTACCTGAATATTCAACAGTTGGTATCTTACTACTCAACCAACCCTCTACGCTGCTGGGCATTGATTTCAGAAAGGTGCTTTGTAGAGGCAGGTTTTCTTCACTTACTACAGATACAGTTGACTTGATTCTCCTCATTGATTTTTACAGTGGTGTAATTCCACTACTGCACCAGTTACTCCTGGTTTACTCCAGTGCAAGTGGGGAAGTGGGTTCCAGGGGAGTAATTAGTATCTCAGGCCTGATCTAAGCTGGGGGGGGGGAGATCGTTCTAAGATACGCAACTTCAGCTACAAGAATAGTGTATCTGAAATCAACATAGCTTAGATCGAAATAAAATTACTTACTTTGCGTCCTCGCGGTGCGGGATCGACGGCCGTGGCTCCCCGGTCGACTTTGCTTCCGCCTCTTGCACTGCTGGAGTTCAGCAGTCGACGGGAGAGCGATTGGGGATCGATTTATCGCATCTACACTACACATGATAAATTGATCCCTGATAGATCGATTGCTACCTGCTGATCCGGCTGGTAGTGTAGACGTACCCTCAGAGATCTCCAAGGCACTTCCATTGACTAAAGGCTGAGTCTTGCTTCATCCTCAGAAAGGCCTAACAACCTGAAAAGTTTCAAACTGTAAAGTTCATTCCCAGTCCTTAGAAATGGAGGGAACAATGAAAATTCACCTTTTAGTTAGTGGAAACCCTCCAGAAGAAAATGGAGGAGAAGTTGGCTTGATCTTTCATACAGCAGAAAAAGTTAATTACTTTTAGCCTTGCACAACTCAAAAGAATAGATTCTACTCAGACTTATATATGCACTGAGACCAAGCAAGGAAAATGCAAGCCACACAGGAATTTTCATAAAGATATGGAGGCGTGAAAAGAAGAAGTTGAAGACTCAATGTAATCTTAAGGATAAGTTTTGTACGCTGTTTTGAAGGCATGAATCCCCTTGTAGCAATTAAAGCTAGGCAAATATACTTGTAAAAGCCCTTTGGCACATATCAGGACTGAAGGACAGAAAGGAAGAAAAAATTAGCTCCATTAACAAGAAGGGAGGTGAAATCAACAAGGCTTCTACAATGGCTGTGCTATTACATTGTTTTTCTTTAACGTGAAAAATAAAGAGATGGCATGTGAGCAACTAGGAAGTAATGAAAACTACGTCAATAGAGGTGTTGATGAAAAGCAGGCAAGGGAGCCCTTGGAGAGAGAGAAATTAATACATACAGATCAGCAGTTCTGGATATTCTGCACTCCAGGGTCCTATGGGAATTAACTAATAAACATACTATGAACCACTGGCAATTATTATACCTGACAATGACCATCTGGGTATGCACCAAGTTGTCTTCTCAGCATTCAGCCTCACGCTTGTAGCGTGATCATGGAGAAATACAGAAGTTGGGGGCGGGGTGGAAATGTGAACAGAAGGGGGGGGGGGGAAGCTTTAAAATATGTGGAACTCTTTCGGCATCTGGTTTTTCCTCTCACTCCAGTGTAACTCTCTTGTCTTCAGGGGAACTACTCCTCAGAATGAGGAGTGGGAGCGTTTTAAATTTCAGAGTCTAACACGCTCTCACTCAAATCAGTGGCACGTAGTATGTTCAGCTGATCAGAGGCACTCGTACAATATAGATTACTCTACATCTGTTGGAACTTAAATGTATTAGCAAGCAGCTATATCGTCAGAGGCAGGGACAGGTGACCGCCAACCATTGTTTCGCAGGGAAGGTTTTTGTGGGTGGAAGTATAGATGTGTTAGTATCATTATTGTTCTATTCATTGTAGCTCCACGGTGGTATACAGAGCCAATGAGGGGAGGCAGTGTAGAGTTGCACCACTGCAGCAGAAGATCCTAGAGCCATATGATGGCAGAGGCAAGCTCAGTGGGTTTGATCCTGTGATGAGCCAAGCACTCTGGCTCAGAATCAGAAAAGTGCTTAAGCATGTTGTAGCGGGGTGGTTACCCCGCTCCTGCAGAGGGGTTTAAAACAGCCCTGGCAGAGGGCTGGGGCAAAGGGAAAAGCTACTGGGCTGATTGGGGAAGCAGCCACAGCTGGGCCACGCCCCAATCAGGCCCCAGCTGGCCTGTATAAGAAGGCTGGGAGCCAGAGACTCACTAGTCTCTCTCTGTATTCAGGGAGAGAAGGGCTTGGCTGTAGGGAGCTTGACACAGGGTACCTGAGTGGGGAAAGGCTGGGGAGCTCTAGCCTGGAAAGCCCCAGGCTGTGGCCTAGCATTGGGCTAGACGGTACTGGTGGTTGCTGAGGGCAGCCCAGGGCTAGGCCAAGGCAGCAGGTCCAAACCCTCCTTGCCAGTGATGAGTGGCCTATACTGCAGTCTGCCCCAGGGAGTGGGGGCTAGTTGGTGACTGGCAGTGGCCTAGTGCTGAGGCAAGGTGGAGCTAGTGGGTGGGGGTTCCCCAGGGAGGGGACACCTAGTGTGTGGGTACTGCCAGGGGGCAGTACCCAGAGCAGGGGGCACTGGGGTCCTGGGAGGGACATGGGGGGCCAGTACAGAAGAGGACAAGGTGGATCACTGGCCTGCAGAGGGTGCTCCAGTGGCTGGTGAGCTAATTCCCTGGATGACCAGCAGGAGGTGCTGCAGGGGTGAGTTTGGCTCCTCTTACACATGTGCTTACAGGCAAGCATATGCTTAAGGGTTTTTCAGGATCAGGGCCCATGGAGCTCAGACACTTTGCAGCCTCTTCAAGGGTGGCAGTGCACTCTCCCCATGAGTGAGCCTTGTAACTGCAAAAATTTTTTCTTTTTTAAAGTAAATCATAAGCAGGAAGCCTGCTAAAACAACCAGGGAGCCACTGGATAACTGAGATGCTAAAGGAGCACTCGGGGACAACAATGTCACTGCGGAGAAACTACATGAATTCTTTGCATTGGTCTTCACGGCTGAGGATGTGAGGGAGATTCCCAAACCTGAGTCCAGGGCTGTCCCTAGTGGTGTGCAGGGCCTGGGGCGGAAGTGATGGATTCGTCTCTTCTGGGACTGACTGCTCCAGCCAATCGCACCAGCCCATGGGGGTCCCCCAAAGCACGGGACCCAGAGCAGTTGCCCTGCTTAGCCCTACCCAAAGGATGGCTCTGCCTAAGCCATTCTTTTTAGGAAACAAATCTGAGGAATTGTCCCAGATTGAGGTGTCGTTAGAGGAGGCTTTGGAACAAATTGATAAATTAAATAGTACTAGGTCACCAGGACCGGATGGCATTCACCCAAAAGTTCTGAAGGAACTCAAATGTGAAATTGCAGAACTACTAACCGTGGTGTGTAACCTATCGTTAAATCAGCTTCTCTACCAGATGACTGGAGGCTAGCTAATGTGACGCAAAGTTTTTAAAAAAGTCTCCAGAGGTGATCCTGGCAATTACAGGCCGGTAAGCCCGACTTCAATACCAGCCAAATTGGTTGAAAATATAGTAAAGAACAGAATTATCAGAGACAAACACGATTTGTTAGGGAAGAGTCAACATGGCTTTTGTAAAGGGAAATCATGCCTCACCAATCTACTTGAATTCTTGGAGGGGGTCAACATGCATGTGGACAAGGGGGATCCAGAGGATAGAGTGTACTTAAATTTTCAGAAAGCCTTTGACCATAGCCTCACCTGCTCTAGGAGGTTAGCGCTGGCTGCTAGACTTGAGGTCCTTGTGCTCACTGGCATGCAAGGCCTATGATTGCACCTGGCCTCCAGTTGCATGCAAGGCAGAAAGGCTCCTTGCTGCTGCTGCTGCTTCCCACTCATGCAGCTCTGCAGGTGCTGTGCATGGTTTTGCTCAAACCATAGAGCTGCAGTAATTCCTGTGGGCTTTGCAGGGATGGGACACAGATCCAGGAGGAGGCATTTTAGTGTGCAGGGAAGCAAAGCTTTGCTTTATCCTTGCATAGAGGAGCAGCTTGTCACAGTTACAGGACTAGTTGTACCTTTAGCCCCCCTCTCTAGTCTCTCTGAGTGCAACCCCTCAGGGTTTAGCCCTCTTATCTTCACCTCTCCAAGGGCGGAATCCCATCATTCTCCCACTCTGAGGATTGGGGCTTTGACTACAGTTCATTGAGTCCCAGCCAACATTCCCCCTAAGCTGCGTGCATGTGCAGTCATGCAGCAATTGGGTACCTACTGTGCATCTTGCTTGGCTGGAAGCGTGGCTAGCACCCAGCCCCTTAAGCAGCCAGAGGTCGCAGCAGCTCTGGTGCTGGGGCCTGGCAGGAAGCCGTGAGCCAGCAGGGAGGGAGGGGTGAGGGTGCCAGATCTGGAGGGAGTGTGGTCAGCAACTGGGTCTAGCTGGGCCCTCCTGCTGGAACCTGGTGCCCTGGACAGTCTCAAGCCAGCGAGGAAGGCTAAGGAGCGAGGTTGGGGAAGCAGGGGTCAGGGGCACAACTTAGGGAGGCTGTTCCAGGGCTGGCAGTACTGAACATAAGAACGGCCAAACTGGATCAGACCAAAGGTCCATCTAGCCTAGTGTCCTGTCTTCCGACAGTGGCCAATGCCAGGTGCCCCAGAGGGAATGAACAGAACAGGGAATCACAAAGTGATCCATCCCCTGTCGCCCATTCCCAGCATCTGGCAAACAGAGGCGAGGGACACCATCCCTGCCCAGCCTGGCTAATAGCTATGAACTTATCTCGTTCCTTTTTGAACCCTGTTATAGTCTTGGCCTTCACCACATCCCCTGGCAAGGAAATGAGCCCTTGGCAGGGAACCATGGCACAGGGGAGGAATGGGGGGGAGGGGTGTCTGCTCTGTGATTCTCTCTGGGCTGCGCTGGCAACTCCCTCTGGGGGACCTGGGGTCAGGGAGGGACTGGCTGTGGGACAGACCCTAAAATCCTTTCTCCCAAGGACGATTCAAGCCTGCAGGGAGGGGTAAAGAGTGGGGTGAGAAGAGGCAGGGGCTCCTGGGAGGGGACAGTAGGGGGATCCCTCAAAGGCTGAATCTGCTGGGAGGGGGTGGGTGTAGGGGCTCATGGGGAGAGGGGGGAAAGGTGGGGACTCCTGACTTTCTGGGTTTCTGACTATTGTGTGGCTTTTAACACTCCAACTCTTGAAAATTAACAGGCACTCAACCCACTGGTATGTGTGATCCATGTATATATGTGGTACTGACCTGTCACTGTACTACTCTGAAGAGTGTAAGCTTGTCCCAGGACAAATGTTCGGTACTGGGTGGAGTTGGTAGCCCACTCAGAACAAATTTTAGAGGGAATGCTGGTCCCAGCCGTGATGTCTCAGCAGGTCCAACTGTGCTCAGCAACTGCAAGTCTTTCCTTTGGGAGCTGTGACCAGACAGCTTTCTTAGAACCAAGTATTGTTTCATCTTAATGCTACAAATACAGCAAAGCATGAGAGAGAAGGACTTTAAAACACTCTATATGCATGTCTCTCATCTCAACTTCCAGGGATAAGGCCCAACTGCCTATGACCCCCTCCACAAGGCCTGTCTCTGGGTCGCCTGTACCTTCTGAACAGCCCCTGACCACCACTTCCCCCTCCCTTGAATGTTGCTTATACGCCCAAAGCCCTTTGTCTCACGTTGCAGATGCAAAGGAACCTGTGAAGCTCTCCAACCCCTGCCAGACTGGTCTGTTGAGCTTAGTAGCGGGTCAGAGAGAGGACATCAAAGAAAACAGGTCTAGTATTGTCCCTTGTGTGGGTAAATGGTGGCTAGCTGAAGCTCTTGTCCTCTTTCCTGTATCTGTGCCATTAACCCCTTGTAATCCTATAGAAAACTCTTACATCAGCCAAACAGAACATATATTGACATTACATAACTTTGCATCTCTCTCTCGCTCCATCTCCTCCTGCTCCCTGTTGCTTTGAGTAATTTTTCTTTCCCTGTGCATGTTGCTTGTCTGCAGTGACAAGAGTGCATCCATTTGTTTGCTGGAATTCTTCAATAAATCAAACACTTACTTTCCCCACCTCTTATTCATGTTTTGAGCTGCCACAATGTTCAGTTTGAAGCAGAATAAAAGGTCTTTTAAATGGGAAAACTCCTGGAAGTAACCACTTTACTAGAGACCCAATGTCAAGGTATGGTACGCCTAGCAATCTTGACAGGGGCTATTTAAAACCGTTATCTACTGTGTATTTTAATGGCAGGAACATAATTCAAACAGCTGAATGCATACCTTGAAAACTGCTTCAGCAGTTTCCTATTCTGCAGTTTCCCCCCCCCCCCTTCCCACCCAACCTTGATCTGATCTTTTGGGAACACAGACTATTGTGTTCACAACCATTTATGGATCACTTTTCAGTTTGCGTCAAGGCTCGGCTTTGCCCTGCCAGCTACAAGATATGAAATTAGAGCCAAGGCTTGTGACAATAAGCATGTTTGAAAGGGCACAAACATATTCAAGGATAATAAAATTCTTTCCTTGTCATCGAAGGGGAAAGCATTATTTCTAATACAGGTTTAACACTCCTGCCAGGCGCTGTCTCAGCAAAAAGGACTGAGTTTAATTATCCAAGGGCTCCTTCTGAAAACTTAAGAAATACTACTGTCTTGAGGCCCCAAGCTGGAAAACTAACTTGCCTCCTACGGGCATTCTTGATAGGCAACACTTCCCCACTTGGCAACAAGTTTAAAACAAGGAAAACTTTATTAGGGGATAAAGAGGGCATAAAATAAACATATGGTAGCAAGCAATAAGAAAGGAACTGTGTATATGTGTAACTCCCACCCCACAGGGGGTGTTGGCAATAGTCTTACACTGTGAGAGGAGACTGAGTATAAATCTCCTTCAATAGCTACTTCCTGTGCTGTGCCTTCACTCCCTGTGTGTTCTACAGAATTGGTAGACTTGCCTGAACTCTGGACTCCATCTCTAGCCACTGGAGAAGTGCTCCTGGCTTGCTTCAGGGGGTTCTAGCACTTAGTCTTTTATTAATAGCTGGATGGGGGGCCCTTACAGGAGTTCTTCAGCTATGCTGTTACACTCTGTGGCTTCAGCAAAAGCCCCGTCAGCACTGCCACCTGCCTCCACATGGCTGCCCCCTCTATGCCATCCACCCACCTTAAAGTTACTTGTCCACCTGGACCTCTGATGCTGCTCTTCTCCCTGTTCACCAATAGGTGACAATAGCAAGCTTCCTACTCCCTGAGTCTCCATGCCACTGGACAAACACTGGCCAATCTCCTGCTTAAGACCTCATGAGATGCTTCAGTAAAGACGGGAGTAGAAGTCACTTGTTAGTTGTCAGTGCTCTGTGGTCTAGTGAGTACTGGAGCGGTCAGATAGCGGACGTAATGTGCATTCCTTAAAACTAGGGGTCAGTTAAATGAAAAGAGAAAGTGAGTGTTTCTGGTCTACTGACACTCTCTTGAATACCATTGACTCTTGAATGGTGGCAGTTGTATTGTGGAACTGGAAGAGATACCTTAATCCAGCCCTGGGCATGTTTGGCAGAGTCTGCTCCAATGAGGCCTCCCAGAAATGGAATAATGTGTGAGGACTGAAGGCTGGGTGTGTATAAGCTTGAACAGTGTATTTATCTGCACTATGTCTGATTTGTGGCAGGGAACCATGTACACCAGCTGGAGAAGTAAAACAAAGTCTGTTTAAATATTAGCTTTAGCAGAAGTTTTCTCTTTCAGCCAGTAACGTAGCTCTAATATATTTGGCATTTCAAAGTACTGGCATTTTTTTATTAGGGAAGAAATGTTCCAATTCAAAATACACTGAACACATTCTTGCAGAAATTCAAACCACTTTTAGGATATTAAAATGTTATCATAAGGTAAAAGCTTTGGCGATCAAAATTGTTTCTTGAAGCCATTAACTCCAGTTCCACTGACTTATTTTAAGTTTTTTCTCTTTGGGAACATTAATTGTGGTACAGAACACACTGGAAGCTTGTATGACAAGGATGGTTTAAGTATATTGAAAAAATAAAATGTCAGTAACTAAAACCTCTGTTTAATCTTTGAATCACAGATTACAGCAGTAAATGAGTAGGATTTAAACACTTTTCTTCCCAGATGTCCTAGATGACGGGAATTAAATGCATAACGATGATGGGTTTAAAATGTCAGACCTCAAAAAAATAATGCTATGAAATTTTGACTTTTGGGGCATCAAAGCAGCTAAGGCTGGAATCGGGAAATGGATTTCTAACAGACAAGACTGGTTTACTCAACATGAAATACTGTCAATATGTTTGACACTTCTGTAGAATGCTCACAAGGTTTACTTGTGAATGATCAATACTGCTCAGAAATGCCCTGAAATGTTATGTTTGAATTAAATTACTTTGTGTGTTGAAATTGGAACAGTTTCTAGTAGTTCTATCTGGTGTGTGTTTGTCTGGATCAGCCTAGGGGCGGGTGTGTGGGTGTGAGTGAGACTCCGTTTCTTGCCAAGAATACTCCATACGTGTACAACATTCCAACAAAACGGAGGGACTTCATCTGCATCAAGGACACTCTTTGGCTGCTGGTACAGGGAAGTTTCATGACCATTGGAGACTTTTTTTTTTCTTTTCTTCTGAAGAGGACTGCCCCCATGGGTGACCATATAAAGCAGATTTGGGTATTAGATTGCTGCTTAACACTTCTCCTTTCCCAGGGTATGCAGGGCCGGCTCCAGGCACCAGCCTTCCAAGCAGGTGCTTGGGGCAGCAATCTGCAAGGGGCGGCAGTCCGTGTGTGTTTGCCCCCAAGCAGCGCGCCGAATTGCCACCATGGATGGCGGGGGCAGTCCATGCGCCGTTAGGGCGGCACACGAGTTTCCGCGGCAGCGGCAATTCAGCGGCAGCTTCTGTCTTCAGCCGGAACGTGCATGCTGCCCTAACGGCACACGGACTGCCCCTGCCGTCCGCGACGGCAATTCAGTGCGCTGCTTGGGACAGCAAAAACAGTAGAGCCGGCCCTGGCAGTTTGCTCATTTTATCATCCTTCTGGTGTGTGTA
Source organism: Malaclemys terrapin pileata (assembly GCF_027887155.1). Classification (NCBI taxonomy): domain Eukaryota; kingdom Metazoa; phylum Chordata; order Testudines; family Emydidae; genus Malaclemys; species Malaclemys terrapin. The sequence goes on along the minus strand of NC_071513.1, from coordinate 12,482,086 downwards.
ACAGCCAGAAAAAGAACTAATTTAGTAAACTAGCTTTCCAAAACTGCTAAAAAATAGCACCAGGCACTTGCGGGTATGTTCAGGCAAAGTGAGTCTCTTCTAATGAAGTAATGATTCTTTCTTGTTTTTTTTCCCCACAGTTGTCACTTGATATCCTGTTGGAGAAGTTTAAGGGCAGAGTTTTGGGTCACCTTGACATTGCTTGTTTCTTCCCCACACCCAAACTCATCATGGATGGAGAAACTAATAACAGTATTTTTTTTAAATAATGGGGCTCCAGCTACCCATCTGCATATATACCCAGGGCCGGCGCAACCCATTAGGGGACCTAGGTGGTGGCCTAAGGCACTACAATTTGGGGGGCAGCGACCGCGGTGGTATTTCGGCGGCGGGACCTTCCGTCGCCTCTGTGGGGGATGGCATTTCAGGGCAGGATCTTCCGCCGCCTAGGGCGGCAGAAAAGCTGGCGGCGCTCCTGTATATACCGCATTCAGTGCTAACTGTTCACCCAGTGGAACCATTGCTATGTCTGCTCTTTCAGCTGACCTTTTATGCAAGATTGTGTCTGCCTGGGTTCTATCGGACCTGAGCTGTGGACCAAATTCTCCTTTTTGCACGTCCGCCTCACTCTTGGCTGACCCGCTGGTCAAAGTTTACTTATCTTTTCAGAAAGTATTAGAACGACTAGAGTCAAACTCCAGGCTATAGTGTTTAACTCTGAAGTTTAAATTGTATTGATAGCACTGGTCAGCTTAAAGAATCATTCCCACACAATTGCTTACAATAGTATACAAGTCTATGCATTTAATATAGGACATACCTATGTACAACAATATGTAAAAACATGCTTCTGTTATTTCCATATGAATGATATCCGTGTTAAATTAATAGTGTGTCCGTAATGTACAGAGTGCCTTGGAGACTACTCTTGCTGCTCATATGCATGTAGTAGTGATGTGAGCTCTGACACCTAGGCCCAGATCTTCAAAGGTTTCTAGGCACCATTCAATGAGAGTTAAGCACCTAAATCTCTTGGTGGATCTGGGCCTTAGTGACTAAACTAGAGAAGTGCATAAGACAGTCAGAGGGGAAGTCAGGGGGTGGGGGTTGAGAGAAGGAAGGAGGACGTGAGATGACTCTGTGTATGAAAACTGGCAGCGGTTTCAGAATTTTATTTGGTTTTACTTAAACAGTTTAAAATGCCCAAAATTGAAACGTATACATATATATTTTGTTTACTATTTGGTTGAAAACTCTGGAAAAAATTCAATATTGGGTTGACCCAAACTAAATGATGATTCTATTTTTTTTTTTTTAAAGCTGCCAGCAAACTGAAAAATCAGTTATTTGCTCAGCTCAGGTCTTAACCTCATCCGGAAAAGTGCCGTAGGAAATGGATGGACATTTCATTTGTGTTAATAGATTTTATATCTTCTTATCATATGTTGGATCCAATCCCACAAACACTTGCATGAGTAAAGTTACACACGTGAATCATCCCACTTACAAAATAAAGTTGCACTTGTCCATAAGTGTGTTTGCAGGATTTAGACCAAGTTAGGATATGGGTCTGCTCTTAATGAATCCTGAACACTGCTCCCTCTTCTACTCTTGCCAGTAAAGAGAAATGGCTAAGTGGTCAATATATGCTAACTAAATGCTACACTGTACTTTGTTACCCTGGTCTATAAATATAGTGCGTGTTGGGTGACGGTATTGCTTTTCCTGTAGTCATGTCATTCTGTATTGTGGGGCGCTCATACTTCTGGAATAAAGCAGCCATTACACTTCAACTCTCTACGAGCAAAACACTTGATCCTATATCTCTAGCTTTCAAGCATGTACGAAAGGAAGTTATGCTATTTCAAACTTACCAACCCTACACACAGGTAGCTATCAAATCGGATTACTGCTTGCAAGGTGGTACATTTATCTTTCACTTAAAATAACTCCGAATGTCAAATGCAAAATGATTTCTGAAGTCTAACATTTTAATTTCTTGCTGTTTATAACTTGTGTAACTTTGCAGTAACATACCCTCTTAAAACCCTGTATTTCTATAGCTCAGGGGTTCTCAAACTTGATTGCACTGCAACCCTCTTCTGACAACAAAAATTACTATATGACCTTAGGAGTGGGGACCGAAGCCTGAGCCCCACTGCTCCGGGTAGGGAAGGGGTCAAAGCCAAAGCCCAAGGGCTTCAGCCCCAGCCAGGGGGCCTGTAACCTGAACCTCGCCACCCAGGGCTGAATCCTTCGGGCTTTGGCTTGGGCCCTGGGCCCCAGCAAGTCTAAGCCAACCCTGGTGACTCCATTAAAATGGGGTTGCAACGCACTTTGGGGTCCTGACCCACAGTTTGAGAACCGCTGCCATAGTTGAACTGGAACAATAGTAGAATGCATCTGTTTATCTCCCCAGAACAGGTATTCAGAATCAGGGTCACTACAGAAAAAGGTATGTAGCCCCACACTTCCCCCTCCCTCCTTCAGTTACATTTTCACACCTGAACCATTTTCCTCTTCATCACTCTGCAGCAGGTTCTTCTCCTCTGGCCCATCTAGCAAGGCATTTAACTATACGCATATGAATAGCCCACTGACTTCACTGGCACTGTTCATGTGCTTGATTTAAGCATATGCTTAAATATTTTGCTGGATGAGGGGACACATGAGCAAAGTATTCCCCCTCCCTCCCAATTCTTAAAAGGACCTGCAACTTGCATCCTTTGTCTCAAATGCTTACTGTGCACATTGCAGGAGAGTGAGACCCCTTCTGAGCAGAAACACACTCCTCATCTTTATCCCAAAGATCTGAAGTGAGACCTTACTGCTATACACACGGATGGGCCATAAAGCCAATATCTAGGACCTCTTGTAGCTGTAAATTGCTCAAACCCATGGGAGCCAACTGCCCTCTGGAGTGTAGATTCATGAGAAGGCTAGGGAAGCCCTGGATAACTTGTACTGAGAGGACCCCCTACAATGATTAGTTAAAACTTAACTGGGGATAAGAATATGCATCTGGAGCCTCATCCAAAGCCTGTGGAAGTCATTGGGAACCTTTTCATGGATTTCAATGTGCTTTGGCTCAGAGCCCTAAGGAAGGATAGACATATACCACAGAATTAGACATTTGGCGTGGAGGTGGCAAAGGGGTAGACTTAACAAATCAAGAAGCAGAGGCTGGTCTTCTCTAGCGGTCCAAGTCCACTACCCAAATCACACGTAGATTCAGTTCCTGGTTCTGCCCCAGACTTCCTGTTTGACTCTGGATAAGTCACTTAGGCCTAGATCTTCAAAGGTATTTAGATGCCTAACTCCCATTGTTTTCATTTGGGAGTTAGGAGCCTAAAAACTTTTTGAGGAAGGGGGCCTAATCTCTATGCTTCAATTCCCACTCTGTGAAATGAGGAGAATACTCTTTCTCTTCTAGTCTTGTCTATGCAGATTGTAAACTCTCTGGGGGATGGACTGTCCAGTACTATGTGTTTGTACTGCACCCAGCACAACTGGGAGCTGGTCTCAGTTGAAGCCTCTGGTGGCTACTGTAATACAAATGATAGGACTCAGAAATAAATGGCAAAGGTAGTCTCCTTACTATTTTAAATGTGTAAGAAGCTATTCCTAAGCACGGTACATGGCAAAGGGGAGTGTTTTCTCTTCCCCTGGAAGCTCTGCTGTCGTCTGCTCTATGTTCTAATGCATCAATACATATTTTGTATCTTCATTCACTGTCAAGCCTGTGTCATAGCAGTGTCTGTGAAATGAGCTATTTTCCATGCTGGGCTAAGATGAGGCCAGAGCATGTGGACTAAAGTTAGTTTAAAAACCTGAACTTGCATTAGGGGTTTTATTTCCATTTTTATAAATAATGTATATGCTGTTACCTTAATTATGCTATACTGTATCTTTGATTTATTGTAAAACGTTAAAGTATGTCTAATGATACCACTTTATCTGTTCATTTAAAATTACAATATAAATCAAAGGTATCATTAAATATAATTTCATCTTACTGTATACTTCAAAGTCCATGGGATGTTTTACTTCTATGCTTCTAATCCCTTAATTCAGCTAAAAATTGACTTCAATAAGTGACATGATAAATAATTTAAAACACAGCTCTTTTATACCATGCCAGGAGAAATGAAAGAGTAGCTAACGTGTCAGAGGCTATAAATTGCTGCCACGGTATTAGCATCCCAGGAAGAAGGGATGTTGCGGGGAGAAGTAAGGTCTACGGGCCACATATTGACTCTTTCTGAGTAGTTGAAAGATTTATAGTAGCTCTAAAAATTGGCTATTTTTGTCACATTCAAAATAATTTTGTTCATTTCTGTACAAGTCCCTCCTGCGCTCATGGGCATGTAGCACTGCTGGGATTGCTAACGGTTAGCTTACTGCATTGGCTGCAGCCTGCCTTTTAAATGGAAAGATACTGCTCTGTTCTGTTACACCAGTGTAACCGCAAGTTCTGCTCTGTTACACCAGTGTAACCACCTGGAGTCAAATGAGGATTTGAAGTGTGCTTACATTCTGAAAAGTGACTGTAAAAATGGCATCATGGGGTGCTCTCTTTAGTATCTCACAGTGACATCTACAGCAGACTTCCTTAGTTCACAGGTAAAAAGAAGACTGCTCTAAGAGTCAGTCCCGGTGTACTCACCCAAGGAGCCAAGCTGGGCTGGGTTTTTTCCTGCCTTTCATGTCATTTAGCAGCAAAGATTCTGCAACTGCAGCCTAGTTAACAAGTCTGTGTCTCATGTGAGAGCCCAAATGGGATTGAGCTCCCCCTCCCATAATTGTCTTGGCTGTGGAGAGATAACAGGAGTTAAAAAGTAGAGAAAACTTATCTTAGTAGTAACGGGAACAGAAAGGCCTCTGAATAGATACGAAGAGAAGATCTACCTCAGAAGGTGCTGTTTTCACTCCGTTCACCAGATGCTCTGTGCCATATTTAATTAGATGGTAAGCTAAATAGTAGGGAGGGAGTGTCATCCTGTTCTGTGTTCATACCTAGCCCCCTGGAATCCTGTTCTACAAGTGGGCTACAAAGTGCAATAGCACCCATACTTTACCCTGCTGTAAGTGTAAAATGTAAATGAAAATGGGTAGCGTTTTATGCTCACTCTGTGCAGATGCACTCAACTCCGCAAGGTAAAAGGCAATGGAGTATCAGGCCCAGCAAATTTTTTTCCTGACAGGAACTGCAGTTACTTAATAAAATGTGTTAACAAAATAATACCCAATCATCTGAGGCACTGCACAGCAGGAGCGTGCTGAATAGAGCTATTCCAAGATATTTAAAAGCAACCTCAGTAACTAAAAATAACAGGGCCCAGCTGCAAAAAGGGTACATGTGTCATCTTAGAAACAGAACTAGGGCCACATATAGCACCGAGGGAGAGAATTTAGGCCTGATCTAGCTTGATCTGAGATGTGTTTTAAACGGATGTAGGTAAGGTGGTGCAAAACCCCATGATGATGCTCATACGTTGGTTTTGAGTGGCTTATATCATTGAATTTATGTCAATTCCTTCTGATATAAGCCACTCTTAAATTGAAAGAAGAGTGGCTAGAGTGCTTTGCACCAATTTACAGTAACATTGCTACAAGTTCTGCATGGGGACAAGGCCTGAGTGTGCTTGAGCGTTGTAGGAGGCATCATGACTGCTGGATTGAGGGATGGTAAATACATCTAGACTCTGTGTTTCAATGGCCACAGGAAGTTTGTACTTGCCCAGGAAGGGGAACATATGGGCCTCATGCTGTTCTATGTTCGTAGCCTGGGTTTGTAGTGTGGTGGAGTTTGAACCAGAAAAGTCAACTTCTAAGATATTAAATAAATAATTTAGAAGCATCTGTACTTTTCTGCAGAAATTTGCTGATGCTCCATGTTCTGTTTCCAACAAGCTTTTGTATGGTATTCAGTGCCATCCTACCAGAGCCCCCGGTGAATGTTCGTGCATTCAGTTACTCAATACCCCTGGAAGGGAGACCAGGGAACAGCAAAATTAACACATCTCATATAATGGGGCAGAGCTAGGAACAGAACCCCCCCTCCCACAATCCTCACTCCTAAGCTACTGTCTTAACCAGGAGCCCAGCCTTCCTCCCAACTTTGTTTCCTGTGCTATGAATGTCAGAGCTTCAGGGTAATGGCACCTCCATCCCCTCCCTCCATGGTCCACTCTAGGAGTGCTTAGATCTCCAGCCATCACCTGTCTCCAGAAAGGGCCCCTTGTCCCCCTCCCTTCTGAGCAGAGGGTGGGGGTTTATGCCCTGCCTTATACTGTGATATCCCCAATGTGCCAGTGCGTTGCTTTCTCTCTCCAATGGCCATGAACAGTGTATTGCCCGCAGTTATAAGTTACCACACAGCTCTTTCTAAGCACCTTTATTCTTAAGGTTAAAGCATCACATAAAAAAACAACTAACAGAGACACTAAACAGAGGTGCCATCCTAGGTCTTATGGGGCCCTAATAGGCCAAAGTCTCTCCAACTCTTCCTCAAAGTGTGTGTGTGTGTGTGTGGGGGGCTCCTTAGACAGAAGGTCCTGTGTGGTTGGTGGGTCAGAAGGAAGGTTCAAGCTCATCCTTTTATATGATAGTCCCTTTCTTTGTCTCATACTCTCTGGAAAATCCAGCTTGAACCACCACAAGAGGTGGAATTTCTCTGGAGTTGTTTACTAGCTCAGGGGTTATCACTCCCTCCTGGTTTAGTTCGTGTAAGAGCTGTGGTCACCCTCCCCACTGGAGTAGAACACAGTCAGACATAAACCACTCATAAATGTAATGCGGTGAGCCCTGAAGAGATACGTGGGGTTGCAATGTCTGTCACAATGAATAAAAAGTCTTCCTGATCAAACAGGGCTGAGTTAAATGTTTAATTACAAAATAAAATTCTACCATGCCGGCCTCTGTTGCTCCCTAGTGGCTAGTAAAGAGCAATGTGGGACCCAAGTCCAGGTTTTAGTATAGCACAAATATAGGCAATATTTTAGTGGAAAGACTCACTGGCGGTGGCTCACCCTCCTTAGAGCTGAGTTTACTCTGAGTTAATTGCGGATGGATTCTCTGCGGAGCTAGGGGTGTCCCTCAGTGTTTGCCAGAGTGACGAGTCTCCTGCTGTTTAAGAGCCCCACTCCCCAACCCTGCATTGCACCCTCCGCTGTTTATTCCCCTTGGTCGCTGCTCCCTGCTGTGCTTGCCAGTGTACAGATGGTAACAAGCAAGTGCCCCTGGGACACAGAACTCTCCAGATTCCCTCTTTAAGGCTAATGCCAGAGCAAGCAGCATGCTCTGCAGAGAGCATGCATGTGCACCCCTTGCTCCTCACATCTGATTTATTACTGGGTTCTCCCCTTCCCCTTTATGGCTTTCTTACCTAGCCTAAAGTCACAGGGAAGCTCGGCAGTGTAACGGGGGTGGGAGCGATGCAATGTACCAAGTCCCCCAACAACTGCCTCCACTGTGGGCTTCCTGCCCATGCCATTGAGCCTGGACCAATCCTGCAGTGCTGGGGTGAGTAAATCACAGGGCGCGCTGCCTAGTTAGGGGCTGCAGGATCAGGCCCTGGGAGTCACAGAACCCTGAGACTGATTGTTCCAATGCAGGGGGACCCTCTGAAGTTAGTGCCTTAAAAGCCACGGGACGGATGCTGCTCCAATTGGATGCAATGGGACTTTGGCCATTGACTTCAATGATGTCCTGCACTGCATTGCAAACTAGGAGACAGCAGGTCAAGCCAGCAAAGGCTCCAGCATTACGTAGCTGCTCACAGAAACAGCACATTTTCTCTTCAGCTGGCTGACTGATTCCCTGACAGGGTTTAATAATGGTTTCTTGCCTTATCATCTATCCATTTAGGGGAGCTTATTATTAATCCTTCCCTAGGTATAAACTCTGTTCTTCTATCAGTTACTTTCTGAACCAGGTCTCCGAATCCAGGTTACACCTGGTCAGGTAGGATGACAGCGAGGGGAAGGTGCCCAGCATGACCTGCATTCACTAAATGACACCGTCATCCTCAGCTCCCGCTGTTTGTTTCAGGAGTTGTTAGAATTTAAACCAAAAAACCTTCTTGCAAGCCCCTTATGCAGTTATAGCGATAGGAAGCCCAGGAGCTGAGGCTGGGTGGGAAAAGATCGAGCTTGCTTCACATAGAAATCAGAATATTTCCTTCCCACCTGCTTGGAAACATCTAACAGATTTTATGTCCAAGTGCCTTTCTCGCTGAACTCAGCCTGAATTATTGCTGAGATGTGACACTGAAAGTTTAGCGCAGGGTTGTTGTAGCCGTGTTGGTCCCAGGATAGTAGAGAGACAAGCTGGGTGAGGTAATATCTTCTATTGGACCAACATCTGTTGGTGAGAGAGACACGCTATGGAGCTGACACAGAGCTCTTCTTCAGGTCTGGGAAACCTACTTCGTGTCACAGCTAAATACAGGCTGGAACAGATTGTTTAGCATAGGTAGTTAATGCATATTTCAAGGGACCATTCAAACACCTCTTAGCTGTGACTCTCTAGTACATTTCCCAGACCTGAAGCAGAGCTCTATGTAAGTTCCCAAGCTTGTCTCTCACCAACAGAAGTTGGTCCAAGAAGAGATATTACCTCACCTGCCTTGTCTCTGAAAGTTTAGCTCCATTATGGCAATTTCCCTTTTCCCACTTCAGTCCTTAAATCCTGCTTAAAGTCATTAGGGGGGAGGAGGTAAGGACATTAATGTGATGGAAAAAGTCTTCATCTGTTTATTTCATGACTCTATGCTCCATCAAAAACATGGGCCTGCAGAACCACTTGTTTTCAGTAAACACCTAATTTGCAGGTTCACATTTCCTCTCGTTTTACTTAAAACAATAATTAAAACAAAATTATCAAAAATCACAGGTGTATTAACTCAGAGTTTAGTGGCCACCCCACTTCGTACACATCAGTGAAGAAGGCTGTCGCTCCCCATTCACATGTGTCACACACTCACGATGGGGGAGGAAAAAAGACTGATCCAGGCAGGAAAGAAACAAGTGGATATGATGAAACCACCTCGGGATGCTGGAACGAACCCAGGAGCTGACCCGGGAAAGGAGCGCTCCTGTTCAATGCATTAATCAGCTCTGCACCTGTCAGCTTCTCATATGCTAGTCACCCACTCTTCCCCTGGTCATCTGTGACCATCCCCTGCTTCTGATTCCTCCAAGCCCTGCTCTGCACAGACACGTGTCAGGCTCCAGTGAGTTACCCTCAGCTGCGCCCTGGGCAAAAGTGCCTGATCAGATACCCCTGGCTACTCTCAGTGCTGGGTTTGATGTCTAAGAAGGCTCATCCTGAAATTAACAACCCCAAACCAGTGATCCTGCCAGACCTGACTGGAAGGGAAGCCCTGGCTTTCTAGACATTGTACGGGAGAGAGGGGCTGCTCCACTCCTGCAAAAAGGAAAACTCTACAGCCATTCCGGTGTTTATTTAACACGCAAGGGCTTTAATGCTGAGTGAAGAGCAGGCTTGCAAGATTACATGGCTCCCAATGGGGAAGGAAGCGACCTCAGCTGAGCCTGACTCCAGGTCGAGAACCAGGCGATCTCTCCCTTGGCCGCTAGGCGGCGCTGCAGCCTTGCACTTTCCTAACCCTGAAAGGTAAGTAAGTGAAATGACATTTTTTGCTGGGGGAATAGGGGAGAGCTGTTTAAAGCCAGGATTTCTGGGCTGGACGCCCCTCTCTCCTCACCTGAACTCCCAGATCAAAGGGGGCAGCCTAGCCAAGGCGGGGTGACTTGGTTTCTTCATCTTCCCGTTGGAAGGAGGCGGGCTGGGGAGATGACACAGCCAGTGTGGGAGTGAGTGGGACTGGAGGAGCTCGCAGGGAGGGTACAGGAATGTGACGAGACCAGAGCCACTCAGGAGAGCTCTTCCCTGGCTCATTGGTTTCTCGAAGCAAGTCCGGGCACTCGAGCAGGGCAGTTAAGAGGCTTTCCAATGTAACCCCCCAGCCCCGCCTGTTGCTGCTCTAGTTTAACTAAGGAACCAACAGCCTGAGAAGCGAAGCAGCCGCCCCTCCTTGAATCTCTCTCCAAAGGGAAGCTGCCCTGCTGGTTCTGCGGCTGTCGGGGCGAGAAGGCGCCTGTGGGATGCGCTCCTAACTCCGCTGTCCTAGCCGTGCTCACAGCCTTGTAACGAGCAGCCGCAGAGGCAGCCCAGGTGATCGGAGTGAAATCAAGGACGCGGCAACTCCAGGCATTTGCTCCGCCCGGGGGAGTTTTTCCATCAGCTCCTGCCCTTGCCCTGGCTGGTGAAGGAAGTTGCCCTCCAGCACCAAGCCGAGGACTGTCTCGAGCGAGCTGGGGAGGGGGGGCAGGGTTTCCTGAGGGGTGGGCGCCTGAAGTGATTTTGGATGGTTAGCAGGGGAGCGAACCCCCCTCGAGCATGGACCTGTGCTTGTGAGCTCCCTGGCTAACTCCCCGGTGCGCTGTGCGGGAGGAGGTAAGCTGCATGCACTCGTGCTGGGCTCTACACCAGGGCATGGGGGTTTGTTTTGGTAGGAGCCCCTGTTGAATGGTTCCCCTTCAAACTTTATGAGCAGGTGGGCGGAGTCGTTTTGTTTCTAAGGGGATAATACAAATTCTCTTTCTCCCCCCCCCCCCCCGCCGCTGCAAAATTGCTTTAGAAGCTTTTTAATTTTAAAAATACCTCTCCCGCCACAGAATAATGGCTTTGGTTTGCCCCTGTCACTTAAGGGAGGGACTATTCCCCCCCCCCTTAAGGGGCTATTAATGCTGATCTAAACCTTTCCAAAAAGAGAGAGGAAAAGTTCTCTTTTCTTCCCCCCCCCAAATATGTGGACCGCCAAGTCAAACCCAAAGCAGGGCAAACAACCCCCTTGTGGGCAGGGGTGATCTGCTCTCCTGTGATCCACACTGATCTTTTCTCTCCCCGTCACTCTTTTTATTCCCCACCACCACCCCAAAAGGGGGGAGAGTTGAATAGTGAAGTTAGTAACTGGGTCACTGATGCTGCCAATAAATCTGCTGCTCTGAGGATTGAAGAGCAGTGATTTCTGCCATTGATTAGGGGCATGACTGGAGATGGGCTCTCAGCAAAGTTTGTTCTAAAGTCTGGCTGTGAGGCTGAGAGAGGGGGGAAAGTGTCTGGAAAAAGGCACCTCTGTTAGGCTGGCCTTCCCCCATGTTCTTTATTCTCCCCCCACCCCCATTTTTCCTTTGTAAGAATAGCCCCAAGAAAATATTTCATTTGAGATGTTATGAATGTGTGTGTACGTGCCTGTGTCTATATTGGAGTCCTTTTTAGCCATCTCCTCTAGATCCAACGCCCGCTGTAATCAATGAATTTTTGTATTGACTTCAATGGGCTTTGGCTCAGGGCCCTGATCCATTACTGTATCCCTAATGACTTAGGTAGCGGCAGGCACCACAAGCCTGGAAGCTGCTGCCCAAGGTAAATAGCGCATGGCAATATGTTCATGAAACGCTGATGCAAACCCCAGAGAGGAAAATGTTCACCAGCTGGGAAGTTATTGAACTCTTGAGGAAACAGGCGGTTCAGGCGGGTGGGGAATCTCCCCTATAAATAGATCCCTGCCCCACGTAGCACATGGCCATCCCTCTAGAGCGCCGTTCTTTCAATAAAAAAAACCCAGAGTCTCTGCTCAACGCCTGTGTTTTCTATTCTGGGTTAACGACAGTCCTCCCACTTCCTTCTAAATCCTCCAAAAAGGGTTGTGGGGCTTGAGCTGTGCTTTAAAAGCAGCTGGTAACTACATAGATCAGTTCCTTCTTTTGTCTCGTGGAGTCAAGATGGACCGGTGGGTGGGTGGCTTAAAATATCCCCCCCCCCCCTTAGTATAACAGCAAAGAGTCTAATCCTGCTAGGTATGGGAGCTGCAGGTACATGGTACCTTTCAGGCTCAGGCCCCTTAGCGACAGAAACACTTAAAAACATTCATATCTCCAAGGGAAGCCTAAATCACTAGTGAGAGGCTAGTGATTTAGCACCATGACTGTGCTTAACAGGCAAAGAAGACTCAGCCAGGGTTTTCAAAAGTGAGCAGTAATTTTTTTTGTGGGGGGGAGGGGAGGGGGAGAGGAGATGCCTGAAAGGGGCCTGGCTTTCAGAATTATGACCCCCAACCTTCTGGAAATCAGGCCCCTTCAAGTGTCTTCAGTGTGTATGTGGAAATTTGGGGCACCCAAAATCACTAATCAGGTGGGCTAACACCTGTCAGTGCTTCTGTGTCTTCATTGGACCTAATCCAAAGCCTTTTGAAGTCATTGAAAAGACTCCCATTGAATTCAATAGGCTTTGCATCGGGCCCTGCGTGCATGTGGCTGGTGGGGCCTGTCACTATTGATGCTTCCAAGCGGGACCCCATTTGGTGATGTAAAGTAGGATACCTGGCCAATAGAAAGCCTGGAAATCAGTGTGTTTCAAAGGGTAAATCCTGGAACATAACATCTCTGTGTATTGCGCGGGCTAACCTAACAAGTGTTCACTGGGCCAAAACTGATACCTCATGTGACAACGTCTAGGAAAACCTTGACTTCCAATGCTTTCTAAGGGGAACTCATTCTTTCAGTCCTGCTTTGCAGCATCAAATTGTCCCGTTTGCTCTTAGCTTCTTAAAAAATTAAGGTGCACGGAATTCCTTTGTATGAGAGATTGGAATGCACTGTGTGTGTTAGCTGTGGCTTTCCTTCTCGACTCTGAGCCTGCATTCCCTGGAAATCGACCGCTCGGTCTGAACTCACTGGAATGCAAGACAATGCTCTAAGGGTGAAGGAGAGAGGAAAGGACAATAAAGACACCCTGGAAACCCCATGAAAAGGCTCCCATTGAAGTCAATTGGCTTTGGCTCAGGCCCTGTACGTGTGTTCACAGGAGCACTGTCACTATAAGCACTTTGAAAGGACTTTAATTTATAAGCAATGATAAAATGTGGGTGTAATAGGCTAGCTGTATCTTCTTGAAACACCTTAACCTTGAAAGCAGGTGGCTTGTTTCCCTACCTGGACATAAAGAAAGTAGGGAGGGGCATCTCTCTTGAGAGGATCTAGTGGGTGGGCTGAGCAGACCTGAGGTAGGAACTATAGGAACAGCTAAGCCTGGGAGAAGGCACCTGCTGACTGGTGTGACTAATTTGGCTAATGCCAGACCTGAGGCAGGGGGTGAAGTTGGGAAGATGCTGGCTTGAAATGAGTCAAGTTCTCCTCCAAAGTTAGCTGGGGAGAAGCTCGGGGGTGCTGAGGTTTCAGGTATTATCTAGATTTTGGGCCATCTAATCTGACTGAGCTAAACCTGCATAAAACAAGTGTCTGGCTGAGGAGAGGTTGAGGACAGTGAGAAGTTACTTGTAAGTGAACAAAAATAGTCTCTCTCCTGCATTTTTCTACCTCTTCAGAAGTGGAAGGTCCCGGGTGGGATGCTAGTGGATAGAAAATCAGCAGAGTCCTGGGTAGGAGTAACTCCTTGGGAGTTTTATTTATCTCCTATCCCCTCCCCTTCCAGACTGGCTTCTCTATGCACAGGAGGAGCCGTAGTCTTTATACTGATTTCTCTGCTCCTCTGAGTCCCTCCGTGTCACCAGGCTGCAGCTTGCATCTCGCTCTCATTAAGGAGAAAGTGAGACTGTCATGTACAAATGAACAAGCAGAGACCAGCCCTACACTCCAAGTGAGATCCTTTCTAGCTGTTATTGGTGGCCTAAGCCAGCAGCTAAAGAAAGCCTTTAAATAAGGATATTGAGTGGAAGGTAATGTGTGTGTGTATTGAAAGCCCTTTAGCCTTCCTGGTCTATTTTCAGAAAGGAAAAGCAATCCGAGCCGGTAGCATGTTGAGACCTATAACGGTTCTTGTATGGTAATGTGATTCCGAGGTGTCTGGGCTTGCTCCTGCAACTGCGGCACCTTGACCTCCTCAGGGCCTGGGAGCTAGTCTTGGTGACTAGGTAGCCACTGAGGGGCAAAACCTCCTGCAGAGCCTCTGCTATACAATCCCCATCTCAGTATGCAGGTGGTAGAATCTCCCTCGGTGCACCAGAGGCTGGTGCCACCAGGATTGGAGACCTCCTGGATTACAATTGGGGGATGGGGGAACCCTGCGGCACTCCACTTGTGCATGGGGCTCTCGATCCCTCATGTCCCCCATCACGGGCTCCAGGAGGTGAGGGCGGTCCTACTGCCCACCTCTTGCATTTTTCTTGAATGGATCCTGCAGAAGGGTGCTCCCCGCCTGCTCCTCAGCCCAGCCCTTGGGACCTTACCATTCAGCCTCTCTCCTGTGAGCTTCCCTGGTCCCCTGCCCCATGCACCATCTGAGTTGGCTGTGAGGCAGGGTTTGGTGGCTCCTCCCCTTCAGCTGGGGGGAGAGGCCTTTAGATGTGGGTGGGCAGAAGCCCAGAACTTTAATAGGTGCAGTGCCTTGAAGGTGTGGGCTGTAAGTGAGCACAGATGGAGAATGAGGCTGCTCACCGTCTTTGCCTTGAATCCTGTGGAGTTATTTTCATTTGTGCAAAATGCTGCCCTTGTGATGGGCCCAGGGATGCATGATGCCGAACAGTAATGCAGGGTTGGGCCCAAAGGTCTCTTGGGGTACAGTAAATCAAAGGAATCCAGGATTTCACCTGCAGTCTTTCGTCCCGCTGTCATTTGAAAATGGCTGTTATATTTCTCGTTTCCCAAGCCTCATCTCTGCTCCCACCCAAACCCCACATTTTAAAATGGGATTGATTAGGTCCCACTCCTTCTGACTCTGCCCTAATGCTGGGTAGATGGGCTGTAATCTGAGATGGGCATTGGTAGGTGCACAGAGACTGATCTCTGGAAATTCATAGAATCCTAGAATATCAGGATTGGAAGGGACCTCAGGAGGTCATCTAGTCCAACCCCCTGTTTAAAGCAGACCCAATCCCCAACTAAATCATCCCAGCCAGGGATTTCTATTGCACAGGGATTTCTATTTCTACTGCTGATTCTTTAGTGTGAATATTTGGTGGAACCATTTGGATTTTCACAGATTATTTGGTAACTTCGGAGGACCTTGACTTCACCAAACTGTTAGCAATTGGCATTTAGTGGGGGGGAAGAAATCTGGCCGGTACGTGTAATCTTCCTGAGGAACTCCTCCAACTAATAGTGCCTTCTCATTAGCTCTGGAGTGAAAGTGCTCCTTCATTTTGTAAGTATTCCATCAATGCAAAAATATTGGCTCCTCTGTAGTTGGCTTTTCAGCACAAACACTTTGCTCTTGGGGGTTGGCTGTGGTGTCTGTGCATGCACACACTAGAAATCTCCAGGTATATCCCAGGGAAAGCTTCTGGTAGCAGGTTTTCTATCTTACTGGGTGCAGCGGAACAAGAGGGGCTTGACTCTGTACTGCTGCACCGTAGCTATGAACGAGGGTCTTGGCAAGCGATGAACAATGTTCCATCTCATCTGGGCTTAGAAATCCTGGTTTGAATGTGCCAGTACTTGAGAGGACAGGTGGGGGAAGCGGCACAAGGAACAGCCCTCGTGTATAAGGGGCAGTCGTAATCCTCATGTAGAATGCAGGCATTGTGCACCCGTAAAGGAGCAGGACGGAGTGGGTGAGGGTGGGGCTATGGCTCCCAGCCAGCTGTGTTGGCACAGGAGCCAGAGAGGGTAAGGATGGGGGGGCTGCTGCAGCTGGGGAAAGAATTCTAGCCGAGTCACGTACACTGCTTTAGCATGGCCAGTGGTTTAATGCCAGGACTTGACTCTTTAGGAATGTCCACGCTGCAAGCAAAGGTGTGATTGGAGGTGTTGGAGGGCTTTCCTCCCACTTCCCTGGGTCTCGTCACGCAGACAGCAAGCAGCAAAAGACCAGAAGTCCGAAGTGCAGACAGTTATTGGGGTTAATTTCCAGCAGGCATGATTCCAATTTTCCTACTTCCTGTTTGACCCCAGTTTATATAGTAATATTCTCAGCTATACCTTAACCAATCATTTGACTGACATTTAACTAACCAATCCTAACATACTGTAACATAATTCTCTAACCAATTATATCCCACTACCCTAATTACCTTACACCTAGCAAAATTAATTATACAGCAGACGGAACAATTAAAGAACCAGACCGAGACCATACAGATTAACAATGGAAGAGTGGGGACCAGACAGACAAAACAATAAAGAAATGAAGGTTTCACAACCACAACTATTGATAAATGAGTTCTTGCCAGACAGAAAGCTATCAAACTAAGTTTTCTTTAAACGTCTTAAGATCTGTTTCTTTATCTGGAGGTGTTAGATGGGATTGCCTTCTTAACAGCCTAATATGACCTTATTTCAGTGTGACTGGTTTGGGATGTGAGGATGTGACCATATGCTTCTCGGCTTACGACTGCCCCTGCTGCTTCTATTTTTGCGTAGCCAAAGCACAGACTGTCATAATGAGAGAAGGTCCATACACAGGTGGACTGATTTTGATTCTTTGTTTTTATACCCCTGTAACTAGCTAAGTGATAAGAATACACTTACATTCTTAATTATAGGCCTTTACAGACAGGCCTGAATAGCTATATGCTAACAATAGGTACACCAGCCTTTGCTTTAATCTAGCAAGCATGGGGGGTAATAGTAGCGTAGATTTGGCAGCACAGACTTCATCATACGCTTGCAACTGGAGTACAAGCATGCTGGGACCCTGGGGGTATATACTATGGTTGCTAGCCTGGGCTGAAGCTTGAACTGCCATGTCTATGCTGCTGTTGTTACTTGTGTTGGCTAGATGAAAGTTAGCCCAGGTCTGCCTACCTGTGCTACCATCACTCCTTCACTTACAGTGTAGACACATCCTTAGCCCTGGTCTACAGGGTTTATAGGGGTGGGGGGATTGATCTAAGTTAAGCAACTTCAGCTACGTGAATAACGTAGCTGAAGTCAACGTACTTAGATCGACTTAATGTGGTGTCTTCACCGCGGGGAGTTGACTGCTGCTGCTCCCCTGTCGACTCCACCTGCGCCTCTCGCTGAGCTGGAGTACAGGAGTCGACGGGAGAGCGCTCGGGGATCAATTTATCGCGTCTAGTCTAGACGCGATAAATCGATCCCTGCTGGATCGATCGCTGCGGGTAATGTAGACATACCCTTAGTCCGATTCTAGCAAGCTACTGGGTGAATCCTCTTCTTTCCTGACGCTTGTGCGAGTGCTTGTGACAGCTCCAGTAAAAATTCCAGCCTAAAATGCCCAATTCCCTAAAGAAAGCAGGATCAGATCCAGGGATCTGTAGGAACATCCTTTTGCCTGTGCCCTTGAGAAGAGCTTAGGTACATCTTGCCCAAATGGAGCCTATTGTTGCTAAATCCCCTTTTCTCCTCTATGTCTATTTGCCTGTGCACTTCACATGTGGACATAGAAAAGGTGGTTCACGAACAATACATTCTGTTCGGGGAAGACTTAGCTAGACCCATCCTGAGTACAAAACTCCATGTGAACAGCACATAATTACTTCTGAGTTGGGCATTACTGAGTGTAGTACAAATAAAGCATCTATAATGTATGGGATTTACTCACACTCTAGTACATTTGAGCGCTGAATAATTTCACTTCAAACTGAAGCTGAAATTTGAAAATATCAAGGAATGCTAAATCATGAACCGCTATAAAACAGTCTTTAAGAGCAACCAGAACCGGTATTGTTTCTAAGCTCTCCTCAGACAACGCGACTTTACATTAAGCTGTTTATCTGGAAGTCTTTTTTAGAGCTGTGAGGGAAAGTCAGGATCTAAATTGTCTGTACCGTGATACAAGGAAGCAGTTGGATGGCACTTGCTTTTCAGGCTGGTTGATTTAAAAAATAGACTGTCCCTTTCTTTAAAAACTGACTGAGAAATCCTGGCCCCATTGAAATTGATGGAAATCTTTTCATTGACCCCAGTAGTGTCAGGGCTTCACCTCCAGTGTTTTCCTAAGCATTAATTGCCACAGGTGAAATGCCCACTTAAGTCTCTGGAGGCCTTGTTTGCATCAAGACCAAGGGCCGGGTTATTTTTTTCTGTGGCAGTGTTAATGAGAGGGAGATGGGGGGAGCTCTGTAGGGGTCTCCTGATGGTATTTCCTGCTATTCCTCCCTTCAAGGGAGAGGGCAGTTTGGGAGCTGTGAAGGAGACTGGAGGGCCTGGAGGCTGGTCGGAATCTTTTTGACAAATTTTTTAATTGAAATATGTTGTCTCATTAAAAATGAAATGTTTCATGGAGACATATCGATTTCAACAGAGTTTTCATCTGGAAGAATTCTGGAGACACCCTGTCCCTCTCTCGACTGGGAGGTAAGAGATTCTTCTTGGATGTAGAAGATTCTGCTCCAGACCAGGGACTTGACCCTGGATTTGTCCCTTTAATGTGAAAATTCTGCTCCCTTTGTTTCTGAAATTCTAGCAGAGAGAACATTGGGCATGGGTAGGATTTTCAAAGGTGCTTACCTCTGCTCCTGTTGCAGTCGATGGCTTCAATGGGTCACTGGCTTCAAGGGGACCAAATTAGGCCAAAGCTGTGGGCTTTCAAAAAGGCCAAGCCATGATAACACTAAAGTCTAAGAACGCTTATCTGGATACCTCTTCTTCCTCCTCCCCCGCCCCCCACGAAGTCACACATCTTGAGCAGAACTCCTCTGCTCCTGTAGAGGGAGATGGGCTAGTATGAGTGTAGCATATGGCCCATAGGTGGCTCTTGGGGCTTAGGAAGTCTACTTTCCTAGGATGATTCTCCAAGAGCTTGTCTACACTAAACAGTCTTGCTGTTTCACCTATCCTCTCTCCCTCACTCCCCTCCCCCCCCACCCACGGTGTGAATGCAGTTATACTGGTATATTCTATTCTGGTTTGGGAACTGAAATGAGATATACCAGTATAAGGTGACTTTATACAGTGTAACTACCTCCACGCTAGGGCTTATACCATATAACTAGACTGGTAAGAAGTCACATCCTCTAACTGACATAGTTATAGTAGTAACTCTTCTAATGTAGACTAGCTCTATGGGTATGTCTACACTACGAAATTAGGCTGAATTTATAGAAGCCGGTTTTATAGAAATCGGTTTTATACAGTCAATTGTGTGTGTCCCCCATAAAATGCTCTAAGTGCATTAAGTCGGTGGACCGCGTCCATAGTACTGAGGCTAGCGTCGACTTCCGGAGCGCTGCACTGTGCGTAGCTATCCCACAGTTCCTGCAGTCTCCACTGCCCATTGAAATTCTGGGTTGAGATCCCAATGCCTGAATGATGCAAAAACAGTGTCGCGGGGGGTTCTGGGTACATGTGGTCAGGCCCCTCCCCCTCCGTCAGAGCAATGGCAGACAATTGATTCGCGCCTTTTTACCTGGGTTACCTGTGCAGACAACCTACCACGGCAAGCACAGAGCCCGCTTAGCTCAGCTCAGCTCACGTCACCATATGTTATCTGGGTGCTGGCAGACGTGGTACTGCATTGCTACACAGCAGCAGCTAATTGCCTTTTGGCAGTAGACGGTGCATATGACTGGTAGCCATCATCGGCTGTCTGGGTGCCGGCAGACGTGGTACTGCATTGCTAAACAGCAGCAGCTCCTTGCCTTTTGGCAGTAGATGGTGTATTACAACTGATATCCGTCATCGTTGTATTCCTCAGTGAGTTCGATTAGAGGCACCTGGGCAGACATGTTTTGTCTCCTGGAGACTCAGTCCTGCCGGCAGTCCTATTGAACCGTCTTGACGATGATGGCTAGCAGTCGTAGTACAGCATCTTCTGCCAAGCAACCAGAAGATGCCGATGGCTATCAGTCATGCTGCACCGTCTGCTGCCAGCTTAAGATGTAAAAAATAGATGGACCATATTTGTTCTGTATTCATTTGCTTCCCCCTCCCTCCGTGAAATCAATGGCCTGCTAAACCCAGGGTTTTGAGTTCAATCTTTGGGGGGGGCCATTCTGTGTGACAGTTGTTTGTGTTTCTCCCTGATGCATAGCCACCTTTGATTTTAATTCCCTGTACCTGTAAGCCATGTCATCACCCCTCCCTCCCTCCGTCAGACAATAGTTTAGTGCCTTTTTTTCAGCCCAGACACCATAGCACTGGGATCATGGAGCCTGCGCAGATCACCATGGCAATTATGAGCACTATGAACACCACGTGCATTGTCCTGGAGTATATGCAGAGCCAGAACACGCCAAAGCAAAACCAGGCAAGGAGGCGATTGCAGCGATTGCAGCGTGGTGACGAGAGTGATGAGGAAATTGACATGGACGTAGACCTCTCACAAAGTACAGGCCCCAGCAATGTGCAAATCATGGTGTTACTGGGGCAGGTTCATGCGGTGAAATGCCGATTCTGGGCCCGGGAAACAAGCACAGACTGGTGGGACCGCATCGTGTTGCAGGTGTGGGACGATTCCCAGTGGCTGCGAAACTTTCGCATGCGTAAGGGCACTTTCATGGAACTTTGACTTGCTTTCCCCTGCCCCGAAGCGCCAGAATACCAGGATGAGAGCAGCCCTCACAGTTGAGAAGCGAGTGGCGATAGCCCTGTGGAAGCTTGCAACGCCAGACAGCTACCGGTCAGTCGGGAATCAATTTGGAGTGGGCAAATCTACTGTGTGGGCTGTTGTGATCCAAGTAGCCAACGCAATCAAAGACCTGCTGATATCAAGGGTAGTGACTCTGGGAAACATGCAGGTCATAGTGGATGTCTTTGCTGCAATGGGATTCCCAAACTGTGGTGGGGCGATAGACAGAACCCATATCCCTATCTTGTCACCGGAGCACCAAGCCACCGAGTACATAAACCGCAAGGGGTACTTTTCAATGCTGCTGCAAGCCCTGGTGGATCACAAGGGACGTTTCACTAACATCAACGTGGGATGGCTGGGAAAGGTACATGATGCTCGCGTCTTCAGGAACTCTGGTCTGTTTCAAAAGCTGGAGGAAGGGAATTTCTTCCCGACCAGAAAATAACCATTGGGGATGTTGAAATTCCTATCGTTATCCTTGGGGACCCAGCCTACCTGTTAATGCCATGGCTCATGAAGCCATACACAGGCAGCCTGGACAGGAGTCAGGACCTGTTCAACTATAGGCTGAGCAAGTGCCGAATGGTGGTGGAATGTGCATTTGGACATTTAAAAGCACGCTGGCGCAGTTTACTGACTTGGATAGACCTCAGCGAAGTCAATATTCCAATTGTTGTTGCTGCTTGCTGTGTGCTTCACAATATCTGTGAGAGTGGGGGAGACATTTATGGCGGGGTGGGAGGTTGAGGTAAATCACCTGGCCGCTGATTACGTGCAGCCAGACACCAGGGCGGTTAGAAGAGTACAGCAGGGTGCGGTGCGCATCAGAGAAGCTTTGAAAACGAGTTTTGTCACTGGCCAGGCTACAGTGTGAAACTGTTTGTTTCTCCTTGATGAACCCTCTGCCCCCATCCCCCCCAATTCACTCTACTTCCCTGTAAACTAACCACCCTCCCTTCCCCCCCTTCGAGCACCGCTTGCAGAGGCAATAAAGTCATTGTTACTTCACATTCATGCATTCTTTATTAATTCATCACACAACTAGGGGGATAACTGCCAAGGTAGCCCGGGAGGGGTGGGGGAGGGGGGAAGGAAAAGGACACACTGCAGTTTAAAACTTTAACACTTATTGGAGGCCAGCCTTCTGATGCTCGGGCAATCTTCTGGGGTGGAGTGACTGGGTGGCCGGAGGCCCCCCACCGCGTTCTTGGGCGTCTGGGTGAGGAGGCAATGGGACTTGGGGAGGAGGGCTGTTGGTTACACAGGGGCTGCAGGGGTGCTCTCTGCTCCTGCTGCCTTTCCTGCAGCTCAACCATACACTGGAGCATATCAGTTTGATGCTCCAGCAGCCGGAGCATCGACTCTTGCCTTCTGTCAGCAAGCTGACGCCACCTATCCTCTTCAGCCCGCCACCTCTCCTCTCATTCATATTGTGCTTTTTTTGCACTCTGACATTGACTGCCTCCACGCATTCTGTTGTGCTCTGTCAGCGTGGGAGGACATCTGGAGCTCTGAGAACGTATCATCCCGAGTCCGCCATTTTCTCCTTCTAATCTTCACTAGTCTCGGTGAAGGAGAAACATTTGCAGCTGGTGGAGGAGAAGGGAGAGGTGGTTAAAAAAAGACAAATTTTAGAGAACAATGGGTACACTCTTTCACATTAAATTTTGCTGTTCACATTACACAGCACGTGTGCTTTCGTTACAAGGTCACATTTTTCTTCTTATATTGAGGGCCTGCCGGTTTGGTGTGAGCGATCACTCACGCAGTGCCAGGCAACAGATTTCGGCTTGCAAGCAGCCATGGTAAGCCACGGTCTTTTGGCTTTAACCTTCTTAACATGTGGCAATGGTTTCAAACAGTAGTGCCCTCATTTCCCATACGAAGCACCCATTGGGTTGGCCATTTAAAATGAGTTTGCAATGTAAAAGGAAGGGCTGTGGTTTCTGGGTTAACATGCAGCACAAACCCAACTACCCCACCCCCCACCCAATTGTCTGGGATGATCAGTTCACCCCTCCCCCCTACCACGTGGCTAACAGCGGGGAACATTTCTGTTCAGCTGAGCAGGAACGGGCACCTCTGAACGTCCCCTTAATAAAATCACCCCATTTCAACCAGGTGACCATGAATGATATCACTCTCCTGAGGATAACAGAGAGATAAGGAATGGATGTTGTCTGCATGCCAGCAAACACCGGGACCATACGCTGCCATGCTTTGTTATGCAATGATTCCAGACTATGTGCTACTGGCCTGGCGTGGTAAAGTGTCTTACCATGACGGACGGGATAAGGCAGCCCTCCCCAGAAACCTTTTGCAAAGGCTTTGGGAGTACATGAAGGAGAGCTTTCTGGAGATGTCCCCTGGAGGATTTCCGCTCCATCCCCGTACACGTTAACAGACTTTTCCAGTAGCTGTACTGGCCACGATTGCCAGGGCAAATTAATCATTAAACACGCTTGCTTTTAAACCATGTGTAATATTTACAAAGGTACACTCACCAGAGGTCTCTTGTGCGCCCTCAGGGTCTGGGAGGATGCCTTGGGTGAGTTCGGGGGTTACTGGTTCCAGGTCCAGGATGATAAACATATCCTGGCTGTTGGGGAAACTGGTTTCTCTGCTTCCTTGCTGTGAGCTATCTTCATTGTCTTCATCATCATCTTCCTCTTACTCCGAACCCGCTTCCCTGTTAGAATCATAGAATATCAGAGTTGGAAGGGACCTCAAGAGGTCATCTAGTCCAACCCCCTGCTCAAAGCAGGACCAATTCCCAGCTAAATCATCCCAGCCAGGGCTTTGTCAAGCCGGGCCTTAAAAACCTCCAAGGAAGGAGACTCCACCACCTCCTTAGGTAACGCATTCCAGTGTTTCACCACCCTCCTAGTGAAATAGTTTTTCCTGATATCCAACCTGGACCTCCCCCACTGCAACTTGAGACCATTGCTCCTTGTTCTGTCATCTGCCACCACTGAGAACAGCCGAGCTCCATCCTCTTTGGAACCCCCCTTCAGGAAGTTGAAGGCTGCTATCAAATCCCCCCTCATTCTTCTCTTCTGGAGACTAAACAATCCCAGTTCTCTCAGCCTCTCCTCATAAGTCATGTGCTCCAGACCCCTAATCATTTTTGTTGCCCTCCGCTGGACTCTTTCCAATTTTTCCACATCCTTCTTGTAGTGTGGGGACCAAAACTGGACACAGTATTCCAGATGAGGCCTCACCAATGTCGAATAAAGGGGAACGATCACGTTCCTCGATCTGCTGGCAAATAAAGGGGAACGATCACGTCCATTGATGGAGTCAAAGCACATGGTTGGGGTAGTGGTGGCTGCACCCCCTAGCATGGCATGCAGCTTCGCGTAGAAGTGGCATGTTTGCGGCTCTGCCCCGGATCTTCCATTTGCCTCTCTGGCTTTGTGGTAGGCTTGCTTTAGCTCCTTAATTTTCACGTGGCACTTCTGTGCGTCCCTGTTATGGCCTCTGTCCTTCATGGCCTTTGAGACTTTTTCTAATATTTTGCCATTTCGTTTACTGCTACGGAGTTCAGCTAGCACTGATTCATCTCCCCATATGGCGAGCAGATCCCGTACCTCCCGTTCGGTCCATGCTGGAGCTCTTTTGCGATCCTGGGACTCCATCATGGTTACCTGTGCTGATGAGCTCTGCGTGGTCACCTGTGCTCGCCACGCTGGGCAAACAGGAAATGAAATTCAAAAGTTCGCAGAGCTTTTCCTGTCTACCTGGTCAGTGCATCTGAGTTGAGAGTGCTGTCCAGAGCGGTCACAATGAAGCACTATGGGATAGCTCCCAGAGGCCAATAACCTTGAATTCCGTCCACACTACCCCAAATCCGACCCGCAAAGGCCGATTTTAGCGCTAATCCCCTCGTCGGAGGTGGAGTAAAGAAACCGGTTTAAAGGGCCCTTTAAGTCGAAAAAAAGGGCTTCGTCGTGTGGACGTGTCCAGGCTTAATTCGATTTAACGCTGCTAAATTCAACCTAAACTCGTAGTGTAGACCAGGCCTAAGTCTACCCTCAGCATGCTCTGGCTAGTTTCTAAATACCTTTGACCTGCCAAGCAGGGAGGTGATGGAATCTCCTTCCTTAGAGGTTTTTAAGGTCAGGCTTGACAAAGCCCTGGCTGGGATGATTTAGTTGGGAATTGGTCCTGCTTTGAGCAGGGGGTTGGACTAGATGACTTCCTGAGGTCCCTTCCAACCCTGATATTTTATGATTCTATGACACTCCATCAGTGGTCTTAAAATCTCTGGGTCTGAAAATCCTCCTTTTACATTGCTTACAGTATTTCATGTTGCCTGAGGTACTGTATTGATTAAGCCACGTTTTGCAGCAGTAAATGTATGTAGAATATTAATAGCTTCCACTCTGAACACAAGGCTGTAAATTAATAGGTGCATTTTGTTGACCTCGTAAACCAGGAGTGCTTGACGTACAACCATAATGTTCCTCCCACAATCCTGTATTTCAGTTTGAATGTCTATAAAATGGTTGGATTCAAATTTAAAAGCAGTGACACAGGACGAGCACGTCTCTAACTTGTGACAGCTGGGGAAAAGGGTTATAGTTAGGACATGCAAAGGCCACAGATTGCTGGAAAATCAAATGAATACATGACAAAACAGTAGCTCTCTGTGGAGCTCAGTGGAGTCTAATCGATGTCACAGCCATTGGAAGTGAGTAATGTGTCCCCCACTCCCCCCCCCAATTAGCTGCTTTTCTGCAGCTTCAAGTGCTACAGGGTCTGGAAACAAGTGGAGAAGAGCAGAACTGGGGAGCAAGAAGTTGAATTCGGAGACCTAAATGCCATAATGGCAAACTTTGATCACATTTCACTTTCTTACTGAAGTGAATGGAGCCCTATCTGTACGATGAGCTCTCAGCACTCTGTCTAGTTGCAATACAAGGTGGGCTGGTTTCTTTTATTAGTTTTGCTGACACATTCAGAAGAACTGCTCAGGGCTATTGCCTGAGACTTTCCTAAAATATTCTAGCAAGAGCCTATAATGGGCAGACATCTTAACATTAGTATTTTTATGCCAGGATCACCGGAGTCCTTAAGTATTTGGAATGTTAATCCTTTTTTTTTTTTATTTTAATGATTTTCCATCATTGTTGTAAATGCAGGCTGTAATAGACAGCCATCAGGTCACAACACTGTCCTATCAACACCCTCAGGGCTTTCCCTGTGGAGTATAATCCAACAGTTTTGCTCATCCTGTAGGTTTTTATTGATGCTTTAGTATGACTAAAGCCACATCTACTCTTTGCAGTTGGGAGGCAGTTCTTATTACCTGGGTTCTTAAAATCATCAAGGTACAATCCAGCAAGCCTTGGCTCACATGAATAGCCCTTGTTCCTATGAGGAGTCCTCCTAAAGCCAAAGGAGTAATTTTGGTTGCGTTAGGGCCTGCAGGACTGGACAGCATTCCCTCAAACCTCTCTCAACTAGGAATGCACTTGTTTCATAACAAACCCCTGGGGGCAGTTGGGTAAAGGAATCTCTCTGCCTAACTACTTCCTGCTCCCTTACTTTGCTTCTTCCCTTCCCCATCCCTCTTCTTTCATAAAGTGTCATGCACAATGTCCCTTTGGTCTGAAGATCAGCATCGTTCTGCAAAGGAGGCATTAGTCATGTGACCACTGTGTCCACCCGCTTTTCTCCGAATCAAGGGCATAATCCAAAGTCCATGCGAGTCAATGGAAAGACCAATGGCATGAATGGACTCTGAATCTGGCACTAGGAGGATGACCTTCAGGATACAAATAAAATAAAAAAATAAATTAATTAATGGAGATATCCCATCTCCTAGAACTGGAAGGGAAAAGGTCATTGAGTCCAGCCCCCGTGCCTTCACTAGCAAGACCAAGTACTGATTTTGCCCCAGATCCCTGGGTGGCCCCCTCAAGGATTGAACTCACAACCCTGGGTTTAGTAAGCCAATGCTCAAACCGCTGAGCTATCCCTCCCCCCAAGGTACAAGAGCCACCTTTGCTTTGATCGTTTCTGAAGAGCTACTTAAGCAATTATGCTGCCTTCGATGCATGTCTTCCTACCTCGTTGTGTTTTTTTTTTTTAAAGGGGTTTTTGCAACACTGATACTTGGCAAGCTGCTGTCAAACATGGCAACTGTTTTTTTCCCCCCTGAGTTAAAATCCAAATGAGCTTTTGTTCAGGTCTCTGAAAATTCACAGGCCTCCACCCACGTTGATAGAGTAAAATGTGTCTTACTGTTCCTCTTTGCTTCAGAAAGGCTCCCCCTCTCCAACTGTGAGGAAGAAACACTAAAAGATATCAAGAGAGCGCTTGGGGTGGCAGCAACACACATTAGCTTAGCGAACTACAGTGCTATTCGTTTGCAAGGATTCACACTAGCCGTGGAGAAGTGACATGTTCCTTAGCTGATTGCTAGTCCTCCTGTGTGAATAATTATTAATTTTACCACAGATTTCAAACGCAAATTGAGCGGCAGAGGCAGGAAGTATCTAGACTCATGCACTGCAAATCTTTCGGTACTTCACCCTTCGCTAAAGGGGCACAAGGTGGAAGTGGAGTCACTCGTGGCTTGTAGCCTTCCTCAAGGTAGAGAAGAGACGGGACTTCGCTATAACCAATATAGAGGTGACTTCTAATGAGGCTGCTGAATACAGATGGACACTAATTCTCATTGGTGTGCTACTCCAATAGGGCTTGATTCTGCCAGATGCGGAGTCTGATCCGCAAAGTACTTAAGCATGTGCTTAATATTAAGCACGTGAGCAATTGCATGCTTGGGGCTGGCGTGCTCAGCACGTGGCAGGATTGAGCTCATACTGACGATCACAGCCTCTGCTACCATCCTAGTGTCACCTAACAGAGAGGCCCCAGGAATAGACTTAGGTGCCCCGATCCTACAGTCCTGGCACATTCAAAACACCCACAGAAATCTCATCTGTTCTACATAGGTTTTTCTACTGCCCTAAGGAACATCAATTTAATGTAAAAAATCAAAAAACAAAAATAAATGTGAATCGTGACTTGTACATGGGGTTTCATGCTTTCTGGTGCGTTCATACAAGTAAGTAGCCGTGTTCATGAAAGAGGCATGAGCTGGATTTCACACCGATGTCACATGTGGTAGGTTAAGGGATGGGAGATCCTAAAGAGCTGTCAAGGGCTGTTTTTAGTGTTCCGGAGAAATGGTTTAAATTTGACCTTTGCTGTTAAATTTTATGCCTGAGGTAAATTAGAAATGTTAACAGCACTTGTTCCTTTATAGGAACACAGTCATGACTACATTGTCTCATTCAATCCATTTTTTTAAAGACATTTACAGTGTAACTAAGGTAAAGAACCTCTTCAGGCTGCCACAAACTGCAGCTCTAGTCATGGACAAGCAGCAGCCTTTTAATGGCAGCATGATTAATTGCGAGACAAATATTGAGTGTGTGGTCAGGGCCAGCATTGCTCGAGTTAAAAATCCAAGTGAATGTGGTGAGGCTGATTGTGTGGGGAGTGTAATTCTTCCCCTGTGGTGGAAGAACTGGGCCTGAAGTGTCCGTGAATTATATTCGTGAATCCTGAGGGCAGGGGAATTGGAAAGAATCCATCTGGGCTGAGAGATGGAGTCTTGAGCTGAGGTTTTCTAACCTGATTTTGGGTGCCCAGGGGCTCTAATTTTTCAGAAAATGCTGAGCAAACAGGTCTCAAAATGGGCATTCAACATAAACACATCTTGGCCTTGAGCTAGTGGGGTCTCCTAACTTATAACTAGTGAAGGACATTCACACAGCAGGCAGTGGAGAGTGTTAGGAAGGTAGGGGTGTGTGTGTGTGTGTGTGGTGAGAGTGGAGGCAGGGGTGGAGGAGATTGAGAGGTGGATATTAAAAAGGTTTTTCTCCCTCCCCTTCCCCCCCCGTAAGGTTGCAGCCTACAGTTCCTATTAATCTCTTACTAGTATGAAACTCCCCCCGAGGTCAATGCCAGTTGGCACTGAATGACTCTTTCACCCATCCTCGCTTAAAATGAACTTTGGATCTCAGATGACCTTATCTGTCCGGATTTCTGAGGCTGGAAGTGGGTGGAGAGCAATAGACTATTCTGTGAATAAGCAGACATGTGGTAAGGGATGGAGGAAGAGGGCGTGTCACAGAAACAGGCAAATGGATAGGGAAGTGCTAGGAGAGGCAAGTCTAAGGATTCTGCATGAGCTGTTAGGCACATGGTATTTCACAGAAGTTACTTGAGCCTCTGTTTCCAGCTGAGCTGAGCAGCTGTCAAGTATAAAAAGGGGCTTGGGGAAGGCACTGCAGAGAGAGCTTTAGAAACCAGCCTGAAACTTGGGATGAACCTCTTCCTGACTGGAAGATTGAAGAGGTAGCCTATGGAAAGTCTGATACTAAAACCCACATAGGCAGAGCTTCCAGGTAGGCAGCATTACTATTTCTGTAGTACTGTGATGTGGTGTTCCCTTCTCACATGGTATGAAAGGGTTGTTATGGCTTTAAGAGATCAATTAACCTGTCTGCTTCCAACTGGAGGTGGGGCTGGACTGATTAGAAATGAAGGCCAGCTGGGGGAGAGCAGGGCTAGCTGCCTTTCCATAAGAGCTGGGTGAGCGAAGTCAGGGGAAGCAAGACCTGGGAGAGCGTCTGGTAAGTAGCTGAAAGAAGGCTGAGAAGGAGGAAACAGAGCAGACAGGCTACTCTGGGGTGAGCTGGCAACCTGACTGGAGACAGGGTCCTTGAGGAGCTGTAACCTGTCTGAGTCCTGAGCGAGGGGAGGAGCGTGCCAGTCTCTGGACAGGGGGGATGTTGAAGGACAGGAGCCTGAGACAAGCATGGGAACAAACTGTAATAAATGAGGTGCACTTGTGAGGAAGAGGCAGCCCGCTTTGCCTAGCCAGGCTGCAGGTTTGGGTTTTTGTGTGTGTATATTTTCATTGGACTTCAATAAAGGATGTGAAGCTCCAGAAGGGGTTAGATGCTGTAAAGTGTTGTGCCTGGAGGGCTAGCTCCCTCCTATGGCTGGAGTGAGCCCAAAGAAGATGGGAGAAACTGAGGTAAGAGGTGCTGCAATAGGAGGGGCATACTGGGGTGTGTTTGCCACAGGTACTGATTGTAGTATTCTAGTAATAGAGGGTGGTTTTTGATGTTTTTTTTAAAGGAATAAGAGCTACTAGCTAGAGTCTTCAAAGGTAGTTAAGTGACTGGTGGGAAGGCTTGGCGAGGAATAGAGATGGCCCTGTATGAAGTCTGAAAATTTGGAATTTGTGGAAGCTTGGGTCTAGGTCTTTGTCTGAACTCTGTGGCTCGCACCCACCTGTAACGAGGATATTTCTTCATCAGTTGTCATGCCCGAGAGCTGAAATTCTAGGTGCAAAATTCTGCGCTCTGTGATGCAGGAGCAGCCGCAACCAGGTTGGTTGGGTTGCCCTGGTATAACCGAGAGCAGAACTAGACTCCAGTTGTTTGCTTTCAAGTAAAGGTCAACTCAAAACCCACAAGGAAGGGGAAAGAATAAACTCTCATTAGAGGAACACGTTTGCTTGATACATGTGCTGAAGAGTTCTCTGCCAAAAAAGGGACTAATCTGCCCCAGAATCCAGCCCAATACCAATGTGGGAGCCCTGTTACAATACACTTACTTTGAAATAACACTTGCATGGGCCAATAGCTCAGTGCTGAGATCTTCTCAAACCCTCAGTGATTTCATGGAGGACATGCTCAGCCAGCACTATGCAAGATCACTGAATTAAGGGGTTGTAAAGCTTTTGCTCCCCATCGCCAAATCCCTACTCCTGGCCTTTAAAAAGAGTCCTTTAAAGATTTGCACCCTGCTCTTGAAATGGAGCCGGATCTGGATGTGGAGCCAGTGCGACACCCAGAGCATCGACGTGATGTGTTCTTGCCCGCTTGTGTTACTGAGTAATCATTGCCACTATTATGCCATTTAGTTTGTAGTGATTCTTTATCCTGTAACTCTGCATTATCGTTGTAGTCACTGCATGCTTGCAAGTAGCACACTCCTGGAGCCACAAGCCATCCTGGTTCTAATTTTAGCCTTAAACGTTCATGGCTGGAAAAAGAATCTGAGTTTGTCGGATGATAACTTAGTCGAGAGACTGAGCCCAGTGCAGCAACGGTGACATGAATCTTCAAATACAGACGTACGAAATCTGAATCCAAACTGTGCTATGGAATTAGTCATGTGATATTTAGAGGACTTGAGAGGCTGGTGAAGATGTTGAAGATACACACTGAATTAGGCAAAAATGAAATCTTATTCAGTGTTCATGGAGCAACAGAACAAAGAACCCTGCATGACTCCTACCAAGGACAGCTGGAGATCTGGGATTTGAAATTAGCACACATACTGTGTCAGTGTGTGGTGGCTTTTTTTGTGTGTTCTCTTCTCTTTCTCCCTCTTCTTCCCTTCCCCCATCCTTGCTGGCAAGGCTCAGGTGTGTATATAAAGAGAGGCCTGTGGTCTGCAGTCCATTATAGAAGACAGTGTGACACAGGAAATCAGCAATAAGTGAGAGGCAGCTCAAAGTTTGAGGTAGCAAAAGGAGAGGAGCAGGCTGATAGAAAACTCCTCATTAAAATTAAAAGCTTTAGAAAGTAGGAAAATAACATCAAAAGAAATGGAACATAAAACGCTATCTAGAGTACTAGCAAAAAGACAAAAGAATTAGTGTTGCCAGTTCACGCTTTGTGTGAAGAAACAGTAATTTATTTCCCTGAGACTTCTGAGCAACAAAACCTGACAATTGGAGACTGCCAAAGAGGTGGGGTTTTGTTTTAATGAGCACCTTCTACATCTCAACCACTGTAGAGAAACCGGAGTCCATAGAGCCCTCTGGAGCGTCGGCAAATCACACTTTGCAGCTGAAAAGCAAACTACAAAGAGAGGAGTTACGAATATTGTTTTAAAAATTACATTTTTATACAAACCTAATTTTATGGAAAAACAAGGACATGGAGCCCAATATAGACAGACAACAGTGTAGACATCTGCACAGAATATTAATTGTCTATCCCCATTTAAAATACTTTTCCCAATCATTTCTCTGGGGATCTTTTTCAGTCCTGGAAATTGTTGGCGCTGGGGAGAAGGAATTCTCAAAGAAAAGAAGAGAATATTTCACCAGCCTGTGTTTTCAAGGGGGGAGGGGAGTGAGGAAGAGAGGACAGGGCATTTCACTGCAGAGGAGGGGGTGTAGGCGGACTTTGAGCAGAATATTAGATTTGAGATTTTTGTCAGGGGAATGGGTGGTATTTATGCTGCATTGCAGCTTGGTTCTCCTGGACTTGCCCATTGCTTACAACTCTGAATTGGACAGTTGCCTGAAATCTGTGGTCTGTTCCAGCGCATGGTATTGGGGAGGGGGGAGAGGAGAAATTGTTCTATACTAACTTAATTGAGAAGAGGGAGGCAGGTTTGCCCGTCCCCTCTAACCACACTGAATAATGTGAACATTTCTGATAGCAACAATCCCCCCACCTTGCCAGGTGGTAGAGTCTCAGCCAAAAGGGCCAGGTTCAAACTATCTAGGGGTTCCTTCCGATAACTTTGTCTCTAGTCCCCACCCAGAAATCTGGGGAAAAACTAAATATTCTCTTGGGAATCCATCGTAGCTGATACCTCCCCACTCACAAGCTCTGAATCAGTGCATGAAACAGACAATTATCTGGAGAGGAGGGGGAAGGAGGGGACACAGAATAAACTTGGGAAAGCCAATAATCAACTGTATATTAAGACTCCCAACCCCCGGGTGTCTTGGCAATAGTCTTAAACTCATCCTCCACTCATGGGAAGAGCATCCAATCCAGTAGTATGCTCCTTCTCCACTGTACCCCCACTTTGTTGTCTGGACTGGCAGCGTTCAGGCAGGTCCCTCTCCAACCTGTAAGGGAAGAGCTGCCTGGCCTGCTCTGGGGGATCCACCACTTAACCCTGTGGTAGTGATGGGAGGACCTCACTGGAGTTCTTCAGCTGTGCTGCTGTCCTCTGTGGCTTCAGCAAAAGCTGCCTCAGACTTCACGGCTGCCCCTGCACCATCAGCTACCTCTTGACAAAAGCTTCCTTTTCATAATGCCTTCAGAGAGGGACAGTGACGTATTGGACCCTGGACAGAGTCACCAGGTCCCCTGCTGTCTACCTTTGTCCAGGCTCTGCTGCCCAGCTATGCCAGATGGCGGTTTTGACTCCTCACCCCAGGTATGCTTGGTGCAGTTCTCATGTGCTTTTGTTACCTGACTGGGATAATGGCATTTAATTACCCCCCCAAACTTAAAACTTAGCTGCATTTTGATTAACGTGCCCCCAAACTGTATCAGAACCAAAATGCAAATACAGCCTGGCCCATTCAATCATTTCCCCCCTTATGGAGCCTCTATCCACCTGCTCTTCCCCCTCTTCACCAACAGGTGTCATTAGTGAGCTCCCTTTTCTCTAGGCCACTTGGCTTACACAAAACATGAATGATATTTGGAGTAATTAAAATCAACAAACTGGATCCCTTTGTCCCTTCCCCTGTGTACAATACTGCACTCCTGGTGCTACAAACAGAACTTACGGCTACTGCAGTGTTGAAATGACAAGGGACCTAATCCTGAAGTTTTTGGTGATTGCAATAACAGGTCAGGCAATGTATGCCCAGAGCATTACCCTCTCTTCCGGTACAATGCCAAAACTTCATTGCAGCATTGGCCATGTTCGCACAGATAGAGTTGCAGAATGTGTGGGGATGGGTGGGAGCAGCACTGAGGTGCATTACATTGTGATAATCTGTTTTGTGTTGCATTTGTGGAGGGCAGAAGCCCATTCCTTGTTGTGATGTGGGGTGTGCTCATTAGGTTATGGCTAAGAGGTGCCCTGTAACTTGGTATTTCCTTACCTTGTATTTCTGTGCTCATGGAATAAATAAGATGAAAGCCACAAGAAGCATTGAATCCCAAGGCTGAATTTCCTCTTTTCTTTCTGTAAATGTCAAGGGAAATCCTGCCATATATCCTTATCCTTTCCCTTTCTGCATGGATCAGTGACTCCCCTTGATTAAAGGGAAGTCAAACAAGATACAACTGGAATCTTGATTCTTTTTTCCACCAGGGTTGACCTGGATAGAAATAAACTTTATCTTTTTATTATGGGGAAATTACATTGAACTTTAATTGGCTTGTCATAGCTAATATTTCTGCAAATTAACACAATCCAGTCAAGGCTTATCTCTTTCTTTACTCCTCTCCCCCATGAATCCCACAAGGAAGACATTTTTAAAACTGGTCCCTATGTTGCACTAAAGGGGATCTTGGCAGATATAATAATCTAAATCTCCCCACAAACAGTTTAGTCACACTTGGAAGACTTAACACTCTGGAAACATGGGAACCCCACCAGTGCAAATGAGATGCAAATGCAACCAGTGGGTTTTCCTTCCACATTGTCATAACCCACAGACCTTTGAACCTGGGTCCACAGGGATTCCAGGAGCAGCCATGCTGCCACCGTCCACCATAGCAGGCCCAGGACCAGCCCCAGTTTGAGGCTCCGCCCCGACATCCCATTGGGAGTTCCAGAGCAGCTGATTGGCCCTTTGGCCCTACTTAAGCCAGCAACAGGAAGCTGTCTGAACAACTGGGATCTGCTCGGTTCTGGACTATGTGCCTTCTGACGCTAGCTCCACCGGCCTCACTTGGCTCCTGATCCTTGGTTTGTCTCTTGCCTCTGACTTGTGGTTCTGATCTCCAGTTTTTCTCCTGCTTTTGACCTCCCAGTCTCCCAACCCAGCTGACTCCTGACTGAGGACTACAGCTCTGACCATTAGGTCTGTCTACCCATGATCTGACCCTGACACATGTCCTCTATCTGGGGACACGGGGTGTCCAGGCACATACCTCTCTCTTATGCAATTCACATGTGCATCTTAGAGAGCACTGGGGAGTTAAATGTCCACTGTTTCTCTTTAATGTTTCAAATGTCTTGATTTCTTTCTGCTCTAGATCCTCAGCTGATGTAAATTGTCATAGCTCCATTGAAGTCATTGACAACTTACACAACTGAGGATGTGCCCTGTTCTGTGAATGGTCAGGCCCCACATCCTGCATTCAATGAGGTATATGTGCGGCCACTGGAATAATGTCTGATGCTTACCCCTTGCCTGGGGTTTGCCTTCATAGTTAACTACTAGAAGGTACATCCCAACCTAAATCATTTCCTGTTCTTGATGTTTTCCTGTGGGGGGAGGAGGGAGTCTCCCTTTCTGTCTCTGCCCTTAGTTCCTTCATTCCCCTTAGAAAGAGATACGAAGTCTTCTGTGTCTTGGAACGTGGCTCAAAAAATCCTAGCCGAGTAACCTTGTCTCCCCCTGCAAAGTCCTAAAACATGACATCTGCTGAGATTTATTCATGTTGTCCTCTCCACCTTCCATAGCCTACATAGGGGACAGCCCCGAAATGTGAAAAATCACATTTGCCTGACACTGACATGCCATCCAATTTTGCACAAGTCATTTTACCTTTTTAGTGTCCACTCTTGCCCTTTGTTTTCTCTCTTTACGGTTGGGATTTTGAAGGGGTCTAGGGAAGTTAAGTGCCAAACTCCCTCAGTTGCCTCGGAAAATACCAGCCGAGGATTGTAAACTGTTTGAGGGCAGAGATTCTCTTATGTATCTGTACAATATTTAGCTGAAAGGGACTTTGATCTCAGTTGGGGCCGTTAAGCATCACCGTAATACAAATAACTAGTAATAAAAAAGAATTCAAGAAGCTTATTATATGGGATCCTCTTAAGCATGAACAATATTTTCTATAACCTCAGTTTCATTATTCAAGTTCTCAGTTCTAAATTTTAAATCGTAAAAAATTGTTACCTGCAGGTTTGCATGTCCTGGAGGTAATTTTTTACTTCTCTCATCAATGGTTCTTCCATAGTAAGGTGAGAATTCTGAGAGGTAGAAATCCATTGACTGGCTAAAGTACTTTGCCCTCCCACCCTGCTTCTCAGTCATATAGGTCTCCTGAAGCACCTTCATTACAACTGGTACTTCTAAAGGTGACTGCACAGGGATGTTCAGTGCTGTCTAGTATTGCTGATTCTGCCACAACAGCCTCAAAAGTGCTACTTTCCAATGGTGGCACTTAAAGAAATGACCTAAATTTACCCCATAGGCTTTCAGTCTCTTTGGGCAGACAGACCGATCAGGAAATCACTACAGTGGTTGAAATCCTCGTCCCACTGAAGCCTATGGCAAAATCCTGTCCCTATTGAAATCAGTTGGCAAAAATCCCATTATCTCTAGCATGAATAATATATTAGTAAGTAGAATTTGCTTTGGTTTTTATAGTCTATTTGCTGCAGAGTAGTTAGTTTAAAAAAAAAAAATCCAGTGTGAAACAAGGACCTGAGTTACCTACCTCTGCTGTAATAACTGAAGAGAGCAAAGTGGAGAAAGCAATTTGCAAAGCTACACTTGAAAGTCATTCTAGCAGAACATCATCATTGCAATTAGCCATCAAAAGATTTGTTCCATTACATTTTTTTTTTTTTAACGGTCTCGTCAAGATGGCTCTACTTGTATCAGGATTTGGTACTCCAAGGAGAGGTTAAGAAAAAATGAATACTAATTCTTTCATTCACCATCGTGAGACAGCCTTCACTTCTCATAATTCTTCACATAGCCTTTTGGTCCTCTAACACGGTAACCCTGGGGAATCAATAGGCCTAAAGTGCTCAAGGAAAGGTAGAATTTGGGAGAAAGAAGCACTGCATATTTATAGCTATAGTACTGTAGCGAGGGGTGGGGAGAGGATAGTCTTAAAATGAAGTGGTACTTTTGAAATAATAGAATAGCCGCATAATTGCCATCATACAAGAGATTATCCGTGGTCCCTTATACTTTCTTCACATGACGGTTAGGCTGGTAGTAAAATTAGAAGGGGGAAAAGACATAATGTAATAAACTCAAATTAAAACATGATTTCCAGAAAATCACAGGCCGTATACATGCTTTTGATATCTTATTATTTAAAAGAACTTTTCAGATCGGTGTGCAATAATTCACTGGTCCTCTAGTTGTGGATGCTGAAGAGACGGGGGGGGAGGGGGCTATCCAGCTGAATATTTTATTTCTCTGTGTGAACTTAAATATTCATTTCCTTTGCCTTTAGCTTGATGGTTTCACATATTACTGTGCTTAAAAAAATAATTGCCGCTGTGAAATGTCATTCTGCTGTAAGTTCAGGGCCGGCACCAGCCCACCAAGCTTGTGCTTGGGGCGGCACCTGGAGGGGTGCGGCGCTCCAGCTCCGGCCGCCAGGGAGAGCGGGGCCACGGCCGGGCTCGCCGCCCTCCCCCCGGCGCTCTCGCCGCCGGGGACAGCGGAGCCCTGGCCGGGCGCTCCGGCCGCCCTCCCCGCCCCGCGCCCTCCCCTCAGCCGCCGGGGAGAGCGGAGCCCCGGCTGGGGCTCGCCGCCCTCCCCCCGGCGCTCTGACCGCCGGGGAGAGCGGAGCCCTGGCCGGGCACTCCGCCCTCCTCCCAGGGCTCCGGCCGCCCTCCCCCCCCGCACCCTCCCCTGCCGCGCTGGGGGCCGGGGGCGGCCGGAGGCTTTTTTGCCTGGGGCGGCCAAAAACCCAGAGCCAGCCCTGGCTGTAAGGTGTTGAGTATTTATTCTTTTAATGCCTATACATTCCTAATACAGATGATCTAACTAATGTGTGTTTTTGCTGAGAATAAAGGGCCTGATCCAAAACCTATTGAAGTCAATGGGGGTCTTTGATAAAGTTATGGCTTTCTAGGGTCCTGATTCATGTTTCTCTTTAAGCATGTGGATCAGTGGAACTACATGTGCTTAAAGCTAATCCCATGTTTGAGCTGTTGCTGGTTTAGAATTTAATATAGTTATTTTTTATATACACATAAGGGCTGAATTCTACTCTACTGTGTTGTATATTTGCAACTGCACTTTCTTGAGTGACTTTGATAAATGAAAGTGGAACTTGTTCCAATAACTATATAAATTAAAACTGCAAATTTTAAACTTGATTTCTCTCCTTTCTAAACTAGGTAATATAAAGCTGACAGTAAAATTCTCAGGAAAGACTAATTTTATCTCTCTAATAAGAACCTTGAGACTTGCGTTCATTGACTTCTAAATTTCATTCACCCATCTTTAGTTCATTTTATAGGTGACATCTCGGAAATAGTAATAATGCATTGCAACAGCTCTTGCAATGTTACCAGTGGGGAAATAAGGTTTCTAAGAGAAATTATGCAAAGAACTATTCTTAGATCTTGTCATGTAATGTGGGAGATCAAAGTATTTTAGAAGATACCTTTTCTTTGTAGGAGACAACTCTGACTGTGGCCATCAGAATCTCCTGGCTAGAACAGACAAAAATCTATTGATATAATAGACATGTACTATATGAAATAAATAGTTTTAACTGTTTCTAAAGGGGAAAAAGTTTCTACGTGTCATTTTTAAAACTTTTGTCTGATACTCAGATAAATTATTCATTTTGAAACGTTTTCCTAGCTCTGCATAACGCCCCCTGCTGCCCCCCGAGAAGTCACTATTTTAAGCCATTGCCCTATAATGGCTCTTTGAGAAATGTTCAACTCTAGCTGTTGCTTTGTTGTAGCAAAGAGCTGTGATTCAGACTTCCTGCTCTGTTTGCATTTCAGCTGTCAACGGAAGTGAAAGATGAAGCCTCCCGTTCTCTTGGTTCTTGTGATCTGTACAGTCGTCAGCACAAATTTGAAGTTGGTATCAAAGAGAAATTCCGGTAAGTCTCAGAAAAATCTGATCGCTATTTGATAGATATTTAACAAAGTCTGGCTTTGGTGATCATGTCATAGGCCCAGTTTTTGTTCTGCATGCATAATCCTTGTTGATTAATTATTTAGGAAGGGTGGTATCCAACACAAACTGCCTGCTACCTGTGCAACAGTCTAAACGTTGCATCTATGGAATTTCTGTCGGTGTATTCATTGTATTGAAATATAATGACATTAAGCTTGAAGTGATTTACCACGAAAAATGCTGATCGGTCTAGCTTATGAGTATTTTAGGATTGGTCTTTTAAAAAAATTATTTATTTATTTTGTACAAGGGCCCAATTCTCACCTTGTGGAAGTATAAAAGGATCTTAAAAGTCAATATGAATTTACGTCCACTTTCAGGCCCCTTTACATTCTGAGTGGTGTAAAGGGGCCTATCTGTAAATAAGAATTGGGTCCAAAGTCTATAAAATGTCTTTAAAAAAAAATAAATCTTATGTTGGCTCTAGCTATCATCTAGCTTGAAAGAAGAGACCACCTAACCCATAGAATTGGCACTGGCACCAAAAGTAACTTCTTGTCTAGAGGGTTATTTTTACCCAGTGTTAAAGATGTGATCTGAACCTGCTCTCCTTTCTCAAGCTAAACTCTGACCTCAGAGGGATTCATGTCTGAGGAGGAAGAGTAGGATTAGGCCTCAAGACCTTGCATACAGTTGTGAATCTTCTGAGATCATAGTAAGTAGGTATGGGATAAAATCGAGCACGTTGTTGAATGTACAGTATATGCCTTATGTGGTTGACTGTGTCTAAGCTACTTTTTTGTGGTGATTGCGTGCCACAGGTATGAACGTAAGGGCTCTTAATGAACTGTCTGCCCTCAGTCTTTCAGCTATGATATGTAGCCAAAAAGTCATGTGTAAAAACAAATGACTTGGCTGGTGTCAGTTGATTTTTTTTCTGTTCAGTTTCTACATTTCCCAGTGGAAAAAGGTATGTTTAATTTCTCATTATGGACTTTCACACATTTCTAGAGAGAGTGGTTAAGTCCATTTTTGGAATGGACAAATGCTAGGCAGATTTTTATTTATTTATTTAAAAAAATTTGTTTAAAAATAGACATTTTTAAACAGTACCTTCTCTCTCTGGGATTTAGGCCAAATAAAATGTAACTCTTCTATTTAGTAAAACTATCTCGAATTGTTAGTACATCAAGGGCCAGATCCCAATTCCCTTAGGCTGGCACTCTTGCTGAAGTCTGGTGATTGGGCTTTGGCCATAACAAGGAGCTTGATGCGAAGTCTATTGAAAACAATGGAAGCCTTTCCATTGACTACTTCGGCCTGACCCGAAGCTTGTGGCGTAGTGTGACACTTCCTGTGGGTGCTCAGGTTTGTGATGCACTTCACTACTGTTTGTATTCTTTTAGATGGAATATATGGGTTAAAGGTGTTACCACAACTCAGTCACTGTCCAACGTTAAACAACGTTAAACAAGGTTCGAGTTTTGGTATACAGAGACCTCTGCCTGCTTAGCACTAGGGCAAACATACCATTAAATGTCCTGTTAAACTTGTGTTAAAGGTGAAGGGGGGAAAAAAACAGTTAAAGCCTTTGATATGTAAAATATTATGTAACAACATCTCTTGTTTCCTTTCCCTCTAGCTGGGAAAATTCTTGTGTGACCGTCTCTTAGATGGTATCAAAGACGGTAACTGTCCTGTTTGGGAAAAGAGAAGAAGTTAGTTGAGATGGGCTGAAGCTGCTGTTGCTGTTAAAATCCAAACCTGTTTCATCCCAGGTGGTGGTTGGGAGTCAGTTGGCTGGAGAGAAGTGGCAGTTTTATCTGGTGTCTCTCTCTGGCCTGATCAGAATGATGAAGTCCTGGGATCTCAGGAGACAGGTGGCAGCCATGTTGGTAAAGTTTGCTCCAGTAGCCAATTTTTCTTCTGAAATTTCTTTCCTTTAGGACTACAAAAGGAACTGATGGGCAGGATAGCTCATTTCCTCATTATTTTGTCCACTAATTAGGCCTAGTTTCTGACACACCAGTTTTGGTTCATTAATTTCTGGTCCCCCATTTTCTTGTTTACTGAGCACGATCTTAATGCAGTCCTGGAGTTTATATTAGTAGGCTTCTTTGTTTGGACTAATTAAGTCTGCCTCCCTTTTGTACCGTTTTCCATCAGCATTTGTTATAGGTTATGGTGTGACATCTTAATTTATTCTGACTTTTGATAGTCAAGCTTACAATTAGGGTAAATTTGTAGGCCCGATTATCAAAACACCATCACCTGCCCTCAGCATGAGGGAGTCTTGTCTCTGTCTGCTATGGTTCAGCTCCCTGAAACTACCAGTCCCTGACAACACAGGCACAGGTTAGCCATACGCCAACTCCAGAGTCCTCCACTGACCACTCACAGAATTACCAGGCCTGCTGTTCCCAAAGGAACAGTACCCCCCGTTTACTAGTTATACTTTAGAACATAGCTCTGCTGAACACACAGAACTAAAACTTGTTCTTGTTTTTACTATAAATATATTTCCAAAGAATGGAGTTTCAAGTGATAGTGAGTAAGAATATTGGTCAGAAATGAAATGGCTACATATAAAACAAATGGTAACATGCTTTCTAGAGACTAAACTTAACTAATAAGGCATTCCTCTATCTCCTACCGCAAAGCTTACTCAAAATTCTTTCCTCAGTGTTCTCAAG
Organism: Malaclemys terrapin pileata; assembly: GCF_027887155.1. NCBI lineage: Eukaryota > Metazoa > Chordata > Testudines > Emydidae > Malaclemys > Malaclemys terrapin. The sequence goes on along the minus strand of NC_071513.1, from coordinate 12,441,073 downwards.
CAGTTTGGTTGAGACCCCTTCTCATCCGATCAAGTCAGCTGACTGCAGATTGAAGGAATACCTGGGGATTCATCTGTACCTCAGATATTAGGGTTGCCAACTGTGACTGAAGCTATTCCGGGAGATTTTCCCCCCAACATGACGTAATGTCGTTTTCTTAAAATATCGTATTTAAATCTCCCAGATTGCTTTCAATAGTCACCAGGAAATCGATGCCGATTCTGGGAGACTCCAGGCCAATCCTGGAGGGTTGGCAACCCTATCAGATATAGTTTCAAAAATTCGTTGGGTTACTCCTAAACAGGATAATCCCTGCTATTTACCTCTTGCTGTTAATTTCCTCTCTTTGAAGACTTCACAATCCTTCATTAGCATTCGGCTCAGATCTATGAGTGGAGGCCTGTTGTGAACCACACAATTCTTAATATATATGTAAATGGACAAATGTTACTGAAAGAAAACTTGCTTGTCTCCTTTGCTGGTGACCAGTCCCTAGACACAGACTGTAATTTTCTATATGTGTGTAACTCCTTACCCAACATCCATACATGTGTTTTGCAATGATAGCGATGAGCAGTGACACATAGGCTTTCATTAGAGACCTCCCAGGACAGTCTTTGGTGAACTAGCATGGAAATACTAGACATAGGGTATTCCTGTAACCCTTACGCCCTCTGCCAGTTGGCATCCAGAGGTCCCTGGGGCAGGAGATGAGAAATAGGGTGAAATCCTGCCCCTATTGAAGTCAATGGAAACTTTGCCATTGAATTCAAAAGGGCCAGGATTTCACCCATGGTCTGTGGGAGCTGGCAGTATTATGACTTGCTGTGTGGTATCAATAGAACCTGGATGAGTAAATACAGAGAATGATATTGGCAGTTCCTTTCTTTTAAAAGGATACAGGGGTTATAGCTGATCACAAATTGAATATGGCAACAGTGCAAAGGTGTTGTGAAAAAGGCAAACCTCATTCTGGGATGTATTAACAGGAATGTCATATATAAGACATGGGAGGTAACTGTTAAGCTCTACTCAGGACTGATGAGGCCTCTGAGGTACTGTATCCAGTTTTGGGCACTGCACTTTCAGAAGTGAACAAACTGAGGAAAGTTCAGAGGAAAGCAACAAAAAATGCTAAAAGGTTTAGAAAACATGGCCAGTGAGGAAAGGTTGACAGAACTGGGCATGTTTAGTCTAGAGAAGAGAAGGCCGAGGAGGGACCTGGTAAGTCTTTTAATATGTAAAAGGTGGTGGTTATTAAAGAGGACCGTGTTTAATTGTTCTCCATGTCCACTAGGGTAGGACAAGAAGTAATTGGCATAGTTTGCAGCAAAGGAGATTAAAGTTGGATATTGGGGGGGTGGAGGGGCTTTCTAACTAAGGATAGTTACACAGTGGAACAGGTTACCTAGGAAGGTTGTGGAATCCCCATCATTATAGGTTTAAGAACGGGTTAGACAAACATCTGTCAGGTATACATGGACCTGCTTCAGCACAGAAGGCTGGACTGGATGACCTCTTGAGGTCCCTTCCAGCCCTACGTTTCTACAGTGTCTATGAAACCTAAAATACCTGTAGGTATAGCGTCTTCCAGTTGATAGTGTACCACTAGCTATATTTTAGTACATTGATCTTGGCTGCTTTCTTTGACTTACCTTGCAAAATGCCTTGAGTTATTGGCAGTTTTGTCGATCTCAATTCAGGTTGAATACTAGTAGGGGAAAAAACCCTTTAATATATTAGACTGCCTCTGCTAAATTTAACCTACTGGATTAAATTCCTCATCTGGGTAGGCCAGTGTATCCCAAGCATAAGATGAAAGAAAATATGGATTTAAGACCGAAATACATAGTGTCCCTTTGTAACTACATGCATATATGTGGCTAGCTTCCTACTTTCTATATGCATTCTTTCTTATATGCACCCTATGATTTTTAGGCTGCTATGTGGAGCAAAACATTGATTTTTTTTTCTCTCTCTATGTATGTGAGAAATGCACTTTCTGTGATTGAAGTATTTGAAGCATAATTGATAACTTTACCCTTTCCTGAAAAGGTCCTTTACATTGGAAGAACTACCTTTTGATTGCTTGACTGCATGCGGGGGACTTCACTGAATGTCATGTCCGAATACATTGCATGGGGGAAAGAACATCCGAGAAGCTGCTATTCTTATTATTTATATTACAGTAGTGCCTAGGAGCGCTACTCATGGACCAGGACCCCACTGTGCTAGGTGCTGTATTGAACACAAAACAAAAAAACAGTCAAGAAGCTTACAACCCAAGTATAAGACAAGGGACAACAGATAGATACAGACAGCGAGGGGGGTGCAGGGAAACAGACGATACTGGTCAACTTGATAGGCAGTAATCTTGGCAGACAAATAGCTTAACTGTTGTCAAGTTAAATGGTTCAAAGCTGTAGATTCTGTTGTCTGAATAGGTTTGGCTGAATCATTATTGGAATTGTGTCTAGGAGGTGACATAGTTTTAGATTTTTGGCTCAGAACTAATCCTGAGAACTACAAAATCCTAAATTTCAAAACCCTTGAACTTCTAAAGGCTTGTCTACATTACCAGCTGGATTGATGGGCAGCGATCAATCCAACGGGGGTCGATTTATCATGTTTAGTCTAGACACGATAAATTGACCGCCAAGCACTCTCCCGTCTAATCTGGTACTCCACCAGGGCGAGAGGCGCAGGCGGAGTCGAGTGGGGGAGTGTCAAGCATCGACTTACCACAGCGAAGACACCGCAGTAAGTTAATCTAAGTACATTGACTTCAGCTACGTTTTTCACATAGCTGAAGTTGTGTAACTTAAATCGATGTTCCCCTCCCACCCCCAGCGTAGACTGGGTCCTAAGTGTCTTAAATCCCCATATCAGTGTTGCTGTGTGAGTCCATCTCTGGCTAGTGCGGTATCAGTATTGGGCTCATAGAATTTGAATACATTTTTGTTTGTTACAGGGTTCTCAAAAGATATGAAATTCTTACAATTTTACATAGTACAGCACGCAAAGAGATTGTTGTATGGGCCACCTCCCCTGCCACTTGTGACTTATACAGTGGATGGGATTTTTGAAAGTGACTTAAAATAATTGCAAGACCCGTTTGGTGTCCCTTTGACAATTAAAACTATCGTGTACATGAAAGTGAAGGCCAAACTTTCAGAAGATTCTAGTGGATATGCAGACCTCTGAAGGGGCTTGATTTCCAGAGGGCAGGTGCTTAACACTTTGTGAACAACCGGCCCTCTTAAGGTGGTCTCAGATTGGGCACCCAACATCACAATAGCTTTTGAAATGTAGATCCAAGAATTTGTGTCATCTTAGCCAAAGCTGGCCTTTGGGATCCTGCGAAGCCCCTGGCTGCCGGCTCCACTGAGCTTGGAGGAACAAGAAATGTCAAGGAGAACCTCAGCTTTCGCTCAGATAGTCTATAAAAGGAAGCTTTTTTTTTTGAAGAAAGTAACATAAGCAATGCCAACTGATCCCTATGGATGAAAATGCGTCCCTTGCTCTTTCCCTAAAGATCACAGGTTATCCACAGCCCTGACAAAAAATGCTTTAAGCTGTCATCAGTGCTTAAAAGCTGTGTCCTTTCTGCAGAGTGTTAATCACTGTGTCTATTTCACTTCTTGTTTCCCTACTGCCTCCCATCTGTTCAGCTTGAAATGAGGAGGAGGAGCTAGCACCATGTGATCAGTTAATCCTCCATGGGCCACCAGCGATTAATCTGTGAAGCACCAGTAGTCCATGCACCTTATTAAGGGAAACTCTGCCATGGCGCTCTCTCCTCTAGAGAGGAAGCAGCATTACCGATCTAGCAGTAGCCAGGTGACAGCTGGCAACACTGAGAGTTTCTGTTCAACAGTGGAGAGGAATGGAGATGCATATAGAAAAAAACAGAGCAAATAGCGCCATTTGTTGAAGGGTTAGCTACCTTGATCTCATATGGTTGCAATGCTGAACTTTGCTAAAAATTGGAGCCTGTTTAAATATTGCACTTGGTTAAAATTAACTAATTTATGATGAAAGCATTTAAAATATTGAACGGATTTAGGAAGGAAAGCCTAGCTCCTTCCCAAAAGAAGCGCTATAGTAGGAAACTGATAAAGACAAGTGAATACCCATCTTTCAGGGTGCAGTGAAATGCCAAGGTAGGATCTTGGAGGGAATCAAAATAAGAAAAATGTGGAAGAGAAATGGATATTAACTTCTGAGTTACAAGTCAGATGCTGTTGGGCATGCACAGCACTTGAATGGTTGAATGTATCAGACAAAGAAAGGGGCCTTTGCCCTGGGAAGCTTACAAATTCAAGGCCTGATACAGAATCCACTAAAGTTAATGGGAAGCCTCCCACTGACTTCATAAAGTCCAAAAGTGACCATGATGATCCTCTAATCTGATCTCCTGCATCCCGTCTAGTTTCAGTTTCTAGCCATTGGATCTTCTTGTGAGCTTTGGATCAGCCTTATGGCCTCAATTCTGCACAGAACTTAGACATAGGAGGTGTTTCATTGACACAAGTGGGTCTTCTCACGTGCCTGAAGTTAGGCTCACATGCCTAAGTACCTTGCTGATTAGAACCTAAACACACAAGAGGACACACTACTATGAAAATGAGGGATTTGGTGTCATAGTATAGGAGGAGGGGATGGGTGCCAGGAAGGAGAATGTGGAGAGGTGCCTTGCAGAGCTTTTGAAGGAGTGGGAGAAGGGGGCTTTAGGCATCAACTTGAAACCTCTTTCTGGAATAAAAAATGGAGTTGAAGGAGTGGAAATGTCCAGAGGCCCCAGTGGGCCTGTGGGAACAGTCGGGGAACTTGGACTGGGATATACAGAAGGTGGGGTGCAGACACCAGAGTGCCTGGGAAGCAACCATTTGAAAACCGAACTTAATAGGGAAGCAAAAGGGATGTCCCAAGCAAGGCAAGATTCCAGGAGGGTGTCTGCAGGGCAGCCGTGCAGATGATTTAATTCGTTTTCCAGCACACCGTGAATACTTATGTCTCAGTTTATGACTATTATGACAATCACCGGGCCTTAGCAACACTCTAGCAGATGGCCTAGAACACAATTTTATACTTGCAAAATAAGTGTATCTTGCTGCAAAGGACCATGAATGTGTAAAAGCTAATTTCTTATCTCTTATAACATTTAAATCCACTTGTAATGATCTGGTTCTCTGTTGCTACTTTATATGGACATATACATCACATTCTCTGTTCTCAGTGTCAATATAAACTCCTTCGGGATCTTCCTAACACTGCATCAGCTATTAAAAAACAAACAAACATCTTGCCCCTTCACTGGAGTTCTTCATGTTGCATTGTGAATGCTATCAACTTTGTTCAAACCATCACTTCCTTTTGAGCTGCCCTTGTGTAACTAGTTTATTTAATATTTTACTCGCAGCTATTGAATAATTGAGTTCCCCACAGCAGCATTTTGTGTATGAGTGAATAGACAGACTCGAAGAAAGGCAAAAGCACTTATTTAACAGTATAGGCTTCTTGCTGAATTCCCCTTAGCCCGCTCCCACAGAGAAGGGGGTATTGCTAGTGGGCTGCATCCTTCTCAGGAGACCACTTATCTCAGTAGGATTTGGCCTGTTCATTCATAAGTAACTCTGGCCTAAAACGGACTTGCTAGTTGAAAACAAATTTCAACCATCAAGGCATGAACCAAGCTGAACTTAACCTGCCACATAATCTTACCGAGGGGTAATTCTCATCCTCTTGCCTGTAAAAATCGCCTCTCCCAAGTGTGCACCTGTCATGGGTGTACTTCTGGCCCCATTGAAGTGAATAGGAGTTGTGCCAACTGACTTTAGTGGGGCCAGGACTTCACCCAGGGTTTGTAGCAATCATTCATCATAGTTGGTCTAAACTGAGGGCTGGATCCTGTCACCTTTACTCGGGTGAGAAAATCGTGTTTGGTCAAGTAGTTTTATTATCTGAATTTTCCTTCGTAAGTAGGGACAATGCGTATGACTAAGGGCCTGAATCTTCATTCTTTAATGTAAAGTCTTCAGGGCGGGTATTGTGTACCTTTGTGTATGGAAAGTACTAGATGCTCATACTGCTGTACTAATGATAATGGATGTTTACGTTAAAGCTTTACTTCAAAAAAGGAAGCTAGTTGATGTCACAGAAGACTGAGAGTTTCTAGGTCTGCCTCTGACTTCTTGTATGATCTGAATTGAGCCCAAATTTTCAAAAGTGGCCATTTAATTTTGGTTCCCCAATTTGAGAGGAATAGTACCTGGCTGAGCACATCTCTTGAGCCAGATCTTAGGGCATTATAGTACCTGGAAAGATATTGGAACAAATTATTATAGAATCTATTTGTAAGCACCTGGATGATAGTAAGATTATATGGAATGCCCACCATGGATTTGTCAAGAACAAATCTTGCCAAATCAACCCAATTTCCTTCTTTGACAAGGTTACTGACCTACTGGATGGTGGGTAAGGGAGAAGCAGTAAACCGGATATATCTTGATTTTCTTTTCTTTTTTTAGAAAGGCTTTTGACACAGACCCATGTAACATTCTCAAAGACAATTAGGGAAATATGGTTTTGGTGAAATTACTATGAGGTGGGTGCACAACTGTCTGAAAGACTGTGCTCAGAGTAGTTTTCACTGGTTTGCTGTCAAAATGTGGGGACCTATGTAGTGGGGTCCTGTAAGGATCAGTACTGGGTCCAGTTCTAGTCCATATTTTCATTAATGACTTGGATAATGGTGTGGAGAGTGCTTGTAAATTTTCAGATGACCCCAAGCTTGGAGGAGAGGCGGGGGCCTTGCAAGCACTTTAGAGGATAGGATTAGAAGTCAAAATGATCTTGACAAATTGGCATGCATCTGACGAAGTGGGTATTCACCCACGAAAGCTTATGCTCCAATACGTCTATTAGTCTATAAGGTGCCACAGGACTCTTTATCACTTTTTACAGACCCAGATTAACACGGCTACCCCTCTGATACTTGACAAATTGGGTAACTGGTCTGAAATCAACCAGATGAAATTCAACAAAGACAAGTGTAACCTATTTGACTTAGTTGTGCATTTGATTTTTCCTTCCTACCAAATGGGGAATAACTGGCTAGGGTAGCACTGCTGAAAAGGATATGGTGGTTATAAGCAACAGAGGGTCCTGTGGCACCTTTGAGACTAACAGAAGTATTGGGAGCATAAGCTTTCGTGGGTAAGAACCTCACTTCTTCAGATACTTGATGGTGGTTATAGTGGATCACAGCTGAATATGAGGCAACAATGTGATGCAGTTGCAAAAAAGGCTAATGTCATTCTGGGCCGTATTAAGAGGAATGTCACATGTAAGACACAGGAGGTAATTGTCCCACTCTACTTGGCACTGGGTCAGGCCTCATCTGGAGTACTGTGTTCAGTTCTGGGCCCCTCATTTTAGGAGAGATATGGACAAATTGTTGAGAGTCCAGAGGAGAGCGACAAAAATGATAAGTTTCGAAAACATGACATGCGGGGGGGAGAGGCATGTTTCATCTTGAGTTAGTCTGGACGGGGAGGGCTGATAAGTCTTCAAATATGTTAAGAGGTATTGTAAAGATGATGGCGTAGGTAGAACAAGAATTGTAATGGGCTTAATCTGCAACAAGGGAGATTCAGGTTAGATATTAGGAAAAACTTTCTAACTATAAGGGTACTTAAGTTCAAGAATAGGCTTCCAAGGGAGGTTGTGGAATCTCCGTCTTGGAGGTTTTTTTAAGGACAGGTTGGACAATCACCAGTTAGGGATGGTCTAGGTTTGCTTGCTCCTGTCTCAGCCAGGGGGCTGGACTTGATGACCTCCCAAGGTCCCTTCCAGCCCTACGTATCTGTGATTCAGCAGGACCGGAGAGCCAATAACTCTTTAAAGAGCTCTAGGTACTGCCATTATGAATTAAATACAAGCCCAAGCATAAAATTTCTGTCCACTGAATTTAAAGATTTACGTTCTGTTTGTTGCTGTGAAAAATCACACTTACCATGCAAAGTGCGCTGCAGTGAGGAAATTTGATTTAAAAAGTTGTAAGCAATGAATGCCCACAATTGCTGCCTCAGATGCTCCCTTGTCTTTACATGGAGTCTGTAATGAAATCTATTATTGACTGCAGTTTAAAAACAATAAGCGATAACATTAAGGGGGGAGGGGGAGGAGTGTGTGAAACGGCTATGGGAGATTGTGATAAAATGGAGAAATCTGATGATTTGTTTTTTCCCCCTCCGGTAGTTGAAGTAAGTTCTTTGAACTAATTATAATAAAGTAAAGCTTAAAATTTCACTCCAACTCTGAAGAGCTGGGTTAAATATTTTCAAGTTGTTGACTTGTGACAAAGGGAAGTGATTCTTTTAGTACTTTGTGCAAGGGCTGGTGGATAGACCTGCATGGTATTCTCCTATTATGGTACCAGCTATTACTTGCTAAAAGAGACATGATTGCCTGTCTATGAGCTGGAAGCTAAATTGATCTAAGTAGCAATGTCCCCCTTAGGGGAGTATGTTTATCATTTTATCATCTCACCTTTTCAAAACCAATCAATCCTTCCCTATGCGAAGCATGATTAGTACTTGTAATCAGCTCAGAGGAAGATACATAGTACACTGGAGATAGGTTAGAGAAGAATTTGTGGTCAAAGATTTGCGTTTATTTTCAGGCAGTGGTTGATCCACTGTGTGTGTGTGTGTGTGTGTGTATCTGTGAGTAGCGGGTGAAAGTCACATGCATATTTTGCTGTTACTGAAACAAAATTAGAGAGCCTCCCATCATGGCGATAAATGTGACACATACTAGAAAACCTTAAGACCTGTGCTGTGTCCTCATCTCTTGATGTGAGACCTGAACAAAATCGCTTCAGGGTTTAGTTTGGGAACTGAATACAGCCGCTCACTACTTCAAGGTTTGGGAACCCTCTCATGCCTTCCACTTAACTCAACATCCCACTTCAGCAAGTACTCCTTACTTATCCTCCAGTGATGCTCTCTGCTGAGGGGAGGAAGGACCACTGGTGGGCAAGGATGTTCCAGTTGGACTGGCCTCTTCCTACATGGTTTAAATGTTCTTCCTATATCTTCACATATGACAATTTGCGGTGCTACAAACTTCTTATGTGACCTTTAGTGAGTCATTGAGGGTACGTCTACGCAGCAAGAGCTGCGCATAGCTACTTCAAGAGGCTAAGCTTGAATCCAGCTAGCAGTTAAGAATAGCAGTGACGGCCCTGTGGATGTGCTCGGCTCGCTAGCCTGCTCTGAAGCTCACGCTGTGTTGTCTTCGCTGCTATTGTTACCTGTGCTAGCTGCATTCAAGCTAGCTTGGGCAAGCTAGCCCATGTACAGCCTTTGCTGTGTAGACTTACCTTGAGGGCCAGATATCTTTGAAAGTATTTAGGTGCCCGAAGATGTGGATAGGCACTTAGGTGCTTTAGAAAATGTCTTAATCTCTAGGCATCAGCTGTCCCATGTCTAAAATGGAATAATAGAATGAAACCTTTATTAAGTGACCTAGGCAGCTAGCCCAAAGCAGGGATCTGATGAGACAAAAATAAGGAGCAGTTTTTGCCCACATTATGCTGCTGATCCAAGATCCACCAGCTTATTACTCCAAAATGACTTGCCATTCCAAGTAGATGATGCAGATCTTCATAATAGGATTGATCCTCTTCTTTCCTAAGTATCAGCAGTGAAATAGTGAAAATGTGGATTTTAAGTTGTTTTGGCAGAGTTCTATGACTTTTTTTTAATACTAAAGCACCAGACCATAATTGTACCCAGATCTTGCCTGCGTCTGGGGCAGATCAATGTTTCAGCATCAAATGATTTTACACACTTATTATTTTTTTTAAAGAAAGTAATTGACAAGTATATATGGAAAGGCAAATATTTTGAGTATTCAATTTTCTCCTAATAAAATGCTTGGCATCGAGTGATTTTTATCTCCTCTCTGCAAGCTTTATTGCTATTATTATCAATGCTGAGTGCTTATATAGCTTTTACAGATGAGAAGTGATTTTTTATTTATTTATTTATTTTTTTAAACAAAGGCCAGCATCGTTATTCCAATTTTACAGATGGGGAAACAAAGGTAGAGGGAGGTGAAGTGACTTGCCCAAGATCATCTAGCAATCCAGTTGCAGGTTGTGGAGAAGAACCCAGATCCCCAGAGTCCCAATCAAGTGGGCTAACCACTAGGCATACTGCTCGCCATTTAAAGATCTCCATGTTGTAGGATATCTCACAGGGAAGTTCTGCGGCTAAATTGGTGAGTGTGTGGAAAGTGCCTTGAATTCCTCAGATGAAGGTGGTAGAGAAGTAAAAGTAATAGCAATTATTTTGGCTTTATTATGAAAAAAATAGAACATAGCTCTGCTTGGCACACGGAGACTGGTTGTAATATGTCCGCCATTCCAGAGCAGTTGGCCTTCTAGATACTTTGCTGTGAATGTCTCAAGTCTTGTTTGATGCATAAAACAATAGTGTCACTTCAAGCTAGGTTTGAATTTAAAAGGTGGCCTCGGGAGGAAAGTTGTGTGTGGTGTTTGAGTGCATTGGAAAAAAATGCATTTGATTTACCTGAGGGACTGACTGACTTGCTCCTTAAGAGCCACCCCAGTCTCTTGGGAAGGACTTACCCTAGAGATCGAGAGTGTCTTCCGAGGCTTTCTGGTAAATACCCATTTCATAAACTGCAACAACTCCACTTTCCAGGCTGCTGAATAAATGTGGATCTCTCTAGACTTAATTTTTTGCTTTTTGCAAAGCCAACAACCTTTTCATTTCCTCCTCTTCCTCTCAAGTGTTGGTATGCCAATAGTCTTGAATGGCCCTCTCCAAGGACACTTCGGTGTTTGTGTAAGTTTGCATTCTTTTTAACGGCTTATTAATCCCTTCCTCTTGTTGTTCAAATATATGTAGTCCGAGTTCAAGAGCTCTCTGTGAAATGTGCATTGGAAATGTGCCACTGTATTAAGTAGGGGTGGAATGCTACCCTATCTACTTCTAGTGTGGTACTGAGAATAGGGCACTACACTGGGATTGGCAGACCTGGGTTCTAGTCCTAGCTCCGCCACTGACCTGCTGTGTGACCTTGGGCAAGTCACTTTCCCTCTTTGTGCCGCTTTTCCCTTCCACCCTCTGCTATTGTCTATTTGGTCTGTAAGCTGTGTGTTACAAACACAGTGCCTAGCGATTCTTGGTTGGGACTCAAGGCTACTGTAATACATTACTGCTTGTATAAATAGCTGTTCCCTTCATGGGACTTCAGCTTAGAAACTCAGTCCAAACCTCTTTAGTTACTTTCACTGTTTACTATGTTCAGGCACCTCTGCGCCTCCAGGTTTTGGACAGATCTGGATGGGACAATAAGCATGATAATGACTTGCGGCTATTTTTACAGTGTCTCCAGTCCAGCAGAAAACACTAAAATCTACTCCTCTTCTGACTCCTTGCATGACCTTGTGACACTTCATTCCCAATTATGCAAAGCTAAGGAGGCTCATACAATTTGGATGAGATTCAGAGAAGCATCTGAAAATATAGCTAGCAAACAGGATGAGTACTGCAAACGGATGTTCTGTCCGCATTCAATGCGACATCTCTATTTGTAGGCAAACCAAAGGACTAAACTGGAAACCATGCTTGGCGTGGGACTTTTTAGTGTCATTGGTGCAGTCTGGAAGCTAAAGCGCTTCGGCTGATTTTTCTAATTTTGGTCAGCATAATTTTTATTAACAATGACTTTGCAACCTATTACTTACAGCATTATGCTTTTTTCGTCTGGGTTGGGGTGAGTCAATCTGCTTTCCACTGCTTAGTGTTATCTGTAAATGTTAAGCATGTTTCTGACTGGGCGAAGCAGGGAGAAACCTGAATGTAGCCACCTGGGTTGCTAGGCTCCTGGGGATCTTCATAAACATGAAATAAATAAATACATAAAAATGCAAACTATTGAGAGAGGGTCCCTATCAAAGTCCCTATTGAAATATGCCAATGAATGAGATGTTGCATCCATCATTGTGCAGGAAGAGCTGAATTGTTGGAGGCTTTCTTAGTCCTAGGGGTGTTGGAGATCTGACATGAACTGCTGGCATGTATTTAGAGTTATCTGTAGAACATGAACATTAGAATGTGACCTGAGATCAAAGCTGCTCCGATGTAGAACTGGGCCATTTTTTTTTTAAACAAATAGGAAATTTGCTGAAAAATGCAGTTCCTCCCCTCTCCCCCCCAGCCCCAGGATATTAAAACTATTCATGAATTTGGGTAGAATATGGCAAAAGGTTTCAGCTGTGAAAAATCTGGAAAATATTTTTCAACCATTTTTGAAGTTTTGTGTTTCAAAGCTCCATTTTTACAATGAAATGTCAGGTCGAAATGGTATTTGCAATGTTTCATTTGACCCAAACAAAGTTTCTAAAGTGTGCGGTTTCAATTTTTTAGTTTAAGCACTCCCAGTTTAGGCTCAAAATGAGCACGCCCTCTTTGTTTGGCTTGCCTACAGATCCAAAAAATGAAGTATTTGCTCAGTGCTACTCAGATGCCCATGGCAATGAGGGTCAAGATAGTACCTGGGTGGGTGGATAGACATCCCATTGGGATTAACTGGGAAAATGGAAATACTACATTCCCAAGTACCATGAAGGAGCAAAGACTTGGTTGCTGGATTTTTATCTCCAGAGAGAATGAAGCGGTGGGGATTTACCCAAACTTGTCCAGGGTGCAGGATGGCCACCAGAACAAAATGTTAATATAAAATCCTGTGCCAGCAAGAGTGAATTTAGGATTATCCTCAAGGCCTCTTTTTAAATGGGTTTCTCTAAAGTGTCTTCTCATAGGAAAGATCTGTCCATGACTTTGTTACAGGAAGTGGGTGATAACCTCTGGAACAACCCTACCCTTAATCCACATGTTGTTGAACATGCTGGTGGGGGTACAACGGAAGAGGTCTATAGAGTAGAATGTTTCATTGCTCTGATCAATACTATTTTTTTTTTTTTTTAGGTTTGCACAAAACTGCTCACTTTTCCACAGGGGCGGCTCTATGTATTTTGCCACCCCAAGCACGGCAGTCAGACGGCTTTTGGCGGTGCGCCTGTGGGAGGTCCACTGGTAACGTGGATTCTGCGGCATGTCTGCGGGAGGTCCGCTGGTCCTGCGGCTTTGGCGTACTTGCCGCCGAAGCCGCGGGACTGGTGGACCTCCCGCAGGCATGCTGCCGAAGGCTCTCTGACTGCTGCCTCCACAGTGACCGGCAGGCCGCCCCCCGCAGCTTGCTGCCCCAGGCACGCGCTTGGTGCGCTGGTGCCTGGAGCCACCCCTGCTTTTCCACAGTTGTTGGATTCCCCTTGCATTCAGTATTATGACACATAATATACCCGTAAAGAAAATCCAGATCTCCTTTAATGGTTTTGTTGTGCACCTGAAGGTTGTGCATTCTCATCAACGTAATTACTAGGATAATTTAGTACTCGTGCTGTGCTTTACTACTGTGCTTTCCAACAGGGAACTTTAAAAGGTAATTTTGAGCTTACATTTTTTAAGATTGTTAGGAAAATATTTTTAGAGGCAGTAGAAGTCTATTTTTTGCATCAACTAATAGCCCCTTAAAGATCTACTCTTAAATCAGCATTAATCTGGCAGGGAGGACGATGGCAGAGTCACTGTGTTATTTTAGTGAGAATTCAGTGCTTCACTGGGACTCTGAGTCCCAAGGCAAAGTTCTCCAGCTAAGAAGCTTTCTAGTGCTAGTGGTGATCAGTTTCAGATTTTCCAAGTGAGGGACCTCACTCTGTTGGGAAGCTGTATACAAGCAGTTTCTTGCACACTTATGGTGACCAGACAGCAAATGTGAAAAATCGGGACAGGGGGTGGGGGTAATAGGAGCCTATATAAGAAAAAGACCCCAAAATTGGGGCTGTCCCTATAAAACTGGGACATCTGGTCACCCTATGCACACTGTACTGTGTATGCTAATGCTATAATTTACATATGGCGACCTAATTTGTGCAGGCAATTAGGAACGAGATGGCTTTGTGTGTGCAGATTGATTGGAGATCATCAGAAAGGTATTGCTGGGTCTTCCCCAGCATTTGGGGAAGGGTGCTACTGGGCCAGGAGCCCCAAATCCTTTCACTGGTACAGTCATGATCTGGAGGAGTGTGAGACAAAAGTGGGGATGTGGTTGTTCCACTGTCTCCTTCCACTCCAGCCTGTTGTCCTTGCGGCTGCTATTCAGTAGCCTTTGCCTCCTAGAGAAGAAAAATCTTTTCTGCTGCCCTAGAAACAAGTGGTGAAGCTCCTGTCCCATGTGGCCTCCTAGAGCCCTGACGCCCCACAGTGATTTCTTGGTTCTGATCCACTCTGCGAAACGGAATCCTAGCCTGGATCATGCCACAATCCCTTTTTTCTTAGGATGAGACTCACTAGTACAGACTACAGCAAGTTTCAACACCATGGAAGAGGGGGGCTCATTAATTGCTTAAAAATTAAGCAGTCTCCATCTGACTAATCAGCGTTAGACGACTGGCCTTCTTCAGCAGACACAGTAGCTCATTAGCAGAATACACACAGATGGTAATGTGCTCAAAGGTATTTAAAATATATGGGCACAGAGCTCTATTAATACGGCAGACCTATCTTTACTCTTCATGACTGAGTTCACTGTTCCTGCTGCTGTCTGTAGTATAATTTGGTAAATAAATGTATGAAAATGCCTTTACCCAATGATATTTACAATTTTCACATTTCCATGCTGATAAGATTATGATAAATATGAAATTTACTGTTACTGGAAAGGAGAGTAGAGAGAAAATAGACTTATAACCATTTTATTTATTCAGTAACTAGTTTACCCATATAGGATTGCCTTGAGGGAGAGACGGATTCAAAGCTTAACACAATAGTGTTTCCTTGGAATAATGTTTTTTGGTCTATTTCTTCTTTCATCAGATGCTTTTACATATAAAATTTATTCGGAGCAGGATGCTTTCACTGCTGAAAGGTTGGCCTCCTTCAGCAAGTGTTACTCTTACTATTGCTTGCCAGTTACTCTTCTGTACAGGCATATAAGGTAATGGGGCAAAAGCATTTTCTAATTCCCTGGTCCGGCCTACTGATAGTGGGAGGAGTTATCCTCTGCAGAGCTGCTGTCCCCCCCCCCCCACACACACACCCCGTGAGCAGATGCGTAGGAAGTGGATATAGTTTTGACACCACCCTCACCAAGCTGGCCAGCGTAGCTGAGTCAGCCTGGCAGGGGAAGTCATCTTCTCCTGGCAAGGACCAATAGCGTATATTTTTTCTCCCATCTCCCCCAGAGCAAGACTGAGAACCAGAGGCCATTTTGTGTCTGCCCTTTCCCTGAAGCAAATTTGTTGTTAATCTTGCCCCATGTGGAACACTGACGGGACCAATTTGCCAATAGAATGTGTCCTCTGCCAGCAAAATTCTCCTTGGTAATTTAGAGATCATAACTACAGCATGTGTGGTGGACCAACCAAGGCCAGATAGCTAGCCACAAGTGAAGCTTGGATCTGCTTGGGCTCATATCAGCTAACCAAAATGTTAGCATGATCACATGCCAGTTACAGAAAGACCAGAGGGAGGGAAAGGAGGAATAGCTGATGAGTAACAACTAGAAACTTATTTGAAAGAATATTTTGTTCAATTTAGATCATTGTAGGAACTATTTTTCTTGTCTTGGCAATATTTTTAAACTCCATAGATTCTTGGATAAATAACTAAATTTTATAATGATACTGAATAAGACCACATTAGAGTTCTGAGGGCCTCATTCTCAATTCTCCCTGGCATTAATGGGACTTGCAGTTGTATGACACCTTTCAGGAGGTGTGGATTCAGATTCTACGATGCTTCAGGTGTTGGTCTTGCTGGGCTATTGTCACATTTCATGTGGCTAAAGCCTTCAGTATGATGCATAACAACCATAGCTCAGCACAATGTGCCCACTGCTAAATTTATTGCTTCATGGCCTAATCCAAAGTCCACTGGGGCTTTGGATGAGACCATAAATGAATACTGTCTTCTGCCTGTTGATGAATGTATACAAACGCTATATATTTGCTTTTTAAAAAAGCACGGCTTACTGTTCCATAGCTAAGGTTGTTTTTTTGGCCCTAAAGCAGGGATTCAACACTTGGTTGTATATGAAGAATAAAACTTATCCTCAGAATTACAGTACCTGATCTTTGTATGTACTTTTTGTGAGCACTTACAAGAAAACTAATTAGTTTGAGTAAATTTCACTTTTTAAAAATGGGTCCTTGAAGAAATTGAGCACTTGATGTCAGATCACTTTCTCCCAATTGATTGTACATTTTAAAACTTTCAGTAATGTGCTGTACTATTCCCACAGTATCTGGAGTTTCCCTGGAGCTACTGTGTTCAACAGGATTTGTGTATCTCTGGCAGGAAAGTTAATTTCTTATGGAAGAACCCTAAGGATTTCCCTGGTTAATCCTTGACTGAGAGTTAAATGCACTTTACTTATTCCAAGGTTTTAAGTAGAGCTATTAGTCTGTGGGGCATGTTGTCTTCTTTGTGAGTCCTGACCACTGTGAAGTTTTAAATTATTTCCATATTTTTATTTGATTTTAATTCTAACTATTAATTTTTTATCATCAAAGTCTGAGAGAATATGGATGCAAGTGGCAATAAACAAAATTGTTTTTCATCTCCATCCTCCTTTGCCACTTTGGGCATGCACATTTAACCAGGCCAGTTTGGTAAACCCCTTAACATGTGTGAACACTCACAGGTAATCCAAACCAGGTAACCCTCAAGAACAGATATAATCTTGTCCGTGAAAAGTCTTTTAATAGCAACCAAAAAGATTATCCTTGTGGCAGATATTAAAGGATCATACTCTTTTAATGCCATACCAGTATCTCGAACAATGCATACCTATTGTGGAGGTCCAGGGCTTCTTAAATTATTGAGTAATGCTGTATCCATTTTGCGGCCAAATCCAATTCTTGGGTTTGCATGGCTTCCATGGCCTTCATTGTGAGCTCCCAGAATACGCCCTTGTTTTAATCGAGGATGTGTCTTATTGCAGAACCCAAATAGGGTTTGGAAGAAACACTTGCTTGAGTGCATATCGTGTTTTCGGAGATGGAATGAAAATGGCTTGCAAAGCCATTTTAACGGTTCCTGGCTATGGGTAGGAACACAAACCAGACACTGCAGTGTATCAAGCAGAAGAGATTGTTGCTGTACAAAGAGCTGGGCTGAGATTTAGATGTTGCTCCTGACGCTCAGATCCTGAAGTATTGGCAAAGGAAAAGGCCCATGGGCGGCTGCGCCTAATGGTGAGGTTAAGAAAATTAAGGATTTGCTAGAAGAAAAGAAATTACAGCAATATACAGCCAGTGGATGGCATAGATTGTTCAGAGCTGGCAATTTACCACCAAAAGAGCAGATTAAAACTAATGATTTGAGTTTAAAGTAGGTTAGAAGAAATGTCAGTAGCACTTTGATTTACAGTGCACAATTATTATGAACGCTAACTACTCATTAATTGCAGGGTTACTTAATAGGGCTTACTGGTACACCCTGGGCTCAGTTCATCTCTGGTGTAATTCTGTTGACCTCAATGGAACTAAATTAGGGATCGGATTGGCCCAACGCAAGTATTTGGTAATTGCATGCCCCTTCACGCTACTGTGTACTGTAGTTCCACTTAGTCAGCCTGATTTTTGTAAAACTTCCATTGATTTCAATTAGCCTAAAGTTAATTACCTTGTAACCCACACTACCTAGCAGCAAAGTGTTGTTATATATGTTGCAACAATACAGAACTTATTATGATGCCCATGAGCTGTTGCCAGTGACGGCTTGGAGTTCCCCTTGACCTCAATGGGAGTTCTGCTTGTGAACTGGCTACGGAATTTATGTGAAAACCCCACCACTGCATTGTGATTACTGTGAAATTAAATGGACAACAATTACCATTTAAGTAATGAGTACTTAACGGGTATTTGTACTCCATAAATTAAAGTATTGCTGAAATTCCTTTTGTGCACAGGGTAATTTAATGTGTGGCGCAGATTACTAAGGACAGAAATACAGGCTACAAGAATATAAATCTAGGGGAAAGGAAATTACTGGTTAGGTAGATTGTTATTGCCCCCTTCTGCTGTGTGCGCCCGCCCCTCCCCCCCATGTTACTTCAAGAAAGGGAGAATTTTGAAGAGAGAGCGATGCCCGTCATGTATTGCATGTATTTACCGGGGATTTTTTGCCTTCTATGTATTATGATTGCATCTGTGTAGAGTTGTAAAGGAAGCAGATCTACTTAACTGAATAATGGAGAGGCAAGCCTGCAAATATGGTCGGAATAATAGCTGAAATTCCCCTAAAATAATACAGAATTGCAGCATGCCAGACCAATAGCAAATAGTTCAGTAGACTCTGAACTGAAGCATGCTGTACACAATTCTTCAAGGCAGAGCCCTCTGATCTGAATCTGTTCAGATCCCACAACGTTTCCAGACCAGAATTTCTTTTGCAGGCTACAAGCTTCATTGAAAATTCAAAAGTATCAAATCAGTGTTCCCCCTGCAATGATTATTAATGGAAAATATCCCAATTAGATATGGTACAAAGAGGAAAAGCCTTGGCAGCTTCTGATGACTCGGAGCTTTTGCAATTTTTGCATCTAGAGTCCAGTGCTCAAACAGAGCACACGCCTGGGATGTGGGAGACCCAGTTTCTCGGCCTACGAGACTTCTAAAGATCATCTTAATGCAGAACAGGAAAATTTCTGAAATCTCTCAAAGTTCCACAGAACGGGAAAAGAGTTTCCTGCCCAGCTCTCAGAATTGGTGGAAGTTGTAGGTGCTTGGCCCCTCTGAGAAGTCATCCTCCCTCTCCTTTACATTTCTGTTCACAGCTCAGAAGTGAGGAGAGAGAAACTGCAGGAAGAAAAATAAAAAGACAAACAGATGACAAAACGTGTCCCAAAAGAGGAAGGAGGCGGCGGCAGGGAGTGAGGAAAATACTAGAGAACTTACAAAAACTCTTTTCTTCACACCATTTTTATTCAGTTCCATCTTTCATATTGTTGAAGGGGGAATTACTTTATTTCAGAAAGTGCCAAGATACAGAGAGAGAACCTAGCCTCTGTATCCCCATAATAATAAAGCCACAAGTCCTAACTTGATTATTGCTAGCAAGATCTTATTTTAAGGACACATCCAACATTGCTGCTGCCTGGGGAGATTAAGATAAAATTTAATTGCATTCCATTCTTCCGGGCTTTTTTATCAAAATCTTCCATAAAATACATGTGTAAGACTGCACTTCCTAGCCTTTCGATTTGCAAGTTTTATCGTTAATAGGTAACTCTTTGCAAGTTAAGGTTGTTTTTTTTTAAGTAGTTATCCTGCTTTTGTACAAGTAATCTGCAATTTACACATAACATTGGTTTTAACCACTCAAAAGCAGCAGGGTGGGATTTTCAAACAATTGCATAACTTCTCTTATTGCTGTAAGTGGGAGTTTTACCATGGACCTCAGTAAGTTTAGCTAAATGCTGAGCGATCTTGAAAATACTGCCCAGCCAGCACTGACTGGATTTATTTTGACTTTATATTGTCCTTATCCATCCATTGTCACAGAGGTGCGGAAGACAAGAAAAATAACTCTTGTTAGTGTTCAGCACATTTCTAATTTCAACACAGTTCTGAGTTAATATTACTATGGGTGAATTTCACCCTGGTGTATTGGCATTCTGTTGACCTGCTACACATGTCTTCTAAATAGCTTTTAAGTACCATATCGGCTTGTGGTGGCCCTCTCCACAGGAATTTTACCCAATATTATCCCATACTATTTTTCAGTACCGTATGCTATTAGAACGTTAACTTTGGCAATACTAATGCCGCTAGGGTGACCAGATGTCCTGATTTTATAGGGACAGTCCCGATATTTGGGACTTTTTCTTATATAGGCACCTATTACCCCCCATCCAAGTCCCGATTTTTCACATTTGCTGTCTGGTCACCCTAAATGCCGCTGCATTGTGCATGCATTTTTCTATCCCTGGTTAAAAGTGTAGCTTGATGCATTATTGTTTATATTGTAAAAATATATGCTGTAAGAAACATACAGAGGGAACAGCATGGCCATGTTGGAATGTTAACTTTTGGCAGAGTGTTTTAGAGACTAATTATGTGATCATGTAATTAAAGGAGGTGTCAGACCACATATGCACAAGGGGAAATATTTTAAATTATGTGTTCATCCTTAAATTACGCATTTCCTGATTTGTGTGTGCTTAATTTATGCAATAATGCAGCCTCTTGCGTTTAGTAATCTTAAAATGTAGCTTTTGCTGGTAGCTAATCAAAATCTTGAACAAGTCTTTGGAAATGGTAAACAGATGCAGATCAGATGGTTACATGAATAATCCTGAAAAATCACAAATAATGTGTGCAAAACTAAGTACAGATTTATTAAAATCAATCTACTTAGTACTCATACATCCCCCTTCAAGTGAGGATCTCACAGTGCTTTATAGAAATTAACAAATTAAGCTTTATTTATCCCCATTTTATAGTTTTAGATAACAAAACTAGGCCTAAGGGTTAAATTGTTTGCCCTGGGACACATAGCAAGTCTAGCAAGAGTTGATATCTTCTGATTTCTAGTCCTGTAGATTAGCCACAAAACTGAACTTCCCCTCTCCTAAGGCCTTGTCGTTTGTAAAAAGTGACATTAAGTGGCAAGGAAAAGATTGGTAAGCAACCACTGGGCTTGTAATTGATCAAAAGAGTTGCATAAAGTTAATTCTTTCTACATTCCTGCATGTAGAACTCCCACAGCTTCGCATCTGTGGATGTGACAGGAGTGCAGAGGGGACCTTATCTTGCCAGGGGATTAAAAGCCAAGTAAATTATCATTTTCATCATCAAGAATTTGGTGAAACTTCTGTCTGTGTGCACAAAGACACTCGAATAATATGAGACTAAATCTTTTTTTATTTAATTTCCAAACTCTTCAAAAAATAGCATATTGAATTTTCTCTATCTAGTCTGCATTTACAAAGGACTTGCATGCAATAGAGCTGGCAGAAATCTCCCAAATTTCAGTTCTACTCCTAAAAATAGAAACCATTTCACATTGCATTAAAAACGAGAGAGAGAGAGTGTCTCCTCCCTCTTTCTCCTCCACCCATCCGCCGACACAATCGATACTTTACAGAAAATTAAGCTAAGGGGCATTAAGTTACTGCACGGTTGTTGGCGCAGTTCTCCCTTGTATCCTTACAATCTGTCCCAAGTAATGGCCTGCGTGTAGCTGTACTACACCAAGGAGAGATCAGAGAGCAAATTGTTAATCAGCCACAATTCTTCACTTGCTCCTTTTCGCTTTGGAGGCAGCATTAAAGCTACTCCCCCCTGTTCACCCAGGGAGCTGCTCTTGCTGGCAATTGGAGGAAGATCAGCAAAGCCAGGGTCCACCTACGCCCTGCCCACCTGCAGACAGTAGGGAGTATCAGGTGATAAACTCCTGTCTTACCTCCCTTATTCAGGTTGTGATTGGCTGGGGGAGGGAGGGAAGAGCTGTGATAACATAGCCCAAAGAGAAAAGGCTTAAGTACATTAGGAAGTATACTACTAGCACAGTAGTGCAATGTAAGTGAGCTGTGCAACCTCGTTCATTTGCAAGTAAGATTACATGCAGTATAGTACATCCTCAGGAGACCCTTCAACCTTTCCTTTCTGCAGTGGGATTTAATTACTTTAACTGCTCATGAATGAATATGTAACTCTGCAGATGTGCATTATTATTGTTACTGCTGCAGTGCATATCGCACAGTATAAAAGGGAGGTGGGAAATAGTCATTGACGTAGAGGAACAGTTTTACCACCGCCTAATGTAAAATTGTGGAAAATCTTTTCCTAATAATTTGATTACCGTCAAGATGCTCCCCACAAATTATAGGAATTTCCATTAAAGTGTGATTGGTTATAATTTCTATCTTCAATCTCCTATTAGCTATTACAGGAGTGGAGGGGGGCAAGGGAGAACATAAGAATGGCCATACTGGGTCAGACCAAAGGTCCATCCAGCCCAGTATCCTGTCTGCCGACAGTGGCCAATGCCAGGTGCCCCAGAAGGAGTGAACCTAACAGGTAATGATCAAGTGATCTCTCTCCTGCCATCCATCTCCACCCTCTGACAAACAGAGGCTAGGGACACCATTCCTTACCCATCCTGGCTAATAGCCATTAATGGACATAACCTCCATGAATTTATTTCGTTCTCTTTTAAATCCTGTTATAGTCCTAGCCTTCACAACCTCCTCAGGCAAGGAGTTCCACAGGTTGACTGTGCGCTGTGTAGAGAAGAACTTCCTTTTCTTTGTTTTAAACCTGCTGCCCCTTAATTTCATTTGGTGGCCCCTAGTTCTTATATTATGGGAACAAGTAAATAACTTTTCCTTATTCACTTTCTCCACACCACTCATGATTTTATATACCTCTATCATATTCCTCCTTAGTCTCCTCTTTTCCAGGCTGAAAAGTCCTAGCCTCTTTAATCTCTCCTCATATGGGACCCATTCCAAACCCCTAATCATTTTAGTTACCCTTCCCTGAACCTTTTCTAATGCCAGTATATCTTTTTTGAGATGAGGATACCACATCTATATGCAGTATTCAAGATGATTTATACCAGGGATTTATATAAGGGCAATAAGATATTCTCCGTCTTATTCTCTATCCCTTTTTTAATGATTCCTAACACCCTGTTTGCTTTTTTGACTGCCACTGCACACTGCGTGGATGTCTTCAGAGAACTATCCATGATGACTCCAAGATCTTTCCTGATTAGTTGTAGCTAAATTAGCTCCCATCATATTGTATGTACAGTTGGGGTTATTTTTTCCAATGTGCATTACTTTACATTTATCCACATTAAATTTCATTTGCCATTTTTTTGCCCAATCACTTAGTTTTGTGAGATCTTTTTGAAGTTCTTCACAGTCTGCTTTGGTCCTAACTATCTTGAGTAGTTTAGTATCGTCTGCAAACTTTGCTACCTCACTGTTTACCCCTTTCTCCAGATCATTTATGAATAAGTTGAATAGGATTGGTCCTAGGACTGACCCTTGGGGAACACCATTAGTTACCCCTCTCCATTCTGAAAATTTACCATTTATTCCTACCCTTTGTTCCCTGTGTTTTAACCAGTTCTCAATCCATGAAAGAATCTTCCCTCTTATCCCATGACAACTTAATTTACATAACAGCCTTTGGTGAGGGACCTTGTCAAAGGCTTTCTGGAAATCTAAGTATACTATGTCCACTGGATCCCCCTTGTCCACATGTTTGTTGACCCCTTCAAAGAACTATAATAGATTAGTAAGACATGATTTCCCTTTACAGAAACCATGTTGACTTTTGCCCAACAATTTGTTGTTAAATGTGTCTGACAATTTTATTCGTTACTATTGTTTCAACTAATTTGACTGGTACAGACATTAGTCTGTAATTGCCAGGATCACCTTTAGAGCCCTTTTAAAATATTTACATTAGCTATCTTCCAGTCATTGGGTACAGAAGCCGATTTTAAAGGACAAGTTACAAACCATAGTTAATAGTTCCGCAATTTCACATTTGCATTCTTTCAGAACTCTTGGGTGAATGCCATCTGGTCCCGGTGACTTGTTATTGTTAAGTTTATCAGAGTCTCTGTCCTGAAGAGCTGACTGTGCCCACAGCACTCAATGTTTCCAATAAAGATGGACAACCATTTTGCTTAAACTAAGCATCACCTCTCACCACCAGGAGCGCCGCTAGCTTTTCCGTGGTGGAAGGTCCCGCCCCAAAATGCCACCCCCCCCACAGCGGCAGCGGAAGGTCCCGCTGCGAAAATACCGCCGCAGTCGCCGCCCCCCAAATTGCAGCACCCTGGGCTACTGCCTAGGTCGCCTAATGGGTTGCGCCAGCCCTGCTCACTACTGAACTTGGGCCTAACCAACCATTTTTAGAAGTTTAGGAAAGGTTAGTTAAGAAATCCCCCAATATCTCATATCTGAAGACATGGGGGAAGTCTGTAGTAATGATTACATGCATGTAATAAGTGCCTGTACTGGACAAAACATGGTCCCACCCTTTCTACTCCCCCTATATGCATCCTGTTCCCCTGTTTAAAGTCACTGGGATCCAAAGTGCTGATTCCGATATCTGCTATCCCACAGCCTACTTAGGTACCCTCTTACTACATCAACCAGACATCTTGTTCTAGAGTAGCAGGGTTCAAGAATTTCTCTCTGGTGTTCTACAACTATGTCTCTTTGAATTTTATAAAGCACTACAAAATGTATACCCCCTTCATTTCTTCCTCCAAATCACAGGAGCAGTTTGGTCAGCTTCATGGGGGATATTTGATGACACTAATGGGTGGTTTTTGAGATATTTCATGTGTCCCTAACACCATGAGGGAAAAATATGCATAAGATCACCCTATCTCATACTTTGGGGATTTGATCCACCTTTCTTCCCACATAAGTCATGGCATTACACAATTATAATTGAATGCTATCTTACTTAAATGTGACACCATTAGGTATCTTTGTACATTAATGGGTGTGGGTGGGTGGGTCATCTAGCTGGGAAGCTAATAGATCTCCAGTCCACATAACAAAATATATATATATATATATATATAAAATATGGATGGCCCTGGGAGGTCAACTAGGGCTGAGAGCAAGTTATGAAATGGCTAGCTACCCCACGTGGAAGATGAAAGGGATATTAAAAACTTCAGTTCTTAGTTTTTAAAGGGATTTCTTGGTAGTGTTGAGATGATGCATATGTTTTAATCAACTTGTGTATTTTGAGTGGGAAGAAGACATCACAATAACTACTTGTGGGAGAGAAGTTAGTCAAAATAACTGCTCTTTTTCTCGAGGATCGTTGGATTCTGGAATCTTTCAACAGTCATCGTAGGATGAGCAAACAGCCTAAACAAATTTTAAGGAGAGTTTTAGTGAGCAGAACTAGAAGTTATGGAACACAAAGATGCATCGTAATGAGGGCACTTGCCTGATCTTACATAATTTGGGCTTAATTCACAAAGGGGATTTAGGCTAACTTCTAGGTGTCCAGCTGCTTAGTGGAATTCCTGCTCCTGAGTTAGGCTCCCAGGATCTATATACAACACTTGTGGAAAGTTTTAGGCACTTAAGAATGGGCTTTGCAAAAGCCAGCATGCAGAGAAGAGGGGAGGGACCTAAGCCTTGCTCTTCAAAGATTCAGACATGCCTAAGTCCATGCTAGAGGGAGGCACCTATCTCTGCTTGGGATTCATGGCTCTGAACTGTCTACTGGAGTTTAGCACCTAACGCGGTTTTTTGCAAGAAATGCTGCAGGAGGAGGAGACCTTCTTTATAACTTTTGGACCAGTGGTTAGGGCACTCACCTGGGATGTCAAAGACCTGGATCCAATTCCCCCGCCTCTGCCGGATGTGGAGACAGGTTTTGAACTTGGGTCTCCTGCATCCCAACTGAGTTCCCTAATCATTTGGGCTAACTGTTCTAAGGGTAGCCACCTTCTCCGTTGGCTACTTTGTGTGGGTTTGGAGCATGCTTATGGGCAAAGACAAGGTAGGCAGTGGATTACCTAGTTTTGTGAATCCGGCTGGGGTTTGGGCATGAATTAAGGGCCAAGCTACTGGGCAGTGTCAGTGCTGAGTTGGCTGTGTGCATGCGCATCTGGTGAAACTTAAGGTACTTCAACAGTGGAAACAGAGACTGGGGTTTTGCGAATGCCAATGGCACCTGAACGTTGGCGTTAGGTGCCTAAAGTGGCATTTAGGCACCCAAGTCCCTTTGTGAATCAAGCCCTTTGTGTTTTCATTCTATTCTCAGCTCTAACTCTGTGATTAAGTGATTTCCCTGTTCGTCTCCGTCTTTTATAAACGAGGACAATAATGTTTACTGATCTGTTCCTACTTCTAGCTTTTTGGCAGTGCTGTTTCATAGGAACCATGCTGCTGAGGGCTGCCCTGTTCGTGCTTCCCTTGAAGCCCACTGTGAAGTGCTTTTCCACAGACCAGGAAGCATGGAAAATACACTACAGCCAGAGACTCTATTGGCTTCTTAGGTAGATTCTCCATTGGTTCTTAGGAAGATACGCTCCGTGAACGTGTTCTTATGCCCCTATTCTCCTTCGTACTAATGGCAGTAAGCCATTGTCTGCCCACATGCAGATCCAGAAGCCCACAGAGGGGCCCTCCATTGGATCAGGGAGACAAGGGGATGTCACTGGTGAGTGAGTTGACTTCCCTTCTCCCCCCACAACTTCTCCTAGACGGGCAGCGGAAGAGCTTTGTGCAGAGAGCCGCCTTATGTGGACAGTTCACAAGGGCATGAACTGGCCCATCTGCTACTCGTTGGGAAGCACGCCTGTCAGAATTCAGCATCTTCACAAGGAATAACATGCTGGCTGAGATTTCATCATTTAACTGATTATGAAGGGCCGTTGGCAGATATTGTAGACCCCTGTCAGACTTAACCGCATGTAAATTTAATTAGTATGCAAAAAACAGCTTTGGAGATTAGACCAAACTTAATTAGTCAGCACCTTGAGTCTGTTAGCATACTCAACTGGGTAATCTATCAAAAAAGGGTACATGACGGCTGTGGTCAAGTAAGTAAATGTATAGGGTCCTGATGGTCTGTTTTCTTTAACATTAACCTCTACCCTGTATGAATCTACTTGGAGAAATGGAACGCAGCTTAAGGAGGTTGTGGGTTTTGGTACAGGTAGAATTTTCTCCTCAGTTTTTAGATAAGTGTTCATTTGTAAAAAATGTGCAACCTTGAATGTCTCCAGTTCTAGTTCGAGCAGGGGTGGGCAAACTGTGGCCCAGGGGCCACATCTGGCCCTCCAGACATTTTAATCAGGCCTTTGAACTCCCACTGGGAAGCGGTGTCTGGGGCTTTCCCTGTTCCGGTGCTCCAGCCAGGGAGTGGTGTCGGGGCATTCAGGGCCGGCTTTAACTTTTTTGCTGCCCCAAGCAGCAAAAAAAAGCACCACCCCGCCGAGCCCCCCCCCGCCGAGCGCCGTGCTGCCGGACCCCCCACCCCCGACCGCTGGACCCCACGCCACCGTGCCGCCGGAGCCCGCCCCCTCCGCTGAGCTGCCAGAACCCCCCCCGCATAATGCTGCGCTGTGCTGCCCCCCGCCACCCCAAGATTGGCTGCCCCTTACCAGGTGCCACCCCAAGCATGTGCTTGGTTGCCTGGTGCCTGGAGCCGGCCCTGGGGGCATTGCCCCACTCCACACAGCTCCCGGAAGCAACAGTGTATCCCCCCCTCCCCCCGGCTCCAATGCCAAGAGGCAGCCAGGGGGCTTTGCATGCTGCCCTTGCCCTAAGCACCGCCTCCGCAGCTCCCATTGGCTGGGAACTGCAGCCAATGGGAGCTGTAGGGGTGGCGCCTGCGGACAGGGCAGTGCACAGAGCCACCTGGCCGCAACTCCGTTTAGGAGCCAGAGGGGGACATGCGACTGTTTCTAGGAGCTGCTTGAGGTAAGTGCCACCCAGAGTCTGCCCCCCTGACCTCTTCTCACGTCCCTGCCCCAGCCCTGATCCCCCTTTGGTCCCAGCCCAGAGACCCTCCTGCACCCCCAACCTCTCATCCCCAGCTCACCCCAGAGCCCACATCCCCAGCCAGAGCTCTTCTCCACCCCAACCCCCAACTTCATGAGCATTCATCGCCTGCCATACAATTTCCATACCTAGATGTGGCCCTTGGGCCAAAAAGTTTGCTCACCCCTGACTTAGAGGGTTTAGGGTGGCACCATTGTAGCATTATAAGTGTATATATGGGCTACATCTCTACAGTGCCTAGCACAATATGGCTCCAGTTTCAGTGGGGTCACTATTGCAATACTAATAAGAGACTAATACTAAGTAGTACATGTTAAGGGGAAAATAGGAAAAGTACACTAAGATTTTCCTGCATCCTTCTGCTTATGTTCTGGGCCCGGCTCTGGCAATCCATCACCTACTAGCAAAATTGAGGATCACTAAAAACAATGGAATTCTGTAATAATAGAAAACTGAGCATTCACCAGGGCAGTTGGATACATATCAAACAGCACTAATGGTTAAGGCTCAGATGTTGTCATGGATATTTTTAGTAAAAATCACGGACAGGTCATGGGCAATAAACAAAAATTCACAGAAGTGCGTGACCTGTCAGTGATTTTTTTTTTTAATATACTAAGAATATCCCTGACAAAATGAGGAGGGTCCAGCTGCCGCGACAGCTGCAAGTGGCCCCTCACCCACCCGCCAAGGCTGGGCAGCTGTGAGGTGGGGGTTGTGGGGGGGTACCTGCTGACCGCTCCAGCCCCGAGGCAGAAAACGTCGCAGACGTCTCTGGAAGTCACGGATTCCACGACATAACCATATCCTTAGAAATGGTACTTCTCTACTGCGTTTACTTTTGAGAATCCCACAATATTTCCTTAACCCTCACGACCCCCCTGTGAATGGTTGTGCACGTTTTACAGATAGATCCTGCTGAGGCATGGAGAACTGAGATGACTTTCCTTGGCTGTCACAACAAGCCAAAAGAAGAGTCCCACCTCTTAGTCTCCTGCTTTGCCAAGCAGGCCACATGATTTTGTGTTGGATGGATGTTCCATGAAACCTCTGTCATGTCTTCTAGCTTTTGTGAGGAAAATGGCTTTGATTTGTTTTAACTCTGCATGCTGTCTGAGCAACACATGTCTTCAATATATAGTGTGTGACCATTGGCCAGGAAAGCTGCAGAGTGGTGCCCTTGCTTTGGATAAAATATTGGGATGGGGCATGTGCTCATTTCCCATTGCACAGGCTTTATCAGGGCAATGATTGAGAGACGGCCGAGGAATCTGCTTCTTGAGCATCCTAATCAGAGGCATCTTGTTCCAAATTTGCCACTATGTGAACTCAACACTAAAAGTGTCAGAGTTGCTTAGAGATTACGTACATGATAGCAATCCAAGTGAAGGGGATACCGAAAGGCTGCCTACCATTTATGTTAATGCAACCAGGAAGAAACTGCAGATGAGGTAGCTGTCTAAAGGGAAGACTATGTTATTGTCACCCACTACTTTAAATGGGGGAGGAGGGGCTGGAGCAGATGGAGAGTGGGAGGGAGTGTGTGCGTGAGAGAGGGATTAGTATAAAGTACTACTACTCAGAGGGGGTTCTGTGGTGGTGGGATGATCTAGTGCTGATTGCTTGAAAGACAGGGAATGAGCATTAATACCTTTCTATTTCTGCAGAATTGATGTAGTCTATCTGACTCCTGTTGCATCCTACAGAAGCTCGTAGTTCTCTCCCGAATTGTGAAGCTGCTTTTCGTTTGGGGTGTGTTGTGCTTCCCTCCCCCCTTTTCAGTTCTACATTGCTGAAAACTATGTATCACAATGACCTGTGTTTTGGAAGAGTCCTCTCTGACAGTAGGAAATAACAAATCCTGGCATAACGGGGACCATCTCTGGCTGTGACGATCAGCAGTGGACTTAAAAGAAATTCAAACATGCCAATAGTGATCATTATAGCCTCTCTATGTAGGAAAATACAAAGATATTTGAGTATGAAACCATTGCCATGCTCTGGACTGCAAGACTTCATCAAACTTCTAAGGGCCCAATTTCCTCCACCCCCATTGATGATACATTCAATGGGGGAAGTATATAGAAGGTGCTTTGTTGAATTAAGACTTGATTCTTTGAGGCGCTGTCATCAATTCCTGTGTGAGGTGAGGGGCCCAGAACCGTTGAGCAAAGCCAGTGCGGACTCAGCATGAACCGAGGCTGATTTGTGGGTGGGAAATGGGACAGAGCAGTTCCAGAGGAGTTCCCCTTTAAGCTTTCAGGTTCACTGGAACCCAAAATGAAACACAAAGTTCTACCATTGACTCCAATGGAATTAAGATGCCGCCCATTTCCCTCATAAGCCTATGTGCTGATAAAGAGTACAACTGATTTTATTGGTTCGTGGGCAGTGCTGAAAAATACTTGCCCCCCCCACCCATTGGTTGGTAATTATTTTAGAGTTTTTTGAGGGGATTACCAATGAATTGGAAAAGTCAAGGAAAAAATTGTTTGACGTTGAATGAAATGCTTTGTTAGCCCTGAAACGTGTTGTTTTCAGGCCCCAGTTATAGAACCGTAGTGGCATCTCCCTTTTTATCTGATAGCCCAGGGGTTAGACCACTCACTCAGGATGTGGGAAACTCACGTTCAGTCCCACCTCTATCTGCTGCAGAGCAGGGTCTTGAACCCAGGATTCCCATATCCCAGCTGAATGCCTTAACCATCAGGTTATAGAGTCATTCTCAGACCCACTGAGTGAGTGAGTTTGTTTGTTTGTACAAAGTGGTACAGTTTCAACAGGAGAGACTGTGAGAGAATAGCCAATAACCTGGTGATTGGGGCACTTATCGGGAGAGCTGGCTTCAAGTCCTGGCTCCAGAGCACAGATTCAAACCTGGGCCTCCCGCATCCCAGTGAGTGCCCTGATCAGTAGTTATTGGGCATAAGGCACTAGCTCCTCCTTTGTTTTGTGAATGGCGCCTAAGTCTCCTTGTGAATCTAGCTCAAAAACCCAACGTTTTGTTTGGGAAACGTTGAAATGAACCGTTTTGATGTTTCCAACAAAAAATGTCTCTGACTGAAAAAAGTGCCAAAATCAACATGAATTCCTAAAATGTTTTGGTTGATCTGAATCTTCGCTTTCTGACAAAACTTCACCCAGCCCTAACACAGTAGAGTGACTAGACTTCTGGGAAAGAGTCTACATATGGTTATGTCCGGGTCACTTAATTAACAGATACCCACCATGTACTTGAACTGCTTATTATGCTGGGAATCAGTAGATGCTCTTTGGGGGAGCCAAAGGTGGGTATTTGATGTTGCTACCTGTGACTAAACATGTGCTGTCCAGTTACTAAAAGAGCAGTGTTTCTTTAAATACTGGAGGTGATGCCGAGCAGCCCATGTCACTTCACTTGTCAGAGAAAGTTAATTTCATCATGTGATCTAAGGTGATGTCATGTGACTCATGCCGCATGTAGTCATCAGTTTAACTGGAATACTTCATGGAGCAGGCAGAATGAAGTACCTTGCTGCTAACCTTCCCAGGGAGAAGCAGATGGTGAACGTTCTGCTACTGGCACCCACTGTATATAATCTGCTTTTTCAAACTGCTATGGCCAAGGTGTCTCACTTCTCTGTGGCTTTGAAACCATCGTCTTGTTGGCTCTAGCTATTGTACGGGTCAGGCAGGCGTACTCGGTGCAGGTGCTGTGCACATCAAGCATTTCAGTGATTTTTGTGAACGCTATTGTAACAGTGGCTCTCTTGCTTTTAAGCCTGTGCAGTTGAGCCTGTAGTTCACTGGCAGAATGTTTTCTTTGAAAGCCAGCGGTGCTTGTTCTCATTCTGTGAAGAACATCGTCTCTCTAATGCCTAGCGTTTGCGTGCGTATGTGTGCTGTGATCGACCGGAGAAGCGTATGGTGCTGTGCTGTTGGTTTGTGGCTGTTTTTTGTGTGGAAAGCTTATGTATAAACATATGCCCATTTATGGCCTGTGAAACATTATAGCATATAATCCATTAATTAGTGTCAATGTGGCATGATTGTTGCATTTACATCTTTTTATTTGGATTTAATGCCTTGAAATGTCAGTTTCCTCTCAATGTTGGTGCATCTTCAAAGCAGCAAATTGCTTAGAATGGGTTTTGTGTCTCGATCTTAAGAACACTCATTCATTTGGTCTGTGTCTCTGTTCCCCTTCCAAAGAGCATTAAGCATTAGTTCTATGAACCTTCTCTGTTACTTATCATAAAGTTCAGCCATACCATTAATTGGTTTTGGTTCTGTTCAATGTAAATGTAATAATTTGATTTTCGTCTAAAATATTCAGTCATGCTTACCATATGGTGAACATCATTGATACACAAAAGCTACTTGCTGTTTTACTTTTGGAAATAGTTACAGCTTTCTCAGTAAGAGCTTCCTAACCATCTGCTACCCGCTCAAAGTTAGTGTTCATGTAGACATCTGCAGTTGTGACTCCAGGGTTATTAAGCAGCCATGTCCAGTTGAGTGCCCTTGTGCGTGGCTCTCCAAAAATCAGCACCGCATAAAGTGATCACTTTCGCTGCAACAAAAGCTGTTAAGTTGCGCACGTGGCAGGCAGCAAGTAAAATTAATGTATTTTGACATGGGAATATAGCCTTCCCAATTAGCCGCAAGTTTAGATTGATGCCCTTTAATGCTAGATTGAGTCTTTCATTAGACCACTTTTGTAATCTTTTTTTAAAACATGCATCGTATCCAAAAAAGATTACGCTGTTTAAAGTGAACCAATTGTTTGTAACTAATCACAATAACCCACAAATTACAGAAAGAAAAGACCCATGGTGAAACTTTAGCCTCATTGAAGTCAATGGCAAAAGTCCCATTGACTTTGGTAGGGCATCTAGTCTATCCCAGCCAATTTGGTATTGCTCCCTAAGGTAGATTTTTCTAGTACGTTGTCCCATGTAATTTTAGATAACTAGGCCCAGCCAGTTGTGCAATTTACATCTAGCCCTGAGTTAATGATGGAAAAGGGAGGAGAAGGCTCATGGTGCCAACAAACCCAGCAACAGCCAAAACCAATCTAGCTAATGTATTTGAATTTCTAATGTCTCCAATGTTTAATTATGTTATCCATATGTAAGACTGTGAAATTCTTGTTTTGAGTGTTACACAATACCTTCTGTTGTGTATGGCAATCACGTTTAAAAATCATGCATTTTAAAAAAACCTAATTTATGTATATTAATAAAAATACCTTTAAACTATTAAACCTTGACATATTTTTATAAATCTCAATTAATAGATACAAATAACATTGCCTGGTTACTTTTGTCATTATGTTCAACCTGGACAATGAGAATAAACTTAACAGATTCACTTTGTTCTCGGTCAGTTTTCACTCATTTGTTCACTCTTTCTCACACAGACACACACATGGCATTTTCTTTTCAAGTACAATTCTGTTATTGAATAAGCAGTAGTTTTGATCAGTGAAATATTTTATCTCCACAAATGTTTCAGCTATGATGTCAATTTAAAGCTGATTCTTAACAGCATTCGTTGTTAAAGAATGTCACAACAAAACTTTTTTATAATGAATTAATATAGAAACTAAATGCCCTGATTTCTGACAAGAGTCAGATAGTCTTATGACAACATGTCAAAAGTCCAATAAATTGAGATTACATGATAGGAGTTTGGGAAACAAATTGTAGCCTTAGTAACATTAACTTGATTGTAATTGTTATACGTTCTTCAACCTGTCAATGCTCAAATGTGGGATGCAGTGTGTGTGACAGACTCAAAATGAGAGATGCAAAGTATTCATGCAGGTAACTTGAAATACAATGGGATTTTGGATTAAATAGTTCTTTCTTAGACTTTTTCTTTCTGATGTAAATAACTTTCAATAGTAAAAGTGAGGGGATTCCAAACTTGTGTGGAATGTAAGTAACTTTGGGACTAAAATGCATCATCCCTCTGAAAAAGGGGGACCCTCTCTACTGACTGCTAATGGGAGAACGTTGGCTCAAGTGTGGAATTCTGGGGTCTTTTGGAAGCTGAGATGCAAGGACCCAGTCCAGCTGATGCTTAGGCGGTGTAACCATGTCCATGTTCTCCTGCATGTCTGCAGGATCATGGCCCTAGTTTCTAAGTTCACTGTTGCATGTGCGTGAATGTACTAGTAATTGTGGCATTTGTGCTTGTTGACTTTGGATATCTGACGAGCAGTTTTGGCCTCCCCTGAATTGGATGAATTTCATTGTGTCTGGGGGGGGGGGGGGGGGGGGGCTTAGATTTTCTCCCCCTTAGGCCCTGCCTATGGATTTTAGTACAGGATGGAGCAATTTGGCCTCTGTTTACCATGCACATTTTTTCTTTGCTTTCAGACAATCCGTTCTGTTGATAGTTGGCAATCCAGAGATAACCCCATAAAAACATGGGGGTGGAACGGGGAGGAAGCAGAGTGTTTGTTAGGGGAAAAAAAACCTAAAGATTTTATTTTTATTGAGCACTGAGCTAGCACTGAGTCAGCACATGAGGACAGAATACATTCAGGGAATATAAGATGGATTCTTTTCCTGTTGCGGAAAGGGTTCAGCTGCAGCACTCCTTGTTTCTACTGAGAGGTAGGGACATTCCATGCTGGAATTAAGTCTTTTTTTTTGGTTTAAAAGCCTGGCAGAAGTATAGATCTGAGCCATTTCTGTTTCCGTTCAGATTGGTGTAGTCTTGGAACCTTGTAGTGACTCAGTGATTTGTTCAAGAGTTCAATTGACCTTGAAATGTGGTGGAAGTGAGAGTTTGTCTTCCTCAGTTTTGGGAACTTGTTTATAGCCAGTTGCAGCATGTTCTTGTTCCTCCTTAATTTAATTTCTTGCAAATTCTTCTTTCAATACCTCTTAAACAACTCCCTGGGGAATGAGGAAAAATTGCAGTTAAGGGTTCTGCTTAAGAGGGTCCTTTCTCCTGGACGAGGATGTTTCAAGTTGGGAGTACTATAAATGCTGAAGAATCAATGGCTCTACTTCTATGAACACTTCCAGCCATGAGTAGTCCCGTTGACTCACCAGTCCCTAAAGGGCACAACTGAGTAGTCCCATTGCTTGGGGATGAGAGGAAAGCATCTAAAGAACTTTTTTTTTCTCATCTGAGAGAAATGTCACTCCTGGAGCTGGACACAACTTGTCATTGCTATCCTAATGTAACTTCAGAATGTTCCTTGCTGGTGGTTATAACCTTCTGAAGTAGATTGAAGCTGAAGGGTGCTGCTGCTCTGTTCTGATTATGCTACATAACAGATCGGTTTTGTCCCTCTTCTGATTTGGTGATAGGAGCATATCCTTAACTGTAGCATTTTTGCAAGTTTTGCTCTTAGAAGTCTGGAGAGGGGATAGATACACAATAGCGCTTACAAAAGTAAAAATGCTAAAATGATCTATAAATATAACATCTGTGTGTATCGAGGATTTCTGTTGCTATGCTGCACCCCATGCCAGTGACAAAACGGGTAGAACTCTTTTGATCCTCTTCCTCAGTGCAGTCTACACCCTGATTTTATAATTGGAAATAACACTTCTCTACCTCAGTGGAATATGTTGAGGATAAATACATTAAAGATTGAGGTGCTCAGATACAACAGTAACGGGGGGGGGGGGGGGGGGAAACGTAAGTACCTCAGATGGGATGCATGGAATACCTTCATCATCCCAACTGGTCTTCAGTGAAAGAGTTGCTGCACAAGAACGTGCACTGTTAATTTCCTTCACCAGCTGCTGGCACTTGGTTTTCCAGAGTGACAGAAAGTGGAGGTCTGATCAAATCTTTTCTGACCAACTCTGGGTCCCATGTCACTTCACTAAAGTTTGTAACGACAGAACTTAACTCTAGGTAACTCACTACCAGCTTTTGAAATCACAGTGATGAGTCTCTGATGACTTGTTCTTTAATCCATAAAGAAGCCACCCTTGGCAGCCTGCTGCTGAGTCTGTTCCTTCCACGAAATCCTACGATTTAGGGTGTGTGTGTGTGTGTGTGTGTGTGTGGGTCCAGAGCAGGGTAGGGGATTTTTTTTTTTAAATGGCTTTAAAACAATTTCAGCTAATTAATATTAATGTAAACTGTAAAATAAAAGGTATTTGACTTGTCTTGTAACTTCCTATTGCAAATAGCTTACTGTGACTCTCAGAATTTTAGTAAATTAACTGTTTTTTGACGTGACAAGATTATAATTTAACCCATTTTTTTTGCCATGGCAAGCAATATCCTTCTGTCTGTTCACCTAATATATTTATTAGGCCCCAGTCCTGCAGTATCTGAATGCCTTACAAGCTTTGATCTATTTACTTTCACATCATCATCTCTGTGGATAGGGAGTTCCCCCAGTTTACAGAGGGTACAGAGAAGCTAAGTGACTTCTCTAAACTCTCTCAGAGGAGGGATTTGAACCCAGGTTTCCCGAGTTTTAGTTTGGTGCCTTAATTACTGGAATATCCTGAAGTGCAATAGTACTTCCTTTTTTGGCCCAGCCCATTTCATTTGTGAATAAGATCCGGTATCTTTTCTATCCCTGGGCAGACAGAAGAACTGATCTGCTGAAAGTGCTGACCCCTACCCATAGTTAAAAAAACTGGCATGTCTACACAGTGTTAAGACCTATGGCATGGCTGTGGTTGACCTAGATCAGCTGACTTGGGCTCGCTGGGTTCCAGCTGTAGGGCCACAAAATTGCAGTGTAGATCTTTTGAGCTCAGGCTGGAGCTCAGGTTCTGAGACCGGTGGCTGGGGAGGGTCTCAAGGCCTGGGCTCCAGCCCAAGCCCAAATGTCTATACTGCATGTTTTAGCTCCGCAGCCTGAGTCAGCTGACCTAGGCTCTGAATCTTGGTACCACGGGTTTCTTCCTGCAGCCTAAACCTACCCTGTGAGGCTAGAGAGACTTCTACACAGGCTGCTGAATAGTAAATGCTTCCATTGAGGTTGATCCCTGGAGTCCACCTCAGTGCACCTTTGAGTGCAGTCACTCGTTTTTCATTAAGCAGTGATTTGATTAGATAAAAATAAAAGTTGCTTGAGCATTCATTTTTTGCAGTGATGCATAGCAAATGTATGCAGATTCAAGTAGGACTAATCTGCATGCAAAATATAAAAGTGTGATTCCTAACCCATGCGCACCTGTATTGAAGTTTAATCGGCGACATATATTTAATGGGAAGAATAAAACTTAATAATGTGCACCGCTCTCTGAGGTTGGATGTGAATTTAGTGGAAAGAGATCCTTACAGTGTTGACAATGATTCAGCTGTTTCAGGATTAACTTAAAAGCTTTCTGTAATTTTAAGAAAACTCTTAGTCAAAGTTAAGGAATATCTTAAAAAAAAAAAAAAAATCCCTCTTTCTTGAAGCCATTCACTATTGGTCCCTCCCCCAGCTACTGTGCTCTAGAGACATCCTTTTCAAGTGCCTAAATCCCTTAGAAAGCACAAGTGACTGATTCTGATCTCACATGTACCAGCATAAATCCGGAGTAACGTCGCTGATCTAAATGGATTTTCACCAACATAAAACCAGCGCGTTGTGGGATCAAACTTTAAATCTTGAAGAGACCTTTGTGATAATCTAGTATAACTTTCTGTATTACACAGACCATAGATTTCACACGCTGTTTCATTCATCTATTCTACCCCAACCACTTGTGATTGAACTAGAGCATATCTTTTCACCTTGAGGGTTTTGCTGTGCAAAACACGTTGGGTAGCAGTAGAGTGCATTTTGCCGGATGTATCTGGCATGCTGGTTCAGAAATGATATTCAGTCCAATTGGGAGTAATGAGGAAAAAGGTGAAGACAAATGCTGTCATTTTTTTCATGCTTGCAGCTCATATATGAGGAAAGAGCGTGCTTCTGCAGTCATGTTGTTCATCAAAGACAACTGAAATCAGTTACAGTGCAAAGGTGAATGAATGTCGTGTCTGAAATTCTGAAATGCTTTCCCATCATGCCACTGCCAACACTCCACTGAAACACTGAACTCTTGCAGTTTGGGTGTGGTTTTTTGTCTTGTTTTTTTTACACATTTTTAAATTGATTGTAGTGCTGATGAACGCTGTGGGATGGACCGCACTGGCAAAGGAAGTCTTCTATTTATCTGCAGCAGAGGGAGGTCAGTAGCAGTACAAGCCAGTGTGCCTCCACCTTATCTTGAAGGAATCCTGCAGAGAGGAGGGGGTGTTTCAGTCTAAATTCTATTCACGTTCTTGGATTCTTTGTAGAGCCTGCCAGCCTGGGTGCTAAATGCCAACTGTAATGACATTACTGGTGATGTGGATGGGAACTATCAAATGCATATGACCGGGTCGCATGGTAACAGCCGTTGGTCAATACCAATGTGGCCCTATTAATCCTTGGGAGTAAGACTTTTTGGTTTAAAAAAAAAAAAAAAAAAAAAAAAAAGATTGGCTATACATTTTAAAGAAAAGCAAATGCAAATACTGGAAATGCTTTAAATAAATAAAGTTGACACCAAATAATCAAAACCACTTAACACTGTGACACAAACTGACAAGAGCCAGGAATTTCAAAATTAAAGTTGACACTCTGTCCTTCGCATTAGCAGCTATGAAAACAAAGGGCACCACGACATGAGTTAAGAGCAGAAAGTTGGCCTTTCCTCTGAGTTGCTGGGGTTCTGTCACACTGAGCCATAACCTTTATGCTGTTGAAAGAGGGGAGTGGTTATGTATATGAATTACCTCGTTCTTGTTTTTTAATGCTGGTTTTATTTATTTATTTTTAATAAATCTTTCACAGAAGGATTAAACACTTGACTTTTGGAGTCGAAGGAGTTGTTCTGGGTCTTTGTTACTGGGAAATAACCACCTAGAGCCCCCTCCCCAGTGAAAACCAAATCAAAACAAAACAATCCTCTCGCAGTAGAGCTCCTAACACTCAAAATCTGCCAAATGTTGGAAAATTTACTGCTTCAGCCGAGCCTTGTATCTAGCCCAGATGTACCTAATGGGTTAATCCAGACCCACCCAAATTGTTATCAAGTTAGAATCAGTATCAAATTCCTGATGTGGCTTCAGCCCATCTGCACTTATATCTATCTATATTCTCCAACAGGGAATAGGGACCTGTTATTTACATTGAAGTAACACTAGGGACTCCATGCCCCTCACAAAGCATGCTGCTTATTAGATGATGATGCATGTTTTCCACTTATTCAATGAACATGGTGGCAAAAATTTCAAACCTGCTCTTTAAAAAACACCGATAGATTTGTGTGTTGTTTCAGCAGGAGGCACATCCTGTCTTCTGGAGATGGTAGACAAGATGGAAGGAGTCAAAACCGAATACAGCCTTTGTTGTATGCTAGGGGGAGGGGGCAGGCATGGGGCATCTGTAGATGGAATGGAAAGCAAGGCCTGATTCAGCAAAGCTTAGGGGCTTTGTTGATTTTGGGAGCCTCACACAGTTCTGGAGGAAGCTTTCTGTGTTTTGAGGCTCCTTTTAAGCAACGTAGACAGGAAGAGAATGAATTGCCCCAGCTGTTTATGCACCAAAATATGGGGGAGAATCCGCTTTAACAATGTCTTGATAAATGTTGGGTACCAAATGCTTTAAACTGCTTTATCAACCAGACAGTGACTCAATAGGAAAGGGTTTCATCCAACAAGACCACCTGTGAGGTCTCTTGGCTATGAGCAGCAGGTCTAGAGAAGGGCAAATTGTTCCCAGAGCACTCAAGGAGCCTATAATACCTGAACAAATGACTTAAGAAAAGTAGATCAATTAGGACCTCCATGAGTCACAGGTGACAGGCTGGGCTGATGTTCTGGGAAACTTGGTGGGATGTTGGAGTACTAGAAAGCTAGCCCTTTCAGAATGCAGTTCCTAGCAATGAAAGCGGACAAGGATTTTCTAGAGAGATTGATGAGCATTTTATTTTTATTGCCACTGAATGGGAAGGAGATGA
This sequence comes from Malaclemys terrapin pileata, assembly GCF_027887155.1. Classification (NCBI taxonomy): domain Eukaryota; kingdom Metazoa; phylum Chordata; order Testudines; family Emydidae; genus Malaclemys; species Malaclemys terrapin. The sequence continues at coordinate 12,401,450 of NC_071513.1, read as the reverse complement.
CACAGAGCTCTGGATGACAGAAAGCAAAGAAGGCCACAAACTACCGTAGCTTTCAGCTATTTTGTGTTACGCATAAGGTACTGAGGAAAATTACTGTGCATTAGCATCTGGAAATGGCTGGCAACATATATACTGCATATGAGGATGAAGGCGCCTGGTGGAGATAATACTTAATAGGCAAATAATCTTTCAGTTCATCCTCCAGGCTCAAGTCAGCCCATAGGTATTTGTAATAAGGGATTGTACTGACAATGTACCAACTTCTAGTTTGGAAGGTGTATGATTATCCTATAGCATATTAATGTATGATCAATGGTTGGGGGTGACAATATAGTTATGGTCAGGGAGATTCCAGGAAGGATATAGAAATAGGAAAGCACAACTACTGATTTGAAATTGGCAGTTTGGAATACCAGAAAAAGTTCATCATGAGGTCTGGCTGGAAAACAAGAATTCTGTTAGGTGAAAAATTCGGAGGTTTTGACATTGGTTCATCTTGATGTGGCACTAAACTAAGATCTTTTAAAAAGATTTTGGAAAATACAGGAGTGAGACACGCTCCCCACCCAGAGTCTCTGCTATACCGAATTTGGACTGGAGCTTGAAAACACCATTGGCTAGTCTGGGATGGGTATCTCTCTTTGGCTTTGAGCAGAAATTCCATCCTGGACTCGAGAAACTTTCTTGACAAAAGTTTCATCCAAAGAAATAAAAAGGTGTTCTGCCTGATTTGGAGCAGGGAAATGAAGCAGGGTCTCTCACATTCCAGGAAAATGCCCAAATTACTGGTCTACAGTGCCAGTCTCTCTTGCCTCGAGACTATTTATACAGAGCAGAACAGCTCCAACAGAAGAGCGAGCCTAATTCTACAGCTGATGCTTAGGGTACTCAGCTGGGATGTGGGAGATCCAGGCTCGAGTCCCTGCTCTGAATCAAGAACAGGCTGTAGGTACAGGTGACCTATTGATAGCTAAATTCAGTGAATAAACTGTTTCTTCCACTTGTGATTTGTCCACGATCAAATAGTGAATTATTTGATTACCATATTGTACAAACATACTGCAAAAGGAATGGAAAATATCTTAGAAGGATGCAACATGTCCCTTATGGACCTCTTTGGGGTGATTTGCAACTCCAGGTGGCAGCTGATGCTGTTGTTTGTTTGTATTGTATTAGCACCTAGAAGACTGAATCAACATTGTGCTAGGTTCTGTACAAATCTTTGGTAAGAGGCTGTCCCTGCCTCAGCATTAAGCAGACAGGATTGCTAGAAAACAGTGAAGTGAGTTGCCCAAGTTCATACAGCAGTTCAATGGCAGAGCCTGGAATAGAACCCAGGTCTCTTGTGTCCTATCGACTGCCCTGTGCTAGAGAGAATGAGTGGTGGTCGGAATTTCGCAGTAGCCTCTTTGCTGGCACTTCTTGTACAAGGGCCAGGAACAATTTCTCTCTTTAATAAAATCCCCACTGTGGCTGGTGTCTGGAGTTGGGCCTGAACTAGATTCTAGAACTAGATCCTCTGGATCTAAACTTTGTGCTGAGGCCCGTCACTACTTGTTGTGATAGAAAACCCAAGTAAGTGCAAGATGAATAGTGCTGTATTTGAATTATTTTTCTGTTTGTTGGTCTGCTGAATACGCCTACACGCCAGAATTTATTGGGTGCGTTTAGGGAGGTTGCCAGAGATTTTAGAATGTCATTGGGAGAAGAATAAAACAGATGGTTTCTTGCAAAAGGATCCCACTGCTGGGCACTGAATTAGCTTCTGCCAGGGAATGAGGACTTACCCCTGCCTAAGAATAAGCTCAAAAATCTTAAAAGGTTAGTGGCTCACATATCACAAGCTAGTGAAGTGTACCTTTAAACAGATGTAGTCACTAATTAATCAGTTGACTGCACATAGATTCATCCTGGCACAGCAGATGGCCTCCTGCCAACTGGCTCTTTCTAAAGCTAAAGGTTTTTGTTTTATTTTTTAGAATGCACCATTTCATTTTGTAAGATCAGGGAAGCAAACTGAAAGAAAGACCCGAGCCTTTGGATGGCATTTGCACAATGTAAGGTCTTGTCAGTGTTCTGCTGTCACAACAGTGCATCATAGGGCACTACGTTTTTTTTTTTTTTTTGGTTTGGCGCATGTGTGCAAAGTTCATAATGTGCTGAAGGCTTGTGGTAAACCTGTAGTCTAACAAAGCATTAGACGTTTCTGGTTCTTCCTGTTTTCATAACAGCATTACAGGTAGTAATTTAGTGAAGTAGTTTAAAAAAATAATCATCAAGCGGCCTCATGGTTAGATAACTTAGATAACAAAAGAAACTTCTGTGTGATTCAGGACCTGTGTTTAGATTGTGGATTTTTGTATTTTAAGTTTATATATGCTATTTGTGACACCAAATGATAAGTCTTTAGTCTTTTATGGTACTTTTTGTCCAAAGGTCACAAGCATCTTGTAAAGATTAAATTAGTTATTCTTCTGATTTTCTGCCATTGTATTCCTTCAGGTGCAATCTAATTTTACTACCTCTTCTGTGGCTGCTTGTTGTTGTTCATTTTGTATTTCAATAGAACCTAGAGGTCCCAATCGAGACTGGGACCTCGTAGTGCGAGATGTATACATAGTAAGTCATTCCTTGCCTCACTGAGCTCACAGTCAAAATAGGTAATATTATTGTCCCCATTTTACAGATGGGGGTGGGGCCTTGTGAGGCACAGACAGAGACTTGCCCAAGGTCATATATGAAGTCTGTGGCAGAGCTGGGAATCAAACCCATCCTGAGAGAGATCCTATATAGTCTTCACGATAAGACCATTTTTGATAGGATCTCTTCCTTTTTATGTGGAAAAATGTAGCCAAGAGGATCAACCAACTAGGGTGACCAGATGGGATGAAGAAAATATCGGGACACATGGGGGGGGGGGGGAGGAGGGGGAAGGAGTCCCGCCGGCGGAACAAAACAAAACAAAAAACCAACCAACCAAACAAAAAAACCCCCCAGGAATGCAAAACATCGGGACAAATTGCGTCCCAACTAAACATCGATCAGGATGCGGGACAAATGCCTAAAAATTGGGACAGTCCCGATTTTATCGGGACGTCTGGTCACCCTACAACCAACCCAGTCATTGTGCATGGCTTGCTCAGGTGTTCTTTGGGGGAGGCAGTGTTTTCAAATCAGAACTTTTGGTTTTAGAGCCCTTCTTGACCCACTCTTGTTCTGCAGTCTCCAAAATGGGGCAATCTTTGGGATAGGCTACATACTGAGCAGGAATCCCCACAGAACTGATTTGAGTTTGTTACCCACAACATTTGTTTCCCCTGGAATATAACACGCAGCAGTGTGCATTTCCATTCCGAATCTTCACTCCTTCACCTAAAGTATTTGTAAAGGCAAAAACAGTGGTTGTTGCACCCTTGTGATTGCGGGAATTGAGAAACTCTGCAATATGCTAATTGATTGGGTGAAATAGTGGTTGCAGTGAAGTCCATGGGAGTTTCTCCATTAATATCAATGGAAACAGGGTTTCACCCTGTGTGCTTTATTTTTATTGTGCTCGATTAGGGTGGGACCTTGTGAGGTACATCCTTGAGGTGTTAATGGCCCTTGCATTTGATTTCAGTGATGCTGACTTTGGGGGAGTCCATCACCCTTCAGGATGTTGCTCTTTGATAAGCCACTGATACTTCATAATGAAATATAAACACTGCGAGATGCTTAGAGGAGATGGTGGTGTTTAGTGCGCAACTTGCTGCCTTGGAGGATCATTTTGAATTATCCCCCAGGCTTCCAGTACTATTTAGAACTAAAAGCCCATCCACTAGCAGACAACCAATTTTTCTTGGTACCTTGGGTAGTCACTTAAGTCCAGTTTCATTGTATATTAAAATGTCATCACATACAGTCCACATATCTAGCAGTCTGATGCTTAAAAGCAGTTGCTAATTGCTCGGTGTCTGGCTTTCAGTTTCCAGTACTGACAATGAGTTCACAATAAAAAAAACCCAACTTTCCTTAGTTACTATAATCCAGTATGCTTCTGGGTTCTGTACTAAAGAGAAACTCATGTGTGTCATATTTGTGTCTTTCAATAATTCCACATGCTTTTATTGTCCGCTAACTATGGACTTTTTCCCCCTCAGCAATGATATTCCAAAATATGTGTGAGATGGGGTAAATAGACCCCATGCTGATGAGGAAGAGGCTAATGAGCACCTGTGGGTCCAATCAACCCACCTGGTTATACCTGTGCCAGGTGTCCAGCTCGGAGGGAAGAGATAAGAGGAAAAAGCCCTGCTCAGTGGTGGCTGACTGGGAGAGGGAGTAGATTTGAGAGAGCCTGTGAAGGGAGGATCAGCTGGAGCAAGAGCTTAGCTAGAGACTCCAAGTGCCAGAGCTGACTTGGGGCAGGTAGGCTTGGTACAGACCGCTTTTGTTTCATTTGTTCCTCAACTAATTTTGATCGCCTTTGTGTCCTGGAGAAGAGACTGTGAGAAAAGCTTTGCTCCAGGCCATGGTAGGAAGCAGCCCAAGGATACAGTAGAAGGCCTAAATCTGCTTCATACGTGGTCCTTGGGCTGGAACCCAGGGTGGGCCTGGAGTTTTCCTACCAGCCCACCTAGGACAGGGGCCTGAAGACCCTGGAGCCAAGAACAGTCAGGCCCAAAAGCTTGAACTTTTGGTGTGATGCTGCCAGGCGTCTGGTATGTTGGACTGGGATTTCCTGGAAGGGGCAGTACTAAAAGTGACCTGATTGGAGAGCCAAGTCAGAAGAAGAGGTAGACCACTGTAGGGATAGAATGACTGTCAGCAGGGGGCCGCACAGAAGGAGGAGAGCGGCTACACCCTGCCCAGCCATGAGGGAATGTGCCTGTGGTGAGTAGACTCTTCCACAGAGCTATTAGGGGGTGATTTGTCTGTATTTTTTAAATACACTATTTAATTGAATCAATTCATGTGAATGGCAGTAGATTCCTGCTATATATGCCTTTTATTGTTATGGATTTTGAAATAGCGCACACAGTTCTAATACAAATCTCGTTCTATTACAAATGCTGTTCTATTACAAAAATATGGCATGGGAAATAACATTTACAACAAACATTGGCAATCAGAAAACTTGTTGGCATTTGTGCTCATTTCATGAGAAGTTCACAGTGCTATGAAATTAGCATTGATTAAATGATGAGCTGAAGGGAGAGAGAGGCTACTTATGAAATGGGAGAACAGGACATTTTCACTGTTCAACCAGGAACACGTAACAGTTTGTTAATGAATCAAGACAGCTGGAGAATTCAAAAAGGGCAACATCCGAGATGATTGCTTCCATTACAAGGTGATAGGTAGGTCAGTGGGCATTATAAGATATTTACGATGGTATCCTATTGTAATGTTGAGAAAGTAAGATAGTTATGTAATGGAAATAATGTTTCACAGCCATAACGAGCACATTAATAACAATCTACTGTGTAGTGGCATTTAGTAAGAATTGCATATTTTCTTATGCAGAATGGCAACAAGATTCAAGTGTAAAAGAGAGGAATATTCGGACATGAGAATGTTGTGTACTGCTCTTTGTGTGAATCACACTGGGGGCCTGGAGGAGCCCCTTGTTAAAATCCCACCACCTAGTGGAAGGGAGGGTTCATTGTCCCTGAGAAAGCTCATGCTCCTTCAGTATATACTGCTAATATCTGGCCGAGAAGAGTTGCACCTGCAGCCCAGAAGAAAAATTATTACAGAGTAATAATTTTTATTTGTCACCAGAACAGATGGCATTGCACCAAATGCCAGGTATTTTTAAAAAATGGTGTACAGGGGAGGATACTCCCTGGTGCTCTTCCAGGATTTCAAATGCTCCCAGGGTTTCTTCCTATTCTACAAGAGGCACGCTATCGACATGCGACAGTCTAGTGCAGTGGTGCGCAAACCTTTCCAATTGTTGTGTGCAGAGCCGGCTCCAGGGTTTTGGCCGCCCCAAGCAGCCAAACAAACAAACAAAAAAAAACTCCGAGCAGGAGTGAGGGACCGTCCACCGAATTGCCGCCAAAGAGCTGGACGTGCCACCCTTCTCTGAGGTGGCTGCCCCAAGCACCTGCTTGGTAAGCTGGTGCCTGGAGCCGGCCCTGGTTGTGTGCCTCCCCCCTTACCATTAATGGAGGAGACCTGGCTTCTATATTCTGTTACTGCACAGCCCTGACTTTCTCAGCAGCAGAGCTTGGGCTGAAGGTGGAGTTGGGGGTGGAGCTGGGCTGGAAGTGTGGCACTGTTTCCCACCTCCTGGCATGAGCTGCTTGACGTTGCAGCTCGCTCCCCCGATGTTCCTCCGCGGCCCCATTGAGGGGACACACCCCACAGTTTGCGCACGCCTGGTCTAGTGCACAGGGTCCTGGAATGGGAGTCAGGAGACCTAGCTTCTAGTCCTGGCTCTGCCACTGAACTGCTGTGTGACTGTGGGCAAGTCCGTTGTGGGGAAGAAGAGACAGAAATCTCACAAGAGGGCCAGGTTCAAGAGCTTCAGATACATTTCCAGTGAGCATCTGGAGTTTTGGATATTTATCCAAATTTTGAAGCTCTTGAGGTATGCTCATCATTCATTATGATGACACCTAATTTTCCTCCATCCTGACAAAGAGACAAAGATGTTGTATTAAAAACAGCCCATCGCCAAGTTGCTCCATACATAACATGCATAGCACGTCAGTGTCACATTTTCAAAGGTTATAGTTTGGGTTCTGTCAGTGTCTCCATTATGAACCACCATCTAAAGGGTTGTTTTCAAGTCTTAGAATCGAAAATCCAGACCTCCATGCCCAAAGGTGCTTACATCCTGAAGTTCACTTATCTCCAAGGAAACACCTGACCCTATGGTTCATTATTATGTACAAGACTCCGTGCCTTATTCGCATGCACAGTAACCGTGCCTGAGTGCATGTGTGCAGGTGAAGTATCCATCTAAGAGCAGAGCATTCATCCTGTGTAGGTTCAGAACCTGTCACCCTTCTGATAGTTTGATTTTTGGCAAACAAATGGAATTATAAAATGATGCCGAGTATGTCTACATGGGGCCAGAGCTCGGGCTCCAGCCTGAGACCAAACGTCTACACAGCAATTTTTCAGCTCTGCAGCCTGAGCCTCTCAAGCCTGAGTTAGCTGATCTGGGCCAGCCGCAGCCTTGCTCCAGGGGTTTTATCCCCTTGTAGGTGTACCCACAGAGTCCAGACAATGCTTCTCTTTGGGCTTGACTGCTGCTAGTTTTCCTTGAACCAGGGTTACTCAGCCCACCCTCTGTTCCTCTTTCTCAGACCCCAGATCCCTTTTTCTCCACCCTGAAGCCAGCTTCCTTTCTTTTTATAGCCTCCATCTCTAGGCCTGATAGCTGGTGTTGTCAGGGAGGGACAGCTTTACTTTTTGTTTCCAGGAGATCATTAACTGCTTCTTGCCCTGCTTGAATGTGGGTCTGACTACCCCCATCAGAGTGCAGGTGTCATAACTATAAAGGGAAGGGTAACAGCCCTCCTGTGTACAGTACTATAAAATCCCTCCTGGCCAGAGACTCCAAAATCCTTTTACCTGTAAAGGGTTAAGAAGCTCAGGTGACCTGGCTGACACCTGACCCAAAGGACCAATAAGGGGACAAGATACTTTCAAATCTTGGTGGGGGGAAGGCTTTTGTTTGTGCTCTTTTGGGGGAGGGGGGTTGTTCGCTCTTGGGACTGAGAGGGACCAGACATCAATCCAGGCTCTCCAAATCTTTCTAAACAAGTCTCTCATATTTCAAACTTGTAAGTAAACAGCCAGGCAAGGCGTGTTAGTTTTTATCTTTGTTTTCTCAACTTGTAGATGTACCTTTTTGCTAGAGTGTTTCTCTGTTTGCTGTAACTTTGAACCTAAGGCTAGAGGGGATTGATTACCCTGTAAAGTTATTTTCCATCCTAATTTTACAGAGATGATTTTTACCTTTTTCTTTAATTAAAAGCCTTCTTTTAAAAACCTGATTGATTTTTCCTTGTTTTAAGATCCAAGGGGTTTGGATCTGTATCCACCAGGGAATTTGTGAAGAGTCTCTCAAGGCTACCCAGGAAAGGGAATTAGCACTTTGGAAGTGGTGGCAGCGAACCAAATCTAAGCTGGTAGTTAAGCTTAAAAGTTTCCATGCAGGCCCCCACATTTGTACCCTAAAGTTCAGAGTGGGGAAGCAGCCTTGACAGCAGGTATGATCATGTGCTGATAGCCAGATGGAGACATAACTGCCTGTATACTTGCACAAGTACTGATTTTGCTTGGGCAATTTCTGCAATTGCCTGTGCTCCTTTTAGTCTATAAAGTCTGATACCAGCTCATATCCAGACCTACAAATTCAAGCACTGATGCAATAGTTCTGTGGTGGTTATAATTTTTAAAAGGCCATATTTCATGGATGTGATCAGACAGCTGTGAAATATTCTTCCCTTTAATGACAAGAGATGAGCCTGAAGCAAGTGTCCACATCTACACAGTCCCACATTTTGAGGGGAGCGCATGAAATGTGCACTCTGATTCTGATCTGTATTTTTGTAGCTGATCCTCCTCTCATGATTGAACACCCACTGACTTGGGATTTGAACCCACCTCTGGACTAAATTAGGGATTAATGTCCTTTAGTACATTTTTATGATATCACCAGTATAAAGTAGGGTAGTTCTCCTCTCACTTGTTGACCTGAATTTGATGGGTTAGTTTTTATGGCTTGCCACTGATCGCATCCTACCAGAAGATTTATAGGTTCTTGTCCAATTCAGACTACAGAGTTCAAGAACTCAGAGCTCTATATCGGGAGAGGACTCTCAGGGTGCTTGTCAAGAACATGTACACTGAGGACAATACCAAATTGATAAAATCTTTATTGACATTAACATAATAAGAAATGCAATGAAACTTACAACTGCAAAACAGTAAAAGAATTCCAAAACTCCTGGTGGTAACATTTTTATTATAAGTACCTTAACCTAACATACTCACACCCTTCCTTGAGGACCCGGTAATAGGAGGTGAAGGACCAGCCTCATTCCTGGCATGTCCGATTACGTGATGGTGCAGGCTTCCCCAATGATTAGGAATGTTGAGTAGTTATACTATACTGCACAAGCTGAGCTAATAGCGTGATAATAGATAGATGTATGGGAGAACTGGAAAAAGCACTTCAAGAAATCAAAGCTTCAGGAGTTAAGAGCCTAGAACTTAGAAGAGTTTAAGAGCATAGAACCTAGCAGATCTTAAGAACTTAGAATATAGAACATAGCAGACCCTAAGAGTTAAAAAAGCTTACAAGCACTCTCTTACAAGGTATTTTATAGGATCCTGACCTATGTAATTCAGGCCCAACCTACTATACCCAAATCTTACTTCCGTACCCTAAGAAATTTGAGTACCCTTCTCCTATAGGTTAGTGGATTATGACACTTACTTTCTAAATATATTAATAAGGATGATCTCAATCTGAAACTGCCAACCTAGGCTCTCTTGATGACCTCCGAGTTGTGGTGTACCCTGCAGTAACCAACCGGTTGTAGGTGCCGGATAAACCTGTGATGTGATGTGGATAGTTCCATCCTTTGGTTCCCCAAAGTTCAGGGACCATTCTTATCTGTGCCAAAGGTTGCAAGCTTTTATGCTGACACATTCATAACTGATGATACTTTTTGCTATACTGCAGATCTTACCGGATCGTACAGGCCAGTAGGCTTCTTGCATTTCCGCATTTCAGCAAAACTGCTTATTAGGAAACACAGGCCTCAACACATCCTAAATTCCAAGGAATTAATACTGATACAATCTAAGAATAAAATGGATTAATTTCAGAAAAAGAAACCTATCAATGGATACTGCTGGCTAGATTAGTAGGATATAATAGCTAGCAAAATAATCTTATAGGCAACACACTGATAGCGGGACTTCATCTTTGTTGGTACAAGGTGTGTGTGTGTGTGTGTGTATATATATATATATATATATATATATATATATATATAATATTTTGATACAGGTAAATAAATGTAAACAGATGCTGAATTACTCATGTGTTAGGTGGTCTATTTTCCTCCTATTATATTCAACTAAAGGAGGAATTTTCGGTGCTGTGCAATTAGTGCATTGTTGAGCCATTGCCAATTTTTTTCACTAGGTAAAGCCATGTTGGCATCAAAAATTGACTGAGTTTGATTTTTCTTTCCTCTTCTCCAGCTATGCTTATGATCAGCGTCAGAATCGTCCAGACTATTGCCTCAATTACAGTGGAACCCTGGAAGGAAATATACATTAACGTACAAAACAAACTGGAATCTGTTGGATAAACACTTATTTCAATCCCCAAATACCAAAGGTTACTTTCTTTATCAGACCTCATTACAATTCTATCTCTGGTTCTACGATAAAATCAAAAGCATTAAGTAACTAGAGATGTGTCATGCTAACAGTGATCAATTCAGGTAACTGCTAATTGCAATTACCTACCAAATTCTAGTTTAGTGCAAGTCTTCTGTTACTTGTGATGGTCAAATAATTCCAGAGTGGAGAAAAGTTAATAGCAACCAGTGTCATTTAATACACTTAGTCACGATACAGAGGAAGAAGTTGAAAATGAATTGGTAATGTTTGCTGCTTAGTTTGTTTGGTTAGAAATAACTATACTGGAGAGAATTTAAAAGAAACCTCTTCCTGCACCCATCCACATGATTACAAAAGTTAATTTAGATTTGCTCCTGTCTATGATTTTATGTTTATTTTCCATTAAACTCAAGTGAGAGTGAATTTCTGCTCAGATATGAGTCAAATGTGAATTTGAATCATATTTTGATTTGTAAAATTCACAGTTCATGCTATATTGGTTAATTACATAAGTAGCCTGCTATTATTTACCGATTCCTGATTGGATGACTTATGTAACTAAGAATTTCAAATTCACTTGCTGTGTAGTTAAATTGGTTAAATACATTACATAAATTAAATTACATGTTACAGAACAAATGGCAAACTTTATATTTGACTGTAATAGTCACAATTTGCAATTCAAATGACCTGCAAACCAGAATTATTTGCTTACAAAATGTTTGAATAACTTTGAATAATGAATAAATTAGAGAATTTCATCATCTGCTCACAGGCAATTACTGAAGAGGAAAAAAAGCAATATTCATCAAATATATTATGAACTATTCACTCAGCCCTACTAAGAAAAACTCTGTGGACTATTGTGAAAAAATCCAGATGGATTTAGAGGTGTTGCAGGACTGGGGGAGGTGAAATTCAACAAGTATAAATAAGGCATAATTTCAAAACCAGTGTAATCTAGTAAACATATGCCCTGGTGTTCTTTGAACTTGCAGGATCCTTCAAGGAAATGAACACTGAACACTTCTTAAGTCTAGTAGTACTTGCATTAAGCAATATGCTTGGGTGTATTTTTAAAAAAAGGAAGAGAGAATTATACATAAAATATTATGTCATGTCCATGGAATGGCAAAATGGTTGGGATTTAAGAACTGAATCGAACTTTATACTGAACGTTGAACTTAACTCAAACAGAAACTTTATCATTCTCCCCTCCCCCCAAAAATATTATTTTTTCCATACCTCTCTGTAATTCCAAATTCTAGTTAGAAGCAGAAGTACCAAAATACTTCAGATAAAAGATGGTAGTATTCTGGATTTTCCAGCCTGCTAGGAATTGGGAAGTGCCAACGATCTCATGAGATTTCTGTCAGATCCTAGAGGTGCTTGTAGGGTGATTAAGGTTCTGGGCAAAAAATTTGAAAAATAGCTATTGATTTGGAGGGCTTTTTGGGTGCCAACCTGACACTCCTTAAAAGATCCAATTTCTGAAAACAAGGCCCCTTGTAAACTGCCTCAGATTAGGCATCCACAATCACTGTCTGCTTTTCCCAGATGGTCCAGTGGTTAGAGTGCTAGTCATAGATTTGGGAAACCCAGGTTCAATTCCCAGCCCTGCCACAAAAGCCGTGTGTGACCCTGGGAGAGTCAGGTAGCTGCTATGTCTCAGCCTTTTATGGTATGGTGGGGTGGGGTGCTAGCTCAGTGGTTTGAGCATTGGCCTGCTAAACCCAGGGTTGTGAGTTCAATCCTTGAGGGGGCCATTTAGGGATATGGGGCAAAAATCTGTCTGGGGACTAGTCCTGCTTTGAGCAGGGGGTTGGAGTAGATGACCTCTTGAGTTCCCTTCCAACCCTGATATTCTATGAAAACGTAGGTACTGCTAAGTATCTGAATGTTGAGGCACTTAATGAAACCTCAACTTTGCAAGGCTTGCCACTCACTAATCCCAATGAGGAATGAAATGTTATTCCAGACCTGCTGTAAATTGAACCTTAAATTGATTTTGATGATAAACTCTGTAGCAGAGAGATTAAAACAAACACCCCCCCCCACATTTTTCAGAATCTCAGATGCAAACAAACAAAAAAACCTCTCCAAAAATAAAATTCTCATATGTTTCTAATGGAGGAAATGGTCTTATTCTTCTTCGAGTGCTTGCTCATATCCATTCCATTAGGTGTGTGCGCGCCGCGTGCACGATCGTCGGAAGATTTTCTACCCTAGCAACACCGGCGGGTCGGCTGTGGAGCCCCCTAGAGTGGCGCCTTCATGGCGCTGAATATATACCCCAGCCGACCCGGCGCCCCCTCAGTTCCTTCTTACCGCCCCTGACGGTCGTTGGAACTGTGGAGCGCGGCATAGCTGTTCTCCACTCTCCCTAGCTTAATTAGTTATTCGCAGTTGTAGTTATAGTTATAGTTCTAGTGTTTGTAGTTTAATAGTTAAATAGTTTAAAGTTGTTAGATTTGTTATAATAGTCCAGGGGACTAAGGGGGTCATCGCCCCCTTTCTCCCCCGGCCGCGGGCCCGGGCTCATGCCCAGAGCTCCCGGCTTCAAGCAGTGCGCCTCCTGCGCTAAACCTATGCCCACGAGCGACCCGCACGACTCCTGTCTGAAGTGCCTGGGAGAGTCCCACCAAACAGATAAGTGCAAGATCTGTAAGGCCTTCAGACCAAGGACCAAGAAAGAGCGGGACTTTCGGCTCCGGCAACTCCTGATGGAGGCGGCACTTAGCCCGGACACTCCTTCTACGAGCCAGGCCCAGGCACCTAGCGCCTCGGTGCGCAGTGCCCCAGCAGCACCGGCAATGCCGACAACGCGGGCGGTGTCGGACAAACCTCCCCGGCACCGGACCTCGTCGGCACCGCAGCAGGCACCTCGGCGCCGGTCATTATCCCCGGGGCATAAAAAAGCCCATAAGACGGGGACCTCTGTACCGAAGACGCCGGCTCCCCCAGTGCCGGGGGTAGAGCCGAGTGCGCCGGTGGAGCACCGGAAACAGGTGCCTCCAGCACTGTCGACTCCGGCACCGAGGCCGTTGAGTCCGGTGCAGATAGCGTCTCCACCGAGACCGGCGGTAATACAACTCCCGTCGACTCCGGAGACCTTCGTGGCGGCGAGAGACTTGATAGCTCTCACAGAGCCGGCACCGCCTCAACCACTGGCACCGACGGCACCGTTGACCCGCCCGGTCCAGTCAAGGGGGAAACCTGCCTTGATGCGCCCTCCATCACAAGGGCTGGAACCTCGGCACCGGTCCAGGTCCAGAAGCAGGTCCCCACGCCGCTCGCAGTCCCGGCACCGAATATCACCTCGGCACCGGTCGTACTCGCGGCCAAGATCTTCGTCGCGGCACCGGTCTACGTCTCGGCACCGCTATGATCGTCGGCACCGATCAACGTCGAGACGTAGTTCTCGGCACCGCTACGGTCGACGCTCGACGTCGAGAGGCCGCTCCCGGCACCGGGCATACTCCAGGTCCTCGTCGAGGTCCAGATCCGGCTCCCGGCACCGACGAGGTCATCGGCACCGATCGCGGTCCCGGCACCGTTCGCCGGCACCGCGCAGAGATAGATCATCTCCGGACCGGTACCGTGCGGCACCGCAGCCCACGGGGGTCGTTTCATCTCTCTCGGCACCGCCATGGCCGTCAAGATCGGTGTCTCGCTCCTCGGAGGACCTGTCGAGATCGGCATACCCCCCTCAAGGGCAAGCCGAGGAACGGAACTTGGGCCATTGGCAGGAGATGGCAGAGGACCACTCTCATGGACCATCTCACTGGTCATTTTGGACCCCGTGGGCGTACCACCAGGAGCAAGGGGCTCCAATACCATCGACCTCTCGCTCGGGTCACTCGGTTAGAAGGGCCCCAGAATCCACCATCTCTCGGCCTCCGCCAGGGGGCATGGAGGCTTCCGTGTCCACGCCACCTGACACCATAGACCCGAGTACAGGTGATGCTCCGGCCCAAGAGCAGGGGGATCAGGACCCCCCCTTGGATCCAGTACCACCGGAGGCGTCTTCCTCCTCCTCTCCGGATGAGGCAGTGGCGGGCACTTCATGTACGGGTCCCCCTCCGATAGATCTTCGGGCTCACCAGGATCTCCTGCGTAGGATGGCCCGTAATATGGACCTGCAGGCGGAGGAGATAGTGGAAGTACAGGACCCTATCGTGAACATCCTCGGAGCGGATGCCCCATCGAGGGTGGCGCTACCCCTGATCCGCACGATACAAACCAATGCGGATACGATATGGCAAACTCCTGCCTCTATCCCACCCACAGCGAGAGGGGTGGAAAGGAAGTACTTTGTCCCGTCTAAGGACTACGGGTACTTGTATACCCACCCCCAACCGTGCTCACTGGTGGTGGAATCAGTGAACGCACGAGAGCGCCACGGCCAGCAGGCTGCAGCGCCTAAATCAAAAGAGGCTAAGCGGCTCGATTTGTTTGGCCGTAAGGTTTACTCAGCCGGAGGGCTGCAACTTAGAGCGGCGAACCAACAGGCGCTATTGAGCCGTTACAATTTTAACTCCTGGAACTCTATGGGGAAGTTTAAGGAGTTGATTCCCCAAGAGTCCAGGGAAGAGTTTGGAGCCATGGTAGAGGAGGGTAAGAAGGTGGCTCGGACCTCCTTGCAGGCCTCCTTGGACATAGCAGACTCAGCTGCGAGGACCCTGGCTTCGGGTATCGCTATGCGGAGGATCTCCTGGCTTCAAGTTTCGGGTTTGCCTCCGGAGCTACAGCAAACCCTACAGGATCTGCCCTTTGAGCGACGTGGATTGTTCTCGGACAAGACGGACTCTCGCCTGCAGAGCCTCAAGGACTCGAGAACAATCATGCGCTCCCTGGGGATGCATGTTGTGGGCCCTCAGCACAGACCATTTAGGCCGCAGCCTCAGCGCTTCTACCCCCCCCCGCCTCGTCAGAGACAGGACTTGACCCGGAGGCGAGGGCGAGGTGGTAGAAGAAGGTGGGCCGGCCCTCAACCCGGCCAGAACCAGGGGCCACCTAGACCACCTTCAGGCCCCAGGCATAACTTTTGAAGGTGCGGTCGAGGACGGCGCCCCAGTCATCCCCCAGGATCCAGCCCCCTCCTTTCGGGATCGTCTCTCCCACTTCCACCGTGCTTGGTCCCTTATAACTTCGGACCGTTGGGTCCTCCGCACAGTGGAAAGGGGATACACTATCCAGTTTTCTTCTATCCCCCCCTTCCACCCCCCTTCCCCGTCCCTCTTCAGGGACCCTTCTCACGAGCAACTTCTTATACAGGAGGTTTCCACGCTCCTTGCTATGGGGGCCATAGAGGAGGTTCCAGTAGAGTTAAGGGGCAGGGGATTTTATTCCCGTTACTTCCTGATCCCCAAGTCCAAAGGAGGTCTGCGGCCCATCTTGGACTTGCGCGGACTCAACAAATTCGTAGTAAAGTTGAAGTTCCGCATGGTCTCTTTGGGGGCCATTATCCCTTCCCTCGATCCTGGAGACTGGTTCGCTGCCCTCAACATGAAAGACGCATACTTTCACATCTCAATTTACCCACCTCACAGACGCTTCCTGCGATTCGTGGTAAACATGGTGCACTACCAATTTGCAGTCCTTCCCTTCGGCCTATCCTCGGCCCCAAGAGTGTTCACGAAATGTATGGCTGTCGTGGCAGCGTACCTTCGTCGGCAAGGGATACAGGTGTTCCCGTACCTAGACGACTGGCTGGTACGCGGTCGCACCAAGGAGCAAGTTCAAGCTCACGTCCACATAATAGTGCACACATTCAACGAGTTGGGCATCCTACTCAACAAGGACAAATCCACTCTAGAACCTACCCAGAGAATAGAATTCATAGGCGCAGTTCTAGACTCCAGACGTGCACAAGCCATCCTGCCAGACAACCGATTTGGCACCATCACGAGCCTCATTCAAGGGCTCCAGGCGTTCCCAACTACCACGGTGAGGTCGTGCCTTACCCTGCTGGGTCACATGGCCTCCTGCACGTACGTAACCAGGCATGCCAGACTTCGGCTTCGCCCACTCCAGACCTGGGTGTCGTCAATATATCGACCAAATCGGGACAGCCTGAACATGGTGGTCACGGTCCCGATCTCGGTCCTGACCTCCCTCACCTGGTGGCTAGATCACAATGTGGTCTGCGTGGGGATGCCATTTCACGCCCCACAACCCTCTCTGCACCTGGTCACAGACGCTTCATCTCTGGGTTGGGGCGCCCATCTCAACGAACACCATACCCAGGGCCTGTGGACTGCACCCCAGCTAGCCCTGCACATCAATGTTCGGGAACTGATGGCGGTGCGCCTGGCGTGCCAGGCATTTCTCAACCTCCTATGTGGCCGATGTGTGTTAGTTCTCATCGACAACACCACGGCCATGTTTTACATCAACAAGCAAGGAGGAGCACGTTCGTCAATTCTATGCCAAGAGGCCATTCGCCTGTGGGACTTCTGCATCGCCCACTCAATCCATCTCACGGCATCGTTCCTCCCTGGAGTCCAGAACACTCTAGCGGACCGACTCAGCAGGTCCTTCCAGACGCACGAGTGGTCTATCCGTCCGGACATCATACATTCCATCTTCCGGAGGTGGGGGTTTCCCCAGATAGACCTGTTTGCATCTCGAGACAACAGGAAGTGCCACGTGTTCTGCTCCCTGCAAGGTCGAGCTCCGGGCTCCCTCTCGGATGCGTTTCTCCTTCCCTGGAAAGACCACCTGTTTTATGCCTTCCCTCCGTTTCCTCTGGTCCACAAGGTACTGTTAAAATTGCGCAGAGACCAGGCACAGGTAATTCTGGTCGCTCCAGCGTGGCCGAGACAACATTGGTACACCACACTGTTGGAACTCTCGGTTCAGACACCGATCCCGCTTCCGTTGTGTCCGGATCTCATCTCTCAGGACCACGGCCGGCTGCGTCACCCCGACCTGCAATCACTCCACCTCACGGCGTGGCTGCTCCATGGTTCACCCAGGCAGAGCAGCAATGCTCGCACTCTGTCCAACAGATTCTGCTGAGCAGTAGGAAGCCCTCAACACGCACCACGTACCTGGCCAAGTGGAAGCGGTTCTCCTGTTGGTGCGAACAACGAGCCATGTCCCCGTTGCAGGCACCCATTCCTCTCATTTTGGAATATCTCCTCTCCCTAAAACAGCAGGGGTTGGCGATATCTTCAATTAGAGTTCACCTGGCCGCTATATCGGCCTTTCACCCAGGGGAACTCGCGTCCTCGGTATTCTCTAACCCGATGGTCGTTAGATTCCTCAAGGGCTTAGACCGGATGTACCCACAACAACGTCAGCCCGTTCAGACGTGGGACCTCAACCTGGTTCTCTCCAAGCTCACAGGTCCTCCATTCGAGCCACTGGCCACCTGTTCACTTTTGTACCTATCCTGGAAGACAGCCTTCCTTGTAGCCATCACCTCAGCAAGGCGCGTTTCTGAACTCAGGGCGCTTACATCCGAGCCCCCTTATACAGTTTTCCATAAGGATAAAGTGCAGCTTCGTCCACATCCTGCCTTTCTCCCTAAGGTGGTTTCTCCTTTTCATATCAACCAGGACATCTTTCTCCCGGTCTTTCATCCCAAACCACATGCCACTCGCCAGGATCAACGTTTGCATTCCCTGGACGTATGAAGGGCCCTGGCCTTCTATATTGACCGCACAAAGCACTTTAGAAAGACGACACAACTCTTCGTTGCAGTGGCCGACCGAATGAAAGGCTCACCGGTCTCCTCACAATGCCTATCCTCCTGGATTACGTCTTGCATCCGGACTTGCTATGACCTGGCAGGTGTCTCAGCACCGCACCTCACCGCTCACTCCACGAGGGCCCAGGCTTCCTCGACGGCTTTCCTGGCACAAGTTCCGATCCAGGACATTTGTAGAGCGGCGGTTTGGTCATCAGTCCACACATTTACAGCTCACTATGCACTAGTGCAGCAGTCCAGAGACGATGCTGCTTTCGGATCAGCGGTTTTGCACACAGCAATGTCTCACTCCGACCCCACCACCTAAGTTGGGCTTGGGAGTCACCTAATGGAATGGATATGAGCAAGCACTCGAAGAAGAAAAGACGGTTACTCACCGTTGTAACTGTTGTTCTTCGAGATGTGTTGCTCATATCCATTCCAAACCCGCCCCCCGTCCCCACTGTCGGAGTAGCCGGCAAGAAGGAACTGAGGGGGCGCCGGGTCGGCTGGGGTATATATTCAGCGCCATGAAGGCGCCACTCTAGGGGGCTCCACAGCCGACCCGCCGGTGTTGCTAGGGTAGAAAATCTTCCGACGATCGTGCACGCGGCGCGCACACACCTAATGGAATGGATATGAGCAACACATCTCGAAGAACAACAGTTACAACGGTGAGTAACCGTCTTTTTTCTAAACCTAGCCCACAATATATGCTTGAGAGAGAAAATAATATAGAATTTCTGTTTTGACCTTAGAGACAGTAACCCTATAGCAAACAGTTGGCTGTCCCACAACAAAAAATCTACTTTAGGAGATGAAAATGCTTAGAGGAATTTACTTCAGTTTGGAAAGGAAACTTTAAAGGTTATGCCACTCGTGACTGAGTAAGAAAAATAGGACACGTTAAATCCTGGTCAACAGTTTGTCCACTGCTTGCTAAACTTTGGATGCCAAATCATTCCATCATCTGGGAGTAGAAGAGAAACTACTTATGACATTGTTATTCATGATATGCTGTTCTTCACTTATCACTTTTATAAATCCTCATTAATTTCTGGCGAGAAGTGAAAAGCAAGAATAACTACAGTTCATCAGCATGTTCGGGGATGACTGAGTTCAACTTTTTTACCTTTCTTAATACACATTCATCTTGAGATTTATATGTGCTCAGTGTGGAGAAAAGTCCCTGTTGCTGCTTTGCTGCCTTGGTTTATGGTTGTTTCAGAACCTGGTTTTTGTAACCTTTTAAAAATCTCTAGTTTTGTTTGAGTTAATTACAGTCTATCTTGCAAACCAGCAGAGCTGCAAAAACTCAGAAAGGGCCACCTCCTGGCCTAAGCATCTGCATCATCATGATGTTCTCATTATGCCTCTGGTGTTTAGGACAGCGACGAAGCTCCTCCACTCCTGTCTGTTTCTGGCAAATTTTTCAATGGTTCCCCAGATGTGCCCAAGGTTTTTCAGCTCGGCTTCCACAGCTCTTTGCCGTGTTGTTTTCGGGTGGCCTTGTTTTCGCTTGCCTTCAGGTGTCCATCTTATTGCTACTTTGGTGATAGAATCAGTTTCCATCCATAGCACGTGACCGATCCCTCTCCAACGCTTCCTGGCAATGATGGTGTTTATATCTTCTTGGCTGCACTGCGTGAATAGATCTTGGTTTGAGATTGTTCTGGGCCAAAAGATACGGAGGATTTTTCTGAGGCAGGCTGTATGGAATGAAGATAGTTTGAACATGTCATACTTTCTCATGCCCATTCATTCTGCACTATAAAGTAGTGTTGAAAGTACTCAGCTGTGATAAATCATGAGTTTGGTTTTGGTTTTTTATGTTTACGCACCCTGAACATGTTCCTGGCTTTATTGATTCTGTTCCTGATGTCCTGGCTTGTTCCACTGTCCTGGCTGATGGTGTTGCCCAAGTATGTGAATATTTCTACATTGATGAGAACATAATCCTCTCTCCGTACTGGTGACGGTGAGGCAATATTAAAGGTCATGATATCGGTCTTATTATGATTGATTTTTTTCAATCCAATTTGCTGGCTGAATGCGTTGTCGAGTTTTTTCTTGTATATGGCATTGTGTATATGATGGGAGAGCGAGATAATTTGCAAAGGGTCTTCAAGGGATGAGAAGTGTCCATTTAATGCCTCTTGGCATGTCTTCTGTTGTACGCCGCATTACCCCGTCGATGGCAATGTTGAAGAGGATTGCAGGCACGACACACCTCCGACGTACTCCTGTTTTGACTTCAAAACTGAGCTCACTGTGATCAACACTGCATGTAAAGTTGAAATAAAAGCTTTTGATGATGATGATTATACGGAGAGGGATTCCATATGCCCTCAGAATACGCCATAGGCTGGTCCTCTGAATGCTATCAAAAGCCTTCTCAAAGTCTATGAAATGTATGTAGCGTTGCCGTTGCCATTCTAAGTATACTTCACTCTACGAAACATAATAGAACATCTGGTCTGTGCATCCAGGCCCTTTCTGAAAACCAGTTTGCTCTTTTCTGAGAATGCTATCGACTGCATCTGATATACGCTGGACTATGATCTTACGCTGGACTTTGCTTGGCACAGATAAAAGGGTGATACTATACCAGTTATTACAATCACTGAGAGTTCCTTTCTTTGGTATCTTCACTGTAACCCCATTGATCCACTCATCTGGCACTTTTTCCCTTTCCCAAACTAATGTAAATAGAGGGGACAGGATAGATGCTGCTAACTCAGGATTTACCTTGAACGCTTCAGCATTCAAAAAAAGAAGAACAGGAGTACTTGTGGCACCTTAGAGACTAACAAATTTATTAGAGCATAAGCTTTCGTGGACTACAGCCCACTTCAGCTTATGCTCTAATAAATTTGTTAGTCTCTAAGGTGCCACAAGTACTCCTAGTCTGTATCCGCAAAAAGAAGAACAACACGGCTGTTACTCTGAAACTTCAGCATTCAAGTTATCCTTGGCAGGAACTTTTTTTAAGGATTTGATGGATTGAATGATCTCTTCCTTAGGTGGGGTGTCTGTGTTGATATCAAGATCTTCTGCCTCTTGGATGTTTGCTCCCTGTTCAGCAATTCTTTGAAATGCTCTGTCCAGCGCATTTCTTGTTCTTTTTCCGTTAGTAGGTGGCCTTGTTTGTCCCTGGTGCCTGCTGTTTACCGCTGATGAGCTGTGTCATTTTGTAGATGGGTCCTTGTTCACCACAAGCAACTGCATCCTCTGCTTGTGTTGCCAGATTATCAATAGAATGTTGTTTGTCCACCCTCGCAAGGCGTTTGACCTCCTGGTGTGCCTTGCTACACTGCTTGCAGTATTTGTCCTTTAGCTTCTGGGTTTTATGTCTAAAACTTTTTTCTTCAGGGTTCGTCTGGTTTCTATGGCATTCCACGTGCTGGGTGTAATCCACTCCTTCCTTCTCCTGTCTGTAGTCTAGACAGGCTTCACTGCTTTGTTAATAAATTGTTGTTACTTTGTTCCACTTCTTGTTGATCTCCTCATCTGCATTCCCCTCCTCTTCATCAAGGTCTGTAAGTGCTTGAAACCTGTTCTTTAACTGCAGAACGAAGGCTTTCTGTATTTCAGGGGACTTTAGCTTGTCAATGTCATAACGTCTATGTCCCTTGTTTGGTGGACCCGCACTTCTCAGTTTTAGATTGATGGAGGCTGTCGCAAGGTGGTGGTTGCTGCCAACATCTGCACCCCTTCTTACTTTCACATTTGTCAGTGAGTGTCACCATTTGCCATTGATCATGAGATGGTCAATCTGGTTGTTATCTCTGTAATTTAGAGAACACCATGTCAGCTTGTGAATTTCACAATGTTGAAATAGGGTTCCGCTGATGACTAGGTCATTCATATTACAGAAATCAACAAGCCTCTGTCCGTTTTCATTCATGGTGCTACACTCATGTCTTCCCATTGCTCTGTTGTTTGTGTTGTCCTTACCGACCTTGGCATTCAGGTCTCCCATGACAATAGTTAGGTCATGGCATGGTACTCTCTCTAGCTCCGCCTGTAGTGTAAGGTAGAATTTGTCCTTTACTTCTTTATCACTGTCATTTGTTGGAACATAGCACAGAATCAGGGTGATATTATTATGTTTCCCTTTTGGTCTGGCTCTCATAAGTCTGCTGCTGATGGACTTCCATTCAAGCAGGGAATGCTCCACTCTCTTCTTCATGAGGGTGCTGCCATCCTTTTGGTGTTGTCCATCATCCCATCCAGAATACAGCAAAGTTTCTCTCAAGCCTTCTGTTAATCTTCCTGATCCCATACATCTGCTCTCGCTGACACCCAGGATGTGTAAGCTGTAGCATCTCATCTGTGCTGGGACCTGAGTTAGCTTCCCTGTTTTGTACATTGTCCACACGTTCCAAAAACCAAGTTTGGTTTTTGTCTTGATGTTGAGCACTTCAGTCTTCATGCCAGTGGCTTCCTTTTGGCTTTCACCACTGGCAGTCATACGGGTCATTGACTCCTGAAGGCCATCACACACAGTAATGGTCAATTTCTCAGTTGCTGTTTCCGTAACATATATATATTTTTTTACGGGACAGGGTTGTTAGCCCTGTGCCTAACCCCCAACCTGTAGGACCAGGGTGTCTGTTTTGTCTGGCCCTTCCCACACATACCAATCCAGCATGGTTGAGCCTACCAGGAGCCGACACAGACTCTTGGGATTATTAGAGCATGCAAGCTGTCCTGCCATGACAAGGCATGGATACCAGAGGACAGTAAGCAGCTGCGCAGGGAGGAAAAAGGGGTGTAGACTCCCTTTCCCCCTCCCATATACACTATACCATCCAACCCCCCCTCTGTGCAGTCCCTAGGTCTTGGGTACGGGTACATAAAGGTAAGCTGTTATCTGTCATGTGAGAACAAACCTTACATACTCAAATTACTCAATGCAGTAATGGAAGGCACTCTAATACTGTGGTGAGAAAAAACCATATGGACTAGAATAAGCAGGCAGTGTGCTTTATTTCCAGTCCCTAGTGTGCCAGCTAACCTCGCTGAACAGGTGCGGTGGAGCAAGAGGCTGAAGATTAATCTAGCCCTCTTATTGAAATAAGAGAGGCAGGATTGTTTTAGCATTAGAGAAGTTCATAACTGAAACACGCCGGAATTCTGGTCAAAGTTCAAATCTTGCTCTAAATCTGAGCTTTTGCATCTCATCTATCTTGTTCTAATGGGCCAAATTAAAATCCCAGACCTGTCTTGTCCAGAAAGATGTGAGGTGGCCGGTCTGCAGATATTCTGGGATTGGTATTGCTAAGGGGCATAATTGGATGTGGCTATGGGCCAAGTGGACATGGTCTGTGTGTATATGTGCATACACGTCCACTAGAGCAATGAAGGATTCCTTAAATGCACAGCATTCCTGTGCTGACTGCTGCAGTAAACTGTGTGTGAGGTCAGACTGGTGTCTGGTGTGTACTGATGCCTGTTAGCATTGCTTTTGGCAGCATATATGCAATACTGCTGTTGGGTGTGAGATTTTTGTTTTGTTTTGTTTTTAAAGCTGTGTTTGAAACTGCGGATTTGTCTGCCTCTGAAGATGGGGTTTATAATCAAGATGCTATCAACAAATCAAAATGCCACCAGGGTTGTCTTAACTATAGTGATGTGAACATGTCAGGATTCTGATAAGTATTGTCCTGCCCTATAAAATACTAATCTGCTCCATGTTGAATGGCTCTAATGCCTTCTTTCATCTTAATAAAAATGCTTCTGAAAAATGCAGAAATGGCAAATAATATTTAGCAGATACAGAACAAAGTGCAACCTGTGAATAGGAGCTAACTCTCGAAAGCCTCCACGAGATAGGTCAGCAAATACTATTCCTGTATTACAGAAATCGGTATGGAAAGGCTAAAAGCCTGATACTGCCTGGTGCTGAACATCCTTTGCAGCCACAGAAGTCAACTTTGCAGCATTTCAAAGCATAAGTGACTTGCCAGTCAATATCTGCTCTGTGACGGGAACTCCGAAGTTCCTGGCTCCCAGTCCTGCATTCTGACTTCGCTGCTTCGCTCCACATAATGCAGATTTGCAGAGAGGAAGCAGACTCAAATATCTGCATTTTAATTAACTCTATTTACAATAGTTAGTTAAACGTAGTAATGTATAAAATGTACGATGTAAATACATAAATACATGCAATGAAAACAAATGGCCGCTTGGGACAATTAAGCATCCTTTCCCTGACCAAGCAAATTTGTGCTGAAGAACAAATTATCATGAAGATAAAATGCAGTCATACAAATTCTGCTGCCGGTTAAACGAGTGTAAATCCAGAGGCATTCTAGCCTTAAGTGTGCGTATTGTCTAGGTCTGTCTCTATAGCAATGGATGGGCCTTCACCTTTATTCACGTGAGAAATCCTGTTGACTTCAATGAGAATACTTGCATTAAGTGCACAAAAATGCGTGTATGAGGGTTGCAGAATTGGACACGAAAGCTTGATTCAAAAGCTTGTCGAAGTCTATGGGAAAAACTCCCAGTGACTTCTTTTTCCTTTAGATCAGACCATATGTCGTGTGTTCATAATGTGAATGCATATGAGAGTCGGTGCATGTCTCTTATCACATGCTATGGGATGCTTTTGTTCCAGCAAGTTAGAATACTGATTGGTGTAGAGTAGGTACTCAGTGGTAGGGCGTGAGTGTAAGATGTGGCTATTAGTATATTATCTTTGATTACAAAGGACAATGGCTGCCCTCCCGGCGAACAGAGGAAGGCTGCGTTTGTTATATTACATTTTTCATTAAATGTTTAACAAAAGTAGAGCTTCTAGCATTCAAAACTCCTGATACTTAGGCCCAGATTTTTAAAAGTATTTAGGTATTGCAGTGCTCAGCACTGTAACGTGTAACTGATTTAGGAGCCTGTCTCATTTTCAAAAGGGATTTAGGCAATTAGGAAACGAAATCTTATTGATAGTCAATGGGATCTAGGCTCTGAGTTCCTAAATCCCATTTGAAAAATGAGACTTAGGCTCCTAAATCAGTTACACATTACTATGCTGTGTGCTGCAATATCTAAATACCTGGCCCTTAGGCTAGATCTTTTTCTGGGTCCCATCCCTTGGGGTCCAGGCTCTGTGCAGTGGTAGGTGACACAGTGGTCAAATGCTGTGGCCTAGTTTACACAGTGGTAGTGTGGGTACAGGTGCACTGGTGCTGAAAATGCTTACAAATATTCCTAGAGTAACCATGTCCTAGATTAACTAAGAATAGCATGAGGAAGCTAATTACCTGAGTACCCTCCATTCTTTCAGGATCGGAATTCCCTACCTGTAGACCAGATCCAAAGCCTATTGACATCAGTGATGACTCTTTTTCTTTCATTGATCTCAAGTGATTTTTGGACCAGACTTTTTCTTTGTATATTTCCTGAAGACTTTGTATTCTCTTGCAAGCCCTGTCTCAGGAAGCCTCAAGGACAAAGGTGAAGGTGTATTTGGCTATACAACTGCTTGTACAAGATACAGTTTGACTTCAGGTTGGTTTGTACAGCAAGTCAGTAATTTTTAAGTGACTTGAGACTGCTATACTCCAGCTCAGTAGAAAAGAACAGGTGGATTAAATGTCTGTGAAAGAACTAAACCCAGTCTGACACACAAATTGCAGATTTGATTGCACTGTTCAAGACCAACACCATGATAGTTAAATATTGGACCCCACACAGTTTTACAATCCACTTTGAAAGTGACACATGGTGATGAGAGATGCTTGAAACAATGTTTTGTTTGTAAGGAGGATCCTGTAAATGATTGGAGTATGTCAAAGTCTGTCACCATTTAAGCGGAGTTTATTGATGCAGACAAAATGACTAGAATACCACATCAGTATGCAGTGTAGTTAGGTAATACATGAGCAGAGCAAAGCAAATTCTGTCTAGCAGTGCTAGTTTGAGAAAAGTGTTAGAACTTGTCCTACTGACGTTAGTTTACTCTCTCACCTGTTCGTTCCTATTACATTCAGTGGGTATATTGGATTCAATGGAGTTGCTCAGGAACTAATACTGAGGGCTGAATTTTACTTGAGGTCTATCTGTGTTCAGTTATTCTGATAGGAAATGATACATTGAGCCTGGTTCTCCATTGCCTTTCACCTTGTGTAGTCACCGACACTTGTGCATTTTGTATGTGCTCTAGCATATTTGCCCTGGTCTGGTACAGCTCTGCACCCACTTTTCACAGGGGTCAATGACGCAACATGGTGCAAAGCTGTGGAGCATCAAGACTGCCTTTCCCAATGGATGGGGGATGTATTTCCTCCCAGTGATAGAATGGCGCTTTGTATTTCACAACTGGATTTGGTTTTGCTTATATTTATCTGTTCATATGATCACTTCTCTCTTTTCCTCCGCCCCCCCCCCCCCACCACACCTTTTCTTGTCTTAGTTTTTATATCCTGTTCATCACTATGGGAAGATTCTGCATTTTATTTTCATTGTGCAACAGAAATATTTACATATAGCATTGACTAAATTAATCATAATGGATTAAAACACAGACTACTAAAGGCCTTATTTGGCAAACCCACACAAAGTGGTCCCATTTATTTGTGTGCATAGCTGGCCTTAGCATTTTAAGATAGGCCTGCGAAACAGCTCCCATCCACAACAGAACTAACTCCTGACCACTTTGCTTACACCACTAAGTACAGAACTAGCCTCTGCTCTTTGGGAGGGCTAGTGAGGTAAGACTTTCCGACAGCCCTCAACTTAGCTAATTATTTGTGATACAAAAGTTGTGTGGGAATCCTTCAGTTTTCTCTGCTGCTGAAGAAGTGAAGTTCACCTGCTTTGGCTGGAGTTTTAGAGATGCAGTTATTTTCTCAAGTTTGCAAGGGATATTTGTCCCAGTAAATTGGAGATCTGGGAGTCCCTACACCCCCAGCCACTTGATGGGCCGTGTGCATTTCAGTTAATTATGGTGTCCTACCATAATTGCCACGACATCCCTGTAGGATGGGTAAGTATTACCTGCCCCATCTAAGCGATTGGTGATAATCTAAGGCAGAAAATTTGTGACTTGACCTAGTGTACGTGTGAAGTCTGTGTTGGAGCAGGAGTCCCTTGCTCCCAGCATGCTGTATTAACTGCCTCTCATGAAAATTAGCTGCCCTTCCTTCTTGCTCTGAAGGCTTTCAGCAGAGGAGCTGGAGGCAGCCAGATGGGAGTGAATGTCCCATAGGTGGCAGCAGCTTGCGGATCACTGTTCCCCACAGCAGCAAACCGATTTGTGGGCCTCCCAAAAGCTGGGAATTAAAACGGTAGGGTCCTTGCTGTTACCCGTCTCCCAAAGACCAGCCAGTCATCGCTGCTTTCTCCTCTTGAATCTTGTTGCTGTTGACACCTTCACTCCGGGTAAATGTGCCCTTATGCCATGACTCAGCCTGTGTTTAAGTGCTTTGCTGAGTCTGTTCTTAAGTCATGATAACACAACTTATCTTTTTCCCCCTCCAACTTTGAAAAAATGCCTCTGGGGACAGAAAGAAAAACATTTGAGAACTCTGTTTAAAACCTCAGCTGTATTCAGCTTTATTTTAACTCCCTCACTTCCTTCTTGGGCAAACTTGCTTCCACCACTGACTGTGCAAAAACAACAGATGTTTGGCTGATGCGCTGCTGGAGATACCCTCTTACGCTATTGGTTATCTCATCTCGCAGCCTATAAAGTGTATGTGATAATTGGTTTTCTCTCCAGCCTTTGAGGCTAGAAAACTCAATTAGCATCTCTACGTATTTTCCTTTATAAATTCTCAAAAATGCAATTGTTTTGGAGGGAGGAGGGAAGAAGACAGCTTAGCACTGAATACGATTTTTTTTTTTTAAATTAGGAGTCAGTTCTTCCATCTAAAGCACTTGTACATCTTCAGCAGCAGAAGAAATTGCTTGCTCCTACAGTCTCTTTATGGGTATATTTGGATTCAGTTTTGCTCTCATGTACATTTCTCCGTACACTTCTGTAGGAGTTTTTAAAGATGGCCCAGTGAAGTTCTGGGATTTGGAGTGGTCTATTGAAGGTCGGAACTGGGCCCTTAATGTCTGTCTGCCTGTTTAGATAGATTTAGGGTGCGTGAAGGGGGCTATTTACATGATACCTTTCTATGCTAATACTTAGTAGTAAGCTGACAAATATCCACTTACACAGCAGTTTATTGTGAATGGGCAATTATTGGTACCAAGCTATTTACCAGTAACTGACACAGCCAGACTACACTGCAATCCAGCTGTCTGAAGGCAGACTTTATCTGATAACTATGAAGAGACAAAAACAAAGTGATTGGGGGCGGGGAGAGGGAAGTAAGAGGGGAGGAAAGAACATTGGAGTTCTGAAAGCTGAGCCGCGAAATGTATTCGGTTCTGTCCTATTGATCTGGTTCACGCTTTTTAGGAAGAAGAGTTTTCCAAGTATCTTGTCTAAAAGTTGTTGCTGAACTAAAGCACAGAAAAATGATGATCACTGATTGCTTCAGTCCTTGAGATGGGATAGGGCATCAGAAGGCACTGCTGATGGCTCAGTGTGTCACACTGGGCAAGTCCGTGAATAGCTGTGCCTCAGTTAACCCAATTTTGTATAAGAAGGGGAAAGTGGTGTTATCCTAGTTTTAAAGTGCTTTGATAGCTATCTAATTGCTAGGTGGTATTATAATAAATTATTAACACAATTAGTATTAGTATGTCTTAGCTGATTCTTGTCATTAAAATTATTGCAGGCAATTTTAAATACTGTGACCTGTCAACAGTAACTTCCTGGGACCTTTACTCACATGGGTAGCTCTTATAGGAGTACTTCCATTGGGACACATCTGAATAAGGGTGCAGGATTGGCTTCCTAGTTTTGTATTAATAGGCCATAAGAGATCGGGCCCGATAATGCCAACCCATTACCCTGACGGTAGCTCTAATGAGACTGTGAGTTTGCGTGAGTAACGGTTTGAAGGACTGTGAGTACACGTGACCCTCATTTCTCAATTTGTGCCAAAAGTGCAAAGTTAGCACGACGTGTGTTAAACTTGAATGGCATATTTTTAATCTGTTTAATTGTGAGAGAAAAGATGTTTGTTTGATCTGGTATCATTAAATTAGAATAATGGGCTTAATTTAAACAATTCCACCCACCCACCCACGTGCATAAGCCACATACACACACTTTCTATCTCAAAGAATAGGTTTTGTCTGTTACAGTACGGTACATTTGTTCTTGTTTGTAATAGCAGTGTGAATAAAAGGTAAGGCTGCATCTATTCCCCAGTAAGGAATTGTATGTATTGATTTTTTTTCGTGGGGAATTAAGATGGATTTTAATAGTATTGCTGGAATCTCATGGTACATGTTAGAAAGTTGAGGTAAGAACAGCATTTTGCATGATCATGAAATGACAGAGAGACACAGTAACCTGGCTGGGAAGTCAAATATAGGGCTGGCTTTTTGGAGCCCGGAAAATGTGTTGCTATGCCTGTGGATGGATAAAACTCTGTGTGGTTGTCACCGAAGATTGTCTAACCAGGAGTGCACATACTTCTAAATAAATTAGACGAGGATACAGTCACCTCTGAGTGTGTGCATGCAGCTCTAGTAAAACCCAAAGAACCCCAGTAACCTTCTTTTAAAAAGTCAGCATTTGCCAACAACTACTACACGCTTGCAGGCAGGAACTGTAGTAATTACGACAGTAAGTAGCTCTGTTATCTCAGATCTTACTCTATGGAAAGTGTCGTCAAATGCTGACCATTAATGGCAACCAAGGTCGAGTCGGGGATCTGTTGTTTTGCAGCGGGTTCTAAAAATACCCCATCAAAGGTGGGTTCAAACCCGATATTGCTATGAGCAGAGTGTCTTTAAAAACCTTGCCCTGTCATTGAATTTCATATTTTAAAAGAAAACTAATTTCCAATAATAAACAGAAGCCTAATCTCTCACTAGGAATAAAACATTATATGGCATTTTTGTTAACAGTTGGCTTTTTAAGGTTATTATTAGCAAAGGAAATTTGGAACAAACTCCTTTAGGATTTTTCCTTTTATCTGTGCAGCCATAAGTCTGGTATAGAGCCATTAATTTCCAATTTTGAAAGGATTTTATCTAATAAAAGGAGCAGCGAGTAAGAGCCGATACTTCATTCCAGACACATAGATGTAGTTATGACAACATAATCTCAAACTCCTGTGATACAGCTTAGAAGCTCAGCGAAGAGGAACTGATCTGAAGCCATGCTGCAGCGCTCTTCGTTCATAGATCACCACAATGTATAGCCTACCCTGTTTTGTCAAATATAGGAGTATCTGAAAAGGTTGGGGGTTTTGAGCCCTACTCTTTTTTATCAGTATCTGCCCAAGGGACTTGCACGCACAACTTCTAGCTGTGCTGGGGGGAGGAACAGAGTACTTAGTCTATATGCTTAGAATATCAGACCTGTTACAGGATGGATTGTGATGTAACGGAGGGACTGGTATTAGGATATAGAGCCTTGGACCTCTGGCTCACCAGAAGGAATGCTTGACAGGTCTATACAGACCGAAAGTCTTTCTTTACTCACAGCCAGGCTCAGGTGGTCTCTAGTGTTGGTCCCACTCTAGACATCAACGTGGCTGGAACTTCCTCAGACCTTTGAGGCAATAGTAGCTTCAGTGCACACTCGGTTGCTGCCAATAGGATCCTTGATGGGGTGGGTGTAGCTGTAGACCCACCAGGAGTGCCTGCAGCACATGGATCTTGGTTAGCAGGAATTTCGAGTCTCGTGGTCATAGGGTTGCCAACTCTGACTGAAGCTATTCTGGGAGATTTTTTCCCCACCAACATGACATAATAAGATATTTTAAGAAAATGACATTAAAATCTCCTGAATTGCTTTCAGTAGTCACCGTGAGATTGATGCCGATTTAGAGAGACTCCAGACCAATCCTGGAGGGTTGGCAACCCTCGGCCATCTACCTCTTCAGGGCTGCAGGCACATGCTGCCTGGTACTTCAGGCTGAGGAATAGGTTTCTGAGGTGGGTGAGGGAGCCTTGGACTGGGAAGTGGGAGTGTCATTGTTTAGCTGCTCCATGGTGCCCCTGAGGGGCCAAGCATAGTACTTCAAGTGCTCCCTGCCTTAGTCCACAAGTTGTGGCCGTGGGCTTGCAGCAGGGTGGCGGGCCTGTGTCATAAGCTCCGGGTCCGTCTCTACACAGTTAAATACAGATAACAAACCCAGAATTTGGCTGGCTTTAAATAAAT
Organism: Malaclemys terrapin pileata; assembly: GCF_027887155.1. NCBI lineage: Eukaryota > Metazoa > Chordata > Testudines > Emydidae > Malaclemys > Malaclemys terrapin. The sequence continues at coordinate 12,370,149 of NC_071513.1, read as the reverse complement.
TAACAAACAAAACCTCAAAGGGAAGTGCTTAGCTGCAGCTCTAGAAGGCCTGCCTTGACCGAACCCAAGGGGTCTTGGCTAGCACTGAGGAGCTCCTCCTCTGTCCAGGTCTCACCCAGAACTTCCTCTTCAGAGGAGGTAGGCGCAAGCTTACTTTACTGGCCTGCTGGCTCCCGGCTGGTCAGTGTCACTCCCGGTCTTTCAGGCCTCTGCCAAAGTCTTGTTGGTCTCCCAACCTAAGCAGGAGGTGTCAGGGTGCCGATGTCTCCACCAGGGGGCAGAGAAGACCTGATGGACCCTGTCTCAGGGATGCCTTCTGAGCTGTGAGAAGCTATTGAACCTCAGGGAGGCCAGGTGAGAGGAACTCTGAGTCTGGTGAATAGAGGGTAAATTTTGGTGTCAGAGGGTTCATGGGGTATTTGACATGCAGGTCCTGAGTCTGAGGGGGTCATGTGGGAGCAAGAGGTGTGTGTGTGTGTGTGGGGGGGGGGGGGTGTCAAGTTGTGGGGAGGGGTTTGGGAAGCAGGGTAAGGTCCTGCATTATGGCAAGGTCAGGTAGGAACAAAACTGGAGGGGTAGGAGCTTTAACCCCAAAGGAGGGGACGGGAGCAGGTTTCATGTGGGGAGGGTGTTGGGAGAAGGTGGGTTGAGCTGGGAGGGAAAGGCGGTGGGCTGAAATGAGTGAATTGACAGACGAGAGGGCAAACGAATTGGGTGTGTTTGAGGGCAGGGGGAAGACGGTAGTTGGGAGATAGGAGAGTGAGGGTGTAGAAGACAGTGAAGAGAATATCCAGCAGAACAGTCAGACTCAAATACTCTTCTCTTCCACCCTGCCCTTTCTTGGTGTGTTCCAGTTTTCATTACGGGCGGGAGAAGAAACAGAAGGTTCCTTTTTCTTGACACTTCCCCATCAACTTCTCTCACGCACCCCTCCTCAAACTCCTTACTTACGATATCCTCCACCAGTGTCCCCATTTAACTCTGGTCAGTCTGCAGGGCAGGTGGTGGGGGGACTGTGCTAGCACCATATGGTACCTGCAACCCCACTGCTTACTTCAGGCACCAGCTGCCACTGCCTTTAGCTAGCTAGTGACTTTGGTGAAATGAGCTTGGTGTAGTGTCTAACAGAACTCACTTGGTCCCAGTTGGCATTAACTGACTCCCTCCTTGACAGTGTCCGCGCAGAGGTGAGGGGCTGGGCCATTACCTGATGGTCTCTTGTGCATGAGAGTCATACTGCACACGCTACACTGCAAGCTGACGCGTTATTGCAACTTGGGTAGAGATACCTACTATTACCTTTGCTAAAAATATCAGTGTAGACACGGCAGCACAGGCTCCAGCATGCACTAGCAGGGTGACCAGATGTCCTGATTTTATAGGGACAGTCCCGAATTTGGGGTCTTTTTCTTATATAGGCTCCTATGACCCCCCCCCCATCCCAATTTTTCACATTTGCTGTCTGGTCACCCTATGCACTAGCCACTCAAGTACCTACCCAAGGTCCCTGGCATGCTTGTAAAGCACACCCGGAAGCCCGTGCTGCTGGATCTACACTGCTATTTTTAGCTAGGCTAGCATGGCTAATGCTAGTGTGGGTATGTCTACTTGGCTAGCAGAGTGGACATACACCACTTCCTTTTACTCTGAATCTTCACCGGTTAGAATTTCTAACACTTGCCCCTATCCCCCCTACGCATATGTGCACAAGTGTTGGCCTATGTGCTGTAACACCCATCAGTGGGTTTGGTGGGCACAAGTTCTAGAACACTGTGAGTGCATGTGCTAGACGTTTTAAAGGCCACATTCGAAGTTTAAGAGTTTTTTTAGCAGGTGTTTGCACTGCAGAGTGCAGATACTGGCCTACTGATACAGAAGGATCTGGAAGTTGTTTTGTTTCTACCAAGGATTATGTGTGTGCTCTTTGGGTTTTTCTAAATATTTTTTTTTCTAACTGTGTGGGCTGGAATAGCTCTGAAATGCAGCCAACAAGCGGGCAATAAACCAACAAAAGCAGTAATTGTACAAAGATAAAATAATAGAAATTCTTGAGAAAGTAGCACTCTGCACGCATATCTTGTGATATCTGAGAGGGGGAGGGATGTATTTGCAAGAGTCCACCTGCTTGTCTTTTTTTAAATTAGCTAACCAAGTGTTCCATTTCCAGATAAATCTGTCTGTCCATCCGGCAGGTCTGGCAGTTGCCGATTACTACCTCCACTAATTTTGACAAGTCAACACCACTGTTGGCAGTGATGTGATATTGCCGGAGCCTCAGCCATCATGCTTTTGCAGTAGTTTGTCACTCTGATATCTGCGTGTGCCACAGACAGTGCCCTGCAGTCAGAGATGGGGCAAGCCATTTGCAAACATTACAAGAATGCGAGTCAATCGCTGTTTCTAGCCATCATATTATTCAGATCAGAAGTATGCCTTTAAGCCTGACATGCTCCATCACTGTCTCATTGGTCATTTTCTCTTGTCAACATAGTCAGGATTCTCTCTTACTACTTTACTTCTAACACTTGATCTTCTTTTCCCTAACCATTTCTGTTTAGGATCCCTAGACTTTGGCAATGAGTTAAAAATCATGCATGCATCCTAAATCTAATCTGAATAACGTTCTATCGTCCACATTCTGTCCATAAATTTCATATTCTGAAAAGGGCTGGTCTCTGGTAGATACCTTGCTAGGAATGCAAGAGACATCTGGATCGCTTTTATCTCTGTTCTTGAAATCCTTCACCTGTGCTAATTACATCTAAACAGGTCACTACCTCACTGATTTATACTGATCTGCATATTTAGTGCAATCTTCTTTGCTATGAAGGGGAGGAATCATGCTCCTCCTCCACCATACCGTTGTCTTGCCAGGTAGAATAGGATTTGTGAATCATTTGGGATAAATTTGAAAAGAACGGACACCCCCAGAAAAACTCCCAGTATTAGGAAATTAATTAAACTAAAGCCTGCTTCTACTCAGTGTGGATATTTCTTTGCTAATGTTACAGTGAAATTGTTAATTTGGTTGATCAAGTCTGGAATCACTGTTTACACTGCAGTTATTAGGTTAAATGTTGTATTAATTGACTTCAATCTCTATATTTCCCCCTGCAATGTACTGCAAAAGACAGTCCTATAACATCCTTCTATCTTAATGAAGCTTCAGCTAATGCTGGACAGTGCAAGACTGCTAGAGGTGCTTTAAGAAATTTAAATAGTAATTGCACCTGGCCAAATCATATTTAATATTAGTGATGAGCTCTACTCGTAGATTTGTGTGTGTATGTGGCGGGGGGGGGGTGGTTGTCTTAGGGACTTTTGTCTCATTGTGGCATATTGGAACTTGAAGCATGGTATAGTTAAGTCTTTACCACATTCCCCCTGAAATTTTAGCATCCATCTCTCTCTCAATATGGGGACTTTGCATGATCAATGTAGAGACTCTTCGCTTTTGTTAGTTTTCACAGTAACATGCAATATCCACATTTTCTCTGCTGTTGTCCAGAAGGTAGGGGTCTGGCCTTGGGAAATTACAGTGCTTGGTACTGGACTTCTTCACATATTTAATCCTTTCTTGTTGTTTCTGGTTTGTGTTCAGAAATCACCAGTATCTTGAAGATAATGTAGGCGGCGTTTCTGAGAGTGGAGAGGCGAAATCAGGGGACCCTGTTCAACTGCAGTACTAAACTTAAAATCTCTGTCGGGCCCAATCCTTATCTAGGCAAAACGCTCATAAACATCAGTGGGAGTCTTGCCTGCCTAAGGGTGGCAGGCTGAGGTCCAATGACGCTTTGATTATTAACCTGGAATGATCGGACTATGCTGTAAATGTAAACTCTTGGAAATAATGGGCGTAAACTGTTCTATTGAACAGCTCTTAATCTGTTTGCCAGAAGCTGGGAATGGGAGACAGGGATGGATCACTTGATGATTCCCTGTTCTGTTCATTCCCTCTGGGGCACCTGGCATTGGCCACTGTCGGAAGACAGGATACTGGGATAGATGGACCTTTGGTCTGACCCAGTACGGCCATTCTTATGTTAAGCAACACACTAGAGTCTCTAGCTTAATGGCAGCATCTTCTGCTGCCACTTGGGGGATCAAACATTAGGATAGGGCTTGCTCCTCCTGCAGCAGAAGTTGAGTGAGGCCATTGTTAAAGGAAGAGGGGGAATCTCAGCAAGCGGCTGGTGCTTGCAGTGGTATTTGGCTCAGAAGCGAGCTGTGTTGGTTTCCAGGGAGTGTCACTACAAGGAAAGGACCTATCGATGGCACGGCCATCGATGAAGGTGGAGGAAGCTACCCTGGACGAACCTCCAGAATGAAAAGACATTGGGCCAAATGCTGCTTGCCTGACTTGTGCAAGGAGCCCCACTGAAATGCGTGGTCTTCCCTTCACGACTCAGGGTTTGACCAGCCGCATCATGTCCAGCAATAGCGACAATCTGAGAGGTGTTTGCAGGTGCTGGAGGAGGGGTCCCTCTGTACAATGTAACATGGCACACAACAGTCTCACAGGGTCTGATCCCTTTACACTGGTTTTACACCAGCATGGAACTCCACTGACTTCAGAAGCGTTGCTCCCCGTTTACATCAATGTGACTCTTCTGAAGTCAGTGGAGTTACACGCCAGTGGTATCAAATGGGTGTGGGGTTAGGAGCAGGCTGGCCATGTTTATTAGAGAGACAGCATTTAAAAATAAATGGCCCTAATGCTCTTTTTTAAAAAAAAAATAAGCAGCTAAAAGGCGTTGAGTCGTATTGAATACGAACCTTGTGATGGCTCTGGATGGTTTAGTCTGTTTCATTTTGGTTTAAATCTGTTTTTATTACTTTAATGCTGTCAGAAGATATATTATCTGTACTGAGATGCCCACTGTTCAATGTATAGGTTATCTCCAGCATGACAGCTCTGTATCTTCAGTGTCAGATACGCTGCTCTCAAGCCATAGTAGATTTACAGATTCTATTATCCTTCTATTGAACAGCTCTTAATCTGGTCAGAGGGAAACATGCTACAACCAGCACATTTTATCCCTTGCCTTTTGTACTAGAGCCTTTTTGGCAAGGTTGGACAATTGCATTAGAAATGTTCCAAGATCAAACCAGCTTCTAATACTTGAAAATGTAAATGCTGGAAATTTCTCTTCACCTACCAATGTATGAATCTGAATAAAAACTAGTGATTGAATTAATTGCAGTTTTTTATATGTTTAACCTCTAAGTATTAATGCATTGGTCTTTATGCTGTGTTCCGTTAATTTAGTATTTAGAACCTCCATTTGAAAATGAGTCGTAAATCTAACGAAGATGCTGTCTACGGACCTTTTTTGTTTTGGCAGCTTTGCTTCTTGACAACCATGTTTCTTCTTTTACGTTTATATGCCTGAACGAATGTAACTGTTCTGTGCATGGAAAAATTACATTTGCTTTGCTTTTTCCCAACTAAGTAAGGCGAGTTACTGCTTTATTTCGTCTCTGTGGAATGCCTCTTTTGTGTGCAGGACAATGCACAATGAATCTCCTTTGCCCGTAAAGAATAGTAGTGCGATGACAGTTGTCATGTATGACACCTAATTATAACTAGTATTGTTCGTTATATAGCTTTCTTTGTTGTAAGCAGTATAACGTAAGTTCACAGTAAGGAGATAGGAGCATACCAACTACTGCAAGAATGTTGTGCTATGAATGTGAATTTTTTTTTTTTGCTGTGACTCAGATATTCTCCCACCAGCTGCTTTGACCTTGTATCTCCCTTCAGATTCGCACTTCTTACTACCTCTTTTCAATTGATCCCTGCTGTTAGTGCTTTGAATGCCATTGACTTTACACTGTGCCTATTCCTACAGCTCAGCAGTTCCACCTTGTTGCAGCTGCTGTAGTCTTCTCTCTTATCGCCTTTAAAAAAGAAAAGAACAGAAGCCTGGACTCCATCATGGGGAAGTATACAAATTGATTTCATTCTGTTTGAAACAGGGGAAGTGGGAAATGCAGTGGTGCTTCTCTATGTAGAGATGTAGGTCATGAAAATGTATAATCCGCTTACATTTGTATCCACACTTTGCCGGAAAGTAATCCTGCTTAGCGTCACTTTATGGGTTTGGAGTTTTTCTGAACCTTACAATCCCTTATGATATTTAAATAAAGCATTGTGATCACTGATTTGCTTAATGCATGCAGAAAGGGCATGATCTATCTTTAGTAGGAATGTATTTATGTATGTGTTTGACAGGCAAAATAGTTTTCCTTTCCACACTAAGAGCTACATTCTCATTTCAAAGCCCCAAGGGAGTTCTCTATTCTCTCTGGGAGAAGGGGTGTGTGTTCGTTCTCTCTCTCTCTCTCTCTGGGATCCATATACATATCAAGAAAAAGCTGTTGGGATAGTGATCTGCCATGTGGTACTCAGATGGGGAATTTTGCACTAAAGTTTGGGAGCTACCATGACTGTCCATTTTCCCCAGCCAACGAGAAGCTAGCACTCGCTTTTTAGCCTAGGTGGGATGAGGCAGCTCTCTATCCCAGCTTGTCAATTTGTTAACAGAGACGGGCCCAAACTGCAGTTTCACAGTATTGCCAACTTCAAGTATTCAAAAATCATGAGGCAGGCTCGCCAAAAATCATGAGATTGGCTTTAAAGTCATGAGATTACGCAAAAATAATAGATTTGGTGTTCTTTTTATTTGCCTTCTGCTTTCTGAGCCTTTAGGATGCACTGGGGTCACATTTTCCAGTTTTATCCACAGCCATGAGGGCTAGAAACTTACTTCTTCTTTAAGACTGAAGGCTGAAATCATCACACAGCCACTTGACTCCAGGCTTTCTGGAGAACAATTATCATGAGACTCATGACAAAATCATGAGAGTAGGCAACACTGGTTTCAGGATTTGAAAGTATCTTTTGAGAGCTGTGCAGAGAACTCCTTGTGCACTGCAAATGGCTAGTTTCTGTCAGGCCTGCAAACCCAGGAACTACGCCACACATTCCTGAGCGCAATCTACTCGCACCGTACCTATTTCCATATATATGCAGATATAGACCACTCTCATAATGATAACCAAAGTTACTGGAAGGATTGGGGCTTAGGATTTTGGCTTAGGGCTTTGGAGAGCTAGAAGCTGACTAAGAAGGCTGGGTTTAGATCTGAACTTCATTAAAGTTAAAGGGAATGTTTGGGTTCCTCTTTAGCCCTTAATACAGGCGTAGCCTACCTGAGCCTCAGAAGGAGCCAGAATTTACCAATGTACATTGCCAAAGAGCCACAGTAATACGTCAGCAGCATCCATCAGCCCCCACCCCCAGCATCTCCTGCCCACGAGCAGCCCTGCCGATCAGCACTTCCCCCTCCCAGGAGGCTCTGGGATGGATGGGGGAGGAGCGGGGTGCAGCAGGCTCAGGGGAGGGAGCGCGAAGGGGCGGGGGTCTTGGGGTAAGGAGTGGAGTGGGGGCAGGGTCTGGGGTTGAGCAGTGGAAAGTTGGCACCTGTAGCTCCAGCCCCGGAATCAGCACCTCTGCAAGGAACCACATATTAACTTCTGAAGAGCTGCGTGCGGCTCCGGAGCCACAGGTTGGCCACCCTTGCCTTAATACATTGCTTCCTGTCTCTGTGATGGAATTGTGAATAAAAAATCCTCCTCCAAATCACTTTCCCAATTTTTTTTTTTTTAAAGCTCCTATTCCCCACATTTCTCCACCAGCCACAGTGTGAAGTATTGGACATGCCTATCAGTAACTTCCGTTTTGGCTTCATTCTTACTTCCTAGGGGATTTACCCAGTGTGTACTTGACATATTTGTTCATGGCATAGCAGCTACTATGCTTCCGAACTCAGAAATGATCCCACCATCCATATGCCCCTATAATCAATGCACGTCCCATTACCTGGAGGTTGTGTGCAAAAAAGAGCTAGTACTGAGCTCATCAAGGCTTATGGCAGCTTAAACCCCGAGTTTCTTTATAAACTGATCCACAGGAAAATTTGGGTATTCTCTCCAGTGACATAGGGGATGTCTACACTGGGGGGGGGAGGGGAAATAAAGCTTGGAGCAGCGAGTCTCAGAGCCTGGGTCAACTGACTAAGGCTCATGCTATGGGGCTAAAAATAGCAGTATAGACCTTTGGGCTTGGATTGGAGTCAGGCTCTGTAGGCCAGTGAGGGTGGTGGATCTCATACCCTGTATGCAACCCCTTCATACAAAAATAATACATACACTTAAGTAAATAGCCCCATTAATTAACTGAATGACTCATGCTTAAGTTCGGCATGTGCTCAAATGCTCTGCTAGATTAGAGTGATCATTAGAGCTGGGCAAAATTTTTCACCCAAAACTTTTTTTTTTTTTTTTGAAAAATGCAGATGTAGTGACACCAAAACGTTTCATGAATTCATGTCAGTTTGTGTTCGGGACAGCAGGGAATTCTGAAATTCAAAATGTTTTGTTTAGACCTCTTTCAAACAAAATATTTTTATTTTTCAATTTGAAATGACTTCATTTAGAAATTGCCTTCAATTTTATTTTATTTTTTAATGCTCAATCAACATGAAATCTTTTTTGGGGGGTGGGAAGATCAAATGACCGATTTCTTTTGACTTTGTCAGTTGTTTGAAAAATTTTGGCTTTGAGTGGACCCGAAACAAATTTTTTCAGAATTGCCCATTAATTTAATGTTATTTACAGTTTGGTCCAGGGTTTCTCAAACAGGGGCCAATGGGAGTTGCAGGAAGCGGCGCAGGCCGAGGGACTTACTGGCCGCCACTTCCAGCAACTCCCATTGGCCTGGAGCAGCGATTAGCGGTCACTGGGAGCCGCGATTGGCTGGATCTGTGGACAGGGCAGGTAAACACACCAGCCCGGCCCGTCAGGGGCTTTCCCTACACAAGTGGCGGCCCCAGTTTGAGAAATCCTGGTTTAGTCAGAATGTTGACTAGCGTTACCAGTGTAGTTACCATTACTAGATTCAGAATGGCATGTGTTTGCAAAAGCATATCTCAAAAAGGGCAATGATATTCCTAGTTCCAATTCAAGAGCACGGATTTCAGATATACAACGTACAATTAAGATTAGAGTCTGATCCATAAAATGGTGGTATTAGGAGTACATATTAAAAGTCCTTCCCACTGCCTTGAGAAATCATTATTGCAATAACACTCATTCTATTGTTGATGATAATTGAACATGATTGAATGAGAAAATACCAGCTGATATTTAAACTACTACTTATTATCGAATCAGTTTCTTAGATAAAATCACTTAATTAAGCAGCATTCTATTTGTTTAGCATCCAGATCAGTATTCAATAAAAAGAGGTAAATAATGCTCCTCTGATTTCAGCAACCAGCCTACCTATTCATTTAATGAAGTATTATTACAGTAACCAGCATTTTGTATATTGCTGTTCTGTAACCATAAACTGATCTGTTGCACAATTGAAAAAGGATTATTCATTTAAGCCAAATCTACAATTAACCAAAAAATATCCCAAACCTCCAGCTGCTATGCTGTGACTCACGGGTTCTTTCGTCTCTGAAAGTTATTTTGTATTGTGAAGGATATTGATATATGGAAGCTTGTGTTATTTTCTTCTAACAATCATGATTAAGCAAGCTTATATGGTGAGTTATGAATGAATTGAAAATTATCTCTTGTTGCTGTAAGATTCTTCTGGTTGCCCCTCTTTGAACTGAACTATTTAGTGAGATAACTCATGTCACCAGGATAAGCGCTCTGCAAGCTAGTTCATTTTTCATGGCTGTCTGAAGGACACTCCTGGATGGCGCCGTTGTTACCATGCAGAATTTTTAGCCTGCTGAATGCATGATTATTCAGTGGGCTTCCTTACTGGTCTGTAATTCAGTGACTAACTACAGGGAAGCAGTGCTTAAATAACAGTAAGACTGACAAAAAGATAGTTGATGCTAATGCTTGGGACCTGATCCTGAAAATCCTTGATCATGTGAGTAGTCTTGCAGATTTCAGTGGGATTACTTCCAGGAGTAGAAGGTTGACATTCCTATCCCTGGCCTTCAATCCTTGGTTGTGATTCATGCAATTGGATTTATGTGCCCATTCAGTCACAGCCCATTTAAGTCTATCACAATGTGTATCGGGGCTTGGCTGTTAACTCTCCCATTTGAACAGGGTAAGGAGAAGCATCATGGCAGAAATTCAAGAATGTGTTGTTGTGTGTTGTACGTTTAGGCACTTCAAAATATGGCCTGGGTTTCATTTTCAAGAGAATTAGGCACCTAAGTCACTTTGGCAATTATGAAATTTGTGCCCAGTCATGTTATTAAACAGAACTCACCAGTGGATATGGATTGCACTATCTATTGCTGCTAGTTCTTTAAATCATAGTTTTTGAATTAAATCTTCTAGTTTAGCTTAAGAACTCATTTTTCATTTGTCATGCTTGCCAGAAGATCTACTTACATTTGAAAGCAGAACAGATACAACCGTTTATTTAAAATGTACTGTGTGCCTAACAGAATGACTGTAGCACTGATTAGTACCCATTACATTTTCATACTACGTTATTTACTTATTCTTGGTCGTGTTCTGTATGTAAGTGCTACCGCTTACGTCTAAATTAATTAGAGCTGATTTATTCAAATGGGTGAATATAGCAAAAATGAATTTATAGCAAATATTCCTTGGTCTGTCATATTTCTAAGCTGTTTTGGTCTCGAATAGTGTAGACATGTTATGATACCCCAGTGTTCTGGAATCCTTGTATTAGGGCTGTTACGTTCTATGTAACACTCATAATTTTGAATGTTTAAAGGAAATGTCTAATAATGTGATCAGGATGAGAGCTTCTGTGCTAATGAAATTACAACTAGCTAATTAATGGTTTGTGAACAATTACTGCAATCGCAGAGGATTTTTAGCACCTCTGAAGATCAGGCCTTACATTTTGCAGAAGGGGTAGAAGTTCAAAGGATTAAATGACCCAGGTTAGTTGCAGAAAACACTGGCTCCCCCTACTGGAAATGTTATATTCATACTCCTCGGAGAAGACTGGTTCAGGGTGTCTGGCTCTTTGAGCTTATCATTGTTACCGCTGGAGATGGGCCTGAACAAAAACTGAACTCTTAAGCTTTGAGGAAGTTCAGATCTGGATCCAGATTTTATATCTGGTTCATGCCCCTTTTGAATCATAGAAGTGTACACCTGGAAGGGACCTCAATAGGTCACCTAGTCTGTTACCTGTACAAATTAAGACTCCACCCCTACCCTCCCTCATAGGAATTCAGGGCATAAGGGACCCAACTGTACCCTTCTGTGTGCTCCGGGTTCTACCCTTCCATGGGCTCAGGGCTAACACCCATTCCCAGTGGACTCAGGGCTCTATGGGTCTGTGAGGCCTTTTCCCAGTGAAAGAGCCTCACACAGTGAATATCCTTAAACATATACAAATATTTATTAACAATTAGCAACAAATCAACAAAATACACACGCCAAGCATCTTCTGCTCACTACTCCCAATAAGACAGACATCTCCCGATGGCCAGTCAGAGTCGTGTCGTCTGGGCTCCGGCTTCTGCACAGTCTGGTCATGCAGGGATTAAAAATCCTAGCCACTTTGGTCTTGAGTTGTATCCCAGAGTTCAGTTCCAATGTGCTTGTTTTCTGACCCTCATATATTTAAAATGAGGATTTCTCTTATCTATGCCTTAACCAATTATTTTGCTTAAAACAACCCTATGCAAAAAACACTAACCAATCTTCTCACTATACAGGGGTACACATGCCTAAGACCGCCTACTCATTAGCTTTTGTATTTTTCAAAGTTAGTAAGAACGTCTCAAGGTCTATTTATCTTTAAGCTCCATTATTGGGATACACTTGCAATAGCAAAACCTCCTACTTTTTATCATCAGGTAGAAGTTGCAGAAACTCAAGGTTAGCTTGTCCATTCTTTCTCTATTCTCATGACTTTGTGAATATAACTAAACTGTAGAGTCAGGGGGATTCAGCCTTGGGATAGCTAGACAGATAGAAAAGTATCAACTTCAGCATTACTAAGAGGAATATAAAATATATATATATCTCCCCCTATTAGTAATGATGTAGCTGATACTTTTCTATCTGTCTAGCTACGCCCAGGCTGAAGTCCCCTGACTCTCTAGTTTTGTTTTGTTTCCAACTTATGGTGGCTGTGCATACAAGATGGCTGCAGGTTATGCTAAATCCATACAGAAGAAGGCTGAGAGTCTCGTCAAGTCTCGGCCTCTCATTACAAGTCCAGTTTCCTGCACTCAAGGCAGGACTCTGGCTATGGCTACGCTACAGCTTAAGTTGACATAAATTATGTTCTTTGGGGGTGTGAATTAGCCACCCCCTTGAGTGACATAACTTATGCCGACTTAAGCACCGTTTGCTGCTATCGTTGCTCTTGGGAGCTAGAGTAATTAAGCTGCTCTCTCCCTTCGGTTTAGTGCGGCTACACTAAAGAGCTTACACACAGCAAGTTCTCTAGCGTAGCCATTGCCTAAGGAATAACTAAACCATTCCTGACCAGCATTTGTCTAACCTATTCTTAAAAGCTTCCAATGATGGAGATTCCACAACCTCCCTATGCAATTTGTTCCAATGCTTAACCACCCTGACAGGAAATTTTCCTAAACCTCCCTTGCTGCAATTTTAGACCATTGCTTCTTGTCTTGTGCTCAGAAGTTAAGGAGAACAATTTTTCACCTGCCTCCTTGTAACAACCTTTTGTGTACTTGCAAACTGTTATCATGTCCTCTTTCAGTCTACTGGGTTGGCTAGTACACATTCTAACTAAAGGTGTAAATAACTGATTAAGTTCACGGGCAATTCTGAAAAAAATTGTTTCAGGTAGACTCAAAACCAGTGAGCTGAACGGGAAGCCTGGAGTAAAATGTTAAAAAATGACTAAGTGATTTAAGCTCCTACATGTATTTGAAAATGGTAACTAGGCTCCTAAGTCACTTGGGCACTTTAGAAAATTCCCCCAATCATTAAAACACCCCAACATTAGGAAAGTTTTAATACAGATCCAATATTTCAGATTGGGCTCACTTCCTATTATCACATAGCACAAAAAATACAGAGAAGAAGGGAAGTCCTCCACAAGAATGAAGAATGATTGGAATGACTCTAACTAATATAGAATATCATTCACTGTCACTACAGGCATGTCTACATTTACAGTAGCATGTAGAATACATGCACTTGAGAAGGTAGGCCAGAAGCAATAGCATCACTTAAACTTTGTATTAATTCATTTAATAAGCAATTAGCAATTATTTACTATTTGTATTACAGCAGTGCAGAGAGGCTGCAATCACGGCTGGGGACCTATTGTGCTAGGTACTGTGTAAACATGTAGCAAGAGGACAGTCCTTGCGTCAAAGAGCTTAAAGCTTAATATACATGACACCGGATGGAAGAGGAAGCGGAGTGAAGTGACTTGCCCAAGGTCACACAGTCAGTCAACGGCAGAGCTAGTAACAGAATTCAGTCTCTTGAGTCTTAATCTGTTACCCTGTCTACTAGTCTGTACTACCAGTGGTTCACCAGCATGACCAACAGGGAGGGAACATCATGGTTATGTCTAGAGTTGTGTGAATAACTGACTTTTTGGTTTGCTGGCAATTTTCTGGCAAGTAAAATAAAATAATTCCCTTTGGGCTGAATGAAATATTTTGGTTGACCCGACGATTTTTATTTAAACTTTCAGCTTTTAAGATTTTTTAATTTTTTTTTAAAAAATAAAATTTGACACAAAGTAATTTCAAATCAGAAAATTGCTACATTTTATTTTAAAAATGTTGAAATGAAACCATTCAATTTTCTTCTTCTTTTTTTTTTTTTTTTGGATTGAAACAACGTGACAAAATTTTCGCGAATTTTTCAAAAATGTGTGAAATGCTTTGGTTGACCCAAGTGTGTGTGTGTGTGTGTGTGTGTTCTTTTTTTTTCTTTTTCTAGCCCCTCCCACCAAAGTTTCAGTTGGAAAATTTCACCCAGCTCTAATTGTCTCTCTTTGTTTATGCTGTACAATTGTAGAACATTTCTAACTGCAGAAGGGAATGCAGAATCTGTAAGAGAAAAGCTCCTTCTACCAATTGCATGAGTTGCTTGGAGGATGAGCCACCCACAAAGACTAGGAGTTTGAGTAGTCATTGTCCATGACAAGAGCTTCTCTTATATGTAAGAAAAACAACCGCAACCCACAAGAGTAATTTTAAAAGAAATAAGATGATCCCTCTGCTCACTCCATGTATCTGTACGTATGGGTAGCTGTTAAGTGTGCAGTAAAGCAATTCTATGTGAAAAAGCAAGTTATAGCTTCTCCCACAAACAAGTCTCCTTGCATTGTTTTTCCTTTTCTTCCTCTGTAAATACACCCCCGCCCCCCACACACATACACACTGATTCAACAGAGCTGAATTTTAAGATGCCTGTTCCAAGTGCACCATGGTGGGCTTTTTATTCTTGTCTCTCTAGTGTGTCTCTGTAATTAATGTCAAAAGTCTCCTCAAACTCTAAATGCTGAATAAGAGGTAAATCAGTCATAATATCAGGAGGATCCACTGCATTTAGTTTCAGTAGCTTCAAGGCTGCTCGTTGGCCAGTCTCTTTGCTTGTCTAACATGTAGTCCAGGGATAGGCAACCTACGGCACACGTGCCAAAGGCAGCGCACGAGCTGATTTTCAGTGGCACTCACACTGCCCGGGTCCTGGCCACCGGTCTAGGGGGTCTGCATTTTAATTTAATTTTAAATGAAGCTTCTTAAACATTTTAAAAACCTTATTTACTTTACATACAACAATAGTTCAGTTATATATTATAGACTTAGAGAAAGAGACCTTCTAAAAACGTTAAAATGTATTACTGGCACGCGAAACCTTAAATTAGAGTGAATAAATGAAGACTCGACACACGCTTCTGAAAGGTTGCTGACCCCTGATCTAGTTCTTGGAGCATAGAAGAGTGAGAGAGATAAGAGTTGATGGGCACTTAAGAGATCCTAAGGAATGAGACAAGGACTTGCCTTTTTAATGGGTGTCTTCTGGCTGCATGTTTCAGAAGTGCGGACACCACTGAGGTGGCTTGAAAGAGCTTTTGTGCCCTGAGAGCTGCCAAAAGGGGCAAGGAGTTCTCCATTGTAATGCATTGGCCTCCCTGTGGCAAGCCAAATCTATTGAAGTTGTCCTAGTGGGCTTAGGGCAGATTTGCTTTTACTGCTTTCCTGTTGTAATATTTTTCTTGGATTTTATACCCGGTCTCTAACAAGTACCAAAGCACTCTACAAAGTGCACATGGATTACTTGACTCATCACAGAAAGTCAGCCCCCACTACTAATGAAGAGTGCAGCTCTGGTATAAATTTGTGAATCTGGGGGCTGGTATACTAGGCCACAGGTAGTAAAAAGGGGCCCAGTTGGGGCTATCTTTTTCCCCAATCCAGCAACTCCTATACCTAGAACTGTGCTGGGAAGATTCCTTTCTGGGGCAGTAGGACCTGTGCTACAGCCCCCTTTTTCCCAATCGTATGGCCTTGAGGAAAGAGACTGCAGGGAGCAGTCTGCCAGAGACTGAAGTCCACTGAAATGACGTGATTTTAGTCCTGATCAATAGGCTAATTTTGTAAATCCTCTTGAAGATGAAAACATTATCTAGCTGCTAATTATTGTTGAGTAGGAGTATTCTTTTCCAGCTACATTACCATACTCCTCAGGGGGTTTTGTCGGGGCGTGTGTGGGCTACGGGGAGAATGAAGAATAGTTTTCTTAACTAAAGATAAAGGAAGAACTGTAGGTTGCCAGAATCTAGTTACCCATGTTGTGAATTTAGCTAGGACATTGGAGCTCCATAACCATACTGCTGAGAAATGCCATGGGATCTGCAATGATCACAACTGGACACGATCACAAAATAGGTCTTTCATTGTCATTTTTTTCCAAAACCAAATTGTGGTAGACAGCTCAGATATTCGTCTTAACATGTTTTCCAAGAGTAACAGAACAGTTAAGGGGAAGAATTACATAAGTGCTTTCGTTTTATGTCTTACTAGTAAGTTGGTGCTTCCATCATCACAATACCCTCTACCTACCATGCTAGGGCATTGGTTCAATACTGATTTGGTGGGAAAAGAGCCATTTACTGATCAGCAGCACCAGTCTTTCATCTAAGTCTTGACTAAGCACCACCTTGTCCGTAAAATGTACAACGGCCTGAGTCCTGGTTAATATTATGTTGTTGTGCATATTTGGATACATCACTATCTGAAATGTAGATTTATATGGAAACAAACTTTATGGGAAAAAAATAGACTAACGCTTTCCAGTACAAAGGAGTCGTGATGTGTTAATGAAAGGGCAGATACATGCAGCTCTTTCTCTAAAGCAGGGATTCTCAATCCCTGGCCTAAGGGCTGCTTGCGGCCCAATCAGCACACACAGCTACAGCCCATGTGACATCCTCAGGGCCATACAGGTTATATATATATATATATATATATATATATAATATTGTGTGGACGCAGCCCACACAGGGCCGGCTCTAACTTTTTTGCTGCCCCAAGCAGCAAAAAAAAGCGCCGCCCCCGAACCCCCCGCCGAGCGCCGCCGCAGCCCGCCTCCCACCCTTGCCGAGCGCAGCCGGAACACCACCCCCCCCAGCGCCCCGCCACAGAGTGCCGCGCCGCCGGAACCCGCGCCGAGCCCCGCGCCCCCCCCCCGCCGAGCGCTGCGCCGCCGGAGCCCGCCCCCTCCTCCCCGAGCGCTGCTGGAACCCCCCCTCCCCGAGAGCCGCCGGAACCCCTCCCCGAGCGCCGAGCCCCGCGCCGCCCCCCCGCCGAGCGCAGCGCCGCCAGAGCACGCCCCCGCCCCCTGCCGAGCGCCGCTGGACTCCCCCCCCCCCCCCAACCCCCCCCCCCCAGCGCCGTGCTGGCACCGCCCCCCCGCCGAGCACCCCCCCCCCCGCGGAATGCCGCGCCGCGCTCCCCCCGCCGCCCCTTACCAGGTGCCGCCCCAAGCATGTGCTTGGGTGCCTGGTCCTGGAGCCGGCCCTGAGCCCACATCACACGCAGAGAGCTGCATATGCGACCCACAATGGTTAATAGGTTGAGAACCGATGCTCTAAAGGCGGGAAGGGGATCACTCAGTGGTTTGAGCATTGGCCTGCTAAACCCAGGGTTGTGAGTTCAATCCTTGAGGGGGCCATTTAGGGATCTGGGGCAAAAATCTGTCTGGGGATTGGTCCTGCTTTGAGCAGGGGGTTGGACTAGATGACTTCCTGGGGTCCCTTCCAACCCTGATATTCTAGGATACTAAATTTTGTCTTCTCTCCAGTTTGTGCAAGCAAGTTTTCCATTAGGGATTAGGTAAATGGAGGGGGTGATAGCACTTAAGGTTTCCCCAGCAAGAGATGATTATGCATTGTTGTGCACATAGCTTAAGACATAAAATAAGTATTTGGTATTGATTAGATTACACTTCAATTAAAGGGGTGAGTGCATGCATGTGTGTGAGAGAGACAGAGATGAAGGTTCTTGACTATTTGCAAAGTGATTGTTTCTGGGAGGTTAACATCTTCATTCTACTCTTGTGTTATGGTGGTTGGAGAGCTGAACTGAAACTATGATTCCTGCTTTCATTTGAATACTGTGTGTTGTCTTCCTTTTGTAGACGTATTCATTGTTGCCAGCTCTCCTGATTTTTACTGCATCTCGGGGACATTTGGTGATTCTCCTCCCCTCTTTCTCCCCCTCCCCCAAATTTCTCAGCTCCTAGAATTGCATTACTACACTGGCACCTCAGATTTTAACCAGTGTGGGTTTCTAGCTCTTGTGGCTCTGGGGAAAAGCTTGGAAATGTGAACCTTGAAGGTTCACTTACCAAAAGGCAAATTAAAAAGAAACCCAAATGTATTATTTAAAAAAAAAAAAAAAAAAAAAAAAAAAACACCTCAGGATTTCTAAGCCAGTCTCCTGATTACAGTACTTTTGAACCCAGTGCTCTAGAAGGCCTATTAAGGCCTGTGGCTGGTCCCAGCTGGGCTCTATTTTACTCTCTCAGTGCAGTAGTCCAAAGATTCACAACCTTGTACAACAGTCTTATTGCATTAATTCTTCTCTAGTCAATATCTGGCTATTTTTCATTTGCTCATCTGCAAGTTAGCATTTATCAATCAACCCTCCCCCCCACCCCCATATACATACACACAGGGAGAGATCTGAATAGAAATGGAGCTGTTCTATCTGGGAGAGTGAGACAATCCTATGATTTCCTTCACTTGCTAGTTCTGACGTGAACATATCGGCTGGAAGGACATTAGAACAGTGAACTGGAAAAACACCATCATTCAGACAAAAAGACACTGAGGCTGAATTCGCAAATTAGTTCTGCATAACATACATTCTAATGCTATTCAATTTATTTTAAAACAAGCATTGCCTTGACCTTAGTGATAGGGTATGGGCAGGTCACATTCTCCTGCAGGGGCTGGAGAGAGCCACAATGGAAGCATTGCTAAATAGAAATGGGCAAATGTCTCATTGTCACAGGGCAAAAGAAACCTTTCACAAACCTTTTTCGTGCAGTCTGATGTGGTCCCTTCTCTTTCCACATTGTTGAATTTAGCTGTTCGGCTTAGGGCTTAAGAGGGGACAAACTCCATGAGGAAATTACCCTCCTGCATTGTTCTGGTGTTGGGGCGGGGAGTGGATAGGGGCGGTGTTTGACTGCTCTGCAAAATGAGCTGGAGCCCCAAAGCCCTGTGGAGCCCCAAGAGGTCCTGTACCTCCACAGTGGCTCTCAGTCCCTGGCAAAGAGCTTCCATTGCAGACAGGCCCTGTGACGTCTTCCCACGTTCCATGGCTGACCCTGGAAAATTCTTTGAAAGGAGCATGCCACATTGTGGAGTTGGGGGTCCGGGAACCATAAGGCAGCTTTAGGATGTTACTTTACTCGGTCCACAGCCCCTGTGAAATCCGAGCAGGGGTGGTGATAGCATGGATACGTATCTCCTGACCTTGGCAGTCAGCATGGGCCCTCCAGCTTTGTTCAGTCCTCACTCCATCCTGTGTGCAGATTCTGACTGTGCTGAGAGTCCTTTCCAAGGCTTGAGGAAGGAGATAATGGAAGTGTTACAGTGGGGACAGCTGGCTCCTACCGTTTATCCGTGTTAGAGGATGGCATCAAGACATAGAGGTCCCCATGCACGTAGGCACACACAGATGTTAGAATTCTATTTCAAGTAGGGGTTGTCTTTTTCAATAAGGGAGAGCATATGTGCTGGTGTGAGATTCCCTTTGCTTTAGTTAGATGGTGCTACAGTACATTGCTATATATTGCTATGGTAATGTGACTGTTTTGGATTGTAATTAGTACTAGTCAAATGGTGTGCGTGGGGAGTACCCTCAAGAATATTTTTAAAAATATTATGGGTTTGGTTATAGTTGGCCATATTCAAGCCCTTCAATATTTTCAGATTTGTGAAACCCTGAAAATCATCTTTGAGATTCAGTTGAATAAATATATTTAATATAGAATACATTTATTTGATTGTGAATGCGCCTCGTCCCTGTTGAATTGATTATATTATTTAGTTTTATTGCAGTAGTACCAAGAGACCCTAGTCAAGGATCAGGTCTCCACTGTACTTGACACTGTGCGTACGTACACACACGCACACACACACACACACACACACACACACACACACACACACACACACAAAGATGGTCCTCACTCTGCAAAGTAGACAAGTAAATATGTATATACTATTTACTGCAATACTCTGATCAGTTTTGCTGCTTGATTATACCAACCTTGAATTCCTTTCTTGAATTCCATTTGCTGCCACTGGTTTGCTTGTGGCTCGTCTTCGGATGCCATACAGGTTCTCAAGTGGTGGGGCTAGTTCACAAATACTTGTCAATGCCAAAATTCACCGTGTTTTGTATTCAGTGAATATTCATTGATTAGTTCTCGTTTTTGACCCTCTTGTTGGTGAGAGGATTCTGGAATAAAAGAAACCAGTTGAGATGTGTAGCGGGTAGTTTTGCTTTGTCCTAATTAACTGTGTATAGCGTGTCTCACTCCACGAAGATTCACAAATGGACCATGAAATAGGAAGAGATTGGGAGGGAGGAGTGTGTTGCTTTGATTAAAACAGCTCTCTGCTGGGATTCCATTCAGCTCCCTTCCAACTCGGGCGATATTCAAATGTTGCTGAACAAGGTGCTGTGCAAATTGCTGGAGCTGTCATTAAAAGGTTTAAAGTTAGCATAGTCCGATCCTATTAGTTATCCAGAAAAATGCAACTTGTCACATTAGTGTCCTGCTTGAGACCCTAGGAATTCTGGTCATGGAAGAATTAAAGATCAGACTCTTCCAGGCCAATTCAGAGCCACAGAGGAAGGATTGCCCAATGGCTAGGGCAGTACCCTAAAGTTTGGGAGACCTGGGTTCAAACCCTGACTCCACTGCAGACCTTCTTGTCTGATGTTGGGTAAGTCAGTTAGCTCTTCTGTGACTCAGTTTCCCATCTGAAATGGGGATAACAACACTTCCCTACCTCTCAGCGGAGTTGACTATGTTAAGGATTGTGAGGTGAGCAGATACTCTGGTCATATAGGCCAGATAAATAGATAGCTTCATAGGTGATTTCTTTACTGTTGCTTTGATGGAATCAGTATAGGGCAGGGCACATATTACAATTCATTGAATGTAGGCTATAAACATCTGCTTATGAGCAAGGACAATGCATATTTTTCATACATTTTGTGTCCGCTGTTGTTTTCTTATTTAGAAGGTAGTACGAAGCTGTAATGTCTCTTCTAACAAGTGACCTAAGCCATTTAAGCTGAAACATATGACTCAAAAAGGAAGTATTTTGCAAAAAGCAGGTGCATGGGAAGTCAATTTCCTATTCATATTCTGTTGTGGCAATTGGTAGTTTAGAGAGATGGCAGACTTAAATTAGCTGAAAAAGTGACATCTTTAATTAAGAGAGTCTCTCTGCCAGCACACTGAACGGTTGCCAGTTTCTGAGCATTTAGGGACCATTGATTGCCAACAATGGTAGCTAAGCTGTTTCTGTGTAGAATCTAATTGAATTTTCTCAAGTTAAAGCTTAGGCTCTGAAGTTAAAGTTAGAGGAACCTGTCGTTTATTCTGACTTGACTTACAGCTACAGTACCCTACATTCTGCGGATCCTACAGCATGTGTCAACATTCAGCAATGTCGGGGCACAGCTGAGAAAATCCCTCGGGCCTCTGTAGCTTATCATGTTGGGAATCGGATATGCCATTTACGGTATACACCAAGAAGCTTGAGTCCTTGTCACTGGTGGTGGTAAGGGGCAGTATGGACTTCTCTGTACCAACTGGGTAGCTGGGCCGTGGGGCACTCGCCTCGGAGAGAGAGTTAATTTTACTTAAGGCTGTGGTTCCAGGAGCACAGCTGGCAGAGGCTGCGTGGGAGATGTGCTTTATCAGAACATCTGTTTGCCCTGGCCGTGTCCTCTCCCCCACCCGTATTTCCTGTTTTTGAGGTGGGGTTGACTGGGGATTGTGGGGGCTTGCACACTGCAAACCTGCCTTCCCCATGGTGGGTTTACCGACCATGGTGGACTCCCTGGAGTGAATTGCATTCCTGGTGTCTTTGGACATCAGGGTGTTTCTTTAACTCTGAATCTTGGAGCTGGAGGCTGAGCATAACTGCACCTGAGGATAAAACCCTTTGCTAGACCCTGGCAAAGGCTCGTTATCAGAATGATGTCGTCTGCTGCTCTGTCGGAGGCACAGCTAGGGGAGAGGCTTCTGCTCTTCATTTGGCAGTGGCATGTGTTGTAGACTGCCAGGCCCCTTCTGCTGTCCCTTCTTCTTCAGTTCCTATATCAGGCTCAGGCGCAGTTTCTCTAGCGCAACAGGCTTGGACTTCAGCAAGTCCATCTCCACTGAACCCTGGTGGAGTCTAACTGACTACAAGCAGGGGCTGCTGCTCTTTCTGTTGACAGTGGCTCCAAATTTCAATTGAGCTGACTCCTCCTGCTGCTTTTTCTCCCTCTGTTGCTATCACATACTCTGAAGACTTGGTCACCATTCTTTTTCCTCCACCGGGCTCTGCTGCATATGTCCCAGAAATAGTCCAGTCATGGGGGTTTGCTTAGACCCTGGAAGCCATAACTCTTGCAGCTGTGTCTTGTCCTCCACCTTTTTTTAGCGACTGCTAAATCCAACCCCTCAGGGTTAACGCCTACAGCTGTCTCCCCTAGCTCTTTGTCGAGAGCAGTAGGAACCTGTACACGTAATTCAGGGGTTGCTGGGTGCTACTTGCTTCCTTCTTTGCCGTCAGTTCCTCTTGAACTTCATCCTCCTTTGCCTTCTCCTGAGCTTTTAGAAGAGGCCTTTGCTTGCTTGCTTTGCTGTTTTAAATGTAATGCTTGGGGGGAGTATTGGATCACTCTCACTAGTGGTGGATTCAGTCTCTGTCTATTCAGTCCTGAGCTCTGTGCATTCAGTGTCCCTTCGATAAGGCCCATTCAGTCCTGCTGGATGTGTAAGTTAGTGCTGATAATAGAGCTGGTTGGAATTTTTTTCAGTTTACAAAAAAATGTAAAATGGTTTTTGACCAAATGAAATAGCTCTTCATTGAATCATCCCAAACGGCTGCAAACCAGAAAAGAAATCATTAGGGGTGGGCGTGAGGCTGTGTTGATTTACTGATGAAAAATGTTTTTTTGAGGAAACCAGACACTTTATATGAAAACTTTTGTTGAATCAAAAATCTTTTTTTTTCAGTTAAAAAAAAAAAAAAGTTTCAATGGAAATATTTTGACTAGTCCTAGTCAATAGCTAGGGAGGAGTTTAATAAACATTCTCATTAGCATCTTGGCTGAGGCCACCAACTTGCTTTCCCTGGGACACCAAACAGTTATTGGAAGGTAATAACTTGGGCTCGATTTGAAATGCTCAGGAAGAGGTGAAAGGCTCTCCATCTAACTGCTATCCCGAAGCCAGGTCCTTTCTTATGACTATCTAACTTCCTCCCACCCTCCAATTTGCTTTAAAAAAGGAGGTGATTCAGCCTCTCTCACTTAATACAGAACTTCATTCTCCTCAGGGTTCTCCATGTAAAATAGCTAATGGTATAGAGGAAAACAGCTGGTTGGAAAATAAATTGATGGGGGGGAAAAATAATTTTTTTGGCAAAATATTTTGTAATTTTTTTTTCTTTGTGCGACCAGCTCTGTGTGGGAATATAACCAAAATAAATACAATTTATCTTTCTAACCTTTGCTTTTTGTCCAGAGCAGAAATGTTTTTCTGGTGAAATACACATGCTGCTCTCAGAAATAAGAAGCAAACCAGTTATTTTTTTTTGCAAGTTTTATGTCCCTTTGCTTTTTTTTATGAATACAGTGAAAATGTAAAAAAATTGCCAGATTTTATGCATGAAACAGTTGGAGCACCTCAAGCAGTCAGCAAGCAACTTTTCTTGATTCCCATTGTAGTACTAGTTATGAGAAAGATAAGGAACGCTGAGATATCTACAAAGGGCTATTATCTCAGTAAGAGATAGTAAGGGAGTTTCTCTTAGCCACCCACTTTATACTGGTCTAACATCTGACATCTTAAATATGCTAGAATGGCTTAAAAGAAGAGAAGACAAAGATGCTATAGGTGAGTTGAAACATGAAGGCAAGACCAGAAGAGTTCTGGGAACAGTATGCATCAAAAATGAAAGGGACAAAAGGCTGGGAATTGTTTGAGATTGTAAATGAATTCTGTGAAAAGAGCATTGAATTGTTACCAGTGACTGACAAGAACATAAGATGTAATGTGTGAGAAGATATCCTATATGTCTGGCAGCCTGGGCAGCCGAAATTCAGACAAAAAGACCGC
The DNA here is from genome assembly GCF_027887155.1 of Malaclemys terrapin pileata. Classification (NCBI taxonomy): domain Eukaryota; kingdom Metazoa; phylum Chordata; order Testudines; family Emydidae; genus Malaclemys; species Malaclemys terrapin. The sequence goes on along the minus strand of NC_071513.1, from coordinate 12,346,257 downwards.
ATCTGATGCTTCTCCGTTTGTGATTGCATTAAGTCAAGAACGGAGCAGAGGAGAGAGGAATGGAAAGCTGGTGAAATGAGAGAGGCAGACACAAGTGACATTGAAGAAAATGGAACAAAGTGGTTAGGGAGATTTCAGGAAAGAAAACCTGTGAAAGTGTGAAATAGTTGCCAAAGTACTCTCGACGGGTCCTGAAGCAGGGGACTGGTAAGAGTTCTTAGAAGGAGGGATAGCTTGGTGTTTTGAGCATTGGCCTGCTAAACCCAGGGTTGTGAGTTCAATCCTTGAGGGGGCCATTTAGGGATCGGGGGCAAAAATCTGTCTGGCGATTGGTCTAGATGACCTCCTGAGGTCCCTTCCAACCCTGACATTCTATGATTCTTTGCTGTGTCATTCATCTGACCGTTCACTAGGACTGGATGGAAAATGTACCTTGGCTTATGAATTATTTAAAAAATCTTAAACATGCAAAAGGAGAACAAGGGCATTTGAATAAACTCTGGAAGCTCTAGTCTGCTAAGGCATAGGTGCCAACTCCCTAGTGGGGGCTCGGCACTCACGAGCAGCCCTGTGGATCACCTTCCCCTCCCACCTGCCAGTGGGCCCTGCTGATCAGCTCCTGCCCGCTGCGATCTGCTGTTCAGCGGCATGCAGGAGGCACTGGGGTGGAGGGGGAGCAGCGAGAGCAGGAAGAGGGGGGGAGGAGTGGAATGGGGTGGGAAGGGGAGGGCGGGGACAGGAAGGGGTGGGTTAAGGGCTTGGGGGAAGGGGTGAGTGGAGGCAGCACCTGGAGCAGAGCAGGGGTCAAGCCCCCTTCCACCCTCCAGGGAGCTGGGGAAGTCGGTGCTTCTGGCTAAATGGGTTTAGAGAGTTTCTCAACAATAGCCAGAGATGGAGTTGCAGAAACAATGGGCTGACCTCATTTATGTCTCCATGTAAGCCACGTGGCTGAAAGTACAAGAGTTATGTGTTTGGGGTTTTTTATTTTGTTTGGCTTTTAAAAACAAAGGTGATGCAGGTTGTGTTCCCTATAGTGAAGGTGCCCAATACTTTCCATTATAAGACACTGTTTTCAGTTCCTTATTACTTTGCCAAACTGAAACCATTCCGGCTGAAATTTTCCTTGCTGGGTGTCTGGCCTGAGGCTGGCTGAAATATTTGTGGGGATGGAGGAAAGTTTCAGCTAAAATGGTTCATCTGATTTTAAGAGCAAGATCAAGGAAAACTACATTTGTGGCCCATGTTAAAATAAATTCTTACAATCATTTCATTAAGGGGCCATAGCACCTTATGATTTGGAGCAGGATTTGGATTTGAAGTTAGCCCAAGGGGTTGCCCTGGTATCAGGGATGTGCCTTTTTCCTGTCCCTGTGGAAAAACAGACCCAATTTGGCTGAATCATGAGCCTCTGAAAAATGTCAGTTTCCATGTGGTTGGTAGAAACTTGTTCGAGTTTGGCAGCTAAATTCTCCAACGCTTCCATTTGCACCGAGCACGCTCCAGTCCCTCATGGCTCCAACATGCTGACCAGAGTGTAGAGCAGCTGGGCATGATCCCGACCTGGGCTGAACAGAACCTTGGGTACTGGGCCCAGGAACTCCCCCTGCTGGGACTGGGCAGTGTGGAAAAATTTGTGTGTGTATGTGTGTGTATGTGAGAGAGAGAGAGATGGAGTTCCAAGCCCTTGTCTCTCCCTCTGTGATGCTGATATCAAGCTACAAGCCTCTGACAGGCACTGCATTTACGCAGACATTCACAGACAGGGCCATGCCCAACTGTGTTACATGAATGATCGCCCAGTTGCTCATGAATCATCAATAAAGAGACTTGGCCAATTTCCCCCGAGCTCCCCAGCCTTGCACCCCAGAAACGTACCATCTTGCACTCCTCAAGGTTCCCTTGGACTGTACAAACTCATTAATAAGTTCATCACTTCTTCATAGGAAAGTGGACATGCACCAGCCTTTGTAATCTGAGCTGAGATTCCCCCCAGCACTTCAACCAAAACACACGGTTTTAGGTAAAATATAAAATAGATTTATTAAGTGTTCGGGGGATAGGGAGGGATAGCTCAGTGATTTGAGCATTGGCCCGCTAAACCCAGGGTTGTGAGCTCAATCCTTGAGGGGGCCATTTGGGGGTAAAAATCTGGCTGGGGATTGGTCCTGCTTTGAGCAGGAGGTTGGACTAAATGACCTCCTGAGATCCTTTCCAACCCTGATATTCTATGAAAGGTAGATTTTTAAATAATTATAAGTAGCAGACATAGAGCTGGTTACCAAAGAAACAAAAATAGAAATGCTGCTTAAATTCTAAATTAGACTAAGCAAGATTTGAATCCAGCAGTGTCTAACCTTAACAGATGGTACAAGCTGTTTACACTTCCCTTCCAGCCTGGGACCAAATTTCCCAGTTCAAAGTCTTTGTCTTCCACACATGCTTCCAGGTGTTGGGGTGGGATGTATGGGGGGTGAGGAGGAGGGAGAGAGAGGGGCAAAGTAATGATGTCACTGTCTCTCTTTATGCCTTCTTCCAGCTGCTACAAAGATCCTTGCTGTGACCTGGGGTTCAGGCAGTCCCCATTGGTCAAACAATGTCCATTGTGTACATGTCTCTAAGGAGTCTCGGAGACAGTGGATTCTTTTCTTGATGGGCATAAACACTCTCAGGCCCTCTTGTTGAAAGAGAGAGGCTGGCTTGTGGGCGTTCCCAACCTCACAATGTATTTCAGTAGCACATTCAGTAATACTTCATAACTTCACATACAAGGATAGTACACACCATCCAACAGGATATTCATGTTCAACAGATCCAGATTTTTAAAACAATACCTCACAAGGCATACTTTATATAAAACAAAATTATAAGACTGGTGAATATGGGGGTTCCAGGGTGATATTTTGAGGTACAGAGTGTCACTCTGTGCGCGCATGTGTGTAAGAGATGTAGGGCAGAGGGACATGGCCAGGAACAAAAAGGGAAGGGGGGTTGGAAGCAGGAGCTGTGATGTGGGGGACAGGGTGGGAGAGGAAAATATGAACATGGTAAAGAGGAGGAGCACAAGTCAGGGGTGGGGAAGGATAGGTGTTGTGGAGAGAGGTCATGGGGAGGGTGGATCAGAACAGAAGGGGCAGGGAGAGGCGGGGAGGGGCAGAAGACTGTGTAACCACTAGAGCCCTATGAATCCTGTTATTCCTGTCTGTTAAATAGCTGTGAAACCCACCTGCAAAGTAAATGTCTCCATCCACTTCTAGTAGCATGGCCATGTAGAAGATAACAGCTTTCTACTGTTACCAGTTACTCAGTTAGCTCAGTGGTAGAGGACTGTGCTGTGAATCTAAGAATCCCAACTCTGCTGATGACCTTCATGAGGGATTAACATGACATTTTTGTGTGTTTTGCTCCCTCCCAATTTTTAAGCTTTTAAACACTTAGAAAATTACATCCAGAACACTTAAGTTGAAAAGTGAAGCTCCACAAAAATTAGTAAATTCCAGAATTTGTCCCCCACATGCCTTTGGATATGGCCTTTAATTACATGATCTCATACTGTTTATTTTTTTCTACAGAAAAAAAGGTTTTGATGGAAAATTTTTTTAGCCAGCTCTTGGGGTTTTCCAGGTATCACTGAGGGCACAATCAGTGGGGCTTCAGAACAGTTGTTAGGGCCATAATATGGCTTACACAATCTTCATTAGTGGCTGTGGTGCATAATAAGGAAGGAATCTAGCTTGACTCTGAGCCCAGGTTGAGTTTGCAGGGTTGACAGAAAAAATATTTTATATAGGTAAACGGAGTGTGTTTGATCTGGAGTCAATGAAACACAAAAACCATGGAGCCCCACTATGCGCTTTTTACTTAGTCACTTTTCTGAGTAAATCCACGCTGTAACGGGGAAAGATCAGACATGGAGTTTTCAGGTTGCTAGGCAGCAAAAGGACATAAAATGAGAACAAAGCCTTGCATGAAGCTGAAATTGGGATGCAACCAAATCCAATCTGGCACTATCTTCTTGTGCATTTGAAAAAGTAGACCTGAATTTGTCATAAATGAATTGGGTAGAACCATCAAAGAGACAGTGTAAGATCTGTAGGGCAGTGACTCTCAAGCTCTTTCAACGTGGGACTCCCAAATTAGCTGCAGTTTCTTGATTAAAGTCCCAATCCTTTGCAATTTGCCGAGGATTGTAGGATTGGGGACATAGCGCAGAACTTTTGCTCGGAGGGAGGTGTGGAATGCTTTTTCTCTTTGCCGACACCATGCTGCATATTAGGGAAAGGCCTGAGTGAGGAAGACAGCCCACAAAATTAATGATAATGAAAGACTTTATCAATAGTTTGAATTAGCCCTTCACCCCAAACAGAATGCCCCAGGTGCTTACACGTTCATACTCCTTCTTTTAGTTTAGTTTGATTTTTCTTAACATATTCCCCAAGTGCAAGAAGAGTTGGGGTTGGTGTAATCAAATACCTAAGCAATTGTACACAAACCAAAGGCTGGATAGATATAGCTAAAACAAGCAATTGTTTGGTGGTCATTTGCTAGTCTAGTAAAAGATATTTCCTCACTCGCTTTATATCTTTAATATCCTGGGACCAACATGGCTAGAACAACACGGCAAGGAACTTTCAAGAAGAATAAATTTTGATAAGGTCCCAAGATCACCAATTAGATCTGTTTTACTCACACACACACACACACACACACACACACACACACACACACACACACACACACACACACACACACACACACCACTTCTGACCATCAGTTGTATCGAGCTTCCTTTTGAAAATAATTAATATTACAACCCCTAAGTGTTTTTAAGGTAAATAAACTTTTAAAGTTGAACCAAAATAATTAGAAACAGAGAGAGGATGTTGCTGTCTGCCATGGGTGAAGAGAAGTTTTGAAGAAACTCTTTTGGAACCAGATCTTGTTGAGATTGTGGTTCGGGATAGTTTTGATTAGGATTGGATGGCAATGAAATCGTGTGGACTGGCTTCGTGAGATTTTTGACTCTTCTCCAAAACTGGAAGTCTTGGAATATCAGCTGAGATGGCAAGAGTTTTGCCCGATTTCTTACTCTTTTCTTACTCTTGTTTTCCTCCTCTGTCCCTAGGTAAAGTTTCAGAAACTTTGAAAAAGAGGAATATTGCCAATCCTAACTATAGCAGCATGAAAGTGAGACACAGGATTTGGCACAGGAAACTGATGCAGTTGGACTGCTGGGCAAAAGTATGGTCCATGCTATAATAATTAACCCATACTGGTATGCATTTGTAATACACAATGCATAATACCTGCCTGTGAGGGGAGCACCTGGATATGGCCAGGCCTTTAAATTGAAGAAATTTGTGGAATACAACATTTAATAAGATAACAATCTCTTGTTACATCTCCCATAGTTATTCAAAAGCCCTCAACACTGAACTGTTTCCATTAAAGTAATGGGAGCAATATTAGGCCAATGTTGAACACCGTTGAAAATCCCATCCAAGATGTCTGCAGCAGATGTGTAGAGAGGCACACTTCATTAAAAGCGTTGATTTCAAAGGTTGGCACTAAAGCCACAATTCGGATATTGAGAAGAAAAATGTTAACCGCTTGCAATATTCTGAATATTTAAACAATTATGAAACTGCCTATGCAAAGAAGTTGCATGTTTATGAAGATAGAAGAAGGTGCATTTAAAAAACTGTGTACTGTTACCTAGTGAATTATTCATGTGGCTTGCTTTTTTTAGGTAAAAGCTCCTATTTTTTCCTGAAAGAATGAACTATATCCTTCTGAAGAAAGAACTGCTTCCTGTTTGTACAGCCACTGAGATATAATGGTGATGAGTATATTCGAGATTCGTCTATAGATGTGAGAGACTAAATTTCTGCATTCTGCAGAACTAAATCAAAACTAATTTTAATAAGGCAATTTGTCTTAAGTTTACAACTGGATCTAAAGACTCCAGACTTCGCAATCCACCATAGACAGATTTCGTTTACAAAGCTGTATGAATAATAAATGGCTTTGCTGTCAAATTTCAGTGTACACAAACACTTCATTTTCACCTTCTATTGATTGCAGTCTTGGTGGCTTGCGTAGCACCACAGTTGTCACAACTTCAAATGTGCTCTCCGCTCTGCAAACTAGTCATCAATCCAAAAAGGTTAATTTGACTCCCTAGACACTTTCATCATCTGCCTTTTTGGTGTCTATGTAACTAGTAAAAACAATTTCCATTCAGAGACTTTAATTTTCAAAAGGTTAAAAATCTTGGGGAAAACTCATGTTTTTTCTGCTGACTGTGTGAACAGTCTGATATATTCATTTAAAGATGTGTGAGTGAGTTCATAGACAATTTGAGCCTTTTCTAAGTAATGTATTATTGAGAGAATGCTTAAGCTACACTGTTTTCCCTTTCCCCCTCCCCCTCCCTCCAAACCGGTTCCTCCATTCTGAACTGATTTTATTTTAGTCAGAAAGTTCAAGCAGAAGTTGCTGCCTTTGGAAAGGTGAGGAAAACTATTTGAACTCCACATTTGTAATAAAAATTAAGTTACAGAAAGACTTCACATCAGTGGGAACCTGGGTGTTTCCTCGATTTCATTTTCCCACGTCTCCTCCAATTTCCTCAGCATTTTTATTGGCTTCATTCAGGCACTTTGTTGTCTCACCTTAGGATGACCAGATGTCCTGATTTTATAGGGACAGTCCCGTTTTTTGGGTCTTTTTCTTATATAGGCTCCTATTACCCCCCCCCCCATCCCTGTTCCGATTTTTCACACTTGCTGTCTGGTCACCCTATCTCACCTCTTTCTTTCCAAGCTGTATGCGCTACGGTGCCTGAGCCAAAGCCCACTGAATTGGATGGGAAGACTCCAACAGGCTTCGAGTCAGGCCCAACTCAGCAAAGCCTGGGTAGCTATGCACCAGTGTTCACAGAAGCACATGCAGCATTCATACTGATACAGCCACTTGGGTGGTAGTGCACGGTGGCAGAAGATTGTGGCTTCAATCTTGGTTCTTCACAAACCTACAGAGAAGATGAGATGCTTATAGAAGGGCTTTGCTGGTCAGGGCCAAGGAGATGGGCAGTGGCCACACGTTAATGCTCTCAGTGAGTGGGGAGGGCACAATTCCCCCCTGTTCTTGCTGGGGGCTGAAGTTGGCCTCAATGGTGTGGGCTGAGCACTTATGAAAATCTTCTACAGAATGTGTAATGAGATGCTGAAAGGGGCTGGTCCCCCAATATCACTGACTAGGCATTAATGCTGGTTTGACAGTGTACTCAGTAGCTGCTCCTTTTGGGGCAAAGACAGGGAAGTACCTATGTTTCCAGATACCTTTTACAGTGTGACCCCAAAGCTGCATTAGACACACTGCATTATTTTTAGGTGGACACTAATGTTCCTTCTCTATCTACTCAGAGTATTTAAAACTCAGCATTTACCCACAGCTGACAGAGGCACTTGAAATATCATTCTGCTTTATTTGCCTATACTTAGAATATAGATACAATAGAACTGCTGTGTTACAGGTCCCATTGTGTGTTAGAGTAAAGCTTGATGTTAATCCTGACCACTGTATAATCTCTCTGATTTTTTTCCTTTGAATGTTGGTTCTACCAGGTAGGTCGTCCATTTCATACTGGTGTTTTGTGAATGGCAAAAGAACTGTGTGAATACTCATGCCCCTTTTGAACGCTCTCAGACCTTTGAGGACTAAATATCTCAACTGGGGTTGTAAATATCCAGATTTCAATTGAGAAAAAGGGTGTGTTCTCCTGACAATGTGTGTAATTAGTAGTAGTTAATCACAAAACTATAAATCTATTCATCCCTGATGTAATTCCCCCGACTTCACTGCAGCTACATCAGTAACATCAAGCAGAACTCAGGCACTATACGAGTGTAACACTGGAGTGAAGTTGTAATTGTGTGAGATGCCAACGGTGAAGAAAAGGGCAGCTTTTTTATTTCAGCGTTAGTGAATCTGGGGCTAGCCAATTTCTGATTAATTATCAGTACATACGGCACTTGTATGATAAAAGGCTATGTTTCCCCTGTGCCAGAACTTGTTTTCCCTGTAAAAATGCTTGTTGCCTGAACTCTGTTTATATGTCATTACATAACTAATATGTAGGCACAATAATGTGCGCTGAAGTATACATGTTATATTGGCAAACTGCCAGACCTTCCACACCCACATCCCCAAACGATCAATCCACCCAGCACATAAATTCCAGCCGCTTGTTTTTTAGACTACTCTCCCAAGGAACACTGTTATTCTTAGCAATGACACCAGCATGAACTGGCACTTAAATATGTTCTGTTCAGCCCTAGGCCCTTGATCCACAAATGAACTTCAGTTACTAGACTTATTCATGGTACAGAACTGTCTCTGTCCCTCCTGGGGCTATTTCAGTGCTTTCTCCATTGTTTGCTTAGCAGATCAGCAGATTCTTTTGCAATCAATGCCTGGGCTGTTCCACTGATTGGCTGTATGCTGAGCCATAGAGACCGCTGGCGCTATGTCCCCATACATTGTCTGTTTGGAAATCCCCTTGGTCACTGCTGCCCTGGGACCTGTGGTCGCATGTTTGCTTCTAAAGGCAGGGCAACACTAGAGAGCTTACAGCTGTGCTGCTCTAAGCTCTCTAATGTATCTGTTCTAAGTCGACAGGCGAGAGCTCTCCCATGGCTTAACTACTACAGTCCCCATGAGTAGCTTGGGGCGGCCACTTCGGAGAGGGGCGGCACGTCCAGCTGTTCGGCAGCAATTCGGCGGACGGTCCCTCACTCCTGCTTGGAGTGAAGGACCTCCCGCTGAATTGCTGCTGCAGATCGCGATCGTGGCTTTTTATTTTTGGTTTGTTTTGTTTGGCTGCTTGGGGCGGCCAAAATCCTGGAGCTGGCCCTGGTCAGAAGTTCTTTCACTCACATAGTGCTGTCCACACCAGCACATAGGTTGGTGTAACTTACGTTGCTCAAGGGGGTGATTTATTCATAAGATATAAGCTTTAGACGTAGCCTTAGTGTGGGCTGTCTGTCTGGAACACAATCTACTAGGTCATGTTTGACAGGTAACGTTCTCCCCACACACATTATGTTCTTTCTGTGCAAAGGAACTGATAACACTTTTATTCAAAGTTTGGCAGACGTATTAATTTAATTTTACTTTTACCCATTTGTATCTGTCAATAATTTCTCCAGGTTCATTATAAAAGCTAAAACCTCCCAAGTCACAAAGATTTCCCCATGCCTGAGATCTGATGGTCACTAAAAAAGGGTGCTAACAAAACCACTCCAGGTCCCTTCTGAGCATGTCTAGCCATCGGTCCTGTCCCATTTAAACAGAGGAGTTGTTTGGGCACCGTCACTATTATTACTATTTGTATTGCAGTGTACCTATTACAATCTAATAAACAGCTGCCCTCACGCTACATGGCAAGAGAGACTGTTGTGTGTCTCAGAACAGATATGGGTCCTGACGATCTAGATTATGATACTTCAAAGGCACCTCTCACCTAGATATCCTAAGATCCTGATTCAGGAAAGCACTTATGCATGTGCTTAGGTTTATATCTATTCAGGACAGCCCCAAATAGGATGCATATGAGATTTAAGCATCTGCATAAAGTGCACATAAAGTTCAGCATCTGCTTAAGTGCACTCCCGAATAGGGATGTTTTCCTGAAATGGGTCCTAAGTGATGAATATAGTCATGGATAGAGCTCAAAAGTCACAGAAGGGGGGAGGGATAGCTCAATGGTTTGAGTATTGGCCTGCTAAACCCAGGGTTGTAAGTTCAATCCTTGAGGGGGCCTCTTAGGGATCTGGGGCAAAATCAGTAGTTGGTCCTGCTAGTGAAGGTAGGGGGCTGGACTCAATGACCTTTTGGGGTTCCTTCCAGTTCTATGAGATAGGTATATCGCCATATATTATTATAGAAGTAGTCATAGAATTATTTAAGCACCTCTGTCTCCATTAGACGCTGGGTAAGTCATTTGTTAGCACTGGGGAGGGTCAGAAGAGAAGGAAAGCTAGGATCTGCCTGAAAGACTCCCATTGACTTCAATTGGCTTTGGATCAGCTAATGAGAACATTATCTCTACTTACTTACAGACCCTTCTAATAGTCTCCTATGTACATTTGAACATATGTGACCACTTGGAGCTGATATGAGAGAGCTAATTTTAAAAAAAAATTGTTCAGTGAAGATTGATCTGCTTAGTAAAACATGAGAAATGTTCTATTTTGCTATGTAAATCGCCATTAGCAAAACAGTCATGGAAAACACAAATTTGGGGCCAGGACCCGGAAACAAAATAAGAAATGACTTGTGAAATGTCATGAGAGCTTTTTATTGCACAGCTCTAATACAAAAACAACAAGGAGTCTGGTGGCACCTTAAAGACTAACAGATTTATTTGGGCATAAGCTTTCGTGAGTAAAAACCTCACTTCTTCTATGACATCTATGCATCCGAAGAAGTGAGGTTTTTACTCACGAAAGCTTATGCCCAAATAAATCTGTTAGTCTTTAAGGTGCCACCAGACTCCTTGTTGTTTTTGTAGATACAGACTAACACGGCTACCCCCTTATACTTAGCTCTAATACAAGTGTATGTATGATGATGGTGGAGTGTATGACAGTTTGTGAGAGCAATCAGTAGTGTGGAAGTTTCCTCCGAACAAATGGGAGAGTTATCATATTCTGTTTATAAATGAAATGTGTATGTTAATATTCATGTTCTATACTGTCCTCAAAACCTTACAGTAGGGCATTAAGATGCGTGATGACCATCTGTCATACCATTTTGTTTGTCATTCTCTTGTTACAAAGTTAATTGTGCATGTAGTATATCTTGTTTTTGTAGGTGTCTCATTCTGGGGTGCAATCCAGGTCAGTAAGGGTGTGTGTCACTGCATATTCTATAAACTCTGTAGCTCCCTTGTCTGGATACATAGATGCATAAAAACATGCACGGAGTGTCTGTCTGATTAGCAATGGTGGACTAGCAACTCTGATTCTAGCAGCCTGCTTGTTATAACCCAGTCACACTCTGGTATCCACCACATTTGGTTAAATGTGGCAAGATGACCATAAGAGCCCCAGTCCTGAATTCTTCCCCCTTCCTGGACCATTCAGAGGAATAATAAGGTTTGTTCGTTCCTCTAAAGAAACAAACTGCACTGCATATCACTTTAACTGGAGTTAACTATTACTTCAATTCAAACACAGCACTGGGATGGTTTAGATTGAAAGTAAAACCACCTTACAGTGTAATAAAATAAATATTCTAAAAATCTAAACAATATAGAGTTGATATAATTTGTATCCGATTATGTTTTTCTTAAAGTTTAAAAAACTTTATTAGCCCTTTCAATAACCTGACTAGTTCAATCTAATAGACAATAGCATGGCTTGTTGTTTTCATAGCTTGTTTTCTACTGGTTTGACATCTTGCCTGAATTAATGCTAAAGCACCATGTAACACACTAACTGAAAACGAGGTTTCATTTGTGTTGGAGGATCCCCTGCTGAAGCTCAGAAATGAAAATTCTTTTCTCCCGAACCTTTTGACCTAACCGTCTTTACTATACCAACTAGTCTTTTTTTATTTTTATTTTTTTAAGTAATCATTTTGCAATTTGCCCATAGTGTGATCCATTAATTCAGTGGAACACCACTAAGTTAATTCAGGAGAAAGAGGCTGATCAGTCTATTAAGCTTGGGGCATTGTCATAGAATACACAGTACAATGACATATGTTTATTTAAAAACAAATCTACTGCAAACTACATTTTAAACTGCTTAAAAACACTGAACTAACTACCAAACGGCACATGGACAATACCTGTAAGTGGGTGACAGAAGACAGGAAATTGGGAGATATGGGGCAGGGACGGCTCTAGGCACCAGCAAAACAAGCTGGTGCTTGGGGCGGCACATTTTTAGGGGCGGCATGGCCGGCGCCAGAATGCTGCCCCTAAAAATCTGCCCCGGCCACCCTAGCTCACCTCCGCTGCTGCCAGGGCACGCAAAACAGCTGATTCGTCCACAGCTACTCGCCCTCCCTCCCAGGCTCTCAAGCCTGGGAGGGAGGGGGAGCAGCGGCGCGCGAATCAGCTGTTTCGCGTGCCGCGGCGGCTCGGGGTCTCCCCCTCCCTCCCAGGCTCTCAAACCTGGGAGGGAGGGGGAGACTCCGAGTGGCCGCGGCGCGGGGGCGCCGCTTCTCCCCCTCCCTCCCTCCTAGGCTTGAGAGCCTGGGGGGAGGAGGCAGGGCTGGGGATTTGGGGAAGGGGCAGAGTTGAGGCGGGGCCAGGGGCGGGGTAATTAAAGAAGGGGGGGGCGGCCAAAATTGTTTTTGCTTTGGGTGGCAAAAATCCTAGAGCCGGTCCTGATATGGGGCCTGCCCTGCAGCTGAGTGCATGCAGTTACATTGATTTTAGTGGACCTATACTAATCTATATGTACAGGTGATCATCTGGCCCGCAGCACTTTCTCTGTGGTTTCTGACGCTGCTTTTCAGTGATCTCTTTAAATTAATGGATTTTTGTGAGCTGCACTTGGAGACAAGCATGGAGGTCTAGATGCATGAGGGACTCCTAGATCGTACATGAACACGTGCAGTAGAGAGGAAGCCATGTTGTGACAAGACAGTAGAGCTAGGGGGTACTGCATTCATTATTCATGAGTATGTGTCTGAATTTTAAAATGACTTTCCTTTTGGGCATGGCCGCTCCTTTTCCACTTGCTTTCCATGCACATTTGAACAACCCCAGTTTTAGTTGCAAGAGTGTCAACTGAATGTAAGTCTTAAGTGTATGTGCTCAAGAAGTCACATTAGAAGTAGCTCTTTTCTAGAGGGGAATCAGCCAGTGCTTACTAACCCAGAAGGGAGACAGGAGTCCCCCAAATAGTCACCAGAGCACAGATGCAGCACCGATTTAAGTGAGAGAAGGAAGAATCTGATCCACCCCTTCTCAGGCAAATCCTTGGTGTGAACGTGATGAGAAAAGAATTCAGTTCAAACTCTGCAGCCAGCCTACGCGTTTTACACTAGCCTAATATTTTCAGGAATGACACTTGTATTCTCTCTCTCTCTCTCTCTCTCTCTCCCAAAGCTGCTATCCACTTTTCCCTGCAGTCACACTTTATTCTGTTGTTTACTTTGCAATTTTCTCAAGTTTTGTCATGGCTTTAAGTTACTCACTTGTTGTTTAAAATGATTTTTTTGAAATGATCTTCTTCTCTAATGATGGTTGCTTGTGGATTGAACGAGTATTCAACCTGTGGTATTTAAAATTGTGTCTCGTCTAGCTGTTGAGTGCTCATGTAAATTTATTTCTCTTTCCCACATTCAGTAAATACTATTTATTATTATTTATTTGTATTGGGGTAGTGCCTACCTATCCCAGTCAGGGTTTGAGGCTTTGTTGTGCTAGGCACTGTACAAACACAACAAAAAGACTGTCTCTACCCCCAAAGAGCTTATAATTGAAGCATAACTTTTACAGTAAAGATGAGAGCTTGAGAAATCCAGTAGTGAAAATCCATTAGGGAAGAGCCCAGGAATGCTTTGAGCAGGGGATTGGACTAGATCATCTCCTGAGGTCCCTTCCAACCCTGATATTCTAGGATGGCAAAAAGGAAAATATTGATTGTCTTGACTACTTCCAAATAGTAGATTACCTTTTGGAACGAGATTGCAGGAGAAATACAACTCTTCCTTAAGAGAGAAGTTACCTGCCTCAGTTGTCAAGGGTACACCATATTTGGTATTCGAATAAGTGGTGCTCTGAAGTCAAGATATGGGCACACTGTAGTAGGTTGTGTACCTTGAGAAGACTTATGGACTCCAATCTGTTGTTGCAGATCCATGGTGACTTTCCAAATTCATATGCAGAAACATATGTGCTTAAATTTCAAAAAGAGAAATCACTATATCGCTAGCTGCTTTCTGTGTGACGTGAAAGGTCTTGCCTTATTAAAGCATCTCTTAGGAAGTGCAACCTAGCTGTTTTTTTTAGCTCTGTCATTTTTAAATGCCATAACCATTGTGGAATGTAGTCATAGAATCATTTAAGCTATTTATTCTGCATCACTTAACAGAAGAGACTGGGATCTTTCCCTGCTTTAGCATATTTTATCATCTTCATTCAAGTAATAATTTTATGTATAATATGATGCGGTGAAGTCAGAACCAAAAAGTTTGAATAGGTTTATACTATACTTGCAGAAGAGCCATTAAATATAGTGGGTTGATTGTGATACCTACAGAGGAACATGAGTTAATAGAGTGGGTACTTTATTTATTTTTAGGATCCTTATTAAATATTGAAATAATATTTATGGACTCAAACAATTATGAATTTAGCAGCACGCACACGGTGGATGCCGATTATATTGCTTATATTGCTTTTCCACATAGCACACTGTATTATGGGAATTAGGTAGATTATTTCAAGTGTGATCCATTTCTATCTCAAATACTCTGAACTTGGGGTGAGGGGTATACATAAGGAGGAAGTCTGAACACAAGGGGTTTAGACCCATCTTTCCCTCCTATTATTTTGGGGATTAGTAGCTGTTTTCACGGAGTTGGGCAAAACCCAGAGCTATCTATCTCACCCAGGCTCCAAAGTTTGAGGGTTCAGATAAAATGGGATCTGGATCAGAATGATGGTTTTATGCATTTCTATTTACACATTAATTTGCTAATATTAAAGAAATGGTGTTTGCCTCTGGTTCAAATTTAAGCCATGTTCTGAATTCATGATCAAATCAGCACTCGAGTTTAGTGATGCCAAAATCTCACCAGCCGTTTCAGCAAGACTTCCACTATTGTGATCTAAAAATCTCTCAAAAGAAGCTTTTCACATGAAAACTTGGGCACATGTAAAGTGGAACAGCAAACAGGCATGTTCTGGGTTTGGACCTGAATTTGAAGCAAGCTGTGGGACTGCTTCAGATCTAGTGATTCAAATCTGAATTTGCCTGTAACTTGAAAGAGTTTGGATTCCAGTTAACCTTACAGCAATATAATTTAAAGTCCATCAGCGACTTGCGTTGTAACTTTATTGGGGCACAGAGCTGCTATTTTCCGTCTGCTAAATTTCTAGTAGGAAAACATACATTTTCTTCAAGTACCAGGGGATAGCCGTGTTAGTCTGTATCCACAAAAACAACAAGGAGTCCACGAAAGCTTATGCCCAAATAAATCTGTTAGTCGTTAAGGTGCATACATTTTCTTGGCCATGAGTAAGATTGCCCTGGAGAAGGAAGAGCCCATGCTGATTCTAGCACAGAGATTTCACTGCTTTCTAGTGACATATAAAAAGCACGGCAGCTGACCCTGGAAGAAACTTGGGGGGAGGTTTTAGGATTGGGGTGCAGGCTGGAGAGAGGATTCTTGGTGCTGTGAGTAAAAGAAGCTGTTCCTCACTATTTGAGTCCTTCTGTGCTCAGAGACACAGGATTTTTCTGCATTCTTTGTAAATAAAACTGCATCTAAGTAGTACCTGACTCTCAACAATTTCCGCTTTGAACTGGAACACCCACAGGGCTTCGAACTTTGACTAGGTGCTTGAGTTCAAAGGGGCAGTCCCATTGACTGGGTTGTGATCAGACCTAATTTTTCTTTTCTGGTTTTTGTCTCTCACTATCAGGCCTTGCTACATAATGTAGTGTAGCTAGGGGGGGAGTGGGGGAGCAGTCGCTCCCCCACTGAGCACAAGTGGCGCCTTGTCAATTTCTTGGTGCCTTTTTACCCCCCTGGGGGGAGCAATTTTTAAAAAAAAAATGGCACCACTCACTGCAGCACTTTTATTTTACTACCCGGCAGCGCTCCCGGTCTTCGGCGGCACTTCAGCAGTGGGCCCTTCACGCGCTCCGGGTCTTCAGCGGCATTTCGGCAGCGGGACCTTCAGTGCCGCCGAAGACACCCGGAGCGAGTGAAGGGCCCACCGCCGAAGACTTGGAGTGCCGCCGGGTGAGTAAAAGCGCCACCGTAGGTGGCGCCTTTTTATTAATTGCTCTCCCTGTTCCCTCCACCTGGCTACATCACTTTTAAAAACAATTGCATGGGTGAATAACTATTGCAAATAGGTGTAGCTTGTCATACCAGCAGCATATGTTACCTCCTTTTGCAACTACAATGTATATTGGAGCCTAAGCTACAGCAAAGTTTCTATCTGCTGGCAGTGGGCCAGTCTTTCCAAATTTGTTTCACAATGTTTTGTGGTCAGAACTGGTTCACTGGCCCTGGGATCATTATTATTTGAACAAATAAAGGACTGGAGTGATTGGATGACTGACCGTCCCTAAATGAAATGAGTTTTATACCAAGAAGGTAAACAAAACATTCAGCATAAATGAGAATCATAATTAGACTCCAATAGGAAGGTCATTGCAAGAATGACACCGACTTAGCTCTGGTAGATGTTTCGAGAGATGTAATCTTTTTGGCGAGCTAAAATGCGGAGCGTATATCTTGTGTGTCACTTTTCTGGATCATAAGTGTGGCTCTTTGGGCATACAAAGAGTTAACGATTACTTGCCAGGTAGTTGCTAGGAAATTTAAAGAAAAGCCCTATTCTGTAGGCCTGAGCTAGGACGCTGGATCCAATCCTGCTGCCCAATTTGGACCTGAACTTCACTGCTTGGTCTACCTACAGTTTGAAAATCTATCTGTTTTCTCATTTATCTGTGTATCTGCCTGTTTGACTTCTTTTAATCCACATGGTTTTATGTCTAAATCAGTGACTCATTTTGAAGACTATGGTAGAGCTAAGTACTCTGAGCTTTGCCATGCAAGCCAATCCCGTATAAGTCCCAGTTTACATAAATAAAACTGCCTGTTTGCCACCACTAACACAGCTGTAATACCGTATAAGCCAATGGTCTCATTGGGTCTTAAAATAAGACTACCAGGATTTACTACTGCATTGCATTGTTAGTGAAATAGACAGCCTGGATGTACTCTAATTTTATAACCTGACCCGTTGGTCATTACTTAAAGCCACCAAGTCATTTTTAATTTCTGAGTCTTCCTTTCTTCAAGTAGATTCTCGAATGGACAGCATGTCATCTGCTAAGTAAATTTCAGATTTTAAAAAGGCATTTAGTCCTATAACTCAAGATGATAAAAAGCCCATTTAATAGGGAATGCTCTTTTGCTATGGACTCGATCAATAAATTAAATAGATTAATTAAGTCAAACTGTCAGGACCAAGGCCTGTCACGAAGTGAAGTCAGTGGAGTTCACCATTTATCAGAGGCAGGAACGCAACAAGAAAAGGCAGTCTTCGATGGATAATTCTATAATGAACGTGCGTGAGTGGGTACAATAAATGTCTAGCAATGAGAAACTGTGCCAGTCATCTGATCCCAAATGGTACAAGGAGGCAGATAAGTCAGTGCAGCGAAACATTAGATTTACTTATTGAATTCCTTCTTGTGAATTTTGAACTTCTTCAGTTTCCAAGTAAGTGAGGTTGCTCATGGAATAGTCTTAATTATTTTTGATTTTTAATCTTTACCACAGAGTTTGTTTTACTGTTTTCTTTAACGCACATGTTGAAAACTATTTGAAATGAAATTTATGCATAGTTCTCTACTACGGAAAAATAGTTTGAAAGCTTTTATTAAAAAAACCAAAGGACTCAGGAAAACTTACTTTTGCACCTCAGTATCACACAGTTCAGACTTTATTCAGTCCATCTAGTGTGTGTGTGTGTGTGTGTGTGTGTGTGTGTATATATGTATATATATATAAATATAAAGTCTCTAAACCACAGGATTTGGGGACTTCAACAGCAGAGTCAAGGGAAAGGGTAGGGACGGCTTTGTGGCCTGCATCATGCGGGAGGTCAGACCAGATGATCATAATGGTCCCTTCTGACCTTACAGTCTATGAGTCTATCTGCCAAGGGGTGTCCCTGTGCCAGATCTTGTTAGCTAAGCAGAGCTTGCTTTGGTGGGGAGAGATCCAGGGGAAAAAGCTAGGTGCTGCAAGAGTGGCACTGAGAATTAGAACAATGCCCCACTATGGCGTTAGGGGAAATTGTGCTGTTGGAGAGGCAGTTTTACCAGTGAGATGTAAAACCAATGCCATAACTTCTAAAGATTCCTTGTCACTATTGAAAACGTGCATGAGCCCTATTGTCCTGCCCAAATTGCAGCATGGGGATATTGCATTCAATTTACCTAAATAAGTTCTCCCATTCCTTCATTTGACTAATTTGCTTCCTGTCTCAGAATGACCCACAGCTGGTTGCCTGCAGCCATGAGGTAGTCCATGGTAAGGCACTTATCCTTCCTCCTTGTTTTACTGACACCAGACAAGCCTTGTGCTGAGTCAGCTTGCTTCAGACAGCTCTTCTGTCCAGCATGGGCCTGAAAGGTTGCAGGGACTTTGGCCCAGTGAGTAACATGGAATTTCCTTGTCTGCGGGCTCCGTTCCAGTGCTCAGATGGAGGATAGAGGTGTTATGAGGCTGTAGGCTATTCCTTTCCCCACCCCCTCTAAAAATGGCAATGAAGAGTCTTCAGGACTCTGGCATTGTAGGGGGAGCCTCTTTTCCGCCGAGACTCCCGGGGCTGAGCAAGTCCAGCGCCAAGGCTGTAAAATGCTACCTGCTGTGCAGTGAAACCATCAGGGAGACCAAGAATACTGGAGTGTGCATGGTCAGAGCTCTCCTCACCCAGCAGCTCTAACACACTTGGATCTTCCCTGAGGCTAGCTTATTTTGTCACGTATCAAATGTGCCTTAATGCACTTTTGGAATTTCACCTATATAGGAGAGCAGAAGGCCCTTACAGCCCTATGATTCTATAGTGTGGCCATTCATCCTCATGTGATGTACACGTCTACATAGTGGTAGGGGTTTTACGACAGGTAGCAATAGAATGACAAGGACTAGCTGACCTGCATCCCACAGCAAATGTTACTCCATAGCACTGCAAAAACATGCACACGATTTACTTGTCCTTTTAAGAAGTTGACGTGATCCTTGGTGGCAACAGAAACATTCATGTAGCAAATACCACATGCCTGTGAAGCACTGTGCCGATCATCGGGTCAGAAGGGCTGTTGTGAGGAGATGGCTGCTTTGAGAGAGTGGGGGACTGGGTGGTTACCACAGTCTCTAATAGTGACGGGGCATCAGGGCGCTTATCCTTTGCCGTGAGTCTTGGTACAAAGGGGCTTTCCACAAACCCCAGCAGACCAAGAGGATATAAAGGCTACAACATACTCAGACCATAGCTAATGCTGGCAAACCCTTTTTTTGCTCTTCAGAAATCAAGTTACTCCCAGTGGCGTGTTTAAATCTTGCTCTTGGAAGTGAGGAAAGCTTCTAACTTGGCTTCTTTCAGTCTCTGTGGTCTGGGAGATGTCACAGAGTTGTGATGTGCTTTTTCTTGATCTCTTCCCTGTAGCTATTAGCCCTGAGGGAGCCTTCCTTGCTCCCCCATTGGGGCAGCACCCAAGCTGTGAGGATTGCTAGACATCTACTAACAAAAAGCACTGTAAACATTTACAAGCCAAACTCAAGCCTGGTGTAAGCAGGTGTTGTTTTGGTAACAAACTTTTCTCCCCTTGCCTTGGTCTCTGCTCTCTGATTAATCAGCTACCCTGCACTTTGGCCACTGATGTTCTAGGAATTGATCTATACAGTTCCAAGATCCTATACTGAGAGAGTCTAGCGAACAATTAGTCACTGGCTTTCACAAAAACCCAACAGCAACAAAAACCACAACCCCATCTGTCAATAAAGCGTATTTGAAAATGGACAGTCAGTGCAGTTTGTAAACACCATCTGAAACAGGCTTACTATTTAGTTAAACAAAGAGAATTCACCGACACTGTGATTTTATATTAGAAAAATATAGGAGGTGTGTATCCTTGGAGTCCGCTACTTAGTTTTCACCCTGTTCTTATTTCGGCCATCTCACACTGATATCAGCGGGAGGTTGCTGGATTAAGGACTTTCTAAAAGCTAAATAGCAGTCTCAGGATTTGGCCCTTTGAAAATAAAAGGCGCTTGGGCACTTAGACAAGGCACACATTACTTTTTCTCTGTAATCAAGATTTCAAAGCAATCCGAACGGCCTGAATTATCATTTCGTCCAATTGCCTTTTATTGTCCCTGGGCCAAATCTTGGGGCAGAACTGTATAAACAATAGCATAGAAGCACCATGTGAGCAGAGCTGCTTGGGTGATTCGAATGGCAAATCCAGGAAAGAATTCAACATGTTCTTCTGGTTGAGGTGGCTGAATGCAGCTGCTGCAAGGATGGGTCAGATGAATGCCAGGTCTCAGGGGAACAAACAGTGTAGGGTGGGGAACTGAAAACCACCACCAACATTTTGCTAAATTAGAAGAACTAAATATTGCTGTAATGTAGCCTTTTAATATTTACTGGACTCTCCAGACTGTGTTGCCATTTGAAATACTTACAGCCACCAGGCAGAGGACAATGAGATTATACACACTCCTACATCTGCCCCCAGTGCAGACAATGAGAGAGCATATACACCTGCATGAAAATTAAATAGTACTACTTTTGTACCTCCAGTTCTGCTGAAAAGCTCTGACCATATGGCCACACTCCTACAGCCTCCCTAGGGAAAGGCTAAGAATAAAAGGGGCTGTAAGCAAGTGCTAAGCGCCTGTGTAAACTAAACATTCCTGCAAACAAAACACACACACGCATTTGCCTGGAAAAACAAGGATGTGTTGGGTTTGTGTTGTTTTGGGGCTTCTTTCTGAGTTTGTCTGTGTCTAATCAAATCTCCGTGGTGACCTAGAAGAGGTATTTGTGCAGGGGAGTGAGAACATCTTCCATGCACATGTCGTCATGCAAGCTACCAACGTTCTGGGTCCAGGTGCTTAGCGGTAAGAGGAGCTGCATGCCTGTCTTCTTGCTTCCTTCCTGGGGCAGGTGGACAAGGAGGGGCAAGGAACAAGTGTAGCCTTATCTTTGTGCACCCCTCTTTCCCTGTAAGTGCTAGCAAGCAGATTTGAACTGGCACAGAGGTGAAGATTAGGAATTTGATGCTGGTACGGGCCAGAAGTAAATGACCTCCACCTTGGAGCAAGGAGGGAATTGTGGCTTCCTGAACTAGAGTTCCTTCTCTGCCCAGATCCTGGCATGGTGCAGCTACATGCCACCCCTTGCTATGGGCTGGGTCCTAGGGACACTGGATAAAATTTTCAGAAGTAACTAAGGGAATGTCTACGATTTGAGCTGGGGTGTGATTCTCAGCTCATTAAGCTAGCGCATTAAAATTTAAATGTCGCCACAGCAGCATGAGTGGTGGGAGGAGCTAGCCACCTGAGTGCATGCCCATCTGAGACCATAGGCATGTACTCAGGGTAGCAAGCACCTCCCACCACTCATACTGCTGCGGCAACCTTCTATTTGCAGAGCACAAGCTTGCTGGGAGCAAGCCTGAGTATGTCTCCTCAAGCTGGAAATAGTCACACCGTTATAATGACTTAGGAACCTAAGGCCTATTGACTTAGGCACTTAAGTGCCTAAATCTTTTGGGGAAATTGGACTTGGGCTCCTAATTCACTTAAGCACAATTTGAAAATTTTATCCGCTATCTTTGCTCTAAGAAAAACACTCTCCTTTCTTTTTTATGTTATCTTAAGTTGTTATTGGCAGCTATGAATGGTGATGCAATAAATATGCCATATGGAACTCCTATATATAAAAACCTGACATATGGATGTTGAGATGTTCTCAGAAGATTCCACACATTTGGAAATCACCCACATTTTGTAAACATTCTCTTTATGAATTATCGGCTAAGATATTATGTGAGATTCCCAGGACCCATATCTGAAACCAAAGAAATTGTTGTGTTGGAAATGTATGTTAGTCATGACTGAGGTGTCCTCTTTGAATGCCATTCAAACATAGAAAACGCCTAAAAAGGTGTATTTAACGGATATTTTCAAGTAGGTTAAGTCTATTTGAGAGGCTTTAAGGGGCATTATGATCCATCACAGCAGTGGTTCTCTGACTCGCTCCTTGTGAGCCACTTCTTATCTAGCCAGAATCTAACCAGAATCACCTTTCTCATGTAGCAACATAAGGGCAGAATGGCTGCACTCCCCAAGGTTTAAAATAAAGGTACTAGAGCATGTCTTCATGATTCTACAGCATCTCAGTTGTCCTGTACAAATTGTCTGATAGACACTGTTTATATGGGACCTAAACACAAATAATGTGTTGTTTTCAAATATTGCAGCCATTAGTAACTTACATCATTCCCAAAGGTATGTGACTGTAATTGGTAACTGTTATTGTTATATCCCATCCTCTGCCTGATGCAGGGCATAGGTTTCTTTTTTATTGGTACTGTTGCAAAAAATGCTGATTTGTCAAAACAGAAACTTTGTGCAGCAGAGTCTGTTTTGATGACTCTCCCAACTTGATGCATTTTTGAAGAAGGTTTCCAAATTGTCA
Source organism: Malaclemys terrapin pileata (assembly GCF_027887155.1). Lineage (NCBI taxonomy): Eukaryota > Metazoa > Chordata > Testudines > Emydidae > Malaclemys > Malaclemys terrapin. The sequence goes on along the minus strand of NC_071513.1, from coordinate 12,323,774 downwards.
AAACATTTCACTTTGACAAAAAATTTCTGATTTTCCTGTTTGAAACATCTTGTTTCCAAATTTAAGCTAAGAAGATTTGCAAAACATTTAAAATAAATAAAGTCACAAATAAAACAACTTGAAATGATCAAAACACAATGTTTTGATTGACCCAATCCAAAATTATTTTTGGTTCATGAAAACTTCTGAGATTTTGACATTTGTCCTGGTTGGGGCTTGGAAAAGTTTTTGAAGTCTTGAAAATATTCACATGACAGGAAAACCATTTGCTCTAATTGCTATTGTCTATCATGTGGAAATGTTTAGATTGAACTTCTTCACAATTGGCCAGCATGGGTTAGCTAGGCATTTAGCCAAATTGATCTCCTCAACTGACCTTGCCACAGAGGCTGAACTTGCTAACGTAGCAATGGTATCCCTATTCGCGTAACAGGGAAATTCTGTGTTCTATTTATTGCCAGGGTATCAGCAACTGAGTGGTAGTGTCTCCTGTGTCAATTATTGATGGTGATGGGATACAAAGCCATGTTAATTTTGAGCGCCATTTAGAAAGGAAACCAAGGGTTGACAAATTTGACCAGTAGGAAGATTTTTCATATATATATATTTTCCCCCTCAGCATTGCACTGAAAAGATGTTAATTTTTAAAAGTTGCTTACTAAGTACATGGGAGTGGCCTTTACACTGTTTGAATGTTGTGCAGTAGGCCAGTGAGTGAACACTTTTTTGTTTGCACTATGTACAAGGGTGTGTTGAGTGCTAGAATATGCCTGGCTCTTGCATGAATATGCAGTTGTTGGGAGGGGAGCAAGGATCTTCCCCTGTGCTCCTCGTGCAGGGACAAGCATAGTGCCTGTGGGATCACAGGGATTGCGCTAGCTGTTTGCAAGCCACCCTATGGGTGGCAACAAGGAATGGGCCACGGCCAGCATGGAGAGGGGAACATACTATATTATTCTAAGTGAGTGCAGTGTGCATACTCCCCCTGTGCATTGGGGAGCATCAGAAAGGGGCTGCTAGCTCTCAAGATCAAATTCTTCCCGGAGCAGCCTGGGAAAGTGGTGGTGTAGCTCCATGCTGTTCCTTACTAAGGAACTGGGTCCAAGTGACCTGCTCTGTCTCCACATGTTTATATCCGTGTTTAACTTTCCATTAAGCATCGCAGACTGTCCCTCAGACTGTCCCTTGTCAGTTTTGTTCTGGAGAGATGGCAGGGGATTGACACTGATTTGAATTCCACTTTCTGAAATGCCTGGATCAGGATTCCAATCATGCAGAGCGACAGGGGGAGCCCTGATCAATTTGTGACTCTAGTTATAGAGATGTGTAACCTGTCGCCAAAAAAAAAAAAAAAAAAAAGCCATAAGGGCAAAATTAATTCTGTTGCCAATAAATATTAGTGTCCGTAATCAGAGAAACTTGCTGAGAGAGCCTGTAGCATGGCTTCTGTATGTCCCATTAATCTACAATCTACCCACCAAGAATGCTAGTTCATGGCAGCTTCTTAAAAGTTTGCACAGATTGTGCTGCAATAATGAGGATCCTACTTCAAGGAAAGGAACATTTTTTTTTCTTGCCTTTTAAAACAAAGGACTCTCATGAGGATCATGTCGATTTATGGAAATCCAGGCCCAAACTCAAGTGTCTATTTCAAAGTGGGGCTCAGGCTCCATTAAAATACTGCAACTTCACATGTCATAGACAGAGTAGCAGTCTGGTAGTTTAAAACATTCTATCCCTACTTTGAAACTGACAAGCTTTTGAAACGGAATGTTACATTTGTGTGTGTGTGTGTGTGTGTGTGTGTGTGAAACAATTACTCTCTGTCTTCTCTTCCAGCCCCTCGACTCCCGCCCCGGCTCTATGCTTCAAACTTTGTCTGAATGTATATGCTTGTCTTTAGTGCTATTCAGATGGTCTTCTACTCCGTTTTCAAGTTTCACACAATATTTTGCTACTTTTCCTTTATGCCTTCACTAGCTATGCCCAATTAGAATACAATCTTCTTTTTGGTAGAAATAATAGCTACCTTTTGACATGGATGCCATCTGATGAAGACGTTGTGCAAAAAGTGGAGAAAACTTTTAAGGAGTATGAACATAGCCAGAAGGTGAAAAATAATCATAGGGCTCTTGTAATTATAGACAGTGACAATACACATCTTTCTATGCTATATAGGGAACAAACCTGCAGGAACAGTTGATGGATTTATAGGCCTTTCTCCCCATAATTTCTAAAATCGGAATACACATCCTGTCATTTCCAGGGCCTCCTGTATTTTTTAAATTTTGTTTTATGGTCAGTAGTAGGTGGTGGGCAGGGGGATGTGTGTGTTTTATATATATATAAAAGATATAATACGTATGTCAGTTCATAGTCCAATTGAATACAATCAATGAATCACTTGCTGTATATCTTGCAGCAGTTATCACATCACATATGGATCTGATCCTGCAGAATGGAGTGTTATGCAATGGAAAAAGAGAGACACAGGACAGGGTTCATGGGAACCAGGTCCTGCAGGTCCAATTCATCAAGGTAGTAAAGCGTGTGTCAAACTTGAAATGTGTGACTAATAGGACTAGTGTGTGTTCTGCTGAGCTAGGAGTGGAGCCATGCTGGGAACAATGCTCTAGGCTGTCAAAGCATTCCTGCCTAGTAACAAGAGTAACCCCAAAGAGGGAAGCATGTAGCAAAGTGGTGGGTCTACCTGCCAGGTGTGTTTCCAGGCCCAGCAGCCCACTGGTAGCTGGCAGGGAACCCTAGGCCTTCCAGGTTCTGCCACTCTGTGGAAGTCCTACCATTCTAGGACTTCCAGGTTTTTTCCAGGCTTCCTGCTGTGGAACTGGGAGCCTGAAAGTCCAGGGAGCCCTGGCTCTATCTGGTACTTGGCTTCTGAATACACAGCCTGGAAGCCATGAGAACCTCGGCTTGCACTCGGGGTCTCAGGGCTTCTAAGCTCCTTGCTGTGGTGCCAGAAGTTGGGGGAGGGAGCTGAAAAGAAGTGTCAATTTCAGTCAACAGCTGCCAAGGTCCTGATGAGCAGATTTTGTTTTGGAAACACAGACACCTGATGTTTCTGAAACAATTCCCCCTCTTCCCCCCCCCCCCCCCAGGATTTCTGGTTCAGAGGAAATTAAAAAGGTGTTTTCATTCCCAATCGGAACTAAACCATACTTCAAAATATCAAAATTTCCCATAGACTGGAAATACCAACTTTTGGCCAGCCCTTCTTATGAGTAAGGAAGCAAATGCTAAGGGGCCTTGAGTCTTCGGTGTGGAGGACTTTATCTTTGGGGTAACCTTTCTTGCTCACGTTTGCACCAGAGCATAACAGTCTTGGAATTCCAGCTTTGCACTGCACTGGGCCTTGCAAGATCGAACCCATTATATGTATTTATGACTTATAGTATGGTAGCCCCTATAGGTCTCAACCAAAATCAGAGGTAGCCCTATTGTGCTAGGCACCGTACAAACACCTAGTAAGAGAGAATCCTTAATCTGGAGTGCATACAAGCTAAATAGACAAAACAGGTAAATGGTACACAACCCTGATTAAATTCCAGGAGCATTCTGTGCACTGAACGAGGCAGGGGTCCTGTGGAAAAAATATGTCACCGTGTAATTAAAGACTGCATCATAATGCATACGCCCAAGGGGGATGAATTAAGGTTGCACAGGTGGCAAGCTTATAAATTTTCATTTCACAGTGAGGAGTTTTTTCCCTATTTCAGAACATTTGGTTTCCAGAAACATTAGAATTTTCCATACTGTTATAGAATATTTTTTTCAGGTTCTCCCCATCTCTAATTAATAGCAAGAATTTTCATTTTATGATTAATATTTGGATTCGGGGCAAACTGCAAAATGATTGAAAAAGTAAGATTTATCTGTATGTGCTGCCTTCCTTTCCCCTTTTTAGTTTGCAAATGAATCTAAGGTCTTCTTAAATCATTTGTCTTCTTAGAATTCTTGCCAGTTTTAATTCAGTAAAAAGCAGTAGTCATTTCTCATATTTATCTGTAAATTGCATTGAATCTTGTTGCAGGCATATTAGGTGGTAATGATTTATATGCCTTCTAATAATTTATCTGATTATGCAAGCTATGTTCCGTTTTTTTTAAAGACTTATCGAATTATTGCTTTCACGTATGGGACAAAGAAATAATTTCCATAGATCCTGCTTTGCCTTTCCGCAGTCTGACTTAGTTTTGTATGCTCTGTACATTAATATAGATGTATGTATGAATCAAGCTGACAATTTATTACACACATTGGCTATCGTCTGACTTGAGCACATAGAAGCTGCATCTTTACTGAGTGGGCTTAAATACTGTATGCACGTTAGTATTTTGTGATTATTATATATATTGGGTATTAGGATTCACAAAATACTTCAAGTCTAACCTTCTATTTAAGGAAATATAGTTGCACTTCACAAATGGAATGAATTTATAGCTATGTCCCTTGTGATGCAGAGATGTGCGAATCTGAAGGAAGAAGGCAAATATATAGTTAAAAAATGTGTTAAATAGCTGAAAGTTTTGATGGATTTTTTACCTTTTACCACAGGAGTTTAGGATAAGACTTACCAATAAAAGGAACATTTCAAAAACCTATGGCAGCTTTGAGAAAATCAAAACCTTGTGGGAAAAACTGGTACTTAAACACAAATTTAATTCTAGGACTAAAGTAATCCCATTGATTCAATGAGGGCTAGTGCTCAAAAGTAGATATATACTTAAGCATCTTGCCTGGGGCCCATCTGATAGGGCCTGAAGAAAAAGGAGTATGCATTTTGTCTTTTTAGTATATACAATGAGCATTTTGAATAGACCCATCCCTGATCTCCCACACTAGTTGATTATTTCCTGTGTGGATTATATGCTTCCAATCCTGTCTGATAAAACAAAAACTAGGAAGAAATCCTTACCAGCAGGAGGAAAAAAAAGTCATTACCTCCCTTCCCCCCCTTCAAATATTTGGATAAAACAATAGATGGAAAGTTGTAATTTCACACACACAAAACCAATTTAGCACTCTTTGCACGGAACAATCTCTCTTTGAAAATAGTGGGTTTCTATCTGGGCAAACTGGCATAAAATGTAAATTTTGGCCTAGTGATTGAATAAGGTTGTTTTTTGCCATTAAAAGCTGTATTTCTCTGCAGAAATGTTATCCTTTTGCCCTGAGTGAAATCTGAGAACTTGTGGAAATATATTTTGTGATTATTCCAGTGGAGAAATTGGTGCTTTCCCTACAAAGTTCATAAACCCTGTGATGGCAGGTTGAGGAGTGGGAGGAAAAAACACAAAAGCAAAGCAATGGAATTAGAAAGGGAACATGTGTTTTCACTCTAAATGGTAATTGTAGAACTTAATAAAAATCAAATAATAAATAAATGAGTATTCTCCTGACAGTTTCAATCCAGGATTGTGTCTTGGAGCAATGCTTGACAGTTAGCAATTGCTATCCTTAAGCCGCTAGGCTGAGAAAGCACCACTCAGTGTGTGAGAATCCCAGAAATGCTCAGAAAATGCAATAAAACACCATGAGAAAATGACTCGTCCTATAGCGAGAGAAAGGCATTAAACAATGAAATTAATACCAGAGAAGCATCTTACGTATTCCAGCTTCAAATCCTGGTTTACTTTTCTCTGAACATGTAATTTTTAGAGGAGAATTTGGGGCTTGATCCCGTAAATTGCTGAGCTCCACTGTTGAAGGGCTCAGAGCCTTGCACTCCCTTTGAAGTCAACAGGCCAGACCTTCAGCTGGTGTGAAACAGCATAGTTCAATGTCTCTAAAAGGGTACTTAATATCTCTCCGCATCCGGCCCTTTACTGTCTTCTGTTTCACCTTTCTTATTTTTGTGTCATTTGGTGCATGCTGCTAGGACGCGTCACTATTCGTAGGAATACTTCTCCTTGACATTGTATCCTTTTTTTTCTTTTTGACATATTTACATATTAAAGGCAGATGTGGGCAGACGGAAACATCTGTGAATGTACTGAAGTGCAAAGCCTCTCTTCATCAATATTTAATGTACGCTGACATATTTTCATTTTTACATGATACCTGTTTGCAACTTAGCATGCATTTTGGTTGTACAGTATTATGCAGATGACAAGTAGCAAACAGGGAACAAACCAAACCCTTCTTCCAGGAATGGCATTATATGTGAATGAGGAATAGCTGACCTTTGTATGAATACCCAAACATCTGCATGACCAAAAACCTTCTAGAAGGGTGAAAGGGTACGAATGTGGTTGAACTGAGCAGCTACTGGGACTTTGTATTTTTGTTTGTAAACACTTCTTTTCCCTCAGTACTCAGCGATCGCCAGTTGTTTACACTCCGGCAGCCTTGTTGTTGATCTGTATAACTAGAGAGTGCTAACAATTCTCTTAACAAACAAGGTTCAGGCAGGATTCCACCCTATCCCAGGCAGTTTCTTTCAGATTGGGACCAATTATTGTGCCAAATTCTCCACTGCCTTAAGCAGGCACAACTCCTCTATAGCTAGGAGTAGTGACCACTTACCTAAGAGGTGACTTTGGCCCTTTGTGGCCGTTCAGGGTTTGAAACTCAGGTGGTGAAAGATTCATGTGAGTGAGCCTGCTTGTATGAATCCTATGATGAGCTCTAGCTAGATGTTGGGCCCGCCTTAAGGGCAGTGTACATCAGTTTCTCTGGTGTTAGTGTTAGGGTCAAGTCTACAGCTGGTGTAAGGTATTTTTTTTTTTTTTTTTATTAATGGAGATATCCCATCTCCTAGAACTGGAAGGGACCTTGAAAGGTCATTGAGTCCAGCCCCCGCCCCTCTGCCTTCACTAGCAGGACCAAGTACTCATTTTGCCCCAGATCCCTAAGTGGCCCCCTCAAGGATTGAACTCTCAACCCTGGGTTTAGCAGGCCAATGCTCAAACCACTGAGCTATCCCTTCCCCCAGGTAGCTAGCTCCACTCTCCTCCTGAGAGCTAGGCTGATTTAAACCAACTGAAGATCTGGCCCGTAGACTATTACAGTAGGTCTGAAGCATAGACAATTCTCTTGTATGGTTAAATTGGGCATTTTCCCCAAACCGTTCTTCAGACCCAGCTGTGCTTTCTCAAGGCTGCTGAGTGAATCCCTGGTGGTTGCATGAATACACAACAACTCTTCCTTTGTTTGTTGTGACCTTAGGGTTGAATTTTTTTTTTATTTTTCTATAACAGAGGTGAAATATTATATTCATTTCCTGAACACGCTAGCCTTGCTTGTTCTTAAAAACCAAGTGCAGAAAGCTCTGCCGTGCTACCATTGCACCTGTGTCTGTTGTTGATTAATCTTTTTTTCCACTAAGACTCTTTTATGAGAGAAGATTAATATTAAGAAGAAGAAGATACTTGTTTGTTTCAAATATTTTGTTTCTTTTCTCTGTTGGGAATACGAGTATAAACACCAGGCAATCTAAATTTAAATAGCTAAAGTATTAGTCTTGCTCTTCCAATTGCTTGTCATTACACTTGAGGATATGGTTACAGCTGATTATACAAAAATACCTGAGCCATACATTTTGTATTCTCAATCAGCATATTATAGATGAACTGTGAAAATTGGAGATAGCTTTTTACGATAATTGGAAGATATTTTCCTTGAAGTATGTAAGACCCTTGAGAGAACTTGAATTGCTTGTCAGTAATTTTGTTATAAGCTTTACTAGTATTTATTTAACGTGTAGTTTATTACTCCTGAATATATTTTTCTTGCATCTCTCTGTCAAAGGATGCATTTTTTCATCGAGCATATTCAGAGGGTCATTTTTATTTTTAATATTATCATCCATAGCTGCTTGCTTGTTCGGCCAATTTTGAAGCACCCGCTAAGAGACTGATTCATACAAAAGACGGTGGTGCATTTAAGTGAACAAAATGCAAATCATTATTGCTTGAATGAGCCCCTTCAACTTTTTTTCAACATGCCACATATAATCAGTAGGCCCCAAATGCCATCACTAAATAAGAACTGGCTCAAGCTTCCATCGATCCCTCAAACCAACCTTAGAGGGGGGTTGAGAAACCCCATCCCAGAACCATAAACCTATGCCACCATTTCTTACCTTGCAGTAGCTGTTCTTCCCAGGAAGGGGATAGATAGTAGCTAATAAGGTCTCATTAGTAGGCATCCTCCTAAAGGGAGACAGACTGGTGGCTCATCCCACTTCCTTCAGGCACTGGGTTTAATTAGCTGCAGAGGCGGATGAGTGGCTTGTTCCCCCATTTCAGTACTTTGGTCTGACATTTACAGGAACTGCACTGGTTGCTCATGTGTATTCTGAACAACCTATTTTGGAGAAAGAGCTCTACTACTTTAACCACCGAACGCCGGGCAACTTGAGAGAGTTTACACAGAAGGCCTCTCTGACAAACCGTGTCATAAGCGGCGGTCAAATACAGATGATGGCGCCTGTCATTAGTCATTGTTGGAAACCATTTTCGATAAAGGTGGTCAAGGCCAAGACTTGATCACAAGTGCTATATTCTTTCCTGAATCTTGCTTGCTCAACCTGCAAGACATAATCCAACTCCAGAGCGATTCATTGGAGGATCAAGCGTTCAAGGATCAACCTTGAAACAAACTGACAGCAAGGATTTTGGGTGCTAACTCGCCATGTTGTGGGGTCCTTGCCTGCGTTAAGAACAGCAATAATCTTTGCTTGAAGCTAAGTGCGTAGTAGTTATCATTAGTGAGCTGCTGTGATGCCTTTAGTGCAAGGTACTAACGGAATTCCAGCAAGATGTTGTTATACCCCACTGATGTGTCTGGTTTGATAGAGTTAAGGGCCTTATCTAGCTCATCAGCTGCGAATGGTTCTGGTTGACTCCGACCCACATTCTGATGTTGAAATTGACACCATTTGTCATATACTTTGCATTTAAATCAGTTAAGAAATCTATGTGCATTGTGACCGGACTTTATGTGCAACTCCATTGCCATGGCTGCCAATACTTAGTAGCATAGCACCTCCCCATATTCTCCATGCGGGGGCTTTGAGCATGCTCCTGGCCAAGATCCACGAAAACAGTGACTTCCCTCTGTACTCAGACCTCTTCAATCACCCACCAGTTTACTCATCTTCTAGATGCCCTTTATGGTTACTCATGCCACCACAGGACATGACAGTGGAATCTGTTTGGCATAATGAGTGGTCAGCGACAATAGTCATCACCAACCCAACCATCTGTCCACCAGGTTTTGACCTGACAAGGCATCTGTAGTCATCCCTGAATAGGTTTCGAACAGGGCAGGACACTTGTTCGGTCAATATCTTCAAAAAGGGTTTCTCGAATGACCCACAACGTAGATGTAGTCAACTTCAGACTCTGTTGTATATCCTTGATGAGTGCTGTGACCGGGTAAAGTCAGATGGATACAGGAGAGTGGTGGAAGGCAGGTATATTAGCCCCAGGATAAGCAGATTCCTTTCCCCTTGGTAATTGATCAGAGGTTACTCTAGGTTTATTAGGACACCTGGGGCCATTCAAGGGCCTGCCAGAACCTGTTAAAAGCTTCCCCTACAGTGTGCGATAGCAGTTGTGGGAGGAAGGCGTGCTACTGGAGAGCTGGGCTGTGCAGATGCTGACAAGCACCAGGAGGGAAACCCCACAGTTACAGAGGCAAAGGGCAGGGGAAACCCTACCCAACAGGGCGAACAGCCCTTCCGGGCCCCGGAGGTCTGAGGGAAGAGACCTTGTCGGAGGGGAGGGACTGAACTGGGTGCCTGGTTTGTTGCCACCACACCTGGAGGGGCTACCAGAGACTAAGAGGCTCCCCTTCTCTTCTCTCAGGGAGGCCAGGAGGAACTCTACTCAGGCAAGGTATGGACAGCAAGCCCAAGGGCGTGGGAAAATTCTGAGGTAGAGAGGCATACCCCAGCCCACCGCTAAGTGGAAGCGCGGAACCCACCGAGGCAGAGAAGGAACTCTCACAGTGCCCACTGGCTAATTTTGACAGTGGGCTACCGGCTCTTCACCTGGCTGATGAGGATGCTATCAAATGGTTGGCCACACTGTGCGTACGCTGATGAGTACTCTGTCTATCAGCTGGCAGTCTATTCTGAGAAACCTACTAACTCTTTGGTCAGGCCCTGAAGATCTCTCCCCATACTCTTGTAAAGGGTTTCCAGAGTGTACGCACAACTTGTGCACCATGGTATTATAAAACAATGGAGTGCATGAGAGCCTGCCAGATAATTGGTTGTTATATGGGATGAAGCGAGAGGAATTTCACACTCTGGGACTCTGTGTACTGTTGAGAGCAAAATTCAGGAATGGCACTAAATTTGAAATGAAGAGATACTGAGAGGACACGCACATTCTTCTCGAAAAGGCAGGAGACTCACTGCAGGGGAAAAAAGGGGAAGCTGCTTGGCAGCTTTCCCAAGCAGTGGACACTAGGCAGTGTCAAGAAGAGGTGTAGGTAATTGAGGTGAAATGGAAGTTGGCAGTTATGGGCCTGCCACGTCTGTTGTTTTCCCAAGTAGGCTACTGCTTTCTGGACTCTTCCAGCAAGAAACCCGACCAACCTATTGCTTTTTCTGCTTCCTGGATCCAGACTTGGTGCATGCTCTGATTTCTTATGGAATCCCCTGACATGCTCTAATTACAGAGCTGATGAAAATACACATGCAGCTGGAGCTGGTGAGCAACACCAGAGGGGATGGTTGGCCATGCAGGAGATCCCTGTTCCTAGAAGGACCTGGACCTGGCTCCCTAGGGCCCTCTGAGCTGAGGAGGATGGAGCTGATGAGGGATGCGGTAGACACTTATGACCCATTTGCATATCTTCCCTTTGGCTCTTTCTTGTCATTGGGTATAAAAAGAAATACCACCAGAGTTACTCAGTCCGCCTCACTCCGTTTTAGATTTAATTAAGTTATAATCTTCAATCCTTAATTTAAATGAGACTCCCACAGGATTTTCAACCTGCAGCCGGATCCAGGAGACCTCGCCACAGAATTTGGGTCCAACTTGCCTCAGAGTACATGAGGCCTGGAGTGTAACTTTAAAAGGGGAAGGAACTTGGATTATGCCTGAATTTGTGCAAATACTGAATGTGAAAATGTATGCAAACTTCGCAGCTACTTCATTTTAATGAATGTTGGACATATGAATTGTTAGTGAAGGTGGACATCACAGGCTGCTTTTGCTGCTAATTTTTGTTTGACCGTTTTGATTCAATAAAGTTAGGTCTGCCTATGTGGAGTGTTAATGTGCAACAAGCTGGGGTATAAATCTACCGAGCTCTAGCCTGCTCCGCACTCCCAGGCCATGTGGACATTGCTACAATGGTGCTACTTTGCTTTCAAACAGCACTAGGTCAAAGTGCAGTACCAACTTCTACTGCACAGTAGCAGGGTCCACAGGGCTAATTAGTGCACAATGAGCTAGAGCACTGTGGATTTACACCCCAGCTTGCCGCGCACTAACTCTTCATGAGGAGATGCCCTTAGTTTAGCTCCAGTTTTAGGAGATGCTCTCGTTTTCTCTAGCATAGTGATGTCTGAGATGTTTAATTTTTAATCTCCATTTTATGACCCTTTTATAAACTGAGATCAATGTATTGTATAGTTGTTAGAAACGTGTAGAATTAACTTTGAGTTTTGGAAAAGTAAAACACAGTAGCACAATCTTGGGCAGCTGGAGGAATATGTAAAAGGAACCAGCTGAAAGAATTCCTTTTTTGAACAGTATTTAGTGAGGAAAAACTTGTGACTTAATAACAGAGAAGACATGCAAAGGGCGGCCCAGGATAGACAGGGATGGCAAAGCTTTGTTTGTCCTCTAAGCAACGTTTGATGGCCCAGAAGGCTTCAGATTCAGAAGAACATAGAGCCAAATCCTGCCAAATACAGATCTGGTATAAAGTAATCAACCCCCATATTCACTTTCAGTGGGACTAGCTTTGGTCCATTTGGCCAAATTCTTTTCTCCGTTACAGTGGTGCCACTTCCCTGACTTGCATAATGTAAAATGAGAGGAGGTTTTGGCCCATTGACTTTAATGAGATTTATATCGGAGTTAGGGCAAGCACCTAATATGGGACTCACCTATGTGTATCTTCTTTGAAGAGCTACTTGTTAGAATTGGTCAAATAATGGTTAAAACAAATAAACAAGGTCTTTGGAAAATTGCATCCACTTCTCATCAAAATGTCAAAGATTTTGAAATTCTCCAACAACCTCTGTTACTTCTATATGCACTAGATACGCCACATCTCTTTTCTATGCTACAGTTGTCAACAGCATAAAATAGTGTAGATTCCCCCTTATATCAGTGCAGATTGTGTTCTCATGCCTTATAGAAAAGGCAGGAGAGGAGTTGTATTGAAGGAGCTTTGTATCACTTGGGAGACTATAAGAAAAAGATACAAGCTGACCTGTCTGACACGGGGGCAGATTGCTTCCAGGTTCTGGCAGAGAGTTGGCTTCTTATAGTTTAGTTGCATAAGGTTACATTGCAAAAACACAGTGCCAGCATTTCACCGTTTTAAACACAACCTAGCTTGACAATGATTAGAGTGGACACACATGCTGATTTCAGCCTCCCAGAACTTTCACGGCATAGATTGGAAATCTTGAGGGCCAGACCCTCAGCTAGCATAATTTGGTGGTGTTCCACAGAAGTCCGTGGTGCAGTGTTTATTTACACCAGTTGAGGATGTGGCCCTGAGACTTTTAAGGAAAACTTACAATTGTGAAAACTTTGGATATTTCGAGGTGTTGACATGCAGCAAAAGGATAATAGATATCTATATGATTTGCTGTCCTGCTTGTGGAAAAGAGATTGTGTGGGTGGCCTGGCCGGATGTGGGTGTTCAGAGAGGTCATGGTGTTATTTGCTAGGCAGTACAGCAGAGAAGGTATATAGGGTGAAATCTTGCTCTGTGATCCATACTTTTCAGCTCTTAACCCATTTCCCCAGGCTCCTTCTTTTACCAAGATCTTTCCAGTTTGACAGTGAACCCTGCTCATCACATAGGTACATTAGATTCACATGGAGAGTCAGTGATCTACAGTAGCAAGCAGAAGCGGAACTTTGACTTCCCATTCATCCCTATGCTCAGGCACATGGGTTTCAATTTTTCTAAATGAAAAACAATTCTTGGCTGGTGAAGGACTTTCTCGCCTGCTAGATTAAACAATAATTGAAAAGATCTGAAATTCTGGGGCTTTTTCACATATTACCATGGCTAACCTTCCAATTCCATTAAACGAGGATTTTTTTTGTGTTTGAACTTTGACATTTGGTCAGCAGTCATGGGGAAGTGTGTCTGTATTCAGCTGGCCAGATTCACCTTTCCCATTGCAGCGGAGGATTCTTGAAAGGTTTTTTTTAATTCTGGAGCTCTGAAAAACCAGAACACGACCTATATTAAGTCAATGAAACTCCCAGCCTGCCTGTCCTACTCTGCCCACTTTTGGGACAGTGCCAGCCTGGATCCATGCACTCTGGCAAAATGGTGACCATAAGCAGCTTGTATCTCTGAGACCCCATTCCTGGTGTGAAACTGGCCCCCGTATAGGCCAGTATTCCAGCTTTTGAATCAGGCTCTTTAAAAATGAAACACAAGTACTCCAGAAAGCCTTTGCTGATGCCTTGAAGACATTACTTTGTAGTTTGTCTAATTTAATATCTTCTCAGTGTTCTGTGAGAACACAGCAAATTAGCAACGTCCCCGTATTAAACCTACTAGGCCCTATCTACTGTTCAACACAGTGACTCTTCAGCAGTAATTGCAAGGTAGCAGGTTTGTGTCCCGTTGATAAGAATGTTCTGCCTGTTAAAAATTGTCAGGATATTTTAATATTGTAAAGCTAAATAAAGCAATAAAGCTATGGGCTAAAATGATGGTTAAAAATTAAACGTGAAAACAGGCCTGCAGTCTGCAATACCGAAGATTTTTTTAAAAGTAAAATATTACTACATTTAATGTCGATCATCAAAAGTAACATTAAAAGTGTGTAATGGCTTCCAATTTGATAAATCCCCTGGCTCTGTCATTAAGAATATTGTAAACCCAACTCAGTCAGGCAAACTAATTAATTGTGAAATTAATTGCTTAGAACACAGTATCTGAGTGGACCGCAAATTTATATTTTTATTATCTCCACAAAAATTGTTAAACCATGGACCGATCCTAATGCCAATGGCAAAATGTCCACTGGAACCAAGGTTTGGCACAAAGGCCTCAGGTCAGGAAAGCAATCTTTTTCCAGGAAAGAACTTAAGTCTGAGGTAAATGGGACTTAAACATGTGCTTAAAATTCTTTCCTGTGTAGCCTGAACAATTGTTACACTTCTAAGATTATGTATTGGGGTTCAACGTGCACTTGTCACAGAAACCAGCTTCTTTTTCTAGGCGGCTACTTAGAGTTAATCATGAAGATGGAACTTGGTGAAACACATGGAGAAACTTTATTTAATACAGACAACTATAATTGAAGTAATAGGAAATACTCAATATACATAAATATAGGAATAAGATAAGGGTGTAAAGTGGTTTCTTGTATTGTTCATATATACATTATTGCATTATGCATGCTTATAGTTTATGGGGACCTTTGGAAACAAAGAATGGAAAGTAAGTGGAGGCCATCAGATGGGAGGTCCTGATTCAGTTTATACTGTCTCGGGGACCTGACCAATCCAAAGAAACAGGAACTTTGTGTTATAATTAAGTGTCCAGCATTAATATTAATGATTTACATCACTTATTTCTTAATTCCTATATGTAAATGTTGTTTGTTTAGAATGTTGCTAAAGTGCTCCAAAACTCCCTTCTTGTGGAATTTTGTGGTATACAGTATCCGTTTGTGGTTACTTGTTTGTGTCTCAGAATGAATGTGCAAAAGATCTGATCTGGGGTTATCTCTTTAGGCCTACGCTATTCAGCTAAATCCCAGCATAACTACTCCCACAAGGCCTCATACAAATATAAATCATTTCAAACCTAATAACCCAGTTATTTGTCGTCCTACTTGCAGTTATACCTTTCATTAAAAATGCTTAGCAAAGGAATTGTATATTATCCATAACCTATAATCCCTCCAAGACCAGATCAGGGTTCAATGGTCAACACCTGTATTAGGGTCTAAATGTATTAAAAGAACAGGAGTACTTGTGGCACCTTAGAGACTAACAAATTTATTTGAGCACAAGCTTTTGTAGGCTACAGCCCACTTCATCAGATACATAGAATGGAACATATAGTAAGGAGATATATATACACATACAGAGAACATGAAAAGGTGGGATTTGCCCTACCGACTCTAAGAGACTAATTAATTAAGAGATGAGCAATTATCAGCAGGAGGGAAAAACCTTTTTTGTAGTGATAATGACAAGAAGGTATGAGGATACTTAACATGGGGAAATAGATTCAATGTGTGTAATGGCTCAGCCATTCCCAGTCCCTATTTAAGCCTAAATTGATGGTATCTAGTTTGTATATTAATTCAAGTTCAGCAGTTTCTCGTTGGAGTCTGTCTTTGAAGCTTTTCTGTTGCAAGATTGCCACCTTTAAGTCTGTTTCTGAGTGACCACAGAGGTTGAAATGTTCTCCTACTGGTTTTTCAATGTTATGATTCCTGACATCAGATTTGTGTCCATTTATTCTTTTGCGGAGACTGTCCAGTTTGGCCAATGTACATGGCAGAGGGGCATTGCTGGCACATGATGGCATAGATCACATTGGTAGAGATGCAGGTGAATGAGCCTGATGGCGTGGCTGATGTGATTAGGTCCTATGATGATGCAACTTGAATAGATATGTGGACAGAGTTGGCATCGGGCTTTGTTGCGGGGATAGGTTCCTGGATTAGTGTTTTTGTTCTGTGGAGTGTGGTTGCTGGTGAGTATTTGCTTCAGGTTGGGGGGGCTGTCTGTAAGCGAGGACAGGCATGTCTCCCAAGATCTGTGAGAGTGAGGGGTCATCCTTCAGGATAGGTTATAGATCTTTGATGATGTGCTGGAGAGGTTTTAGTTGGGGGCTGAAGGTGGGGCTAGTGGCGTTCTGTTATTTTCTTTGTTGGGCCTGTCCTGTAGTAGGTGGCTTCTGGGTACTCTTCTGTCTCTGTCAATCTGTTTTTTCACTTCAGCAGCTGGGTATTGTAGTTTTAAGAGTGCTTGATAGAGATTGTAGGTGCTTGTCTCTGTCTGAGGGATTGGAGCAAATGCGGTTGTATCTTAGAGCTTGGTTGTAGACAATGGATCGTGTGGTGTGTCCTGGATGGAAGCTGGAGGCATGTAGGTAAGTGTAGCGGTCAGTAGGTTTCTGATATAGGGTGGTATTTATGTGACCATCACTTATTAGCACAGTAGTGTCCAGGAAATGGACTGCTTGTGTGGATTGGTCTAGGCTGAGGTTGATGAATGGGGTGGAAATTGTTGAAATCATGGTGGAATTCCTCAAGGGCTTCTTTTCCATGGGTCCAGATGATGAAGTGCAAGTAGAGTAGGGGCATTAGGGTACGAGAGCTAAGGAAGCGTTGTTCTAAGTCAGCCATAAATGCATTAAGGCTCCAATTCAGCAAGGTACTTAAGCATATGCATAGTCCCAGTGACTTCAGGTAGTTCACTGAATTCAGTGGGGCTTCTCATGTGCTTAAATTTAGCAAGGTACTTAAGCGTGTGCCTGAATCGAGGCCTAAATGTTGCCAAACATATGACTGCAGTAGTAGTAGATTTTCTAATAAAAATGGTATTTAATACAATATAAAACACATTTTATTTCAATGGGGATTTTTCTCCTGAACTTCAAATTGGCTAAAAGGGAGAAAATATGCTGCTTTAAACACTGCAATGATGTCTCACTTCATCTGGAAACCAGCCTGTTTGCAAAATGTTGTTGGTGTTACTAAATGATAAGCCAATTATCATGAAAAGAAACCTACTTAGGCTTGTAGGATAATGTATATTTGTTGAGATCCTGTTCCATGTACAAGATAAGCAGGGTGAAAAAAAAATCACCTGCTGAAAAACTGCTACATTTTTAAAACAAGAAATGGAGGCAAAAAGATGTCTGTCATTTAAAGCTGAATAAGACATACCTGTTCTGAATCCAGCATAAACAGCTGCAGTTCTGTTTACTTCATTGCAGCTGTATCTCTTCAAACCTGTTCTGAATTTGGCCCAATAATTATTCTCCTTTTGAATGAAAAATATTAACTATTGTTTAATAAGATCCATATGATACCTTTGTTTGGGAACAGCCTTGGGTCCAAGATCAAATGAGTGATAGAGGTGACATTTCTAGACTGAGCTTGTATCAGTCACTCTTTAGTGGGTACTGTGTACACACTAACCACATTTCTGCTGAATAAGTATAGCGTTTATAACCAAACCGAGATAAGACCCAATATGTTACACTGGCCTTCAAACAGTGGAGCTAAAACTTAAAACTAATGCAATTCTGTACTGCCCTATAGCCCATGCAAGATTTGTTAGGTTAATGGGGTACACATCCCATCCCAATAGCTGCCACTCACCACCAAAAATGCACTGTAAGGTGGTTTTTTTTTAAAGATAATTATATATACAATGTAATGGCTATTCTCCATATGTCTCGCAAAGAGCAGTCAACATTCCAGATCTGTTATGTGCCTCAATAAGATGTCCAGCACAGGAGCCATGTGTTCCTGAGATTTTAAAAATATTCTTGGAAGGTTGAAGGCTGAGCCAGAATTGGCTTTTGTATGTTAAAATGTATGAGATGAGCAACGCTGGAGAAAATCATTTGCCTCCGATGAGTAGGCAGCTCTTGCAGGTATGTTGGTGGTTAATCACTTGCTGCAGAACTTAGGCTTCCTCCTAAAATATGACATTGTAGCTCTTATGGGAGAGAAGGGAAACCTTAATGTGAAATGAATGGAAACATGCAAGGACTGTGCATCCACAGAGCTGGTTTCTTTGGCATCTGAGGGCATGCAACCCCTGCATACTGCCCCTATCGCTTGTACAGCAGAATTGCACTGGCTTCACTATAAGAAGGTTCTTGTAAGTTGTGGAGAAGTGTGCGTGATTTGTCCCATTTCAATGAGTGTGACAATCTGTTTGTTTGTTTTTCCTGCAACACTGCTGTATGCTTGGAACCTCTGAGTTCCTTCAGCCATTCCTATATCCCTCCCTTGCTCACTTCAAAACCAGGCAGCAAGTAGGATTTATAGGGTATGCGCCTGATGGTATAAATGTGGAGCAGAACTGGGCCCAGGTGTGTCAGTGGGGTAGCTCTACCGCTATCAATAGATGATAAATCACGAGATGCAATTTACAGTTCAAGGTAGATTGGTCTCACAAGTGAACTAGTTAAGCCTGAATCCTGTGAGGGAAAGAATGAGAATGGAAATCAGAGGCTGGGTCCTCAGCTGGAATGAATAGTCATAGCTGATGTTACTCGTTGGTGCTTAACATTTATGCTTTAGGTATCACAAACTTTCTAATTCTGTGACACTCCAAAACCATTGACGAAACGAAAGGCGAGGCAGATTTTTGGGGTGTCATTTTCTCCACAGTGTGTGTTAACTTTCTGTGGCTGTGTCTCATTTACCTTGAAACCACTTCTGAATGGCAAGTGTTACACTGACTATAACACGATCTGACTTTTGGGTAGAGTTTTAAGTGATAGGCAGACAAACTTGATTTGCCCCTGCAATAACAAAGCAAAATCCTGAAGCGTGTTGACATCTGTTATGATTCTGAGACACATTAATGGCTTATGTCTGTATGTAGTTATTACTGTTAATAGGGATTATGCCTGTAGATAGTGGTTGCTTTAAAACTGGGAACATGAAAAAGCTAACAAACGGCATTTGCCAACTAGTATTACATAGTAGTATTTGAGTAAAGTTTTTTCCATGAACCCTATAACAGGGGAATAGTAAGAGGCAGAAAATTTAGAAGAGGGTGCTTTAAGCTGTGATGGCTGTTTGGAGACTGTTAGCAGATGTTGGATTTCTAATGGTGACTACTGCATCAGCGAAGAATTGATAAAGTTTGCGGTATGGGAAAAATGCTGAGTGTATAGCATTTATATACTATTGAAAGATAAGTTATAAGCAGAACTACTGGGAATTTAAAAATAGTACGGTCTTTTGGGAGAAAAGATAAGGTGGCAGTGTGAATTTATACATACACCAGCAGCGTGCTCTTTTCCTTTAGGCAGGACAGTCTAATTATAGTATGCTGCATACGTGGCTATAGATATAACTAACCACAATATGCACAGTTATCAGAAAGAAAAAATAAAACACATAAGGCATGGGAAAATTTTGGAATACAGTGAAAGACAAGGGAAGCGTGAAGAGAATGAGCACTGGGTACTTAAAACATCATTTGTATTGTAGCACAGCCAAGCCACATTTAGAACACTTATGCGACCCAATATCAAGTCAAAAACGTTTTATGAAACTGTGTAATCAGCTCCAAGTGGCTGCCTTGCAAATCTCAAGAGCAGAATCTGGCCTCGGGCTAGTGGCCATCTCTGCTGCATCTTTGCTTGAATGAACTTTAATTTAACTCTTTAGCAAGAAAACAATAACCGTGCGAGTTGTAAAAAATATATATATAAATTCTCTTGGATAGAAGCCAAGACTGGTGTAAAGAGTTTCGTGCACCCCAAATGAAAAGCAAAGGTTGTCTAGTGCATTTGTAAAGACCTGAGGGATAAGTAGAGTCCACAGGAAGGTTAAAACGAGGAGTAGTTGTGGCACCTTAGAGACTAACAAATTTATTTGGGCATAAGCTTTCGTGGGCTAAAACCGATTTCGTCAGATGCCTGGAGTGGAAAATACAGTAGGCAAGTATATACACCGTACATGAAAAGATGGGAGTTGCCTTACCATGAGGGGGGGTCAGTGCTAACGAGACAATTCAATTAAAGTGGAAGTGGGTTATTCTCAACAGTAGAATACCGAGGGTAGGTCTACACTTACCTCCGGGTCCAGGCGGTAAGCAATCCATCTTCTGGGATCGATCCCGGAAGGGCTCGCCATCGACGCCGGTACTCCAGCTTGGCGAGAGGAGTACGCGGCATCGACGGGGGAGCCTGCCTGCCGCGTCTGGACCCGCGGTAAGTTCGAACTAAGGTACTTCAAATTCAGCTACATTATTAACGTAGCTGAATTTGCGTACCTTAGTTCGAAATGGGGGGTTAGTGTGGATAAGGCCCAAGAGAGGGAAAAATCACTTTTGTAGTGCTAATGAGGCCAGTGTAATCAAGGTGGCCCATTTCAAACAGTTGACAAGAAGGTGTGAGTAACCGTATGGGGAAATTAGTTGTTGTAGTGACCCATCCACTCCATGCATCTGATGAAGTGGGCTTTAGCCCACGAAAGCTCATGCCCAAATAAATGTGTTCGTCTCTAAGGTGCCACAAGGACTCCTCGTTGTTTTTGCTGATACAGACTAACACGGCTGCCACTCTGAAACAGGAAGGTTAGTGATCTATGTTCTGCTTCTTATGTGTAAATTGACTCACTTCTTGAGATTGGGGGGTTTCCCTGTGTGGAAAGAGTCCACTCCCAGGAGACAGTTGCAGAAACCGAATCCTCTCTAGAGAGGATTCGAACAGCCTGGATTTTAAATATGCACTAAATTCTGCCCTTGGCAACATCTCTGCAAGTAATGTTGCATAGGTGTCACGGAGGGCAGAATCTGATTGGATGACCCAATTAATCCCTAGCTTTTTCTAATTCTGTGTATGAAATATTTGTTTTTAATCAATGCTTAAATTTTTTAATTTTCTCATATTGATATCGAAAATGTTTGTCCAAAGAAACAATTAACAACTTGATTTTACTCATGAATATGGCTATTGGTGAGTCCAATCTACTTCCTTTAAGCCAAACACGACAAAATGGGTTCCTAAAGGAATCTGGAATAAAAGAAATACTAGTAAGGTAAAAGGATTACTGTTCTAATATGCAGAAAAGGATGGAATACACTTGCTTTAGTGAAACTATATTTTCCTAATCATTGAGTGCTGTATATCTAATTAGATTCCTTATTTAACCAGCAACATAACTTTTATGAAAATTGAATTATACTGAACACTTTTTATAATCCATATATGGCATCCAGTTGCTATGCTGACATGCACTTAAATGGTTATAGACAGATAGATAAATAGTTTTACTGACATTAACGTAAGTTTTGGTGCTAACTATGGTAAAATACATAAATTAAGGGGAATCTATTTGGCGGCTAGGTGACACAAGATGCTTGAAAACAGAGATGGGCCCTAAACAATCTGTGAAGGGGCAGTCTGAAGTAACTTGTTTGGTATCTAGATCTGAATTTGGCACATGGCTCCCATCTTAATAATGGGCAGAACACCGGGACATTTGAAGTGTTTGAAATCCTTATTCACCTCTGAATTTCATGGCCTTTACTTTCAGATAAAGAATAGTTGAAAGCATTTAGATTGGAAAAGTTTAGCAATCTTTGAGGTTATCTTTGGAAGAGGTTAAAAAAGAAGTTAGCAATCTTTGAGGTTATCTTTGGAAGAGGTTAAAAAAGCCTCTTGTGTTTCTGTTCATTTTAATTTATTTAGCTGGGATGGACCTGCCTATGAAGGTAAATGAGCCCTATGCTCCTTCAGGGAATGGGTTAAGTGGCAGTGGTTCTCAACCAGGGGTACACGTATCCCTGGGGGTACGCAGAGGTCTTTGAGGAGGTACAGCAACTCATCTAGAGATTTGCGTAGGTTCACCACAGGCTACATAAAAGCACAGCAAAGTCAGTACAAACTCAAATTCCATACAGACAATGACTTGTTTATACTGCTCTATACATTGAAATGTAAGTACAACATTTATATTCCAATTGTTTTATTTTATAATTATATGGTAAAAAATGAGAAAGTCAGCAATTTTTCAGTAATCGTGTGCTGTGACACTTCTTTTTGGTATTTTTATGTCTGATTTTGTAAGCCAGTCTTTTTTAAGTGAGGTAAAACTTGGGGGTACAGAAGACAAATCAGACTCCAGAAAGGGGGTACAGTAGTCTGGAAAGGTTGAGAGCCACTAGATTAAGGGAAGAAAAAATGTCATAATGGGTGAACTAGTATAGCTCACATCCGAATGATTTTTGACAAATATAGTACTTTGATCTTTGAGTTTAGTGTTTATGAGGGACTGTAATGGATCTTTGAAGCTTTCTATCTCTGAGCTGTAAGACATTTTCCTTACTCAATGAGAAACCAAATGCAGTGGTTTTCCCTAGAATAGTTCATTGTAACTGCTTTAAGGAAAAACAACAAGAAGTACTTATGGCACCTTAGAGACTAACAAGTTTATTTGGGCATAAGCTTTCATGGCCTACAACTGACTTCATCAGATGCATGGAGTGGAAAATACAGTAGGCAGGTATAAATACACAGCACATGAAAAGATGGGGGTTCCCTTACCAAATGGGGGGTCAGGGCTAATGAGCCAATTCAATTAAGATGGAAGTGAGCTATTCTGAACAGTTGGCAAGAAGGGGTTAATACCAAGGAAGAGGGGGGAAATCACTTTTGTAGTACTAATGAGGCCAATATAATCAAGGTGGCCCATTTCAAACAGTTGACAAGAAGGTGTGAGTATCAGCAGGGGGAAATTAGTTTTTGTAGTGACCTATCCACTCCCAGTCTTTATTCAGGCCTAATATGATGGTGTCCAGTTTGCAAATTAATTCCAGTTCTGCAGTTTCTTGTTGGAGTCTGTTTTTTTTTGTTGCAAAATTGCCACTTTTAAGTCGGTTATTGAGTGTCCAGGGAGGTTGAAGTGTTCTCCTACGTGTTTTTGAATGTTCTAATTCTTGATGTCTGATTTGTGTCCATTTATTCTTTTACGCAGAGACTGTCCGGTTTGGCCAATGTACATGGCAGAGGGGCATTGCTGGCACATGATGGCATATATCACATTGGTAGATGTGCAGGTGAACGAGCCTCTGATGGTGTGGCTGATGTGGTTAGGTTCTATGATGGCGTCCCTTGAATAGATATGCGGACAGAGTTGGCAAAGGGGTTTGTTGCAGGGATTGGTTCCTGGGTTAGCGTTTTTGTTGTGTGGTGTGTACTTGCTGGTGAGTATTTGCTTCAGGTTGGGGGGCTGTCTGTAAGCAAGGACTGGCCTGTCTCCCAAGCTCTGTGAGTGAAGGATTGTTCTTCAAGAAAAAAAACTTCAAAAACAGACTCCAACGAGAAACTGCAGAACTGAATTAATTTGCAAACTGGACACCATCAAATTAGGCCTGAATAAAGACTGGGAGTGGATAGGTCACTACAAAAACTAATTCCCCCCTGCTGATACTCACATCTTCTTGTCAACTGTTTGAAATGGGCCAACTTGATTATATTGGCCTCATTAGTACTACAAAAGTGATTTTCCCCCCTCCCTTGGTATTAACCCCTTCTTGCCAACTGTTCAGAATAGCTCACTTCCATCTTAATTGAATTGGCTCATTAGCACTGACCCCCCATTTGGTAAGGGAACTCCCATCTTTTCATGTGCTGTGTTTTATATCTGCCTACTGTATTTTCCACTCCAGGTATCTGATGAAGTCGGTTTTAGGCCATGAAAGCTTATGCCCAAATAAATTTGTTAGTCTCTAAGGTGTCACAAGTACTTCTCATTGTTTTTGCTGATACAGACTAACACGGCTACCACTCTGAAACCTGCTTAAGCAATTTACTTTTAAAGCTGAAACCTTTGATTGCGGACCCCATGGGATGGTCATTCAGCCAAGGAGAGCAGAGAAGAAGTTGTTGTATTTGCTAGTGACGTAGAATTATTTAGGACCTTAAAGAGTTTAAAAAGCTGAACAAAACACTGAGGAAGCAAGTTCCCTAATCAAAAGAAAGTGTTTTATATGAAAATAAACATTGCCAATCTGCCAAAAGAACACTCAAAATCTTTTTTTGCCATAAATGAATAGCAAGTATTTAATTTCCTTATTTTTGCCAAAAATTAATATATGATTATTATACATTTAAATTTCCATTGCCAAAGTAAATGAGCTTCTCATTATCTAGGACATAATAAGCTTGACTGTGATGTGTTATTAGCCTGTCTTTTTGATTGGTTGTTCACTCATGGGATGGAGAAAGTGGCATGGTGGGAATTTGACCCTTAGCTGTCAGAAATCCCTGGGTGAATCACTACTATGCCACAAAGCACTGCAAAATGTCCCAAAAGGCATTGCACTTTGTTAGGTGCATGGGACACACTGAGCTATCCATGGTATACCACAGTTTACATCAACACACGCACTCTTGGCGAGTGCCTACAGCGCCAATGCAAGCAGCCAAGTGTCCGTGAACCCGGGCAACATACAATTTTTGGTGACTGTACGTCAATGTAACTCATGTCCACCAAACCACGTAGACGTGGCCTAACTCAAAGAAATACAGTAATTTACAAAGGGTTTCTTGGTGGTTCATGCAGATTAGCAAGGTTCTACTGCATTAGGGCTTGGCACACTAGGTCTGGAAAACCTAAGAACTGATCTGAACCTCAACATGAACTCTTCACCTCTTTGTAGTAATCAGCAACTCCCTGATATCCAACAAAACTCATCAAAGGGCCAGGCATTCTCTGCTGGGCTTGGCTGCTTTCTTTGTTTCTCAACTGTACCGGAACGTCACTGGGGAGAAGTTTCAGAGTAGCAGCCGTGTTAGTCTATATCCGCAAAAAGAACAGGAGTACTTGTGGCACCTTAGAGACTAACAAATTTATTAGAGCATAAGCTTTTGTGGACTACAGCCCAATATTTATTCCACTCTATATGCATCCGAAGAAGTGGGCTGTAGTCCATGCAAGCTTATGCTCTAATAAATTTGTTAGTCTCTAAGGTGCCACAAGTACTCCTGTTCTTTTTACTGGGGAGAAGTGTGTATGGAATCCTGGGTGAACCTGGAGAATATGACAACTAAGTGGAATACACTGCCTCTGGATTAGCAGTGTGTGTCAGGGAAACTGAGCCTCTGTGGTGGGAATTTTAGCAAAATTAAGGAGACCTAAATATTGTGAGGGCTGTGTGTGTGTGCGTGTGTCAGAAAGATAGCAGATGCACTATGTTGACAGCAGCTTCCAGTTTGAGAGAGACTACCTAACCAGAAGTGCGAAAAGTAATTGAAACCGGAAGAAGTTGTCAAAATGGAGGTGTGATGAGGGTGAACCTTCTAAAGATCATTCATTCTACACGCACAAAATATAAAACATATATATGTAGGCAAAATTCAGTGATAATGTTAGTTACACCTCAGTGAATTGGTAGAATTTCCATACTGAGGGGCACTGAAGACACGGTTGTAAGAGGAAAACTATTCAACAGAAGAGGGTGAGATAAAGCAACCATGCCGCCAGCTTCTTTACAGATTGGAGAGGGTTCTAGGAAGAACTGAAACTTGATTCTGGGTCTGGAAGTGAGAAATTTGCAATTGATGACTGAACAAGCTTAATCTATTCAGTTTTTCAAAGAGAAAGATAAGAGGCAACTTGACCACTGTCTAGAAGTGCCTACAGAAGGAGATATCTGATACTTGAGGGCTCTTTAAAAACAAAATCCAGTGGTTGAAGCTAGAAATATTAAAACTGGAAATAAGATGTAATTTTTTTTTATCAGTGAAGATAGTTAACCATTAGAACAGTGTACCACATTCCTTGATACAATATCCAACAGTCAGTCTTTCAATCAAGATTGGATGCCATTTGAAAACATACCTTTCAGCTCAACCACATGTTACTGTGCTCAGTGCAGGAATTACAGGGTGAAGTTCTATGACTTGCCTTATGCAGGAGTTCGGACTGGATGATCCCCATGGTCTCTTCTATGAATTCAAAGAATAGGCTGCAGAGTGGAAGCACCTGGATGGAAGTAGGCTACCTGAGTGTGGGAATGCTGCAATCGCTGTGGGTGCAGGGGGATTCCCCCTCAATCCCCTTTTCTTAGTTGTGGGAATAAAAATGTCTTTAGTTTAACTTTCCATTCATGGTTGAAAAGATTTCTCGCCTCCCACAATGTGTTTTATTTTTACTTCTAGTTTAACTTACATAAGGAAACAAACCCGTTAGGCATGTGGCTTGGCACATTTGAAATGTAAAATATGATTTTCACAGTTGCTTATCCATAATTCAGAATGCTGAATCCTACAGGTCATAGCTTAACTCTCTTAATCCTGCCTCCCTAATTTTAGCAGCCAAACCCTTGACCCATGTGGGTAGGTTTCTCTGCAGGGATTGGCAAACTAGATTAGAAGAGAGAAGTCACCCTCCCCCTATTCAAGATGATAAGCCCAATAGCCCAGGAAGCTGGCGCTCCATCTATGTGCAGGGAGCAGAAAGTTCTTAGATCCAACCCATCAGTCCTTGTCCTATTCCTCTCCTAGCCTGCCCCTAATTCTTCTGCGAGTGATCTTTACCCTCACTCCATGTTCCCTTTTTCTTCACCGGAAGGACACTGGGTTATGATCTTCTGACCTCCACGGAGGAGTGGTGGGCGTTTTACCCTAAAGCAATATAAGGGAAGCTAGAATTATTTAATACTGATGCCACTAAGTGTGGAAAACATGTTTCAGTTAACAGCAACTGTTTGGCAATTTAATGTCGTCTTTACCTTGTTAGACTCACTGCTTGGAAGCTGCTGTGTTGGCCCTGTAGTAGGATGACTATATTTCCCAAAGGGAAAACGGGATACCACACAGGGTTGGCACGAATCTTTCTTCCCTCCCCACCACAAGCCCTGTGGGGCTGGCCAGAGCCACTCGCCTGAGCCCCTGTCCCCACACAGGGCTGGCCTGAGCTGCTCGCTCGAGCTCTGCCTGCCCCCTGCACAAGGCTGTTGCTGGTTGCTCGAACCCTGCCTGCCCACTACCTCCCCTTGCATGGGGCTGGCATCGCCGCCACCCCCCCTTGCTCCTCCACACCCCACTTTTTTGACAGAAGTGGGCATTTGTCCCATTTGCTCTGGCCAACTGATCAAGTCAGCCAGAGCAAATGGGACAAATGCCCACCTTTGCAAAAAAAAGTCGGAAGGGCTGGGACAGGGTTTAAAAAAGGGACTGTCCCGGCCAAAATGGGATGTGCGGTCACCCTACCCTGAGGTTCTATTGTACTTTAAAAGCATCCTGTGATGAGCATGTACAAACCCCACCTAGACGCTGGGAGAGAAGTGGTTAACCCTTGGCCTCTGGTCAGCACGAGGACTATGCCTGTCCTGCACATCGGAATTCACAAAATAGCAGAGCTGGGCCAGATACAGGCCATTTCTGAGCCACCTGGGGAACGTGAGGAATGGAGGGACCTTGCGGGCTGGGGGCATGGCAATGACTGACGACAGAAGTCCGAATGAAGGCCGCCTGTGAGGAAAGACTCAAGGTATGTCTACGCTGCAGCCAGGGGTGTAATTTGCAGCTCATATAGACACATGCGCTCTAGATTTAATCTAATCTAACTAGTGCTGCTCAGAGTATTGGTGAAGGTGCAGTGGCATGCCGCTGCGTCCTCCCTGCTATACTGAGCTGTGCTAGTTAGATTAAACCTACAGCCGGTATGTTTACACGATGCAAATCATACCTCCATTTACAGCGTAGATGTAGCCTACGAAGAGTTTTCTATTCTCAGTGAGGAGAGCTGCCTTCTAATTTATGGGACCTACATGAAGGAACCCCCCACTTATACTTTGATCTCTGACTGAGGAAGACCGTTTTGCATTTCTCTTTAGCCCTTAAAGCACCATTCTTTTGTTCTTACAGTTATACAGTAAATAGCATCATCACGGCAGTATCTAAACCATACCTGTTTGCACAGGGTTAATCTTTATACTTGACATGATGCATCATGCATTCAGTAACAGTCTTGGTGTAAGATTTAGCTTGGCAGTCATGAAAAGGGCCTGGTTCTCCTTCTTAGGAAAGCAAACCCATATTAGTCCCCTGATTGTCAGGGCTCCTGAGCATGAAGAATGTAGTCTAAATGTACTCTTAATAACTCACTTCTGTTCAGAATAATTCCTTAATCTGAAGTTCTTGTAGGATTAATTATTAAAGCTAACTTCACGCTACTTATCCTGGTTCACATAAGCTTTTGTCTTTATACTCCATATGGCGATTCGGCAAGTCTTCATACGCACTGTAGATTTTACATCCTCTAATAACAGCCTCCCTCGGTGTATTTTGGACAGGGATAGATATGTTTCAGAGCATGCTGTATTCAAACTGCTTCAGTGCAGTCTGCTGCCGCTTCTACTACAATGCAAATGGCTGATTTCACATAGTCTGCTCTGGGTGTCACTGCACACCCTCAAATAGTGAAGCAAGGGCAGCCCACCAGATTTTTGTATGCTAAGGAGAAAAAAAAATCAATTTTAATCCCCAGGAGCAGGGCCCAGTGGTGCAGAAGGTCACTAAACATTAGCAATTGCTTTACAGTGCTGAAGTCTGGCTAAAGGATCCAGGAGGAGAAAAAAGACACGAGTTTGGAACAAGATGTGTATTGCATCACTGCCTTGGTCTATAATTAGGGGAAAGCTCAGAATCTCCAACACAGCTGGACTGTGTATTGGGGGGTTTGTTGAGGGTAGGGGAGAATTTGTTTCGCATAGTATATAATAAATGTGTAAAATAAGGGAAAAGAAAGACCTGCATCAGTTGTTGAAAACATTGGGCTCAAAGCACAATCCTTACGCATATGATGTTCTAATTCATACAAAGGGTCCCACTGAAATGACACAAGGCAGCGTTGGGCCTGGTGTTAGTTCCCAGTTTCTCCAGTATATTTACTATCCTAGACTGGCAGAGTTGCTGTCTGGGTGAACTGCAGCATGCAGTGAGATGCGTGCTGCAGTTGGATCTCTAGAAAATATTTCTTTTTTGCTATTGGATCAGGATTCTGTGCATTACAGTGATGGTTTTGCTCCTTCTCAGCTCACCGTTTGCTTTCCTATTTTTCCTATTTTTAATTCCCCCCCGTGTGTGTGTTTGTCTGTGGGATGTAATCCCAGAAGAGAAGTATTTGACTGCAGGTCAATGGTAAGAGACTGATCTCTCTCAACGACACCATTGTCTATATATGGACACACAAATATTTTAAAGGTTTTCCTGAAAAATATCCAGTTATGAGCCTTTTTTTGCTGCAGGGAGGGCAGATGCAGATTTCTGATCTAGCAGCAGAAAACTAGCTGGTGTCTGGTGGCACCAGAAGGTACCAAAGTAATTATCCAGCTGTCATTAGTAAACTGGCTGCTAATGGGTCATGAAGATTCAGGTTGACTCTCTGGCAGCTGAATCTAAATCCTTGAACAAAGAAAAGAAAAAAAGGCTGGTTCCAGTGTAAAGCATTTGCTGTGAAAATCAATACTCAGTAATGTGGGGTCAGGTTCTTTTTCACTTGATATTACGTATGACGAACTCCTGTTAACTTCATTGTGCATTAAATGCACGTATCAAAGAGAGACTGGACCCCTTAGCTTGCATCTGAGCCCGTAACTCATTAATTTTCAGAGCAAAGACCGTGGTAAGGAAAAGAAGCTGGACTATAAGCTTCCCAGGTGAATGATCATCACTGAGCTGAGATAGAAACTAAGTGGTTTCTTTCCAGCAGACTCTTTGTGCCTTCAAGGAAAACATTGATGTTTAACAAGTCTTGTTGTACAGTGTCCAATTTAGGACGTTTACAGGAGTTGGGTATCTTTAACATGTGCTTTCAAAAAATCCAAAGCCCACTTCCCCATCATAGTGGATGTAATATGGCTTTGCAAAATGACGGTTCATATAGGGAAATTCAAGAAATTGAGAGAGAGAGACTCTACTTACCTGGCTAGAGAAGTGCTCTATAGCTTCTCCTTCCCCAGCTGCAAGAGCTAAATAACTCCTCCTTTATAACAGAAATAACTGTAAAGTTAACTTTTCTTCCTCTAAAAAATCCAATTTTTTCTATGGATTTCCCCCCCACAATCTGTTCTTTTACTGTGCATAGGAATGTACTCCAGTGTTTGAGCAGTAAGAGGACATTAATTTGCTTGAGATAACTGTTGGAATTGAAAAAGAAAGCAATAGTTGTCTCAGTTTTAAGGTTCTTACACACCCAGCTTCACTATTTTTTTCTTTTTTGGTATTTGCAAACAATACAATTTAATTAAAACTTCATTTTAAAAGAATTTTGCCAGTGTGAAGCTTTAAAAGTGAAGCAAGAGTGCGGGAATTAGGTGAAATAGGAATATGCAATGTTTGTGTTGAGGAGACTCTTCATTTCAGGTCACTATTTATATTTGGATGTTTTAAAAAAATGGAAAGGTTTCTATTGTTACCACTCAAGAAAGAGATCTTGGAGTCATTGTGGGTAGTTCACTGAAAACATCCGCTCAGTGTGCAGTGGCAGCAGTCAAAAAAACTAACAATGTTCGGAGCCATTAGGAAAGGGATAGATAATAAGACAGGAAGTATCATAATGCCACTATATAAATCCAGGGCGTATCCACACTTTGAACCTGCGTGCAGATCTGGTCGCCCCGTCTCAAAAAAGATATATTAGAATTGGAAAAGGTGCAGAGAAGGGCAACCACATGATTAGGGGTATGGAACAGCTTCTGTATGAGGAGATATTAAAAAGACTGGGGCCATTCAGTTTAGAAAAGAGACGACTAAGGGGACTATGTTAAAGATCTATAAAATCATGAATGGTGTGGAGAAAGTGAATAAGGAAATGTTATTTACCCCTTCACGTAACACACAAAGCAGAGGTCACCCAATGAAAATAATAGGCAACAGGTTTAAAACAAACAGAAGGAAGTACTTCTTCACACAGTGCATAGTCAGCTTATAGAACTCATTGCCAGGGGAAGGTGTGAAGGCCAAATGTATAACTGGGTTCTAAAAAGAATTAGATAAGTTCCTGGAGAGTAGTTCCAACAGTGGTTACTAGCCAAGATGGTCAAGGACACAATGCCCTTGCTCTGGGTGTTCCTAACTCTCTGACTGCTAGAAGCTGGAACTGGACAGCAGGGGATAGATCACTCATTAATTGCCCTATTCTGTTCATTCCCCCTGAAGCACCTGGCACTGGTCACTGTCAGAAGACAGAATACTGAGCTAGATAGAGCATCGGTCTGAAACAATATGGCCGTTCTTATATTGGTTTTTAATCTTTGTACAAAACATAGTTGGGGCCAAATTTGGTTTAACTTTCACAGCAAAGAAAGTAGTGAGACTAGGGCCTGACTTTCTTCTCACATCTGTGTTAATCAGCAGTAACTTGAGTATGAGAACAAGAATTGGGCTATTGAGGCCTAAATCTGCCTCTATTGAGGTCAATGACAAAACTTGCATTGGTTTCAATGGGAGGGGGTTAAAAAGCCCTGGGCCTTATGGCATTCTAGATGAGATGAGTATCCTCTATTGAAGCTGCAATACAGTATGACGAAACGGTTTCATGAAAAGCTAACCTTGGAGTAGGAAGATACATACCTTGGATCTTTGTACTGTAGCTAACTTAGTCAGAACCAATTGTAAGGAATTTGTTCACTCTATTCCAAGGGAAACTAGCTTTCACATCACAAGAAAGTGGCTGTTCACATCAAACTAACCATAAAATGATGAATAACAATGTTAAATTTGAACTCTATTCTTCAGGACCGAACATATAGATACCATGAATTTCTACTGTATGAGATGCCCTGACATTATAAACAGAAAATCATAACATCACACTATATTATTCTTTATGGATGATAGTTCTTCCATTTCTTAATAATAGTGGAAGCAGTAAAGTCCATTTGACTCTCTTATACTATTAAATTCAGAACAAAATTCCTCCACTCCTATTCAACTTGAGTAGTCTCTTACTCAGAGTAGTTTCATTCAATGTGATTGGAATTGTGTTCTTTTGGGGTTTGGTTTGACTCTCATTGTTTCCTTCTGCTCACCAGCTGGTGACTGCATCCACCTGTTGCCTCTTGGTTTACACTTTGATTATAAGCTTTTTGAGACAGGGACCGCCTTTTTGTTCTGTATTTGTACAGTGTCTAGCACAATTGGATCTTGGTCCGCACTTTGGATTCCTAGGTACTAGTGCTGAACAGATTAGTAGTAGTGGTAGAATCTGTCCCTAAAAGAATAGCTTTAAGTGTGTCACTTTTCAGGTCATAAACTGTTGGTCAGTTTCTCCTCTAGAGCAAATTTTGATTAGACTGGGATTTTGCACAAAGTCAGGCATTTTATTTTGCAAGTACTGAGATATAATTAAATCAGCCATGCTATTGTCTGTCACTTGTGGTGGAATTCACCTGAGTGGAAGGTCAGAAAGGGATTCATCGAGATCCTAAAGGAATTTTTAAACCTTATGCATTTGTAACTTTTATTTCATAATTAATTTGGTTTCCCACTGCAAGCAACTCACAATGGTTCATTTGATTGCTAGTGCTCTTTCAGTACCACAAAGGGATGCTTAGGTTTCTTACACTCATTAATTCATGTTGATCCTGGAGTTTTTGAAATGAAAAATAGGAACATTTAATTTTATAGTTCCAAGCTACTGCTCACCAACATCAAGGCTGTTCATATTTGCATGTTCAAAAGAGCTTCCTTCTTGTAGCTCAGTGGAAATTCAAACACCAATGAATTGCAATTTGGGGCATGTACTGGAAATTTTCCAGTGTTCCAACTGATCACTTACGAGGTGACCTGATAGAAATTCTGATGCTATACAATTTGAGACAATTTTCCCAGTAGAAAATAAGCAAATGTTGAAGGGAAAGAAAATAACTTCTCCTAAATGTCAAGTGTTTCTGGTAAAAAACTTCCTTTATTGCTTATTTAGCAACCATGCAAACTTCTTCTTAAGCTCTACACATAAAGAACGAGATTGTGTGCAACTCTTACATGCATTGTTGACCACTTACTCATGAGAGTAATTCCACTGAAGTCATTGGGATTGGTTACATGAGCAAGTCTCACTAGAGCTGGTTGAAAATTTTTTTTTGACAATTTTTCATCAAAAAATGGAATTTCATTTACTTCAGGGTAATAGGAGCCAATAGAGTTACTTGGCCATAAATGAAGGTAGAATTTAGCTTCATACTGATGGTAATAAAAATTGGTTATTTCCAGTGGCCCAACAAGTTGGGTGGTAGAGTAGTGATCCTGAGGTTGTCACCATTGGCTTAGTCTTCCAATAGTAAAAGAGGACTACAGAAGGCAATTGCTTCACATCTACCCTCTGTTGATCATATCATGGCCTGACTCGCTTGCTTGTTTGTTTGTTTTAAAAGCTGGTTCCCAAAACCTCTTATATCAGCCAGACTTCCACCATTACCATCATCTTCATCACCAGTAGAGTGGTCTGTAGAGAAGCCTTGTCAACTCAATCCAGCCCTGGGCAGAGTTCATTCTTCATCATTGTTCCTGTGTGGTTCACCTTGCCAGTTTCCCCCACTATTCTTGTATTCTAACTAGAGTATAGCTTTTGTTTCCAGGCCTAACATTTCGCCTTGGTATTTTTATTGCTGTCAGTGTTTCCTCTTTTTGTCTTAATCTGACTTGACTTCAGGTAGTTTTGTTCACTCTGGCAGATTAACCGGTTTGGATTTTTGTGCATCAATTCCTCATCTGTGGTGACATTTTCATCAGTTCTCACCAAGGCCAGATTTACAGAATCTCTTAGTCTGAGTATTTGTTCTGGATTTGCCTCTAATGTAAGCCTTGCACGTGACTCATCTTTGGATTTTGGCTGAATGACGCATCTTTCATTGCTACCTATGGGTAGTCTTTCTTATGCAGAAGGTTTTCTGTCATTCTCACCTTTTCCTCCCCCCAACTTGACCAATTTATTGATTAAAATAAATTCTGGCATTGC
The DNA here is from genome assembly GCF_027887155.1 of Malaclemys terrapin pileata. Taxonomy (NCBI): domain Eukaryota; kingdom Metazoa; phylum Chordata; order Testudines; family Emydidae; genus Malaclemys; species Malaclemys terrapin. The sequence goes on along the minus strand of NC_071513.1, from coordinate 12,289,906 downwards.
CAGTTATTTGTATTCCAGTAAGGCCTAGAGACTTCAACCAAGCTCAGGGTTCCATTGTGGTAGGTGCTGAACAAATACATAATAAGAGAGAGGCCCCCATGGCACCTACAACTTAAATAGACAAGAAAGACAAGGGAAATAGAGGCACAGAAAGGGGAAAGAACTCACCCATAGTCAAACAGCAGGTCAGTGGCCAATCCAGGAGTACAGTCCAGTGCCCTACCAACATTGATCCTATTTTATCTAAACTTAGTTGTGTTTTTATAGATTCAGGAATCAGGTAGATTTCAGTAATCAGAGAACCCAATTTCTTCCATTATTGTTGTGTTCTCAAGCATAAACTTCTCCATTTCAGTTGAGACAAACCTTTTTCTGAACTTCCCACCCCAAATGCTGCTGTTTTGAGATAAAATAGAACCAGGATCCAAAACACATCTGGGAAGGGGCTGGGGGCTGGATGAGTTGTCATACAGCTATTTGGCAATCAATAATTGCATTTCATGAGACCACCTGAAATTGTTCATGAAAAACATGAGCAAAAGACCCCAGAATAGCCAACAGCCCCATGGTTAAAGCACTGACCTGGGATGTGGAAGGCGCAGGTTCAACTCATTGCTCCAGATGAGACAGGGGGTTGAACCTGGGTTTCCACATTGCAGATCAGTGTCCTAACTGCTGCACTATTAGCTATTCTGTAACCGTGCTCTTTCTCTGCCGTTCTGACAAGAATTTTCTTCCTAGACCTGGAAAACATCTTTGTTGAAACTGATGAAATATTGGCTGCAGCGAGGAATGACCAGGTTTGGGAGTGGGAGAAATTTATACTGTCTGGTTTCCAGGCCAGCAGAGATTCTTTCATTCAGCCCCTGGGAGAAGCCATGGCAGGAAGGGTCTCTAATTTCCCTTGCTTGATGGCCTGAGGTTAAAAATATGCTGGCCCCTACTCCAGCCAAGACTCTGCCCACATGCCTTGAGGGAAGGGGAGCTAGCTGCTCAGGGTTGACTACTCTCCCCTTGTATGAAGTTTGGTAGGCTGCATGAGGGAGAAAAAGATCTCTCACTAGGCATGCGGCTGGGCTCACGATTGATATCATAGAAAGATCGCCATTCTCTCTCCAATTCCTGTAGCATTTTAGACTAGATGCTATATAGATTTGTTGGTTTCATCCCTCTTAGAATCTATAGCCCCTCTCGATTCATGCCTGTTAGATTCTGGGAGATGCTGGTTAGCATGTCTCTGTGAGATTGGACCTTTGCAGCCTTTTTACTTTGTTTTCAAAACAGAAGATTGTAGTAGTCAATCCCAAACATACCAAATAGCAAATTAATATTCAGGTGAAAGGTCATTCCATTGTCTTAGCCAAACTAGGGGTCTTTGTGATGCTTTTTCGCGCTTGTAACATTACTGTCTATTCTTCCTCTTCACCATGTGCCCTTACAGACAAAAGGAGTGTAATGACTTCTGTATCCTGCTTCCTCTCTACACCTGACAGCCTCTTTCTCTCTTCACTTCTGTTCCATTCATTTCCTTCACCCTGAGAAGGAAGAGTATCTTCCCATCCCCAGACAGCCCCATTGCTCCTCATTCACTTATCCTCAGCTCCTTGCCTTATCTCCTTGTCTGCAGCCACTATGCCAATTCCCTTTTCTCTGGTTGGATTTCAGGCTCAGAGGGCAGTTGAAGGCTACTAGTGATGGTAGAGAAATTAGATGCACCAGGGGCAGAGAATGGGGGCAGAAGAAAGGAGGCATGTCAGGAATTGTTCCTTCCAAGATTCCTCAAGTCCCACCTTATCTGTTATCCAGAAACCACAGTGTCCACCAAAATCCCAAGAAATTAGCTGCCAGGGATACCCACCTTAAATGATCCAGTTTTCTAAGTACAGAATTTAAAAGGTTTTTGGGCCTGAAAAAGGTTTAAATCCTTTAAGCCAATGATGTTCACGACACCTTGAATCTGGTTCAGGTGCATCACCGGTCTGGAGAATGCAAATATATGTGTGTGCGTTTTACCTCCCAACAGCTAACAGTTGCTTTGAGAGCGCTAATGAGATCTGATTCTGCTTTAGGCTAATAGCTATCCAAGTGTTTCATAGCTGTGGGTAACGATTGTTTGCAAATGCATTATTGCTTTATCATCATAACTGTCAAAATCTGAAGGATGCTATTGCAGTAAATTGAATATAATAGGCTATGTCTGATTTTCTTTGAATTAGTGAAATATTACATCCTGAAATATTTACTATTGCCAATTAAGAGTTCACTATGGAATGTATCTTGTGTGGCGCTCCATTGCTGAGATTCCTCAGGCACTGAACAAAATGAGAAAATAATAACAAAGGAAAATAAATGCACCTTAATCACAATTCTATGTACCCTTTGCAGTTCTTAATTGAATAAATGTGTGAACGATCCATCGGGATGCCCTTTATTCAGCAACGCACTCAAGTATCTGCTTAAATCCCCTTGACTTCTGGGACAAAGTACTTTGCTGGGAGCATGTTTCAGAGTAGCAGCCGTGTTAGTCTGTATCCGCAAAAAGAACAGGAGTACTTGTGGCACCTTAGAGACTAACAAATTTATTAGAGCATAAGCTTTCGTGGGCTACAGCCCACTTCTTTGGATGCATATAGAGTGGAACATATATTGAGGAGATATATATATATATATATATATACAGACTCCAACGAGAGACTGCTGAGCTGGAATTGATATGGAAACTAGATACAATCAACTCGGGATTGAATAAGGACTGGGAATGGCTGAGCCATTACAAACATTGAATCTATCTCCCCTTGTAAGTACTCTCACACTTCTTATCAAATTGTCTGTACTGGGCTATCTTGATTATCACTTCAAAAGTTTTTTTCTCTTACTTAATTGGCCTCAAAGAGTTGGTAAGACAACTCCCACCTGTTCATGCTCTCTGTATGTGTGTATATATATCTCCTCAATATATGTTCCACTCTATATGCATCCGAAGAAGTGGGCAGTAGCCCACAAAAGCTTATGCTCTAATAAATTTGTTAGTTCTAAGGTGCCACAAGTACTCCTGTTCTTTTTGCGGGGAGCATATGTGCTTATTCCAGTAGGAGCCTCCAAAGTGCCAGAAACTGAAGCAAGGATTGTTTTCTGGTGCCTCACCTAAAAAATTAATATTGTTGCCACAGAACAGACCCAATGTAGCTTCTTGGATCTTCTACCTGTAACGTCGCAGAGTAAGAAAACAGTGCAGTTGTGGTGGCTGCCATCTTGGCTGACAAAATGAGGATTGAATCTGGGACCGCAAACTTCCCGTCGGGGTGCTGCAAACACACTTATCCTTTGTGGATTGGGCACGGGGGTGGGGGAGGGGCCTGTAATTGACACTGACCCAGTGAGTTACACAGAAATTATGTAACCTACTCTAGGAAAAACCAAACAAAAACATTCATTGTACACTGCTATGATTCTCTCACACAACCTTCAAGGCAAATTCTATTTATACAGCGATTTATCCTCGCCTGCATTCTCTTCATTCTTGTTTAGCTAGCAGGTTCATTAGGGACTAATGTTAAATTTGCTGGAGTATACAAAGGAATGGCTCCTGAGCCACTGATTAAATGGCAAGGTGTAGAGGGCCAAGGCATTTAACTGGAAACACGGGCGTTGTTAATTCCTTTGTTTACTCCAGCCAACTCAATGTTGTTGTAATGCAAGGGGAGAAAATGGCCTATTTTTGTTAGAAAATGAAGTGTTTACTAAGGAATTTTATAGTAAATATCCTTCCAGCCTCCATGAAAATAGGGTGCTCCATTTTCTCAGCAGGAAAGGGCATTTATGGCAAAACAAAAGTGCTTGGAATATAAAGGAGCACAAATATCTGATTGCTTGCAAGTGAGTGGGTGATCGATAATACACATTTGTGCCCAACTCGGGGTTTTTGTAGTGTTGTCAGTGTACTGAGGTGCACTCAGCACTGTGTCTTGCATTTCTTTCATGGAAAGCTGGCATCCAGAGGACATTCTAGTGGCCTTGGTTCAACATATCTTAATGATAACAACTTGTATTTCCATAGCCCCTTTCATCCAGGATGATCTGAAAGCGCTTCCAGACGGATTACTCTGTAAATATGGAGAGAGCGATCGCTGTGTTTGCTATTGAAATGCAGTCACCCAGCAGGTTTTTAGCAGCACCTCCCCTAGAAATGGTAAGGCAGGTGGTCAGTTATGACTATTGTTCCAGCTTGGCTAGGAATTGCGTACATCCTATTTCTTGTTACCCCATCTTCTGCAAACCCTAGCCTGATTGATTGTCTCCTCTGCCTTTCACTGCTTCTCCTCTGGATGGCAATGCTCACTGGGGCACATTCTCCGTTTGTATGTTGCCTAGTACAATGGGGCCCAACCTGACTAGCCTATAGGCGCTACCACAATGTAAGTATTAAATTATGATAATACTATAGAGTAGTATAGGGCAGGTAACAAAGAGGAATGCATTGTGAGAGCAAGAGAACTGCTTCCTGAGTTCTTAATGGGAGACTCAGGGCTGGCTCCAGGTACCAGCCCACCAAGCTTGTGCTTGGGGCGGCACCTGGAGGGGGGCGGTGCGGTGCTCCGGCCGCCGGGGAGAGCGGAGCCACGGCGCTCCGGCCGGTTGGGGAGAGCGGCCCGCGACCGGGCTCGGCTCCATCCCCTGCTGCGCTGAGGGGAGGGAGGGGGGTGGCGGGAGGCTTTTTTGCCTTGGGCGGCAAAAAAGCCAGAGCCGGCCCTATATGAACTCCAAAGCTCCGCAAAGACACCTTCAAAAACAAATGTTTGAATGTTTAAAACTACTGTTTTGTTTTGTCTGAGGTACTTTGGGCAAAAAATGAGCCTCAGGCATAGCAGGGCGTGTCAGTCACTAGTTCATTCCCATAGAATCTTTTAATTATAAAACAGCGAGAGAGAATTTATAAATATGTAATACCTAGAAGTCACTGGGATACTCAATTATTCATGGCCATAAAAAAATGCATTTACTTTAACAAAGGGGAAGAACAAGAAGGGAACTTTCTATTGGTAATTTGCTAATATTGGAGCTGGGTAAATACTGGCAATAAATACATTTTTAAAATTCAGTTTTTTCAACTAATGTGTTTGTTCACTTTCTCTGATTATTCTAGCAAATCAGTTTACTGGCAGTTACAGCCTGTGCAAACTGTGACTTTTGAGTGAACGTTGCACAGTATTTGTGGGAAACCAGTTCTAAATTTGTAATCATGTGTATTCTCACCAGAACAGAAACCCGCCACATGACCTTGACGTCCAATCATGTCACAAATATTGAATACTTGCAAAAGTCTGATTCAGAATGAGATAAAGGCCAAGAATTATTCCCAAAATAATTGCCAATAGGAATATGTTTGAATAAACTGGAATCCGTTAAGAAATTTCATGAACAGAAAAAGGTGAAATTAATTAAAGGATTCATTTATGAATTATTCACCCAGCTTTAGTAATCAAGTCCAATTCTCTGCTGGTGTAAATTAATGTGGCTTCATTGTCGTTGGTGAAGCTGAGCCAATTTATGCCAGCAGAGAATTGGACCCTTTATCTCTTTATAACATTATTAGCCCAGAGATGATATCTATTTTTTTCCTGTTTGCCCATGATTATCATCTGGAGAGGGATGAATTGACCGATGACGTCAGAGGGTGCAACATCACACGTTTACCAGTGGAGTGGTACAGCAATTTGAGCCATTGTTATTGTCACAAGTCTTCAGAATCCGTCTTCTATTTTGGTGGACCAGAAGCCTGTTTGTAAATAAAAAGCATTAAAAGAACTGGTCTATGGGTCAGATCCTTCCCATGCTATTGAGGAAAGTTCTGATCCTGACCCGAACAGAACAGCTCAGGGCCCCCTTCGATGTATAATTGTTAATGACTGCCCTCACAGTGACTTCTCCACATTCTTGTTGCTATTCTGTCTCCTTCTGGGATTACTGAATGAGTCTCATAACATACTTGTGGTGATGTACAGGTAGAACTTGTCCTGGAAGCCCTTGACCTAGAACTGGGGTAGGCAGCCTATGGTGTGCCAAAGGCAGCATGTGAGCTGATTTTCAGTGGCACTCACACTGCCCAAGTCCTGGGGCGGGGGCTCTGCATTTTAATTTAATTTTAAATGAAGCTTCTTAACTATATTAAAAACCTTATTTACTTTACGTACAACAATAGGTTAGTTATATATTATAGACTTCTAGAAAGAGACCTTCTAAAATGTTAAAATGTATTACTGGCACACGAAACCTTAAATTAGAGTGAATAAATGTAGAGTCGGCACACCCCCTCTGAAGGGTTGCCGACCCCTGACCTACACATAAAAGTGACAGTTAAGGATTCAGGATGTAAGCTGAGAGATCTACCACTCGCTCTGAATTTCTTTGCTTTTGTAAGAACTGTGTAAGTAAGACCTTTAATGCTGTTTAATGTAGCTTTCCATTTATGAATTATGTAACTATACATTTCACACACACTGAAGTGGTTACAGCCTGTGGATTTTCATCAGCTGTTTCTATAACTGTTGTTGAGTTTGGCACTGGATAAAACACCCCTTGCTCCTTCAAAACCAAAATTAATCTTCATCTGAAACTGGGAGACCCATTTTGGTCCTATCCTTTTCCCTCATCAAATTATATTTATTGATCTTTACTAGGAGAATTCAGAGTTGAATTTTTTGGTTCGTTTTTTTAGCCTCTTTTTAGCAGTCATTTTTCTGACTTTTTAGGGGAGAATGCCCTCTCTCTTCAGTATATCTGTAATATATTTATCTTCTATTTTATAGCTTTACTTATTTACTTACATGGCCTGTTGTCAATATTAGCCCCTTTTTAAAAGTGTTTTGGAGGTATTCATGTATAGAGCCTGATTCAAAGCCCAGTAAAGTCAACTGGGAATCTTTCAATTGATTTCAATGGGCTTTGGGTCAGATTTACAGAGCTGGGAGAATGCACAAAACTTTCCACGCATATTCATTTAAATTCTAAAGCTATTTCTCTTTGAATGTGATCCCCTTAAGTGTTTGTTTTCTGCAAACATTCATATTTAAAGGTCTTCCAGAAGCAGTGTTTGAACAAAGACTATTCTTTATCAAATATTGTAGAATGTTTGTGGAAAATTAATTCTGAATTTGTAATTGCAAGTATTCACATTGAAAACCTGATTGTCAGTGTTGTAGTGTGTGTCTCTTCTCCGATTGTATGAAGCATGTGACCTGAGTCTCCAACAGAAAAGGTTGAATTTTTTATATTCCCAATGAACTGTGTGTACACACACATATTTGCTCTGTGTATATAAGACTATACAGAGCAAAATTATGTATAACAATAATGTAGTAGATTTTTCTCTAGTTTATTCATTAAATTGCCAGTGGACAAGCTGAAAATAAAAAATGGCAAAATGCGAGCCTATGAGAACTTAGTTCCACTCATGTTAGATTAGTTTTGATTTTTAAACATGGATAGCAGGGCAAATACAATGTATACATATGTACATACAGATGTACACCCTTGCATGCATGTGGATAAAATAGGAAGTGACCCAAGGGTCTGTGTAAAACCCAAAACAGCTATTCATAGAACCACAGAAATGTAGGTCTGGGAAGGGACCTTGAGAGGTTGTCTAGTCCAGCCCCCTGCACTCAGGCAGGACGAAAGTATACTTCGACCATCCCTGACAGGTGTTTGTCTAACCTGTTCTTAAAAACCTCCAGTGACTGGGATTCCACAATCGCCCTCACAATCCTGTTGTAGTACTGAACTATCATTAGTTTTTCCTAATATCTAACCTAAATCACCATTGCTGCCAATTAACCCTGTTACTACTTGTCCTACTTACAGTGCCCATGGAGAACAATTGATCATCGTCCTCTTTACAACCACCCTTAACATCAGTCGTCTTTTCTTAAGACTAAACATGCCCTGTTTTTTTTTTTAAACCTATCCTCATAGGTTAGGTTTCCTAGACCTTTTATCATTTTTGTTGCTCTCCTCTGGACTCTCACCAGTGTGTTCGCATCTTTCCTAAAGAACTGGACACAGTACTCCAACTGAGGGGTCACCAGTGCCAAGTAGAGCAAGACAATTGCCTCCCACATCCTGCATATGACACTCCTGCTAATACACCTCAGAATTATTTTTTTCACAACTACATCACATTGTTGACGCCTCAGTCATGGTCAATTTGTGATCCACTATAACCCCAAGATCCTTTTTAACAGTACGACCACCTAGACAGTTATACCCCCATTTTGTAGCTGTGCATTTGATTTTTTTTCCTCCCTAAGTGTAGAACTTTGAACTTGTCTTTGCTGAATTCCATCTTGTTGATTTCTGACCAATTCTCCAGTTTGTAAAGGTCATTTTGAATTCAACTCCTGTCCTCCAAAGTTCGTGTAACTCCTCCCATCTTGGTGTCATCTGCAAATTGTTGACCATACTCCCCACTCCATTCTCTCAGTCATTGATGAAAATATTGAATAGTATCAGACCTGGGATAGACCCCTGCAGGACCCCACTAGATACATCCATACATTTGGATCAGGCCCTTCGTAAATGAATGTGGATCATGTTGTAAGAACCACATGCCTTTGGTCACATTAGTAGTTCCATTCACTTCACCCAGGATGCTCATATTAGGCCCATATATAAAGAGAGCTGCAGGGGCAGAGGGGACAGTTCCCTCTTGGGAGCTCAGGGGGAAAGGACTGGGCCCCTAAAGGGTTGAGGGAACTGCCAGCACCCTGGACAGCAGTGCTGGGCCAGGTCAGGGGAGTGAGAGGGAGCTCCAGCCTGACTGGTGGAAAGACTGAAGCCCTGATACAGGGGCAAAGAAGGTGCTAGGGCTACGGAGGAAGTGGCCCAGGGAACCAGATGGTGGGGGTTGTTGGAGATGCAGAGTGTGGCTGCCGCCTAGAGGGGGGTCCCTGGGTTGGGACCTGGAATAGTGGGTGAACCTGGGTCTTCCCTCCCACCCCCATCGCCCCCGCTTTCCACTGAGGGGAGTGGTCAGTGAAGGGCTGTAGTTTGCCACTGAGGCAAGTGGCTAGAACCTTGGGTTGCAGTTGGCCATGGAGGCGAGTGGCTGGACAGAGGACTGCTGTTCCCCCGGGCAGGGGGGAGAACCGAATGGGGCCTGGCCAGAGGGCTGTGTCCTGAAGAGGATGCAGCGATCATTGAGGCGACATGGGTCCAGAGCAGAAGTGATGGCAGCGAGACACCACTGGAGGAGGGCACCCTGCGAAAAGACGGAGCTAATTCTCAGAACGACCATCAGGAGGTGTCACGGTGGTGAGTCCCACCTGGTTACAACGTGTCACTGTGAATAGCCATTGTAAGCAATAAACACTGAGGCTTATAATAGAATATACTGCTTCTTTATTGAATGTGACCTCCAGCAGCACATATGGGATGCTAAATGTTATAATCCCATTCTGCCACTTCTCCTTTTTTGCCAAAGATTGGGGAATAATTATATTTCTTCACTTGGTAATGAAGATCAGCGTTGGGATGATTATAGAAATACAATTTACTGCATTACATATTTTGTTCTCTTATTGTATATCAGATGCAATTTTATAAACTGAAAGAGAGCCAGTGCCACCTCCTTCTTCCCCCCCCGAGTTGATTTACTCCTAAGAACCAAGGCAGTGCTTCATAATTATTTACTGATACTAGAGAAAGCACAGAGGTGTCTTGTTGCTGTGGAAAATCCTTGAGGCTGTTCCTGCAAGCATCACTGAAATGTTCAGAACATAGTTTCCTTGACAATGCTTTAAGGTCCTGGTTTTTGAATATGGTGGAATTAATTTTGTAGATGGCCCCATCATAAAAAGCAAGATAGCATCAGCACTATGTAGAGTATGCCAGTTAGTATGTTAATTTTAATAATATGAAAATAAATCTGCTTAACCCTGATAAAGTAAGTGTTGCCATTGCTTTAGATCTTTTTGGACGTTCTCCAGAGCAGGTAGGTTAGCTAATTTTAACATCTGAACAGAGAGTAGAATATTATTAATGCCCCCAGAAGCAAAACCATTTATCACAGTTTGGAAAGGAAAATTATAGATTGCAAACAGTTGATGTTGTTCACATCTAGAATTTACAAGGATCTTTTTGAATGAAGTCACTTTTTTACATTTCCATAGCAACAACAAAATAGTAACACAGATGTAAAGTGATAGATCAGTGACACTACAACTACTCTATCTTTTTCATTGACTTTTCTCCCCTCATTGCTATTCTGTATTGTTTTTCTGTAATGTTTAGTGCATTTCAATGGGAAAAGAGTATGAGACAAACATGGTTTTGTTCTGATTGCTCCTGTCTTTAAAAGCATTACAAATCAGACCTACTACAAGAGCTTGTATGTGCTTTTAGCTTCCATTCTGTGATGTGATTTCTGAGAGACTCAGCGCAGTGTAGGATCTGGACTAGTGGGTCATGATGCAGGATGGGGGTTCCAGAGAGGGTCAGTAAATGCAGTGCATAAGCAGCTATAATTGAGACACTACAGTTCTTCCTCTGCAATGGCAGAGGCATATTAAAGCTGTGATGCTTTCTTGGGGTGCCCAAGACTGTGAGTCACCTTGGTACAACCTGCTTCTTGGAAGAGGAAGATTTGCTTGTGCTTAAATAGGCCTCAGCTTTGTCATCACTAGTCATCTGTTCTTCCCGAACAATCTCCTTGGGGCTCTGCCAGTCCTTACTTTCCCTTGAGGTTAGCAATAGATGCACCCCAAGCCCCATTGAAGTGTTCCTCTGTAGTGTCCAGACTTTAACCACTGGACACTCACAGAAATTACCAAGCAAGATGTCCCTAAAGGAACAGTGCACACACCATGTTGTTTGATTCAACTGAGGATCAACTCCAATATGACATCGCAGCACTGAGATATATTTATAGTGAAAACAATCATACGTTTATTATCAAAGGTTAAGATTTAAGAGATCGTGAATAAGGATAATGATGGAAACCGAAATGTATAACCAAAAGTATAACATACTTCCTAGAGCCTAAACTTCACTTTAACAGGCTAAAACCCTAGTCTAAAGTAGTTGATCTCACATAAGCAATCTCCCAGTGTCTCCAACTACATGGCTGGGATCCCCCTTTCATGAATGCAAAAAGCGCTATCCTTTTCACTTCCTCAGTGAGGGATAAAAAAGTTGTCCCTGCTGCCTTTCTGTGTCCCCGAAGTTCACTGTTTTGTCCCCAGTGTCAGGATGACTCTTGTGGTTTATTCCCTAGTGTGCTGGCTCCATGTTGCCCTAACATCCTCATGTTGACCTTATATGCAAATTTGCTTCTATTGGGTCGGCTTTACAATGCTTATTTTGAACATGAAGCAAGGCAGACAGGTGAATATGCATTCTTTGTCTGGTTGACAACCCTGCTTTGACTCAGACTTTAAAACATGTTTTCCAGTATATATACCCAACTCCTTAAATATCATCCATCCATACATCTCTCAATGATTCTGAAGATCAGTATGACATAAGCTGTTATTAGATTCCTTTGGATAAATACTATGGAAGCAATGTGTTGGGTGTAGCGAGTTTGCAAAGCCTGTCCCTGAGAGGGTTCTTAGGGTCACAAAAGCATCGATGGGATGCCCATGGTGGAGATCCTTATTAGATTCCAGTATAGGATAAAAATCTTAGCATGCTTCCAAATCTTTGACCTGGAATCCAACTGAATAAAACAAAATGAAAGCCATGGAATTGTTCTTACCGTCATAGTTTTTAGTCTTAAGGCAGCAAACAAAAAACAGTTTCAACAACATGCTCTTATTTCCACCAAATAGACTCATAGACTTTAAGGTCAGAAGGGACCATTATGATCATCTGGTCTGACCTCCCGCATGACGCAGGCCACAAAGCCGTCCCTACCCTTTCCCTTGACTCTGCTGTTGAAGTCCCCAAATCCTGTGGTTTAGAGACTTCAATTAGCAGAGAATCCTCCAGCTAGCGATCCCTGCCCCATGCTGCGGAGGAAGGCGAAAAACCTCCAGGGCCTCTGCCAATCTACCCTGGAGGAAAATTCCTTCCCGACCCCAAATATGGCGATCAGTAAAACCCCGAGCACGTAGGCAAGATTCTCTAGCCTGACCCTCATTAGCCATTATACTATTTACCAGCGATGGCACGCTGTTCCTTTGACTAAAATCATGTTATCCCATTAGACCATTCCCTCCATAAACTTATCTAGCTTAATCTTAAAACCAGACAGGTCCTTCGCCCCCACCGTTTTCCTCAGAAGGCTGTTCCAATATTTCACTACCTCCCCCCCCACAGTAAATAATTTAAGCTTAAAAGGAGTCTCAGGTTCAGGACTGAGGTGAGGGGAATGGGGTCCTTCCTGTAGCAGAGAAGAAAGAGACAGGAGCCAGGGAGCTTTGGGCATGGTGGGAGCAAGTGGCTAGTGGAAGAAGCTCATTGAAGGGATGACTCAGGGCATGAGACAGCTCTTCATGAGGGGAACACGTTGATGTTGAAAGGGAGCAGTGACCCTTCTCTGGAAAATGGCTCTTTTGCTTGGAGTGCTGGGGGGGGGGGGGCATGTTCAGTGACTTCAACTGGAAGGGGAGCTGCCATTCAATGAAGGTGGAAACAGTGGGATTTTATACTGGGAGCAGCTAAATCTTTACAGTTCAGATTTTACCCACAAAATTGTAACTTGCTTCCATTTCTAAACTAATTCCAGGGGGCACTGAATTACCAGTTTTAGCACATCAGCGTACCCAGCTTGATTTATCGTTCCAAAACTAAGGCTGCCGTAATAGTAACAGAACACAGCCCTTAGGTTATGTGAGAATACTGCTGTGACTATTCCCCTGCAGATGAACAATTACAGCATGGTGCTTAGTTAAATAATGCTTACTGTTGTCTGTCATGCATGTTGCCTTCTTTAGATACTGGCACATGGAAATCATCACATTAGATTGTAACAATGGTCTTCCTAGTCCAGGTTCCTTTCTCCAGTGCTGGCCATATACCTGATGCTTATGAGTAATGTGCAAGAATATCTGTAATGGACAATCATGGAACCTTCTCATAGAGAAATTTTCTTCACAACCTCCATAATTTAGAAGTTGGATTGTCCCAGGGAGCATGAATATACATGCTTTATTTAAAATAAATATAAATACATGTATTATCTCATGGAAGGGCTTGTCAATAGGACAAAAGAGAACCATTGCTGAAAATAGGTGTCACCAATGGGTGCAGTGGTTTTGTGTTTTGTCCACACTTGCAACTAAATTATATTCAGTACTAGTTATTTTTGTAATGCACACAAGTCCAAAGTGTGGAAGTTCTCATTGGTCATACAAATTGACCTGGCTGAAACATGGAAATTCCAATACACCTCTACCCCGATATAACGCTGTCCTCGGGAGTCAAAAAATCTTACCGCGTTATAGGTGAAACCACCTTAAATCGAACTTGATTTGATCCACTGGAGTGCGTAGCCCTGCCCCTCCGGAACTCTGCTTTACCGCGTTATATCCGAATTCATGTTATATCGGGTCGCATTATATCATGATAGAGGTGTATTTGTTTTTGTTCTGAATCAGAACAAGTCAAAATTCTGAAACTTACCACAAAATGAAAATCCTAAATATTTGCATTTCAGAAATGTCAGTTCAGAACACTTTGTTTTGACTTTTGTTCTATAATATAATGTGACACAAAAATCAAAACGATAGTCAAAGTATTTCAAAAATTTCTCATCAAAATATTGCTGAAATCAATAGGTTCCCATGAAACATTTTGATTTCATAGAATCAGCATTTTCGGATAGAAAATTGTTCAGTCTGAAACTTGTCAACCAGTTCTACATATCAATCATGTTCACCCTCTTTTGGTTCACGTTAAGCTGCTAGTCTCAATCATGCTGTGTGGTGATCAGTTTCACAGGTTAACTATGTGTTGCGTCCATTTCAAATTTCCTGCCTTTCATTTTAATTGAATGTCTCCTTGTTATTAACATATGAAAGAGAATGAATAGGAACACTCAATTTACCTTAACTGTTCATTTCATTGTTTTTATGTCCCCTTTTATTCTTCTCCTCACTGAACTAAACAGTCCCAATGCCTTCAGTTTCTCCTGGTGTGGAAATTTCTGCATGCCTCTAATCATGTTTATTTCTCATCTCTGAATCTCTTATATTTCTGCTATATCCTTTTGGAGACTGCCTGACCAGAATTGAACAGGACATCTCATCCTTTTGCATGTACTCATCTCCTCTTTTAAAGCACACTCTGAACTTAATGTTTCTCTTCACTTTGGTTGCAAAGGAAAGATGTGCATTCAGCTGGGCACAGACAGTATCTGTTTTGAACTGGGCAGATTTATTTTTCCATGCAAAGGCTTTGGCATGTCACTTGCAATCATGTGTAAGACAGTGCCAGTAGCTTGCAAGTATTGTACCAAATGTGAAAGTACAAGCTATTCTTGAATAATGTATTATTTATCATGCATTAAGTTATTAATAGAGCTAGAAGTCCACGATTGCCTAGGACAACCTTCTGGACTTCGGTTTGGGGGAGAAATATTTCTGCAAAGTGAAATACTTTTCTGAACTTATTTTGTTTTCAGGCACTTTTGCCATTTGACCAGGCTTCTTGTGGCTTTACCATCATTTTGAAACAGATTTCATTTCTTTGGGAGGAAAGTTGGAGGACTTAATTTTTATTCCTTGAAAAGCAGAAACCTGCCTCTGCTTGTAGAGGCTTCTCTTTGATCACTGTGTAAGAAAGATCTGGTTTAAAACAAACCTTAGTTGAGCAAACTGATTACCTGTACCATCTTTCCTAGGGTTCTTTGGATTTCAGTTTAACTAATGAAAAGACTCGAGAGTTGACTTTAATTTTATAGAGTTTTATTAAATATCCTTAACAGGAACAACTAATACTAGAATATTGGACTATAATTTTGCTAATATAAATAGGAAAATTGGTCAATACAATGACCATCCAGATTTTAAGAATCAAATAACACAATCACAATAGAAAATAACACTTGTACTCAAACACTATCATGGGAGAGTGACTTTTGGTTAGATTTTTGACAAAAAAAATAGGGCCTTGGTTGTGCCAATTGGGTATCGATTCCATTGTTCCTTAAAACAACAGAGGAAAAATTATCTAAAGCATAAGACAGTTTGGTCAGTTATTTACATGCCAATCCACCAAGGTCTCCTTTCCAATGGTTCTATAGTACATACTTTCCCGTGAATTACATTAGCCCCAGAATCTGCTTAACACTTCTAACTATCTAACATAAACTCTTACATTTATGACAAACTGTATAGATTTAACACCGTTCAAAAGACTTGGTATTGTTTTATCTCTGTGTACACCTAGGACTTGAAAGTCAGTATGAAACCTTTTAACTATGGTAGACACATGTACAGTGCCTCACAATCTTGGTTAATTGTAATTTACTCTGTTTCCAAGCTCCTTTACAACAAAATTGACTGGAGCTTGTTACAAAATGAGGACACACTGTAATTCTGTGACAATCTTGAAGCACATACACAAGCATGTACACTTCTTTACTAATTAGGTACCCAGTGTCAGGCAGTAGTCAACTGACTGATTTGGGTCATCACCCAAGAGAAGGTTTCTGTGTTACTTATAACCAGATCTTTACTCAGCCATCAGTTTTCAGCTCAGTTATTGTTCATAGTAGGGGCTGACACTGCAAACAGAGGTGGAGTGAAGGACAGACATGACTGTAGTCTTTTCCCAGTGCATAGTAGGCAACCCAAATTCCTGGAAAAGAGGAGACTGCTAAATGTGCCTGTCTGAGATAAGCACTTGCTATCATCAGGAGGAGTTCCAGGTGTCTTCAACTTTCGGGGAGTGATGTGCTAAAAGAGACAGGCCACTTTATCCTATTTCTGCTGGGTGGTCCAACTTGGTTCCTTGTCTTGCAGACCAGTCAGCTGGTGACTCATACTTCTACTGAAGATTTGAAATGTCCAACCAAAATGAAAGTTGTCCTCTCTCACCATCCAATCAGAGAATGAGGTATCATGTTTGAGTTCTTAAAACTGGGGCTAGAATTTTCCCATCTTTTTATGCAAACTATCTTGTCATACCAGCTTGTGTAAGACCAGTTAGGCCATGACTGTTGGTACAACCATCTTGGGACATGGCTGGTTTGCTCTGGTCAGCAACTCACCTTCAAAAGTCACTTTCCATGGGTCCCTCTGCTGCATCCCTTGGCCAGCTTTGCATGCTATGCTCAAAGTTGCAGTTTCTTAATCAATGCTCTACTAGCTGCTGAAATGTCCAGTTTACAATTCATACAGTTTATACAAAGTCCTTCCATATTCTTTGACACTCTTTAAACTTCTTTAAGAGTCCATTATACAATATAAAGTTACTTCAAAAACTTGTTCTCTAGCAGGCTGGAACAGCTGTACAGACCTTCCCTTTCGGTTGTCCTTATTTTAACAACAATGCTGGGACCTGGGTATGTATGGCTGAGCTCTGTCTGTGCATTCCTGATCAAACAGTTATATTTCCGATCGTTCACTATGTTGTCAAATGTCCTTATAACACACCAATGTCTTCACTCCCTTTAATATATTGCCTCTTTCAACACAAATGTATTTCACCAACTTGATGGCATAAGCATGCTTGATTGCAAATATTAGCCTTACTTTTTCACTTTATCACTAAACTAAACTAAAACAATATTAACATGACCCCCTTCTTGCCCTAATAGGATGGAAAAGGAAGTCTCTTCATGTGCACCAACAATTCACACTTGTGAAAGGCTGCAGAAACTCTTTGAAAGTCCAAGCAAACTCAAGTATCAGGGGGTAGCCGTGTTAGTCTGTATCTACAAAAACAACAAAGAATCTGGTGGCACCTTAAAGACTAACAGATTTATTTGGGCATAAGCTTTCGTGAGTAAAAACCTCACTTCTTCGGATGCATCCTCACGATTTTTACTCACGAAAGCTTATGCCCAAATAAATCTGTTAGTCTTTAAGGTGCCACCAGATTCTTTGTTGTTCAAGCAAACTCAGAGTTTCTACCACCTTTCACAAGCTCCTGCTGTTGGTGCAGCTGAAAATGCTTTCTTTTTTCTCTGTTTTAGAATGAATGGATGGAAATTTAGAGAGCAAATAATGAGTCTAACTTTGCCAGACCTTTAAGGTGGGTTTTTTAATTCTCTCAGCCCTCTGTCTTATCTTTTCTACAAGGCCTGGATGCCTGGACAATTCTTAAATAGTAATATTAATAATTTTGGGACTTTAATCACCATAACAGCAAAGAACATGCAAAACAAGATCAGAAAAAATATTTTTTTAACCTTTTCATGCACGAAGTCATAATCCAAAAGGCATAATTCTGGTTATTACCACCTATGTGTTTTGCGATTGCAATCAACTCCACTTGGGCCAACAGCACCCCCTGAACTCCAGACTTTCTCTATTAAAGCCATGAACCTCTACTGCTTGAGAAGAGGACTAAGTCCCCTAGCTGTGAGCCACAGCAGACTCGTAAACCTTTACAGATAAGGCACTAGAGGGAGACCTAGGATATTCTGAGCAGTCGGGTTACATGATGTTTTCAGGAAGCTCTCATAAATCCCAATCCTGCAAGGCATTGAAGGTTCATTTTAAGTCCTATATATGAGATGTAGGCACTCAGCACCTTTTAAAATCAGCTGAAAAATGTGTAATAATTTTGCAGAATACATGGCTTTGCCTTGTTTTGGGTTGCTTTCTTACACCTCATGCCTCTACACGCACCTATTCTGTTGCTGTGCCATATTGGCTTTCTTTGAATTCTGGGTAGCTGTGCGCTTTCCGTATGTAGCAATACAAATGTAACCTCATAAGGTCCGATGTGATGAGGCTGAATGACCGTTTTAACCTCAGGTTATAGGTCTTGTGCTATTGCTAATCCTTCATACAACAGACCCATACGAGTTAGACCTATTGGACTCTAACAGAAATAGATTTTGAAATAGACAAAATAGGTACTTTGTTTCTCTACAAGAATCACTTGTTCAATTTCATAATGCTTTTCTAACCATTAGGAAAAAAAACATGTCTTTGCGGTATGGTTATACTGTGTCTTGACATCAGGCCAGAACCCATTAAAATCAATGAGAACACTCTTCTTGACTTCAGTTGGAATTGAGATCAGACATAGTTTTAAATGAAAAAACTTACACTTTTTGTTTGTTTGTTTTTAGGTCAGAATGATTAACATAAAGAGGTCTTGTTTTGGTTTTTAACACACTACCTGCTAAAATCTCTACCAATTGTTGCAATACTGGATCCAACAGTGTGACTGATACAGTCAGTCACATTTGACAACAATACCAGAAAGATGCACTATAAAACAGCTGAATCCTAGGAACTGTACCTGCTCTAAAGGGTGCAGTTGAAATTTATGCAAACTGTCCTGACACTTAGGCATTTCCTTTTGACACTAATGGGGTTAATGTCCTCCCCTGCCATAATGAATTAGAAATAGACATTGGATTTATTTTAGCCTGTGAGGCTATTAAATGTAATCAGTGCTGCCGGCATTAAAATGAAGCCTCAGCAAGGTCCTTTTACCATTCTTTTCCCTAATAAAATAACGAAACAAATATCTGGACAACTTGAGGCTAATGGACCTATGAACAGTAAGCAGCCTGAATTAATAAAGAACAAATCTTGACAAACAAACTTCATCCATTCATTTGTATATATTTGTGTATATAAATTTTATATATAATATAAAAATAAACGTCTTGCTTAAAATTATACGTTCCATCTAACAATTTATTTTATATACATAACCTGATCAGTTGTTAGATGGAATATGTTTGAGGTCACATTTTCAGCCTGAGGAGGCCTGTCAGTAAAGGGGGATTCTTAACTGCAATAAGGTTGTCAGAGTTGGCTGCTATATCAACCTCCGCTTTGCTCCACATAGGGGTCATAATAGAGGAGATGAGGGGGTGTGATAGAACAAGGAGAGGGTGATCCACTCTCTTTGGCAATTTTCACCTGGCATATGGTGCCTGAGGCCTGGTGGGGGGGGCGGGGGGAATCGACCTAAGATATGCAACTTCAGCTACGAGAATAGTGTAGCTGAAGTTGACGTATCTTAGTGCGACTTACCCCACATCCTCATGGTGTGGGGTTCCACATCCTCACGGTGTGGGGTTGATTGCCACATCTCCCCCGTCGACTTTGCTTCCGCCTCTTGCCAAGGTGGAGTTGAGCAGTCGACGGGAGAGCGATCGGGGATCAATTTATTGCGTCTACGCTACACACGATAAACCGATCCCCGATAGATCGATCGCTACCCGCTGATCCGGCGGGTAGTGTAGACGTACCCTTAGAGACCAAGGCAGCTGTTCATACTCTAAAGCAGCTCCTAAACTGATCTAAATTTCATCAGGGCTGTGGCTGGAGCTGTTTGAGAATTGGATATCTGTCAACTTATTTCCAACTTACATTGGTGTAAATCAGAACATAAATTGCTTGTAGAACTACAGAACATATGGGTAAACTCAAGAATTTGGTGAAATGACTCTTTAACGGGTGCTGATTGAAAGTGCACTGTGGTTTGCAAACAGTGGTTATCTGCCTATTTTGGTTCTCCTTTATTGCTTCCAGATAATTACCTTGAATACCATGGCAGTGAAAAAGGGCAGGAAGCCACAGAAAATGTGTGTATTCACACAGTCCATAAGGCCAGATCTCACTTATTTCTGAGTTTGTTGGGTCATTTACCAGATATATGTTGCTGGAGTCTAAATTATTGTCTAGGAATCCTCATTCTCCCCAACACAGTTTGAGAGCAGAGGAATGTGATGGTGGTTTTCTCCTGGGGAAGTGTGTGATATTTGCTTAAAATATGTTGTTTCAGCAAATAATCCTGAGACCAAACTAGCTTGTAGAAAGCAACCACATGTGATGTGAGCAACATTAAAGCATGTGGCTGCAAAAGAAACCATAATGAATGTTTGTTAAAAATTGCAGGATTTGCTTACCCCTTCTCCCAATACAAAAGCAACTTCGATTTTCTGTTTTTTACATAATCTCGCCTGCATTTTTGTGTCTAGGGAATTTTTTTCAGCATTTTGACATTGCAATTTGGTAAATGCTAATTACTGTAATAAAGATTTTTTTTATATGCTGATTGTTTCCTCATTAACCAAGGCAGTAATACTTATCATTGTCATAATGGATAAGGCCTGTTGAACTTGACGGATCATTCCAAAGTGTCATTTCTTATTATACAACATTTTGGTACACTAAAAATGATGTAGATGACTGTAGGAACATGATGAGTAGAGAAGCATAAATCTTTCAGAATGAAGCCTAAGATCAGATGGAATTCTCCTGGACGCCAATCTTGATTTCAGTGGTACAATGTCTTAATTTCAGTGGTATAACAGTAAATGTGAACTGAAGCTCGATTCACGGGGCTGCTTCAAAAAATCTGTCCAAACTGTTTTTTAACAAGAAATTGGGTGATAAAATTTTTTTTTCCTCAAAAAAAAAAAAAAAAAAATCTGTGTTCCAGGGCAAGTTCTGATACTTTGTCAAACAGAAAAAAAAAAGTCGATTCAAAATGGACTCTAGAATGTTAATGGGAGTTGTAGTTCAGGTTCCTCATGCTCCCATTTCCCTCCCTGGGTCAGGCTTTTCAGTAGAACTAAATCCACCTGATTCACCACAGCTACAGACTTCTGTGAAGCACCTTCTGCCGGCTGTCATCAAGGGGGAGCAAATGGTGCATCATGGGAGATGTAGTCCAGCCTATACAAGAAAATGTGAGTAAAGCTACTTGAAATACAATTCCCATGTCACACCAAGGTGCCAGTTTAAATTGAAATATGTTGGGGTTGGGCTGGAATATTTTAATGAACGTGAACATTTCCTTTGGAAAATGTCAATGAATGTGAAAAACATCTAGTTTTTGTTTATATTGCCCATGGAAACCTCCATTTCTTCCCACCAAATATTTTCTGACCAGCTTTAATAAGCAGTAAACCTGATGATAACCAACAGGCATCTGGGTTCAGGTTTGAGACCAACCTAAAATTCTGCTCAGCCTCACAAGAAATTTTGCTGAAGTTTGTAATTTTGACAGGAAGAAGTCTTCCTAGATGGCAGTCTCATGATGAAACCATGTAAAACTTGGCATCTTTAGCTGAGGCTGGAGTGGGGTTTGGGTTTAAAACTAGTCCGCAATTCCTAACAAAATGTGAAGAGTGTGAACCAAAACGGATTTAAATTGTTTCCCAAATTCCTACAAAATGAAGCTGGTGACTTTCACCAGGCTTGGATAAGTACTTTGATTTTTTTTTTTCAAGTCCTGTTGTTTTTTGTGGTTAAAGATAGCAAAGCAAATACAGTAAAATGAGTACGGTAGATGAATTAGTCATTTAACCGAAAAGGGCATCATTTCATTTGTTTGAAACAGTTCAGGAATGTGCCATGCACAGCTGCAGTGCCCTTACAAAGAAGGGATCTCAGTCACTTTCACATTAATTCACAAGGACGTGTCTAATGATGTAGATGGGTTTTTCATGAACTTCACCTAAAAAAAGTGCAAAATGCACTTTTGAGAAAACATGGCCTTCGGCTACCTAGCAATCCCATTTTCCCTGTTGCACGAGGAACTGCAATCCTTTAAAGTGCAGTGCTGGTTGTGGGGTACGTAATCCTTTAAGAGCCCTCTACAGTGACAAAAAGGAGTCCAGTTCTAAGTATGCTGACTGCAGAGGGTCTACTCTTCTGCACTTGGGGAAATGATCTGAGACCTTTCACGTAAAATGATCTCCACAAATGCTCCCCTTCTGGGAGCACAGGAGAGCAAATGCTGGCTGACTGAAGCTGGTGTACATAGAAAGAAGGGGTGGAATACTGTGTCTCTCAAACTGTGGTCATGAAGGCTGCTGAATTGGGGTTCAGTCCCAGGGTGTGTTCACATTTATTCAGCCCACTTCCAAAGTATAAAGGAGAAATAGAAGAGGCCTAGAGCAGAGCAATGAAAATGATTAGAGATATGCAAAGACTAGGGAAGTTTGAAATTTAGTGTAGAGAGGAGACAAATAAGGGGTGATGTGAGCAAGGCCTATTAAAATAAGTGATATAGAGAAAGCAAGCTTCTGTTTCACCTCTCCGAACCAGGAATGAGGTAACACCCAGTAGACTGAAAGGCAACAGATTTAAACTGGTTAAAGGACCTTCTTTTACATAATATATAATTAATAGAGCTGACTGAAAAACAGAATTTCCATCCCACAGGAAATGCTGAGATTTTGAAATCTGGTTTCACTCTGAATTGAGATGAAAAAATCAAAATCTCTGAATTTTTCACAAAATGAAATGTTCCAAAATATTTTATTTCAACCTTATTGAAATATTTTGTTTAACCTTATTGTTTTGACTTTCATGCCAGATTACAAATTCTAATATAATATAACCTAAAATCAAAATGATAAAGTCAAACAAAACAAAGTCCAGACTAAGTGTTTCAACCATAAGTAAATGTCTCAGCAATTTCCTTTTGAAAACGTTGACTTAATTGACAAAGTTCTGTGAAACAGTCATCAAATCTGCTTTTTCCAACAGAAAACTGTTCCTTCGAAAACATTCAACTAGATGTAACAATTAACTTGTGAAAATCACTGCCACGAGGTATTGAGACAAAGAGCTTTATAATCAGAAAAGATTAGAAATGTATATGGCTAACAATATCCACCATTATATTAGGTGGGATAAAAATGTATAAGAGGGATGTGAATGAGCCAGTTAACTGACTGATGTTGAGTAAAAACTTTGGTCCATGAGCAAGTTATTGACAGAGCCTCCATTTCTGGGGGTCTTACATCTTTCTGTGTGAATCATGTGTTGGAGAAAGGATCCTGGATTAGAAGCACCACTGCTAAGGCACGTGCTGTGGATACAGCCTCCTTCTCCTGAAGCTGCCGGGACATGCCACAAGAGTTACTGCTGCTCAGAGCAGCGTGAACTTCCATTCCGTGCTTTGTCAGCCACATTGGAGGGGCCACAAAGTAGTGGCTTGGCAGAAGAATCAATAGCCGCAAAAGCCAATGCATTTTCTTTTCATCTTCTATAGTATTAACTTTCCCTTCTTATCCTGGATGAAATATATAGTGTGTCTGAAATATTTATACAGCAGATGAACAAATTTAAGGCAGGAGAGCATTCTATTTATTTTTTCTCCACTTGTATATCAATCATGCTAATAAATAGTGCTGCTCTTGTCAGTGGTTTTATTAACATCTATAAACTATTCAGTCTGTATTAAAAAATGACAAAAGTCTTATCTTGTTGGTGCTGACCTTCCTACTAAAACTGATGTGACTGATGACATAATAGGTAATATGGAGAGATGGGGTATAAATATTTAATAGGGATAGATAGGTTTATTACTGAAACATGTAAAATGCTCTCACAGCTGTCAGCTGTAATTACTGCCACTGTCTAAAAGGTACGTACCCATTTGTGTATTTATGGAATTAAGTTTAGAAAGTCAAGATGATAAAAAGTTAA
This sequence comes from Malaclemys terrapin pileata, assembly GCF_027887155.1. Lineage (NCBI taxonomy): Eukaryota > Metazoa > Chordata > Testudines > Emydidae > Malaclemys > Malaclemys terrapin. The sequence continues at coordinate 12,266,327 of NC_071513.1, read as the reverse complement.
GCAATTAAATGGAACCATTTGTCAACCCAAAACCATATTGGTATTTTTTTTTTTAAACAAGAACATGTTTAAATGCATAATGAGGTTATGTAGTTAGGAGGGTCTTCTGTTTTGTAACCATTTCTGAGGCTATGTCTACATTAGAGACCTCACAGCGGTATCAATGCAGTTGCACTGCTGTAAGATTTCTTGTGTAGCTGCTCTGAGCTGATGGGAAAGAGCTCTCCCATTGACATAATTAAACCACCTCCAATGAGTGGCAGGAGCTATGTCGGTGATTGTCTCCCACAGCACTGTGCACAATAAACTGTCACTCACACCCCTGAGCAACATACATTTTGCCAGCATAAGTAGTAGTGCAGACATGGTCTAATCCAACGTGTTTGCCTGGATGGAACAATCTTTCAGCTTGCAGGCCTGGTGCTGATTTCAGGCATGTCTGCTCATTTCACAGCAGACATAGTCATGCCCACCACTGAATCAGATCAACATGGTGCTATTAGGATGAGCAAATGCCTGTTGACCACTAGGTTTTCCTAAGCAGTGCTTTACGAACCTTTCTGTATAAAATATACAACTTGCCTGTTTTTCTGGTTTTATTATGAATTTGGACCTCAGATTCCACCTATGCTGGTGGGTTTTGCATGTTTGTTTGATTGATTGTTTGTTTTTTTTCTCTCAGACAAACCTTGACAATGCTAGGTGTTTTATTTTGAGTTTTTGGTTATCTCTATTTCAAATTCAAATTCAAAACTAAACTGAACTCATGTGTCTCCTACTGAATTTGGTGGGAGATGCATGTATCCCATGGTAGGAGAACAGGTCCCAGACTACATACTTTATTGACATTCACAATGCTTATAGTTAAAAGGGCAGATGCGGAGTTAGACTCCTTGCAATTCACAATGAATATGTATGAATATTAAAAAATTGTCTTGTGTAGAATTAGCTTCATTTTTTTTCTAAGTTCAAAACAATTTGTTTTACCAAACTCTGTTTTATACAAGTGTTTACATTCCAAAAAAGTATCGGAGAGCTTACCCAGTGTTCCTACTCCCCCTCTTCTCAGTGACCCAATATAAAGTTGGGCTTGAGATTTTGAACAGTCTTTCAGCTTTTATAACTCAACATAGTTGTGCACGCAAACCAAAATTACTTCCAATTTTAAATGAATAGAAAGTTGGCTGCTTGGCAACAATTTATTCTCAGTCACTTGACAACGATGTCATGCAGAAATATGCAGATGGATGTGATGGTATCACTGGCTTTCTCTTCTGGAAATCCTTAATTTTATGGTGCTCTGTTTTACTTTGTTTTCCCTTGGTCTGGCAAGCTGATGCATTTTAAAGTTGCATAATATAGCACCACTTACCAAAAACATATTTGTCTCATAATAATAATAAAAATAATCAATTTAATCTTGAAATGGGTAATTTATTCCTCAGAGAGAGAGAGACATTTTCCCTCCTCTTTTCAGTCACCCAATGAAAAGCTGGGCTTGAGATTCTGAGCAATCTTTCAGATATTGTTACTCAACAAAGCTCTTTTGGCTACCAGCTGATGATCTGGCCTCTTGTTCCCAATGCCATTTCTTTCTTTCCTCCCAGTGAAAGTTAGGCTTGGTCTACACTAAACCCCCAAATCGAACTAAGGTACGCAACTTCAGCTACGTGAATAACGTAGCTGAAGTCGACATACCTTAGTTCGAACTTACCCCCGTCCAGACCCGGCAGGCAGGCTCCCCCGTCGACTCCGCGTACTCCTCGCGGCGAGCAGGATTACCGGAGTCGACGGGGAGCACTTCTGAGTTCGATTTATCGCGTCCAGACTAGACGCGATAAATCGAACCCAGAAGTTCGATTGCCTGCCGCCGAACCAGCGCGGTAAGTATAGACAAGCCCTTATTGTTTGTGTTTCTGAAAACAAGGCAGGCAAGTTCTCATGTAGACAATACCACACTGATAGATTGCGAGCATGGAGTATTAGCGCTATATTATAACATGGATGTATTTCTTTCAGGCTGTGCTTAACTCAGCCTTTTGTGGAGACTAACCATGCAGCTAGCGGTTGCCTACAGGAGTTGTTCTCACTCAAGCAAGTAGTACCCCAGAATTCCAGCAGATTTGTTTGTAAACAAAACTTTTAGAATCAGGACACATGTTGGCTTGTTTTGGTTCCTGTAGGTTCACAGCCTGTGAGCTTAATGTTCTATTTCAAAAGAAAACTCAGTCAAGTTTGGCGTGGTTTCCATCTGACACCATAACTTGGCTCATGTTCATTTGATTTCATCTAGTTTTAGATTTTGTTATGGAATATTCACTGTCTTTTAAACAACACAGGCACTGTAGAAAGATGGATCTGCCCTACACAGCTCAGGTTCAGGACTGGATCTGAACTGATGCAAACTTCAGGGATGTTTAGCTCTCAGGGCCATCTCTAAGGGCATGTCTATGCTGCAGTTGGAGGTGTGATTGCAGCTTCAATCTAGCTTACATGGCTAGAAATAGGAGTGAAGAGCATGGACCCTGGCATGGGTAAGGAATGTGAATACATATCCAGATGTAGGCCTCTATGCTGCACCCCATGCTATTGTGTCTTCACTACTTTTAGCCATGCTAGCCAGAGTGAAGCTAACGAGGGTGTGCGTACATGAATTGCAATCACACCTCTGACTGCACTGCAGACATACCCTCAGAATATGATTCAATCTAGAAACCATCTGAATAAGATCACATCCTCAATCAGGGATGGGATCATATTTTACTATCAGTTTAATTAGTGTAAATCCAGAGTAAATAACTTGTCTAAGTGCTTATTTCGGTATTGAAGAATGAAATTAAATGTACACCTTTTTATTTAGGTCTGGTGTAGTGCATCTGTTTCATGCTCATTCATTAAAGAGAGTTACCTAATGTGGCCCTAGTGAGCAGAACCATCAGAAAGCCTTGATTCAGCATACACGTTCAGGAGGTATCCAGTAACATACAGCATGCTCCGTAAGGCCAAGATCCTGCAAACACTTGTGCATAAAATTCAGCAACTGTATATGGTAAGTCCCATTGAAGTAAACAAAAGTACTCGTGAGTAAAACTTGCAGCATCAGAGCCATGTATGTAAATCTCATGAAATTGGAATTCCGGGACTACAGAATCTGGTTATATGTTATGTTTATAATGCACAAAGTTAGTTTTAAGACTTCATTCATTTTAAAAAGCCCAACAAAAACCTTTTATCTGCCCCAACTTCCTTCTATGCAGTGTAAAGATTTAACCTTGGTCTGTTAGTGCAGCCTCTAAATTGCTACCTAAGCATGTTTTTGACAGCTGTCAATTCAGAAACAGTTTATCAGAATAGAAAGATGACATGAAAATGCTGAGCTGATATGACAGTGATGACAAAAACTCATTAAGGCATGCATCCCTGTAGGAAATGTTTCTGCACTACAGCAGATGGCCAGTGGACAGGGGAAACAGTTAAAGCCTGAACTGAGGAAATCGGTTAACTCTTCACAGCAAAAGATAAAAATAAAAATTAAATAAACTTGACCAAACTTCAGTGGTCCTGATGCTGCAAATTATATGCACATGATACTTCTGGGGGAATTCTGCACCATGGCGCATGCACAGCATTTATGTCCCCCACAGATTTATTTGTTTCCCTGCAGAAAAATGACTTTCTGACGGGAAAGCAAGGGAAGCCACAAAAGCGGTTATGCGATCCTCCCCAGCAGTATGTTTCGGGTGCCCAGGGCACCTGGCAGAAGGGTAAATCACTGTGGCATGGGGGTCGGACTGGGGAAGACATGGCTAGTGGCTCCTATCTTGCACCAGGCTCAGCTGATAGTCCTGGCTGGGCTGGGGCAGATGGGACTTCCTCGTCTCCTGCTTGGCATCCAGAGCCAGGTCAGACCCACCCCCAGATTTCTCCCTTGGCTGTAGGAAGCTCTGCAAACTCCCCCTTCCCCATGCTTCCTGAAGCTATCTCTTTTCAGCTGCAGGGGGAGGGATCTTTGTTCAGGGAGCTGCTCCCCTGTACGTCCAACCCCCATGCATCCAGACCCCCTCATACCCAGACCCTCCTGCCGAGCCTCACCCCTGCTCACACCCAGAATCCCCCCTGATGAGCCCCACTCCCACAGCATCTGGACGTCCGCCCCCCGTGCTGAGCCCCAACCACCTTCACCTGGACCCCCCTGCAGAGTCTCATTACCATTGCACCCAGAACCCCTGAACAAACCCCTGTGCATCCAGATCCCCCCGGCACCCAGATCCCGCACTGAGCCTCCCGCACCCAGATTGCCCCACACAGAACTCTCTCAACCCACTCTTGGATTCCCCCGCCACACTAAGCACCGCCTCACTTGGATCCTGCCTTGCACCTGGCACGAACGGGCAGAGCTCTGGGGTGTTTTGGGGGCAGGCCCAGTCCTTGCACTGTTCAGAGTTGGGTGCAGCCTCACTGCTGAGTCTGTGTCCCGGGTGCAGGGGTGGGGGGAGCTGCACAGTGATCTCCCAGTGGCCTGTGCTCCCCAAGGTTATGCTGGAGCCTCCACACTTATTTGACAAATAAAAATTGCAGAATTTTAAAGTATTGTGCGCAGAATTTTTATTTTTTTGGTGCAAATGCCCTCAGGAGTAACATGAGTACTTTTATGTACTTAAGTGGGACTTATTGTGCATAAAATTCAGCATTTGTATGAGTGTTTGCAAGATCAGGTCCTTAGGTAGGATGGTATATGTTATTGGATACGTCCTGAACATGTATACTGAATTGAGGCCTTTCCAATGGTTCTGCTCACAACTAATGGCACTTGTGATTTAAATATTAAAAATGTTTAAATGACAATGAGGGAAGGCAGAAAGGGAAATGCAATTTATCAAACTATGCAGTCCGTGGTCAGCTAGGACATGACAAAGTCCACCCATTTGTGATACCAGAGTGATGTGCAACTCACAGCAGATTGCAACATTATGATCATCTTTCTCTTGCACAATTTGTTCAACATTGGCAGCATTAACTCAAGCGTGTTGAAAAATGAAAACCGTGTTTTTGTGAAACATTTAGCAATTTTGCTGTGACTGGTTCATTTTAATTTATTAAATTGGAAAATCTTTGTATATTTTCAATTTATTTTATCAGAAATATTATAAAAGTGCTACGAAATGGTTAGCGATATTTCCCCATTACCGCAAAACCAATTTTGAGTGGATAAAAAATGTTAATCACGTTGATGTTTTTGAGGGGAAAAAATAGAAAACAAGCTCAACAATTTTTCACAAATCTTTTTAGAAAAAGGCAATCTTTGTATAAAAAAACAAAACAAAAATATCTGTTTAGAAATATTTTGTTGTTCTGTTCTAGTGGTAACATAGCTGATAGTTCACTTTGAATCCTAATGATGACATGTTAGTATCAATTTTAAATGAGCATAGTGTGGTTCACAGTACATACAACTCAGTGAGTTCTTGGTTGCCTCTGATCAGGGGAAATAAATCCTGAATGTGAGATTTGAATAGGGAAGCTGGCCAGGGGCAAGGTGGGGAGAGAGAAAGAGAGAGTACTTTACTCATGGTAAAGGGCCTATTGGAAGTTGAGGACCTCTTAAGGAGGGGGTTTTGTGGGGGTAGTCAGAGTGTTAAATTAGAAGGTGAAAGGAGGAAGTCATAATTCAGAGGACAGTGGTTTGGGAAAAGCAGAAAGCTATTGTGCTAGTGTGATGTAAGGTGACCAAATCACCCAAGTCAAATATCAGGACACGGGGAGGGTGCGTGGCGAGAGGGGGCGGGGCAAAAAAAACCACACCACCCTTCCTCCACAAGCGCTGGAGGGAGGCCCGGGAGACGCAGGGGAAGTGCGGGGCCGGGGTGAATGAGAGTTCGGCCTGGCCCCGAGCAGGCAGGACTCAGTCGGGTGGTAGGGAGAGGAGGGGCCAGGCGGCGGCTGTTCTCCCCGCCTGGGCAGCGGGACTCGGGAGCAGCCGCTGCTGCAGGAGCTTCCACTGCCGCGGGGGGAGGAAGTGGCCGATGGCCAAGCTTGGCGGCTGTGGCTGCGGCTCTGGCGCCCGGGGCCGAACCCCCCGAGCCTGGGCCTGCTGCGGGGACCCAGCAGCGCGAACGCTGCACCCAGCCCCTGGCCAGTCGCGTCTGGGCTGCTGCCCAGCTGGTGCTATCCCGCGGCTGCCCCCTACTCTTCCTACCGCCCGACTGAGTCCTGCCTGCACTGGGGCCAGGCTGGACTCTCGCTCACTCCGGCCCCGCGCTTCCCCTGCATCTCCGGGGCCTCCTTCCGGCTTGTGGAGGGAGGAGGAATGGTGAGCCCGGGGAAGAGGCGGGGATTCGGGGAGGGAGCCAATGGGAGGGGATGGACGGGGGGCCACGAGCCCTTCTGGGCTCCAGAGCATTTCCTTGTTTGTCCAGTGTCCCGACTGCACATCGGTCAGGACGCGGGACAAACAAGGAAATATCGGGACAGTCCCAATAAAATCGGGACGTCTGGTCACCCTATGGCTGCCATCTTGGCTGACGTAACAGGGACCTCAGCGATAAAATTGTACATCTCTACAGCTTGGGCTAAAGAGCCAGGCTCTCAGTGGGGCTATAACAGGCTCATATCCTTTGTAATCACACAGAGAGGACCTGTAACACACTAACCAGACGGTTACATACCCCCTTCAGATCAAAAAAAGCTTGTCCTCAGTGCCTGAGGCCCAAGCAGTTTGAATCCAAGACGAGGCTATAGGATTGCCTTCATCTTGGCCAACACCTGTGATTAAACCAGTGACCTCAGTCCAGACATAAAAGCATGAGTCTCCACAGCTTGAACAAAAAAAGCCAGGTGCTGTAGTTTACAGCTGTAATAGACTTGTATCCTCTGTGGATTGGGCACTCAGGAGAACATATAACACCACTGATAATTGGGTTACACTAAGAAGAGGGGGGAGGAAGGAGGATTGGTGAGGAGTGCTAAAAAGAGAATATTATCCTAGCATAACCATGAGGGACTTGCCCACATCAAACTTGAGTTTCATTGCTAACTCATTATAACATGGTTTAAAAGGGAGATATGATAAAAAGCTCCCACAGAAACTCCTCCATCGGATCATGTCTGATACAATGTGCTTACACTCACTCACGTTATTAGTAGATTCCCCCCGCCTCCAGTTTGCCTCTGGATTTAAAAAAGCACAGCACAGAGATGAAAACTACTATATTATGCAGTCTCAGGAAACCATGAAGGAATCGTAAAATAAAATAACTTGCCATTTGAAACAAAGTTTTTTCTCCTATGTACTTGACCTACTTGGTTAGACATACAGTTTCTCACAAATTTACTACATTATCTCAGCTGTTTTCATGCTGCCATAGTTAGGGTTTGTCAGCATTTCCCTTATAAACCCCTTTTGATACTCAGATGCTTCCAGAGGAACTAGATTGTACAAATTCACTTTGGCTGAAACTCTATTCTGCAAGCAATAAATTCTCAGTTTTCAAAAGTATGTTTGGTCATCTTTGGAGTTACACCAGCATAACCGCATTAAAATATAGGTGACTAGTTTTAGTGGAGTGGGGGCAGCTGGTCAGTGCCACTCTAAGCACTTTGTGCCATTCAGACAGTGCAAAGTTGCCGAATTTTGGGTATAAGTGATCAGCAAACAAATTCTCTGCTGGTGGAGCTGGCTCCATTGTAGAGGGGTCAATGGTGAAAAATTGGTGCGAAGAGGAGCTGTGTTCCACTTCCTCAGTAACTTACTGGTGGAAATTAGAGATGCCCTTAGACTGCTTCTTTGCATTCTGATGCCAAGTTGGTATTGCCCCCAGGTCTGGAATTTGCCTACTGGAATTTGGCTGCAAAGCGGAATCAAGCACCTATGTTTTTGTGCATAACTTAGGAAGAGGTTTGTTTTGTACTGATACTTCACGGGCAATCAGCCCATATTGATAACTAGTGAAACATTGCAAGGGGGTGGGAAAGAGGAAGACCTTGGAACAGTATGAGGGTTGGAGCTGAGAAGAGAAGAAGGGAGGAGGAACAGAGGGTAGGAAGGGAAGGGAAGAGAGATGGCCCATTCAACTTATTGTGAAGAGCTGTGCACAATTAGTAGCATTCTGATGGATAATGGGGGATAAGGGACAGGATGAGAACCCTCTTTTATGTGAAAGCTACAATAACAGGAGCCAGGATGGTCATACGAACAAAATGACAAGGAGGAAAACCTAACAGTGAAAGGAAAAATTGAAGGACCAATCTATGAAAGCACAGGTTCTGATCTCCAGCCAGGCAGAATCAGAGCTCTCTTCTGTTTGAAGGCTTACTCCCTGTTTATAGCTTACTAAACTCGACACCTGGATACTTTGGTGCCCTAGGAAGAGAGAGAGAGAGAGACGCAGATAACAGAGGAAAGGAGAGTGAAACAGAAGGAGGAAGTGGTGAGAGGACAGAATGAAGAGCTGATGACAATCTGTCCTATGAGAAATTAATGCCACATGTCAGTCAGTGAAGGCTGAGCTCCTGCCTCAAGAATTTCTGATTTAGGGCTATGCTGGGCTGAAACACCTGAACCAAGAAAGGGGAAAAGAACAGTAAAAAAGGTGAGGGGTGTAATATCTTTTGGCATTAAAATGTTACCCAGTTGCTTAATTTTTTCAATAGGAATCGTGAGAGAAAACAGATTTGGTATTGTAGTGATGGACACTTTTTTTACAAAATGTCAGTGGACAAATGAAAATCCCCTTGAGATACAAAACTTGGAGCAAATTTTTCTCTCCCTCATTCTTGTCAGGATTTACATTGGTCTCTGAGAAGTGCCTGACACTGCATTTTCATTAGATCATAACAAAATATAAAGCTTGAATAGTTCATTCAAATCGGTTTATGGTATCCCCTAAAAGCATCCAACCCTCCTGGGCCCACCTCAGAGTTCTTTTCCCACCATCCCACATGGCATCTTAAACCCTATTTGACCTATTCACGTGCAGCCCTGTCTCTTGGTATCTCTTCTTTCCCTTTCCCCTCTATGTTAATTTCCAAATCAGTGTCCGCCTACAGCTTCCTATCAGGCCTGTGTTATTAGATCCCATCTGAGTTTAAGAAGTCTCTGATTTCCCTCTTTCCCAGCTGCTGGTCTAAAGGTGAGATGTACTTCCAGGTGGAATATAGAGACCACAGTGACACTTGGCCATGCCAATATTCCCACACTAAGTAAATACAGACTATCCTGGGTGTTGTGAGAAACTCAACTATTTTGATTCACGTGGGGGTAGGTGCAGGCCTTCTATTTTGGTTTTGCTTTAGATGAGATTACCCATCCCTGACTTTTTTGAGGGGGAAGATAATAGGGAGCTTCCTGTGAACTAGAACCAAAATTCAACCGAAACTGCTAATTTTGCCTAGTTTGTGCAAATGGAATAGGTACACTTGTGTGGAACTTCACCCAGGATTGATGTAACAGGTGAACCTGGCCAGTGTTTAGGGTTAAGAACTAGGTGACCTATATTTCCTTTCAGGTTTCATGGGAAAGTTCCATGCAGATCAGACAACCATACTTGCAAAATTCTACAGATCATTTTTGGTCACATGTTCCATTAAGGCTCCACTTCAAAGTGGTTGATATATGCTTATAATGTATATTAATCATTTTACAGACACAAATATATGTTATAGCTGGTTCTAAGCACATCGATAGAAGATGTTATAGGTGATTATTAGCCAAGTTAATAAACTATTGATGTGTTGGACTCTATAATAATCGATTGATTAAAACAGCTACTAATCATCTACAAATCCTTTATAACACAGTTATCAATGGAAACATAATATAAAGTGTGACCCCTTCTTATGACCCCAAATAAATTCAGACAAAAGCAGGATGTTAAAATAAAATTTGTGACTGTTTTCAGATGGCTTTTTTTTGTGTGTGTCTTTTACTTTAATGCTGGCTTGGTTAAACATTCACTCTTTTTTTCTTCAGTCAGCACAAAACCACCCGGTAGCATTGCAATCTGCTCAGGGCTCTTCTGTGGGTAACCAAGCTCTTCCAAATTTTCTAAGATTACCTATTTGGAATGCTTTTCTTACCATCATTTAAAAAGCTGTAGTAGTAGTAGTTAGCAGAGAACTGGAAAAGTAATTGAAATTGTGTGTGTGTGTGTGTGTGTGTGTGTGTGTGTGTATACACACCCTCCCCCCTTAACATTCATAAAATCACGCAGCATTTATTCAGTTTAAGCATAGATTAACAATGTTTGTTACAATGACAATATTGAAATGTTGATCCTAGTTTTAATATTGAGGTATACGCTATACGGTTAAGGGTAGCTGCTGTGTCATTACCAATTGTGAGCTAGAAAAACTCCTCCCTGGTTTAAATGCTGGCATTGATTTAGAAGGCAACTAGATGCACCAGCCAGCATTAACAGAGTAAAACTGTAAAAAGATTAAACAGTAAGGCTTGCAGTGATAGAAATGCTGAGCCTTTGAGCAGTGGTTTCACTCTCACATTTGCTAACATATTTATTTTCATTGGGCTTTTGATTATGTAAGTGATGAATTCCCAGCAATAATAGAACAGCACTCAATGTAACAAATTGGTTGAATTAAGCGTTAAATCTCCTAAGATCTGTACCAGCCCACCTAAGATTGCAATCGATTCCACTGATTCAATTTGATATTGATGAGGAATATTAGTCCTGTCCCTACCAGTTCAGTTGCGTCAGTGGCTGTGCGTATAAAGAAATAATGATTGTGTATGAAAACAAGTCCCTTTTGTATTCCACACTGTGTATGAACTTTGACATATGAACTCCTTAAAATCATATGTAATCAATGTTTTGTTTATGCTGCCAAAAAACAATGATTGCGGGTGATGGAGGGAAATTCAATATTGCCTATCTACGTTTTATGGAATTCCTTAAAAATTAAAATATTATGTGCATGCTAAAATTTATTAAAATGGAAGCAACTGGACTTTGATCATCATTGGCTTGTTGGTTAAATATAGCCGATAAAGTGCAAGGATAAAATTCTGGCCCATTGAAGTCAAAAGTTTTGCCATTGACTTCAGTGAGATCAGGATTTCACCCCTAAAGTTCACGTTTTTCAGCATCTTAAAATCACATCTTATTCACAAAGGATGTTCGTACAGCTCAATTTTATTTGGTAATTCTGCAAGACTTGTTCTTCAAAATGCAGAACTTCATAGTGAATCTGCTAATCCAGTGATTCCTGACTAATGAGGTGTCATTCACTCCTGCAAAGAAGACTTGAGCAACCCATACTGCACCAGGTAAACTATTTCACATTCATTCCTGTGCAGAGGACCAGCGCAAGAGCCATGAACCACTTGAGTCCCATTTCAGTTCTATTTTGAGGGCTGAAATGGTGCATAGGCCTTGTGTTATGCCTATAGCAGAGGCCTTGTGTTATGCCTATAGCAGGGGTTCTCAGACTTGATTGTACCGCAACCCCCTTCTGATAACAAAAATTATTATACGACCCCAGGCGCAGGGGAGGGGGGGTGACCGCACCCTGAGCTTGCCCAAGTCCCACTGCCCAGGGTAGGGAGGCCAAAGTCTGTATCCCGAGCCCCACCCGCCACAGCTGAATCCCTCAGGCTTTGGCTTGGGCTCCGAGCTCCAGCAAGTCTAAGCTAGCCCTGGTGAAACCATTAAAATGGGGTCCCGACCCACTTTGGGGTCCCGACCCACAGTTTGAGAACCCCTGGCCTATACAAAGAGGCGCATTTCATCTTTAATGCGGGTCTTAAGAAGAGCTGGGTGGTAGAGGGCGGCAAGGATAGTTCTTGAACACAAATGGATGATATGGCCAGTAAACTAGGGCCCATATCATTCTCTGCAAGTCCATGCACAGAGGATCCTTGGGTAGTGAGGAGTGGGCATGCGGCTTCTGCAGAGACCCTCAGCAGGGACTGGGCTCTGTGGAAAGGTAGAGACCTGGCGGCCTGGGTGGCTGAGCACCACCAGATGAAACCCACAGGGTAAGCCAGTCTGCATGTCCCCTACTCAGCTTTGAAATGTTCCCTTACTCCAATAATGTAGAATTTGGCAACCTTTGGAGAAACACTTTCAAACGAGGTAACTAGCCAAGGGCTGTACGTCTGCTATAGCTGAAGAGCTCCAAAGAATGTGCGTTGGTCTTGATATTTAGGATTCACAGAGCTAATCGGGACTCATTTCATTTTTAAGTACAAGCTCCAATCTGGCCCATCTGAAATCTGTTCCTCCTTCATGACCAACTTCCCTTTGCCCTTCTCTTCATGGCTCCAATCTGGGGCTTCCCTAGCAGAATGCATCCTAACAAATATTGTATGTCAGATCCCTCCCTGAGAATTGGAACATTAAGTATACTGGCTCCTTATTAAAGGCAAAGGGGTGCTTGTATGTTGAAACTACGCAGGATTCTGTATGGCTAGAATCATAGGACTGGAAGGGACCTCGAGAGGTCATCTCGTCCAGTTCCCTGCATTCAAGGCAGGACTAAGTATTATCTAGATCAGGAAGGGTGGCCAGCACATCCCTCGGCCCACGCCGCTTCTGCAGCCCCCATTGGCCTAGAGCAGCAAACCGCAGCCAGTGGGAGCCGCGATCGGCCGAACCTGTGGATGTGGCAGGTAAACAAACCGGCCCGGCCCGCCAGGGGCTTTCCCTGAACAAGCGGTGGCCCTAATTGGAGAACCACTGATCTAGACCATCCCTGACAGATGTTTGTCCAACCTGCTCTTAAAAAATCTCCGATGATGGAAATTCCACAACCTCCCTAGGGTGCTTAACCACCCTAACAGTTAGGAAGTTTTTCCTAATGTCTAACCTAAACCTCCCTTCCTGCAATTTAAGCCCATTGCTTCTTGTCCTATCCTTTGAGGTTAAGAAGAACAATTCTTCTCCCTCCTCCTTGTAACAGCCTATTATGTCCTTGAAAACTGTTATCATGTCCCTTCTCAGTCTTCTCTTTTCCAGACTTAAAAAACCCAATTTTTTCAGTCTTCCCTCATAGGTCATGTTTTCTGGACCATTAATCATTTTTGTTGCTCTTCTCTGGACTTTCTCCAGTTTATCCACATCTTTCCTGAAATGTGGTGCCCAGAACTGGACATAATACTCCAGATGAGGCCTAATCAGCGTGGAGTAGAGCAGAAGAATTATTTACAATACTGCTGCTTATACATCCCAGAATGATGTTTGCTTTTTTTTTTGCAACAGTGTTACACTGTTGACTCATATTTAGCTTGTGGTCCACTATGACCCCCAGATCCTTTTCCACAGTACTCCTTCCTAGGCAGTCATTTCCCATTTTGTCTATGTGCAACTGATTGTTCATTCCTAAATGGAGTACTTTGATTTTGTTCTTTTTAAATTTCATCCTATTTTCTTCAGATCATTTCTCCAGTTTGTCCAGATCCTTTTGAATTTTAATCCTATTCTCCAAAGCACTTTCAATCCCTCCTAGCTTGGTATCCTCCATGAGCTTTATAAGTGTACTCTCTATGCTATTATCTAAATCATTGATGAAGATATTGAATGGAACCAGACCCAGAACTGATGCCTGTGGGATCCCACTTGTTATGCCCTTCAGCATGACTGTGAACCACTGATAACTACTCTCTGGGAACAGTTTTCCAACCAACTTTGCACCCATCTGATAGTAGTTCCATCTAGGCTGTATTTCCCTAGTTTATTTATGAGAAGATCATGCGAGACAAAAGCTTTACTAAAGTCAAGATATACCATGTCTACCGCTTCCCCCATCCACAAGGCTTGTTACCCGGTCAAAGAAAGCTATCAAAATTGTTTGACACAATTTGTTCTTGACAAATCCATGCTGACTGTTACTTATCACCTTATTATCTTCTAGATGTTTGCAAATTGATAGCTTAATTATTTGCTCCATTATCTTTCCGGGTACAGAAGTTGTGCTGACTTCTCTGTAATTCCTTGGGTTGTCCTTATTTCCCTTTTTATAGATTGGCAATATATTTGCCCTTTTCCAGTCTTCTGGAATCTCTCCCGTCTTCCATGACTTTTCAAAGATAATCGCTAATGGCTCAGATATCTCCTCAGTCAGCATCCTTGGGTATACTAGGATGCATTTCATCAGGCCCTGCTGACTTGAAGACATCTAATTTGTCTAAGTAATTTTTAACTTGTTTTATTCCTATTTTAGCCTCTGATCCTACCTCATTTTCACTGGCATTCACTATGTTAGACATCCAATCACCACCAACCTTCTTGGTGAAAACCGAAACAAAGAAGTCATTAAACACCTCTGCCATTTCCATGTTTTGTAACCCCCCCGCCCCATTGAGTAATGGTCCTACTCTGTCCTTGTAAGGGTGCCTTGAGGATATTGTATTAGTAGTCTGCTTTATCATCATATCCAGAGCACTGTACCATGGTTTGCTTTGAAGTCAGAAGCAAATAGGACAAAGGTAATCCTATCTGAGGTTAGGTAGCAGGAAGATTGCCAACCTGTTTCTCTCCTAAAAGCACAGCTGTAGAATGCACAGATGTCTTAAAACCACATTGCAGCATGTTATATTTTTTTTTTTTTTTTTTCTGGCTAGCCATTACTCTAATGAAAATGAAAGAGAGAATTGGTATGGCTCCTAAAAGCAATGAGCCATTAAATAGGTAACAATAATCTGGATAGGAATTTAGAATGTTTAATTGGCACACACAATACATTTACAGATCATCATTCAGGCGCTTCTTAAAATATCAGCAGTTTATGCCATGCTCGTGAAGTTCAATAAAAAGTATCCTTTTCATAGGGGTCAGCAACCCAAGAGAAGAGATCTTTTTCAGCGGCATGTGGATTTCAATTCTTCATAGAATCTCAGGATTGGAAGGGACCTCAGGAGGTCATCTAGGCCTAGTCTTCACTTACCGGCTGGTCCGGAGGCACGCCATCGATGTTCTGGGATCGATTTATCGCGTCTGGTTAAGACGCGATAAATCGATCCCGGATCGATCCCGGAAGTGCTCACAATCGACGCCGGTACTCCAGTTCGCCGAGAGGAGTACGCGGCATCGACGGGGGGAGACTTCCTGCCGCGTCTGGACCGCGGTAAGTCCGGAGTAAGGTACTTCGAATTCAGCTACGTTATTAACGTAGCTGAATTTGCGTACCTTAGTCCGAAGTCCGGACTAAGTGTAGACCAGCCCTTAGTCTAACCCCCTGCTCAAAGCAGGACTAATCCCCAACTAAATCCCCAAATGGCCCCCTCAAGGATTGAACTCACAACCCTGGGTTTAGCAGGCCAATGCTCAAACTACTGAGCTAACCCTCCCCTCCTTCCATTCTCTTTTTATGACTTGATGTCTTTAGTTTCTGGCTTAGATCCTTAGCTAGTGTAAATTGGCATAGGTCCACTGACAATTTACACCAGCTGAGAATCTGGCCATTTATTGTTTTGTAAAGTGGGAGAGGCTGTGGAGAATAAAAATAATAAATAAGATAAATGGAAAAAAAACCTGTCTTCCATGTTAACATCTGAACGGAATAAATCTAGCTTGAAGGTTCACACGTTCCCCTTCAAGCTTGTACTATCTGGAAAACTGACCCATCTGCTTTTAGCATCCCCCTTTTGGAAAACAGATTAGATTAACAAATGGTGGGTCCTGACTCAAATTACAATGGGTTTAATGGATACAAAGTTTGAAAGCTTTTGTTTAAGATTATACAAATCTTATATTTTCTTCAGGTTCTTCATGGTCAACTAGGCCTTGCTGTCATGCATTTTTGACTTCGATATTGACATATACCAAAAGGTCTTGAACTATTAATTAAGACCTTGGGAATAGGTGTGTATATCCTTCAGTAAAGTGACTTCAATGGACTTGCACCAGAGATTAATTTGTCCCATTCTTATATACTCTAGTTGTCAATTTGATCAATGCTCTGACTCCTGTTACTCTGTAACACGTTACACTTCTCATAAAACCAGAGAAGACTTATTTTTTGTCTGGTTTCCTCATTAAGCGGCTCAGCATTTCACACATCTCTCTTCTCTGTGATACTTGAGGAGAGACACTGTACCCAAACAGTACAAGGGACTTGTTCTGAGGCCTCTGCCATGTAAGGTGGGTTTTTTTTGTCTTGCCTCATGTGAATTTTGCATGGGACTACTTTCCCAGCCCTTTCTAAAAGCAACTGCTTGCGAGTTTAATGTGATAATATGATGGCATAAGTATAATCACTTAGTATTTTAATGATTAGCTGTGATTAATCTGACTTGCTCTGAGAAGCTGTGAGGTTTATTTTTTAACCTCCGGGTACGTCCTTACGCATTTGTAGTGTTCTCGTTTTTATACACTTTGACAAGGGCTGCTGTATAATAGGAGACCAAAGCAAATGAGGAGTCTGAGTTACAGTAGCTTTTCATATGATAGACGAAGAGTAGGGTGAATCACAGAAGATACTGGAGATGGAGTCGGATCCATTCTACCTCACTGCTAATACAGGATTATTTCTCTCTAATTTCTGATGTCTCTTCCAGTTTAGGTTTAAAAGCCTAGGGGGGTGGGATTTGCATTGCTTTCCTGTGGAGATGGTTTCCTAGCTTAAGAGCTCACACTTCAGAAAGGCTTTTCCAGATCTTCAGATTATATTGTTTCCCTTTTCTTAATTTCATCCCATCCACGCTAACTGTCCTGCGCACCACCCTCAATAACCCCCCTCCTAGATTATGGGTCTTTAGTTTCATTTCTGAGCGTGGGGCACCACATAGCAGACCTCCCAACCCAGGAAGAGTCCTGGAAAGCAATTCTTCCTTAAATAGGCACAATCTTTCCCTAGTATCCCCTCGTGCACAGAGGGGAGGGGAACAATTTACTATACCCCTTCTTGGGGGGAGGAGAGGGGTTAGCCTACTCCCCCTCCATGTCCAGCCAGATCTACTGGCCAATTTGTGGTGGGGAGACAGAACAGAGCAATGGCTTCTCCCACTTGCCACTCTTGCTAGAGTATCAGGAGCACAGCCTCTTCTGAAAGTTGTTGGTGGATATTTAAATAGTTAATTTATAGACCGTGCTTGAGTATGTAGCATAGTTCCAAGGCTTTGTAGTACTAACAAAACTTTTTTGTGTGCACTGTACGTAGCTGCTTCTCCCTTTGCACAGTTCTTTACATGGAGTTCTTAACACAGCCTCTTCTTTCCCTCCCCCTCCCCCCCCCCCCCCCCCGTATACAGAGCTGTGATTCAGGTAAGTCCTATGCAGCCATGGAAGGTGGGTCATTCTGCTCTGTGCAGCTGCATATGCCAGGGCTCAATCAAACCCTCAGTGATTATTCTTCACACTCCACCAACTGTAATTCTCGCCGCCTTTACTCCCCATACCCAAATGGCACAGACCTCTTATAATGTTTCCATATTGTGGATTCCCCCCCCCCCCCCGTTGTGCTAGGCACTACACAAAAACACACTGAGTTGGTCACTGCCCCCCAAAAGCTTACGGTCCAAATAGACAAAACAGAGCAAGGCTGGGAATGGAAACGGAGTGGGGGCTGAACCCCAAGGTCACATAGTAAGCTGAACTGCAAACACGAGATCCAAGTCTCCTGATTTTTGGTGCAGTGACCTTGTCACTAGCCCACACTGTCTCTCACCTAAAATCCTTGCTTTTGGAGTCTTCAATGACCACTAGGGAGTGGGTAGGTAGGATCTCTTCTCCAAAAGAATGCCTTTTCAGACTACTTTATTTTATTTTTTTGCACCCTTGCTCAGATCCTGTTAGTTACAGGTACATATTTTTCATGTGGTTGTTCTTATGTATGTGTGGTTGCAAACATACAAGTATTAGGATATGTAATCATACAGAAATAAGAAAATAAAATATAAAACTCTGAAAGGCAAAGGAAAATGGCATCCAATATACATTTTAAAAAAATGAAATAACCCAAATTCTTGGCAGCATTCAAAGGATCATAGGCAATTTTTTATTTTTATTTTTGCACAAAACTAAATCACACAAATGAAACCGGGAATTGCACTGTCCCCTAAGGCTGAATTTTCAAAACATCACTCTCACAGCCTCTAAACATTTTGCCACACGTCTGTTGCACTATGCTTCTGAAAATGTCCCCCTTGAATTTGCAGCACCCATTTATTATGTTGCCAGATTATTTTAGCAATCTTGTTTTCCACATGTACTCTTCTTGGCATTCTATTTGAAAAGCAGCCAGATCTGCAAGAATAAGTAATGAATTGCAAATTTGTATGTCTTGTCGAAAGTTACCATCCTTTCCTTTAACCCAGAAATGCCAGTCTGCCCCAGTGCAAACAGTGGTTCTTCCAAGAGGATTTGGCATCAGCACAGTGTTGGTGAATCACTTTGCACTGTTTTTTTAGAATACTGTAACATAATGCCAAATTTGACTTGCGTGCTAAGTTTTGGTCACGTTAGCACTTCTGGTAACCTACTCATCAGTTATGGTACCAGCGTACCAGAGTTTCAACGGCTCATAGCTTTTTGCTCTTAGCACCACCTCCTTTTTTCCATGGTGTCCAAATAACTTCTCCCCTTTCGACACTCACATTAATGTGATTGGATGAAACAAAAAGAAACCTTCTGGGAACTAATCATCTCCAGACTTGGGCTCTGATCTGCATTTAAGTCCATTCAGAGCCCAACTGACTGCAGAGGAGTTCCTTGTGGGTACAAGTATTGTGTTTCCAAAACAATCTCCTATGTAGAAGTGGGTTCAAAATCAAACCCTAGATTGAACATGAAGGGGTTGTGAAGTCAAAACTGGATCCAGTTAATTTTAACACACTTTTTGAATGAGGATTAGCTTTTTGACCACAAATGGTCATGTTTGTGTAATTGAGCAAGCATTGCTTTTCTCCTGCTAGTGCCTGTTATTTATTTTGTTACTCTAATGCTATTTGGACAGTTGACCGCTTGTGAAATCAGGTGCTAGCTCTACTCACGAAAACCAGCCCAGATCCACAAAGTGTTTTGTCTGGCCCAGTTTCCTCTACTTACCCTATCTGTCCTTCATAAGTGCCAAGTTGCCTACACGCCTATCCTCATCTCACAGGACTTTGGGTAGAGTCATCAAGCCATTGACTCTTCATCTGAATATTCTGAGAAGACAGGAGATGGGTGTAGAGGTCAGAGTATCTCCAGAAGAGCACAACAGGAGCAGACATACAAATCTACTCTTGTTGCAGCTGGCTAATGCACCAAGGACCTCATGGAGTAGCCAGGAAATATATTGCAGTTCCCTGTGGAACCCAGCATTCCAGGTGAACCATCAGGTTGCCATCTCCTACAAATGGAACCTGCAGGGCCCCGGTCATAATCCATCTAAACCCAAATCTTCTGGCCGCCTCCATCTTGAGACCGAATGCCCATAGCTCTTCTTGCTTCCTTGTACATTGCTAGAAAGAAATTGATTTGCACATACTATGCTGAATGTAAACCTAGCATAGATCTATGCTATGACTGGTTGATGATTCACAAAGCAATCGCTGTAAGAGTCAAAACATTGAGGTCTGTGAAGCAGCCTTGACCCACTTATTATAGTACAGAGGCTGCCACTTCTGTATAATTAGTACTAACATGTACATTAGCAATTAGAAAGTCAGGGGAACCTAGAAATCAACAATAGACCATCTGTTCTATAGAAACGACTGGTAAGATCAGGAGGATTTGAAGAGTCTCTACTTTTAAAACAACTCTAATAAATAACACTCCCGTGGCAGAAATCCCTTGTTGGTTAATGAAAATTCGGTGGGAATTCTCCCAGGAAGATTACTTACAAAATAACAGTCAAATGTTAAATATTGATTTTTAAACACATTTTCTTTAATGTGATTTTTCTAGAAAGTATCTAGGTATTTCCCAGAAATAACTGGAATTTAACTGCTAATTTTCATACATGGTGATTTTGTTAAAGTAGATTACAATACAATAGAAACGACCACTACATTATAATTTATAAAATTCAAAAAATGTTAGCATGCCATGTAGAGAAAAAAACCCTACCCCCCTTCTAGACTTGTAGATACCAGTGTTAGCAAAGGAAAGGCTATTTCAGTCCTATTGGATTAAATTATATACATTTTGCAGGATTTAGATGGCTGTGTTTAATTTACAAACCTTTCATACTAAGCCTTTTTTCTTGAGCATTTTATTAGCAAAACATAGATTTAAGAGCTACTGACAGCAATGCTAGTCAACCATATATTCACAAGGCTGATCAAAGGCTAAATAATTGTAATAGTCAATATATATATATAAATCATTCTCTACTCACTTTAGTAGCTATTCTTCTGTATAATTACCTTTTCCCATTATGAACCACAATATTTTTGTTTTTAAACAGAGTAAATTTCTTTTAAAAAGTGGTAGTGGAAAAAATATATTTGGAATATGAGCTACAGTTATGGTTTGTGAAGCAAAGGACTATTAAAGTGAACCTTTATTTAAGGCTCAATATTGTTTTAAATAGTGGTTTTTTTCATCAGTAGACATCCAAATGCTTTGTAAAGGAGGTAAGTATCATAGCCCCATTTTACATATGGGGAAACTGAGGCACAGAGGGGTGAGGGGACTTGCCCAAGTCATCCAACAGGCCAGCAACAAAGCTGGAAAAAGAACCCAGGTCTTCTGAGTCCCAGTCCAGTGCTTTAAGATTAAAGAATTTAATTGGGATGTACTCCAATGTTTTGGGCCCAAATGTACAAGGTGCTGATAGCCCTTAGCTTCTGTTGAGTGCACTTGGTACCTCAGTCACTTATAGGGTGGGGTCTAGGGGTTGTAAGCTATTTAGAAGATGTACCTTGTCTTTTGTTTCTGCACAATGTAGTATGCACTTCATGCACTCCAATATTATTAATAATTGTCCTGGTGAAAAGCACTCTCCTCTGTCAATACTTTTAAAAGAAATTTAATATTTCCTCTTCATTTAGATTAATAGATTTTTTTAAGTCCAGAAGAACTATTAGATCATCTAATCTGACCTCCTGTATACCACAGACCATAGAATTTCATTGCGACTCCTGCGATGAACCCAATAACTTCAACTGGATAAAAGCATTCCACAAAGGCAGCCCTCCGCATTGATATGAAGACAGGAAGAGATGGAGAATCCATCACTTCCCTTGGTAGCTGGATCCAGTGGTTAATCATCCTCACTATTAAACATGTGCCTTTATTTCCAATTTGAACTTGTCTGGCTTTAGCGTCCAGCCACTGGTTCTTGTAGTGCCTTTCTCTGCTAGATTAAAAGAGACCGTTAGTGCCAGGAATTTTCTCACCATGGAGAAACCAATGCGATCAACAGTGATCTTACACAATGTGATCAACTTGCGTCTCAATCTCCTTTTTCTTAGAAGCAGATCTCTTCATCTGTGTTAATAGTTTTTTGCTGCTAGTTTCATGGCCACATTTTAAGGACTGTAGGCAGGGCTGCCCGGGGAGGGGGCGGAGGGGGGTAGTAGGGCAATTTGCCCCAGGCTCCCACGAGAATATAGTATTCTATAGTATTGCAACTTTTTTTTTATGGAAGGGACCCCTGAAATTGCTTTGCCTCTGGGTGGCCCTGACTGTAGGTGTAAGGACTGCAGAGCTGGGCCTGCAAAACCTTTATTGCTGGTAAAGATATGTGAGCAGAAAAGAGCCTAAGTTGGGATTGCAGCAGAAACGGGGTTGGGGGACAGGGCGGAAGCATCTCTTTAGTTATCAACTAAGCACATTTGGTGCAGAGACATTGACAGACCGTGAACACAAACACAATGCTCCATAAAGCCATTTTTTGTAGTCACTTTTCAGAGTACAGCTGCCAATTTACATCAGCTGAGGATATGGCCCATGGTTTCTGCCTTCATGATCCTAGACTTTCTTCCCTCTGACACTCTCTCTCTCGCCCTCCTCCTCTAGTCCTGTCAGTGATTTTCTCTATGGGGACACTTCAAAAAGAATTTGCCGAGCTATTTGTTTCACTGTGTTTTTGTGGGGATTATTGAAGATGTACTCTCTGGGGAGGCCACCTGTCATTTTCAAAGTTTTGTATTCTGTTTTTTCCAGTAAGTTCGAGCACCTGGCTATATAGAATTGGTACATTTTAAAATATTGGTTTGTTTCTAGTGCTTAGGTAGTTTACCTGTGCAGAAGACATACAGCCTACAGCTAGAAGACAGACAGACGGAGTTAAAACAGAACTGGCAGTAAGGACACATGAGCAATATTATGGTGAATAAGCACTTGAGCAAAGCTCACTTCTTGAGCACTCAGCTCTGTGTGTGTGTGTGTGTGTGTGTTTTGGCTTCTGAAAAATGTCTTGGGTGAGATCCTCAGCTCTTATTCCAGCCTTTACCAGACAGGTAAAAGTGTCTGAGCAGTGTAAAGGATTGGATCCAGTCATGGAGGATTACAAAAGAACATAAGAATGGCCCTACTCGGTCAGACCAAGGGTCCATCTAGCCCAGTGTCCTGTCTTCCGACAGTGGCCAGTGCCAGGTGCCCCAGAGGGAATGAACAAAACAGGTAATCATCAAGTGATCCATCACCTGTCACCCATTCCCAGCTTCTGACAAACATAAGCTAGGGACACCATCCCTGCCCATCCTAGCTAATAGCCATTGATGGACCTATCCTTCAGGAATTTATCTAGTTCTTTTTTTAACCCTGTTATGATCTTGGCCTTCACAACATCCTCTGTCAAGGAGTTCCACAGGTTGACTGTTATGTGAAGAAATACTTCCTTTTATTTGTTTTAAACCTGCTGCTATTAATTTCATTTGGTGACCCCTACTTCTTGTGTTATGAGAAGTAGTAAGTAACACTTCCTTATTTACTTTCTCTACACCAGTCATGATTTTATAGACCTCTATCATATCTCCCCTTAGCCGTCTCTTTTCCAAGCTGAAAAGTCCCAGTCTTATTAATCTCTCCTCATTCGGAAGCCGTTCCATACCCCTAATAATTTTTGTTGCCCTTTTCTGGACCTTTTCCAATTCCAATATATCTTTTTTGAGATGAGGCGACCACATCTGCATATAGTATTCAAGATGTGGGCGTACCATGGATTTATATAGAGGCAACATGATATTTTCTGTCCTATCTATCCCTTTCTTAGT
This sequence comes from Malaclemys terrapin pileata, assembly GCF_027887155.1. Lineage (NCBI taxonomy): Eukaryota > Metazoa > Chordata > Testudines > Emydidae > Malaclemys > Malaclemys terrapin. The sequence goes on along the minus strand of NC_071513.1, from coordinate 12,243,229 downwards.
TATTCCCAGAATTCTGTTTGCATTTTTGACTGCCGCTGCACATTGAGTGGATGTGTTCAGAGAACTATCCACAATGACTCCAAGATCTTTCTTGAGTGATAACCGCTAATTTAGACCCCATCATTTTATATGTACAGTTGGGATTATGCTTTCCAATGTGCATTACTTTGCATTTTCTAACATTAAATTTCATTTGCCATTTTGTTGCCCAGTCACCCAGTTCTGAGAGAGCCTTTTGTAGCTCTTCGCAGTCTGCCTGGATCTTAACTATCTTTAGTAATTTTGTCATCTGCAAATTTTGCCACCTCTCTGTTCACCCCTTTTTCCAGATCATTTATGAATATGTTGAATAGGACTGGTCCCAGAACAGACCCCCTGGGGGACACCACTATTTACCTCTCTCCATTCTGAAAACTGACCATTTATACCTACCCTTTGTTTCCTATCTTTTAACCAGTTACCAAGCCATGAGAGCCTTCCCTTCCCTCTTATCCCGTGGCAGCTTACTTTGTGTAAGAGCCTTTGGTGACGGACCTTGTCAAAGGCTTTCTGCAAATCTAAGTACACTAGATTTACATGCTTGTTGACCCCCTCAAAGAATTCTAGTGGGTTGGTGAGGCATGATTTCCCTTTACTAAAACCACTTTGACTCTTCCTCAACAAATTATGTTCATTTATATGTATGACAATATTGTTCTTTATTATAATTTCAACCAGTGTGCCCTTCTTGAGCACTCAGCTCAGTGTGTGTGTGTGTGTGTGTGTCTTGGCTTCTGAAAAATTACAGGCTTACAGGCCTGTAATTGCCAGGATCACCTCTGGAGCCCTTTTTAAAAATTGGCATCACATTAGCTATCCTCCCGTCATCTAGTATAGAAGCTGATTTAAATGATAGGTTACGGACTACGGTTAGGATTCCCTCTGTGCAGGAAATGAGGAAGTCTGCCTTCTGGGGATGTCTTTGCAAACCCTGGCATAGGGAGCATATTGATGGTGGAAGAGGTGTTTTGGGGGGTAGGGCTACAATGCACAGTGCTGCAGAGATTCCAGGTAGTGCTGTGGCCCATAGGCAGCTGGGGACTGTAATTTAGGCCAAGGGCTATGGAGTACCTTGGGATTGGGAGAATTAGTACGAAAGTGTCTTAATGCCCCATGTGCCCTGCTCCCCGTGGACTGCGAGTTTGGCGCTATGCCAAGAGGTGTGGATAGAATCTCACCCTTAAGATGGGAATTTTTCAAAAGCACTTTACACAAATTCGGAGTCAAGGGGACTTACGTTCACTCTTTGGAAATTCCCCCATGCCCTTAGTTGAGACTGGGCATTCCCAGAGACCTAACACAAGCATTAATGTAGCTGCCCCAGTACTCATGTTACATCAAGCTATCTGCATAGCCACCCGCATGCTACTACTATGAGGCCTTTCCTGGCTCTGCTATGGGGATAAAATACTTACCTACATCAAAGGGTCACTTATGGCATCCTCTTTTATTGTTGGATGCTTGGATACCATAGTGACTGATGTCTTGGGGAAGGGGGAAATATGGGAGTGAAATAAAGTTTACAATAATTCATCAGTGTTTGTAAAGCATCGGGAGATTGTTCAATAGAAGGTGTAATGGTGTAAAGCATTAAAAGCAGCTTACACGGCTTTAAAACTTAATTACAGGTGTGCGCTTCTATTTATACTCCAGTATTCTAGTCTGGTTTCCACCTTACTTTGATGGTGAAATTAGTGACTGAAAATTAGACCGAGTTTCTAGGACAGTAGAAAGTTTACAGCTCCTATTTCTGGCCAAGGGTGGGCTTTTCAAAGGCACTCAGTGTTGTCTCAACTCTTTTCTCCCATTGAAATCAGACCACTGACTGGTCAGTGGCCAGTACCAACGGTACAGGATTTCAGTGGTAGGACAATGCTAAACTCTTTTGAAAATCCTGCTCTAGGTTGGTCGTTTTACCTGTTATGAACATGATCAAATTTCATCTGTACAATGATGTGTTCCACTGAATACCAGGGCTGCCCCAAAACTTCATAAACTTTGAAAGATTAATGTAGGAAATCCTTCTCCTCCTGTTTTAGTAGAATTAGTGGCATTGAACACCCCGGTTTATATCCTGTAGTTCTAAGAATAGTCAACTGTATTTGATTTCTGGAAGCAGTAAAAGCCAGCCTACATGTATCATAGGATATGGTAAGTTGGTTGAGCAGAAAATGTACAAAAATGAAGTGGAGCTGGGGTACTTCATTTTTTTCCTATAGTCTTCATGAATTACCAATTAGAGTGCAGCTATTTGTGTCATTTTAATTAAAGGTTTGTCAGCATTTCTAACCCCCCCCCTCCTTTTGGAGGGATTTCTAAGAGCCATAATTATGCAGTCCATAATGAAACTTAGCAAAAAAACAGCATTAGTTTGGGAGCTACTTATTTTTATATTCTATTGGGAGATGCAGAGTGGTGAAATGGTTGGACTGTTCAAGTGAACAGAATCCATACATAGTAGCTGTGCATATGTGTGTTGTTTTTTGGTTTTGTTTTGTTTTTACCTGAAGGTTTACATTATTATTCCATGATGTGTACCGGACTTCAGTGTATTGCGGAGAATGATAGGAATTGAGGAACTAATAAGGATTTCAAAGCACTTCACAAATGAAACGAAGTGTAATTATTCCCATTATACAGATGAGGAAATTGAGGCATGGAAAAGTAAAATATTTTGCCCAAGGTCACACAATGAGTCTATGGGAGAGCCAGAAGTAGAAACCAGGTCTCTTGACTCCTAGTTGAGTGATCTATCTACTAGATCATGTTGCCTCCCAGGAAAGTGTAATCTCTATATATTTTTCATAGAGGTTTTTAGTGTCAGGGTTTACCGTTCTAGCTAGCCACTACATCTACCCTCTAGACTTTAAGGAGTTGAAGTCTGTGTCAATAATCCACGATCTAAAGCTCCCTAAATTCTCATTAATATGATGGACTGTAACAATTCAACAGAATGACTTGAAAAAGTCTCTAAAGGCATCTTTATAAAATTCACAATGACAGTTCATTTGAAACGGTTACAACTGATCTTGTTAATACACACACTTTAGAAGCTCCCGAAAACCCATTCATGTTTACAAGATGAGATTCTTAGTTACTACATAAATGGTCATAACTTGTAAGGAAATATTACCACTGAGGTCAATAATATAGCTCTTAAATGTGCACTCTCAAGATACCCATGTATGCAAAGGGACCAAACAACACCCTGCACACCACTTACACTTGCCGTTAGCCCAGCACTTAGAAGGGTGAACATGGGCAGAGCAGCTCTACAGTGGTGTATAATGCAGATTGGTTATTCTGCTAGCTCCATGTTAGCTGGCAGAGTGGGCCATAGAGGTGGGCTAGGGATGATGTCGTTAGAACCATGTTTATGTGGATCCAGTGGTTGAAGACATCCACACATGGGGCTGGAATAGCAGCTCCAGAGGGTCTCCGCTGAAGCCTGCTAGCCTGTTGGAAGGTTAAATTGGTGATTTTCACTTACTGATTCTATCATGAAACCATTGTGTGTTGGGTTCCCTAAACAGTAGAAAAATGCTTACGTTTAAAGAAAAATGTTTACTATTTTAGAGTTAATTAAAAACTTCATATTGGATTGAAAAACCTTTATACAATCTGAAACCTTGGCCTTCGACTATTTGATAGTGTCTCTTTAACAAATCTTCTAAGCTATATTTGCATGATTTTCTCAGCTTGATGGACACTCAAGTAGGTTGTGAGTTTATTTTTAGATATATGCTGTTCTGTGACACCAATGATTCATGAACTCGGATGTTTCTCAGAAGGCATTGATATGCAGTCATTAAATTATGATCTGTGATCATAATAACCTTATGTTAATACTAAGCTCAAAACATGGAATGCCGATCTGAATCTAAAAACTTCCCTAAAGTTTGTGGTGACTTGTTTGGAGCCATCTCTACATGTAAACCAAATTGATGGTGCTTCCAAACAATCGTTTGGTCCATTCATGTAGTCCTCACTCAAGGCAAAATTCCATCTGACTTCCTAGTCATAATTTTCTACATTTGACATGTCAATAGAGTTCTTAGAATACATTTTTACATATTATTTGCTTTAAACTATTACCCCAACCTTAGTAACTTGTATTCTCTTAGGGGTAGAGATGGTTGAATACTGCAAAACTAGTTTTTGTGAACATTTCCATTATTTCCAAATCACTCAATTTCAAATCCATGCTTCTCATTATTCAATATTCACACTTATGGATTTCTGCTCACCCAAGTGTTTGGGGAATGCCTGTTATAATTAATACTCATATTCTCAAAAGAACCAGCATACTCATATGAATACGAGAAAATTAATTGCTCCTTAGTTCATTTTTTCCCTCCAGTTTTAAAGTGTTTTGTCTAATTGGAAGGCAGACACAAAGCCACGTGAGTTAGGTGACTAATCCCACCCCACCAATACCCAATAGTGGAGCTGGTTGAAATGTTCTGACTGAAAACAATTCTGATGAAATATGATGTTTCAGCAAGAAAAAATCTAGGAAAATATTGATGTTTGACAAATTTCCAATTCTGGGGGAAAATTCAGAAAGAACTAGTCTAGATTCAAATCAACATTTTGAAACTATTTCATTTTGAAATAAACAGTTTAGTTTCAGTTGAAACAGTAGACTGTTTCGCCTTCTCGTTTCCAAATCAAAAATGTTCAGAGCTTTCGTTTCAGGAAAATTTCTGCTTGTTTGACGTTTTGTCCCATTTTGGACAAAAACAAATTTCCTAAAAATAGTGAATAGTATAAGTCAAATGAACTGTTTGCAAATTATTCACCCAAAGTGGTGAGTACTTTGGAATAATAATGAATACATATTCAGGAATCTGGCTTGTTTCACCAAAAGAGGGAGGGGGGAAATCAGATAATTTATTTAACTGTAGTCTATATGTCTGTTTTAGATGTTACATTGCTTCAGTCAAGAAATGATTTTTTTTCTTTAACATGAGAAAAATTCAGCTCACCAGAACAGATTTCCTTCCAGATGATAATGTTGAATGTTTAGTTCAATATAGTGGTTTTCATGCAGCTGCCACTGCTGTCTTGTTTCTACACTCCTGAGAAAAGATTTTAAGAGTAATTAAGTGTGAATGCTTCTGCATAGGCCTGTCTTTTATCCTAACAAGAGCTTTTGTTTGTTTAAATTTGGCAGCTTCTCTCTTCAGACTAACTCTTCTCTACAGTGTGACTTTTCAGGTCACAAGTTCAACTATTATTCAATCCTGACACCGCTGAGTGTGACAGAGAAGAAGGGACGCTAATTGGATTTGTTCTGGGGATGTACCCTGGGAAGTCTTCAGTGTAATGTATCAGAGTGTCACATGGGTACTTGTGAACCAGTTGACCAACTTTAATGCCCAGCAACCTGTCTATGTTGAGCAATTTCTTTGTTGAGGATCTAACTCTACATCCTCATTTGGTGTAAGGCAGCACAGTTTCAATGAAATCAATGACTTACCACTTGGGTAGCATTAGTGAAGTCAATGGAGCTGTGCTCATTGTACCCAGCTGAGAATTTGATCCTTAAACCCTCTGCAAGGCAAATATAACCAGGTGAAGTACTGTACCGTGTCTCATGGACCATTCCCTTGTAGGGTTTATTTTGTCTTCAGCCATTGGTCATAGTAGTAGTAAGGCTAAAGAAAAGAGATGCCACTGATTTATTCAGTGCCAAAAAAATTGGGAGAGAAGATTGATGCAAAATATGAATATAACATTGTAGGTTGAAGAGAATATATTTTTAAGCTATCTCGGGGCCCTTTTATTCACACTCATTCTTGGTCATGGTAATCTGCTGCTGCTAGGTTTTTCTGCATTTTCTGTATCTCTGAGGCACTTGGGTTGAGCTGGGTGATATATGTTGGACAACACTTTTTTTTCCCCATCAAAATGCACATCTGGGTCAACCAAAACAGTTTTCAAATTTGTCAGATTGTTTTGCGGCCCCCTCAAAAAAATACAAACCCAACAATTCTGAACAAGTTGAAACATTTCATTTTGATGTTTTCAAAACACAAAGTTTTGATTTTTCAATTTGACATAGTCGTGTTGAATTTTATGGTTGAAGAGGTTTAAAAAATCCCCTCAAATGAAACTAAATGTTTTGGATCAAAAGACAGATTCTGTTCTGACTGAAACCAGTTTTAATCAACTTTTCATTTTGCTGAAAATTTTGCAATATCTTTGTTTTGGGTCAACATGATTTTTTTGTTTGTTTGAGCACTGAATCAAAAAGATTGCTTATTTGTACAACTCTAGTTAAGAGTTTCTCTATGTCGTGTCTGATTGTCGGCACCCTCTAAAACAGAGCTGGTGAATTGCACTAATGATGCTTCCTAAGTTTTCTGTCTCTGTGCTCAGAGAGATTTCCTCAGCAGTTCTTGCTGAAGACACTTTTTTTTCCCTCTCAGGAATTTGGCAATTCCTTCTCCTTCTCTTCCAGCTTTACATAGCTCCTCTGCCTGGCAAGAGGAGCTATGTAAAGCTCTGTATGGAAAGATGAAGACATCTAACAGCAGTGTAATGCTAGTTGGAATGGCTATAATATTTGTGGAATGTGCAGCTTTGTACTAATAGAAAAAAAAAAAGCAATGCTTTTTTTTTCCCTCCCCCCTTCAACATTTTTAAGAATATTTTCCCACTGATGCTTTCAGCACTATTCTAACTTGGTATTTGCAAGTCAATGGCAAAAAGTGCAGAGTGCTCTGGGAATTATATAGTCACAAGCAATTAGTCTTTTAAAAGGTCTGCTGCTTGGAAATTTGCCAGTAAACTCAACATAGCCCCAGTACATAATATACATTTTCAACGATTATGACTTTGCTAAATTCAGCCTTTAACAATTTTTGGAGTGGGGTTTTCAAACTTTTTTAAATCAAACATAACCCAATTAGTTTAGTATTGGATTATACTGAACTGCCACGTTAGTAAAGTATTGAAATCAATCCGGATTAATATACTTTTATACAATAAATAAAGTTATGTCTATATAGTTCAAATGTCACACGGCGCTCGTGGAAATTGAGTACTTACAGCACTCCATAGGCTTAATGCTGTGTTAACTTCAGGGAATAGACACTTTATTAATCCTTTTAAAGGTTCAGATGTTGGCTTTTGTAATAATTCCAGCCAATATTTGTTCAAAAGCATGTGATACAAATCAGTACATTTTACTGTATATATCTTAACTCTGCAAGGCAAAAGAGCAAGTTGTCTGCTCCCGAGGGAAGATGAGGAGCCACTCAGAGATGAGGGCATGCCTGAAACCCTGGGAAGGGGAAGAACTATGCCAGCCCTAGACTGGGGGATGTAGTGGGGCACAGGAGCCTGAGGACACATGTGGAAATGTTGCATTTATAGCTGACGATCACCTGTGCGGGAGAGCGGCAGCCAGCGAAGCCCAATGAGGCTGAAGATTTAGTTGTCTTTATATGTTTGTTGGACACGTTAAAGAACTCTGTGGCCCTGGAAAAGGTCAGACTCCTGGATGTGTGCTGGCCAGAAGTTCAGGCCACTCCAGAGGCTGGACTTGTCTGAAGAACACGAGGGGGAAAACTGAGGCACGGCTGCAGCAATGCCACATCCAACCATCAGGGGGGGTGTTGGGGCTAAAACTTTATAGGAAGAATAGAATGCTTAATGGAGTACAATCTTAAAGCACTCTGAGGGGCTATAGCTGCACAGGTCTCACTGCCAATGATGGGAGGCATATGACTTTCAAAGGGCTATTGCTTTGAAAATATACCCCTTACTGTCTTTGTGCTCATTTTCCTCCTCATGAATAGGTGGATAAAACACACAGCTCAGATTATGCATTAATCTCCCCTTCGGTCATTTCTGCTCACGGGGCAATTCAATTCCATTCCAACACCTTTTGGGATAGAATGATGATCTATAGGCAGCAGGAGGTTCAGCTGGGATTTGTCTGGTTTCCTGGTAGCTCTGTTTGTCTGCAGATGGCGGTTGTGATCGGAGCACTTATCGCTAAATGCGACAGTGGCTCTTGCATTTCCCAGTTTTGCAATACTAAGTGCAGAGTCCCTTTCCCCATCTCCATCCCTCCTCCCCCTCCCCAAATAATGTTGTTTGTCACACACTTTCTGCCATGTCTGTATGTTGTTGATTTGTGTTGTGCAGCCAGGGATGAAAGCAACTTAAAGGACTTACCGGTACGCCAGACTCCTGAGCAGGGGGCAGGGCCTCAACTGGAAGAGGCGGGCCCTTTAAATCCCCGGGCCCTTTCATTCAAGATTGAAAGGGCCCAGGGCTCCCGCTGCAGTAGCAGTGGCTGGGAGCACCAGGCCCTTTAAATCATCGCTGGAGCTACCAGCTGCAGAGGCGGCTGGGGGATGATTTAAAGGGCCCGGGGCTCCAGCCGCTGCTACCGTAGTGGAGCCCCCAGCCCGGCGGAGCTCCAGGGGCTCCCGGCTGCTGCCGCAACCCCCGGGCTCAGAGCTCTGGCAGAGATTTAAAGGGCTCCACTGTGGTAGCAGCGCCTGGAGCCCCTGGTCCTTTAAATCACTTCCGGAGTCCCATCGCCACTACCCCAGGGCTCCAGCAGCGGGGCTTGGGCGGCGATTTAAAAGGCCTGGGGCTCCGGCCGCCACTACCTCCCTGGCCCCTTTAAATTGTCGCCCAAGCTCTGCTGCCGGAGCCTCCAGGGTAGCGGCGGCAGCCGGAGACTCCAGCGGTGATTTAAAGGGCCCAGGGCTCCCGGCCGCCGGTGCCGCAGCGAAGCCCTGGGCCCTTCAAATCGCCGCCCGAGCCCCAGGGCTCTCGGCCACCTCTGCTACCAGGGGGCTTCAGCAGCAGAGCTCTGGTGGCAATTTAAAGGACCCGGGGCTCCGGCCGCTGTCGGGAGCCCCAGGCCCTTTAAATCACTGGCCTGGGGAAGCCGGTCTGGTACCGCGTACCAGACTGTACCAGCTTACTTTCACCTCTGTGTGCAGCTTCAGAATAGGCACTTTCCCAAGAAACCCTCTAAGAGCAGTGCATCCTGGATTTTCTCCTCTAGTCTGGCTCTTTTTGTACAGCAGCCTTTATCCAAAGTCCACTGAAATCAATTGGGGTCTTTTCATTGACTTGGTTGGGCTTTGGATCAGGCCCTGGGTGAGGCAGGGATAAATACTTGCTCCCTTGGGGCCGCTGAGCACGCTCTTTTACCCAGAAGCAGCTTTAGAGGAGTTAGAATTAGGTGTAACTGAGTCCCTGTCAGCACTCTTTGAAACTTATTTTGCCATTGGCCATTGCCATTGAGAAAAGACTTGAGGCTGCATTTGACTTTTACAGCCCATAGACTTCACAGTGGTAAAACTTGGTGAACTCTGTACAAAGATTTCCATACTGTCAGTAATTCATAGAAGGAATTTAATAGCTGGAATGACCTTTCCTCCTTGTTTCAATTATGTTTATTAAGGAGAACATTTTGTCAAGCAAACTAAAGACTTTATAGAAACCAGGCTGAATCTCTAACTCACCCATTCTTTGGGATCGTAGAAAATGTACAGTTGCAGAAACCATTGAAAGGCTCATGGAATTATGGGAAATTAAACTTGATCTATCTTTCAAGATAGAAAATGTATTCCAGATCATGGTTCTTTATGCCCTCACACCTACCAAGATGGAGGAAGGAGTCTAATTGAATTACCAGCTTATATATTACCTTTTAACTTGGCCCTAAGAATCTTTTTTTTTTTAGGGCAATTTAATAAGATTAACCAGGTCATCCAACATCCAGACAAAACTAAAAGGTGAAAACTTAATGGCCACTATTTCATTATTTTCCAGCACCTAGCTGCTTGGCGTGCTTTCACGTCTCCTGCTTATTGTCTTGGATCCGTGTAGTGCTCAACTTCTTTATTTCTGTACCCTCTTCCAGGCAACAACCTCCTACCATCTGAAAAACTTGTGCTCCAAACCTATGTCCTGGGCCTTTCCAGTTTTCATCCTGGGACAGTTTCAAGTTGCTTGACCCACTGAGATGTTCTTCCAACATGACATGGCACCCCCACCCCTACACTAAAGAGTTCTGTAACTGGACTTCTCTTTATACCATAGATTCAGAGAATTTAGCCTCTCTGAGGCATATTTGGGATCTGAACCCAGGACCGCTGGCATGGTAGGTGAGGACCATACCCACAGGTTATCCAGTCCCTGGAAAGATCAGCCTCATTCCCACTATCAGCTTTCCTTAGCCTTAATCTACCAACAGCATTATTGTCCCACTCTGCAACAGCCCTGGAGAGAATTTCATCAGCTAGTCTCTTTGCATATGTGAACTCCTCTGTGCTGCTTTGTAATTTCTTTGTGAGGTAAGGAGTTATCCTGAGGTTCATCATTTTTCTCATATTTCTTTATGTGAAGGAAAATCAAGGCCCAGTCAGAATTCATCTGCCAGAATAATTCTGAGATACCAATTAAAACTAAATGAGCGCTGTTCAGCCCTCTTTATTTTCACTAGCTATGCTCCTGCCTGATTCTAGTAGTGTTATCAACCTAAAGGCAAAGCCTTACCATTAGAGTAGAACAGAGGTTTTCTCCTTAGTTCTCCTCTGGTATTATGGTATCCCTTAATGAATCAATGGAACCTATTTTTCCACTGAAATTAATGAGATGTGCAATAAATATTCTTAGACCAATAAATGTAAACAGCAAGGTAATGCAATCATAAATACCGTCCGATAGTTATTAAACAACTTTCTTGTAGAATTACTGTCAAGATATCTGCAGTTACCTGGTAGTCTAGGCTAGATGTACAGTAAACATTGGGAAGAATGACTAAAGAATGAAATACTGATAGTCAAAATAACGGCACTATTTAGAATTACCGGAAACCGAATAAATTAAATAACTAATAATTAAACATGGGCACAATGAGCTTCTCTTTCCCTAGTTGCTTTTTTTAGCAGGTTATTAGTGGAAACTATAAACTTGGATGTATTGTGAGAGCTTTGATTTATTATTCAGTAAATTGCCTTGCATTTGTGAGAGTAGGAGCTAACATGACTAATGTGGTGTTGCATTCAGTTAAATCAGCTTGTAAGCAAAGAGTGAAAACATGTTGCTTGGCTGCATGTTCCATATTTTCTTACATTAATTTATGATGAAAAGCACATGTGCAGTGTCACTTTGCCCAGATAGTCTTAGTTCTTTCCTTGATGTGGCCCTTTTGCCAATTGCCTGGTTTTAAATAAAATTTCCCTTACTAATTTACTCTCTCCATTATCTCCTGTGCTTATCTTGCTTGGTCTAGCTGGCTGTTTTTTTTCCCTACCTTGTCTCTTCTCTGTTTTGCTGTCCATGGAAGTCTACGCTGTGGGGGGGCAGAGAGGGAGATCGATCTAAGTTATGCAACTTCAGTTATGTGAATAATGTAGCTGAAGTCGACGTACTTAGATCTACTCATCGCGGTGTCTCCACTGCAGTGAGTCGACTGCTGACGCTCCCCCGTCGACTCTTCCTGCGCCTTTCTGAGCTGGAGTACGGGAGTCGGCAGGAGAGTGCTCGGGGGTCGATTTATCGCGTCTAGACTAGACACGATCAATCGACCCCCGCTGGATCGATCGCTGCCCGCCGATCTGGCGGGTAGTATAGACATACTCTGAATGTTTAGGCCTCCCTGTACTCTTAACATCTAGTCATGCGGAAGAAAGAACAATCCTCTTCCTAGCCTTTGTCCCCCAAAACTATTTGTGCCTGCTTCTGCTCTGCAGTGGGGAGAGAATGTAGAAAACACTTGAGTCATGATGTGTTTGATTCTCAGGCAATTAAATGGAAGGGTTTCCTTCCCAATTAGGTATGCAAATTGGCTTCTCATGGTTGACAAAAGGAAAACCAGGGAGATGCCCCTAGATTTCATGTACTGTAAAACTGTTTTCCAACAGAAATTGCTGAGAGACACACTTTTGTCTAGTAGACAGAAGGATAGTCAGGAGATGATGGTTCTATGCCCAGCTCAGCCATTGATCTGCCATGTGACCTGGGGCAAGTCACATCATCACTAAGGCTACGTTTTAGTCTTGGGTACTTTTAGTAAAAGTCATGGACAGGTCACAGGCGGTAAACAAATTCACAGCCTGTGACCTGTCCATGATTTGTACTATATACCCCTAAATCCTGGGTGCTCAGGGGGCTAGTAGGCTCCCTACCCAGCTCCACGTGGCTCCCCAGAAGCGGCGACGTGTCCCTCCTTTGGCTCCTAAATGCAGGCACGGCCAGGGGGCTCTGCGCACTGCCTCCACCCCGAGCACTGGCTCTGTAGCTCCCATTGGCCAGCAACCGTGGCCAATGAGAGTTGAGAGGGTGGCGCCTGCGGGCAGAGGCAGCGTGCAGAGCTGCCTGGCTGCACCTCTACCTAGGAGCTGAGGGAGGGACATGTCACGGCTTCTGGGGAGCCCCCCTCCCCAGGTAAGTGCTGCCTGGAGCCCTTACTCCCTCCTGTGCCCCAAACCCCAGCCCGGAGCCCCCTCCCACACCCAAACTCCTGCTGCTGCTGTGGGGGGAGGGACAACACGATGGCCTGAGACTTCCCCAGCACTGGCCACTGCAGAAGTCCCGGAGGTCCCTGAAAGTCACAGAATCCGTGACTTCCGTGACCTCCATGACAAACTCGCAGCCTTAATCATCACTCTCCACTTCTGTTTCCCTTCCACTCCCCCCCAATCTTGCCTATTTAGATAGCAAGGTCTTTCAAGTAGAGGCTGTGTCTTACTATGTATTTGTTCAGCATCTAGCACACTGGGGCCCTGATCTTGGTTGGGGCCTTTAGGTGCTACCATATAACTAATAATTTAAGATGTCTCTATTTCTTGCTATCATTCTTTACTTGACCAGGCTCCAATGCAGAGTTTTAGCTCATGTTTGTTCTCTGCCCCGACTTGCAATGAAAAAAAGTTTAATCGCGCAAGGACTTTATAAGGCACAGGGGACCTTACAAGGCCACAGTTATAGAGAAAGATTTCAAGTCTCTGACCACCAGAAAAAAATGTGCAAAGTAGAACTAAGTCAATTTAGATGATTACACTGATGAAATGGAAGTGTGGAAACACACTACATAAGTTATCAAATAGCACCATGCTAAGTAAGGGAGTTGGTATGTCAGATTTCAGAAGGGATGTCAAATACCTAAATGAGGGCAACCACATAGGTGGTTTGCTGGCTAATGACTTCAAAGTAAAATGCAGAATACAATCATGGACACAGTATCTGCAAGCAGGATCTGTCCATCAAGAGAGAATAGTTTTCTCCATTGTTGGACCATTATATGCTTTGGAGGTAAATATAAATACATTTATGGCTTGACTCTATGGGGAGAAATGCAAATGTGTCTGTCTAACGCGTTTCTTAATAAATTTATTATCCATCGATCTTCAAAAAAAAAAGTCAATTGGCCAGTCACAATTGAGATTAATAGCTCCCGTTAATAATGGACTTGGTCCTGCCAACACATATTCCTGGGTGTAGGCTTACTCCTTTTCATAGCTCCAGTGAAGTCAATAGAGCTACGTGAGATTGTTTGCAGGATTGTGCCATGCAGATAAAGCCTGAGGCTTTGGATCGAAGTTTTATAGCCCGATGAATGGTACAATAACCCTTTATTTTCCTAAACTTGATTGTGGGTTAAACCATAAGAATGGTTTAAGAACCTTAAACATATGAATGGCCCTACTGGGTCAGACCAAGGGTCCATCTAGCCCAGTATCATGTCTTCCGACAGTGGCCAGTGCCAGGTGCCCGAGAGGGAATGAACAGAACAGGAATCATCAAGTGATCCATCCCCTGTTGCTCATTCCCAGCTTCTGGCAAACAGAGGCTAGGAACACCATTCCTGCCATTCCCGGCTAATAGCCATTGATGGACCTATCCACCATAAGTTTATCTAGTTCTTTTTTGAACCCTGTTATGGTCTTGGCCTTCACAACATCCTCTGGTAAGGAGTTCCACAGGTTGACTGTGTGTTGTGTGAAGAAATATTTCTTACGTTTGTTTTAAACCTGCTGCCTATTAATTTCATTGTTTTTTTCCTCACCAGTCAGGCTTTTATAACCCTCTATCATATCTCCCCTTAGTTGTCTCTTTTCCAAGCTGAACAATCCCAGTTTTTTTAATCTCTCCTCATATGGAAGCTGTTCCATATCCTCCTCATTTTTGTTGCCCTTCTTTTTCCAATTCTAATAGATCTTTTTGGAGATGGGATAACCAAAACTGCAAATGGTATTCAAGGTGGATTTATATAGTGGCATTATATTTATATCTTATGATCTATCCCTTTCCTAATGGTTCTTAACATTGTTAGCTCTCTGGTCAAGTTATATGGTGCTTGAAGGATTCTATGCCACTGCTAATTTCCAAATATCATATGTAAAGCCCTTTTCAACTTCTCTGTTAAATCTCTCAGCTGTGGAAGTTTTTTCTAATCAGGTACAGCACCATATGATTTAGAGAGGAGATGTGTGCTAATATTTTGCTTTAATCAAAATGCATCAAAAGGGGTGGTGATTTTGGAGATGTTATAGCTGAGTTTTATACTGCAAGCCAATTGCAACATTTCCACTGTTTTATCTCTAGGTCTAGTATATTTATCTTGAATTTCTATAAGAGCATAATAACCAGACGCCTAAGTTCTCCTATTACTTCATGAATACGCCTACCTCTTGCTAGAGAAGCCAGTTAGTGGGTTTGCTTCATATTTTTAGATATAAATTATTCAAAACTGAAGAATGCATTGATTTGTTTTCCTTGGATCATCTTTGATGATGATTTAAATAGTCCAAATATCTTTGGTAGAAGTTGGTTGCTATCTGAGTGCAGTGATCTCGCGTCTAGTGCATTAACTCTTTCATTTAACTAATGTGATAGATTTTAATGAACTAAGGATGACAAACAGCCTGAATATGTGCGATGTAGCCCGTTCAGTACTTTGCATTTCCCCATCTAGTGGCTGATCAGAAGAGGCTTATCGATTTGCTGTAGGATTCAGTTAGAGGACTTAGTCCTTTTAGCTGAAGCAGTAAAGGCTCATGCTTTTATTGTGGAAGGTTCCAAGTTTGCACCCTGTGTTGGCCCAATGAGGGTCAGCCACAGTAGGAAAATGACTAAAGTTTTAGTTGTGCCAGTTCGGTATGACTTAGAGTTGAGGGAGGTGCAGAGTTCTGTTACCTCAGGGAGTACTCCGGGAGAGCGCCAGTGTGTATACTGCTACAGCTGTCTCCTGCTGAGTGCTGCTTCTGCTCTACAGGCTGGTGCAGAAGTGGGTGTGGGAGAGCATGGCCCTCTCTGCTCTCTGGTGCCGTTTAGGGCATTAGGCACCCCTGACAGAATTGCGAGGGGCAGTCCTGTCAAATACACAAAGTAAACCCAGGTGAGGTCGTGGGGGGCGGAAAGGTTTGGAATCTAGTCTCCTAAAGTTATACTAACCTTGGGAATGAGTTCTAAATGCTGCAGGTAAAACACCTTCAGAGAGATGTGGGGGTGGGGGGGGGTGTTTGTTTTTAAGATGACAGGGCCGCCTTCATTCCCAGGCCAGATCTGGTGTTGCTTTCAAAGTCATTTTGCTACATTCTTCTCTTTATATGAGACTATTAATTTTCCCAACTCTTTTATCTTAAAACTCCCCTTTGATTGTGGGCGCAACGCTGCCCTGAGGCAAAGTCTGCCAGGAGAAGCAGCTGCAATAAACAAGTATCCTGTGAGCTCCCGCTCCTCTCAGAGTTTAAGACGAGGAGGCCAGAGAAACCGTGCAGGGTGGCATGAAATGCCCTGAGTGTTTTGTCAGTTATGGAAATGAGTTAGAAGCAAATGTAGGTGGTTGCAGAAATGTTATAATCTGGTGGGGCTGCTCTTCCCCAATCATTTTAAATGGGCGAGTTAGAGTGGATTCTGCAGTGAGATTCAGAGAGGGAGGTATGGCTTTAAAGTAGCCCAGTGGTAGTGAATGAGGAGCTCAAAGTAAGTACAAACCTACATCCCAAACCGAAAAGAACCTCGGGGAGTGTAATGCTTTTCTTTCAGACAATTCCCAGAACTTTATTCTCAATGGTTGTACCCAGAAAGGATGGTCCAGTGTCTAGGGTGCTAACCTGGGACGTGGGAGCTGTGGATTCAGTTCGCTGCTCCACCACAGACTTCCTGTGTAACCTTGGGCAAATGAGATGTTTTCTCTGTTCCTCATCTGTAAAATGGGAATGGCAGCACTACTCCAGCTCCCAGGGATGTTGCAAGGACAAATGCATTCAAGTTTGGAAGGCTCTCAGATGCTACAGTAATTTTGGGGGAAGTGGGGAGAGGACAGAATAGGTGACACTTTAAACAACAAAGTGTAGCATTCTTTCATCTCATTTAGTTGGGGCGGGGGCGTGGAGGGAGAAGTACTTGGAAGAAAAGAGAGTACAAAGACCCCTGTTCTTTATCCCATTCCATTCCTTATGCATGGGGGAAGTTTCCTGTAAACGTCTGAAAAGCCACCACATTGTACTTAAAACTCCTCTCTGTCTACCCAGCTGGTATATTGTGGCCACTGCTTATTGTAATTGTCGCATTGTTACCTGGTGCTCCCATTGATTTGCTGTATCCGCCTCTTGTTTGTCGTCTGATACTCAATTTGTCGGGGGAAGGACCATCTATTTTGTGCTTGTCCAGTGCTTAACACAATTGGGCAGGGGCCACTAGCTACCACAATACAAATAAACAATATGCCGGCAGAGCATTTGATTGAACTCTGAAAATTACCATACACTTTCAGTTCAAGCATTCATGCCTAAGAAATTGCCTTTTTTTTTTTAAATGCTTTTTATAGCAAGAGATTCTGTAACTATGAAGCAGTCAATTTTGTTATGATCCCTTCGGTCTCTATTTATCGAGAGGGAAAGTGACAACTTTTAAAAAGCCAAGCATGTATCATACTTTTGCTTGGAATAGAAGTCACAATTTTTTTAAATTATTTCATATACATAGCCTTAATAACCCTTTGGTATGATGTCCCAATAAAAACTTCAAGGATCGGTTTCTAGCAAATTTGTATTGCTTATATTTTGTGTGAAACAACTGCATTCTGATTTATCAAGGAAGCTCTTTTTGACTGAATAAATTTACAGTGAATGTAAAATACA
The DNA here is from genome assembly GCF_027887155.1 of Malaclemys terrapin pileata. Classification (NCBI taxonomy): domain Eukaryota; kingdom Metazoa; phylum Chordata; order Testudines; family Emydidae; genus Malaclemys; species Malaclemys terrapin. The sequence goes on along the minus strand of NC_071513.1, from coordinate 12,226,061 downwards.
GCAGCCACTCTTAAAAGTCCACATGTAACAAAAGAGACCAGATTTTCTTCCTGTACTTATGAATGGTGAAATGTCTCAGGCTGTTAAATGATTTTTTTAAATAGACACCACTATAAAATTGTACCATGTATTAAAAGACATAACACTGTAAAAGATCATTAATACCAAAAAACACTGAAATACACAGTTCAGCTTTTAGCCCCTTCAGGAATAAAAAGTTCCTGGTGTCATAATGAATGCCAGTCAGCATGGTTTTGTGGAAGATATGACTTGTCAAACAAACCTGATAGCACTTTATGGTGAGATTATAAATTTGGTTGATAAAGGTAACTGTGTTGACATAATATACACCTCTATCTCGATATAACGCTGTCCTCGGGAGCCAAAAAATCTTACCGTGTTATAGGTGAAATTGCGTTACATTGAACTTGCTTTTATCTGCCGGAGTGTGCAGCCCCGCCTGCCCAGAGCACTGCTTTACCGCGTTATATCAGAATTTGTGTTATATTGGGTCGTGTTATATCGGGGTAAAGGTGTACTTCAATTTCTGTGGGCTGTTTGACTTAATATTTTAACCAGAATGTGGTGTCGTACTATTACTACATAAAATAGATATAGCAAATATTAAATGGACTAAAAAGTAAAGGGGAATAGTCCTCCATTGTCTTAAAAGTGAAGCACGTGTTTCAGTGCAGTCTTGAAAAGGGATGTTTTCATCAATCAGGGCCTTAATGCATAAAGTAGGACATGTTCTAGTTCAATGAATAAGAAACCTTTCCTAACCACTTCTATATGATCGGCAGTAGGATATATTAGACTGCTTACAGGAATGGAATCGAGGCTCTTAATTTTTTGTAGGTTTGGCTCCACTACTGACTATGTAGCCTTGAGGAAACAGAAGTTAAGTGATCCGCACATCTGTAATAAAAGGATAATACTAATATACCAACCTCCCTCCGATGTTATGCGGCTTAATTAGATCATGTGTCTGCCTTGCTTTGAACTGAGCAGTGGAAAACTTTCTTTTAATAATCGTTGCACACAGATGAAATAATACCAGTTACCAAAAATAGGTGCTTGTTGACTGTAACTGCTCAAAATAAAGATTTCTCCAAAAAATAAATAGGGGTAATAGCAGGTAGGAACCTAGCTACCATTGAGATTTTTCTGTTTTTCTTTTAAGCAGAGCTGAATCTGGTATTTGAAAAGTGCATGGAAAGATACTCAAATTTTCAGTTTTAGCACATCTACAACTTTGTTCATCCCATCCTATTGAATTAGAATCATATTGAATTAGTGTTAGTTAACTTCATTAGGGTATGAAAGACCGATCATATTAGAAACTGTCACATCATATGAGGCAAAATAAATACTAAAACAATAAGATCAAAAATGTACCACTGGTTGAAATGTATCTTCTTAGTTCACAAAGACTGCTCTTGCCAAAGCCAGCTACTTTATCTTCACGCTGCTTGTACACGTAATGTGAAATTCCATGTTCCATTTGCACATGATGCTATTCTTATGGTAACAAAATGGATGCCTTCTTTAAGATAGCTTCTCTGATAATGTGCACTCCTGCTTTGGTGCCCACTTGTCTTTCAGATTGAGATTCATGTTTGCTTTATAAACTAAGAAACAAAACAAGGCAATGTTGTCTCAGAATACAAAAGATTGGGAGAAATCCTGATCCCACTGAAATCATTGGCAAAATTCCCATTGAAATTATATCGGTTTCCTAGGCTTTCTTAAAAATCCAGAATACCAGAGGCTTTAGATCAAATATTGGATGAAGATGTGTGATGATAATAGTTTTAAACACCAAGGCTCTTTCCAAGTTACAGGAGTGCACAGGGAAACGTCTGCTGTTACATAGTTTATCTTGCCTTTCCACTCCTACCTTTCAAAAATAACCAGCATGATCTGTCTGTAAAACTGGTAAAACATTTTTTGATTCTTGTTTTTAACTCTGATTGCCAAGTGTCAGCTAGGGTAGAATTTTTAATTGAGTTAGATGATAACCCTAAAAACAAGACTGCACTGGAAAACCCTGACTCCTAACTGCATAGATGGGTTCTACATTTGTAAGACAACATTGCTTTGTTCATGCACCTTAAGGTGCTTGCCCTTCTGGATAAAGTTAAATTGAATTTCACTGTCCACTTGGCCTAAGATCTTGTGTGTGTGATGCTGTGTGTTGCATTAGGTAAGTTCTTCATCCCTTATGTGTAACATACAATTGACATTTTAACACAACTAATGTCAGTGCCAAGTTATCTGCAAGTCCCACTATTATATCTAGACCTTAGTCCTCTCATATCTGTTGTACCATTAAAGGAGGACAGTGTGTGAAAGGGAGTATGGCAAAAGGCAGGCTGTGTGTGATCAACTTTTGTATCTCATTTACTCTTTAAATGTCATCAACTACAGTTTGCGTAATCTGTATAAATCATAAATGTAAACCTTGTTTTGGTTCCTTTTGGGGTGAGGCTGCATTGTAGAAATCTGGATGCTTTCTGGCATGCTCCACAATACAGAACTTACAAGTCTCTTACCTCTACTTTTTCAAAACGGTGCATGGAGAATTAGATGTGCAGCTCGTGTTGCTGTTACTGGGAGCTGGGTAACCAAGCATCCTCCAAGCAGTTGGGAGTGAGGGGGTCAGTTCTGAAAAAAGAAATAGGTACATTTTCATGCTGTAAGGGCAGGATAACTTTCCATACAAATGGATGATTCCTATAGCTGTATACTTCCAATGCAGAAGTATGTTTAATGCAAACAGTGATAAGGATTCTATTTCCTTGTATTACTTCTAATTAGAGCGGGGACTATTGTAGAGGGCTGATTATGCTTCAGTGTCAACACCTAATTAAAATGAATAAGGGCATTTTACACCTATTTTACCCGTCTTGTGTCTATACCTCTGCAGGCTCCAGAGGATGGTTGTATTTGCAATTTGTATTGAATAGTCAATTTACTTATTGCATGAAGATTATTTCTTGTATAATAGGTAAATTAATTCAATTTATTGATTTTATGGGCCCAAGCTCCTCCCACATAGGCTCACAGATCTATTTTTTGGCCCAATTCTCCTCTGACTTAGGGCTTGTCTTCATGTAAAGCATTACAGTGAGAGAGGCGGTAGCTTTGTTGATGGGAGAAGCTCTATATGGGAGGGTTAGGTTGGTATAACTCTGTCATTCAGGATTTTTCAACTCCTAACGATATAGGTCTGTAGTGTAGACGTGGTCTAAAACTGCTGCAAACTGGGGACAGATCCGCAGACCAGTTGGAGGAAGTCGCTTCCCTCAGCTAACCCAGAGGAGCTTCCAATAGGTGACCAACTATTGTCCGTGGTCTGGCAGAGACTTGCTTACAGCCTTGTCGGCAATCGGAGGATTCCATAAGGGATTCCACAAGGGCCCTCAGTGAGATGGCAGTCTTCGCAGTAACCCTTCAGAATATCAACCAGAATCATAAGTTGTGCAGACGAATCCCCCGTTTGTCTCACTCAGTGGAGTTGGTGCAAGTCAGAAGAACAGAACCAGGCCTGGTGTCGGAGGTTCTCTGCAAGAAGTGTGCAATGACATAAAAGCTGACAGCTCCCTATTGACTGAAGTGGCTTGTGTGTGTGGCTTATTACAGTGAGTGTAGTGCACTCAGAAGACATATGCATGATGCATCATTTTCTAAATAAATGGGATGACAGGGGCGGGGCTGCAATGGCACCTTTTTAGGGTGGCACATGCGGGATAAGAAGAGAGTCCCGAGAATTAAATGGTTAGTAGCTATTTAAAAAAAAAAAGCTGCAGTTAATCTTCAGCAAATGCAAAACACGTAAATAGATTATGCAAAAATGCTAATTTTTGTTATTAAATCCCACTTTAGGGAGAAAAAAGCCCTTAATACTCTGGCTAAAGAGTCTAGTCACACTAGATTAGCACTGTTGTACATTAATAATAAAAATAGCTGGCCTGATTAGTGTCACTTCAAGTTTTCTGACTGAGAGATATAGCTCTTGGAATTAAACTGCTTGAATGCCGGCTAAGGATTCCCAATGAATAATTTGTATTAAAAAGTTAAGACCTTCTCTTCTTTTCTAAAGGAAAATCTATCATTGGTTTAGGAATCACATACCATTCACTTAGTAGTATGAAAAGGAAGGAACTTTACAGACCATAAAGTGTAATAAAGGAACATCTAAAATTGATTTTCATATAAGTAGATTACTGATGTTTTCCTCCTGAACAGGAAAAAGCTATCTCTAATCTCCATTACTGTTCTGAGCCATAGCTACCATTTTGATCCAGCTATATAGGATATGATTAAATGTAATGGGCCAATTTTTATCCAGACACACACTTCCACTGGGAGTTGCATCCATGTATTAGTGGGCAGAATTTGACCCCGGGAGGCCTAAAATAGTTAAAGCAGGGGGTCTAGGAGCCGAGACTCCTTGGCTCCATTTCTATCTGTGCCGCTGATCTACAGTTTGACCTTGGGTAAATCATGTAACCCCTCTATGCTAGTGTGTCCACCTGAAAACAGGGACATAGTAATACCCTACTATATAGTAATTAGTTGTGAGGCTTTGTGAGTTGCTCCAAGATCCTCTCCTCAGCACAGCAGACCACTACAAGTAAACCATTCTTTTGCTCAAGTCTTTGTACTGTTTTGTTAGCTTCAGGTGCAATTCAATGTGTTGGTGATTTTTTTTTCTTTTTTTGAAAATTCTTATTCATCTGGGACCCAAGTCTCTGAGAGAGACTTCTTCTTACATGTCCTGGCAATTAAGATCTTGTTGTCTTCTGGGGTTGAATACTCCATAACTGGTTGCAAACTTTCTCAGATGAGGTCCCTTGCCTTGGATATCCATTACAGTTCAAGTCTAGCAAGCTTCAGAGTACAGCATACGATCTTGTTTTCATTTGGCTTAACTTCTGTCTGATTTTTCTCTCCAATTTGATTTTATTCATGACAAATGTACTGTAGTTTTTAATTGCACCCACTGTAAGTTGGTGGTATGTCATTGTGTTAAAATCTGTACTGTAAGTAACTGCTTCCCAGCTGCACTGTTATGTGCTCCATACATCTTTAATAATGCTGGCACAACAACCGGATACATCTAATTGAAAAATTCAAAGGTGTAATGGGCTAATTGTATAAGGATCAAGGCTGCAGAGTTGTCACAGTAAATTAATGGCAAAAATGACCAAAAATATTGAATATCTTAGTAAATATATTGTGCTTCCAGATTAATTATAGAAAATAAAAATCCATCCATCTCTTTAAAACTTGACCTGAACATGTGATATTTTGTTTTTGTTTTTGTTTGGGGGGGGGGGGAGAGGGTGGAAGAAAATAAGTTACCATTAGACAGTTATTCAGGGCTTTATTGAGTGAGCTCTGAACTCAAATCTGGGCATAACTGGAGATGTTATACCATTGGGCCCTACGGTCTTGTTGATGATCTGTAGATTGTCACGCCATTCAAGATGATGCCGTGTGCACTCTCTCACATCTGGTAGCAGCATGAATGTTAGTGGGGGAAGAAAATGAATCCATGAATGATGCCTAACTTCTGGATTCAGTAAGATCTGGAAGATGATTCTTTTGCAACAAGCTGAAATTCAGGACTGAAGTACCGGGTGGAGAGGGAAGAGTAAGGAATATCTGTTTGCCATTTAATAGTCTAGATACAGAAGACTCAAACAGTTAAGACCAAACATCCTTGAAGAGTAAAATGAGATGGAAACAAAATGCGAAGAGCCAATCAGAAAACAGTATGAATTAAAATATATTACCGCTTTGTTTGAATTCCGCATCAGCAGCATCCTTTGATTTTAAAGCCGTTTGGCCATCACCCTACCCTGTTGTTTTCCTTACATGTTACTCCTTGCTATATGCTCTCTCTCTCTGCTACATGTTCTTCGGTTCTTGCTCCCACTGCTGCAATACATTGTCTGTAATTTCATGAAACTTTCACAACAGACTGGTTACTTTTGTCCTTTTTGCCGATCTCAAGTGTCTCCTGCTTTCAGCAGAAATAGCTAAATGAGTCAATTACTCACTATTGCTGAACCTGCCAAAACAATTAAGTCCTGGTAATGGCATATGAAATCTGTTCTTTTGAGATTTACAGCCCTGTTCCTGGAGCAAAGAGGAATGGGTAGCCTGAGGCATAGACTAAAGTAGTCAGCAGCCTAAGGCCATGTATCTGAGGAGATTCCACCATGGAATTTGGATTGTTAAGGTCACTCACCAAAAAGCCAATCCCAAGCTGCTCTTCTCTCGCTGCAGAAATTCCACTCATTAGGTCCTCACGCATTGCTGAGCACACAGCTGGGCATCATAGTGACACCTTTTGGGAGGAGAAAATGATGCAGACAAGAACTGTGTGGGATGCCAAAGCCCTTTTAGGATACAGTGCAAACAGGGGAAGACCTTTAAAATGATCTGGATGCCTCTTAATCAAACCTCAGAACTTCCTGAGAACTTATCTGAATCTAACTAAGTTTCTCTGTCTTTGAGCTTTGCCCATCACCTGTGATAATCAAATTACCTTTGTAAACTCTAATTTTCGAATAATATAAGATTTCATTATCAAGGGCAGTGGGAAGCCCTAGGACTTAGTCTGCTCAAAACTATCAGATTCTCTCTACACTTGTTTCAGCTCACTTTTTTTGTCCATTTCTGTTTTTGTGGATTCTTCTCTTTTGAGTCTGGCTTCAGGTTTTCGTGTGTGGTTTTGATTTGTTTTTGTTCAAACTAATATGATAAAGGGAAAGCTCTCCGCACAATAGGTAATGAGACTAACCATGTCAGGAATTCTCATAAAGTAGTTTGCAACACCAAAACACTCCTCTCTAGAGACAATATTATGTAAAGTTAGCTGGTTCCTTGAGTTCCTCCAGAGGCTCAATCTATCCCCATTCACCTCACCATTTCTCTCTCCTCCACCTACCCACAATGAAAAAAACTTTGTGTCTGATATTTTGACCTCACACGCAGGGCCGGCTCTAACTTTTTTGCTGCCCCAAGCAGCAAAAAAAAGCGCCCCCCCCCGCCAAGCGCTGCGCCGCCCCCCCGCCGAGTACTGCGCCGCCGGAGCCCGCCCCCCCATGCTGAGCACTGCCGGAACACCCCCCACCCCTGAGCGCCGTGCCCCACGCCGCCCCCCCGAGCGCCAAGCCCTGAGCCCCATGCCCCCCCCGCGCCAAGCGCCGCCGGAACCCCCCCCCCCCGCACCACCCCCCTGCCGAGCGCCGCGCCGCCGGAGCGCCCCCCCCACGGAATGCCGCGCCACGCTCCCCCCGCCGTCCCTTACCAGGTGCCGCCCCAAGCATGTGCTTGGTTGCCTGGTGCCTGGAGCCGGCCCTGCTCACACGTCTTTGATCACTAGTGTTCGTTATTTCTACCTGTCTACTTAGGGCCTGGGATTTCAGTGGGAGTTATGGGTATTTAGCCCCTCTCAGAATAAGGCCCTTGGAGTGATGCAAGCCACAGTTTGGGCTCTGCCTCCTATGTGCATTTTGCTGTGAGACAAGTGACATATGAGGGGTGCCAGGTGCAACTGAATGTCTCTAGGGCCTGCTGTGTTGTGATTACTGCAGTTCCATTGCTGACTTATGCTTTGTAATAACTAAATCTTGTTCACCTGTTACCATCACATCCTCAAAACGTCAAGTGTCATGGGTAGCTTTTATTTTTTTTAAATACATGAAATGAATAGAATCAGTGGCTCTTGTGTCCTGACAAAAGCCTACTCTTAACTAGAGTGAGTGCTGCTTTGCTATATTAAAAAAGGCACAGATTCACCACTAGTCTAAATGTATCTACTTATTTTTCTGATAACTTCTGTATAACTCAAGCTAACTGAACTGAAACTTGGTAAATAAAAGGCTTCCAAGTTGTAAATGTTAATGAGCAGATGCACAGATTTAGGGATCTTCACTCCTGCACAAATACTCACAAGACTCTGTCTGGTGGGTGAAAATGACCTCTGAAGATCCCTTTGAAGAAACTTCATCAAATCATTCTGCTTGGTGGGTGGAGTTTGCTTCATGCAGAAAAGATAAGGCTGCACTCTCAAATCTTGCAGATCCTGGGGATGAGCCGCAGGCCAGAGTCGTGCATGAAGAAGCCCAGCGCCTGTTGATCTGCCACAGTGGCCATCTGTTGCTCCATTGGAGCATAGCTTCCTCCATCTGTTACTGCTCCTTGGATCTTTAATTGCAAGTTCCCCTGTGCAGAGACAGCATTTGAATCTTCGCTGGACTTTCTGTGATGCTTTAGAATAAACACATGGTCATCTCATCATATCCCTGCTCCTCCCCCACTCGAGCTCATCCTCTGACCTCTCCCCAATCATAGATATCCAAACGTGTGAATGATGCTCCACAAGGCCCATGGGGGAGAGGGGAGGGAAGAGGGGGGATTGATGTTGCCACAGAGGTAGCTGACTCCCAACCTCCATTTGGAACAAAGAGGACCTGTGTTGAGAAGACAGTCTATGACCTTTACATAACCCACCTAGTCTGGCCCCAAATATGTAGGAATTATTTTCTCTAAGCCTATATACCATACAGTATTTTGAAGAAAACTTTATGGTAGGCATTCACTGCCAATCTATCTATCCTACACCTCTTCCTTTCTTCTTGAACAGACATGACCTCTGAGTTAAAGATTACTTGGAGCACATTACAATGAAAAAAATCACAAATATGACTGATGAATAAGGCATCCTACACTGTTCAGCACCTTCAGGCCTTCTCCTGTCCAACTTAGTTCCTTTGCTGTGCCGAAGATAAATCTCTGAAGCATAAACCCCTTCAAAGACTAGTTTTGTGGATACTAGCTTTACAAATATTTACTGGTGCAATACTCCACCACTTAAAATAGTTCCCGTTGGGGACTTTATTTTGGTTGTCATTAGTGATGATAGATTTGATGCAACATGAAGAGCTGGCTTGAAAAGCGATCCAGACATTCATCTTTAATACACTATTAAAGTATATATACTGTGAAATTCACTGTGTTTGAATTCAAGCATGGAGAAATACCAATGTCTAGTGCTATTTCCAAGGCTCTGTAGTAGCCACACCTCTATATCAGGTTACTAAACTATTCCTGAGGAATCCTGTTAGAATGGTTCAGTATTTTATGTGTATGTATTAAAATAATCCCCATTCCTTCCATCAGTTATACTTCTATGGGCATTTATATGAACATTTTTATTTCATATTTAAAGGCGTCATCTATAATTAAGGATCAAGAGAGTGAAAAATACATAGCGAAAATTTCTCAAGTTAGTTATTAGCACGTACTTGCATCTCATCCCTGTACAACCTCTCATTTACCCACTTTGCTTCCAGTCCTCCACTCAGCGCCTCTGTTCCAATGTTGGTCTAGTGAGTGAGAATATATGGGCTAGCCCATAAGTTCTCAACAAGTCCAATGGGTTCACAATGTGCCTCTAGAGGTGGTTTGGTGAGATGGGTTCTATTCCTGCCTCTTTCACTGACTTGTACCCTCATCCAGGAAAGCACTTAGGCACATGCTGAAAGTTGCACCTGTATGTACGTGTTTTGCTAGACCATAGCTTTGTTGTATAATACTGGACGTGTGATGTAACTTTTTGTCACCGTCTGTTTCTAGACAGCAGAGTCAGATGCTGGCCAAGGAGCAGTGCCTTTTTAACACAGCTTTCCCTTTGCCAGGGCTTCCTTCTGGCAGAATGAGCTCGAGTATCCCCAGGGATTGCCTCTGTCTTCTTTCTCACAAGGAGTGCCCTGGCTATATAAAAGCTGCAATAGTTACTTCAATATTTCTCTTTACTCTGGAAAACATGAGCTAACCTCTAGAATTTCTCTTGGAACATGTACTCTGAGGGCTGCTACCCCCTGTTGTAAAGACTGTCCTGTGTAACTGATCATTATGACCTTGACTTCTGCCTGGGTGAACGAGCAGAGATTTTCTTGTGATGAGGCATTGCAAGTCATTTCTGTTAAGTTACCAGTTCAAGACCCGGTAAAGCAAATGGGAGATTTCTTAGCATTTGAACCTTCCTTTGTCCTCTGCGTATGCAAAAAAAATCAACATTGTATATGGTGCGTGTTCATGCTTCTTTAGCGGTAAAGCCTCAATGGTTTCCATTGTGCTGTTCCAGAGGCATTGTATTTCGGATTGTTTGTTTAACCTTCCGATGTTCTGAATTTCCCAGTTCAAGAGTAGATGAAAATCTATTTATTGGATACAAAAGAAAGCTAATTGTATGAATAATTGTTAGCCTGACATGCCTTTGTTTGTTCTGTAGCAGTAATTAATTATAATGCAAAAATATTCTATTAGCTGCTTCTCTGCAAGCTTAGACCAGTGCCCCATGTAACAAGTTTTGAACAAGCTTTAGTGAATAGTCCAGCACCACAAGGTACAAGACTGACCTCAGGACATCTGTTCTTATTGTCAGCTGGAACTGGGAGTGTCTCTGAGATGTTTTTGGTCTCCGGGAATCCGTAATGGACAATTTAACCCAACCTGCAAATCTTTGTGAGCTGAATGTCCTCTTAACCAGTTGCCCAGGGTCAGTGGTATGTTTAGATGCCTGCTAGTGTACATGTGCACACATGCTCTCATCTCTCCTCTGCCCCAATTCCACCTTGCAGTTCCAAGCATTTAGGTACATTTTGATCCGCCAGCATTTCCCATTCTATCAGGGCTTTGTATGAAATGAGTGTGCTTCATAAAGCATCAGAGTGAATACAAGAAAATCAATAAGCAATCTGTGTGATAATTAATTAGGGTGCCAGAATGAATTACTGTTTCTTCCCCTTCTGGTTTGGGTCAGAGTCGCATTTGATTTGGGAAGATGTCCATTTTTCAATTATAGCGTGTTCAGTGGTTTTGTTGATATACACCAGAATGAAAGACCAGCACATAGGCAGGTTTGTATAACATGATTTCCTATCATGGGAAGTTGACAATGTCAAGCTCAGTGCCCTGAAGAAGCCTTTGCCAAGGAAGCACGTTGTATCTGGTATGGCCTAGAAGAAAGATTATCTCTAACAATGTTCAGACAAGACAATAACCCAAATAACAGCCTACAGAGCTATATCACAGCTTTGTGTGTTTTGTGATTGGTTAGTTTTTCTCTTTGTTTTGCATACACTGGATTATGGGGTGGCATGTTAACCTATGGCTTCGCCAAGATCGGTGCAGGGACGGTGACTGACAAAAACACAACCCCCTATTTGGTTCCCTTCTGTCAAGTAACAGGTACCTTCCACTCTTGTTCTCCAAAATAAATATTGAGGAAATTACCTTGCTGAGTGACATTTTAATTTTTCTGCTGTTCGAATCATTCTAGCAGCTTCCTCCTGTTTCCAATGCACTCCGTGTTGGTGTATATTCTTTTTGGCTGTGCATCGTCTTGTGCCCTTACCTATGGTACATACTCAGTCACCTCGGGTGAAAGCTTAGCTACACTGAAGTCAATGGGAATTTCCCCCTCACTTCAATTGGGACAGGATTTCACTTGGAAGTTGTATCCTGTTCAGCCTATCACATAGTTTAATTAATATTCATCCACAGTGATCTCAAAATGCCTAAAAGAATCAGCCCATGTTCACCTCAACTTCCACCCCATGTAACATCATGATTCTTAGAAATCAATTCCATGCTTCATTTGTCCTCTCTTGGGGAGGAAGCCTGGAGTCCATATTACAACTAGCTTTCCAGAGCTGCTCTCCTTCAAATCTGCATTTCCATTGAAGGAAAAGCATCCAAGATTTTATTATTAATCTTCTTGCATAAATATTTGTCCCGCTATCCTATCTCCGTTCACTAGTCATGCAGAAGACTAATACATGGGCTAACCTGGTGAACTCACTTCATCAGTATTCCACATAAGGAGAGGATGCCTGCTTAACTTTCTCAATAAGCTGCAACAAACTGGCTGTCCTATCAAAGAAACTAAATTCTCAAAACATCTCTACCAGTCCTCTAACGATAATAAATAATCACTCTTTCTACTTCATAGTAAACAAGACAAAAGTACTGTACTTCTTCCCACGTAAGTATTTAATGAGGAGCACCTGTTGAGATAAAAAGACAACCTCTTTAGGATGCCTGGGTGACAAGCAAAAACTATTATTTTGCTGTCCTGAAGGCTTAAAGGAATATTAGATACATCTTTGATGCTTTCATAAAAAAGAATTTTTATTGCAAAATGCAGTTTTTTACCCTTTTTTCCTCCACATATTTCAAAGATTTTTTCAGCTGACTTTTTTGTTGTTGTTTTTCTACATTTTGGCTTTTTAACTTTGGGGAAGGTGGAGTGTCTTTCACTTGATGTCTCTGATAGCATATTTTCTAGTACCACTTCCATGGCATGTCAACAGCCCTGAACTGCTTGTCCTTGCTGAAAGTCTGATCCCACAAGGTACTGAGTGCCTGCAACTAATGTTATGCATGCTCCACTTTTCTAAGAATCAGGGTGTAATTCTCAAGTAGAAGTCTGATCAGTTACAATAGAAGTTGTTTGCTAGGCTTCGAGAATTTCATGGTGTTAATGAAGGAATAAAGGCAACCCTGTGTAAAAGGTACCCCTACTAAGCAGATAACATTACTGGCTTTCCTCATTTGTTTGTTTCCCTAGCCATTTATGTGGCTGCAACCATAATGGTATCTGAGCATCTGAACACGTGCTTGGAAAGAATATTTTCATGAGTACAACTTGCATACTTGATCTAAGTTGTGGGGTGGAATGTGCATGAGAGAGAGAGAGAGAGAGATCTTTCATTCATGGAGTCAGCAAGCAAACCAGTCATATTGAGTAAAGAATCTGAAAGCATCGTGAATGTAATCCAATGTTTTATGATAGCATCTGTATCAACAATAGAATATTTCTCATTTTAAAATTTATTTTCTATGAGACTGGTTCTATGAGACTTTCCTCAGGAATCCTGTTGTGTTTAGCAGATTTGTCTTTTTGTAAACTTGTTGCATTGATACGTTCGTTATCCATCAGAATGATTCTAACTGGGCTACACCCACAACCAGAAAAGGGACCCAAACATTTCATAACCTCAAAAGCAGGCATGGTTCAAGTTTGATTTGATTATGATTGATGGCAGAAACTTCCTATTTAATCTGAACTGTTCTGTCCATCCCTCGTTGACACTCCACATTAACCCTTTTAAAACATACAGTGTCTCTTCAAACCAAGCTAAATTGTTGGACAAACAAACTGTTCGGCATTAGGTCAAAATTTGTGAAGGCTTTTGGGTGAATACATTCAATGTAAGTTTATGTTGTGCTGAGGTCAGAGTACAGTTTCTCTGTGAAGCCCAGATTACAATACAAATACAATGACTATTTATAAAGCACCTTTCATGACAAGCAACTCATCCAACACACGTTAGACAGGTTCAGCAGCTTTTTAAGTAAATTGCATTTGGCAGAGGTTGGCTGGAAGGCACCAGGGCTCAAATGAAAGCAACTTTATTTTAGAAACAAATCAAGGAGTTGCTCACTATTCTCAAATGAAGAAATAGAAAGTGAAAGACCAAGGGAAGGGTATAAAATGCAATGTGTGGTATAAAATACCACTGCACACCGTCTTAAGCAATTAGAAATTAAACAAATCTAGAGAACACTGTAGCTGTTCTAAACAATGGTGGACTAATTATGGTGACAAGGTGGGTGAGGTAATATCTTTTATTGGACCAAATTCTGTTGGTGAGAGAGACATGCTTTTGAGTTACACAGCTCTGTCTCAAGTCTGAAGTCAACTATCAATAATTCTTCAGTAACGAAGAGAGCTGAACCCTAGAGTGTTGTAATTGACCAGAATGACTTTGTGCATATCAGTAAGGTCTTGTAAATGAACTAGTGTCTTCAAAGTCTGATCAGTTTTAAGAGGAATTACGTCCTCTCCAGGCATTATATTTCCAACAGTACACTAAAAACAGATATTGGGTAGTTCCTGTGGCTGAATAATAGAGATTTGCTTGTTCTGCATTCAAATTACCTGTGTCATCACAAACGTTTTTGTGAATGAATTTGGAGTGACCAGAACTTGATGAACTTAGGTTGTGACCCAAAATTCTTTGGGTGAACTGGAATTCCGTGAACTTGGGCCCTGTCCACAAATTAATTGAAATTAGTGGAAGGATTGATTGCAATAGGCTTTGGCTCAGAATCAAAGCAGGTTAACTTCATAAAGAATCCCCTAAAGACTACATTGTTTCCTCACTTGAGTAATTGACAAGCGTTGGTTGGGAATCTAGTATTTTGGCTGAGTTGATAGGCTCCACCTCACCAGAGTAGTGGAAGAACATTGTACATGGCCATCCAAATTCTCCTTATAAGGGACCTCAGGACTAGAGCTGCGTTCAATTTTTCAGGCAAAACATTTTTTTCATCTAAAAATAGATTCAGTTTGACAAACGCATTTCGTGGGACGTAAATGGGAGTAGGAGAAAACGAGGTGTTTTTTACTGGGGTTGGTGATGGTTTGGTGCTTTAGAAGCTCGGCAAGCTTTGGTCAGCAAAGGCTATGAACTGAATACAAAGTAAGGCGGTTGGTGGCAATGTCGACAAACGTTAAATTAATCTCTAGAGAGGACTCTGGATGCTTGTTAGTCATATTTGACTACAAGGTCCCAGTTATGACAATTTCATAACATTGAACCAGCAGCTAAGAAATTTACAGTTTCTTTATGTAAAGAGCTGTAAATTTAATTGCCTATGTCTATTTTATTAATCAGGCCAAGTCACTCTGATTATTGAGCTGAGACAGAAGTTTTCATAGACTAGAGTTTAGATTGTGGCTTCAATTAGCAATAATTCCACTCTACTACTTAGATTCTTACTATTCCTAATGGAGATTGCACTAAATATCAGAGACTGTTTTTATTCTAAAAACTCTTCAAAAGAAACCCAGTTTTAATGTGGAACAATAGACCATTTCCTTTAGTAGTTTGCTGCTATCCTTTGGGAGCACACTGTTAAGGTATTGAAAACTGTCTTAAGATCTCAAAGCTTCGTTACATCTCTAGTGGCTGAGGGGGATGGATTTTAGATATTACATCTCTAGCTGTTGGAGGGGATTATTTTAAATATTACATCTTTACTTGCTCTTCTGTTTTCACTTTAGAAATAAAGTTAACTGAATATACTTAATAAAAGAAGGCCCACTAAGCTCTAATCTTGCAAAGATTTATGCATGTGTTTAGCTTCATGCGCTATGAGTACATCCATTCATTTCAGCAGGACTGCTTACAGTGCATAAATTGAGCACATGCATAAATCTTTGCAGGATTGAGGCCTAAGGTCTGATCGTGCAATGTGATGTACACAGGAGGAACCCTGTTGCAGGATCAAAACTAACTGTTGTAAAATTCTGGAATTACTTGACATAAAACTTGTACACAATTAGTGATTGTCTAATGTATTTGGGTATTGTAGCTTGCTTGGAAACCGTTCTAATAAGTGTTAAAGCTATCACTGGAGGATATACAAGTATCTGAGCTCAGATTTTATTGTATTGTTTTTTCTAGAAAAATTATGATAGCAATATTTTGCTGTGTGGTGGTCTAATAGCCATGAGCCAAAAAAGATAGGATGAGAAAGAGATGTCTGAAATACAGTTATTCGGAACGCAAACATTTCTGCATGCATGATAATACTGAATTTGTAGAGCTCCTTCCATATTTTTTCAAGAATGCTATTGTGGGACAAATTAGATTGGTCTGCAATTTGACTGCAGGAATCTGTGTTTGCAGGAATATCATTAATTTTGCTTAAACTGTCTCTATTACAGATGTCAGGAACTATCCAAGTTTGTTTTGGTTGGTTTTTTTTTTTCTAGAAAAGATTGGTCAGGATGAGGTTATTTAATGACTACACACTTTTTTTCACATTAAAAAAAGTGTGCCTTCAAGTTTTATGGAACTATTTATGGATTGTCTACAAATCATTTTAAATAATGCATAGAAGCTATTTCCGTGAATAACTATTATTTGAGGAAAATTTGTCAGGCCTATTAGGGATATATAACTAAAATCTAAATGTAGACACACAGGCTTGTCAAGATATATATTTCATTCTTAAAAATCTACATTCAGAATGGAACACTTGTAGAATGTGTGTAACAATAGGTAGAAACGAGGAGTCACAATAGAGGATTCTACTCCTTTTGCTATTTTACGCATGCTACATGCCATTCAGCCTTAGAGCATCTAAGCAATATAGGCACCTAAGTTTTAAAATGTTGGCCAAAGTTGGCATCTGAATCCATATTTATGTATGTAAAGAAGTGGATGAGCCCCCACAGATCCCAATAAACCAGGGGTTCTCAAACTGGGGGTTGGGACCCGTCAGGGGGTCGCGAGCTGTCTGCCCCCCCCCAAACCCCGCTTTGCCTCCAGCATTTATAATGGTGTTAAATATACAAAGAAGTGTTTTTCATTTATAAGGGGGGGGGGTCACACTCAGAGGCTTGCTGTGTGAAAGGGGTCACCAGTGCAAAAGTTTGAGAACCACTGCAATAAACTGTAACACAGCTGTACAAATAACTGATTCTTGAGCTTGCTGGCAGTTCCAAAAAATAGTGTAGGTGGGGGAGTGAGGGGAAGAGTTTGCGGTAAACCCCAAAGCAACAATTTTCAGAATGTTTGGTGAATCTAAAAATTCAGTTAGGGTTGACTTGGGGGCATTTTTAACCTTTTTTTTAAATAAAAGGAAATGAAATTTGTAAACAAAGATCTAGATTCACAAAGTGGAGATGGAAGAGGAGTTGGTAGTAGTCTCCTTATCCTATGTGACCCAGTGGTTCGGGCACTCACCTGGGATGTGGGAGACCCAGGCTGGAATTGAGGTCTCCCACATCCCAAATGCGTGCTCTAACCACTAGGTTATTGGCTATTCTGGGATGGGTGTTTCTCAGTCTCTCCTATTGAAGCTGTTCCACTTTGTATAAATACTGACAACATCACTGGAGAGCAAGTGAGGGAGAATGTCTTTATAGCCCAGTGGTTAGGAGTCTTATCTTAGCGGGACATGTGGGTTCCAGTCCCTGCTCCTATGAATATTTAATTATGTATGTGAAGTGGAACAGCTTCAACAGAAGAGATTGAGAGGCCTACCCCAGCCAATAAATTGGTGCGTAGGGCACTCACGTGGCATGTGGGATACCTGGGTTCAAGTCTTTGCTTCATATCAGAGACTTGAACCTGGGCTGTCGTCACCACCTCCTCTGTTTTTTAAATCTAGCCTGACATTTCTGAATTTGTTTTGACCAAAACAATTTGCCATCCTCAATTGTTTCCAAGCTGATGCAAACTCAAGAATGGTATTGGTTGAAAAAATGCAGATTCAAGAGCCAGAAAAAATATGTTTTGGACATTTCCCCTCTCCCCCCTCCCCCCAGGTCTAATTTACACTTAAGCTGTTATTGTTATGATTCATGTTGATTGTAGTGCCCCTCCAGGACAAATTAATTCAGGTCAAGACTTAGGGAGACCTTGTTTGACAGAGTCTTCTCTGTGCACGGTAGTATAAGTAACCTCATCTTTTATACCCTTTGCAAACAATCTCCTCTGTGCCATGAGAGATGCTGCACCAGAAAGTAAATAAATTCAATGTATTAAAGTGTCCAATTCAATAATCTAAGCAGTTATTTATAATATAGAGGGACAATTGCTTTCATATAGTGCTTTCATTAATGGCCTTTGTCAGGTTGAAACTTTCCAGTTTGACCATTAACATTCTTGCAGTGAAAACTTTGTTTAACTCTGAATCAGTACTAGGTAAGACGACTAGCCCTAAATACTTTCTTCCCCCACTTTTTTCCTTTTAGATTGTGAACTTTTTAGATTGCCTATCTTCAAGTCAAAGTAGGAATTAGTTGTTGTTGACAAATATGCTTGCAGGAAAACTGTGTTCACCTATGCTTTTGTGAAGTAATTGAGAGAGAATTTGAGAGAATTTCTCTTTCGTTTGTCTCTGAAGAGTAATTGTGTACAGTGGTATCTTCTTGGAGCTGTATTTGCAATCATTTTAGGGCTTTCAGCTCAGTGAAGGTTTACTGCTGTCATGTTTCATTAATGTGTGTTTGTAGTGCATCTTTCATATCAAAACATCGCTATGTAAAACCATCGTGATAGAAACAGGTAGGTATTTTAAAGAATAATTCAAGACAAACATGAATGACAAATCCCTTTCTCTTTGGTTTATCAAACTTTGTTGTATAAAACTGCTATTACTGTAGTGTTTTGAAATGCCAATTAGGGTGAT
Organism: Malaclemys terrapin pileata; assembly: GCF_027887155.1. NCBI lineage: Eukaryota > Metazoa > Chordata > Testudines > Emydidae > Malaclemys > Malaclemys terrapin. Next base: position 12,207,764 of record NC_071513.1, on the reverse strand, counting down.
ATAGCAAAATGACTTTGATATTTAAATACTGAATATTAGCCATAAAAATTTACAGCTTAGGATATAGGTATCATAGGTATTTATATGACTGTAATTTTGTGCCTGGGGAGAAAAGCATTCCATTTTCTGTGATCTCGTGATTTTTGTATGGTATTGGGTTTTGCAGGTTGGGAATTTCAGTGGGACTAGGCCACCAACTCCTTAGGCTCTATAAAAACAATTAGAATAGTAGGATTTTTAGATTTTTTTTCTATCTCCCTCCTTTCCTCAGCCCCATTTAATTGCAATATTATATGGCTGTACTGACAAAATGCTTAATAAAAAACCTAGACATGGGCCAAAGCCAAAACCTTAAATCCAAGCACCTTCAAATTTTGAGGCACATTTGGATTCAAATCCTCAAATATACAACTTCTGTGTTAGTTCGGAAACCAGTTCAGACATGGTCAAAGTCTCAGAAAGTCTACTGTTCTCAAGTAATTTTGGCCTAAGAGGCCTATTTGGGCCAACAAACTTGAGATTTCAGCACAGTTTAACCTAAACTCCAACCCTCAGACCCAAAAGCTAACTCTAGTCCAATTCAAGGTATTATCACCACCTCCTATATCTACTAAAATTTTTATTTTCAAAAATTAGGCACCAGATTATATAGCTGATGGGATGGACCTACTGGTGTCTCTGATGCACATAACGAATTGTTAGAATTCTGCTTTAAAACTGTGATGGTGAAAGCTATCTTCACATCAGAAGTTCACTCTAACCTCAAGTAAAAGTTCCACAGACACCTCTGTGGAATGCAGATGGAATAGGCAAAGCGATTTATGCCTTGTCAAAAAGAATCAAGAGTGGGCATTTCTGAATTTCTTAGCTCTAACCATACGTGAAGAGTTTTGTCCAGATCTAGCTGAGATGGAGAGAATATTAAGATGCAGGCTCACAGGCTTTATGAAGCTGGTGAGGCTACACTTCTAACTGGATGCTAGTGAGACTCAAGGAGTGATTTGTTGCGAAGCTTGTTGCACATCAGAATGTGAATGTTCATAATTCATATTCTACCTGCCCTTTGTCATATCCTTTCCTCCTTCTCCTTGTTTTCCCCCCCACGTTCAGCATTCTCGTATAATATATATCTGCTTCTGGCTGCTCTCTGTACCAGAACTGTGCTTGCTTTGGATTCAAATTGTATTACTTACATCATGCTATCTGGTCCATAATGAGTACTGGAGGCAAGGCATAAAGGGTTCTCATCTCTGGAGTTTGCTGGAGAACATTTAGAGTAAGATGGAAGCGTGTCTAGCTTGGTTGCAAGGACCTCTAGGGGCATGTGCCTCCTTGCCGGTCTGTGTAATGGAAGGCATTTCCTGTACAGAAATCAAATTATGAACCATTAACCACCGTTCATTTGTTAACTAGGATTGAAAATTAAGCAGTACAACTGCACTTCGCTGTGTTAGTCTAGCAGTTTGATAAACTAGCCTATTAACTCTGACATTCTGACATTGGTAGATAAGTGAAAACTTTTTTTTATGGGAGCACATAATCCATTGTGATTTTTTTTTACCCTTATCTTTTTGTTTAAATTGAATTTGCCTTTATTAAAGATAAAGATTAAAGTTAAAATTTTAAAGCGAGCTAAGCGACTTGGCCACACAACTCCCATTGAAATTAGTTCCAAAGTTGGCTTTGGAAACATCAGCTTAAACTCCTTGGACAAGAAGTGTGCTATGCTGTGTCCAATATTGTGGTTCTGTTGTACTCTGTCTTTTTAGGACTTGATCTTGTGCTCACTAAAGACAGTGGCAAAATGGCCATTGATTTGAATGGTGCAGAATCAGGACCTATGGCCCCTCTAGAAGTTCATTTAAACTACAGCTAGTAGTGAGGAGCTGGTCAAAAAAATTCAACAATTTTTTTTATCAGAAAATGGGTTGTTTTCAACAATAATATTTTCAAGCGGAAAATGTTGTTTTTGTTGACATTTTTAATATTTCAATTAAATCTAGAAATGAAACATTTTGAAAATTTTCAAATTTTGTTAAAACATTTTTGTCTAGAAATTGTGGAGGAAATCACAATTTTACTTATTTTAAAATCTCTCCTCCCTTGTGTAAAAAAGTAAAAGGGGTGGACCCTCTTCCCCCTACTCTTTCCTACTCTCAAGTGTTGAAAAAATTTTAAATAAAAGTGGGATTTTACAAATGTTGCCATGAAGACTTTTGGGGAAAACATTAAAAAAAATCTTCTTTTTTTTTCATTCTTTTCCCAACACCTCTGACAAAATAGACTGTGAAATACTATCTCCTGCAGTCACTTAAATTTCACCCTCATGTTCCATGCCTCCAAGTCTTAACTTGTTCATCAGCGATGCATATTATGCAGATGTAGGTTCGTGTGTACTGAATTTATAGTAAAATTGTGTAATCCTGAGTGTGACCCTCCATACTTCAGAGCAGTACCCTGGAAGCCCCCATATTCACTGCAGTCATATAATTATGATATCTTTTGTACAAAGTATGCCTTGTGAAGTATCATTTTAAGTCTTGATCTGTTGAACATTAATTTCCTGTTAGATTGTATGTGAAGTTATGAAGTATTGCAATATATGTTACTGAAATATGTTGTGAGGTTGGGAACACCCTCAACCAGCCTTTCAGGTACAATAAAGGAGTAGCCAGACAATGGTTAATGGATCATCAACACCCATCAAGGAAAGAATCCATTATCCCAGGAACTGTATTCAATGGAGACATCTCAGAGAGAACATGAAGACAATGGAGACTGCCTGATTCTCATGTCTAAAGATCTTTTCAGCAAGCTAGAAGAAACTATAAATCATCTTCACCCGGCTTCACAGCTCAACACCTGGAAACACATCTGGAGGACAAAGACTTTGACTGGGGGAGGTTGGTCCCAGGCTGGGAAAGAGTTCCAGCCTGTGTATTGAGGATCTGTGACCTGTTTGTACCATCTATCAGGATGAGACACTGCTTGATACAAATCCTGTTTAGTTTGTAGAACTCAGATTGTGAATTTATTTTTGTTTCTTAAGTAACCAACTCTGATTTACATGACTGCTACTTAAAATCACTTAAAATCTATCTTTCTGTAGTTAATAAATATGTTTTATATTTTACCCAAAACCGTATGTTTTGGTTGAAGTGCTTGTGAAATCTCAGCTCAGTTTATAAAGGCTAGTGTGTGTCCTCTCCACATCAAGGGAGAGGTGGACTGGCTAATGAACTTACACTGGCCAGGCTTCTGACCAGTGCAAGATGGTACAGTTCTGGGTTACGAGACTGGAGAGCTGGGGGGGAATTGACTGGAGCCTCTCTACGGTTGGTTCCTGAGTGGTTGGGGAAAGCATTCATGTAACTCAGTCCGGTGTGTGCCTGCCTGTGGATGTCTATGTAAGTACAGTGCCTGCCAGAGATTTGTGGCTTAATACAGCATCACAGAATGAAAAGGACATCCCAGGTTGGTGGGACAGAGAGCTCAGTGATCCCACAGTCCAGGCTGCACCCCACAGACCTGTCACTGTGGGTTCTTAATGAATTAGACCAACACTCTCCAAAAATGTTGCTTTGAGGTAAAATTTAAAAATATGTATTTTGTACTCATACTAGTAAAACCCACACAGTGATAAATGACCTTTCTGTGATTTGCAAACCTGAAAGACCAAATGACTGCAAACCAACTGACCAAGATTTTTTTTATACAATTCTACAAAACATAACATCTTGGTGTTACTACACTAGCATGACTTTGTTGAAGGCTGTGCAATCATAAGGTAACTCCAGGGACCTGACACAATTACTGCTGAAAACAATGGAACTGGATGAATATGGGTGTTTTGAAAAGGAAATCATACAAAATATAAAATCCCAATTCTACACTTCTTTGAACATTAACAAGAATGAACGTTGCTTGTAATTGGTAAGAAAGTGTGACCTATTAATATACAGATAAAAATGATTAAATAGCAGTGAATGTACATATTGAAGATCACGTAAAACCAAATGAAGCATGTCGTTGAATTTATGTGCAAATAAGATAAATGAATAGAATTCTACAGTCTATACCAACTCCATGTGCTATCTTAGTAATGCTATAATTAAGCCAAAGCATCATGTCAAACTGGCCTTTTCCATCTGCTCTGTGATCTGTTCAGGGACCAATTGGGGAGGAAAAAAAAAAGACTGCTGACCTCAAAAGAATATGCAGAGCTTTGGTTAGAATATTTCACCTTCCTGCATAAATGGATATGAATCGTTTTCCATTTAATTGGGTAAATCAGGCCAGTGGGTTTTCCATTAATCCGGCATATTTTAAAATCTGTATTTGGTTCCCTGAAATGCTCCTCGATATTAGAAAAGCAGCAGATTTGATGGTAGAATATTTTTATGAACCATTTTATTTCCAGTTATGTAAACTACTGAGATAATGGCAGCAGTTTAAAATAGCAGCAGGCTACGTTTTTCTCTCTTTTGACAGATCTCCCCGAAATAAACTTGTTAGTAGTAAAGATTCAAATGTTTGGTATCAATACTTGACATGTAAGACGGCAGATATTCAGCCTGTATTTATGATACTAATTGATTTCATTTATTTTGCATCCCTTGTGAATTTTTCACTGTCAGTCTTGCCATTATCCTAATGTTGTTTCCAATAACACTCAGAAAAGTCATTCTAAAGGCAGGGGGTCTTTGAGCACAGATGAGCAGGTGTAAAGCTTACTTTCCTCGGAGACAATCAAATTGGCTAAAGGAAACCCCATGGAATGTTATGGCTGAAAAAAACCAGGGTTTGTCCATCTGTTTGTATCCATTACCTTGTGAAAGTCTGTTTAATGGTAGGTCCCACGAGTGTATTCATACAGTACAGGCATATTTTTTTGTTACAACTGGGTAATGTGAAAAACGTTAACACTTGGAATCAGTGTAATCTTTAGAAGGTCATTAGCTTTTAAACAGAAGGATAACAGCCCCCCTTTGCCAATAAGGGTGATTGCTACTGTAGTCAGTCTTTCATACCGAGCTATTTTTAAACATGGAATTTCTGCACACTTAGATGAGGAGAAAAATAGGTCTGTCTAGATCCAGAAGGAAGAGGCAGCTATGAAACCTAGAAACGAATCTTGTTTTAAAATTGGAGGCAAACATCCCTGAGCTTCAGGATCATTCAAATCCATATCTGAACTTTGCACCTGGCAGTTCTGCTGGATCGTATGCTGGAGTAAATGAGGGTAGCTCCACTGAAGCCAGTTGCCCACTATAAATTAAATGGGCTGGATCCAAATACCTCAGAGGTTTGGAGTGGAATCGGAACTTAATGGCTGGGTCCCATTTCCTCTCGCATATAAGATGGGAATGCCTGAGGTTCACTAATGTCTGCTTCCTGCAGTCATTGAAAATGGGATTCTATTAGAAGCCTGATGCGATTCCTAGCACACAATCCCTGTGGGTCTAGAATAAGACAGGGAAAAGGTCTTAGCCAATATACCCAGAACAAATTTAGTTGCTGATTCCATTTGGTGAGAAGGGTAAACTTGTAAAAATATGATCAAGTTAACCTTAGTTAATCATGTATTGCAATTCCCAGTAGGTGCATACTGCCTCTGTGGTGGTAAGAGAATCCCAAACATTAACTATCTGCTGAGGAAAAAGCCTTTTCATGTCTTTGGGCCTGATTCAGAAAAATACTTATGCATGTACCTAACTTCAGAACCTTCTTAAGTACCTTGCAGAATCAGGGACTTTACCCTGAACTTGGTGTGTGTTCCATTTTTTTCTGGAGTGTCCATGTTTCCTTGTTGCTGTTTAGTTCCCATTTTAGTATTTCCATAGCCCCTGTAGCTTCCTCTTCTGCAAACTTTCTGCTTGCTTTCTTCCGGTTATTATAGTGAAGAGACTCTATGCTTTTCATTCGCTTTTCTCTGGACTTTCTCCAGAATTTGTACATCTTTGACATCAGCTACATACTGAATATAGACTGGAGGGGAGGGTCTCCTCATACCCTAATACAATAGCATAACTTTCGATGTCTTGTGTATATAATGCATTTCTGCAGCCTAGAATCCCATTAGCTGTCTTTGTACTAATGATACTGCCACTAGTAGATACTGGTAGAGTCAGCATGTTTTATTGCTTCAAAAATATAGCCAGGCTTTAGGTGATTTGCAAACAAATTTGAAAAGCATCAACCCCAGCACTGATCCAAGGCACTACACTTGTGATCTCTCTCCACCGCAACCCACCAACTCGTTGCTTATGCCCACTTCACCGGTTTGCTGTTTAGGGTGGGACTTTCAAAAGCACTCAATGTTGACTTATCCCACTGAAACCCAATGGGAGTTCTGCTAATGACTTTAATGGCCGCAGAGTTAGAGCTGTTCTGAATGCTTTCGAAACTCCAACTTTTCATAGCCGTGTTCCATTCTCTACTCAGGCTGACCAGCCTAAAAAGCAAATGTACTAGGTGTGATGCTTTCTCAAAGGCCTTGATAAAGTTCAGGTCAGACCATAACCCCATATTCATTGCCTTTGTTAATTTTTGTCCATCTTTGAAAATGTTTGTTGCACGTCGCTGAATTTATGTGCAAATAAGGTAAATGAATAAAATTCTACAGTCTATACCAACGAGTGTCTGTGACTCATAAATGCCTCCACGTGTGTAGAATCTTCTCAGTGCACTGAATGGTTCCTCAGTGAACCGTAACACACAGAGGAAATTACTATTATACCTATTTTATGGGATGGTGGAGATAGATAGTAAGTGGCTTGTCAGCAGTCACACAGGATGTCTGTGGCAGGGTGGGTGACTGTACTCAGATCTCGTGTGTCTAGGGTGACCAGATATCCCCATTTTATAGGGACAGTCCTGATTTTTGGGGCTTTTTCTTATTTAGGTACTGTGAGAAAGATGGGTCCTGCGCTTATTGGCAGATTTTCTTGCCTCAGAGATTCATCATGTGGGTTGGGGAACAGCCCAGAGACCTTCCCCTCTGGAAGAACCCACAGGTCCAGGTCAATTGGGAGGTCTGGGGGGCACCCGGGCCCGCGCTCTACTCCGGGTTCCAGCCCAGGGCCCTGTGGACTGCAGCTGTCTATAGTGCCTCCTGTAACAGCTGCATGACAGCTACAACTCCCTGGGCTACTTCCCCATGGCCTCCTCCAAACACCTTCCTTATTCTCACCACAAGACCTGCCTCCTGGTGTCTGATAATGCTTGTGCTCCTCAGTCCTCCAGCAGCACATCCTCTCACTCTCAGCTCCTCGCACCTCTTGCTCCCAGCTCCTCTCACTCACACCACAAACTGAAGTCAGCTCCTTTTAAAACCCAGGTGCCCTGATTAGCCTGCTTTAATTGATTCTAGCAGCTTCTTAATTGGCTCCAGGTGTCCTAATTAGTCTGCCTGCCTTAACTGGGTTCTAGCTGGTTCCTGATTACTCTAGTGCAGCCCCTTCTCTGGTCACTCAGGGAACAGAAAACTACTCCTCCAGTGACCAGTATATTTGCCCTCTACCAGACTCCTGTACCCCACTGGTCTGGGTCTGTCACAGTACCTATTACCCCCCACCCACATCCCGATTTTTCACACTTGCTATTTGGTCATCCTACCTGTGTCCTAGGCTAGTACCCTAATCACCGGATTATTCTTCCTCTTGAGATGAGAGTTTCCTCAGTTGTAGAAATCTATGTGCCAAACTTACTTTGATCATATTGTTTGATTCTGTTAAAATAAATCAATGAACTTATCAGAATTCCTGGAAACACTTATATGGCACGTGGTGAATAGGAAATAGAAGAAACCCAGCATCTCAGATAGTTCCCTTCCTAGATCACCTGAGCCACCTCATAATCAAGCCACCTCTTTTGACTGTTCCCTAGGATCCTCCACATTCTTACCCTGGCTCATTATGGGGTAGTATGTATACAGCATCCTAGACCGAGGCTCCTCAAATACATGCATTAAAAAAAGTCATTGTTGGATACTAGAGAAAATGCAGTCCCTTTCTAGGTCCTATGTGCTGTTTCCCCGACAGCAATACAAACTCAGCTCTAATAGTAATAAAGCTGCTACAAAATAAGAAAAGAAAACAAGAAAAGCAGCCACTGCCAGAATAGAGGGAACCAGAGCTTTTCTGTAGGTTACAGTGGCGACTTCACTTCCTGAGGGACCTACTTGGATCTAGGGCCAGGAGAAAAGTGGCAGAAGGATCAAGAAGAGAAAGTCCTGGAGTCATGCTGTGTGGGGACCGGTGGAAAGCAGAAGTAGGAGTAGGAGAATACATCCTTTGTCTCACTTTCTAGTTCTCAATAACTATGTAATAAATATTAACACTAAAGACCAAATTTCCTGCATTGTACCAGTCTAAAGTTGGAGTAACCCACTGAAGTCAGTGGAGTTATTCTGGAGTATATCCATGTAATGAGAGGAGAATTGGGCCCTATATTGTTACTTATTTGAGGTACAGTAACACCAGAGGGTTCCCACTGAGATCAAGCCCCATTGTGCTAGATACTATACAGGCCCTGTCCTGAATTGCTGACAGTCTGGACAAGGCAGGGAAAGGGTGGCGGGGGAATGACTTGCCCAAGGCTACCGATTAGGGCAGGGACTGAACTATGCATAGAACCCAGGTCTCCTGATTCCCAGTCCAGAGCCCTGTGCCTCTCTCAAAGCTGCTTGTTGTGATAATCCTGCTCCTGCTTGGTCTGAATCGTGGATTTTTCATACCACTAACTTGAGGCATCCATTTATAAAAAGCTTTAGCTATTTGTGTAATTGTTCCTGGACAACCAGCTGCTCTGGCTCCCACAGGGCTCAAGCTATTTGAGGAAAAGTGAGGCCCACCTATCGGTGCAGCGTTTGGACTTCGTGTCTCTTCCCCGTCCTCTGATGCATTCATTACACATCTGTTCTCGCATATGACAAATAATGTCCCATTCCAAGAGAGCGCGACACTGTTGCCACTTTTCTAAGTGTTACGTTTCCTTTCAGCAACTCCCGCCCTTGCCAAAATGGAATGTTCAGCCAGCTCAGTGCAGCCACTTTCTGTATTTCCCAAGGCTTGCTCTCCGCTGACCAAGTAGCGTGAGGTGAACTTTGGCAAACTCTCGCCCTCTAAGCATCTTTCCTCCTCTTCCCCCATTCCCTCCGATGAGAGATGGACAGTTGGCTTTGTGCTTGATTTCCAAAACCACGACAACCCCTGCACAGTTAGCTGTTATCTCTCTTTCTCTGCTCCTGTGATATTGCAGTGCAATGGAAGCCATGAGCCATGAATCCAATGTGCCTAGATAATCAGGAGATGGGTGTAAGAGCTGGGCTTTTCAAAGGGGCCAAAGAGAGTTGGGCCTAAGGGAACAGGGTGCCTTCTGAAACTTCCAGACAATGTTTCTAAAGTACTGCATGTGGGGATATCACAAGTCTGTGTACAGCTCCTAACACAATGGGGACCTGGTCCATGACTAGGGCTCTTAAGTGCTACGGTAACACAAATAATGCATAGTAATCATTTCACTTCCATGGCACTAGTCTGGTTAAAACCCTACCTCTAATTGTGGAAGTATGGAGGAAAGGGGAGTGGTAGGAAGCTTGTACTTCCCGAAGAGGATAGTGAGACCAATGGTGATGCTTATTAGTTCCCGCCCCAGAAACGAAATACATTTTTAAAGCAGCTATTGTGAAAGCTAAAGATTTGGCCCCTAGACCTCATAGCCATGATGAATGAGAAGATTTGGAAGCTCATCCATAAATGAAACGTGGCCAAATGTGGAATTATTGATAACCTTTGCCCTGAATTATAAACTTTTGCTTCTTACGGCATCCCTGAACAATTGTCAGAAGAGGTAGGAAGCTTCACAGCTCAGCAAAATGCAGATACAGCAGTTGGCTCGCTGTATCTATCTGTATGAAAAAGTTAAGTTAGTTATTTTCTGTTTGAAAGGAAAAGGTCTGGCTAATAAAATAAGAAAACATAATTGTACAAATACCTTTATGGCTACAATACTCCAGATATGCAGAAATAATATCAATTAAAAAGACCCCACACAAATAAAATAAAGAAAATACACTAAAGTCTGAGTTTGAAAGAACTTTTCATAAGCTTGGCGGGGTCAATAGGGCTAAAAAACATGGTGTAAAGTCAGTGATACAATAAACCAAATGAGTAGGTGTTTCTGAAACATGCTGGGTTGGCAGTTCTGGAGGTATTGGTGCTCTCTTTATTCAGAAAATTGGTACAAGCCGCAGTGCAAGTGCCATACCGTCCTGCTAGTGAGTATCAGTCTTGATTTGGTGGATAATGAATCACATATGGATGAGAGGCTGGTTATCTACATGACTAGTTGATTGCTCTATGTTAAAACGGCAAAGTTAAAAAAAAAAAACGGGGTGCAGTTTAGTGCCAATATTGATGGGGTGATGTGTACACCTGTGCACTAGGAAATGGATTTAAATCACCACATGTCATAGGTTCCCGATGCAGCCCTCATGTGACTGCTGGACCTCAACAGTCTCAGCCAGACTTCAACCACAGATCAGGAGGTGAAAGGCTCGACATTTCCATACTGGTCTTTTCAGTTATGTAGCCTCCTAAATTAGGGACCGACTGAAAAGAAAGGTAGGCTTCAAAAAAGCCAGGAGTGACACTTTTCCTAGAGAAGGTAATGAGTTCTTCAAGAGTAATCTGAAACCGTTTCTTTATCCACTCCTAGAAAGGAATAGTTGTGTCAGCTGTTATCCCTTTATGTGATAAGCCTGCAGTGAGGAGGCTCCTATCTAGAACCAGGCAGAAGCAATGCATCAACTTTTGATAATGGGAGGGACGTGTATTTTGAACCCACTTCCTGCAAAAAAAGAAATAAAAATATAAACCGTGGCAGAAATCGGGGGCGGGGGCATGACCCCATGTGCCTTCCCACATATCGCTTCTGGAACCAGGGATAATGAAGAGATCAGTTGTAAATTCTTGAATATTGTCAAAGGCAGGGTCTTCTTCAAAGCAAAGAAAACCAGAACCTCCAATCTGAACCCCTTCAAATCTGGGTCGGGAGAGTGGGGATTTGGGATAAGCCTCTAAATTCATCTATGCTACTTTTTCCCATGTTAGATCCAAAACAGTGAGGCCTCCTTGCATGAGTTTTCAGCTCAAAATTGTGCACATCTTGTGAGCCCAGCTCTCGAGATTTCAGCATCATCCTACATGAACAACAAACTTAACCTCAACATTGTGTGGCTCTTTACCTGAGCACTCTCTCTTGGGTCCATTTGTGCTTTAAATGAAGGGATGAGCAGACTTTTGTTGCTAATTGCAAACAGGACCTGCCTGGGTGGGTTTGAGAGTTTGACTTGAACATTACTGGTTCTCACTCCATTTATAGCTTGAAAACAGGAGCAAAAAATGGGCAGAGAGGAAAGATGGAAAGGGAAACCCAGGGTGGAAAATGTAGCATATTCTAGCAGTGTGAAAAACCAATACAGAGAGGCTGAGAGAAAGACAGCAGGGGAGGGAAGGGAAATTCTGATGGAAAAAATAAATTCAGGTTATAGACATTGAATACAGGGCTCCCAGGAGGGACAGTCAAGCTTTTCTGGAATTCTTCTGTCCCTAGCACACAACACAGGCATCCATTACATTCAGTCAAAAGCACATTCTTTTCTGCCAGCCTTCAAAGAGCTTTGAGTTTAAACTAGAAGGGGAAAGGTTAATGATTCCAAACTAGGTTTTATTAACCCATAGCCAGAGAAGAAGGATGGTCTTGTGGTTGCAGCCTGGACAGGGACTTAAAGGATCTACATTCAATTCCTGGCTCTGTCACAGACTTTTTGCATGACCTGGAGCAAGTGGCTTAAGCCCTCGTTCATCACAGCTGTTCAGCACCTGTCGAGGATGTGCCTCAATGCTCTTCTGGATAAGACTGTCTTCCTGAACTGGAGCCTCCAGGTCTGCTGCTCCACCCGTGACACGGGGCTAATAAAAATATCTTTCACGCGTTTTCAGGGTTTTCTATTTAGATTGTAAACTCTTGAGAGGCGGAAGACTTGTCATTCATGTTGTGTTTGAGCAGTGCCTAGCACAACGGAGCACTGATTTTCATTGGGACCGGTAGGCATTATTGTAAATCCAATAAATAACAATAATAATTGTAAACTGTTAACGTAAGGTTCATGTAAAGTCCGCCTGACCTTGCTGATGGTGGAGTGTCATTTCCCTTCCTTCCCATCCCTATAGAATATAAAGTGGTTGCACTTTAAATGGAGGAACATAGGTACATTTGGATAATATTGGTAAGAAAAGGACAGTTGATCGTCTCTCTTTTATATTATAACTCTGAGATTTGTTTGAATATCCTGAATTCCCCAATACTCCTTGTTTACCATCAGCATCTTACAGAGCACCTGTAGTGATAGCTAACATTAGGAGAAGACGAATATTGACTTTTTTAATTTTACTTGTGTTAAAATGTATACTATAAAGAGATATGGAAACATGGACTATTTCCTGGGTGTGTGTAGATGTATAGTAGCCCCAAGTTTTTTTATTCTAACTTACTAGCATTATAGCCATTTTTAATAAACCAACATCATGTAAGAACATAACGGCCATACTGGGTCAGACAAAGGTCCATCTAGTCTAGTATCCTGTCTTCCGACAGTGGCCAATGCCAGGTGCCCCAGAGGGAATGAACAGAACAGGAAATCATCAAGTGACCCGTCCCCTGTCACCCATTCCCAGCTTCTGGCAAACAGAGGCTCGGGACACCATCCCTGCCCATCCTGGCTAATAGCCCTTGATGGACCTATCCTCCATGAACTTATCTAGTTCTATATCAAATAGATTTCTGACCAGATAGCATATTCTGTGTCATTTACTCAGTTCATAGCACAGGTGTGCTCTGCTTCTGTTATAAATGACAACAAATTGGGATAGTGACAGTAATATAAAAGCAACTTCCACAGTAGTCATATGGCCAAATATTAAGGGTTGTAAGGGGATTGTCATGGTTCATTGTTTGGTGGCATGAAAGGGCCGAATGGGAGGATGTAGAATGTCATATTAGCATAGTTGTTTTGCAAGTGTCGAAGTTAACAAAACTCAGTTTTCAAAGGCCAGACTAGACCATTATTTTAACAAAAGAAAATCACAGTTGAAAGTGCATCCTTAATGGCTATGGAAATTCATTAGCATGTAAATCCTGACAATGAATGGTGGATCTATTTTTTCTCCTTCCAAACGGTTTTATTAAGATAGTCTTCACCATCTGGGCAGGTAAGCCCTGAAAAAGACTGGAATTGGCATAGTTATAAGAGATTCTCTTGGAATTAAGCACAGGAGGAGTTTCCTTTGAAAATTCCGGCATGAGGCTTTAAAAGCACAATGCCAGGTCTAGTCTGAATATGAACTTATGTTGAAACACATAATGGACTTGGCAAAATCTGAAGCAAAAGTAATACTTGAATGATTCAGCCCATCGTTTATGCGAGCGCCCATGCACACACACAACCTCCTCGCCCAACCCCCCCAAAAAGAAATTACTTTTCTCTTGTAAAGCATTCCATTAGGAAAACAGAAAAAATATTCTTAGTTCTACAATCCCTCTATAGACAGCACACTGGCTGCATGACTTTCTCCCTGTGATGATTAAAGCAGTGCAAACACACGTCCAGAAGCTCACCTGGGAAAGTCAAGCTAAGTTTAAAATTCAGTTTGCAAGTTTTACTGGTTTGCAAAATACAAATGGACATAATAAAGTTCAGTGGGGGGAAAACAACAGTGAAAAATATTGTTCAGGGCTCACAAACGTTGCATCCAACCACACATGAAATAATTGAGAGTTACAGAACTTGTTCTGATAACCTTTCTTCATAAAGTGGTGGGATATAAATCTAAATGAATGCTAATGAAAGGTACCAGTAATGTCAGTGACCTCTTTTGTGCTAAGACTGCCAATTGTTGTAGGTTGTGTGATATAGACAACTGTTCATCAGGAAATACACTTGAGAAGACCAACTCATTTGCTGTCCTCTGTGAAATGGTAACATTGGATCACAACTGATTTGATTTAAATTTGAACTGGTGACAGAGGTGAAATTCTCCATCCCCCATTACCATTCTCCTTAGCTATCTTGGCTTCTTAATGAACATTTTATCATTGTGTTACATTATACGTTTGTCTAACTCGCAAAACCTTCACCTTCGCAATTAAAAGTGCTATTTAGAGGCCTAGATCCTCCCTACCCCAAACTTCTTATTTCTTCTTTCACTTTCAGTGTCTTTTAGAACATCTATCAGTGGTCTTTTAGGCCTTTACTACTTTCTCCTAGTTCTTCAGCATAAATTCACATATGCTGTGAAAATCTGGTTTCTAGTTCTGACTCTGCTATTGGCCTGCTAGGTGAGTGTCAGCAATTAACGTCACTGCCTGGTGCCTCAGTTTCCCCATCTGTAAAATGGGGATAATGAAACTGACCCAAAGCACTTTGAGATCTACTGATGAAAAGTGCTATGTAAAAGAGAGGTATTATTATTATTACTACTTAGGGTGCTTCTATGGCCTCCTTTGCTATAAGTATCTGAGCATCTCACAATCTTTGCTGTAATTATCCGGTGAAGTATGGTGATGCCATTATCCCTATTTTACAGATGGGGAACTGAGGCTCAGAGAGATGAAGTGACTTGCCCAAGGCCACACAGTAAGTCTGCAATAGATCAGGGAAATGAACTCTATCACACAGTTCCCAGGCTAGCACCTTAACCAATGGACTGTCCATCCATTCTACTACTTACCTATGTTGTGAAGTGGCATCTGCAGAATTAACTGTCAAGATGCATCATGGAGACATTGGTAGCAACTCCACAGTAAAGTCTGAGGTACCACCAGGGCTCGTATCTCTGAGTCACCCTTTAATGACTGAATTTACTCTTCATATTTGGCACACCAGATCTTTAGAGGACAATTGGGTTTTTTATGTGACTGTTTTTATTGAAATATTTGCTAACTTGGGTTGAGGAAAAATTGAAAACTTGAGTTGAGATTCTGGCTTGAGTGGGGAAAACACAATTTGATCTCATTCTTTTCCCATTCCCTAGCGGACACTTGACCATGGCAGAAGAAGCAAATTTAGCTTGCTTGGTTTGAGAGGGACAAGACTCATGATAAACCTGTTGTTTTCCCCCCACTGAACTTTATTATGTCCTGTTGTAGGTTCAAGCTATGTATTCATGGGAACTTGTCCAGCATCAGTGTTAGGTTTGGCTCTTGCCGTGACTGTAAGTCGTTCACTTTCATATGCACCAAATTCACGAATTGATAAAATGCAAATGTAATTAAATGCTTAAGGAATGTGTAGTTAAATCATCACACACTTGTACATAAATTGTGCTGATCCATTTTACTGTGAAACATATCCTTCTTTATTATTATAAATGAATCTCTAATGCAGCTCATGCCAACTCTAAATGAATGCCATTCTTTTTCATTAGGTAGCTCTTTAAAATCGATAATGTTTTTTTTTAAGGGAAAGCTTTGGCCGTTACTAATTTAAATCTCATTAACTTTTGACTTGATTTTTTGAGGTTCAATTTGAACAACAATTTTTCATTTAGATATGAAGCTACAGGTGACGTGTAATTTCATTTAAAAACCCAGGGTAGGCAGGAATAATGTTGGGCTAGCAGTAGTTTAGAGAGCATGAAATGTGGACTGTTTTGTGAGAGGTTTATGCTTGTAATCCCCCTAGCATGCAGCATCCATAAGTCAGTGGAACATCTATCCCCTAGCAGTCCAGGCTGGAAAATCTCTTTTTACTGCAAAATATTCCTGATTTGTGTTTGAGAGAGAGAGAAGACTGATGGATCCACCAGCCCTTCGCCCCTTCCAAGCCATGCCCCCTACACTTTGGTCTTTCAGTTGCAGTGGGACCCTGCTGAGATATGTCCCATAATTGAGAGAGGTTGCATACCCTCTGTGCGGTACCAGGAATCTTATCCACACCTGTGCAGCAAAAGCAAACTTATACAGGGTCCTTATGTCTGCAGAGTAGGTTTTTCCTCTTTGAAGAACGACTCGCAAGTGGCAGTACTAATAGCAACCGTGTCTTTAATAAAGCTTTTTGCTACCTTAAGCTTGTAGCTCATCACAAATGAGGTTATATTTTCCGACATTCATTACCTAGGGCGCACTGATCCATCCCTGAGAAAGAGAAACTTCAGCTCTCATCACTTTTGATGACATATTTTTTGAATATTTGGTTTTAAACTATGGCAAAAAATTATATTATAAAGGGTTATGCTGCCTTAGGCAGGCTGTCATGGAGACTGAAAATTTAGCACAGCTTTTCAAAATACCGGTTGGCTGGAAGGGTAGTTCTGGCACCCTATTATTTCCCTTGCATAAAAATTAACACATCACAACCACTGGTTACTTTCAATGATGTGGAATCAAATGCCTCTTAAGAGAGATTATAAAATGAGATTTGCAGAAGCTTAGAAGAATTCTTAAAATTGACAGCTTGACACAACATGATTTCAGATTATGCGAAATCTGACATAAGTATGTGTATGCTGTTTGCAAGGAATTCTTTTCAAAGTCATCATGTTGGAAATATTTACAATGAAGGAGTAATAATGTCTTTAATATGCAAATCGTTTTAATTGCATTTATTACACTGTCAAGCCTAAGATGAAATATCATTTCTTTCACAAGTGACATGAAAAATTAAAGAAAATGATTGCTTTCATGTCACTTGTATTTCAATAATTAAAAAAAAAAAATCAAGTGTTTTCTCCATCCGTGGAGAAGTTCTTCTCTATCTCAGCAATTTTCCTTCAAAAGAGTTTGGCTGACATTTACAATTTTTTAATTTTCTATTTTATATCCCTATTTACGTCTCTTTCTCTCCCCTTTCCCAATGTTACAACATAGATGTGCTTCCCAATCTAGTAGGGCCTGACTCTGCAATGACAATTTAATAGCTTTTCTGGTTTACTTTAAACAAGGGAAACACTTGTGGACAGCAGAAAGGGAATAGGAGAGAGTTGAGCTCTGGCAGTTCCATGAGTGATCAACTCCTGCTGACCTCAGTGGGAGATGAAGGCTGCCAACACCTCATAGGAAGCATGCGGCAGCACCTTTTAGGACTGGACCTGTTGTTTATAGATGAGACAGCCAATCCTGCTGCCATTGAATTCACTGGGAGTTCCATTAACCTTAATAGAAGCAGAATTCACTGGAGTTCCATTGTTCCATTAACCTTAATAGAAGCAGAATTAAGGCCTGATTTTTGTAGCACAGAAACGTGTGTATTTTCCAATTTGTTATATTCCTTTCTGAAACTTTTCCGCGCCTTTTTCTCTGAAAGAGCCACAAGCTCGAGGCTCGGAACTACTTATCTAACCTACCCATGCTAATAGCCATTCTTCTCTTTTCTCCCAAATACATGCCCTCAATCAGTCATTTCCACTTCCTTCTACTCAGCTGAGAACATTATATGATTGTGCTTGGGTTAAGAACCAAGAAGTGAAATTTATTAGAAACTGAGCACTCTCCTCTCAGTGTCCAAGCGAAGTGTGGCTAGTCAGTACAAATAGTGAAAAGCAAATTAGATTATTAAAACTGACAGAATTTTTTCAATCTCCTGGATTACCAGGAATACAGGTAAATAGCTTTTTAAGTTTTATTTTCAGCATCTTTTTAATTTGAGCAGTGAGGCCTCAAATAATGACTCGGTGACTGATGCCGCAAGTGCAGAATGAAACTGCAGATAATAGGCTGGGATGTATCATGAATGAAATGTTAAAAACCAAGTGCTTGTATAGATATAAAGAATCCCATGGTACTTTTCACAAGCATTGGGTTTGGCCTGGTGTCCTAAATTTAAATGCCCCCTCCTCCTCCTCTTCCCCTTCCCCTGCTGTGCAGTATACTGACATCCTAACCCCACAGAGGTGGCTCCATGCTTTGTAAAGTGCTTTGATATCCTTCGGGATGAAAGGAGCTATATAAATAAAATACAATTGCTGCTGTTTGTTTTATATTGCTGCGAGCTAGAAACAACTTATGTATTAATAAGCGTAGTTAGTCACTTTTGCTTTACTAATAAATGATACACTCCAGCTGCCAGTCTTGTCATGTGGCTCATTAAGTTACACAAGTGTGTGAAACATGCCATACATATTTAATAACTATTGCCATTGTTGGAAGAGGGCAGAAAATGCCAGGAGCATAATTATGATAGTGCATATGTCTTTGAAAAGAACAAACCCTAACTAGGTAAACAATCAGATACATGTACTAAAGGATGTATTTGGGAATATGATACAGAAAACATACTGTACTGGGCATTGAACAGTTATGCAGGCCAATATGCAAATATTTATTGCATAGTGGCTCTAATTAAAAGATAACAAAGGCAACAGTTGTTATTTTGTAGTAATTGTCCAAACCAGTACAGATTGGGGTGGTTTTTTTTTCCATATCCATAAACCATCTGTGTACTTAAGTTTGAAAGGTTTTTAATTTAGATTAAGGAAAACAACAAGAAGGAACATAAGTATCCACAAGAGAGAGCACTGTGAATGGTTGGCTATGTCTGCACAACATGCTAGAAGTGTGATTCCCCTGCTTACATCCATGTCCTTGAGCTAGCTCTTATGGAGTAGTGTGAGTATAACTAGCAGTGTAGCTGCAGGAGCATGGGTAGTGACAGCTGAGTACACACCCACTGATTGCAGGTAGGTTTGTATTCAGCATGCCTAATCTGTGCCTCCCACTACCGCTACCTGTGCTATCCCGGCTGTACTGCTAGTTATACTCAGGCTCATCGAGGTAGAGCAAGTATGTGTATATGAGCAGGGGACTTTCACTCCTAGCTCACAGTGTAGACATAGCCGTAGTGTGTACTTTTATAACAAACTGCTGCAATCTTGAGAACAAAATGGCTACCGTCTCAGCACAGGTAGAATTCGTAGAAATTTAAAGATGCAGTACACAACAAAGTACAATATACCTATTGCAAGTTTGAGAGCTGATGCTGTAGTATTTACTACAGACAAATCATAATGTTACAACCTATATCATACTTTAAAGAAAAATATATTATATGCTGAAAACATACTTACCATATATTGTAAATGGAAAAGATACATTGGGTACAGAACATAAAATTACGCTGTAGGTTGGCAGATACAGCTTTAATATAGGTCTGTATTATGAAATGTTTCATGACAATACAGAAACATCATTTTCCACAGTGATTTTCCTTCATATTTCCTACCATACATTTTAAGAATATTATAATGTCTTACAATTGGAATAATTTTATATTTGTGTAATTTGTACAGAAAATTGTATATTTGTGTAATTTGTAACGTCGTCTATGTCTTATTCTGAAGCCACATTATTGGCATTTACTTTTTGATCAAATAATCCTCTAAAAATTCCGTTCCCTATTGTCCAATAAAGGCTAATATTGCTTTGATTTGTAAGTGTTCAGTCTCAGGAAATGAAATTATACATGTTCTGTCGCTGTGAAAGGGAATTTCAGATTTAAATTCTACTGCATACATGCAGCTAATGGATTAAAATGAGAGAGAAAATTACAATTTAGGTTGGATCTTGGGTCATCACCTTTTCAAGCAAAGGTCTACCTGTCATGCAAGTGGAAATGCTAATTGGCTGACTGCCACTGAAATTATCTCTGCCGGATGATGGAAGGAATGGCATGAACAACAGTAAAATTGTAAGTGTGATTAAATATTCAAAGTCAAATGCTTAGTGACAAAGAAAAGGACTGGAGTTAGTTGAATTTCTCATCACAGATAAATTCAGATGAATATAACCTCTGGTTTTGTTTTCCTGTTCATGAACAGATCCTAACTTCAACTCATGTATTTGTTTTCCCCAAGCATTCACCAAATAGTTTGTGAATGTATAGGATGAAAATCGTTGATCCAAAGTGTTCACTCTGTCTACTGTATTCACTATTTATGATATAGGACTGGTTGCCTAGGTTATATGGTATTGTTTCCACTCCCTGGTTGGATGGCTGAAACCTTTAAAGCAGGAGAATAAGGAATAGTGATAATAAGCAACATATATGACATAATGAATAATGAATACTCTTGCTCCCATGCAGATATGGGTTGTCATCTGAAGAATTAACCATTTCCCAAGCGTTCCTCTGAACAGCAATCCATATACATGAATGTTTACAAATAACTCGTAAAGGACCTGAATGTGATTGGACTGAACAGGAATTTGGGATTAGAACAAATGCTCATGAACAGGTGTCCCACTGCATAGCTGCCTAAAATCTTCTACCCTATCCACAAACCCCATGTTGCTGATCCACAAGGCTTAAGTGGTGCAGAATGCAGAAGGGATGAGATAAACTGCATGAGCTGTTCCGACAGTCACGGATCCCCAGGGCGCAGGTTGCTCCCTCCAACTCATCCCTGTTTCCTCCCAGATCAGGACAGAGCCATGATAGTGGATCTATGCCACTGAAGGTTTCCTCTAGGCAGGTAATGGAATTACACAAAATGTGAATTTGGTCCCATATATTCAACAGGGAATATACCTGCCTACCCTAATCCAGATTCGAGGGGAACATGCTCTACCCCGAATGATCATTCAACTCAAACTATCCATACGCTCCAAAGACAAATAGAAAAATAAACTGATTAGTTGCATAAAGAATAGTCCCTCTGCTCCAGGGGACAAGAAAATTAATAGTTTCACTGTCCTCTCATTTTAAATTCTTATTATTACCCACTCCCTGGGACTGTATTGTTTCCTGCTGAGAATAGTAGGCAGTGTACATGGAGCTTCCTAATTGTGTGATTACTTGAGACTGCAGCAACCTGATCTGGGACCCACGTTTCCATTTGCTTTACCTTCAGTAATGTTATTCAAAGGGACTCTAATGGAAAGAGGCTCATCAATTATTGAAATGAATTCAGCTTTGTTTCCAAAGTTTGTATAATGCCAACAAATTGAAATTGGACAAATGAACCCCCACCCCTCCCTCCCCCGGGTTCATGTGACTGGCTGGAGAATATCAAAACTAGTGCAGAGAATCTGCATAAAGAGACGTCATACAGTCAGCAGCACTTACAAAAATAACCGTCTACACCTCCAGTTATAAGAGCACATTCCCTGGTATTGATCCGTGCCTGGAGTTTTCAGTGAGACAGTTTCTATTCATAACTACACTTGAATATTTTCAGGCTGCTTTTCTTATTTTCTCTGTGTTTTTTGTTTGGTTTTTATGGTTCATCTGTTCCTTACAATTGCTCTGATCACCCTTTCTTTTACTCTGGAAAAGAATACAAGAAACGTTAGCATCTCTCTTTAGTTTGGCCAGTGATGTTAGTGCGCATAAAAGCGGCAAAGAGATGGTTGGGCAGATTGAGTGAGGAATTATCTTTACTACATTTGCTTGAATTTACACTTTGGAATAAATTACCCAGGGTGATTCTACTGACTTCTTCAGGGCTGATCTTTGTCCTTTTAGTTTCACATAGAGCTAGTAAAAAAAGGTAAATATTGGTGAAAAAGTTTGGGATCACTTTTGTTTTGCAGGTTTAGAAAGCAGTACAATTTTTCCTTTATTCATTTTTGTGACGGCTTTTTATCAAAATGTTCAGATATGAAAATGTTTGGATTCAATTTTTCCCCCTGTTTTTTCCTCTCCAACTCTCTCTCTTATTTTCTTAATTCTAACAAAAAAAGGCCATTTTCCAACAACAAGCAAAATAACTTTTCAAAATTGACTAGCTCTAGTTTCCATATTGCAGTGAAAGGTCTCACAAGCAATTCTGACTATACTGATGCATTACATGGACATACTGATTATGGAGCACAGACAGATTTTTATTTTGTAGCTACACAATCAGACTGGGCCAAACTGTGGAGCAGAGGCTCGGAAGCCCTAGCAGAAGCCTCAAGACTGCAGTATCTGCCCTATAATTTTTCTGCCTGTGGCCTTGCTGGGGAGGAAGGATGATCCACTGGAGACGCTATTGGCCAGGGATTCAGGAAACCCAGGTTTAATTCCAAACTCAGCCACAGACTTCTTTTTTTTTTTTGCAACCTTGGGCAACTTACTTAACCTTCCCTGTGCCTCAATTCCCTATCTGTAAAATGGGGATAATATTTCCCTGCCTCTTAGGGGTGCAGGGAGGATAAAATCCATTAATGGTTGCAAAGCACTTAGATACATTGATGATAATGTCAATGCAATTATGTAGCTTGGATTAATTTTAACACCTCACGTGCCGATAGCCCATTTTCAATAGGATTCTCCTGGACTATTCATTTTTATTAGAATATTATAAAAATCTATAGAGAGATTCTTGGGACCTCTCTATTGAAATCAATCTTGCCATGGTCTGGATTGGCTTGTCCCAATTTTAGATCAGATATGATTGTGCTCCCTCATGGATTCCTTTGTAGGACTGAGTCACTAGTGATCACTTTATATTCTGAAGGCCGTCTTTAGAGTGAAGACGGTTAACGACTTCTTCAAAGTGAAAGTTTAAATTAGGATAGGTGGCATCTCAGGCAGGCATCTCATAAAAATTCTAAGATACCTGATGACCCTCACGTTGTCCCCAGGTATTAGAATTCAGTATCTAAAATAAAAAGTTGTGTACTCTAATTCAGTTAAAAGAAACGAATGATTGAAGATTTGTGTAATAAACCAGCTTCACGTTTTATAGTAAGTCATTTCTGGATTAGAGCTGGGTGAATAATGCAAATATATTTTCATCAAATATTAATTCAAATTGTTTATTGAAGTCCCTTCAGCCATACTTTGGAGTATGCTTTCCATGAACATTTGAGATCTAGTTTGTTTGTGGAAAGCAAATTCAGTATTCTCACTGGAAATTTTGGTGGTTCATCCAGTCAAGGCAGGGAGGTTCCGTGAACCGAAAAAGATGCTAAATTGATAGGATCATTTTTTCATTGTGAAGAATGTGCTCTATTAGGTATGTGTGAACAAAGCCTGGGCAATACATTTGTTTTTTAAAAATAGTTCTAGGTCTCATAGCTCCAACACAGTGTGTCTGATTATCGTGATACCTTCCAAAATCAAATCAAATCCTTCTTTGGGCATACAGTACAGAAAGGAAATCTCTGGTGGAAGAAGTCGTTTTAGAAAATTACAGAGGGGACTCAAAACTGGGCTTTGAATAGACTCAGTCCTGCGCTTCGGAGTCACTTTTGGGACTTCATAAAGTATACAAAAACATAAGGAAATGAAACATAGTTCCTTATTTCTAGGTGACCTATTTGTGTAGTTTGTTTTTCAGTGTGCCTTTTACATTATTTGATAACGTTGTGTCAGCCGTACAGAGGCGAGCCATTAAACTAAATATTTTAAAACAACCAACTATACAGTACACAAGCTCTAACCTCTCTCCCATTTATTTTAACATACCAAATTGGAAACTGATTACAAGATCAAAACTGTCCCATCTGTTAATTTGGGATGTGGATCTGCATTTTAAACTGCTGCTTTTTGGATCTCTTTTTTTTTTTTTTTTTTCATTGCTAAGGATACAAATCAGCTCAAAACCAACAGCACAGCATCAGAAGGAAAGTTCAGTTCAGGTCGATCTGTCTCCAGAACATCTGATTTAGAAGAGGAAGAAAAGATTGTTATGAGACCAGCCAGAGACTCCCTTTCCACAACACAATGTATATCAGAACTCCCTGTCTCAGGCACACTTTTACCTGCCAGCTCCCATTTGCTTTTCTCTCCATCAGCAAGTATTCTTGAAAATCCCTGTGATAAAATGCCATGTGAAAAGCTGGCATTGGAACCATCAATTTGCCCAACAGATCTGACAAGTGCGACTGTACGAAATGTCCTTGGCCAGTAATGTCTACTGACCCTACTGCTATATTTTATTTTTCAAAAGGAATTTCCAAGTTCAGATCTCATGAATATGCACAACTCCCGGAAGCTGAGAATTCACTGATGTTCCAAAGCTGGACTTTGATTTTCAGATTGGTCATGTGTGTCTAATATGTGCCGCCTTTAGCATGTTGCATAAAAGACTAGATGGCTCCTAGCCCTGCGTGATTGCAGAGGTGGGGGCAGAGCGGGCACAGGAAGGAGGCTGCCCCCTCGTTTTGGACCCACGGCGCTGTGTCTTTTACAACCCCAAATGGAATTTTGGGTGTTCAGCACAAGGCCTGATTGAAAAATGTCTCTCAACTTTTTAACCAACATGGAACTTGGTTTTCAGTTATGCTAATTTTGCAGGAAGTGTTTGATTTCTTTGAAACTGAGTTTTCATTGGAAATGTCAAACACTTTCATTTCATTGGAATTTCCCTGAAAGGAAAATTTGCTTTGTTTTGTTTTGTTCCCTGACCCCCTGGATTCAACGCCTTCGAAAAATCAGGCCCTATATATTTTTCTCCCTCAGGTCTCTCTCCTTTTATGATAGGTAATCCCATATCTCTAGCAACTCTTCACTCCATAAATATAAAGACCACTTCCTACAGCAATTACCGGACTTAAACAATCCTATTAAGTAGCCCCCATAAAATTGTGTTTGAACTTTAACTAAGGACTGTCACTATTGGGCAACTTATTTTGACTGATTCCTTTTGTGGCCACTTAAAACATTTCATTACTGTCTTCTTTTCCTTATGTGCTTAAATGCTATAAAAGCCTAACATGTTGATATATTTAGCATCTATTTCTCTCTCCTGTTACTAGTGTAAAGGCTTCTCCAAACAATTATCCAGCTTCTCTTTCTGCTTGTGTTTATGTATGTGTATCTACAAGCACAGAACAATTTTTTTCAAACATTAATTATTCCAGTTTTATCTGACAAATTTAAAATATTTCTCTTTTCTAGACTGAGCATTAATATTTGGAATGTGAGCAGTTTTGCACGGTTATGGTTTGTTAGCTGGTCAAGAACTGGAATAACTTCTGCAACATCTTTCATGTAAATTTTGGCCCTTTTTGTTGAAATGTGAAGTTTGAGATGAAAAAAAATTTCAGCCAGGCTCTCTGGGCAGATGTGTCCATTTCTGTGCCCTGATTGACTGACCATACGATCTCACTCAATGTGAACACTTGCACGTGTGGAATTAAAGTGCGTTCTTTCTGAATGCCGCAGCGTTGGAATTATGCAGCATTTGCACCGTTTGACATTCGCAAACAGTTGTACCAGTAAAACGCAGTTGCTCGGTTATTGATGACAAGCACACACAAATGGTGGTGAGCACAGGTGAACTCCAAGCTTTTGGTGGGGGGGGGGGGTAAGGACAATGTTTTGGTTTTCTGTTTGTACAGCATCTAGAACAAGGGGGGGTTCTGATCCAGGCCTGGACTCCTAGGACTATCATACTACTACTAATAAATAATAACTTATTCAATTTTAAATTCAAATAGGTTGTTAAAGAAAAACTTTTGCATAATTCACCCACCTCTAATCCTAGAAAAGGTATTTTTTCCCTAAGAAGCATAGAAGGTGAATCTCTAAAAATGCCATCATCTTATATGGAAATATTTTTTCATTTATTGTATTTGTGTCCCTTTCTGTTGAAATGCAATTTCAAATGAGAATAAAGTCAGAAGAAAAGCCAATATTACCTGAAATAAAAATAGCATCAAACTGTAGCTCATTAAATCATGTCTGACCAATGCTGCATAGAAAAGAAACATCACTGATTTCTATCGCGTGGCTATTGTGTTTCCTCCTCTTTTCCTCACTGCTTGACGTGTCTGGACTGGCACCTCTCGTGCTGGTAAAGGTAATACTCTTGAATGCTCTTCAATGCCACCAGTGAAGCCTTTTGTTATCACTCTTTCCCTTTTCCCCCTTAGCTCTTGACCAGCTACTTGTAATTTCACTGATCATAGCTGTGATCGCTGTTATTCAACAAAGGAGCTTTAAGATGGGTTGTTCTCAAGCTGTACAACCCGAAGCCCAAGTTCCTCCGTGCACAGAATACTTCCTCTTAAATAGCATCCTAAAATCCTGGGACTAGTCACGTCCCTTCTCTGTCTATTTAGATTGTAAACTCTTTGAGGCAGGGATAACATCTATGTATCGATACAGCCCTGTAACAGGGTGGCACCCACCTCTCATGAGCACCTCCTTCAGTCTGTGATGACCCCTTCCAGCAGCTTCTAGTGCAGGGATCGGCAACCTTTGGCATGCGGCCCGCCAGGGAAATCCGCTGGCGGGCCAGGCCGGTTTGTTTACCTGCAGCGTCCGCAGGTTCGGCCATTCGCAGCTCCCACTGGCTGCGGTTTGCACATCCCTCGGCCCGCACCGCTTCCCGCAGCCCCCATTGGCCTGGGACGGCGAACCGCAGCCAGTGGGAGCTGCGATCGGCTGAACCTGCGGACGCTGCAGGTAAACAAACCGGCCAGGCCTGCCAGCGGCTTTCCCTGGTGGGCCATGGGCCAAAGGTTGCCGATCCCTGTTCTAGTGACTCAGCCCTCCGACCAAGTCACACAGTCTGTATGGAACAACTCAAACAGACCCCTGCCAGGGTATTAGTCCAACAAAGTCTTTAAGCATTCTTGACCCTGGTAGGGGGCTGTGCCCCCAGGGCTTCTCCCTGGAGACTCTTCACACACTTTGGTCTGTTCTGACCCCAGCTCTCCAGCGCGGCCTCTTAACAGTTCAGATCTACTTTAGGAGCGTTATCACTGTCCAATTGTAGGCCAGTTCCACAGTGGCTTATTGGAGGGGGGCGGGCCTGGACCACGCACTAGTCCAGGTCCCAGCCCAGGGACCTAAGAATAGCAGCCATATGCTGCCATGTCCCTTTAACTAAACTGCTTTCAGTTCCCTGGGTCACTTCCCCACAGCCCCTTCACTTTCACGTGCGCTTCACCTTTACTGTAGGGCCTACAGCAAGTCCAAACAGCCAGCCTGGATCTCCGTCTTGCTCCCCTAGTCACTGCCAGCAACTGCTCTATCCTTGGTTCTGCGGTTCCCTTCAGCCAGCCAGGAGCACCACCTGCACTCCTCTGGCTCCAGCAAGGAACTGCCTGTCTCTGCCTCTGCACCTTCTTTTACATGGGTCTCCAACCCTCTGATTGACTGTTCCCTGCAGCCTTTCCCTGATTGGCTGCCTCCTGAGCAGTCTACCTAGACCTCTTGGAGGATTAGCTCCACAGTTCCTTTCTGGGATGGGTGTGGTAGGATTCTGAGGCCTCCAGAACCCCATCACAAGCCCCAAGCAAAATGGTTCCCATTCTTAGCTGGGGGCTTCAGACGCTAGTTATAATACTACTAGTAAATAAAAATATTACTTTTATTTCAGAAGAATGTTGTTCTTACCAAATAATTAAAGTCAAACGTGTACTGTTTTCTTCTGTACTGCATTAGTGTGTGAGCAATAATAAATGTAGTAAATTAGCTAGTTCATTCTTTTTTATTTATTTTTAGTTTACTTGAATTTAAAATTAGATTTCAGATAACTAGGTAGACAGACGTGTATAAGAATCCCATGGTATAAATTGCTCTGCATGACAGGACCTTACAAAAATGATTACAGGCAGATTCACAATGCAAAAATTATTTATATGACAGGAAGCAGAAAGACAAATTACTCAGAGACTATGTACATGCTCTTCTATAATTGCTCATAAATTATTATGGTTCATGTAAAAAGCACCCAGATTCCCTATACCACTAGGTATATTTAAAATAACAATCATGTTAAATTACTAAAAAATGGAGGAAATTCAATACACATTGTAGGATGATTGCTAGCA
Organism: Malaclemys terrapin pileata; assembly: GCF_027887155.1. NCBI lineage: Eukaryota > Metazoa > Chordata > Testudines > Emydidae > Malaclemys > Malaclemys terrapin. The sequence continues at coordinate 12,179,996 of NC_071513.1, read as the reverse complement.
CAGAAATACAGGAAATTGTTGGCAGCAAAGTTAATTTGTAATTCACTGTATATATTTAAAGTCTTCCCTTTCATTTCACTATTGAAGGCATCATCCCGTTCTTCATTATGGGGATAACATTAGGCTATGTTGATTGGATCTGGTCTGTAAACAATTTTACTAGAGAAGCAACTAGAGCTGGGATCTTCAGAGGACTCTCAGGGGTTCAGGTGTCAAATACCGTTGAAAGCCAATGAGAATTAGAGGGCAAACTCCATTAGGCCTGCATGCATGCATTAGGGATTACTGCCCAGTTCTGGAAGGGACAGGAAATGAAACAGAAATAAAATTTGCGTTATTATTTAAAAGATGATAAAATAGTATCACCTACTTGAGAAAGCATTTGGAATAATAGCTTATGTCTTTCATCTCTCATTGACTTCCATTCCCTGAGTTGGTGCTTGTGGAAAATTGACTTAAATCAGATCTAACATATAGCCAGCCAACACTGACTAATGTAGTGCATTGTACAGGATATTGCAATGGGAAGTGGAAGAAATTGATTTGACTCATGGAACTGCCAGAGCTCAACTCTCTCCTACTCCCTTTCTGCTGTCCACAAGTGTTTCCCTTGTTTAAAGTAAACCAGAAAAGCTATTAAATTGTCATTCCAAACAGGCCACACCCTTCCCTCCTCTATTTTTCGTGCCAGAGACTCTTCCATGTAGAAGTAGGAAATGCTGTACCAGACCAAGTGATCTTTAAAAGGCCCTCACCTCAGCCGGTGGGAAAGAGTCTGGTTTTGGCAGGTGATCAGTTCCAGAGGAGCAGTAGGGGAGGCAGCCTCCCCAACAGGAAACCAGCCCTAATTATGGGTCTTTAGAGCCACAGAAATGCAACCATCTCTGTGGAACATGGAATCAGCACACAGCAGGTCCAGCTCCTCAGAAGGGACTTGAGACTAGGTAAATAGCTAGATTGTGATCAGCACTAATGAGACCCTGTGTAATTCACGTTTATTATTTTATGAATGGAAAATAGGACTGTACTGGAAGGCATAGTTTGTAGTTTCGGTGCATGTCACTGGCGCTCTGTGAAAGGTAATATGCAGCATTTGTTGCGCTCTGTGTATTCTCACTGCTCTGAATGCCGAAAAGATATTTTAACTAACTCTCTTTATTGTTGTACAGCAAATATCTAAAATACACCTGCGTAGCAAGTTTACCATTGACTTGAATGGGCTTTAGATGAGGCCCTTCTTAAGAAGCGGTAGATTATTGGGTTGGAAAGAATACATGTCATATACATTTATTATATAGCACAGTGCCTCTCCTGGCTTTTCTTTATTGTCATTAATTTTTTTCTCCTCATTGACGTGAACATACCCCATAGCGAGAGCAAGCCGACACAATGATGGCAAACTGAGTTCATGATAATAGAGCGTCAAACTCCGCCTTAGCAGCTCCAGTCATTTCTAATGACTGCTTTGAGAATGCTCCAGCTTAATCTAACAATTCATACACTTCAGTGATTGACAGCAGAGCAAGGAGAAAAATTCCAGCTACACAGAAACTTAGGCAGCCTGACCTAGATTTTAGCCTCTCTGGCTACATAAGAGGAAGCATTCTTGATTATGCTTTTTAACAAGAGGAAAAAGAGTTAGGGGGGGGAAAGTCATCTTCTGTTTGATTAGACTTTCTTCGATAATTAAGATTTAGTCCATGCTCACTGCAAGATTTTTTTTCTAAATGTCATCAAATGTTAGAAGCCCTATTATAAATCATTACCTCATTTTCACTCAGTTCTTGACATCTCTCTGCTCTCCGTAATTAGCATCTCACGGAATGCTCCTTTAAGCTAGTTGGCTATCTAGCCGAGGAAATGAACCGAAGAACCCCCACGTGGGCAGAAACAATGGCGTGATGTGTCACATGCACAAACATCCCCCCTTCCACTGCTGCTTCTGGTGTCCGACTAGTCTGAGCCCAGCTGCAGGTTTGTTCTTTGTTGTATTTGGATACAATCGAAGAAAAAAAAAAGAGTCTAGTGTAAAGTGTGTGTTGCTTTCCTTTTCCTTTTGATACACAGATCCATTGGCTTCACAGGAGCTATAATAAAATTGACAAATAGAGAGACAATATTGTTTTAATAATAATAGCTCTTCTATAGCATTTTCACCCATAGATCTCAAGGTGTTTTACAAAAGAGGTCAGTATCATTATTCCCATAATGGAACATAACCCAGGTCTCCCAAATCCCACTCTACAGGTCTATCCACTAGGCCATAATGCCTCCCACTAGCTTTGTACTTGTCTGACTACATCCATCTGTTGTCCATCATACTTAAATTGTAAGCTCTTTGGAGCAGGGATTGTCTTTTTGTTCTCTGTATGGACAGCACCTAGCACAATGGGGTCTTGGTATATGATTGGGGCTCCTAGGTGCTTCAGTAATACAAATAATAAATAATACTGACACCAGCTGAGGATCTGTCCCGTAGTGTCTCCAGATTATTATGCTAGTAGCTGCTGTAGGTAAGTCTCAGCCAGTCGTCTTCTTTTGTAATTTGGCTATGAACTACCACTTGACTTTATAGTGTCTTTCATGCACACTGCATTATTCTAATGTGCTTTGCAGAGTCAAAGGGCTGGTCTACACTGGGACGGGGGGGGGGGGGAATCGATCCAAGATACGCAACTTCAGCTACGCGAATAGCGTAGTTGAAGTCGAAGTATCTTGGAACGAATTACCTGGGGTCCAGACGGCGCAGGGTAGATGGCCGCAGCTCCCCCGTCGACTGCGCTACTGCCGCTCACTCTGGTGGAGTTCCGGAGTCGACAGTGAGCGCTTTCGGGGATCGATATATCGCATCTTAACGAGATGCGATATATCGATCCCGGATAAATCGATTGCTACCCGCCAATATGGCGGGTAGTGAAGACGTACCCAAACTAACCTCAACTTTCAATTTAGAATAAGAGAGGAAGGGAGAAATAATCAGAAAAGGAAAATATGCCTCCAAGTGAAAATGGAAAATAGATGAATTGATAAGGTGGAGTTAAAGGATGCTTAATGTTTGTTTCAGTTGTTCAGTGAGGAGCTAGTGGACATGGAAGTGCTAAGAGACAGGATAAAAATAATTGAAAATGTCTTGACAGAAATAGAAAAAAAAAAAAAAAAAAGAAAAGAAAAGAAAAAGAATGATCTGCAAAATTCGGTTTCAGAAGCTGCATTTTCAGATTTGGACTAAGTTCTAAGTGCAAACCTTTTCCTAATACCTTTAAATTGTGACTCTCCTCTGAAAAATGAGACTGTAAGAATGGGATCTTCTTACTCACCTGATATGCTTTGTGTGTATTCAGAGTCATAAGAGTCTATTCATTTTTACTGTGGTCAGCTTTGCTGCACCAACATACTAGAATATTTTCTGGCTCATGCATCAGTGATAGAATTATTAACTGATCCAAAGCTCACGGACTCGGTTTGAGATCCCGGCAAATAAACAATTTAAGAAATGGCTTTGTACATTCCTTTAGGAAGGTAATGAAAAAATAATAGTTAATGAGTCAGAGCAATTAGAGGTATGCATGAAATAAAGAATAGCTGGCAGAGGAAATGAAAGAAATTAACATTTACTGTATAGCGATGGGTATTGGATACACACAGAAAGAGGCCACCTGGTTATAAAACATAGCTAGGCCTTTGGTTGATGAAAATCAGTATGGCTACATCGAAGTCAATGGATCTACCCTGAAATATATCAGCTGAGGATATATACCAGCTGGCCTGGGGATGATATCCATCCTGATGTAATCCCACTGAAGTCAATGGAATTACATAAAGGATAAATTTTTGATCCAATGTACCTATGTTAGGCATCAAGCAGCAAATTGTGGACTGCTGTGCCTTGCAAAGCCCTGTTGATTGCAGTCAGCCCGTATGCAACCAATTGCTGGATTTGGACCTTAATGTTTCCCATTAGTAAAGAAGATTGTAGTGAAAGAGATTGAGAAGTGGTAGTAAATTGCATTTTTTAAGGTGAATTATCAAAGCTACAGAGCCTGGAAATCCAATTAAAAGAAATTTTAACCAAAGAACATGATCTGACATCAAAAGAACCCTGGCCACATCTTCCCCGTTGCTCCATTAAGCATGATTGCATTGCACAGCATACAGTAAATGTATCCTACTGCATAAGACACATACATGCAACTTAATCAGTGCTTAGAAACAGCCTTGTGTAATGTACTTCAAAATAAAATTATAAAGATGTGGGTTGTGTCACATCTAACTATTTTATATGCAACTGTGTTGTGCTCCCCGAACCAGCCCTGATAGGGTTAACAAGAGCCTGAGAGGCCAGGGCATCCCCTGAGACAAGAAGGGCCAGGGTTAATTGGGAGTGAAGCCTACCTGGGGAAGGGCTGCAAAAGCACTATACAGCCAGGAGGGTGAAAACAGAAGGGGGCTGTAAGGCAAGGAGGCTGCAGTCACTCTGGGTTGAGGGAGGTTGTCAGGGAAAAGGAGGAAGTCCAGGGGGAAAGTAAGCCCTCGATCCTGCCCTGGAGTAAGAGACTAGGAGGGGGGTGAAGTAGCTACAGGGCGTAGAATAAGTTCCATTGGTAAATCTAAGAAGATAGAGAGGCTGGATAGGATGGAACCCAGTGAAACAGCAGCAGGGATGGGGACTGAGAAGACCTGGGTTGCTGGTTATAGGGTCACTGGGATGGAATCCAGTGTGGTGGGTTCCCATCCCAGCCACCGGTATAGTGGCACAGACACCAGAGCCGGAGCTGAATACAGCCTGGAGACAGCATTTGGACAGTGGTCCAGTTGGACTTCGTAACCCCAGAAGGGGTGGACTGAATGGTGGCCTGGCATCGGGGACAAGTTCCCAGAAGAAAGACGGTGTGTTGGAGACTATAAAAATAGGCTAGACAGCACAGCTCACAGGGTAGCTGAAGAAGCACCTTGTGACAGTGACAAAGATAATTAGAAGAGGTGAGTAGAGGAGGTTTAGGGGGTGGATTGAGATCAGATGCCAACATGCATTTTCATTAATTACAGAACTCTAAGCTGGTTTTTCAGTTCAAGTAGCTAAGGTAAAAACACTCGTTATTTATTAAAGAGTTAGTGGAAGTAATGAAATTCTAAAGAGGAAATAGAACTGAATGGAGCTAAAAATGCACTCTACAAATCACTTTTTTTTTTCATGTCAAACTAAAATCTATTGAAAACCTTCAATTGTGGTTAATTGTGACAGATGATTCACAATGGCTTAAAAATAAAGATTTTTCTTTTTGATTGATTTTATTGCATTTCACAGGTTCTCTCACTATCTTGAAAAATATCTCTGTATCTAATATTTCTTTTATTGTTTTCCTTTCAGTTGATGGTTGCATTGACTGGTCAGTGGATCTCAAGACATACATGGCTTTGGCAGGTGAACCAGTCCGAGTGAAATGTGCCCTTTTCTACAGCTACATCAGGACTAATTATAGTATGGCCCAAAGCACAGGTCTTAGACTTATGTGGTACAAAAACAAAGGAGATTTAGAAGAACCCATTATATTTTCAGAAGCTAGGATGAGCAAGGATGAAGATTCAATATGGTTTCATTCAGCTGAGTTGCAAGACAGTGGATTCTACACGTGTGTTTTAAGGTGGGTATTGTGTTGAATATAACAATACATTTCTATAGTTTTTCTTATTTAAGGCAATGCTTAAATTTAGCTGTTTCAGGACTACCAATTAATATATACTCATTATCTTTCTTTTTCTGATTGTTCGTCAGATTATTGCACTATCTTGGAATTACAATTTCTCAAATAATTATGATTACTTGTTCCAATAGCGATAATTAAATATGTCTTCACTTCCTTCACTGAGACCTATTTTCAAAGGTTTTTAACTTAATCAAAAAAAAAGCGGGGGGAGGTGACAGCAGCTCAGTTCTGAAGGCTTAAACCAAAACAAACATTTTGATCAAATAAAGCTGTTTCGCAAATCAAGAGCAAATCCCATAACTGACAGACAGCAATCACAGATTATAATTTTCTAATGGTATTTTTGTGACCTCTGTCTACTACGAGTGAGTTAACTTTTGTAAATTGCTTAACGGCTCATAATCTGGTCTGAATGGCCCTGACATTGTGGAAGTGGCAGTCAAAGTCCTGTTTGATTTTGAAAAATGTCTTTTCTAATTTGCAGCAATACATGTTGATCGAATGTTTAGTGTCCCTCCAGAGGCCTCAATTCTGCAGAGCACGTAAACGTATGCTTAACTGTAAACCAGTTCGGACATAAACATGTGCTTTGAGTTAAGCACGCTTTTAAGAGCATTGCTGAGGAGGGATGGCTTGCTGATTTGGGGCCTTAACTTGCATAGTACTGCCTGTCCTAAACATACGTTTATAGGGTAAACTAGAAAGGCTCTTCAATTTTTTTTTTAAATGCATAAATGTTCCTTTAACTGATTCAACTTTGAAATACAAAGGACTTCACAAGTACCATACATGTTTTCAATATTGCACCACAATCGCTTCAAAGGCAAACAAATAGAAATGTCTCTGGTCATGCCGCTGAGGTGGTCTTGCCTTTCCCATGTGTCTCACTGCTTCTGTGTCTCAAGCCATCTATTGATCACTTGCAAGGCCATAAAATCTTTTTGTCCAAACCTAACAATCCATAGCTGGTTGAGAAATGTCTGTTGAAACTTCTTTTTTGACAGAAGCTTGGGGTATCAACAAAACGTAAATTTTTGTGGAAAGTATCTGCTTTCCATAGAAAAATTTGACTTTTAAGCAGAATATTAATTAAAAAAAACACACCTATGTCTGGAATGAAAAGCATCAAGGAACAAACAAAGGGGTAGATCCTACAAAACCCTTACTTACACTGGTAGTCCCATTGAAGTTACCCACATGAATAAGAATTATTTACATGAGAAAAGATTTGCTGGATCAAACTTAAAATGATTAAAATTAAAGCTCAACTGATGCACTTTCCTGAAGAATTTGGTAATCAGAGCTTGATTTTGTTTAGTTGGCAGGATATGGGGCAAAGGATCATACCTGCTGTGAGGGACAAATGGGGAAGATGTATATGTTGAAGCCAGATCAGCTCAGCTGATGTATCATAGACACAGTCTGTGAACAGAAGTACATTTGTAGTCAGGAGGAGCTAGCATCTAGAAGTTCCCATTTGCCACAGAGATGAACAAGAAACATACATTTCCCTTTTGGCAATTCTTGTGGTTGTGAAGATGTAGCCATTACTCCCAAAATGTGGCATCACTCTTCCCTCAGCACATATTCTGTTCATCCTGTTTGATCACAGAAGGATGAAGTACCATTACAAAGGACGAGTCAAGCATGACTTCAGTACTGTGGACATGGAAGATCAAGTCTTTTACCTTCTCAATCAAACTGGCTCTGAAGTTCACTGAGAGTCCACGGCTGAAACCACTGAACAGCAATCCCATTGTAGTTTAAAATTGTACATACCTTTGGTGAACATTAGTGCTTATGTTGGTGGCAGATTAACAAAACTGGAAAGAGCCCAGAAACTTGCACAGCTCCTAGCTGCATCTCTACTAGTGCCTACTGACTTGCTTCAACCTTATTTTATCTGCTTCTGATCCTGCTAGAGGCTACCAGAAATATAGGACTGTGATGTTTTGATGGTTTTGTGCTGTGGACTAACATCTAGTTTGGACTAAAGATGAACCCACCATACGCTATTAGTAGTAGTAGTAGTTGTAAGAGTAATAATAAACATTTATAAGAGGGCAGTATCCAAAGGCTTCAGTTGGGACCACTGCTCCATTGTTCTGGATGGATAGCAAATATAGCCCCTGATTCTGCAAAAAGAACCTTATAGGTTGGCTCCTGTCTGTGAGCAATCTTTGTATCCTCAGAGCTGGAGATAAGAGACAAAGCAACTGATTATATTGATTTGAATATTCATTTGAAGTCAAAACTGTGTTGAATCTGAATCTTTAGCAGTTAAATGGTAACTCTCAAGCTTGTGGTGAGACTTTAGTGTCTGTTTTATAAATATTTTCCAGAAACTATTAAATGTAAAGATAATGGTTACTATTAGAAAGTCAACATTTGCCAACAGATTTCAGAGTTATTTACTATTGGAGGTGGAGAGGGGAACTGTGGTCTGATACCATTTAGTGTGATTAACTCTTAGCAGATCCTGATTTTGTAATGCTACCTCTGTAATTAGTATACTACAAATGACAGAACCATTATTTTTTATGACAGTTGCATTATGGAACAGTTATGTAAAGATACTGAATTACATATTTCAGCAGAGATGTACATTTTTCATGTAAGATAGTCAAGACAACTTGACACAAACATTAGCAAAAATCTTATGAGCTCAAGTTCTAGGACACACGTTTATATGGGAGATTTCAGAACACTTTGTTCATTTCGGTGACAAATAGTTTTGGTAAGAAATGGGCAATTTTTTAAATACAGAATGTGTTCTCCTTACTTCCAACATAAAGACAATATGTCAGGCTTTTTGGAATGTATTACACAGCAGCAATGCCTTCTATGTCAGTTCTACAATTTTGCTGCTTAGGCCAAAACTTTCTTATATCATTAGAGATTTTTTCCCCCTATTTTCAGATTTATGTGGGAGTACTGTGTTTCACGGCTTTATGTCTTGTAATTATACATAAAAGACCACATTTCTTGCTTGAATAAATGTATTGTTTCTTCCAAAAATTTGGTAATGAATCCTTGCACTTGTTATTTATAAAATCAGAAGTAGCTTAAAATAGCTGAGCAAAGAGCAAGAGTAATTTATTTTTTGTAGAACGATCTATAATCGGTTTCAAGTATTGCCTTTTATAAACTGTCTGACTCCAGAATCGTACAGTAGGATCAATACAGTGTAAAGAGGAATACAATGTACAGCAATGTACAACATCAAAGTCTAATCTTGCAAGAAGCTCTGGGCTCTATTGTGGGGGCTCTGAGTGGGTTTGGGAAAATGCCTCTTTAGAACTCCTGGCAGGATCGAGGCCAACAAAGCAAGTTGGTGGGGTGGTGTGAGGACACTGGGGAAGGTGGGAGTGAGTGTATGAGAGAGAGGCTGACATGACCGTGAGGATAATGGGTAAAAATAAACATTTCAGTAATTGGATAAGAGTTTATTATACCGGGGTGATAACTGTAATGTTAATCTTATCTGTTTCGGTGTTTGCAAATGGGCCCAGACTAGGGTGTGAGAGACTGACAATATCCCCAACAAACCTTATGGAGTTAAGTGAAATGTGATTCTTTGGAGTTGGTTGTATTAAAAAGGCAAGTGTTTAGGTAATGTTGTGAGACTGTGGAAATTCTTTAGCAGGAGACAAGATTAATGCAGTAATTCCTAGAGCAGATCTTCTAGAAAAACATCCACTCTCGATTTAAAAATTGTCAGAGACGGAGATCCATCATGACCCTTGGTAAATTGTTCAAATGGTTAATTACTCTCGCTGTTTAAAATGTATGCTTTGTATCCAGTCTGAATTTTTCTAGCTTCAACTTCCACCCTTTGGATCATGTTATATCTTTCTCTGCTAGACTGAAGACCCCATTATTAAATATTTGTTCCCCATGTAGATACTTACAGACTGTAATCAACTCACCCCTTTACCTACTCTTTGTTAAGCTAAATGGACTGAGCTCTTTGAGTCTATTACTATAAGGCATATTTTATAATCCTTTAATCATTCGTGTGGCTCTTCTCTGAATCCCCATTTGTCAACATCCTTCTTGAATTGTGGGTACCAGAACTGGACACAGGATTCCAGCAGTGGTCGCATCAGTGCCAAATCCAGAGATAAAATTACCTCTCTACCATAGGTGCTTGAACTGGCGGTGCTGCCGCAGCCCCTGGCTTGAAGTGGTTTCCCTCATATTCAGCGTTTACAGTTTGGTTCAATGGCTCTCAACACCCCCACTACACAAATTTGTTCCATCACCCCTGCTCTTTACTCTAAGATTCCCCTGTTTATGCATCCCAGGATGGCATTAGCTCTTTTGGCCAAAGCGTCCCACTGGGAGCTCATGTTCAGCTAATTATCTGCCACAACCCCCAAGCCTTTTTGGAAACACTGCTTCCCAGTATAAGGTCCCCTTTCCTATATGCCTGGCCTCCATTCTTTGTTCCCAGATGTTTACATTTACATTTAGACATACTAAAATACACTTTGTTGACTTGTGCTCACTTCACCAAGCAATCTAGATCACTTTGAATCAGTGGCAATACTACACATAAATAAGTGTGTGTGTATATATGTGAGGTATATTATATAATTAATTCCCGCATTAAGCTTATTTTCCTTTTCTCATAGTACATTTTGACATTGACTTAACATTTAGTTGCAATGCTAACTAAAGTGCTTTTTTTTTCCTGAAATGATGAGCATGAGTCTAGCATGTTAGTCTTGACCTTGCAAACACTTGTACAGGTGTTTAGCTGTATGCGTGTGAGGTGTCAAAGGGCAGGTTTACACTAGGAGCATTACATCGGGGCAGCTGCACCGCTATAGCACGTCTGGTGAAGTCGCTGTACATCGATGGGAGAGCAGTCTCCCGTCGGCATAATTACTCAGAAGCTACGTCTGCGGGAAAACGTCTCCTGCCGACATATGGCTAGTGTGGACAGCGCTTAGGTCACTGTAACTTTTGTCATTCGGGGGGTCTTTTTCACACCTCTGAGTGACGTATGTTAAATTGACTTAAGCAGTAGTATAGATCTGCCCAGAATGACTTCAATGAGACTGTTTATGGGAATAAAGTGCATAAGTGTTTGCAGATCAGGGACTAAAACAGCAATAGGATCTGATTAAGCCTGTAAAGGGTCTTGATTGACAGCATATTTGTGTCATGACCGAGCCCAGATCCACCTCATGACGTTCATGTCATGACTTTATAGCACAATATATACACAGGGGCTGGATATACTATTAAACTTCCACTGCCTGCTGATGTGACTTTAGTTGAGGTTGTCAGCCCTTCCATTATAGAGCTTCATTTTTCAGGTACTTACAAATCAACTGTACAAAATTGACTCTGGACTGAAACATTCAATGCAAGGTCTCAGGGGCTAAAACACCAAACCAGAACATGTAAACTGAAATTGGACTAAATCAGTACGCCATTTACAAAGTCATGAGTATGGAAAAAGTTGAGCTGGCAGCTCGTGCGCTGCTTTGCCCTCTGACAAAATAAACGTGGTTTTGATTCCCCAAGTCATACTGAAAGGATTCGGCTTTTTCGGGGGAGAGGCAGTGGAGGGAATAACTGGACCTTATTGTCCCCTCTCATGCTGAAAACCCAAGGGAAGGTCTAATGGGGGAAGAAGCCTCAACAACATTTACCAACTGTTCCATCAGTGGCAGGGCTTCTCTCCCCTATCTCCCTCCTCTTCCTCCCCTGCCCAAACCAAACTGAGCTGCAGTGCTTGTTTTGTCTGCTTGAACGGGAATATACAGGAGTATAAACAAAGTGCCTCCTCTGCAAAGTAAAATGTTAATTGGTAGAAGTAGTGTGTGTGAGAGTGGTGAGGGGAAGGTGGGGACAGACCTGCTTGTCGTCTTTTGACCTATCACCTTGTACTTATGATTTTTTGTATAGCACACACAGCACTAGGTGAGTAAAGGAGGAAATAAATCCTCCAATCTCCACTTCTGTATTGGACTTCAGAGAAACCCCCAAAAGAAAAGTGGTGTTAATGAGCTTCCTTTCTACCATCTTTTGTCTTGTCTATATAGATTGCAAGCTCTACAGAGTTTTCAAAGTGCATGTACAGCACCTAGCACCTTGGTTGGGGCTCAATGAGCTATCATAATAGAACTTATAATAATATAAATAAAAAATGGAGACACACTTTTGTAAACCACCAGGTCTTTGAATGAGTCTGGAGCGTATACATAGTCAATGCAAATCTGCCTTAGAGGGTTTTCCTGTAGGGGGTGTCAGCGAGACTTCTCTCACCTGATGGCCCTTCATATCACATTGCATGTATGGGAGGCAAGCAGAGCTAAAGAACACACTTCAAAGAGGTTCCGACAAATAGTCCATCTCAGGAATGCTCTGAAATCCCATCTTTTCTGTAAAAAATAAACAAATAAATAAATAAATAAATAATTGCCGTTAAAACCTTTGCAACCAGCCAAAAGACAAAAGGGGTTATACAAATTCTTTGCATCCAAAAAAGGTACGAGGGCTAAAACACTCCACAAATACGTGACTGGTGAAGCCACTTTCTCTGCAGCCCCTTTTAAAACGTCTATGTTGGGGGATTAATATGGTCCTCCCAAAGCTAATGAAACCTCCTTATGAGGCACCTCGATCTCATGAGCTAAGTTTTTAACATGGCCATTCGTTTTGTTGGCAGCAGTGTCTTCGACTTGCAGAGGGGACTTAAACACCCTATGCTAAATTTTTCATGGATGCGGGGTGTCAAGGGAGGGCAGAGGAGGGGAGAATCTCCTAAATCCCTCTGAAAGGTTACTACAGTTTCAACTTAATCACGCCATACGTGCTTCCATCTGGCAAGTGCCTTCTCTATAATTTACTGTGAAAAGGTTTCTAAGTTACCATTTCAAATTCACTAAAGCCTTTACATTTAGAGTGTTCATCTACCTTATTGTTACTTATGATCGGAGGTGCTGGAACAAATTTTATAGTGAGGGTGCTGAGAGCCATTGAGCCAAACTGTAAACCCTGAATATGATGGAAACCACTTCACTGCAGCAGCGCCTCCAGCACCTATTCTTATGGTCCTGGAACAATAAGTCAAGCATCCAGGAGAAGGCCATCTAAACTTTCGATAGAGGGTCAGAAATTGCAGAGGAGGGGAGAGTGGGACACACAGCCACCACTCACTCCCTACCACCAGTACTTCCAAAAGGGAGGGACCTTCCTTTCCCTTGTTTTCCCCTGCCTTATGGGGTGTGTGTGTGGGGGGGTTCCTTTGAGATAGTAGGATTTGGCCCCCATGTAACAGTCAATTACATTTGATTTGACTGAGGGATAAAAGGAAATGACAAAATTCTCAAAAGACCCAAAGTTTGTAAAAGGGGATCAGTATGGTCAAAATGTAGGGTGCCGGGTCCAGGGGGGAATACTCTGTTAAATTGGCAGATGAGTCTGAGAATTTGATCTACTGTAGTGTATTTCTCTTTTGCTGGTGAACACTTTTCACGGGTCACTAACAGGAGGAACATCAGCATGAGCAGTTCCCTTTGTAAATTAACATAATTAAATGCACATTATGCTTTCTTCATGCAGAGTTTCTTTTTTTTTAACCCTATCAGATAACAAATGATCCATTCTTTTAGTTTTCCCAATTGTCTGTATTTGAGGGAGCTTCTCTTTCTCTTTCTCATTGCATACACTGATGTCAACTGTTTGCAGGGCCGGCTCCAGCTTTTTTGCCGCCCCAAGCGGCGAAGCAGGGGGGAAAAAAAAAAAAGATAAAGCCGCGATCGGCGACACTTCGGCGGCAGCTCTACTGCGCTGCTTCGTTCTTCGGCGGCAATTCGGCGGCAGGTCCTTCGCTCCGAGAGGGACTGAGGGACTTGCCGCTGAAGACCCGGACGTGCCGCCCCTTTCCATTGGTCACCCCAAGCACCTGCTTTCTTCGCTGGGGCCTGGAGCCAGCCCTGATTGTATGCATCAGGAAAGACTATATCCCCTAGGGGATTTATTCCCTTTGGCAGAAGAACTGGTCAGGCTCAGCAGTACTTATGCAGAGAGCACTTAAGGGAGACTTGCTGTCCTGAACTTCAGTTTGTTTGTGTGTCTTATGAAGGGGAACAGACACATTAATTTGCCCACAGTGTGGGGTGGACTGGAGGTGCTCTAGGTTCTAACCTAGAAGTGCTCTAGGTTCTAACAAGCAGCGTATTAAAAATCACAAAATTATTGGAGGGGGATCTCCTGGGAGTGGTTGTTTCGGGACCTGAAATTCATGCTACTCCTGAAATATAGCTTTTCTAGCCCGGAATGTATTTGAACAAAAATATCCAGAGATCTTATGGTAAATATTAAAGAATAAATGAATAAATGCTTTGGAAGGTGTAAAAGCTCTCAAGCTTCGTGACATAAGTCAACCTCTAACTATTGGTGGCTATGAGGAAATTTCCCCTGGGAACATATGCTACCTATTGCAGAATTTCTTCCTCTGAAGCAGCTGGTGCTGGCTACTGTGAGAGAAAAAAATGTTCGACTCGGACCATGTCTGATAAAGTATAGAAGTTTTGATGTTCCTAGTCAACTCCTGCAGTTTGCTGCATTATGTATAATCTTGTCTTGTATTTACAATTTACCTTGTTTTTAGAAGTTTTAATGCTTTCAGAGATTGTTACCTGTCTGAAAGGACAACTGCAGTAGTAACGTATTACCAAAGGAGAAAAAGACTTCCTGAGATTTTAGTGTTGCTCAAAGGCTCAGGGCAATATGCACCATCAATGTAATATTGTTTAACTTAAGTCCCATCTGTTTTTACCTCTATTTGACCTTAAGCAGTCCTTATTTATATTTTTTTTGGTGTGGGGGGGTAATCTTCTTTCTGGAGAAGACAGGTAGACAGCTCCCATTGAGGTGCACAGATCAGTAGAACCAGTCAGTTCCTCTGGAGACAATAAAGGTGAAAACTGGCTCCTCTTACTCTCCACTATGGGGAGACCAGAGGACAGTCAATCTGCTACTGGTGAATCCTGTCATCATGTTTTTTGGTCTTCTTGAGAGTGCCCATGTCAATGATTACATTAGATGTCGTCTACCCGCCAATGTGTGCCGGTGTCCTCTGAAGAGAGCATTTGCTGAAATCTAGCTTGGGATCTAATCTATCTAAACACTGCACAGATGAGGATAAATTAAACTAATGTATAACAGATCAACCCAGACCAATATACTGGGCCCTCATCCTGTGTTTGGGAAAATTCAGAAGTGCTAGTTGGTCAATCCAAAAAATATCCATTCTCCTTAATGACATGAATGAGGGCATGATGAGGAGTTAGACTACTCTCTTCAATGCCATTGTTAAGAATGTGTATTCCTGACTGTTGGTCTGTGCAGATGTCTCTGGGTATCTTGTATCCAAACCACCATTCATACTCCTCTTTTATGTTGGACTGCAGTGACTTTGCCCAGGACAAGTTTCTTGTTGGCAATTGGCCAATGGTGCATCTTTTCTGCATGTTAAAGCATAGGCTACTGGGACAGTGTTTATGTTTTATTCAAGATGAACCTGCCTTCTGACTTCAGAATCCGGTGCATATGACAGCAACCATATGTTGTAATGTGAAAAGCTTAGCAGGGAACAGTGCAGGAGAATGAAGAAGCTTAAGGAATGGTGAGATAAGAACAACACAAATAGTTCTTCTGCTTGAAGGAATAGGAATTTGCATGGTGTTTCACTCTGGATTAAGGCCACAGCTCTTTATTGGAGGACCCACAGAACCGAAATCTCAGAAAATGCACAAGGTACAGTAAAATGGACTTGTAACAAGATGCAATTGTAACACACTGCACCTAATTTTCTGTGATAATGTTTCTAAACTGTTTTTGTTTTTACTAGTGAGATCCTGAGGGCCATTCAGACATTAAAGGATGAATACGATGAGCCAGGTAGCATCCGGGTTTTTGATATAGTGCTAAGGAGTTGAGATTGGAATTACAATAGTAAAAGAAACAACAAACTCCTCTGCAGAAATGGTTGGAGTTGTCCCAAGCCAAGGTAACATACACTGAGGAAGAGAAGGAATATATACTCTTTGTTTATGGTTCGATAGACAACTACAGTGATGTCAATTGTCTACTAAATTTTTTCTCTTGCAGGTATTGCCTTTTAACTTGAAGGGGTCAATGCGCATCACACTTTGGGAAGAAAGAAGGGCTTGCACATCTAAGAACTTTGAAAATACAAATCCAAGTGTGATTTGCATGGTTGGTATCTTCTGTAGACAATGACCCAAAGCATGCCACAGAAGGGTTCATGGAAGAATAAGGTAACAAGCTAGTGAAGAGTCCCATGGAGTTAATAATATCATACATTAAACACTTTTCCAATTGAGGAAAAATACAATACCTGTGTTCAGAATTGTATGACAATAGTAAATGATGCCTTTTTCTCTAAACAGATCAGAAGATGATAACCTCATGGAACTGGTGTAGAACAACTTCAGACACACATGAAACCACTAAGTAATGATGGACTTGTATTTCAAATACTGGCAACACAAATTTGGACTCCAGAATCTATTGATTATCTGGATAGTTCTCCCGGTAATGACTAGAGAGGAAAACAGGAGATTGTCAGGGTCTGATAGGTGTTAGCAGACCAGGTGCTCTTGACTTTCAGAGGGAGATAGATGATGGGTTGGTATTCTTTATAAGTCAGAAGCTGCTAAGTTCCCAAGTTGTGGAGACTCAGTTAAAGGGAATGGACTCAGGAGGTTGACTTGCACATAGCTGCTATTTAGTGTTACAATGAGCCAATGAATGTGCTGTAGATTTAATAGAGTTCAGCCGTTAAAATGAGTAGGCAGCATGTTGCATTCCGTTAGAAGCCTGATTCTTGTATTCTTTCTTGGGCACAGCTTCCATGAATCCCCTTGTGGTATTCACAATTGCATCTGTCCTGCAATTATAATGAAATAAAAAAAACACAGCAGGAGCACCGGGCGGGCGGAGTGGGTCGGGGCATAGGGGTGCCCATTTTTTGGAGGCCCCCCAATGGCCCTGTGGCTAATCCGCCACTGCTGCTGTTTTGGCCATGTTTTTCTTTTGGATTCTGAGTTTGTTTGAATCCATACTTCAAAAGCAAAACTTGGCTGATATGAGGATTGCAAAGACCTAAATGCCGTGATAGAAGGAAATAGTTTCACAAACTCCTGCAAAGCAAAACTATTGAGCTCTTCACTTCTCCAGTCCAGAGAGCAGACACATTTCACAGTAGTACTTTGAGATAGGGAATCACAACCTCTGGTGCCAGTATGTTAAGACTTTCAAATCCTTTCTCCTTGCAAAAAGAACGTCTGTCTTTTCCTCCTCTTCCTTGTTACTAATACTCCCTCTTCTTAAAAGGGAGCCTGTGGCGGTCAACCCAATGGGAGAGGGAGCAGCTTGAGACCTTTTAAGAAGTGAAACTGCTTTCGAAAATGCATTTTCAAGGTCTTAAGTTTATTTTCTACCAGGCATGTTCTCTATGCTGAGCCTACCTCTTATCTATTAAATGAGTGCTCTGAAATCTCGTTAAGGTCTAAGATCATTTGAGTTGTACTTGATCAACAGCTGTTTCTACTGACTTGCAAACTCTCTGCTAAACTAATCTATTTTCAAGGTCAGGTCTACAACCCTTCACCTAGCAAGCTCCCCATCCACCGTGGAAAACAACTTATTTTGTCAATTTCATTCCTCATCTGCTATAGCAACACTAACATAGTGATTATTTGTTACTTGTCTGTGTTCTTTGCAAGTACATTCCGCCCCTATTTACTCTTTTTATATAACCTTCCTTCCCTGTTCCCTCCATGCTTGGGGCCCAGTGCAACCAGCCCACCTTTGTTTTTCATTATATTGTACTGGGAGAAGTTCCTCCTTTCTATAATACAAATTAATGAGAGTCATCATTATTTTAAAGAAGGAAAAGGGAGGTAATAAATATAGGATAACATTGGCCACTCTACCAATGTCCTCAAGGAAAACAGACCAAGTCAAATGCAGCCAGTGGGAGATAGTTCATCCAGTTCTCAAGTCTATTGTTGTTGGCTTAGTAAGGGCTTTATTTATCCTGAGCTTGAATAGACTTATTCTGGCAGGGTTTTTTTTGGTTTTTTTTTTTTTTTTTTAAGTGATGTTGCTCACCAGTCAGTCAATTTCCTCAACTCTGCTCCAGTCTAATTGTAACTAGTGAAAGGAGTGTTACATTTTTAGGGAGTAAGCATTTTAAATAGAACTAGCCTCAGGCCCTGTTCAAAATGTAATCTAAATAATGAAAGATTGTTAGCAGAAAATATAGCACTATTAAATTATACCAAATAATGAATAACAACCCCAAGTCATTATCTTTACGAGCCTTGATAATTTCTACTGGGTCTGTGACCTGTCTTGTAATCAAGAATATGGGTAATCATCCAGGTAAGTCGTTAATTACCAATTGCTTAATGCTGCTGATTATATACATACATCAGTTGTAAAGTACATACACGGCTGTTGTGTGGGTTTTTAGTGCTCCAGCACAATATACTTAAGAATTCTTTAAAGCTGAAGTTTGTTTTCCCATCTGCAAGGAACAAAGGGTGAGATTTTCAAAAGCACCTAAATGTTTTAGGGGGAAATTGATTTTTATTGTTAAGTTGCATAGAGACTTTTCAAAACCGCTCCCAAAATGTTTATTTTTCAGGTCTGATAACTATTCTTTAGATTAAATAAAACAACAAAAAGTAAAAAGTCTCTGTAGGAGGGAAAATGCAGTGACACTTCTTTAGTATATTTCTAGCTGCAGGCTCCACATATGCTATTCTGTGTGACATTTTATTACCATAATGATGTGCAACAAAAGACTTGCAATGGGATAAACTGGTATTTGTCTTGTTCCATTGAAACTCATCATAAGTCTAATTTGAGGATTCTGAGGATCCGTTACCTTGATGTTAGTGTCAGAGGTTTGACTATTTGGTCATTGATCATTTCCCAGGCGAATGTGGCAAAATGTATTTGCAGTGATGCCCTCTGTTTTGTACCAGGTAAAATAATCTGAAACACAGTAGCCGCAGGAGAATACTGAAGCAAAGCGGTAATGTCTTCAGCGGGAACTCTCCAGGACTCCCCATGATATTGTAGCCAGCCAGTGTATCAGTCTTACCCTAGACCTCTTTGATTCCAGAAAACTTAGTGACAAAGTGATGCATGATGGGAAACAGAGCCCTCATTATAATGTCTGTCGTACTTTGTAGTCTGGTCTTAAAGGACTGTGTTTCCCATCCCGTCTAATGAAAACCAGAATCTGACAGTCTGAGTTGCAACACTCTTGCACAAACTGTAAATGCTTGACAGTAACACCGTGATAAATATCAGCGTGAGTTGTTATTGTGGTAGCTGCTAACTCTGTTAGAGTTGTGAGTCTATAAGCATTTCCATTTTAACCTCATTTTCACATTCAGGAAGCATGTAGCTTGGTCATTAACATTTATTCTGGACTGACAGCAAGAAAAACAAGAACATTTGGATTTAACTCATGCACCCTTTCCTGGACTTCACCCTCTCTGTTTTTGTGGGAACTGAGAAAACTGTGATCTTAGATTCTATTATTATAGAAACATAGATTTAATGCGAGAAGGGATCACTATCTCTGTCCAGTCTGACCTCTTGCCATAGACTTTCACCAATCATTCTTTCAGTAGAAGGAATTATTCCTGCATTCTATGCATGATTTAGTACCACTGACTCAGAGGAGAGCAAATTGCATCCCAGTGTACTCTACGCTGGAGTCACCCTGAGGGGAGGGTAGGTGGTGTCTCTGGGATCTATAGAAGATGTGCCAGTAAAAACTGCCTGAAAGGGGATGTGCTAATTAGCGTGTCCCTCAGTTGCCTGGTTATGCCTCTTCCACCCACTTTTGAGGCTGTGCTGGCCCTCATTGGAGAGGTGCTTGCAGGTAATACATATAAATTCCTTTGCTCCAAACCTTGAGGCCCTGCACCCTTACCATCAAAGGAGCTCAAGTGGGATGGGACTTCTTTTGATGATTTTCCATGCCTCTCAGATCTCTGAACAATGATACTACCTATATATACTCCCCTTCCTCTAGCTGATAGCATAGTAACTCCTGCTGGAGAGGTGAAACCAGTTCTGGGAGCTGAACATTCTTCTCTTATCTGGTAATGAGGATCACTACAATTATGCCACTGAGCTCGATAAAACAAATTGCACGGGCGAATGTAATGTGTGATGCTTCATATTTCATTTGCATCTCCATAATATTTTCTTAACACCTGAATTGCACAACATTACAGTGACTTATTTGAGTATGTTCCTGAATCATGTAGGTAAGCTCTTGATGGCAAAGCCGAGACTGGTGAAACCGATGTGGTAAAAACTAAGCTATCGGTGTAAAACTCTTCTCTGTTCTTGCAGAAACTCCACCTATTGCATGAAGGTGTCAATGTCCTTGACAGTGGCTGAGAATGAATCTGGGCTTTGCTACAACAGCCAGATCCGATATTTGGAAAAATCAGAAGTCATGAAAAGAAAGATAATCTCCTGCCCTGATATTGAGGATTATAAAACATCAAATCAAGAGCCAGAAGTAGTATGGTACAAGGTAACGTGGCCATCTAATTAGCATTTTGTTGAATGTATACAATTACTTTCTTTGTTTTCAGTCTTGCATTCAATTATGAACTTTTTGTGTGTCAAGGTAATGAGTGGCTGCTCCGAAGGACCAACCAAAGCCTAATAGTTCTGATGCACAGGCTTTATCTATATTGGTGCAAAATTATCCAGCCTGGCCACTGACTGACAGCAGCTCCATATCTGTGAAGGGTCTTCCCTACTTTAGGAACTTAAAAAAACCTGCTCTAACAACTGGAATACCAGCTCCAGATGTTCCACAGCCTCCCTCACCCACCTACCCCCACCCCAGTTTCTACACTGGAGGAACTCTGCCATTTCTGAATATTGCAGTCAACCCAACTGGAGGCAACACATTTAGATGGCATCAGTGCCACCATGTAGTGTGTCTGCGCATGATGTGTATACATAATACATGTTGAGAAGTGCTGAGTTTTGACTTGCCAGACAGACAGGTGTCCTGGTGTGTCAGAAAATAACAATTAAAAAGAAAAAGTTGTCACTCTATTTTTATTTTTACAAGAATCTTGAATATTCCAATTCACACTGACAAACCATGTACTGTAACTCATATAAAAGCCATGAAAGCTTCACACACACACACCCTGGTTATATGGGCAGATATGTTTAGAGCTGTTTACACGTGAAATATGCATATTGAGTAAAGTGTATGGGCATAAGTGTCTCATGTCCTAGCCATGTACCTGCTGAATACCAAAAGGCTGAAGAATGCATTATCATTGTGTAAGTTCACATTGCAGAAATTATCTGACAGACGGAATCCTGAGCAGTCATGAAGCACAGTTACTCTTAAAACACTCCAGGAAAATGAATGCAAGAAAAGTGCAAACCAAAATCAGTGAGGAATTGTACTGGCCAGAAATGGGAACAGAACTTTCATTTCTTTTCTTTTCACACATGTACATGTCTTCTGTGTCCAACACATAGATTGTATAGCACCGGCTTTCGGTCTGACAGCTGACTGAGTTGTCACAATGATTAAATTGACCAGAACTGATATTGTATTTTGAAGATAACAGTGCAGCTGCAAGACAATCAAAATGGACTTTTAGTCTGCTTTGCTAAGAAAAAGAGACATTACTGGAATAACCTACTCCATCCTCCTCCTTAGTCATACTTAATGATAAGTGTCGTTTAATAAGTGCGCTAACAATTGCAGATTAGATGGCAGGATCTTCACTTCTTAGACCCCACATACATCATCTGTAACAGACCTAAAAACAGTCAGAAAGGTTCAGTCACTTGGGATTTCAACGTTAATGTGGTATTATGCATGATGTATGTAGGGCAGGTTTTAACCCATTTGTGGCGAAGGTTTTTGAAAAATACTCCGAAGAGAATTATGGTACTAGCTGTAACAGACATTCTCTTTTCTCACTCTAAAGAAAGGTTGAGGGCCAGATTCTAGAGAAAACTTGTGTCTCTGGTACATCCCTTTGATTTCAGAATATTTTTATTCCTATTTATTATTTGTACTGCAGCAGCACCTAGGAATTCCAGTCATGGACCAGGTGCCCGTTATGCTAAGCGTTGTACATGCACATAACAAAAAGATAGCCCCTGCTCCAAAGAGCTTATAGAATTGAGCCCATAATCTCTACAACTCTGCAACTCCACTGAAGTCAATATAATTATAGTGACTTGTATCACCTGAGGGCCTGAGCCGAAGTTTCTGAAAAGGGTGTGTGATTTCAGACTTAAAGATAGATTGAAAGGATCAAGCCAGCTAACATCAGTGACTGGGCTCAGTATGGATATATAGACACACACATACTATCAATCACCTTCTCACCTGCTTTAGAGCCAGGTAGGGCAAGGGCCACTGTGCTGAATACTTTGGCCACACCTATGATACGTCTGGACAGTGGACATTTTCCAAAATATGAAGATGAGAGTCAAATAAAGCAAGATGGTCCCCCAGGATTCTTCCCCTTCCCCTTGCTTAAGGAGAGCTAGACACAGCTCCCACCAGAAAAACCTGTGATCATGATGGAACCTTTAAGTGACTCTTGTCCCTTGAAAGTCACGGAATTTGGGCTTGTGGCCCCGGTCTACTGTGAGTCAGCAGATCCAATGCTACAAGCCTGCCATGAGCAGATTTCTCATTGACTTCTCATTGACTCATTGAAATTATACTAATGAAATGCCTGTTTTAAAGAATTATACTATTAATGTCAATGTGACTCTTTCTTTCCAAAGCACCATCAGGCCTAAATAACTGTTTTGACAACATGAATAAAGGATTTTTTTTAGATAAATGCAGGTGTCAATGATTGAATGAACAAGACTTAAGAATAGAATTACTCTCATGGGAAAAATAAACTGGAGGAGAAAAAAAGATGTATCTAGAAAGAAGAGCCCTAACCCCTCCTTCCTTCCCCACCACCTCCTTGCTCTGACTGTGTTGAAGGAATAGCTATGAAAACAATTAGAATGACAGGTGAAGGACAGGTAGTAGTTATACGAGTCTGCAAAAACAGAGTAGTTGAGGTACTGCCACTTAAAAATGTCAAGGAAGAAGAGAGAAGCACAATAATGAACAGCCTAGTTATTCAAGTGACTGTGAGCGCCAAAGATTCATGAGCAAAATGTGCAAATAAAGGGAAGAGTTAAAACTACCCCATCAAGACAAACACTAGTGAAAAACCAGAAAAAGAATGTGACCTGGTTAAATAAGAAATAATCGTACACTGGGGAACTGATTATTAAAGGGAGTTAACGTCTCTCTGACAGGGGAATCTAGTTTAATTTCCTCCAGAATATGAAGACTGCTTTTTATAGGGTTTGGGGGGGGGGCTTTAAATACACATTTTTCTGATTCCTACTTTCTGCTCTTGTGTCAGTCGTGTACAGTGAGCCAATCCATATAAAATGAATCCGGGCAGAGTAAAAGCGAGAACTTTCTATTCAGAGTTAGAAATGCTGGGTAGCAGATGGAAGAAGTAATGTAAATTAGCTAAAATTTGGGGGAGTTGTAAATCATTTTTAAATAGAAAATGTTTTGAAGTAAACAAGGAGATAAACAGTATTGAATAATTAATAAGTGAGTGTTACAAACCTCTCTGCTTGGTGCAATTCTGAATAGACAACCGTGATAGATACAAGCATTGTTTTAAACCTCTACCTCATTAATCACTACAGTAGTAATGATGTGACCCTCTTTATTAGAAGTACATAATATGCGAAGCAACATCCTGCCAGAGAACAGTGATTTGTTTTGTTTGTCCTGTTCGTGCTGGTATTTTTCAAAAAGAAAAAACAAAAATCTTACCATGGAAGCTATTATGAGACATGGGACTTTTACGGCTACGTTACAGAAGAGATGTAATGCAGTTACCTACTGAAACACACTCACTGGTGCATTCTGGGAATTTTAGACGTTTTTAATCAGAGATGGATAGACCTGGATCATGTTCTTTAGACCAGGCTGATGTTCAGTCACCCCAGGGCAGAGGTCTGTTCAAATTTGGGGCACCTTTAAATGGGGCTCAAAATCTAACATAACTCAGAAAGGTGTCTATGTAAAAATGGTACCTTCTTGCTCATCAGATCTGTTCTCTGCATGCAGCTAGGGAGCTGGATTTAGTTCCTTTTCCTGCATTATCAACTATTAACTAAATTCCAAGAGCAGGGCTGAATTTCACTTTAATTCACACTTGTGCAACCCCACTGGAGACCACTGAGTTGCACTAGTGTCAACCAAGAATGTAATGGGCTTGCCCAAGTGTCACTAGGAGCAAAATTTGTATAGGACAATAGGACTGCACAGAATCTGTCCTGGTAAGGGTAGCATTTGATCCTCCATCTTTACTACTAATGATGCCTGAAAAGCAGAGGGTTTCAGAATCTAGTATGAGTTTGCAGGGCTGAAAGTTATTTGGAAACCGGGACACACAAACCATGGAACTTTCATGATTTCTCAAGGGGAAAAGAAACGCCACCAATGTCACTCTGTTCTTTAACTGTATTCTATTATTACTGGCCATGTCAGAGCCAAACCATAACACACCTTGATTCAGATTTTAGCTCAGATCTGGGGCTGTGCTCTAACTGCTTTTTGCCACACCACTGACACAAGGGGCCCTAAAGCTGGCATAGATGGCCATCAAAGTGCAGGGAGTTTGTCCATTGTCATGGAGCTGGTATAATGGCTCCTACTCAATCCCATCTCCCTCCAGTTGGTGTAAGGCTCATGACCCAGGAAGGGGCCTGGACTTTACTGTCTCCAAGCAATCCCCAGTGGCATATTGGCTCCTTGGGTGCAGTAGTAGATGACACAAGTTAGAGTAGCCCTCAGGCTGCTCTAACTTACTCTGGCGGACTGGTTCAGGCCCAGAATTAGAGTAGACAAACGTGGCTTAAAGCCACATTTTCACACTTTCCTGAGTTGCTTTGTGTGCTCCCTGGCTACTGAACTGGGTGTTCAGGTTGAGTTGGCAACACTTGAATCGATTACTACCTGGATCGGCGGGTAGTAATCAATCTATCAGGGATTGATTTATTGTGTCTCATCTAGATGCGATAAATCGATCCCCGAACGCACTTCCCGTCGACTCCGGAACTCCACCAGAGCGAGAGGTGGTAGCGGAGTCGACGGGGGAGCCGCAGCCGTTGATCCCGCGCCATGAGGACCCAAGGTAAATCGATCTAAGATACTTCGACTTCAGCTACGCTATTCACGTAGCTGAAGTTGCGTATCTTAGATTGATCCCTGCCCCGCCAGTGTAGACCAGCACTGAGAGATGAACAAACATATCACCCTGATGCACCTCTTTAGAGCGGCACTTATCAGACTATATCACACATTAGCACATTATTCCAAGGTGTATTAAATGATCAACACCATTAAGTATTATCAAATTTAGCTGGCTAGAATAATACAATACTTCAGCCTGGAAGTGGATCAAGCACCAGATATTGCGATGCCTAGAATTTGCTGAATCACATACACTGATGTAAAGACTAAGGAACCACTACAAACCTTCCTACCAGGACAACAAATTAAAAATATTGACATGTGGCCCAGTCCGGCCAAGTGACAGCTGGTGAGGGGTGAAGTCCATGGGACCTGTGGATCATCCACACCTCAAAGGAGGTGAGGTGAGAACTGCACCATCCAATTTCAGGCCATTGATTTTTATTAAAAAATAATGTAGTGCGTCAAGCACAGCATATTTAAACACTGTTTTGGTCCTCATTGTATCCTTCCAAATGTTTACAAAAATGACAGGTCTGACACATCACAATACAAACAAAGCATTTGAAGCAACCTCTCTAGGTTCTTATCAGGCCCTCTTCACTGTCATATCTGAACACCTACTAATAATTAATGGATTTTATACTCCCAACCCTCCTGTGAGGTAGGAGATACTATCCCCATTTATCGCTGTGGTACTGAGGCAGGGGGTAGATTAAGTGACTTGCCCAGAGTCTCTCTGGAAACCTGGGGCTCAGACAGGGATTGAACCTAGGTCTCATGAGTCCTACTCTGGCGTCCACTAGACCATCCTTCTACCTAATCAGGAACTGCCAGGAGTTTTCGTGCCACTGTAAATGCACCAGCCACCTGGATTTTTTTTCTTCAAATTTTCTTCTTGGGTTTTTAGTACATCTACACTGAGCCCTTGTGTGTTAAGATTCAGCCTGGAGCCAAATTTCATGGGACATATACATGAACAAGGATGTATAGTTAGGAAAATACTGATGTGTCTTTAACTAAAACAGTGGTTTATGATGAAAAAAAAAGTGGACATTTTGTTTTCTATTTGGCCCTAGGTAG
Source organism: Malaclemys terrapin pileata (assembly GCF_027887155.1). Lineage (NCBI taxonomy): Eukaryota > Metazoa > Chordata > Testudines > Emydidae > Malaclemys > Malaclemys terrapin. The sequence continues at coordinate 12,153,842 of NC_071513.1, read as the reverse complement.
ATGATATCTAAAACACTGCACGTGTAGTTCAGTGAGAGTTAATTACTGTAGCTTGTTAGATACATGTCTGTTAAATTTTAAACAAAAATGACTTCAGATAAACCCCAGTTTTTCAAGTTGTGAATATTCAAATCTCCATGCTGCCTGGAATTCGTATCTGATCCCGTATCCAATATCCATACTGAAACCTAAATAGATTTTTTTTTTTAAGAAACCTCAGTTTTGCAAAGGTATTTCCATTGAGATTTGTGTGAGGTAAGTGTTTACTTGTCCAGTCAGACTGGTGCTTACCATATCAGCTGGTTAATTTAGGCAACTGATTTTTCTGTGCAGGAATGTAAGCCAAAAATGTGGAGAAGCGTCGTAATTCAGAAAGGAAATACTCTTTTAATACAAGAAGTCCAGGAAGAAGATGGAGGAAATTATACTTGTGAACTAAAGTTTGAAGGCAAACTAATAAGAAGAACAACTCAGTTAAAGGTTACAGGTAAGAAACTTCTTGCATAACACGAGTTCTCAAATGAAGGGAAGATTCTTCTTCACACAGCACACAGTCAACCTGTGGAACTCCTTGCCTGAGGAGGTTGTGAAAGCTAGGACTATAGCAGGGTTTAAAAGAATACTATATAAATTCATGGAGGTTAAGTCCATTAATGGCTATTAGCCAGGATGGGTAAGAAATGGTGTCCCTAGCCTCTGTTTGTCAGAGGGTGGAGATGGATGGTAGGAGAGAGATCACTTGATCGTTACCTGTTAGGTTCACGCCCTCTGGGGCATCTGGCATTGGCCACGGTCGGCAAACAGGATACTGGGCTGGATGGACCTTTGATCTGACCCAGTATGGCCATTCTTATGTTCTTATGGCTTCACACACCAACTGAAGTATAGGTAGAACCCAAGTAACCCCAAATGGGAAATTCAGATCAGGCCCCAGATGAAACAGTCATAGGTTGTGTAAAGATAAAAAGGCACAAAAGGGCCAAAACTAAAACCTAGATCCAGGCACCCCAAAACTTCGGAGGAGTTCAGGCCCAGATCTGGACTGCGTGGCTTGGGCCCTTCTCTAATGGTGAATAGGAGGAATGTTGGCTGCAATTGCAAATAAAAGAATTAGAAGTTATTAAGATGTTGCCCCAGAGAAAGAGAGAGAGTTAAAAGGGTCAGCATGAGTACCTGCTTTATGGTTCCAAGTACACAATTGTTCCATGCTTTTTATCTTCTGATCCGTTTCTGGTAATCAGATTCTCTGTTGTAGGTCTGGTCTTCAGTGAGGACTTCAGGACACCTATTCCAAGAATAAAATTAAAAAGCAATATTATAATAGAAAGCTTTCACTATGTAGTTTCCATGTATTGTGCTGTGCGTCTGTGTTCACAGGAGAGATCGTAAGGACAGGAATGAAAGAGCAGGACAACATTATATACCCATTCATTCCTGAATCCTTTGCATTTCCCTTTTTAGATAATGTACCTGTCATTATTATTTTGCCATCAGCAAGCATCTGAAATCATTGTTTTCTTCCAGTTCTTCACACAATAACTTTTGAGCAAATGTTTAGAACGATCTAGAGCCAGAGTCAGTCTCGGTATAAATAATGGCAAAATCAGTAGAATTGCACCTGCTTACACAAGGCTCCGTTTAGTCCATATGCTATTTCTAACATGCTTTCAAAATAACATTGTTCAAATTATGACTTTAAGAAGATACTATGATTTATTCATATTAATTTCCCATTAGTTATCATTGCCCCTTATTTGAAATTAATCTTTTTCCCTGGATGTCAAAATCATATACTATATGATTATTTGTAGTCTGCTTTTGCCCATGGACAGATCTCTGTACCATCATCAGTTTGACCAACCTGAACCAAAAGCTATCAAATGTAAACACATGACCTTTCTTGGAAGCAGTTGCTATACCAGGTAGCATGCTGGTCTTCAGTCACAATACTAACTAAATGTTTCTAATAAAGGTAAATGCATCTATATGAATTCCACATGGTAGATGTTCTTTACCTTACAGAATTGTCAGCTCTCTCCATCCCCTCTAGCATCTGCAAGACCTTGTTAGCTGTTCATTATCTACCTGTTATACAGTATGTGCAGTACTTTAGGTTTTAATTTATTTGCCCTGCACCTATTGTAATATTTGCTCTCATTATTTGTTTGGATGAAAGGATTTATGGCCTGAAGTATTAAGAATTGTAAAAAGCAACAGAGGGTCCTGTGGCACCTTTGAAACTAACAGAAGTATTGGGAGCATAAGCTTTCTGAAGAAGTGAGGTTCTTACCCACGAAAGCTTATGCTCCCAATACTTCTGTTAGTCTCAAAGGTGCCACAGGACCCTCTGTTGCTTTTTACAGATTCAGACTAACACGGCTCTGATACTTAAGAATTGTAAGAAAGGGACATGATACCATTCCTGTTTGCAGAAGGCTTGAGAAGCAAGGGATTGTTATCCTTGCAATTTGATGTGCAATTTGTATATTCTCCTCAATTTACAACAAGCAATCCATTATTCCTTAATAATCAGCACTGTGAACATAGCAGCAAAGCAGAAGTGATCTCAATTTACATGAATTTATAAATATATTTGGGCTTTACCTATAACTTCAAACCCTAATTTTAAGTGGGGTCGAGACCCAGATCTGAATGGGTTTTGGCCTGGGTCCATCTCTATAGAATATTATATTTGAAATGCACTGCCAAATTTGTATGAATGGCAACCTGTCTAGATGAATAATAGCAATGACTTCAATTGAGTACATGCAAAATCAGTGATGCCGGATATGTAATGGTTTCATGCTGCAGAAAAACTCATTTTTTCTGTTTTCCGTTCATGATTTGATATGCAAATAGCTTTGAGGTATCGAGATATGCACTGATTTTATGTATCCGTTCATAGGAAAAATCTTTCAACAATATGACAGTGGTTTATTTGTCTGTGCCCATGACTGCTCTGCAAAGTGCCGATTCTACAGGCAGAGCAAACCAAAGCTTGAGAGTAGGTGCATGGTAGGCAATAATTGGAAGATGCTGAAGTGTGGCTATAAGTGTTGTCCCAGGAGACTGAAGAAAAATATGTGTATTAGTATAGTGACCGGCAAACATGCTTCTTCCTCTGTGACTAATTTGGGCATTGGTTAATTTGTATTGCGCCTCCCATGAAATATATTTTGGAGTGAATACAAAGATAAAATAGAAACCTGACTAATGATTAAGTGATGTGGCCACTAAAATTGATAACGGAGTTCAGATTTCCCTACTGTTTTTCACTGACCATAAAGGACAAGAGTCCATTTTGCAGGTAATTCTGTGAAGGCCATGCAGTAAATCTAAAATTTTCTTCAGCAAAACCAGGTACAATTCATCTAGAAAGGACAGTGCATTTGCTGCCTGCTGGACTGACGTTGTATTAGTGGAACAGGACAGTCTGTCACAGATCTAGGCAATCTTATCTGCCAAGTTAATGGAAACCTCTTCACAGCAGCAAATAGTCAACTCTCCCTTGAAAGGCCATTTGGCTCAGTCAGGCTGACGATCGGGCAGGTTTTCTAATCCTGATTTCATAGATTTTGTAGTGAAGGACAAGAATAACCTCCAGTAAATCCTTGGTATACAAATGTAAGAAATTTGCCTCAGTCAGACCAAGAACATGTCTTTTGCCACCAGTTCTCTAGCCTGCTTTCCTACCTCTTCACCTGTTCTGAAGGCCATCTGTAATCAATCAACTTGTAAGAGAACAGGCATTTAGGAAACAGGTTGCTGCTGGCTGTAGTAGTCCACCCACTGGTTGATGCAGTGGGCAGCATTCTCTCACTTCCTGGAAGTGAATTCTGGAATCCAGTTGAGTTTCCATCAAAATAGATTTACTATGCTATGAGGGGCGAGGGCAGAACTTGAGCTCAGACTGACAGACCTGCTGCTGCATGTAAATTACAGTTAGTAAATACGGCTGAAGGCTAACTAGAAAAGCAATAGCTGGTAGAAGCAAAGCCATCATAGAATTTTCACTGTTGGTGTGTACTGCAGATGTGGAGAAAGAAATCTTACCTACTGCTTTCAAATGCTTTTTCCTCTGCAGGGTATTTCTAATGCTGATGCTTCTCCACATGCCTAAACTGGCATTTTGAAATCACAAGCACACGGGCTTTTTTGACAATACAGATTCCGAACTGTAAGACTCTGGTAGCCTTATCTGGAGGACATGGTGATCTGGAATTCCTTATTAGAGTAAAGGGTTAGCCTGACATTAAAATAGGCAACACCTGGGATCCCTTATGCACCTAGGAGCTCTGTAGTGCTGTGCAGAGAGAAGAGATTTAACTTAGCTTGTTATCCTTTACATCTGCTCATCTGCAATTTAAAGTGTTGTCTACTTTAGTGAATGTTGTAGTTACTTTAATTTATATCTTCCCTGTTTATAGCCACAGACATTTCTATGACAGGCAGGCAGTATGCAGAGCACAGACCGACCTTGGTGGTGAATTAGTGGTAGGTGTAGCAACCCCAGAAGGCAGTCTGCCCTGGAGGCCATATTTGATGCAGTGATGCCCACCTTACTCTGGTTATTCAGAGTCAGTACTGAGAATGAGAACAAAAAACAGGTAGCCCTTACTGTGTATAGGTTAAGAGCTATGTGCCTAAAAATTTAGAGGCATCCAGAAATTCAAAGAGGTTTGCTTTATGAAAATTTATTCAAACCTCTTTATTCCAAAAATTGCTCTTGTAATCTTCTGAGAACAGATATTGCTGAGATTTCTGATCTTCCCTTGTCTTGCTTTGCTCGGGAATAGCAAAAGAATATTGCACTATTTCATTCCCAGGTTGCTACATTTAACAAGCACATGGCTACAGTCTGTGTTAGCTGAGATGTCCAAATAATCTTCAGGAACAGCTCCCAGTAGAGGGTATTTTGAGAATACATCCTGGAAATGATCAAGTATAGATAACGGTGACAAGTGAAAGATAAACAGCTGCAGCTTACTAGCCAGAAGAAAATAGAGGCATTTTGTGTCTCAGCTAACATCTGTGATGCTAACATCAGCAATGGAACCAAAAAGATCATCTGACTGTGGTCCGTGGAGACCCAATGGTAGAGATACCTGTAGTTGTGGATGAGGAATCTTGTTGGGTTTTATCTTATCTGAACTGGATCATCCATGTTGAATAAAAATATCAGGTTTTTTTCTTGGAGGCTGGTTGGCATCTTAGATTACAAGTTCTCGGGTTCTTTTGTCTTTACATGTGTTTATATTAGATCTGGGCACAACATGTGCTTTCCTTAGAGCTGAATGGGAAACTGTTTCCCTGTCCCTCTAAAATTTTCAGGATTTCAACAATGTTTCCATTCTGCATCGGGACGAAACAGAAATCTTTTTCTAAACTTTTTTGCAAAAAAGCAGAGAGAGATGCTGGCAGAGCAGAGACCTGGGTCTCTCACATTTCAGTGATGAAGGTACTCACCTGGGCTTTTGGCTGTTTTGAGGTGGGTCTCTGTGATGACTGGGGTTTGTGTGTTGAGATTGCTGTTCTGGAGTACATTAGAGTGTAACATCCCCTCCGTCTCCCGCTCCCTCTCTCTCTGTCTCTCTCTCTGGTTTTGACCAGAAATTCTATCCTGGACCTGAGAAACCTTCCCAAGGAAAGTTTAGTTGAAACCAACCCTTTCTTGTGATAAGTTTCAACTTTGTCGAATCACCATTTTCCAACAAAAAATTCCCGACCAGTTCTGCTTTGCATAGCACCTAGCACAATGGTCCTTGGTATAGAAACATAATACATTTGGCTCTTGGCGCTACTGTAATAAAAATATGAAATAACAATAGCGGTCATATGTAGATGAATTGCGAGCATCCAAAGTGGCAGAAACTGAGATCAGAGTAACTAAAAGCAGAGGAGGTACCAGGAAGGAAAGATCCTATATCATAGAAAAGTTAGACAAAATTAAAAGAGCCAGTAGCAATATTTTAATTTTATATGTGCACTAAGAAAGGATAATCAGGGTATAGAGGCTCCTGCAGCAACAATATTTAAGATGTGATTGCATGAAGAACCACTGAGTAAGGCGGAAAAGTGAAAGAACCCCCACACATCCTGTCCCCCACTGCACTCCCCAGGGCCGGCTCCAGGCATCAGGCAACCAAGCACATGCTTGGGGCGGCACCTGGTAAGGGGCGGCGGGGGGAGCGCAGTGCGGCATTCTGCGGGGGGGGGGGCACTCCGGCGGTGCGGCGCTCAGCGGGTGGGGGCGGGCTCCGGCAGCGCGGTGCTCGGGATGGGGTTCCGGCGGCGCGGCGCTCGGCGGGGGGGGCGACGCGGGGCGCGGCGCTGGGGGGGGGAGGGGGTGTTCCGGCGGCGATTGGCTGGAAGGGGCGGGCTCCGGCGGCGTGGCGCTCGGCGGGGGGGCGGCGCTGGGAGGGTGGCGCGGCGCTCGGCGGGGGCTCGGGGGGGCGGCACTTTTTTTTGCTGCTTGGGGCAGCAAAAAAGTTAGAGCCGGCCCTGGCACTCCCTCAGCTCAGGGGAGCACAGGGAACTGTTCCTTCTTACTCCTGACCCTACCTACTCCTCTGGGCCCAGACTCAAGGTCTGGGTAGCTATCTATGAGTAGAAGGGGTGTTTTTACTGTCTGGTTACTTCCTTATGGATAGCTCTAGTCATAAACCAGTCATGCAAGATCACCTATTACAAGATATTGGTAAGAAAAAAGCTCTGGAACAATGATGGACAGACGCTTAAAGCCATCACTGCAATGTCTGGCTGCAGTTGAGAAAGCAAATGGAATCTCAGCTGTATTAATAGAAAAACAGAGCACAAATCAAAATAGGTCATAATGCCATTACAGAAAGGGCTTGTGAGACCATACTTGGAGCACTGCACACAATTTATGGAAGTCATCTTATGGGAAGGGTATTGACAAATTGGCAAAGTTCTAGGAGAGGGCAATTAGGATGATAAAACATGTCTGAGGTTTTTAGCTCTTTGCAGGACTATTGGGGGGGGGACTCCTACAACCTAGAATGCATTCCAAAAATATTTTTGACACTATGTACTTAGAAGGACTTAATATTGAGTTATGTTCCCTTGTTGTAAACGCATAACTCCAATTAGCAGTACATAAATCTCTGCATTTCCGTGTGCATTGGTTTTAATAATAGTAATTTGTCAGCAAATGCAGCTATTTCCATCATTAGTTCTCCTTAGTTTCATTATATTTTTCAATTGGAGCTGGACCAATATTGCTAGCCTTATTCATGGAAGAAGTTCCACTGAATTCAATTTGGCCCAAGGTCTCTCTAGCATCATCTCTTACCATTTATAATGTGCTCACATAAAGTACCCTGAGAATATATGCAAGTCCTATTTATGCATTCCTGCATTGTTTGTTGGTAGCTTTATCGTGGATGAAGAGGGGAATTAGTAAATGTCTTATATATAAACATTTCTGATCTCTGAAGTTTCTAAAACCTAAAGATCTTCCAAAAGCCCCCAAAGTTTAATTGGAGTATAAAATTAGAATTTGCCCATATAGTGTCAAATAAATGCACTAGAATTAATTGATAGATACCCAGTAATGTCAAAATTACCTCTGGAATACAGATGGATCTATTAACATTCAAATACATTATTCAAGTAATAAAAGCACTTTAACATAAACTATATTTGAAATAAAATTCAGCCAACCTGAACTTCTCTCTTTTTTTCCTGGATCCACTTCAGTCTCTGATTTTATAGCAATGTTTTGATGGCTTTAGGGTGAGCGATGTGCAATTTAAAAATATACCTGTTACACTTACCTGTAGCTTCTCCACTTTTTCCATGTGTGCCTGCCAGCCTGCTGTGTTGGAAAGCTATTCATGAGGTTATATGTTTGGAATAAGGTTGAAAAAACAGGAGGTATATATTTTTGGTACTGTTAAAATAGGCACAGCCCTTGGTAAGTAATATATCATGCACCTCTTTGTAAGTAATATATCATGTAGATGATATTGTAACATAGCAAAGGACATAGCATCTCTCGCAGTACCATTATCATGAGGAAAAGAATGTCCACTTTTCCTGAAGGTCAGCAAGCACTTTTGTGTTTGGTGGTACCTGAATCTTCACTGAGATACCTCTATCTGCAAGAGGCTCTTTCATGAACTACTATGTTAAGGGAGGAGATTTTGAGTTGTATAATGTACTCCCTGTACCAATACATGATTTATGAACTTGAATTGATGAATTATTTCCCCATTTGACAGCAGAAAGCAACCATTTAACTGCCGTTATAAGCTGCCAGTGATAAATTATAATGACATAAGAAATTACTGGGCAGGAAAAGACCACTTTGCCCAACAAACTTTTCCTCTGAGTTTATTTTAACCCCAGCTCTGTCTCTGTCTCCATCAGACTCTTTTTATCCCCCATTAAAATGCTCAGTTGTTTCCAAAAGCCATTTCTACAACAATATTTGCTTTGCCCATCTTACATGACAAATTATTCCACATGATAACATGAATGAAATGATTCTGCCTGAATTCACTGTTCACTCATGGGTTTTTTTGCTTAAATTCTTTTAACTCTCATTACATTTCTTAGTTTTTAAATGACACCTGCTGTTGTGTCAGAGGGTCACAGGATTTGACAAAGCAAATGCAGTTTATTGGGTATGATGCAGAAAAAAATGTGGGTAACGTTCCTTCTGTTTAGCAATAATTGTTGTGTTGTACTGGTCTGGTCCCAAACCACCTCCACAATTCTACTATATACCAGAGAACAGCCCTGTATCTTCTCCTCTTCTCTTGTCTCCCATTAGCCTGTTCTGATGCTGAGGACTCTGTGACATGCAGGCCCATTTGTAATTCCTTATTGTGTCTAAGCAGCTCTTGTCAGCAGGGCTGACCCTAGCTATTCTGGGTCCTTACGCAGCCCCCTCCTCCCAACAGGGGGGCAAGCCTCCATGGGGTAGGCGGTGGGGCTGGCTTGGAGGGCACGGGGGAACCACCCCCGAGCACTCACTCGCGGCGCAGTTGGGGCCGGGTTGCTGCACTTACCGCTGCCGGTGAGTGCAGGCCCGGCCCTGCTGCAGTCGTCAGCGGAGTGGGGGCGGGGCTAGGGGTGGAGCAGGGCGGGGGATTTGGGGAAGGGGTGGAGTGGGGGCGGGGCTGCACTGTTGTCATAATCTGTATCGACGAAGTAGCAGGTAAGATATCACTGGAAATCTAATAACTCATTGATCATTAATATTCTTCTGTGAGGTATGTACAGGGTTTTCTTGGGTATTCTTGATTATTCCTGTGTGAGGTATGTACTGGGTATATTAAAAGTTATAGATATGTGCTGGAATTATGACTAAAATGTGTTTAAAGCAGGCATGTCATGGGGCCTTGGTAAACAGGTCTGCACTAGTCAAAGGAAAGTGTATTTGTTTGTCTGATCAGCCTGGTCATCGAGCAGAGACAATTAAGGCCCATTTACATATTAGGTAAACAAAGTTATCAAGCTAATAAGTGGGGGAGGAGACAGATTGGCATCTACATCCCAGCAGGGAAGAGAAACTTTATCTGCGCTATGAAGACAGGGGATCTGAACTTTGAGAGATAAGCAATTTAATCAACTGATTTATAATACAGTTATATTGTATACAACATGTAACAAGTGAGATGTTTTAAGTAAGCCTGTGACACACTTTGATGAAGATCATCGTGAAATGTATGTATTAACACTATATAAGGAATTATGGATATTCATTGATATTATGCTTCATAGTCTTTGACCAAACAAAGGGAGAAACAGGTTTTACCCAGACAGGGGGAAAGGCAGCTCTGTACCTATCACTAATGAAATTATACAAGGTTATGCCCAAAAACAGCGGAAGCCCAATTTACATTCAAATCAACAGGGAGATAGGAAGACCACAGGGAGGGAAGTATCAGAGGGGTAGCCGTGTTAGTCTGGATCTGTAAAAAGCAAAAGAGAGTCCTGTGGCACCTTAAAGACTAACAGATGTATTGGAGCATAAGCTTTCGAAGTGGGCATTCACCCACGAAAGATTATGCTCCAATACACCTGTTAGTCTTTAAGGTGCCACAGGACTCTTTGTTGCTTTTTACAGGGAAGGAAGAACAGCATGAGGTCATCCTGCCTCTTGAAACAAGGTCATTGAACTTTGAGAGAGAGAGAGAAGCGGAAACAAAGGGCCATTTTGGCATCCATCACTTAGTGGGTCACAAAAGGCCAGAGCTCTCGCAAGCTTAGAAAGATGGGTCCTTTAAACAAGGAGGGATTGAAGTCTCTGGGAACTGAATATAGGTGAGAAACCTGCATAGGCAAAGATCTTTCACCTAGGAGGACAAAGGAAGTCAGCACCTTGTGCTTCTGTGGAAGGTCCTGACTAAGGGAAAGTCAGCCAGGGCTGGGAAGAAGAATGACTGGTGAGAGAAACCATCTTGAACAAAACCATCTTGAACAAAGCTAGATTAAGTTTTAGACTTTTTAGATGTGTGTTTTCACTTGATTTGCTTGCAGCCATTTCTACTTTTCTTTCTTTTACTTGGCATCACTTAACCTATGTCCTGTTGTTAATACATGTGTTTTATTTTACTATAAACAAACTCAGTGTCTGCAGGGAAAGGTGTATTTACTCCAGTTAAGTTAATAAGCGGTAATGTGCTTTTTGTCTCTTTAAAGGTGCAAACCAAGCTTAGAATGGCTCTGGGCAGTCCAGAAAAGGGCTGGACACTTCAGAGCAGATGGTTTTGGGGAAAATTCAGGACTGCGAGTGTGTTGGGACCATCAAGCTAATAGTAACGGAGGCTGGTGTGCTATAGGCACGTGGCTGGAATCAGAGCTGCTGATCCAGGAATACGGCACAGACGCTCAGGGGTGACCTGCATGCTTGTCTGCTGGCTGCTGGTGTCCAGGTTGTGAGCCATAATAGCAGGGCATTTCAGGCACCCAGGGCTACAGGGCCGGTGGTGAGACAGCCCCTCACTAGCCTGGATTGCACCTCACAATGTGACAGACTTGCCCTCTAGTGATGCACAATTTTTGTCTCCTCCGTGCTTCTACTCTGTATGGAAATGAAGAGATCTGATAAAACCGTGTCTGTTTGGAAAGCACCATCACTGGTCTGGCATATTTCTTCCATCAGGCTTTGCTGAAGAGGTTGGTTGGTTTGTTCATTTGGTTTTTGGGTTTTTTTTTTAATCTGCATAAACCAGAGAGGTTACCAGTCACTTTGGTGGAACACAGAAACGCCACATCCAAAGTTCCCCATGAAGCAGATCGAGTTGTAAGCATTACATCGTCCAGACAATCTGTCATTGGCAGAATAGGACATAATTACTTAGCAACCTTGATGTCTACCTTTTTTCATTTGGAAGCACCTACCATATTGTGGGTGCTACAAGAAATATAATATTGAGAACTGCTAGTTTACGAAATGATCCCTTTCATAGACTGTCTCACACTCTCTTCCTTCTCTTTCTCAAACTAAACTTATAAAAGGATCCCAAATCCCATAAAACCCACTTGAAAGCTACCATGGAAAAGAGAATCTACATATAACATAATCATTAGAGCTGGCTGAAAATTTTTTGAAGAAAATTTTCTATTTAAAAATACATTTTTGTCCAAATTAAACATTTTATGGGAACATGTCAATTTCTATGACATTTTTTATGGGGGAAAAATAAAACAATTAATTGTTTTGACTTTCTCATTTCATGTTGATAATATCATTTTGACTTCAATATATTAAATACTAATTTTAGTATGTGTAGATGTTAAATATAGAATCCATAAAAGTGTAGGACTAGAAGAGACCTCAATAGGTCATCTAGTCCAGTCTTCTACTCTCAAGGCAGCACTAAGTAATAACTAAACCATTCCTGACAGGAGTTTGTTTAACCTGTTCTTAAAAACCTCCAATGACGGAGATACCACAACCTCCCTAGGCAATTTGTTCCAGTGCTTAACTACCCTGACAGGAAGTTTTTCCCTAATGTCTAACCTAACCCTTCCTTGCTGCAATATAAGCCCATTGCTTCTTGTCCTATCCTCTGAGGTTAAGAACAACAATTTTTCACCCTCCAACTTGTAACTATTTTTTATGTACTTGAAAACTTTTATCATGTCCCCCCCACCTGTCTTCTCTTCTCCAGACTAAACAAAACCACTTTTTTCTATCTTTCCTCATAGGTCATGTTTTCTAGACCTTTAATTATTTTTGTTGCTCTCCTCTGGACTTTCTCCAATTTGTCCACATCTTTCCTGAAATGTGGTGCCCAGAACTGGACACAACAGTCCAGCTGAGGCCTAATCATGGTGGAGTAGAGCGGAAGAATTAGTTCTCGTGTCTTGTTTACAACACTCCAGCTGATACATCTCAGAATAATGTTAGCTTTTTTTGCAACAGTGGGGTTACACTGTTGACTCATATTTAACTTGTAATCTGCTATAACCCCCAGACCCCTTTCTGTAGTACTCCTTTCTAGACAGTCATTTCCCATTTTGTGTGCGTGCAACTCATTGTACTTTTTGCATTTGTCCTTATTGAATTTCACCCTATTTACTTCATACTATTTCTCCAGTTTGTCCAGATCATTTTAAATGTTAATCCTAGCCTTCAAAGCATTTTCAAAGTCTCCCAGCTTGGTATCATTTGCAAACTTTATAAGTGTACTCTCTATCATTGATGAAAATATTGAACAGAACCAGACCCAGGACAGATCCCTGCAGGACCCCACTTGATATGCCCTTCCAGCTTGATTGTGAACCACTCATAACTACTCTGGGAACGGTTTTCCAACCAACTATGCATCCACCTTATAGTAACTCCATCTAGGTTCTATTTCCCTAGTTTGTTTATGAGAAGGTCATGCAAGACTGTATCAAAAACCTTACAAAAGTCAAGATATATCACATCTACTGCTCCCCCCCCCCATCCACAAGGCTCGTTACCCTGTCAATGAAAGCTGTTAGGTTGATTTGACATGATTTGTTCTTGACAAATCCATGTTGGCTGTTACTTACCACCTTACTATCTTCTAGGTATTTGCAAGTTGATTGCTCCACTATCTTTCCGGGTACTGAGGTTAAGCTGACTGGTCTATAAATTCCCTGGGTTGTTCTTATTCCACTATATTTGCCTTCTTCCAATCCTCTGGAATCTCTCCTATCTTCCATGAGTTTTCAGAGATAATTGATAGTGGCTCTGATATCTCCTCAGTCAGCTCCTTGTGTATTTTAGGATGCATTTCATCCAGCCCTGGTGACTTGAAGGCATCTAACTTGTCCAAGTAATTTTTAGCTTGTTCTTTCCGTTTTTTAGCCTCAGATCCTACCTCATTTTCACTGACATTCACTATGTTAGATGTCCAGTCGCTACTAACCTTTTTGGTGAAAACTAAAACAAAAAAGTCATTTAGCACTTCTGCCATTTCTACAATTCTGTTATTGTCTTCACCCCCCCCCCACTGAGTAATGGGCTGACCCTGTTCTTGGTTTTCCCCTTGCTTCTAATATATATTATTTTAAATTTCTATTATGTTTCAACATTATTAAAATATTTCAATTGTTTTAATAGAAAACATTCAGAATTTTTGTTTCACAGAAAACGTTGACATTTCAGCTTTTTGTGCTGATTCAGAACAAAAGCCTATTTTGAGATGTCAGATTTTCCCACGGGAATAAAAATTCCAGTTTTCGACCAGCTCTAATAATTTCACCTAATTCCTGTGAGCTGGTAGGTGCCCTGCGTTGTTTTCCTTCTGTGATCTTTGCCAGTGAGAACTGTTGGGAGTCGTTAACCTCTGCACATTAATTTAATCTTTTTTCAAGCATGAGTTAGGCTGTTTGTTGTCATGGTTAAGGCAGAAAATATTTCAAAAAAACCTTAAAGCTACTAGTAAATTTTCCTGATAAGACAGATCGCAAAGCATTTTAAGGTAAGAACTCTGTGAAGGGGTGAGACGGGCTTGCATTGTCCTTCCCGATTTTGAGTGTTACATATTTGCACTGTAAGTGCTGAAGGGAATGGGAAGAATTCTCTGCATGTGGAGTTTATTCCTCATCCTTGGAAACAGCTGCTAGCCCATCCCTTCCAGGGATAACTTTTTATTTCTGTGTCTCCTTTTAAAGAATACTTTTCTCCTTTAGGAATGTATCTGAATATATCCAATCATACGTGGTATCAAAAATGCCCCCAGGCAAGGATACCCCAGAACATCCTCTTCCCTTCCCTTTGAACAGCTTTCACCCTTCTCCCCTGCCTTGGAAAATTTTCAATTCATACTCCGCATTTAACACTCACTCTTAATGTGTGGAATGGAATGCATGTCCTCTATCTCATCCCATGTGAGTGCTTCATCTGTTTTACTTTCTTGGCAAGGAATGTACTATTTACAACCAGAGGCTTAAGTTCCGCCCTCACTAACTTCACTGGGAGCTGCACTGAGAACAGGTTGGCACTTTCCACTTTATAGTCCAATTTTGTACCTAACAAGGTATTTTTCTCCCCAGGCCCTAACTCCCTCTTTCATTGATAATATGGACTGCAAAGCTATCATCCAAAATCTTTTTTGACCAAGTATATAATGGTCACGTGCACCCCATTTGCCTTGGCTACCCTGAGGCCAAATCCTGTGTCCTTACTCAGGCAAAACTGCCAAGGATTTCAATCAGATTTCCCGTGATTTCAATGGCAGTTTTGCTTCTGCAAAGATCCAGGAGTTGATCGCTAATGTGTTCATATCACTACTATCTTCAAAAATTCAGACATAGCTATTTAGCAAACCCTAGTGCTTATAAATCCAAGTTGGCTAGCTCCAATCATAGTAAACATTTCAAGATCTTTATTAAATCTCACTAGGCAGATTGAACTGATATTAAGCTACTAAAAGTTCTACAATTATTTACATTGCTTCTTCTTGAATGCATGGTCCATCTCTCTCTCTCTCTCTTTCTCTTTCCCTCTCTCTGTGGCATGGTTCAGTTCACCACACTATAGTGTAATATTACTGCAGTGTTTCAGGCCACTATTGCGGAATAACATGCTGGGTTTTCTTTGTGATAATGGCTGTTTACCAATTTCCAGGCCTAGAAAACTGATCTGTTAGAACCTATGACTGTTGCGGGCGGGGGGAAGAAAGAGAGAGGAGCAATAAGACTTTCTAGTGACCCCAATCGTAACAAATGTCTCAAATGGAAACTTTTTTTTAAATCAAAAGGGAATTAAAGCTATAATGGGATCAGATGAATGAGCAAAATCTTGTAACAACTCCATACTTCCAGGAAGAATCCTACAAGCTACACTTGGGAGCAGAGAAATTCTTTCTTCTTGTTCCTTTTTAGCATGAATAACTGAAATATGTAACGTATTTTTGTATATGGAGTCACTCTACTTTGTTACTACAGTTGTATACTTCCATGGCAAGACCGTATCACTTCTCTGAGTCTGTAATCTCCCTAAGTGGTCATGGAAACAGCTGATCAGTAAATATGAGGGGCAGAGAAGAACCTACCCAAATTGGGTTTTTGCTGAGAGCCTCAAACATAAAAGGGCCTTTACTGAGTGCAGATATTGTTCTATGCATTTCCTCTGCTACATTTTCATGTAAATGATGCATTACATTTTACAGCAGTTTGATTTTCTAAAGGAAATCTTCCTCTTTATGACAATAAACAGAGCCAGAAGTAGGTCGAGTGCTGACACATACGGCACTAAAGGACCATGGAATGAATTCCACAGCTGTGTTCTCAAGCCGTAATAGAAATGATAGCCTACTTAGAGCAACATATAGGAAGTGCCAAAAATTAGAGCTTTCCTGGGACACATTTAAGTTGATTGAATTAATACTTGTTGAGGTTTTCTTTGTAAATTATTTTTTTTAATATTCATTTTCCATTTTTTACAACAAGTGTTTCTGAATTTTAGCCAGAAGCCCTAGCCATGAACGTCAGCTTCCCTAACCAAGTGTCAAAAGGGGACAGCTGGACTCTTCACAACCAGCCGATAAATCTCACCTTAATTATTCTAGGCATCATGCCTCAACCAAGTCTAGTATAAACCCAGCATGGGGAAGGCAATTCCATAATCCTGCTCTCTTTCCCAGAGACCCAGGGCTGCTTCGAGGGGTCCTCCTGATTTTAAAAGCTCCCCGCATCTATTCTGGGCACAGAGACGGTACCATGTTTAGAGCTGGGTGTGAAACCAGGACATTTTTCCTGTCCCGTGGATATTTTCAAGAGTTCCAAACTTTTTACCATC
This sequence comes from Malaclemys terrapin pileata, assembly GCF_027887155.1. Taxonomy (NCBI): domain Eukaryota; kingdom Metazoa; phylum Chordata; order Testudines; family Emydidae; genus Malaclemys; species Malaclemys terrapin. The sequence goes on along the minus strand of NC_071513.1, from coordinate 12,137,590 downwards.
CCGAATCAGAATGAAAAGTCAAAGTCTTGAAAGGTTTCATGATCTGAAAAACTGGGAGGAAAAAAGGTTTGGTTCTCATCAGTCGAAATGTTTTTTGTTTCCGTTTCTACCTTTTTTTCTTTAACCTTTTTTCACTTCTATCTTAAATTTCAAAACAAAACGTTGAAAATGTTGAAAAGAAATATTTTGATTATTTCAAAACTTTGTTCATGTTCACCATTTTGTGAAAAGTTTGTTTCAATGAATCAATATTTTTGATGAAAAATTTTAATTGAAAAAATTCCAGACCATGTTTACCCATGTCACTGTTTGTGGCCAATCACAGCTAATTAAAGTCACAATCATGCATTGAAAACCATGTGGGAGGACCGTTACGGAAATCAGTATGTCTCCATGTACTTTTCAGTGTAGGATCAGCGCTTGACAAGTGTCAATTTTGAATATCATATATCAAATACAGCCCAGATTCAACAGTTCACAATCAACCCACAGAGCCGGGGGGGAATCATCATTTTTTTTACAATTACTGACTCATTTTGACTTATTTGTAAATTGGTAGAAAATTCCTATTCAGCTACACTGGGGAACCGTTTTTCTATCTCTGGTTAAAATACAGGAGTCGTGAAGGCATTGTGATGTACCAGTTACCGCAAACAAATACAGCTATGCAGATCAATGTGCAGTAGCTTTATTTAAATAGGTGTGAAGTTCTGAGACAATTGCACAGGTATAATTATCTCTGTACAAACTCAAGTTCTATTTCAGCGGTGCCAATACTGATTTTATAGCTTTTGTGTCTATCGCACTTCATCAAGCACTCCCCAAAACTGCAGTTCTTGCTACGTCTCAGATACGATATGTGCTCCAGAAAAATCTATTTGGATTTGGCCCAATTTCGAGGAAGGAGCAACTTACAATACCCTCTTTCAGAAGTCTCAGTTTTTACATTGTGCAAGAAACAAACCTAAACCTGCTGTGTAGGAGTGTGACAGCTGCAAAAAGCTGATAGGAAAGTACAAACCAGGTGACAATTTACCTGAAGCTACTGACACTGCCAGTCACATTATCTGTCTTTAATATCTCCTTTTTAAATGAATCTCAGCCAGGTCCTCAGCTGGTGTAAGTAAGCATAGCTCTATTGACTTCAATAAAGCTGCACTGATATGTACTAGCTGAGGATCTGGCCCTGTATCAAGCCCATCAAAGGTTACTCTGTGACTTGCGTCGCTGCTAAAGTGACACCACTACAGATTAATCCATAAGGAAAAGAACTCTTTAATTTTCCATCTCCAAAAGTGATACAAATTGATGGCTGTACCATTGACCAAGGAGAGCTGTTCGTCTACTCAAGTGAAAAATTAGTTTGGAAGACAAACTCGTGCCATATTTCCTATAAAAGTACAGGAAAGATGCAAGCTTCCCAGGCTATGAGAAATGTAGCAATATGCTGCAGTCTATGAATTATATATTGTGTCAGCACTCCTGGCGCTTTACTTTACAGCAAACTGCCTTCCTATCTTACGAACATGCAAAGTAGTAAGAATGGCAAATAACTTCACTTTTTATTGACCTGCAATGGCCCCTAGTTCTCTAGCCTCTTCTCAAGCATCAACTAGGGTGGTGGTGTTCTTTTCCATCCAGTCTTAAATCAGACAATTGCAGTTCGTAGCATTGATTATTTGCTGTTGTCGGCATCAAAAAATTAGACAGCCAGAGCTTTCACACTTGTTTTCAGCTCCTCATTTATCCAGTGATCGGTCATTGTTGCACAGCGACTGTACCTCGTTGAATCACTTACGGTCTGGTGCAAATGTCACCCATGAGCTCCTCCTTTTATTGAGAAATGCCTTTTATTCTGGAACCTGCTCAGCTGCAACTACATTCTCTGAATATACTGTGCTTTCAGTAATGCAGGTGGGTTAGTAAATGACTGGTGGTTTAAAGGCTTTGTTGCCCACGAAGGTGAGGTAAAGGATGACCATTGAAATAAACCAGGGCTCTGTCAATGCTTATACTGAAGGCTGCCTTAATTTAAAAAAAATAGGATGCTCATCCTTATTAAAATATATATATTTTAAACTATTTATATATCATTATTAAACAGTTGCTGTGTTTGACCCCAGAAGCAGTCCTTCAGGATGAATATCACTGTGTGAAAATATATATATATATATACACACACATACATACTCATCCTGAAGGACTGCAAAGGACTTTGCAAATCATAAACTAGATAGGTAGGATATACCAGTGACCTATGGATCACTTCCCCGTCACTGAAATGCACCCACTTCTGGGGTCAAACACAGCAACTGTTTAAGTATTAGTCTTCATTTCTTTTCCTATCCGATCCTACCCATTTATAATGGCAGGGAAGATTTGAATAGCTGGACTGTAATTACTTTGTTAGAATTTGTCTAGGGTACCAGGATGATGGTTTCATACCACGGTGCTGAAAACTCCTAAGCCTGGTCTACATTAGCACTGCACTGCTGCTGGACAACGGGTATGAAGTATTGTAGTGTCGAGGGAAAGGCGCCCCCTATTGAACTGTCAGCGCCATTGCAGCACATAGGTGATCCTCAGAAGTTTCCTATCCCGTACCTTTTTGGCCTGACCCTGCTTAGCTTAAATGAGATCCGACAAGCTCACAGCACGTGATGGTATTGCTGCAGGCAGTAATGTTATTGTTATGATGTTTACCACATTACCAAAGCTAATAACTTACAGAGGTTTGCTCTGTCTCTTGCAATTTTAAAGCTGAAAGGACATATGTAAGGCATGTTTTGTGTTTTATCGTCTTGAGTATTGTCTTTCCCCATTAATACCATGTAATACCACTATGAATACTATGTATTCTTAATTTAGTTTTACAACAAATTGAACTAGTCATTATCTTTTACAATATTGATCAACTGCTTATAAAATAACACTGGTTAACTAAATTTGACTTTAAGTACATACAACTTCTATAGAATTAAAAAATGGGTAGCTACTTGGCTTCAAGAACTGACTTGTTTATTGCATGTGCTGGCTGGTTTTTGCAATGCAAGGCTGTGCCAGTAAGTAAAATCAGGTTGCAAATAATGGGGGAAGAGAGCAGTAAGCAGTTTAACTCTTCATCTTTTGCTTTGATTTTTTTTTAAACCTTTAATTATATTGCACTGAAAGATGCTTGAGCTGACAGTCCTGAAGGCCACAGTGCTCTGTCTTAGACTGTGCAGGGAGGAGGTGAACCAAAGTAGAGGATTTAAACATATTAGATGGTGAAATTAATAGATGACATGTCTCAATGCCCAAGACTGCTTTGCAAGATAACCTGGGGGAGAGAACTTCCTCCCTCACTACCTTGCCAGGAAGTCCAAGCTCTGACCTTGAAGAGCAGCTTAGCCTCCATGAACTCTGATTCTCTGCTCTGACTGCCAATATCTGTGCTGACTGTAATAGTGGATTTTGTGGTGTGACCACACATCCACCATGAACTGGACCAGGATTATCAGTTAATTTCATACAGGGGAGATGGTCAAGGGCCTTTGATTGCTTCTGTCTTAGGCTATGTGCAAACACTGGGCCGCTTTAGAAGTGAAAGATTGCATAGCTCATTAGCAATCCTGTTGTGGCTTGCGGAGTTATTTGGCCCTGATATGAGTTTAACTTGAAAAAGAGCAGCTTCCTTGCCAGCGGAAGACTGAGTGCAGAGGAACTCTACTTTACCATGTCCCATCTATGCCCCACCTCATTTGTGGTGTGCCCCAACATGTCCCCCTCTCCTCTAGAAGGGAGAGGCAGTGAACAGCAGGAGGTTGTGTTACCTCCACCAATGTTCCTCTGTGCTTATGTGGCCTTAGCAGAGTAGGGTATGTGGCCCATTGTTTTAAATGGAATGTTCAAGCTTATACGATAATGTTCTCTTTCCTATACATGGGTTTGTGTGTTTGCATGAAAATCTGTGTCAGAATATTTCAAAATTTCTGAACTGATTTAGACAAGTGAGGCAGTCATTTGAATCACGTACTTCTGCAGGTGGGTAGGGGACCAATTTTGGATCCCAGATTTGGTTATCAATGAAAAAAACATGAATGATATTTAATAATAGGTTTGCCGTGTAGTGTGAATTGTGGTAGAGGAGGAGGGGAATAGAGAAATGTAGTAGGAAAGACTGGAAAAGACAGGAGAGGATACTGGTGACTGGCTGATTTTACTGATGAAAGTATCAGCATGAATCTGATGAAACAACCACACCAGCTGTCAGCGAGAAAATGGATCTTTGTGAGTTTTCCTAAGAATTCTTCAATTTCATCAAGGGGTACAAAATTGCAATTTTTTTCATCCCACTTTTTTTTCCTAGCAAAATTGTGCCCAGGGGTTATCACAATTTCCCTTTTGCGGTCTCCAGAAGGAGGGAAGTAGCTGTATGTCTACTTAGAAAACCTTGTCAATCAATTGACAGAGAAGGTGCAAGAAAAGCTCTGGACAATGCTGCAGTCAGAAGAAGAATACTGTGATGGCAGCCAGAGAGTGAGAAGTAAAAAACGGGGGATAAAAGTCAGTGCTGAAAGGTCAAGAGTTTGTATTGTGGATCCTGAGACCTGCAGCAGTGATACAGTCTACTAGACCCTGTCTTTGACCGCTTTCATCTTGCCTATGCAAAGAAAGGTTTCATAGTTTGCCCATGTACTGAACTTACTACACTTTGATAACTTGGCCTCAAACAATCCCAAGGGGATTTCTTCTCAAATATTAGAGGAGTTCCATGCGAGAGGATTCAGGTTGCTACAGATTATGCTAACATGGCTGAAGCATTATAGTAAAGCACAGAAGTGTTTCAGAATCTTTCCCTCAAGAATGGTTATCAATGCATTAGTTACATAAAAGCAGACAGGGGAAGCTGGGCCCATCTAAACTGTGTAGGGAGGGAAATACCATTTTTGTTTTCAAATTATGCTCTCCACGCTAGGAGCTCAATAATTCATAGCTAAGATGTTTAAATTATTTATTGCATAAGCAAATATTGATGTTTGTTTCAGCTTAAATGAATCCTATGACTTCGGAGAGAGATTAATATGATTCATCAAACTCTGAGGACTGGGAGAGGGAATCGCATGTATTAGTTTAATGTACATGATGTCTGCTGGAAAGAATGAAAAGATTGTTCCTCTTCATTAAGTCCCAGGAGGAGCGTAGCTACGGCTTTCAGCATCTTAGGAATTTCTGACGAGCTGCCACAGATTTTGTCCCCCATCAGCCCAGCACAGTCTTTTTAATATTTAAAATTGTACCTGTTTTTTCAGCCCTCGAAAGGGCTTTCATTGCTCTGCCAGTGTTCTAGCTGTTACAGCTGCTGCTGTCACATTTAATAAGGACTTTGCAGACTGTAAATATTCCTCTTCTGTACCAGCTTTTCTTTGGCATAGGAAAAGGTCTTTGTTCATTAAGATGAGGTGTTCTTTGCTAGCTCTGCTGACGTTCAGGTATCAACTCAAGGTGACAAAGATCCATAATTCACCCACTGTTTACATCTGATGTCACTGAAAGGTGAACCTTTGCAAGCTCAGAACCCTACCTGATGCCCTAAAGAGGTCATTGACAAAGGCTAGTAGCATGTCATGCCACATGATAAATACAGGCAAGGGGAAAATCCTAAAGTATCCAATTGTTCTTGGACTATAATGGCTGCTGTTTTAGGTGTTACAAATTAGAATTTTGCCTAGGTGAGTGGCTAAATTATAGCTTCTGTTATTGTACCATGAATCATGACTGTATGGTTGCATATTTCTCATCTCAAGGATTCATCTATGCAATAAATCAATAACTTACCCTTCATCACTTGTGAACTCTACAGGAAACAGAAGTATGAACTGGACAAAAGCTCAAGACACCATAAAATATCGGGGCGGGGGAGGGAATCAAACTTGATGCCTTCCTGCCTGTCACAACATTTGTTTATTCTAATGCTTTTCTCCCCAGCCTACTGTTCTGTATGTGTCAATCAAACTGAATATACTTGGTGATGTTTACTTTCCAACAGTCAGGATTTAACAAAAACATAAAGCTTTCAGCAGACAACACAGCATCACAATGGCTATATGTATGATGTGTGTTTACCATACAATATGTCTGCCAGAATGGTGCATGCTACATAGTATATTCTTGTGCCAAACCCAGAAAACTCTGTGATCCTCTGGGAGAAGTTTGCATATTCAGACACCAAACTGCCCCTGCCAAATTTGCATGTGAACCAGCTGTGCCCAGGTAATCCCATATTTGCACACAAACAGGATTTTCTGTGTAACAAATGGGTTAATTGTGCATGTGAAAATTGATACTTGTATTCAATTATCCAATGCAAAGCAAATATAGAATCTGTAGCTTGAACAGGCATATATACAATTTTTCAAGGGGCACTTTAAAAAAACTGCTTTGGAAAATTTCACCCTGTATATTATGAAGAAACATCCCATGCTGTTTTCATTTAGATGCAACTGCTTATTACAGTGGTGGGCAACCTGCAGCCCACGGACCAAACGTGGCCCCTTCACGGTAATCCGCTGCCAGGCTGCAAGACAGTTTGTTTACATTGATGGTGTGCAGGCACGGCCACTCGCAGCTCCCAGTGGCCGCAGTTCACCATTCCCAGCCAATGGGAGCTGCAGGAAGCGGTGTGGGCTGCAGGGACGTGCTGTGGAACGGTGAACCGTGGCCACTGGGAGCTGCGGGCAGCCGCGCCTGTGGATGGTCAGTGTAAACAAACTGTCTCACGGCCTGGCAGTGGATTACCCTGACAAGCCGCAGGTTGCCCACCACTGGCTTATTACATATGAAGTGCCCACAGTGTGCTCAGAACCATAAATTACACAGAGAAAGATGTGCTCCGTGCCCCAAGGAGCTTACAGTCTGACAGGCAGATAATGGCTGATATAAAGCAGATGAATCCTGATATTTATCCTTTCTGGTGACAGCAAAATGGTGTCACACATTTAATGGAAATTCAAGGCAACAACCATAAAACTCTTCAAAGGACTTCCCTTCCAGAGGAAATTCTCGACTGGGCCTCAGAAGCCCTGGGTTCTATTTCTGGCTTGGCCACAGGCCTGCTGGATGAACTTGGGCAAGTCATAGCACCCTTTCGTGCCTCAGTTTCCCAATCGGTAAAAAGGGGATAATGATATTGACTTCCTTCATAAAGCGCTTTGAGATCTACTGCTGAAAAGCAGAATAGAAGAGCTAAGTATCTATTTATTTGTTACAAAGCTCGGAAGAAACCTGTGGAACTCAGACCAAGAGTTTAGAAGGATTGTACACAAGGGCACCCATGGTTATGTTAGGTAGGATTTTAAAAATAGGGATCTAAATCCTTATGCTTTAAAGTGTCAACCAGCCATTAACAACTTGAGAAGACACTTCTCCTTTGGGAAGGTTTCTCCATAATTGTCCAATATGGAGTTTCTTGCACCTTATTCTGAAGTATCTAGTACTTGGCCCTTGCTAGAGAGAGGATGCTTGAGTAGCTAGATTACTGCTGTGATGCAGCATGGCAATTCCTATGTTAATTACTTTTTTAAATGATAGCTGAGATTCTCCTGTATTTGACCAAAAGTTGGATCTATCACTAAGGGTTTCTGCACGCCCCTTTAGCGCATCAGTACCTGAACCCCTCTAGCAGGCAGCAGTAGCCTTAACCTTGTACTATCCACAAAACCACACACAGCCCTGCTTCTACCATTCCTTGGAACCACAAACCCATTTACCGGAGAGGAAGGAAGAATAATGTCTTGCTTCCCCTAGGACTCCACACAAGCTAAGATCTGTCCTGGAAGCAGGACAAGGCAGCACACTTTGGAGAAGATAGGGCTCCACCCTATTGAGAAAACATTCTAAACACTTACTTTTGTTCTCAATGTTGAACCCAGAGCCGGCTCCAGGCACCAGCGAAGGAAGCAGGTGCCTGAGGCGGCCAATAGAAAGGGGCGGCACTCCGTCCGGTATTTGGGCGGCACCTCCGGGTCTGCAGCGGCAATTCGGCAGCGGGTCCTTCAGTCTCTCTTCCTCTTCAGCGGCAGCTCAATCGCGTTTTTCCTTTTTTTTTTTTTTTTTTTTTCTTCGCCGCTTGGGACGGCAAAAAAACTGGAGCCGGCTCTGGTTAAACCATACATTTTTTTTAAAAACTGTCTTTCCTGACCCATCCTTCCCCTTTACTGATGTCCTCTTCCTTTGACTGTGACTCACACTGATGTTTTCAGTGTGATATACGTGTGAACCCTTCCTGTTATGATTTTATGTTAAGTATCCAGCTGTGGAAAGAGATGAGCTGTGAGGTGGAAAGGTCTTGTTAAAACATGTCATTTCTGAAAATCAATAATAAAAACTAAGCAACGACAAACAAAATAAATAAATAAAGGTTTTACTGGGCAGCACACATTTTTTCACCTAAATATTATAGGCTATTCCTGTGTTTGAATTCCCTAAACTATAGAGGGGAAAAAAATGTACTAGTGCTCATTTTGGTAAAATTACTGCATTTCCAGAATATTATCATTCTCACTTTTGGACACCTTGTGGAGTCCGATCAGTACTTACGTAGTCTTATTCTTGGCTTTGTGCACTCATCTTGCTCTGGTTCTGTTTGAGTTGATAGCAATTTATATTTCTTTACTTTCACCCCGAAAGCATGCTTGGCTAAGAACTAAGAACTTGCTGGCTAGATTTGTATTGAAGGGAAAGAAAATGAAATAAAAATACAGTGCCCAGGTTTCAAACCAGAGCACCTAAGTGATAGCAACTAATGCTGCATTTGAATGCTAATACTAAATACTAGACAGGGTCCTAATCCCAGAATCAGAGGTTAGAAACCTCTGAATTATGGGCAAATACAGATCCAGATCTCAGGCAGGTGACAGGTGCATGTACCAGAACCCAAGCAAAGTTAATTTTGGGTGGAAAGTGTGGATGCTTATTTGCCCTTTGTGACTCTGCTCTATTTTTACCACATGCTATAGACTGTTAGTGGCAATCCAAGTGACCACACAATGGCTGGGCAGCCTGTTATAACTTTTGAAGTTTGAAAATTAGTTACATCAGACCAGGGCCTCGGCTAGTGTAATTCAGCAGAGAACAGCTGAAGTCAATAGAACTATAATTTACACCAGCTGAGGGATTTGGCCTTTTATTGTTAACTCTTAGCTGCTTGCTGTAAAAGAAGGTAAATGAGTTGCTCCTGTTTATTTAGATTTGGCATGCAGCTAACTGTATATCTCAGGGTTGTTTCCATTGCACAGGGCAATACACGACAATGCCAATACAATACAATGAATTCCTTTTCTTGTATCTTCTAGTGACCTAGCCTACTAAGTATTCTTTAAAGTCAAATGGTACTTATCAGAAGCCCTATAATAGCAGAGCGGTTTTGAGATGTAACGTTCCATTTCTCTTTGTTGATGAAACGCGGAAAGGGAATCAATTGAATCACTCGAAAACATTTGGCTACAATTTCTCATGCAAAGCTCATTTGTCAACAGATCAGATGCATTGCTGCAGTGATATGGGACCCTGATGTTTTGAGGTGTGTGCTGTATATCACTCCAGCTAGAATGTGAACATAATGCAAAGCAGTGGAGGTGCATTAGCTCTGCTAGGATTGTCTCTGAGAGAGTTTGTTATTGGGGTAGTCTTTAAGGTTAAATTATAGGCATTAGTTTGTATTCACAGGCATGAGGTAAAGTAGTTGCTGTTTTGTATTACAGAAGAGCCCAGAGCCCAAACTGAGATCAGATGGGCCTGATTCTAATCCCATTTACAGCAGTGAAAATGAAGAGCTATTCCGTTGAAGTAAATAGAATTGCCCTGGTGTAAAACCCATGTGTGATCAGAATCAGGCCCCAAAATATTTCAGTATATTTTACATCTAAAATTGCTCTTCTTTTTGAGTATCTGACCTTCAAACGCAGCTGAACAGATTTTCTTCCAACAATAACACGGGGCTGTGATCAAGCCTGAGAAATTTCATCCCCAAAGGGAAAGTTTTATAAGCCACTGACTTGGAATGAAAGTGCCATCTTGTCTATACAATGGTAACTACAATAGCAACAGCTAATGTGTAAGTACCAAGAATAAATAAAAATGACAAAGCCTGATGGGGACAGTACAGAAGATAGAAAAGTAACCAAGTGAGTAAACATCAAAATGATTATCCTGATTTGCAAGAAATCCAATAGAGAATACAGATATTTACAGACTTATTGAGTTGATGGTGATTCTGCTCTTGTCATAATTGATGCCAGTAGCAAAAATCTGGGCTACAAAAGCAAGCATGCAAAACAGGCTCCTTTCCTTCTTGGTGGTCTCCGCTCCAAATGGTGACTTAGCCAAGCCCTGTTGAGCTTTCATAAGCATTAAGATCAAAACTAATTAAACTAGTTCAACCAGGGTGCTGCAAGCATCCAGGGAGGGAGGAGATAACTCAGTGGTTTGTGCATTGGCCTGCTAAACCCAGGATTGTGAGTTCAATCCTTGAGGGGGCCATTTAGGGAACTGGGGTAAAAATCTGTCTGGGGATTGATCCTGCTTTGAGCAGGGGGTTGGACTAGATGACCTCCTGAGGTCCCTTCCCACCCTGATATTCTGTGATTATATGCTACTTCCATTACTGCTCTCAGTGGTTCCACTACTACATTAATTGCACGGTGCACTTATCTGTATCAGCATTATAACTGAACAGTTTTAAATCAAGGGAGCCTAATTCTTCTTGCCCTTATGCTGTTGTAAATCCGAATGAATTCCACTGAAGTCAAAGGAGTTACTCTTGTGTAAAGCTAGGAATCAGGCCCATTGCTCACACATTGTGCAGGTGAGCAACTGCCCAGATACAGAAGTTGAAAACTTTGTTTGCAAAACGAAACGAAAAAAGAGTGGGGTTCATCAGAACACAGTTCGGCCTCAGTGAGAAGTGGTCACATTTTAACTGCTGGGTAAAGTTTACTTTGTGTGTGAGAGAGAGAGAGAGAGAGAGAGAGAGCGCTCTCTCCAGGCCTTTCCCACGGTAAAGACAAATCTGTGCACTCACAGCTATGAAAATGATCTTGCAATCAAATAATCACAAATGTCTTAGCCATCACTTCATTTCACACCGCATTTTTTTTTCAAGCATGCCATAGCTAAAGTCCCTGATCCAGGACTAAGTTCAAACAAATTAGGAAGTTAAAATTGAAGCTGTTTTTGAGTTACCCAAGCATTAAAAAGCCTCTAAAAAATTTAACAGCTGCAAAATTTTTGTTTAAGTTAAGCACAGTTTGTTGAAAAGGAAGGGTTTTGTGATTTGCTGTTGATTTACTTTTTTAACTCAGCAACAAAACCCTTTATATTCTTTTGGTCCTCAGTGTAGAGAAGGAAGAAACCTATGCTCTCTTCTTGTGCAAAAAAAAAATGGAGAGCCTTATAATGGGAGGAGAGAATGTGTGCATGAGGTCTAGGAATCTGTGTGTGTCCGTTGTGGGGAATGTGTCATTGAAATGATTCTGCCTGTTTGAGTTCATTCATGGCCACTATTTCTATGTTGCGTTCTATATCCAACTACATCCCGCAAAATTACCTGACTGCAAAAAATATTTACTCAGCTAGTTGAATGTTGCATTTCAGATCCTCAGTCCTACTTCTGTATTCACTGGACATCCATGGGGCCACTCATAGATCTGAAGGGACTTCCATGAGTTCTCACTTAGGCTTCATGCGACAAAGGACTACTCATCACCTCAGTCCAGCAGTCCATTCCTATTCAGCAAAGCATATAAGCACGCGCTTAATTCCCTCTGCAGACCAGGGGATTTAAGCAAGTGCTTAAACTTAAGTACATGTTAAATGTTTTGCAGGGAAGGAAGGGAGCCAACCGTGTGCCAAAATGACTTGCTAATTTGGCCTCTGTGTGAGTAAGGGTTTGCAGTATACTTCTTTTTTTCCTACCCGACTTTACATACAGCACTGTTCTGTGCGTGTTTGCAGCCCTACCTCACAAGTGCAACAGAGGATAGCATAGTACCTCTTCCTGCTGTGCTAGTTAGGGAGAGCAGCTATGCTGTTGGCTGCATCCTTTATAATGACCTTTTTGTTGTTGTTATCATGACTAACTCTTTTTAATCCCAACACTTTAAGGCATGTCTGAAATGAAACTGACAATGAATCAATATTTTACGAATAAGGAAACTACTTCCTATGCAGTTAATGATGGAAGTCAACACTTGGCACTTGTAGCAAACAATGGTCACCTCCAACTGACATTAACTTTAAATAGTAAAAGCATATATGGCAGAAAAACATAGTGTTCCTTTAAGGAGGTGGAAAATAAGACCTTCATTGGCTACATTCAGCAAATAAAAATATAGCTCCAAAAAGTGTAATTGCTTGGAATACACACATTTGTCCCATTAAAATATACAAACGTATTAATTAAGAGCCCATCTCTCCTGTAAGGAAAGGAACAGATTCACAATGAAACAGTGCCTGTTGTACACGACCATCTTCTCTAGGACAGTCTATAGACAAAAAGTGATTTGTTCTGATCCTTGTAATGGGTGGCATAATTAATAACAATGACATCCACTTCTTCAACAAGCTTATCTCAGTGCTGTTTCACTGACATGGGAGAAAAGTTGAAGCAAGTAACACAGACATTGCAATAAAAGCAGATAATACTTATCACCTTTTAACTGGGCATATCTAATTTAGAGACCTGATAAATAAATCTCTGAAGTTCTAGAATGTGTTGCTTAATAACCTGGGCGGACTCTGGAATCAGGTGTCTAACACAATTGAATTCTACAAGGTCAAGCAGGGCGGAAGGAAATAAATTAAAACTCAACATTGAATATGGGATTTGAAGGCCACGGAATATATTTCAGCAGCGGGTTGCTGCTTCCGTTCCAAATATTTTATGCTCTAAGATAATATCGACAGTCTTTGGAAAAGCTTCCAGAGTTGTAGTGGGCGGTGATCTTTCTCTCGAATAGCAGGTAGAAGAGATGAAATTGCTAGCAGGTTGTGAATACTAGTAAATTAGAAGCAGCATCACTCTCTAAATGTAGTATGTGGTGGCCAATTCCTCAGCTGCTGTAAATTGATATAGTTCCAATGACTTCAGTGGGGCTATGACAACTTATACCAGTTAAGGAAATGGTCCTTTGAGTTAATTGTGCTTCTGATCCAGCTCTTTTTCTTCACATTGGTTTGGCTTAGAGCTGCCATCTTTACTGCATGGGATAAACATTTCCATCATGACTTTGTGATTTTTACTTTGGGCTGTTACAATCTAACATGATAAATGACTTGGCACAATGTCATCGAGTTGCATCAACATGTCATTCCATTGCAATGTGATGTTGAGACCAGATGTCTCCAGAATTGATTTGGGGACTCAGGCTCCTTAAGGCACAAAGGTTTGCCTCCTTAAAAATGGAGCAATCCCCCAAATAACAAACAGCCACCCTCCCCTTTTATTTTTATTTTTTTGACAGGTCTTCCCTCTCCTTCCCTTTTAACATCTTTTTTGCTAAAATCAAAACTTTGTCTGCAGCTGTATTGGGTCTAGGAATGAGATCAAGTTGATAAAGCAATATATTTTGGATCAAGGAATAATTCGAACACAAATTGATCAGCCCAGAATTCTGTTTTAGAATTCAAAGACATTATTTGCCTATACGTTGTTTCATTAAAATTATTTTATTACACTAATAGGTACCACATAGTAGAGAAAACAACACTTACCAGAAATATGAAATGGGAAGTTCTGTACTGGTTGCAATCATACTTTTTTAAAAATAAAACAAGTATTTTGAAGCATCCCAGGAAAAGGGAGATAGAACTTGAGGTAATGCAGATGGTCCTTGAGTCCTGAAGTTCGGATCCAGATCTGGAATTTCCTCAGGTTCAGAGATTTTCTGATCCAGAAACCTTCAAGGTATTTATCTGTCTTCAGGTTTTGTACTGGTGCCCATCACTTTAGTATTTGAGTTCCTGTCGCATCAAATTGATTGGCAATTGGCAGTCCCTGGTGGACTTCACAAAGGCTCTGCCTCTGCTCCCTTTCTGGGGTATAAAAACTCTGCAAGGGGATAGGGTTATGTTCTGCTTGATTGGCTGATTTTAAATCCCTCCCCATCTACCTAAATCTTCTACCTAAATACCCCTCCAGGAAGTTGAAGGAAGGAAGTTCATTTTCAAAATAGGCTTCTTTTGTCATGTATTGGAATTATCCTGACTGCGGCTTTCAACGGGGTTTAGTTCCTAGTCTGGATATTTTTGACCTGTTCTAGGGGGCAGATGTTATAGGTAGGAGGCAGAGAGAGTGAGAAAAACCAACAAAGTAATGGAGACAAGTCCTGCGGCTGGATTTAAATAGTGCATGGCTTACCTTTTGTTAGACTGTAGGGGCTCAGTTGTGGCTTTGGGGCATAGGTGCCGACTTCTAATGATGCCGGTGGGTGCTCGACCCCAACCCCGCCGGTCTCCACCCCTGCCCCGCCCTCTCCCTGCCCCTATTCGACCCCCTTCCCCAAATCCCCGCCCTAGCCCCGCCTCCTCCCCTGAGCGCGACACGTTCCTGCTCCTCCCCTCTCCCTCCTGGAGCTTGCTACAGTTGTTTGGCGGCAGCAAGCGCCGGGAGGGAGGGAGGAGTGCGACGAGGTGCGCTCAAGGGAAGAGGTGAAGGAGGAGGTGAGGTGAGGCGGGCGGGGTGGGGAGTTTGGCTGCCGGTGGGTGAAGAGCACCCACTAATTTTTCCCCGTGGGTGCTGCAGCCCTAGAGCACTCACGGAGTCGGCTCCTATGCTTTGGGGTGAGCAAGGGGCTGTGCATTGTTGTGCTGCCCCAGGACCGACCAGAATACAGATTATGACTCTGACAGTTACAATCTACGTTCCAGGTTCTCCTTCCTCTTAGGGGGACATATCCTGCACCAGATCTATATCTAGTGCAATGTACTTCTCCTAGTACTTTGTTGTAGCTGTGCTAACCTACGTGTGTTATGGGGCAGGAGCGAAGGCCACTTCCCATCTTGTCCCACCAACTCCCATCCGCTTGTGCAAGGGAGCACACAGTCAATACAAGGGAATAAAGGCTGCAACTGTTATACTAACCACCATGCAAAATAACTTCTGAGAGGCCAGGGCAAAAGACACAGAAGACATATGTGTCATATGGAACAACCATAGCAGAACTCATTTTGTGGAACACACTGATAATCATGGTTTCTAGTTGTAAGAACAGCACTTGAAGGTTACGTTTTGTTCTGTTAAAATGCAACTTCTCTAGACTGTTGCATGTTATTTCCATGCTGTTTATAGTTTGCATAGCACAGCCAATTATTTAGTTAAAAAGGACAGGAAGCTTTTAATTACATTGCTCTTGAAAACTATAGGCTTAAATGAAAGGGGACGTATTGGGTTAAAATGCAAAAAAGGTTAATGAAACTTTTCTAGCAGTTATGCAAAACCCAAAGCACCAGTGGGTACTTCTATTAATATAAATAGAAACACAACCGTATTATATACATATGTACACACTTTATTCATTTCATTATTCTGAAAACTTCTGACTTGCCATTTTACTTTCATTCACGATAGTTTTTGTATAGAATTTGTCTTTAAAAAAAAACTTTCTTCCCTTAAGTATATTGCACCCAAGTTTCCCCACACTTACACAAGTTTTAACACTACATTAATTCCATTAGCTTCAGTGGGATTCCTCCTGACTTATAGCAGTGTGTAAATGATAGAAGTATCAGAGTAGTTTCGTTTGTGCCCATAAAGAAACATGGCAAACACAATGGCTATCACGCCTACGTTCAGCAGTCAGGAAAAAAATGTCTGTCCCTTTAATTGGGGTGAATTTATTTTAAATGGTATCCATGTTGGTTCTGTTCTTGGAACACAAACTGCTTTTACTGAATGTGCATTTTCTCTGCTAGCTGGTACATAAGAATGTCATTTGCTGACTTCCTTTAGTGGCAGACACATAATCATCTCTTCAAAACAATTATACAAGATTCTGGTTGATTTTTCAGCGAATAATTAACACACATACTTCTTGACTTTGTTTTTTCAGAAAGGAAACAGAGCAATTGACTGCTATAGCATTTGTACTTTTTTTTGCAGATATTCATTATAAACAGTAAAAAAAGTTATTGTAAGTTAATATAGTCTGTGCCTTAATACAATGCAGGAAATATATGTAGAGTTAATGCAAAAGTGTCTAGTTAAACAGTGGCAGACAAAACTTGCAATTCCATCCACAAACTTTATATTTTAGTGAGTTGCAGAATTCTGGAAAATTTTACTTTTGAAATATCAAATATAAACTTTCCATTGGAGGAACTCATGTTCATTCCTATAGCATCCATGATCCTATCAACCTTGCTAGATGCTTTTTCCCTGCAGCCTGTCTCTGCAAGTAAAATCCACTCTGGTAGTGTGCTACTCTTTGTCTCCCTCTAGTGGCTGATACATATAAGAGGCTAGACATATACTACAGCTGCCAACAAATGGAAGCACTCCTTTAGCTCGTAGTTTTAATACAGAAGCGGCTTCAAGCCCCACTGATAGTCCAGGCCGGGGTTGAACTACAAATCTGGCAGCTTTCATGCTGAAAACATTAGCTCTGGTAATAGAGGCTCATGTTTTTAGCACTGAAGAGCCAAGGTTCAAGCCCTGCTGACAATCTAGTTATTCTATTCCTGGCTCTGCCTGGAGCAACTTACTTACCTTCTGAGCACCGTTGTTTCCCCTCTTGTAAAGAGAGGATAATAACTTACCTAGTTAACAAGGAGTCTGTTTACTAACTGATTAATGCCTGTAAAGTATTTCGAGATGGAAGGATAGATGTGTAACAGCATAGCCATTATTATTTATCAGGATTTAAATTTAAATGCTGCCCACATTTGACTGTAGTTTTTTAATTGAAAACTGTAATGTGTTTGCATGAGCCATTGCCTGACAGTGCAGGGTATTTTCACCTGAGAATTTAGAGGTAATTGTAAAAGTGGTAAATAACTCTCATGTAAGGTAAAGTGCCTAGGAGAGAGTTTTTGAGGTGGATTAGATGTATGCTGGGTCTAAGGGTTCAGGTTAAACTGGGGCTGCAGCCACACACAGTGACTCTGCAATCTTGCAAGGTGTCACCATGAGATTTATAAAAATTTCAAACCTGAAACACAAAACAGGCCACGTCTAGTCCCTCCTGGAATCAAGGCCACTGGATTAGATTCAGACAAGAGGGGGTGAAACTAAACCCCCTGAAGTTTGAAGAGGATCAGATTAGATCAGTGGTCCCCAAACTTTTCATGCTCCTCCCTCCCCTCCTGTCCACACCCTGCGCCCCCGGGAGCTGGGGCCAGAAGCGCGGCCACAGCTCCAGTGGGAAGGCGCGGACGGGGTATGAAAGTCAAGGCTGGGGCCGCAGCTGGGGGCAGGTCTGGGGCCGGGAGTGGGGCAGAGAATGGAAGCGGAGCCGCAGCCGGGAGTGGGGCTGGGTGGTGTTCCCTCCCTGGCGGGGTGGTCCCCGCTGCACTCCCCCTGACCATTCCTCTGTGCCTCCCTAAGGGGGCACGCCCCACAGTTTGGAATTGCTGGATTAGATGTTCCAGTTCTGACCTCTTTCCAACAGTTTAGAAGCACCGTGTTTATGTATATACACAGTTCAGCCTGCTAAGCTTGGCATATATCTGCTTTATATACAATAAGAAGCTGCCTACAATGTTAAGAGCTTGAAGTTTTTTCTTCCTGCTGTCTTTAATATTAGCACTTTTATTAGCCAGCAGAATTGTAGAAGAACTTTTATGCTGGTATATCAGTAGTATCTCTTTCCCTATCAAAAAGGTCTGGATGACAACTAGAAGATTAAAACTGTCAGGGAAGTTAGCCCTGACAACAGCAAAAACCTGCCAGAAAGTGCTGCTGGAACTGAAGCCCTGTGTAGACACTGTCTGGCATCATTTTAACAACAGACTAGATGTGTCATTAAAAAAAAAGTATCCGTCCCAGAGGCATATGTTTGGAGAGACTAATGGAGCTGAAGTGACAAAAGGGATTTGTCCACTCGGACATGCTAACAGGCCTTGAGATAAGAAGTAAGTCTCGCATAAGCAGTTCTTCAGTTAAAATATTAATTTACTCTTTGGAAATACTAAAAAAATAGGGGGAATTTCCATGGCTCAGACTTCTCGTTTTTAGAAGCTTTAGTGCTTACCTTCCCTGGTCAGAGCTTAGAAATCCATTTGGCATGCCCGTGTTTGTGTCCTGTAATGTATAATAATTTCCCGAGTAAGAAGTATGTTAAATACAGCAGGGTTGGAAATGGCTTTCTGTTTTCATTATGTCATTGCTCCCTTTGAGGCTGTTGGGATTCCACGTTGTTTGCAATGACCTACGTATGCCCCGATTCAGCAAAAAGCGCTTCAGCGTGGGCTTGGATTTCAGTGGGACTTAAGCAAGTGCTTTTTTTAATTCATTCCTGGATCGTGGCCATGCCTCTTCCCGTATTTTATGCTAGTAAATGTACAATGAGGTTTCACCCACTATTGTGGGTGTTCGGCACCTTGCAGGATCAGACTTTGGGCTTGATTCATTCCTGTGCTTGAGCTCCATCAGGGCATCACATCCTGCTTCCTGACTCGCAGGGCCGGCACTGGCCTGGACGAGGATTACAACTGCATCCAGGAAGCTCTAACTTAGTTGTGCCACCGATACAGGGAACTTTATGGACCCTCCAACAGTGCAGGATAGGTGTCGTGTAGCTCTGCCATATCCCCTCCCACCCCGATACGCCCCTGCTGACCCCGACATGCTGCCTGCACTGAAGGGAGCAGTTAGCAGGCACAGAGCCTAGAGCCAGGGAATTCGCACCAGCAGGAACTTCCCTCCCCCCCTCCACACACACACACACCAAAATGTGAACTGTCTCTGCACTTCCTCTCTAACAGTGCTTACTAGAGCCGGCATATGTCAGGAGTGCTGTGGCGATGGATTGGTTAGTGTTTGTAAAATATTTAGCAGATGTAATAAATGCGGAAGTCCCAAGTTTTACAGGAATGCTATCTTTTTCTGAAAGGTCACGTGTTTCTCTAAGGCTCTGTGTCAGATTGCATCTGTTCGAATGCCTGCTGTACATGTCTTTGCACGTGATTGTTTGTGTTAAATGACGTTCTTCTGTCTGACAAACTACAGAGGGTCTCTCTCTTGCCTTTTAGCATTATCTGGTCCTGCAGCCAGCTTTCAGCTCACAGCAGTGTTCATTTCCAAAGCAGTTTACATCCGTTTTTGTAATTAATTTGTAAAGCACAATATAAGATAATTTACTAACTTCCAAATATATTGCCTGCGAAGCCTCCATCCACTAAGGCTGTAATTCTATCAAAAAGCACTCACGTTTGTCTGGCAAGATCTATTCATGATGAGCCCAAGCTGCTCATGGCTTGTGTATCCATTATACCATAGATATTTAGAGCTTCTTTTCCCCTCTTATAATTTGTTCACTCATTTGCTAGGGATAGCAAAGTAAATACGTGATGCTAATATAGGACCTGCCACTCGTAATTATTGAAATACTGGAGTTATTTCCTAGGTAGAGTCCATAACACTTACTTCATTTACTACGCTGATATTTGAATGTACATGGCCATTCATAAGTATACATTAAAGGAACCCAGGGATCTATGTGTTTCTCCCTTTGAAAAGTCTTCCCCAGTGGATACTTTTTGTTAATTTCAAGGAGAAGCACACTTGATGTGACAGAAGCAAAAAGGATTCCAGGACTATGGTTACTAAGGAGACCTCTTTACTTGACAAAAAAATGCTCTGATTTTAACAATTTGTCCTACATTTGGGTTATTGCCTTTTCAGCACTGGAGACAGACTGTGCCGGAATCGTATTCGTGTCTGTTTACTTGAGACTGAAAATAAAATCGTTTTTAAAATTAGTTTATGTATTCAGAAAACATCATTTCTAAGAAAAAACATGGCTTTTTTTTTTTCAATCAACCAGGCTACCAGGGGCCAGCTGTGGAGGACTCCAAGATTTGGGCAGCACTTCTGATTTCACTATTATGACTATCTGGTGTTGACCTTGATTGCGTCAAATGAAAGTGAACCATTGCCAAAGTTCCAACCTTTTCCCCCTAAGGTTACACTTGAATTCTTTCCATTTACAGGAACTTTGACAAATTTCACTCAAAATTATCTGGGAAGTGAAGAGTTTCTCCTTAGCTCTGGTGCTGTTAAGAGGCTACTGCTTATGGGAAATCAAGGCACCCAGTGAAGTACATACTTTTTGCTGCCCATTGGTGAAAGTGCTATTGTATTTGGTGACATGCTCCCAACTAACATCTCCTGTTTCCTTTCTGTTATTTTGCTATTCTCTGCCTTAACTCCCCAACCCGCTAGAAATCTGAAATTTGCCTCTGGTCCAGTAGATTTTATATTAACATATTTTTCAATCTTTAGCGAATAAAATCCTTTTTTTCCGCTGCTCTTTCTCCAGCGTGCTGAAAAACGGCATCAGTCCGGCCCTGCTGGCTCTGAGCCCACTAGTCAGCATTTCTCTGATTATTGCAAGATTTCATGGTATAACTTAGGACTGACATGAAGTCTCTGACTAACAGACCATCCATAATGTATGACAAGTTGTGAGTGTCTGCAGTGCCGTACACTGCATTATATGGTGTCCTGCTCTTTGGTTTGCATGAACAGATGTAATACCATTCTCTCTGCTAACAACATGTGGTATTCTGAATGAGGGAGCAAAGAAGCTAATGCTAAAAGTGCCATGGGTGGATCCACAACAGCTCTGAGGTCAGGACCCAGCTACTAAAAGTTCAAGAGCTAATGAAGGGGGTGGAGAGCTCCTGCAAACGACTGATCCTCCATGGTACCAGCCTCTCTCTCTCTCCTGAGGATGTCGTACAGGGCCAGCTATACTGTCCCCTTAAAGCTGCCATCGAGGGTTGTTGGGGAAAGAGAAGGGACAGGGAAAGGGAGTGGGATGTGGTGGAAACTAAGGGTGCTACACTATCTTGGCAGGGAGAGAAGAGTTTTGGGTGTAGTAGGCCTACCTGTATCTGCTCGATGAAAACGCAAGATAAGAAATCAGTTCTGGATCACGCCTAGCACAGTTAGATACCATGGGCCACATTTTCAATAGCAGCCTCTAAAACTGGTCTTGCACAATGTTATGCACCCACACTTGTCTTTCCACGTTTCGCACATTGTATTTATATGTACAAACAGAACAGATGCATAATTACTGTTAGTACCCAGTTGGACACACGCATGAAGTTTGCATGAGTTCCGTGCATGCAAAAAATTGTTTATCAATAATTGTATGCTCAGAAATGTAGACCTGCAGTATAGTTGTCCCTGCTATTTTAGGCCCTGATCCCACTTTACTCGCATGAATATTCCTTTTCTCCATCTATTGGCTTAGAGGATATGGGTCATTCAGGTAGATAGGAGCACCTTTGAAAGTTGACCCCAAGGATCCAATAGTGTAACATTAATATACTATGACCCTGCTGTCCTATACTGAAAATTTGGTTACCTAAAGGTACTTACTTTTGTCCGACTTTTACAAAGGCTTTGGATGTCACATAAGACAGGATTTACATGCATTAACTCTGTTCTAGGAGCTACAACATAACCTGCCCTTCCTCAACTTCCTCAAGATGAGTAAAATATAGTTCTTTTTTTTTTTTAACAGCCTCATCATCATTGTAAAAAGTGAACAATGGACAAGTAATGTTTGGCCCAAAATTTTAGTTCTCCTGTCCATCCGAACTTGTGAGTGCATATTTGGCATATTACACCTACGTCTCAAATGAATACAAAAGTAAGTGCACATTTGAAGCGCAGCCTTGTTAAAATGTGGGCTTTTCCATTTGGGATGGTACATTTCATTGACAGCTTTGTACAGCTGATCAAACTCATTAAGGGTCCAGATCTGCCACGGTTTTTATCATATTGAGCAATACCTTACTCCACAATTAGTTCCCTTGAAATTAATGGGACAGTTGAGAACAAAGGTACTACTCAAGGTGAACAACAGTGGCAGAATCAGGTTTATAGGAACATGACCCATTTCAGTCATGTTTTATTAAAACCATCCCTGGCTTGCTGCTACAAAGTGCCATGATCTGCTGCCTGATTGCTCCCTGTTCTGGGGGAATAACCCTGTACCCACCTTTTTACCTGATGTAGTATACATCTCCCAGTGCACTGGTTGCTGCATTGGAGGGATGAAGCCAAGGCTCCTTCCTTTGCCACCCACATGTGCAGGAAGGACGTAGTGGCCCTGCAGCGGCTGCTCTCCCGTTTGCACTACTGGCCACGATATGGGGAGCCAGCACAAGCTAGTGGGTAATGCAGTTCCTTATGCCCCTAACTCCCCTGTGCAGTAGTGCAGGGCATGCTACAGTGTCTATCAAAACGATATTAATTACCAGGCCTTTCAATGGGTCTTAAATAAAAATGAGAAGGAAGAGTTATCAGGGGCTAAAAAGCTGGATAATTTAACATAGATCTTGGTTACCAAAGCCTGACTTTTTTTTTTTTTCTCTCTTTGCTTTGTCGCTTTCAATGACTATTTTAAAATTTGAAATAACCCCTTAATTAGGAAGAACACCGAGGATTTTTTGTTTTGTTTTTTTGCATACCGTCTCTCGCTCTCCCTCCCTTCCCCATCCCCAAGTCTTACCCACTATTTTGCTGTCTTTAGTATCTCCTCATTGCATCTTGTTATCATCATGTCTTGATTTGCTTTGTGTCTTGTTACACAAAAAGGGCACTAATCTTTGGTAATTAGTTCCTTATTAGAGTCAATTGAGATTTGTAGCATGAAAAGTGAGCTTGTATTTCTGATTTTTAAAAAGTGGCTGCCGAGGAATTCTTAGCATTGTGTACTGTCAGTATAAAAGATATTTTAGTATTTTACGCATTTTTCCATGTATTTAATGCCAGTTTCTCTTTCTCCTTGTCAAGATTTCTCTCTTGTTCCATTGTTGTGCTACTAGTTTGAATGGAGCCTGGGCTTCTAGAATATTTCTTTCATTGGATTCTATTACTTTGTTGATAGAGAGTTTATTTTGCTCAGCAAATTGCCTTCTCTAGGCAGGGGTGAAAGTAACTTAAATGACTCACCGGTATGCAGGGCATCCGGGGTTCTGGGCAAGGGGTGGGGGCGGAAGGGGCAGGGCCTCGGGCGGAAGGGGCAGGCCCTCAGGCAAAAATCCCCCAGCCAGCCCTTCAGCGCTGCCCAGCCTGCGCCATCTGGGGCTCTGGCCGCTGGTGCAGTAGGCAGCAGTGGCCGGGAGCCCTGGGCCTTTAAATCACCGCCGGAGCCCCAGGACTCCCGGCCACCGCCGCTGCCACTATGGCAGCAGCCAGAGTCCTGGGGCAGCTGCCCCTTTTCCCGCCCCCCCATTAGTGGCCCAGCTGGTACAGTTGGCACTTTCTTACCGGTATGCCGTACCAGCCTACTTTCACCTCTGTCTCTAGGTGACAGCTAATATTTGTAATGGCTTTCAAATATGTCTTTATTTTGAGGTAGTATTTGGCTGCTTTATATATCAGACTGGATTTTATACAGTCCTTGTAAAGTAATAAGAACAGAGTTGGTTTCTGAGGGGACTGGTAATGAGATATGGAGAGTGAAATCCTGACCCTATTGAAATCAGTGAGAGTATTGCCATTGACTTCAAATTAGCCTTTAATTTGATTTCACCCACAGTCTTTAAGCTCTAGGTCCTTAGTTCTATTCCATGTCCCAATTATGATGTCTTTAGCATGTGGTGCTGTTTGGCATCTGGTGATATGAGCTGGAGGCTTAGACCATTTTCTAGGGGATATGTGATTTTAAAAAAGAAATTCAAGCTGGAACAAACTGAACTCTACGAGGCAGTGTAGCCTAGTACATTTAGCAGTGGGCTGCAACTCAGGAGACCTGGATTCTAGTCCCAGCTATGCCACTGGCCTGTTGGGTGACCTTGGGCATGTCACTTTATCTCCCTGTGCCTCAGTGTCCCCATCTGTAAAATAGGGATAATGATACTGCCTTTTTATGTAAGAGCTAGATATTATTTATTTATGTATGTATGTATTAGAAAGCTCAGCAGAGAGGCTAGTTTCAAAGGAAAACGAAGCCCCTCTTATCCCAAAGGTGGCCCCTCTACACCTGGGTTTTGACATATTGGCAAGATGGTCCGGGGAAAGCTGTCCTATCATTGCCTCCATATGCTTACTCTGTAGACCAATCAGACTTCAGTTTAAGGGGCTCTAAATATGGCTACAGGAGCAGGGTGGTTCCGTAGCTATGATGTAATTTGTCCTCTGTCTATGTGTGTGTGTGTGTGTGTGTGTGTGTGCGCGCGTGTGTGTGCGCGCTCACACAATAAACCATTTTATTAAATTCAGTTTTCATTGTAAAGGTAAATATGTCTAGGTCTCTAAATGGGCTCTGGCTGGGCTTAGTAAATCAAAAACAATGGGGATGAAGTGTTGGCCCTGGTGAAGTCAATGGGAGTTTTGCTTCAATGAGACCAGGATTTTCACCCCCAGGTGGAGAAACAAAGGAAACACACAACCCCAATGTAATACTGTAGTTAACAGGGATATGATGATGATGATGTATATCTGGGGAGGTTGTCATCATTTTTATGTGCCCTAACCATCAGGCTAGAGAGTCATTCTCATTCGCTCTGGTCCAGGGATTATTCAGGTATCCTATATAAAGTGGAACAGCTTCAACAGGAGAGATTAAGGGTATCCCACGCCATACTACCCTGAAGACTGGTGGTTGGGGCGCTCACCAGGGTGGGCACACCTGGCTTCAAGTCCTTGCTCCAGAGCAGGGATTCAAATCTACCTCTCCCATATTCCCGGTGAGTGCACTGGTCTAAATGTTATAAAAGGGGACCCCATCACCGCCTCTGGTTTTATGAATCTAGACCTTGATTTTTGTTGGTTTTTAAAAAAGTTTAAAATTTCCCAAAACTAAACAGATTTTTCCAACTTTTTTGATTCACCATAAAATTCTGAAAAATTTCAGTTTGTTTGACCTGAACTGATTTTTTTTTTATTTTTCAGAACTCAGTGAACTGAAAAATCAGTTATTTGCTCAGTTCTAATGATGAGATATTTACATTATAAAAAGGCTTCCAATACAGTGCATATCTGTAAAAATCAATATGATACTTCTATCTTTAATTTTCTGATAAACAAAGTTTTCTCTTTTTCACACCAATGAAAGGATTTTAGAATCAGGGACAGATGGGCTGGGTGGACCTGGGGTCTTATCCAGTATGAAAAGTCCTGTGTCCCTAGAAAATCTGTCTATCAATCTAGTGCCTGGGCAGTGCAGTGGGATGGGCATGCACTTGGACCCTGTCTTCAAGCATAGCTCCATTGCCTCCAGTATGTTTTCACACCAGCATGGGGGTTTGCCTTATTGCATCTCACTGAAGGATTGAGGCATATGTTCTTCTATGGCATCCAGCACCGTAGTACTTAGCGCCAATAGTAATAGCTGACATCTGAATCACAGAGCTGGCTAGAGAAGCAGAGTTTGGCAGATGGTTTTGTTCAGTCTCAACAGACCATTGCCTATCATACTGATCACTATGTTTCATTGTTCCTCTGTCTGTCTGTATCCAACTATTGTCTCTTGTCTTATACTTAGATTGTCAGCTCTTTAGGGCAGGGAACATCTTTTTCTTCTGTGTTTTTTATAGCGCCTAGCACAATGGAGTCCTGGTTCATGAGTAGGGTTCCTAGGCCCCAGGGAAATACAAATAATAATCAATAACGGCATGTTGATCATATAAAAAATGTTTGGTTCACCCACATAGAAACTCTAATTTATGTGAGTGGTGCCATTAATTTCAAGAGGAGTACTCAGAATTGCAAGATCATGCCCTATAAAATACTTTTTCAGTTATGTAGATCACAGCGTTGTGGAAGGAATCAGGCGATGCTTGAAATCTTAATGGTCTAGACACATGCTTTAAAAAAGGACAGGTTTATTTTCCGACAAAATGAGCAGAAAAGAACAAAATGACAACTTCAGACATAACCAGGAGTTCATTATACCTTAAGGGGCTGAATGTTCACCTGTACTGCATAGTGTCAGCAGGTACAAAGGAGTGGGAATAAGAAGACATAGGGGATGGATGTGCCAGGTGGAGCCATCAGTTATTCAGGAATCTGTGCTAGTGAATCGGACTGCAGGTTTATGGTCTGAGCTAAATTACTATAATATTTTGCTTATTGTGTATATTGATTGTGCAACTGGAAAAACTGAGCAATTGATTTTTTCATTAAAGACTGATTTTTAAACATTTTGGATAATTTAGTGCTTGTTTTTCATGCCAGATACATTAAGGATGGAGTCTAGAGACAGCCTTAAAAGACAGCTATAGTTTTGAATTTTTGATTTGTTATTGTCTTATAATATGTGTAAAACCTACCTCTGACCTGAATTTATTCTCTCTCTCTCGCTCTCTCTCTCTCTCTCTCTCATGTTTGTATAATAAGTTACAATTGTACCCAGTATTAAATTTCCTTTAAGCATCCCTTTAAAATGATTGAGTTGTCTTCAGAAAAGTTACAATTTTTGGCTCCATTCCCAATCACCTTATACATCTTAAATGTAGGCGAGCCACCACATTTCTCTAGTTTTCCATTTTGCATTATTCCAGCTTTCAAATAAGGGTAGAGATGTCCTGTGAATGAACCTCTTGACCTTTTGCTTGGCTGTAATCTCCTTGAAAAAAATATCTCTGCAGGTGTGGAGGATGTTTTATAGTGTTACAAATCAGCCCAGTTCCTGGATGGATTTATTATCTTGGAGGTGACTGATTGTTATTCTCTAGCTGGTAACATTTTTATTGAGCTGCGTGGAGAAGGTGATCCCATATGGTGTAAGGGGAAAGAATAGGTCCCCCAAGAGGCCCTTTCTCCTAGTTCCATGTGTGAATATTTCCCTTTTATCAATGACAACATGCCTCAGTCACCATTTTCTAAACACTGTGCAGGCTCTCAGGCCCTTTTACCAACCATTGAATTTACTCCGTAAAAAACAGTGGTAATAAAAGACCATATTGACTTCAGGGACGGTATGTATTTAGGCCGGTATTCAGTCTTTGATTGTGGTCTTGCCTACTGCTTGAGAGACACAACCCATAATGCATCTAACAAAGGACCAAAGCCCACCGAAGTAAATAGAAAGTCCCCCATTAGTTTCAATGAGCTCTGTAGCAGGCCCCAGCTGTGCAGTAACAACCTTACCGTATGTGCAGCGAGAGAGGCAAAGTAGAGTGGACTTACAATGCATATACATGTTGGAGGGAGTAAGGAGGCTGATCTAAAGCCCAGTGAAGTCTATGGAAGTTGTTCCATTGAATGCCATGTACTGTGGATCAGGCCCTGAGAGACCAGAGGCTAGAAGACAGGACTAAGAGTGGGGAACCTCTAATATGTCCTATGGAACTAATATGTCCCAAGCAGGCTGCCACAGAGGAGGGTCTCTGCTGTGTCCCAAGTAGGCTGCCAGAAAGGGGAAACTTCCTGCT
The DNA here is from genome assembly GCF_027887155.1 of Malaclemys terrapin pileata. NCBI lineage: Eukaryota > Metazoa > Chordata > Testudines > Emydidae > Malaclemys > Malaclemys terrapin. Next base: position 12,109,999 of record NC_071513.1, on the reverse strand, counting down.
TCACTAGGGGTCTCCCCCGGGCCTAGAGCTCCCAGCACTTGTATCACTGTAGACGTGAAGTAAATACCACCATAGAATTTCAACCGTTCCTGGTAGCATGGGGCATGTGACTGGGGCCTCCCTGTAACTGCAAGTTGGACATCATCTTCCAAACCAGCCTCGATCCCAGGAGTTTTATTCCTTGCCAAATTCTATAACTTGATTTAAAATTTCAACAGAAAGGGCATATATCCATTCTCTGCGAAATCCTATTGGACTCTTCCTTAAAGGGGCGGCAGCTACATTTTTCATCTTCTTCCCCTTGCCCTTTCCTCCATAAACAGTATTTTATAGTCATACTTTAAGTATATATTGAAATACAAGGAAAGGGATGATTAGAACGTAGGAATCAAGCTATAAGTAATGAATATCTGTTGAGCTTGTTCCCTTCAGTACAAATTGTATATTTTAAATTCTCATTTCTCCCCCACTCCCATTTATCATGTGAGAACCATCAGATGCATGAAATACAAGCACCAGAATATGTATCATTCAAATATCAGCGTAGTAAATGAAGTAAGTGTTATGGACTCTACATAGGAAATAACTCCAGTATTTCAATAATTACACTGCTCTACAGCCAAAATGCTTCTGAAATAAATGTAGTCAAACTTTACTAATTCTGGGTCACTGAGAATGAAAATGATGCTTAAAATTGTTGATTGTCTCTAGTTTTCAAGATATACTATTGGGTCAGTATATACGACCCTTGACTTGGGAATGGCGGAGGATAAGTGAGTTATAAAGGGTAGGGATCTCAATTTAAACCAAAAATGACTAAAATACATCTTTGACTGGATCTATGACTGGGTTTGGACAGTACTTGCTTTTTATGCAAAACAATGAATGATGCAATCTGAAGCTGGTATTGCGTCATACATGATATGAATTGCATCATGTTATTCCTAGAAGTCATGGATGATGCAATCATAACAAAGCTTACATCACTCTGCTGAACAAATTGCCCTATATCAGCTCTAGAAATCATACAGTGTCGTGCTCTCTTATTTGTCAATGTTTGATTTTGCAAAGGGACACATTTCTGTTTAGCCAAAGTGAGCAGAGATGCCTCATACTTGTGTGAACAGTGCAGATAACTTCTGCTATGTTTGTGGTGAAGTGACTTTTGCATCACAAAAGCGCAGTATAACCACTATGGTTAAGAAAGCCTATCACCTTTATTTTGGCTGCAAAATTGGAGATCAGGACAAGAGGTGGGCCCCACACGTATGCTGCAACACTTGTGCAACAAATTTTCGCCAGTGGTTGAACAGGAAAAGGAAATCTATGCCTTTTGCGGTGCCAATGATTTGGAGAGAGCCAACAGATCATACCAGCAATTGTTACTTCTGCATGATGCCTCCAGTTGGGAAAGGTGTGTCAAAGAAGAAAAAGTGGACTGTGCATTATCCAAACATTCCATCAGCTATACGCCCAGTACCCCACAGAGAAGGACTGCCGGTTCCTGCTGCACCAGAATCATTCTCACTTGAATCAGACGAGGAGGAGGAAGAGGATGAAACTTCTGGTCCTGAACCATCAATGTCACAGGACCCACGTTTTCTCCCATCCTCCTCCTCTGAACCACACCTCCTAACACAAGGTGAACTGAATGACCTTGTCAGGGATTTGGAACTACCCAAGAGTAAGGCAGAGCTGTTGGGCTCCAGACTACAGCAGTGGAATCTCCTGGCAGGTGATGTTAGGGTTTCCATGTTTCGTGACCGTCAAAAGGATCTTGTCCCATTCTTCTTCATGGAAGGTGATCTTGTAGCCTGCAACAACATCGATGGTGTGATGGCAGCCCTCAACATCGTTCACAATCCAGATGAGTGGAGACTGTTCATTGATTCATCGAAGACGAGTCTTAAAGCTGTTTTACTGCATAATGGCAATGTTTTGCCATCAATTCCAGTTGGTCATGCAGTCCATATGAAGGAAACCTATGACAACATGAAACAACTTTTGAGGTGCATAAACTATGACCGACATCAGTGGCAGCTTTGAGGCGATTTGAAGGTTGTTGCTCTCTTGCTTGGTCTGCAGACTGGATATACAAAGTACTGCTGATTTCTCTGCGAATGGGATAGTCATGCAAGAGATTCCTACTACATCAAGAAAGATTGGCCACTCCGACAATCATTGGAGCCTGGGAGGAAAAGTGTTCAGCATCCACCACTTGTTGAATCAAGGAAGATTTTGTTACCATCCTTACACGTCAAGCTGGGTCTGATGAAGAACTTTGTTAAGGCCATTGACAAAACACAAGCAGCTTTCAAGTACCTCCATGGAAAATTTCCAAGGTTAAGTGAAGCTAAGATAAAGGAAGGTGTCTTTGTTGGTCCTCAGATTCGTGAACTTCTTCGAGATGATGCATTTGACTATGCACTGCGTGGCAAGGAAAAGACGGCAGGGAAAGCCTTACGTTAGTGGCAATAAATTTTCTCGGAAACAACAAGGCAGACAACTACAGGTTGTTGGTGGAAAACCTCCTCAAGGCATACAAAAGCCTTGGTTGCAACATGTCACTAAAGATACATTTTTTGCACTCTCATCTAGATTTTTTTCCAACGAACTGCAGAACAGTGAGCGACGAGCACGGCGAGTGATTTCACCAAGACATTGCAACAATGGAGAAACGCTATCAGGGCAAATGGAGCCCATCAATGCTTGCAGACTATTGCTGGACAGTGACAAGAGATGCTCCATTTAATGAATACAAGAGACAAGCCAAGAAGCGCCGAGTAGACACTGAATAGGACTAAACTATGTACATAATAGTTTTTTGCCTTTTGTTTCATAATAAATTTTATTTATATAACCCTTTTGCTGATTTTTAAAGTGTTACATAAACAGGACAGGTGAAATATTATCATGTAAAGCAACCATAAACACATGGAAAGACCTAGGTTTACAATTTATGATTAAAACTCTACTATATATATACATAGACATAAAATGTAAAAACCTAAATATCTTAGAAACGGTAGCCAATCAGTTGTTTTAATTGTCATATTTGAATTCAGCACATCAAAATACATAATAAATAGCACATTTTATCTCTGAAGCAAACGACTTCTCAAAAATTGTAGACCAGTGTTACGAGTGGTAAATGTTGTACAAAAACTCTCACTAAAGTTATGCACATATCTATAGGCTCTGATGATGCATCATTTGCTCTAGCTTTATTCATGTGGATACAATTATGTTCTCAAATGCTACACTGTCCATAATATATAGGCTTACGTCCCTGTCCGTCTGTGTATCTGTTTGAACTGTGGTCTGATCATTGAGCTTGAAATCACAGTTTGTAAGATTTACAATTTTTTGCTGGCAATATAATTTCACAACAACTGCGCTTAAAAGAACCTAAGAAATGAAATGCTTATGAATAGACTAACCTTTGGGCATTTTGCTTTATTGCCATAGTTCAAACTCAAAGGAAAAATAATGCCTTGTTATAGCTCAAGGATATGTACTGATGCCTGAAACAGTTCTGGTATTTGAATTACCAAAGAATCACAGTATAATATATCAAAATATTGTTCACATTTAAGACCCATTGTGTAGCATAATACAGATTTAAATAGCATATAAGGTACTTTGACAATGAAATATTTTAAGACACATAAATTGTGTGTTTGTGAGTTATGAACCTTACCCTCAGTAGTCAGAATAAAGCATTTATTCCCATTAGGGAAAGAGAATTCATAAATCTGGAATGGCAAGATACAATACTCTCAAATTCATGTATACTGACACATATTCCTTTCTTCTACTGCATGTCTCTGTTATAGTTCAGCATTTAAAAATATAGTGCCGGATGCTGAACTGGAGTAAATCAGCATTGCTTAGGGTGACCAGACGGCAAGTGTGAAAAATCAGGATGGGGATGTGGGGTAATAGGCACCTATATAAGACAAAGCCCCAAATATCAGAACTGTCCCTATAAAATCGGGACATCTGGTCACTCTAGCATAGCTTCATGGATGTCTATGGAGCAATGCTGATTTACTCCAGCTGAGGATCTGGCCCGTAGACACACATGTGCTCTAGAGCTGATTTTTGTAACAATCAGACTGATTTGTGGCATTTCCCAACAAAAACCCTGATTCCAACAGTTATTGAGAAGTGTCTAAACAAAATAACTGTATGAAACTTTTAAAATCAACAATTATCCCATCCAAAGTTGAAATTTAACATTCCAATTTAATGTACTTTATTAGGGTATCATACCTACTCAATGACCAGAACACGCAAAATATGAAATAGGAATTACATGTATGGCTCAAATGCATGTCCACCAGATCTCCAGGTCTCATTTGGCGATCATTTTGATAGAGGGGGAGGATTCATGGGGACTCGTTATCAAGGGGGAACATGAATGGCAGCGTAGTTCATCCCAGAGATATATACTCTGTGAGATCTGAATAAAAAAAAAAAATTAATCACGATTAATCACAGTTTTAATTGCACTGTTAAACAATAGAATACCAGTTGAAATGTATTAAATATTTTGGATGTTTTTCTACATTTTCATATATATTGTATTCTGTGATGTAATTGAAATCAAAGTGTATATTATTTTTTATTACAAATATTTGCACTGTAAAAATGATAAACAAAAGAAATAGTATTTTTCAATTCACCTCACACAAGGTGTCTTCGTCATGAACGTGCTACTTACAAATGTAGTTTTTTTTGTTACATAACTTCAATCAAAAACAAAACAATTTAAAACTTCAGAACCTACAAGTCCACTCAGTCCTACTTCTTGTTCAGCCAATCACTAAGACAAACAAGTTTGTTTACATTTACAGGACATAATGCTGCCGCCTTCTTATTTACAATGTCACCAGAAAGTGAGAACTGCCATTTGCATGGTACTTTTGTAGCTGGCATTGCAAGGTATTTACGTGCCAGATATGCTAAACATTCGTATGCCCCTTCATGCTTCGGCCACCATTCCAGAGGACATGCTTCCATGCTGACGATGCTCGTTAAAACAATGTGTTAATTCAATTTGTGACTGAGTTCCTTGCGGGAGAATTGTGTGTCCCCTGCTTTATTTTACCCACATTCTGCCATATATTTCATATTATAGTAGTCTCGGATGATGACCCAGCACATGTTGTTTTAAGAACACTTTCACTGCGGATTTCACAAAACACAAAGAAGGTACCAATGTGAGATTTCTAAAGATAGCTACAGCACTCGACCCAAAGTTTAAGAATCTGAAGTGCTGTCCAAAATCTGAGAGGGACGAGGTTTGGAGCATGCGTTCAGAAGTCTTAAAAGAGCAACACTCCGATGTGGAAACTACAGAACCTGAACCACCAAAAAAGAAAATCAACCTTCTCAGATAATGAAAATGAACATGTGCCAGTCCGCACTGCTTTGGATTGTTATTGAGCAGCATCTATCATCAGCATGGACGCATGTCCCCTGGAATGGTGGTTGAAGCATGAAGGGACATATGAATCTTTAGCGCATCTGGCATGTAAATATCTTGCAACGCCATCTACAACAGTGCCATGAGATCGCCTGTTCTCACTTTCAAGTGACACTGTGAACAAGAAGTGGGCAGCGTTATTTCTTGCATATGTAAACAAACTTGTTTGTCTCACCGATTGGCAGAACAAGAAGTAGGACTGAGTGGACTTGCAGGCTCTGAATTTTTTCATTGTTTTATTTTTGAATGCAGTTTTTTTGTACATAATTCTACATTTGTAAGTTCAACTTTCATGCTAAAGAATTTGCACTACACTACTTGTATTAGGTGAATTGAAAAATACTATTTCTTTTGTTTTTTACAATGCAAATACTTGTAATCATAAATAAATATAAAGTGAGCACTGTACACTTTGTATTCTGTGTTGTAAATGAAATCAATATATTTGAAAATATAGAAAACATCCAAAAATATTTAAATTAGTGGTATTCTTTTATTGTTTAATACTGCGATTAATCATGATTAATTTTTTTAATTGCTTGACAGCCCTAATTAAGAGTAAACCCAAGCAAAGAGTGGAATGGGGAGGGGATGATGCTGAGTTTGGATATTATCTGTGCAGTGTATTAGCAATGAGTTAAGGTTGATGACACCCATCTGCAAAGACGTTAAGGGTTCAGTGTCCATTTCTGACAATTTTGCCATACAGCTTAAATGCAAATATGAGTGCAAGGATATATGCAAAACTGAAAAAGATGGATTTGATCAGATAGTTATGGAGACATTTGTTGTGGGAGTCTGGGGGCATTTCCTTCCTTTTTGTTTAAAAGAATCACTAAATTAGTGCCTGTTCTTGCTTCAATAGGAAAACTCCCATCAATGTCATCTGGAGCAGGATTCAGGTTCTTATAACTTTACATTAGTCTTTTTCCCATAGGGAAAAGAGATGAGTGATAGTTATGAAGAGAAACTGTTTTGAGAAATTCTGCATTATCTATTGTGTATATGTATTTATATAGCATTTATACATTTGCTTTGCTGTTGTGCTTTCTTTTGAAGCTTGTTGTGAAGTACCCCCAGTGTTGGGCTGATCCATATCTTGCATTACACAGCATCAGCCAAATTTAGGAAATGCCCTGAAACCAGACTAACAAGCTGTTAGAATAATTTTTTGATGGTTCCATCCACATTTTATGTGCACATTCTTTTGCCAATGGTTGCTGCATGAATGAAATTTGCTGCACTATGTAGGACAAAATATCACTCTCTGCTAAGTGGAGTATCCTCTTTATCCGAGATTGAAGGGTAACTAGGTTGACAGACCTGCAGAATGAACAAACAGCTACTGTCCTTTATACTCCCTGAGCCTATATCCCCACTGACCCTGGAGTTAGCTCTAGATGGGGAAGCATGTGCAAGAAGTGATCATTATGGTTCACAGATCTAATGGAAGGGAAACTTGGAAACTAAAATGTTGTCAAGGGACATTTCCTGTCAAGAGAGATCTAATCTCAGTGATCCCATCTAGCAAGTTCCAGAACTTTTGTGCAGTGAAATGAAAGAATTAAGCACAATGCAAGCTAAGGTTGCCGTATTGTAAAAGAAATATATACATTAGCACCAACAGTTAAAAGAACTAATGAATCCTAAACTGCAGACTATCTGGACTGCTATGACTGAGATAAGGATGTAGCCCTGAAATACTTAAATAGATTCCTTTCACTAAGACCTGGAAAATATGCCTTGGGCATAAGATGATAGATAAAAGGTTTGAAAGCCTGTAATACGTATGCTAGTCAGCTTTGTCTTTTGCCATCATAATTTGATCCAAGTATTGTATTTAATCTTTGTTTAGATATATCTACCCCTTCCAATCTCCCTGATAACTTTTAAAAAGTTCAATAACTAGAAAAGATATAAGTATTTCCTATCACAGCTAATATGTTTGAAGTTGTGCAATTACAGTTTTTAAAGTTGCTTTTCCAATGAAGTATAATGAAATGGTTAAACGGGACCCTAACATCCCAGATGGTTCATCAATGACATGTCAAGAACCATGCCTCTCTCTCACACACATAGCATTCCACACTAATGGTTGCTTTGTCTTGGAGCAGATAAGCAGCCAGCTGTCAGAAACGGAGCTTTCAAATGGCATATCTGCATTCCCTACAGCGAGTTCAAAACAATGAGAAGAGTGGCCACTTGACTTAAGGGGATTATGGGACATTTCTGATCAGAGCACAGTAATGCAACACCTCGTGCACACTGGCACCATGGCGCTCCAGCGGGGGCGCAGCAAACGTTATTCCACTCGCCGAGGTGGAGTACTAGCAGCACTGTAGCGGTGGAGTCAGAGCACTCTACGTGCCTTGCCAGTGTGGACGGGTAGTGAGATAGCCAGGGCTCCTTTATTGCGCTGTAACTCACAAGTGTAGCCAAGCCCCTTAGGTTTTGATATCAATGGGAGTTGAACAGGCCAAACACCTTCCAGGCGTGGTCCCTAAGAGTGAAATTCACCTGAGGGAGAGGGCCAGTGCAATCCTTCCAGAAGCCATAAATTTGAGGATCCCAGTGGGATTTAGGCACCTAAATACCTTTGAGGATCTGAGACCAAGTGCTTTATGAATCCCATGTTGTCTCTCTCCACAGGATGATTTTTTCCTAAGTGCCACAAATCTTGAATATCAATAAAGGATGTGGGAATCTATCTCTTGTGCTCCACTCTGAAATTCTCTCTCTTCAGGTTTAGACCCAAATTTACAAAAGTCACCATTGATTTAGGGGTCTCAGGTTGGATACCCAACCACTGGGACAACCAAAATGAGTAACCACTTCTGAAAATTTTGTCGGGAATATACAGGGTTCTATGGAATGTTACAACGTACTGACATAGAATTACAAGAAGTATTCGGTTGGTTTGAGACAGATCAGTCTAATTCACACCGCAGTGGTAAACACCACACCTGACACAATTATCTATAACAAAAGGGTGATTATAATTATATTTAGATTTTAAGCTCTTTGGGGCAGGGTCTACCTTGTTTTGTGTGTTACAGCACCTAACACAATGGTGTCATGGTCCTTAACTAGGGTGCCTAGGCACTTTTGCAATACAGATAAATTCATTATAGCAGTTTCAGTTTTCCCCACCTGTTTTCATAGGGACAATTAAAATTCTGTTTCATTAAACTTTTGTTTCCCACAAAAAAATTGTTCATTGTGGATGTTTTTCTGAAAAAATGTGAGTGTCGCTTTTATTCGGATCCTTTACATTTCCATTGCAGGAACTGACTTTTTATTCTTGTGATGGTGGGGGAGACATTTAAAATACTGCCTTATTTTTGTTGTGGGAGAACAGATGGTGACCCCAGTGCAGGATTTCTTTGGCTTTGATTAAAATATGTGCAGAATACAGTTCTGAGCATATGTCTGCAACTCTGTTTGCCCCCGTTAGTGCATTTAGAACACGTTAACCTAACAGATTCAGTCATTATGTGCTTTTCTCGCTTATATAAAATATAAAAGTTGATAAAGAATGTGTTTCATTAGCATGCTCAAGATAACAAATGCATTTCAGCAGCCTTAATATTCTCCATACTACAAGGCATTTGTGAGCTCTGAGTGAAGAGATGAGAAGTTAATATTTCTAGCTTAGTTTTATTTATATTTCCTTTATTATTTCCAACACTGAGACCATCTCAACTACTAAGTGTCTCTCAAATGTGGGAAATGCCATCCATAAAAACACATGATCTAGAAGAAAAGACAATGCGGACTTGCTTAACTGTGTGTGTCATGTACATCTGATTCTTAGGTAAAATAGTTGATGTATCAGAACTTAGTTGCTTGGGTTCTTTGGGATTAGAATTTGTGTGATCCACTACTTGTACGGTATTTTTGATATACATTGTTATGCTTTAAACATCCTGTAATTTGTTTGCAGTAGGGAATTCCTGGAAGCAGTTGGACCTTAATGTAACGTTTTTATTGCAAAAAGCTGACAATAAAGGAATAATATAAAATTGCACAGTTTATTAAAGAGATTCAGTAGTGCCAGACTCCATGCTGCTCTCAAGCAAGCAAATGACATTTTGAAATATTAGATTTTAAAATGTATGAAAGACATCCCCCCACCCCCAAACTATTATATAAAATCAAGAATATCTTCTGCTTGTATTAACATCTTGATCCCAGATTCTGTGAAACTGCTTTATGAGGTTTACTGCTACAATTCTCCTGCAGACAATCTTGATTTATAGGAAAGTTCATGGAAATAGACATGATCTGTATGAAGATTCAAAATGAAAAACAAAAGGATTATGCGGTCACTCCAGCTGAATAACACATTAATCAACTTTTTGTTGTTACTGTTTAATGATAATACTTAGGTTAGTCTCTAGGGGTTAAGTCACATACAGAGTTAAGGGTGGGATTTTTTTATTTATTTGCACTTTAATTGGAAAAAGTATAGAAGGCACTTTTGGAAATTCTTAAATTTTCTTCCCCTGCCAAGTTTTGTCCATTATGAGAGAGAGAGAGATTTGGAGGCGTCAGAATGTCAGTTGATGGAACTGGCCCATCATCTTCTGATCATATCTAGTAGCCCCTGGAAAGATGTCTTTGTAAAATGGCACAGAACATCTGCTGCAGTATGAGGGTGCTTCCATTAACATTGCTAGAGATTATGCTTCTTTATCACCTTCCGCTGCTCAGATAAGCCTAACAGGCCTTTAGTATAGGAGAATGAACAGCAAGACTAGCAGCTTCATGAGTCAGTAGGGTTGCATGGGCTGTAAGCCAACTCGGAACATGCTTCAGATTATTCCTTTCCATGGTGGAGCATTAGTTGCTGCTGTTGCAAGTGAGGTCTCCTCCTCTGAGTCTGGGGCTCAGCCACACAAGGCAGTCAGAAAAAAAAGAGAGTTCTGATCGGTTTCCTGTTGGCAAAGAACTTATAATTTGCAAGTTGTGCCCAGCCTTTGATCTAATTAAACATGCTCCTGGAGACTGTGTCGCTATTGAGGTTGCTGATGCAAAGAATTAATAATTGTGTCTGACGTCAGCTAGTCTAACTTCTTTCCCATTAGATCACAGCCCAGCTCAGGAAATCCGCTTGCCATTTGCTGGAGGGAATGAATGCGTTGCAGTGGGGGAGGAGCTAGAGGTTACTCACTGGACAATAAACCTAATGGCATGGAGCGAAAGATTAAAAGAAAAAACATGGCCTGATCATGTTGTTTTCACCTCCCATGCTGTGTGGAGACATTCTGCTACAAAGAGAGGTGCACAAATCCCCAAAGGGAAGGGAGTTGGAGAATGTAAAATGGCACATTTATTTTCAGTGTTCTAAGTCTCATCCTGATGAGACCACAGTGGGATTCACAAGGGGAATTTAGGTACCTAACTGCAACTTTAGGTGCCTAAATCCAAAATGTAGATCCTCAGAAGCTCTGCTCGGCGGCCACCTAAGCCTAGGTGCCTACGTTTCCACTGGTGAACTCCCCATGGCACCTACACTTCTGCTTACAAGCAGGTGCACAGCTGCTCCATGCTGAACAGCTTGGTGCCTAACTCATGCCTAAGACCTGGCAGGATTCACAAGGTGAGGTCTCCCCTGTGGGGCCTGAACTAGTAGGTGTGCTCAGAGGCTACCTTACAGAACATTTCCTGGATCAGGCGCTGCACAAAGCACAGGTGATGGTTGCCTCTCGTTTACCCCAAGGTTAGAACACTCCTTCGCGATGTGAGAGTACCAGGTTCGAATCTCTAATCTACCTAGTGTGGTGCAGGGCCTTGACATGGAGTCTCCCATGTGCCAGGTGAATGCCCCAGCCACCGGGCAATAGAGTCATTCTCGTGATCCCTGGCTCAATGCCTATGTAAGTATTTTATACACGGTGGAACAGCTTCAGCAGAAGTGATTGAAAGGCCCTCCCCTTGCTTCCCCCTGTCCCCCCGTAGCCCAGTGCTTAGGGCACTTGCTGGGGGAGGTAGGAGACCTGGGTTCAAATCCCTGCTTCATATAAGGCAAAGTGGGTATTTGAACCTGGCATTCCAGATCCTCGCTGAATGCTGTAACCACAGGGCAGTTGCATTAAAGGGGAGGGGGTGCCTCCTCCTCCTCCTCCTCCATTTTTCTTGGTAAAAATCTGATCAAGCGAAGACACCCAAATGGAGGAGAGGGCTCATGGCTGTGAATCCCAAGAGGAGAGAGATGCCTAATCCCCTTTGAGGGCCAAGGTTTAGGCCACACCCCCTTTTCTCAGCATTTCACTGGGCAGCTAACCTGGGCTGTGAATTCCACTAGGTGGCAGAGGGCCTTCCAGTTAGGCTCTGCCATGCTCACCCTAAGTCCCCCATCCCAGAGATTGCAAAAGAAAAGTCTGCACCTCTTGTTGTTTGCTTCAGTTTATGAAATCAACCAACAGGGCCCACCCCCCTCGTCTTCCTATCATTTAAAAAGGTCACAATATCAGACTTACTTCAAAATTCCATTTAAGCAGCTGTTTATCCTAGTTCTTGGGGGGGACAGCATTTCTGGCATGTTGGGAAGCAGATCCCAAAGCCTCTCTGCTTCCCATTCCAATAGAGGCCCTAGGAGGAGTCCCCACCAGACCATATTCTGGAAATTAATTGCCAGCCACAGTTCAGAGGCACACCCCTCTGGGAACTAATTTGGTGTGTCTGAACCTATTTAGCTCAATACATTGATAAGAAGGATGGGGGTGAGGGGTGAATAAGAATGAGGAAAGATAAAGACCAGAAGCAAGCCAGCCAGCAAGTACAACTATTTATCCATTAACAGAGTCAATGTATGGAATCCACAACCTGCCATCATCTGGGCATGCTCCAGTCCTCTCCTCCCCAGACACTGGGGGATAAAAGTGTTAGCCTCGTTCATTCATGTTGATGCTTGACAGGCACAGTTGCACATTTGGAAGTTGGGGTGAGCCCCTCACGTACTTGTGGTTTGTGAACCATTTGCTTTTGTCATTTGAAATCAATGAGGTGATTGTTTTAAGTCAGGGGTTCTCAAACTGGGGGTCTGGACCCCACAGGGGGTCGCGAGGTGATTACATGGAGGGGGTTGCGAGCTCTCAAGCTCCACCCCAAACCCTGCTTTATCTCCAGCATTTATAATGGTGTTAAATATATTAAAATGTGTTTTTAATTTATAAGGGGGGGGTCGCACTCAGAGGCTTGCTACGTGAAAGGGGTCACCAGTAAAAAAAGTTTGAGAGCCACTGTTTTAAGTGATTCATTAAAAAACAAACTGTTTCCATCTCAAAAGAAGTCTGTGCCACTCCGGCAGAAGGGTACATGGAACTTTCCTCGCCTCTCAAAGCAAAGTCTGACACCTTTATATATGGTGGGCTGCACCCTGATTGGAATTCCCCCTTTGGGTAGCTCAGGGGGTGCTCCCAGTGCAGTCTTCCTTTCTTGGCTGTGCTGGGTGGGAAGGGAGCTTTCATTTCAACCAGGGCTCCATCGGAGTCCTATGGCACAGAATTGTATGCAGTGGATGGGTTGAGTGAGTGCATCTGAGGCCACCCTGATTGTGCTCTCTCCCCAGCCATTTTGGGGTTGCCCTGGTCTCCTGCTCTGTCCTCTGGTTTATGCTAGCAGAAGGCAACACAAACCATTCATAAAGCTGGCCCAGTGAACGGCATATGCTCTTGTTTTATGTTTTCGTTAGACTCCTCCTCTCCTCCCCACTCTGTTCCTTTCCCGTAGTCTCTCCTTATTTGACTTTGCCCCTCTGGGCTCTGTTCCTCATGCTCCATTTTCCTTTGATATTTTTCTCTGTTCCTTCTCTTGGTTCCTTTTCTCCCAGTCTAAGGAGAGCATTCATTTGAATTAAATGTTTCGCCCATCATGATTGAACAGATCTGAAATGTGGAAAGCTGAGTTTTCCCATCCAGCCATGGTCTTTAGCAGCCTGTATTCTGTAACTCATAGATGTTTAAGTCTAGAAGGGACTCTTTTATGGTCATCTAGACTGATCTCCTGCATTACACAGGCCAGTAATCTCTGATTGTGGGACAAAAGGCATCCTAATGCCAGGCACACACAACTAGATTATGTGAGTAAACCAATGCCTGCATTTGCTAGTAGTTCAGATGAAGATGGACGATAGTATTTTCATGTGCACTTGTAGTTTATTTGCCACCGTATACAGATTAAAATAACACCCTCTACTTAGCACTTGAGCTTAAAACGTCTCAGGAAGATAACGAGAAACTGTAAGGAGAAAAATATGTCATGAGCAGCTTCTTATGTAGCCGCTGCACAAATAAGTGAAGGCAGTTACCATACCAGCTGAAAATAGGAGTCAGTTCTTCAGTTTCACATCCTTCACTTTTCATATCTATACTGTACTGATTCCTCCTCCCTCAACTTCCCCACCATGGACTATGTTGAACTCGGGTAGATGAATTGCATTCTTAACAAGGACCCTCCACGTGGCGCACAGAATGTTTGCTCGGCACTGGCCTCAATTATTTTCTTGCTGAGATGTGAACTTGTGATTGGTTTTCTCACTGTGGGTATGTCCAGACTACCCGCCGTATCGGCGGTTAGCGATCGATTTATCGGGGATGGATATATCGCGTCTCATTAAGATGTGATATATCGATCCCTGAACGCGCTCCCCGTCGACTCCGGAACTCCACCGGAGCGAGCAGCGGTAGCAGAGTCGACAGGGGAGCCGCAGCCGTCGATCCTGCGCCGTGTGGACCCCAGGTAAATCGATCTAAGATACTTTGACTTCAGCTACACTATTCACGTAGTATCTTAGATTGATCCCCCCCCAAGTGTAGACCAGCCCTATGTCTCTGGTGGTGCTCTCTTAAGCATTGGTGTGGATTGATGCATACACCTCTGACCCGATATAACACGAATTCGGATATAACGCGATAAAGCAGTGCTCCGGGGGGGGGGGGGGCGGGGCTGTGCACTCCGGTGGATCAAAGCAAGTTCGATATAATGCGGTTTCATCTATAACGCGGTAAGATTTTTTGGCTCCCGAGGACAGTATTATATCGAGGTAGAGGTGTATATTCTTCTGGGTTAATACTTGATAGGGTTAACAGAACAGAATCCTCAGGGAAGGGCATAGAAAACGGTGACTATGTTGAGTAAATCTGCGGCAAGTGTTTGTAACAAACCTGTTCTCCCCTGCTTTTGTTAGTCTCAGAATAACACGGTCTCCAGAAGGTCCCCGGGGGTAGTTGGAAGCAAGACTGGGCTACATTTCAAGCAGCTGTGGGCTGATTTATGATTTTGTGTGAAACCAAGCAACACTGGAGGGGGCCGGCAAGACTTTGTTTAGCACCCAAATTTCCAAGCAAATTTGAAGGGTGTACAGATCCCATGTGGACTGCAACTGAAAAACAGTTTCTGCTTCATCCACTGGATAACTTAAGTTATATAGGGAGGTAAGAACTGGGTAGCGGTAATCAGTTTGAGTTCGGTGGCTTTCATTTTTTTTCTTCTCATTCTACCCTGCCTGGGTGGTGGTGGTGGCCTGTAATGTACAGGAGGGTAGAGTAGGTGATCTAGTGGTCCCTTCTAGCCTTAAATTCTATGACTCATTCCATCCTGGCACCCTGTTCAGACCTGAACTCCCCATATTATTCTGAATACTCTGGAAACCAGCATACATTTCAATGTATAAATTAGGGATTCATAACTCCTGTACAGCAAACTCTTTGTGGCAAGGGAATAATCCAGCATGCCCTTACTGTAGGTAAATCTGTCTTTTATGAAACAAGCTATATTTTTGTATCTGCAACTTATTGGCTAAAGAAGGAGACTTTCTCCATAACTGAATTTCATGGCCACTAAATGTGTGATCACCTATCTGCTCCCCACATGCTGATAAATACACATCTGCACGATCAAGCATAAAATATAGAGCCCCAGCTCTCAGATAAAAGATCCAAGACTAATTTGCATTATCACCCACACAGGCAGATTGTTATGGAAATTGGTCCATATCTCAAAGATACTGCGTTAAACAGCTAAAGGAGTTTATAAAGTGCTGTGAGTCGGATGAAATCCTCAAACCTCAATTAATCAGGTTTTATGTACCTTTCCTGCAGCGAGAGTGATGAAAACAACCCAGCACCCACTCATGAAGGAAGTCCACAGGACCTCTGCATCTACTGTCCATCTGTACCCAGATGGGGGGTTTCCTGGTCACTGAATCCATGTGAGTGCTGGTGTTTTAGCCCTTCCCCAGCCTCCTTCCACAGTCAGAACCGGCGCCGGCTCCAGGGTTTTGGCCGCCCCAAGCAGCCAAACAAAAACAAAAAAAAAAGCGCCGCGATCGGGATCGCAATCACGATCTGCGATGGCAATTCGGCGGGAGTGAGGGACCATCCGCCAAGTTGCCGCCGAACAGCTGGACGTGCCGCCCCTCTCAGAAGTGGCCACCCCAAGCACCTGCTTGGTAAGCTGGTTCCTGGAGCCGCCCCTAGTCAGAACAAACAGAGCCAACTCCATATCAAGGGGTATCAAACCCTCCAGACTCCTTTCCCGGGGATTACAGGTGCTGCAGTATTGAGAGCTTCACCTAGACACTGCTGATGGGTGAATTTTTACTCAAAATATACAGCTGACTAAGGCTTTTTCATCAGATCAGCAGGACTGCACGTACTGCTCCATGTGATGTTCTGTCTCTAAATTTCACGGGTGTGTGTCTCATCAAGAGTGTCTCTCCACATCCAGTAGGACAGTATATCTTTGTTTTCATGGTTTTCTCACTAGCCAGTGTTGCCCTGGTTTAAGTTTGCCATTGAGAATGAAATACTAGCACCCATGACGCAAAGCTTTGGGTCCATCTTCTTTCCCAATTGCAGGGATCTGGAACATTTGGGGTGGAAACAAACTGGTGCGAACTGAATACACCCAGATATATGAGGAGGCTTTGTGAGCCAGTCCACAAAGAATCAGACCATGGCCCAACATGTGCAGGGCACAGGGGGCTAAGCAGCCACCAGATACCTCTACCAGGAGCTGCAATGTGGGGAGGACAGCAGACTCTGCAGAGCTGCTATTTCCCCTGACTCTACACCCGCTCCCACACAGGTGGGTGGAAAAGGCGGCCGGGAGTTGGGGAATTACACTTCGCCAGGTATAGGGCTGCTTTGCTGTTGATGCTACAGGGCGTTGCCCCTTGCTTAGGGTTTGTGGCAAAGTCACGACAGAGCCCAAAATATCCAAACCGTCAGTAAAGCAGATGTTTCTTCAGAGGAAAAAAACGAGCCCAACCTTTTCAATCTTGGCTGAAAATATAAACCCCATCCTTTCTGAGTTTCAAAGATACTATATATGATGTCCTTCTGCGCCCCAAACCTCAATAGACAAAGCCCCTTTCCCTAGTGCCACCTTGTGGTAGAACAGGAAGGATTTGCTGCTAATGAAGTGATTCTTCCATATTGCCTCCTAGCCAGCCTGCATGGCCAGCACACAATCGGTGGTGATGCCCTAAATCACTGGGCTATTAATCAGGGATTAAGGACATCTGTTCCCTGCATCTTCACAGACTTCCTGTGTGACCTTGGGCAAGTCACTTAGTTTCTCAGTGCCTCAGTTCCCCATCTGTAAAATGGGGATAATAGCACTGCCCCACCTCACAGGGGTGTTGGGGAGACCAATACATTACACATTGGGAGGCACTCAGAGTCTGCACTAATGGGGGCTCATAAGCACCTTAGAGAGTTTCTACTGAAAAGATCCATAAACAACATATTTAAGCAAGTGGGTATAATGGTGACAAATATTTTCCCAAGCTAGTAAACTGATGCAAATTCCAAAGGACAATGGGGAGGGGCTTCCCCTGGGGGGATATTAGCTTTTAGAAATAAACATTTTTTAAATGAAATAAACTGTTCCATTGATCAAATAAACAAATGCAAGGCAGGCATTATAGCTGCTAGCCTGGTGGGGTTTTAATTATTTTTTTGCCTGCGAGGAAGTTTTTCTTTTCTCATTGAAAATGTAATACAGCTTAAGGTTGGTCTTTCTTAAGTATAACCTCAAGCTAAACTCTTCTATCTATGGTGCTTCACTGAGATGGTTTATAAGTTAAAGTTAACCTTCCTATTAGCATTTTAATGGGAAAAGAAATCCACCACTTAGTTAACGGGAAGTTACAATCTGTATTCAAAAGGCAAAATCGTACAAGTATGACATAAAGCTAGGTCCTTACTTATCAGCATTTGCAAAGTTTATTTTTTACCCTGGCTTTTTCTCTTGAGCAACAGAAATGAAGGGGATTTTTTAAAAACGGTTCTATTGACATATAAACTTTCCACAAATATCCCATCATGCAAGCTATTCCGCGTGGAAGTGCCCTTGCATTTGTGTGGACTCCCATTGTGGGATTAAGACTTCATTTATTTGAGCAGATAATATTAAACATGTATTTTCCACTATTTTGGGGGGTGGGGAGAGGAAGGGGATATATTCTAACTAAAGAAGCAATTGTTAATAGAGGTTAATCTTTGTGGAAATCAAAAAGTAAGCTGGAGAGCTGTTACAGATGCAAGTATACTTGTTTATTGAATATACCAGAGTCAATAAAGATTTAAAAATAATAAATATATTTATAGCACTGCTCCAACCTCCCCAGAGCATGCAGAACCTTAGATAGTAATTTCATTATTAAACATTAATTCACTTTATTATATGATTTTGTCTTGTTCAAAGACATCAAAATAAGCTTTGCTTTAACTGAACAATCGTATGGGTATTTTGGGGAGAAAGGCAGTGCAGCAGATGGAGATTTTTAGCTACATTAGCACACAAGGTATTAAATCTCTAGGCCAGGGATCAGCTCGTGCTCAGGGAAGTGTTTATTGGCACAGAAGTGTAACTGTGGAGGAGTGAGTGACTTGAGCATAGCGGGGTTGGTGATGGTATACAAAGCTCTTTACTCTAGTTAACAGGTTGTGCTGTAGGTTGGCAGAGACTGAACATCGCTACTGTTTGATAGCACTTTGGTGTCCCTTTCGTAGGAGAAGTGTGTCTACATGCAGAAACCAGCATTGCGGCTCGCACGGTCATCCCCGCTGGAAGAAGCAGATTAAGGCAATCCTAGGCAGACCACAATGTGGGGACCCTATAACCCAACCCCATGACCCTTCTTCCCCTGGAGAGGTACAGGGCCCTTTCTCTGCCCCCAAGAGCAGCAGGAGCCTTCTTTGCAGCCCTAGAGTCACAGAGATAGAAGTGGAGGGACCCCTCATACTTCTTACTCCAGCAGCTTGGGGCTAGCTGCTTCAGAGGGTGAGCCAGGTCCATGCCACTCTTCTCCTGCTGCACCTTGTGCCCAATCCTCTGCTGAGGTGGTATTGATGCTCACCACACAAACCAAGGGGTCTGGAATTTAACACCCCCACCCCCATTGCAAAGAATGGGGCAGTTCTTCCAGTCTGCACACACTCATGCAGCATCATGGCACTCAGGTCACATTTTAAACCTTTGGTTTGAACTATGAAAGCTAGAAACCTAGCGACTGTGCCTTAATCTGGCCCTTCCCCCCGGCAGTCAGCAAAGGACCAATGGACAGAACAGACCGTAGATGCTGTAATATCTTCTAACTCCTAGAGGTGGCCATAGGCCTGAGGCATATTGACAGAGCACTTTGCGGAAATGGTACTCCTACCTGGTGTGTGGTCAACGGAGACAGATTGGCAAGGCGGTGTGAAGAAGCTCGCATGGACACTAGAAGAGCAATCTCTGTCCCATGAAAGAAGAGGGTTTCTACCTCTTTCTGTGTTGCTGTCAGTACATCACCTTTCATGAAGACTACATTCATTTGCAAAAAAGAAGCTATGCATTTCTTCATGTGGGTTTATATAAATTTAATACAGAGTAATAATACCAAGATTTGGTAGGCAAATGCCACTAATAAGGCCATCACTCACACAAAGGAATGTGTGACGATATTTGGAAGTCTTGCTGGTCATGCTGTAACGCTACACTAAATGGAATATTCTTCGTATGCATACGAATAATACCCCTAAATATAGGTAGTATTTGTGTATGGGCTTTTTCATATGCATGCTGGAAGACCCCTGAGTGAAAAGCTATATTCTCCTTGTAAATCAGTTGAACAATAATTTATTTTGCAACTCCTGTTGTATCTCTCACACTCCTCCACTGGAGCTGTGCAAAAAGGCAGTAGATTCCATCTGTTCAGTATTAGTTTCAGAATAGCAATGCAAAGCAACTATGGTGGCAAAACTGTGCCAAAACTTATGTACATTCATTGAGAGCAAGGTCTACAAAGATGCAGTAGTGCAGAATCAACAGCATCTCCAATCAAAGGACAAATGTTGGAGCAGTAAATGAGATCTAGTGAAGTGGGGGGAGTACAATTTCTGTCAGAACTTTCTCTATTCCTGCTGTGTGTGGTTTTTTGGGGGGAGTTGTTTGTTTGTTTGTAGAAAATTGGCTTGCATTAAAATTAAATTCTTTTGTTGTGTGGGATGCCTGGCCATGAGGTTTTCCTATGTTATAAAGAAGAAAATGGTGGTAGCTGTACAGTTAGTTCAGAAGATAAACAATTTTGTTTGAGCAGACAGTTCAGATTCTCCACATCAGCTTTTTCTGTCAAACAAAGAAAATCGGCTTGGATGGGAAGAATACAGAAGGTACTTTTGTTCTTGAGAGCTGCTCCTGTCATCTCTCTCATCTGATTTCCAGAGGGTAATGTTAAAGAGTTTGCTAAATTTAACACAGAAATACCCAGTGTTAAAGGCTTAAGCCCCATAAAAGTGAAGTGCTCAGAGTTAAGGCAGATTTTGGTGGTGGTGTTTACTCTGCCGCACTGTATACTAGTATCAATGTTAACAGCATTTCTAAAATATGGGCCTATTGCACAAGATTCCGAGGGTATATCTACGCCAAAAAATTGGCACCGAGTCTCAAAGTCCAGGTCAACTGACTTGGGTTTGCACTGCAAAGCTAAAAATAGCAGTGGGGGTTATCTGGCTCAGGCTCCGAGACCCTCCCCCCTCACCAGGTTCCAGAGCCCAGGCTGCAGCCCACACTCCTTAGTCTGGCAAAATCCTGGATATTATCATTATTTATCACTTAAACTGTGGTAATACCTGATTCTGGCTATAGCAACTGGCTGATGATTTATGACACCAGTCCCTGAAGTTCAACAAACACAAACTCTGACAAACCCGCAGGGGCAGTGCATTCCAGAGTAAAGTACCCTGCACTGAAAAAGTACCTTGCAATCACTCTTCATTATTTTAAAGCCTGGGACAGTTACTGTAGGGTATCCACTTGTGCATCCCCAGAATACCGGACATTTGATACTTCTGTGAACAGCATACCTCCTCCAGCATGACCCTGGAGGATGGCATTTTGAAGGATGGAGAATGCCATTTTGAAGATGGCACCACCAATGTCATGCTGCAAGAAGGAAGACATTTTGAAGAGCGCACTGCCCCACGCCATCTTGCATACACCACCCTGCGGGTGCGGGCAGAGTGGAACGCTCTTCAAAATTGCTTCCTACATCCACGGTACTTGACAAAATCACATCCGGTTTTGTCTCAGTACACGGACAGGGGGAAAACCATTTAAAAACAGGACTGTCTAGTTTAAAACTGGACAAAAGGCCTGCCTAATTAACAGGAGGGCTTCTGCTCAACTCATTAGTTAATAGGACACAGAGTGGGTGTAGCACTCACTACGGTATACCAGACACAGCTAGGATAGGGCGTTGTAGGTTAAAATGATGTGCACTAGAAAGGAAATAGGAAGCCAGAGCACTGATGTAGCCTGACATTTGTGTAATGCTCAGCAAATGGGATGCCGTCTTCTTTACTAGCTAGAGTTTCTGGTTAGCAGTTCCCAGCAAGTGCATTGCAATTGTCCAACCTGGGGATGACAAAGGCATGGGAAAGTATAATAAGGTGTCCACGGGAGCGGGGGAGGGGAAATATTGCACTGTTCTGGCCAGCTCAGCATGGAAAAGTCACTTGTAGTCATTACTGCTGTCTGAGAATTTCAGGGCAGATGTGGCAAGAAAAACAGAACTATTGACTGAAAGGCAACAGTTCTGTAGAAAAGGACCTAAGGGTAACAGTGGACGAGAAGCTGGATATGCAACAACAGTGTGACCTTGTTGTTGCCAAGAAGGCTAACAGCATTTTGGGCTGTATAAGTAGGGGCATTGCCAGCAGATCGAGGGATGTGATCATTCCCTTCTATTCGACATTGGTGAGGCCTCATCTGGAGTACCGTGTCCAGTTTTGGACCCCCCACTACAAGAAGGATGTAGGAAAATTGGAAAGAGTCCAGCAGAGGGCAACAAAAATGATTAGGGGGCTGGAGCACATGATTTATGAGGAGAGGCTGAGGGAACTGGGACTGCAGAAGAGAAGAATGAGAGGGGATTTGATAGCTACTTTCAACTACCTGAAAGGGGGTTCCAAAGAGCATGGATCTAGACTATTCTCCGTGGTACCAGATGACAGAACAAGGAGTAATGGTCTCAAGTTGCAGTGGGGGTGGTTTAAATTGGATATTAGGAAAAACTTTTTCACTAGGAGGGTGGTGAAGCACTGGAATGGGTTACCTAGGGAGGTGGTGGAATCTCCTTCCTTAGAGGTGTTTAAGGTCAGGCTTGACAAAGCCCTGGCTGGGATGATTTAGTTGGGGATTGGTCCTGCTTTGAGCAGGGGGTTGGACTAAATGACCTCCTGAGGTCCCTTCCAACCGTGATTCTATGATTCTATGAGGTGCATATAGCTTATTGGAAATAGCCAGAAGAAACTGGAAGAAAAGTAGATCTGGTGCTAAAACACTGACCTCTCCCTTTTCCTAGTGAAGGGGAATATGGTTTCAGCTAGTTTTGTATCCTTACAGTTCCATGTAAAAGGCACACAGGCATGGTCATAAGGACTGCCAGTCCCTGTGTATCACAAATGTGTGTGTACCATTTTGCTTCTGATCATGCTGTTTGATCAGTAACTGAGTCAATAAATAATGCGGGGGAGGAACATCAAGATATTTTCAACTGACCCCATCTCATGGTTTTTTCCCCTCTAGCCCAGATTTACAGTGGAGGCAACAGGTTAATTTCCGACCTGTCCCCATGTCTCATGATGGATTGTGGTATAGTGTTATTGGAACTAGTTTCCGTGGGAAATAATGGCCCCTGGTAGCTCACAGGAATGGGCAATATACTTTTTTGTGAGATCCCACGAGGGGAATAAAACTAATGAAGAGGTAGATAGCAACGCTATTTTGTCTTAGTTGCACCATGCTAGCGTGCAGTGTGTCAGAGTCAAACCCCCTTTCTAGATGGGTTCATTATAACTGCACCATTTTGAATTGTTCAATCTCAACATTGGCATGCACATTCTCAGGCTGGGAGCAGTAACATTTTTCTTTCCTAATCTTTTGGAAAGAGGTGATTAGGTTGTATAAATTCCAGGCATGCAAGGGTAGGGGAGAAGGAAGGTTATGGATGCCATTGTAGGCCCCAGTTCAGCAAAGCAGTCAATTACATGCTTAACTCTGAGCACCTAAATAAACCCGTCCCAGTGGGTGCTGTGCTTTGAATAGGAATGAGATTATTGCCATGACTAAAGCTAAGAATGTGCTTACATTTTTGCTGAATAGGGCACTTTCAGAGATGGGCCTTTAGTTTTGGAAGCTGCATGACATACTTGTCCGCCATAGTAAGAGTCTTGACCTTCAGCGTGTGGCGACGTTTCACAGAGATGGCGTTCAGTTTCACAGACGTGGCAGGCTTCCTTTGTTCATGCTGGCCAGCAAGTTATTTTTGTTGTTCGTTTCCATGCCCGGGGTAATATGAAACAGTAGGTCTAGCTCTGATTTCATTTGTGCTGATATAAATTTGGAGTTAACCCTCTTTCCATTAGTGGGGTTATACTGGTTTAACACTGGTTCAGGTGTGACCACAATTATAAAAATGCCCAACGCATCATTTCTAAAACAAAAACAAACCAACAGTGTCTCCCTCAGTTTGTATACAGACCTCAAAATGCTGCTGCACCTGTCTTGTACATGTTACTTTATACCTCAGCTTTATCACCTGGCATCTGTGGAGTAGACACGCACCCATTTACACTAAATGTCTCTCTAAAACAGATTATGTATGGGATAAACGCACAGGGAACACTGAACCATTCCCTCGTCGCATATTTTTCCATCTGCTGTTGTGATGCAGGCAGTACTTCACAGACACTAAGCTGTAAGTGTAGGAAATGTCCAGATTAAAATATAGTTTTTTCTTTGTCCTCAGATATGTATTGTGCCTCTCTCTCACTCGCTCCCCCATTTCCCCCCCCCTCCAGCCTTTGAATGGATATTCTGTGCAGGATCAAACTCTGGGAGAGTACACCTTTTCTCACACAAGTAGTCCCTCTGGCTTTCCGTAGGAGAATGTGTATGAGTAAAGACTGCTCATAAAGCTAGCAGAACTGGGCCCATAATTCAGTGTTTCACAAATTGTGGAGTATTCCTCTTTGGGGAGGGTGTGAAGAACTAGCCTTTGTTTTCCTGAAGTGGGGCTCAGCTCTCGGGGGGGGGGGGGGGGGAAGGGGGGAACGGCCATAATTAGTGTTCCAACATGTAAAAATATAGTTGGTTCCACTAGTTTGTTCTGTTATAACTACCTTAATGAAAAGATGTGGAGAAAAAATACACCTTGTAAGGAAAAAGCTGAGGGAAGGCCGTAAGACAGCCAATATTCCTAACAGAGATGGATTGTGAATGAAACGACTGACTTGCCCAGATATGAAATACTAGCAAAAATGAAATGCCCACAGGGAATAAGGTAATTGAGCTGCCAGGCTGTTACACAAAAATGTTCAGACTGGATGTCAGCTACCAATTTACATCTCTCCCCTCCCCCCCAAAAAATGACTGCCTGAAGTTGCATCAAATATTGCCACATCAGCATTCAGAATGACTCCTTATGTTTTTACACTCTTTCTCATACTCTGTTATTTATAGAGTATAATGGCAAAGCCGGGGGAAGAGAGCATAAAAACATGAGAGGAGATACAAAGAAGGCAACACAATGAAGAAGAAAGCAGTCACACCATTGCTTTTGCTTGTACAGAATTTTCTAACTAGCCAGCCAGCAGACTGATCTCCTTCAAATTTTTCAGAGGAAAAGAAATCTATTCACTATGAATAAATTTACTGCATTAGAGGGGCAGATGTACAATCTGGGAAGTCTTTCGGATTAATGACTTGTGTGGGGTTGTAACTCAGAAAACTCCATGCTATCTGTGTTAAGCTGTGTCCTCCCTTGCGTGACCATGCCCCCACAGGCAGGACATTGGAAAGGATGTGCTCTGGTCATGCACTCTGGATGGCAAGTAGCACACTCAGGGATGAAGAAAGTTCTTGTCAAAGCCACAACCCATGTCTCAATTTCCATTAAGCAGGACTCCCTTCAGACTGGAGATATTTTACATGTTGTCCTGGGTCAGTTTTGTGTCTAGGTAATGTTGCCTAATGTTATTCCCAGCCATAAGTGGATTCATTGGAACTAGCCTCTCTTTCAGTCCCTGGATTTCAAGGAATAGTTTCCGATTCATGCTCCTGTACTGGAATTGTCCATGGAAAGGGAATGGAAGGAAGAGGGGAAATGACAATGATTTCCTTCTCTTAGATGAATGGAAAGATGGTCTTTTACATATACATAATTTATCTGATTTTGCATCCCAAACATTCCACTATTCTGGAATCTAAGGTCAATTTATGCCTGTTCTACACCTAAAACTTAGGTCAACCTAAGTACGTCACTCAGGGCTGTGAAAAATTTAACATCCTATGTGATGTAGTTAGGTCAACCTAATCCCCACTATAGACATAAGTCCGTTGATAGAAAAATTCTTCCGCCAACCTAGCTATTGACTCTCGAGGAGGTGGATTTACTACATCGATGGAAAAGCCTCTTCTGTTGCTGTAGTAAGTGTCTGTCTACTGTAGAGCTACAGCCGCATAGCTGCAGCGCTGAATATGTGCCACTGTAGCACTTGTAATATAGATATACCCTTAGAAATGTTTTATTTGTTTTTCTGTGATTTAGAAGAGGTGAGGGTTTGAGGAATGAAACCTTGGCAAACCCTTCCCTGGTAGGAACTTTTAAAATGCCCCGATACCATGGAATTGAGCACATATGAAAACTTAGATCAAATTCAACATACATGTAGAAACTCTGGTCCGGGCCATAATTACTAACAGCAACCATTATCCAAGCCGAGACAATCAAATTCCATGCTTTCATGCAGGTGAAAATCATGAAGGAAGACTTCTTCAGGTACAGCCTTTGTACTCTTCCAGGTAAATCATAGCCGGTTTATCTTCTATTGCAGTGTTAGGATTGGCCAGTGTTGGAGAGTAGATAGACCAATGGTCTGATTTGCTATGCATTAGTAATACTTGGCCTTCTGCCCTACTCATGACTTTCATCAGATTCTACTGAATGAGATTCTTTAATCTAAAAACTGTAGAATAATCCTTGTTCCTTCCTTTCAAGTTCAAGTAAACATAAGTGCCATTGCCAAGTAATTTATCACGGTGCTGTTGGCATTGTACTGTTGGGGTCTGGATCTTGGGGAGAACTGTGAGTGTTTGAGATGTAGTTCAAATATTATTAAAGTAAACCTCAAACTGCCAGCAAGATATGGAGGGATGGTAGTTTGCGATAGGCAAATGGTTTTGTAAGATCTCTGTAGAAAATATGAAAATGTTCTAGGTTAGACATCAATATAAATAAATAAAAGCAGCATTTAATATAACTAGCAGAAATATGAATAACTGAACATGTACTATATTATGAATTTATATAATGCAACTTTATAGCGTTAGGACTTCTACTGAGGAATAATTAATAAAAACAATCTGTGTAATATGTTTTATACAGTATTCTTAAGGCATCCGATCCTCTTTCCATAGAAGTTGGTGAAAGTTCTCCCATCGACTTCCATGAAAGTAAGATCAGGCAAAAAACAGACAATTAAATAGATTTGAATAATAATTCCCTGTTTCCAAAATGTTCATCTGTAGCATCACAGTGTTCCTTTTAATTTGTGTAGTCTTCCTCTTGCAGTTAAATGCACTATGTTCTAAACCAGGAGGCAACATGGTAAAGATGCATTGACTACCTGGTCAATATACTATTTTCAGTCAAATACTGAATCATAGAAACTGCTCATTGATGGGGCTGGAAATTTTAAAAAAAAATCAAAAATAAAATAAGGTTGACTGCTAATTTTTTTTATTTTTATAAATGACTCTACTAAATTGTCACATACAGACTAATATTTTTCCTTCAGGAAAATTAATGTAAATTTGCTTTTTCTAATAAAATATATATAAACCATCAGACAAATTGAAAACAAACGGAAGGTTAATCCTAGTGGAAAAAGAATTCAATTATGAATCATCTATACCACAGACCTTGAAAATCTTGACTAGTAGCTTCCATTGAAAAATAGAGATGTTTGATATAGTGACAGATGATATACTGTACTATATTTTCTCCTTCTATTGCTATTTAAATTGTATATTTAGTGAATTAGTTTTGATTGATGATAGCGATTTAAGGACTTGCTAGTTCTTCCAGGGAAAGGATGGCATATTTTAACTATATTAATGGGTTGAGACTTAAGTATAGCACCATATATTTTTGTAATCCTTCAATAGTGAAGCTCCAATTTATACAAATGGATTCACTATGTCTTTAGTCCAAGCAACTCTGACAAAAAGATGTCATTTGAAGTAATGTTGCTCATCATTCATAGATGCAAAAGCTTAAGGCTACAGTGCTTTGATATGAAATTGCTTTGGTGCTTTCAACTCCTGGAAAAAATCAGGATCTCTTGCTAATGATAATTTAACTGTTTTGTGCTGCTTGAGCCAACACTGTTCTTAATAATAAAAGCCAAACATGCCAATTTACCAACAGTTATACTAATTTTAGAATAAATAGTAGGAAAGAGGAAATAGTTTCATTGGCAATTGAGTTCCCTCAGTACTAGCTGTGAAACATTTAAAGAGCAGTGTTTTAGTATCTCCAGTAGAAAGTGCATATGGCAGTTTACAATATGGTGTATTAGTTCCCTTTATGGCACTTTGGTAATGATGTACGTCATTGTAAAGAATAGAATACTGTAAAGTGCTGAGAAAAGAGCTTTGATTTCCACTTTGTCATAGTCCCTCTTAACTAATAATAGAGCCCAATACTGCAGTTGCATAAAAATACTCCCTCCTATTGACTTCAGTGTGAGTAATGTATGCATGAGGACTGCAAGATTGGACAGAGAACACTAATCAAAAGCAAGGTGTTATGAGTAGCTATTAAATATGATTTTAGAATCCTACCTGACGCTCTGTATCATCAATATACTGAGCCTCAGTATCTCAATCATTGTATATAACTACTACACCATTATTTTATATCACTACCATGACTCAGCACTTCTGCCATGCTATTGTGCTTTGATTATTAAAATAGCCCCTTTCTTTCTCTCTAACCCACTACTACTGCACAAAAACAATGATATGATATATGGTTCATAGATAAGCCATCAATCCTTATTTAATGCTTACTTCAGAGGTTTACGGAATCCGACACATAAGGATTTTCTTTTAACTAGTAGTTAAATCCAGGAAGAGGAGGTAGGCATATTTTCCCACCTGTAATCCTGTACTTACAAAGATTATCTCCTGATTACTGTGCTAAAGTGCTTTCAGTGTGTAATTATTAATCTAAATACTGGGAAACTATATATCCTAACCTTTGCAGTTTCAATTGTGCCTTTTGAGTCTAGAAAGGGGTGCTTAGAATTAAACTACATGCCTGTCTTGATGAACAAAACATAATCTTTTCTCCTGTCATTAATAAAACATGACTGCAAAAGATCATGTATCATTAAGGCACGAGCAAGGTCTGATATATATTTAGATGCAGATTAGAGAGAAGCATGCACCACGCATGATGCATCTTAAAGAAAACAAAGCTCATGACCAGCTTTATTAAATAGACATTTGGGTGGTTTGTTGGACACTGGAATGTACCTAGGAACTGGATATTGTTAAATAAGTATCACAAGTCATGTGCCCATACGTAAGTTTTTAGTACACAGAAAGCAATGCTTAAGTTCTTCAATATCTCTGCAATCCTATCCCAGAGGGCTAACATAACTAGAGCTGGTCAAAACTTGGGATTTCCATTTCACAGGAAATTTCATAATTTGCTTTCATTCCCGACTGAACTGCAATCAAATATTTTTGAAATTTCTCGGGAAATGGAGATATGGGGGGAAAATCCATTTTCAAATTGAAATTTTTGTTTCAAAAATTATTTTGTTTTTATTTTTACATTGTTTCATGACATGTAGTATAGTGCAGATTATGACTTCATATCATGTCAGAATATGTAATTACATCATATTATAGTATAATAGTCAATATATTCTATTTTGTTTTAAATTTTAAAACAGCCATTAAGGGCAGCTGCTATTTAGTACAAATTGACATATCTTATCTTATTTTCTGTGTCTCCTGTTTGTGTTGTAATGAAACCGTTGGATATTTTGACACTATCTTATCTTCTGGTTGAAAGTATCCCACGGTTTCATTACAACAATCAAATATTAGTTTGTAAAAATTTCAGTTTTGCCAAAACAGCATTTTCTGATGAAAAACAGTTTTGATTAAAATTCTGCAACCAGCCTGGTAAAAACAAACAAAACAGAGCCCCAGCTGGTCCAGTGACTGGAGCATAGGGTTGAAAGTCAAGAAAGTGGACTCTGTGCCCAGAATCTGTGTCACAAAAATAGCCCATCAGCTATGGCAAGGAAATTTCATGGCAAGGAGATGTGGTGGTGGCCAAACCATGTGTGAGAGGCAGTGAAGAAGAAGGAAAAGGTAAAGTGAAGCCAGAAAGGAAAGATGATGGAGAGTTATGAAGCATAAAAAGCTGGTAAAGAAAAAGTGAAAAGAGAAGTTGTGACAGCCAAGACTCAGGCACTTAAAGCCTTATGCAGGATTACTTAAGAAGGAAGGGGAAAAGGGAATATATAGATTAGCCAGGATCAGGCAAAGAAGCCCTGAAACTTTGGAAGCTGTTTAGTGCATCGAAGACCAACACAGAAGGGTACTGGTGGAAGGTGGCAGAGGTTTTTTTGGAGAGACTGCTCATTGAAGAGTATCCAAGGAAATCATTGAGGGAAGTATGCAAAAGCAAGAACTTCACAAGACCGATCACGGGGGTGGAGACTCAGAAAGCACTAAAGATGGTGAAATGAGAGAAGGCATGAGGCCACAAGGGAGTGGTGATGATGAAAAACTTATTTCACTTAATCCTCTGAACTGTAAAAAAATGCCTAATGAGTGGAGGAAGAGCACACTAGTCTCTATCTTCAAGCGTAAAGGGGATATGCAAGACTGTAATAATTACTGGCCCATCAAGTTAATGAGTCACACGAAGAAATGGTTGGAAATCATTATTAAGAAAAGACTTTGAATAACTGGAGCTCAAAGTAAGCGACAACCAATTCAGATTTATGCCAGGAAAGCCAAAATTTCATGCAGTGTTTGCAGTCTGAACATTCCAGGAGAACTACAGGGAGAGAGACAAGGAATTGCATTTAGTATTTGTGGATTTAGAGAAGGCTCATGACAGAATTCCTAGAGAATTGATATGATGATGCTTGGTTGTGCAATCTCTGAGACATATTTAGATTATCATTGGCATGTACGTGGGTAGCAGTGAACCATTCATCAAGTTCTGCATCAAGAATCAGTCCTAAGCCCTTTCTATTTGTGATTATGATGGACATCTTGATGCAGAGGATTAGGGAGAGGGTCCATAAACTCATTGACTTTAAGGTCAAAAGGGACCATCATGATCATCTAGTCTGATCTCCTGCACATTTCAGGCCACAGAACCTCACCCACCCACTCGTGTAATAGACCCATAATCTCTGGCTGAGTGACTGAAGTCCTCAAATCATGGTTTAGACTTCAAGTTACAGAGAATTCACCATTTACACTAGTTAAAACCTGCAAGTGACTCATGACCCATGACCCATGCTGCAGAGGAAGGCAAAGAAAAAATGCTGCAAATCTGACCTGGGGGAAAATTCCTTCCTGATCCCAAATATGGAGCATGATTTTGCCAATCACTTTGTTGTTTTACAAAGATAAATATGAACTGGAAAGTGATTTAGAAGAATGGAGGACTGCATTAGAAGAAAACAGTTGTGAATCAGGCAACAAAGGACTGAATACATGTGATGTTGAGAGGAACAAGGAGAAACCAGTAAAACTAAATGGAATATAATCTGCAACAATTCAAATACTTAGCTCAACCCTGAGCCGATGATAGGGAGGTGGGTGTTAGGACTTGCATGCAGAGTGCTTGGTGCAAACAGGAGTTGACAGGAATTCTGTGAGATCAGAATTAGCCAAGTAAACTAAAGAGCAAAGTGTATAAGACCATGGTTAGGTCAGCCATGACGTAAGGGTCAGAATGCTGGCCAGTGAGGAAGACAGAAGAACAACTAGTGCACATTGCTGAAATGAGACTGCTCAGGTGGATGCTGGGTAAGATGAAAGCCGATAGGCTACACAATTAAATGGTACGCGCCATGATGCAGGGAGCCCCAATCACAGAAAAGCTGAGGGAGTATCAACTGAGATGGTTGGATCATATAAGTAAGATTACAAGATATGGGATATGTTGGTCAGAGAGTACAAGATCTAGCAGTTATGGGACAAAAACCATGAGAAAGAGACCCAGAGAAAAGGTGGTTTGAGACACTGAAGGATGACCTGAAGAAGGTCAGCGTCAGCTTGGAAGACGCACTCACCAGGAATTCCTGTAGGCAAAGAACGAGAGCTGCCAATCCTGCCAAACAGGACAAGGCGAAGGCAAAGAAGCAGCAGCTGCTATCCTATAGTGCCATGGAGCAAGGCTGGGTTTTGTCCTGTCATCTGAGAGAGAGAGTTCCCTCGGAAAGAGGAGAGAGAAAAACACCTCACATTGCACTGAGAGTGAAAGGGTTGGAGGTGAGAGGTCGTCATTTAGGATCCCTGAGAATTAAAGCTGAAAGAGGAGTGTGGGTGGGAGTGCTATTTTACGTTACCTGTAGTTAGGGGATCCTTAGAAGAGTGAATCTGGGTGAATGGATGCTAAGGAATCTGGCTAACCTTCTCACACAACTATTGTTAAGAAGCCTATTGGGTTAACTACCTGGCATATAACTACGGCTTAATGCAAAAATTTTTTACTGTACTAACATTTAAAAAATGCTGACCAACACATTCCTCCTTTAAACTTCATATCCCTTTTTATTTCTCTTTTACACTTGACTCAGCTTGAGAATGCGGCCTAGCATTTA
Source organism: Malaclemys terrapin pileata (assembly GCF_027887155.1). Classification (NCBI taxonomy): domain Eukaryota; kingdom Metazoa; phylum Chordata; order Testudines; family Emydidae; genus Malaclemys; species Malaclemys terrapin. The sequence continues at coordinate 12,078,085 of NC_071513.1, read as the reverse complement.
TACAAGGGGAGTTGGGAAGGGTTGGCCTGGTGAGGAAAATTCCATGATTAAGGTGAAGGAATAGCTGGGTTACCCATCTGTCTAGAGAACTTCTAACTTTATAACAGTCAGCAAACAGTCCCCTTACCACACTTCACAAAGGCACTCAGATGAGGGTCTTTGAGCAGAAGAGATTGATGCAGTGTGGAGGATATTGCCTGCATCCAGAAAATGTTCTAACTCTAAGCCGGTCTGCTCATGCAGAAACTGATATAGCTATGTAGTGGTGGTGCTAATGTGTTCTGTCTGGCTTTGTAATACACCTATCCCAGCAGGTTCTAGACTCCGTATACAACAGTAAGAGGAAGGTGTCCTTGTCTGACAGAACAGTGCTCCCTACAGCTCCTTCATTTTATGCCACTTCAGTAAGGAAGACCTGTTGTGTATTTCAAGGGGAGACATTGCAGGACCATTCTGTAGTTACTGTAGAGGGAGGAGTCTTACACCTTGCCTCCAAGATGGCAAAACTGTTATCACCAGCATAAGGAGCTCCAATGAGACTGTATAAGGTTCCACCTAGAATGCCCTGGGCCCAACCCTCTAGCATTTTAATCTGAGCTCCATCAGTCACAACATCCTCATTGATGGCAACATGTGTGATGAGTCATGGAGCAAAAGACGGTCTGAGGTAGCCAGAGTGACTATTTATCTAGATTTTTACAAGGTCAACCTTCACTGTGGTATCTGCATGCCTTGCAGAAGTAGTAAGCAGGTTTCTTTACATATAAGGGCTTTAATGCCAGGCTTAGGCTGATTTCCTAACAGAGACTGCTTGTAGTAGGTTCCTTTTGCCTCACATTTGCATGTTATAGCCCTAGAAGAAAGGAAAGTTGATGCTGATTTAACAACACAGGTGCTGGTAGTATTTTCATTTATTATTTATTTTAATGATGAAATCCTGTAGTTGGGGAATGTTTTGAAGGGCTTTTGTGCCGGGGGGAGAGGGTTGTATGCTTTTCTTTTTTGTTTACTTTGCTTGTTTTAAAAATTATCTTAATCCGTTTGGAACGGTAGGAGGAAATATGTTGAAGAATTAAATCCTTATCAACAGACATGTGAAGTGGGACTTTTGAAACCTGTGGGAGTTTAAATCTTACATTTCCGGGGATTTTGAAGGTGGGCTTCCCACAGCATCTGCTTTATATAGTATAGCTCAGGCCCAATAGATACAATCCATCATTAACCTGGCTGTCAAGTTTCTTTTTGACTCCTGTGATATACACCTGTGGTATGTGGACAGCACATTTAGTGACGGTCACATAGATTCAATAGTCTTTACTTCTAGTATTCTCTCTTTGTTCACATCTCTAACTTTTATCTTCTGTTTTATAATCACCTTAGCTTCTTATAGCTGATTCACTGTGAAATCAATTTGTTCCTCCTTTAAAATATGCTATATAGGAATGTAGCAATTCACACACTGCTAGGCAGAGATGCCCAAGTGTACACTGAAGCAACATCTTGACCAAGAGTTCTTACAAGCGGCTCAGTGTGCAACCTTAGGTCACTTTCCCATTCTGAGGCTTGCTGAGGGTTCTTTGCATCTGTAATGCATATTAGACGTTTTCAATACATTGGTCTTAAAGTATTATGTATGTATTGTTGTGTAGAACCTCCTGCAGGATTTGTGCTTTGGGGTCAATTTCCCATTAATAATTTAGGATCATAATAATTTATATAGAACTTATTTTATCATAGCTTTTTAGTTCACCTTAGTATCTCTCCCTCAGAAAGAATGTTTGCTAGATGTTTGGTTTGCTTTTCTTGTAAGATGTTATGAACACAGAATTGCCACACCAGATATGACTACTGATCCATCTAGTATCCTGACTCTGACAGTAGCCAATACCTGATTCTTCATAGAACAGCAAAAGAGAGAGGAGGGGAACCACACCACCATACTGAAAAATTATGGATTAAGGAGGCCAGAGTGGAGGTTTCTTCTCATCCCTGACCATGTTGGTTTATGCCATGAAGGGTGAAACTTTACATCTCTCATCCTTTTAAAAATCATATTTGAGAATTATCCATAGAAATATCAAATATTTTGGGGAGATCCTACTAATCCCTTGGTCTCAAAGATACTTGGTTCCACAAGGTAATTATCTGCTCTACTTTTTAAAAAAGTATTTCCTTGTATCAGCTTCACATCTGTTGGCTTTCAGTTTCCTTGAATGCCTACTTGATCTTGTATTAATACATGATAAATAGTGCTTACTGATTTACCTTCTCCATATAACTGGATACTTTGCATGGTTCCATCATGCCCACTCTTCTTTGTCTTCTCTCTGATCCATCCTAACCCAATATGATTGTTTCTGCCCTCTTTTATATTGGCAATGCTATAGATGTGCAAAGAATAAGACAACTCAAGGCTTGTGCAAGGGAAAAAGAGAAGAGCCAAAATAACAGTAAAGCCATCTGAATATATTTAGCAGCTTTTCAGAGAAAATGAAAGAGAGAACCTAGATAAATATTGCATGAACTTTTATGAAAAGGTTCTCCTTGTCAAATACTCTAATACTTTTAATCATTTTAGTAAGCCATCTCAGGCCGGGTCTTAATCCAAAAAAAGCATCAAAATTAATAGGCTGTATAGGGGAAAAAAGTATCTGCGCATTAAACCCCCACAGAGAGAAATCAATTAACAAGAAATGATCATAACAGAAGTGTCTGCATTTCTCTCTTGTGAATGTTGTTCATATGTAAAACTTTCAAATGAAATTCCACATAAAAATTATTGGAGGTATACAGGCTTTGAAATTCTGGTGCTCTTGCTGAACATCAAAGAAAGCTTTGCTGTTAGGCTGTGCAATAACTAATTATATCCAAAGTACAATTTGGAGGGTATCCACTGCCTTGGAGACTAAAAGTAAAATGTATTTTTGTAATGTAGATTCTCAGTAGCTTTGCTACACCTTCCTTCCCGGAAAATCTAGGCACAAATCCCTAATTGGAAACAAAAGCTTCAGCTGCTCTAACTTAAATTTTTTTAATCAATGGGTAAAAATGGATAATTCTTTACATTTTGTCTCTAAGCATAATGTCTTCATCGTGTAAGCACCAATTATCCACCTGCTCTCTTGACATCCCCTTTTGGAAAGATTATCCTTTTGGACGGCATGCCAGTTTCCCAAGGGAATTGGTCTGACTTGAATCCTTTAAAGGTGGACAGGACAAAGTCTGAGGGAATAAGCTGTAAGGAATGATCCTGCATTGGCTGAAGAAGAGATAATATGATCTAATGTGTCACACCGATAGCAAATTTCTGAAGTGCTATTAATATGAAATGATCTCTAACCTGTAAGACATTAAGATTAGTATTGTACGGAGATCTGTCAGAAGTTCACCCACATTCTGTGGCGGTGTCGAAACTAGTTTCCCACCGTTCCAGAATTTTCCAGTGCTACTTCCACCAGTAGAAGCAATGGAGGGAGCGCTAGATTAGACTGGCTATCAAGAATTTAACTGCCCTGTGTTTAACCCTGCTTAGAGAAGGTCCAGATGACATGATGGTTGAGCTACCAGCAAGTGTTAGTGTTTTGTGTACAGCTGTGCGCCACCATTGCTGTCATCCATTGAGGCTTTGAAATAAGTAATAAAGGGGCATACGTGTTAATGTAAGGCAATGAAAATCATAAGGGGAGACCTAAGAAGTATTGTGCCCTTATAGAAAGTATCTCCTTCATGGATTTTGGAGAGCTTTGCAAAGTGTGTGAGTATTATCCCCATTTTATGCATGAGGAAATGGAGGTACAGAAAGGTTAAGTGACTTGCCAGCGTTCACACAGTCAGGCAGTGTTAGAGCAAGGAATAGAACTCAGCCCGGCTCATTTTTGATCCCATGTACTAACTACTGCAGGTTCCATCCAAGTCCCATTGAAAGGTTTTCCATTGGCTTTGATGGATGTTGGCTCAAGCCTTAGGAATGCCTCACCGGAGGGGAAACGCATATGGTAATTACAAGCAGTATTTAGCTGCAGATGTAATTTACTGTAGGCAGCTCCTTGGGGAATGATTATATGTTGTTAGAAGTATTTCAGTGTGGCTTATAAAAATAATTTGGGGGAAGCGCTCTGAAATCTGATATTCTCATTTCAATATCCACTGCAAATAAATCTTAAAATATATATATTTGTATATATTGTAATGGCAATCAGGCCTGGACCCAGGACTTATAAAGCTTAAAACACAAGCTTTTACAGTCTGAGCTAAAGGACTTAGACCTAAATTTCCAAAAGAGACTAATGACATTAGGACCTCGATTTTTCTTTAACATCTCTCCCTCCCCACCCCCCCAATTTCAGATCCCTTAAAGTGGCCTGATTTTCAAAAAGTTCTGAGCGACTGCTCTCTGAAAATCAGACCTCTTCAAGGTAACTCTAATGGGGAACATCCAAAAACCACTAGTCATGTATGAAAATGTAGGCCTAAATCATTTGGCTGGTATGCGTAGTAGACTTCTATCCCATGTGGATCAGACCCAGAGAGAGATGCATAACACACTTGACGAGTGGGATACGTTACTTGAAAGAAAAATGTGTACCTTCAATTTGCTTTTTACTGCAAGGGGGTATTTATTATGGGCTTGCCTTTATGTACTTTCTCTCCTGTAGATGAAGCCACAGCGGCTGCATAGATTGGGATTAATACTTGTGTTGGAGGTCGCATAATATTTTCACTATTCTATGACAGTTGCAGTGACAGGTTTCTCATTTTTCAAACTCATTTCATAATGTGGCTAAATAACCTGTGGAGGAGAAAACAATTAGGGCCTGCTCCCGATGGCGCTGATATCAAAGGCAAAGCTCACGTTGAAGGCAGTGCTACACGATCAAGTAGCACTGGTGAAATGTAGCCCTTTGCAGACCACCTGTGTACAAAGGAAGGATGGTTTTGAGATTGGGGCACTGGTCTGGGGCTCAGGAGATCTGAGTTGAATTCCTGACTCTGCCACCTTGGTCAAGTCACTTAATCTCTCCACTGTAGTATATGAATACTATAACACTTCCTTTCTCCCGTCCTTCATCTGTCTGTGTATTTTAAGTTCTTTGGGGCAGGGACTGTCTCTTAGTTTGTGTATGTGGAATGGGGCCCTGATTTCAGATGCACAGCTATAGCATTTATCACACAATTTTTCCCCCGGTGTACATTTGAAAATGAAGCAATAGCAGCAGATTCTCTGTGGACAGTCAGTGGACTTCCTTATCCCTGGCATAATTATGATGTTGGCTGTAGATCAGTGATTCCCAGTGACAGAGAACTGGCAAGTCACATGATGTTAATTCTCCTGGTTTCCAGCTGGGAGAAACAGAACAGATGTGATGGGGGGGAGATGAAATGAAGAGCTAGAATAACACAGGGTGATTGATGTATATTTTTAAAGGCCCAAACTCTGATTGCATTAAAGACCACTAAAATGCATTATTACTTTTACTGTTCTGTTATTGCCTAAGAGATGTAACACAATTGCAAATGAAAGAGGGTGGTCTTCAGGGGAGATGGTTCTATTAACATATGGCCCGCTCTGTGAAAAGGTTTGGGAGCTCCTGCTGGTGATCCCACCTGGCCATCCATCTGCAGTGGCTGTTCCAAAGGATTTGCATGGCTGCAGGTGGCACAGTTGAAAACCATGACTGATATTTCAATTCTCTCTGCGGGCAATGCACCCCTGTGTAGAAGGCCAGCACAAGGTCTATGAACCACTTAAATCCACTTTAAATCAGGTGTAAGTGGGATTTGAGTGATGTATAGGCTTTGTGCTGATCCTCTGCACAGTGCTGAATTTCATCCTTTGGGAAGAAAAGTGGATCAGGATGATAGACTTTACAAGCACTGAGCCAGTTCAGTGCTAAAGAAGCGACGGTTTTTCTGAGAAGAAAAACCAGAGATGTGCATAATAATGTTAATCATCTCAGATTATTTAGTATTCAACTGTCTTCCACTGGCCAAAATAATTCCATCACAATATATTATACATATTTAATATAAGATTTTTAGTTTAAATGAATAATGAATTGGCTTGAGTTCTTTGAAAATAACACATTAAACCCCACTCTGTAGCTAATAAGTCTTGTCACTGGGATTCCATTTCAGTAGAGGAGTGCACTGTGCATGAGTAGTCTGATTGGTCATGGAATATTAATTGGTTGTGGACTGCAGACTTTGGTGCTCTGCCGTCAGGTTGACAAGAATGATAGCTTTCATTTGCATGCAAAAGCACCAGCTGTCCCTTCAAGATGGATGATGGGACCCCGCTTCATCCATCACTATTCTTTACTTTTTTATAAGATGAAAAGGCAAAAAAAAAAAAATTAAGAATCCTGAAAGATAAAATGTGCTCTGCAGATCTCCTTGAAATGAAGGGTAACTTCAAGCACCTTCTCTCCACTCAAAGTCCAAGAGAAATATTTTGAGTGCATATGAAATGGGGTGGTGTCCTTTGTGTGGAATGTATGTTTGGTGCATTTAAATAAAGTGCACTCTTGATTGAGATTTTAATTAATTGTATTGGGGGGGGGAATTAATATCCTTTTTCATACCAATTTGCCACGCCTTTTCCTCCACCGCATAGGAAATCTTACCCTTTTTTCATATAAGAAGGATGCACAATCCAAATTTTTATTTCACTACGTGAATGTGCATAACGTGATCCTATATGAGAACTTTTAAAAGTTAGCAGGAAGAAAGGTGTGTCAGCACTGTAAGAAAGAGATAATTACATAGCATTCTGTTAGCGAAATAAGAACCCTGCCATTACTGAACATACGTTCTTCCAGCACCCACCCTCCAATGCACATTATGACAGCACCTCTATTAATCCTTTGAGAGGCCCATCCCATCATTGGCATCAAACACATTAGTGTGTCACATCAGGAAATCCAGATTCCCAGCTGCTGCTGCTATTATTATTGAACATGTATAATAATTACATTATTACTTTTACTTTTCTACGGAGGAAATTGCCATTATTGCCAAAAAGATGTAACACAATTGTAAATGAAAGGGGGTGGTGCTGTACAAATATATGGGAGATGGCAGTCTCTGCCCCAAACAGTTCACAATCGATGAGGTGTTAATCTTTCCAGATTATCTCCCCAGAGACCAACCCAACCATATTTCATTGTGTACATTCCACAAAAATCCCACCATGTATTTTTCCAGTGCACTACAAAACTTGGTTGCCTCCTAAATGGGTAATAAAAGACCTATTTGAGTCATGCAGCAGGAGCTACAACCTGGAAGATCTAACTGGCCAGGGTAGTTACTTATACACCTTTCTTAATTTTTTCACAACACAAATAAAGTTTAGAATCATAGAATATCAGGGTTGGAAGGGACCTCAAGAGGTCATCTAGTCCAACCCCCTGCTCAAAGCAGGACCAATTCCCAACTAAATCATCCCAGCCAGGGCTTTGTCAAGCCGGGCCTTAAAAACCTCCAAGGAAGGAGACTCCACCACCTCCCTAGGTAACGCATTCCAGTGCTTCACCACCCTCCTAGTGAAATAGTGTTTCCTAATATCCAACCTGGACCTCCCCACTGCAACTTGAGACCATTGCTCCTTGTTCTGTCATCTGCCACCACTGAGAACAGCCGAGCTCCATCCTCTTTGGAACCCCCCTTCAGGTAGTTGAAGGCTGCTATCAAATCCCCCCTCATTCTTCTCTTCTGCAGACTAAACAATCCCAGTTCCCTCAGCCTCTCCTCATAAGTCATGTGCTCCAGACCCCTAATCTTCTCTAGTATCTGAAGGGAGTTGACTGTGTTGCTGTTCTTCCCTTTTATTCTGGGCACAAAACCACCCAGATAGCTGTGCAGGTGCCATGGTGACTGGAACCATGTAGGTAGGAAGATTGGGGGATCCTTGCTCCGTGGTGGTTCTCACCCAAAATGCCACGCTGTATATTTCAGAATTGTGCAGTAAATTAAACCCTCAGCTGCTGTTGCTGCTTTTCAATTTAAACCACATTTTAGAACAGGCTTTGGAAAATCCTAGTTTGAAGAAGGGGTTCTGGGTGCTGCTCTGGTCCTGCCAGTGGCAGAAGCTATCGGGACATCAGGAAAAGGCAGCTGACTGCCTGTTTGGACTCTGTACAGTAGAACCTCAGAGTTACGGACACCTCGGGAATAGAGGTTTTCTGTAACTCTGAACAAAGTGCAGTTCAGGCTCCAGCCACTGACACCCCGGGCCAGGCTCCAGCAGCAGCAGTTTCTTCCCCTGGGTCAGACTGAGTTTGAAAGCTTGTCCCTCTCCTGGCTGGGAAACAGTGCGTGCCCCTCACGGTTGGGGAAGGAAGGGTGAAAACAGAGTGTCCTCCTCCTGTCTGGGGTGGATGGGTAAAAGCAGTGCAGACCCCAGCTCTGCTCCTGCTCTGACAGCTCTGGGAGCCTAGGGCTGGCAGCACCAGCGTCTTCGCCTCCTAGCTGTAAGTGGCTGCCCCATGCATGGCGGCGGAGGTAGGGGTTGGGACAGGCAGCCCAGATATGCCTACCTTTGAGATACAAGACAGACACAGTACAGTATTTGCTTTTTTTTTTTTTTTTTGTCTCCACTGCTGCCTGGTTACTTCCAGTTTCACATGATGTTGGTTTACCAGTGAGTCTGTAATGCTGGTGTTTGTATCTTGGAGGTTCTACTGTATGTGAAGACCATGGGCTCATTGCCAGGTTCTGCCTCTTTTCTGTGCCAGTGATGCAGTCTCTCCAACAGGCATAAGTTCCAAGCCATTGAGGGTTTTATAGGTTAATACCAATACTTACCAGTAACTGACTGAAAGCATTGGTATGCCACAAAAACACCTCCCTTGATCTGCACTTCAGCGTATGTGCGGCATCTTTCTTAAAACTGTAGTCATGCCACATCTCCTTCTTATTTACTAAGCGTCTGTAAGAAGATCCATTTATTTGCCGTTGACATAGTCCTGTTAATGCTATCTACAATCCTCTTCTCAGAGGTGTAGCAAAAAAATAATTGTAATGTAGATACTGTCCAAACTCTGAAAGCAGGTTCATGTACCCGCTTTTAGATAAAGTTAGCAGGAGATGATAATGTGGGTTCTGGCCCGTACAATGGTGGCTGTGTTCTTTAGCTCCATCGTTTCCTACCTGAGTAAATAATACCAATGGTCTAGAACTTTGTCACAGGATGATGAGGTCTGGGTTCCAGGCAACTGCTGAGACATTTATTGAAATTAAGTGTTAGATGTTTATTTCCAAAGCTGGATACATTATCCTTTGACAATACTGTGTTACAAGGACTTTATTTCCATTACAGCAGAAGACTGATGCATGTATAATCATGTTGTCAGATTGCTATGACTGTGGCATATGGCAACAAAATGTTCCTGTTCTGAGTAACTGCATTTTGACTGACTTGTAGAAGAGACTCACTACTGCTAATCAGAGAACAATGCCTCCATCTAGACCCAGCTTCACAGAGCAATATTTTTATGAATGAGCTGTTTACTTGATTCTCCACTGCCTCTCACCTTGTATGGTAATTCACATCTGTGCCAAGAATGTAAAATACTACCGTTCTGATTTGGTAACGTAACCTATTGGTGCCTGTGTTACAAGCCTAATCTGTGGTTGGTTAGTTAGTACCCACTACGCCTCTGGCACTTAAGGCAGCGACAAAACTCCTCCATTCCTGTCTGTTTCTGGCAAGTCTTTCAATGGTTCCCTGTGGAGGGTATGTCCGTTTCAGCCAGAACTAGCAAGCTTTGGTTCTTTAGAACAAGCTGCAGCAGCTCATGCTTTTTAGCGCTGGTGGTCCTGGTTCAAATTCCAGATATGTCAGGCAACAAGTTAGCTGTCCTGGGACCATCGTGCACCCACTGTGCACTTGGCACTTATGCATAAGTGCCAAATTACAACACACAATACAAAGCAGTGGAGAAATTGGGTCTGAAATGGATTATTGTTTCAGTCATGAAGAAATCTGCTGGCACCTGGTGGGATTTTCAATGGCGCCTACGGGAATTAGGTGCACATTTTCCAAGTGGTATAATGCTGTGCTTCACTTAGCAACAGGCGATGTCTTGTTAGCACACTGATGTATCATTTTGCAGATCGTTCCATATTCATCTACGGTATGAATGTTATAACATCACTGCCAAGACTTTAGATGCCATGAATAGATCGAAGCCATGTGTATTTGACCGAGGAGTGAACAAAAGATTGATTTGGGGTATGAGTTAGTTTCCTATCAAGGTTTTGGCATGCCATTATTTTCTCCAGAGGATGCTATTCAAACAGACCAGATCTGCTGTCAGAAGGTATTCCAGATTCTTGACTGAATGGTAATGGATGCTTTATGTTAATTAATGGTGGGAAAGTGCCAGGTCCCTTGATTTAAGAAAGTTGGCATTTAATTGTCTCCTAGAAGAAATGAAGCATTTTTCTCTTGCTTCCCCTCATTCTGCTACATATCCAGATAATTTATCCTTTCTTCATTTTCAATTACATTTACAAATACTTATCTCAGCAGAAGCCTTCATGGCAATACAACAGACTGCCAAATGTAGTTATTGGTGTTCATCACATCTATCAGTAGAAATCAGCAGCAGCAGTAAAAGGGGTGGGGGGGACAAGATCTGAACATGTCCCACCCCAGTGAGAAATTCCTTCCTTTAAATACATTTTTAGAAACCTTTGTTCTACAAAGTATTCTATTAAGTCACTTCCAGGATGGAGGTCTTCAAGTCTTAAGCATCCGATCTCAATGGATGAGCCTCATTCTGTTTGCGCACTGTTTTTCCACTGGCATAACTTCACTGACTTTCACAGAGAGATTCCTGATTTACACGGACATAAATGAGAGCACGATTAGTCCCTACAACCTGAATTTGCTCATTTTAACCACAAAATAAAATGTAGATTGTGCCAGATAATTAATTGCTAGATAGTTGACATTTAATTGATTCTGATGCAATATGACTTTTTTCTTTTTTTGCAATGTTTTTCTTTGAAATACATCAGATTAAATTTGTCCGGATTTAGGAAAGAATGGATCTTCCTTACCAATTCAGAGAACAGTTTCATAAGGATGACTGTAACCTAAGCTCTTCCACACAGGAGAAATGCTATTTGTTCAACAAAGTTGTCTCTTATACATGTGTGCTTATGGTTCTGTATAAATAATAGCTTAGCATTAGTACTTATGGAGGAATTTCTACATAAATGAATGGACTCCACACTAATTTAATAGGGAAATTAAACACTTCCAGTAAAGTCAGTGTTTGTGGAAAATGCCTCCCTTGCTGATCTAAAGAATGCTTTATAATGTCCTGGAAGGTTGATGCGGGGCCTACTCTGAGGTATGCGGATTCAGTCTATTTAGCCCAGAGCCATCCTCCCTAGCAAATGGTTTTGTGTACTTGCTTCTGAAAAAAACTGTTATTGGAGCATTTGTAAAGGTCCCCTCCAATTACTGTCTGGACTGCTGTCCGATATCGCTCCTTACTAAACCAGCTGAATATTGGTATTAATATCTATGGGGGAATTTCCCCATCAGTGAGCCCCATTATACACTTGGAACCTATAATATGTGTCTCAACTTCACTGTTTCCCGAAAGGCCTGCTCCAATCGTTGTTCCGCATTTCTTCTCACTGTTGCACCATGTGGCTCCAGGTAATTGGCCTCTCCTGAAATTTGCCTGTCTCCTTTTTTAAGCACAATCCCCCTCTCATGGTAGAACTGTATTTGAGAACAGGTTTGTGACAAGGAAAGTTGTTCGCTTCAGGCTGAATCATACTATTGCAGCAGTTCTGTGTTACACTGATTGACTTTGAGTAGATGTCACTTTTACATTATCTGAATAGTGTGATATTGAGAAAATAATCCCTCTCAATATGGATGAAGGAATGAGACACCAGGGATCATTGTTTTTATGACCAAGTATGGTAGAAAAGAAGTAGTCTGAAGAAAAGGCTCATTACTATAAATCAAATGGAGTATTAAAAGGACCCTATTCTCTGTACCCTATGTCCAGCTGTTCACTGCATCCATTGAAATGCTAACCCAGAATTTCCAAATCCTCTTTATTTTAGCACTTCCCATCTGAGTGTCCTGCTTTACAAACAGTAATGAAATGAACCTATCTCTGTGCAGTTATTACTATTTATTTGTATTACAGGAGAGACTAGAGGCCCCAGTTGAGATCAAAGCTCCATTGCTTAGGCACAGTAAATACACATACAAAGTGGCTGTCCCAAAAAGTTTACAATCTAAATAGAAAAGACAGACCATTATTTCCTTTATACCAATGGGAGGCACAGGGAGATTCAGGGGTGAAATCCTGGATCTGTTGTAATCAACCAGAGTTTTGCCATTGACTTCAACAGGGTCAGGACTTGACCCTAAACTGTTTACTTGTGGTTTACACAGAAGTCTGTGGCACAGCTGGGAATTGAACTCAGACCTCCTGTATCCCAACCCAGTGCCTTAATCATCAGACTCTCCTTTCTCGCCAAAGAGAAATTCAGCTGGCTAAATATTCTCATCCCCATTTGATGAGCACAGAGATTCTGACTTCCCAAAGCTCACTCACTAATTCATTTGCAGAGCCAGGAACAAAGCCCATATCTCCTGCCTGTTGTCCAGTGCTTTCAATGCTTGACTGTGCTCCGTCTCTGACGACAACATGTTTTGTGGCCATAAGAAAAGAATTAAGAGTTGATTGCATAAAATGAAGGAAACAGGAAATAAAAATAACCTGGGCTCCCAAGAAAGATCTCACCGTGTAAGGTTTCTGCAAGCTATGCAAAAAGTTATACCTATAGAATCATAGGACTGGAAGGGACCTCGAGAGGTCATCTATTCCAGTCCTCTGCATTCATTGCAGGACAAAGTATTATACCTATGTGCAGCTTTGTGCAAGAGATACTCAGTCCTCTAAAGAAGAATCCTGTGTCATGTACCATTGAAATCATACTTGAGTTTATTATTATTTAAAAGTCCAGGTGTTGCTATCAAACAGGAGTGAAAATAAATATGGGAGGAAACAGCACTTCAAACAACCTCCTAGTAAGCAAACCACTAAACAGCCTTGGGGCATGTACACCAAACTCTGAGGGAAGACAGACACATTACCAGGTGCCTCTGGGTAAAGAAATTTGCTTCCAGAGCTTAACATCAGGCACCTGTGACTTTAAGCTATGCCTGGGGTAATGTCAATGGTGAGTTGACTGTGCCATCAAGAAAGGACACTACATTTAACCCTCATCCTCATTGCTCGTTATACATTGTAAAACCTATATTTGCATAAACGATTTCAGGGAAAATAATTCTGTCTTATTCTCAGGATAAAATTTCAGAATGTTAAGTAAAGGCAAATGAGCTCCTTAATTTGTGTGCTGTCTTACCAGAGATAGCATCTCACTAAAGGAGAACCATATGGCCCTATGAATGTATGCATCTGGGAATTATACTATATTCCTTGCAATGGCTTTACCATGAATGATGTTGCCCCTGGCAACCCAGGGGCATGTGACATTCATAGGGGGTTAAGAAGATAGAGGCAGTACTACCCAAGCCCCTCCAGTGACAATTAATGAGGGTTATCTTCATGTTTTTTGACATAGGAATAGGAGTAAGTTGAATAGCAGTATGTTTAATAATAGGAAGCATGTTTGTCCTGCATATAGTTGGTTTACATAAAGTGGATTGGTGGGAGTCGTAGAAAGGATTAGGTGAAGGCACAAAATACTGTGTGGTACATTAAAGATATGTTGGTTTATTAAGTGCCCTGACTTTTTTGTTTCCCCTTTAAGAAAGGATAGAAATCAGAGCAGCTTTCCTCTATAAAGCTGTTGAGGGAATTAAAGAAATTGCTCAGAGAATGAGGTATATCTGAAATGAGGAAGTGGTGTTTATGGATTTGTGTCAGGAGCAGAGATCATAAGCTTTATATGAGAAGTCCTTGCAGCCAAGGAAACGTACTATCTTATTGGTTGAAAAAGCCTAAAAGCAATTTTCAAAGGTCAAATATATAAATGGATGCTAGTCCCTTAAAATGAGACTAGATCTTCAGTTCTCTATACACTTGTAACATGTAAGTTCCGGCATTCCTCTATATTTTATTCTGAAAATCCCTTTTGGCCACTTCAGTGCCTACAAAAAGCTATCTGACACATTTCTCGTTCATTATAATGATTATCCTCTCAGAGCAATATGGAAAAACACCACAGTTTAAATATGTAACCCACATGAACACATTAAACCAGGATTCAGAGACTCTGCAGCTTTAACTCAGCAAGAAAAAGAGAAGCTCAACTCATTTCAATGGGGGTGGGGGGTGTGGAGAGGGAAGAGAGAGAGGTGAGTGAACATAAACTAAAACAAAGCCAAAACACATTGGAACGGCATGTGTGCGACTAGAACAACAAATGTACTCAAAAGCCTATGGGGCACAGGAAGTTAAAACGCCATTTGGTACCAGAGATGAAAAGCACTAATGGAAGGGAAGCCTAAAGGTAGCAATGCAAGCTAGAAAACCTACACAGAAACTAAGTGAGGATAATAGACAAAATGGGGACAACTACTGTAGTAACACTATTCTCAAAACATAAGGGGGCAAATTCACCCATGGTGTAAGTCCATTGATTTCAATAGCTTGATACCAGCAATGAATATGGCTCAACGGATCACATTCTGAGGTCACGTAAATTACCCCTTGGACATAAACCCGTCAAAATATGCTAATAAATGGCAATTTAGTCTGGCTTTTTTTTTCCAGAGGGTAGAATGAAATATAGATTGAGAAATGAGCCATCGCTCTGCACCTAGGCCTCAATTCTGTGAGTGCTCAGAAACTAGCAGGATCAAACCCTTAAGGCCTGTACCAAAGTGTCATTGGAGCCAGGAGCTTTGCACTGACTTCAGTGGGCTTTGGAACAGGTCCTTATAGAGACTGCAACCAAAACCAGCTTGTCTTTAACTCCTGTTACTTTGACACTGAATATACTTGGTGCTACAGACTTTCAGGTACAAGCCAACAGCCTGGTGTGGGAGTGAGGGGGAACCATTCCTCCTGGGTAACAATGTATTTGCTATGGTTCTCCCAGAAGGATCATTGTTTTCAGAGGCTGGTGACCTCAGCTGAACCTTCTGCAGTCGGAGTGCTGTTGTATTCTTCCTATTCCTTTAACAATTGCTTCCTTCTGCCTCTTTCCAGTGAGTCTATCTAGCACGAACAAGAACCAATAAAGAAACTAAACCAAAAGTGCAGAAAAACAATTTTATCAGCTTGTGTCTCTAGTGATGAGGTACCCTCCCAGCAAATGCTAGGGAGCACATCTAATCTTTACACTAAACTAAGAGACACCAGCAGAGAATTTCACAAAATAATTTTTTTATGATTGATAGCAGATTACATTTCATTTTATGTACTTCTGGGTCAGTGGTTCTTAACTGTTTCTAACTTATTATTTATTGACAATTTCAAGAAAGGAATTGAAGTATAAGAAGAGAGGAAATCCTAACCATCACTGAATGAAAAATATAGTGCCTGCAGTGGGAAAGTATTGTCTGCTACCTCTCTTGCAACACAACTACCTATCATTGTCCTCTTCTCCCGAACCTCTATTTATCCGTATTGCCAAGCTGCTCTGCCTGCGTGTTAGGAAACCATTTAGCTCATAGCGTGGGGTCTACCATGAGAGCTGGGTGAAACTTTTTGTGCAAAAAAAATAAAATGCAGATTCAGGTCAATTTCAGTGAATTCTTGTGGTAAAAACAGATTTGGTTTGGAAACATCTAAATATTTCAGTTCAGGGACTCTTCAAACCAATGGGGTTGGTGGGTGCTGAGCTCCATAGCGAAGGCACTCAGGATCTGGATCACAACCACTGTCTGTGGCTGTGCTTTCCACTGAAATACCCACAAAGCCAGGCTGTGGTAGGAGGAGGTTTAAAAACCCTCTAGTGGGGAAAATGCCTGTTTCTAATGATCAACACCAGCATTGACTGTAGAGGGCACCTCTTACATACTTGCTCTGCCATGACATCATTTGTTTGGGAAGAATAAATCATTCAGAGGGCAGGTAAATCTGAAGTGTTAATAGTCAGGAGAGACAGGTGAAAGGGACTCTGAATGATCAGACCAGTACATAGCAGTCCAAAGTAGAAGGAACAGAAAGAAATAGATTATGAAATGGGGGAAACATTATTTATGATGTTTATTATATAATATTAATACCTAACCCTAATGTAATGCTTTTCATTGCGCATCTCAGAATGCTTTACATACGGGGGAAATAGCCATTTACAGATGCAGAAACTGAGGCACAGAGACTGACTCTGCACCCAGATTAAGTGAGGCAGCACCAGGATGCCTGACTCCCAGTCCTTTGCCTATGATTTCTATGACTGATCTCCATTCTGTCACTTTTGATTTTCATTCTGGAATTGGGCATCGCAATATATCTTCAGAAAGGGGGGGGGAATGTAAATTCCCTTAAAAATGTAAAACTTAAGAAATATAAAAAGGAGGGGGCAGTATAGGTCTCCTAACAGACATACATTCTGCATTATTATTTATCAAAATTAAAATACAGGTACAGCTGCCATGTGTTCTATACTTGCTGACTTCCCTATATACCCTATCGTTCCATAAAGAAAAGCCACCTAATTTGTAATAGCAAATGTCTCTTTTACACACACACACACACACACACACTCACTCACTCACTCACTCACTCACTCACTCACTCACTCACACACCAGTGTTACATTGACAAAATGATACTTAGATCCAGATCCAAAGCCCATTAAAATCACTGGGAGTCTTCCCATTGACTTCAGTGAACTTTGAATCAGGACCTAAGGGCTCCAGTCCTGCAAAACCATAGCTATGACAGCATAACCCCTAGGGTAGACTCAGCCTACACCAATGGAAGGGGGGTTTCTGTCTGTGTAGGAACACCACCGCCACAAACGACAGTAGCTATCTTGGCAGCAGCATTCTTTTTCATTGACATAACTGTGTCTACACACTGGGAGCTAGATTGGCAGATTCCCATCAGTCAGGTGTGTGGATTCTTTTCATACGTCTGACCAAGGTACAGTGCTTAATTTGTGCCAGGGCTGAGCCCTGGCGCCTTTAAGCTTAGCAGTTCATAGCCCTGCCACCTATGGGCTTGCTGCATCTGTTATGAATCTAAAAACATTTCTTGAGTCTCGGCACCCAATTGCTTGAGCTCCGGCACCTCTTTCATTACAAATTAAGCACTGCCAAGGTAGTTCCATCAACCTAAACTTTTAAGAATAGGCCAGGCCTTAAACGTGCTCACTTTTACACCTGTGAGCAATCCAGTTTGTTACACACTGGGAGTGGTCTCACTAAAAAGTTAGGCATGTGTATTAGACTTTACAAGATCAGGACCTAAAACTCTTAAAGGAAATTCATTCTGTTCAGTTTATTATTATCCAACAAAAGGAAGACGACGACACCCCCAGACAGGAGTCAATTTATTGTATCATATTTTAAAACGTGACTGCTTCCACTGAATCAATTGGCCGCTAAGCCTGCTAGGGAATTGATACTGTATCGACAGCATAACAGCCAAGCAGCAACGTTGTGTAATAAATGTTTACACGTCATCAAGTCTGCAAATACTCAGTAGCTTCTGTGTGACAGAATCTTCCTCTAATTGTAATTTGTCTCAATTTTTCCATTACTTGTTCTCATTTTCTAGCTTTGCTCACCGACAAACCTCCAAAACCATTGTTCCCCGTGGAGAACCAGCCGAGTGTCATAGATGTCCAGCTGGGTAAGTCCCCTTCTGGGAATAATAGAGCCTAAATATCAGTTCTGTTAACAGATGGGAAAAATTGAAAGGTTTATTGCCACTGTTATTACATGCAAATCAATTTGCTGCTTCTCATTTATAATGGTAGAATTTACTGCAACAGCAGTTTAAGGAAATGAGTTTGTGTAGCTTCAAGGAATGGCAATATTAATTGGTTACCCTGAGTATTAAATATGCAGGGCTGCCGCTCTTTTGGGTGATTGATAAATTAATGGATGCCTTCATTGGTGCCTGCGCTGGTCAGTCAATGTTCACCGTGCATAGGAGACAAATATTTTAATAAAATACAGGAGGGTGATCCTTTAAAAGATAAAGGGAAAGAATGCATTGTTTATTGACAAGGTTCTTTGATGAAAATGTTTGTATTCTTTTGTCTGTCTCTTACATTTTCTCTTGCTAGTCTGAATGTGTCTGAATCTTAATCAGCCACAGACACTTGTGGTAATAGGAAGAAACTTTATAAGAGAGTTCTGCAAAGTGACCTTTTTGAGAGTAGTTAGCTGTGGGCCACATTGTTGCTGTGGGTAATAGCGGGATTTTGAAGTTCTGGTGGAAGTCTTGTCAGGTTGGAAACGTTCCTTATGTTGAGGTCTGGAATTGCAAATACTATTAAGGATTGAAGTATGTGGGTTTAAGTTATAAAAGAAGCATTTGTTGTGACAGATTGTTAGCCTCATCATGCTTAAGTTAAGTTATTTTCCATCTCCTATTGCCTGACTCTAGGTTTACGCTGGAACAAGACCACTGAATCCCGATTTACACAATTATAAAAGGAAGTAGGATCATGGTTTGAGATTGTTAGATTGTGTTGCACAGATACCAGTGTGATAGGGCCATACGTTTTTAATGTAAACCTACTGTTCTAAGTCCCAATTCAGTAAAGTTAACTTCAGGCTTGTGCTTAAGTGCATCCCTTTTCCACAAAGCACTTAAGCATGTGTTTAAGTCCCATTGAATGGAACTTTGGTCCTTGAATTGGTTGTCTGTTAAGTTGTGGACAATAATGTGAATCGTTTGTGACCTGAATTCATCTTAAAAATTAGCTTTCAACAGTTTGTAAGGATTGCTAGAGAGAAGGCAACAGTGAATTCTGCCTAAAGTACCCAAGGCCAAATCCTGCCCTCAGATACAGATACTCCAATTATCTTCATTCGGATTTGTGTGCATGTGTCTGATGATAGAATTAGATCCTTAGTGATGAAAACAAACACACACACACACACACAGGTTCAAAGGGCATCATCCAAAGCTTACTGTAATCACTGTCAAGACACCCACTGACATGGGTTTTGGATCATCCCAGCAAGCTGAATGCCAATTCAGTTCCATTAATTAAGCTCATAGATTTTACTTTTTGGGGGGAAAGAACCCTCAGAATTAATGACTCCTTCGAGGTTAATGAAATGTTCCCAAGTACATCAGTGAAACAAAGTAATACAAAACATGCACATCCTTGTTTCCTGTACTCTTATTGGATCTTTCTTTCTAACCTCAATTCCCCACACCTCATCTTACATATCTAGCCCCTGCAGAATATTTCTTTGACCGGTTCCCCATATGAAACTATTTTTTTCTACTTGTAAAAAGTGTTGATACAAAAAAAATCTCCTACCCCTGGGAGATATGTTGCAGTAATAGGATTTCAGAATATCTCTAGAGGGAAATAAAAGTCCTTGCATTTTTTTGTCCCATAGTATAATCCATTAGTTGTCCCCTAGGATCTAGGAATTTACATGCAGCACTTTCTTGCTGACGCAGTGATACGTTTGATTATTGTTTCTAAACTTTCATAATATGCTGAAAGATTAATGTTTACAAGGTAACCGTACCCTAAATATAGTTCTAAAGTACCGAGTGGCGTTCTTCCAGCTGTACCCACCTTGATTTAAAAGGCAAGGAGCTGGGAGTAGAGAATTCTCAGTGAGAACCTCCCCCCCTCTCCCCGCCACACACACACTTGGTGTGGAAGGGTTTGTTGACCTTCAGAGCACAACACATTTTTCTCTATATCACAGAGCTTGAAAGAGGCATTGGGTGGAGAGTTCTGATGAGAGTTGTGGACAGGAGTGGGGTAGCTCCTGGTTTTAATTTGTTTATTTGCCTGTCTTAAAATGTTGCCTACAGGTACCAATAGTTTGTGTTCTAATATATTTTTTATTAGAAATCAACATAAATATTCTATTCAAAATCTTCCTAATTTTACAATGTCAATAAACCCAGGAGATTAACCTGTGCATCCAATTTGTGTATGCCCTTTAAATAGTCAGGCAAATATTAAAATGCTACTACATACCAAAGAATCTACATTCACTCCATTAACGTGGCCACTTTAATAGAAAGACCAATTTAGCATTCCATTGCCAAATGAATCTTTAGTTGTCTTCTCTCTGTAGGCCCAGGAGAATAGCAGTTAATATTTCCTATATCCGACATTTAAGTTGATAGTATCCCTATAAATCTCAACATTTACACAGGATTTTTTAAGAGCAGTTAGTGGCCTGACCACAGACAATATCTTATGTGACCTAATTGCCAACTTCAGTACTCACCTCTTAGCTTTCTCTACTATAAGAAGATTCAAATGAAAGTGGGTTTGCACGGTTCTTATTGACAATAGATAAAAGAGTTCCTCCAGGCTTCAAATAAGCCCAAGAGCATGTCTTGTTTCTTCTTAAGGTGTGTGATTTTTTTTTCTTTTTCCATGCTTTGGAATTTAACAAGATCAAAACAGCCCTGTCAAGTTCAGATGGAAGCAGAAACTACAAATTGCTACCCACTTGTTTTCTCTGTTTGTCTCTGCTGGGGAGAATGAGCATGACAGAGAGATGACAAGAGGACCAGAGAGCATCACAGAGGACTAGTGTGATAGTTCAAAACAATTTAATTATCCAAGACACTTTGCTAAACCAGACAATAATTTCAGCCCTGGACAAAACTAGAAGGGAAGTACAATAGATTGATTTAATTGCTTGCTTTGCTTGCTCATTTTCATCCAGAATTTTTTATTTTAATATTCATAAGCATTATGGATTTTGGAAGGATTTGTGAATCACAATCTCATTATAGAATATGCAGCAGACTTAACCCTTCTATACATTGACATTATATTTTAAAGATTAGTTCTTCAAATACTTGAGTTTCCTCTAATAGTCTTAACTGTTTCCTAATGAGGATCATTCAAGGCTTTCCAATAGATTAAAGCTAAATGTTAAAGCTGGCAGAATATTTGTTCAAGATTTTTGAACAAATATATATTCATCCTTATGTCAGATGACTAGCCCTGCAATCAATTGAATCTGGCCATATTGTCCTGTATTTCTCAGGAGAAGGTATGGCCTTGTAGCTTCTGCAGATGATTAGGAATAAAAAAAATTTTCCCGCTCTACCAGTGATTTGATAGTGACCTTAGTCAAGTGACATAACTCCTGTCAGACGTAATTTTCTGACGTAGAAAATGTGTTAATACCTCTTGGAGGATTCTGAGGATAAAGTTTGTAATGTGCTTTAAGATCCTTGCTTTCTACACTGCGCATTTACTTCTGCCGCAAAATATGGCTGCTTCTTTGTTGGACCTTATTTAGCCTAAATTGTCCACTACTTGTTGCAGAATTCCTCATGTATTTTTTAAAAATCAAAACAGGGAGATGTGAACCCCTCAAAGCTTCAGGTTCTGATTCAATCAGTTTTAAAGATCTGAATATGACTGTTCAGACCATCGGAGTAAAAATCCACTTCTTTTGGAAGCAGGCCAGGATAGATTTGTCATTTTCTAAATGTGTGACTGTGGCAACTGTAAGTGAAGCATGCTGTGCTATCAATCTTGTGACAAACTATTGGTACAGTACTTTGCTAATTGTATTTAAAAATTATTTCCCCCTCCCCTTTCCTATGGAACAAGGTGACCAGATGTCCTGATTTTATACGGACAGTCCCGATTTTGGGGTCTTTTTCTTATATAGGCTTCTATTACCGCCCCTCACCCCCGTCCCGATTTTTCACACTTGCTGTCTGGTCACCCTGTATGGAACTTTGATTACTGGCTCAACACGCTGAGACTATGAATCTGAAGATCATCCTCACTGCATCAATTCTGGGCGGCCAGATGACTTTGAGCTAGGAGCCGGATCAGGCAAGAGAACCTTTGCACCATTCAGGCAGTACAAAGAGCCATGATCTGCCTGTGGCAAGACAGTGGAGAATTCCCCCAGAATGGGGGTGGGAGAGTCTTTACAAGCGTAAAATTAGCCTAGCGGGCTGGTGCATGCACCCTGGTGTAGGGGGCATATCAAGGGTGTGTTCAGAGAAGGGGTGAAGCACAGCTGTGCTCTAATTCTCTGCTAGACTATGGCCCCAAAGGGGCCATACTAGCTAGGTTATAATAGAGCAGCTCCTAGACTCATCTAACTACTGCTGGGGTTGATGCCTGACAATTAGAGCTGGGTGAATAATTGATTTTTCTGTTTCAGGCAGCAAACTGCAAAATCAGAAAAAAATATTCACATCGGTAAATGCTTTGGAATTCGTAAGCAATGTCTGCTTTGGACCAGCAAACCGTGTGTCTGTGTGTGTGGCCCATGCCTTAAATCTTTAGCCCAGTAGGTGAGGTCTGTGTGTCTAACTTTTGCTTTCTAACCTTTACCCCAGCAGTTAGGGCAGTTGCCTGGGATGTGGGAGACCCAGGTGTGAATCTCTACTCCAGAGCAGGGACTGGAACTCAGATTTTCCCCCTGCCAGGTGAGCATCTTAACCTGCAGGGTATAGGTCATTTTTGGATACGCTGCTCTCCGTTTCTCCTGTTTAAGCTGTTAAATAAACCATTTGTCTGAAAAAAGTTCACCCAGCTCTACTTAGAATTACATATTCCTTAGAGGA
Organism: Malaclemys terrapin pileata; assembly: GCF_027887155.1. Classification (NCBI taxonomy): domain Eukaryota; kingdom Metazoa; phylum Chordata; order Testudines; family Emydidae; genus Malaclemys; species Malaclemys terrapin. The sequence goes on along the minus strand of NC_071513.1, from coordinate 12,055,361 downwards.
GCTAAAGATCTGAAAATGCCACATGCCAACAGAACTAGAGATTTTCTGTGCTGTTAATTCCTTGGCCTTTATTACAATTAATTTTAGGTAAAATCTCCTCTTTATGGATATTTAGTTAGAATTAGGTGTAATTGAAATGAATGTTTGCATGTCAGTGTGTATAGTAATTGAATCCATCATTTAATTATCATCTGGTTTTAAAAATATATATTTGCTTGATCTCAGAAATATAGTAGAAAGGGTGACATAAGCATTACTTTAAGAAGGGCAAATTTCTCGGTTAATTCATTTTCCAAACAAGGGAAGTGTCAAGGGATTTACCTTGCCAGGGTTCATGGTAGTTTTCTTGTTTTCAGAGGTATTGAGAAAAACATCTTCTGTTTGAGCATTCTCATTTTTTACTGCCTAGCTGTTTAGGGAAAAAAAATTTACTCTGTGAGCTGTAACTGTGAAATATCCTGGGACTGATTGTTAAGCATATCAATCAAGGACACTGTAAAATAAGTGAAAGGGAATATGCAAAGATATGGTAACTGCTGAGAGATGTGGGAATCAGGTAGAGATGGTAAAATAATAATTAAAACTCCCATTTACTTGAAGCTCTGATTGGAAGGAGCGCTATAGGATAGCAAAATTTAGGCACATGCTGACGCGTAAAATAAGATTAAGCTAAATTTACTGTCCAGGGTCCTGAATTTTATTTTAGACCTTTTTTCATTCTAAATTTCTGTGAACTCTTCCAAGGATGTTAATTTTATGCAAAAAGCTGCCACTGGAAGAACAGCAGCAATGGGTTGTCATTTGTCTAATGTTTATCTTATTACCAGTCAACTGACAAAGTCTTCATTCAATTCACTTTTAAGGATGGGAGTATTGAGAAGAGTCTTGATGCAATATGATGGTGTTTCCTAAACAAAAAATAATATAGAAATCCTAAACTTTAAAACAATCAATAGGAAAGCTGAGTTTTCAAGAGGAGTATGTGTGCTCACATGTGTGTACAATATAAATGCACCAAAAATGACATTAAAAGACTATTAAGGTTGCAAAGTCAAACACTGAAAGGTTAGGAAATGCCAGAATTAAGGTTGCCTGAACAACCTTAATTTGGCCATCTTGTGCGTATGCATTATCATACATGATTATATATAATTTTTTCCATGGGACTCTTGCCTTATTCAATGCACAGAATGGGATGCTCACTTAATGAGCAGCTACTCACTGTTTTGTTTTATCCTCATTGTTCGATATGTGGTATCCCCATAAGAAACACATAGTAGTGATGGCCTGTGAAAAGTTTGGTTTTAGTGACTTAACTAGCATCACACAGGAACTCTGTGACAGAGGCAAGGATAGACTCCAGTTCTCCGGGGCAGCATTCAACTGCCTTAAGTATAAAGTAGCTTCTTTCTCCAAGTAGTCTGGGCCCAGGAGGAGGGTTAATGAAGAGCACAGGAGAGAGAAGTTCCCTGCTGTCAGTTCAGATGCCGGGACCCTGACCTGGCACAGTCTGCAGAACCCCAAAGCCACATTTGCAGGGGTAGTCCTGCTGAGCCCCAAACTGGAACATCCCCCAAACTGGGGAATTGAGCTGCTAAAATCTAAGACGTTCCCACAGAGCATGTGTGAACTGTGATTTTTTTCAAGTGCTTATAACGTGATCAAATCTGGGCGGTTTTTCACAGCAATGGCAAAAGCGTATTCCTGATCTCACCCTGCCAAATTTCAAATCCTTGCTCCAAAGCATGGGGGCACGAGAGCTTTTCAAGGCAACAGTCATCAGACTTTAACATGGGTAAAACAATGTATTTTCCCCTAGACTCGTCTTCTGAGATGGCTGAACTGTTTTGAGAAAATTTCAGCCTGAAGCTGAAGATTTCAGCCCAAACACTTCATTTGGCAAAGTTATAAGCAATTGAAAACAATGTTTTATTATGGGAATTGTTGGGTAATTCCAGCCCCGCCTACTATATATAATATAAAAAGCATTCTGTATCTTACTATTGGAAAATATGCTACCTATAATGTTAGTTTTGTAGTTGAACCAATAACATTTTATAGGTAGCAGAATCTTTCCTGCCAGTTTACCCTGTAGATATCCATCCTCCTTTAGTAATACTCAATAATACTTCATGGTGGGCACTGTAATTTACTCCACAGCCATAGTCTTCATCATTAAACTGAGTGCATTATATATTCCACAAACCGGGCTAAAAACGATTCTTCAATGTCTTAAATTCTTTTTTTCCTTATGCAAAGTCTGAGCAAATGCCAAGGTACATAGTGGGGACAGAATCTTGCACCAAACCATATCCCAGATACAGAACAACTATGGAGCCTACATCCCATTGCTGTGTCTACCTCCTTGAAAGTTTACTGTTTACCATGATTCCACATCTCCTATCCAACCGTTTAGGACAGTGGATCCATGAAGCTGCAATACCACTAGCTCTCCATACTTCTAGGGAAGAAAGCTATTAAGGAGCAGTTCTCCACAGGGAGTGGTGTGTACAGAGTCCCTGTGAATGGGCTCTCTGTAACATGCATCTGCTCTGCAGCAGAAATGCAGAAGTTCCACTGCTTTCCAGGCCATGCATGCCTCCACAAGGGGAGGTAGGATTTGCATCTATTACAATAGCTTTTGTACTAATCTGTATGGAATATTAGAGACACATTGTCTGACATTTAACTTTAGAAAAAGTTCCCTAAATACTCCGTGTATTACAGCTAATGCTTTAATGCTAATTTGGTTCATTGTTAATAGCTTTTCCCAGGGATAAAGCCAAAATGCTACATTTAGAATTAGATGCCAGATTCTGCCATTAGGTGGTTTAATCCGCAGTAACTATCAATTTCAGTATGATTAATCCAGATATGCGCAGAGGTAACAGAGAATAGCTGCTATTTATGTCAGTTTGACGGATTTGGGGACACTGGGCCAAATTCTGCTGTCTGTCCTATGTGGTTAATGCCCATAGACATCCATGAGATTTTCACTAAGATATCAGGGAGCAGAAACTGATCTACTCTATATTTACATCTTTCATTACTGCCGTGCTTCTGTTGAAGTATTTCGTATTCTTCATTGGGTTTTGCATCAGGCTTCTTAATGTACAACTCTGAGGACACAATGATTTTATACTGTTTATTTTTATGGCACAATATCCATTGATACCAGACAAATATCCTTTAAGACAAAATTTGCCATAGAGGTGTCTTAAAACTTTAGTCAGATCTCTTTTATTTTCTTTCTTATCTGCACTACCACAATGTAAAATTCTTGAAGTAAAAGCAACTGAGTTTATAATGGCTAACATTTCCATAGTGGCTTTCATCCATAGACATTTACAAATGGATTGTAAACCTCATGGGACTGAACTTGCACATATTCTGCAAAGTTCACTTTGAAGCCAATGGCAACTTTGTCCAAATGACCAGCATGTGTACCTACATATCCTCGCTCAGACAAAACGGTCATTGACTTCAATAAACACACTACTCCACCCACCATTACTTTGCAATATTTATCGCATTTGGATTGTTCCAAGCCGTATTTCCTCCAGAAAAGGGAAGTCCAGGCCACAGGACTAGAAGCATAAAGGATGGTCTAGTGGGAAGGATGCTGGAATGGGACTCCTGAAAAACATCTGTATTCCTCACTCTGCCACAGACTTTGTGTGTGCTTTTGGGCAAGCCACTTAATCTACTGGGTGCCTCAGTTCTTCATCTGCAAAATGGGGATAATACTTCCTTATTTCAAAGGAGTCTGAGATGCTCAGACACTACAGCGATGGAGGTAGGAAATGGTAGGTAGATAGAACATTGAGGAATAAATATTGATCCAAGTTTTTCCTTATCTTTTTTTAGGTTCTGATCATGAAACTAAACTTAACTGCATTTGACTGATGTGTATTTGTCATACTTATATGTGTGATACTATGCAATTGAAAGTGGGGAATATATGTATGTACTACTAGGAGGGCCCTAATATAGCTTCTGGGTTGTAATAAAAATGGGCAGTTCACACCATTTTCCATACTCGTTAAAAATGTCACTGGAATGCATTCGTGTTGTTCCATTTGATGTATGTTTGTCAGATGACTGAGTTAGGAGAAGGTGAATGCCTCATATATTCTGTATATTACGGGACAATAACGTCTGGCTGCACTATTCTAACCTTTTCAACATTCTGCAAACTGCTGGGTATGCCGTTCCACGTCTCCACTTATTTACATACTCACTAAAATATAGAGAAGGGGCAGAACGATCAGTCAGTCGAAATTTACAATAGCGAGATAGGTCCTACTGCTGGTTTTTCCACAGTGCATATCAAAGATTAAAATATGGATTAATCATTCTTATGAATCTTCCCTTTTATGAAGAATAGAAAATGGGAGTTCATAGTCTATTCCAAAGGCAACAACAGTGCAGAAAATGAAGAGTGATCACATAATTCCTATTTATTAAAATCAGGATATTGTAAACTCACAATCTTGGGTGCCATAGTTATATAGACACAACTTAAGACTTGTTATCAAAAGAGAAGAGTTAAAAAAAAAACCATCAAACTTTAGTTAAATTTAGTATATATTTGGTTTATTTTCACACTTAACTTTGTCCTAGATACTCTCGTATTTATTTTTGTCTTACAGGAGTGAATTGCTTGTATTACAAAACTGAAATTTCACTATTACAACCAGATTGATTTACTGTTCTATTCTTAGATGCTGCCTGCAAATGAGAGAGTCTCAAAGGGAGATTTGTCTATAAAGCACTGATACCTTTACTGTCTACTGAAAGCATATAGTACATGCCTTTTCAGCCCCCAAATATCAAGTGGAAATCAATAATACAGACAGTAGGAAGCAATGGAAACACAATGGAACACACTACACTTTCTATTGCACATTTTTAGGTTAATAGGCCAACTTCATGATAAATGCAGTAGTGGGTATGTTTTTATAAACTTAATACCATATAAAAGTTTACCAGTTTTAGCATTTTCAAGCAGATGAATACATTTACACATGTGAGTAGTCCCATGAAATCTAAATGGAACCAGGGCCGGTGGAAGGATGTTTTGCGCCCTAGGCGAAACTTCCACCTTGCGCCTCCCCCACATCCCCGAGCCCCCGCCCTGAGGCACCCCCCCCCCCCCGCGGCAGCTCCGCCCTGATGCGCCCCCCCCCATGGCAGCTCCCCAACCCCCACGCTGAGGCACCTCCCCCACCTGAGGCATCCCCCCGCCCCAGCTCACCCCTGCCCCGTCTCCTCCCCGAGCACGCCGTCGCTGCTTCACTTCTCCCTCCTCCCAGGCTTGTGGCGCCTAAGCTGATTGGCGCCGCAAGCCTGGGAGGCGGGAGAAGTGAAGCAGCTCACCCCTGCTCCGCCTCCTCCCCGAGCACGCCATGTATAAGCCTTTGTAGGATCAGGCACTTAACCCTTTAAGCAATACACTTATTGCTGAAACAGCAAACTTTGCTGATAGACTTGCACATAGCACTCACAGAATGGCATAAGTAAATAGCAATTTAAATTTAGCAGATCTAGGGTCTAAATGAATTGCATACTTTACTAATACAGACTCAATTACATGGTTTGCAAATGGTGCTGCATGCTTTATTGGTCAAGCTTCATACAATTCTCTCCTAACTCAAAGCATTTTCCATACTTCACTGACCAAGCTGAATAGTTTATGGGTTCAGAATTTACAGACTTCTGTTTTTTCAAAATTCAGTCATCCATGATTATGCTACATATCCTAGCTCATTTATCCAGAGCCAATTACTAGAGGTAGGAGAATAATTAACTAACCAAATCTATTCAATAAATTCCACCTCTTTTTCTATTCACAAATTGCCCTCGCATAAATGAGAGAAAACCCTGATCTATTTCAAATAATTTTCACAAATACTTAGGGGTTTGTAGCTCTTTCCTGAGTAGTTTGTTGCACGGCTTCAATATGTGGAACTGGGAATTGCTGCTGTTTTGATTCTACATGTTGGCCATGTAGAACCGTAAATTCCTTGACTGAACAAGCGTTAACTCTTTTATAATCAGGTTTCCAATTTAAATACCTGCACTGATGAATTTGAAATCCACTTTCAGTGAATAATCGGCAATATTCCCTTCAACTTCTGTTTTAGTAAACATAGCTGGCAGAAAAGTGTTTTGCTAGAAAATTTGTATGAGAGGCGGGAGGGAATGCAGGAAAAGGGAAAAGAACAAAACCAAACAAACAGCTGAAATGAATTTTTTTTTAAATGCAAACAAATATTTCTGGAAAAGTTTTTGCCTCATTCAAACAGCTCTACCACAAATCCACTTTAGAGACCAGATCGTAGAGACTATACAGCTCACATTAGGGAATCAGCTTTACCAAAGTAAATTGACTGAGCGGTTCTCTGTGGAACTGCAGTTCAGCTTTGGAAATTTTATATGGCAAAATGAATGCTACTCGGGATCAAGTTGCTATTCATCTTGTAAGTACTGTATGTGATAAAGGGGCAGCATCCCATTTTAGCATTAATTCAGGTGCTGACAAATTCCAAGTTCAGATATTCTGCACATTCTCTCCCAGTGTAACTCCTATCTGAAATTATGGCTATTATTACAGTGAAATTTGCAAATGAATTCATGTTTATCAACACCTTAATTTTCTACAGGCATGTCAGGGTTCATGTGTAATGGGGAACGGACACCCCCATTGCTTCCCACTGCAATAACTAGGAAATCCACAGGTAAATAACCTGTAGTGCACAAGAATAGACGTTCCAAATTAAACAAGTTATATTCTAGAAGCTTTTTCAGATGAAAGATCAACAGATCATCTTTAGTAATATGCAAACCTCTTATTTCCTGAGCTAACTTTCAAATAGGCCTGCAACTCTTTTGTTCACACATCTGCATGCATACACCTTTGTTTGTGCTGAGTGCGTAACAACACACCTAACAACTCCATGTGTTTTGCAAAAAGTTCTATTAACACACACAAACAGGTATTCCTACATATAATAAGTGACCGATGACTGTGGAAAATAGCCTCCAAAAATGTAAAAAAGTATATACAAAGAGAGGGGGTGTCCTTTTCTAACAGTAATAGTGTTGTGTATATTCTTCATTTATGTACCTCTCATTTTCTGATTTCCTGTGGTGCACATACTGCATTTACTTACCTCATTGTGTTACAGACTAAAGTCCGTTTTTAGACATGCCATTTATCTAATTTCTAAAAATATATTTACTAAAAGTCCCCAAAACCTAATGACTGTGAAAATATTTGGAAGGTTTCCACCACTCTAGGTATTTTAAAACTGGATATTGTGATCCTACTTTCCCATCTCAAAGGCCCAACACATCCTAATGCTATCCGTAGAGTACTTAGATAGACTCATAGACTTTAAGGTCAGAAGGGACCATTATGATCATCTAGTCTGACCTCCCGCATGATGCAGGCCTCAAAAGCTGACCCACCCACTTTCCCTTTACTCAGCTGTTGAAGTCCCCAGATCGTGATTTAAAGACTTCAAGTTGCAGAGAATCCTCCAGCAAGTGACCCCTGCCCCATGCTGCGGAGGAAGGCGAAAAACCTCCAGGGCCTCCGCCAATCTACCCTGGAGGAAAATTCCTTCCCGACCCCAAATATGGTGATCAGTAGAACCCCGAGCATGCAGGCAAGATTCTCCAGCCAGACCCACATTGACCATTGATACTAATTACCAGCGATGGCACGTTATTGACCTATTGACTAAAATCACGTTATCCCATCAAACCATTCCCTCCATAAACTTATCAAGCTTAATCTTAAAGCCAGAGAGGTCTTTCGCCCCCACTGTTTCCCTCGGAAGGCTGTTCCAGAACCTCACCCCTCTGACGGTTAGAAACCGTCGTCTAATTTCATGCCTAAACTTCCCGACAGCCAGTTTATATCCATTCGTTCTCGTGTCCACATTAGTACTGAGCTGAAATAATTCCTCTCCCTCCCTGGTATTTATCCCTCTGATATATTTAAAGAGAGCAATCATATCCCCCCTTAGCCTTCTGGCAATGAGCACTTTAGAAATATGATAGCTAATTCCCAGTGAAAACTGTCAAACAATTTATTACACGCTACCTGGTTTATTAAGTTTGACCTCAATAGAATTATAGAAAGCTCAAAAGATTGGTCATGGGCTACTTAGCTTTTTACTCCTAAGTTTCAAGAGTGGGCCAGTTTGGTAGCAAGTAGTCACTACAGCCCATGACTTATGGTGGCCTTTGTGAGATTATGTGGTGAACTCAAAAACATTCCTAGCGGATAGATGTCCACTGTTGGTGTTAGATGACAATCTCATCAGAGAGACCAAGGATTTAAATAGACATGGGGACTGAAATAATTTTTAGACGTGGTCTCTCCGGGTTATGGTTGAAGCAAAGGAACCAGGTGCTGCTTATGCTACCCATGTTGTATCTGTTTGGTAGGTAACCCGGGGACTTCATTCTCTGGGATTGGCACTTTGACATCTTTCATGATTGCTATATTCACTAAACAGAAAAGGAAAAATATGCTGGTTCATGTTCCAATACCCACTGATGTTTACAGCATATGCTGGATATGGGCCTTCTGGAATTCTGGCAGAATTTATTTTTTAAAAAGGCAACCCGAGGAATCTGACTTTTTAGCAGACAATAATAGATGATTATGAGATTAAATAGGGGGCAACTGAACAGCTGGCATGTGTATAAACTTTTATTTCCTCACTACGCCTTTGATTGAAATCACCAGTTTTCAAAGCCGATGCTGACTCTATTGAACCTAATTTAGATCCTGTATCAAATCAGATGAAACACAAGTATAACTGGGAAGGAAACTGATGTTCTGTAACTCGAGCACTCAGCAGAATGCCACATCTGTGGTGGGAGAAATATGATGAGTTCCCACAACCACCTGCTTTTAATGAACATCTAATCTGCTAACAGTGGGTTATGTCTAAGAATAGCCTGAATTGCTGGCCAGCTTTCTACGTGTATGTAGCATCTTGTTTAACCAAAGGTTCTGTTGGCTAGCTTTGTGGACCCAGTTTCCATCTAGAGGTGGGAGTTAAAAGTTCTACATTCTACCCCAGCTATCTACCAACCTGAGTCTCTCATGAAGAAATTTGGTTTCACATTTGCATACATGGAAAAAGCAATCAAAATGTAATAAAAATAATTTTCTAAACAAACATAGTAGTAGGAGATTTTGGTGTGAAAATAATAAAAAAGAGAGAAAGAGAAACTTGAGTGTTGATTAGTATTAAAATACCAAAGTTGCCAGGTTGCTCATGGTTATGAAATACCTCACCTTGCCAGTAGGTGGACCATGCCATATTATAATGTAACACATTACAACTGACAGCACTGTATCTAAGAACATTTATTGGTGTTATTGTGATGCTTTGCGGCAGTATTTAGTAGGATCACACAATTCAAGAATGAAATGGCCTCCAGTTTAAAAAGAGATCAGGATGAATGGTCCAAAAACCTTTCAATGGGATGCACAATAGCCCTGTGTTTTGAGGAACCCACCACTTAGAGTAAATGTGCTCCAAGTATTGCTGAATAAAACAAGCATGAATGAACAACACCGTTTTGAGCAAACCTTACCTCATGTCATTGATGGGCTAAATTCTGCCTTCATTTCCTTGCACAGGGCTCCCCTTGACTTTGATGGGAGCTGTATACACATGACCAAGTTGGAATTTCCTTCACCGAGTGTTGCACTTTAGGAAATTTCAAGTTTCTAAATAAAATCTACATCAAGTGCCAAATTGTGCCTTCACTTAAACCCTTGCAGTACTAATGAAGGAGTAGCTAAAATCATATAATATCATCTCAAATAATATCCAAGCTGAAAGAAGTCTTGCTATAAGAATAATAACGGAGATTAATCTAAACTTTTTATCTGCACCACCCCTCCTTACTGTTGAGCTTCAGATGAACCAGAATCCAGATAGGAACCATTGTTTTGGTTAACGCTTGTTTTGGGGTTGCATGTAGAGGCCAGGATGCTAGAGGCTATAAATTAAAAACACATAGACACACTGCCTGCTCCAAAGAGCTTACAGTCTAAAAGAAAAATCTTAACAAGTGGATAATGCAAACCAGCAGGCAGGGTTGAGAAGTGGAGGAGATATGCAGATATGTGCAATTCTTAGCTATACCAGCAAACACTCCTAACATAGAAACAGCTCACGCTGACCAAAAAAAAAAAAAAAGTGTTATAGTCACTATTGCTTAGAATGCTTTGGTGAGCAAAATAAGTTATACTGGCAAAAGCACTTTTATGTTGGTATAATTGTGCCTACACCAGTGGTGGGCAACCTGCAGCCTGTCAGGGTAATCTGCTGGTGGGCTGTGAGACCGTGTTTATATTGACCGTCCACAGGCATGGCCACCCGCAGCTCCCAGTGGCCACGGTTCACCGTTCCCAGCCAATGGGACTGTGGGAAGCAGTAGCCAGCACATCCCTGCGGCCTGTGCCGCTTCCTGCAGTTCCATTGGCCGGGAACAGCAAACTGCGGCCATTGGGAGCTGCGGGCAGCCATGCCTGCGGACAGTCGATGTAAACACTGTCTCGTGGCCCGCCAGCGGATTACCCAGATGGGCCGCACGCGGCCTGTGGCCCGCAGGTTGCCCACTTCTGGCCCACACTAAGGCTTTTGCCAGTATAAAACTATTGCAAAAAAAATCACACCCCCAACTGACGTTGCTATAACACCAAAAGTGTCTAGTGTACATCTAGCCTAAAGTTTGGTTTCGATTTTACTAAGCCAACCTTCATTGCCCATTAACAGAGATGGGGGCAAAACCAGAATCTTTCATGCTCCATCCTTATGGGATGAGATTAGGCAGGTATACAGAGCCCAATCCAAACTGCCCAGGGTTTGATTTTTGTTGCACAAAAATCTTCCCAATGAGGTGTTGGGGAAACACAATCTTTAACCAGTGTCTGGTTAGTTATATTATTTAGTAATATTTGTGTCACTGTAGCATGTAGGAGTCCCAGTCATGCACCAGGACCCCATGGTGCAAGGCATTGTACAAACACAGAACCAAAAGATCCCAAAAGTTTACACTCTAATATAAGACAAGTGACAAGAGAAGGATATAGACAGATGGGGGAGTCTGGGGAAACAATGGGTATGTCTACACTGCGGTCAGTAGGTTTGATTTCAGCTCAAGTTGACATCTCTGAGCTAGCTTGAGCACCAGAGTAGCAAACCCATGGCAGCGTATGCTTCAGTGAAGCTGTATAAACATGCCCAGAACCTGAAACCTATGCGCCAAGGTGTCACTGTTTCAGGACCTGATTAAAGCTAACTCAGGTATGTCAACTCACGTTGCAATCACACCTGGTGATTACAGCCTAGACATACTCAATGAGACAATATAGTCAGCATGCTGAGCAGTGTTTGTGACCTATGTTCCCACCAATTTTTCACTTTCACTTTTAATTCCCAGAGAAGAAGGTTTAGTGCTCACTCTACAGATCTTTGTGTTTTCTATTTAGCTGTCACAAGGCAAGCACACGTTCAGCCACGGAAGTAACAACTGAGTCTTAAGCTATTACTCAGTGACCAACAGAGCAGATGTTTACAGATTGAGTTTATAATACACAGTGACCAGGGAGGGCAGCAGATAGGAACAGCAAATAATTAAAATTAATAAATAATACCGAAGCATTGGAAGACTATTGGAGTGTTCTATTTTTATTTTTGAGGCATCTGGGCTCACTGGCTTTTTCTGAATACGTCTTTCAAAAAGTCACATATTGAATACCTGGATAGCAAGTAGCAACACAGAAGGGATTTGGCAGGCATCATCTTGATTTCTCTGTGCACTGAGCAGGGATTTTTCATTTCATCCATCATTCACAACTTGCAGCGCTTCCAAAAGTCACTTAAATGTATCCTGCACAGGAAACTATAGGATGGAATGAGGCCAAGAAGTCTTTTTGCACGGTGTGCACCCTGTTATCACACTAATTCTGAACTGAGTGATACAAGCCGGCTTGTAGTTGCCTTTGTTAGTAGCGGGGTTGCATACCACACAATACTGTGCTGCATTTACACTGACTTACGATATACAGCATCACCAACCCTGGGCATCCACAAATAATGAATCAGGTGTCAAAAAACATGAGATTTTTGTTTAAAAAATACATTTCGAGATCTTATTTGCCTTTTGATTTTTGAGCTTGTAGATCTCAACTTTTAAACTTTTCTCCATAATCATGAGGACTAGAAACTGCCTTTTAAAAGGGTGGGGGGGAGGGAGAGAAAGAGCGGAGATTCTCAAAAGTCTTCAGAAGATGGGATTTTAATAAAATCACCAAATACCTGAAACTAGTAATAAAATCGAGAGACGTTGGGAATGCTGGGAATACATGCAGATTTCTTCCATCTTCTGAGATAAGTGTTTTCCCTACAGATACTAACTGAATTTCTTTCGATAGACTGCTCAATTGTTCTTGCTGCTGTTTTGGATTTAAAACACCTTATTATTTTAGTCAATGGCTTTTTTTCTTGGCTTAAATCCATTTATGATCTTTGCTTTTACATTTATCACAAGCTCCACTAACTGAGCTTACTTTAGTCTCCCTTCAGAAATGTGGTCACACTTTATATTAATAGCTGTTTAAATAGCTAATCAGTTATAGATCGTTGCCTATTACTATAGCCTTCTAACTATGGCACCTTCTTCTGATGTGCTTATATCTATGACATATACTACGCTTGTCTGTAACACCATTGAAATAGCCATCAATCATTTATTAACCCGATATAAACTGTGCATAAAAATCCAATAGAGTGCAGCCAGAAACGTATTTACCTCATACACCAGGAGTTCTCAAACTGGGGGTCGGGACCTCTCAGGGGGTCATGAGGTTATTACATGGTTATCACGAGCTGTCAGCCTCCACCCCAAACCCTGCTTTGCCTCCAGCATTTATAATGGTGTTAAATATATATTAAAAAGTGGTTTTAATTTATAAGGTGGGGGGGGGGTCGCACTCAGAGGCTTGCTATGTGAAAGGGGTCATCCGTACAAAAGTATGAGAACCACTGTCATACACAGACAACTGAAGACATTAGGAGTCTTTCCTTTGACATAGATGGCTTTTGGATCATGCCCTTAAATATTCCTTTTTTCCTAAAGAATGTTTAGAACATCACTAGGCATGTACCAGTGGCTGGTAGCTTTTGCATCCAGTAACCTGGCTTTTCAAATGCTGAATTAGGATGATTTAGTGACTTTGCATTTGTTTTCCAATAATGAACTTGGTCCATTTACAGGAACTGTAAACTATAGCTTCTGTTATTGTAGGGTTTGGCTCACTTTGGTTTTGAATTGGTACAAAAGACTTCTGTAGAGTCTGGTACTTCCGGTTTTAAATGTTGCAATTCCAGAATTCCTTTGGAGACAAAGCAGCAAAATCCTGCTGTGCCTGAAAGAGTTATGCCTGCATGAGAAAAGAGCTGGTGGTATGCATGGCTTGGTTCATCGATTTATATTTTCATAGTTGTTGCTTAAGTCTGATGAATGTTATTGAAGTTGTGAAGCTTTTAATTGAGGATCTATTAGTTCTGAAGGAACCAAATGACTGGAAGTGATCATCCCATTTACCTTTTCATCACCCTCCAACAGTTCAATACTACTGTGAATACTTAAGGCCTGATTTTTCACAGATGTGGAACACCTGAAGCTTCTTGAGTGATCTGTCTGATGTTAAGAAATACAGTAAGGTTCAATCCTGCTCTTTTTGACTTCAGTGAGAGCAAGTTGGGACATTTGTTGCTCACAAATCATATATCAATTTGATGGCATCATCATTTACATTTCCAAATGCATGCCTAGGGACTTTTAATTATTGTCTTCTCACCTGGCTTCAATATGTGTGAAATTAGCATGTGAATGACCAGAGACTAATCTCCAGCTAAATTTGATTTTTTAAAATGAAACCATTTTGTATGAGATCAGCACAAATATAGCATCTGAAATTCTCACATTCTAATGTTAAAATAGCCAAACTGATTTCATTCTTTCTTTCCCAAGGAGTGTGAGCTCTGCTCAGAGAAACTTATTACTGAAGCAAAATTTGGCCAACCAATAGTAAATTCTGGACTATATGAGCCTTGAGTCTCTGTTCTGGCTTACCTCTGGCAATATGACCTTTGCACCCTCTGGATTCTGAACTCCTAAACTGGAGCAGTCCCCAGGGCTGCTTTAACTCACCCTCTGCGACAACGTCCCTCTATGCTGCATCAGCCCATGCTCGCCAGAGGGAAGTAGACTCTGGACCTGCCTTGTTCTTTCCCTAGCATATGCCTAAGATGGGAGTTATGTAGGGTTCTTCCACTGGCTCCACGATGCTGGGAAACACCTCCCTCTTCCCATATGATTATAAGAATAGGTTAGAGTTGTAAAATAGTCATGACCTTATCACAGTTATGCCCCAGAGCCTGAAGTTGGCTAAACCCAAGCTCTGTGGATCTTAACATTTTCAGTGGCTACGTTCGGTAAATCATCTAGAATTTCAAGAACCTAGGAGGGTCCCCAGCCCTGCCTCTCCACCACACAGAGTGATGAGTAAGGCCAAGGCTGAGCACTTTTGAAAATCCAGATGTTCATTTGTTAACATTTGTACTTGCGAAGAATTAGATATGTCTCCAAATGACCATAGGTGTACTCAAGTACCTGATTTCTGTACTCTGTCAATGGGAATAGCATGCAAAAATTAGGCTTGCAAATGTACTCACATTTTTACACACACACACACTTGAAAAATAGGTCCTACATTTTAAGGACAACTTAAATTCTTCAGGAGCTGGCTACGTGCACATCCCACAAGACGCAAAATAATCCTACTTCTCCTAAGAAAGTGGAGATTGTGCATGGTTGTGCAGTTAATATAGGGACATTTTCCCACCTTCCTCATTTGGTGAGGCCTTAGGAAAAATGATCTTGAACTTCCCAACAGCTTTGGGTTCAATTCTAGGAATGGATGATGGTTCAGAAAGGATGGAAGGGCCAGTTTTAACTAAATCAGTTGACTCATCACTAATGGAAATCATAAGGCTCAGACAACAAAAGCAAAGTCGTGAGCAAAACACATAGATTAACGACAAAAATGCATATGACACTTGGAGGGGAAAGAGCATGTAGGGGGCCCAGAGTGTTCCTAACCCATCAGGTTGCCATAGCAATAACAGCAATAGCTGCTGATTTTAAGAAATCAGAATAAGAACAATGAAAGTGAGCAGACAAAGGTGAGACTGCTATGAAATGCTATCTTGAACAAACCAGGCATTCGCCAACTGGGCACTTTACCATGTGGGAAGGGATTGTGTCTTTACTGAATGGTTTATGAACTGTTCAGCTCACATGGACCCTTGTGGTGTTATCTCATAGTATTCAATGAGGGGAACCCCTGTGTTCTCTCTGTTAAAGAATGTATTTGCTTAAAGATGCATTCATTCAAATGCTGCCCATTTACTGAGGGTCAGCTTCTAATTTCAAATGCTCTATTCCAAACCTGCATGATGAATCCAGACTCTGAAGAAGTTCAAGTTTGAACGTTGTAGCTAGTCTGTATCTCTAAGGGACTGAACCGAAACTTCAGCTCCAGTCAGACTGGATTTTGCAGAAAAATGTATTTATTTATTCACCTGTAGTGCCGATGCCAGTCAAAACTGGAAGGAACAGATACAATCAATGCACATGTACCCAAGTCAATTATCTCAGGATGTTGATTTGAATGTGCTGTTTGCAGTCCCTGTGCCTCAAGAGATTAAAATTGAACTTAAAAGACTCATTTACCAAAGAAGAAAGTGAACAATGATTTAACAAGTCTATACCCATAATTCAGCATTCAGACTCTGGACAACTGTAGCATTTTGTCCCTGTCTCAGCAGTGAATGTCTCTCTAAATTTGTAAGTTTTAAGTGGGAAAAGTGAAGCAGCTTGCTTCTGATTAAAGAGAAAGCTGGTTGTCTTTGATAACATAGATAAATGCTTGGATACTTACTTTTTAATTGCTTTATTGCCAGAAGTTTTCAATGAAGCCATAAAAGAGAAAAAAAAATGATCAGCCTAATTGCTTCAAGATGGATATGTAATGCATAAATCTCTTGTTTAATGGATCTAGTAATAGACCACCTGTTTCAGTTGCCTTTTCCCATTCAGAATATGAATGAATAGTTCTCTCAGATGTGCACAAAGAGAAATCACAATCTCACACTTGGAAATTCTATGACTTTTTATATTTGATCCAGGAACGTTCATCCTTATTATGTAGATTAGCCAATCTCATTACAGTTGATTTTTGGGGTGCGAAGGAAGCAATCTCTCCAGACCATAGTACTTACTCTATTTCCATTGTCAAACTTTATTTTGGATGGCGGTCAAATGTTAATACACTAGATCATGGATTGGAAACCTTTGGCATGCGGCCCACCAGGATAAGCACCCTGGCTGGCCCGGCCGGTTTGTTTACCTGCCGCGTCCACAGGTTCGGCCGATTGCAGCTCCCGCTGGCCACAGTTAGCCACTCCAGGCAATGCGGGTGGCTGGAAGCAGCGGCCAGCACATCCCTCGGCCCACTGCTTCCCACCACCCCCATTGGCCTGGATCACTTCTCAGAATGTACGACCATCACAGCACAGGCTCATACCAATAGTCGATGGAGGTTCTCTGCTTCTCTCAGCAAGGTGGCCTTACAAGCCCCATTCCAGGCTGGCTAAACAAGTCAGGAAGGCAGGCAACTAATAGCAAAAGGGGAGGGTGAAAAGGGGGAGCAAACAAGCATTCATTTAGTACAAAATTGAGATGTCGAGAATAAAATTAATCAAACCACTAAGGGAGGTGAAGAGAAGAAAATCTTTAATTGCCTATATACCAATGCTAGTAAATAAGAGGAGTTGGAATTGCTCATTTATTAACATAAATTCAAGCTAGGTGGTACAACTGAAGCCTAGTGGGAAGAGTCGCATGATTGGATTGTTAAAATCAATGGTTCTAACCTATTTAGGAAGAATTGAGTGGGCAAAGGGGGGGGGGGGGGAGTGGCACTCCATCTCAGAAATGGCACTGTCTGTTTCTGAGTCATTGGCAATTCGGAAACAAATTATGATGAATGCTTATGGATCAATGTTCTAACAGAGAAAACACAATATCTGTACTAGTTAGTGACAGCCACCGACCACCAAATCACACTAGGGACTAGGATGCCTGGCTCTTGAAGTACCTATCTATAATATGTAGGGGGTGGGGGAAAGCTGCGTTATCATGGGAGACTTCATTCTGAGTGACGTATGCTACAAGTCTCATGCTTCCAGTTCTAAAACATCCACAGAATTTCTAAAAATTATAGATGATAATTTTCTAACTTAAAGTATTGTATCCAACACAGGGGAATTCTAGATTCGAATTCCTATTGACAGATAAAGAGGAATTAATCACAGAACTAAACATTAGTGGTTGCTTAGGTGCAAGGGGTCATGCCTTGGTTACATTTGTAATGTGCAAACAGAATAAAGTCCAAACCAGTAGTCTATATCCTTGGTGCTTTAAAAGGGCCCATTTCTCAAAGCTCAAAACAATTATGAGCCAAATCATTTGGAAGAAATTATTTCAAAGAAAAATGTGAATGATAATGGCTAATTGTTTTGGAACATTTTACTAGATTCCCAGAAAGTCACAATCAAGAAAGAAGGCTACACTTTTAATAAATCTGGCTTAGAGGGGAAGTGAAAGCAACTATAAAAAAAAATTAAAAACAGAATATAACAAGACTAAGCTTGATACATTTATGTAGGGGATGATATAATGGGATAGCCTAATTTTGGCAATTAATTAGTCTTTGACTACTAGCAGTAAATATGCCCAATGGCTTGTGATGGGATGTTAGATGGTGTGGGATCTGAGTTACTACAGAAAATTCTGTCCTGGGTGTCTGGCTGGTGGGTCTTGCCCTCATGCTCGGGGTTTAGCTGATCGCCATATTTGGGGTTGGGAAGGAATTTTCCTCCAGGGCAGATTGGCAGAAACCCTGGGGGTTTTTCACCTTCCTCTGCAGCGTGGGGCATGGGTCACTTGCTGGAGGATTCTCTGCACCTTGAAGTCTTTAAACCATGATTTGAGGACTTCAATGGCTCAGACACAGGTTTGATACAGGAGTGGGTGGGTGAGATTCTGTGGCCTGCATTGTGCAGGAGGTCAGACTAGATGATCATAATGGTCCCTTCTCACCTTAATGTCTATGATTCTATGATTCTAAATGACTAAAAGGGAAATCTGATAGGAATTAATATAAATTAGAAATTGGGAATTGCAGGAAATTGATAAGAGAGACAAAAGAAGTCAAGGAGAAATCTATGGCCAACAGAATTAATAAGAATGAGTTATTAAAGGATATTAGGAACAAAAGGAATCCTGTATATTGGTCCATTATTAGATAGACCTAGGAGAACTGTCAATAATAATGCAGAAAAAGCAGAAGTGTTCAATAAATATTTCTGTTCTGTGTCCGAGCAAAACACAGAAGATGTATGTATATCATGTGATGATGAAATACTTTCCATTCCAACAGTAACTCAGGAGGATGTTTGACAGCAGCTACTAAGCCTAGACGTTTTTAAATCAATAGGTCCAGATAACTGGCATCCAAGAGTGTTAAGGAACTCTCTGGACTATTAATGTTGTTTTTTCAATAAGGCTTGGAACACTAGGGAAATAGCAGAGGGCTGGACAAAAGCTAATGTTGTGCCAATATTTTAAAAGGGTCTATGGAAAGAGGTGGGTAATTACAGGCCTTTCTACCTGACATCAATCCCGGGCAAAATAATAGAAAGGCTGATATGGGACTTGACTTAACTAAAGAATTAAATAATGGTAATATAATTAACACCAATCAACATAGGTTTATGGGAAATTGATCTTCTCAAACTAAATTGATATAATTTTTGATGAGCTTACACTTTTGGTTGATAAAGGTAATAGTGTTGATGTAATATACTTAGGCTTCGCGAAGGCATTTGATTTGGTACCGCATGACATTTTGATTAAAAATCTAGAATGATACAAAAATCTACGTGGCACACATTAAATGGATTAAAAACTGGCTAAAATGCAACTTTAAACAGGGAATGATCACAGAGTGTGTTTCTATTGGGGTCCCCTTACGCTATCTAGTATGTTTATCAATGACCTGGAAGAAAACATAAATGCGTTCTCACTAGACATTGAACTGCTTCTGGTACAACTTTTGTGTGCAGACCAGACCTGAAATAATACAATTAAATAAAGTTAAAAAGAAGACACTAATTACAAAACAATACAAACCACATTAACAGATTAATAACAAATATTTATCCCTTGTTCTTGGTTTTGCTTCATAATGCATGTTGTGTATGTGTCCTCATTCCTATGCATTCTCATGCATATCTGAAAGCTGAGAGATAATATATTGCTTTAATAACTTCCTCTGAATTTGTGTTTGCACACAACAAATACCAGATGGAGTATTTCATAAGTATCAGATTATGCTGAATCGAAACCTATAAAGGGTCAAACCCTAGCCATATATGCCTAAATGCCTGTGCAGAAGAATAAGAAGGTGTGGATAATGTTATATTAACTATTAGTTAGACCTGATTTTTGAGTACTATGGACGGTTTTTGGTGATTTTAATATAGGAAAGAAAATATTATCTTGACAAGTGTGCAGCTTCTAGCAGGCAGGGTAATCTAAGGAATTAGACCAGGGGTCGGCAACGTTTGGCATGCTGCTTGCCAGGATAAGCAACCTAGCGGGCCGAGCCAGTTTATTTACCTGATGACACGGCAGGTTCGGCTGATCGTGGCCCCCACTGGGCCAATTGGGGCAGCGGGAAGCCGCGGCCATCACATCCCTCGCCCGCGCCGCTTCCCGCTGCCCCCATTGGCCCGGGACAGCGAACCGCGGCCGGTGGGGGCCGCGATCGGCCGAATCTGCCATGTCAGCAAGTAAATAAACTGGCCCGGCCCGCCAGGGTGCTTACCCTGGCGAGCCACATGTCAAACGTTGCCGACCCCTGAATTAGAGTTTGCTTAGTTCTCTATTACTGAGGAAACCGCTGAAAAAGAAAAATTACTTGGAGGAACTGGGGAGACTGAGGCCGAGCCTGCCTTTTGCAACCATCTTGAGGTATGCCAAGAGCATGAAAAACTTAACCCTGCTCTGGATCACATGAAAAACAAATGCCAGATCTAGCTGTACCAGCCATTGAGTATTTAGATGATCAGTATAATTCATATCAACTGTATTTTCCTCATTACTGCTGGAATAGTAATAGTTAAATGAGCACTATAAATAAGAACACTAATACTATTCTGTAGACCAAGAACAAGATGAACCAACAACATTTCATATCCATTCAAACCTGGGCCATAAATCCCATGACTTCTTATACACTCCCCCTGCCCAATAAGGAAGATACGACAATGTGGAATTTAAACCTTTTAAATCATTATAAATGATCAAACATTTAACAATATTAAAAGGGATTTCACTTAAACGTAACATCTAACTCCTGGCATCAAAGCAATTGCCAGTCTAATAGTACTTTTATGAATCAAGCTGATCTCAAATTTCTCATCTTCCTTCGTGTCTCTGTCATATTTATCCGTGTGTCTGCCCATAACCAAGAAGAAGCAGCAGATGTTGGTCTACATGCAATATGATCAGCCCAAGCATTCAAAAATCATGAGTGAGGTCCTCAAAAGTCCTGCGATGGCTTAAAAATCATGACTTTTTTAAAAAAATCAGTATGCTTTTTCTGGGTTTTGAATCTTGGGGTACACTTGGGTCACATTGGCCCCCTGGCCATGAGGGACTAGAATTTTTATTTTTTAAAAAGGAAGCTGAGAGTCTGACCTAATCACATTACCCCAGGAGCTGGGGCTTTCTGAAAAACATCAAGTATCATGAAACTTACGATAAAATCACTAAAGTTGGCAACACTACACAATTATCCTTTTTAAAAGTTCCTAAAAGGATTCTAAACAGCGTCACCAGACCTCTCTGATGGTGTAATTTTTTGCCTATAGAAAGCAGCAAAAGTGGGAGAGATACTGTAGTAGAGGTATTAGAGAAGGTGGGAGATAAGTAGAGGTCCTGAAAGCAGCAGGAAATGGAATGGAAGGAGAGAAGACATGTAGAAGAAGCAATGAGAAGAGCGGACGGGAGGCCAGGAAGAAATAGCTGGTAAAAAAAAAAAAAAAAAAAAAGCTACAGAAAGAGAATCAGTGGTCTATTGATGCTGTGAGAACTGAAATGTGACCCAGAAAGCAAGCAGAAGGTGTGAACGAGGTTCTGGAAGGGTATAAAGGGCCTCATGAAAAGAGAGAGAGATGTAGAGAAATGTCTGCTTGTCAAGAGCTAACCCCAGGAGATCTGTCCTACAAAGGAAATATATAAACAGGATTTTTCATTGTTCCTGCTTACTCAGAAAAAATGTTTTATTAAAGTCTGAATAATTTCCCTCAATTACTTTTCTAACACTAGGGTTTGTGAGGCTTTAGCACTTGCTAAACCTGCCAAAAGTACTTTAAAACTCAGAGCAGAGCCTTTTAAGAACTCTATTATTTATTTACCTGCAAGTTTCTGCGACTGTTTGAATTAATCTATATTGGGTCTATGTAAAGGGAAGCTCATGTCTCTATGTACATGTATGCATACATGCCTAAAGCTGTGTGATAAGTATGCAATAAGACTTTGGTATGGCTTGATTTTATAACTGTATTTATAACGAGTTACAGATGATCTCTCCCGTTCTGTGCTTTGAAATATACAGTATTATAGTTGATTATTGCCTGTGAAGTTGAGCATATGGTTCCAAAAGGGTTCTAAATGATTTTATGTTTTCTGTTTTGTTATCCATCTGATACTTAGAACCATGCAGCATAAGGCACTAAATTCTCTTCCCTGTCCCTTGTGCACAATATTAAAACAATTCAAAGCAGTGCATATTTCAGCTGTCTTTTAGAGATGAATTATCACTGATGCGGCCTCAAACAGAAGCTTTGAGGAAGCTTTGAAACAGATTTCTGCATAAATATGTTATTTTGCTTCCAAGAAAGGATTTAAAAAGTATAGTCAAGCTTATGTGAGTTTCAAATGTAAATCATACTCGATTTGTTCAATTGTGAGCTGCATCTTTAATTATGGTATCAAGAGTAAATCTGAAGGGGAGGAGAGCGGTGCTATGAAGTTGAGGGACCCAGGACAGATTTATTAAACTCTCCTAGTGTTTTGGGGTCTGACCGTAATGCGTACAACAATGGAAATAAATGTTTTTGTGCCAAATCTGTGCCTCTTCATATATTAAGTATTCTCAAACTAGGAGGAGGTTAATCTCTCTGCATTGGCTTGATCATCCTACCTGTTGTGGTTTTTGTGTGAGTTAGACAGTTCAGTGTTAGTCAATGGGGAATGACAGTATTATATAACATTATATTTCCAAGGTCTTGGACCCCAACCATGTACAAAAAATCAAATGAAACATGATAGGCAAACCTCTTCTTTCATTAAGTATTCTCCAACTATGATGAGGACAACTTGTTAGCATTGTTTTTTGTCTGCATACCCATTGTGATTTTAGTGTAGCGAAAAAAGTCACTCAAAAGGTATTGGGGTCAGTTAGACCCCAAATTAATTATATAGCTATTTCAGCATCAGATTGTTTTTATTTTAAGGCAGCAGTTATGATATGATTATACGAATCTTCTTTCAGCGTTGTTTTTATCAGCATAGTTTCAGTAGTTTTTGTTTTTCCAAAGAAAACTCACCAAAAGGGTCTTGGGAGTCTGTGAGAACCCAGATAACATTGGTCTCATGTATCATCACAATTGACCAGCAAATTGAGTTTCTTGAAGATAACACTGTCAAGCTGATTTTCTGGGAAGCCTACCCTTACTAAGAAGAGTTTCTGGGGAAGCCTCAATCATCAGATACATTTTATGGCAAGCCCACACTTGACAGATGCTGTGGCTGAGGCAAAGACGCGTTGTTGCATTGCAGGTGTCCGTTGCAGGTCTGGATGCATGGATTGTTTGGATTGTTGAATTGCGTCCAGCATAATACATTTCTGAGTAAGAGATGGATGTTTCTCATGGATCTGGGTACAGAAATGGGGAAATCACTGGTACAGGGAAGGAACATTGCAGACTTGCTTCAGGCTTCTAGGGAAGCAGCATCTAGTGTGCTGTGTACTGATCCAGATCCTAGGAAAGTGAGAAGGTGTTACATCTGTTCCAGAGAACAAGACAGAAAAACACATCAAAAATGTGCAAAGTGTAAAATCTTGGTGTGTTCAGATCATACATCCCCTATTTGCTCCGTTTGTTCAAAGTAGTGGACCATTTACTGCCACTTGGCTGTGTTTGCACCTTTTATGTTGTGGCTGTTGCTACCTATTTTCATTGTCTAAACATGGGGTCAGTTAGGCCCTGACACAGGAAGAGTGTGTAGCTTTTTATAAAATGTGTTTGATCATGGGGTTGGTTAGACCCCCAACTCAAGTACTGTGTGGTGTGCTTCTGAACGTAGGAAAGTTTTGACTTGTTCGTAGTTTTATAGTTCACTGGCTACAATAAAGTCTGTTTTAAATGCATCCCTTGTGTGTGTCGTTCCTCCCCCGCCGCCAATTTTAACTTACTAGTGGTCTCCAAGACCCCTATATGGAAATAGTTGAGTGAGTTTGGTCCAATATGAGGGCTAAATAGAGAGTGTCTGCAAGCAGTGAAATCACATCATCTAAGAATACTGGAGCTCTACCCATGTAGTGAACCCTCTCCTGTTAATTCCCTGTAATAATCTGGGCTGAGAATTCAGAAGCAAAAGGTTAGATCTGAAATCCTGGTTCCACTGATGTCAAGGGCAAAAGTACCATTGACATCAATAAGACCAAGAATTCATTATAGGTCTCTGTCCAGAACAATGTGTCTAAATGGTCTCTTGAGTAACCAAAAGCCTGGGTGAATGCAGCCTTTGTTCTATATTGGGCCAGGATATTTCAACTTCAGGAGATCGATCTCTCTCTCTGCCTACCCCCCTTCCCCCCTCCCCTCACACACACACACAGAGCTTGGAGTTTCCCAACCTCTTTACATTTTTTTTAAGGACAGACAGAATATAGATAAGAAAAATAAGTGGGTAAATCACAAAAATTACACCTTTCTACTTTTATCCTCTGACTTCATAGGCAAAGCCATTGCAAATCCCCTTTTGTCTTTTGGACTGTATTGTGTTTCCTGTGTCTCTCGTGCATTGTAATCTATTTTTCTATATCACGTACTAAAAATTCTGACTTTCAAACAGCTCCATAAATTTCCTTAAACATCTCCTGACTCAATAAAAAAGGGGATGACATTGAGCACGAAGGCTGTATTCCATTGTTTATCTCACAAGAATGTTCAGATCAACTATTAAATAAATCTCACTGTCCCATCAGGTCATTTTTGATACCTCTGATTATTTATAGTCCTATCCATATAATCCTTGTTCTTTTCTCAGAAGTAATCAGAAAGCTCCCCCAATTTCCTTTCCCCAGCTTTACAGGATCCTTAGAAGTGAAAAGAGTCTCTGCATTCAACTAAACTTCAGTGCAAATAAGAGGTAGAAATCAAATGATAGAAGAGCGTTTAGCAGTTCTCTGACATGATGCCTAGAACATTGTTTATTTCTGATCAGTGAATTGGAGAACACTGAACACTCTTTTTTCCCCTAAGTTACAGAGTAGGTAATAGGCCAAACATGGCCAGTGTGCGAAGCTCACTTACCCATGTGACTTCCGGTGAATGCTGTGTATGTTCAGTAACGGATGTTTTACACATCTCTCACACCTTGCTGTGTTTGCCCTATGCTGAAGGTAATGAGGTGGCAGACTGCCCCAGGGACAGTTTGGAGAGCGATTGTGACTCAGGAAGGCATAGTTTCACCTGGAGCTTCCCAATGTACAGGGTAAGAACATAGACTGTTCTGTCTCCTTCCCCATGGTGTGGAGCAAGAGTGGGGACAGCTATGGGCCTGCTTTCTGCCCATCTCCTGTTGGCGTTATTTCAGGTGAAGAATGCACAGAAGGATCAGTGCTGGGGCTGGCTCTTTGGCAGGAGGAATGTTCCTCCTCTCCCCATTCCCACGCAAAGACCAGTCGCCATCTTACCCATAGCGTGTCCAATGAGTGGAGCAGAAATTCCTGAACATTGCAGCCTGTTTTCTGACGTAGGTGGATATTGTGTGGATTTTAGTACAGATACACTAGAAATGCACTTTCAAAGTAACCATGATTCTCTGATTTATTTGCCAAAATAAATGGCTAAACAACAAAGTAAAAGAAGCAGTGAGAAGCAAAAAGGCATCCTTTAAAAAGTGGACATTAAATCCTAGTGAGGAAAATAGAAAGCAGCATAAACACTGGCAAATTAAGTGTAAAAATACAATTAGGAAGGCCAAAAAAGAATTTGAGGAACAGTTATCCAAAGACTCAAAAAGTAATAGCAAAAAAATGTTTAAGACATCAGAAGCAGGAAGCCTGCTAAACAACCAGTGGGGCCACTGGATGATTGAGGTGCTAAAGGAGCACTCAAGGACAATAAGGCCATTGTGAATGAATTCTTTGCATCAGTCTTCGTGGCTGAGGATGTGAGGGAGATTCCCAAACCTGAGCCATTCTTTTTAGGTGACAGATCTGAGGAACTGTCCCAGATTGAGGTGTCATTAGAGGAGGTTTGGGAACAAATTGATAAATTAAACAGCAATAAGTCACCAGACCCAGATAGTATTCACCCAAGAATTCTGAAGGAACTCAGATGTGAAATTGCAGAACTACTAACAGTAGTCTGTAACCTATCATTTAAATCAGTTTCTGTACCAGATGACTGGAGGATAGCTAATGTGACGCCAATTTTTAAAAAGGGTTCTAGAGGTGATCCTGGCAATTACAGGCCTGTAAGCCTGACTTCAGTACCGGGCAAACTGGTTGAAACTATAATAAAGAACAATATTGTCAGACATATAGATGAACATAATTTGTTGAGGAAGAGGCAACATGGTTTTAGTAAAGGGAAATCATGCCTCACCAACCTACTAGAATTCTTTGAGGGGGTCAACAAGCATGTGGACCAAGGGGATCCAGTGGATATAGTGTACTTAGATTTTCAGAAAGCCTTTGACAAGGTCCCTCACCAAAGACTTTTTCGCAAAGTAAGCTGCCACAGGATAAGAGGGAAGGTGCTCTCATGGATTGGTAACTGGTTAAAAGATAGGAAACAAAGGGTAGGTATAAATGGTCAATTTTCAGACTCAGATGCCAATGACAATTCTTTCAATGGCAATGTTGTTGACTATTTCACTGCTCATCAATGGGAAAGGAAGGAAAGGCATGATCATATTACAAAGATCTCCACAATCTACTCTGAATGACCTCATTTTGAGTAATCCTTCTACAGCGTGTGGCAGGGCTGAAGGAAGCATGGTTGGCTTTATTCTCCTGAAGGGAGGCTTTACTTTCAGACATTTGAGAAACACTGTCATATACGACTGGGCTGTTAGTCCTTTAATAATGACCAGGTTATCAGCCTTTTTAAATGTAGGTTTAATTAAGCAACAGCAACAAAAAAACACTTCATTTACTACTGTAACTCAACATTACATAAGTTAATACTGTATTAGCACAAGAAAAATACAATATTTTGCTGCAAATAATGGATGGGAAATGAATATACACTCTTGTCCTTCTGGAATAATGAATACTTATGACAGATTCCCCCCCCTCCCCCCCCCCCCCCGCCTAAAAGATATTATGGGCTCCCATGTGAAAAGACTTGTATTGTTAGGTTTTAAATTTAAAGTCTTACAAACACTTTTAAAAAATCAAATCTCATCACATCTGTTCATTATGGTTTGGGAGAGTGTTAGGCAGCTTTTCTGCAGGTGTTTGCAGATTATGCTTTTGTTTCCATTGTCCCAGTCTAGTTTTTGTCTGAAAATCTTCCAATTTAGTGTCTTTGCATACATTGTGTGGCTGTCACTTTTCTGATTGGCTAAGATGCCATGTCACTTAACCCCGTTACACTACATAAAGGGAGAAGATAGAATCTCTGAGTATAATCCTAGCCACTAACTCTTTTCCCAGCTGTTTACAAACAAAACAATACTGTTTTTTCATGAATATTGTGCTCTGACAGATCACAGAAGAGAGAGGCCCAGTGCCCTCACAATATGGGATAAATTGCATTTATAAGTTACTTAGCTGATAATGGGGAGAGGAGGGCTGCTTATGTCAGGGTGTTTGTGTGTGGGGGGGGTATTTTATTATGTAAAACAGAGATTTATTTGGCTAATTCTTGACCCTTTTTGGTTATTCAATGGAAACATACTCTGGATAATTGCCTTTTTTTTATAGGAGAGCTGTCTGCTTTGCCATATAACAGGCCAGATTCTGGCACCTTGCCCTTAGCACTAGATTTATAAAGGTATTTAGGTACCTAATGATGGAGGTAGGTGGCTAGTTTACAGAAACGCCTAAGTGAGTTAGGTACCTAACTACTCCCATTGATTTTCAATGGAAATTAGGTACTGCTGCTTTTGTGAATCCTACCAGCTGCATACTTGCGCACCTAAATGTACGTTTAGCCCTTAATCAAAGCAGTCTTATTGAAATCAGTAATACCGTTCACAAAGTAAGGAGTGATTTCAGATGAGTCAGGATGTGCTTCTATAAATGAAAAGCTCTTTCTTTTTCTTTCTTCCAAAGGAGTGTGGAAACTTTGAATAAAAAACCCCCAAACCCTCATTTAATTTTTTTCCATTTATTTCATAGTGACTGTTAATTACATACAAGTTCTTGCTTTTTTCTGTGGCATCTATTTTCTAGTGTTTTGCATGAAAGTGGTAGATAATATGGTATGTGTGTCTCCTTGGAGACGTGGCACTTCAGAAAGCAGAACTGTAAAGGGATTTGGTGGTAATCCATATTGTTTTGAATAGTTTATGACACTGGTAAAAATAGTTGTTACGCTTTCATAGAAAATTGCTGTGTACTTTATACAAGTCTTGAATTTCTAATAACCAGTACCAGCCATTTGCAGGATTAGAACAGATGTCTTGGGGAAGGAAACAGATCATTCAGTATCTCTGATGATTTTCTTCTGCATAAAATACATTTAAGATCATAGTGTAGCATCAAGGCTATTGGCGTAAATGAGGTGAGGCTGCATGAAATGAAATTAGAGCAGGGAATTGCTGTCCGACAGAATATTTTGAAGTTTTTGGGGGGAGGAGAAAATTGTCCCAATTTGGGATGAAAAAACAAAAACCTCAAACATTTTTTGTGGGAAAGATCTTCCAAAAAGTTCCATTTTGGGGAGAATCAAAATGGAGGTTTTTGGCTGGCTGCTGGCCTCCAAGGGTCTTGCCAATTTCATTTTTCCCCTTCAAGTGGAAAGTGAAATTGACAGTGAAATCTTCCAGAAGGTAGCTAGAGGCTGAGCAGTGAGCACTCTGGTTCTCTGCCTCCCACCAAGCCAGAGAGGTGGGGAGGTGGAGAGCTTCCTGCTTCACCCCAACCTCGGTGTGGCAGGAAGAAAGTGAAATTGACCAGAACTGTCCAGCCAGGCAGCCCGGGTGCTGTCATTATGATTTTCCTGACAGGAAATTAAACATTTTTAGCAAAACTGAAGTTTCCCCATTTTGATTTTTTTGGCAAAAAGGGCATTTTCTGTCAGAAAAAATCATGCCAACAGAAATTTTCTGACCAGCTCTAGATGAAACCCTGAAGTCAATGGTAAACCTCCTAACAATCAGTCAATGTAGTCAGAGCCCTCACACAGAAGTGCCTGTGTCCTCTAAAGGCTGCACCACACCCAAGAATACTTAGGGCTTGTCTACACTTCAAATGGTACAATGACACGGCTGCGCCACTGCAGCTGTGCCGCTGTAGCACTTCAGTGTAGATGCTACCTCTGCTGCCAGGAAGAATTCCCCCATCAATAGGTAATCCACCTCCCAAAAAGGTGGTAGCTAGGTCAACAGAAGAATTCTTCCATCGTCCTACATCAAGGGGTAGCCGTGTTAGTCTGTATCTACAAAAACAACAAGGAGTCTGGTGGCACCTTAAAAACTAACAGATTTATTTGGGCATAAGCTTTCGTAGGTAAAAACCTCACTTCTTCAGATGCATAGAGGGAGTGCATCTGAAGAAGTGCAGTTTTTACCCACAAAAGCTTATGCCCAAATAAATCTGTTAGTCTTTAAGGTGCCACCCGACTCCTTGTTGTTTCCATCGTCCTAGAGCTTTCTACACAGGAACTTAGGTTGGCTTAACTATGCCTCTCAGGGGTGTGGATTTTGCACATCCCTGATCAATGTAGTTAAATCAGTCTAATTTTCTAGTGTAGACAAGGCCTTACTCTTTCAGTTCCCCCAGCCTCTCTCTAACTCTGCCCACCTACAGCCCAGCTAGTGAGGCTGTAGAAATGACAAATCAGATTAGGTTCTTATTTTCTCTATCTCAACTTTCACTCAAGGATTCAAACCCAACCTTTGAGAGATGATGCCCCACAGAAAGATCAAGACATTCTCTGACTTAAAATTTACATTGTTTCCTTGGAATTATCCAGTGAGGTGTGTTGTTGTTTTTTTAACTCCTTTTCTGCTGTCTTATGGGGACAACAGTAATTCCAGTGGAGACTTCCATGTGCATTTGGAGTTGGATGTTATGACAGAGAGCACCCATTCCTCACTTCTGCAGCTCTTCCAACCAGGAAGAATGCTGACATACAGTGGGTCCTGATTCAGAGTCTCTTGAAGTGAATGAGAGGCTTTCCAGTGACTTCTGAGATGAGTGCTCTGTGTCCATAGATACATAAATAGTTCGGTAATAGAGAAACAGCCCGTTGATTGTGCCCAAGAATATGCAGCAGAGGTTCTGGGGTTTGTAGGATCAATAAAGCTTGTTGTTATGCACTGCAAATGTTTTCCTTTGTGTAGCTCTTCATATGGTGGGCATTGGATTAGACCAGCATGCTTTTGAAGGTCACACCCCTCCTTACCCCTATATACACACACACACACACACATCCCTCCTGAGCCGGGGTCAAGAGAGGGGCTGCGGCCAGGGACTGGGGGCAGGGCAGGAGCACAGCCACAGTCAGGCTGCAGTGGGGGCTGGCAGCCGAGCTGGTGGCCAGGTGTGGCTCCACTCTCGGCCTTGCCCTCAGCCTTGGCCCCAGGCTGGAAATGGAGCCACAGCCAGCGGCCGAAGTTGGGGACAGGGACAGGCGTGTGTGGGGCGGGAGCCAGGGACGCAGCTGGAGTCTGGACTAGAGCAGAGATGGGGACAGGGAGGGGCTGGGTGGCGCTCCCTTCCCGCCACCGTGCGGGCTGGCCCGGGCCCTGCCACCCCCCCCCCTTCCCAACAGTCCTCCACGCCCACCAGTCCAACCAACTACATCAACCTGTCAACTACCAAAGCATCAGTGTTCTGAGGAGTCATTGTGACCCATAATAATAATTGTTGGATATAATGAGAAACACAAAGCAAGCTACAGATCTGTCACTTTGATCTCATTTTGCCAGTGTGTGAAACGCTTGCAACCTGACACATCATTGTATCTTTCAGTTTACTTTTTAATTTCAATATATGGAATAGTCAATAGCATTATAAGTTTAGAAAATCACAAATTTTGTCTGATCACATACAAGACGATACTTTTAGTGTTTGGGAACTGAATTCAGGTTCCACAGGGCAAGGCTAAGTTCTGCTCCAGGTTGCATTGGTGTGCTGGGGGAAAGTTGGCACAAGGAGCCTCTTCTTTCACATCCACTCTTGGAGGGCCACATACCCTTCCGACACCTTTGTGAGGAGGGTGTACCTATCACACAGTAGGGCTTTCCACTCCCAGGAGGCGTGATCTGGCAACCTGAGAGCTTGAAAAGGCCCATACGTGCTGCAATACATACTCAAGCTTTTTTGTTGTTTTTAAAGGAACTGCATTATCCACTACAGAGAACACAACCTCCCTCCACCCTTCTCCGGCCTTCTGAGCCTTCATGCTCATGTGATGGCTCAGGGCTCCCCTACATGGCCAGCAGCACTCCTGCTTCTCCAACCCCTGCCCTATGTGGGGCCACAATAAAGACAAAGTTTTCCCCTGAATTTTCAAAATATTACTATAGTAAACGTGCGACTCCTGCAAACACTCAGATGTGTAAAGTTAAGTGTGTGTAAGTGTTTGCAGGATGGTAGCCAGATTGTAGAGAAATGGCTCATAGTCTTCTTCTAGAGTCTCTTCTAGCTTCTATGGTTTCTGTACTTTGACAAATTTAATGCAAATAGATATGAATTTTAAAATGTCCTATCCAAGTCCGCCACATAAAACCGTGTGTTGAGGATAATTAGACATATTAATATACTGCAGATAACTAGCAGCCTATTTCTCAGCATTCCTTGTACTAAAATAGATTCTCTCCAACATGAAAGTAAAAATCTCTGAGGTATTTGTTATTTCCAAAGAATTAATGATCATTTTGTTAGCTAACAGCCCAAGGCAAAGCAGAAGGATTTTAACAGTCTACAAAGTGGTTGTTTCACATAGGAATGACTGCTTTCAAAGAATTAAAGTTATGCTAAATGCTTTAGCGATATGCCAAACAGCTAAGTGGTTTACAGCAGTAAAAGGCTGCTTGTTTTTCAAATCATTTACCCTAGCAGTTTAGATCATGCTTCTTTAGATTTAGAAATCTAATCATTGCTTGTAGTGAACTGACGATTATCCAGCCAGTTAGACCGTTGGACTCATTGTTAATGTAAAAAATAGAGGTGCTTATGGCTAACATTGAAATGTACTTAAGGATGACAGTATTAAATGACAGAGTGACCCTAGTTAAAAACGGCTCCCTGGGGGGATTTTCACAAGAGCTGGCCCAGCTCTGGTCCCGCTGGGGATTGTCTGCACTGTAATTAAAAACCTGTGGCTGGCACATGCCAGCTGAGTCAGATTTCCAGGGCTTGGGTTAAGGGGCTGTTTAACTAGGGTATAGCATTCTAGGACCTGGCAAGATAGGAGGTTCCCAGAGCTCGGGCTGCAGCCTGAGTTTCTATACCATAATTAAACAGCCGCTTAGCCTGAGCCCAATGAGGCCGAGTCAGCTGGCATGGGCCAGCCACAGGTGCCTAATTGCAGTGTAGGCATACCCACTAAAGTCCATTCAGCCCCTCCTGTTATCTGCCTGTGGCACACAATAGTTTAGTCTCCTAAGGACGGTAATACTTTGGTCTAATTCTGGTGGTTGGGCTTGGTGCGGGGGTAGCTGGCTAGTGTTTAGTGGCTTATAATATACAGGAGGTCAGACTGGATGATGTGGGGGTCCCTTCTGGCCTTAAACTCTAAGATTCTATGATAACATTCAAACTCAAGTATTTGTCAATATATCTATATCCTTTGTATTTGATTTCCACATATTGTACCCTCCTATGGAATGGCAAAAGTTTGGGCCAAAGTCAGAGGTGCAGAGATATTGAAAGATGGTGACTTGTCTCAATTCATAAAACTTGAATTTGCTAATATATTCACACTAATGCAGTAAAATATCCCTCATTATGCCAACCATCTCACAAATTGAATACGACCAGCACTGCTGTTTAACTGTTGAAAATATCACTAATCCACTGTAACTATTTCATTGTTTGTGGGGAAAGCCCTATTGTATATAACTTTGAGGTACTGCTGGGTGAAATTTTTCAGACAAAATTTTTTTCACCAAAAAAATGCTAATTTGGATCACTTAAAATAGTTTGCAAACTTGTGTCCAATTTGCCAAATTGTTTCAGTCAGAAAATAAAAACAAAACATTCTGAAAAAATCAAAATGTTTCACTTTGACATTTTTTAAAAATGCAACATTTAGATTTTTTTATTCAAAAATGTGTTTTTTTTTTATTTTGTTTTAAAAGGGTATAAAAACTTGAACCAAATGCAACTTTTTTGGTTTCCTGAATAATTTGAAAAAATTTGATTTGGTGTCAAACTGAAATGATTTTTTATTTATTTATTTATTTTCAGGTGGGCCTCCAAACTAAAAAATCAATTATTTACACAACTCTATTGTTAGGTCCAAACTCAAATTTATTTTATAGAAATGACAAGTACCTCCATAACTTTCTCTCCTGCTCTGTGTTTTTGATATCTGAAAATATGATAAAATCAGCAGGTATAAAATTGATGCTATCAACATGTTTGCACTGAAAGCAATAAAACTAATCATATTTTTGTGGATATCTAATGCAAAACACATGTTTGACACCTGGAAACCAGAACTAATTGATTACCTTAAGCTTTTTAAGGTTGCTTACTATCTTTGAGGACAACACAACAAATTTTATGCAGCATGCTTCATTGAATCAGACTATCCTAACCTTGAGAACTAGACTAGATCATTGTTCATTTGACAGAACAAGGACTGCCCAGCATCAACCGACAGGGTGATGAATATAAAACCATCCCCAACCTGAGTCAAGGATCTAGCGCTACCATAAGCTAAATGTACAATCTTCCTCTAGATGTAAATGTATAACATGGAACCTTGTATGTAATTGATTAGCTATTTCATGGATGCTTCTAGTCCTTCCTGTCTGATTCTTAAATCGCAAATTTTCAATTATTGCTAAAAAGCAATGGTGATTATGAAGCGGCGGGGTGGGGGGATTGTGGGTGTGTATTATAGAATCATAGAATCATAGAATATCAGAGTTGGAAGGGACCTCAAGAGGTCATCTAGTCCAACCCCCTGCTCAAAGCAGGACCAATTCCCAGCTAAATCATCCCAGCCAGTCTATAAATGAGACTGATAGCACCATACCACCTATTATTAAGCTTGCCCAACACATTTCATTATAAAATCCTGTTTTCAGTTGCTTATAATTTTGCCAATTGTTTAGGCTAAAATTTTCTATGCTGAGCGTTTACCTCAGAATGAATTACTTTTTGGAAAATTTCTTTCAAAACGGTTGGGGTGGGGGAAAATACATGGCTAGAATCTGATGGGTTTTTTTTCTTTGAGAAGCTTTAGCGAGTCCATGCTTTAGAGAAAAAACTTCAAATTTGGCGGCGGGGAAAACGTGGCATGTGGCTTGTGTGTCAGGGTATGACTTTTGCTCTGAGCTACTGCAAGAGCTGGGAGGCGGGGGGGAGTAGACTGGAACAAGGAGCCTGGTAGCAGGGCGGGGAGGACATGTGACATGGACTGAAGGCTGGCTGGGGAGGAGGAAAGCTGGGACTGGAGGTTTGGGGTGGAAGGAAAAGACTGGGACTGGCTGAGCAAGGAGACTAGAACTGGGAATCAGTTGGACGAGGAGAAGGAGTGGGCTGGGGAGGGGAGATGATATGAGGAGAGTACTGTGACAGGTCCTAGGTGTCTCAAATTGGACACCCAAAATCAGTGGATACCTTTCACCTTAATCTCTCTGTGCCTCAGTTCTCAGTCTGTAAAATGGGGACAATAACACCTTCTCTTCTCCCATTTTTGTTTGTGAAGCACTTGGATACTCTAGTGATGAGCACCATAGAAAAGACCATGAGGAAATGTCTTCAGAGCAGGATGTGACTAGTGTGCAGTAAATAAGATCCAGGGCCACACATTGAACAACCAGGATAAACCAAAATATTTAATAGCTGCTCAATAAGTGAACACCCTCTCTCATATGCGCTGAATGAGGCAGGGGTCCTGTGGGAAAAAAATAGTACAGGATCATGTAATTAAAGATTATATCAGAACGCACAGGCAACCTTAAGCCTGGCATTTCCTAATTTTTGAGTGTTTAACTTGGCAGCCTTGATAATGTTCTTTTAACTGTGTATGCTTGTGTGTGTGTGTAATATATATAAAAAATGAGAGAAACTGTGTATGTATGTGTTTAATACATCATAATTTCCAGTGTTTACTCAAAAAAAAAAAAAAGAGTGGCTTGACCACTGTTGGAGCACGATACTAGATCATAGAATATCAGGATGGGAAGGGACCTCAGGAGGTCATTAGTCCAACCCCCTGCTCAAAGCAGGACCAATCCCCAACTAAATCATCCCAGCCAGGGCTTTGTCAAGCCTGACCTTAAAAACTTGAGACCATTACTCCTTGTTCTGTCATCTAGTACCACTGAGAACAGTCTAGATCCATCCTCCTTGGAACCCCCTTTCCAGGTAGTTGAAAGCAGCTATTAAATCCCCCCTCATTCTTCTCTTTTGCAGACTAAACAATCCCAGTTCCCTCAGCCTCTTCTCATAAGTCATGTGCTCCAGCCCCCTAATTATTTTTGTTGCCCTCCTCTGGACTCTTTCCAATTTTTCCATATCCTTCTTGTAGTGTGGAGCCCAAAACTGGACACAGTACTCCAGATGTGGCCTCACCAATGCCGAATAGAAGGGAATGATCACATCTCTTGATCTGCTGGCAGTGCCCCTACTTATACAGCCCAAAATGCCGTTAGCCTTCTTGGCAACAACAAGGGCACACTGTTGACTCATATCCAGCTTCTCGTACACTGTAATGATAAACTCCACATCCTTGTGTAAATGTTACTGCCAACGTCCTGTCACTCGCCATACAGAAATGTGTAACAATATTGTACCTCTCTCACTTTGCCCACTTCACTCACCACTGCACCAGCGCTGTACTTTGAGCCCCCCTGGAAGCAGCAAATTATTCTAAGGACTGAGTCACGTCAACCTCAAAAATGTGCTTAATCCTACTCCAATGGGAACATCAGGACACTGTGGAATGTACTTGCACTCTTGCTCTCACAGGGCAATTTCTTTTAAATCAAGTAGCAGAGCACCTTTTGGCGCTCAGTGAACAGGTTCTAGTCCGGAATCCCGGTGTGTCATTTATGTAATAATTATGTTCATTGTCTGTAGCACCAGCAATCTGACCCCAGTCCAGGTTTCTCCTGGGAGGTCTGATCCTCCCAAATAATTACCAGTTGTGAAGCATGCTTTCCACGTTGCCCTCCGTTGCCAGTTTGTATTTGCCTGATCCTATTAACACATGTGGGATCTGGCTATTGTGAAGTGTACTCTACTCAAGGCTGCCACTAGCCATGTAAAAGAAAATTATCTTGCAATGGGAGTGGGTTCTACTTAGTTAAGGGAAAGTCATCTTAAAAAGAGCTTTAATGAGAGGAAATAGGCCAAAGGCCAAAAACTGTAGAAAAGCTGGATTGAGGGCAGGCAGCCTCATATTTATTTGAATAAATTTCACGGCTACACGGCGGAGTTAATCCTGAGCTGGATTATCCCTCTTTTCAAAAACACTCTTTTTATGGGTGCAGCTTACAGTTTAGAGAGTGTGCTGAATCTGGTTCCCCTCCACCTTACTTCTCATAGTGGTCAGGACCCAATTAGTTTAAAAAAGCTTCCTGAAGCCGGTAGACTGACCTCCTGGCAGCACAGAAATCCACGATCTTCCACTCTACAAACAGCTCCCAGGGTGCTATTACACCTCACGATGACATTTGTTATATGGTTATACCTCCTCCCCTATTTTAAATACTACCCATCTTTACTTTCATCAATTGGATGAACAATTAAAGGTCAGCGCTTCGGCTTTAAAACCTTTCCAAGTTTTCCCCATTCCAATGTTGCTGGCATCCTCGTCAACATATTATTGATCTTAGCTGTTTCTTGAAGGCAAAAAGCCAATGTAATTTAAATGCCTACGACCTCATTTAAAATGTGTGAAATTTTAAATGACATTGACCTTTCTTGCATTTTCCCTTTAAGTATCAGTTGTATCCCATGCGAGCTCTTTGTTTCTCTCCCTTTCATTGTTTTCAAAGCAGGCTGTAATAAAGCTTTAGTTGTGTGCTCCCAAAATGGGTGGCTTTCATTTGGTTGGTGCTTTGTCTTACACGACCCTGTATTCAGCTTTATATAGTACAATGCAGGGATTAAAATGCAGTATGGAAAGATTCAGCAAAAGAACACATACAGGACCTGATCCGACTCCATGGAAGTCAACAAGTCTTCCAGTTGACTTCATTGGGAGCTGGATTGGGTCTGTACTACTCTGGTAGAGGTTAAGGTTGCAAAAGGAGTTTTAGACAGGCCACCCGCAAAAAAATACCTATTGCCAGGGCCGGCTCCAGGCACCAGCTTACCAAGCAAGTGCTTGGGGCGGCCACTCCAGAGAGGGGCGGCACGTCCAGCTGTTCGGTGGCAATTCGACGGAGGGTCCCTCACTCCTGCTCGGAGCGAAGGACCTCCCGCTGAATTGCCGCCGCAGATCGCGATCGCGGCTTTTTTTTGTTTTGTTTGGCTGCTTGGGGCGGCCAAAACCCTGGAGCCGACCCTGCCTATTGCACATTGGGGGTGGGATTTTTCAAAGCACAGGATCCATTGACTTTCAATGCAAATCAATGGGACTTGTGCTGCTAAGTCGCTTACGTGCTTTTGAAAATCCCACTGTACAATTTTTGCATTGGACACAATAGAATCTTCCTTACCAACTGCATCGTATTGTTTTCTGCCATCCTGAAATGACTTCAGTGAGGGGTCTTTCCTGTATAAGGAGACTGTCCCCATTACCAATTCACGTCTTTATTTTATCATCGTCCATCACATAGGTCTATTTATCTCAGCTACTTATAGTATTTGAGCATACTCACAATCTTTAACATGTGAGGACATGATTTTAAAAAAGGGGTTTAAGAATTATTCTTTAATCTTATTTAGCCACTGAGAGAGACAGCCCAAGCCTCATTTTGCTAGAGTTAACTGAACTCATATTCGTTAAACCAAGAGGAGATATTTTGGCTTTTCCACTCATATCTTTTTTTTATAGGTTGAGGATGACACCATTAATTGTTGAATACATTTGCGGGATGGCTCTAATACAACTGAAATTTATATTGCAGTATTATATCTGGAATCTGTGCAGTATTATATCTGGAATCAAAACACTAATGTTAAGACAATAGTTAAGATGACTTGATAGCAAACATTCTTTTGGGGCCTCTCTCAAAACCCATCAAAGTCAAGGGGAATCTTTCCATTAACTTTTGTGGGTTGTGGATCAATAAGGGTATTGTGAATTAATACGGGTAACTACACTGGATTAATTCAGGCCTCAATCCTGCAAAGATTTATGCCCATGCTTACTTTACACGCTGTGAGTAGCCCAAGTAACTTAACTTTGTGTACTGAGAGTAGTGCTATTGAAGTACATACCGTGACAGACATGGAACTGTTCTGCAGTAAGTGACAAATATTGATTATTGGGATGTTTACTTGAATAGGGAGCTGTAAAGAAAAACAAGCGAGAAGGAGACAGTATGGCTCACGGTAGACCACCACTCAGCAAACACTTGAGGGCTGTTAAGGGACAATGCCCAAACGGTTAGCTTTGACGATTTTTACCTCCCCCTCCCCCACCAATTTGCAAAACTAATTTTGTCCAGAAGAGCCAAAGCCCAGGAATGCAGAAAAAAACAAAAGAACTCTGTCATTTTAACTCAGTCAGTCAGGGTCATTTCTCTCAAGAGCAAGGGGAAGTTGATTGGGGAAACCAGACGCCGACACAGCAGCCCACTGTGGGTGTCGGAAGAAGTTAGCCTGGCCAAGTTGCCATCGGGGATGGTAAGCCTTTAGATAAGCTAGACGTGTGCAGTCTTTGTTCTTTTAACATCCTTTTTGCCCTAAATGCTTTGTTTCTAATGCAAAATAAACTATATGTAGCTTTAAGAAAGTTGTTAGTCACTGGTTATAGACTCACAAAGGGCAGGACCACAGGTGGCCTGACTAAATTGGACCTGCTGGGGCAGCATGATGGATATACAGGGCACTGTAGTCCAGGGCCCAGTCGAAGAGTGGGAACATTGCAGAATTCCACCCCAGGAGCGGTAAAGGCGCAAGGCCTGACACTTGAGGGTGTTTTCTCAGTGAGCCTGGAAAGGGGACAGAGGTGTAACTGTGTCACACATTCAAGTCTTTGCCGGATTGGCGCCTTTACAAAATCTTTGCTAAATTTAATCTGTATTTTGTAAAACTAAAGAAGTTTAATTCTGGCTAAAGGATGATTTCAGTTCAGATTTAAGTGTTACGAAAGATTTGGAGCAATCCTCTGTATGTGAACGGTAAAGTACCGTCACCTTTTCATAGGCAGATTGCAGCAGGACCTGACAAATATTTGAATGATATTTGTGCATGAGCATTAAGATTTGTGTACTAGTGACATCTGCTATTGCTCAATCAGCTTCCCATGAAGAGTAAATAATCACAGAAAGTCGATTTAGGAAGTCAGTGCTTTCATTAAATCTGCTAAGCGTCAAGTTTTGTTACAGTACTTTCACTCGCTGCTTGTAAGTTTTGTCCTGTCTCGTAGGATAGAATTAATCCTTCTGTAGGATTATACATTTACTTTAGTTCACCTGGGGCCATTGACTCAATAAGCACTTTAATTTCACTCATAGGAACTCATAAAGAGGAGTTTGATTAAGATCCTGAAGAATCCAAAGGGGAGGGTTTACCAGCAGCCTCATCTACATCTCTATCTACAATATAAAGCTCTTCTCTGACAGCACTGATGCCCCTTCCTCA
Source organism: Malaclemys terrapin pileata (assembly GCF_027887155.1). Lineage (NCBI taxonomy): Eukaryota > Metazoa > Chordata > Testudines > Emydidae > Malaclemys > Malaclemys terrapin. The sequence goes on along the minus strand of NC_071513.1, from coordinate 12,015,715 downwards.
AGTAATGTTCTCTTCAGCACTACTGTAGAGAAAACCTTTTTTATTGAAAAATATGTTCAACATTAAAGTATTACTCTTTCTGTTTTGTTGTACCACAGTGAGGGTCTGGCCTCTAGGTACTACTGTCATACAAATAATACATAATAATAATAATAATTTCATTATTTGCAACTAATTGCACCAGGAGTCTCCAATCTAGATTGGGACCCTGGGTCCTGTATATACACATAATAAGAGAAAGGCCCTGGTCTGAAGAATTTACCATCTTAATAGGCCAAAAAAAAGGAAGTGGTATTATCCCTATTTTACAAATCAGGTACAGAGCATTTAAGTACATTTTCTAGGCTCATAAGTCAGAGGCAGGAATCGAACCCAGGTCTTCTGAGTCTCAGTTCAGCGCCTGAACTTCAACATCACCTTCTTCTGGATCTTGGCTCTAAAATGTTGCCTCTACTTTTAGAGGAGGAATTTGTGCTTAACAAGGTTATGTCAGACACCTGATAGCCAGCTTTGCCAGAGTGCTAGTTATGCCGAATGCAAATATATGAATTCTTCTGGATTACAAATATAACCAACGAATAGATAAGTCTGGCATCCCATAATAGTCTCTTTTTTTGCTGAATAGCAGAAATGTTGGAGTGAGTCACTCCTGCTAAGCATACGCCGCAGTGGACTTCTCAAATTCGGAGAGCAAAGCCTTTAAATCTATTTATAACATTGGCTTTAAAACCCTTACTTGTGATTGATTTAACCCATCATGTGACCATCTGGTTAATCATGCATTTCTTCGCTGCTAGGGACCTTTTTTCAAGCAGGTCACCCCATCAGAGTGATAAAATTAAATATGATTCAACACATCAGACACGGGTGAATACTCTAAAGTAGCTGAAACATCACAGATAGGGATTTTTTTAGCCCCTTTTACAGCACTGACTCTTTTGTCCGTCTCCCTGGGGCCTGATCCGACACTCGCTGAAGTCAATGGAAAGCCTCCCATTGACATCAAGAGAGCTGGCTCAGACCCCTAAGCCTTTTGTGTCTTGTTCTCTTTTATGTGGCTTTTGTCCCCTCCCTCTTACTGCAGAGGTCTTTGTCTCCACCTGCTATGTACTGATATTCTGTGTGTGGCTTTGCATCAAATATCTTCCCCCCCCCCCCCATCCACTATCTTAAATCTGTCCCTCTGTGGGGAAAAAAGGGAGTGCTTTGCTGACCTGGAGCTGTTGTATCTTCTGAAAATGTCCTCAGATTGACACTGCAGCTGCTCAAGATTGTGTCTTTGCCCTCCCCCGCAGCAGTTCAGTGCTCACCCCCTTCCCATTGCATGGAACTCCCTTCCATCGGTTGCCCAGGTCAGATCTCCCCTCCCCTTACAGCTCCAGCCCCCGCACACACATCATGTTGAGAGCACCTCTTTCTGTCAGCAGGTCGGGATCTACCTGTCCTGCCCCCATCCATCTGCTCGGTCTTGGATCCCCTGCTTGCTCCTCACTAGAGGTGTTCAGAGTGAAATGGAATTAATCCTGGGATCAGACTGCTGGGAGGCCTTTTCATTTGAACACCTCAGATCTGTATCCTCTCTCTTCCCATCAGGCTAGGCCATGAGCCTCTGTAACCCTTCCAGCAGGGCGCTGCTCACACCTCTTTCCATGTTCAAAATGCTTGATTGTAGGCAAAGAGGTAATGCCGGTTGTTAATAAGTGGTTTACCTCATGTCACTATGGGGCAGCCTCAAGCGTTGCGGGGGGGAAAACAGTTATTCGGGTCCCCCTCTCCCTGAGCCTGGAGGAGAAGATGTTACTCTAGCTTTAAGGATGGATTAAGCCCTGTGGGCTTAATGAAGAGAGAAGACATGGGCAGGGAACTCATCTGTAATATCCATTTTACACATGAATAAAATGTGAGTCAGGTGACTTGCCTATAGTCACCTCATTAATCAGTAGCAGAGCCAGACACAGAACTCTGGACTCCTGGCCCCCTTGCTCAAACCACCGTCCCATCCCTTCCCCTACACCTCACCCCTGCAGCAATCCATGGAGTGGGTGCACTGGGTATATATTGTCTCATATGTGTGCTGCATAAGTCAGGATGCACATGTACACAAGGGGCTTGAATGTGTTGAAAGGCTGGAATGGGGGCAAAACAGATCCAGATTTGAATTTCAGCCGCAGCAGGCGTCCATCATACAACGAATCCCAACCATATGAAGCTTGTGGAAAGCTGTCATCTTCCCGTAAATATCTGTAACCTATTGGGCTACTAAACTAATGGATTTCCGATTACCTGCTGACAGAGAGGGAAGAGAGAGACATCAAAGGAAAAATTATCTTTTTAGTTTTCCAGAGTCCTACAGCTTTAATTCTGAGAGCACCCAATCTCTTTGAATCAGCTGTACGATGCAACGCCGGAGAGGCAGGAATGTAAGAACTGCTCAGTATTAAAGGAAAACGTGCAATTCATTTGATTCCTAGAATGTACCGATCTCCAAAACACCTCTCTCTCTGCAGTCCTAAGAACTCTGTTTTACAGCTGTCAGCTTTAAAGAGTGAATTTCCTCCTTCCTGGGCCTTTTCTTTCTAATGATGGTGATAGTCTGGAGAGATAAAAGGAATGCAGACTGATAGAATTTCTTTAATTAGGAGGCTCTGGACAGGTTTTCCCACATCTGCTGTGAGAAGCTGGAGATGGACCGCCTGCAGGATGACTTTCCATAGTTTCTTAACATGTAGCCCAGCTCAGGCAAGTTCAACAATAGAAATATTTGACCGTGTTGGGTTTTAAAAAAAAAAAAAAAACCCTTTTGCCAGTATAGATTATTACACTCCAGAAACTGGTCTAAACTGTACCAGCAAAAGTACTCTTTTGATCAGTATAAGCTGCATCGCCTCTAGGAAGGTTCGCTGGTACAGCTAAACCAGCAAACATTTTCTAATGTAGAACTGGCCTAACTTAAGAGCTTTTCCTTCTTTATAACAATGCAACAAGGGCTAGCCCACCGAGTGCTGCTCATAGGCACAACCCCCTGTCTGGACCCCTCCCAATGGGAGGCATGGCTGAGACTTAATTATACTATTCAGCTCAGTCTCCCCTTAAAGCAAGTGGGGACAACTCTCTTGAAGAAACAATGGGAGAAGATTGTTCATCTGATCTTCCTCTCCAACAGGAGGACCAGAGGAGAAGGCATGATGGCTTAGCTTGCTTGTCCCTGGTCCTGAGATCTTGGGTACCCACTTGTTCCTGGGACACTACGGATTATAAATCTGGTCTCACCCTGTTTTAATCTGAACCTAAACCAAAGCCATTTTCATGTTACCCAGACATTTTAGGACCCCGTACTTCTCTCATTGAAGGGAATGGAAGTGTGGGTCCCTAACTGGTACAGATGAAACATACAGCCAGGGAAGTTATGGAGGCTGAAAGGTATGAGAGTCACCTTTAGCTCCCTCTCTAGCATGGAGGACAGCAGAAGGCTTTCTTCCCCGGTAACCTTCACGCTTTGTTCCTGTGTGGGGTTGATCTGCAGTACACTAGCCCCACTTGCTGAAATCTGCAGATAGGACAGAACATCATGGCTGTATACCGGGGTTGAGTGAACTGATCTGCTAAGGGAAGCAGGGGTGGCCTAGCATAGAGAGTACTTGACTGGGACTTAAGGTTTTGTTCCCAGCTCTGTGACCTTGGGCAAGTCATTCCACTGCTCTGTGCCTCAGTTTCCCTTTTGGTAAAATGGAGATAGTGATAACTGACATGCTTCATATAGTGCTTTGAGATCTATGGATGAAAGGAGCTATGTAATAACTAGGTGATATTATCCTTGTGAAAGCTTCTGTTACATTGTAGTACTGGACAGACGCATTCTGACACCCAGCAGGTTATATGATGGCTGTTTCTAGGCCAGTAATATCTTGTGTACAGTGTTATCTTGAGGCTTTTTTTACAGCCTTCTTTGTAACCAGTGGAATATATTTTTCAAACTACCCAAGGGGCAGGGGGGGAAAAACTAACAGCTGCTATCCCCTTCCCAATCCTCCCTCCCCAAATAACCCTGAAAAAAACCCAGACATACAACTGAAGCCATGTGTTGAGAATAGTTTGGTCTGTAAGGAATTCCAGCCCGCTGCAGGATCTGATATCAGTAATTGCTGTGCCATTGTATATTTGTTAGGACAAAAAAAAATTGCAAATCCTGAATAAGTTTGTAATGACATGTAGGGGTTAGGGAAGCCCTCCACTACTGATTGTGTGTATGTGTACATATATATATATATACATACATACACACACACACACAAATATATAGATATTAGTTTCCCAAAAATTCATAAGAGAAAACTAACTTAAATTCACGCCTTCACCTGTATTGAGACACTCATGTTCTGGCCTCAATTTTCTCTAATGTGTAAAATGTGACTTCTGGAGGCCCAGTTTCAGGAGTGTCCTTCCCTATTCAGAAAAGCATGTAAGCATGTGCTTTCCTGAATCAACCCCATAATCAAGTACTTCCGCCTATGTGGGATGAGATTGCTAACTGGACTATGTGAGGTCTTGTTTGCTCAGCAGCCCGTGGTAGAGCTGTGCAGAGGACAGCCATTCTGCTTTACAGAAACTTTCAAGGTTTTGAAATTGTTGTTTTCCATTGGTGCTTAGGGGCCCAGTCATGGACAAGACCCTCTTGAGCGATGCATTGTACAAACACAGAACAAAAGGACAGTCCTGTCCCAAAGAACTTACAATCTTAGCATAAGACAAGAGGCAACAGGTACAGGAGTACAAGAAAACAATGAGACAGTATTAGTATTGGGCTCAGCACATCAGCCGCCTAACCCTTGTCAAGTTGGTTGCAGCCATTATGGCAAAAGGAGAGTGTTAAGGAGGGATTTGAAAAAGGCCAGTGAGGCAGCTTTGCTAATGTTTATGGGGCGTTCCTGCCACGCATGAAGGGCAGCACGGGAGAAAGCACAAAGGTGCGTGTTACATTTTCAACAAGTGGATGATGGAGGCTGACATCCTGGGCCAATCAGAGACAGGAGTCAACCTCTTGATAGTGAATAAGAGCTGATTGGAAAGGTGGAGACAGGCCCGGAAGGGCTTTGAAATTATGTATGCATTTATGCACACGTTCTGATACGTGACCCTGGGCTTGGAGGCTTGAAAATCAGATGGAGGTGCATTATGATTAAATAAATAGCTTTCTGTAAATAAAGAGAACCAGAGCAAAGAGCAGAATGCTGGCCTTCCTGCTTTTTTAATGCATTTCCCATTTGTTGGCAGTAAAAGAAGACTCGCTGTACTGAATTCATCTCTGTTCTCGCTAGTAATAAAAGGGCAGTAGAGTCGGATCTGAGATGCTGGATTTACAGCTAAGAACTGCTCCTATGGATCCCATATCCCTAGGGGGGGAAAGAAATCAAACATGAGAACCGTGGGGAATCTCAGAGGTGCTGAATGAATAGTCATAGTGAAGTGAAACAACTGGAGGCAGCTGTCACTCTGAAGTAAAATGATTTTTTTTTTAAATATAGAACTTAACTGAGCCTTTATATTCTGAGGGTGAAGGAGGGAAAGCAGCAGGATATCGCATGCACTACAGTACTAAGATTTGCAGAAATCATTTCCCCAGAGGTGCAGATAGAAGGATAGAGCCTTCTGCCAGAAATCAAGGAAGAAATGAAAAATTCACATTGGATTGAAAAAATGGGTAAAGAATTGGGAGGAAAGAATATCCCTGGCTGTGGCCTTTTCAAGAAATGCATTGTTACTATCCCCCTGTCTCCGGGATCTGAGCTTTGGCAGTTTGTTGGGCTGAGAAAAATAAGCAGAGTTCTGAAGACAAATGATTGCAAAGGGCTCAATCTGAATCCTGCTCCCATCCCAGGCGGTAAGAAAGCTCTCATTGACTTGAGCGGGGCAGCATCAGGCCCCTGGTTTGCACAGGAGTCATAGCAATGCATTCAGGTTCAGAGCAGATCTGCAGTGGGTCATGCTTAGTTTGCTGGAGACAATGGAGAAAACGGTGAGACTTGAAGCAAAGAATAAATAGAAGAACCATCTCCTAATGAGAAAGGCACCACAGCACAGTGCCGTGCGAGAGTTATGGATGAAATCTCCCTAAGCCCCTCAGCCTGATGGGCAGCTCCAGGAAAGGAGACACAGATAATTCTAGACTATATGGGGAGAAAGTCAATATAAATCAAAGGAGATGCAATCTGTGGTTAGAGATCTGACAGACAACCAATGGGGAAACCAGAGCACTTGCAAACAGTGATGGATGAGGGCACAGATAGCAGGAGCACCTCAAGCAATGAAGCCCTGGATATCTTAATGTTAGATTTAATTGATCATCTGTTTTCTGTCTCCTCAAAGGGAACTCAGAGTGTAAACCATTATTTCCATTGTACTGGATTGCACTCTCCTAGGTGATTTTTTTTTTTATGCTCTGGATCAGTGCTATGTTGTGCATGCAGGGCTTCAACTGACAGGGCTGCTGAAGTACAGCAGAGATGGGGTGTATCAAGAGCCTTTCCCTTGCAGCAGGAGTAGACTTTGGAGAGAGTGGGAAGGGCAGGGCCCTGCAGAGGATTCAGGAGGCCTGGGGCAAAGCAATTTCAGGGGCCCCTTCCCTTAAAAAAAAGTTGCAATACTATAGAATACTATATTCTCATGGGGGCCCCTGTGGGGTCTGGGGCAAATTGCCCCACTTGCACCCCCTCCCCCCCCGGGGCAGCCCTTGGGAAGGGTTCATACCAATAGCCCAATCAGATAGGAAAAATTAATGCTAAATGTCTCTGGATAGATAATTCAGCCCCGCTGCGATCTGGTTTTGTTATGCAGGGGTCGTATAATCTTTATTTAAGAGATCATTTTGCTATCTTGGGAGCAGGACTTTTCCCATCCTGATGTGTTAAAGATAGAACATGAAGAACAAGGAACCCATAGAACACGTGGTGCAAGGCGCTGCACTGTGGATGCTTTCTCAGCCTCTGCATGTGGGAGTGTGGGGGTCAGGGTCCAAATCACCTGCAGTGATTGGGAGGTTGAGTGACTGCAGAAGTACACAGCCTCAGGTTTAATGCTGGCTGCAGAGTGGCTGTGTTTTACTTTGCAGCCTGGAAGGATGTAGGGAGGAGTCTCTTTTGGTACAACTCCCTATGGACTTCTCTGTTGACCCAGACTTTGCCTAGGGACCACACAGGGATTTCCAGAATAATACCAGCAAATTAATCCAGCAAGTTTCATACATTGCGCAACCATCTTCTCCTATTGCACTAATGTACCCTGCAAGTGAACAACATAGGGCTCAGTTCTGCAGCTGCTCCAAAGCAGGGGTGCCTGCCAAACTGGGTCCCCTAGGATTGGTGCTGAGAAACCGGAGCCACTTGCAGGTCAAATGAGAAAACTCCACTCTTTGCTAATGAAAGGATAAACATCCAAATTCAAATCTTGCTGCAAAATGAACTCATCCTCCTCTGGTCAGTTCTGCTACCTGGTTGCTGAGCCGTGCACCAGGTAGCCTGGTTAGCATACTCATCCCATGCAGGTAGAAGGTATGGGGTGTTAGTCTAGATTCAGGAAAGCACTTAAGCATGTGAAGATTGTAAGGGAATGCTAGGTCTAGCATCCAGGCAGGTGTGTACTAAACATGGACATTTACCACAGTAGCTCCGCTGCATCCCCAGGCATACATGTGTCCATATGCATGCATAAAATGAAGCCCCAACCAGGTTGCACTGCCCCACACTGTCAATCTTATTTGGGGACAATTGTACACAGCTTTAATGTAGAAATAGGAAAATGGAGCGGAATACTCCCCACAGCCTGTCACCTGGGTTTAGCCTGTTCCTCTCAGTGTTCAGTTTGCGGGAGATTTTCAAAGGCACAAATGGGACTTCCAAACGCAAGAAAAGAATTCTGTATTTCAATGATCCATTCCAATTAGCCAACAGAAGACAAATTAATCTATCTGGGCAACCAGCAATCTGGAAGCTTTATGACTCTTAAATAGACCAAACAAGTAACACTTTAGTCAGTCTGTGGAGTTGTTAAAAGAAAGACCAAGGCAATGCATAATGTAGATGACATTCTCAGCTATCTATTGTATATAAATTAACTTAGCCTTTGGATTCCACCTGATGGACTAAAAAATTATATGGTTGCAGGGAAAAAACTATTTTCATTCAGTGCATGGGCACATTTGCATTCATTTTTTATAAGAATTAATGACAGTCCTGTGCCCAATTTACCACAGAATGGCAGAGGCAGTCTCCATTATGCAACAGGGATGCTCCCATACAATAAGAACAAAAAACATAGCAGCCTTAGAGCGATATGCCAATATAATTTGTACATGCAATTGACTTGCACTAACAAAATTGTGGATGCAAATAATTATGGATCCAAAATTTTGGCTGGTATGTATTATTAGTTAGTTTCCAAAGAGGTTGTAGTGTCATGGATGTAATGGTGTCTCTCTCACCGTCCCACATGAACTCTCAGAATAAGGCTTGAATGGTTCAAAAGCCTTGTGCTGTCTGTGTGCACTGGAGTAGATTTCACTCAGAGAGGGAAACTGATTTCAGTGTAAGGAAAAACAATTGAGATGATATTTCTGCTCTGTTGCATGAGGCGTTACATAGCATCTTAGTGGAACATAGATCCCTCGGTTTCAGTGGTACTTATTGTGGGAGTGCATCAGTCCTCTTATGACAAGTCCCATAATTATTAAACTCCTCTCCATGAGTGACTATTAAAGAAATTTGAAATGGCACATTACAAGGTAACATACACAGACAGGCAATAGGAGAAAAGCAGTTTGCAAAATGCCAAAGAAGACACAACCATTATTTCAGAGGGCAGAAGAGGGGGGGGTGTCTTGTGGGGTGTTGACTTGTTCACTTGGGAACTAGGCCATAGAGGATTTAAGCAGTGATTTAAAAAACCCAGTACATTTAAAAGAAGCTTATTTCTATAATACTACAAAACGTTAAGCACCGATTTTCAAGCATAGATAAGAACTCAGGGCACAAAGAGAGCAGAGATAATGCACCGGGAATGGTAAATGGGCAAAAAAGACAATCTACCTAATTTATACTCTCCCTTGCTCCTTCTACCCTCAATGAAATAATGCCATCATCTGGGAGCCCATTTGAAATGAGCTTCCAAGAAATGTCTGCTTGTACCCGCAGCTCTTTCCAAATACTCCCATGCCACTAGCAAACTGGTGACCTCGGCATGAGATTTTTTTTCCTGGAGGTTTTGCCTTAGAACTGCACAGTCAGAGCAGTACCTTGACTTCACTACCATACCTGCCACCTCACACCTCCCCAAAGCAATATTTTTAAAGAGAGCCACTGCTGGGAATGACAAAGAAAACATGGTGGGATTGACCCTTGAGTTAGGTAGTCAGGGGACCAAACCCTGGTCCCACTAAAATCCAGAGCAGTTTGAACTATGGGTGGTTAATACACCTTCTAAGCACCCCTTTCTTCAGCCCAACTCCAGTTTAACCATTTAACTGCTGATTTTCCATATTGCTCTGAGCAGCAGTGGCATTAAGATATTCCAGAGACCCTTTGAAATAATACTGAAATGTCTTGTTATACCAATTTTATCAGGCCAATTGGGATTGTATTTTGCCTCACATACTGGACACATGAGGCAGTAAGAGCAAAAGAGTTAAATAAAACATGTTAAAAACAGTTTAGGATATTATTTGGTCCACTCCAACCCTTTTTCCTGTGGAGCGGAAGGTGCTAATTTCCAGGGATCCGGCAGTCTCATGGTTGGGTGTGCTTACACAGGAGAGCATGAAGGGCAAAAGGAAGAATGAGTGTGCGATCACCTGTCACTCGTGTGCTTAATGTACTAAAAAGTCCTGTGGTGCTTATTTACAATAGCAAACCCACCCAGCAGTAAAAGTTAAAACTTAAGACCCTAGTTTAGCAAAGCTTTGAAGCATGTGCTGCAGCCCATCTCTATTCAGCCAAACTCTTAAGCACGTGCTAAAATCCCATTCAAGTAATTGGGCCATATGCACCTGTCTAATGTTATGCATGTGCCTATGTGCTTTGTTGAATTGAGATGGAGTGTTGAATGGGGACCAAGATAGGAGATGGTCATTGGCAAAATGTCCACATATATTTGGAGCAGAGTTTATCACAGTACAACTTGCATTATTTACATTATTAATTAGTTATAGTGTATAAACTTAATCTAAGTGACATTTCTCATGGATAACCCCTATATGGATAACCCCATAGATAACAATAGCTGGTATATTTTAACAAGAAAATTAAAGTTGAGGTTTTCAAATGTGTCTAGAGGAGTTGGGTGCTAAATTTCCATTGACTTTCAAAGGGATTTGAGTGCCTAGCTGCCCTTTGTGGTTTTGAAAAATCTCTTCCTACCTGAATAAACCTTCAGCTAGTCAGAAATCAGCAGATTATGAATACATTATATATACATTGTGGCAAGATGGCCAACAATAGTATGGTGGGTCCTGCGCTTTTCTTGGCAGGGGGAACTAAGACACCAAGGTCCCACCGAGGTCCCCGCTTGTGGCCCAGGAAGGTGGTAGAGGAGGGAAGTGGGGGAGGGGTCTGGGGTTTGCTTCACACTCTGAGCCCCAGCCCCTCTCAACCCCTACAGGTTCTTACCCTCTTCCCCCTTGGGTGGGGAACCTTTGATCCTCCAACACTGGGGGAGGGGGTCTCACTAACATCAGTTCTTTAGCTTTTCAAATCTTACAACCCCTCTCCAAGCTCCATTCCTCTCTGCATCCTCCTCCAATGACTGGCTGAAGCAGGGGGGTTTATTAGGTTCCTGACAGGGCTTAATTGACTACAGGTGCTCCAATTAACCTGTAGCAACCCTCCCTAGTTCGCAGGACAGAAGCGACTTTGTCTGCACAAAGTGCAAGCTGGTCTCCATATTGGAGGAGAAGGTTCGAGGGCTGGAGAAACAAGTATCAACTCTGCGTTGCATAAGGGAAAATGAAGATTTCCTGGACAGACGTCAGGAGATGCTTCTACGGCCACAATGTTCTGAAGATTCAGAGCAGGCGCAGCAGGGACAGAAGGATTGTGAGGAGGTTTGGCAGCATGTGACCTCCAGAAGAAGAAAGAGGAGCGTCCATGCACCAGCAATGGAGATACAGGTGAGGAATCGTTTCCATGTTCTCTCTACAGGTGCTAATGCGGAGAGTGGACTAGATGGCCCATCTGAGGGAAGGGAGCAGAAGGAGACTCCACCGATTGGAAGGCAAAAGATGCACTGTCCTAGGGATGGGGGTTCCACGACCACCACTCCCAAGAGGAGGAGGAGGGTGGTGGTGGTCGGGGACTCCCTCCTCAGGGGGACTGAGTCATCTATCTGCCGCCCTGACCGGGAAAACCGAGAGGTCTGCTGCTTGCCAGGAGCTAGGATACACGATGTGACGGAGAGACTGCCGAGACTCATCAAGCCCTCGGATCGCTACCCCTTCCTGCTTCTCCACGTGGGCACCAATGATACTGCCAAGAATGACCTTGAGCGGATCACTGCAGACTACGTGGCTCTGGGAAGAAGGATAAAGGAGTTTGAGGCGCAAGTGGTGTTCTCGTCCATCCTCCCTGTGCAAGGAAAAGGCCGGGGTAGAGACCGTCGAATCGTGGAAGTCAACGAATGGCTACGCAGGTGGTGTCGGAGAGAAGGCTTTGGATTCTTCGACCATGGGATGGTGTTCCAAGAAGAAGGAGTGCTAGGCAGAGACGGGCTCCACCTAACGAAGAGAGGGAAGAGCATCTTCGCCAGCAGGCTGGCTAACCTAGTGAGGAGGGCTTTAAACTAGGTTCACCGGGGGAAGGAGACCAAAGCCCTGAGGTAAGTGGGGAAATGGGATCCTGGGAGGAAGCACAAGCAGGAGAGCGCAACAGGGGAGGACTCCTGTCTCATGCTGAGAAAGAGGGACGATCGTTGAGTTATCTTAAGTGCCTATACACAAATGCAAGAAGCCTGGGAAACAAGCAGGGAGAACTGGAAGTCCTGGCACAGTCAGGGAACTATGATGTGATTGGAATAACAGAGACTTGGTGGGATAACTCACATGACTGGAGTACGGTCATGGATGGATATAAACTGTTCAGGAAGGACAGGCAGGGCAGAAAAGGTGGGGGAGTTGCGTTGTATGTAAGAGAGGAGTATGACTGCTCAGAGCTCCGGTATGATACTGCAGAAAAACCTGAGAGTCTCTGGATAAAGTTGAGAAGTGTGAGCAACAAGGGTGATGTCGTGGTTGGAGTCTGCTATAGACCACCAGACCAGGGGGATGAGGTGGACGAGGCTTTCTTCTGGCAACTAGCAGAAGTTGCTAGATCACAGGCCCTGGTTCTCATGGGAGACTTTAATCACCCTGATATCTGCTGGGAGAGCAATACAGCGGTGCACAGGCAATCCAGGAAATTTTTGGAAAGTGTAGGGGACAATTTCCTGGTGCAAGTGCTGGAGGAACCAACTAGGGGCAAAGCTTTTCTTGACCTGCTGCTCACAAACAGGGAAGAACTAGTAGGGGAAGCAAAAGTGGATGGGAACCTGGGAGGCAGTGACCATGAGATGGTCGAGTTCAGGATCCTGACACAAGGAAGAAAGGAGAGCAGCAGAATACGGACCCTGGACTTCAGAAAAGCAGACTTTGACTCCCTCAGGGAACAGATGGGCAGGATCCCCTGGGAGAATAACATGAAGGGCAAAGGGGTCCAGGAGAGCTGGCTGTATTTTAAAGAATCCTTATTGAGGTTGCAGGAACAAACCATCCCGATGTGTAGAAAGAATAGTAAATATGGCAGGCGACCAGCTTGGCTAAACAGTGAAATCCTTGCTGATCTTAAACGCAAAAAAGAGGCTTATAAGGAGTGGAAGATTGGACAAATGACCAGGGAGGAGTATAAAAATATTGCTCAGGCGTGCAGGAGTGAAATCAGGAAGGCCAAATCACACTTGGAGTTGCAGTTAGCAAGAGATGTTAAGAGTAACAAGAAGGGTTTCTTCAGGTATGTTAGCAACAAGAAGAAAATCAAGGAAAGTGTGGGCCCCTTACTGAATGAGGGAGGCAACCTAGTGACCGAGGATGTGGAAAAAGCTAATGTACTCAATGATTTTTTTGCCTCTGTCTTCACGCACAAGGTCAGCTCCCAGATTGCTGCACTGGGCAGTACAGCATGGGGAGAAGGTGACCAACCCTCTGTGGAGAAAGAAGTGGTTCGGGACTATTTAGAAAAACTGGACGTGCACAAGTCCATGGGGCCGGATGCGCTGCATCCGAGGGTGCTAAAGGAGTTGGCGGGTGAGATTGCAGAGCCATTAGCCATTATTTTTGAAAACTCATGGCGATCGGGGGAGGTCCCAGATGACTGGAAAAAGGCTAATGTAGTGCCCATCTTTAAAAAAGGGAAGAAGGAGGATCCGGGGAACTACAGGCCAGTCAGCCTCACCTCAGTCCCTGGAAAAATCATGGAGCAGGTCCTCAAGGAATCAATTATGAAACATTTAGAGGAGAGGAAAGTGATCAGGAACAGTCAGCATGGATTCACGAAGGGGAAGTCGTGCCTGACTAACCTAATTGCCTTCTATGATGAGATAACTGGCTCTGTGGATGAGGGGAAAGCAGTGGATGTGTTATTTCTTGACTTTAGCAAAGCTTTTGATACTGTCTCCCACAGTATTCTTGCCACCAAGTTAAAGAAGTATGGGCTGGATGAATGGACTGTAAGGTGGATAGAAAGCTGGCTAGATCATCGGGCTCAACGGGTAGTGATCAATGGCTCCATGTCTAGTTGGCAGCCGGTTTCAAGTGGAGTGCCCCAAGGGTCGGTCCTGGGGCCGGTTTTGTTTAATATCTTTATTAATGATCTGGAGGATGGTGTGGACTGCACTCTCAGCAAGTTTGCAGATGACACTAAACTAGGAGGCGTGGTAGATACACTAGAGGGTAGGGATCGGATACAGAGGGACCTAGACAAATTAGAGGATTGGGCAGAAAAAAACCTGATGAGGTTCAACAAGGACAAGTGCAGAGTCCTGCACTTAGGACGGAAGAATCCCATGCACTGCTACAGACTAGGGACCGAATGGCTAGGTAGCAGTTCTGCTGAAAAGGACCTAGGGGTCACAGTGGATATGAAGCTGGATATGAGTCAACAGTGTGCTCTTGTTGCCAAGAAGGCTAACGGCATTTTGGGCTGTATAAGTAGGGGCATTGCCAGCAGATCGAGGAACGTGATCGTTCCCCTTTATTCGACATTGGTGAGGCCTCATCTGGAATACTGTGTCCAGTTTTGGTCCCCACACTACAAGAAGGATGTGGAAAAATTGGAAAGAGTCCAGCGGAGGGCAACAAAAATGATTAGGGGTCTGGAGCACATGACTTATGAGGAGAGGCTGAGAGAACTGGGATTGTTTAGTCTCCAGAAGAGAAGAATGAGGGGGGATTTGATAGCAGCCTTCAACTACCTGAAGGGGGGTTCCAAAGAGGATGGAGCTCGGCTGTTCTCAGTGGTGGCAGATGACAGAACAAGGAGCAATGGTCTCAAGTTGCAGTGGGGGAGGTCCAGGTTGGATATCAGGAAAAACTATTTCACTAGGAGGGTGGTGAAACACTGGAATGCGTTACCTAGGGAGGTGGTGGAGTCTCCTTCCTTGGAGGTTTTTAAGGCCCGGCTTGACAAAGCCCTGGCTGGGATGATTTAGCTGGGAATTGGTCCTGCTTTGAGCAGGGGGTTGGACTAGATGACCTCTTGAGGTCCCTTCCAACTCTGATATTCTATGATTCTATGATTCTATGATTCTAGTTTACAGGGAACCACGCCTTAATTAGCCTAGGGTTTATAGATTTCCCCTCTACGACTGCTCCCTGCAGTACAACATATATTACTCCTGGGGGAATTCTGCACCATTACGCAGGTGTAGAATTTATGTCCCCAACAGATTTCTTTGCTTTCCTGCAGAAAAATGACTTTGTGACAGGGAAGGGATAGCTCAGTGGTTTGAGCATTGGCCTGCTAAACCCAGGGTTGTGAGTTCAATCCTTGAGGGGGCCACTTAGGGATCTGGGGCAAAATCAGTACTTAGTCCTGCTAGTGAAGGCAGGGGGCTGGACTCGATGACCTTTCAAGGTCCCTTCCAGTTCTAGGAGATAGGATATCTCCATTAATTAAGCAAAGGGAAGCCAGAAGAGCGGTCATGAGACCCTCCCCAGCCGTATGTTTCAGGTGCCCAAGGCAGCCGGCAGAGAGGTAAATCACTGTGGGGCAAGGGGCGAGACGGTCGCAGGACTGAGGAAGACCCAGCTGGTGGCTCCTACCCTGCACCAGGCTCAGCTGTTAGTCCTGGCTGGGCTAGGGAGGGCGGGACTTCTTCTTCCCCTGCACGGCACTGTGGCCATGTCAGAGCCATCCCCAGCTTTCACCCCTGGCTATAGGAAGCTCTGAAAACTCTCGCCCCCGCACGCCCCATGCTTCTTGCACCCATCGCTCCTCAGCTGCAGGGGGAGGGAATCACTGTACAGGGAGCTGATCCCCTATTCACCCAACCCCTGTACATCCAGATCCCCTCATACCCAGACCCTCCCACCAAGACACACACACAGAGAACCCTCCCACCCGATGAGTCCCACTCCCCCTGCAGCTGGACCACCCCGACAAGCCATCTGGTACCTGGATCCCCACTCTACCATGCCCCAACCAGCTGCACTGGGATCCCCACCCCACTGAGCCCTACTCCCCCAGCATCTGGACCCCCTTGCTCAGCCTCCCACACCAAGACCCCCCTGCCAAATTCTATCCCACCCCAAACCCAGATCCCCCACACTGAGCCCCAATTACCTTCACCTGGACCCCCCTGCAGAGTCCCATTACCATTGCACCCAGAACCCTCCAACAAGCCCCTGTGCATCCAGATCCCCCCTGCACCCGGATCTCCCACTGAGCTGCCCACACCCAGATTGCC
The DNA here is from genome assembly GCF_027887155.1 of Malaclemys terrapin pileata. Taxonomy (NCBI): domain Eukaryota; kingdom Metazoa; phylum Chordata; order Testudines; family Emydidae; genus Malaclemys; species Malaclemys terrapin. Next base: position 11,999,740 of record NC_071513.1, on the reverse strand, counting down.
CCACACAGAACCCTCTCAATTCACACCTGGATCCCCCACACTAAGCCCTTCCACTCTTGGATCCTGTCTTGCTGAGCCTGTCTGCCCACACCTGGTGCACCTGGAACGGAGGGGCAGGGCCCTGGGGTGTTTCTGGTGCAAACCCGGTCCTTCGCTATGTCAGGGTTGGGTGCAGCCTCATCGCTGAGTCTGTGTCCCGGGGAGGAACTGCACAGTGATCTCCTACCTCTGTGCAGCCAGTGGTCTGTGCTCCCCAAGGTTATGCTGGAGCCTCCACATTTATTTCACAAATAAAATTTGCAGATGCAGAATGTCCTCAGGAGTTGTGTGTGTGTAATATATATATAGTGTTTGTATGTATGTTCAGTTTTAATAATCTATTTTTTGAGTGATGGACGCAGAGCTAGATCTGAGCATATACAAATCATGAAGTTGCAAACTTTGTGGAGGGTACTGGGTAGAAAGAAAGAAGAGAGAGATTGAAAGCTTTGGTGTATGGAAGTGGCATGGATTTACCTGTATCCCTACCTTTTCAGGCCCTAGTGCTGCACCATTAAGGTCATTGGGAGCTTTGCCACTGACTTCAGTGAATGTCCAAGCCCTTCCTGAGTTAACACATTATAGCCCTGCTTATCCCTGTGATCACGTATTCCACCCATAAATACTCCACTTTAGAATCTTTTAGGCACAAAGATTCATGTGTTTAATCATTTCTAAAGCTAAAAAACAGAAAACTCAAATGTACAAACATGCATTGGAGACTAATGTCTAGAAATCAATGACCTTTGACCTTGAAAATGACATTCGTTTTACCTCTGGCTTTATAACAATGGGCTAAATTCTGCTTGACTTACTGATTTCCATGGGATTACTCATGTCAGTGAGGTGAGCAGAGTTTGATGCAATACATTTGGCTGCAGTGTAGGAAACTCAGGTTCTGAGACAACAAAAACATTTTCCCCCCCCAACATGATATTTTAAAACTATATACCCCAGCTTTTCTAGCATTTTGCACAGTGAGATGTGCAATATCAGAAGGTAGGTGATGATAATATCTAGCTCTTATACCATGATTTTTATCCAGAGATCTCAGTTTTTACAAAGCAGGCGAATGCCATTATCCCCATTTTACAGATGGGGAAACTGAGGCACATACCTGTGAAGTGACCAATGGCTGAATCCAGGTTTGCTGAGTCCTGGTTCAGTGCTCTGTCCACTGTCCCACAAGATAGACTGATAATCTTTCTGTGCGTCAGTTACATTAGTCATAAAATAGGAATAATAATAACCTACCTCACAGGGGTGTCATTAGGATAAATTATCTGTAAAGTAAGTTGAGCTCTCCAGATATATTGCATTTTATAGTGCCTTTTATTAGCGATCTTTATTATTATTATATTGATTTTTTTTTCAAACATGGCCATTCTAAAAGATTGCACTAATTTTCCCATATATTTATGGATTTTATTGGTGATCCCTTAACAATAGTTTATAGCAATCCTAATGTGGGTTCCCCCCATTGACTCATGCTCTAACTGCATTTGTGAAACTGCAGTATCTGTGCAAAGCGCCGTTTAATGTTAAGGATGTTCGTAACTTTTTAGCAGGGTTACAGTTTCATTTTCTGGGACTAATGACTGCGGCATTAAATATTTATTTAGGAATTTGGGAATGTCCACTACAACTTCATTGATTGATACCTCCCGTGTAAGGCTTTGGGTAACTAGAAATGCTCTCTCCTTTCACTGTGTTTAATATTTCCGTAATAAAGAATTAAAGTAAATGGTGCCGTTTTCTGTCGATGCAGCAGTAGTCTGGTCTGCCTGAGTGCAAGGTTGATCAGCCAACTTTTAGGTTCAGGTCAGAAGTGGCCTTAGTTTTCTTCTCCCAGAGTATGAAGGAAGCTGCTAGTGGCATGTTCTGACGATGGACTCTTTTCAGCTCTCTCTCAGACAGATGGTGTGCAGAGAACTTGCACTCGATGTCTGCCATGTCTAACACAAAATGGCCAAATAGCATTTGAAGCACAGATGTGCAGAAGAAATAGAGAACTGAACTATGTTTTGCTAATGTTCATTGAAATTTTTGGTTACCATAGTCTTTCTGAGATTAAAAACGCCAATAACGCCCCCCGAGGTACTCACCATGTTTTCTACAAATGTCTCGTTTAACCCCTGATTCATAGTCTCACCCTCTTTTCCAAATACATTTAACTGTAGCTAATTTGGAGGCCTCAGACTTCTGGCCTTCCAACTGATAAGAATTAGAGACCCAGCAAACCCCCTACCCAATGCCCAAATAACAGATCACAAATTACCTCTACTAGCTCCACAACATAACACTGTAGTAACATGCAGCAGGTATTTGCTGGTTTGGCAGACTGTAGATGCCATAAACCCTGGAGCAGGGGGTACCAGCCTGGTTACCTTTTGGCTGGGCCAAACCTGAGCGGTGCTGCAACCCCCCATGCTTCAGGTCGCAATGCTACTCACTCCAATTTGGAAAGGGTGGGTGTAGTGGCTTATGGGTGAGGCTGCTGGCGGAGCGGGGGAAGAGTGCCGGAGAATGAAGAGGAAGGTCAGGCACGGGTGGGGAGCAAATCTATGGGCCCCTCACTTTGTTGCTGCACAGCCCTGGTAGATGCTTAAAAACTATAACAAATATATTAGTGAATTTATTATAAAACTTACCAAATAAACAGCAAGGCACACACTAAGCACCATGGGAGGGAAGTCCTATGCCTCGCTGAGGTTCTAGCTAGGTGCGTAACAAGTCTACTTGCAAAGGTCTGATCGAAGGATCGGGTCCCAAAATCTTCTGTCAAAATGTGGAGACAATGTGAGTTTGGAAGGAAGGATACTTTCTCAAGACGTTGAGACTTCAGGGGACAGAGACAACTTGAGTAATTAGACAAAAGTTTTGAAATTGTCCTCTGATTTTTGTCCTCTCAGTCGTTGGCTGCTCCCCTCAGAACATTAGTGAAATGTGGAGCGCCTATAAATAATTATTCAGTTGAGTCAGCAATGTAAGTGCTCAGCAGCTCTGAAAACAAGCCCGTTGTGTCTGAGGTTGGGCAGCTAAAACTTGAGGAAACTTAAATCAGTGGGCAGTTTTTGAAAATGTCGGCCTTAAGACATCAGCTCTGCAATCTGAGCATGGATACAGCTTTGAAGTCGATTTACATCCAATGAGCCATTGACTTCCATGGAGCTGAGGTAATTTACACCACCTGAGGATCTGCCCAAGGTGTATATTTTATCATTTCATTGGCGTTGCTTCGGGTGTTCTCACTTCTTTTAGAATTTGGGGATGAGACGCGTTGCCGAGTGAATAGTTCTTCAGAAAAATGAATACAGTAGCTGTTTAAGAAACGCGCTGAGTTCTCTAAGAAGCAGGTTGAATTCCCATGAGAAACAGTTGTTTGCTGAGTGTAATTTGTGCGTTCGGGCTCATTGAAGAGAACCATCCTTGGCAGAGGAATTTAGTGCAAATTGTTCATTGAATTAACTTTGAAAATCAGATCAACAGTTTATTAAAAAAAAAAAAATCATGAACTTCAAAAGGATAAATAGGAAAATGGTTTGTTACCCACAAAGCCAAGTTGGAAATGTGCAATGCCAGGCCAAATTCATCCTTGGGGTCCAATTCAACCCCCTGGTTTTTTATTATTTGAATGTTATATGTATTGTACCATGACAAGTGTTGTTTGAAATTGACTCTGCCCTTCAATCTTCCAAAGTGAGACGGTTTTCTCTGTAGCTTATCATAGCTTAGTTGTAATTCATTACAATTTGCACTGGGCATAGCACAACAAAGCTTTTTCTAAAGTGTAAAGATTCTTTTAATTCACCCTCATCAGTCTATTTGGCTTACCTCATTAGGTTTGTTTGTGTTAGCATTTAGGTCTAAATCCACCCATCTGATCAATGGGAGTACATCTCAGATAAGCAGAAATGAAAGGTTATTTCAGCTGCTATGCAGAAACATTTTATGGATGCTTCTCTGCTCCAAACAGGGAGCTTTTCCTCATGGAAAATGACTCCAATAACATTCCACAGAAATTACTGTAAAAACAATAGAATTTTAGACAGAATTAGACTGTTGTTGTTGTTGGCTTTGTTTTTAAGTAATTGCCCTGTGGAATTCTACACCAGGGTAAAGATTCTTTATTAAACTCTACAGAGGTTCAAAAATATAAACAAAACATTATTAAATTTTATAGGATTGGAACATTCAGTTAGGTTGGCATCTGATTCCTGTTTATGCTTCAGCAGAGGAAATATATAACGTTTGGTCCTTGTGTGGTATCATGAACACACTTCTAAAGAATGAGATTGCAGGGAAATTTTTCTACTAGCGAAATGACGTGAAAGTCCCAAATTTCTTCATAACATTTACAAATATGTACAACATCTACAGTGCACAGTGATAATTCTTTTGGAATGAAGCAATTCATTTATTGTCCTTCCAGAGAGGCAATACATGCTGTATCCTACAAAAATTATATCACCTCCTCCTCATCATCTCACGTTGGCTATTTGCTCTAATTTCCATTATATAGGGGAGGTGGGGGATGAGGAAGAGTAAGAAGGAATACTAGACTCCCTGTCTTGCTGCAGCTGCTCCCAATGTAAAATGAAAATGAGCTTGGCCAATCGTTACATCTGCTCCTCTTTGACAATGAAAGTATAGGCTTCCAGAGGCCCATTGCCATCACGCCCAGAGTGGAGTTGGTGCGGGGAGGACCTGCCTTTGTAATAGAGAAATGCAGTTGACTGTGAAATAAAAATCTCAAAACTTCACCATACAAGGCTTCCAACAAATACAACATTGAGGAAAACGTTGCTTGGAATTAGGGCTGGTTAAAAAATTTCCCTCTAAACTGTTTTTTTTTTTTTTTTTTTTTTATGGAAAATGGGTTTTTTGACTAACTGAAAAATTTCACAAAGGCTGGCCACTTCCCAGGGAAAATTTCAACTTTGTCCAAAAACACCCAAAACTCAAAAATTTTCATTTGGAAGTTCTGCCATGCTGACTCATGGAAGTGTCATTTGGGTGCCTTATGCCCCCAATCTCCATTATGGACCAGGCTTCCTCGCCAGACTACATGTCCCATTTATACCTTGGCTACATAACTATCACAGTGCACCACACCAGAAGGGTAGACCAAGTTATATCATGGGTAAGGATTCGATTTAGTCACGGAAGTGACTGATTCCATGACTTTACTGGACCTCTGTGATTTCAGGGTCAGCTGTCAGCGGCGGGGGCAGAGCCAGGACTCTGCATCCCTGCCCTGCGGCCAGAGCTGGAGCTGTGCCCCTTCCCACCCACACCCTGACTGCGGCCGGGACTGGAACTGAGGTTGTGCACCTGTGGTTTCAGCCGGAGCCGGAGCTGAAGCTGGGGCCCAGTCGTTCCCCATGGGGCTCCAGCTGCCATTCCTTCCCCCCCACTCCCATCCACTTTCCCCCCCAATAATAAAATCCTAAGAACTGACAACACTGGATAACCTGCATCAGTCTGTCCAGTTTGTTGTTCTCCTTGTCTCCCAGCACAGATAATCATTCCCTCTCTCTTTAAATTCATGTTTGAGAATAGGATAGAGATAAAATCTATAAAGTACAGCTGGAACAAGACATTTTGAACCAATTTTGAACTCTAGGGGGAAAAACCGACTATATTGAAGTCAATAGCTAAGCTCCTATTGACTTCAGTAGAGCCAGTATTTTACCCTAGATACAGAGGTAGCTGTTACTTGCACACTGAAAGTATTTGAACACCACAGATCTAGAAAACTCTTCCACAGTGAGCTCTGTATAAAGAAGCTCAGGAGGAAAAATGTTGATTTCTGTTGCAAATGCACAATCTCCTAACGTTAGTATTTAGTCTTTAATGAACTGTCTCTGTGCTGTTAGTTCCAGAATATCAAGCAGCAACTTCCAGGAAATTTTAAATTTATAAACATTTGCTCATATGAAAACTGTAGTTTGTTCATTCCAAGGAAGTTACAGTGTCATTACCTCAGGCTAAACCAAATCTTGCATTAAAATAATGTAATACAAACATGATATTTTGTGGCAGTTCAGACTGTTCACCAACTGAACTGGGAGGCAAAATACTGTAATTGCACACATGGTTATTTAGAAAGGTCTTGGCATAAAAATAATGATGTTAAATGGGTAACTAGTAAACAGTGAGTTGTATTTATAGATGGAATCATGCAACAGTGAATAACAGATAAAGTTAGAATTAGTGGGACCTGCTTTGATTTGTCTTACCTTCAATCATAAGAGATACCATGGCTGTGTCTGTAACTACCAGGGCTCAGTACTATACACTGAGAAAAGGCATTTTTTACTCCTTTAATCTGCATTCAGATGAAAAGATACTTGCCTTATTATTTTTAATTCCTTCACAAATTTGGAATGATATTGCTTTCATGACCTTGGTATAATTAACAGTAGCCATTTCTTGTTAATGAGCTATTACCTGCAAATCCATATAATTCTTCTGACAGGCTGACAGCATGACTAATTAACAAGGTTTGACCAATAGCTCAAATCCACCGGAAAGGATTTTCTCCTCTGACACTAAAACGGTTCTCTGAGGCTCTATATATAAATATATCACAAATTGTGAATGACTTCTGTAAGAAGAGTATCACAAAATCACCATGAATAGAAGTTCGTCTGTAACATTAACCTAGTATAGGGGATATTTTACACCACATTCACACTGGGATTTAAACTGTGCTCGCAACAATGACGTGTATACATCCTAGGAAGTGGAAGTGCATTATCAGACAAGTTTTGAAAACAGTGTCTTTAAAAGACTGCAGATGTTGAAGGCTGGGCGTTTCATAAACAAGGGCCTTATGGAAAGAATCCTGTAGAGAAAGGGTTGGGGCAGATGGTTCCTGCCACAGAGAGTTTACAAGCTAAGTATAAGACAAAGAATTTGCACCCTTGCTGAAAAAGAGGCGTTCCCTTTCTCTGTTACTGAAGCCCATTGTTGATGTGATTTCTGTATTATATTACTGACAGCATGCACCTAAAAGTATCATGGATACCTACAAGTCTGAATATTACTGGAACCTATTTGGTTTCTAGAGAGAAAGCCATACTGTTTTCATTTCCTTTGGGTCTACTACCACATTCCATCCCTCGTTAAATCAATGATAGGTGTTTTAGTTACTCCATCTGTTCTCTGAAGTGACGCTGTGTCTTCACTGCAAAAGGTGGCCTGTTTTTACATCAGAGGTAGCTTTTACCTTAATGTAGCTAGTTAAGGTCCACCCTATGATCCCACCGTAGCATTGATCTCTTTATAAAAACTGGGATAAAAACTATAGTGCCTTGTCTCCAGTGGGATTTTGTATGGAGGCAGCTAACTCGAGATAGCTATCTCAATATTAAAAAAACTACTCCTCTCTTGTAGTGAAGGCATAGCCAAAACCCTTGATTAAGCAAGGTATTTAAACATATGGTAGTCTCCTGGATGTCCGTGCTTAAATTTACATACATGGTTAAGTGCCTTGGTGAATTGGGGTTAAAGATTGTGGAGAAGAGAAACAATTTGAAGCTTTTCTGAAGAATTAAACCTAAAGTTAACAGGAAGTTCATATGCTGTAATAGCTCTCAAATTTTTCTGTGTTTTGACTGTACTTGGCATTCAAGTCTTCAAAAGTTCTCTCGTAGGCTTTTAAAATAAATAATACTGTAACCATATTTAAATTGGGTGCAGTCCTAGCAATCAAATGTTATGAAGGTTTAATTTAAAGAATGCACATAAATTATAAGGACTTTAGTCATTAGGATAGACATAATAAATGGTCTCTCTTTCAGCAAAGAGACTGGAGAAGAGCACCTGGGACTGCATGGATTCTCCATAGATACCACTTTAACACAGCAGTGAGTCCTATGTTGAGAATGCACAGCTAAATACATAGCAGCTGTCAGACTGCAGATATAACAGCGGGAGTGTGTTTCTCTACTGGAACCAATCCATCTTCAGTTATTTAAGTTCTGAATATTATAAATGACATACAGGTTTGCTTGAATACAGGTGACGGCTGTTCATTGCTGATGGAGGTAAAGGCAACAAACCTGAATTTGCTAAAGATATCCAGTAGGTAAACTGTATTTTCTTATTACTGTTAGGTTACCAGAATATATTGTGAAAAAAAAAAATGAACTTCCCTTTACTACAAAAGGACAGCATGATTAATGTGAGATTCACCACGGACAGGCACTAGAACTCAACGTGCACTTCTTGGCTAAACATATCATTAATCTTATCACAAAATACTTCTCCATTAATATCAGCAGAGAGGAGCTCCCACAAATTCCAAGCAATAAAAATTCTGGGAGGCAGCCACATTCTGGCTCCAGCGTGGTTTTCACCTTCAGCTTCAACAGCCTACTTGGTGAATTACTGTTATTGTATTTGTAAGTAACACTCCGCAGAGAATTTACAAAGCAGCACATTTGCTAAAGCTTCTGACAAGGCTTTAGCACCCTAAATATGCGTAATCTGTTTAGGCCCTAGAGAACAGCGCCTTCTAGTCTCATCTCCTCCTCTCTCTCTCCCTTCCCCCACCCCCTATGTATTCTGCCTCAACAGCCACTAAAAAACAAAAAGTGCAATCCTCAGCTGAGGGGGCAGAAGGCAATGGTGATGGTTTACACATCCTGTGATCCTGGGCCAGCCAGGGGAGGGGCCAAACCAGCTTTCAGCATAAACTCGGGACTGCTTCAAATCACACTGGTAGAACAGTGTCCTAAAAACTCAGCACCTCACACTCTGGCCCCAACAGCTGCTCACCCAGTATGCTTCCTTCCATCTTAAGTGTCCCCAGTAGAGGATTGCCTATTGTTCCAGAGGCACAACGTGCGGCTCAGGATCTGGCCCACACCAATGATAACTAATTTATTTTACAAAGTTCCCAACAAGGGACACCAAACCATTCAGCAAGAGTGACCCCAGGCTACTGCAGTGTCCTCCACTTTTATTCAAGCGGAGCATAGCCCAAAATAGGCTTTAAAAACTGTACTTTCAAAAGATGAAGACTGAGCAGCTTCTAAATGACACCAAAGTCGATGTTGTGCCAAAAAGCTAAGGCTAATCCAGTCTCTCACTTCAGCCTGACAGTACGAAGTGTGCAATGCCACCAACTATTATCACCGTCATTTCCGTCCCCAACCAATTTCTAGTCCAGTGGTTCCCAAACTTGTTCCGCCGCTTGTGCAGGAAAGCCCCTGATGGGACGGGATGGTTTGTTTACCTGCCGCGTCCGCAGGTTCCGCCGATCGCGGCTCCCAGCGGCTGCGGTTCGCTGCTCCAGGCCAATGGGAGCTGCTGGAAGTGGCAGCCACTACGTCACTTCCCACGCCACACCACTTTAGTCTGGAGCGGTGAACCGCAAACACTGGGAGCTGCGATCGGCCAAACCTGCAGACGCGGCAGGTAAACAAACCAGCCCGGCCCGTCAGGGGCTTTCCCTGCACAAGAGGTGGAACAAGTTTGGGAACCACTCTTCTAGTCTATAACAGCCAAAGTATTGCAAAGCTCCGTACATTTATATACAGTATGAAAGTAATTACAGAAACAACGAGGAGTCCTTGCGGCACCTTAGAGACTAACGAATTTATTTGGGCGTAAGCTTTCATGGGCTAAAACTCACTTCATCAGATGCATGGAGTGGAAAATACAGGTGCAGATATAAATACACGAAAGGATGGGCGTTGCCTCACCAAGTGTGAGGTCAGTCTAACAAGACACTTCTCAATGTATGCAATCACATACATTATCTAACAATCAGTTCTTCAAGTTCAATGTATTGGCCAAAGAAAATCCTGGACAATAAAAATATTCCACTACCAGTCACTATTTAGAGCCAGATTGTCACCCAGGCTGGGAACAAAGGGTAGAAGAAGTCTCCTTACTTATTCCTTATTTGTGCAGGTGCTCCATATCACTGCTAGCAACACAGGGAAAGAGCAGTCTATGATGGACCACTTGCCAAGTCTTCTCAACCTACCAATGCAATGGTCAACGCAGCTGAGCCAGCATTGCAGGAGACGCAATCTGTGGCAGGTATAGGGCTGGTACAGGTTGCTGTACACCCTCCAGAAGAGATGGGGGAGTAAGGAATCAGGTTGTGACTCTCGGAATCAATCTGGTTCTTTGTCTGCTTCTGGAGCAATGAACTGTGTGTTGTCCCTTGCTCGAGGCTATTGGCAAATCCACAACTAAGCCCTTAGTGAACACAGGCTGCAGAGATTGCTATCATTTGAAGATCAGAGAGATGTGTTCAGTACCTAAGAACTGTCCCAAACCACTTTAGCAATCTGATTTTATATTAAACCATTGTCAAGGTCCTTGGCTTAATAACATGATTAAAATATTCAGTGGGATCTTGTTAATTAGTTGACAGCATTGACTACAGTGGTTAAACTAGTACCACAATAATACAGGAAAGACTCATAATAGACTCGCAGAACTGCCTCGCTTTGAGCAGATCTGCTGCAAACTTAAATCAGCAGTCAAGCCCTGAAGGATTTCACTGTCACTCCAGCCATGTTTGTGAAGTGATTGTGGCTTTAATTTTTGAGTCAGCTCTCTCCAGGCTGAGAGCTGTGTGCCCTATTGTTTGTTAGCGAAGCGCCACGTGTACTGGGAAGCACATCTGTGAAGAACTTGATGTGGAAGTGAAAGAAGATGAAGGCTTTAAAAAGGCGTTAATGAGTTGGAAACGGGTCAGCAATGCATTCCTGGCTCATTAAAGATATTCTCTTCATTCCAAATAATTGCCAACTCGGGCTGACATTCTCAGAACACCACATCAAACTTGGGTGAACTGGGGAACCAGAGATAAATCAAAATGCCAGCTACTCTCTCCTGCCATGGAGAGAATGGATAAATATCCATTTTTAAGTACCTACCACAATTAAAAATGTATGAATGTTTGCACCATTACAGGCCTTTTTATATCCAAACCCCTTTGTAAAGAACTTTTTTCAGAAATGTATATTTAAAATTTTTTTTTTAAATTAGCACACAGGGGGCTAGATACTCGGTCCTGGAGCTTTGCTGATTTACACCAGATGAGGATCCGGATCATTGCACTTCATATCTCTACTAAAAAAGCAGCCCTTATCATTCTATACCTCCTCCAGGCCAGGACTGCTGAGAGAAGAAGCAAAAAAGGGAGGATTTATCGATGAACTTGTTTTCATTCGAGCCTGAGGATCATTGTATTTGTTCTTGTTTTTAACCTAAAAGCAATTTAGGGGATTTCCTGTTTTGTATTTCAAAAAGCTTTGCTTCTCCTGATAAAAGGCAAAAATGACCTTTTCCCAAATCCTATTAGTGAGCCATAAATTAGAGGTGGGATTTTTTCCCCCAATAAATCATAAACAAGTTTACAGTGCATACGAATAGGAAAGTGCATTTCACAAAGTGTCTGACAAAGGATTTGCTCAGTAAAGTTAGATGTTGCTTGACGGAATGGGTGCTTGACGGAATCTTCCCTAACACCACTCAGCTCCCTAATAAACAAACAAAACTAAACCAAGATCTAAGCAATTTTCTGGATTTTTACCATTTCCCTTGTTTCATAAAGACATAGGTCATCTTGCATTGTCAAGGTGTGTGGTATAGCATGGGTGACATCCACTGGAAACAATTCTTCCTGGCAACTGGCCCAATGAGGCAAACTCATCTCTGGGAATTCTCTTCTCTTGGAAGTGGTTCCATCCACTTCGGCTCATAGATTCATAGAGGTTAAGGCCAGGAGTAACCAGTAAATCATCTAGTCTGACCTCCTATATATCACAGGTCCTTAACTTTCACCCAGTTACCCCTTCACTGAGCCCAATAACTTGTGTTTGGCTAAAGCATATGTTCAAGAAAGGAACCTCGTCTTGATTTGAAAACATCAAGAGATGGAGAATTCACCACTTTCTTTAATAGTTTATTCCAATGGCTAAGCACGCTCACTGTTAAAAATGTGTCTAATTTCTAATTGGAGTTTGTCTGGCTTCAGCTTCCAGCCATTTCCTTCTCCATGAGATGAAATACCTTTAATACCTGGTATTTCCTCCCTGTGAAAGTCCTTATACACTGTAATCAAGTCACCTCTCAATCTGCTTTTTGATCAGCTGAGTGTGTTGAGCTCTTTAAGGCTCCCACTTGGAGGCATTTTCTCCAGCCCTCAAACCATTTCGGTGGCTCTTCTCTGCCCCCTCTTTAATGGTAGTGGCCAGAGCAGCAGCTGGAGACTCTTGATTCATTGCCTTCAGGGCCGCCCAGAGGAGGGGGGCAAGTGGGGCAATTTGCCCCAGGCCCCGGGCTCCGCGGGGGCCCCCATGAGAGTTTTCGGAGGCCCTGGAGCAGGGGTCCTTCACTCGCACCAGGGGCCCCGGAAAACTCTCGTGGGGCCCAGGCCCCCAGAGCTTCTTCTGCTCCGGGTCTTCGGCGGCAATTCGGTGGTGGGGGGTCCTTCCACCCCGGGACCCGCCGCCGAAGTGCCAGGTCTTCGGCGGCTATTCGGCAGCGGGGACCCCCCCGCTGCCGAAGACCCCAGGCCCCCTGAATCCTCTGGGGGGGGCCTGGGGTCTTGCCTTTAATCCTTGCCTTTAATGTATAGAGGCAGGAGCCAGGTTGGAAACTGCTGGATTTGGTTAAGTGAGTCAAACAACATTTATAATCTGCATATTTCAGACCTGATCTTGCACCATTGAATTCCCTGGGAGCGGGATGACCCCCCCAGATGTATGCCCAGAGCAAAAGCTCCATGGGAGGAGGCGAAGCCTTGTTCAGTGCTAGGCGATGCCAAGTCACTTAGTTAAATCTGCTACAGTCAGCCAGTCCACATTGGGCATTCAAAGAAACTGCACACCGACTGCTGAAATGTAATCACTGAGTCACATCATTGAGTGCTTAATCTCTAGGAAAGTTAACTTTCTCAGCACAGGCTAGATCACGTCAGTGGGAATTGTTTTGCTTGTTTATTCCCAGGTGCTGATTGTGCCTTCTGCTCCTTTTGCAAAAGGGATTGTGAACTATCCAGTGGGAGCCACTTTGATGTCCCGTCACGTTGCTTTTCCTGCACTTTTCAAAAACGCAAAGGCACAGCTTGCTTACTGTAGCTCAACAAAGGAGTGAATCGACGTAAATCAAAGCACTTGCCAATACAACATCTGCATGTGTAGGCTCCATTATTAGACAGATCTTTTCAGGGCTTCAAAAGCTGGTGCCAACCAACAAAATCTGCACATGCCATAAATGGGGCTGTTTCCCTTACTGTACTTGGCAGGAATCTGTGAAATTAGCAGTTCAGCTCTTTGGTAGCAGGACCAGCAGGAATAAGATAAAAAGGCAATGCCAGTATTTACTGACCCCACAGCTGCATTCCCAGGCTGACACCCAAAGTCATTTTTTTTTACATGCCTTCTGTGACACTCAGACTGTTGCTCAGCGTCTTAATTTCCTCAGTTCCCTCTTCCCAATGTGTGATGTTCCTTTGAAATAGCTCAAATTATTCATTAGGCAGTTCAATGTAATGACAAGGAAATAGAAAACACGGTTGTAGCTCCACAAAAAGAAGTCAAAAGTGAGAGATAGAAGTCCCTCTTGGGTTTACACTCTACAAGCCCTCTAACAGGACACTAGGTTCCTCCAGCCTGCAGATCACAAGCGTGATTCTGGAAAATTAGGGTGTTATAGGGTTTTCTGCCAAATGGACAGAATATAGAAGAACTTCTGCCACCCATTGCCTCAAAGACTACAGTGGTAGCATCTTGCAGCCACTGATCCATCCACAGTTTCCTTTTAATCACTGTTAGTGCCCTATATTTTGCTTCAGTGATATTTTCACTTCAGTCACCTGGATTGTCACCTGCCTTTGTGGAGGCTTTGTCAATAAATCACTTATTGATTTGGAGGTAAGTGGTATTTATCACCTCAATTTTTATGTTGCATCTCTGATACCTCTAAAAGGGTGTCCAACAAGCCACCGGGAGGCCAGAGCACTGGAGAAGCTCCTTGTTTCTGGTCCTGGATGGGTTGTGGAAGGCGATATTCACACAAGATTTACAAAACTTCTCCCAGCCTTACCCATTTCTAGTAGCTCACAGCCCACCTGTATGTAGTAACTGGGACTGACGGTCAGGAAAAAAAATTCCTGGGGCTAGTTATGAACATTCACTATTTTGTCTCCTTTCTCCAGGTGACTTAGAATCTTGCATTTAAAATTCAGTCGCTTAGCAGGATTTAAAAAGGGATCTGATATTTATATGGATAACAAGACCATACAGTGGTGCTATAGTAAATACTAAGATTATGAATAAGAGGTTTGAAAGCAACACAAACCCTCATGCTTCAGCATGTAAGCCACAATCCATTATTGCGGGTGAGGAGGAAATGTTCCCTGGGGGCAGGTTATCCCATAGTTACTTATTGCTGGATTCCTTGCACCTTCCTCTGAAGTATCAGGTTACTGGACTAGGTGACCACTGGTCTGATCCAGAATGGCAATTCCTTTGTTCCTAAATTGGCACTTTTAGCTCTTCGGTGATTATGCTGGGGGTTGAATTAGAAAAAAATTGAATGGAGAGTCAAAAACTATAAAGGTTCGGCTTCCAGGCGTATAACTTGAGGCGGCAAGTGTTAAAGCGTTAAAGAGAGCTTGAATAAAAGATGATGTGGTGCTGTATCATGAGACTGAAACACTTGAAAATGTTTCTAGGTTTGTATTTTGTGGGGAGGCTTTTTGGAGGCAGCGTGGCACGTTTTAACCATAGTTCTGTACCATACATTGGGGTGCATTTTATAGAGGAGGAATCTGAGGTACCATGATGTGAAGTGACCTTCCCAAGGGCACAGAACATGTCAGAGGCACAGTTATGGTTAGAACTTTGGTTTCTTGACTCCCAGTGTGGTTGTTTTATGGAAACTTGGCTTTGTTTATTGGGGGAAAATATCTTGGGAGGTGGCCCCTGTCTGTGTGAGGCTTGCTGGGGAGCAGACGTGAGTTAAGACAGGGCATGTGTAAGGGGAAGTTGGAGAGAGAGAATGGAAAAGAGGCTCCTGGAGGTATAAAGCTGGGAGTAGAGATAGACAAGACACCTCTGTCTTTATGAGACTTGCGGGTTTACTGAAGAAAGAGGTTTCTGCTCTGTTGGTCTGTCATCACTGCAATTAGCCCAGGCTCTTTTTTGAGTGTTGCTCCTAACCCACCTCCCATTCACACACCAAAGCCTCTCACCCAAATTTGGTGGTGATTTTCACTCAGGCTAGCTGGCATGGTTGGGGGGTATTGGGTTAGAGCCTGGGTTCTGCTTTCACTTGGGCTGGAACCCACCACTTTGCAGTAAGGACACAGGCTAAACCAGTCAAGTGCTGGTAGTCCTCCAGTGCCTTCACACAGTTCTTCCTTTGTGCCCAGAAGGACGGACAAGTTCTCCCACAATTCACTGGGGGGAAAATCATGGAGCCTCTCGGCTTCCTGCAGCCCAAAGAACCATGTGATGTGCCCCCAGAAGTCCTAGTGACATACACAGGGGAATGTATGCCTTTGTACTGTGGCTGCTCATACCTGGGCAAGACAATAGCAGCAGGATCATATTTTCTCCATGAAACAAAACAAGGCCAGGCCCAGGTCCGATCAAGGCCAGGCCCAGGTCTGATCACTCGGGCTAACTCAGCTGCAAAGACATACCCTGTGGGGCTTACGGAAGCCAGGCTAAGGGCAAAGGTCTTATCTCTGTTATGCCTGGGGGAAGGAGTAGAATGAGGGGTTTGAGGAGGCAGGGGGAAGCAGATGAGGGAACCCTGAAGCAGTGCGGGTTTGACTTGTGCCTACTGTCGAGCCTATACGGAGGCCTCTCATCTCATTGCTTTTTCTTGCAATATCTATTTCTGTCTCTCTCTATATATAATACACACACACACACACACACACACACACACATCAATCCAGATATAAAAAACCCAAATGGAAATAATAATCTCTAAATATGATTTGGAGGTTTAGTTCTGAAATTTGTGTTCACCTGCAACTAGACAGATGTTATTTGGTTTCAAAATATGAGTGGCTAAACTAGCTATTGATCTTGCTTCATCCCCCGTCCCCCCTAGTCCCCCTGGAAAAAAGAAAAGAATATCAATTTGTTTTTATCATATTCCTAAAATCCTTTTGAGGAGTCTATTCCTGGAGTGAAACTCTGACTAAATAAAGAATTCTCCACTTACCAGGTGTTCAAAGATGAGAAAAGCAGGACCACCGAAGCACTAGTCAGTGGTTGGAGGAAAAACTGTTCGCCACCTGGGACAGATGTTGCATCCACTCAGATTTTTATTTCTACAGTGCCATATCAATGCCTCTGAAACTGTAGAGTAAATGTTCTAAGCGGTGCGTGGAAGTTCCAAACACACATTCCATTAAGAAATAAAGGATTTGTGAAAGCAGCTCTCTTGCAATGGAGATGTACATGCACTTGTGTGAGAGGAGTAACCCCCAAAGATTCTAAATAAGTTTTAATAGGAGTGCTAAGAAAGTCTCAGACATTCTAGTTGTGTATATCACTCCCAAGGGGAAGGTAGCATAGTTTATATGTGGTGGCCTTCTTATTGTAAAGGTCGGTACTGTTCATTCAAATCCAAAAAGCAACATAAATAGGCGGGTGATCAAAAAAGTCAAATCTTTAAGCCACAGAAAGATTAGATTAAAAAACGAACAGAAATCTATCAGCATCATTTAATGCTTTGGAAACAACTTGATGGCTCAGAATTACATTTTTCTCCTAGTGATTGACTAGATCCATTTTCTCAAGATCTTGATCTGTACAGTTTTCTAAAGCATTTGTTTCTGTTAAATTAGCCTGCAGTAGCTGCTGAGGCTTTGATGCTGCAAGTCGGTGTATCTGATATAGTCTAATAATATTAACAATAATAGGCCAAATCCTCAGAGGTGAGAGACTCCTGCAACTCCCATTGGAATCAATGAAAGTTGCAAAGGCTTGGCCTCTCTGAAGGTTTGGCCTATTGATAATGCTTTGCACTTCAGCAGTGCCTTCCAGCTAAGGCTCAGCAGAGAAATATATGTAAGTGTCTCAGTTAATTTAGTTCCGCAACATCTCTGTGAGATAGGGTATCATTATCTCTATTGTACAATTGGGAACATTGCTGAGAGAGAAATGCCTACACTTCAAATACTGGTGCCTACATACTAATCAAGGTGGCCTGATTTTCAGAGGCACATGTCACTCACAGCTCCAACTGAAGACATTTGGAGTTGTGGGTTCTCGTCGACTTTGCAAATCAGATCCTTATTTATGGGCCTGACTTTGGGCATCTGAGTTGGAAAAGTTTAGCCAATTGGTCTGCTTGTTAGAAATACTGAGCACCTTCCTCTCCCATGTTGAATTCCATGAGAAAGTCAGTTCTCAGTATCCATAAAGATCAAGCACTGTGTGACTTGCCCCAGGCCACCGAGCAAATCTGTGGCAGAGCTGTAGAACCCGTACCTCTTGACATTCAGTCCTGAGCTTTAGCACCAGGATCATATTTCCTCCATGAAACAAAACAAGGCCAAATCCTGACATCCAAATCAAATTTTACTCAGTCCAACCAATGGATGTTTCCCTGAGTAAGGACTGAGTAAAATGTGAGTAAGAACCTCAAGGTAGGGTCCATAATTACATTTTTTTCTTTAGATTCATTTCTCCAAGAACATAAATTCAAAGGGGATTGTCGATAGACATGTCTGTATACCCTTATTAATCACCTACTAATTGTTTGCTTGGCTCTATTGATCTTTAAATTACATAAAGTCGCAAGCAGTTTCTTAGTTCATGTCTGTGGCGTTTGTAAGCAATACCAATATAATAGCTTTGATCTTAGACCATCTTCTTTGGAACTGACAACATTGTAAATGCCTGATGATCAATCCTTGTCCAGGGGAGAAGAAATTGTCTGTTTCCTAAAGGTGAGGCAGAAGAGAGCTTTCCAATCCAGGAAAGGGGTTTGTTAGCCACCTCTGAACATGCTCCCCTTTTCTCCAGCCAGTCCCACCAAAGGTGGTCTTCCCGTTCGGGTATTCTACTGACAAAATGCCTTTGATTATCAGCCACTGGTTCCTTTTGCCTCCATACTCCCTCTCACCTCCTACACACACACACACACACACACACACACACACACACACGGCGGGGCGGGAAAGAGCTTTTTTTAGGCTGGGATTTTCAGAAGAACTCCAGGGCGTTAGGTGCCCAATCTAATGGCCTAAAAGAACCTTAAGTGACTTGCCCAAGGTCGCCCAGGAAATCTAAGATGGCAATAGAAACCAGATCTCCTGACTCCTCATCTTGTTCTTTAGCCACAAGGACATTTTCCTCATCATTCAAACCCTGATGGTAGGGATCTGTTCCCTCTTGGCTTTATAGGATGTCATCCTTTTAAAAATAGAACATGAGAACTTTATTAATAATTAACAACTCCCAGCTTCTCACCAGTAAAAGTAATTTTAAAGCTGTTCCCTCTTCCACAGGGCAGAATCTTCCCTTCCAGGGGCCTGATTCTGGACCCATTACTCCAGCTGAGCAGCACTTGCTCCCAAAAGCAGTGCTATTGGCTTAGACGAGAGTTAGTTAAGTGCAGGAGTTAAGTGCTACTCCTACAGGTACAGATTGAAGAACGGGGCCCATAAAAACACGTGAATTGTGTACTCAATTATTTAAAGCTTTTAGTAGAAAATGTTGATATGTATTTTAGTGAAGTGACATTAAAAAAAAAGTGTAGGTTACCATTATCTAGACAGCTAAAGGGAAATTCCATTGAATTTGGCAGCTCTTTGAATGGTTTGTTGCAATGGTTCTCAACTTTTTCCATACCGGGACCACCCCTGGTGGGATTGAGATGGGAAACCCCTCCTCCCCCTGCCCATTTAGCAATATAGAAAGGACAAAGTGGTCATGATACCCTGCCTAACACCCGAGCACAAATTTCAGGCTGAGAAACCCCTGTTTTGTTGCATGCTAATCATACTTACTGGGAGTGGAATCACTGGTTTTTGTTTGTTTACTCTTTTTCCAGTATTGTCAACTCTGAGAGGTTAAAAAAAAACATGGGTCAGGCCCAAAAACTCATAAGATTGTATTTAAAAAAAAATATTGGATGCTTTTTATTTGCTTTCTGTGTTCTGAGTCTTTACAGTACACTTGACTCAAGTTTTTTTTAAGCTTTCTTCCACAACCATGAGGTCTAGAAATTTACTTAAAAAAAAAAAGCTTAGATTATCACCTAATCACATGCCTCCAGGAGCTGGGTCTTTTGAAAAACACCAAATATTGAGATGCGCACAGTAAAATCACAGAAGTTGCAACACTGCTTTTCCCGCTCCTGAATCTTCCTGCAGGGATTGCCTGCTTGCCAGAATATAAAATGAAGCATTTTACTCCACATTTCCCCCCTGGCTCCAGATTTGTAGAAAGGATGCCTAACAAGCCAAGATAGAACAGGTGTGTCTCTACAGTGCGTGACAGACTTAGGGGGATTCTGGACTTTGTGTTGATCCCCATCTGTGTAACTTCTTCCCTTATTTCCTGGCTGGATGCTCTGATGCCTTGTTTTGTCCTAGTAGAAAAAATTCACTAAACACTGTGAACATGAAAGTGCTTCTAGGCTGCCCTGCCTGTTCTTATTGTTAATCAGAATCTAGGTATTCACTCGGGCATCCCTTGCTGAACTAAAAGTCCCACTGACTTCACAGGAAATTTTGGGTATGCCAGGAGGGCAGGATCGGACCCTTTGTTTTTCAGTCTGGCTGCTTTATCAAGACTGTTCGCAGTTCTTCTGGCTCATCACTTTCTTGCAGCAAATATCAAAAGCCAATCTGGATTTTGACGGAGCTCATTAAGATAAGCGATAGGCAGTTGTGCTGGATAGCCTCCTGTTCCCTCGTGTCAGGGAGAAACCTCATCGACAGCCTGCACTTCGCTGCCACCGACTGATTGACTCGCTCTGCTGCCATTTGATTTAATTTACTCTTGTCGTTTGAATAGCCTCGCTGCTGCCAACTGATGTAATGTTGCCTGCCTGGCCTCATCGTACCAACTATATTTGTCTTCCTGATCTTCCCCTCCACCCATATTCCCCGCCATGTCTTCCCTGCCTTCCTACTCCTTCCTTCTCCCTCCTGCAGTCTCTTGTGATCTCAAGCTCCCTCCCAATAAACGGCTGCGAAACAGACCCAAGTTATCACCTGGTCAGATTGTTGTAACCATTGACCTCTCTTTCCGTTGACCCACCCTCCATGGTTTGCTGCTGTAACTTGTCTGTTAAACTTAGGGCTCAGCACACTTCCTGGGTTCCTAGCCCTTAGCTTGAGCATAAACCACCTATAATCCCTGCTCCAACAAGCGTCCCGGAGCCACATGGCACAGCTTCTAAAGTGAGCAGAGTTAGGCTGGGAGGGGTTGGGGCTAGGGGATGTGGTGGATTTAGCGCCTTTCCCAGGCAGCATCCACCGCTCGGGCCCTTAGGGACCAGTTCTGTGCTGAGCATGGGAGCTGGTGTGGCTCAGCCCTCACTGGAGTCAAAGCTGCCCACCTCTGGCAGATTAATTGTGAAAGGCGAGTAATGTTGCTACCACCCTGGAGTGAGGGTCTCTCTGGGGCAGCTGCCCTGCTGGGATAGCGTCGTATGAAAATGTTGCACCCGCTGAGATTAAACTAGTTGCAAGCTCTTCAGCATGGGATCTGGGTCTCCTGTCTGTTAAGTGCTGTGCACCTTTATGGAAGTGCATAAGTAATAATAATATGGAGTCGATCAAAGATTAGAGCTGGCCAAAAAAAAAAAAACGTTGATGAAACTCTTTTCCACCCAAATGTTTGGTGGAAGAGAGAGAGAGAAACTTGCTATAGCATGGTGGTTATGGCAGTAGGAGGCCCAGGGTCAAGTCGAGGCCCATGTTCAAGTTCCTGCTCTGGAGCGCAAATGAGGTAGAGCAAGGCCTTGAATTTAGGTCTCTAACATCTCAGACCATTGCCCTAACCACCAGACTACATAGTATCAGAGACCCATGCTCTCTCTCATTGTTTTCCAGCCAGCTCTGCTCAAGATACAGATTTTATCACTCTAAACAACAGAAGGTATGAAACACATCAGAAAACAGAAAGGTGTAATAGACTTAAAGAAATGCCAAAAATGACCAAAACTGAAAACCATCTTTCTCTTAGCCAGTCTGCTTTTAAAGAAAGCAAAACATTCTCAAAAAGTATGAGGGTCGTTATTGGTCAGTGGCCTTTAGTTTAGATTAAACATTCTTATCTGGTGGACTTTTTAACTAAAAACTCTAATAAACAGGAAGAACTAAATGTGAGGAAAATTCCCCAGACAAGAAGTGAATGGATACTAATGACAGATACCGAAAATAGTATGTCATCTGGTGACACTGTATGTGCGCATTGGTTTCTCATTACTACAAGTCAAGTCATGTAGAACTCACAGCTTGCCCTTTACCATAATTTATATCCACTAAAGCACAAAACAGATTCATGAAAAACTGCAACCAATCCATATCTATCATGTTTTATGTCTGGATGAAGAATATGGGAATTACTTTTATTAAGTTTCATGAAATATCTGCTTTTCTACTTGAAATGATAATGGTCTCTGCCAATGCTTATTCAAGATGGTTTGGGGAGGGGGAACGAGATTGGTGAGGCTTGTTTTATTGGTGGGGGAGAGAAACTCTTAACCTTTTCTTTTGAAGTAGAGGAAATGATTAGTGGTAATAAGCGTGCATGAGGCTCTCAGGAGTGGCCAGAGCCACTCATAATGGAAGACTATTTTCAGATAGGCTTCTCAAACACTGCTCCACCAGCATGAATCAATCCTGATATCAACCCCCCTCGGATTAGTTAAGTTCTCTCTTGAGACAAGGCTGCTAGCTATTGTGAACTTTGCCAAATTTACAAATATCCACTGGGAACTGGACAAGGTGGTATCTTCACAATGTAAGTGTGACGGGGTTCGACTCACCACCGCTGGTGCCCCCTGCCGGTCGTGCCGGGAATTAGCTCTTGACCGCCCTGGGACGCGCATTGCTCCCTGCTCAAGGACAGTCTTCACCCGCTTCAGGACACTGCCCTCCAGCAGTGCCCACTACTCTGGTCTCCGCGGGGGGGGGGGGGGAACAGTCCTTCTATTTGCTCCTGCCTCAGTGGCCAACCACAATCTTAGAGTCTAGCCCCTCGTCTCAGGGGCAGGTCACGGTCTGTCTTGGCCCCTCTCCTCGGTGGCCAGGGGCAATGCAAGGAGGGGAACCAGGCCCACCTGCTACTCCGGGTCCCAACCCAGGAACTCTCTAGCAGCAGCCTCCCTCTGTCCTCCTTCTCTCCCCTCTCATCTGCCTAGTTTCCCTGGGCCACTTCCCCTTTGGCCCTATGCACCTTCTCGACCCCTTCTAGCAAGGGCCGCAGCCTCCCCAAGCCTGCCCAGCACTGCTCTGTCCAAGGTGCTGCTCCTTAGATCAGGAGCCAGTCCTTCTCCCTCACTAGTCAGGGAGTGACTGCTTCTCCTCTGCCAGGCAGCCTTTATATAGGATCTAGCCTGGCCCTGATTGGCTGCCGCTTTCCCTGCTCTGCTTGGCTCTCCCCAGGCCTTGGCTGATTGGCTGCCAGTCTGCGCAGCCTCTCGGGCCTGGTTCAGCCCTTTTCCTCAGGGGGTGGGGCACCGCCCCACCACAGTAAGACATTATCACAGCAAGTAGTTGTGCTTCTTTTCTGACATCTATTTGCCAGCAAACTTCAGGACTGCAGATGGCTGTTATACCATTCTAAATGCGTTCACTTCGGGGGGAAGGGGAGTTTAAATAGCTATACTATGAAAATAGTCACTCAATTAAAAGATAAAGGAAACTGGCAGGTTGGTATTTGATTACTGCGTTAATTTGACGCTGTTTCCCACTTTTAAAAATATGCTTCACTGTAGCTAGTGCTTAGGAAAGTTTCCAAATTGATAGTCCCAGAGACTGAAGTATGGTATGAAGGTACAAAGGCATTGCATTTAAGCATCTCAAAAATATCCCTTCATTCTCCAACGCCAAACTGGCCATTTCTAGGACTGCCCTTCTATCAATTAGCTCCTCTATTCCTTATCTGAAATAGCCAGCAACTGTGCCAGTTTGAGTGGGAGTTTCAACTGTATTATATACCTGCCCACTAGGAATTAGTGTGAGAATGCAAATTCATTGCACACAAGCTCTCAAATCGCCATAAGAGAGCTACTCCACAGAAGAGGAGGAGGAGGAGCCACCTCTGAGCATGCTCTGCTTCCTCTCCCCTTCCCTTTACCTCTTGTTCTCTGATGATCTGGGAATATATTTGAACAAGCAATTTAAAGAAGAAAAGCTCCCCAGACCATTAACAGTTTCCTGAGCCATCTAGTCACCCAGAATTGTTTTTTATTTACTGGCATTGGAATAGAATGATTGAAGAGGACATTAGAAATTGGAGAGGGTCAAAGAAGAGTTACGGGAATGACTCGAGTTATGGAAAACATGACTTCCCACAAGAGACTTAAGGAGCTCAATCTATTTATTTTATCGAGGAGAAGGCTAATAGAGGATTTCATATCAGTCTATAAGTATCTTGACAGGCAGAATCTATAGGATACTAAAGTGCTTATTAGTCTAGCATAATAAGAACCAACAGCTTGAAGTTCAGCTAGAAACATTAAAACTGGGAATAAGCTACACATTTTTAACAATGAGGGTAATAAACTATTATAACAGCTTACCAAGAGATGTGATGGCGTCTCCATTGGTTGAAGTTTTGAAATCAAAACTGGATCTCTTTTAAAAGATACTCTCTAGTTCAATCACAAGGTAATGGGCTCAATGCAAGGACTAGTGGGTAAAATATTCTGGTCTGTATTTTATTCAGGAGACCAGAATATGTGGTTATAATGGTCTCTTCTGGTCTTAAAATCTATGACTCTCAACAGAATTTTGAGAGGACTGGGTTTGAGCATGGGAAAAACTCCAATTGATCATGCCGTAAATATAACAGTAAAAAAATCACTAAGGGACTTTAATGAATTTCATATAGTTAGTACAACAAAGATACAAAAGCTGCAAAAAAAGATGCAATTTTCAACTTGAATCACATAGACTTATAGGAAGCCACTTCCCAGGGTATAGCCACCCAGGGTATAGCCACTATGTGCAGTTAGAGACTATACGCACATTTCCCAGACCTCTTTTTGAAATTGGCATCTACCAAAGGCAAATGTATCTGACACTCCATCGTGCTGTCAGCACTTCTGGAAACTTCATAGCGCAGTGCCACAAAACACGTCATGAAACAGAGAAATGGAAAGTGTTCAAGGAGATTCAGGTTTCCAAATACTGCTGGCAGAATAGAAATATGAGTGGGTGGGAGGTGAGGAGTGGCCCTGTGGAGTTGGTGATGCCGATATATGTTGACATCCAGGGGAATAAAGCAAACACTCCTGAGTGGCTGTGTTGGACGAGTTAGAATCTCACCTTTGATTAGCAGGGACCTTTGCTCCAACCCCTGCTTTATGGCAAGATGATTTAATTATCCCTAAACCATTGCTGATTGATACATATCAAGTTTAGCTTTCTAGCTCTCCAAGACTGACATTTACACAAGCACCGATGGCAGCTTGTTTGATTACTTAAACATCCTACAGATGATGCCATTTTCCATAACTTCTAGTCTGAATGTTTTCTGCTCTATCTTGGCACCATTACTACTTGTTTACTGTCATTGATAAATTAGAATAATTGATCCGTGACTTCTTTATCAGCTCCGTCTCTGTAGTTATAGACAGTTAACGTATGTCCTTGGGACTTTGGAGTCATCCTTTTGGACACTGAACACATCCAATTCTCAGAACTCTGCCCCACAGAATCTATTTTTGCCATTCTTTTACAGCCTTGTTACTTTCCTGTGAACCCATTTCTAGTTATCATCTCCCAGAATTGTTGCTTGCATGCAAAACTGTGTGCGCCTATTGTGACTCTGTGACAACCCCAGGACATATTTTGACAGTAATTTGAAACATGAAGGCTTCTCATGGCAGATGTACTGATTTAGGAATGCTGTGTAAAGCAGAGACAGTACTTTCGACGAGGAAAACTAATGTTTATTTTCTCTGAGAGCCATTTGTAACGACAAGTCCTTTTAAAATTTTGAACGAGGACAAGCAATTGGCACAAAATGGCAAACTCTGCTAAAGACCATCATGCCCTAATTTGGTCCCGGTGGGTCAGGGCTGTGATTCAACACCCCATCGGTAGCCACTATCCTTTTAAAATTTAAAAAGCACTTGTACTTACAAACTGCTTGTTAAGTAAAGATGCGGTGTTCGTGGCTTGCAAGAGTTCCAATGTAACACAGAAAGAGGCACATTTTATTTGCACGTAAAATAAAAATTCTAGGTGTTGATTGCTGCAAAAGTTCTCGAGTCGCTGTTCACTGTCAAAGAGGTCTTGAGTGCTAGGAAGTTTTTCTGAGGAAGAATGAGACCTTTGTGCTGTTCAGCAGCATGAGTGGCATTCTCAAATTAGCACCAACACACTTTGCTCCTCTTCGGGAGATGTACTTTTGTTAGGAGGAGCTCCAGTGAAAATGAAGAGCAGTAGCAGGAGTATCAGTATGCCCCTGTATTTCAGGTTTGGTAGATGAATCTAAAGAACCCGACCGACCCAGGGAGAGTAGTTTTCCATGGTTAATTTTCTCTTCTGTGTTACTAATTTTCCTTTTTCATTATGTTTGAAATTGAGAGAGCTTTGTTCGATGTTAGTAGCCTATGGCAATGAGCTGTAGAGATGAGACTATGCTGAGATACAGGGCAGGAGAAAAGAAAATGTGTGAAAAATTGAAATGACAAGGTTATGTTGGTGACTTGTAAGATGGAGAAAGAAAATGTATACCCAGTGTGCTTTGCCAGTAGTAAAAGGAAAGGACCGTAGTATACAGGAAGGTCTTTAGAGACCACAGCAAAGACAGAGCTTAGCAGAGCTTGAGTCTCGATGATTTAAAACAAAAAGAAACTGAAATATTTTAATTTAAAAGGAGTGTATTTTGGAGACGGGAGGATGGTTTAATAAAAAAGCCCTGATTTCTCCTTTCCAGGTAGTCAGCTTAGAGACTTTGGAGTATATTGTCAGCTGAGATGAGACCAATTTTGGGGTGCAATTTGCATCCATATTTCTGCACCCATAAAGCAAATTGCCAGTGTAAATCTGTAGTAGTTCCACCTCTATTGCCTGCAGTCTCTTAGGGGCACAATATTCAGCTTTGCACATGCACCGGAGCTGTGTGAAAGAGAGACCAAGCTTCTGAGAACTGACCCCTTAAATCTTGTCTGCACACACAAGTTGTGCTGCTAACAGACATAGAAGTGCTTCTACTGGCAAAGCTTATTCTTACAGGGGAAGGAAATAAGGTGCCTTTTGGTTCCCACTAGGGATTGTACAGGTGTATAACTATATTGGTAAAAAAACCACCCCTGACTGACATACTGATAGAAAAACTGTGTTTAGACCAGGCCTTGGAGAGAGAACTTTCTTGCAGCTTTCCCCACAACAAAAGCCATCAACACAGATGAGAACAGATCCTTCTAAAACTGTCAGTTTTGAGTGTCCTCCATCATTTATTCAGGTGATGCTGCATCACGGAGTTCTAAGACGCCTGAATAGGGATTGTACCTCATTACTCATCAATCTCTGGACATACTTGAATTGTCCCTGTACCTGCCCTTCCCTCAGTAATCCAACCCATGTCCCATAGTATGAAAAAAAAGGCCAACCTCCCTCCACAATGGGGGACAAAGAGATGCAGAGGGTGGAACTTACAGCTCTTCTTGTGCTCACTTAATGAATTTTATATGGTGCTCAAGCACTACACTGCTGTGACCAGAATAAGACCACAGACAGAAAAAGTTCAGTCCCTCTGTCCAGAGACCACACATGGTCTTTTGATTACTTTTGTGTTGGAGGTTCCACTTTTCCCCTATAAAATTTGTCCTAACTCGGTAAAAACGTTGAGTGAAATTCACCCCTGTGTACCATATAAGTCTAAGTTGAGCCCTGAAATGAGACTTAAGTGATGGCTTTCTGCACCAAGATGAATGTCACTCTCTTCTCTTTTCTTTTTTCAAGTTAGACTAGAAAGCATCCATACACAGGCTCTGATCACCCTGCCACTTATTTAATATTACAGAAGCAAAATGCAAAGCATCCAAGCAGGGGTGAGCACAGAATCGACTGCTTACACCCCATATCTCCCATCAGCCTGTCTGCTAATAGCAGGGTATCAGGGGGAGACGGTCCCATTACATGTGAGCATGTTATCAAAACCAGAAACCCATTTTAAAGCATAGTCCTTTTAAATAATGACATTCATTGGTGTAATGGGATACTTTTCACTGAAGACCCGGCACTGAGAGAGCAAGCACACCGATGGACTTGTGTTTGCATTCTTCCTTGACACACAGCTCTTGTTTTGCTTTGTTTTACTCCTTTGAAACAACCCCTTGCTCCTGTACCCCACTCCCTCAGCTTGTTCCAAGAGCTTTGGCCTCCATTCCAACTAACATCCATGCTATTGAAAAGGAAATGAGTATATTTCAGTGTCGGGTGGGCAGACAAATCAAGAAGGAAAGCCCTTCTCAGCTTGTGAATTGAAATTACCCAGTTGGATCATTACCTGGGAAGGTAATGCTGCATCATGGTCTTGCATGGTCATGATGGTGCTGACCGCCTTAGGAGGGGGTCAGCACCATCATTTGTATTCTCTCAATCAGTCCACAACAGGCTCTTTGCCCGCCTCCCTTCAGATACGTAGGGAATGTTTGTCCATGTTTGCAGTGAAGTTAAAATTTCTAGACTTCTTTCAAGTTATAAAGGGCCTGCTACTCCTCAGCTTAGTGGCAGTTGTCCCTCTAAAACATTCTGTCTGGAAGCGTAACCTCTATCCCCACCCATCCTGTTACACACAACTTGCAATTCCCTCAGTAGATACAGGGCCATGCGTGCTGATGCTGTTGGGGCATAAGGAAGGGGTGTCCAACCTACTCACCTTCCTGTGAGAAAGTTAATGGAAATGCTCAAGAAAATGCAAAAACACCCTTGTGATCACCACTTCCATTTCTACATAGACATGATTTTGAAAGTGGATTTGTTTGAGGGGGGCAGCCGTGGGCCATCATAGAGCCCATGTAGCTAATTTGGGTTGAGTTTGAGAATAGCAGAAGGATTCATTTTATATCTATGGCTGACCCATCCCCACCGACAACAATGCTCAATATTCAGGACATTGAGATGCACAAAAGTACCATACCCTGGAGATCAGTGATTATTCTGTTCTCCGGTAACAGATGCTGGGCTAGCTACACCCTAGTTAGTGCAAAGAACTGTAAGTTCCGCCCTCTGCATCTGCAAGGGGTATCACATCTAGTGTGAGATTCAGCTCATGGGAAAGCAGGTGAGGTTTCCACTGCCATCCTTCCCTGAGGAGTCAACCAGGGCAGTTTTAGGATTTCAACAGGCTTTGGGTCAGCTTCTTAATCTTTGATAGGGGCCCCATTGTGTCCTAATTAGTAGAAACTGCAGGAAAGATGCACTGAATCAGCCCACTGCCCTAACCACCCAGCCCCTAGGCAGTCTTGCCTGCATTTTGAGTGCTCCACTGTGGAAAGGATTTTTCAGGTATTTTATAAGCTGCAACTCCCTCCACACCGGCTTACTATCACAGGGGGTTGCCTGGCAGGACTGGCCCAGGCTTAGTCTTGATTCTTGCCCATTATCTGCAAAATTCAGCAGGGGGGAATTGATTAGAGTAAATCTAGGCTGGAATGTGGCAGATGCAACATAGAAGGCAAAACATTCCCAGCCCACGGTGAAGCCTGAGAGAAAACAAACCTGACCCAAGTAAAGGACCTTCCTGTTCTTCAGGCAGCCAGCATGGATATGCCAATGTAGATTCAGGCTTTAGAAAATCCGACTATGGCGCAGAGATTCCAGGGGAGTCAAGTTTAGTCAGGATGATGCCTGTCACACTAGAGCAGCTGCAGAAACTCATGTCTTTCTCTGGTAGATGGCCTGCAGATAATCACAGCACAGGAGCACTCGGCGTGCTACTCACTAAAGGTTCTACACAGCCGGTCTGACACAGGTTCTGACACACATTTTAGCTCAAACCTTCCCTGCCATCCATACACAAAGCCCTTGGACTTGTGCCTGTATGTCCTAAGAACAGGAGCTTCCTGGGAGGCACGTGTCTCTCTGGGAGCCATTAATGAGCTGGGAAAAGAACTATTTTTTCTGCTGAGAAATGAAGGAAGTAGACTCAAGCCAGTTGATCCCTGGCGTGATACCCTAGCACAGGGGTAGGCAACCTATGGCAGGCGTGCCAAAGGCGGCACGCGAGCTGATTTTCAGTGGCACTCACACGGCCTGGGTCCTGGCCACCCTGTCTGGGGGGCTCTGCATTTTAATTTAATTTTAAATGAAGCTTCTTAAACATTTTAAAAACCTCATTTACTTTACATACAACAATACTTTAGTTATAAATTATAGACTTATAGCAAGAGACTTTCTAAAAACGTTAAAATGTATTCCTGGCACGTGAAACCTTAAATTAGGGTGAATAAATTAAGACTCGGTACACCACTTCTGAAAGGTTGCTGACCCCTGCCCTAGCAGGTGATTTGCTGTACAGTGGGAGAATTTTACCCAACCTTTTCTACATTGTCTTCTCCTGGCCAGAAACCCATAAGCCATGTAGAGATGCCTCTCTGACTCCAAGTGCAGTGGTCATCATGCCCACAATTACTACCCAGTGGTGTCTGCTATGCCACACTTACACCCCTGTGTAAAGCCAGATAGTAACGAACTCTTGTAGCTATATACAGCTGTGGGTAAATGTTGACCGCTTAATGGAGCCTATTGTACAGGGTGCTGGAGAGATTTCTGAATCTGGAAACTTTACTGCAGTGTTCTCCCCAGGAATGACACACGTTGTATCAGATTTAAACTCGTTCAAAGAAATGTACACAGAAGACTAGGTTTACACATGCCTCGTCATATATCAGCTGTTCCCCAGGGGGTTATTTCACATCCATCGATCTGACAGATGCACATCACCATAGGACAGTACTGCAGTCATGCCACTACAACTTTGTGTGAATAGCCCATCACATTGTAAGATTATCACAATTACCTGGATCTTTACTGATGCCCAGATGGTGGCAGTAGCTACCCCAAGGGACAGTGGAGGAAATCTGTAACCTTTTGTGGATAATGCACTAGAAGCAGCTCAAATAACAGTCTTGACAGTGAAGTGCCCATGGTCTCCTATTAGATCTCGCAGAGAGCAACTTAATTCCTTTCTCAGCGCTATCACAGCTAGGAAAAGAGATAAGCATAAGGAAGGGCAAAGCTTTTCTCTCAGAGGAAGGATTTTGTAAGCTTCTACTCTATCTCCTAAGTAAGATACTGTCTTGTATCCAAATAACACCACAGGCAAGGCACCACATGGGACTTTTCAAGGCTCCAGAATTGTAGATCAGAAAAGTCAGTTTCTCTTTGGTAGCCAGCGCTGTGTGCAAAGTGCTCTTGTGGTACAGTTTTAGCTGCTGCTGGCTGCCAAGAGCATACTAGAATAAAGTATCGTCTTAAACTGATGTTGAGGTCAGTCTGTAGATCACTCAGGTCATGCTTAATGCTATTGATTACCCTGGCCATGCCCTTAAGTTCTTCCCATGACTTCCTAGCCCCCTTTATTTGAAGATAACAAACTATTGTTTTTGCACGATATAACCACATTAAGTTCAGACAGTGGTCTCAGAAGATTGCTCTGTATTAACTGATACAATAGCTTTCCCCAATGGAACAAGAGTTCACGAAGAGTTCTCCACAATGGGAAAATATTACTTCCCTTCTCGCTCTGTATTTCAGATTCAAATGAGCAGCTATCTTCTTTTGAGCTTTGAGAAGGATGTGAGCCCTCTCTCCACAAATGGTTATTTTTGACGGTCTCGTCATAGCCACATTATCTCTGTGTATGATTCATGGGGGCCCAGACTTTTTTTCACCATTGCAGGTGGAAGGCCTTAAACCACATGGAAGCAAGCCTCAGAGTGAAACTAGCTGTCACAGAAGTGGCTGGCCGATTGCTAGCCATTGCCTGTATGCGTATGATTTTACAAACGCTTGTTTAAAGAAGAAGAACCTGGTCTCCTGTCATTGGGGTGTGCTTTTCCACAGTACCAAAGACTCAATCTGTGAGCCCAGTTCACTATCACAATATGGCCCATTTGTGCCACTATCCTGAACCAAAGAGAATGTAAACTCAGCTGATCTGGTCACCTGGGAATTCCCCCCAACAAAGGGGTAATCGCTGGGCAGTGTGGAGCTCTCATAGGACCTTGTACCATAGTCCTTCCAGACCCCAGCCCCAGGGAGCATGGCCAAGGGAAAGGGGTATGATCCAAGTATTGCTGGATTGCATTGTGGCGATAGGCAACTGGGCATAAATTGGAACAAGCCAGAGAGTTTTTTAACTTTGGGGCAGGGGCTGAAATTGCTCCTAGTCTGCCACAGAACCAGGATACTACAAAAGTGGCAGAGAGTCGCTTTTGTCCACTCCCTCTGCCCTGGTACTGGATGCACAAATCCAGCTCTATGTTTTTGTTGTAATCCTCTCTCTCCTAGTTAAGGATTTCCTGATATAATTTTCAGTCCTTGCAGAGGCTTCCCTCATCTCCCTTCCCTATTTACACATCAGGGGATTCATTAACCTTGGGAGATTTCCCTGTTGTGCTATTAGAAATTGCCTTTTCTTTCCATGATCATCTGCGGGGACACATGCCTGAATCTCAGGCAAAGCACTGGGGACTAGGATTGGGTTTGCCTCACCAAAGCAGAATTGTCCTTGGGCAAGCAAAATAGCCACAGAGTTGGGTTTTTTTCCATTGTCATCAATCAACAGTGATGATATTGACAAGGGTGAGTGAGTGGATTTTTTGCTTGGGCAGGTAAATCTTCCTCTCAGCTTTGCAAGGCTGGCAGTGCCATCTCTTGTGATGGTGCAGACCTCAGAAATTGAGAGTCACAAAGCCTTCATGATTTGGCATCCACCAAGCAAAATGTTGGATGACTAGAGCCCTATGTGCCTGAAATTACATGTAATGTGTGGCTAATGTGAGTTTTATCAACTGAGTGCAAGGCAAGAGACTCCGAGTAAACTGGAGTTCTCGCCACTAATAGGTTTAGGGCAATTAGACTATTGCCTTCAGTAAATCACATCTGTCAAAGAAAAACCAAGGTCATTCTCAACATGACACTTACCTGAACTGATAGATTATTGCTCAAGTGACTGAGCACAATGGGTTGCCACAATATCGCCTTAGGAAGGAATCGTTTTAACCCCTGAAAGTTTGTTTGAGTTTTTCTAATTTATTATGCCGCTTTTAGTTTCATTCAGCTTTATTTCCTCCATTAAACTCTCGCATGCCTGCTTCATTTAGATCTTATCTTTTGATTAAATAAATGGACCATAAAGTATTTCCCCCGCCCCAGGTTCTGAGAATAAAAACTAAAGAACCAGAGAAAATCATTCCCTTTTACCGTATTAGCAAATGTTTTCAATGTGCTTGACCTTTTTTCAAAATGTATATCCATCTTAATACTATTTAGGTTTTATGCCATTACTTGTTTTTTTATAGGAAGGACAAATACAAAATGTTTTCTTTCATTTTGACAGATTAGAAGAGATTAAACTTCACTGTAAATTGTTTACTGGATGACTGAAATACAATATTGATTCACTTGCTGGGCAAAACACAGGTTGTATTTATTGAACTCTGTTTTACATTTTTACTCTCCTTAACCATTATCTCTAAATTCAAATAAACAAATGGAAATTATCTGCTGGAGTGAGCTTGGTGAAAAGGTCATTCTGTAACATTTTTGTTTTTCTTCTTAAAAATAGATACTTTATATATTTAATATTCACTGAGGCTCTGATTCAGCACTGCACTTAAGCATGCGAGTAAGCCCATCTCCATTCAGCAAACATAAGAACATCATGAGAACGGCCATACTGGGTCAGACCAATGGTCCATCTAGCCCAGTATCCTGTCTTCCAACAGTGGCCGGTGCCAGATGCTTCAGAGGGAATGAACAGACTGGACAATTTATCGAGTGATCAGTCTCCTGTCATCCATTCCCAGCTTCTAGCATTCAGAGGTTTAGGGATACCTGGAGCAGGAGATTGGGGTCCCTGACCATCTTGGCTAATAGTCATTGATGAACCTATCCTCCAAGAACTTCTCCAGACCTTTCTTGAACCCAGTTATACTTTTGGCCTTCACAATACCCCCACAATACAGGTTCCATTAGTGTAACTCCATTGATGTCCATAGTGCTACAGTGGTTTACACCAGTTGAGGAGCAATACTCAAAGAGCAATACTCCTCATTATTAACCAGGAAAACTGGCCCTTGCCACTCAGTGCATCATTTTCATAAAACTAAATCCACAAACACAAAGAGCAGTGAGGTCCGAATCCTCAGCGAAGGGCATCTTTGGCTTTCAGCGGGAAAAGGTCTTTGGCAAAGTAGACAAAGGTAATACACTTCCGTCAGTATGACTGAAGTAGCACAGCACAAGCTGCTCTTGCTGAAGACAATACCCATGCTCTCAATCAGGGTTTTTTCCTGTCTTCTTTTTTTAATAGTTTCACAATAACTAGAATTGTTGGCAGCTGGCTCTGAAGTGGCCTCAGTGAATGCTCTCTATTTCCTCTTTTACTGCTGCTTATTTGATTCTATATTGCAGCACTTCTACAGGCCATATTCTGGCATTGAGAAAATATATAACTTGAGATTCCATCTATGTGGGATGGAGCATTTTGCTGAAGGTTCCCACAAAAATCTGAAAGTCCTGATTGGTGGTTAGGCTCCACCAATCCCAAGTTACCAAACCTCTCCCAGTGAGGAGCTGGGAATTTTAGCTGAATAACACTTTCCTTAACAGCTGGACATGGAACCTATACCTGGTAAATTCTCCACCATCATAAACAGGAAAAAGTCACACAGAAATTCTTCTTAAAATTAAATTTACTACATCAAAAACAGCAAGTTTTCTGCTAATGTGTCTATAATGAACATCAAATAGTCTGTAACTTTTTCCTGAATGGTCGGGGGTTCAGTGGAGCTACTTGGCTGATAGAAAAACACTGAAAGATGATTTTCTGTACCTTGTTAGAGGAAGTAACAGTCACAGCCCTGCAATTCTGATCACTAGAAATCAGCATGATTGGCATTACTTCTATCCTTTTTAGGGGGAATAGGGTACAAGGTTTGCTATTAATTACATTATTATTATTAATTTTATTTTATTTATTATTAATTAACATTTTAAGATATTTGTGAGAACATTATCTGTTTGGTTGCATTATAGATACGTTAGTGAAAAATGAGTGATCACCGTTATTAATTTTATTATTAAAAATCACACATACTGTGTAGTGACGTAAATTTGTGTAGTGCTTTACAAACCTAGGGCAAGACATGCATACACACAGTAGCAGCCTGTTTTCCTATCTTGTACTGAAATTTAAAACTCAGGACCTGAATTTTAAAGGGCCCTCTATTCCTGTGCAGGAAATTTTGGTTTTTTTGCCAATTGCCTTACGAGTGCTGGGCAGTGAGGGGTGGGATGGGCTGAAGATTAAATGGAACAGTGGCTCTTAGTTCTGCTGCGGGATTGGGTTCTGGATAGTGAAGGGGCAAACCAAGCTGGCCTCAGGCTATAGAAAGAAATGGCTCCTCGTCCTGTTGCTATTACAGCTGCTACTTCTGTGGGTCATTCCATTTAGAGGAACTCACCCTCTGGATAAAGTCCCCAAAGACTGAAGCATTCAACGGAAGGCCAGAAGGAAGTCTCAAATGACCACGATGAACTTTTGAGCTCTAGTCTGTCTATACATTCACCAGTTGTGTGACTCTGTTCACGCACTTATGCCTGTGGAGAACCTATGGTAGCTATAAGACGTAGGGGGAGATGTGTGTATCCAGATCTTTAATGAAACTCCATTCCTGAGGCCAGAAAGCTCTTTCAGACCTGCCTGCACACATCTGACATATGAAAGTGTAGTCTGACCAGCCCAGCATATGTTGAACTCTAAAGAGCCCTGCCATGTTAAGCTGACATTCACACTTTCACATCCACTTGAAAAGCCATATCTTTGTCATTCCGACATGAGAGAGGGATGTCCTTGTTATGGACTTTATCTTAATAGGATAGCTTTATCATTCTCTGTTTCAAAGTCAATGAGCCCCAAAAGTTGAGAGAAGTTAGTGTAAATTCTTAAGTGTGTTATATCATGTCACTGGTTTCCTTAGCAACCTTGCACATGTATTCTGCCTAGAAAAGTGAAACTTACTAAAACAGAATAGCCACCCTATACATGTGAGTAAGATACAGGATTTGGCCCTTTGTGTGGTAGATGATATTTTTCTGAGATCCCCCCCCCCCAAAAAAAAACCCACTTGTTACTGTATCTTTCATTTCCTTTGTATGAAGCCTGATCACCCTGTTACAAAGTGATGCCAGACAGTATCTCATTCTTTCCCTGGAAGAAAAAAAAAAATGTCCCTAATTTATTTGCTCAAATTAATTTGTGTTATGCTGAAATGCCAGAAATAAATTTTCATAGAGAAATATTAATCTTTCAAGTTCAGGTCCTACTGGAACGCCTCCCACACAGGTGGGCTGGCAGGGGTGTATGAAGGGCAATTTGGGCTCTATCCCGTCAATGTGCCACCCAGCAGAAATCTGCTGGTGTGGAGTGGGAGATAATCTGCTACTGGCATATACCAAGAGTCGATGGTTTTCGCCTTTGGATCAAGAGTGGGATCCAAAGAAGCAACGGTGACTCTGAGGCCTGGTCTACACTGGGGGGGGAGATCGATCTAAGATACGCAACTTCAGCTATGAGACTAGTGTAGCTGAAGTTGACGTATCTTAGATCCAATTAAAATTACTTACTTTGCGTCCTTGCAGCGCGGGATCGATGGCCGCGACTCCCCCGTCGGCTTTGCTTCTGCCTCTCGCCGAGTTGGAGTTCAGCAGTCGACGGGAGAGCAATCGGGGATCGATTTATCGCGTCTACCCTACACGTGATAAATCGATCCCCGATAGATCGATTGCTACTCGCCGATCTGGTGGGTAGTGTAGACGTGCCTTGAGTCAAAATTCCCTCCCTGTTCTGCTCCTGGGGTAGCTCAGCTGCATGCTGCACCTTATTCAGGGGAGATTGAAAAGTGACCATCCAACCCCCAATGGCGATGAGAAATGGGCTTTCTGGCTGTGTTGATGGATCAGAGCGCAGGCCTTGAGCATGCACAATGTGAAGAGTGGAGACAATTCTCCCCATTCCCTGGTGAAAGGCAGGCTAACATGACAGCTTCAGTGTGCAAAAGGGACCTTTTACCTGCTATTTGACAGAAGTTATTTCACAAAGCATTTTGCCAGAGGATGGAGAAATTCGTGTAATTCCTTATACGTTTTGCATAAGACTGAAGTTGTTGCCCTTAACTGTAGAGGGATAAAAGGACTGGTCTGGTGTGGAGTGAAATACAGGCAGGGATGAGGAATAGAAGAAGTCTGTAACAAAAGGAAGTAAGTAGTTGGCAAATAATTGTCATGACAAATGTCTGTCTTTCCTCCAGCTGTCAGATCAGTATCAAAGACGCAGTCTTCTGCATGGCGTGACTAACGAGAGAAACCCCAACTTTAGTTCAAAGGCTGATAGTGTGAAATGAGATCTGAGATCTGCAGCCCATAACAGTATGTCACTCCCCTGGCAGAAAACATATCTCTGTACCCTATTACTATAATTATCTGATCATAGGAGGCTCACATTAGGATGTAAGAGAGCAGGGCTTCTGTTTCAAAGGCATTAGTGACAGCTACTTATAGTCTGAAATACTAACTCCTCTTTTCCAATTCACAGTTGTATATAAAAGTTTCTACTAGACTGATGGAATAAAACATGACAACTTGTCTCCTAGCTCTAGTATAAATTTCCACTTCATTATTATTAATCGTATTTGTTAAGCGCCAACAACATGATCAGGACTGTTCAAGAGACAGACACCAGGACAATTCTGGCTTCCAAGAGCTTATGTAAGACGCAGTTTGCTAAGTGAAAGCATCACTGAGAAAGTGCTGGAAATGTGTCACTCGGTGACTCTGTTCACATATGGGTAGCCAAATGCCAAGTGCTCTGAGATCTTCCCAATGATCTGGATCTGACTTGTAATTCCCTATATTCTGCCTCATTGGGTTAAAGTAAAAAACACCCCTGTTGCTGTGTTGTCAAGAGGAAGAACAAAAAGAGGTTGCAAACAGGGCTGGCCTGAAAACAAGAATTTCGATTTTGCAGAAAAATGTGAGGTTTTGGCTCACATCGGAATGGAAAGGAGACTTTTCAAATATTTGAGTGTGTGTGTTAAGTCCCTGTCCGGCCTGATTCAGAGCAGGCACTTCCACTTGGGTTCCCACTTCCCAGGAGAGCGCCCTCACCACAGGCCATTGCCCATTCTTCCATAGGGTGCACGCTCTCTCTCCTTTCCCAAACCAGATTTCCATTCTCGACCTGAGAAATCTTCCCAACAAAAGTTTTTTCGAAACCTATCTGTTTCCATGAAAAAATTTGCTTTCCATTAATCAACATTTTCCAACAAAAAAAAGTTGTCGAAAATTTCCCGACCAGCCCTAGCTGCATGGCCTCCCCAGATGTTCATTGAACATGTTCAGTCCCAAGGCAGTTGTGGTCCCTGAAGGACCCCAGGTACTTAGAGCTTACCGTGGGAAATTTCAAAACTGCCTTGAAATTCACTCAGCCTCTTTTGAAATTCCTAGCTTGGGGTAACAATTTTGAAAGAGACTAAAGGCCAGGTATTTAGGTATTTAGACAACTAAAGATGCAAATAGGTCAGGGGTTGGCAAACTATGGCCCACATGTCAGATCCAGTCCATCAGGGCTTTGGATCTGGCCCATGGGATTGCCACCCCCATGGTGCTGCGGGCCCCGTGCTGCTCTGGGAAGCGGCCGGCACCACGTCCCTGCAGCCCCTGGCAGTGGGGGGCAGAGGGCTTCGCATGCTGCCCTCGCCTGTGGGTACCTCCCCCAAAGCTCCCATTGGCCAGGAACGGGGAACCGTGTGCAATTTCCCCACCCAGATGTGGCCCTCGGGCCAAAAAGTTTGCCCACCCCTGAAATAGGTACTTACTGTGATTCTCAAAAAAAAACCTAAGCATCTAACACCCCTTGAAATCAGTGGGAGTTAAGCACATAGAAGCTTCTGGAAATTGCACTAGGTGCCTCAATATATTTAAAAATCTGGCCCAAAGTGACCTACGAGCCTAACTCAAATTTTCAGAGTCACTTAAGCATCTAGGACCCTGTGTCCCATTGACTTTCAATGACACTTCAGCTCTTAAATGACTGTCACTTTTGAACTTAGGATCCTAAGTCATTTGGGTACTTTCTGGAAAATTTTACCCTAGAAAATGTTGTTCTGATTGATCCATTTCCGAGGGAATTCAGAATATCTGATCACTTTCTGAAGCACCGTTTCAACCTCATATATATTTTAGCTTGGCTTTTCTCTTCTTGCAAGGGCCACTATCAACAAGAAGAGCCACACGCAGTATATCCTGTGGATCATCATTATTTCCTGTGAATTAAAAATGGATAAGGGTATTCAGCGTTCTTACCTACAAGCTGTCTAATGTTGTTCTGCTGCGTCCTAGATATGCTGTATGTGCTTTTGAGTCTCATGCATAATATCTATTATGGAAGAGCACAGATATCTAGCAGCCAAATGTGTGAGGATGGCTCAGGACATTTTAAAAAAAGAATGGAACAAAAGAATCCGGAGCAGCTTCGGAAACTATAAAGGTCAAAGCAGGACAAGCACAAGATCTTGTACGTTTTCTTCTCTGTATCCTATCTTGCGCTTTTTCTTATTGCCAAAGAATTGCTTTAGTGAAACAATCCATATGTAAGTGAATATACAAGTTCACAAGTTAACTCATGTCATGTACAGCAATTTCTTTTTCACACCTCTCAGCACAGATGCCAAAACACCATTTGTATTCAGTTCTTGAATCACGCGACAATGGTGGTGACCTTCTTGAGATTTATTTCCTTTGTAGAAGTTGGGGAATATAACAATCCAGCACCTGAAACAAAAATTATTCTTAAATGCTGTTTAAATTACTTTAACAAAGCGGGAAGCTAGTTAGATCATTTTCTTTCACTCTAAAATGGCGTTATTAGAGCAATCACTACGTAGAGCAGGTCTCTTTGTTTATCAATTTTATTTAAAAATGCTTTCAGCGTGTTAGTTCCTGGCTCATCCTTTCATTATTCAAACATTAGATGACACGTGTAAGGATTCTGTCCTGGTCAGAAATCTACTAGTTGCTGAAATGAAGAATTTTGAAACATGCAGCAATGGAATTTTTCAGAGAGCAATGAGCTGACCTAAGACAGTTCCCACTGAAGTTTTACCAGGGACTTTAATGGGTGCAATTAAGCCAATGCTGCAGTCTTTTGAAATCCTACTAACCACCTTTCCTGTGTGTTCTTGCCAGGAAAAAATAATTTCCTTTTAATATAGATCATCTAGATACAGGGCTGGCTCCAGGCACCAGGCAACCAAGCACATGCTTGGGGCGGCACCTGGTAAGGGGTGGCCAATCTTGGGGTGGCGGGGGGCAGCGCATCGTGGCATTCCGCGGGGGGGGGACGCTCTGGCGGCGCGGCACGCGGCGGGGGGGCGGTGCGGGGAGCAGCACTCAGGGAGGGGTTCCGGCGGCGCAGCACTCGGCGGGGGGGTGGCGCGGTGCGCGGTGCGGCGCTCGGGGGGGGTTCCGGCGGGGCGGCGCTCGGGGGGGGGGGGCGCTCAGCGGGGTGGCACTTTTTTTTGCTGCTTGGGGCAGAAAAAAGGTAGAGCCGGCCCTGTCTAGATAGGGCTTATTTTCTCAGGCCCAAATAATACAATCTGTGCTTACTTGGGTCAAACTGCCATTGGCTTCAATGGGAGCGTTGCCTGAGTAAGGGAGAGCAGGATTTAGCCCATAGCTAGGATTCCACTTTGTAAAATAATCAGTTAAGTGAAAGGGGGAAAAACCACCTATAGTAATTAGCATGAACATTGTAAATCTTGTTATACCAACAAAACATGGTTCCTTTGATCAGTTCACTCTGGGGAATGGTAATAGAAAAGAACGAGAAAGTTGTTAACATGCCTCAGCCGCTAAAGGTATTTACTACAGCTGCTTCTTCCCGTATGGGCAGAGTCTCTTGTGAAGACACTGGGAGTCCGAGCAGATCAGCGGGCTGTGGGGCTAGGTGCCATAGGCTAACGTATATTGCAAGGCTGCTAAAATTCCCTCACTTTTGAGTGAGTGCAGCAAAGGTGGAACAAGAGTCGTGGGTCAATTGCAGTCCCAGGATCTTTGGAGAAGTGGAGGGAGTGGGGACCCGGAAGAGAAGCAACAGGGGGAGGATCTAGACTGTACCTTCAATGGCAACAGTGGAGGGTCTAAAAAGTGGGTGGGATGGGTCTAATAAACTCCTTTATTTCCTGACCACAGCCACATAGTAGTGGTCAGTATCTGCTAACCCCAGTGACTGATGTTACAGGGGAAGCAGTGGGGAGAAAAAGGAAATATGGGAAAGGGGGGGAAAGAAAGTATTTAGTGGGTGTCTTGGGGAAAATGTTGCGGTGAGAGGAAGAGGAAAAGGGGGGGGAGAATGGAACTCAAAGGGTAAAAATAAGGGAGAAGGGAAACCTGAGAACGAACCATAAAGCTCGTGAGTCCAAAGGGAATTGCCAAGTGAATAAACGCTGGGAAGGGGGAGATTTTGTGGCGGGATGGAAATATGGTGAGAGACAGAACATGAGGGAGAGACAGGAAGAACCGAGTCTTGGGAAAGAAACCCAGCCTGGCGAGATGGGGAGAGAGAGAAGAGAAAGTTAGAAAATACTGACGGAGAGTAAAATGGCAAAGAGCCAGCAGAAAATGATGGAAGAAAGGTAGCAGAAAATAAAGAGGCAAACAAAAGAGGAGAAGGACTGGGATGAGGATGGAAAGAAGATACAGCACAAAAAAAATAATACAGCCCACAATGGTCAGTGCAGTAATGTTCATTTTCATTATAATTTATTCCTTTTCATGAATGAGGCTTTATTTACCTTTCATGAGTTCGATGTCATAATGGGGCCTCTGGATGCCATATTAGGGTGCACAAACTAGCACTAATGTGTGCAAAATGGGCTTCTAGTTACCCAAGTGCTGATCTGAGCATCTGAATCCAGGAGTTGAATATCCCATTATGTGCTCCTGTGTGATCGATTGTGCCCTCTATCTGCAGTCTCCGGCTTCCTCTGCCTATTACACTAACTATTCAGCATCTATATTCAGGGTTTATTAAATGAATCCAGTATGAGTGGGAAGTATCCATTTTTTAAACCAAGCTGATGTTTATTCACCACATGGGACAAATCTCACGAGGGGCTAAATACCTGCATCCATGTTCCATTGGAATCAAGGAGAGCTGCAGGCACTCAGACGCTCTCGGGATTTGACCCATGAAATGTCTGATATGAAATATGGGAATGAGGAGGACGTTTGCTGACAGTAGCAGAAGAACAGAAGTCCTTTCTTTGCACAATATCATACTGTTTATTCAGGACTAATGAATATGCACAGCTCAGCAGAGATTGCCTACCTAAATCTTTGATTAACTGATACCTTTTAAATGCAACCTTGTAAACTTAAAGAGCAAAGAGACAACCTACTTAACAAAACATTTGGCACCGTATGTATTTTTTTTTTTTTTTCCAGAATTTCTGACTAAGAGGGTTGGTCTTAGATTGCAAGACTGACCTCTAGTGTAAAACATCTGCTATAGTTTACTGTCATAAAATCTATGGATCTTATGCAGCAGATATTCAGTATCCGCAGGTGCTGCTTGCATAGGCCACCCGAGTTCCCACAGCTCAGCACCTACAGAGCTAATTCTCCCAGCAGCCCAAAAGCTCTTATTCTTTGTTTGGGCTCCGGTGTACTTGTGTGTTCCTGGATTCTGCCTGTTACTGACGATTGCAAGAGAATGGCTAAAAACATGTCCTTGGAAGGAACTTGGAGAAAATTGACATTCTCTGCAAACTAGATATCAGCTTCTGCACAAAGATTGTTTTTCATGAATCAAGGTTTATGTTGCCCCTGGCGTTTGTGGTGTGGATAAATTGCAAGTAGAAGCTCTGTCTCCCTTATCGCCTTGTCCAGGATTTCCTTCTGAAGTAAAGGAAGTAGGTTCTTTACTTGACTGTTCTATTCAGCTCAGCCCACTTTGCCAGATGACTATAAGACAGTCTGCTCTTTGGTTAATTCCAGACATTTTTAAAGTTCATTATAGCAGCCCAGAGTTCTGGTCAGTGACAAACCCGTGACACAATGATTTGCCTTGCAAACCTCACAACTGGAGATTCAGATTCAGTCCTGTAGACAGTCTCTAGAAGACTGTTAGTGAGGTGGGCTAAAATATGTCTTTCATCTCTTACCTCTAGTTATCTGAGTAATGGACGTACAGTACTCAGTGGAATGTCTATGTAATGTCTGCACATGAAAGTCACAAGTGCAAACAAAAGAAAAAGTTGTATTGTGTTACATGACCTTGTAATAAAGTCATAAAGCATGCATTCTCACAGTTTAGGGAGGAACATAAAAAAGCTAGAAGAGAGGTAATAAGAACATAAGAATGGTCATACTGGGTCAGACCAAAGGTCCATCTATCCCAGTATCCTGTCTACCAACAGTGGCCAATGCCAGGTGCCCCAGAAGGAATGAACAGAACAGGTAATGATCAAGTGATACATACCCTGTCTCCCATTCCCAGCTTCTGGCAAACAGAGGCTAGGGACACCATCCCTGCCCATCCTGGCTAATAGCCATTGATGGACCTGTCCTCCATGAACTTATCTAGTTCTTTTTTGAACCCTATTATAGTCTTGGCTTTCACAACATCCCCTGGCAAGGAGCTGACTGCCCATTGTGTTGTAAAAATACTTCTTTTTGTTTGTTTTAAACCTGCTGCCTATTAATTTCATGTGGTGACCCCCTAATTCTTGTGTTATGAGAAGGAGTAAATAACACTTCCTTACATGGTGTCAAGTATCAGAGGGGTAGCCATGTTAGTCTGAATCTGTAAAAAGCAACAGAGGGTCCTGTGGCACCTTTAAGACTAACAGAAGTATTGGGAGCATAAGCTTTCGTGGGTAAGAACCTCACTTCTTCAGATGCAAGTAATGGAAATTTCCAGAGGCAGGTATAAATCAGTATGGAGATAACGAGGTTAGTTCAATCAAGGAGGACGAGGTGCTCTGCTAGCAGTAGAGGTCTGAACAGGAGGAGAAACTGCTTCTGTAGTTGGATAGCCATTCACAGTCTTTGTTTAATCCTGATCTGATGGTGTCAAATTTGCAATGAACTGGAGCTCAGCAGTTTCTCTTGAGAAACTCTCTTGAGAACTCCCTTGGTGTTCACACCTCTACTGCTAGCAGAGCACCTCGCCCTCCCTGATTGAACTAACCTCATTATCTCCATACTGATTTATACCTGCCTCTGGAAATTTTCATTACTTGCATCTGAAGAAGTGAGGTTCTTACCCACGAAAGCTTATGCTCCCAATACTTCTGTTAGTTTTAAAGGTGCCACAGGACCCTCTGTTGCTTTTAACACTTCCTTAGTTACTTTCTCCACACCAGTCAGGATTTTATAGACCTCTATCATATTCCCGGTTAGTCGTCTCTTTTCCAAGCTGAAAAGTCCCAGTCTTATTAATCTCTCCTCAGACGGCAGCCGTTCCATACCCCTAATCATTTTTGTTGCCCTTTTCTGAACCTTTTCCAAGTCCAATGTATATTTTTTATAATCAAAAATGATACATGGATAAGATAGGAGGAGAGAACTTGGATTCTCAACACAAATACACAAAAGAGAAGAGCTGGGGAATATAATGACAGCTGATTAATAACTTTAAAATAAACGAAGAGAGAGCATTATTCCCAGAACTAGGTAGGCCAAGGAGCATTGGCCTGAATCTAAATGTTAAAATAGATATGAGGGGAAAATTAAGACCAGCTGGATTGTACAATAGACCCTGTCCTCACTACAAGGGCAGTTGAAAGTGAGATAGTAAGTGGTCCTGCAAACTGCAAGGGTCCAACTGGGTGACTACAATATTCCTGGCTGGCCAAGCAGCCTGTGGTTCTTTAATAATCACAAGCACTGTGTTCTGTAATTGAACTGGGTGATATGATGTACATTCTTAGCTGATATTTCTGGTATGTCCCATGAAACTCTGGCAATATAAATCTGAAAGCCACTTGAATAACGTGAGCCCTCTCTCCCTCCCCTTACTGGCCAAGAGCTCGAGAGGTCACAAAATGCTGATGTCTAGCCAACATCTGAGAAGATGGATGTAGAGCTCTTTGTCAGCTGTTGGCCCAACTGCATCTTTCCCAAGAAATATAGTGCCTTTCTAGTGAGTAAGACACCTGCGCTATTGACAAATGTGAACCAGCTAAATCTTAAGCATTGATGAGGAAGGCCTGGAATGAG
This sequence comes from Malaclemys terrapin pileata, assembly GCF_027887155.1. NCBI lineage: Eukaryota > Metazoa > Chordata > Testudines > Emydidae > Malaclemys > Malaclemys terrapin. The sequence continues at coordinate 11,954,991 of NC_071513.1, read as the reverse complement.
AGAGTGATTCTGCAGCAATGCACACATCTTCCCTTCTGCGTGTGCACAATAGCCATTACTGAGGCAAACAAGCTAAAAATACCAAGGCACTAATCAGTAGTATTAATGCCCACGGGTGTCTGCGGATGCAAACCCAAAAAATGAACCATGCAGAATTAACTTGACACCGCTTATCACAAGGATTTCCTTGCGAAGGACGTATCCTGTACTATATTCTGCAGGCCACCCTCTTCAGTCTTTTGTTTGGTAGCCAGTTTTGGCACCTTAACCCAGTTGAAACTGTTTTCCACCTTCTGAGAGGGCAGAATGCCACTAAAGCAGATGAGAATGATCACAGACGTGCCAGAGAACCAGTATGAGCATCAAATTGGTATACGAGTGGTCAGATTCTTGTCCAAGACTGCTGCTAGAGCAGTCATGAATCTCTGCCCAGATTAAAGAGATATACTGTCATCAGTCCAGCCAAGTACTGACCTGATTTTGGAAAGCTTTACCTCATTTCTTATTGCTTGGGTGGAGTGTTTTGTGCTTTAGTGTATAAGGGAAAGTGTTTCATGAGGAAAGGAGACTGAAGAATGCTAGTAAGGTCTGTGCGGTCTAAGCAGTTCTAGAAAGGAAGCACCTGTAGATCTTATCAAAAATGGTTTCCCCACCAAACTGAGTTTCCTGCAAAAGAGGTGCAGGTGCAGACACCAGATTATGACCTTCCACAAATATTGTGCTGATTCAGGCCCAAGAGAGACCATTTTAGCTGTCCCGGGTTATTGTTTAATTGTGTACTACGCACATATCAAAATCAGATTATGGCCAAAGGGAAAACATCCCCTGCCCAAGTATCATCATTTTTTAAAACTTATTTATTTAGAAAACAGTTCTCCAGGGACAGTACATGTGCCAGGCCTCCTCAGAAATCCTTACCGTTCTGAAAGTATATTCTACACAAACAACAAGTGTGCCATCAACCTACATTTTCAACTTGAGTGCCGAAATTCAGAGACCTAAATCCATCCATTGGCACCAAAGAAATATAGCTTGCTTTCCAGCATCCATGCCTGGCCGCTCTGGGGTCTAGTCTCTTTTCTCCACAGCCCCTCGACTCTCATCTTCCTAGTTATATTGGACTGAGGTAGGATTACTTAGCTAGCAGGGGAAGACAGAACTCTATCACTTTAAATAAATGTCATCACGAGTGACACAGACGGAGCACCTTTCATCCAAGGATCTCAAAGGACTTTATTAACAATATTAAACCTCTTGACACCGTTATGAAGATGATGTTACCTCCATTTTAGAGATGGATAAATTGAAGCACAGAAGGCTTGTGGCTTGCCTGAGCTCATCCTGCAAATTCAGGGCAAGAACCAGAAATAGAACCCAGCAGGCTACACAGATAGAACCACCCAATGGTGTAACTATTTGGGGTGGGAAATCAGAATGGGTTTGTGAGGTTTGAGGCGGGAAGTTGATGTCATCATTACCTTTTATTCCTCTGACCTGTCATTATGCAGCAGAGGTGAAGTCACAAAACAAGTAAAATCTTGCGTTTACCTAAGAAGTCTGTTCAGATCCGATGGGTCCATCAAGGATGAGGTTTAAAGGAGACATGCTTTAGCGACATATGCAGCACAGAATCTGATCAACTGATGGACGGATAAAAATGTTATGTTTGGTACCAAAGTGAAAATACTAACTGTATTACTCCATGGTCTGGAAGCAGCTGCATTAAATGCAAGAGACATCAGACGGCTGGAAGCAGTAGGGATGAGTGTCCTTCCGAAGATGGCATGTGTAAAGTGGAATGAAAGTACAAGAATCAGGAAATCCCAGAATTTCAAACTTCTGAGCTTTTGACCAAAGGATAATGATGACAAGGAGCCTCATTAACATTAGTGGGCTTGGGATCAGGCAATTTGGAAAGAGACATTTAAGCCCTATCCACTGGAGAAAAAGATCACTGTAACAGGAGGCCTCACCCTTAAGGACCGGAGGGCTGGGGCCAGCCAATCCTGGTTACAGACTGAGCCATACCTGGAAGAGACCAGGGTGGTTGCCCTGTTAAGAGCAGCAGGAGGCTGCAGTGAAGGAGGGGATGCTCAGGGATTAGGGACTACTAGGAATAAGCAAGCTTTAGCAGAGACTAGTGGGAGTTAGGACAAAGACTTCACCTGGGTAGGGCACGCCAAAGCAGGAAACATACCAGGCAGGAAGAAGAGACGCCTTTGTTTTGTGTAGACATTTGGATGGACTGGAAAACTTTATTTTGAATGTTTGTTGATTTAATAATGCAGAGCCCAATGAAGGATGGGAGTGGACAAAAGTGGTTGGGGTTTTTTTTAGTTTAGTGAACAGTCCAAGAGGGGAAACTGAGGAAGGCTGCCTGTAGCATGACGGAAGGCCACAAGGGGGCACATCAGAGGCATCTGGCCTGATTACAATCACTAACAGAAGTTAGCCAGGAACGACTATATGAGTGTTCTTACCAGTGCAAATAGCAACCAGTATAAAGTGGTAGAAAATAAGCTACCTGCCAACAAAGAAATCGATATGCCAGTGTGCATCAGTTGGATCCTGTGGTCTATATACAGCTTTTGTTTTTGTGCACCAGTCTCCGAGGCATTCATTTAGCCATGATATTTCAGTTTTTAAAGGACCAAACCCCTTTTGCAGAGTTATTTTAAGCATCATTTGTTTGAGGCTGGGAGGGTGTAATATTCAAGATGAGATGCAATACAGAGTATGCCATTTACTTTCACAATATGCCAAACCCACAATAAGCATGTTCAAAATCACACGGAGCAATATTCTACTGCAAATGCTTTCTCAGTCCTTAGCCAAGACTTCCCGTGAAATCACTTTCAGTAAAGGTCTGCAGGATTTGGCTAACTGTTCTTAGTTGGAATTCTCTTTTGAAAAATGAAATGCAAGGGGAAATGTTAAAATGTACTGTAGAATTCATATTCATTTATTGTGCAAATAGTCATATGAAAATTTACAGTAAGATTTAGCTCTCAAAAGTTCCAGTTGCCAGCAGTTGTGCCTTATCAGCTGGGAGTTTACAACAGCATGTCTGATTGACAGAGTAGGAGAAGAAAGCAAAAGTAGAGACTTCTGCTTGGAAGCAGAGGCTTTAATGTAACAAGGTGACCCCAGTTAAAAAAAGGAGAATTAATATTATCTCACAGTCTTTTCTACTCTTTCCTCACTGTTACTTAAAACGCTCCGTTAAACGTTGACTTCACTAGTAATCCCTCTAATCATTCCCCAAGTTTTAGCCAAAATATTTAATTTAAAAAAATGTCTATCGGATTTAAATTGAACTCACTGACAATGGAGGCAATTGTAGAATCCCACAAACTCTTTGGAACTTTGATTTTTAATTAAAGGATGGAAGAGAATTTTTAATGTAGATAAATGTTAACTCTTTTGGGTAATGCATAATGTGAATAACGACGTGCAATTCTCTGGGTGTTGGGCATGGATCTAGATGGGTCACTAGAGCCCTATATTATATGTAGCTATATATTAACTATTACTCCAGTTGTCTACGAAGCTCAGTTCAGTACGTGATCACTATGATCCTGCTCCCATGCTGGTGCAATGAGAATCACTAGAGGCACTGCCCACTGCATCCCCTGATTCAGGGATTCTGCCATCGATGATAGGACTTCTCCAGATGGGTCCAGGGTATTATGGCACACACTTTGCTTCTCGTCTATATGGGATTGGTTGTAATGCCCAGAAAGCCAATGGAACAGGCTTCAACTGCAGCCAGTTTTATCTTAGCATGGAATGGAGGAATGGTGGGAGCTTGCCCCATTACTGAGATTTACATCTGGGTATAAAGTCTTCTTTTAAAGAAGCCTTCTTCTTAATGCCTTCTTTTCTGGCCTAGGGGTATGTCTACACTGCAGTCAGGAGGTGTGATTACAGCACACATAGACATACCTGAGCTTGCTTTAATCTAACTAGCTCAACGCTAGCTTGAATAATAATAGTAGTGAAGCCACAACAGCAAGGACAGCAAGCACTTCAGTATGCACTCAGGGTGGGCGGGGCTAGTCCATGCCGCTGCCATGGCTTCACTGCTATTGTATCACACCTCCCGAGTCCCAACTGCAGTGTAGACAGACCCTCAACCTGTAAGGCTGTAGTAGGCCAATAGGGCAACCTGGGAGTTATAAGACCTATACAGACCAAGCACAATAAAAGTGAAATTACTCCATGTGGATGAAATACCATACAAGGCCATTGCATAGACTTTTGCTTACCTGTGGGGAACGGGAGGACTCTGAGTATGGCTGTTTGCAGAAGGTATTTCACCCCGGGCATAATTGTATTTGTACCATTTTGTAATACTTTGAAAAGACAAGTTGTTCCATCAAATAAGGTCTCTTACACCTTCCTCTGACGCATCTGCTACAGGTCACTGTCAGAGGCAAGATACTAGATTAGGTAGATGACTGGATTGATCTGCTATAGTCAGTCCTATATTCCTAGTTGAATGCAAATCACAGAGGCTGTTTCTTTCTTCTAACTGAACTTTTAAATTAAAAAGATCCGTTTATTTTTCAGTTTTGTCAGCATGGCAAAGCTGTGAACTACAACCATAACTTGCAAATTTAGAATGTATAGATCTGTCAAGGTAAAGAATGCTGACCCCATGTACATACATTAGGTATGTTTCGCAGGCAGAAATACTATAGCGACAGCTATTTATTTAACTTTTCCTACTTTGTTAAGTGAATCACTTCAGGATATTTACTTTGCACTTGTAGAAATCAGACATCTCGTCAGAATGTTTTTGTTTCCTTCATTTGATTCTGCGAGAATCTGCTGGGTTAGTGAACAAAAAACATCCTGTAAGAAACTGTCCCAGCAATACTTAACGGCCAGCACAGTGTGCCAAGGAAGGGGCAAATACTGTCATTTTTGATAGACCACATCTAGCCTTTTCCTTTTTTCACATTGCTCTAATTGTCTTTTTCCATTAAAGTCAAACATGGATTGAACCCCCGCATGCCAGCAATCACAAAAATGTGTTTAAATTGATATGCATCGTGACTGCTGAGTAAACAGCACAATCAGACCTTACACCTGGCATTGGCCATCTATAGAAATTGCAAAATGTACATAGCTGGGGGACTAATTCTCACTCACATCAGTTAAGGACACTAGTCAGCAGCTCACAGAACTGGTTCCTATGTGAGAATGCAGATTGTTCCAGAATATTTCATAGAATCATTCCCCATGTTATTGTCTTGTAGTGAGTGAAGCTGAGCAGTTCTACATTTGGATACATATTGTTTGACTGTTGATTCATTGATCCTTTATGTCTCTTTGTTATGGCATTAACCAGTATTGCGGGGGGGGGTGTGAATAAATGTAGATATATAATCTATACATCAAACTATCAGTATATAATTGCTATTTATAGATATCAATATGTTCTGTGACTAACTACAAATAATAAACACACTAACAGTAAATACTGTAGTGACAATTTTCATGAAACCTTGTTTAGCACACTTTCGTGATACACATTCCGTTTTCCTTTCCATTTTTTCCTCTCGATGTTTGCTGGAGAAACAGTCTTTTTCTCAGCCAAGATCTGCAGATTTTCTTTCCCTCACTGTACTCTAAATTTTCAAAGTGACTGGTGCTTTTGGGAGCCCAGCTTGAAGCAACTTAAAGGGTCCTGATTTGCAGACGCTGGGTATTTAGCATTTTATGGAACTCCGGCTCCTTTAAGGTTTCTCAGGTTGAGCCCTAAAAGAGTGAGGTGCCCATTCTGTTCCAGTGTAAAAATTGTCAACTACTAGCATGGCTGGCCCAATAAGACAGTTCTTCTAAATCTAATTTAGTCCATTTTCACCTCCTGGTCTTGATCCAATTCCAGTTGAAAGTCTTTTTCATTGACATCAGCTCAAGCTCCAATTGCCCATCTTCTTTCTTTGGAGCTAGGGATACCAGAGCCTCTTCAGCAACATCTGTGACATATGCATGCAGAAAGAGATCCAACAGCTATATTTGCATACTCGAGGAATGGGCAAGATTCCCCCAAATTCACTGGTGGTGGCTGCTACTGCTGCTTCAGCTACAACTACAACTGGCAGGCAAGCAACCATCTGGCCTTCAAACCAAATACTGAATGATCCTTTTGGCTATCTAGTATAGCTAAAGTCATGTTTCAATGAAAACTTATCTAGAAGCTGATTCCGTGGAGAGAAAAGAGAGGCAGCAGAACCATCTGTGTTTTGTTTTATTTCTTTTACAAAAAACTTTTTTTTGAGAGAGTGGGAAAAGAGGCTTCTTTACTTTATTACCTGATCAGTCATTTGAGTTTTAATCGTTTTTCACAAATCCGATTGATATGAATATTGCTCCTAGTGTTGCTACCTTGCAGTTATACACAAACTTTACTTGAGGGGCTTTAAACGCTTTATGAACAGCACACATGTGACGTGGGAATTATTACATCCATTTTACAGAAGGGTAGACAGAAGCACACAGGTTTAGTGACTTTCCTACTGCCTCGTGACACTGGCCAATTTTTGGAATAGATCCCAGAATCTTGCAGGGAGGAAGGCCTCTCCTTTAGCAACTAACCCAACATGACTTCCCCTATGACCATTTCTAGTAGCTGCCATCTCACTGTCCATGTGATACCATTCTAAGAACATGTAAATGATGGATAACATAAGAGGTTTATATTGTTACTATCTACTGCACATTTTAGTTAACACGGTAATTTCCCCTCATGCCTCATGGCTATTTTTCCTTATAGTCTTTTACAAGGAACTTTATTAAAAGCTTTTAGCAATAGAATTTTCACAGTTATTTTCCTTCACTGACATCTATGCTTATTTGTCTAACCTCCTCTCTGTATGTTATCCTCAGGTAACCCACTAAGCATTGCCTGCAAAGCATTCTTTGGATTCAGTGGAGAATCGGGCCCCATGATCTACTGGATGAGAGGGGAAAAATTCATTGAAGAACTAGAAGGTCACATTAGAGAAGGGGAAATCAGGTACTGTTTGGAGTATTTATTTTACTGCTAAGAAAACGGTAGGGCCCAACTGAGAATGTTTTTAACAGCTTTTTAATTTGAACTGAAAATGATTTTCTTGTCTAAAAAGAGATGGATGGCTGCGAACCAGTGCAACATTAGCTCATTGCTTCTGAATATACTCTAAAGACAGTGTGGCTATCCATGTGTTCTGAGGATATGTCACCAATTTCCCTAGGCTAGCGCTGACTTGCTTCTGAATGTCCTGGGGGTTGTTTTTGGCCTTTAACTATAATGATATTGTCCACTACATTTGCCCCAAGTGACTGCTCTTGGGAAATTAATGTTATTTTCAGTATCGATATTAATCCTAAAGATGGATGGCCACCTGCCAGAGATTTCCACACTGTTTCTCTTCTATTTGCCCAACCAGCATAGAGAATGTACAGTGCACATAACTTAACCAGTGCCTTCTCTAAGCATTTATGTGTTCCTTTCTGCAGAGAAACAAGTAATCGTGAGGTTTTTGTTTACCCATCTTGTGCCTTTTTTGTTTCATCAGTCATTCAGATTGCTGACCATTGCTTGTTGTAAAAGTTTTAAAGAAAAGAATCCTTCATAATATGTGTCTCCGTTAATTTGTATGAGTCCAAATGAACCTCGTAGTTCATGGAGTTTGTACGTAACTATATTCCCTTCTCATCCCTCGTTAATGTTTCCCTGACTAAAAACTTCTTGAGTAGGACCCACATCTTCATCTATAAAAAGCAACAGAGGGTCCTGTGGCAGATTAATCTGAAGAAGTGAGGTTCTTACCCATGAAAGCTTATGCTCCCAATACTTCTGTTAGTCTCAAAGGTGCCACAGGACCCTCTGTTGCTTTTTACAGATTCAGACTAACACGGCTACCCCTCTGATATCTTCATCTATGTTTGCCCAACTCATGGTGGTGTTCCCAATTCTCCTTGACAAATGATGAATATAAGTATTAAAAGAATCCAGGTTCTTTTCACATCTTCTATCTCTCACCTGTTTAAGACCCATCTTTAACAGCAAATTATCAAAGAAATCCAAAAGAACGGACCCAAAATTGCCCTTTAGTCACATGTAAGATTCCTCACAAAAGGTAAGAAGGGTTTTTGTTGCACAGTTGCCGTGCTGTTTAATGACCACCAATATAAAATTCCAACAAACTGCTGCCCACATTAATGAACATTTTAAAAACTCTTCATATGGAAGTTCCTTTATAACAACAGAATGATTTTGTCACTCCCCCGGAACATCTCTTGATTCCAAACTAAGTCCCCTGTTCTGCCCCAAATTACATGCATGCCTCCTCCACTGACTTCTTTGAGAACTGGATGGGCATAGAATTTAACCCGGAAGTTGCAATATCTTTCAGTAGAAGTACATTGGGCTAGGTTCCCAGCTGCAGCAGATCTCTGCTCAGTGCCACAGGGGAAGGTGGAGTCAAAGTTGGCTGCCACGCATCCGTCTACACTTGCCAGAGATTGCTGGAGCCCAGCATGATCTGACCATGCGCCCTCCTGCAGCCCAGCATGCACTCCACTCCGGAGGGCATTAAACTAGCAGTGAGCCCTTATCACAGATTACAATTGGTTTCTTTGTCTGTTGGCTTCTCAACTTCTATGATTGAATCAGAGGTTAAGTTGTATTTGTGTTCCGTTGCCCCATCTAATTGTTCCTCTTAACTAATTTCACATTTCCCCCCAATTAAAATCCCGGATCGGCGGGTAGAAATCAATCTCTCGGGGATCGATTTATTGCGTCTCATCTAGACGGATAAATCGATCCCTGAATCGACGTGCTAACTCCCACCTCATCAGGAGGAGTAAGCGCCGTCGACAGGGGAGCCGCAACGGTCGATTTGTCCCCGTCCTCACAGCGGGGTAAGTCGAATAGGATATGCCAAATTCACGTACATTATTCGCGTAGCTGAATTTGCGTATCTTAAATCGACACCTCCCCCTTAGTGTAGACCTAGTATAAACTCAGAGCAATTCAAGAATGTCTTCTCTTCAGTACATCTAACAGCTCCATATATCCCCTCTTGCTTTTATAGACCATGGTCAATGTTAAAACCTCAGCACTTGCCAACAGCTCCCATGCTGTTATTTTAGGTGCCAGAGTTCATGCTTTTCTTTGATTTGGAAATAACCACAGCAACCACATATATGGTAACTGTTTGCAAAAGTTGACTTTCTCATGGTGACCAGTGTTGTCTACATCTCAGATTGACCATGCCCTCGTAATTCAAAACTAAACACTGCTGTCATGTTAGTTGCACTGCAAGCCTGCCCATATCTTCCATCCAGTCATTGTTATTGATCTTTTCCAAGATAAAAGATATGCAACTGATGCTTAGAAATTGATTAGCGATGGTAGGCCCTGTCTATTTGACACTTGTCCTACCATTCTGCTATTAATGCATCAGCAGGTGTGTCCCTTTAAATGCTGAGATAAACTTGTAGTAACTGGGCATTGATACAATCAGACCAATGAGTCTCCAGGCATTTTTGCGTTGCTAAAAGTCTAAAGCTGTATCTCTACTGTGTGTCTTTGTATCTAGAGAAGGTTAGAAGCCCATCCCTTTGCTTTTCAAACTGAATCTGAATCTTCCCTGGCTACTTCAGATATTTTCCTTTACACACGATTTAAGCTACTCCCTTCTGTTCTGAAGAGAATGTAATATAGCTGGTGAGGTCTTTTGTACACAGTCATGTGACACTCTAGAGAATCTATGATATCCATTTCCTCCTATAATATTGATAATTGACGGTGAATTAATCTGTGCTTTTTTAGGAGATCACTACAATGTGGACTCAGATATATTCCTTTTGAAGTCATATTCATGGGACTATTTGCAAGGGTAACGACTATTCAGCATGGTTAAGGGCTGTAGAACTGGGTCTGGAGTGATTTATCAAGGGGTTGTGAGATGGCATGACAAAGAAGGTGAGGTCTGATCACCGTGAGGTAGTGATTAGCATTGCAGGGGCAAATCAAAGGCGGGATCTTCTTTTTTGAAGTGAGAAGGGCCCGCTTCTACCGCCCACCCCCTTGAATTAAATTCACCAAAGGATAGAAAACTGTAGGGAAGGGGGTGGGGGATGAGACCTTGCCCATGTTCTTCTTGCCCAGGGGTGGGATTTCCACACAGTAATAAAAATGTCATGTAAATTGAACCAGTGCTATTAAACAAGGAATAACAGTCTTTCAGCCTGCCTGCAGAGTTGTGAATTGCATCTGATTATCAAAGGAGTTCTCAGTGAATTTCAGTTCTATTCCTTTGCCACAGCTGAGAAATATTGTCCACTATAAATCTTACTTTACAAATTACCCTATCAATTGCTAATATTTTTGTCCTCCCACGACACCATAAAACAGTTTACAAATCCCTTATAATGCTTGTCTTGGAAAATATATTTGTCTTTTTTTTTCTCCCCACAAGAAGCGTCTCGGTTTTTAAAATGGAAATAATTTAATTCCTATTCAATGCATGAAAAGATGTGAATGGGGACATTTTAAATTGAAAGCCTCATTTTCCCTCACTGATTTATCTCGCTCTCTGCACTCTCGCCCACACAAGTCAATTAGCAGGTGCAAAATGCTCCAAGAATACGTGAAAGCTTCTATTCCACTACGAGAAGTAAGAAAGCAAAATTACTACTGCTATTTAGCTAGCATGTTAGGGTGTGTCCGCACTGCAGTCACAGGGTGTGAATGCAGCTCGCGTAGACATGCCTGAGCTAGCATTAATCTAGCTAGCTCAAGACCCGGAGCAGTGAACCACGGCAGCGCACACTTCAGCGTAGGCTAGCCACTCAAGTCATTGGTTCCAGCCCAGGCAGGTTTGTACAGCTTACACTGAATCCCATGCTGCCTCAGTTTCACTGCTCCAAGACCCACTGCAGTAGACAAACCCTTGAGTGCTTTATAGCCAAGTAAGAAGATGGTGACCCTCCCCTGAAGAGCTTCCAATCTTAAAAGACAATATCCAGGCAAAGAACAGGGAATGAGACGGGGAGTGATTAAGCAATGAAGCCCACCATACAGCTTGTTAGTTCAATGGCTTCTGTTTGGAGGTGTCTACATATGTGTCCTTTCATCTACAATCTCTCTTTCTTGAGGGAAGAACGAGGGTTTTTGTGCCTGTTAGAAGTAGTGGCCCAGATCCTCGGCTATATACGAGAAGTGTACATCACAGGGCGGGAGTTCGCCTACAGATGCGGCTGTAGATCACATGTTGATTAATGAAGGCCCCGATCCTGCAAATAGAGTCACCTGTATGTACACTTATGTGTCTAACATCAATGAGAGGAACTGTAATGATCTGTACCTAAGTCATTGTATCTCAAGTTGCTGCATGGGAATTTGGATCCCTGGGTGAGTCAATGGCAAAAATCCCACTGACTTCAATGGGACCGGGGTTTCTCCCTGTGTATGTGGATCCCTTTGCAGGTTCAGGGCCTGAGTTTGTTAAAATTCTTCTGTACTTCCCAGAAAACATGGCTCTGTCTATTCACAGGATCAGTTACAAAATGCAGCCATTTAGAGATTGCACATCTTGTAATATTCTGTGTTTGTATGTGACATATTTAAAGGAATTTCTCATGAGCTCTGTTCTGTGGGTAAAAAGCAAATGAAAGGTCTAACCCCATTCGGAGCTTCCTGCAGTTTGCTGCCTTTACCCCAGCCCACCCCAATATTTAAGTGTCTCTTCTCATTTCCATGATTAGATCCCCTTCTACTGAGTTTATTTCTCTGCCATTTTAATTAGCAACAGGATAAGTGACAATGATTCTCAGTCCACGTGCAAATCCATTTTTTTTTTTAAGAGAGCTCTTTTTAGATGATTCTGCATTATTTAAGTGTAGGGTGAATGGCTGGGACTTTAATTTTAAATGGCTTTGGAATAATAGTTTATTTTATCATAATTTTGAACTATCTTTATAATTGTCACCGTGTGTAAGATTTGCTCATTATAATAAATCTAAGCCTGGGAAACCCTGAAAACTCATGAAGTGCTTCTGATTAATGCCCCCGGATATCTTCGTTAGCTGTTTTATTCCTTCCCTGCAGCGTGATTTGTGGACCAAAATGGGGAGCATATTGTTTACCAACAGAGAAGAAAGACAGGCCAGGGGTAACTATCTCAGCAGATACAAAGAATATTAATAAAGAAAATGGACTAAATTGATTGGACGTGTAATGATTCAGCCAGATGGAACGCAAGCAAGAATTTAAGTCTGCAAGCTGAGCATCTTCTCTCTGGAGGTTCCCATTCTGTCCAGAAATGATGCCAATTCAGCTTTTCTTGCAGTACTTCAGCCCTTGCAGCCTGTGCCAGAACCAGGAAATGCAGAAGTACACAAGAATTGAAGATAGTTGTGCATAAAGAAGCAATTCAAACTTTTCCAAAATTCAAAGATATGCTGGGGGGAGGGGGCAGTCCTGATCCTCAATGTACTTGTGCAGATACAGTGTAACTAGAGAAAATGGGGTTCCCTCCAGTATGGTTTCTGAGAGATTGTCTCAGATCGCATGAGGTTTCTTGGTTTTAGCGGCAGCATTGAAAGGGATTACCATACTGTAACTAGGTGGTTTAGAGAGGCATTTGAGTCACAAGCTCCATGCACACCCAAACTGTAGGGGTGGTCAGAACCAAGAGGCAAATCCAAATTCTGGACCTGATCCTTGTAAAAGTCAGGATCTGAATCCTGGATCTAACCACCCACAAACTCCAGATCACTATGTGACAGCTGAAACCATCTCTTACTTTGGATCCGATTTTAAAAAGTTGTCCACTCTCATTTGGGCATCAAAATTTGTTGCCAGATTTCCCAAAGCGCTCAGCATGCTGAGTGCATGTTTGGTGCTGAGTTCTTTTGAAAATCTGGCCATGTCGCAATGTGAGCTGCCAGATCTCTTTACCTTGAGACAATCTGGCCCCAGGGTGGGTGCCAAGCACTTGAAAATCTGGTCCTGAGCTCTTCTGAAAATCTAGTACTGAGCACAATGGGGTCCCCATCCCGACCTATTCCTGGTTGAAAATTGTCTATCTAAATTGTTTTTCAGTGGGGAAAAACAATGTTGTTGTTTTTTAATTAAGTGAGATACTTTCCGTGGAAAAAAAAAATTCTTTTCATTGAAAACCTCAAAATCCAAACATTTTTGTTTCAGCCAAAAGTTTTCAGATCTTGTTTTTATGATGAAAAGTCAAAGTTTTCCTTGGCAGGGGTGGGGGGGGCTTTTCCAGCTAGCTCTGCAATACAAATGATAAACAAGACTGTCGCTGTTCTTTTGGGCTTCCGTGGGGAAGGGATTTTGTTCTTTGGGAAACTTTAATTTATTTTAAGAGTTGTGATGGCAGCCCCTGTAGACATACCTGAGCTAGCATTGATCTAGCTAGCTCAGGTGGCAAAGCAGTGAAACCACTGCAGCATGGGCAAGCCATCCAAGTAAGTCACCCGGATCCCAGGCAGGTTTTTACAGCCCATGCTTCCTTGGCTTCGCGGTTCCAGTACCCGATCTAACTAGATTAAAGATGTGCCCATAAGCACTTTGAATTCTTATTGCGCTGCATTATACACGGTGCATGTAAAACTATACTATAGTCCAGGGGTAGGCAACCTATGGCACGCAAGCCGAAAGCGGCACGCGAGCTGATTTTCAGTGGCACTCACACTGCCCGGGTCCTGGCCACCCTGTCCGGGCGGCTCTGCATTTTAATTTAATTTTAAATGAAGCTTCTTAAACATTTTAAAAACCTTATTTACTTTACATACAACAATAGTTTAGTTATATATTGTAGACTTATAGAAAGACACCTTCTAAAAACGTTAAAATGTATGACTGGCACGCGGAACCTTAAATTAGAGTGAATAAATGAAGACTCGGCACACCACTTCTGAAAGGTTGCCGACCCCTGCTATAGTCATTACAATACTACATTATTTGTGAGTGCTGTGCAGAGTTCCTGATACATTTTTCTCACACATTATGCAATAATACACTAAGAGGGCTGAAGTGACTCCGTTGGCTACAGAGCTGATTATGTAGATGCTGCATTTCCTGTTGCGAACTTGTTAGATGTCTTTTACAAGCAGCTGATCAGCACCAGTGCCATCATCAACACCCATCTGGGTTTGTTTGTATTGGTCGGGTTTGATTTTTACATGCTGCTGCAGGATTGCAGGAACCCAAACCCTTCCCCTTTGTGCCTTAGAACATGTGAAAGACTGAGCCGCAAATCCTTGATCCTCCACGTGGTGTGCCCATAAAAGGGGCAGAGCAGAATCCCACCGATCCCTGGCTTTCCGCAGAGCTGCATACCTGCTTCCGTAGGTTTTCCACCAGAGCACAGTATGCAACCCTGCTTCTGCAGCACAGCCTCGTCTTACTCTTCCCTGTGGCCTCATAGCTGTCTTTCCCTATGCATGATCCTCCCATTTCTCCTCCACCTATTGGGGGCCCTTTCCGGTCTCCTCCATGCTGGGTAAGTGGAAGGCAACCTGTGGCCTTTTGTACACTGTGTGGCATATAGTGATCTTTTCATGGGCATCCTGTCCCGATCAGACTAAGAGGAGACGTCATTCTTCCTTTCAGACTCCTCAAAGAACATCTTGGAGAGAAAGAAGTGGAATTAACATTAACCTTTGATGCTGTTGGGGAGGCAGACCTGGCTAACTACACCTGCCACGTGGAAAACCGAAATGGACGTAAGCATGCCAGTGTCCTTCTGCGTAAAAAAGGTATTTAACTCTCCCATGCCTTAGGGAATGGGGTGAGATCCTGGCTCCATTGTAGTCAATGGCAAAACTCTCCTTGACTTCAAAGGGCCAGGATTTCTTCCTGTGTGCTTATTGCAGCTAAAATACGTGCACATTGTGGCATACATGTACCATTAAGTGTAACACTGTTTTAGAGAACTACTGAGCTCATATTTGGACTCAGTAATTGAGTAATATGGCCCCAGCTCCAATGAAGTCAAAGAAAGAATTTCAATTTAAACCAGCTGCAAATTTGAAAACACACACTATTTAATATTGAAGTTCATTCTTTTCGTATTTCTCCTTTATCATATTTTCACTGATTAAACTGAGCGTTTTAAACAATATAGGTGCATGTTGATTTATTACAGTAAAAAGAAAGAAAACACTGCTACAGAGTAGACTGTTCATAGAATCATAGACTCTCAGGGTTGGAAGGGACCTCAGGAGGTCATCTAGTCCAACCCCCTGCTCAAAGCAGGACCAACCCCAACTAAATCATCCCAGCCAGGGCTTTGTCAAGCCGGGCCTTAAAAACCTCTAAGGATGGAGATTCCACCACCTCCATAAGTAACCCATTTCAGTGCTTCACCACCCTCCTAGTGAAATAGTGTTTCCTAATATCCAACCTAGACCTCCCCCACTGCAACTTGAGACCATTGCTTCTTGTTCTGTTATCCATTACATCCAATCGATTGTTAATCCATTACCATTGTGTTTAACTTTACCATGATATTTGCAGGATTCCCTGTGCTGAGAATGGCAAATATTGCAAGTGCCATGATATTTTTAATACCGTTGGTTGTAGAAGAAACATCCAAATTAGTATTATCTTTTAAGAAACTCTGTGGTTTAGAACAAGCCATTATCTTATACAGAATGTAAACAGTATCTCATTAGAATCCTTCCCATGTTGTAATTAGAGTGACATTTAGAGGGAAAGACTCCGTCGGCCTTTCCCCACTGCCTCCCCTCTGCCAGAACCTTTCACTGGCACGTAGAGCTACACACAGCAGTGTGGACACAGCTTGCATTTCACTGCCATGTATAGCTACACATACCCAACATGTGTGGTGTAGACGTAGCCTTATGGAGATCCCCATTCAGTCTAAAATGAAGCATTCCAACAGGTACCAAAGCTATGAAATTGTATCTATTGGAAAAGCAAAACTGAGAAGGCACCGGAAGCTCACAAAAGGGTAACAAATTGGGTGCATTGCTACTATTACTCTTGGTTGTAAATGCATTTACCAGCAAAGTAAAGTTATTTTTATATGTGCACCTGGAAGTGTCCATATAAAGATTTCTAAAGCAGTGTTTTGTTTCCTTTACTGAACATTTAGGATGCACAAGGAATAGTAAGAAAATTTGAGGCATTTCAGAATGCTAGTGACGCTACATAAGAAATATTGCTGAGTACAGAATTTGGAAGTTGGAAAGGACCACTTTTCAGTCATTCTATCATCTCCCCTTGCACTGTGACTGGATACATTTCATATTCTCCCTAGAGTACCACCAGTAGTTGAATTTCAAGTCTTGCCTTGAATATCCCCATTGGTGGCAATTCCAGAGTGATTTTTCGCTGCTTGTCCCATTGTCTAATTGTCTGCATATTTATAAAGTTCTAATATTTAACCTAAATTTCCTTGTTGTGCCCTAAACTAATCACTTCTTATCCTATCCTAATTGCCCTTTGTCTCCATGTATGGACTTGTAAAGTACCCACAGACCTGTGAATATTAATCATGATGCTCCAACTATAATATTAAGGATCAAAAAGAAAGTCAAACTTTAATTGCTGTATGGAGTTTCTGGATTTAGGCACTGATCCCTTAAAGAGCATGCTTAACAAGGAAACTAAAGCCAAGGAAATTGTTCACGTGCTTAGATTAAACATGTGCTTAAGTCCTTTGCTGGATCGGTGTTTTAATTGTCTTGCAAACAGGAAGGTTCGTTTCAAAGGGTAAAAAACACAGCTGTCCCTAGGCATCAAGAAACATTGGTATTATATCCACACAGTAATGGTGTTTTGTCTAGTTATTTAGGATTCAGTGTCATCCAGAGAGGGGCAATTTTGCCTACAAATTAAACAACTACAGCTTTACATGGAAACCAGTCTGATTGTCCCACTTATGAAAACAGAGACACTGGTGTGTTCCTGAGCCATGAATACCACAGTCTATTCTCTGTCACACATTTCTTCACGGGTGTCTTTCAAAGACACTTTATTATTTGCTTTGATATATTTTAAAATGTATTTTCCACACAGTCTTTGCCCCCACGCTGCCTGAGTATGCCTGTTACTTGGGAGTCCATAGGTTATGCAGTCCTCATTCACCTACCAGCAGCTTCCCTCAGTAAATAACAAGGAAATAGCTTAGAATTCCCTTTAGATGACTTTGAAAACAGTCCATGGCTTTTCTGACAAAAAAATATCTAAGTGCACTACAAAATGTACTTCTTATAACAGAAATAACTTGTCAGGAGCTGCTGAGTCGAATCAATCAGTGGCCCAAGTTGAAAGACGCAGTAGGCTTTTCAATGAAAGGATACACTCCAACAATATCAGCTCAACACTTATTTTCAAGAACGTCCACTTCACATCAGACATAAAGGAAACAAATTTTGTATTTGATGTCATCATTAGCCATGAAGGAACCTTCTGAGCTACACTGAGCTATTGGTTATTGGGTATTTCTAGTTCTCTTGGCATTTGAACCAGCTCAGTGCTCCAAATCATATACCATGGATTAATCTTTTTCATTATTTTAAATAAGAAATATTCTTTGCACCTTTTCCCTTTACTGATTTTCCCTCGTATAATAGCATAAGGGCCAGATTCTTAGATGCTTCATGCTCTACAGTGCCTTGCTCCACAAGTTATCCCATTGACTTTAATGGGACTACTCAAGGAGAAAGGAACTACTCGTTGTGACTTGGGGCCTGAATGAAATATATCTGAATGTATTTTTTGGTTTTGATAGAAGTAATGGGCTAGACTGCAAACTACACCAAGATTGGAGACAGTGCAGCTCAGGGGAAAAGGTCTCGAAAGCCTGGTCTACACTGCAGGAGGGGATCAATCTAAGTTAAGCAACTTCAGCTACGTGAATAACGTAGCTGAAGTCGATGTACTTAGATCTACTTACCACGGTGTCTTCACTGTGGTAAGTTGACAGCTGATGTTTCCCCATCGACTCCACCTACACTTCTTGCTCCGGTGGAGTATGGAGTCGACAGGAGAGCGCTCGGCGGTCAATTTATCGCATCTAGACTAGATGCGATAAATCGACCCCCGCTGGATCAATCGTTGCCCGTTGATCCAGCGCATAATGTAGACATGCCCTAATAAGTCTGGGCCACTCAAGCACTGAAACAGCCAGCCAAAGGGACTGCTGGGCCACCCCACATCCTACGTCTTACATATCAGTTAAGTGGAGCGGGAGAGTGGGTGGCATAGAACCAGCTACACAGGCAGGGCTGAGTATGTTTACATTTAGCCTATTCTCAACCCCATATTAGTGGAAGATAGTGACAAACTGGGGCGAGTTCAGAGGAGAGGAAGAAAAATGATAAGGGAGTGAGATGGGCTAAGTTATGAGGAAAGATTAAAACATGTATAGCTTGGATATTTAGAGTGGTCTATGGGAGGTACAAGTCGGGCTAATGGAATGTAATTAAGAAAGACAAAATTTTGGATGAGTGTAGAGCTATCAGACTATGGAGTAGTCTCCCAAGGGTAGTTGTGCTACTTCCAGCATGCAGGACTTTTAAAATGAACACTGAGAAATGCAGAGTGACTTTTTCCTTCTCGTACTTCTGTGGGACTATGCTTTATTGCTGGAGAGATCTTGCAGATTGGAAATTGAAACTGAAATTGAAAATAAGTTGAGGGCATCTGATGGTTAATTACTGTAACATGAAGCATTGTTAAATGAAACTAAGCCCAAAATGTGCCCACCTGATGTTCTCTTTTCAACCTGAAGATGACATCAGTGGCATAATGGTACATTTTCTTAGCATCTAAGATTTTGTAAACTTTATGCTTCTAAACTTTATGTCTTGTATCATCCTAGTTCTTTGCTTTATGTCTCTTCGAACTATATTTGTCAAAGTGGTAAATATCTGCACTGACATCTTGTGTAAAGTAATCTGGGCTGTTGGTGATAGCTGTGTCAGCTTGTCTTCTTGTAAGTTTTATGGGTGGATGAACTGCAAAGCAAGGCTGAGTAGTTCTAGTGTCTATTCTATGTCTGAGAGGACACTTCAGTCTGATAATGGGCACCTCCAGTGCTACAGATTTAGTTATTGTAAGTCATTCCAACTTTTGTCATTGGTTTGTCAGTGACCGGCAGAACTCTGGGGACCTGGGTTCTATTACCAGCTCGGCCACTGGGGTTGCTTCGCCAGTCTGTGCCTCAGTTTCCTCATCTGTAAATGGGGACAAAGACTCTTACCTCCTTTGTAAAGTGCTTTGAGATCCATTTATGAAATGTGCCCAATATAATTATCATCATATTAGCATTTTCCTGGTGCAACATCAGCTGTAATCTATAAATGTTTACGCCAGGCTCCACTTGTATGGCTCCAAACCCTGGCAGTTTCACATGAAGGCCAGCATATTTGGGCTCTGTTAGACCAGAGTACTGAGATGATTAAAGAGACAAGGACTCTCCACAGAAAACAATCCTGCCCATGGCCTACAGACACACACAGGAACTGTTAGCATTGGCTGTAGGGATGATACAAACAGTTGTTATGGCTTACAGAGAGAAGGACTCAGATCTTTGTAGGTCTCTATAGATCCATTTTAGTTATCATAAATCAATGGGCCCTTATTGTCCACAGTGTTAAACCTGGGTGGGGGCAAGAGGGAGGGGATTACGTTTGACACCGAATATACAATAGAACATAATGGATCTTTCAGCTTTGTCCATTAAACAGCACAGAGGAAGGTAAAATTAAGAGCAAAAGTGAAGAGAATGATTAATTTATTTTCCAAAAAGGGAAAATCTTTATCTCAATAAATTCTCCAGTACTTTCCTGAGGTCACTCTTCCATGTAAACAATCACTGTCATTCTTACAAGGCTGTTCTGTGGTTGTAAATGGCAGACGAGATTGTTCCTGTGGCCACAATGGGAGTGCCCGGCTGATATTGACCGATCAGTCCTGGTTGAAAACTTTCAATTTCTATTCCATGGGAAATTCTGATATTTCAAAATATTCTTTCATCTCGATTTGAAACAAAAAGTTGAAATTTCAGAATTTTCTGTGAAATGAAAATTTTTTTTGGCAAACATCAAAAAGACCTCATTGAAGAGCTGCATTTCAATAAGGTTACACTGCTTGGTTTTGACTTTGTCTTATCTAATAGTATAGTATACTTGTTATAGTATATCGATGAAGAAACAATAAAGTCGAAACAAAGCACTTCGATAATTTTTTGTCAAAAATTTGGACAATGTCAATATGTTCCCGTGAAATTTTTTGATTTCATCAAATCACCATTTTCCAATGGAAAGCTGTTCCATCGGAAAGTTTTCAGCCAGCTCTAGTCCCTTTTAAGATATAGCACGTACTAAGCAAAAGTTTGAGAACTCCCATCTTATGCACATTGGTGCATTTAGTATCCATCACACCAAAAAAAAAAAAAGGCACTTAGCTGTGTCATGTACATCCCTGGCTTCCCATTGGCCATTAACACTTGACATGAACATTATGTTGTGCACTCTAGAGGCTAGAACAGGGGTTCTCAAACTGGGGGTCGGGACCCCTTGAGGGTCACGAGGCTATTACATGGGGGGTTGCGAGTTGTCAGCCTCCACCCCAAACCCTGCTTTGCTTCCAGCATTTATAATGGTGTTAAATATATAAAAACATGTTTTTAATTTATAAGGGGGGTCGCACTCAGAGGCTTGCTATGTGAAAGGGGTCACCAGGAAAACAGTTTGAGAACCACTGGGCTAGAACAATTCTCAAATGAGTTAGCCAAAGCCTTGGCCTACCAGATAAAATCAAGTCACCTGCTGACTTTATAAATATAAAAGTTTTGTTTGGTTTTCTTTGGGTAACTAGAGTCTCCTAAATAACAGTGAAGTACATCTAGTATAATTACTCTTACAGACCATGTATAGTATTGGGCGCATTGTGCCAAAACGGAATATACAATTATCCTCTGCAAGCTATTTAGAGACTGATTAATACTCTGTGTAAATTCACTGCATAATTCCCTTGTCGAAGAGTTATGACTGTAGCCTCAAATGAATTTTAGATGGCAATTGTAGACTGGCAGTAGAAGGAGTGAATAGGTAAAGTATAATAATAGTTAATGAACTGAAAATTAGGTAGACTTAATTTTATAATGGCAATAAAGAGAAGCTGCTCAGTTGTACATGGGATTGCACACTGAATTGGTGCAATTAAAGCTTGGAAGGATCATAACCGGTCTGTCTTTTTCTGCTTATTCTAGATTTGATCTACAAAATAGAGCTTGCCGGAGGATTGGGAGCTATCCTTCTCCTGCTTATTTTGCTTGTGACTATCTATAAATGCTACAACATAGAGTTAATGCTATTCTATAGACAGAATTTTGGAGGCGATGACTCTATGGATGGTAAGTAGTCTCTCAGGGAAACTGACTATAAGCCCAAAATAGATATCCTGGGCCCAGTGCTGAGGGACCTTAATTTTGATTGAAGCCAAGAGGTGCCTGAAGTCAATTGAAATTGAAGGTATTTAGCACCTTGAAGGATAAGGCCCAAAAATCCTATTCCAAAATCCACTGAAATTAATTGGATTTCTATTGACTTCAATGAGCAGGCAATAAAGGAATTGTTCTGAAGCCTCTTTTCTAATCCTTTTCTTGAGGACAAAGTGTGAATGGATTCCTCAGAAGAATTCGGTTAGGTGAAAATCAGTTCTGACCCATCCTCAGATTTCTTAAATTCCATTCATGTTTCCCAGCATCACACCCAATAAGAACAGTCACCAGTAAGGTGCATATTACGGATATTTCCTGCTGGACAATTTCACTATATTTGCCGATTTAAAAAAATCAGCAAAATAACGCAGTAATTATTTCTGTTAACTAATACGTCAATGCTATTTCTCCTCCCCCCCCCCCCCATCAAACACTAGTTGGGAGCAGGAAAATAATGTAATGCAGATATGTGGACTATTTCAGAGGACTGACTGGACTGGAAGTTTGATGTAAAGCAGATAATTTTTAAATGCTTTCCCCCTTCATATCTCTGGTAGGCGCTTACCTTGTCTGCAATGAGACTACTCATGCTTAATACGCATGTGCTTAAGTGCTTTGCTAGATCAGGACTTTAACTGCTAGACACATGAGGTTGGATTCACCACTGCATTATTAGCCTCAAAATCAAAGTTTTGAGATACTGTAAAACGGAAGCAACCCAGATGTGACTCAAAGGTCCATAGAATTTGTTCCATGTTAGTGTACTCTGTGTCTGCTAAAGAGCTAGAGTGGCATTTTCAAATGCTTCTAAGCCATTTGGGAACATAAGTCCAGTGAACGTCAATGCACCTGAATCACTTAGGCACTTTTGAAAATCCCACACCTAAAAAAACCCTATATTTTGGAACAGCAGAGGGGAAGGTTTTTTCCTCTTATGCAAAAATAACCAGTTCCCCCGAACTATTGCTTAGGCAGTAAGCTGTGTCAGTGTCAAAATAATAATCCTTTCTATTAAACGCTCGATGGATATGTTAAGTCAATGGGGCCAGAATTTCATCTGCTGGCTTCAAGAATGTGTCTGCATTAGTAGAACTTAGAAACTATGGTTAAATATCATGACACAAAACAAATCTCTTCCACATGGCCAGTATTCAGACTGACAATTCATCAGCTAAAGAAGGGCCAGGTTCTTAGGTGGTGTAAATTGGTGTAACTCTTTTGACTTTATTTCACATCAGCTATTTACTTTGATGCTTCACACCAGCTGGGGATGCAGCTCAGAGTGCCAGCCTCAACTCTGAATTGCCTGGGTTCTGTTGACTTGTGTTGTCAGCATCAAGTTATTGCTGTTTCTAATGTGATTTTTTTTTTCTTGTTTGCTTGGTTTTTATTTAAAAAACAACCCTGTTTCATGGAGGTTTAGAGAATGTCCTTTCAGCACACAGGTCATTTTGTGCACCTGTTAAATTCATAGACACTGACTCTGTTCGGCAGTGAGTGGGAGGTGCTGGGGGCAGAGGGAGGAGTAGGGGCAGGAAAAGGCGGAGCGAGGGCAGGGCATGCTTGAGGGAGGGGGTGGAGTGGGGGCAGGAGGAGGTGGGAAGGGAACAGAGCCTTGGGGAAGGAGGTGGGGAGGGGGTGGTAAGAGGCAGCACGACGGTAAGGCCTTGGGGAAGGGACTGAGTGGGGGCCGGGCCTCGGGCTGAGCGGGGGTGGAGCACCCACGGGAAAAGCAGAAAGTCAGCGTCTGTGGTTAAATTTGAAAAACACGGCTGTATTTCCAATGGATGTTCCAGTTTGTTTAGAGCTATTACAGCCTAGTGTCTTATCCACAGAGGCACAGGGCCTTGGTGAAATCACAGGTTCTGTATCAATATTCCTTCTGCCTATGCGTTAGGAGTGAGGACAGGCATAAAGGTACTCCTGTATAGAGCCAGTTACAGGATTGGGTCCTAAAACTTTTTCTCATTTATTTTAAATGGAGGCGCTGAAACTAGGTAGATTTGTTTTATTCTACAGTTAAAAAATATCTTGTGTAAGTTTTCTTGGGTAAATTCACATCCCGTACAGTGTGCCGCTATATTTTTAAAGAAAAATGCTAAGGATTAAAAGGTCCTATTCAGAGGCCTTTTTAAAAAAAATTAAAGCAGAGATTTTATCTAATTCACTTGACTCCAGGAGCCAGAACTCTAAGGAAGACACCAAATATCACAAAGCTGACAATAAGATCATGAGAGTTGACAACACTGAAGTGCACAGTTGGATGCATAAATGAGCATTGGTGCACAATCATTTAATTTGTGTGTGCAAATCAGATACAAAACACGTGCCTAGCTTTTTAGAAAACCAGACCCAGGAAGTCCACATGTGTTAAATACACACAGACACATGCACTTGTGTTTCCCAGAGAAAATATTTTTTCTCAATAGCAAGTTAGATTTGAAACAATGTTCAGACATTTGTTAACCTTGAGTATTAACCTGATCTACATCGTAGCTTGATTGTTTTGATTTCACTCTATTTTAGAGCCAACGACAGTGGCCATCCCCGGGGTTGGCTTTACTACCTTGGGAAGGGCCTGAACTGTTAGTGGTGACATCTGCCTCCCTAATCACCCATTGGCTGTCCTCTGAACACCTTCTGGAAGGTTCCATTGTTGCCTAGTGTGGCAGATTTTGGAACAGTCTCCAGACCTGTCTGGTTTTAACCCTTTTTGCTGCTGGTCTTCCTGACTCAGCAGTGCTGCCATCCTTGCCATTCTAGTAGTTTGCTGATATTGATGAAATGTTAGGATATCAGTTAAACTAGATCCCATGCTGCTCTGGTGATTAGAGGCAGATTTGTTTCTGTTAACTGAGCCATTGAAGGTAATCACACAAGACCTAGCTCATCATATCAAAATTTACCAGACTGTCTTAGAACCAATAGTTCATTTGAACACCCTGTTTTCAGTGTGAAATCAACTCCACAGCTAAGTAAATAAATGCCCACATCTTGTCTGCTTTTGCTCATGAACCACAGTGGACTAGATTTATCTAAGGAATATTAGGGAAATAGCCATCATTTATAGAGCAGCAATTAATAAATCACATTCTCATCAACTATTTATCTTCCTTTAATACAAAATATTGATGAACATTGACTCTGCTGTAAAGATCTTTTCCAGTTCTTTACAGAAAATTGGTGCTTAATAATCCCACTTTCACATACTTCTCTTTTCACTACATTAACAATTTGATTTTTCATTTTCTGTAAGAAATGACAACTTGTAGCCATCACTAGAGACCTTTCTGTTAAAACTTGACTCTTTCACATATGTATTTTTTCCACTATTTCTGAAATACTGTAGGGCTATAATAAAGGTAACGGCCATTAACTAAGACAACATTACAAACCCCAAACATTAAAAATGATGAATCAGGCCCAAGAAAACCCTGAAATTAGCATAAAAATCATTAGATTTTTTTAAAAAATTAATTGGGGATTCTTTATATTTGCCTTTTGGTTTTTGTACTTACTCAAGTCGTGTTTTCAGGCTTCTTTCCACAAACACAAAGGCTAGAAACTTTTTTTCTTTGAAATGCAAGCTCAGATTTTCCCCTAATCACATGAATCCAGGAACTGGGACTTGAAGAAAAAATCCAGTTATCATGAGACTCGCAATAACATTTCAAGAGTTGGCTACACTGCTAAGATGCTGTAGTACGATGTGGGTGCAATTGTCCCCACCTTGTTCTTGTGTGGGTGCGTAGGCTGGGTGGGGGAAAGTGGCACAAACAACCTTACCCTCTGTTGTGCCCCTTCTGCCAACTCAAGGGCTAGGCCAATTATACTGCTTCTTTAAAGTGCCACCAAAGGTGCAAGCCATCCCTCCACATTAACCAGCAGAGCTGGCCAGCAGCTAAGAGAGGAGCTCAAGTGAGTCAGGCAGTGAACTCTGGGAAAGTCTAGGTTTGGTTAAGGCACAATAACTACTGGAGTTTCCCTGGGGGTGGTGCAGCTCTGCACTTCTTCCCTCCCCCTCCCCCACCCCCTGCCCAACATACACCTGTACCAATCAGGCACAGTCTGGTCCTTCATTATGTATAAAGGATAAAGAAGCCCAAGCTGCAACATTTGGACTTTCCCAAAGTCTGTTCGCGTGTGGGACAGTCTCCAATGCACCTGTTTACCTTTTGCTGAACCATACAAAGCCATAATTTACCAGCTCAGCATGCGAAGGGAAAAGAGGAAGTGACAGATGAGTGCTGTCTTCTTAAAACTTCTATAAAAAGAGTTGGATAAAACGAGGCTTATGAATACCCACTGATAAAGCCATATGGAGTTGAAAGTTATGTATAAAACCAGGAATAATTCACAATCTCTATTATGCAATATGGAGCACTTGTGTTTCACCATTAAAAGTTTTTGGCATAATGCAGTGGTTTTTAACCTTGATATTGAATGACCAGGAAGAAAATATTTTCACCCGTACTGCATTCCTTACACGTGCAAAATCTCCACTGACCTCATGATAGGAGTTATGACACACAAGGGTTTCAGAACTAGGCCACAAGACAGTTTACCTCTGCCTAGTCCATTTACAAACAGATGACTGTGAATAGGCGTTTGTTTTTCTACAGACAACAAGGAATACGATGCCTATCTCTCTTACACCAAAGTGGATCCAGATGCATTAGACTGCGATAATAACGAAGAGGAGCAGTTTGCACTTGAAATACTGCCAGATGTTCTGGAAAAACATTATGGATACAAACTCTTCATTCCAGATAGGGACCTGATTCCTAGCGGGAGTAAGTACTTCTGAACTTTGGGTTTAATCCTGTGTGATGCTATTGGGAAGGCATGTTAAGCTAAGTTACAGTTCATTCTCTTTGCAAGACTGCTTTCAGAACCTCAAGAGTTTCCTAAATACACCAAGGTGTGACCTCTGGCTTAGGGTCTGATCCTGCACCAGTGAAGTCAATGGGAATTTTGCCATTCACTTCAATGGAAGCAGGATTGGATTCTGCAGAACGGTAAGCCATGGTAAAAAGGCTGCTAGGAAGGGTGATCGGTACACAGCACATTTCTAGTGTATCATTTAAAATGGGATTCTCTCAATAATTATCATTCAGGCAAATACTTATTTGTCCACAGCAACCTTACCAATACAGCGTTTCCTAGTGTCTTCTACTTTTTCTGATTTTAGTGAGCCAATATTATACTTCTGTTTCCAAGTTAACAACATCAGTTGAGCTATTTTTAAACTAGCGTTTTGTCCGAGTGCTGCATTGATAATTTGTACTGTGTAAATAATCCCAATTTTTCAAAGGGATGTGCACTGTTCAGTTATCTGATTCTGTTGCCCATTTCTAGTTAGTGAAACGCAGTTGTCCATTTCAGATCAATTTCACTGCAATGTCCCAGTATTCTGCTGCATGTGTTGATGTCTGTAACCACAATGACACATCTATAGCGGGGTTGGTTTTTTCCTGATTTGTTGTGGGACAAGTAAAAAATGACATTGTAATGTGCATAATTTTCATGGATTCTGCACGCATGGTTTGTTTGCATTTATACCGTGTGTTTTTGCCAAATAGTTGAGATGCTCCTGTGAGAAATATGCTTTTGAATATTAATTTAGTTTGCAATGTCTGTATTCAGTTAGCTTCCACTAAGACATGTTAGAACAGGGAAATATGTACCTCTGTGTATGTGTTATTGTAAAAGAAATATAAACATAAAACCCGACTATGTCTGCTCCTAAGTAGATGTACAGAAAGCCCTGCCCTATACTGAGGCAGTTATAATCAGCTGCTTTAGCAACTTGCCTGCAAAGGAACCTGATAATGTTTACCCAGTACCACCAACCTCCACCGCACACCCCCAAAATTTGGGCATCTTATCCCTTAAGTATGTGGATGAATTGGAAGCAGGGCCACAGCTTTGCCCCCGCCTTGCTAGTCACAGAAGTAAGACCAGAATGCACACTGCCTCTTTGTTACACATGGAGCGAATGCTTCCCCGGCGTTTCTGAAGGCATTGTAGCTGTCCCTGCATTTGCAGCCTGTAAGCTATGGCTACTTACCCTGTCCCCACTGCAGTGCTCCTTTACCTCTACAAGCCATCAAATAGGGTCTGACCTTACACCACTGAAGAGCATTGCAGAGTTGGTGCCTATCAGCCTCGCATATCATACCGCTTCTTAGCAGGAGATAGAAAAGTCAAAACGTTCCCTTCTCTCCCCAAAAGAAACTGCTCAGTGGAATTGAAAGGGTTAAATGCCTAGGCAAGACTGTTCTTTCCTGGCTCAAAGTGCAAACCAGGAAGTGTACTCCTTCCCGTCTGAGAAACGGTTACATTAATAGGTGAGATCCTGTTGAGAGAAAACACAGATATATTTGCCATAAAAATCCCAGTGGGCTTGATCACTAGCAGGGATTATAGTAAGTAATTGTGGTTCAGATACAGTCCGTGCAGCAGGTTTTTATTTTGTTTGTTTAATGTAGTAATAGTACAAAGTGAATTAGAGAGTTTCAACGTATCCTTTTAATGATAAACATATTGAAGGTGAAGATTTATCTGACATGAGTCTGTTTCTCCCAGCTGCTGCAATAACTAGTATGCAATTTTATTTTTGACTACCTGTCATTCAGACACTCAACAAATACTTGTCATCATACTTTGGGTATTCATTTAACATCTCCTGGAATGCTCATTTTATGAACATTCACAGATTTAATATCTCTTTTCTCCTCTCCATCCTCTCTGCTTCAGCATTATGAAAGGGCTTGATTCTTTCATATAGAACCTCGAGAATGCTTAATCAAACTTAATGACGACAATGCAGAAAAAAATATGTACTTGAAATTAGCATGATTTGTGTGCCTGGGATTTGTGAAAAAAAGGAACTGTATTTCTAGAGGAAAAATTAGACTTTTGTTAAAAAATGTTCAGACACGCAAGCGTGTACCTGCATATACATATGGAACATACCTACTATTTAATATTGATTTTACATTACAAAGGGTTATCTACGGTAGATTAAAAACAGAACAGACAGAATAGACTGCATAGGCGCTCCGGAGAAGAAACACACAATGTATTTTTTAACGAATCTCTCAAAAGCAACAGTTCTGTCGGACTATCTGGTTCTTAGGTGCAGATTCCTTCAGAGGGAAAAACTGATTTATTTTTCTAGCGAAATGCTTTCATGTACTGTATTTTGTCATCTGATGACACTCAGTATAACGCAGCACTTTCCCACCAGATGATCTGGGGTGTTTCTTCGTATAACTTTTCTTGTGCATTTAAGATGATAAGATTCCAATACTATAGTCAATCGTGAATCCTTTGGAAGGCTGGTTTCAGATCATCTCTGCAATTGTAAACTGCTGCCACAGGAGGGTGTCCATTATTGCTCTGACTTCCCGGCATGAGGCAATGCATACAGTTGCTCTCTGGACTGGGAAGTATCCAAGTATAGATTTGTTAAATAGTATTTGATGGTTTATTTTGTCTCAGGGCATTTTTGAACAAACTGAAAAGCTTACCTCAGTAAAATCAAAGGGCAAGTTTGATTGTGGTTTAATCAAGTTGATTCTTAGCTTAGCCGCTGGAAAAAAAATATAATTGTCTCTCTAGGTGGAGGTCTTTAAGAACAGAATGGACAAACACCTGTCAGTGATGGTCTAGGTATACGAGTTCCTGCCTCAGCAAAGGGGGGTGGATTAGGTGACCTCTCAAGGTCCCTTCCAGGTCTACATTTCTATGATACTGTCTTTATATGCACGATATAGAGCCAGATGGGCAAGCTACTCGGGGGGAGTGAATGGGCCATAACCTAGCCTCAGATACCCAGCAGAGAATTCCCCTGTTTGAGAGGGAACTTCCTGCTGGTATGTATGCACCATATTCAAGCCCTGCACTTGAGCTCCCGCTCTTGAGTCATGGGGAGTGCTGGGAACAGGAGGAGCCATACGGGGGGGAGCATGTGCGGCAGCTGTCGTTGTCAAGTGGGTTCCGGCAGCACAGATCAAAAGGCATCTTCCATTTTGGAAAGTGGGAATCTGGCTTGCAGCGGCCAGACCAGACGAAGGCAGATTGCTGCTTACAGCAGTCTCTGCCTTCTGTGTTATGTGATGCGTGAATAAAAATAATATCATAGCAAAATACGAATGATCTCTGCCTTCCTGAGAGAAACACGGGGAGGGAGGAGGTGTAATGGAGTCTGCTTATGTTGGGATCCCCAAAAGCAAGAAGACCTATTTGTAAGTCTATTTCAATAAACTAACTGGGTATCCCTAAACCTCTGACTTCCAGAAACTGGAACTGGACAGGGGATGGATCACTCAATAATTCCCCTGTTCTGTTCATTCCCTCTGAAGCACCTGGCTCTGGGCATGGTCAGGACCCCAGGCACGCCGGGATGCCAGGCACAGAGGGATGCCGGGCA
Organism: Malaclemys terrapin pileata; assembly: GCF_027887155.1. NCBI lineage: Eukaryota > Metazoa > Chordata > Testudines > Emydidae > Malaclemys > Malaclemys terrapin. The sequence goes on along the minus strand of NC_071513.1, from coordinate 11,925,054 downwards.
GCAGCAGAGCCCCACACATGGGGCCGGCAGCCCAGAGGGACCCCACGCTCAGGGTGGCAGCCGGGACCCTGGGTGGAGTTTAACCATTAACAGAAACCGATAAGCATCAAGCTTATCGGTTAACCAGTTAAACTCTTACATCCCTATTCTGTGGACAGTTGTGATTTTCATGAAATGCCATTTTCTAATGGAAAAATGGTCTGGTGGAAAATGTTCCACCAGCTCTAGCTGTTATATGGATGCAATAAAAGCATGAAATCCCGAAGTTCTTGCTCAGTGTTTTACTCAATCCTTACTCAGAATATAGTAATTGCCTGACAAATGTCTTAGTAACTGAATGAGGACCTCAGGGTTTGGACCTGAGTGTTTAGTGGGGTAAGTTCTATGACCTAGAAAACTTCCTGTAAATCTTGTTGCTGGGTAATCAGCTTGCCCAGGGGGACTCCAAGTTCATCATAATTTGATGAAGCTGAAGAATAGAGGAGATGACACAGAAGAACCTTTCAGCCATTGCATTATTCAGAAGTAGGGGATATTTAACATTGGTCACTATATATTGCAAAGAGGATACTGATGTTGATGGAATTATAATTGTCACAGAGGAAGAAGAAATTCAGCTTTCACTTCTGGGGTCCTGGATTGGTTACAGTTTGAGGTGAGCCTGGACCGGAACATACTTCAATCCCTTTCTCTCCCCATTCCCTACCGAAACTATGGAAAAGCCTTGGTCTGTATCATAACCCTGGTCTTACTTCTGTGACAGGCTGGATTGGAACCCTGAATACTGACACCCTCAAATGCTGGGGTAGTTCATATCCAAATCCAGAGTGTGGATCCAAACTTCACAGCTCAGGCCCCGCTCTACGTGCAGTGCAAATTAATTTGTTGGTCCAGTTCGTAGTAGATATGTGTCCACATCAGTCTGTGTAATTACACTATAGTGTATAGTTACAACACAGTTTGACACAATTTGACACAAATTGAACAAGAGATCAAGGGCTATAGTAACACGCCAACCCAACTCACACTTATCCTCCTAACAGTTGGATAAAATCTCTTGAGATGCCAAAAGCAGGATGAGCGGGTGCCATTTCATCCAGAATATTGCAATAAAGCACATTGGTAGCTAGCAGGCCCAGATTGTAGAGAGTGGATAGTTTGGGGGCTTAGGCACTGAACTATAGCTGGCTCTGCCAATCTTCCTTTGTGACCTTGGGTAAATGATTTAATCTGACTGCTCCATCTCTACTATTTAGCCCAAGTGAAGGGAGAGAATATGTCTCTGCTCTCGCCCTACCCTTCCACCTGTAGATGTTATTGCCCTGTTAATTTCCAGGTCCTTTTTCCAGGGGCTTTGCTTGACCACTGCAAAAGAGGGGAGGGAGTTGGCAGGCCCCATGCTTTCCCCATATTCTTGTCCAGGCCTAACATACAGGCTAGCCATACAAGTTTTCTGAAGATAACTATTAGGAATAGGGCTTCCAAACCCAAATGATCTGGGGGCCTATTCCTCCCTGGTATAACTCTGGCCATGTACCAGGGAGGATGTTTGCTTTTTATTCACTTTATTTACAGGTAGGGTGACAAAAGGGAACCAGTTCATTGAAACCAACTCAGCTGAACAATAACAAACTGAGAGCTACAGGTTAAGAAGGAAGGTTTAACATAATGGGGGATTTCCCCTCCGGCTTGTCTTGTTTTATCTTATTTTTGTTCTAGCACCTATTAGCAAAGGCGATTTTATAAACTGGAACTAATAAATACATTCATTGCGATATGTGCTGCATAAGGCAGTAGATGGCTTTGGTATTTGAACTTTACGATTTCCTTTAGTGTCTGATGTGAGATCCTAAAAAAAATCTTTATGTAATAACGCTACATTCAGAATACATAATACAGGCATTATAGTGCTACTGTATTGACCGTCCATTGTGTTCCTCTTTACTTCTTTGCTTCTCTGTGTCAGCTCCCAGTCAAGTCTGACTCACAAATGCTAGATGGGAAATTACACAGCTTGCATGGTGAGACTTGGTGCTCCCACTACCCTTTTCTGTGTTACTTCTTGCTCTTTTCTTTTGCTACAAAGGGGAGTCCCGATTCTGCAAACCAGAGGCTAATGTGTTTTCTTATCACCTTCTTTAACGAGCTTATACCCCCACTAACAGAAAAATTGCTGTGCCTCTTGAATTTTGTAGGGTTTGGGTTCTTTGTTCACTTTCTCATCCTCTTCTACAGTACAGTACCCACCAGCCAAAACAGGAGACAAAATGGACCACATGTTGCCTGAATCAAACTCATAAGTAAAACGTAAAAGATGCCTTTTGCCTATTTTGATCAATGTTGAACATTTCTCCTTCCGTTTTATTTTGTTTGGTTTGGTTGGGGGGGTTGTTGTTGTTTTTTAGGTTGTTTGTTTTTTTGTCAGTGGCCATGCTGCTTCACTGCCCTTTGAGAATCTTTATGGTCACAAAATGCTGCTGATCAAAAGCAAATTATCTTGATCGAGACAGGAAGCAGACTTTCCCCTTTGAACCTCACAACTTCCACTCCCAGTCCCTCTCATTTCTGGCCAGATCCTCAACTGGTGCAAATCAGCATTGAGCTGTTGAAGTCAATGCAGCTACGCTCATTCCTACCAGCTGAAGATTAGTTATGCCACTCCAAGACATACAATTGCACTGAAGTAGTTCTGTGTTGCTTATGAAATTTGCAGAACTTTGTGATTATTTTTTTCTTTCCGACTGGTGGTAAAATTGGCAGAGGAGATTTCCCCTACTTAAGTTTCACATCTGAAATGCTTTCTCAGCGCTCTGTTTCACAGATGGCATAAGAGCAACAGCAGAATATTCTGCGCCTGTTGCAAGAGAATATCAGCCTGCCTGTTTCACCACAAGCAGGGACATTACAGAGAGGGCAACAATGTTGGCTTTGTTTTAGTGCACGTTTTCCAAATCACAAGGCAACGTTCCCCTATAAAAAATAAATGTGGTGATCAGATCTTGTGTTAGGCCCCAGCCTCTGTCCACCACCACAAGGGAACTGGATTCTGGCCATAACTTGACAGCAGAAAATTCTCCTAGAAGAAGAGACCTTCCTAGTGGTGTGATGCCAGTACAGCCAGCTCCTGTACCAGCCACCCAGCCTAGCCCCACATGGTGTATTCAAGGGTGGGGCTGTGCTGATCCTCCACTGGTATAAAGCCCCTTAGGACAATAGCCATGTGACATAAGTTAGTGCAGCTCCAAGACTCCCTGAACTCATGCAGGAATCTGGCTGGTACAGACTCAGGTAGTCACAGGCTGGAACTTGGCGTACTGCTGTGAAGATATTGGAATGATTGTGTATTTATAGGCCGAGCAGTTTCAAGACCTGCTTGCCTTTCCTTTGGGATGCATAGAAGGGTGTGTCTAGTTGTGTGCAAGCCACTATTCTCAACTCCATCCTCACTGCCCCAAAGGATCCCTTGTTCACTGGTCAGGTCTATTTGTGACCCAGCTGCAGACTTGAGGTTTGAGAAAGGACGCTGAAGGTAACCTTGTAAGGGCTAATTCTAGTCGCCTGTAGAAAGAGCTCTAAATGTCCACCAATTAAACTGCACACAGCAAAATAAAGGAGAAACACAGAGGGGTGAAGAGCTCACAGGGGGAAGCCAGGGTGTCTTTTTTCCCCCAGAGCGCCTCTTCAGCTATAGAGGATGTAAGAGCTAAGTCTGGTGAGTTTTCAATTGAATTGATATAATATTAGCTTTATTGTTGCAATTAAAAATATCACCACAGTTTCATTAAAAAGATAAGTGCAATGGATTGATTTTTTTAAAAAAATTTGTGTGATTTGTAACAGACATGCATAGTACCTGCATAGCTATGCATAGTATTAAACTGAATATGTGGGACTTTCTGATACTGACTGAAGAATATTGTGTCCTATGCAATAAAAATGCTCTTGTACAAACCCGTAGTCTGAATTTCTTGAAGGAGGAATGAAAATGTATCAGGAAAGATGCATGATGGTTTGTTGTTTTACTGTATCTTGCAGATCCAACCTCTAATGATGAAGCTTCCCACCTAACTTCTTTCTTTTTGGGAGCAGAAAGAAAGGAAGAAAATGAAGAGTCTGAGCTGTTGATACATTGGGATAATCTCTTTCCATTGTATTGAACATTTCTACCTTTCCTTCAGTTTTGTTTCACCAGTTCTGCTGATAGCTTTCCTATTGCTGCTGATTTTCACCCTGATTTTAATGCTGAATTTTCACTTCAATAAGTAAACATTTTAGAGAGAGAGAGCAATGTTTTTTCCTTAGAAAATATCAATTTAAGAAAAAAATATCAAACTGTATATGCTGCATGAGTAAACGATCATAACACTTTAACTAAAAAGATTGTTGCATAAACATTTGTACTGTATGTGTATGTCTTGAAATTTTTGTTTGTCTATAGGGTGTATAAAAATTTGCTTTTTTCATATGTGAAATAATTTTTTCTTGCTGCTAAGTGGTGAAATAAAACGCTGGTAAAGGCAGATTTTATGCTAAATATACCCTGAGTCTCCTGAAATGAAGATATTTTTGAATGTTTGTTGGCCTATTTTGTAGCTATCTATTTGGTGGGAAGTGGTGTCAATAAGCATGCCGCGGCATTTTGCCTGGGACTATAAAAATAAGTATTACAGTAAAAGATGTTGATCAATGAAGTGTACTGTAACCATTCGTCCTGCTAGAGGTCAGTATGTGTAAGAGAGATCCTGCCCTGTGCTGAGTAAAGGCCTGTTGTGTGCAGCTCCTGTGTCTAAGTCTTCATTTGTAACACATGCCATCCCTCCTTTCTCAGACTGCATGCTTTTGAGTAGCATAGCTGCGAAGGACAGTTTGTGTAATAAAAAGTAAAGTGTTACCAGCAAAATGATATGCAACCAAAACACATTTTTTTCTGTTCTCACTACCTTTATCGCTGTTTATTATTTTTCTGGGCCTGATCCAACACCCACTGAAAGCCTTTCCATGGCTTTGAATGGTTTGGGGTCAGGACTTCTGTAAATAGATATAAAGAGGTCCATGTCAGATTACTTTCATTGGCCTCTCTCCCCCATTCTCCTTTGTCAGGCTTATCAAACACACAAACTAAGATTCAACCCCCAGAATATATTCTGGGCTGATAAATTGACCTTGTGAAATGGGAAGATGGTGTACAGCATCTCTGCTTACACCAATACCTTGCAAATGTTAGCATGCATAAATACAGTAGACTATATGGGGGGAGGGATAGCTCAGTGGTTTGAACATTGGCCTGCTAACCCAGGACTGTGAGTTCAATCCTTGAGGGGGCCACTTGGGGATCTGGGGCAAAATCAGTACTTGGTCCTGCTAGTGAAGGCAGGGGGCTGGACTCAATGACCTTTCAAGGTCCCTTCCAGTTCTAGGAGATAAATTAAATATATTTTCCTTGTCAATGGTACCTCAGAAAATAAACGCCTCTGAGTAATTCTATATTTGCTTATGTTTTCCATTTGTTGGGGTTTTTTTCCCCCTATCATCTAATGACGATTCTGTTAATTATCTTGTGTACGTAGAAGCATAGATTTGCAATATTAAAACAGATCATTGGACCTCCAAGATTGATATCATTGGACCTCCAAGATTGTGGTCAATGTGTGTACAAAACGGTAAAAGCTGCCCATGCTGTACCTTTCCAATAACATAATTTGTACATGTGGTGATGGAGGATTCCTTCCCGAGCTCCGGTTAGCTACAATCCATGCACCCTGAAGCATCCTCGTGTCCTTCCGTTCTTTACACCTCGAAGCATAAGAACTGATTACTGTACCTTAGCTTGCAACCCAAGAAATGTTAGTAATGGCCATAGCATGTGTTGTGAATTTTATACTTTACACAAAAGTTACACTGATCTAGAGCTAAAACTTTTCCGTAAATGAAAAACAAATATTATCATTTGTAAGTCACTGAAATGCAGCTGAACAGTGAGGAAGTTAAATCAATCTTAGCTATACTATGATTAATATGGGGAAACCATTAGGAGCTAGACTTTTTTCCTTTTCTAAGTTTTATGTAAATAGAGAGATGGTGTCTATTAATGTCCAATCATATTTTTATTGTAAAGCTCCATTAAATGGTGTGGGATCAGACCCTTAGTGAACCTTAGTATTTTAGTATACTTAATTGCAAGGCTAATGTTTTAACACAATAGACTTCTTTATTTTATTCTCTCTCTCTTTCTATAATTTGTAGCATACATTGAAGATCTCACAAGATGTGTTGAGCAAAGCAGAAGACTCATTATCGTGTTAACTCCAGACTATGTTCTCAGGAGAGGATGGAGTATTTTTGAGATGGAAAACAGACTCCATAACATGCTAGTCAGTGGAGAAATCAAAGTTATTTTGATTGAGTGTACTGACTTAAAAGGCAAAGTGAATTACCACGAAGTGGAATCTTTAAAGCACACCATCAAACTTCTCTCAGTGGTCAAGTGGAAAGGACCAAAAAGCAGCAAACTGAATTCTAAGTTTTGGAAGCGCTTAGTCTATGAAATGCCAGCGAAGAAAAAAGAGGTTTTATCTCGGCGCCAAGTCCTGGACTCTGCAGAACAGGGACTTTTTGGAGACCTCCAAACTGTACCGTCTCTTGCTATGACAGGCGCCTCTGCCACTTTTGTAGCATCTCAAGCAGATTTAGCCGATTACCATCAAACGGATTCCATGCAAATGAGACATTATTGCAGAGGATACGAGTATGACATGTCAGCAGCAACCTTGCCAATAGCTTCCATAAGTAATCACCACACCTATTGTAACATACCCTTGACACTACTAAATGGACAGCTACCTCTTAATAATACCATGAAGGACACCCAAGAATTTCACAGGAACAACCCCTTGCTACCTTTATCATCCCAGGAACTTAGCTTCACAAGTGATATTTGGTAGTGAAGATGAGAACTCTTTTGAGATGCTTTCTGAGCACCATGAAGACAGATTTTTAAAGAACATTAAATCAATGCCATGGGGTGCCGAATCAGATTGGAGGCAGAGACACATTTACTCACTTTTGTACCTGAATTTTTAGTTTACATTTCCAAATTATTGACAAAGGGGACCTTCTTTTGTAGTTCAATATGTAGCTCATATCATTTAATGTACAGTTGTATTGATTCTTTGAAGGGGGAAAATATATCCTTTGATTTTAACATATATGTTTTACAGTCTGGTATGGATGGAAGTTCAATACTGTATATGATCTCCGACACCCATCTTTATGTAATGGGATTTCATCTATTTACACAGAATTTAAAAAAAAGAAAATATAAACTTTAGTACAGATTGCAAATTCTAAACTTAACATGCTATAAAAGAAAATATGTCTTTGTAGAGCACACTGGGTGAACCATTCTCAAAAGAAAACCGTAGGCAGCACTTCCCATAAGGTTGTCACAAGTACATTTTAGAAGAGGACCGGCTGATACACCAATGTGGATGAAGACTTACTAGTTTATCAATAAAGTGCACAGTAACTGCAGAATAAATCAACTGCTCATATCAGCATCCATTCATTTTGGTATTGAGGCATATCTTATTCCTAGTCGATGGTTAGCTGTGTGTTTTTATTAACAAATTATTAGCATATTGTCAGATGTTTAGGATGATTCCAAACAACTTTTCTGTGGTTTATTAGATTTCACAAATGTTACAGTTTTAAATGCCATTTTTTAAACATTTCAAGTACAAACTTCATTGTCTGTTAACAAAATCATGATTTCTTAAACTCTCCTGACGTGTTGTAAGATTTGTACTAATGGCCATGTAATTTTACATATTTTTTTCCAAAACTGAAACAGTTGCAATTTAAAATGTACATGTTACTGAGAATACTAGCAATAGAAAATTAATACAGCAATATTCAGAGATTAAGAGCTAAATTATTCAGGTTTACTACTAATATGACTTCAATTGCAGTGATAATCATCTGAAATGTAGTTATGAAAGAGAGAATATGCTGTCTCTATATCTACCTGTCAATTTATATATCTTTTACTATGGCTCAAGCACAAGTATTTCTTTTCTCAGTGCTTCTAGTGATACATTATGTAGATTGGGCTGCCTAAGCAGCTCTTACGGTCAGTTCATGCATCTCTTACTCATGTGAGTAGTTTATGTGTCACATGAGAATAATGCTACTTCTCCTTGGTAAGCATTCTGAGCTCTAGGGATAACAATCATTCTCCAAGTCCTAAGTATCATTAATTATTTAATTGAGGAGTCTCTTGGAAACCATTAGGATTTGTAAGGACTAATCGCATGATTAAGGGTTATAGAATTGGGCCAATGGAGACAACAGCGTTTGAAGAAAAAGTTCTGAATAACAGAGGCAGGAACCAATTCTGTAGTTCTTAGCAAGGCAAAACTCCCATTGACTTTAGTGTTTTGCCTCTGTAAGGGCTGCAGGATCAAATCCAGAAATATGTTTCTGGAAGACAATGTGTCCCACATTTTAATATCTTTTTTTTAGTCTTGCTGCTTTTTGATTGCATAAGTTAAAGTTTGCACTCTGCACATAGCTGCCTGTGGTTCAATCAGTAATCAAGGTATAGTAAATTCTAACATTTTGTAAATGTTTTTTAAATCATAAGTGCAGTAAAATTAAAATGAATACCAACTTAAGATCAAAAGAATTAAGTATTTGCCCAAAGGTCATAAGAATGAACTCAAATGTGCAATAATTCATAAAGTTCTGTATTTTTTCATTGCTTCTCTCACAATATTTATCAACTTTCTCTTGCACCCCTTCACACTAGTTATGAACTGTAATATTTTCATTCTGTTCTCAATACAAGTTTATTTTGTTTTTCTAGACATACATGCATTTGACACTAACAGTAAATGTGGAAACTAGAAATGATAGTAATTTATTACAAATGTGGAACTATAACTTACTCTTTTGTAAAGTTAAGTTCAACATATGTAGGTATTTAATATAAATATTTTTCTATTGAGAAAGAAGGTGATTTTACCTCCATTATAAATACATGTATTTAAAAAAAATGAAATTTACAACGTTTGCACTGTTTTATAAGTGTTACAGATTGTATTTACACTGGTTATGTTCTTTAATGCAAAGTGTAACTTAAAAAAAAACTAAAACAAAATTCTGCATGAAGAGAGTTGCATATGTTTAAGTGAAAAGCTGTACTTTATTTTCATTTTCACATTCTTCTAAAATCTTCTTAATTCACATAGAATGTTCAGTGAGATTTTTAAACCTACTAGTTCTGTATTGAGCATGCAAACTCTGAAAACATGCAGGTCTATCTGCTTCTTTTATTTACAATGATTAAACATGGGTATCAATTTGAGTTGCTTGGCCACAATATGTATCTCAGAACAGTAGATACTCAACAACAAAATGCAGTCACATTTGCATTGGGGTAACATGAAAAGAACAGTTTTTCTGTCATTTTTCAGAACACATTGTGTATCTATGTATCTATATATTTTAGTCATAGATGACAAATCACACTCTGCTTTTTAATCTGAGATTTACAATTGTGTATCACATACTGCTACAATATATACATAACTTGGAACCTGCCGTAGCCCTCTGCTTTGAGTATGGGAAAGGGGAATAGGTCTTGCAAGAGATACCACTTATTTTAATTCACATTACAAAGAAATTATGGTACATGGTGGAATTCTAGTTTTGCTTAAGTAGCAATTAAGCTTCTGGATAAATTTTGTCAAAGGGTAGAATTTAGAGTTAAGTGGGACCCGAGTGGTGCGTAGACAATGTGCTGGTCCACTGTACCTGGGGTGAATTTAACCTAATGGGCCCTATCAAACTCCCATTAAAGTCAATGAGAGTCTCTCTATCGACTTCAGTGAGAAATGGATTGAGGCCAAAGTGGCTTTTGTCCTAATATGTTCCAACATACCCATGAGAACGTCATTACCTGAAATAAGGAATTGCATCCAACGTGTTTAGCTTTACTTTCTTTAGAAAAACAATGTATTTGTTCTACTTGCTTAGAGAAAGAGATTTTGGCTGGCAGAAAATAATTAGCAATGCAAAATGGCCATGAAGAGATGGGAAATTCAAAAGGAGGGAGGGGAATAGCAGCAAACTGAGTAATGTGCAGGCTCCAGACTGCAACTGGCTCTATGGATAAGCAAAGGTCTAAATGGTAACCACAAGGTTATTCTGGTTTGGGATGACAGTCATCTTTTTAAAATGGCATCTATAGCATAGTAGTATTTGAAAACTATTTTACATACATTTGTCCTTTTGTGTGAAACACCTTCCAAAAAATCGAGTAGGAACGAAAAGACAATTTATAAAAATGAGATTCATAAAGCTGGAAATAGAAATCTGTTCAGTCTTTCTACTAATTCTATTCTAGTGAGGGAAATTCAGACAGAAGACCATTTAACTTGGACTGAGGTGCCAATTCTGAGTGAGTATTGACTGTTCTTGGAATGATTTGTGTAATTACAATGAATCATACTATGTAGGGGGGGGTTATGGACCAGTGTTTCAATAGTTAATATCCATTTTGCTAAATGAGAAAGCTGTATAATTAAATGTTGTCATCCTCTGTCTATATAAGGCTTATCTAAAGTCCATTGCAGCCATTAGAAGGATGCCCATCAGCTTCAGTGTGCGTTGGAGCAGACTCCAAAGATCCAGGTTTACCGGAATAATCCAGAAAAGAAACACAAAGAAACAAAGAGGCTAATAACTGTTTACTTATTTAAGCTGACTACCGTCAAACTTGGTTTTGTGTTTTGCTTTGTTTCAATTCAATGCTAACACAACCTGTGGTACTTCAGGGCTATTTAGCCTGGGGAAAGGAATTGAGTGTACCTCAGAATTATAAACAAGATAAGGACTTAGGGAAAAAATAACAAATGCCTTTAAAATATCACTACCTTGTGGTTTTAAAAATGCTTCTACTCGGCTCTCACCAGAGTTTCTCCTGGGTCAGCAGTCCATCCCCATTCAGCAAAATGCTTAAACACATGCCTAAGTTCCATTTACTTCAGTGGAACTTAAGCAAGTGCTTAAAATTAAGCACATACGTAAATGCTTTACTGAACTCACACGGGTCACTTTTAAAAATGCCCTTTACCTGGTAATAGACCTTCTGAATAAAATCCAATAACTGAGCTTTTATTATACCATAAGGCTGAACAACCCATAGAGATTTTTATTCTGGACTTTTTCATATTCTGGGATTCCTCTTCCCTCTCTGGGCCCAATCCTCAGAAGTACTGGAGCTGGGGACACTCAGCAGCTCACAGGATTAAGTCTTCAGGGGCAGTATCCTAGCTGGGCTTTTAATTTTCCATCTTCTGAACTGATCTGAATACCTCGACAGACTCACCATTAACAGGTTCCATACAGCGGGCTGTAAAGATGAGACGATCTTCAATGCATGCTAACCTGGGACTGAACTCTCTCCAGGAAGTCAGTAGCTGATTTGAGATCAGAGGTTTCTTCTTTGTTTACAAGGTCAGTTTGGTAAGTTTTCCCAGCCACACCATCTGATGCTGTGTGCAACTCCTCTGAAGCTATGCCATAACTCACAGGTGGACTATAGTTCCTCAGTACATGACAAGGGTCAAACCATTGGCCCTATGGTATGCCAGTAAGGGGTGAGATAACCCCTTAATGCTGCATAACCCAACCTTGCATCAGACCAATCAATCCCAAGGCCATTTAAGTCTGCTGGGGAGGCGATCTGCACCTAATCCACAGGCACCTGGCATGGAGCTGCCTGGTGTGGTGGACCAGGAATGTGATCTGTGTGAGCTCTCTACCCCCCAAGTGGTCTTTTATGCATCTTCACCAGCTTTCAAACACCTGCGGAGACCATAGAGGTTACTGGAACCCTAAGGAGTAAGCACCATGCTATTCAACACAGGCACAAGGGGGAGACAAGACTGTATCAGGGTCCTTGTATTCTTGTAGTTCACATATGACATTTGCCTGTTCCTAGGAGGATTACTGGGGGCTCTGACCGTAGTAGGGTGGGGCCAGGTCTTTCTTCAGTACAGGTGGTCCCATCTTTAGTTAGTATCTCGCACACAGAAACATCTTGAAACTGGCAGATGGAAGCTCACTTTGTAGCCCATTTAGTTTCCTCAGTTATTCATCTTAGCAGTAACCTTCTCACCAGTCCTTCCCTGATATGCCCCAGGGTTCCAGGTGCCATATACAGCAGCTAGGGCGGAGGTCTTACAAATGCTGCCTATGTGGAGGCAGCCACACCTGTTCTCCAACACTCAAATTAAGTGATGAGGGAGCATAGGATTCTTTAAACCCGTTGAGATTGCCGGTAGTATGGCCCTATTGCCAACACCATGTGATGGATGCAGACAGGATCAGGATTGGGCCTATCAATCTATCTAGGGTGTTTATTCTGCACCTATTACCATGATGTCTTAATGCTGTTACAGCCCAATGCCTGCCAAATTCCTGTTAGGAGCATAAGGTTAGAAGGGACCTCCTGGATCATCCTCTCCAGTCACCTGCTACCACAGGCAACCCCATCATATATCCCATTCATAAACTTATCAATCTCTATTTTAAAAGTAGGTAGATTGTTTGCCCCCTATTACTCCCATTGGAAGGCTTTTTTCCCAGTATAAACTATGTCTCCACTGGGAGGGCTGGCAGGCATAGTTCTACCAGAAAATCCTTTTCTAATGTAGACAAGGTCTTAGACTCCTAAACACCTAAGTCATTTATGAAAATAGGAACTTAGGCTCAAAGGTCAGTTAGATGTTTTTGAAAAATTTTACACTTGGTCCAGTACTCTGACGGTCCTTTCTGGGAAAGGCTGGTACATGCTTTATGCCATCATAAGGAAAAATAGGTACTGAATATTATAAAATAATAATGCACATTTATTTAATTGTGTAAATATTTGTTTATAAGTTTATGAAAAAATGCATGAAATGTCCCCGCAAATAAACTTTTGGAAGTGGTTAACATCTAAATATTTCAAAAGTAGTCTTGTCCAAATACTTACCTACGTTTCTGCCCTGATTAGCATAGTTAATATGAAAAAACACAAGATTTAAAAAAACAAAAAAACAAAGAGGAGTCCAGTGGCATCTTAAAGACTAACAGATTTATTTGGGCATAAGCTTTTGTGGGTAAAAGATCCACTTCAGATGCATGGAGTGAACATGAAAAAATGAAAAGATTTTTTAATACTTTATAGGTTTTAGAAAAAAATTAAATTAGAAAATGGGAAAGAAACAGCCCACTTGTGTTCCATAAAGACAGTGTTGGTTTAACTTTCCTTGCCATTGAGATGTATTTAACCTTACTCCCCTGAAGAACTGAGCAGACCTGCCTGTGATGCTAAAATGAGGATGTCTTTTTCAATAATTAGAACAAGAAGACATTGGATCATCTTAATGGTTAACACACTAACTACCCTACATGGAGAATATCAAAATAGGGTTTAACAAGCACACTCTAAAGAGAAATATAGAAAATCTGTATAAAGTGGAAAGCAAAAACGATTGAACCTTGCCAAAACATTTGTCATATAAATGATAAAACAGTAACCCTGCCAGTAGAAGCAGAACACAAGCTGTCAGCATTTTCACTTCATTGCAATATAGCCGCACAGCTATAGACCAAGCAGGGAAACAAATACATAAAAAATTTCGTTTTTCAAGATGAGCCAGATTGTTATGGCAGATATACTGTAAACTACTCCCCTAATTCATTTTGCACCAGTGCCAGATACCATGTAATTGGCTGTATTAGGTTGAAAGAGCTTTATTTTCTTCAATGCAAAGTCCAAACAAACTCTCTTCTATTGGATGAGTGTTATAAGCTTCTTTAAGGCTTTAAAACGGTTTCTGTTGATGGAATATTGAGTGGTGAACATGGCTGTCTGGTATTAGCGTTGGCCAAAATTTTCAAATATAGGTCCCTAAAGTTAGGCCCCGAATCAGGAGTAATAAAACAGGAGTAGATTGATGTGCAGAAGTGCTCAATACCCATAGCTGTTACTAAATCCAATGGCACTAATATTATTCAAAACCAGTGGGACTGGGGTTGAGTTCAGTGGGATGACTAACGTGTTTAAAGTTAAGTCTGTGCTCAAGTGCTTTGCTGGATAGGGGCCCAGAATGCTTAGCACCTTGTTGGATTGTGCTCCATGTGTACCGAGTGATTTGTACCAGTGGTTCTCAAACTAGGGCTGCCGCTTGTTCAGGGAAAGCCCCTGGTGGGCCAGGCTGGTTTGTTTACCTGCCACGTCTGCAGGTTCGGCCGATCGCGGCTCCCACTGGCCCCGGTTCACCTTCCCAGGCCAATGGGGGCTGTGGGAAGCGGCGCGGGCAGAGGGACGTGCTGGCCGCCCTTCCCGCAGCCCCCATTGGTCTGGAGCAGCGAACCGCGGCCAGTGGGAGCCGCGATCAGCCGAACCTGCAGATGCGGCAGGTAAACAAACCGGCCCAGCCCACCAGGGGCTTTCCCTGAACAAGTAGCGGCCCTAGTTTGAGAACCACTGATTTGTACAACAATCTGTGCCCTGCTCTGAAGGAAGAGTATAGCAGAGCCGAGCTGAAGATGAAAATTCACAGGGAGGAGCCTTGGTGTATTTGATATCTGAATGCAAACGATGTGGAATTCAGAACTTGGCACTAGGCTTTGTGACGTGGAGAGGTGACTCTCATGCAGAAAACTCAAAGGGAAGTTGCTTTTTGCTACCAAACACATTTCCATGAGAAATCCAGACCCTGATCCTGCATAGACTTGATGTAAATTAGCCTTCTCAGAGGATACTCAATCAGAATCATATCTAATGAGATGTGAAAAAGTTAACGTACAATATACTATGACCAGTGTCTATGTGAGTCAAATGTAACATCTGCCAGTAGCTACAAGGAAGCATAGAAAAATTAATCCCGCAACAGAAGGGATTAAAGAGAGAGACCCCAATTTTCGAAAGCCGCTTCTTACATTGTACATAGAGAATGCAGAGCTGTCCCACAAATACTACCACCATTTGAAACCTCCAAAGCCCTTTGAGAAGAAGACCTCAAAGCTCCTTGCAATCATGAAATAAACTTGAGACCACATCACTAGGGTAAGAAAATGTTGCCATCCTCAGTTTTCATAAATGGGAAACTGAGACAGAGAGAATTTGAGGTCGTCCCACAAATCAGGAACAGAAGCGAGATCTCCCAACTCCCAGGCCTGGTCTATGCTAACGCTGAAGTTGAGCTATGTTATGCTAGTTAAGTTACAGAGTACCGTAACTTAAGTTGGCATACCTCAGATCGACATACAGCAGTGTCCACGCTACACCATGTCGACGGGAGACGCGCTCCCATCAATTTAGTGTGTCTTCATCAGACCTGCTAAATTGATGCAGCTGCATCAATCGCAGCAATGCTAATTTAGCCGTGTAGCATAGACAAGGCCCCAGTCTTGTTCACTAATCGCCAGCTAATCCTTCCTCAGTTACAATACTTACAAGCCCAAGTGACAGTCTGAGTGCACAGAAATGTAGGATATGGGCTTGGAATAGGGGTGGCCACTTTCAAAGAGTGGGTCAGGATTCATTAGAAATCAATAAGATTTGGAGTTTGGCTGTTAACCTACAGTACTACACCTCTATCTCGATATAACGCTGTCCTCGGGAGCCAAAAAATCTTACCGCGTTATAGGTGAAACCGCATTATATCGAACTTGCTTTGATCCACCTGAGTGCGCAGCCCCGCCCCCCCCAGAGCACTGCTTTGCCGCATTATATCCGAATTCGTGTTATATTGGGTCGCGTTATATCGAGGTAGCGGTGTATTAAGAAAGAAATAACCAAAGATCAGTAGCTGATTAGTTCCATTTATTCAACCATTTGGATGGAATGCAGATTCTGGAATACACTAAGGGAGAAATTTGCCCCTGTGCAGACGGAGTGGTGCATAGGCCTTGGGCTGGGGTGAATTTCACACTGTCGCAAACAGAGCTGAAATCGAGGAAGAACTCATAGGAACTCAGCTCTAGCACTCACTGTCCTACTGTCTCACACTGGAGCAGAGTGTTAGAAAAGACGTTTCTTACTATTTCACTGGAAGAAGAAAAAAAAACAGTGAATATTGAAGGAATTAAATGGAATAAAATTTGGCCAAGAGAAAAAAAAGCTCAGGGGGGAAAGAATAGATAATTGGACTCGCCTGCCAATGCTCAATCCCATGTTCTGGTCCCTACTTACTACCTTCATTGCACATTACACCACTTCGCCCACTTTGAGCAGGGCTACCACACAGAATAATCCAAAGGACTAGAAATTAACATGCTGCTTTCAGGCAGCCAATACATTTAATTCAGTAGCCTGGGCATGGATTTGTAGCTGAGTTGTCTCTTGATCAAGAGTAAAGCTTGTGCGAGTCTGCGTGAACGACGGCAGATTTTGTGTCCTTTGCCCTGTTTTTACTACAACTATCCCGTGGGACATCAGACATATCTCTGAGAGCTAATCTTGGCACTTTCATTTGGGATCAGCAATCACTGCTGAGAGAGGAAAACACAGAGGTTGACTATACAGTGATTTGGTTTGTACTTTGGAGGGACATAACTTGATAAGAAGATGAGAGGCTAGACTGCTTGATTGCGGCAACAGAGTACTGGGAAAAGGAGGAGGGAGAACCCTGTATTGAAGGATGATTGAACCCTACCAAATAGAAATGAATCCAAATTGAAACTAGGCTCTTTAAGCCCCTGGGAAAATCTGAATCTGGGCCTCAATTTCATTGCTGGACCCCCATCTTCGTATTAAGTAGACCCAACACCTTGGCTACCAGCATGCCTCGCCTATCGAAAAAACTCCAATCCAGATCAAAACTTTGGCCAGCTAAAGCCTATCTTTATCAACAGTCTTTCCTTGGAGAGTGCCTGACGGCAGAGCAAAGTAAGTTCATCTTATTGCACTGTAGATTCAAAATAGACAGCTTATGACAGAGCCAGAGAGAAAAAGTCTGAGCAGGAAAAGGAAAAGGCATGAATGTTAACGAGTCCATATTTCCTCTCCTGAGACACAGCCAGCCCAGGCACCATTTACAAATAATGGGAAACAGCACGAAGAGTTAGGCATATGAGTGATTGGGTTAGGGTCAAACAAAAACAGGCAACAAAACCGACAGTCAGAACGAGCATCAGATGAGCAAATGCAGACCCGATCCTGCAGTCAGATCCACCCACTTGCACTTTTGAAGGGCTTGAGTACCTCCACTGGGGTCTGTAGTGTAGACGAACTGGTTGGTCCCTTTTAAATAGTTGGCAAGCCCTGCGGGCCTCCCTGTTTTCCTGGGGAAACTGTTAAAAGGGATACTACCCAATTATTGTACACTACAGTACAGACTCCCTACAGGTGTAAGTTCCACTCATGCAGCTCCGGTTGCTGTTTTAGGCCCTGATGCTGCAAATAGGCCTCAGTAATAAGAGAGCAAACAGTCATGAAAACACTCTCTTAAAAAAATCGGGCATCGACTCCCTTCCCCTTTATCTGCATGTCATAAGCTTGTCAGGGCCAGGACTGGTTGTTTTACATGTCTCTAAAATAATTAACACACATCTATATAAATAATATAAATCCTGCATCTGGCAGATGATGCTCAGTTACTCTGTTACTAATGTATTTATGCTAACGATCTGTCTAACGTGGAGAGGAGCCGAGCAGAAGATGTGGGCTGAGGTTTTCAAAGCGGCCTAAGAGATCTGGATGTCCAATTCCAAGTAAAGTTAATAGGAATTGTGTTTCTAATGGCTTTGAAAAGCCGAACCATAAACATTTTAAGTGGCAGGAAATAAAGATGGAGGACTACAGAATGACTATATGGTGACTACTGATGCATAATGTGGACATGCTAAAAAGTAAGGTGATGTTGCACACAGCTGAAAGCTCCAGGAGTCAACAAAATAGTGGCAGAATATAACTAAGGCCACGATTGCAAAACGCAGCAAAGCTAACCTTTGGGCTGCTAAGCATTTTTCCTTTTTGGCAGCCAAACAAATGTTACGAAAGAATGACTTTCGGCATGCATTGTATCCGGAGGGTTAACAAACACGTACAAGAACAGATGCAGAGATAGGGCTGAAACTGGCAGACTGTGCTTCCTCTTTTGAATGAGTGGCGAGCTATGGAGACTCAAGGGATGATGGGAGTTGTCCGTGTTGGAGAAATAAGGTCACAGGAATTGTCAGAGGGGCCTTAGGAGTGCTTATAGCAACAGTACAGAAGACAGCCAGAGAAACTTCTTGACTTTAAAAAAACGGATTCTCATTATTTTACACTGACCACATTGCACTAACTTTTAATAATGAGGGGAAATAAAAGCCCAATGAAGTAGGAGTGACTTGTAAGGGACTTAAAAGAACATTAAGCAGGTACTGCAGGAGAAGTGGCTATGGAGGAATAAAGCAGCAGGTCTCCCGTGTGAGTGTTAACAATGGGTAAATCTCAACAGGTTCACTGCAGATACATCAGTCTAATAGGGACTTGGCTCAAGGTATTGCTAACAGGATAATACAGAGCCTTTCACCCCTCAGACAGAGGTTTAAATCCAGCCAAGTTCAGTAGTGGGCTGATAGCCAAAAGCCACTGCCATCTGATGGCCATTAGTGGCCTGTGTGAAGTGAGTCGTTGATCTCTGTCCAGTTCCTGGTTGTCAGGTGTGTACATCACATTTGGCACCCATTTTGGTTATCTCAGCAAAAAGATCCAGGACAAAATAGGCACAAAGACTGAACGACTGTCTCAACTTCTCGTGGTGATTCCTTCCCAGACAGGGTGTGCATTTATTAGCGGGGCGGTGTGCGAGAGCTTATGCAGTCAGTACCTGTGTTGGGTCTGCACCCTGGATAGCAGATTTCAGTTTATCCAAGCCTTCTTGATCCAGAAATCTCATTAATGTATGAGATTTCCAGTACTTGCTGATTTTAGGCAAGGTGGAGAATACTTTTCTTGTGGCATTACAGCAAAAAATAGCTCCCATTTGGGCCATAATCAAAACAGAACCGACGTTCTGCCATCTTAGCATGAATGAATAGAGAACTGAGCTAGGAGTAATCGTGGCCTTGATAGTCCTACCAGCATGGCTACGATAAATGCTGCTGTCCTTAATACAGTGCCTTTGGAATTCTTACTGTCCTGTATATTTATTGCAGATCCCACATCCCTGAATTCCATCAGTTCAGTCTGTCTACGTGCCCACGACCCTGCACCTTAAAATGCAGCTTCTGCTCCATGGCGTCACCAAGATGCTTGTTCCTCCCTTCAGGAGTCTGCCAGGCCCTGAATCTTCCCACCCCCTTCAAGAGCAGATGCGGTGAGTCTCTGACATGGTCCATCAGTCAGCTGCCACTCAGGTAGTAACAGACCAGAAGACAGACTATAGGCGAGACTACCTCACTTTGGAAACTTATATAGTCCAGAAGCATTTGCCACTGTCTCATCTGGGAGAACTTACTGCTGTGCTAACACAGTGCAGAGTGATGACAGCACAAACTTGTGTGCATAGGGCGCTGAAGCAGCTAAAGCAGCTGACTGTCTGACATACTGAACTGAGCGCCAGTTTGTCGGGGGGGGGGGAATTCATTCCTATAATAATAAAATGCATCAAGCTAATATTTATCTTAATGTAATGGAGGCTACCAGGAGATGACCCTGTGATTTCTTTACGAAATGAAGTTGGGGAGCGGGGAAATTCTCACAGTAATTGAGAAGTAGAGAGAGAGCCTAGTTCGCTGATAACTGCAGCCTGTGTAACGCGGCACGTTCGCCTACCAATGTCAGGAAATCGAATTCTCCCTCTCAGACATTCTCTGTTCCGAACAGCCCATCGCTACACTAGATTTACCCTGAGCTCTGTCTGCGATTGCAGTGTTTTAAACCGCCCTTCAGAGAGGCTACCTTATTTTTCCACTGATTGCATGAGTCAGATCACATCTTTCAACGGGCCTTTATGGACACCCCATTTGATGTCAAGGAGGGGAGACCGCTTACAGAAAGTGAGCTTGAAGTGCAGAGTTTGAAAGGCTAGAAATCACTGAAAGGCCAGCTCGGCCAATAACGCATACTGTAGCAATTGGAATTAACGTACCATTGCACTGCAATAACTTAGGAGCCACTCCCAGCTATAAAACAGACAGTAATGGGCTCAGATGACTCCAATGATCCAAATTTGGCAGGAAGCAAATGCCAAAAAGTTGTTCATATGCAAAGTAGGTAATTAAGCTTAAATGTGAGCAGTGAACCAATGGCCTTAACCTTTATTAGAACCTAGCATCATTTCATTGATGTCGCTACCTCCCAAACACCATATCAAGGGAGTAACTAATTCCTCAGAGGGCAGTCAGTGGATGGAGAAGAACAGGTGATAGATTTCAAGTACCTGTTGAAAACCACAAATGTTCTGGTCCTTCTCCCTTCATGATACAACCACCTTATTATGACACAATGCAACAACAACACTGCCTCTAAGGTATAATTCCCAAGAGGAATCACAGTTGGCCAATCTGAGTTTTATCTTAGTGTTCTCGTGCATATGGACCAAAAAAAAAGGGCTCCATCTGGGTTACCAGTTTTGCAGGTGACTAGAGATTAATAATAACCTGAAAGAGCACAGTACACCTGAAATAATATTAACATTCTCCTCTAATTTACATCTATATAAATCTGGAATAATGCCATTGAAATCAATGCAGTTCTTATGGATTCCTACCAGCTTCACTTAGAAGATTTGTCCCATTAATCCTTGAATGTTGAAAGGAAATATAAAATAACAATCAGCCGCACCCAACACCTCTTGAGCCCAAAACTCTTTTAAAGCCTCTGTCAAGGTCAGAAACATGTCACTGAAGTTTTTCTTTTCAAATGACTAATTCATGTGAAGTTGAATGACAGAAACTACATTTCTTCTGTGCACCGATAGGACTTAAAGAACGTATTTCCAGACTGCTACACAGGGCTGAAATTAACAATGACAAAACTTAGTTTTACAAGGATTTGACATCAAAATACTTTACCGGGACTTTAGGGAGAAACATGATGAAAAAGATTGAACTGTACTTTTAAAAAAATGAAACAAAGCAAAATGTGCAACCTATTGTGTAATGCTGTACATGAGAGGGGGGGAAAGATGCCTTCCTGACCCTGACAGCAATCTGTTTACAACCCAAAGAATGAAATGTGATTACCCTTATCATAGTGTGCATCACTGGAAAAGCCCTAAGCAAATCTCCAGTGCAAAGCTACCAAAGAGTCTCCACACACACAACATATGCACACCCACCCCTGACTTAATATTTTATAAACACAAAAAGAAGCCAAATGGAAGAAAATCAATTCACAAGTTTAAAAAAATGATATCAAGGAGAAATACTGGCCAACTAGGATTTAGTCCAGAAATCTGTCTCACTTCGATTTGTAAGTGGGATATGTGGGGAAAAATAATAGTCGTACAAGGAAAAGGAGGTCCTCCCAACCTCCATTAAGAATAAACAATGCTAAGGGGCACAAAGAAAAAAGATAAGCGATGAATATCCTAACAGCACAGAAACAAGGCCATAACAATGGACTGTTTAATACCATCACATGCACTGGAAAAGTGGAGGTGACCACTGGAGGGGATTAAATATGACTAAAAAAGCGCAACTATCCTAAATACAGGAGACTCATCAAAAGAAGCCCCCCAAAACGGGGAGGGGAGAAACATTGAATGCAGACCATTGCTACATTGTTCATGCAAACGTCAAGAGAAAACACAAACCCATTCGCACATACTTAAGTAAAGCAAACCATTATCTGGCTGAACAGACGGACATGCCTGGATGAAAAAAACAATCAATCTCTCTGGGGCTAATCTAAGACCAAAAAATATAATCCAATATTGGCGTTCACTAGTGCGTTTGTGGCTTGTTAGTTTAAAAAAAAAAAAAGCGAGAAAAGCCTCTGAGAGCTACAGCAGCACAGGGGAACAGTGGTGGGACCAAAGCAAAGAGCATAGAAAACAGGCAGAACTGAAAAGGATGGTGCATGTGCAGTCATCAGATGGAACATCTGCAGCCTTTGAGAGTGGATTAACGAGAGCGAGGCCCAGGCCTGGAACTGAATGGGAAAAGTCTTCTGAACAACCAGACTAGCAAAAGCTGCCTGAGAAACACCTTTATGGTGTAACTAAAGAAGCTGTTCCACTGCATGGGCACAGGGCAGAATAAAATTAAATTTAGGATAATCAAACATGTGAGTAAAGTTGTCACTATCATAAACCATCTCACAATCATCTATTTGGTAGGGAGAATAGAGGGGACCATCTTCTCACTTGCAACAAAGACTCCAGAACAAAAGTGCCTGGTCGGAGCACTGGGGTTGACTCTCATTGCTCCAGCAACAACAGCTCACCGCTTCAGAAAATAGACGATAGGGACTGGGAAAAGTCACCCCAGATCTCTTGCACAGATGAGAAGTCTGAGGAGAAAGGGAGTAAAAGGCTGAAGAGAGGCAGCAGTGGAGTTTGTGGGATTTGGATGAGGAGCTCTAAGGGGAGGGAACAGCGAGCTCATCCACAACTCTTGTGATTTTAGGCATTGGACCAAGACTCAGGAGATCAGAGTTCATTTCCTGGTTTTCTATCTCAGGCTGTGCCTTTAAGGGCAGGCTTTGACCAGCACAGTTCTACTCCTCTAAAGATAGGTATTCTGGGAATTGTAGTCCACCAAGGTCACATGACTGCAGGCTGGCAGCAGGGCCAGCTGGGGGAAGAGAGCCAGGTTATAAAAGAGCTGCCTGCTGCCCAGAAATGGGGAGGATTTAGGCAGGGCTAGGGAGTTTTCCCATAGTGGCTTAGGGAACAGGCCTGGGGCAAGAGTGTAACTGACCCCACTGCAGGGTGCTGCTGTGCAGTAGTGTGTTTTAGGCATATTGTGAGCTTGGAGGCAACAGCTGCAGTTGCTCCAAACACGAGGCCCTTCCAATAATTGCTCACAGCTTTTGAGTACAATGGAGGTTTCCTTTACTAGTGCGGCAAGAAAATAAAAAGTGCAAATTACCCCAGGCATTGTGCTTTAACAGTTATCCATAAATCAAACCGGCAATGTCTCACCCACCCTTAAGGGCGGGTCACAACAGGATATGAGGATAACCACACCTGTGGGGCTCTTCCGAACACTGCCTTTTAGCTCCCTGCTGCTGCTACTAACTTCCTGCCACTGACAGGCAACCGGCTGCTTCTCTGTTCAACCCTTCGTCCCACCTCTTGGGCTGCCTAGAACTATGGATTCTCTCCACAGCCAGCTCTCAGGCTATTGCCAATGGCTTGCTGCTCCTCCCCACTTGTAGTCTCTGACTTTGGGATCTTTCCTTTTCCTGTGCTGGAGAGATTATAGAGCCCTCCACTGGCTCAGTGGTAGGGGGGCGAGGGGAGTAACAGTACTCAGTAATGAGCCAGTAGGTTCGTTATAGGAGCCTGTAGAGAGGCTGCAGCTAGGAGCCTGGACAGGGCCAGGGAGATAAAGGCACAATCAGGAGCACTGGCAGTGGTGTGCAGGTGTGAGCAGTGGTTTGCTGTGGAGAGGAAGCCAGGGAAGGGACCAGGGAGGGGATCTGAGGAGAACCGCTGGGACGAGGTGGGAAAAGACCTAGACAAAGATGAGCACAGCAGGCAAATGGCCCAGGGAAGCAGTGACACAGACTGTTTGGTGTTTAAAGGTATAGGACCCTATGGTGGGAGCCTATAGTAGAAGAAGGGCCTGGGCTTCTCTATGGCACTGCTTTGTGGTGGTGGTATTGGGGAAAGGACCCTGCCACCCCGGGGGAGGACTTGGAAAGGAAGCAATTGCAGCCTGGGGTGGGCAAGTATTGTTATGCCCTGGAGAAGGAAGACAGATGGACAGCCCCTGAAGGGAGGGCTGTGGCCCAGAAACCAGGCTGTGGGTAAAGCTATGGGCCTTTTTAAAAGTCAATCCTTTGGAATTTATGTGGGACTTTTTGTTAGCCCCAGAAGGGGAGACCTTTTGCCAGATCACCCAGCCCAGCTGGGAAAGAGCGTCTTTGAGGGACTGTTGAGCCAGAAGACGCATCAGAGGTAAGATGCCTGTTACCTATGTGACACTGGGCAAGTCACTTAGCTTCTCTCTGTCTCAGTTCCCCACCAGCAAAATGAGCTAGTGACACTTGCTTTCTCCCACCCTGCATCTGCCTTCTCTTTTCAGGACAGGGACTGTCTCTCATTACGTGGCTGTACAGCACCTAGCACAATGATGCCTTGATTATACCTGGGGCCTCTATGCACTTTTATAATACAATTTCTGCAACCTCCAATCACTGCTGCTGACACAAGAGCCCTTTACATTACTTTACATTTATCCACATTAAATTTCATTTGCCATTTTGTTGCCCAATCATTTAGTTGCCCAATCACTAAACAATAATAGTTTAGTTATATATTATAGACTTATAGAAAGAGACCTTCTCTTAAGGTTAAAATGTATTACTGGCACGCAAAACCTTAAATTAGAGTGAATAAATGAAGACTCGGCACACCACTTCTGAAAGGTTGCCGACCCCTAGGCTAATGCGATCCTCGGACGTATAAACAGGGGAATCTTGAGTAGGAATAGAGAAGTTATTTTACCTCTGTATTTGGCACTAGTGTGACTGCTGCTGGAATACTGTGTCCCGTTCTGGTGGCCACAGTTCAAGAAGAATGCTGATAAATTGGAGAGGGTTCAGAGAAGATCCATGACAATGATTAAAGGATTAGAAAATCTGTTTAATGATGATTGAGCTCCTTGAGTCTATTTACCTTAACAAAGAGAATGTTAAGAGGTGACTTGATTACAGTCTGTTAGTCTCTACACAGGGAATCAAATATTTAATAGTGGGCTTTTCAATCTAGTCGAGAAAGATATAACATGATCCAATGGCTGGAAGTTGAAGCTAAACCAAATTCAGAATGGAAATAAGGTGTACATTTTTAACAGTGAGCGTAATTAACCATTTGAACAATTTACCAAGGGTCATGGTGGATTCTCCATCACTGACAACTTTTCAATCAAGACTGGATGTTTTTCTAGAAGATCTGCTGTAGGAATTATCTGGGGAAAATTCTGTGGCCTATGTTGTACAGGAATTCAGACAGATGATCACAATGGTCTCTTCTGGCCTTGGAATCTATTAACTTAAACTGGAACAAGAATAATCCTCTCGGAAATTCCACACAAGGTTCCAGTAGACCCTTGTCACCTCCTTTATCACCCAAAGACTGCTGCCTAGATCATGGCACAGTGCAAAAGTTGGCAACATTTAATGATCTGGTGTTTCTCTTAAAGACTTGGATCTTGAGGTCATGCTATTTCATGAGAATCTCAGCTTTCATTTAAAAAGTACTACTAGGTTTCTAGCCCTTGTGGGTGCAGAGAAAACATGAAACCTAAAGGCTCAAATATCAGGAGCCAAAAAGGAAGAACCCAAGATGTGTTATCTTTAAAATATCATGATTTTAATCCAAACTCTTGATTTGGGGGAGGAGGGGGTCTGACTCACAATTTGTGATTTCTTGGAGTGGCAATACTGCAAACATACAATCAGACTCAAAAGGAAAAGCGTTAACCTATTCAAACCCTATTTTCTAAACAGTTCCCTGCTGCCCCCAGCCGAGGTCGCTTCCAATTGCAGTTCCCAGCACTCTTCACTTCACTTTAGCTACAAAAACCTACGGAGTCAATTGGACCTGTCCAATCGGTTGACCTTAAAGTATCTTTTAACTGTACAGTACCAGCTCCTAGCTTGTTTGGCAGAAATCTACAAGATCCACCATATTGTTTTCTTGTGCTTTCTTTTCACATAGAAAGAGAGCCCTGTGGGTTTTCAACTAGTCCTGTGAACATTTTAATTAAATAGGGATAGTGATGTTTTTAAAATATAATCCCCACAGACCTCAATAGCTTTAATCAGTTGGCACTTTAATTCATATTTCAGCACATGCCACCTGCATCCAGGCTGACCGGCAACACCATTCTCATTTCCCTGTACATTACTATAACAAGCATTCTACCTACTTGTCGCCAAATAATGAGGATAAACTCAGACAAGGCAGCACCTGGCTGCTATGGTGAGAGAGCAGATAGATGGCTACATTTTCCTGAGTTAGGTAGGTGGAGTAGTGACATCTACACATGTGACAGCTAGGATGAATGGCACTGAAATAAAGACCTATTGATATTGCATAAGAAACAGTGATTTTTGACCTAGTAACCCAGCAACTGCCTTAGTGTTTCCAAATACCATACCCCTTGCAAAACTGTCATGAACATTTTCCAGCCCAGGCACAAAATCTATGTCCCTCCTTCCCCTAACAAAATGATAATGTAAATACTAATAATATTTTACTCACCCACGAGAAAATTCTGCTCCAAGTGACTGAGTGAATACCAGTCTTCAAGGTTGAGTTAAGGAGACAGTGGAAGTTTTAACATTATTTTTATTATTAGGAAGTTACATTAACAGCTAAAAGACCTAATTCAGATTAGGGCTAGGTACGGTACAAACACACAGTAAAAAAGAGTAAAAGTTAGCAACCTCATAAAATGCACAAGATCTCAGATAGTTTAAATCAGCATTAGCTCCTTAAAGCAATGTAAGCCTGTAAACTGCTTTAAGGAGGTGTCCAGGAGCTTAAGGAGTTAAAGATATTTGAGCAGTTAATGAAGCTTAAAGCAGTTAAAAATTTAAGCTGCTAGAACAAGTGGAGTTGGTTTAAATCTCCACCCTTAGAGCTCTAAGTACAAGTACGCTGCAGGGTGCCAATTCTGGGCTCTGTGGTGGCTCAGCCTTTGGACAGAGGCCACAAAGCTGGCTTGCCTGCTGCCCCAGATAGAGAGATTACAAGGCAGAGTAGACCTGGCATCATGTGTGGCCAGGGCACTTTCTACTCCAATTATTGTGGGCTGGCAAAGCAGTCCCTGGGGCCATTCAAAGCACCTGTATGTTGGACTAACCTGAGGCACCAATTTAATTTACCAGGGGAGCCATTCTTGTGAGAGGCACCTTTCAGAACTCGGGGAGGGGTGGTTAGGATTCTAAATTCAGAGATGGGAGCCATATTCCCTATGCTGCCACTTTTCTCCTCTTCTCCCTGCCTACCGACATTGTCCTCTCCCTCTCCTAACTACAGAAGGAGCCTTCCCCTTCCCCTCACTGCTCTCTTCAAAGCCCCCTCTAATAATAACAAGGCCCCACTGACCACCTTCCCAGTACAGAGTAACTGGCTGGCTAGTTCTCTCAGCCCCATAAAGCTACCTGGCCCCCTGCTGCTTCCCAGTCTGAGCCAGAAGGTGGGACCAATATCAGGGAAAGGAGCAGCAAAGCTGGCTGGGGAAGGTAGGGTATGACTGGTTCCATTCAGGAATCCCTGTGTCACTTCTCGTTGTTCCATCACAGACCCTGGCCTCCTATCCCCCTGCAGATCAGACCCCATCCTGGAAGCCGATGGTATTTATAACAGTGGGACTCACTGTCCATCGGCTTAAATCATCTGCAGAGTTTTCTGCACCAGAAGGAGCTGAACCAGTTTAACAATTTGACATCTTAACTCCTTAGAATAGCTTATTGGTTTTTAATATCTAGCCAAATTGCTTCCTTACTACTGGTGTTGAGCACCCATCGGTTACAAAAATAGTAGACTCATCCCATATCTACTGAGGGGCAATGGAGATTTTCTTCTTCACAGCACCATTAAGGAATAAGTCCTCTCCACACCTCTGTAAGGCATGGGGAATATGATCTCCATTTTACAGATGGGGAAGCTAAAGCAGAGAGGTTAAGTGACGAGGCCAAATGATTCTCTGTCTCAAAATTTAGAGGAACCTATAGCAGCCAAGGGTAGCCAAGGTGCAGCAATACCTCGCCCAGCATGCCTTCTGCATGTGGTCAAGGATTCCTCCTACGCCAGGGTTAATTCCCCGGGGTGCACCTATAGCTGCCTCACACTGGCATAGTCAGGGCAAAGGAGCCTTGTAGCAACAATGAATCAGGTTTGGAGAGATGAAATGACTTGTCCAAGGCGACGCATAGCAGAGAACTCCAGTCTCTTGAGTCGCAGTCCAGGGCCTTAACCTCCAAATCATCCTGTCCCCAAACATCTGAACTCCTTTGACTAATTTTATTTTTAAATATTTACAGTGTGTCAGAACATAACCCCACCCAAGCCCTCCGCTAGCTCCATAGTCACTGCAAAAACAGATTTGTAATGAAAATGCTGGCAGGCCCTTAATTAGAGCAATGTTAACGACTATCATAGAGAGCACAATATTACGGACATAACTTCCAGCCAAGCTTCAGTTATGGGCTGGTTATTAATATACAAAGATAAAGATTGTTCAGACGAGACAGGCTGGGATATAATGGAAAAGACCATAGACTTATTCACCAGTTAATGTCGGATGAGGCCAGTATCACTGCGGGTTTAAATGAGTTTCCCTCAGTCCTTCCCATCAAGTGATCACAAAAGAAGCAGTAGGCAAGATCCCAAAGACGGGACTGCATTTCCCTGGAGGGAAAAGAAAAAGATTTAAAAGGCTCAGGCACTGCGCTGGGGCAACTGAGTTCATTTGAAATGTTCAAAGTTGACTAAGTACTGAGATGAAAAACAACACGGGACTTTAAGGAAGTGGGATTGAGAGCAGGAAAGACTTTACTGGGGATGTTTAATCGCTCACTTTGGCCAGCTTTTGTGCCAAAGATCTGGATGGGAGCTAATGTACTGTGGTTCCTCTTTTTTCTTTTTTTCTTTTTTTTTTTTTTAAGAAAAGGAGCAGCAAGGGGCCAAGGAACTATAGATATGCAATTGGGACTAGCAATGAGGCATAAAAAACCTTGGAAACTTTGGAAATTTTGTGAGCACAGAACTGATTTATAAGGAGAGTCTCATGCCTGAGAAAATAGTTTAACTTGTTGAGTACATTGCCGAATGTGTAGATGGCATTAAAAAGCAGAGATGGAACAAAACTAGGACATTTTATTTAAGTACTTCTCAAACTTTGGAAGTCATCCCTGCTTTGAAAGTTGGTTTTGCAAAACCATCCTGGTTGGGGTTTTTTAGAACAAAATGACATTTATCTGACAAATTCAACCTTGGGTTGACTCAAATATGAGTTCCTTATAATCCAACCCATCACACTTCAGTGGCTGGGATAAAAGGGAACTCTGATTTGAGTCATCTGTGGTTTAGTGTTTGGCTTTTTGCCAAACCAAAACCATACTTACAAGATTTTAAAAGTCCAAAACTTCAACCAGTCTGTCAAAAGTTAACATAATTTGTCGGAATTTCAGAAAAGCAATTGATGCTGTGCCATGTAACAGATTAATTTACAATGTCAGTGTGGAAGCTATGAAACTGTGATGCCTTTTGGTTTCTTTGTACTGCATTTTTAAATGTCTTGTGTGCAGACACAGCAGCTGTTCCCCCACCTCACCCCACCAAGTTGCTACTAGAGGGAAAAGACACATACTGTGCTGAAATTCACCAGAATGCACATAAACCCCACCAGGATCTGAGGAACGAGTGTCCCACACCGTATCTGGAAAATTATCCCTTGCAAAACGTATGCAACTTTGAATGGGCCCCAGTAGAAGCAACTGGAGTCCACTACTTCTGCAACAGGAGACTGGGGAAGACCTGACGAGAGAGAGAGATCTGAGCGCACACAAACTTTTTACATAAAATAAGTGAGTTAAGCTTTCGTGTACCCCATCAAATCATCTTGTTATCCCTCCTGCAAATTTTTAAACCAGCACGATCACAGTGCCAGCCAGCTATGCTTGAGGCGAGAGGTTTAAAAAAAAATTTGCAAGACCAACGAAAAATACTAAGATTGGCTCTATTAGAGTATAATTTTATAATGTCCTCAATTACATAGTGATTCAGAAGGGATGGGTGAAAGGAACTAAACTAAGCAAACAAATTTAAAAAGATTAGGTAGGTGAAGCTGATTGTAGAGAAGTAAAAAAGCACCATTCACCAAGCATCATTCAGTAAGGCAGAATCCCTTAACGTGGGCAATCTGTTTCATTCTTCTATTTTTATTCTTCGCGAGGAATTTGTTCTTACTCTCTCTGTTATAAGCTGCCAAACTAAATCCGCATTGACCCTGATGTATTGGGGAGTCAGGCAGATATATTGGTACGTCAATACCACTTAAACCGAACACATGTCAAGGTGCCCAACAGATAACAGCAAGCAGCAGTAAAAAGTGATGTTGGCAATGTTGCAGGGAAACCAAAGGAAAAGGTAGAATTAAAAGGCTGTCAAATTCAAGCTGAAACTAGAATATAAAGAGTGAAATTCTGACCCTACTGAAGTCAATGGGAGTTTTGCCTTTGACTTCACTGGAAGCAAGATTTCACCCCAAGTTAGCAATCTCAGTTCAACTATCTTTGTGAATAAGTCATAGAGCAAAAGGATATGAGTTAAAACACTGACCCTATTGAAGTCAACGGAAGTTTTGGCACTGACTTCAAGAAGACCAGGATTTCACCCATGGTTTAATTTGCTTTTGGGGCTGGACTCCAATATTATTTCCATTGAGGAATCAGTGTATGGAGGGTGAATTGTACATAGACAGAGAATGGCTACATAGATATGAATGGATGTATAAATCTATAGGTGTTCAGATATCAAGGTGACGGGCAAGGTATAACAACCTGAGTGAAATAGAATAGAGGGGGAAAAGAGAGGGGAAGTTTATGGTGTGGGGAAAAATGAATAGGGAATACACTTTGTTGCTGTATGGACACAGCTTTCATACCATCAGCCATGTATGTGCGTAATTAATCATTTAACACTTTGAATTACAAGCAAATGACTCCAGCCGAGAGCCCAGGAAAAGAGAGAGAGAAAATACCAGGGATTCCAGAATGGGAAAAATGTGACTGTTCTAGTAAAAATATTTGCATGGATGTTGTCTGGTATAGCAGAGAAATGTACTGGATTTAAAGGAAACAGGAAACCTCCAGTAACTAGCATTACTTGAGAAACTCGGATCTGCAGTGCTGAAACAATACTATGAAGTCATGGGTCATGCTGTAAATGGGAGGGTTATCAGCCATAAGGAAGGGTTTTCTCTTGCTCTTTATGTACCAATAGATCAAGACACACATTGCCCAGAAATGCCCTTGCGTAAGGCCAAAAAGAACATTTGTTTCACCAAGAGCACCAATACGTAGCATTCTGACTAATTCATGTTTTGAGTGAGACCTGTATCATTAGCTTTACCATGGGAGATAAGAGGACATTGTGGCTGTGATTAAATTAAGAGGCACTTTTTCCAACTGGGCCTATCCATTCAGGAATCATTTGGGAAGGAAGCTATTTGGTCATTTAATGTCTCGTTTTGGATATCCTGCAGAACTAAACTATCATCACCGCCAGGAACTGAAAAATGAACTTTTTAAAAAGAGATTAAAACTTCCGGGTGTATTATTGAATGCTGTAGAGGACATGGTTTGGGGTGGTTTTTTGTTTTTTTTTTACTCCTCAGATGCTAAAAGTAGAGGTAGATCCAAACTCGATCCCTGGATCTAAACACCATCAAACTCAGGAGAGTTCAGATCCAGAGGTGGATTCAGGTCCAAATATTACCTCCTGACCTAATCTTTACATTTATAAACCAAGGTTTAATAGCAGAATTCTCTGTAGTTCAGATGCTGGAAGGGATGAAAAATATTTAGCACTTAGGACCTGATCCAAAGTTCACTGAAGTTAATTGAAAGACTCCCACTGATGTCAGTGGGCTTTGGGTCATCCCTTAGATGCTATGGTAATGAGTAGTGTAGAAATACCTTAGACAGTAGACAGATGCTGTGATCTCTTAGTTAAATGCTAGGTCTTGGAATCTAGTGCACCCTGCATGAAAACTAGAGTGTCTCTTTCCCCTACAGGCTACAGGACTGCCACACCAGGCAAGAGAGATATGTTGACTGGTACAATAGTTCCCCATACACTATATATCAGGGATCAGCAACCTTTCAGAAGTGGTGTGCCGAGTCTTCATTTATTCACTCTAATTTAAGGTTTCACGTGCCAGTAATACATTTTAATGTTTTTAGAAGGTCTCTTTCTATAAGTCTATAATATATAACTAAACTATTGTTGTATGTAAAGTAAATAAGGTTTTTAAAATGTTTAAGAAGCTTCATTTAAAATTAAATTAAAATGCAGACCGGTGGCCAGGACCCGGGCAGTGTGAGTGCCACTGAAAATCAGCTTGCGTCCCGCCTTTGGCATGGGTGCCATAGATTGCCTACCCCTGCTATATATCGTCAAATCTAGGGATGGATGAAGCTCTTTTTCACTTTGCTCTGATCAACAAACGGTGCACGTTCAACATTGTGTGGATCAGTGGCTCTCAACCTTTCCAGACTACTATACCCCTTTCAGGAGTCTGATTTGTCTTCTGTACCCCAAGTTTCACCTCACTTAAAAAGTACCTGCTTACAAAATCAGACATAAAAATACAGAAGTGTCACAGCACATTATTATTTAAAAATTGCTCACTTTCTCGTTTTTACCATATAATTATAAAATCAATTGGAATATAAATATTGTACTTACATTTTAGTGTATAGTCTATAGAGCAGTATAAACAAGTCATTGTATGAAATTTTAGTTGGTACTGACTTCACTAGTGTTTTTTATGTAGCCTGTTGTAAAACTAGACAAATATCTAGCTAAGTTGATGTACTCCTGGAAGACCTCTGCATACCCCCAGGGGTATGCAAACCCCTGGTTGAGAACCACTGGTTGTGGATAACTTAGTTCAGATTGCAAGTAGCTGGAATGAAGACATTCACAGGGCACATACACCACACAGTTGGTTATAGACAGTGTCTACAACTTGTAGCCTTATGGGAGAGAATAGACAAAAGCCACCCTCGAAAAGAAAACCATGTTATAATTGGAAACTTAAGGGACAACTTTATAGTTAGAGGATGGTAAAAAGAGGTCTATTAAATCAAGATCTTAGCAGCAGTGAGTTTGCTCTATAGGGCTTCATAAAAACCATTAGCAGCAATAGATCATTTCTAGGATGATGTTCTAAGAGGAAACGAATCCAAGCATTGTCCCAGGAGTCCTATTGATTGATGTCAGTTGTGTTTTCTTTAATACTGTATTAGTTATTGCCATTCATTTATTCCACCTCAATTATATTTAATAAACCTGTCCTCTTCCCCCATGTGTCTCCACCCAGGGACCTCTGCGGAGCACTGAGAGAGCTACTAAGCTCACCACCGTAAGTGGGCAGGCAGGGTGACCTTGCCTTCCTCCACGCAAGCCAGCAAAGCTAGCCAGGCTCAGAGGAGAGCACCCACATCCCCCACTGGAAGGGTTATGCAGGGGATGCAGTCCCCAGAACCTCAAGGAGCCCCATTCATGTCAATGGGAGTTGGGCACCTAAATTCCTTTGGGTTTCTGGGCCAAAGGAGCTTCTCTGCATTGACCCCCAATGCCAGGCTGTGCCTTAAAGACACACCAAAGGGTTATTTAAAATCTCTAGTTAATATTCAAAAACCATTTCAGAGTGAATTCAGTAAAAGACTCTGTTACTTTAGAAGGAATATTCTGGTGTCTGAATTTCAGAAGCTGCACTGGTCCTAGTACAGACATGATTTACACTGGCAGAGTGCAGTGTGCACTGCGGTAAGCCATATCTGCCCGAGGATTTGCTCCGTTGTAGCTACACGCCAGTGACTGAAATCCCAGTGTAAACCAGGCCTAAAAGAAACAAGCCAGGCAGCAGTTTGGAACACACTCTTCCTTTAGCAAGTGTCACATCTGGCAGTGATCATTATTACAGTGGGTCCAGATCTGAAGTCAGTGGGAGCTGTTCCAGGGAGTGGAGTTCGGGATTAAGCCCCCTGCGTCTCAGGTACAATGGCATTTCCTTTGTTGAAACAAAGGAAGTTCCTCTTCCCCCTTTACACTTGCATTTCCCTTTTAAGACAAAACATCCTTTGCATGAATATGGCTCTTTAACAGACCTTCGTGCTCAGGCCTGGTGGATTTGGTTGCAGTGGCTTGTACCTTGCTGCAGGAGGAGAACAGAAGGTTGTACCAATATACTCCAGCCGTGCAGTCAACTGTCCATGGTGGCTTTTTTTTTTTTTTTCCAACTGACGTAATTCTAAAGGGAACCTGTAAACTTTTTTATTGTTCATAAGGTTAATGTATTTTCTTGATGTCTTTACTGGCAGTCTGAGATGTAACACTGGATTCACTGATCACTTGGGGGTTATTCTGACATGCCGCCTCAGGCAGAAGCAGAGTGCAAAGTACAATAGCAATAACACAAGATAGCAGAGACCCTCTCTTCCGAGGCTTGGTCAGGGACTGGAGCAGAAACAGCGTACAGAGTCAGCAGTGGGGACTGAGAGCACCCCTGCCAGTTCCTGTTTCTGCAGAAACAGACCTCAGATTGGCAATTGGAAGATAAAGGATTTAGGGCTTGTAAGTCTGGTTGCACTCTGAAAAGTGACTATGTACAAATGGCACTTTCTTACTCAACAGATCTGCCCCCTCTCTGTATTCAGAGTTAAGATCTGCTAGCATTCAAGATAAAAACAAGCTACCCTTTGCTGCTGTGAGCCCTGCAAAGCCAACACAGCTACGAGACAAACCATGAGCTGGAGTCTGTCCCTTCTTTGGCATTATCAAGCGAATTGCTTCCTAAATTCCAAGAAGTTTTACCTATGTAAGTATAAGGAAGGCAGTGGGACTGCATGGGCATCATTGAAAACCCAGTGCTTCTTGCAGGACCTTTACTATTGTCAGGGGATTAAAGGAAGGGGAACATGGTGAAGGGCAATGGTAGTGGCACCAGGGGAAGACATTTCTACCACACCCAGGAGTTCTCACAAAAATATTGCAAATAATTTTGTACCTGGTGAACCAGACTTTTAAACAAGCTGGGAGTACAATTACATATGCAAAATGTACATGTGGTAACATGCACACACAGTAGCTGCGGTTGTGCATGCGAATGGCATATGTGCATAGGCAATGGTCATACAAAGCTACTTGTGCGAGCAGTGACCCCATATACATGTACAATTGTAACAGCACCTATGAATTAGATGCACTGTTATGATCCCCACTTGATGTTAACTCAAGCATTTATCTTTTTAATTTTCAACAGCTAGTTCCACTTCTGTTGTTACTCTTGTGTTGTTGGCCTATAAGCTCTCTTTAACAACATCCTGCTGTTACAGTAACTTCACTGTGGGCTGATGAGTACCCTGATGGATGAGACTTTAGAGTGAACCCACTACGTCAGCGTAGTCCAGCTGATAGTTCTCTCATCTGTCAACCAGACGGTTCTGGGTTTGAAATCCAGGGTAAAGCCACATAAAAGAGCCAAGCAGACAGAATAGATGCCTGACATCCTTCCATCTATATTTTTTAAATGCAAAAACTGCCTTAAAATACACGCTCAGTCTGTAACTCAAGCCAAAAAGTCAAAGCTGTTGCATCATTAAAATTTTCCTTCTGGCAAGGATACTCACCCGTATTCCATGTGGGAACTGTGAATATGTTTACCTGTTTCATTTTACTTTCAATAGGATCAGTACAACCAAAGGTCTGTACTTAATTCTTGAAATCAATGCCAAATCTGCATGGGAACTGAGGGTGGACTATGGGCCCTGAAAGCACACTCCATATAGAAACACTCTAGGATTTAAGGACATCCACCTGATAATTGATTGGTTTTTCTACTTGTACATTGCAAACACGGCTTTTTTCTGGGGCTTATGTTGGGTTTTTTTTACCTGACGTTTTATACTGAATTAATTTTCAATTCCACTGTACTCTAAAATGGTCAAATCCAACATTTTTTACTGCAAATCCAGGTTGATGGAATTACAGGAATTCTGTATAATTCACCGGCAAAATTAGTCCAGGTTAACTGGAATTACAGGTTTGAGTGGCATTTTTATAGGGCCTAATCCTGAACCTGTGAAGTCTATTTGAGTAGGACTGAAGCCATAAAAGGCCTTGTATGTTCCAAGCATTCCCAAACTTTTTCACAGTGTGGGACCACATCTTAATAGAGACCATCTCTATGCCATTGGTGATCACATGACCTACCAGGGGCAACGACAGCAATTGATCACTTGGTGAAGTGTTAGAAAGTAACTATTTTAATTTATTTTACTGATGGTTAGCAGCTGGAAGCCAGGAAGGATAGCCAGCACCGTGTGACCAGCCTGCTCTCCATATATCACCAGCAAATGTTGATGGACCACATTTTAAGAACCAATAGATCCCAATGGTTCCAAATTAATTAGAAGTAGGCAAGATAAAATTCATGTTTATTTGTATTGTGGTCATGCCTACGAGGCCCAGTCATAGTCTGGGACCGTTGTGCTCGGCGCTGTACAAGCATAGAACAAAAAGACAGGCTCTGCCCCAAAGAGCTTACAGTCTAAGTAAAAATATTCCTTAGGGCAGGGCAGTGGAAAAGGTAGAGATAAGAAAATGGAAAGAACTATCTGTCCTTGGGATTACTGCTAAGTCCCTTTTAGAGCCTGATCCTGCAATATTGAAATCAATGAGAGTTTTGCTTTTGACGTCTATAGAAGCAGGATTATGGGGTAGCGGCTGGTAGGAGGCCAGAACACAGGAAGCATCCATAAATTATTACTGTTATCCTTAATCAGTTATAAAACATTCTTTGCCTTGTAAAAATACTATGTACATTTGTGGTAAGACATGTTTCCTGCCCTAACAGGCTGATAATCAGTGAAAGACAAGACAAACAATGAGGCAACAGTTCAGAGATAGAAATGTTTGGAAAGATTATCCAGGAGGAAAACAAGGTCCATTAAAGAAGAGAGTCTTTATGGAGGTTTTAGAAGGTGGCAGAGAGAGAGGACACTTCGCAGACAACAACTGGGAGACTCTCTCATGTTGAGAAATAGCATGAAAGAAGGTATGACGCCGAGAAGAGAAGGAGACAAAGACGGCTCTATGGCTAGGGGATTGGGAGGGGCACAGGGAGCAGGATGGAGAGTGGAGGAGATGACAGCAGAGATGTAGGCTAAGGTGAGATTTATATAAAGCCTGGCAGGTGAGGACAGGAATCCAGTAAAAGGATTCAAAGGGCAGGCTGGCACAGAGTGCTGGGAGGTGACCTAAGCAGTGGAGTTTTGGAAAGACTGGAAGAGGGTGGGGAAGAGGGCAGAAGCAGGAGAGGAGAAAGATATAGTAATCAAGCTGTGAGAGGAACAAGGGCTGGCGGCTTTTGTGTCATCAACAGACATAGTTGAGCCCCTTGAACAAACTTACACACCAAAGATCTGATTACCACAACCAGTCCTAAGTCCATAACTTCCCTCCGACAGCTGGCATACAGAGGAACTGGGTGTGCAAGCTGGAGACAGCTTCGCTGTTAACATACACTGCAGGGAACTATTTTAAACGAACATTTTCAAGTCAAATGAGGCATCAGCATTTCTTCTCGAGGAAATTGCTAAAGGACTATATTTCAACATTCTGTCCCTCAATGACGGGCCTTGCATCCACAGTCATGTGCTAACAGATATTTGAAACACTCTGACTTGGTTTCATATGTAAGATTATAAAATGACTATTTCAAAACTGATATGGGTATCTCAATCCAGCTAACCCCTTTTCCAGTGGACCTCTGCTTACTCCTAAGTAAAAGAGTGTGAAATTCTGGCCAAGGTGTCCTAAGGATGATTTTTAAAGTTCAAGGAGTTTATTGGGGGATACAATATATTTCCCTTGACTTGTGCCTTGAAGTATGAAAACCAGAAAGCCCCACAGCATGTAGATCTCTTCCATCCCACAACAATGCAGTCGTACATTATGTTCTTTCTGCATTTGTAATTACAGGGCAAAACAGATTTGTAACGGGCAGCATAGTTTGTAATCACATGCCATCCCGAGAGCTAGCCATAACACTTTACTGCAAGCTTGCCAAATATATTTTTGCCATCCTGCCCTAAAAGTGTAACCGATTCCTCTCCACCATTATCTCACTATCGTGCACCAGGCTGGCTTAAAAATGGGGTGGAATTTCCTTCCTTCCAGGATAAAGGACAAATAATCCTCCTTTGCATGGCTAGTTACCCCAAATCAGGGAGGCCAAGGGCTGTGGGCTTTGCAGGAGCAAAGGGCAGCTCTGTCTAATGTATCCTTCTCTGCCCAGTGTGATTTCTCCTCTCCCCTCCTCCTCCGCTATAACACAGAATGTATTCTCTATAACAGGGAGTGAAACCCACTGGAAGGAATTTGGGCTCTAAAATTATATGCCAATGTACTGATGTGTTTTTCTTTAAATCTCTTCCAAGTTTACTTTTCACTGAGGCAGCCTGGGATTTCCTCTGGGGTACAACCAGTCCAGTGACCTCACTGCCTCTAGAGCAATCAACGCCGACAACTCAGAGCTGGGGCCAGACTTCTATTTTGAAAAAAAGAGACCAAGAATTGACTGATGGCATGGAGGATAGACTATGCTCAGCCCTCACAGTAGTGGAGTCGCTGGACTTGCTATATCTGGGAGTGCCACTCTGTGGTGGCAAATGCCTGCATTGTGGTGGTGTGATGCGGTCGGCTGTTTCAGGACACTGGAAGCTACCTTGCAGAAGGTAGAACTGCCCTGCTGAAATCAGTCTGGGTGGTGACCCAAGCTGTCCCTTCCTGTGAACATTGGCAGGGCTAGCTCCAAATTCTCAGCGCGTCCCACAACTTCCATAGCTGCATCTGCATGCTGTACTGAAGGGAACTTTCGAAAGCGTCTGCCCGTCTTTTGCTGTGGCTGGAGCTCTCTCTCTCTCTCTCTCTCTAAGTAAAATCAAAGCGCCCATCACTCCCTCCCATGTGAGCCTTAATATGTATTCCCAGTTAGCAGGCATTCTACCGCAATATCATCTCCTGATGGTGGTGGGGGCAGAGATTTCTGTCCCACACAGGACAGAGGGCGGGTGGCTTTTCCCAGGATACATTGTCAATTTCAGGGCAGCTATACCGAGGGCAGGACCGGAGTGCCTGTACAGAGGGGCACCCAAATAAGAAGCAATAAATAACATTTGGTAATGCTCTGTGGGCTATGCTCCTCGGCCGCATGGCCATTGATTGCCTGGGCCCAACATAAGAGACTCCAGCTGGTAAGAACAGAGCAGCCCACGCAAGGATTGCTGCACTGTGGGGAGGAGGTAAATGGGCCCAGCGGGGGCCACCCCTCCCTCAGCAGCCCTGGACCCAGAACTGTGCAGGGGAGACCTCCCCCACACTCTGGGGGCACTGGGATTCAGGTGGTGCATCCCCCCACCCCGCTACGGTATCAGGGGGAGGGGCAGAAATTGCAGAAAGGAGCCAGGCAGAGTTTCCAGCCAGTAGGGACCGAACCAGCCGAAGCAGGGACCCTGGAATATGCCACTCACTGCTGAGGAAATGTTCTCTGGCTTCTCTGTTTTGCTGATCGGCTCTTTGCTCCAACCTGCCCCCTCCCTCACAGCCACCTCACCTTGTCAGCTTCACTGAACACCCTCTTCTCCCCTGCCCTGTCCCGCTCACCCCCTGCCTTTCCCTTTTCTTTCCATTTAACTGATTCCCCTCCTAAATCCACCCCCCAAAAATCATGGAAATAACATGCCACGTGCTGCCATCACATTGTTCTCTCCGCTGTGTGTCCTCGTCCTCCCCCACCTTGTGTCTGTCTTAACTGTTTAGATTGTAAATTCTTTGGGGCAAGGACTGTCTGCTACAACACCTAGCACAATGAGGCCCCATTCTTGGTTGACCCTGAGGCACTACCATAACAAACATGATTAATAATAACAACAAATCCACCATGAGCCAAGAAATGCAGGCGTTAATGGTGCAAAGCACTGCATTCAATTCCACGTGAGATGCCCTTGCAATCTCTTCAGGCTTGCCAGCATAGATTGCAGCAGAAAGCAAAGCCCATGGATGGATGCCCCTACCTCAAAGCCCGCAGCTGGGTGCCCCTGCCTACAAACAGATGGCCTGCCCCTGCCCAGTTTGCCAGAGGGGCTTCCATGGAATCTGGGAAAGGGAGTGATGACATCACTTGCAAGCCCTATCTCTCAACCCTCCTTTGTTGGGTGCTGGTCAGTCCCTCCCAGGGTGAATCCCCGTCCTTTATCTTCACTGCCGAGTTAAGTCTAGTTATAACCTGAGGGTTGCGCATCTCGGGTCCTGTCCACAAGCAACCCCTTCACTCGAGGACGGTGGTGCTTCTAACAGAGTTAGCTAGCCTGGCAGGGGTACCTGCTACTGCTCTCACCATCGCTTCGGTGCAGTTCCAGAGTTATTTCACAGTGTGGCCGCTCTTATTGGAGCGAGGCTAACGCGAGAGGCGAGGCATTAACTGGGGTTAGGTAACTCCACTTGATTCTGTAGTGAAGACACGACCTGCTTGTGAGGAAGAGATGTGACTCGGTCCTCGGATTTGAGTCTCTGGAGGTACCTTTACCCTGAACCCTCCATCCCTGCAGCAGGCTAAAAATAGCAGTGTGGATGTCCTGGCTTGGGCTGCGAGACTAGGGTGACCAGATGTCCCGATTTTATAGGAACAGTCCCGATTTTTGGGTCTTTTGGTTATATAGGCTCCTATTACCTCCCACCCCCTGTCCTGATTTTTCACACTTGCTGTCTGGTCGCCCTAACTGCGACCCAACCCCCCTTGCCAGCTCCAGGCCAAAGGGGAATGTACCGGTGTTTGTACCCCGGTAGCGCAAGCCCTGCAAGTCTGTACACCCAGGCTCTGAGACTCGCCGCCGCGGAGATTTTTTCTGTTTGTTTTGCAGTGTAGACATACCCTAGGTCTGTCAAGCTGGCAAAAGAAAGGGAGAAGATCCTACAGACCCCTCCAAAATAGCAGAAGCTGTCCAGAGATCAGGAAGAAAGGGATGGGGGAGGGGTAACCCTCAAAACCAGGGGCGCTGGAGCAATTTGTATATTAGGGGTGCTGAGAGCCATGGAACCAAACTGTAAACCCTGAATATAATGGAAACCACTTGAAGCCAGGGGGTGCGGCAGCACCTA
The DNA here is from genome assembly GCF_027887155.1 of Malaclemys terrapin pileata. Lineage (NCBI taxonomy): Eukaryota > Metazoa > Chordata > Testudines > Emydidae > Malaclemys > Malaclemys terrapin. The sequence goes on along the minus strand of NC_071513.1, from coordinate 11,883,934 downwards.
TGCCCAATACCTAACTCTGCCAGCAGAGCAATACAGAAAGCTCCCATCTGGAAGCTGTCGGGCTCTGGCTCGGAGGAGAAGAGCTCCTCCAGCAAACAGACATTGGCTGACTCTGGAGAAACTCGAGAGGAGAAAGGAAAAAAAAGCAGAGCAAACAGGTGACCCGGGATCTGCTGGGTCTGACACCTGCTGGGTCCAGCCCCATGTTCCCCATAGTCTAACGCCTAAGTGGAGACGTTGGGGGGCTGGATCCAGCTGCCGGGTTTTGTCCCGGGACGCGCTGGGCTCCGGAGTGGCTGGGTGCACGGGGAGCAGCTCGCCTGGGTCTGCCGGCTCCAGCTCGTTACCTTTCCCCCTAATCAATTCCCTGCCCCTCCCTCCCCAGTCCGGCTCCGCTCTGGCCGCAGCTGCTGCATCCAAACCCCCTCGGGCACGTCACTTCCTTGCAAACTTTCCCGAGGAAATGTCTCTGCAAAAGTTGTTTTTCTTCAAAGAAACTCGGCTCCGGGGCTGTTTCCTCGCCCTCTGACTGGGGAGGATTTCCCGGCGGTGCCTGCTGCTTGCATGTCAAGCTTCCTGTGTTTGTCACACAGACAGACAGCTCGCAGCCATGGACGGACCCGCTGACAAGGGCTGAGCTAGGTCGAGACCGTTAGCTCTGCAAAAAGCAATAAATAACATCCACTCCACCCGTGCAGCGCCCCTCACCCCCCAGCGAGAAACGCCTGCCCCAGCGGCGGCTTCTCCTGCACAGCCACCGACTCCAGCCTGGTGAAGTTTCCCGGGATCATGGCCAGGGACTACACGGCCAAGAGCCTGGACAACATCGACCTGGCAGCGCTCAGGGTAAGTGGCACCTCTGGCTTTAGCCAGGGCTGGGACATGGGGGAGCGGAGCTGAGGCAGATCTGGCCGGGCTGGACCCATCTGAGCCTGGCTGGGTTCATCTGCCCTGCCTAACCCGTGTTGAGCCCATGCCCAGCTGCTTTGGCTGACCCGGTCCATGCCTAGCCAGTGTGGCCTGAACTGAGTCGTGCTTAGCTGGGCTTTTCTCCCCCCGCCAGGTCCATGCCCCTGCATTCCTCTGGGGGCATTCGCAGCGCCGGGAGCAGACCCAAGCCTTGATCTTGCCCAGTCCCCTGTTGCTTCTGGTTTCAGCTTGCGCGAATGTTTCCTCCTTCTCCTCTCTGGAGGAGAAGCCTCAAGGCTGCTTCAAGAAGAACAGGAGTACTTGTGGCACCTTAAAGACTAACAAATTTATTAGAGCATAAGCTTTCGTAGTCCACGAAAGCTTATGCTCTAATAAATTTGTTAGTCTCTAAGGTGCCACAAGTACTCCTGTTCTTCTTTTTGCGGATACAGACTAACACGGCTGTTACTCTGAAACTTGTCAAGGCTGCTTCAGTCATTCCTGGTGCTGTTTTTCTGGGCAGGGTGATAGTGTGCTTCAGTGTCCCCGCTGAGGTGTTTAGAAAGCGATTTTCAGCCTCTCTGCTGCTGTTGCCCTTCATGACCCACCCAATGTGTTTTCTTCCTCTGTATTATTCTGGCAGATCCTTGATTTGACAGCATCTGGTTTTAAGCTGTGATTGACAAAGGATTCCCAGCCTTACAGAGTTTTAGTTTTAGTTGGGAGATAGTTTTCCCCCTGATGAGTACAAGTCACTGCTGACTATTGCAAAAGGAGCAGCTAGGTGGAGTCTGTGCGGTGCATCTTTAAGGACAAAATAACTGATGCCTGCCTGACCTTTTCAAGGTAGGTGTCACTACTAAGGTTGCCTGCGAGCTGTTTAAAGCTATGTAAAGATGGCCTGGGCTGTGCAAACTGTGGGCCCAGTCTTCCTTGCATGACTGACCTTTAGGGGGACTGGACTCCTTGCAGAGTAAGACAAACAGGATTTCACCCCGTCTCTGTAAATATCTCTAAAATGCACACCGAGGACCACATGTTCTGATGGTGCAAATGGGTGAAACGCTATTGAAGTCAATGACGCTGTGCCCAGTTCCACCAGCAGAGAATTTAGCCCCAAGTACTCACATACCCACATTGAATGCTCCTCACCTTACTCCTGCAATAACTGTACTCAAGTCGACTCACAGGTATAAAATAAACAGGATTTTAGGGTCCAGAGATGTTGTTTTATTTTATTCCAATCTCATCACTGTCCCCTTCCCCTTCCCCAGTAACTAATTCCCATTGACTTCAATAAGAATTACTTTAATCCCGCAAAGGTGTGGGGAGAGGGTGGGTGTGGTAAATAGGGCGTGTGTGTGTGTCCCCTATTTTTGCAAGGCCAACAAAGCTGACATGAATATGGCTGATTATAAATACTAGCATCGTGCCTGCTCTTGCAACTTCCAGGGTTTTAATGTAAACCAGCTCTGTCTCCATAAAACCGATCCTGGTCATATTTCATGCCCACAAAGAGTTAACACGGTTGCAACTTAGGTGGCCAGCTTAGATTTTTAAAAAGATGAGTGGAAATATCATGCCAGTCCAGCCACAGCTATTCTTCTAATGCACCCTTCCTATCCAGGGAGAGGAAAAAACTAGTAGAACTGTGGCGAAGTGCTTTCAGCCTCAAACAGGGAAACCAAAGCAAGATATTTTCTAAAAATGACTTTAAAAGAGGGTTTGGAAAACCCTGCACAGAAATCATATGGCGGGGGTTCCAAACACAAGAGGCAGGAAAAATAAAAGGCCTGCAGTATCGTAGGGATTGCAATGATGGCACAGGACCCACTGACCCGGTCATGGCCAGGAAAGCCAGAATTCAACCTGAAATGTAGCTACACTTGGACGAGTAAGACAAAGTGATGAAGTTAAGTGGATGTGTCTTATCTTGTTAAAGAAATAAGAATCCTGTGTGAGCAGGAAGGAGAATAGCTTTGTAAAGCAGCCTGCTGGCTTTCAGTGTCAAAGCCAGCAAATCTCCCACAGGGTTTTACCCCAGAGATCCTGAATACTGCAGGTCTAGACCTCAATAGGGAAACACTAAAGGGTCCCAAAGTGCCCCCTTGATCCACATGTAAGACAGTGTTCAGCTACCTCCACAGCATAGTCCCTGCTTCCCAGACCCAGCAGAGGCTGCAGTCTTGGGTCCACACAGGAGGCAAGAGTGGAGACAGGCTGAGGCCAGCAAATTTCCAGCCCCATGGAAATTGAGTGGAGGGGAAAACAAATTTGATCTGGGGTCATAGTACCTATTTTGCAAAGCCCTCTCCTTGGGTCAGCCATGGCCAAAGCTATGCCAGGTAGTGTGGAACTATGCTATTGCATTGTTGTGAGGGAGGCAGCCAATTGAGGGCAGAACCAGTGCAGAGGCACATGGCATTAGTTCCCTGGGTGTTAGCCCCACCTCCTCCAGTGGGATGGTATGAGGGGATCCTCACAGAGATGTCCTCCTCCCGGGCCCCCTCCTCCCATGGGAAGAGGTGGTCTGGCCCATACATTCCAAAAGTTCAGGGAGCATCAGGGTGGAGTTGTGCTGCTCTTTGGCTTCCAAACCAGATTATTACCCTGTGCTGCCCTGGTGATCTAACGGTGTAAATTTATGGGTTGCTCGTTTCATAAGGGCAACCAGAGGGCTAAAATGCCTTTTGATTTTTTGCTCCTGTAAATAGGGACAGAGGCCCAGCAGAAAAATCAGAGCTGCAAACTCTTTTCTCTTGCCTGGCTGCAGAATCCATGAAAAGTGTATTTCAGTCGGTATCCTGTTGTGTGCAGCATTTGGCATGCCACCCTGTAGATGGGTAATATGTTGCCCAGGTGGCATCTAGGTCAGCAGTCTTGCTGTTGCCTTTTGAACACTCTGCAGATGATAAAGGAAAGCAAGAAGACCAGCATATGGTACAGGGCATTACAGTAATTAACCTCAAAGTGATGAATGTTTGGGTCAGAATTCTGGCATTGGTCAAAGGAAATGTAGCCACTTGGCAGTTGGGTAGGTGGTGAAGGGTTATACGGGCTATGGAGTTTTAAAATGTTCGCTGAGAGGAAGCACTACATCAAAGATGATTCCTACCTCTGAGATAATTAAGAACTTGGCCCAGTGTGAGGACTTAACCATAGTGTGCCAGCTGAGGATGCAGTGCTCATGTCCAACCAGACAAGGACAGTACACAGATCCCAGCATTTGTGACACCAGCAAGGCCCAGTTTAATACTGTGCATTGATTAAAAGAAGAGAGATGGTCAAGCCTATTGGCTATAGTCCTTTCTTTGGAGACTTGAGACAAGAAAATTGAATTGGCTACTAAAGGTGGTAGACAGGTTTTTTTTGTTATATCTGATCTACTGTTGGCATTCATTTAAATGGTGGAAGCCAATAGCTAGTTGTGTAGGTTTTTCCTAATGTACTCAACATTTTCACAAACAGATCTGGAGAGGGTGGGGGGTAGTAGGCTAAATGGGTTGATAAAGCTGGTTTTGAGGCAGATAAACCCTGCATAGGTTCATTTGCATAAACAGTGAACTTCTTTCCTCTCACCCTATTATAGGCAGAGCTGATTTTACCATTGAGGTATTGGGTGCATGAACTTAATGAGAAATTAAACTTCTTTTCATCCACATTGTTGTGTGCCATTCACAACAGCTAATTTATCACCACCATCTTCCAGAGAAAGATCCATGGGTGGGGCAATTGCTCTAGGACTCTGTAGTGCAGGGGTTCACACAACAAAAATTTTGGTGGCCTCAGAGTGCGGCCACCAACACTTGCTGGTGCCGCTCTGACAATTTTTCCTAAAATACTTAATTAACTTTGGGGAAAACAAATAAATATGCACATAGACATGCCCAAATCATAGTAATTTACATATGTAGGGTTGTTGTTTTTTTTTGTAGACTCAATAATAAAAATAAAGTACAGTTGTCTCTATGCTTTACTGGACCTAAACAGAATAGAAACACAAATAAGGTGCTTTGCATGTTGTCTTTTTTTCTTGTGTCTTTTGCTTTTTTGGTTGCTTTTCCTTTAAGACTTGCTAGCTATTAAGCTGCTGTGAAAAGTGATACACCTCTATCCCGACATAATGCGACCCGATATAACACGAATTCGGATATAACGCGGTAAAGCAGTGCTCCGGGAGGGCGGGGGGGGGGGGCGGGGCTGCGCACTCCGGCGGATCAAAGCAAGTTCAATATAACGTGGTTTCACCTATAAAGATTTTTTGGCTCCCGAGGACAGCGTTATATCGGGGTAGAGGTGGATTAGTATACCAACAAATATCACTTTTCACAGCAGACTTACTCAGCCCAGGCAAGCCTGGGGACAAATTAAGTCCTGAATGGGGAGGTGGGTAGGAAGGCAGTGGAGGCCGGGGGTGACGGGGCACTAGGGGAGGCAGTGGGGGCCAGCAGTGATTGGGGGGACGGTGGGTGAGCTCTGGGCCAGAGCCCGCCACCGCATGGCTGGGGAACGGAGCCCAAAGCCCCATGGCTGGAGCCTGCCATCTGCCACCCCAGGGCTGAAGCCCAACCTTACCGCCCCCCGAAAGGTGGGGAATTCGCTGGCTGCCTGCTCCTCCAGCTTTTTGTGTCTCTGTGGGAGGGGAGGAGCAGGGCCCAAACACTGCTGGGGGCCCTGGGGGAAGAACCACTGCTTTTCTCCCTACCACCATCTTCCAGGAGGCTGTGGCCACAAGAAAAGCCTGTGTTGGCCACACGTGGCCACGGTGGCTGCATTTGAGAAACACTGCTATAGTGCACATTCCACAAAGGAGCTCTAATGCGGAAAAATTCCAGGGAGGGTGTCTGAATATTTGATTGGACTGCCTAGCAACCACAGCTCAGCACTGGGGGTAGCGCTTATGCTGCCCAACTGTAAGGCCCCACGAGTCTAGAACCCAGGTCTGCAGAGCTTCCAGGCACTTGGCATCTCCATGGTGCCAGTCAGCCACTGCTGTAACCAGCTTGCTGCCCATGACCCACTGTGGGCATGGACCATGGGAAGTCCTGTCTCAAGGGGTCTGACAGGCACCAGCTTCATGGCTCCTGATTGGCTCCCTGTCCTATATAAACCCAAGGGGTGTTCCAGGAAGTGTCCAGGCAACAGTGTGGACCACTTATAGCTGCCAGGCCCATTCTTTGCTCCTGACTTTGACCTTGGCTTAATTTGATTTTCACCTTATTGCTGGCTCTAACATAATTGAAAGAAAGAGCACAGCTAATTAGATCCCAGACCAATGGAAATGAAGCACCATACAAGGGCTCCACTCCTGCAAAGCCTTTTATGTGCTTTCCTAACTTTTTGCACATGAATAGTTCCATTGATTTTGGTATGCGTAAGAAACTTCAGAATCGATACCGAAATCAAGAAAGGATAAACTCAAACTGTGCCCTAGCGTCTTATGTGTAATTGCTCTGCTAATTTCAATATATTTCCTTGTGCCTTTCTCCCGAGCATGTGCATAAGTGAAAAGTCAGTCTGAGCTGGTTCCATCTTGTTAGTTAAATAAAACAAATCTACAGACAGTTGGAGATCTGGGAAGGACACAATTAAAAACCATCTAACTACAAAGGACTGAAGATGCGTGCGTTCAGATTTACTGTCCGGGAACACAGAGAAGCCAAGCAAGATAAAAATAGACATTCACGGCTATGAGGAGGACTTGTGCTTTTGCCACTTCCGGAGCTATTTGACTTTGGAATAACTGCGCAGTAATGCAATTGTAGAAGTCTCTGTTACATTGTTCTCGCGATGAAATCTATTGCACGCTGATCAGGACACTCTGCTGACAAAAAGCCTAATCTGGTTTCATTTATGCAGAAAACTCTTGTTTATTTCAGGGTGGGGATTAGGCAAAGTGTGTTGGATCAATCCCTAGGTGGACAGTTTCTGTGCAAAAAAAAAAAAAAAAAAAAAATTTACTCAACAAATAATCTTCAACCAGATAAACATTTTTTTCTGTGATAAATGACGGCCTTTTCCAGCCAGCGTCACAGAAACTGGACTTCTGAGTGAATTATGTGATTCTATAGCACATCCCTCAGTGGTACCCAAAGATATCACCCGACATGATAGATAGCTAAAACAGATGGTGAGTAACGGATTCACGGAATTAATAATATTTCATACAAACTTCTCAATGATATCCTCCAAAGAAATGCACTAGAGTGATAAATTGCTCAGTCAGCTACCAAGAAACTGGTCTCTTGAGTTCTTAATGGTTTTATATAAATCTCTCAAGTGAGTTTTAACTGAAACAACAGATTTCTTAACATGCTGAGTTGCAGGAGTAGATGTTTACTTGTCCATACTCTTCTGCAGAGTACTCTTGCTACTTGAGAAATGATACAAGATAGATCTCAACTTCATCCTTGTGGACAAGGGTGGGTTTTAATGGAATTGTACTAGCTTATTTCACATAGGCCCTTGGTCCTCTGTTACATGGCAGTTGGTCGTAGTTAACAGCAATCAAGTCTGGATTCAAACCCATGATGTTGAGACAAAAAGCTCTTTATTCCCTGTCTTCCAGTCCACCTTTGCAAAATGAGACTGTGCATTTTAGATGTAGACTTCATATTATGATTGTTTTGGTAAGGATAGATCTAAATCAAACACAAATGAGTTATAGGACATTTTGTAACTTTTGTTCGTTCTTTCTGTAGAACACTAATTATTTCATGACAGAAAAGAGATGTCCAAATTCATCCTCTAGATAGGTTCAGTGGTTAGACTTGGGACTTCTGGGTTCTATTCCTGCCTCTGCTACTAAATTTTCATGTGACCATGGGAAAGTCATGTAACTTCTATGTACTTCTATGCATTTATCTATGATATTGGTGTATTTGAACTTTCACTGGCTAAGATTTATATAGTGTTTTTAGAGGCATGGCTGAAAATTGTAATAGAAGTTCATCATATTTTACTATTGATGATTGTATTACTATTTAGTTGTTTTATTATTCTCTCTATTTGTAATATAAATGATTACAAGAAAGCGTGTTGGACTTTTTGCATTCTGTTTGTGAACAGTAGTGATCCCTTTGAAAAGTGAGTAACAGCTTTGCTATGAATAACAGTATTTACTGTACTTTTTACAGGATCCAGCAGGGATATTTGAACTGGTGCAAGTAGTTGGAAACGGGACATATGGACAAGTCTATAAGGTTTGATGCCTTTTTAATTTACTATGTCTTTCCTGCTATAACTGTTGCCCTATAGCAAAGAACAGGAAACATATAAGATGTGGGAGTGGTTGTTACAATAATAGCTTGCTTTGTCTCTCTGCATAACTGTTTGTGCCCGATCCTGAATAGTGGCAGCTGTGAAATTGTGTGCTTTTTCCTCCAGTGACACTTCCACGTTTTCGTGGGCAGCTTTCCATGATGGCCCTCACGCTGATTTCCACCACCCTGGTCTCTCCCTCTTGTCATTTTCACACTAAAAATATTTTCCATAGATTGCAGGTACAGTGCAAATATAGTGAGAACATTTTAACATGAGAAATAACTAGATCCGGTAGAGTGCCTTCTTTGGGGGAGAGGACACGGAAAAATATTCACAAAAATAGCTGTGCACTATAGGGAGCTGGCATGAGTGAATTACTTAGCCATGCTCTTCAGGAGGGCTGACAAGTATCTGACTCTTCCCGTTGCTACAGTTCATTGCTGGGACACTAGGGCAGAACTACCAATCAATTGGTTATGTCAACGGATAATTCACCAAGCACAACATGAACGTGCTATACAATGCTGGGCAAACTACGCGATACACAGTTTGACTTAAGATGGGAATCGGTGTCAGCTGGTCTAAAGAAGTGGATTTGGGGTCTTTCAGTCACGAGGCCTTATTTAGGAATGATCGGAAAAGGAGAAATAGAGAAAATATATAGGGAATTTAGATCAGTGTTTCCCACCTGGAGAAGGGAAATGGAGGAGGGTCCATGACACAAGATTAGTCCAAGGAGAGCACAGGGCAGGTGAGAGAGGCCACAGCAATGGAGAAAGCTCCTTAACCTTGGATCTCCCACAATTCCCATCAGAAACAAGCTCCCGCAGCAGTGGATAATGTGATGAGCTACTCTTTGGAAGCCACTTTCATCTATCCCTGCTCCTTGCAGTGTAATGCAGTTGGCCACCGGACAAGGTCACATATAGAGAATTCAGGCTCAGGCTGTATCCCACTAGCATAGGCTTCTCTTCTCCTGCAGCACTCATTCAGCTTTGAGGGCATATGTAACCCTGCTCTGTCCATCCACCAGTGGACTCTCCCACTCCAACCAGTGTGCAGTCTTCTGGTTAGCGGGGAAAAGTGAAGGGAAGCCGCAACAGAATAACAAGCTAGACAAGGAATATATGTGTCTATGAATACACAGGCAACGAGAAATAGAAAAAACAAGAGGAAAAGGAAGAAGGATCAAAGGCAGGAAAAGAAGGAAAAAATGGACACGGGGAGGGGGCATCTATTGTAGCAGGATCTGGTCATGGAGACTTGGGTTCTCCTTCAGCTTATCCATAGCGATGAGGGGGTCAGGTGTAGGGGAGGGTCTCCACTAGTAAGAGGCTGTGAACCTCCTTTGTGGATAGCACTTATCATTCCTCAAGATGCCCAAGATACATAATTCTCAAATGTATGTTAGTGTTTAATAAGAAACAACTGGTTCCACATTTTGGTCTCCCTTTGAGGTTTTAAAGATCCATAGATACCTTATGGACAAGCCTGGGACACCTTGTCTGTAGAGACAGTTCTGCTGAAATACTGTATTTTTTGCCTTCCCATCCTGCATTTTTTTTATTTGACATTTTTATCATAACTTTCCATCTGCTGCAGTTGTTAAATCTCACTTGTTTGTTACAATGCACTCAGTGGCTGCGGCAAGGATTATGAAGTCAAAAGTAGAAAATTCAGAGTTCCAGTAGGCAAATCAGAAGCCAAATTTAGGGCCTGTGAAATCAGTGGGGTTGCATGGGTTTTATGGAGGACAGAATTTCTGCCTGCAAAAATGAAGATTGCTGCTGCCTGCTACATCATTTCCCTTCATAATTTAAAATAAACCCATGCATGACAAAGAGAGAATTATTTCTATCTGGATACTCTTTTAAGGATTTTTTGGGGTTGGAGTTAATCAGCTGCTCCTTAATCACCCTAAAAACAGGAAGGAAAAACATAGTTCAGTTTATTTACTGAAAAAGAAAAAAGTTTTGAGAGATCATATGGTTTAGTTGAATGTTAAAATCTAAGTGCAAAAGCATGTAAGAAATGTTGATAATACTAATTAAGGGTAGTGCCTGAGGCATTTGTTCATGGGAATGAAGGAGAGCCTTGTATTTGGTGGAATGTATGGTACAAGGATGAATATGATTGGGTAACACTTCCAAGCACCAGTGACCAAACAGTAAGTGGTCAGTTTAGATATCTGGGAATGGAAAATAATCACAGCAGCATAAGAATTTAAATAAGGCCAAAGTTAATAGGACAATAAAACCAACTTTGTTGTAATAATTTGTTAGGGCTTTTCAAATCTGCAAGCTAGGGACAGATTTGGATGTAACTGAGATCAGAGTCCGGCCCTTCAAATGCTAAGATAGCAACGCAATACCAGGTTTTTTTTAAAGGCCTGTTTGTGAGTAAACTGAACAAGAATGCTGCTTTCAATTCAGCCTATTTTGCATTGCTTAATTTTTGGCTGTCTGTGAACATTCTTACCACTAATGTTTCCTTCATATAAATATTTCTGACCACTGAATTTGGGGCCCATTGACAAAGATCTGTTTAATCAAGAAATACAAGTGGCTCTTGGCGAAAGTGTAAAGTTAAGTCTTCCAGTCAAGGAGCGTAAACAATATGATGTGATTTAGGTGACCCAGACACAAAGCTTCTAGCAAATTCCAAATATTGAGTAATCATCTGAATACTCAGTTTGAGTTGTCGTCACATACTCCTGTGCTCAAATGTGTTGGTAAAAGCCATTTATTGAAACATTTTGAATATTAAACAAATTTGTTAAAATACAATCTGTTTGCAGACATCTTGCAAACTCGGGGGTTTTATGGTATTTACGTATTTTATTCTGGTGTATAATTTGTTTTTGATTTGTAGTTAGCTGGGACTAATAGAGACGGGTTAGTGGATGCTGGCGTCATTTTTTAGCTTGTGATCATAAATATTTTAGTCAGAAAGTAATCCCAGCTATCCAAATACTTAATTATGTCATAGGAGCATGTATTGATTCTCCAAAGGCAGCAATATCTTCCATACATACAAAAATAGCTAAATATACACATAAACAACCTAAAACACAACTCCGGCTCAACAAACTGTATCCAAAGTAACTAAGCAGACCAGTTGGATCTAGAAAATCAGAATTGTTATACTGTGTTTTTTTTTTTAAAGAATGCAACTCTGTAAAAACAAAATTAGAGGTTCATCATTACATAGAAAAAGCTACTTAACAGACTTTCTGAGAGGAAAAAATGATATCTAATCACTGGAATGTTGTAGACCCAGTTTCAGCTCTTTGCCAATTAAAACGGAAGTTATAAAGCCACTATAAAGCAAAGATTGTAACAGAAACACCAGTCTACATATGTAGTTGGCCCACAATAACATTAGAGCTGCACAGAACAGTTTTAATGATAGGATCTGTATGCTTTAAGTGAATAAAAGCTAGAGGAGTACAGATTCAAACAACATATGGGGGGGGATCAGGTTTGCAGATCCCAATATTGGCAACCTCAAACATTCAAAAATCATGAGTCAGACACACAAAATCATGAGTTTGGCATAGAAATAATCAGAGTTTTATAAAATGATATATTTGGGGTTCTTTTTATTTTCCTTTTAAATTTTTTTAGGCTTTGGGTTTCACATTTTCATGCTTTTATCTTCAGCCATAATGGCTAGAAACATAGGTTTGGGTTTGGGTTTTTTGAATGACAGCTGAGATTCTTATGAAATCACGTGACTCCATGAGCAGAGGCATTAAGAAAAAACAGATATCACGTGACTCATGATAAAATGGGGAGAGTTGACAACACTGATGATGGTCAGCGAGCGTAGCAAATTTAACGTCCCATAAAAAGGTTCACCGTTACCCTTTCATTCAACTGTGCCTCCTCAGGTTTTAAACACAGAGAGAGCGATGGTGTCCAGTCCCTGTACACAGGTTTGCATGGGATAGAGGAGATGTAAGGAGCTTCCCTTGTGCATGGGCTGACTGGCACAATGGAAAGCCCTTGTGCTTAGGGAGTGCAGGGGGAGTGGTGCCAGTCTCTGTGAAGCATATAAAGAGGTGAGGTGAGGTTAAAGGCACCTTTCCTGGACCCCTTCTGCACAAACCAACAGAGCTGGCTCCCTGTGGAGGGAATTCCATCCTGCACCCCCTTAAAGCGTGGCCGAGATTCCCTGCAGCTTTGGAAGTCATTGTCCTAGCTTGCAACGCAAAGCCGCTCAGAACTCCTCCTGGGATTGGGTACTTTGACCACCCTCAAGTAGAGATATGTCTGTGTGTGTCACAGGTTAGCCTATAGCAGTGGTTCTCAAACTTATTTGATTGGCCCCCTCGTCTTTGTGTCTGTAGTCATTTACGCCCCCGCCCCCCAAGTACATATACTGCCTCTCAGCTCTGCCGGCAGCATGGCGCCAGCAGCAGCGCAGAAGTGAGGGTGGCAATGTGAAAAGTGATATTTGTCAATATTACTTTAAACAGCAGACTTAGGACCCCATTGCCACCCTTATTTCTGCACTGCTGCTGTCACCCGGGGCTGACAGCCAGAACCCCACCTCTAGATGAGGTGGGATTGGTTGGGGGAGGTGGGAAGGAGAGCCCGAGCCTGGGTGCCGGGGCTCTGGCTGGCCTCATGGGCAGCGGGTATCATAGGCCAGGGGAGGCTAAGCCTCCTCTAACCCAAGGCTAAGCCTCCTCGAACCCTCGCCCATGCTCCGCCCTGAGGCCCCGCCCTCGCTTCCCCTCTCCCCCAAAGGTAGTGGGGGCTCAGCTCGGGCCAGCGGCTGGAGCTCGGGGTTTGGGGTGGTCTGGGGTGGCTCGGGCCAGCATGCGGCTCAGGCCGGCCGGCGCCCAGGGGCAGCTCAGGCTGACCCAGGGGTCGGGTCGGTACTCCGGGTCAGACCTGTGCTCAGGGCTGGCCGGCTGGTGCTCGGGCCAGCCAGCGCAGCTAGGGCAGGCCATCTGGCAGTTTGGCTGGCACTCCTCTGGCCGCAGTGGTGGGCTCTCGGGACTCTGGCAGGCAAGAGGGGTGGAAAGGTTAGGCAGAAGGGGTGGGGCCAGGGGCTCACCTCCCCGAAAGGCGGGGGTTCACACGCCTCCCGGGTATGCATGACCCGTCTGCATGAGCCCCAGCCACCTGGGACTGAGAGCCAGAGCTCTTTAAAAAAAGCACACAGCTCTTGTGCCTCTCTCGACATATTCCCGGGCCTCCTTTGGGAGGCCTGCCCCAAAGTTTGAGAGCCGCTAGTATGGGAGGGGGAGGCGTGACTCAGTCCATTGGTGATATAGTCATGCCTGATATTCTGACTCTTTTATTAACAAGCAAACCCACTATTTGGGTGCACTTGGCTTGATCTCCAGGGGAGATGCTGTATAGCTCCAGCGAGGCTTTGTAAAAGCTACTGATCAATACAGCCGCCCAGACGGAGCAGAGAATGCAGCCATTTGGATGAATATTAGTGCACTGCACAAGCATAAGTCTAGCCAGGGAGGAAGTGAGAGTTGTAGGCCATCAGTGTGACACTCTGATTTCAGTTCCTTTTAAATCTGCAACCACATGACCTCAGGCTTTCATCTCGCAAGTTTGAGCCCAGTACTTCTTGGTTGGGAGCTGACTAAGGTTTACGTAGCTGCTCCGGGACATGGTGTAGGAGAGGCAGTATGTGGCACTCTTTCCTGTGAATCAGTGCTGAGTGATGTCCAGGACGTTGTACTGTTGGGGGTGGTATCATGCAGAAGAGTGGGCTGAGGCCAGGGGCTGGGGAGTGAATCCCTTTAGGCAGGGCGATCTTGTTTTGGAATATCTGCTTGCAGGCTGGTGGTAAATTGTGGAGGGGTTGCACGGGTGCTTACTTTTATATTTCCCCATTGCTGCTCTGCCCTGAGGCCTCTCCCTCACTCCACCTACCGCTTCCCACCCCTGATCCACCCCCTCCCCTAAGGCCCCCCCGCTGCCCACGCTCTCTGCCCTTCCCCAGGCGCCTCCAACCAGCTGCCAAATAGCTGATCGGCAGCCCCACTGAACAGCTGATTGGTGGCCCAGAGCACCCACGGAGTCGGCACCCACGAAGGGTTGTCACTGTTTTGTGTTGCACTGGTGGATAAGGAGTGCGTGGGTAATCAATGACAAGGACTCCTAGAGCTTAGGATGGATGTTCTCTTTTGGCTGCTTAAATCTAAATGAGTAAATGGGTTGATACTCTGGGTACGGTTTACACTGCTATCACAGGCATTCCCAAGCTAGCTTTAATCTAGCTAGCATGGGTACCAATAGTAGTGATGCTGTGGCAACATGGGCTTCAGAATGAACTATACAAGCCTGCCTGGGACACTGGGCTAGTACCTGGCCAGCAAGTCCATGCTGCTGCTTCACTGCTATTGAAACCCGAGATGGCTAGGTTAAAGCGAGCTTGGGTAAATCTACAAATGCTGCCATCACTCTTCCAACTGCAGTATGGACATACCCAGAGTCAACAATTCGGTGGAGGATGGACTGCAGCTCACTCTCCTGTAGCTTCGTTGGTTCTTCAGGACAAACGGGAGCGAAAACACCAATAAAAACTTGCTTTTATCTCTACTCTGATCACGGGTGACTCTGAATACATACAAGGAGCAGATCTGCTGAGCAAGAAAGGATTATTTTTACACAGCTGCTTTTTGGAATTGAACCACTCTTCAACGTTGGCATGAGTGATGAGCTACTATAATAGTAATGTACAGTAGCAGGTGGTGTCGTGAAACATACATGTGACTTTTTGGCTTCTCTTAAACAATTGTTTAAGTCTGTTAAGTTCTGCATAATTAATTTTATTAAATAGCTGAATAAAATAATTGAGGCCCATTATCCAGAAAGAACCACACAGATACTTTGTCAGGGAAGAATTGGAACTGCATGCAAAGCATCACGTGGCCTTGCTAAATTATGAAGTGTGAAAGCCTGTGGACTATGCTGAAAGCCTTAATTGAGGGTAGTGCCTTAGGCATGTATTTGAAGGCTAAATTTAAGAAATGTTACTATTATGTTCACTGTAAGACAAAAATTGAACGTGCTCCGGCACAAGGACTGGGTTGAAATCTTTCAACCGCCTGCCTTTGAGGGCTGGGTGGGCTAGGCTGCCTTCCTTGGAGGAATGTTAATCCTTTATCACTAATGAATTGCAACACTGGAATCCCCAGAGCTTGTCATAATCACAGTTCTTTTTAAAACATCAGATAGGCACAGTATATTTTAATACCATAGTTCCTTATTTTTGGTCAGTTAAGTTTTCCAGGCCAATTATAGTCACCAGGGCTCTGGAGGTTTGGCAAGGCAAATAGGGACTTCTAGATAAGGGTAAAATATAACTTCAGATCCCAGCGGCAGTTGGTCGCAATATTGTTCTGTATGTTGCCTTTTCTTTGTAAAGGCTTGAGTTTTTTAAGAGTTCTGTTGGTCTTTGTTTGTTATCTTGTCACTTACTAGCTTTTTATATTGTAGTCCGTTGGCTAGGGTGTACAGTATGTGTACCACTGACCTCCATTGGATGCAGTCAGAATTGATCAAGTGTGTGTCATCAGCCCTATTGTGCTAGCAGCAAATGGAGATTATCCTTTAGTTCTAGTGGTAGGAGTGTGTGCTTTGGGAACCAGAGGATCCGAGTTCCATCTGTGCTATTGCCATGAAGTTTGAAAAGCCATGGTGAGCAGCTGAAGGACAACCATGAAGTCCTAATGTAGGTGGCCACAGGTTTGTTGCGGTATCATTGTATATATACTAGAGAATCACAATTCTGTGTGAGAAGGATTGTAGTATGGCACTCCAGATTTAAAACAGACACATGATTTTAATAAAATATGTACACCACACATACTGCTAGGTGTTTCACCCTCTCTGCTGTTTACTCTATAGGCAGGTTCACATACACGTACCCTCCAAACACACAATCTTCATGAGTAGGGTGACCAGATAGCAAGTGTGAAAAATCGGGACAGAAGGTCAGTGGTAATAGGAGCCTATATAACAAAAAGCCCCAAATATCGCGACTGTCCCTATAAAATTGGGATATCTGGTCACCCTATTCATGGGGCTTCTGCCACATTCAGTCCTTTCATTTTCTTCCTATTTAGGAAAGAAAAAAGATATTATATACCTGCTGCTTCATTGTACTTTGGCCAGTGAGAGAGTGTCACGGGCAATGGCAGGCTATGTGCTACTGTGTGGTTCACATGTTCCTGGGGCGGTCAGAATCCAGAGAGACTTGTTACTCTTACTTTTGTCTGCAGATCATGCCACAGTGGAAAGTATCTTGATTACTAATTGCCAGGTTCTACTGTATCTTTCTCATTTGGCGAGAGCAGTTTGCACCTGCAATTCTATTGCAAACACAAACCAGAGCACCTCCCAGGAGAAGTTATTGAGAGGCACAAGGAGTCTGATTTGTACTCTGAAGCTTCCCTTAGTGACCGAACCCCAGTATTATCACCTCTCATGATTTTATTACAAGTATTGTTATATTCACTCTTTTTTCTTAAAGCTCCTGGAGTCTTGTAAGTAAGAATTTCAGCTTTCGTTAAAAAAAAAAAAAAAAGTTTCTAGCCCACATGGTTTAACGTGAAAACATGAGCCCTAATGACTTAAAATCAGACGGCAAATAGAAATAACCTAAAATGTATTATTTTTAGGCCAATCTCATGATTTTGGAGAGCCTGACTCATGGTCTTTGAAGGCTTGGGCTTGGCAATACTGGAGTCCCCATGCTGACCATCCTGCTAGGTTCCCACATCTATGATGGGAGCCAGAATGAGGATGTGCCGTAAAGGCACAAGCAGGATGGAGAGGGTTGGGGAATGCAGCAGATGTGTATCCTACACCAGTGGATATACCATGCCCACCTGGAAGCCAAGTCCAGCAGAGCCTTGTTCACTATATTTGATGAGCTGATAGACAGCAGAAAGTGGATAGCTTTGAGTGTGAATATAGGGGGGAAAGCAGAAATACCCTGCATGTACAAGTGTCCGAGTCTGAAGCCAGCAGCAGTGTTTTCCTCATAATTACTTGTTGCATATGAGCAGTGGATTTTTTTTTTTCCTCTTGGCTTTATCTCCTTAGTGACATGACAAAGCCAAATTCTATTCAGCATTTTAACTGAAAATAGTGGAGCATGCATGTGAAATTAATTAACTAGTCATAAAGTACTGGTTATGGTTAGTAAATATTTAAGAGGGATTCTATTAAGATTCTGAAGTATACATCTAGTGTATCAAAAATAGAACAGTCTGAACATAGAACAGTCTGAACATCAGCAGTGGGGGTGCTTCTAATATACCGGTAGTAAAGCTCCTTTGACTGAACAGAGCAACACAATACATTAGAGATGCCATTTCAACCATTAGCAGATAGTAAGTCCTAACAAATAATTAGGTTTGCCATTTCCAACTTATGTGTGTATATGGGTCTGATTCTTCATTACTTTGCAACTGGTGTTTGTCATTTACACCTGTGAGAGAGGGTGTAGCATACTGCCATTCAGACCTGGTAACATTTTGCACTTGCCTTGGACGAGGTGCAAGGCAGTGGGGAATCAGGCCTAATATTTACAAGTGGGAAAACGGGCAAAAAATGTATTGATTGATTCATTGGCTATCTTTTGGACATTAGGGAAAGAGGCTGGGTAATTATCTTGAGCAGGCCTTGAGCATGCAAAGTGCTGAGCACTCAGGCAACTGAAATCAGTGAGGCTACTCATGTGCTTAAAGTTAAGCACATGCTTATGGTTTAAGTGCTTTGATATTGGGATCAGAGTGATCAGCACCTTGCAGGACTGGGAGGTTTGTGCTCAAATCCTTACCCACGTATTTACATTGCAGTACTCGTGGACCAGGACCCCCACGTGTTAGGCGCTGTACAAACACAGAACTAAAAGATGGTCCCTACCCCCAAAGAGTTCACAATCTGATCTGAGTTTATACCCTTGAGAATACAGCCATAGGTTTTCCACCAGAATTGCTGCATGTTTTATTATAATGGTTATTTAGTATTTATATGGTGCTGTAGAAAGAAGCACATCATGCCTATACAAATCAGGAACTGGAAAAGAAAACTCCTGTTCCAAAGAGTTTAAAATCGAATGAATGAGTTTGGGATGAGTAACTAACAAGGGGCATGGCGACTTGAACGTAGCTAAACCTCATGGGAATATGACAAGTGAGTTTGGTGGTCTCAACTTTGGGCCTGATTTACCACAGTGTTACTTTCATTATTTAGTCAAATAACTATGGCTGCTGAGTGATATTTACTCTTCTATCTGATACCACTGCAAGAGAACTGGTAGTAAATGCAGACAGAATTCTTAACAGACACGGTCTCTATCTTTTCTTCTAGTACCTTAATATTCCATTTCTTTCCTTAATCTTTTTATACAAGTCCATACAAGTGTTTAAATAACACATCCAGCTGCATGGGTGATCCTCTGTCAAACATCTTATGCTTCCTAGAGGGTAGACAACGAAAGAGCTCGTCACCCCTTTAGTCCTGCTACCAGATTTTAGAGCAAGGATAATATGCAAGTACAGGCTGAGATAAAGAGCGTAAAGAGATAAAGTACGTGGAAGTTTGCAATAGACTTCAGTTGAGCTACACCAAGATAAGCTGAGGATCTGGCTTGTACACTTTAAAGGCCTGGTTTTTAAAAAGCTGAGTACCCACATCCCCTAATGCTCAGCACTCGAGCTGGGCAACATTTTTCAACAAAACCTATTTTGGGGGGGCGGAAATGCAGATTTGTGTCAAACAAAATCGGTGGCAAATTTGCCCATGTTGTTTTGGTCAAGAAAACCCTCTTAAAATGAAAGGAAATTTGGAAACAAAAAATTGTTTTGAATTCAGAAATCAAAACATTTCATTTAAAAAAATGCCGACGTGAAACATTTCAGTTTTCCCCCGAATATTTTTATTTTTTAAACGTTTAACAATAAAAAGCTCAAATTTTAAACAATGTTTCATTCAACCTGAAACCCCCATTTAAAAAAAAAATCAGACTTGCCAGTGAATCAAAAAACTCAGTTACTCACAAAGCTGTACTCACCACCTTTGCAAATTAGTCTGTCTCAGAGTCACGCTAGGTTCTTTCTGTCTCCTTCATTATCCCCATCATAAAGGTTCACAGGCCAAATTAGATTGTTTGCCACACCTGGGATCTCCACGGTCTCCTAGGTATAAAATCTACAACATCTGAGCAATCTTATAGTCCTCTGTGGCTTCTCCTGCTTGGAAATGACTGGAATGTCGAGAATAATTCTGTTGATGCAGGAGGTGAAAAATGAATCTGCAGCTCCGTCAGTCTTAGATTGTGTCTTCACTGAGGACTTAACTTGAGTTATCTTCACTTGAATTACACTGGCTCTCTGCTGCCTTATACCCAGGGTAGTCATTGACCCCAGTGCAACGAGAGTGCAAAATCTTTCCAAATCAGCATTTTGCACCCATTTTGCGCAGGTGTCAATAACTGCACAAGATGCAGGACAGTGGAGAATCAGCCCTTCCTCCCATCTTCCAAGTGCATCTGTGTACTAGTGCAGTTGCCTGCCACAACTGTGTTCATTGATAGGCCCTTAATTATTCCTAAGGTAAGAGTCACCAGCAGCATACTGACCATACACTATGTGGCATTGTGGGGTAGAGGGGCTTGACAAATTGACAATTTGGCCATTTATTTGGCCACAACAATACAACGTATGTCACTAAAAATAATGTTATGAAATTGAGTGTAACGACTGCACTGGGGAGAGTTTCTTCCCCTAATGCCCTCCTTCGTCCCCCGGCACGGTGCCTAGATACAATGGTGTCGTTTGCACAACCGAAGAGGAGGCTGAGGGAAGACTGGCTAGTGCACACGCCAATATTCCACGTCCCTGTGGAGGTGTGGCTAAGCAGGGTGGGGGAGGAGCCAAAGCCCTGCCTCCTGGGTGTCTGCTAGTGCCCTGGTTCAGCCTTGTGGCACTGTTGCTCGGGCAGTACAGTTCTATGGCCCAGCCCAGCCAGGAGGAGAAGCACAATTTGGCCCAGACTTGTGCCTCATGCTAGTTTCTAAGTAGGCAAGTGGCAGGACTCTCTCTCTCTGACCAGCACAGGACTCCGCTCTCCTCTTCAGGCTCTACCTGGCCAGCTGGGCTGGCAAAGCAATCACTATCACTGCCCTTTGGTGGGATTTACAAGGGAATTGAGTTTGGAAGCCATTTTTTGTTGCCAGCCCGGGTTGGACACCTCAGTCAGTCAATAAACCCAAGAGCAGGTCAGCCAGTTCTCCAGCTGTTATGAAATGTCCAGTAAGTCACTTTACATTTTAATGTCTAAGTGATAAAATCGTACTTGCCGTGTCTGGGTTTTTGGCTGTTCCCGAACTGCTGGCCAAAAGTCATCTTCTTGGGCTGCACAGAACTCTGAATGTGGATCTTGGGAAGAAAGCACAAGAATAACTGATTTGCAGTTCATTTTATTTTTAAAGTGCATTTGTAATCTTTAAGCGTACACTGTTAACCTAGCCACACATTTTAAAACCTGCTTAGAATCCCACAGTATTTTAAAAACAACAGTTTTTAAGGTCACTTTTCCTAATTCCCCAGTAGTTTCTTGGGTCTGATGAATGGAGTGGTCCAGGGAAACTCTTGACAGGAAACTTTGTGATCTTTCTGGTCCCCTATATGGATTTTTCCCACATAGGTGACAATCTGGGCTATATTGTACAGAGAAAGCAAAATAGAGTCCGGATCTGTGACTGGGGCTCTCAGGTACTACTGCACTATAAACAATATATTTTTGTGATTAAAATGAGGAAGTATTGTCTAATGGTTAGAACAGGGAACTGAGACAGAGGCGATCTGAGTAATATCCTTAGCTCTGCTGCTGAATTCCTGTCACTAAACCTATAAATTCCAGGTTTTCAGAAGATCTCTGTTCCCCTGTAGGCCCCTAAATAAGGTTCAGATTTTCAAAAGTGCCAAGCATACCACAGCTCCTATCATGTTGTTTCTGGCCAGATTTTCACATCTTTCAATGTGCTGGGTTATTTTGAAAATCTAGTCACTTATTCTGGTACCTAAGTGAGGGTGGAGATCTTCTAAAAATCTGACCCTTTGTGATCCCATGTATTAAGGTGGAGATAATAAATCTCCCATTTTTGTAAAACTCTTTGACGTCCTTGCATAAAAGAAACTGTGATAAGCACGAAACATTATTATTGGAGCTGGTTGGAAAAAATCTGACAGAACAGTTTTCTGTAAAAATGCAGTTTCATCATCTAAATATTTTGTGAAAGCAGGTTGATTTTTTTGATGAAATTTTTGACAGCAGAAGAAGTCAAAACAAATCATTTCGGTTTTCTCTTTTTGTTTCAATAATGCCAAAAAGTTTCATTTTGACTTTATCATCTTGCTTCAATTTGTATATTATAATCATTTTAATTATATGTAATGTTTAAGATGATGTTTTGCAGCAAATGTTTCTGAATCAATTTTTTTTTTTTTTTGGAATTTCCATTCTGTGAGAGAGTTTGATATTTCAGCTTTGTTCCAATTCAGAACAAAAGCCCATTTTAAAATATCAGATATTACATTTCCTGACTAGCTCTAATTATTATTTATTATTCAGTTTGCATTCTGTATTTTTCCTGTGATATTTCCAGTGAGTATTTCTTGTATATTTGTATGTCCCTTTTTGATAATTAAAACAAACTTTTTGGGATGAGGAGGAAAAAGGATGAGAAGAACTTTGTCTGGTGTTCTTTTAAGAAATTAATTCCATTAAAGTTAAGGAACCTTCTGGTCTATTGAATTAAATTTTATGATGGATTCTTCCTAGCATTAAAAAAAAATAGGGAATAAACAATTTACAAATTATTTCTGCTACGGTACATTTGTCTACTTAAATCTCTTGTTTTTGCTTTTTGCTTTAAACCGGTGAATAATTCTACTAAAATATATAATGAAAACATTATAAAATAAATATGCATTTGATTCAGATAATGGACTCTGAGATGTATTATTTAAGCAGATTGTCCATGATTGTAACTTGTAACATACCTGGAAGATAAAAGAAGAAGCCTAGGAGAAAATTATGTCTTTAGTATTTGCCCCTTCCAGCTTAACATGAAAGATTCATTAGAAAAGGCATCCTTTCAAACATTCCACATCCACTGGCCAAATTATATAATCAGATATGGGATTACCACATATTTGTGTCTCACGGCTCCGGGGACCAAATTCTATTCTGAGGCACTATAAATTCATTACTTCAGTGGAGTTATTCCAGATTTAGACTGATGTAGCAGCCTCCAGAATTTGCCCAAATACATGCAGTTTATACGTGCTTTACTTGACCTGCAGAACCATGCAGACAATATTGATCCATACATTAGGTATCTGCCATTGTCCATCTTGTAGGTTTCCTTATTGATGTAGTGTGATAGTGAAATATTGTCTAATGATTCAGGAACTATCTGTCTCCATAGACAGGGTTGGACATGGAGAAGGAATGCTGGAGAAGAGAGGTGGGGTCAAGTTCCAACCTCTTGATTGTGCCTTCCTTTCTTGAGAACATCAAGAAGACTTAGCCAAACTTCTTTCACTGGGGGCAGTAGCAAAACAAAGATTGGAAACTTTGGCCTCCCATCCAACAAGTTGGAGAATATAGCTGGGAAGAGAATTGTTTTCATCTCTTTTCATCTTCCTTCCTAACCTGTATTCTGTACAGAGGACCCACCCTGCAAATGACTCTGCATGGACAGAGTTTTGTGCCCACACGGAGCCAACTGAAATCAGTGGAGGAGCTCCATGAGGGCATAGCAGGTTTGCCCACACAGATTCACATGTGTGATCAGGTCCTTAGATTTAACGTCCTCTTGTCCTCTTTTTTTTTTTTTGCTGTGTAGACATTCCCTAAGACTGTTCGTTTGTTTGAAATTCTCCATTATTTGGAGGCATTTTTGTACTGTACATTGGTTCGGTGCACACATGTGAGTGCCAGCAACCCCTTTAAAAATAACAGCTTCTGCAAAAGAACTCGTGTCATATTTGTGGCTTTTTGGTTAGCAAAAAATGAAAACATGAGCCATGTGAGACAGAAGTGACACACGGGATTTGCAGAGACACCCATCATCCAAGTAGATGCCGTGTGTGCAAAGTCTGAGGCTTGTGTGGGATAAGAGAATTTGGCGCAGTCAATGTGGATGAAAGGCAATTTTGCTTTCTGAGCTTCTGGATTTGCTTGGGACAGCAATGTTTACATTACAGCCATGACACTCTGTGTCATTACAGACATTACACTCGACACAAGATGAGTTCTTCATTTTAGGAATATGGGCATATTCAATGGGCATACAATTTTCACAGGCTTTGCTGTGGGTCACTGTGGGCTGATTGACACCGCAAAGGGCTTTATCCCACTCTCACTAAAATCAGTAAGAAGACTTTCTTTGACTTGTGGGAGCAGGATTGGGCCCTAACAAATGGGATTGTCTGTGTGACATCCAAGGTAGCCTAGACTTTGTGGAGTATAAAAGTTGGTGATTAATGGAGAGTCTGAACAATCAAACACTGTCGTGTGTTAATTCTGCCTGTACTTGCAATATAGTTTATTTTCTGTGAGATTACAAGCGCACATGCCAGTAGTGGGTTTTCTTTTCAGCTGCTTTCAGTGCCAGGCATGTAATATGAATCTCATAAGCTAGTGTTTTGTTATATAAGCTATTAATTTTTTTCTTCTAATCCTTGTGCACTGTATAAAAAACAGTAACAATAGGATTTATTAGGAGTCGGAACACACAACTGGATGTGTGGTCAGCAACATATATGGATAGGCTGCTCATTCAGATTTTATAGCAGCAAAGAGCTGATTACACTTGTTCTCCAAAGTCTACGCCGGCTTTCCAGGTGGCAGCCAGGTGCTGATTTTGATCTATTGAGCCACCTATGGCTTGGGTCATGATTACCTTAGAGACTTCTGTAAAAAGCAACAGAGGGTCCTGTGGCACCTTTAAGACTAACAGAAGTATTGGGAGCATAAGCTTTCGTGGGTAAGAACCTCACCAATCAAGATCACCTGGGGTGTTTTTGGTACCAGTCCCTGGGGCTGAATTTTGTGGGGCTAGAGGTAGGGCCTTGCCTCTGGAATTTGATCCCTACATTGGCCTGTCAAGACGTATGCATGTTGGCCGTCAGTGTAAATTTCATCTATTGGGATTTCTCTTCAGGAGGAAGATAGTGGGATTTACTGAGATTGGGGTGGGTTTTTTTAGATGACATTGTTTTTAGATGTCATCTAAAAATCAGTTGTTGCCTATGCTGTATCGTTGCCTATGCTGTATGTCAATCAGTTGTTGCCTATGCTGCATTGTTACATGCCTCCAGAGCCTTAGCAATGGGAATCCATTTTAGAAAGGATCAAACACCTAAGATGCATGATTTGACTTCTGTGTCTTCAGCCTGCTCAGAAGCATGTGTGTGCACATCATGCTGTTGAGTCCTGATAGAATTCTCATAACAAATGTCCTTTTAAAACTACAGTGGAGATGAGGTTCTGGTTTTGGCTCATCTGCACTTGTGGCTGAAAGCTTGTATCAGCAAATGAGTCGACTCATTTGATCCTATTGGGATCCAGGCAGACGACTGTGATTTATGAGAAATGAGTCGGCGGTGGTCAGACCTAGTTCCTGCCCCAAAGAGCTTGCCTTTTTTTGTTCTGTTTGTACTGTGCCTGGCACAATGGGGCTCCTAGGTTTGATCGCAATGCAAATAATAAACAGTGGCCAAGTGTCTCTGCCTCAGTATCACCTCCCACCCTTTGTCTGTTAGATTATAAACTCTTCAGGGTGGGGATTATCTCTTAATATGTGTCTATACAGTGCCTAGCACAATGGCACCAATCTTGGTTGAGGCCTCTAGATGCTAGAATATAAACAATAACAATAATTCGTAACAGGCAGGATAAAGAAAGCTTTAACTGCCGCTGTTTACGCAGAGCCTGTTGTCTAGGAAAATCTCCGCTTATTGGTGCCTTTTATGAGCACTAAAAAAAATAAATTAAAAGGAGAAACCAAGTTTAAAAAAAAAGTTAAAACATGCGAGGATAATTGGGAGTTCCAAAGAGCTCAGGCCAGAACCTGAGCTGGTGTAAATGGACAGAGTTTCTTTGACTTCTACATCTGCTGAGATCCTCGCCACTCACTCTAGAATGGTTCACTTGGCTTGATAGTGCCCGTGCACAAGTAGAGAGAGAGAGTGAGTGTGCGAGAGAGTGAGTGTGTGAGAGAGTGATTCGAAGGTTTGGCAGAAAAGAAAATGATTCTCACCTTACTGCTTGGCAAAAACAAAAGCAAGTTTTAGCAAGTGGAAAAGTTGTCAGTTTGACACAGAACCACGTTCTCACACTGGCTGCTGTGAAGGCCAAGCCACCAGCTGCGCCCAGCCCTAATTGTGGCCAGGGTTTACTGACGTGATTATTGCTAAGGCTCCCTTCTAATTGGAGCAGAAGATAGATGGGCTTCCACCCATCAGAAACCCTGTTACTCCGTGGTAAAGCAAGGAACTGCCAGCCTGCTGTACCAGTTTATTTAATGATTTAGTAGCATAGAAGTAAAGGGTTGATTTTTTTCAAAAGTTCTTGGCATTCGCTTAACTCTGCCCTTATTGAAGTTGCTGGTACAACTCCAGGAGCGGAGTCAGGCCAAAGCGGAGCACTTTTGAAAATCCCACCCAAAGTAGTTGGGCGAGCCAATATTGACACAAGCAGAACTGATACAGGCCAGGTTTAAATCCCATTCAGAATGTCCACTCCTAATGAAACTGGGGCGATTCTAGGTATAGACCAGATCTTTGAAAATAAACATTTGGACCCTGATTGTAAAATGCTACCAGTTCTAAATGATAGTGCTTTACACCCACCTTGCACTCTCTTTGGCTACAATAGTAAATGGCTACCAAAGGGGCAAGGCATTGGAGAATCAGGCCCTCTGGTTCAGCTTCAATGGTTTGTTTTTAGTAACTGTCATAACTTCCTTCTAGCAGGTATCTAGCAGCAGGCTCCTGGTAGGCACTTGGTTTTCATAACACTTTAATATATACCTATTTTTATATAGATGCAAAGTTATACATGCTGGGCCTGAATCTCATTTATCCTGAGACTGCTTTGCCCTACACCACTCTAACAGTGTTACTGCTGCTTGCTAGAGCAAATAAGATCTAAATAAGATTCAGACTCACCTGTATAGGGAACAGTGATTTAATTTAAACTCCCACTTATCCAAAAGTACTTTGTCTCCACCAGCCGAACGGGGGACAATTGTATCCTTCCCCTGTGTTCCAAAAATCTAAGTGTATTAAAGCAGAGTTCCCAATTCCCATGGTGTTATCATGAGTCTCAATATATTTCGTGTCTTTCTTAAAGCCTGAGCTGCTGGAGTCATGGGAATCTCAGCTTTCATGTGAAGAAACAAAGTAAGCATCTAGTCCTGATGGTGATAGAGAAAAGCTTGAAAACCTGACCCAAGTGAACCCTAAACCGGAAGGGAAATAAAAAGCACTCAAAATATTATCTTTAAAATCAATCTTATCGTTTTTTAGCCAGTCTCGTGATTTTGAGGGGTCTGACTCGGGATTTTTGAACATTTGGGGTTGGCAATATTGTATTTTAAAATTTTGGTTGTCCCAACATACATTTTTTACAATGGAGATTTACTTGCATGGGAAATAGTATGCCAGTTTTTAAGCTTATTTTATACCCTAAGCCATCCCCCAAATCTTTGCTACTCTGAATTGGTTTCCACTAAGCCCCTAATACAGGCTAGGGACCTAGTGGAATGTTCAAGTTGTTTACTTCTTCTCCCCCACCCCCCCGAAACTCCCTCATCTGTTTTTGTTATGTGAGGCAGCTGATTGTCTTGCCTATTGTTATTAAATCTAAAATTGGGTCAAGGAGGCAGTGATCAGAGGTAGGATAGGCTAGAGTTTGAGAACTAGGTTTAAAGCTGAATCACAGGTAGAGTTTTGGTTCAGATTCAATAAAGCTGCAGTCTTATGATCTGGTCTGGCGAGATTTAAATCTCATTATTATAATTATTATTTTATATTTATGTTCCATAGTACACAGGGGCCCTAGTGAGGATCTAGGCCCCGTTGTAATAGGTGCTGTATAAATGTATACAAAGGGTATTACTACAACTGCAGCTGACATTTGTAATTCCTAGCTTGGGGAGATTTACACATGTTAGCTCTAAAGGAGCTGTGTGGCTGTGGCGGCTGGGGCTAGCTGTCCAAGTACAATCTGGTCCGAGGTCCTAGGTGCGTATTTGGGCTGGCACGAGCTGCCATGCATGCCCTTGCAGCCTCTGTTTTTAGTACACTAGCTTGATTGGAACTAGCGCATGTATGTCTACCCGAACTGGGAATTACGTTTGTAGCACCCAGAGATGCAGCCCCTGCTCTGAAAAGCTTACTGTGAACTATCAAGGGTAGCAGGGAGAGGGATACAATCAAATACATACACAGGTAGCCAATGTACTTTTGTAATTTTAAAAAATGGTTGTAAATAGGTAAAATAAGTGCCATCTAGTCACTTTTGCTCCTCACCTTCAGCAATTTGACGGACTGATTTCTTTTAGGCATGACGCCAGAGGTGGGACATAATGGATCTTAAAAGTATTGTAAAATCTTCTACTTAGACAACAGTGTGGTCCATTATCTGTTAGTGGATCCCATGTCAGCAGAAATTTAACATAAAAAGTTGACAAAGAACAACGGTGACAGAAGTGAACTTCTTCTTCTGTCACAAAATCCCAAGAGCTCTAACTCCAAACCATGGCTGAAGTCTTGCAAAGAGATCTATTTGCATGGACCTTTACTCCCAGTCCCATGGACTTCAAATGGGTGCAAGAGTCCACAGAGGGGGAATCATTTTGCAGGAATGAACCCATGAACATGGCTAGGAGAGCAAGAACAGTCTAGCAACTCTGAAGAAAGGGAAGTGTCAATGGACAGGATGTACTGAAGAGGCGTGACAGAAAATGGATTGGAGACCAGTCTGGTAGGGCCAACTACACAATATTGATGAATAGTTGAAATTGTAGCCTTTGTAGGAGCTAAATGTTCACGCTTGTCACAGGTAGGAATGCCTGGCAATTAGGGTGACCAGATGTCCCGATTTTATAGGGACAGTCCTGATTTTGGGGTCTTTTTCTTATATAGGCTCCTATTAGCCCCCAACCCCATTTTTCACACGTGCTGTCTGGTCACCCTACTGGCAATTCATAAGCAACTTCTCCAACATTGAACAAAATGAGTCTGGGAGGATAAGAGCGTTGAAAGACGAAAATAGTTCAGAGCTTTAAATCTGGTAAAGCAATTCACTGTTTAATCCTAGAAACTGGTAGCCCCTTCTTTGATTAATTCATTAAGTAAAGTTAAATCTTGCTGTTGTTTTAAAGTTGCCAGTAACTGCTGCTCCTGTCTAGATGTAGGTCTGCAGTTCTTCAACTGTACTGTATTTAGCAATTGTTTGCAATTGTTATACAATATTTTTTCCCAAGAGTTCTCCTTTCATCTAGTTAATTTCTCTCTGGGTGCTGATTGACTTCAGTCCCTAAAATAAATGCAAAAAGTGGACATGCACTTTTAGCTGGCAGGGAATTATTAGAATAAGTCTGACTTTTAGCTTACTTGAAGAGAGAAATTTTGCCAAATAGACATCTGTCATATGAAACATTAGATTAATTTAGACAAAATATCAGACTCTACTCAATTTAGAATTTTCTTCATGAAAAATAAACTGAGGCAGTGTTTCAAAGCCTAATAGAAAAAAAGTAAATTAAATAAACTGATTTGTCTTTTCAGAAAGACAAATGTAAGAAATCAGTTTATTAATTTTAGAAAAACCAATTCTTCAAAACATCTAATGCTGTAGACAGTGGGCAAGGGGACCCTTTAGTCAGATGTGTGGGCACAGGGGTCTGCTCTCGCAGAGTTCTTTGCAGGAACAGTGCCTTACAGATTATCTCCTGCAGAGCCCAGTCAGAAATCAGGAGACCAACATTTTGCAGTACTCATCTGACAAACTCTAATTGTGGCCATCAGATCCTTCTTTCTTTGTATAGATGGTAGTCAGCTAGAGCTGGCTGAGAAAATGTCGAGTTTTTTAAATTTTCAATGGAAAAATGGGACAAATTTTGTTCAAAAATTTTTGCAAGAAGTTTGTCCTTTTTCTGAACCAGCTTCATGGCCAACTCTGATGATTTAGGGTGGATGCCACTATGTTTGTGGGGTCACATCCTGGCAAAAACTCCCACTGACTTCACTGGGGCCAGGATTTCACCCACAATATCCACCTCAGGAGGAAAGGGTTGCATGAGGTTATTTGTCAGTAAGTTAGCCACTGGAAGGAGACATACAAGACCATGAACCAGATCCATCAAATGGTTGTCAGGAAGATGGTTGTTGTTTGTCCCACTCTTTATTTCTAGCAATGCATTCTAATTCTTTTCAACAAGTAGTTTTGGGGCCTGCTATCCATGCACCACACCTGTCTAAGGCCTGATCCTCAGGAGGGATAAACTGACTTCAGTGGAGCTACTACACCTGTTTACCCCAGCTGCAAATCTGGTCATGTATGTCTAGATATAAAGCATACATGAAGGTACAGTGTAGTAATAAGGTTTTACCAGCATGCATGTGGGATGGATGCATTATTCACAAGCTGTACAGGAGAAACTTCAACACCAACAGAAAGAGTGAAAAACAAATCAGATGTTAAAAAATTCTTAGTTTTAATGATCTAGGCTAAAATTTTCAATAGGAGTTAAGTGCCCTAACTCCCTTAGGGTATCTCTACACTGCAATGTAAGGCCAGGGTTCGAAGTCAGGCTCAAACCTAGCCCCCCTTCTGTCTACACATAAATTGTGCTAACCCAGGGCCTGGACCCAGGATTCCAGGACCCCATAGGAATGAAGGTTCTGAGCGTGAATCAAACCAGAATCCAGTGTTCAAGCCCTGTTGTTTTTCAGTGTAGATGCAGCCCCAGTGGACTCGTGCTCAGGGAGTCCACCAAAATTATACCACAATTCCATGGGGCGACTTTCTGTATCCTCTGGACAGTCAACTTTGGTGGAGAGTTGAGTTTTCCCACGCTGCACCACGAACAAAGAGCTACAGCAGCCATATTTTGGGAGGGCGCTAGGCAGTTTGGGATATGGGTGGTTGGACTTGGGACTGCATAATGCAGTGTAGAGGCTGGAGCCCTAGATTGGAACAACAGTTCCTAACCTGGGGTTACAAATGTTAATAAACCCAGGGTCTGCTAACTCAAGTTCTAATAACCTGGGCTTACATTGCAGTGTATGCATACCATTAGACTCTTCTGAAATACCAGTCCTGTTAGTTATATAGATAAGGATATTTCTAAAAAAACATGACATGATTTTAACCTGTGATTGTCCCTTGTGCATTCTGCATTGTATACACAACAGAAAATTCAAATAAATAACAATTTACAAAACACACAAGAACCAGAGACCTGATCACGCTCTTAGAAAAGTCAATGGCAAAATTACTTGAGAGGAAGCATGCCTGAGTGCGCACGCACACACACACACAGAGTACATGTGTGTCTGATTGTACAAAAGGTTTTATTAGCATGAGGGAAGGCAACATTATTCACAGATATATTTTTTAACTTCATTGTTGTCACTGATCTGCGCAACTCAGAGCTTTGTGGTGAAGGTTGACCTAAAACTCAGATTCTTCTGCTCCAAAAGACCAGGCCCCTTCCTCTGAACTAAAGGAAAATCTTCATTTCCTGTCAGTAGTACAGGGCCTATGATGCACAGTTAAACCGTTCTGATTTAATCTAGAAGAGCGTTGTGATGCATGTACGCATTAGTTAGTCCATTATGTTTCTGAAGCTGGATACAGACTGCTAAGGTCAGGGAAGAGAATTCATTGGCGTGGAGACATACTTTTCTACCTCACCCCACTTTAAGTCTCTCTGTTCAGGCCTCATCCTGTAAAATGAGAAGAGAAACTTCCAAAGCCTGAGTTTTTCCTAAACTGTTTATTTTTTAGTATGAATATTTTCTCGGTGCCACAGAACTTTGGTTTCATAAATCACCATCGGATTCCACAGGTGCTGACCAGCTTTGGCCGTATGCCAGGGCCTTTGAGGTCTGAGCCCTTGTAGTTTGAGAGTGAACCCTGGTCAGACGAAATGAAAGTGGCCCCCCTATTCCTTCCCACCCAGTTCTTTCTGGCAGTTAAATTCCAGCGCTTCTGCTGACTCATGGAAGCCTGCAGACCTTCTGCCAGCAGGCACCCACAGAGTCAGAAAATCTTTGAGGCAAATAAAGCCTCCTGTGTTTGTGAAATCACCATTTTTTGGCATGGAAAGATAGCAGTATCCTTATATAATTGCGTTTCTGAGGTTGGAAACCCTACGATGTGTTTCAACAGATGTTAAGAGGTGTGACAAATGTTTAAACCCAAGATGAATGGGAAGACTGTTTAAACCGTTATTTATGTAAATACTGAAATTTAAGCCTAAAGAAATCAGGTTTTATGTCCCAATAAATAAAATGTGAGGAAAGGGAATAATTGAACAGCCTGCCTTTTCACGCGTCTCCTTCTGCTCACCCTGGATCTGCTCTGTGTCTGTCTATACCTAGGCGTGGAACCTCTTTTCTCTCTCGATCCTAATAATGGCTCCCGTTCAGGAAGAGTGCCTGAATACTTGCTTTGTTTTAAGCACGTGCTTATATCCCCTTGAAGTAATGGCACTTAGGCACATGTTAAACACCTGTGTGTTTTTCTGAATTGGGGACAGCCAGTGTTTCAGAGAAGCCTTAGTCTTCCTGGTTAAACAATTAGGAAGACTTCCTTTGGATTTCCTTCAGGACGCTTGGATGTAAATCACTCAAAGCCTGAGCCAACTTCATTAAAGTCAGCGGGAGACTTTCCACTGACTTCAGTGGACTTGGATCTGGCCGTCACTGAGCAGAGCTGCACCTGTGCTGCCCTATACGTGTGCCCCGAGGTCTCTACGCTCCATATAGACCACAAGGGCGCCTAGCAGACTAGCTCATTAACTGTATGTAGTCGAATGTGCTGCCGCTTACTATTTCCCTCCATTTTCCACCAAGGGCTACAGCTTGTTCAAATGAGCCTTGAGAAGAGCACCCCAATTTTTTTTTTCCATTCATCATTATACACTTTGGCGGATGGCATCTGTAGGAGTTCTGCCAGTGGAATGTTACCCCAGTCCAGAACGTGAGAACCTGAAATGGGAGTAAAATTAAAATGACCTTTGTCCTAATTCTACTTGCCTTTCATGGTTGTGCTAGCACAGCTGCCGTGTAGTTGACATTCCAGTAGGGGGCTCCAAAGAGCATCAGGACCTAGCGGCATTTCACTGCATAGCTAGGTAGCCACAGGGGAGGGCAAAAGGGCACTTTCTAAATGCCCATAACAGCCACTTGGGCAGCAGTGGGTTGAACTAAAATTGTATCAGTAGCCATCATTGCTAGCTACCTCATTTTGCATTGACTTCAAGCATAATCAATGAGTACATTTTTTGTAAATGTTAGCAATAATGGCTACTTGTGCCCAATTTTCAAAGTAAAACACCTTCCTTCATTGTATGTCCAGGGTGGGATTTTCAAACATGTACAGTGTTTGGCCTAATTCTACTTCCATTGAAGTTAACGGTACAAATCCCATTGACTCCGATGGGAGCAAAGAGAAGCCAACACTGACACTCCTAAAGCCTAGAAAGAAGTATTTTCTTTGTCCTGAACCCTAGCTGTTTCATAGAATCATAGAAATATAGAGCGGGAAGGGAGCTCGAAGTCAAATTCATATTTTGCATTCACATTTTGCACGGGGACAATGATCTGGTGTTTATATTGCAAAAACGTGGATATTCAAATCTATTTGTGAAAAGGCTTAAGTTCATTCTTTTTGTCTGTTTTTCTTTTCCCACTGGCCTGCAGTCAAACCAGATGAACATTAAGCAAAGCATACACTTTGCATTTCCACTGGTACAATGGGAGGAAATAGGAACTGTAAGGGTAAAAAAAAAGCTGAACACAAAAGCTACTTCTGGTGGCTGAGTGCCTCTTGGTTTTTACAGTTCATGTGGATCCTGGTCTAATCAATTGCAATATGGGTATAAAATTGTCTATTTCCTCACACATCTGTTCGTTCTAGTCATTTGCTGTGAAAAGGTGACATGCACACCCCAGGATTTTTATTGCATTCTAACTAATGGAAAAAGATACATACTCTAATCTCTCCTCTTGACTAACGTACTGCTACTGTTGCTCCTTTTCGACCCAAGCAGCTAGTCCAATTTTGGAGCCCTGGGAATGTTCCAGTTGGAAGTAGAAATTGATGGATTCTGGTATTCTTGATGCAATCTTGTTTGTTTACATGGATGTACAAAGTCCTGTGTCGCTGGATGCAGAAGGAACCAAGAACAAAAGCAGCAGTTTCTTAGTTTGCAGCTTGAAGCCCCTTCGGGCAGCAGACCCCAAAGCTTTCTCTCTAGCTTTCCCTGGGTCACACTGTGCTCACAGGGTACAGCGTGGCTTCTTTGCTTTTTGCCTTTGTTTCTCTGTTCTGTCTGGTCTTCTCCATTTCTGTGTGTTCTCTCACACACGCTTGTGTATTGTGACAAAGCTCTGTCCTTGTCTCCGTGGGTCCAACGTTTCCTAGCAGATTTCTCGCCTCAGAGGCTCACTGTGACCCTCCTCTCT